>NC_140593.1:417164420-419564420 GCF_964204655.1 Triturus cristatus
TGCAGAGATGGGGAATGTCTGATGTTGACTGGGAGCTAGTTCCAGGCTTTGGCTGCGATGTAGGAGAAGGCTCTTTCACCCGCTCTTGTTCTGCGGATGCGCAGGGTTTCTGCTAGGGTGAGGTCAGCGGGGCGGAGGTTCCTTTTGGGTTTGTGGAAGGAGACTCTCTCGTTTAGGTATTTGGGTCCGGTGTTGTGAAGGGATTTGTAGGTTCGGGTGAGTATCTTGAAGGTTACTCTCTTGACGGGGAGCCAGTCAAGGTCTCGCAGGTGTTGGGTGATGTGCTCATGTCGTGGAATGCCGAGGACGAGTCTGGCCGCGGAGTTCTGGATGGTCTTGAGTCTGCGAAGGAAGGATTTGTTGATTCCAGTGTAGAGGGCGTTTCCGTAGTCCAATCTGTTATGAGTGCGTGGGTGACAGTCTTTCTGGCTTCAGGGGGGATCCACTTGAAGGTCTTGCGGAGGGTGTCAAAGCAGGTGAAGCAGACGGCGTTGATCTGTCCTGTCATGGTGAGCGAGTAATCTAGTATTATGCTGAGGTTCCAGGCGTGGTCCGTGGGGGTGGGGGAGCTGCAGAGGGCCACCAGTTGTCCCAAGCTGAGGGGGTCTGTCCAAGGACGTGGACTTTCGTCTTCTCCAAGTTGAGTTTCAGACAGCTGCTGCTCATCCAGGCTGCGACGTCTTTCATTCCTTCTTGGAAGCTGAGTCTGGTGGTTTTAGGGTACTTCGTGAGGGAGAGAATGAGCTGGGTGTTGTGGGCGTAGGGTACAATGCTGAGTCCATGCTGTCTGACGATGGCGGTGAGGGGGGCCATGTACATGTTAAAGAGCGTGTGACTGAGCGATGATCCTTGGGGTACTCCGCAGTTGATCTCTGTGGGTTCGGAGAGGAAAGGTGGGAGTCTGATCCTTTGGGTTCTGCCGGCGAGGAAGGAGGGCAGCCAGTACAGGGCTGTTCCCTGTACTTTGGCGCTGTGAAGTCTGGTGGCGAGAGTGCGGTGGGAGACGTTGTTGAAGGCTGCGGAGAGGTCAAGTAGGATGAGGGCTGCGGTGTGGCCTTGGTCGAGGACCGTGCGGATGTAGTCCGGCGGCGAAAAGGGCGATCTCGGTGCTGTGGTTGCTGCAGAATCCGGATTGGGAGGGGTGGAGGATGGCATTCTCCTCAATGAAGCTTGTCAGCTGGGCGTTGACTATCTTCTCAGTGACTTTGGCTGCAAAGGGAAGGTCAGAGATGGGTCGTTCTTCAGGTCCGTCTGGTCTGCTGAGGGTTTCTTGAGGAAGGGCTTAACTTCTGCACGTTTCCAGTTGTTTGGGAAAGTGCCGGATTCAAAGGAAGCGTTAATGGTGCGTCGTAGCTCAGGTGCTATGGCGACGGCAGCTCTGTGGAAGATGTGCGGTGGACAGGGGTCCGTGGGGGATCCTGACTTAGTGCTCTTCATGGTCGTGGTGGTATCTTCGGTGGTGACCGGGGTTCAGACGGTGATGGTGGGCTGGCTGTCGTCACTGGAGGGAAGGGTGGTTTCTGGAGTCTGTTCGCTGAAGTTGTCATTGAGGACCTTGATTTTCAGGTGGAAGTAGGAGCCGAGTTTGTTGCAGAGGTCCTGGGAGGGAGTGACGTTTGTGGCTTCGCTGGGGGGGGGGGTTTGGTGAATTGCTGGATGATGTTGAAGAGCTCTTTTGAGTTTCTAGAGTTGGTGAGGATTTTGTTCCGGACGAAGGTCTTCTTGGCGGTTCTAATGAGTTGGTGGTATTCTGTCATGGCGTCCTTGTAGGTCAGGACTTCCGTGGTTTTGTTGTTTCCCCATCGGTTTTTCGAGATGTCTGCAGGAGTGCCTGGCTTCTTGGAGGTCAGTGGTGAACCAGGTGGCCTTGAGGGGGCATTGTCTGTCGGTGGTGCAGAGAGGTGAAAGCTTGTCTGCGCTGTTGGTGATCCCGCGTGTAGTTCCTTAGCTGCAGAGTTGGCAAAGGCGGGGTGGGGGTTTCGTGGATGAGGGTGGAGTGGAGGTGCTCCTCTGTGACCTTGCTCCAGTTCCTTCGAACGAGGGCATGGAGTGGGTTTGTCAGCGGTGCTGTAAGAGAAGTGTACGCAGTGGTGGTCCATCCAGAGGGGTTGCGTGGTGTGGCTGAAGCGGATGTTGTTCCCACCTGCGAAGATGAGGACGAGGGTGTGTCCTGCCTTGTGGGTAGGGGTTGTGATGAGCGGTTTCAGTCCGATGTTGGCGAGTTTATCCAGGAGGGTGGTGGAGTTGGGGTCAATGGGGTTGTTGAGCTGGAAGTTCAGGTCTCCTATGAGTATGTAGTCCATGGAGGCGATGGGGAGCGATGAGGTCAGCGATGGTAGTAGTGAAAGAAGTGCGGGGTCCGAGGAGGTCTGGAGGCGAGGGTGCAGCGAATAGTGGTTGTAGGGCTGGTCTGGATCTGGAAGTGAAGGTGTTCGGCGAAGGAGGAGTCGCTGCTCGAGGTGGAGAGTCGGAGGGAGCTTTTGTGTGCAATGGTGAGTCCTCCTGGGCGGTTGGGGCAGTCCTTCCTCTGGATCTTGTATCAGTCAGGAATGGCAATGGCGATGACGGGGGTGGAAGAGGAATTGGTCCAGTTTTCCATGAAGAAGGCAAAGTCTGGTGAGAGGGTGTCGAGGAGTTCCCAGATCTCTACGGCATGTCTGTGCTATGAGCGCGCATTGAGGAAGATGCACTTCAGGGCTCGGGTGGTGCTGGCGTTCGATGTGGGTGAGGCAGTCGTGGGGGTGCGGAGGATAGTGCAGGATTGTCAGCAGTGTCAGACACTGAATCTGCCCTTCAAAAGGCACTTCACTCTGACACTCATGCAGACGATGAGATGTCCAGGATGAAGTCTGAGCTTGAAACCCTGTAGACAGGGGGCCTGGAGAAACGTGAAGACTTCAGACGCTGATACCATCCATATGACCGTCGCCAATTCCAACAGAGGGTTCAAACCCCTCACTGGTCATCGCAGCAACACCATTCTAGATCCCAGTATTATCAGCGCCAACCAGGACGGGGACGAGGAGCCTCCAGGCAATCAGCTTCCTCTGTTAAGTAGCAGACTAAACAGTGAGAGCTTGGTTCGTTCCCCCAGCTCTGTTCTCCACTAGTATCATGACTCATCTGAACGAGTGGCTCGAAATCATAATTGGGTGCTCGACATGTGCGAAATGGAAACTCAATCAGATTCAAGTCCCCTCCACCGACAATCCCACCTCGGAGATCATCAGTCTATCAGCAAAGGCTACTTCGGGCGGAGGTCTCCATCCTGTTGCAGAAACGGGCCATTGAAAAAGTTGCCTGGCTGTAGTATCGGCAGGAGATTTACTCCAGTTACTTCCTGGTTCTAAAGAAAGGCCCAACCAGGGAGTACAGGCCTACACTCCATCTCGGACTCTTAAACAAGTTTATCCTCAAAGATTCAAGATGTTGGCACTACACCAAATTGTTACTCAGATCCATCAAGGAGACTGAATGTGCTCCATAGACCTTCAGGACGCTTACTTTCATATCCCGATTTCCCCAAAACACCGGACATCTCTCAGTCCTTCCTTTCGGATTCAAGTAAACCCCCAACACGTTTTCAAAATGTATGGCGTGGTAGCAGCTTTTCTACAGAAGCAAAACCTTTTCGTGTATCCATATCTAGACGACTGGCTGCTCAAGAGTGCGTCTCCCAGTCTTCTGCAAGAACACCTACACTCCTCCATTTGGGTGTTAAATCAATTGGGTCTGTGTGTCAACTACAAGAAGTCCATTCTCAATCCAACTCAGGGAATTCACTACCTGGATCCGACTCTAGACTCCGCAAACGTAAGAGTGTTTCCTTTGGAGGGAAGGTTATCCTCTATCATACACAAATGTTGCACTCTTCTCCGCACACCTCGTCCCACTAACAGGCTGCAAATGAGACAGATGCAGCAGGCATTAGAGGATCAGTGGTCTCAGATCTCCAACCACTGGAAGGACACCATCATTCTTCCTCAGACAAGACTCCCTGAGATGGTAGATGCAAAGTGATCATTTGTTGAAAGGAGTCCTGTTCCACCAGAAGCTTCCCAAACAAACTCCTCCCACATATGCTCCCCTCCAGCCCACATGGCCCTGCTACAGGTTCTGGGGATGTGGTCAGAAACTGAGTGAGTTGCTACATCAATATGTTGGAACTAAGAGCGGTACACCGGGCGCTCAAATCGTTCTTCCCTTCCATAAAGGCACGCTCATGGTTGATTCAGACAGACCGTGCCACAACTATGTACTACCTGAACAAACAGGGAGGAATCAGTTCAAGACCTCTGTCACAGGAAGTCCAAAGGATTTGGAAGTGGCTACTGGTGAGGAAGCTTACCATATCTGCAATTCACATCCCAGGTGCTCTCAACATGCACACGGACGCACTAAGTCGCAACTTCGTCGAAGTGCACGACTGGGTGCTAAGAGGTAGCACAGGACACTTTTCAAAGATGGGGTTCACCAGACATTGATCTCTTTCTGGATGCAACAGATGCAAAATGCCTCACCTTCACATCCAGGTACCCCCAACAAGGCTCCAGGGGGAATGCGCTTTTGATAGACTGGTCAGAGATATTACTCTACGCCTTTCCACCAATCGCCCATACCATTGGTGATCAACAAACTCTACAGGTCCAGGCCCAAGATGATCCTTATCACACCAGAGTGGCCTCGCCATTGCCGGTATCCGGACCATCTTCACCTTTCCAAGACACCACACAGGAGGTTACCATGCCATCCGGATCTGGTAGTTAGGAACTTCCTTAACCCCTTCGGTGCCCGCCCCTTTCCCCGCCCTGTGCCGGCCGTTACATTAGCGGGCGGGGTTTGTGACGAGCTGGACTCGTCATGGGCACAGCGCCACCGCGGCCCATGACGAGTCCAGCTCGTCACGGGCACCGAAGAGGTTAAAGGGCTGAAAAAGGTCTACCCTCTGGTTATGTCTCCTTCTCCTTCCTGGGAACTAAATGTAGTCTAAATTAATGGGTCCTCCCTATGAGCCCCTTCACAGAGCATCATTGAAGCAACTGATGTGGAAGGCCGCTTTCTTAGTGGCAAATACCTCTGCTCGCAGTGAGCGAGATCAAAGCGCTATGTACTAAAGAGACTTATCTCATTTTCCATGCTAACAGAGTGGTCCTGAGAACCCACCCTAGTTTCCTGCCTAAGGTTGTTTGGATTTTCATATTAATCAGTAAATTACTCTCCCCCACCTTTTTTCCGAACCCTACCACCCTTCCTGAGAGGGTGTTGCATTCTCTTGACATAAAAATAATTCTAAAATTCTACCCGGATAAAACTAAGAGCATAACAAAGTCGAATCGTCTGTGAACTATGATCCAATACGCCCTGGTCTCCCTTCTTCTAAGCAATCCATCTCTAGATGTTTAGTGTCCTGTATTACCCTAGCTTATCAGTTAGCTAACATGCATCTCCCTCGCTGACCAAAGGCTCATTTCGCTAGAGGGAAGGCCTCCACTACAGCCCTTCTCAGAAATGTTCTCATTGTAGAGATATGTAAGGCTGCTACATGGTGTTCGGTACATACCTTAGTTCGCCACTACTGCCTAGATTCTGATACTCGGGCAGATGTTCAGTTTGGGCAAGCTTCCTTGAGGAATTTGTTTGGTTAACCTGTTTTTTCAGAGTGTGCTAGCTATACTGGTGTTCGCCCGCAGGCTTCAGGGCAGGGGCTTGCTACTCTATTCAGGGCTTATGACTATTGATGAAGTATCGTCTGGAAGAGAAGGATAAGTTACTTACCTGTAATCCTAGTTGCTTCCAGGGGTATACTCATTAAAGTCCTGAGCAACCCTCCTGACTTCCCGGATGAATACCATCTATAACAGCTCTCTGTCTCCTTATTATCGATACACAGTGTAACACACCCTAAAAAAGACCTGACCTAACTGTCACCTGTGAGGCACGATAGGAGCCTGGTGGTCCTGAATGTTTTAAAGGCACAACTCCAGTATCTGAAAGAAACATTTAGTTATAGATTCCTTACCTTAGAATTACCCCCAGGCGTCAGACTGGATCCAGAAAGTTTTTCATCAGCAGTACCTCTGCGCATCGGAATGTGGGGGTAGGTCGGCTCCGCGTCAGTCATTGGCGTCGTTTCACCAGGAAGACGTCGCAATAGCTACTTAGACGCCGCACTCGCGTGCTGACGTCAGTTCTTTCTTTTTCTGCGCCAGCCAAGTCGTGCTCTGACTGCCGGTCCATGGCTCCGAAGACTTTGCGGGAGCGGTTCCGAAAGCTTCTTGAGTGCAGGCAGTCAGCTCCGCTCCGTTCGAGGTCCCAGTCGTGAGGGAGGTTGAGGGACTGGTCGCTGAGCCATAACCACTCGTCCTAAGTCTTCGCACTCGGGGTCAGGTAAGTCGAAGCACAAGAAGAGGTCGAAGAAGCTTAGTCGCTCTTCGACTGCTCCACGTCGGTTGGCTGACGCGACGAGGGATGCGGGCGGTGCCTCCCGCGGCACCCAGTGCAGAGCCTGAAGAGTCGACTCGGAGTTTCCCTCCCTTCCCGGGAGCCGAAGAACTCCTGCCCAGCTTCGTACGTTTTACGAGGTGATGCACACCATCTTTGGGTAGTCCGAACCTGCCGGTGTGCCCTTGGGCCCCCTCGGACTCGATTGGGGGACCTAGGCCTTCGCCGTCAGCTCCGGCGCTGCAGGCCCCCCTTGGATCCAGTCCTGGATCTGCATCAGCGCCAGTTGACCTTATTACGCCTCCACCGGCGCCGCTTCCTCCGGCACCGCTACCGTATTCAACACCGGTTGGGCCCCCGGCCGGCGTCAACCCTGGCTTTCATCCTGATGTGGAACCGGACCGGTGGCATCCGATGCCGTATCCAGCGCCGGGAGGTTTTGTTTTGCCCCTGTTTACTCCTGGGGTCCCTTTTAGGCCAGATTGGCACCCAGAGGATGAGGAGGAGGACTGGGAGTGGTCAGGTGACCCTATGACTGACCAGTTGGGCAGTGAACAGGACTGGAGAGAGAAACTGAGGGATGCCAGTGGTCTGTACACCTCCCCTGACCTTGGCATGTTGTGTCCTCCTACCGTGGCTATGGAGGAGGGAGCGTCATACGCAGTAGTGTTGCATAGGGCGGCCGAGGCTCTCAACCTCTAGCTCCCTACAGTGGAGGTCAGGACTAACCTGACAGAGGTGCTTCAACCGCAAGCGAGCTCTTCGGAGCCCCTGCTGCCATTTAATGAAGCCCTCACAGACGCCTTTTTGGGCACCTGGTCCAGGCCCAACACGGGGGGGCTCCCGTGGATAGGATGATTGCCCGATGCTACCGCCTGGCTCCGTCTCCAACACCCCATCCCTGAGAGCTTGGTGGTCCAAGCCTCTACCTCCAAGAGCGCATTCCCTACTGCTCCACCGGAGAGGGAATCTAAGAAGCTGGATCTTCTTGGGAAGAAGATTTTCTCTTTCACCAGCTTGGGACTGCGGTTGGTAAACACTGCATGTCTATTGGGCCATTATTCCCGCTATGTGTGGGACACGGTTGCGCAGGTGCTGCCTCAGTGTCCGGAAGAGGCCCGGACAGTGCTCTCCCAGCCTATTGCAGCCGGGAGTGATGCAGCGAAGTTTACCATCTGTTGTGGGCTGGATACCGCCGACTCTCTAGGCCGGACGATTTCCACGTCGGTAGCCCTTCGACAACACCTGGATGAGATCGATTGGCTTTTCTGGGGATGTCCAAAATACCCTCATGGACATGCCCTGTGACGGCCGTCGCCTTTTTGGCCACAAAGCAGACAACGCTCTAGAGCGTTTCAAGGACTCATGGGCTGTGGCCAAGTCCTTAGACCTCTCCAGCCGCCCTGCACAGTCTGTTTTTCGTAGCCACGAAAGGAGTGCCCCACTACGTTCCACCCAGAGCCACAGGCCGACGCAAGTTCCCCAACCTTAGAGCAGCCGGGGATGTGGGAACCACCGCTGTGGTTCAGGGGGCCAGCGGGCGTGTCCCTCCACCAACCCCCCCTCTGCAGCAGCCTCTAAGCTATCCTAGTCCGACATCAGGCCCATCAAACGCCAGTGGGCAGCAGTGTTCGCCATCACCTCTCCCACTGGTGCACCATCACGTCGGACAGGTGGGTTATGCAGATAGTCCAAAGGGGCTACTCCCTCCCTTTGAGGCTACCCCTTCAGCCATGCCACCCCAGTATCGGCGTATGTCAAAGGATCACCTGGGCCTTCTCCAACAGGATGTTACGGCTCTCCCGGCCAAGGGAGCCATTGAGCGCGTTCCTGTCCCAGAAGTAGGTCGTGGTTGTTATCTCACTACTTTCTGGTGTCCAAGAAGGACAAGGGCCTGCGTCCTATCATGGATCTCAGGAAGTTCAAGATGTTGACGCTTGCTCAGGTCTTGTCTGCCCTGGACCCTGGTTGGTAGCGTTGGACTTGCAAGACTTATTTTCACATCCCCGTCCTGCCGGCCCACCGGCGTTACCTGTGGTTCACGGTAGGCCATGAACACTTTCAGTTTACCGTGCTCCCCTTTGGCCTTACCAGCGCCTCAAGGGTGCTCACAAAAGTGATGGCGGTAGTCGCAGCTCATCTGATCAGGGATTCCAGTCTTCCCCAATCTCGACAACTGGCTGTTGAAGGCTGGCTCGCCCCAGACTGTCGTCTCCCACCTCCGGACTACGGCAGTCCTCCTGCATTTGCTGGGGTTCTCCAGCAATGTGCCGACGTCACACCTGATTCCCTCTCAGAAGCTCCTCTTTATCGGAGTGGTTCTGGACACAAAGCGGTTTCGGGTTTATCCTTCCGATCAGCGAGTACGGGATATTCGGGCTATGATTCCGATCTTTCAGCCTCTATCCTGGGTTTCTGTGACGATGACCCTGAGGCTGCTGGGCCTCATGGCCTCCTGCATCCTGCTGGTCGATCATGCCAGGTGGCATATGCGGACTCTGCAGTGGGACCTGAAGTTCCAGTGGGCGCAGCATCAGGGGAATCTGTCCTATTGCATCCAGATCTCGGAGGGCACTGCACAACAACTGCAGTGGTGGCTCACGAACCAGGATTGGGTCAATGGCAGATGCCTCTCCCTTCCCCAACCAGAGCACACAGTGGTGACGGATGCATCCCTTCTGGGATGGGTTGGCCACATGGGAGAGGCAGAGATTAGAGGCCTCTGGTCTCTGGCGGAGCTCGGGCTCCACATCAACCTTCTGGAGCTCCGGGCGATTAGTCTTGCACTGAAGACATTCCTTCCCTCTGTCCGGGGAAGAGTAGTGCAGGTGTTCACGGACAACACCACCGCCGTGTGGTACTGTAACCAACATGGCGGGGTCGGGTCGTGGACCCTATGTCAGGAGGCCCTTCGCCTCTGGACATGGCTGGACCTTCAGGGCATATCCCTGGTGGTTCAACACCTGGCAGGTTCCCTGAACGCCATGGCGGATGAACTCAGCCGCAGGTGCATGATGGATCACAAATGGCGTCTTCACTTGGAGGTGGTGCAAGGTCTCCTTCAACAGTGGGGATAGCCTTGGTTAGATCTATTCGCTGCTGAAGAGAGCGCTCCATGTCAGCAATTCTGTGCGTTGGAATTTCGTTGCGAGTGGAGTTGCGGTCTGTTGTACCGCCTTTCCACCTATACCACTTCCGCCCAGAGTGCTGAAGATCAAGCGCGACCGGGCCCAAGTCATTCTGGTGGCTCCGGATTGGGCACGAAGAGTCTGGTATCCCTAGCTGCTCAACATGGCCATCGATCCTCCGATCCGACTGCCTCTTTGGGAGGATCTTCTGTCGCAGCAGCAGGGGATGGTCCTCCACCCGAACCTGTCCAGCCTCCACCTGCTTGTATGGGGATTGAGCAGTGGCAGTTGACGTCATTTGACTTGCGTCCCGAAGTTTGTGATGTAATCTTGGCAGCCAGGCGCCCCCCACTAAGACGGTGTGTGCCTGCCGGTTCGTAGACCCACCTCCGGGGTTGGTATTGCTGGGGTATCTATTCTAAGGTAAGGAATCTATAACTGTTTCTTTCAGATGAATAAGTTACTTCCCTTCGGTAACGATTTATCTGTAAGAGACATAGGTTAGTTATAGATTCCTTACCGCCCCACCCATCCTCCCCGTTCTGCGAACTGATTTCTAGGGTTAAGGATATCCTTTCAGGGCCCTAGTTTCGTGCACCAGTGGTCAGTGTCTTGCATGGTTCCGCGTTTCTGGCATGGAAAGCCATGTACAGAACTGACGTCAGTGCGTGAGGGCGGCGTCTAAGTAGCTACTTCGACGTCATCTTGGTGACACGACGCCAACGACTGATGCAGAGCCGACCGACGCCACCTTCCGATGCACAGAGGTACTGCTGACGAAAAAACTTTCCGGATCCAGTCTGATGCCTGGGGGTAATTCTAAGGTAAGGAATCTATAACTAACCTATGTTTCTTACAGATATATCGTTACCTTGTCTTTTTCCTTGAAAATGAAGGCTATCTTTAAACAAGTGAAGACTTTGAGTATATCCTTGGAAGAGAACTAAGATTACAGGCAATTAACTTATCCTTCCTTGCTTCTCCTTGGTTTGCTCATGCTGGCATCACTTCCACTTCGGGTGTTTGCCCCCTCCCCTGGAGCATGGCCTGAGTACTTGTGCCCTTCCACTGATCGCACTTTCAGAGCTTCTGTTTCTTTTAGTTGAAGCAGTCATAAGAGTGCATATATTTACAGCCCATCTCCCACTTTTTCTCCCCCGTGTCACTATCTCAGTACCTGTGTTTTCCCCCTCTGTTACTTGCCCCCGTGTTTTGCGGCTTGCCTCCATCCTGTGATGATGCTTGACCCCCCATGCTCTGATCCTGTACTGTTGTTGCTTGACCACCGCCCAACCAGCTATGTATTGTTGCTTAACCCTCCCCATCCTGCTCTTTTGTTTTTGATTGACCCTCCCCACTCTCCCGTCCTGCTCTGTGTTGTTGCATGACCTTCCATTTTCCTGCTCCATGTTATTGCTTGACTGTCTATACTGAGAAGTATCCCTCTAGACCTATCTTACTTTACTTAGAGTGGGTGCAGATGGGAATAGATATCACAACAATATTTTCATTTTTACAACTTTTTTTATTGTTTGTATTTATTTTTTCTTCATAATTAATACTTCTTCACAATGATTTCTCATACAGTACAATTCATCTCTATTTTAGTAAATAGTTATTTCTTTTTATATAATACAAAGTGTAAACAAACGTTTTTTTTGATTGACAAACCATGTGAGTGTCATCAATAATTCGCAACAAATAAGAATATCCCCACACCGATCATACCTCTAAAAAATCTACATACATATCACATTCATACAACAACTTGCATACAGCACCCCAAGCGGAGAAGAACAGCAATGGTAAAGCTTGTCCAAGACAGGGCAAGCCGTTGAGTCTTCTGACAGATTACTAAACATTGGGGTGTCTCATACTGTCTGGTCGACGCACGTTTCGGTGGCCTAATATTCTTCAGTTGCCACCTTCATCAGGACCTGTTGCTACATGAGTTAATCACGGGCAAGGGTGGGGACCTGAATAATCTGAAATTCAATAAAATAATGTCACTGGACATGATTTGGAGTAACATTAAATACCATCTATCAATCCCACAGGAGAATATGCAGTTTATCTCCAACACATCATTAAAAAACCCTATAACACTGTCGGGTTAGCAATAGCGCTGCTGAATTCATTGCTCTCTAAATGGTATTATTAGTGTTCTGGGGTGTAGAGAGAAGAGAAAGTAAGAAAAAGACAGAATATGTGAAAGGTTAAATGGAGTATATAGTCTTAGCATCTTTTTCTCCGTCTGCCCAACTTTCGTTCTGAAAAGCTTATTCACAAGTTACATTTGGTAGATTTTAGAAAGAAATGTGTGAATCTACCTTGTATCAGTCGAGTTGGCTCACTGGTAATAATATGGAGATATATAGTTTTCTGAATATCACAGGAAATTTGCTTTACTGGCTGTTACTGTGAAAAATAATGGTAATTAGCTCATCTCTTTCTAATGGGTCTCTTATTGCTAGACCGCATAATAGTCCATTATATCTTTACCCAACATACCTCATATTAATCTGAGTCACTCTCAAACTGTGAAGTGAGGCCGTAGGTACGCCACGTAATCAATTTTTGGTGTCTTGTAGTTTAGGAAGACTTATTACGACCAGGATACCAATATCTTCGGGGAACCTGTGTTAAATCATGAAGACTGAGGGTTATTATCTCTGAGGTTTCTCAAAAAAGAGAGAGAATTAGGTGGGTTGTGCCTATTGTCAAAAAATCACTCTGTTCGTCGAATGAAACCTACTTAATCAAGACTGTTCTCAGTTTCGTCTTTGCCGGTATTCTTGGTTATTATTCACTTTTTCCTTTATCTGTCTTGATGGCTGTGGCTGTCTTCGTTGAAGTTCAGCGTTTGTATCTCAGTGCCTTAGCCAACGCTGGTGAGGAAATCGAAGTGAAAGAAGGGGTAAAAAACAGCTATATTTATTGCTATTTTCCCCAAAGCCAATATACGCGCATAAGTTTCTCGACTATGATGTACTCTCATTTCCCATATTTTTTTTGGCTGTAGTCCCCGACATTTTAGGCTATATATCATAATAATGATGTTTTACCTCTATAGCGACGCAGTGCTCGTAAGATTTGGGGTAAGTTCGTTCCCTCCTTCCCCGAGATAGTCCCCGAGGCATAGTTTACCTTGTTTTACCATTACGCCTCATTTCAGACCACAAAACTAGTTTTTTGTTTTCTACGCAGTTTGTTCTAAAGTAAACCAAATTATCCATTCTCTAAGATACCGTTAGAACCCCAGTACGGACGAGTTCGTCTAAGGATTTCTCACCTGTCAATTACTGATATCTGGTGTTCTCCGGGGAATCCTGGCGTAGTCCAGCTCCTTATGAGTCCAGAGCAATACTGTTGCTTTTTATATGCTTTCTGCCTGGAACTGATTATCAGGTAATTGATTAAATCAAGACACTTGTGGCTCGCTATCGGCAGGCTATACGTAATTTCCCGATGCCTGTCCTCTGCATGGGGTGTTTCTGATAACGTTTCCTCCATCTTGGAATGGTTTGCGATGAATGGTGCCCTATAGCAACTCTGCTAACTCACATCCGATTAATATCCACGTTCCGCTGTGGAACCTGTAACGCGGAATTATATCCATTACTTTATCTAGGCCTGATGCTAGTTATTGTTATTCACGGCAACCCCCAAGGCGAACGTTATGTTATTTTTATCGAAAAACGTAAGTGCCATGTTGGTATGGGTCAGTCCATGCGATCTGTATTTCATATAATCTGACTATTTGTCCCGAAACTGGGTCAACACGATAGATGAGGTGGATACCAGAGATATGTTACTAATCGTATAATAATTGGTTATAATAGTTACAAGTATCTGTGCAGAATACTATTCGTATTAGGAGTGCTGTTGACCGTTGTATGTCTGTACTAGGATTACCTAGTCGGAACCTTTCGTTACTGTTTGTTTGGGTCCATTGCCCAGGTTATGAAGATTGTGGTTTATTGATAAACCCAAAAATGGTTAGAATACAGTGTAGACTACATGTGTAATAAACTGCGTATTCGTAAAGTGGCTTTACGAATACGCAGTTTATTACACATGGACCCAAACAAACTATCGTGTTGACCCAGTTTCGGGACAAACAAATAGTCAGATTATATGAAATACAGATCGCATGGACTGACCCATACCAACATGGCGCTTACGTTTTTCGATAAAAATAACATAACGTTCGCCTTGGGGGTTGCCGTGAATAACAATAACTAGCATCAGGCCTAGATAAAGTAATGGATATAATTCCGCGTTACAGGTTCCACAGCGGAACGTGGATATTAATCGGATGTGAGTTAGCAGAGTTGCTATAGGGCACCATTCATCGCAAACCATTCCAAGATGGAGGAAACGTTATCAGAAACACCCCATGCAGAGGACAGGCATCGGGAAATTACGTATAGCCTGCCGATAGCGAGCCACAAGTGTCTTGATTTAATCAATTACCTGATAATCAGTTCCAGGCAGAAAGCATATAAAAAGCAACAGTATTGCTCTGGACTCATAAGGAGCTGGACTACGCCAGGATTCCCCGGAGAACACCAGATATCAGTAATTGACAGGTGAGAAATCCTTAGACGAACTCGTCCGTACTGGGGTTCTAACGGTATCTTAGAGAATGGATAATTTGGTTTACTTTAGAACAAACTGCGTAGAAAACAAAAAACTAGTTTTGTGGTCTGAAATGAGGCGTAATGGTAAAACAAGGTAAACTATGCCTCGGGGACTATCTCGGGGAAGGAGGGAACGAACTTACCCCAAATCTTACGAGCACTGCGTCGCTATAGAGGTAAAACATCATTATTATGATATATAGCCTAAAATGTCGGGGACTACAGCCAAAAAAAATATGGGAAATGAGAGTACATCATAGTCGAGAAACTTATGCGCGTATATTGGCTTTGGGGAAAATAGCAATAAATATAGCTGTTTTTTACCCCTTCTTTCACTTCGATTTCCTCACCAGCGTTGGCTAAGGCACTGAGATACAAACGCTGAACTTCAACGAAGACAGCCACAGCCATCAAGACAGATAAAGGAAAAAGTGAATAATAACCAAGAATACCGGCAAAGACGAAACTGAGAACAGTCTTGATTAAGTAGGTTTCATTCGACGAACAGAGTGATTTTTTGACAATAGGCACAACCCACCTAATTCTCTCTCTTTTTTGAGAAACCTCAGAGATAATAACCCTCAGTCTTCATGATTTAACACAGGTTCCCCGAAGATATTGGTATCCTGGTCGTAATAAGTCTTCCTAAACTACAAGACACCAAAAATTGATTACGTGGCGTACCTACGGCCTCACTTCACAGTTTGAGAGTGACTCAGATTAATATGAGGTATGTTGGGTAAAGATATAATGGACTATTATGCGGTCTAGCAATGAGAGACCCATTAGAAAGAGATGAGCTAATTACCATTATTTTTCACAGTAACAGCCAGTAAAGCAAATTTCCTGTGATATTCAGAAAACTATATATCTCCATATTATTACCAGTGAGCCAACTCGACTGATACAAGGTAGATTCACACATTTCTTTCTAAAATCTACCAAATGTAACTTGTGAATAAGCTTTTCAGAACGAAAGTTGGGCAGACGGAGAAAAAGATGCTAAGACTATATACTCCATTTAACCTTTCACATATTCTGTCTTTTTCTTACTTTCTCTTCTCTCTACACCCCAGAAAACTAATAATACCATTTAGAGAGCAATGAATTCAGTAGCGCTATTGCTAACCCGACAGTGTTATAGGGTTTTTTAATGATGTGTTGGAGATAAACTGCATATTCTCCTGTGGGATTGATAGATGGTATTTAATGTTACTCCAAATCATGTCCAGTGACATTATTTTATTGAATTTCAGATTATTCAGGTCCCCACCCTTGCCCGTGATTAACTCATGTAGCAACAGGTCCTGATGAAGGTGGCAACTGAAGAATATTAGGCCACCGAAACGTGCGTCGACCAGACAGTATGAGACACCCCAATGTTTAGTAATCTGTCAGAAGACTCAACGGCTTGCCCTGTCTTGGACAAGCTTTACCATTGCTGTTCTTCTCCGCTTGGGGTGCTGTATGCAAGTTGTTGTATGAATGTGATATGTATGTAGATTTTTTAGAGGTGTGATCGGTGTGGGGATATTCTTATTTGTTGCGAATTATTGATGACACTCACATGGTTTGACAATCAAAAAAAACGTTTGTTTACACTTTGTATTATATAAAAAGAAATAACTATTTACTAAAATAGAGATGAATTGTACTGTATGAGAAATCATTGTGAAGAAGTATTAATTATGAAGAAAAAATAAATACAAACAATAAAAAAAGTTGTAAAAATGAAAATATTGTTGTGATATCTATTCCCATCTGCACCCACTCTAAGTAAAGTAAGATAGGTCTAGAGGGATACTTCTCAGTATAGTTGATGTTTTTTTCCCCCTGTTCCCTGACCTTAAATTAACTCATTAGGGGGTTACCTTTGTTAGCGTGAGCATTGCTTGACTGTCTCCCACCCACCTGTTCCTTATCATTACTTGACCCTCCTCTTACCATCCTGCTCTGTGTGGCTGTTGCTGACCTCCTCAGCCTTCCGTCCCTCGTTGCTTGACATGTTCACATTCTTGGATTTTTCTTGCTTGCCCCTCCTGAACCCTCGTTGTTGTTGCTTGACTTTCCCACCCCATCCAAGTTGGTTGACCCCATGCAGTCCCTTGTTGTTGCTTGACCCGCCACACTCCCATCCCTTGTTGTTGCTGGACCCCCCCACACTCCCATCCCTTGTTGTTGCTGGACCCCCCCGCCACCCTTCTGACCCTTGTTCGTGATTGATACCTTCTAATCCTACCATCCCTCGTTACTTGATCCCTTGTCATGTTTTCCTCCTTGTTGCTGGCTGACTCCTCCTCCATCCCAGTTGTTGCTTGGCCCCTTCTACCCTGCCCTCCCTTGTTGTTAACGCATTTTTATATAGCGCTGATTTTACCCAGTGGTTTCAGAGTGCTTTACAATAGAGTGCAGTAAATTTCATAAGGAATGAGAGTAGCATGGAAGTAGGTAAAACTACGTGGTGAAAGTTACAGATGGACAAGTTAAAGATTCACTCAAGATTACATAGTTAGAAAAGGTGAAGCAATTGAGGTTATACAAGTACAGAATACATATTTGCAAAATTAGATGGAGGGTCCTAGCAGCTCTTGTGAGTGTCATGTGGCAATCAGGGTTATGACCTGCGGTGAGGGGACGTGTGCCTGGTTGGAAGCTGGGCGAGGTGAATTATTGATACAAGTGTCTTTTGAAGAGAAAACTTTTAAGATCCGTTGTGAAAATCTGGAAGGAGGCGGTATTCCGAAGGTTTGTAGGTAGCGAGTTCCAAATTCTAGTCAATTTATCTGAGAAGGATTACACTATAAATCTTTCTCTTTTGAAAGTTGGAGGATCGAGCAGTACATTTTCAGCATTGTGTGAAGGTCTGGAGTGCCTGATATTTTGAGTTTGTTGGCCAGGTAATGAGGGGTGGAAGTGTGTATAGCTTTATGGGTGATGCAGGTAGTCTTGTATATTAACCTAGCTTCAATGGGAAGCCAGCGAAGAGAAATCAGTATGGGTGCAATATGGTCATTCCTTTTGGCCCCATAGACCAAATGTGCCACTGAATGGAGAATACATTTTAGAGGGGATAAGTGGGTTTTGGGGAGGCCAGCAAGGAGAGAATTGCAGTGGTCAAGTCTGGAGAGTACCAAAGATTGAACCAGAGTTTTCTGGAATGAAACGCGGAATCCCCAAGAGAGGGCGCAGTTGGTAGCATGCGTACTTGGGCCAGGTGTTGATTTGGAAATGTAAAATGAGTGTCTAGGATCACACCTAGGGATTTGGCACTGTCAACAATGGTAGGTTTGTTAAGAATATTCAGATTATCCATCCATGATGGACCAGGAAGTGGAGATTTTGCTTTTGAGGTTGAGAGAAGAAGGAATTAAGTTTTATATGATGAGATGTCGTCCAATCTTGAATGGAGTTGAGAGTGGTGTAGAGGATTGAAATGTGTGTGGAGGACACCTTTAGGTAGAGTTGGGTGTCATCAGCATAGAGGTGATAATGGACCCTGGACTCTTTTAGAAGGTTTCCCAGCGGTTTCATGTAAAGATTGAAAAGGGTGGGCATGAGGATCGAGCCTTAAGGGACGCCTTGAGCCACAGCCTTTGATGTAGAGAGACAGTTTGCTATTTCGATCATCTGTGATCTGCTCGAGGAGTATGATTCTAACCATTTGAGCACTGTGCCTTCTAATCCCATTTTTTTATTTGCTTGACCCCTCCCACCTCCCCTGAATGACCCCTCACATCACTTGACCCCTCCCACCCTCATGTTGCTTGACCCCTCTCAACCTCCTGTCGCTTGACCCCTCTCATCCTCCCATCGCTTGATGCCCTCCCGTCGCTTGACCCCACTCGCCCTCCTGTCGCTTGACCCCGCTCACTCTCCCGTTGCTTGACCCCTCCCACCCTCGCGTCCCTCGTTGCTTGACCCCTCCCACCCTCCCGTCCCTCGTTGCTTGACCCCTCCCACCCTCCCGTCCCTCGTTGCTTGACCCCTCCCACCCTCCCGTCCCTCGTTGCTTGACCCCTCCCACCCTCCCGTCCCTCGTTGCTTGACCCCTCCCACCCTCCCGTCCCTCGTTGCTTAACCCCTCCCACCCTCCCGTCCCTCGTTGCTTGACCCCTCCCACCCTCCCGTCCCTCGTTGCTTGACCCCTCCCACCCTCCCGTCCCTCGTTGCTTGACCCCTCCCACCCTCCCGTCCCTCGTTGCTTGACCCCTCCCACCCTCCCGTCCCTCGTTGCTTGACCCCTCCCACCCTCCCGTCCCTCGTTGCTTGACCCCTCCCACCCTCCCGTCCCTCGTTGCTTGACCCCTCCCACCCTCCCGTCCCTCGTTGCTTGACCCCTCCCACCCTCCCGTCCCTCGTTGCTTGACCCCTCCCACCCTCCCGTCCGTCGTTGCTTGACCCCTCCCACCCTCCCGTCGCTTGACCCCTCCCGCCCTCCCGTCGCTTGACCCCTCCCGCCCTCCCGTCGCTTGACCCCTCCCGCCCTCCCGTCGCTTGACCCCTCCCGCCCTCCCGTCGCTTGACCCCGCTCGCCCTCCCGTCGCTTGACCCCCCTCGCCCTCCCGTCGCTTGACCCCTCTCGCCCTCCCGTCGTTTGACCCCTCCCGCCCTCCCGTCCCTCGTTGCTTGACCCCTCCCGCCCTCCCGTCCCTCGTTGCTTGACCCCTCCCGCCCTCCCGTCCCTCGTTGCTTGACCCCTCCCGCCCTCCCGTCCCTCGTTGCTTGACCCCTCCCGCCCTCCCGTCCCTCGTTGCTTGACCCCTCCCGCCCTCCCGTCCCTCGTTGCTTGACCCCTCCCGCCCTCCCGTCCCTCGTTGCTTGACCCCTCCCGCCCTCCCGTCCCTCGTTGCTTGACCCCTCCCGCCCTCCCGTCCCTCGTTGCTTGACCCCTCCTGTCCCTCGTTGCTGCTTGATTCCCTCCCTCATTTCACTCCACCCTCCCTTCCCTCATTGTTGCTTGATTAGTGTCCTTCATTGTTGCTTGACAGTCCCTTGTTGTTGCTTGAGTTGTCCCTTGTTGCTTGATTCCCTCTGGCCCCTCATTGTTTCTTGATTCCCTCCAACCCTCCCTTCCCTCATTATTGCTTGACCCCCCCCACCCTCCAGTCCCTCGTTTGTTGCTTTAGTTGTTCCTTGTTTCTTGATTCCCTCCTGCCCATCGTTGTTGCTTGACTAACTCCCACCCTCCCATCCCTAGTTGTTTCTTGATTACTTCCCACTTCCTTCCCTCGTGGTTGCTTGATCCCCCCCACCCTCCAGTCCCTCATTGTTGCTTGACCCCTCCCACCCTCCTGTCCCTCGTCGTTGCTCGACCCTCTCCCACACTCCCGTCCCTCATCATTGCTTGACCCCCTCCCACCCTCCCCTCCCTCGTTGTGGCTTGACCCCCTCCCACCCTCCCCTCCCTCGTTGTGGCTTGACCCCCTCCCACCCTCCCCTCCCTCGTTGTGGCTTGACCCCATCCCACCCTCCCGCCGCTTGACCCCCTCCCGCCGCTTGACCTCCTCCCGCCGCTTGACCTCCTCCCACCCTCCAGTCCCTCGTTGTAGCATGACCCCCTCCCACCCTCCAGTCCCTCGTTGTAGCATGACCCCCTCCCACCCTCCAGTCCCTCGTTGTAGCATGACCCCCTCCCACCCTCCAGTCCCTCATTGTGGCTTGACACATACTCCCACCCTCCCGTCACTCGTTGTTGCTTGATACCCTCCCACCCTCCCGTCACTCGTTGTTGCTTGATACCCTCCCACCCTCCCGTCACTCGTTGTTGCTTGATACCCTCCTGTCACTCGTTGTTGCTTGATACCCTCCTGTCACTCGTTGTTACTTGATATATCCCTCCTTGCTTGATCCCTCCCACCCTTCTGTCCCTCCTTGGATGATCCTCTTACCCTTTCCATCCCTCCTTGCTTGATCCCTCCCACCCTCTCGTTGCTTGATTCCCTCCCGCCCCTCATTGCTGCTTGTTCCCCTCCCACCCTCCCATCCCTTGTTGCTGCTTGTTCCCCTCCCACCCTCCCGTCCCTTGTTGCTGCTTGTTCCCCTCCCACCCCTTGTTGCTGCTTGTTCCCTCGTTGTTGCTTGACAGTCCCTCGTTGCTTGAGTACCTCCTGTTCCTCGTTGTTGCTTGATCACCTCCCACCCTCCCGCCCCTCATTGTTGCTTGATTCCCTCCCACCCTCCCGTCCCTTGTTGCTGCTTGTTCCCCTCCCACCCTCCCGTCCCTTGTTGCTGCTTGTTCCCCTCCCACCCTCCCGTCCCTTGTTGCTGCTTGTTCCCCTCCCACCCTCCCGTCCCTTGTTGCTGCTTGTTCCCTCCCACCCTCCCGTCCCTTGTTGCTGCTTGTTCCCTCCCACCCTCCCGTCCCTTGTTGCTGCTTGTTCCCTCCCACCCTCCCGTCCCTTGTTGCTGCTTGTTCCCTCCCACCCTCCCGTCCCTTGTTGCTGCTTGTTCCCTCCCACCCTCCCGTCCCTTGTTGCTGCTTGTTCCCTCCCACCCTCCCGTCCCTTGTTGCTGCTTGTTCCCTCCCACCCTCCCGTCCCTTGTTGCTGCTTGTTCCCTCCCACCCTCCCGTCCCTTGTTGCTGCTTGACAGTCCCTCGTTGTTGCTTGACAGTCCCTCGTTGCTTGAGTCCCTCCTGTCCCTCGTTGTTGCTTGATTCCCTCCCACCCTCCCGTCCCTCGTTGTTGCTTGATTCCCTCCCACCCTCCCGTCCCTCGTTGTTGCTTGATTCCCTCCCACCCTCCCGTCCCTCGTTGTTGCTTGATTCCCTCCCACCCTCCCGTCCCTCGTTGTTGCTTGATTCCCTCCCGTCCTCCCGTCCCTCGTTGTTGCTTGATTCCCTCCCGTCCTCCCGTCCCTCGTTGTTGCTTGATTCCCTCCCACCCTCCCGTCCCTCGTTGTTGCTTGATTCCCTCCCGCCCCTCGTTGCTGCTTGATTCCCTCCCGTCCCTTGTTGCTGCTTGTTCCCTCGTTGTTGCACGACCCCTCCCACCCTCCCGTCCCTCGTTGTTGCACGACCCCTCCCACCCTCCCGTCCCTCGTTGTTGCACGACCCCTCCCACCCTCCCGTCCCTCGTTGTTGCACGACCCCTCCCACCCTCCCGTCCCTCGTTGT
Organism: Triturus cristatus; assembly: GCF_964204655.1. Classification (NCBI taxonomy): domain Eukaryota; kingdom Metazoa; phylum Chordata; class Amphibia; order Caudata; family Salamandridae; genus Triturus; species Triturus cristatus. Next base: position 417,185,747 of record NC_140593.1, read on the forward strand.
TGCACGACCCCTCCCACCCTCCCGTCCCTCGTTGTTGCACGATCCCTCCCACCCTCCCGTCCCTCGTTGTTGCACGACCCCTCCCACCCTCCCGTCCCTCGTTGTTGCACGACCCCTCCCACCCTCCCGTCCCTCGTTGTTGCACGACCCCTCCCGTCCCTCGTTGTTGCACGACCCCTCCCGTCCCTCGTTGTTGCACGACCCCTCCCGTCCCTCGTTGTTGCACGACCCCTCCCGTCCCTCGTTGTTGCACGACCCCTCCCGTCCCTCGTTGTTGCACGACCCCTCCCACCCTCCCGTCCCTCGTTGTTGCACGACCCCTCCCACCCTCCCGTCCCTCGTTGTTGCACGACCCCTCCCACCCTCCCGTCCCTCGTTGTTGCACGACCCCTCCCACCCTCCCGTCCCTCGTTGTTGCACGACCCCTCCCGTCCCTCGTTGTTGCACGACCCCTCCCGTCCCTCGTTGTTGCACGACCCCTCCCACCCTCCCGTCCCTCGTTGTTGCACGACCCCTCCCGTCCCTCGTTGTTGCACGACCCCTCCCGTCCCTCGTTGTTGCACGACCCCTCCCGTCCCTCGTTGTTGCACGACCCCTCCCGTCCCTCGTTGTTGCACGACCCCTCCCGTCCCTCGTTGTTGCACGACCCCTCCCACCCTCCCGTCCCTCGTTGTTGCACGACCCCTCCCACCCTCCCGTCCCTCGTTGTTGCACGACCCCTCCCACCCTCCCGTCCCTCGTTGTTGCACGACCCCTCCCACCCTCCCGTCCCTCGTTGTTGCACGACCCCTCCCACCCTCCCGTCCCTCGTTGTTGCACGACCCCTCCCACCCTCCCGTCCCTCGTTGTTGCACGACCCCTCCCACCCTCCCGTTTCCTCGTTGTTGCTTGACCCCTCCCACCCTCCCGTTTCCTCGTTGTTGCTTGACCCCTCCCACCCTCCCGTTTCCTCGTTGTTGCTTGATCCCTCCCACCCTCCCGTTTCCTCGTTGTTGCTTGATCCCTCCCACCCTCCCGTTTCCTCGTTGTTGCTTGATCCCTCCCACCCTCCCGTTTCCTCGTTGTTGCTTGATCCCTCCCGTCCCTCCCGTTTCCTCGTTGTTGCTTGATCCCTCCCGTCCCTCCCGTTTCCTCGTTGTTGCTTGATCCCTCCCGTCCCTCCCGTTTCCTCGTTGTTGCTTGATCCCTCCCGTCCCTCCCGTTTCCTCGTTGTTGCTTGATCCCTCCCGTCCCTCCCGTTTCCTCGTTGTTGCTTGATCCCTCCCGTCCCTCCCGTTTCCTCGTTGTTGCTTGACCCCTCCCGTCCCTCCCGTTTCCTCGTTGTTGCTTGACCCCTCCCGTCCCTCCCGTTTCCTCGTTGTTGCTTGACCCCTCCCGTCCCTCCCGTTTCCTCGTTGTTGCTTGACCCCTCCCGTCCCTCCCGTTTCCTCGTTGTTGCTTGACCCCTCACGTCCCTCGTTGACCCCTCCCACCCCCACGTCCCTCGTTGACCCCTCCCACCCCCACGTCCCTCGTTGACCCCTCCCACCCCCACGTCCCTCGTTGACCCCTCCCACCCCCACGTCCCTCGTTGACCCCTCCCACCCCCACGTCCCTCGTTGTTGATTGGCCCCTCCCACCCTCACGTCCATTCCATTCACCTCGCTTTTGTTGCTTGACCAATATCACTACCTCCCTCGTTGTTGCTTGACCAATATCCCTACCTCCCTCGTTGTTGCTTGACCCATATCCCTACCTCCCTCGTTGTTGCTTGACCAATATCCCTACCTCCCTCGTTGTTGCGTGACCAATATCCCTATCTCCCTCGTTGTTGCGTGACCAATATCCCTACCTCCCTCGTTGGTGCTTGACCAATTTCCCTACCTCGCTCGTTGTTGTGTGACCAATATCCCTACCTCCCTCGTTGTTGCGTGACCAATATCCCTACCTCTCTCGTTGGTGCTTGACCAATATCCCTACCTCCCTCGTTGTTGCTTGACCAATTTCCCTACCTCCCTCGTTGTTGCTTGACCAATATCCCTACCTCCCTCATTGTTGCTTGACAACCTCCCATATCATGCCTTGTTGTTGCTTGATGTTGGCCAAGTCATAGCGATTTTATTTCCTTATCAGCCATGCAGTGCAGCAGTTGCACTGCTGTATAACAAGGCTAAATGCCATTGACAAAAACAATAGCTCTCATAGGCAGACCTATAGGCTTGTTTAATACTTGTTAAATTTTGCCTTTCAGGGGGCAGAGAGGTTGAACGGTCATGATTTACTCTTGGAGAGTGGTGTGGGGTAGAGGGTCTAGTTCATGTAGCACTCTTATCTCTAACAATAAATATAATGTACAGTCGGTGTTAGAACCATACTTCTGAATGAGTAGTTACTCCGCAACTTCTCTTTGTCTCATGGGGGCTGCATTCAAATGGGATATCATTACAGTATTAACATGGGATTAGAGCTAAATGCGGTGTCAGCATTTTAAGTGTTCTCAGATATTTGCTGGACCCCGGGCAGGAGCCATGCAGCTCAAGAATGTATGGGTCACACACGGCGTGCAGTCTCTTTAGATCGTCTTGGGTGGGGATTAAATTAGAACTCGCAATTAAGGAATGTAATGTAACCAATACTTACATAGCGCACTGTGACCCAGAGGGTATCCTGGCGCTGTGAGACAAGGAGCCTGTGACAAGGGAGAAATTGACATTACGCTCTAGGGTAGAGCCAAGTCTTAATTTTCCTTCTAGTATAGTCAATAGTATAGGAATAGTGAGGGTAGGCAGCATGCTATCCATCAACCAATGGGACACTTCATATTGGCTGGGGTACAGCACAAACGCCTCCCTGTGACCTCAGGGATGCATAAAGAAAGGTGCACACAGTAATGTGGGAAATCATACATACAGGACTCACTGCGACACCAACGTTGCAGAAGATAAACACACGTAATCCATCAAAAGGAAGAGCATGCACGTTTTTGAATCGCACTGTTTGACACTAGAGATTTAGGAGCAGTACAACTGAGCATCCAGTTTGCTCTTGTAGTTTCATGAAGGTCAAATCACTACTGCTTGGGTGCTCATGCTGCCCCCAAACCCACCCAATATGCACACATCCACTCCAGGCTCATACCAATTAAGCCACCTTCTCTATGTTGAAATGGTACACAAGAATGCCTTCCCAAAGAATGCACAAACCAGATGTACTAGTAAAAATGTATCTCATTTTAAGACAGAAAAGGAGAGGTGGTCTAAATTGATGTTTATACAGATCGTTCTTGCCAATTAAATGTGAGTTGCTGTAATACTTTTGATAGCACTGGGAAGCAACTGTGATCTGTCCTAAAGATAGGTCGTATTTTAAGAGCCTCTGCACACATTTGGCAGCACAAGAATGGTCAATCTCAGAACTAGTAAGAGAATACAAAAATACATCTAAAAGAGGCCATGTGCAATCAGGCTGTGATTCTCCAAAGTTTACATAATGTAGATACGTAAAGCAATGTTCCTTCAAGATTCGTTAGAAGTTACTTCCCTTTGGTAAAGCTTTTTCAGGTGAATATTCGAATTACAGATTATTCACCTTTTTAATCCTCCAATGTGCCAGAATGGGTTCCATATTTTATTGCTGCCATACATCTAGCCTGAATAGGTGGTGCCATTGGTCTCTGTGGCGACTACATCCTCCTTCTGGAAGTGACAACACACAGCTGCTTATAGGCGCCACTCCTGAGCACTGACGTCATGTCTGTTTCTAAGCCCATTATTTCTGCACCCCATTAGAAGTCGAATGACACGATTAGTGTCGACATTGTGCGCCCTCTAGCTTAGAAACTTTTGACCTAACCAAAAATTCTCACTGAACACTAGGGAGGTGGTAAGGAATCTGCGGTTTGACAAGAGTATACATCAGACAGAGCTAGAGTGTTAAAGGTAAATAACGTGTTCTTCTCATGGATACTTCTTACTACAGATTCTTCACCTTTTGACACGATACCAAAGCTGTACACCACCGCATCCCCACTTCCCTGGGAGGTGGGTCTGAGGCGTGGATTTTATACCAGAAAGTAAAATGGCCCTGCCTGCCAACTTAGAAGTTGATACAATAGTACCTGGCAAAGTTATGGCGAGGTGCCAAAGTAGCAGCTTGGCAATGCCCAACACTGAAACACCACTAGCCTGTGTCATAGTCAGTTTTTGTCCCGGTGAAATGGGCATAAAGATCCTCAGGAGGATTTCTTTTTAGGACAAAGCACAGTTTAATGAAAACGACAGTCCGCCTCAATAAGGTGCGTTTCTGAACTGTATTTGTCTTTGTCCAGCAAACCCTTCTAATAGTTGTAGTCTTACTTGGAAACTAATGCCCTCATGAGGATCTAACCTGCGCAGCCGCTCTTCCTAAGAGGGATGTGGTGGAGAGAAGACTGCAGTGAGAATAATAGACTACCCCACGTGAAAAGGCAACACAACCATGGACAAACAATAGGTTTGGGTCCAAAGCACCAATGTTTCTGGGAATAAGACTACATTTAAATACATTTTTATTGGCATTTGAGTTTGTGTATGGAAAGTAAAACATCTCATCAATCCCCTCCCTCAGCAACCATTGCCCCTTTAAGAACTCCCCACCCCCAGTACTGACAGCCCCCTGTCAGTTTCATACTCTCATTATTCCAAGCTATTTAAGCAGTGGTGATGGTATTTAAGTCCATGGATGCAAAACTGAGGTATAATAATTGTCCAGCTTGGAATCACCATGTATGCTCCGGGCACTGAGCTGACTAGGACAGGAAAGTGAACTATAGTATTTGCTGGAAAAAGTTGAGAAAGTGGCTTTATTGTTTCATAAAATCTTTTTCTACACCTCAAGCTGCTTTTAACAACTTTCCATTCCCAAAATCCACAATAACCATTTAGTCTGTGAGGGGGGCATCTGCTGCCCCACAGTGCAATAATGGTTTGCTTTGCAGATAACAATACATGAGAGATAAGCCTGCCTTTGCCACCATAGAGGGGGGCTGAATATCTGTCTCGGGGCAACCCAAAAATACCTTTTCGGTGCATTTGGCTGTCAGAACTTGTGATTTGCTCTATAAAGGTCGAAATTAAAGTCCAGAATAGTCACAGTATGGGGCAAGACCAAAGTATGTGTCATGGCTCCATTTTCCCGCACTCCCTCCAGCAAAGTGCGCTCACCCCCCCACCTTCTTGCCAGGCATGTTTGTGTATAGTGCCATTGTTAGAAATTGGGTTTCTGGTGTGCTAGGGTATGCACCTAAGCCAGGCCGAACCCACCACTCCACTCAGGGCAAGTAAAATACACACCAAAGAAAACCTGTGTTCACCCTCTGGTAGCATGGCACTGGGCAAGCAGGCTTATCAGAAGCCATGTGTAAAGCATTTGCACAACACACACACACCAGTAACACAATAAATATGCCACAAAACAGACTCCACGCATGATTATATAAAAATGTTTTTGTATTGTATATACAGTACACCAACATGACATAAACCAATAATGCCAACTAGGCAATTGTCAAATATCACAATGGGTGCAATAAGGGAAAAACTTGTATGTTGCAAACACCATGACACAAAATTACTGTGCATACTATCCAGTCACATCATATAGTACTCGTCATCCGCAAGGCTAGGCAAAACGACAAACATCAATACATTAGTGTTGATTATGCACCAGATATTGCCTAAAATCCACAAATTATAACTACTGCGCTTACTTATGCCAACTTGTGATATTACTCGTAATCTTGTCAGTGCAAAAACCAAAATGACATACATGATCATATCAGGGCATGAAAGGCAGCAGTTGGGTTAGAGCAAGAAAACATCTGAGTAAACACGTACCACTGAAAGCACACACCCCTTCCATTATTAAACTTTAAACGGAAATGTTTGCAACAGTGTTGTCGTAGAAGCACCGGGATGCATATTCTACTTATTACTGCAATCTGGTAGAAGTATGTGAAGGTTTTCGTTATGCGAAATACAAACTTGAAATCGCACCATAAATGCCAACAAGACACCGGAATCACAATAATTCAACATTAGGCACCAGAGCTCCTGCTAGGTTTCATAGGGTAATCCAATGTGAGCCAAGTTCCCATCCATGAGTGGGGGCCTCTGTCAAGGTCTCTCACCCCGTCAAGCCGAATACAGAACCAATTTAAAACTGTGCCATCTGGGATATCCCCGTTCTACAGACAGAAAAGCTAGTTAAAAACAGAGCCACCCGCAAAGGGAGTGTGGGACAGCTCCAGAACTTCCTTGGACCGACTCACGCTCTCCTTAGAGGGGGCGGGCCTCCTCAAGGAAGGTGCTCTCCGGTCCCTAGGCACCTGATGTGAGCAGAGCGAGTCTCGTTACCTTGGGGACTCGCCTGTTCTCCTAGTCAGCGGCTGCAATGCGTGGATCTCTGTCCACAGAGGGGCCTAGGTGGAGCAGCATCTGCTGTGGTGTGAGGCTTCCCCGCAGTAGGGGCCCCAAGGGGGGGGGGTCTTGAACGGTCGGCCCCAGTCTTTTTAATGAGATAGTTGATGCCAATAACTCTTCAGGTTGTCCGTCTCAGTCCCCTCGGCTGGGGGAACAATATCACAGACCAGGGCTTCGCTGACGCACCATGGAAAGAGAAGAAAACGCTCATCATGCGCTAGGTTTTGGGATAAGAAAACAAAAGAATAAAGCTCTCACCATATGCTTCGCTTTAGGGTAAAATCAAATCCCAAACGAAGCGCTCTCCACATGCTTCTCCAGGAGCAAAGCGCTGGGGCCCACAATGAGTCAAGGAGCCAAGCATCTCCTGCAACCAAGAACTTCACCTGCCTCGCATCCTCTGCACCATGGGCCTTCATCTTTTGGTGAGCTGCTTGAGGCCCTCTTGCGACCCCTGTGCCCCTGGCCCGTGGGTCCTCTTGAGGGTCTTCTATGGCTCCAGTGGGCTCCCCTTCTTGCTCGGGCCAGCCAGCCCTGACTTACCTCTTCGTGGTGAGTCACTTGAACCTTACTGGTCCTGACACTGCACCTTTATCTTCAACTACGTTGTTTGCCGTTGCCAAGGATTGTTAGTGCCCCTGCCTGACACTGATCCCTTGGCTCTTGACATCTGACGTGCAACAGCTCTTGAACGGCTCCTGGTCTTCCAAAGAGTCGCCTGGTCCGCACAACTGTAACTTAAAGGGCACTGTCAACTCCCGTGCATCTACTGACATCGGTGGGCATTCGTCTTCTGTGCCTCCTTGTCACTCCGAGTTGCATAGACTCTGTCCTCTTCTCACGTTGGAATCCACCTTTGGGTTCCAAGGAGACTCCTTCGTCTTCTTCTCCAGCAGCACCTTTCTTGAAGTCCTCCATTGTGGTCTTCGGCGGTTTCCGACGTCACTTGACACATATGCACCCGGCGTCCCTGGTGTAGGTATCTTGGTTCCTGGGGTATCAACGGGTCGGGTGGGGTGGCTCTCCAACCTTCCATCTTCCATGGGGTTTCTTCAGGGTCCGGTGGGGAGGGTCCTTCTTCTTTAAAATCGCAAACCCAACTTACCTATTGACTAACATTGATCCTACTCTGCACACGACCTCCGTGGGGTGCCTAGATACTCACCTTGGGTGGTTCCTTGGGTCTCTGGATCTTCTACATCTTCTGGGTTCATTCTCGACATAGGTGTGGTTCACATTGCACTATTATAGTATATGTTTTGGTCTCTCTCTGGGGACCACTGTGTATTCTGTGCTATTTACTAATTCTATTGATAAAGTATTGTGTGTATTGTGCATATATCTCTGGGTAGGAGATATTGTATTGTGTTAGTTTGTGTTAATAATAAATACATATTTTTAGAAGTACACTGTGTGGTTCTTTTTCACTTAACCTATACCATAAGATTAACTACTGATAAAACAAGCTGCTTTACACTTCTGGACTATGCCTGAAGGCTGTTCTCCACAGCTACCTCTTAGAGAGCTTTCTAAGTTTGTCTAAGACCACTAAAATTACTATAAGGGTTGTTTGGATTAGTGGTGGGTGCTACACTTACATAAGTGGGCACCATATAAAAAGCCAGCCTCTTACACGTTGGACCTGCAGGATGCGTATTTTCACATACCCATTCTGCCAGGCCGAAGGATTTACCTGAGGTTCAAGGTAGACCGCAAGCACTTTCAGTTTACCGTGACCCCCTTCAGCCTTACCAGTGCCCCTCAGGTGTTCACCAAGGTCACAGCTCATCTGCGCAGGATAGGGGCTTAATCTTCCACTACCATGACGATTTGTTGTTGAAGGTGTCTTAGCCCCAGCCTGTCGTCTCCCACCTTCAGACCATGGCAAACCTCCTGCATTCGCTGGTGTTCTCTATAACCATGCCGAAGTCACACCGGACTCCTCAGGAGCTCCCTTTCATGGGGCTGTTCACAGTGCAGTTTCAGGCCTATCCTCCCAAGCAGTGAGTCCAGAATATTCAGGTTATGATTTAGATGTTTCAGCCTGAAACTGACTCTGAGACTGTTGGGTCTCATGGCCTCCTGCATCCTGTTGATATGGCATGCCAGGTGGCGTATGCGGGTTCTGCAGTGGGCCCTGAAGTTCCAGTGGGCACAGCATTGAGGAAATCTCACCAATGTGGTCCAGATCTCGGAATGAACTGTGAGAGATCGGCAGTGGTGGTTGACCAACCGCGATTGGGTCAACAGTAGACCCCTCTACCTTCCCAAACCAGAGCTCAGAGTCATGGCCGATGCGTCACTTCTGGAACTGGGCATCTATCTGGGAGAGGTGGAGATCAGGGGACACTAATCTCCGGCAAAGTCGGGGCTCCACATCAATTTGTTGGACCTTCAAGTGATTCAAATTGCATTGAAGGCATTTCTTCCCTCAGTCAATGGGAAGTTTGTGCAGGTGTTCACGGACACTACCACCATGATGTGGTACTAAAAGAAGCAGGGTGGGGTGGGGTCGTGGACCCTTTGTCGAGAGGCCCTACGTCTCTAGACATGGCAGGAACAGCAGGGCATAACTCTAGTGGATTAACACCTGGTGGGTTCTCTGAACATCAGGGCGGACAAACCCAGCCCTCGATACTTAGCGGATCACGAATGGGGTCTCCAGTTGGAGGTGGCGCAATGTCTCTTTCAGCAGTTGGGAGAACCTTAGTTAGATCTGTTCACCTCCAAAGAGAATGTGCAATGTCAGCAATACTGTGCGCTGGAGTTTCCAAGGCGGCTATCGCTCGGCGACGCCTTTCATCACTAGTGGAGCTCAGGCCTACTGTACATCTTTCTGCCCATATCACTCCTGCCCAGGGTTCTGAAGAAGATCAGGAACGACCAGGCCCAAGTCATTCTTGTGGCTCCGAACTCGGCGAGGAGCGTCTGGTATCCATAGCTTCTGAAAATGAGCATCAAAGCTCCGATCAGGCTGCCCCTTTGGGAGGATCTTCTGTCGCAGCAACAGGGGAGGGTCCTCCACCTGAACTTGTCAACTCTGGGCCTCCATTTGTCAAGATTGAGTGGTGGCGGTTGATGTCTTTTGACCTTCATCTCGAAGTATGTAATGTTATTTTGGTGGCCAGGCGGCCCTCCACTAGGGTGGTTTACGCCTGCTATTGGCAGAAATTTGTATTGTACTGTACAGAAAGGTCTATTGACCTTTTTTCTGCTTCTCTTTCTAATGTTCTTCTACTCATTCTAACCCTTGCCCACAGGGCTCTGCTTTGTTTACTCTCAAGGGTTATCTTTCTGCTCTAGACGCTTTTTTGCGGATGCGAGACCAACCCTCTCTCTTCAGGTCTCCGATTGTAAGTAGGTTTTTGAAGGAGTTGGCTCTCTTGTTTCCACCCATACTCTTTGTTATGCCACAGTGGGACCTTAATTTGGTCCTCACTTTTCTTATGAGTGCCCCCTTTGAGCCATTACACAACTGTCCCCTCCGGCTGCTTACCATCAAGACAGCTTTTCTAGTGGCGAGTGAGTTGCAGGCGCTATCGTGTATGCCTCCCAACTTGATGTGTTTTTCAGAAAAAGTGGTGCTTTGCACCCATGCTTCATTCTTGCCAAAGGTGGTGACCCCATCCCATTTTGGTCAGTCTATCTCGCTGCCCACCTTTTTTTTCTCCCTGCATCCCTCTAAGTAAGAGGAGCGTCTCCACCGCCTGGACCCAATAAGAGTGTTGTTGTTCTACCTTGACCACACAAAAGAGTTCCAAGTGGATGACAAACAATTGAGGGGCACGTGGGAGCTAAGATGGGGCGTGAAGTGCAGAAAAAAGACCATTTCTCGCTGGGTCGTTCTTGTCCGGATTTCCATAAACAATATCCTTTTCCTCTGTGTGAAGAGTCAAGAACAGTCACCTACATACAGTCAGCAAAAAAAGGCCATTACTTGGAGTGCGGCTTGGAGATTGAGAAACTCCAAGATGGCCGACATTCCAAGAAGAGTGTAGTTCTAGTCTTTTGCCCTCGCCTTAGAATTCTATTTGGAACACTCAAGTTAGAACGTTGGCGCACTTTACCTGATTCCTTGGCTGAGGCACGTAGTTTTTTCTTCTTCTCTGTCGTCGTCGTCTAGTCATGGTAGTATTTCGCAGTATTATCGTCGGATTACATCCGTTCGTGCCTTCAATTGAGCCTCCTTTCTGTTTAAAGTGACTTTGATCGGATTCTGCGCACACGCTACGGCGTTCATCTTGCTTCATCGAAGTGAGTGTTTGCCTAGCGTTCATGCGCAGAAACTCTCCTGAAGCCTGCAGGAAGATTCATTGAAGCTCAACCTTCAATTAACCGAAGAGTGTCACAAGAAAGAAACCAGAGTACTTGTGCGTGAGTGTGCAGCGGCTCTCAAGTACGGAGACCTGAATTCATCTCACAGAAAAGAGCTAAGTGCATTAATTGTTATGTTTCATGTTCTACTGGAAGCAATGTATAAAAGAAATTGTAGCAGACCGAATATAATTGTACATTAAGTATTGAACTAACAACATTTCTAGAACAATAAGACGTACCTTGAGTGAGTGAATTCTTCCTGGAGATTCTTCCTATGAAGGAAAATAAAAAGGATTAGTGAGAAGGAACAAGACAAATTGTATAGGTACGTTGAAATATAAGCAAGTTAAGACACATATGCAATCCATAGTATTTAAGGAAACTTTAGGTTAAGAATAACATTGTATTTAGTTTCTTCTTAGATTCCATTAAAGAAGGACAATAGGAGATAGAACTCTTCAATTAGAAAGAAAAAAACATAGAAGAGAAACAGAAGAGGAGCTAAGTCCAAATGTTGTATAGGTATGCCATATATAGAAGTAGCATTAAGTACATGAGAAATGAGAGTAATTAAAGTACATTGAGTTTAAGTGTATCTTGTGCTTAGTTTTCTAGAACCAAACAATCCAAGGCAACACACTATCGCTAAGGAGAAGACAAGGTGCAGAAAACTGATAACTAAAGGCAGTCTCTTCTTCTCATTTGTTATTTTATCCAACTCCCCCTCCCCCTTTTGGAGATCCTTCAGAACACTTGTATCATTGGGTGTCGGAGGTGTTCCAGAGGGGGCATTGGGAATTAGCATCTTTGGTTCCTTTGCAAGTATTAGAAGCATCGCTCTGACAGAGTGAAGTGCCCACATATTAAAACTGGCGTCTGAACAGAATGGCTGAAGAAAAACATTTGCAAAATGTAGGTGAAGCACTGGATTTGACACAAAAGGAATTAGCAGCAGTTAGAGAAGAGAACAGAGGATTGAGGCAAGAAATAATGGAGAGAAACTGTAGAATTAGCAGCCAGGGTGACCAATATGAATCCAGCATCTAGCTTAAGGTTTCCAGAGACTGAAGGAGAGAATATAGCATCCACTTCTAGAGTTGCAACTCATGTAGTACATTCCTTATCCCCAGGGATTCCCTTAGCGCCACAGGAACGATTTAGTGGGGATCTCCAGAAGGCTCAAATATTCTTGACACAATGTTCTTTGCATTTTATGTGTCGTCCTTTGATTTTTCCAGACGCACAGTCCCACGTGGCTTTCATTTTGTGTTATGTCAGTGGCGATGCGGCTAATTAGTCCATGGCCTTGGTTACCCAAAATGACGCCCTTCTTTATAACTTTGAAGACTTTAAGAAAGAATTCATTCGGATTTTTGATCGACGGAAGATCTCACAGGCCACAGAGAACGAACTGCTAGTGCTGAAGCAATGCAACAAGGATCTAGTGGCTTATCTGGCCCAGTTTAATAAGCTGGTAGTCGAAACAGATTGGCCAGAAAGTAAAAGAACTGCAGGCTTTTATCGTGGGTTTAAAGACGAACTGAAAGATATCCTAGCCCAGATTCCCAATAGACCCACAGATATATCAGCCTTAGTAGACCTAGTTCTGGAGATTGATTTTCGTCAAAGCGAGAGAAGAGGTAGGAGAAGAAAAGATTTCAAATTCAACACTCCAAGATTCGACAGAAGACGGAATCTTTAAGAGTCACAGAAGGTCAAACCGGAGTAGAAACCATGTAAATTGGTGTAGTACGGGGGCCCTTAACTAAGGAGGAAAAAGAAAAAAGGAGTCAGAATAATGTATGCATGTATTGTGGAGGCAGCAGACACTTTGTGAGAGTGTGTCCGAAGAAACCAAAAATATCTTCCAAGGAGAAGGAAAACTTCAAGCACCACCAGTAAGTGGAGTTGGGCTGGTGCATGCAGAGGAAAAGACAACTCCAGAAGAACATCTACTGGAAAATACACTACAGTCTTCATCCCCTCATTTAGTAATCTCAATGACATTAAGATTCAAACATATTACCCTAACTGAAGTCTCAGTTATGATCGACTCAGGAGCGACTGGGAACTTTTGCGACTTAAAATATGCAACTAAGATTAGCCTAAATGCAATTTTGAAGGCAAAGAGTGAACCGGTAAGAGCGGTGGATGGGACAAACCTTTCTTCAGTCACACAGAACAAGTAGAATTAACCTTTCAAGACGGATATCGAGAAACAATGCAGTTCAATTTGATTGATGCACCACAATTCCAGATTATTCTGGATTTGCTGTGGCTTACTGAGCACAATCCGAGAATAGATTGGGGTGCGAGAACAGTGAAGATGGATTCGGACTTTTGTAAGGAAAGTTGTTTCCATACCAAAACAAGATCTAGTGAAATGGGGCCAGCGACCCTCCTGAGTGAACAAGGAGTTTCAGTGTGTGTGATCCACACCAGTGAAGTTCCACCAGAATACAAGGAATTTGAAGATGTATTCAATGAATCGGAGGCAGAAGAATTACCGCCACATAGACCATTTGACTGCAGAATTGATTTGGAGCCAGGTGCTAATCTCCCGTGTAGAAGGGTCTATGCCCTGACTGAAAAAGAAAATGAACATCTGAAGGAGTATATCAAGAAATATTTGGCCAACGGTTTTATACATCCCTCACAGTCCCCAGTCTCCTCGCCGTTATTTTTCGTCCCCATGAAAGAAGGAGAGTTGATATCTTGTATCGACTATCGAGCAATAAACAAAGTCACCATCAAAAAAAGATACCCACTTCCTCTCATCTCAGTACTCTTGGATCAGGTGAAAGAAGCGCAAATTTACACCAAGCTTGATCTTCGAGGTGCATACCATTTGATTAGTCAAAGAAGGCAATGAGTGGAAGACAGCCTTCAGGATGAATCTGAGATTGTAAGAATACCAAGTGATGCCCTATGTGCTATGTAACGCACCAGCTAACTTTCAGCACTTAGATCAAAAATTGGTTCCCTGAGCAATAACAATATGTATATGTCTCTATGTTATATAATGACATTTCCAAACATAAGTTCATGCTTGCAATTGTAAATTAACAGCGTGGGGTGGTGGCTGTTTGAATTTTCCCTTTGATGCAACTTTTGTAAATTTGGTTGTAGACACTGAAACCATCAGACTTTGCGCAGCGGAGACCTCACTACCCAGTAGTAGGAATTTCCTTTCAGAACTTCATAATTAGTGTGTTAAGCGAGTTTATTGATCAATGTGTTATAGTATACATTGATGATATCTTTATTTATTCGAAGTCTGAAGAAAAACCTCTGAATCAAGTACGAAAAATCTTACAAAGACTGAGAGAAAACAATTTGTATGTAAAATTGAAAAAGTGTGCGTTCAATGTGAAAGAAGTAGAGTTCCTTGGGTTTGTGCTTACACCATCTGGCATTACAATGGATACAAAAAAAGTAATCTCCAAGTAGTGTGAAAGAGTTACAAAGCTTCATTGGCTTTGCCAATTTCTAGCGAAGATTTGTAAATGAATTCTCACACAAGTTTATTCTGCTCACTCGACTCCTTAACAAAGGAGTTCCTTTTGATTGGACCGAAGATGCCGAAAGAGATTTTCAATTATTGAAGAAAGCGTTCACCACCGCGCCCGTTTTATTGCACGCAGACCCCACAGAGCCTTTCTATCTAGAGACGGATGCCTCAGATTTGGCTGTTGGGGGAGTTCTCTCTCAGAGGCATAAAAGAACGGGACAACTCCATCCAGTAGCTTATAGATCCAGGAAATTGACACCCGCAGAAATTAATTACACAATTACTGAGAAAGAGTTACTGGCCATCAAGGATGCATTCAAGGAGTGGAGGCATTCCTTGATAGGGGCCAGACATACAGTAACTGTGTTCACAGACCTTCGCAACCTGAAATTTTTTTAATCTGCTAAAACCCTTACACCACGACAACTTAGGTGGTCCTTATACTTCACAGATTACGATTTTGTGATCACCTATAGGCCAGGAATCAAGAACAGAAAGGCTGACGCTCTGTCAAGAATTTACACAGAGAAAATAGAGGATAAGCAAGAACAACCAACGAATATTCCGGAACATAAGATTGTGGGAGCAGCGAGTCCGGAAACTATCAAGTAAAAGGTAATTAAAGCTATGACACAAGAAGAAATGTCAGAATGGGCAAAACAGGGACACTCAAAGAGAAATTCGACACAACTTACCGCGATATGAAGGGAATCTTTATTTACCCAATCAAGAATTACAACAATTAGTTCTTGAGGAAAGTCATGACAGTCGACTAGCGGGTCACAAAGGAATCCTAAAGACAGAAGACTTGGTTAAAAAAAAACTATTGGTGGCCACAAATGACAAAAGAAATTCATTCCTACGTGGAAACATGTGAGGTCTGTGCTCGGGGAAAATAGAAGAGACAATCTCCAAAGGGTTTACTCCAACCTATGCCCACTCCTCCACATCCTTGGCATACCATCACATAAGACTTGATTGTGGATCTGCCTTCTGGTCAATTGTGCGATACCATATTGGTATTTGTTGATGCATTCACTAAGATGCCTCATTTCATTGCCTTTTTGGTCGAGTTCCTACGGCCAAAGAATTAGCCATTCATTTTAGTACCCATATTGTGCGAGCCAATGGTATTCCCAAGGTAATAAACTCAGACCGGAGTTGACAATTCCTGTCCCACTTTTGGAAGGCATTAATGGAAGGGCTAGGTATAGAAACTAGATACTCTACTTGCTATCACCCAGAGACTGATGGGCAGACAAAGAGGGCGAACTAAGAGTTAGAGCAGTATCTAAGACTGTTTTTACTTGATCACGGAGGAGACTGGCTAGAGTTTCTATAGGCTGCAGAGTTCTCACATAACAATGCAAAAAATGTTGCTAGAGGTTTCTCTCCTTTCTATCTTTACTATGGTAGACACCCAAATTCATCTGTAATTGGCAGGGAAGTCTCAGTTCCAGCAGTTCAAGAGGTAGTTAAAAACCTAACACAAGTTAATCAAGCAGCTACAGAAAACATGGTTAGAGCTAAAGAGAATTATAAGAAATATGCAGATAAAAAGAGAAAAGAATGTCCTAAACTGCAAATTGGTTATAAGGTATGGTTGAACACCAAGAATCTTAGGCTTAAAGGGGATTGCAAATTCCAACCTAGATTTGTAGGTCCATACCCAATTGAAAGAGTAGTCAACCCAGTAACTTACCGCTTAACACTACCAAAAGGAATGAAGATCCACCCAGTTCTCCATGTCTCCCTGTTAAAAAAACATCACAGAATAGAGAGTTACCCTTCTTCCAAAACCTGTGCAATTAGAATCAGGAGACAAATTTGAAGTTAGGAGAATTCTTGACTCCAAGAAATCTAAAGAGATGATCTATTATTTAGTAGATTGGAAGGGTTATGGTCCAGAGGAAAGATCCTGGGAATTATACTCTGATGTACATGCTCCCCGTTTGGTGCAGGCCTTTCATCAAAAGTTTCCAAAGAAGCCCCAACTGGAAGAACCCCCCTTGCAAGGGGGTACTGTCAGGATTTCCAGAAATAAGAACCTTTCCCTCTGCGTGACGAGTCAAGAACAGTCACCTACATACAGTCAGCAAAAAAAAGCACATTACTTGGAGTGCGGCTTGGAGATTGAGAAACTCCAAGATGGCCGGCATTCCAAGAGGAGTGTAGTTCTAGTCTTTTGCCCTCCCCTTAAAATTCTATTTGGAGCGCTCAAGTTAGAACGTTGGCGCACTTCACCTGATTTCTTGGCTGAGGCACATCGTTTTTTCTTGTTCTCTGTCGTCGTCTAGTCAGGGTAGTATTTCGCCGTATTATCATCGGGTTCCTTCCGTTTGTGCCTTCAATTGAGCCTCCTTTCCGTTTAAAGTGACTTTGATCGGATTCTGCGCACACGCTACTGTGTTCATCTCGCTTCATCGAAGTGAGTGTTCGCCTAGAGATCAAGCACAGAAACTCTCCTGAAGCCTGAAGGAAGATTCATTGAAGCTCAACCTTCAATTAACCGAAGAGTGTCACAAGAAAGAAGCCAGAGTGCTCATGCGCGAGTGGGCAGCGACTCAAGTACGGAGCCCTGAATTCATCTCACAGAAAAGAGCTAAGTACATTAATTGTTATGTTTCATGTTCTACTGGAAGCAATGTATAAAAGAAATTGTAGCGGACCAAATATAATTGTAAATTAAGTATTGAACTAACGATATTTCTAGAACAATAAGACTTACCTTGGAGCGAGTGAATTCTTCCTGGAGATTCTTCCTATGGAGGAAAATAAAAATGATTAGTGAGGAGGAACAAGACAAATTATATAGGTACGTTGAAATGTAAGCAAGTTAAAAGACATATATGCAATCCATAGTATTTAAGGAAACTACAGGTTAAGAATGACATTGAATTTAATTTCTTCTTAGATTCTATTAAAGGAGGACAATAGGAGCTAGAACTCTTCAATTAGAAAGAAAAAAATACATAGAAGAGAAATAGAAGAGGAGCTAAGGCCAATTGTTATATAGGTATGCCATATATAGAAGTATAATTAAGTACATGAGGAATCAGAGTATTTAAAGTACATTGAGTTTAAGTGTATCTTGTGTTTAGTTTTCTAGAACCAACCAATCCAATGCAACACACTATCGCTAAGGAGAAGACAAGGTGCAGAAAGCTGATAACTAAAGGCAGTCTCTTCTTCTCATTTGTTATTTTTTCCAACTCCCCCTTCCCCCTTTGTAGATCCTTCAGAACACTTGTAGTATTGGATGTTGGAGGTGATCCGGAGGGGGCATTGGGAATAAGCATCTTCTGTTCCTACGCAAGTATAAGAAGCATTGCTCTGACGGTTCTCTGCGTTAAGATCTGCTATGCCCTGGCTAAGAAGCAGCCCCTGAGGGATTAAGGGCCCATTCCACCAAGGGAAAGGCTGCGACTATGGCCTTGGCTTGGGGTGTACCAGTCCTGGACATATGTCAGGCAGCAACGTGGGCATCTTTGCACATGTTTGCCAAGCACTACTGCCTGGACAGTCAGGGCTGCAGAGACCGACATTTTGCCCGTTCGGTCATGCAGGACTTCCTAGTGCAAGGTATTGGTCTGCAACCCACCGCTGGGATGGTATGGCTTGTGTATCTAAATCAAAGGTAAGCAACCTGCAGATAGAAGTCTTTATCAGATGAACAAGTTACTTACCCTTGGTAGCGCATTAACTGGTAGAGACCCTATCTAGCTGCAGATTCCATACCGGCCCACCCATGTTTGCCTGTTTGCAGACCGATTTTGTTAAGACTAGGGTTACTCCCCTTTTCAGGACCCTAGTTGTACACACATTTTTTGTCAGTTACTTCGTAGCTCTGTGCTTCTGGTGAGGGAAAAACAAAAAGTACTGACGTCTGCGTTCCTTTGTGGCACCTATATAGGTGACAGTGACGTCATAACAACGTTACCGACAACATCACGCGGAACCAAATGGAGCCACCACACAGGGCACACATGGGGTATTGCTCAAGAAAAAGTTTCTGGATCCAGCCTGATGCCTGGGAAATTCAAAGGTAAGAAATCGGCAGCTAGATTGAGTCTCTACCAGATAATGCATTACCAAAGGACTTAGGTCATGTCCTAAGTAACTTGTTCTTTTAAAATAGTAATGTAAAATCCAACTACACCAGTAAGCAGGATTTCTCCTTACCAGTCTAAACATACCAAACATGGCAACCCTTCTCCTTTCAGATCAGGAATTACCACTTAAACTTATATAGGGGATTCCCCGTGCTAGTCTGAGAGAAGTAGGCCTCACAGTAGTAAGAACAAACTAGGTTGTTTGCTCCTACTAGGACATGCCACACAATAAAGGTCATGTCCTACCTTTTACTTACACAGCACCCTCCCCATACGGCTGTCTGGGCTCTACCTTAGGGGTGACCTATATGTTGTATGTCCACAAAATGAACAGGGGGGGCGTAAGGGCGCTTTATGAAAGAAGGTCCAGCTATGTGTGCCCTCAGAAGATACAACAACGAAAACAAAGCTGTTCCTATAAGTGAGATAAGAAAAAGGGGGGGAAAATATGTGTTCACGGACACTTAAAATATTGGATATTGAGGCCCTCACACAAACTCAAGGGTATCGTAATTTACGTTACCCCTTCGAATGTATTGCATCATCATCGGGCTGCTCCTGCGTCGAGTCGGCTGGTGCAATACCCGACGGGCTCTTGTTTAAGGAGCACTTTTATGGAGATCTTTTAAATCCAATGAAGCCGGTGGATGCGTGCGTGTGTGGGGCTCTAAAGTGATGTAGATGAAAAATGCGTTGGTATTTAAAAATAGGGGTCGAAGTCCTTACTCAACTAATTTATTAGGAAGTCTTCTCCCCTAGTTAAAAAATTCTGAGGTTAAGTGTTATTAACCTAGAGTTATTAACTAAGTTATATACACTGCCTCAGTTGGGTCGACATGTTTCTCGCTCCATTTAGAGAAGTACTCTGGCGATTCTTCAGGACCAAAAAGATGTTTATCTATCTACATCTAAAATAATATCTGAATAAACAGTACGCAGTCTCTGTCACAAATTTAGTGTTACCTGCAGCTCGGTCTACCTGTAGGGGGATAAAGGCCAAGGAGGTTACAGAAAGCATAGTATAGTCACTGTTTGTTTACATTAAATATCTCGTGAACCACTGAGTGCAAATGTGGTGAAAGTGCACTCTAAACGTGAAAGGTGAAAAGAAACTAAGTGAAGACTGAACCCTGTGAAGTGACTTCTATTAAACACGGTGTTGGTAAAATTCATAAATGGACTTACCCTAACAATTCATAAGGATATTCCACTGCAGTTCCTGGTAGATGAACGCAAGGAGTTCCTCGCGTTCTGTAATCATATATGAACACAGCTAGAGGAACGGGGGTTGTTAAAAATGAAAAACTCCAGGGTCATGGTGGCCCCTTCTCTTATTGTTGTAGATACATCCTGAATTCTGAAAAAATGCTTGAGACACTCATATTTACTGATTTAAAAACACTCCTTTTTGTATAATCGTGAAGGTAAGGATGGTTCATTTTTTTGTAGAGAGTTGCATTCAATGAAAACTATGGCTCTGACCCTAATGCTTGGTGAAGGTACTATCCTTAGTCTTTTAATTAAAGCATGTATTTGCCGAAATGGCTGCCCCAACCTTTATATCTGGGTCGCTGTTTGCTGTGATTACATTGAAAGAACCCCATGGTAAAGCACTATGTAAACTATGCAAACTGGGTTGGCGTGTAGAGATATCTTATTAGAGGCTAGCTCTTATAGTCAATACTAACTGCTTATTGTGTGGAGCTCACGGATAAATATCACCTTGGGTGTAAAATCTTTAAGCTTCGGAGGGGTCGTCATGAACGTTCGACTCATGTCCTCGTTAAAGCTAATGTTTTGACTCTACAAGGTCTCGTAGTCAATGCTGACTGCTAATTGTGTGAAGCTCAGGGATAAATATCACATTTAGTATGGGGTCATGACGAGCGATCGGCTAGCGTCCTCATTAAAGCTTATCCCTAATTCTACAAGGTGTCCGTTTATTTGTTAACTAAATGGGTCCCGTAGTATCGAGTAAAATCCTCTAAAACCCCTTCTTTGTGTTTCAAAGTTAAAACAATAAAGATCAGAAAATAAAATAAAAAGGAAGTCTACTTACTGACACGCCGAGTCCGTGTCTCGTACACACCTACCCCGTTCTACCAGGACTGGGCGGCGGTGTGTAGATTCTCGTTGCCGTATTTGAAGACGGCGTTTGACGTGGACCCGGAAGTGATAGGAACACTCGGAATTGTATGGCTTAACAGCGGCCGGTGGCGAATGCGGTCGCCATCTTAGGTGAGGGTCATAGTACGTTGATTGTTTGTCGTACACCGGCTCTTCAAGTATTGTTGCTCTCATTATTTAATCGTTACGGCATATCGCCCCTGAGACCCGGTTGTATTTTGCGAGTCTGCTTAATTACATTGTTGTCAAAAATATCTAAGGGGGAGACATATTTTATTAAAAAGGTGATTGATGTAGAAGTATATTTAGAGGCCGCCATCCTAAGTTGCATAGTCTGCATTGTGGGTCTATATGATTCACTCTAAATCATTTCTTCAGGCTTTACATACGAAGTTCGCTATATGAGCCTCTATATCAGTATAGGAGAGTGCAGTGTGTCAGGGGATGGTGTTAATGGGTACGTAATTCAAGGAGGTTTGATGGAAGCCCAAGGAATAGCGTCATTCAATCCTGTCACATGAGTGCCCAACCTGTACACCCACCTCTGTTCTTTTGTAAGTAAAGCATCCTTGGTGATGCTCGAAAATGATTCCAATATGAGCCAGGTGAATGACTCTGGAAGATGTCCTTTTTCTAGAAAGTGGGTGCACATTCTAGTGGTGATTTTTTTGCAGCGAAAATTGCTGCGGTGTTCAGTCATGCGTAATTTGATGGGGCGAGTGGTCATGCCAATATATTGCAGTCTACAGGGGCATGTGATGAGATATATGCAGTTCGCTGTGTTGCAATTTGTATGGCGACGTAGCTCCCATTTAAAATTGTTGTTAAAGAGGACAGACTTGTGTGTTGTGGTCATGGGACACACTGAGCACGAGCCACAAGGGTAGTGTCCAGTTACAGGTGGCAAATCCCATAATTGTCTCTGGATTGTTTGCCCCTGCGGACGTGGTCGAGTGTGAATCAAGGTGTCTTTTAAGTTTTTTGTACGTTTGAATGCAAATCTAGGAATTTCAAGTTGCATGGTACCTGTGTTCAAAATGTTCCAATGTTTTTTGATTGTTTTAGTAATCTGATTTGACAATGGAGTAAATGATGTGACACAGGTCAGGGTTTCGTTTGGAGTTGTCACTTTGGGTTCTAGAAGGGCTTCACGGTTGTTGTTTCGGGCTCTCTTCCTGGCCAGGGCTATCTGTTTTGTAGGGTAGTCACGTGCCCGAAGATTATTGGCCAATTTCTTCGCTTCTACTCTGTAGTCTGCCAAGTCACTACAATTTCGTCTTACCCTAAGGAACTGTCCGATGGGTAGATTATCCCTCAGACTGCGGGGATGATGACTTGTGTATAGTAATAGACTATTACGATCTGTTGGTTTCTTGTATAGGGAGGTGGATAAAGTGCCCCTATGTAGACTGATGTTTAAATCTAGGAAAGGAATGATGTTGTCGGACACTGTTTGTGAAAACTTGAGGTGTGGGTCAAGGGTGTTGATCCAATCACAGAACTCGGTACAGGTCGACATATCCCCCTTCCAAAGGATGAGGATATCATCAATAAACCTCTTCCAGAGGTATATGTCTGTGCTGAAAGGGTTGGACTCGTGGTAAATGTACCGGGTCTCAAAATCAGACATATATAAGCAAGCCAGACTAGGAGCAACCGTGCTCCCCATGCAAGTTCCTTGTGTCTGCTTGTAAATCTGGCCTTTGAATTCAAAGAAGTTCTCCGTCAATGTTAGGGTGGCACATTCCATAATGAAACCAGTGGGGGTGTTATGTTCCCAGACTCCCTGATTCAGGACTTCTTCTACCACATTCAGAGTAGCCCTTTGTGGTATATTTGTGTACAGTGCTTGTACATCTAGGGTCACCAATAGTGTGATCTCATCGGTGGATGGTAGTTCATTCAAGAGTCTTAATAAGTCTGCGGTGTCCTGTATGTAAGACGCAGTCTTCTTGACTAGAGGTTGCAAAAAGTAGTCACAGAATTGGGACAACGGTTCTAAGACTGAATCTATCCCTGATACGATGGGCCTTCCGGGGACAGGTGAAATACTCTTATGGATTTTTGGTAGGGTATAAAAGTATGGAGTGCGTGGATTCTTCTTCACCAGAAATGTGGCCTCTTTCTTGCTAATCCAGCCTTCACTCTCAGCCGAGAAGACTAAGGCTGTGATAGTAGCAAGTAGGTTTTGGGTGGGGTTGGCGGAGACCGGAGTGTAGTAAGTTCTGTCACTCAATTGTCGTCTGCATTCCAGGTCATATTCTGATGTATCCATTATGACCGTGGCCCCTCCTTTATCTGCTTGCTTAATGGTTATTGATGTATCGTTGGACAAGTTCCTAATAGCCTCAATCTCCACTTTACACAGGTTGTTGTATTTCTTGGGTTTGGTTATGTTGGCCAGGTCTTTTAATACGGCTTGTTCGAAAGTCAATACTTCTGGTGGAATCATTGACATATTGGGAGTGAAGGAAGACTTAATGTGCAAACCACTGTCTGTTTGTTCTGTGGTCTCGGTTCCATCAAAAAAGGATCTTAACCTGATTTTGCGAAAAATTGTTGAATTTCGCACTGCTGTTTGAATTCATCGATCTGAGGTGTTGGTACAAAGCCCAACCCTTTTTGGAGTACTCTGTGTTCGATTTCAGTAAGAGTTCTTTGAGAAAGGTTGACAACTAGGTCTTCTTCCTGGTGTTGGTGTGGCTCCTGGTTTCCATTGTTCTCGGAGTGTCTTCCCACTGGACTCTGGTTCCTTGTTGGGTTTGTTGATTGTTTCCTCTTCTTCGCCCGCGCCCTCTGCCCCAACCTCTGCCTAAAAAAGGCTGGTTGTATACCGGGGGGTAGAGCTGTGGCGGGCCCTGTGGTGGTATTGGATATTGAGGTTGGCCGTGCAAATTCATAGGGTATTGCCAAAAAGTTGGATATTGAAAAGCAGGCGGTTGGAAAGTAGGGTAGGTTTGGCGATTCCCCTTACGTGAAGTACCATAGTTAGTTGAGTCAGTGCTCGAGTTACTGTTGCTCGAGGAGCCTCTTCTAGTGGAGTTAGAATTTGTATCGGAATCTCCAGAATTGTTGGAACTTGGAGGTACAAAATCTTCTTTTAGATAGGGGTACATTTTCTCTTTGTTGAAGTTGTTCACATCTTTTTGTAACTTCTTAACCTTTTGTCGCATCAAGTATTCGCGATGTTCTGCGATCTCGTTATTGATTTCCGACAACTTAGATTTAAAAAGAGTCGTAGATGTTGCACTTTTCAACGTGCTTTCTGCCAATTGGATCCTTGCCAAGAGAGTATCCGCTAGTCTCTTGGCTGTCTTAATAATCAATATGAGGAGATCTCTGGTGCATTTCCATGACACCTGTGACCAATCGGTCTTGAATGTTCCGTCCTCTAGAAAAATACGTGGGAAGATTTTCACTATTAGGCCATTAGGGGCGATGTTTGCCCTCAGGTATTCTGTCATCAGGGCGCCATGGAGTGTGATCTTCACCCAGTCTCTTTTTAGTGAGGATAAGGACTGCCAGTCTTCTGATTGGCTCCCTGTGGCTGCCCCACCATCAGCTCCCAGAATTGAGGGGGCATTGAGTATCTCGTCAACAAAATCATCCCCAAAACTTAGCCCTTGACCTTCCATTATGATGATGATCTGAGTAATGGTCTCTGGTTATGAGATACTCTCTTTCTAGTATTGATGTTATCGACTGTAGAGGCCAGTTACAGGGTTCAGGTGAACTGACAAAAAGAAGTCCTTTTTGTACTAAAAAAGGGGGGGGGAAAAGGACATGGAAACCTTAAAAATGGGGGATATGCACAGGTTAACCCACCGGAAGATGCCCCACGGATAGAGATCCGTGCATAATATATCCACAAAATGAACAGGGGGGGGCGTAAGGGCGCTTTATGAAAGAAGGTCCAGCTATGTGTGCCCTCAGAAGATACAACAACGAAAACAAAGCTGTTCCTATAAGTGAGATAAGAAAAAGGGGGGGAAAATATGTGTTCACGGACACTTAAAATATTGGATATTGAGGCCCTCACACAAACTCAAGGGTATCGTAATTTACGTTACCCCTTCGAATGTATTGCATCATCATCGGGCTGCTCCTGCGTCGAGTCGGCTGGTGCAATACCCGACGGGCTCTTGTTTAAGGAGCACTTTTATGGAGATCTTTTAAATCCAATGAAGCCGGTGGATGCGTGCGTGTGTGGGGCTCTAAAGTGATGTAGATGAAAAATGCGTTGGTATTTAAAAATAGGGGTCGAAGTCCTTACTCAACTAATTTATTAGGAAGTCTTCTCCCCTAGTTAAAAAATTCTGAGGTTAAGTGTTATTAACCTAGAGTTATTAACTAAGTTATATACACTGCCTCAGTTGGGTCGACATGTTTCTCGCTCCATTTAGAGAAGTACTCTGGCGATTCTTCAGGACCAAAAAGATGTTTATCTATCTACATCTAAAATAATATCTGAATAAACAGTACGCAGTCTCTGTCACAAATTTAGTGTTACCTGCAGCTCGGTCTACCTGTAGGGGGATAAAGGCCAAGGAGGTTACAGAAAGCATAGTATAGTCACTGTTTGTTTACATTAAATATCTCGTGAACCACTGAGTGCAAATGTGGTGAAAGTGCACTCTAAACGTGAAAGGTGAAAAGAAACTAAGTGAAGACTGAACCCTGTGAAGTGACTTCTATTAAACACGGTGTTGGTAAAATTCATAAATGGACTTACCCTAACAATTCATAAGGATATTCCACTGCAGTTCCTGGTAGATGAACGCAAGGAGTTCCTCGCGTTCTGTAATCATATATGAACACAGCTAGAGGAACGGGGGTTGTTAAAAATGAAAAACTCCAGGGTCATGGTGGCCCCTTCTCTTATTGTTGTAGATACATCCTGAATTCTGAAAAAATGCTTGAGACACTCATATTTACTGATTTAAAAACACTCCTTTTTGTATAATCGTGAAGGTAAGGATGGTTCATTTTTTTGTAGAGAGTTGCATTCAATGAAAACTATGGCTCTGACCCTAATGCTTGGTGAAGGTACTATCCTTAGTCTTTTAATTAAAGCATGTATTTGCCGAAATGGCTGCCCCAACCTTTATATCTGGGTCGCTGTTTGCTGTGATTACATTGAAAGAACCCCATGGTAAAGCACTATGTAAACTATGCAAACTGGGTTGGCGTGTAGAGATATCTTATTAGAGGCTAGCTCTTATAGTCAATACTAACTGCTTATTGTGTGGAGCTCACGGATAAATATCACCTTGGGTGTAAAATCTTTAAGCTTCGGAGGGGTCGTCATGAACGTTCGACTCATGTCCTCGTTAAAGCTAATGTTTTGACTCTACAAGGTCTCGTAGTCAATGCTGACTGCTAATTGTGTGAAGCTCAGGGATAAATATCACATTTAGTATGGGGTCATGACGAGCGATCGGCTAGCGTCCTCATTAAAGCTTATCCCTAATTCTACAAGGTGTCCGTTTATTTGTTAACTAAATGGGTCCCGTAGTATCGAGTAAAATCCTCTAAAACCCCTTCTTTGTGTTTCAAAGTTAAAACAATAAAGATCAGAAAATAAAATAAAAAGGAAGTCTACTTACTGACACGCCGAGTCCGTGTCTCGTACACACCTACCCCGTTCTACCAGGACTGGGCGGCGGTGTGTAGATTCTCGTTGCCGTATTTGAAGACGGCGTTTGACGTGGACCCGGAAGTGATAGGAACACTCGGAATTGTATGGCTTAACAGCGGCCGGTGGCGAATGCGGTCGCCATCTTAGGTGAGGGTCATAGTACGTTGATTGTTTGTCGTACACCGGCTCTTCAAGTATTGTTGCTCTCATTATTTAATCGTTACGGCATATCGCCCCTGAGACCCGGTTGTATTTTGCGAGTCTGCTTAATTACATTGTTGTCAAAAATATCTAAGGGGGAGACATATTTTATTAAAAAGGTGATTGATGTAGAAGTATATTTAGAGGCCGCCATCCTAAGTTGCATAGTCTGCATTGTGGGTCTATATGATTCACTCTAAATCATTTCTTCAGGCTTTACATACGAAGTTCGCTATATGAGCCTCTATATCAGTATAGGAGAGTGCAGTGTGTCAGGGGATGGTGTTAATGGGTACGTAATTCAAGGAGGTTTGATGGAAGCCCAAGGAATAGCGTCATTCAATCCTGTCACATGAGTGCCCAACCTGTACACCCACCTCTGTTCTTTTGTAAGTAAAGCATCCTTGGTGATGCTCGAAAATGATTCCAATATGAGCCAGGTGAATGACTCTGGAAGATGTCCTTTTTCTAGAAAGTGGGTGCACATTCTAGTGGTGATTTTTTTGCAGCGAAAATTGCTGCGGTGTTCAGTCATGCGTATTTTGATGGGGCGAGTGGTCATGCCAATATATTGCAGTCTACAGGGGCATGTGATGAGATATATGCAGTTCGCTGTGTTGCAATTTGTATGGCGACGTAGCTCCCATTTAAAATTGTTGTTAAAGAGGACAGACTTGTGTGTTGTGGTCATGGGACACACTGAGCACGAGCCACAAGGGTAGTGTCCAGTTACAGGTGGCAAATCCCATAATTGTCTCTGGATTGTTTGCCCCTGCGGACGTGGTCGAGTGTGAATCAAGGTGTCTTTTAAGTTTTTTGTACGTTTGAATGCAAATCTAGGAATTTCAAGTTGCATGGTACCTGTGTTCAAAATGTTCCAATGTTTTTTGATTGTTTTAGTAATCTGATTTGACAATGGAGTAAATGATGTGACACAGGTCAGGGTTTCGTTTGGAGTTGTCACTTTGGGTTCTAGAAGGGCTTCACGGTTGTTGTTTCGGGCTCTCTTCCTGGCCAGGGCTATCTGTTTTGTAGGGTAGTCACGTGCCCGAAGATTATTGGCCAATTTCTTCGCTTCTACTCTGTAGTCTGCCAAGTCACTACAATTTCGTCTTACCCTAAGGAACTGTCCGATGGGTAGATTATCCCTCAGACTGCGGGGATGATGACTTGTGTATAGTAATAGACTATTACGATCTGTTGGTTTCTTGTATAGGGAGGTGGATAAAGTGCCCCTATGTAGACTGATGTTTAAATCTAGGAAAGGAATGATGTTGTCGGACACTGTTTGTGAAAACTTGAGGTGTGGGTCAAGGGTGTTGATCCAATCACAGAACTCGGTACAGGTCGACATATCCCCCTTCCAAAGGATGAGGATATCATCAATAAACCTCTTCCAGAGGTATATGTCTGTGCTGAAAGGGTTGGACTCGTGGTAAATGTACCGGGTCTCAAAATCAGACATATATAAGCAAGCCAGACTAGGAGCAACCGTGCTCCCCATGCAAGTTCCTTGTGTCTGCTTGTAAATCTGGCCTTTGAATTCAAAGAAGTTCTCCGTCAATGTTAGGGTGGCACATTCCATAATGAAACCAGTGGGGGTGTTATGTTCCCAGACTCCCTGATTCAGGACTTCTTCTACCACATTCAGAGTAGCCCTTTGTGGTATATTTGTGTACAGTGCTTGTACATCTAGGGTCACCAATAGTGTGATCTCATCGGTGGATGGTAGTTCATTCAAGAGTCTTAATAAGTCTGCGGTGTCCTGTATGTAAGACGCAGTCTTCTTGACTAGAGGTTGCAAAAAGTAGTCACAGAATTGGGACAACGGTTCTAAGACTGAATCTATCCCTGATACGATGGGCCTTCCGGGGACAGGTGAAATACCCTTATGGATTTTTGGTAGGGTATAAAAGTATGGAGTGCGTGGATTCTTCTTCACCAGAAATGTGGCCTCTTTCTTGCTAATCCAGCCTTCACTCTCAGCCGAGAAGACTAAGGCTGTGATAGTAGCAAGTAGGTTTTGGGTGGGGTTGGCGGAGACCGGAGTGTAGTAAGTTCTGTCACTCAATTGTCGTCTGCATTCCAGGTCATATTCTGATGTATCCATTATGACCGTGGCCCCTCCTTTATCTGCTTGCTTAATGGTTATTGATGTATCGTTGGACAAGTTCCTAATAGCCTCAATCTCCACTTTACACAGGTTGTTGTATTTCTTGGGTTTGGTTATGTTGGCCAGGTCTTTTAATACGGCTTGTTCGAAAGTCAATACTTCTGGTGGAATCATTGACATATTGGGAGTGAAGGAAGACTTAATGTGCAAACCACTGTCTGTTTGTTCTGTGGTCTCGGTTCCATCAAAAAAGGATCTTAACCTGATTTTGCGAAAAATTGTTGAATTTCGCACTGCTGTTTGAATTCATCGATCTGAGGTGTTGGTACAAAGCCCAACCCTTTTTGGAGTACTCTGTGTTCGATTTCAGTAAGAGTTCTTTGAGAAAGGTTGACAACTAGGTCTTCTTCCTGGTGTTGGTGTGGCTCCTGGTTTCCATTGTTCTCGGAGTGTCTTCCCACTGGACTCTGGTTCCTTGTTGGGTTTGTTGATTGTTTCCTCTTCTTCGCCCGCGCCCTCTGCCCCAACCTCTGCCTAAAAAAGGCTGGTTGTATACCGGGGGGTAGAGCTGTGGCGGGCCCTGTGGTGGTATTGGATATTGAGGTTGGCCGTGCAAATTCATAGGGTATTGCCAAAAAGTTGGATATTGAAAAGCAGGCGGTTGGAAAGTAGGGTAGGTTTGGCGATTCCCCTTACGTGAAGTACCATAGTTAGTTGAGTCAGTGCTCGAGTTACTGTTGCTCGAGGAGCCTCTTCTAGTGGAGTTAGAATTTGTATCGGAATCTCCAGAATTGTTGGAACTTGGAGGTACAAAATCTTCTTTTAGATAGGGGTACATTTTCTCTTTGTTGAAGTTGTTCACATCTTTTTGTAACTTCTTAACCTTTTGTCGCATCAAGTATTCGCGATGTTCTGCGATCTCGTTATTGATTTCCGACAACTTAGATTTAAAAAGAGTCGTAGATGTTGCACTTTTCAACGTGCTTTCTGCCAATTGGATCCTTGCCAAGAGAGTATCCGCTAGTCTCTTGGCTGTCTTAATAATCAATATGAGGAGATCTCTGGTGCATTTCCATGACACCTGTGACCAATCGGTCTTGAATGTTCCGTCCTCTAGAAAAATACGTGGGAAGATTTTCACTATTAGGCCATTAGGGGCGATGTTTGCCCTCAGGTATTCTGTCATCAGGGCGCCATGGAGTGTGATCTTCACCCAGTCTCTTTTTAGTGAGGATAAGGACTGCCAGTCTTCTGATTGGCTCCCTGTGGCTGCCCCACCATCAGCTCCCAGAATTGAGGGGGCATTGAGTATCTCGTCAACAAAATCATCCCCAAAACTTAGCCCTTGACCTTCCATTATGATGATGATCTGAGTAATGGTCTCTGGTTATGAGATACTCTCTTTCTAGTATTGATGTTATCGACTGTAGAGGCCAGTTACAGGGTTCAGGTGAACTGACAAAAAGAAGTCCTTTTTGTACTAAAAAAGGGGGGGGGGAAAAGGACATGGAAACCTTAAAAATGGGGGATATGCACAGGTTAACCCACCGGAAGATGCCCCACGGATAGAGATCCGTGCATAATATATCCACAAAATGAACAGGGGGGGGCGTAAGGGCGCTTTATGAAAGAAGGTCCAGCTATGTGTGCCCTCAGAAGATACAACAACGAAAACAAAGCTGTTCCTATAAGTGAGATAAGAAAAAGGGGGGGAAAATATGTGTTCACGGACACTTAAAATATTGGATATTGAGGCCCTCACACAAACTCAAGGGTATCGTAATTTACGTTACCCCTTCGAATGTATTGCATCATCATCGGGCTGCTCCTGCGTCGAGTCGGCTGGTGCAATACCCGACGGGCTCTTGTTTAAGGAGCACTTTTATGGAGATCTTTTAAATCCAATGAAGCCGGTGGATGCGTGCGTGTGTGGGGCTCTAAAGTGATGTAGATGAAAAATGCGTTGGTATTTAAAAATAGGGGTCGAAGTCCTTACTCAACTAATTTATTAGGAAGTCTTCTCCCCTAGTTAAAAAATTCTGAGGTTAAGTGTTATTAACCTAGAGTTATTAACTAAGTTATATACACTGCCTCAGTTGGGTCGACATGTTTCTCGCTCCATTTAGAGAAGTACTCTGGCGATTCTTCAGGACCAAAAAGATGTTTATCTATCTACATCTAAAATAATATCTGAATAAACAGTACGCAGTCTCTGTCACAAATTTAGTGTTACCTGCAGCTCGGTCTACCTGTAGGGGGATAAAGGCCAAGGAGGTTACAGAAAGCATAGTATAGTCACTGTTTGTTTACATTAAATATCTCGTGAACCACTGAGTGCAAATGTGGTGAAAGTGCACTCTAAACGTGAAAGGTGAAAAGAAACTAAGTGAAGACTGAACCCTGTGAAGTGACTTCTATTAAACACGGTGTTGGTAAAATTCATAAATGGACTTACCCTAACAATTCATAAGGATATTCCACTGCAGTTCCTGGTAGATGAACGCAAGGAGTTCCTCGCGTTCTGTAATCATATATGAACACAGCTAGAGGAACGGGGGTTGTTAAAAATGAAAAACTCCAGGGTCATGGTGGCCCCTTCTCTTATTGTTGTAGATACATCCTGAATTCTGAAAAAATGCTTGAGACACTCATATTTACTGATTTAAAAACACTCCTTTTTGTATAATCGTGAAGGTAAGGATGGTTCATTTTTTTGTAGAGAGTTGCATTCAATGAAAACTATGGCTCTGACCCTAATGCTTGGTGAAGGTACTATCCTTAGTCTTTTAATTAAAGCATGTATTTGCCGAAATGGCTGCCCCAACCTTTATATCTGGGTCGCTGTTTGCTGTGATTACATTGAAAGAACCCCATGGTAAAGCACTATGTAAACTATGCAAACTGGGTTGGCGTGTAGAGATATCTTATTAGAGGCTAGCTCTTATAGTCAATACTAACTGCTTATTGTGTGGAGCTCACGGATAAATATCACCTTGGGTGTAAAATCTTTAAGCTTCGGAGGGGTCGTCATGAACGTTCGACTCATGTCCTCGTTAAAGCTAATGTTTTGACTCTACAAGGTCTCGTAGTCAATGCTGACTGCTAATTGTGTGAAGCTCAGGGATAAATATCACATTTAGTATGGGGTCATGACGAGCGATCGGCTAGCGTCCTCATTAAAGCTTATCCCTAATTCTACAAGGTGTCCGTTTATTTGTTAACTAAATGGGTCCCGTAGTATCGAGTAAAATCCTCTAAAACCCCTTCTTTGTGTTTCAAAGTTAAAACAATAAAGATCAGAAAATAAAATAAAAAGGAAGTCTACTTACTGACACGCCGAGTCCGTGTCTCGTACACACCTACCCCGTTCTACCAGGACTGGGCGGCGGTGTGTAGATTCTCGTTGCCGTATTTGAAGACGGCGTTTGACGTGGACCCGGAAGTGATAGGAACACTCGGAATTGTATGGCTTAACAGCGGCCGGTGGCGAATGCGGTCGCCATCTTAGGTGAGGGTCATAGTACGTTGATTGTTTGTCGTACACCGGCTCTTCAAGTATTGTTGCTCTCATTATTTAATCGTTACGGCATATCGCCCCTGAGACCCGGTTGTATTTTGCGAGTCTGCTTAATTACATTGTTGTCAAAAATATCTAAGGGGGAGACATATTTTATTAAAAAGGTGATTGATGTAGAAGTATATTTAGAGGCCGCCATCCTAAGTTGCATAGTCTGCATTGTGGGTCTATATGATTCACTCTAAATCATTTCTTCAGGCTTTACATACGAAGTTCGCTATATGAGCCTCTATATCAGTATAGGAGAGTGCAGTGTGTCAGGGGATGGTGTTAATGGGTACGTAATTCAAGGAGGTTTGATGGAAGCCCAAGGAATAGCGTCATTCAATCCTGTCACATGAGTGCCCAACCTGTACACCCACCTCTGTTCTTTTGTAAGTAAAGCATCCTTGGTGATGCTCGAAAATGATTCCAATATGAGCCAGGTGAATGACTCTGGAAGATGTCCTTTTTCTAGAAAGTGGGTGCACATTCTAGTGGTGATTTTTTTTGCAGCGAAAATTGCTGCGGTGTTCAGTCATGCGTATTTTGATGGGGCGAGTGGTCATGCCAATATATTGCAGTCTACAGGGGCATGTGATGAGATATATGCAGTTCGCTGTGTTGCAATTTGTATGGCGACGTAGCTCCCATTTAAAATTGTTGTTAAAGAGGACAGACTTGTGTGTTGTGGTCATGGGACACACTGAGCACGAGCCACAAGGGTAGTGTCCAGTTACAGGTGGCAAATCCCATAATTGTCTCTGGATTGTTTGCCCCTGCGGACGTGGTCGAGTGTGAATCAAGGTGTCTTTTAAGTTTTTTGTACGTTTGAATGCAAATCTAGGAATTTCAAGTTGCATGGTACCTGTGTTCAAAATGTTCCAATGTTTTTTGATTGTTTTAGTAATCTGATTTGACAATGGAGTAAATGATGTGACACAGGTCAGGGTTTCGTTTGGAGTTGTCACTTTGGGTTCTAGAAGGGCTTCACGGCTGTTGTTTCGGGCTCTCTTCCTGGCCAGGGCTATCTGTTTGGTAGGGTAGTCACGTGCCCGAAGATTATTGGCCAATTTCTTCGCTTCTACTCTGTAGTCTGCCAAGTCACTACAATTTCGTCTTACCCTAAGGAACTGTCCGATGGGTAGATTATCCCTCAGACTGCGGGGATGATGACTTGTGTATAGTAATAGACTATTACGATCTGTTGGTTTCTTGTATAGGGAGGTGGATAAAGTGCCCCTATGTAGACTGATGTTTAAATCTAGGAAAGGAATGATGTTGTCGGACACTGTTTGTGAAAACTTGAGGTGTGGGTCAAGGGTGTTGATCCAATCACAGAACTCGGTACAGGTCGACATATCCCCCTTCCAAAGGATGAGGATATCATCAATAAACCTCTTCCAGAGGTATATGTCTGTGCTGAAAGGGTTGGACTCGTGGTAAATGTACCGGGTCTCAAAATCAGACATATATAAGCAAGCCAGACTAGGAGCAACCGTGCTCCCCATGCAAGTTCCTTGTGTCTGCTTGTAAATCTGGCCTTTGAATTCAAAGAAGTTCTCCGTCAATGTTAGGGTGGCACATTCCATAATGAAACCAGTGGGGGTGTTATGTTCCCAGACTCCCTGATTCAGGACTCCATAAAAGTGCTCCTTAAACAAGAGCCCGTCGGGTATTGCACCAGCCGACTCGACGCAGGAGCAGCCCGATGATGATGCAATACATTCGAAGGGGTAACGTAAATTACGATACCCTTGAGTTTGTGTGAGGGCCTCAATATCCAATATTTTAAGTGTCCGTGAACACATATTTTCCCCCCCTTTTTCTTATCTCACTTATAGGAACAGCTTTGTTTTCGTTGTTGTATCTATATGTTGTATGATCATATCATACGCTGACGACACCCAGCTCCTCTTCACCTGCAAGAAGGGCATGGAGTTCGACGGGGAGAGCATCCGGGGTTGCCTTGGGGCTGTCTTCAACTGGTTTCAGCGGAGCAGCCTCAAGTGCAACCCTGATAAATCCGAGGTGCTCTTCTTCGGCTGTCAGGCAGAACCGCCCTGGCAGGAATGGTGGCCGGTTTGCATGTCCCCCCCTTCCTCTTCCTCTTTGGTTGCTAAAAACCTTGGGATCAAAATCGATAACACCCTGGCTTTGAAAACACAGATCACAGGTCTCACGGGTACCTGTTTTGGTCTGCTAAAAATGATGCGTAAATTCCTTCCTTTGCTCCCTTTAGCCCACAGGAAGCTGACAGTACAAGCTCTGATTTGTTCCAGGCTTGATTATTCAAATGTCCTCTACCTGGGTTTGCCGGATTATCTCTTGCACAAACTCCAGGTTGTACATAATTCTGCGGCAAGAGCCATCTTCGGCCTACCCCGGCAAGCCAGATCATCTGAGTTGCTTTCCTCCCTTCACTGGCTTCCGATCAAGAAGCGAATCACATTCAAAGCTCTTACACTGGCCCATAAGGCACTCCATTTGGTGGGGGCCTCCTACATTCAGAAACGGCTTTCTTTCTACAAACCCACCAGATCTCTCCGGTCGGAAAAATCTTGGCCTGGCAATGGTGCCTCCCATTAGGAAAGTCAGAATAGGTGGACGTTCCTTTAAATATCTCGCCCCCAAACTATGGAACTCCCTTCCTGTTGATCTCCGCCGCATTCCCAACCTGTTTGCCTTTAGAAAGGCCTTGAAAACCTGGCTTTTTAATCAGTAATTCTGTTTTGTTTCTGTTGTTTTTTTCTCTTTTTCTCAGTAATGGGTCAGAAAGCGCCGGGACACTCCTTGGAGTAGCCGTGCGCTATATAAGTCACCCATTAACATAACATAACATAACATAACATAACATAACATAAGAGGGGAGTTTAAGGTTTGGCAAGTAGTTATAAATGGCAAGTTAAAAGTGGCAGTCAACTGTGCATGCATTCTCTGCAGTGGCAGGCCTCAGACAGGTTTGAAAGGCTACTTCTGTGGGTGGCACAATCAGCACTGCAGGCCCACTAGTAGCATTTAATTTACAGACACTAGGTATGGGATACCACTGGACAAGGGACTTTCAGGTCAATTAAATATGCCAAACATGTGTAAACCAATCATTCCATGTTTAAAGGAGAAAGCACATGCATGTTAGAACTGATTAGCAGAGAAAAAGTGCCCAGAGTCTGAAATCCAACAAAAAGCGGGTCGGAAAAATTAGAGGTAGAAGGCAAAAGCTTTAGGGATAGCCCTGTAGAAAGGGCTAGGTCCAACAGCCATATATGGAGGATTGTCAGCGTTGTTTCCTATCCTCTCACATGGAAGGCAAAGTTATTTGCCCTCAGTAGAATAACCTCGTATTCATCCTGGTCCAGAGTAATATACAATTATTTTTCCCCAGCTACACTGGGAAGCTAACTTTTGATTATAGCATCTGGTATTCAATATTATATACATTTTAGATGTAGCATGCCCATACCCTACACAAGTTAGCAGATATTTTTCAACAGGTGTTGGCATAGGTCTGGAAAACAGGGACTTACAATATGCTCTCCCACAATTGGATCACACAGCCCCTACAAGGGTTAACCAAACTATCCTTCACCTCACCATCCAGCGCCTTTCAAACGTACTCCACACTACTCTCCTGAGATTGGCAAGACAGTATCTGACTGTCTCTGTCACTCAACCCACACTCTTCTGGGCGGTCTTCACACTCCCACACCAGGACTTCAACCATGGGGGAACCCCTCTCCCTGCACCGCTCTTCTAGAATCAGTAGAGTGTCCCGCCCACCATTAGGACCATAAACCCCTGCGTCAGTTTCCCAATTCACCTCAGGGACACTGCGCACTACTGGAGCTACCTCATATTCTTCAAGTGGTATTTTCAAACACAGAATGTTAAAACCAACTTTACTAAAAGGTGTATTTTATCATTCCGAGTTAAGGCATACTAAACTCTATTTTTTACCATGTTCCCTGGGTCAGTATGGATTATAAGATGTTATTATCAAACTGCCCATTCTGGCCTATGGGGACTGGTAGCCTTGCAATACTGAAAAGAAAATGGCTGTAATTCACTATTAGGACATGCCGCACACACCAGGGCATGTCTTACCTTATACTTACAATGCACCCTGCCCTTGGGCCTACCTTAGGGGTGTCTGATATGAAGAAAAAGGAAGTTTTGGGGACTGGCAAGTCGGTGTACTTACCAATTCGACATGGCAGTACTAAACTGCACACACGCTCTGCAATGGCAGGCCTGAGACACACTTTACAGGCTGCTTCTGTGGGTGGCACACCCAGTGCTGTAAGCCCACCAGTGGCATTTGATTTACAGGCCCGGGCACACATGGTGCACTGTACTAGGCTCTGACAAGTAAATCAAATAATCCAATTATGGAGTCACTAATCAATACATAAATTTACTTACAATAGAGAGCACTGATCAGCAGTGGTAAAGTGCACAGAGTCATAAAACAACCAACAACAAGTCAGAAAAAATACAAGAGGAAGGCAAAAAAGTTCAGGGATGACCCTGCAAAAAAGGCTAAGTCCAACACAGTCCAAATAATTATATGTAAGAAAACAGCACAAAAACCATCCAAAGCTATCAGCCGCTTACTGGAACAGTTGTCCCATTCGGCTGAGAATATGTCTTGTACACAATACGGGCTTCCTTCAATATAGGACTGAAGCCATTTGCAAATCCTGAGTGCGGGAATCGATCCGCATATGTATCCGATCCTATCAGGCAGAAAAATAAATTACAAGGGCCGTGCCAATGTCCATTGGTCTCGATATTGTTTATGCAAAACGTGACTCTATATCCATAATCCTAAGCATTTTACCGGTATGTGTTTTTGTAATGGAGTTCTAAAGTGAGTACGGCGTCCAACAAGTTCTGAAGTCCCTAAGTTTGGCAATACAAACCTGTGCTGTGTGTGAAACAGCAGTTAAAATAAAACATCAGTAGTACATCACTCATGTGGTGCTTTGATGGAGCTATGTGAGTATCAGCACTGGAACAGAAGATGAGTGGCACATCATGCATGAGTTGCATAGCCAGAGGTTTCTGAGAGCCTCAGTACTGGAACAGCATATGTAATGCACATCACAGATGAGGTACTTCGACAGAGCTGAAACAGAAGATAAGCAGCACAACACACATGAGGTGCATCAACAGACATGTGTGAGAGTCTCAGTGGTGGAACAGATGTGCAGCACATTACCCATGGGCAGAGCTATGCAAGTCTCCTCGCTAGATTAGATGATAAGCAGCACATTAAAAATGAGGTGCATTGGCAGTGCTGTGTGGGAATCTCAGCGCTGAAACAGAAGATAAGCGCACCCAACTCACGAGGTGCTTCAGCATGGCTGAGAGAGAGTCTCAGGGCTGGAGCTAAATATGCACTGCACATCACACATCTGGTTCATTGAAAGAGCTGTTTGAGAATCAGTGCTGGAACAGAAGATGAGCAACACATAAAAAATTAGGTTCATTGGCCGAGCTGTGTGAGTCTCACCACTGGAAGAGAAAATGTGGGGTACATCACACGAGGTGTTTTGGCAGTGTTATATGAGAGTCTTCTTGCTGGAACAGACAATCTGCTACACATTACACATGAAGTGCATCTGCAGAGCTCTGGGATGGTCTCATTGCTGAAACAGAACATAAGGGGCACATAACACAAGAGGTGCATCAGCAGAGATCTGTGAGAGTCTCAGTGCTGGAACAGAAGATTGCTGCACATCACACTTGACGTGCATCAGCAGAGCTGGGTGAGTCTCCACTGAAACAGAAAGTGAGCGACAATACACATAAGGTGCATCAGCACAGCTGTATGCAAGTATCACTAGTGGAACAGAAGATGTGCAGCACATCCCCCATTGGCAGAGCTGTGTGACCATCTCACCAATGGAACAGAGGATGAGCAGCACATTACACATGAGGTACATTGATGGAGCTGCATGAGACTCATTGCTCAAACAGAAGATGAGCAGCATATCACTCATAAGGTGTATCAGCACTCTGGAACAGAATGTGTTCTCCAGATCACTCATGAGGTGCACTGGCAGAGCTATACAAAAGTGTCAACACTGTAATAGAAGATAAGCTGCACAGCACAAGTGAGGTGCAGCAGTGGAGCTTTGTGAGGGTCTCTCCACTGGAATAGAAGATGTTCTGCAAATTAAATATGAGGTGCTTTATCAAAGCTCAGTCTCAGCACTAGAAAACAAGATGAGCTGCACATCACACATGAAGTGCATGAGCGGAGCTGTGTGAGAGCTTCGGCGCTGGATGAGAAGATGAGCGGCACATCACACAAGAAGTGCATGAGCGGAGCTGTGTGAGAGCTTCGGCGCTGGATGAGAAGATGAGCGGCACATCACACAAGAAGTGCATAAGCAGAGCTGTGTGAGAGCTTCGGTGCTGGATGAGAAGATGAGCGGCACATCACACATGAAGTGCATGAGCGGAGCTGTGTAAGAGCTTCGGCGCTGGATGAGAAGATGAGCGGCACATCACACATGAAGTGCATGGGCGAAGCTGCGTGAGAACTTCGGCGCAGGGTGAGAAGATGAGCGGCACATCACACATGAAGTGCATGAGCGGAGCTGTGTGAGTTTCATGGCTGGAATTAAAGATGTGCTGCTAATCATGACGTGTCAGCGCTAGAACACAAAATGAGCACCACATCACACAAGGTGCATCAGCGAAGCTGTATGAGTCTCAGTGCTGGAACAGGTGTGTGGCACATTAAACAAGATGGATCAGCAGAGCTGTGTGAATCTTAGCAGTGGAAAAGATGATGTGTGGCACATCACCTATTGGCAGAGCTGTGTGAAAGTCTCACACAGAATGTGAGTGGTGAGGTGCATTGGCCGAGTTCTGTGAGCATCTCAGTGATGGAAAAGAAGATAAGCTGTACATTACGTATGAGGTGTATCTGCGGAGCAGAGTGGAAGTCTCAGCGCTGGAATAGAACATGAGTGGTACATCATACAGACGAAGTGCATCAGCAGAGTTGTGCATGTCTCAGTGCTGGAACAGAAAACGAGTGGTATACCACACATGAAGTGCATTGGTGGACCTGTGCGAGTCTCAGGTTTGGAGCTACAGATGTGCTGCATATCACACCTGCAAGGAGAACAATTGATGGACAAAATGCAGAACAATATCATATATTCACCCCAGTACAGAGATCTGGTCAGACATCCATTGTTTGTTTTTTGTGCTCTCCATGCCACAGGAGTCAATCTATCCTGGCTGATGGGGGTGAAACCCCCAAACCGGTCCTAGGGTGCTTGTTTCCAGTTCAGGGAGGCGTAGTGTCAGGACTGATTTGCATGGGGAGCACAAAAACTATGGATTTAGGCCCATATCTCTGTACTGGGGTGAATGCATGACATTGTTCTGCATTCTGTCCATCAATTGTTCTTTTTGTACATCACACATGAGCTACATCTGAAGAGCTGTGTGAGAGTCTCTACACTGTAGCAGAATATGAGCGGCACATCACTTATGAGGTGCATAGGTGGAGCTGAGAGAGAGTCTTTGTGCTGGAACAGAAGATGTGTTGCACATCAAGTATGAGGTACATCAGCAGAGCTGTGTTAGTGTCCCAGAGGTGGAACACAAGTGTTGCACACCGCCCATGGGCAGAGCTGTGTGAAAGTCCCACCACTAGAACAGAAATGAGCAGCACATCACTCATGAGGTGCATTGACGAAGCTGTGTGAGAGTCTGTGCTGGAACAGAAAGTGTGCAGGCTTATCACACTTGAGGTGCATCAGTAGAGGTATGTGAGACTCATACTTGGAACAGAAGATGAGCAGCACATCACCCATCCGCAAAACTGTGTGAGAGTCTCAGCGGTTTAACAGAAGATGTGCAGCACATCACACATGATGTGCATGACCCGAGCTGTGTGAGGGCCTCAGCACGGGACACGACCAGAAGATGAGCGGCACATCATGCATGAGGTGCATCTGCAGAACTGTGTGAAATTCTCAGCAGAAACAGAAGATGAGTGACACATTACACATGAGGTGCATCAGCAGAGCTGTGTGAGTCTCAGTGGTGGAACAGAAGATGAGCTCCGAAACAGATGAGAAGGCGGAGCGGAGTGAGGCTCTCAGCACTGTAACAGGAGCTATCCTGCACATAAAACATGAGGTACATTGGCCAAGCTGTGTAAGTCTCAGCACTGAAAAAGATGAGCTGCACATTGTAGGAGAGTAGTATCTGCTTCACATGGGTACCCCCACTTTTTGCTGGTGTTTCACAGTTTTTTTTACCTTAGTCTGGCTGTGGTCCTGCCAATCAGGACCACAGCCTAGCTGCTTCCTCTCTAAAATGGTTTCCATGTACATTAGGTACATATCTAATTGGATTCTGGAGTGCCTTATAAGCCCCTAGTGTGAGAAGTTGGCCTGATGTATGATGTCACTAGTTATAGTGTACACCTTATATCAGTCCAAATACCCTTATGGTGATTGGTTGTAAAGTCAACCTTATAGACCAGCTATCCTAGTGGTAGCATGGACAAGAGCAGTCTTAGGCTAAACTCTGAATGGCATGTGAAGCCAGCTGTGATACCATATATAATCCCTTGAATACCAAATGAAAGGACACCACAACAGATATATATATAAAATAAAGTGTATTTATTCTAAGCAAACCCTCAGCACTCTTTATGAGATTAGAGGTAAGTACAACACAGTCTTATTTAAGCATACATTAAGTCACACAGGTAAGTAATACAGTTAGGCCCTAGGGGCCACGCAAACCATATACTAAGTAAGTGGTATAAGGACCACTGTCACGGAAATAGGATAGGCCTAGGGAATCGCTGGGGCTACACTACACTAGCAACAGTTAGGAAGTGGGAGGCCCACGGGATTCGTATGCAGAGTGGAAACACTCACGCGTAATGCGTAAAAGTCACTAGCAATAGTACAGTTTAGAAATAGATAGATTTAGGACACTTCCGGAGTAGCTAGGAAGTTGAGACTTGAAACTTAGACACTAGGATAGTCACTATCCTGATGAGCACCGGAGTACCCAAGTTACCTAGCCCACAGGCTGCGGGTGCATAGGGTTGAAGTTGCGTTGGGTTTCGTCGTCGACTCCTATGGATGCCTGAAGAAAGATGCTGACAGGCAGTCAGTGAAGAGTGTCCGGTGGATCCCAAGGCTGGGATCAAGAAGAGAAGAGACCTGCAAGCAGAGGGGACAGAGTCAAGGTCACTAGCCAGTGACCACGTGGAACCAGGAAGGAACCAGACGATGTCGTGAAGATTTGCAGGTGAAGGTGAAGCTTGTCGCTGCAGCCAGGAGGACCAGGAAGCGTTGAGGACGACCAGGACCAGGAGGCGAGCTGTCCCACGAAGGCTCTTGCTGTCGGCGGCGTCGAAGTTGGACTAGGACTCACCAAGCCTTGGCAAGCGGAACCCACGAAGAATGGAGGACTTGCTTCTGGTGCAGAACAGGAAGGTCTGGGATGCTTCTTCTTTGCAGAGAAGCGGGAGCCAGTCTGGAGGAGCCAAACCAGCGCAGAAGATTTCAGGATGCGTCGTCACAAAGGCCACTAGCCAGCGGGCAAGCAACCGGACAGACGCGGCAAGCAGGAAAATGCTGAAGGGCCCCACGCAGGACTCGTTGAGTGTGGGGGGCTGGTCTTCGGTGCAGATGGTGCTTGGGGGTGGGGCTTCTCAATCCCCGGTGCACAACTTCGAGGGTGCCTCAGAAGCTGCGCTTGAAGATACTAGCCACTTTTCCCAGGTAGCCGGTCCCACGTCGCTCGTCGCCTCCACGGATCTCAGCTCTGCTGTAGATGTGGATCAGGGTCGGAGAAGTCTGGAAGTCAAGGCTCTGGTCGGGCTCTGCAGTCGGTTCCTCGTAGAACGTGGGCAAAGCAAAGGGTAGTCTCTTGATGGTGCCTGTTTGCACAGGGTATCCACTCCTTGGCCACAAGGGAGATTCTTCAGTCTTCTTCTTTCGTCGAATGTCGAAGGTCCAGAGTTTCTGTTCAAGATTGCAGGTTCAGGATAATCCAAAGTCTTGAGGCCCAACTCCCACTCTTATACTAATCTGGGGGGCTGGGACACCTGCTAGGTCACGCCTTATGGGTGGGACCTGGGAGGGGGTGGTTACACCCACTTCCCTTTGTCCAGTTTCGCGCCAGAGCTGGGGCTGGAGTGCCCCAGCACCGGTTTGAACTGGACTATGCAAGGAACACCTTGTGTGCCCCAGGCATGTCTCATTCCTTTCAGCCCACCCTGCCCCAATACACTAAAGGCTGTCTGGGGAGGTGCTAGCACCTCCCCAAGCAGGAAACCTATTGTCCAGGCCTCCCTGGCTGGGATCACTCCCAGCTGCAGGAGGTCAGACTTGTGTCGTGGCAGCAGCATCCATTTTGTGATGCTGAGGCTTTGGTCAGAGGTTACACAGCAAAGTAGGATTTTAACATGTCTCTCCCTCTAGAAGGGAGGAATAATATCCTCATCACCAGAAATGGTATGGGGGTATTATTCCAAAGTGTTAGACACCTTACACGACATGTTTTGATACAGCCCAACCATAGTTACCATAACCGTTTAAGATTATAAGGCACTTTAAGAGTATATGGTAGGCTATATCATAGAACAGCTATAAGGACATGGTTCCGAAAGCTGCAGACAGGCTCAGCTCATGCTAGAGCACCATCTCACATGTTACCAAGCACTCTGCCTCCAGGATTGTTAAGGCCTGCCAT
Organism: Triturus cristatus; assembly: GCF_964204655.1. Classification (NCBI taxonomy): domain Eukaryota; kingdom Metazoa; phylum Chordata; class Amphibia; order Caudata; family Salamandridae; genus Triturus; species Triturus cristatus. The sequence continues at coordinate 417,228,508 of NC_140593.1, forward strand.
AGGAGTGACTGATAGGTACACATGTGTCTATATATAAGGGTAGATATAGGCATACTATATCTAAGCAAGGGGTGATTACACGACCTTGCCCCAGCTGAGTGATCAGCCAGTTGTGTCTGATTGGAAGGCCAGACCAGGGGTGGCATAATACATGCTGCAGCCCCTGGGAGGCCTAGGGTACACCTATGCCCTGGGTATCTAGGGTACACTGTACAGGGTCCAATAAGGTGATCCTTACCAATTGTGTATGTACCTAGGGTACATGGAGTCCATTTTAAGGAGAGAGCAGACAGCCTGAGACCCTGAATGGCAGGATCTCAGGCCAACTAAGTCGAAAAACCAGCTAGACACTAGGCAAAAAGTTGGGGGTAACCATAGTCCGATATCCACCTTCCTACACAACCCCCCCCCAAACGAAAGGAGATAAGGCTGGCCTTGACAAGGTAAGCCTCTATTGCCTGAGTGGCCATATAAGGAAGAACCAGCACTGGCATGGTTACCCCCTGTCTCATGGTCCACTAAGCAATCCCTCATCCTAAAGGTATCATAGGGTCTCCACCATAGGGAATCTCTACCTTGGGTGTGTCTTTGCAAAGTAAAAGGCTGGTGTTGAGATGGAGTACTGAAGTGAGTGTCCTCAAAGTGAGGCCTCAGCTTCCTCCAATCATCCTCCACCATGGATGCCTTTCTTTCTTTAACTGAGTTGCACTGTGCTCTCAGGGTCAGCCTCTGGCTACCTAAAGCTGGAGGCTGGGTCCCTTTTGTGGGCTTACTGGAGGGACAGGTCAGGTTTGGGGCCCTAAGGTCCCAGGTTTGCCTGTGCCCAACAGAATCCCTCTGGGGGAGGTCCCTAACTACCTGTAAAGGGGATCCCTCAGGAATGTTTTTACCCATCACCTGGCTAGGGCTACTAGCCAGGCAATCCTCATTCTTTTGATGGGGGGGTTCTTGTGGACAGGGGCCCTCTTGGGGTCCACTGGCCTCCCTGACCTCTGCAGCCCTGGGCTGACTGAGGCAGGGTAGAGAGAGGCAGGCTACCTGCACCAGACTGGGTCCCACCTTGGAAGGGGCCACTGACATCAGAGGCTCTGCCAGGCCAGGCCTGGCTACCTCTGGGGCAGTTCCTTCACAAGGGGTGAGGTCAGATCCCTGAGGAGGCTGACCTTTTCCTAATGTCTGGGGGGAGGGAGACTTTTCTTCCTCCCCACTACTCTCTGTTTGTGTGGAGTGATCCATAGTTTCAGGCTTCACTACACCTAGGTCAGTCTGAGTATGGACTGAGACCATTACAGACCTGCCAACCTTTTCAGGAAGGCACTCAGTTTGTGTTTGAGCTGTGACTGTCACAGCTCTGCCAATCTCTACAGGGAAGTCTGTCTGTGCCTGGGCTGTGGCTACCACTGCCCTTCCAACCTTTTCAGGGAGGAAATCTACTTGGACAGGGGTTGTGGCTGGCACAACCCCACTACCCTTTTTTGAAAGGCCTACCATTTTGGAATGGGTGTCTTGTTCAACTCCAGCCCAAGCTGAGAGTTCTAAGTCATTCCCCAGTAAGCAGTCCACAGGCAAGGTTGGAGACACTGCCACCCTTTTAGGGCCAGTGACACCTCCCCAGCTGAGACATACCTCTGCCATGGGATGACTGTTCTGTTTGCCATCAATGTTAGTCACCTGGTATGAGAAACCAGGCAAAAGCTGCTCAGAGGGAACTAGCCTATGGGCCACCATAGTGATGCTAGCTCCAGTGTCTCTGTAGGCCTCAGCTTTTCTACCATTGATGTAGGGCTCCTGTCTGTACCTACCCAAAGTGTTGGGACAGGCAGTGAAGTTGGCAAACCCCATGCCACCATCACAGACAAGAGTAGCTGCTGTAGGGGAATTGGCTAAGCCAGGATCCCCCTGTGTTCCCCAAGAAAGCCCAACCAAGTTTTTGGGGGCACTCCCACCACCTGGGGGATTACTGCTGACAGTAATAGGTGGTGTGACAGGAGTAGTTGGAGCAACAGTTTTGTTTTTAGCCCTTGGGCAACTGCTGTCAGTTTTCCAATGCCCAGGAGTTTTACACTCATGGCAGTAAGGCTTTTTAACTGTGGTAGAGGAGGGAGCTTGGGACCCACCACCCTGTGTGGAGTTTTGGGGCCCTGAGGAAGATTTCTCTTTTGCTTTATCCCCACCCTTCTCTTGAGGCTTGGTGGTATCTTTCTTTTGGTCACCACCCTGATTTTTAGGCCTAATCCTGGTCCTGACCCATTTATCTGCCCTCTTTCCCAATTCTTGGGGAGAGGTCAAATCTGAGTCTACCAGGTGTTGATGGAGAAGCTGGTTCTGACAATTACTAAGGATCTGCTCCCTCATAATCAAGTTGTACAATCCTGTATAGTCCTGCACCTTGCTGCCATTTAACCAACCTTCCAAAGCCTTAGTGGCACAATCCACAAAATCAGACCAGTCCTGTGTCTGTGTCTTCTGGGTGTCTCTGAACAACAACCTATATTGCTCAGTGGTTAAGCCAAACCCATCTATCAGAGCACTCTTCAGGACTTTGTAATTGTTTGCATCCTCATCACTGACTGTGAGGAGCTTGTCTCTACCTTTGTCAGAAAAGGAGAGCCACAAGATAGCTGCCCACTGACTCTGGGGTACCTGCTGTACTTTGCAGGCCCTCTCCAAAGCAGTCATCCACTTGTGGATGTCATCCCCATTCTGATATGGGGGGACTATCTTGCTTAGGTTTCTATGGTCATAAGACCTATCCCTATCTCTAGGAATGTTGCTGCCACCAGTGGGTTCTGACCCACACAATTTTTGCTCTCTAGCCAGAGCAAGCTTCTCCTTGGCAAGGGCAAGTTCTTCCCTCTGAATCCTCAGATTAGCCTCCCTCATTCTGGCTTCATGCTCCTTTCTCTCAGGTGAAGTCATTCCCCTGTGAGAGGAAGCATTAGAGATGCTAGAGACATGGGAGTGGATGGATTCCCTTGAAGGGGATCTGTCCCTCCTGCTTCTCTGTGAAAGCCTACTTGGGGGTCTGTATGGGGGGACCCCATGCAAACTCCCATGTAAGCTTAGGTTAGCCTGGCTAAGTCTTCCTACTTGGCCCTGGCTGTCTACCTCTTCCTCTGAAGTCCCATCTGACTCATCTGTGGTGGGTAGACCCTTATCTACAGCTATGGCACCATCCCTGGCAGCTCTTTCAGCATCATAGGCCTCCAGAAGCTCCACTAGCTGTCTAAGGGTAGGGTTGGAACCCTGTTTTATTCCTCTGGAGGTACACAAATGTCTCATCTCCTGGAATGTTAAGGTATCATACCTAGAGGGGGTCTTCTGCAGACCTGCCCCTCCTGAGAGAGCATCTACTTGATCTCCTCCCAGAGGCATGATCTAGTGAGGGTGTGGTGTGTGCACCTACCTACACTAGTTGTTTCTACTAAACCTCTCTAGTAGTTGTAGTCAGGGTGTGTTACTCCCTTCAACCTACAACTACTAAGTCCAGTAGGACTTAAGTATTATAAACTATGTTATATGTACCTAGACAATATCTGTGTGATCTTTCAATTTAGTATCTCAAGATTACAATGGTATTACAACAGCAAGCTCAGATCCCAACCGCTGCTCACCAATGTGAGAAGTTGGCCTGATGTATGATGTCACTAGTTATAGTGTACACCTTATATCAGTCCAAATACCCTTATGGTGATTGGTTGTAAAGTCAACCTTATAGACCAGCTATCCTAGTGGTAGCATGGACAAGAGCAGTCTTAGGCTAAACTCTGAATGGCATGTGAAGCCAGCTGTGATACCATATATAATCCCTTGAATACCAAATGAAAGGACACCACAACAGATATATATATAAAATAAAGTGTATTTATTCTAAGCAAACCCTCAGCACTCTTTATGAGATTAGAGGTAAGTACAACACAGTCTTATTTAAGCATACATTAAGTCACACAGGTAAGTAATACAGTTAGGCCCTAGGGGCCACGCAAACCATATACTAAGTAAGTGGTATAAGGACCACTGTCACGGAAATAGGATAGGCCTAGGCCTAGGGAATCGCTGGGGCTACACTACACTAGCAACAGTTAGGAAGTGGGAGGCCCACGGGATTCGTATGCAGAGTGGAAACACTCACACGTAATGCGTAAAAGTCACTAGCAATAGTACAGTTTAGAAATAGATAGATTTAGGACACTTCCGGAGTAGCTAGGAAGTTGAGACTTGAAACTTAGACACTAGGATAGTCACTATCCTGATGAGCACCGGAGTACCCAAGTTACCTAGCCCACAGGCTGCGGGTGCATAGGGTTGAAGTTGCGTCGGGTTTCGTCGTCGACTCCTATGGATGCCTGAAGAAAGATGCTGACAGGCAGTCAGTGAAGAGTGTCCGGTGGATCCCAAGGCTGGGATCAAGAAGAGAAGAGACCTGCAAGCAGAGGGGACAGAGTCAAGGTCACTAGCCAGTGACCACGTGGAACCAGGAAGGAACCAGACGATGTCGTGAAGATTTGCAGGTGAAGGTGAAGCTTTTCGCTGCAGCCAGGAGGACCAGGAAGCGTCGAGGATGACCAGGACCAGGAGGCGAGCTGTCCCACAAAGGCTCTTGCTGTCGGCGGCATCGAAGTTGGACTAGGACTCACCAAGCCTTGGCAAGCGGAACCCACGAAGAACAGAGGACTTGCTTCTGGTGCAGACCAGGAAGGTCTGGGATGCTTCTTCTTTGCAGAGAAGCGGGAGCCAGTCTGGAGGAGCCAAACCAGCGCAGAAGATTTCAGGATGCGTCGTCACAAAGGCCACTAGCCAGCGGGCAAGCAACCGGACAGACGTGGCAAGCAGGAAAATGCTGAAGGGCCCCACGCAGGACTCGTTGAGTGTGGGGGGCTGGTCTTCGGTGCAGATGGTGCTTGGGGGTGGGGCTTCTCAATCCCCGGTGCACAACTTCGAGGGTGCCTCAGAAGCTGCGCTTGAAGATACTAGCCACTTTTCCCAGGTAGCCGGTCCCACGTCGCTCGTCGCCTCCACGGATCTCAGCTCTGCTGTAGATGTGGATCAGGGTCGGAGAAGTCTGGAAGTCAAGGCTCTGGTCGGGCTCTGCAGTCGGTTCCTCGTAGAACGTGGGCAAAGCAAAGGGTAGTCTCTTGATGGTGCCTGTTTGCACAGGGTAGCCACTCCTTGGCCACAAGGGAGATTCTTCAGTCTTCTTCTTTCGTCGAATGTCGAAGGTCCAGAGTTTCTGTTCAAGATTGCAGGTTCAGGATAATCCAAAGTCTTGAGGCCCAACTCCCACTCTTATACTAATCTGGGGGGCTGGGACACCTGCTAGGTCACGCCTTATGGGTGGGACCTGGGAGGGGGTGGTTACACCCACTTCCCTTTGTCCAGTTTCGCGCCAGAGCTGGGGCTGGAGTGCCCCAGCACCGGTTTGAACTGGACTATGCAAGGAACACCTTGTGTGCCCCAGGCATGTCTCATTCCTTTCAGCCCACCCTGCCCCAAAACACTAAAGGCTCTCTGGGGAGGTGCTAGCACCTCCCCAAGCAGGAAACCTATTGTCCAGGCCTCCCTGGCTGGGATCACTCCCAGCTGCAGGAGGTCAGACTTGTGTCGTGCCAGCAGCATCCATTTTGTGATGCTGAGGCTTTGGTCAGAGGTTACACAGCAAAGTAGGATTTTAACATGTCTCTCCCTCTAGAAGGGAGGAATAATATCCTCATCACCAGAAATGGTATGGGGGTATTATTCCAAAGTGTTAGACACCTTACACGACATGTTTTGATACAGCCCAACCATAGTTACCATAACCATTTAAGATTATAAGGCACTTTAAGAGTATATGGTAGGCTATATCATAGAACAGCTATAAGGACATGGTTCCGAAAGCTGCAGACAGGCTCAGCTCATTCTAGAGCACCATCTCACATGTTACCAAGCACTCTGCCTCCAGGATTGTTAAGGCCTGCCATAGGAGTGACTGATAGGTACACATGTGTCTATATATAAGGGTAGATATAGGCATACTATATCTAAGCAAGGGGTGATTACACGACCTTGCCCCAGCTGAGTGATCAGCCAGTTGTGTCTGATTGGAAGGCCAGACCAGGGGTGGCATAATACATGCTGCAGCCCCTGGGAGGCCTAGGGTACACCTATGCCCTGGGTACCTAGGGTACACTGTACAGGGTCCAATAAGGTGATCCTTACCAATTGTGTATGTACCTAGGGTACATGGAGTCCATTTTAAGGAGAGAGCAGACAGCCTGAGACCCTGAATGGCAGGATCTCAGGCCAACTAAGTCGAAAAACCAGCTAGACACTAGGCAAAAAGTTGGGGGTAACCATAGTCAGATATCCACCTTCCTACACCTAGCATATGGTATACTATGTACCTAGGGCATAGGTACCTCAGAGGCCTACCAGGGGCTGCAGCATGTATTATGCCACCCCTGGGAAGCACTCCAAAATGACACCACAGGTCTGCTACTGCTACCTGGGTAAGGGTGTGCTTGCACCCCTTACTGTGGTATAGGCTACCTATATCACTACCTTATACAGACACATATAAACCTATAAGCCACTCCTATGGCAGGCCTTGACAATCCTGAAGGCAGAGTGCTTGGTTTTATGTGAGAGGGTGCCCAAGCATGAGCTGAGCCCCTCTGCATCATTCGGAAATACTCCTTATGGCTGTTCTGTGATACAGGCATACCATATACTCTTAAGTGCATTATAACCTTACGGTAAATGCTAACTTTGGGATGGCTGCATGTTGTGTTTGGTGTCAAATGCTTTGGAATACTACCCCCGCCAGTTCTGGCGGCGGGGGTAGTATTCCACCCTTCTAGAGGGAGAGACATGTTCACACTGGCTAAACCCGGTTAAAACTTTCCAAAGCCCTGGCATCACAAAATGGATGCCACTGCCACAGACATGGGTCTGGCCTCCTGCTGCTGGGGGAAACTCCGGCAGGGGAGGCCTGGAAAATAAGTTTCCTGTCACAGGGAGGTGTAACAACCTCCCCAGAGAGACTGGCTGATGTGTATTGGGGCAGGGTGGGTGCATTCAGAGAATGCTTTTGAGACACTGCCTGGGGCACACAAGATGTCCCTGTGCATAACCCAGTTCAAACCGGTTGCAGGTTCACTCAGCCCCTGCTCTGGCGCGAAACTGGACAAAGGGGAAGGGGTGTAACCACCCCCACCCCAGACCCACCCATAGGTGGAGCCTTAGAGTTAGTCCATCTCCTAAACTTAGTATAAGTATAGGAATCCAGTCACTAGGACTTTAGATTACCCTGGATGAACCTCTGAAACATATATCCTGGACCTTCGACTTTCTATCACGACTAGAAGACCAAAGAAATCTCCCTTGGGGTCAAGGAGTGACTCCCCTGCTTGGCAGGCACCAAAGAAGCAACTGACCGGTCTGCAATTCTGAAGCTCCTACCAGACGCCGAAGTTTCTGCATCCCCAGAGGTATTTTTCCAGACTTCCCCGAGGCTACCCTGAATCCACAGCGAAGCTGAGGCCCGTGGCTATCGTAGGTGATGTGGAACTGTGACCCCTAGACACCATGAACTTTTGCAGCAACACTACCTTCCTGGTCATCCTCGAAGTTGTGTTTTGGACTCCGTGTAGCCCCAGCCTTGAGCATCTCCTGCACCAAATATTGTTGGCCTCCACTCCACGAGTGACCCGTGGGCCAGCTTCAAGAGCAACTGCTCGAGGCTCCTTCGCGATCACTAGCCCATTGGCTAGCAGGTCCCCACGAAGGCAACTCCACTTCTGCTTGAGCTTTTATGGTTGGTCCAGAACTTTCCTTACTTACCCTTGCTGGGTGAGTTCATCAGACCTTGCAGGTCTGCACCGCAGTCCTTTCTCTGCATTCCTGAGACTTGCAGTTGCCAAGGCTTGTTGGGTCCTTTCTGGTTACCGACACCGCAGCACTTGACAGACTTCGAGGTACAGCTCGAATCCGGCTCGTGGACTTCATCAACGCCTCCTGGACCTCGTGGCTGAAGAGTCAAGACACCCATCAACTCACCTGAAGCACCTGACATCTGTGGGCATTGGTCCATCCTGCCCTAGGTCACTGGCAAGTGACCCAGACTCTGTCCCCTCTGCTGTCAGGTTCCTTACATCCTAGATCTAGGCTTGGATCTCTCCGGCCACTTCTCTTCACGGCAGCAGCAGTTCTTTGCAGGCTTCCATTGGAATCGACGACGCAACCCGACACCAAAAGACACCTATGCACCCGGCTTCCCTGGGTGAAGTAACTCGAGTACTCCGATACTCTCATGGGTGCTAGCCCTAGAACTACCTAAGTCCAAAAGGGTTTGGTCCTGACTCGATTAGAAGTGTCCCTAATCTTTAAAATTCCAACCGCAACATTCCCCATAGAAGATAATAGGAACCCGCGGTTGTGTTTTCACACTGCATACGGCTCTCGTGGGTCCCCTGTGTCACTACCTTGGGTGTTTCCTTGGGGTCCCAGCGATTCTAGAGGCAATAGGCATACTGCCTATTTCAGTTGTGGTTCTTATACCACTTTTTTAGTATATGGTTTGGTATGCCCCCAGGGCCCAAACGTGTATTTGTGCTTTTCCTGATGCTTAAACACTTGTAACTAAAGTACTTCAAACTCCAGCCTCATAAAGAGACTAGAGGGGTGTGTGTTAGCTTAAATACATATATTTTAAATATATATACTGGTGTGGGTGTCTTTTCATTTGATCATTCAAGAAATTATAGACTGGTAAACCAAGCTGTTTTACATTCCTTCAAGACTTAGCCTGAAGGCTGCTCTCCATAGCTACCACTAGGATAGCTTTCATAAGGTTGTCTTTAACCTATCACCATAAGGGGTTGTTTGGACTGATACAAGGTACCCACTAGAACTAGTAGACAGCATATATCAGGTCACCTTCTCACAATGGTGTGCAGCATGTGGGATTCCGGCTTGCTATTGTTTTACCAGATAATCTCAATTAAAATTGATCAACTGAAAACCACTAAAGGTACCTGAGGTACATATAATATCAAGTTTAGCTACAGTAAGTTCTACTGAACTTAGAGTTGTGTGTTAAGGGATTGCACACCCTTTCTACAACTCAAGAGAGTTTAGTAGGCCACACTAGTGTAGGTAGTGCAATACACCACACCACATTAGTAATATCTAACCAACCAGGGACCACTGAGTCCCTACCTGGAACCATTGAACTCCTTCCCTATAAATATGAGGATACCTACTTTGCTAGACTTATGGCCTTATGTACCATTAGGAAGCTGAAGACAGGCAAAAGTCCATCCACCCAGCATCTCATACAGATACTGAAACTGGATGCTATCACAAGTCCTAGTGGGCCTGTAGATGGAGACAGTGTGGGTGGGGTAGCACCTGAGGGTGGGTCCAGGAGTAGAAACTCCCCTGACCCTAACTCTGATGCTGACCAGACTAGTGACAATGACCAGACTCTGGTGAACACAGACCAACAGGATGAGGATGATGATGAGGATGATGACAATAATGCCATTTCCTTCATTCCTTCTGGTAGGGCTGAACACAGGGCTAGAAGGGATAGATCTCTGTCAAGGGGGTCTATTCAGTCTAAATCCTCTATTGGAACCTCTGTTTCTTCTCATAGAGGGAGGAAAACCTCACAGGAGAGGACAGAGAGACTGCTGAAGTATGAGCAAGACAAGTTCAACCTCAGAAAGCAGCAGATGGCCTTAGATAGAGTCCCTTGTTGACAGCAATTTCCCTAGAGATAGGGAGAGGTCTTATGACCATAGAAACCTAAGTAAGATTGTCCCTCCCTACCAGAGTAGGGATGACATCCACAAATGGATAACTGCCTTGGAGAGGGCCTGTAAAGTACAGAAGGTCCCTCAAGGTCAGTGGGCAGCAATCTTATGGCTCTCCTTTGCAGACAAAGGTAGAGACAAGCTACTCACTGTAAGAGAAGAGGATGCTGAGTATTACAAAGTCTTGAAAAGTGCTCTGATAGATGGGTTTGGCCTAACCACTGAACAATACAGGTTAAAGTTCAGAGATACCCAAAAGGCACAGAATCAGGACTGGGTTGACTTTGTTGACTGTGCTGCTAAGGCTCTGGAAGGTTGGTTATTGGGCAGTAATGTATGTGACTTCATAGGATTGTACAATCTGATAATGAGGGAGCAGATTCTTAATAACTCTCAAAATCCGCTGTTGCACCAGTACCTGGAAGACTCTGATCTGACCTCTCCCCAAGAATTGGGAAAGAAGGCAGACAAATGGGTCAGAACCAGGGTGAGGCAGAAAGTACAGAACCAAGGCGGTGACCCTAAGAAGCAAGATTCGAAAAACTCTGATACGGGTGGGAACAAGGGTAAAGACCAGAAGTCTTCACAAGGGCCCCAAAAATCTTCTTCAGGGTGGGGATTCCCAGTCAGAAAAGGGAAAAGCCCAAAACAAGCCCTGCTGCAAAATCTGTAAGCAGAAAACTCACTGGACTAGTGACTGCACCAAGGCTAAAGAAAATACTCCAACCACCACCAATGGCCCTAAGGCACATGTTCCCCCTAGTACAGTTACAATTGGTGGTGGGAATACACAGAATAAGGTGTAGTAGGGTTGACCCTGGTTTCTGAGATGGACTCTGGCCTAGTCAGAGTACCAACTCAGGCTGTGCTTGTCAGTGATGGGGACATGGATATGTCCCCCTTTGTGAGCCCCAGTAACCTGGGCAAATACAGACAGCAGCCTTTAATTAATGGAGTAGAAGCTTGGGCATTCAGGGACACAGGAGCAAGTGTCACCATGGTGACAAACAATCTTGTGGATCCTGGGCAGATTTTACTTGGTGAAACGTACCAAGTGACCAATTCTAGCAATGTCAGAACAGACCATTCTCTGGCAGTTGTTAACTTCTCCTGGGGAGGGGTAACTGGCCTTAAGAAGGTTGTGGTAAGTGCGGACCTACCAATACAGTGCTTGCTTGGCAATGATCTGGAAACTTCACCTTGGGCTTAAGTGGAGCTCAGGACACATGCAGAAATGTTAGGGATCCCTGCACATGTCTTTGCTGTGACTAGGTCACAGGCAAAAATGTCAAAAGCTGGACAGGCCCTGGATTCTGGAATAATGGACCTGGTGCTTCACAAGAGGAGGAGCAGTAGGGTTAAGGCAGAGCCTTCCCACCTGTCTCAGGATGCTGATCATTCTCCTCAGGGAGATGATCTTGAGCCTGAAGAAGGAACTGTCCCAGAGGAGCTTGAACCTGATCAGGTTGAGTTCTTGGGGACAGGGGGCCCTTCCAGGTCTGATCTGAGCCAGGAGCAGAAAACCTGCCCCTCTCTTGGACCCCCCAGACAGCAAGCTGCTGATGAGGCTGCTGGGAATGCTAGTTGCACCCATAAAGGTTATTGGGATGATGGACTCCTTTACTCCGAGAGTAGAGACCCCAAGCCTGATGCATCCAGGAGGTTGGTTATACCTCTGAAGTTTAGGGGTTTCCTATTGACACTAGCCCATGATATTCCCCTAGCAGGACACTTAGGCCAGAACAAGACTTGGGACAGAATTGTTCCTCACTTTCACTGGCCAAACATGTCTGAAGACACAAAGGAGTTTTGTTGCTCCTGTGTAACCTGCCAAGCCAGATAATTACTATTGGGCAGTGGTATACTATCTAGGGAAGATGGCGCTCTCAGGGTGAGTTCACTCGCTATCTGGTTACAGACTACTACGTTTCTTAATGGTGCTGAAAGGTGAGAAGAACCACTAACCTTCCCAAATTAATGCAACAATTGCCACATTTTCAATACAATAAAACAGTAACCCCAGCACACATTTCGTATAATGGGATGACAGCTGTAGCAATAGTATGTCATGAAAGTACAGGAAATCTTGAAATATATTTTCTATTGTCCTTTATTCTTCTTTTTGGCTCCTTGGATTTCATTATTTATTTAAATACAGGTTACAAGCCATACAGGTAATAAGTCAACACGTGTTTCGTCGCCCGCGACTTTTTCAAGGCTAAATAAAAAGCGCAAAAATGCAGAATCAGTAAGCATGTTGGTTAATAAGCAAAGTATTTAAACAATTCAAACCAACGAACCGAGAAGCTAAGCACAGTGCATGTGACCGAAAAGACCAAAAGACAAAAAGTGTCAGGTAACACCTGACACTATCAGCAGGGTGACAACATATAGAGGTGGTGTGATAAGGGTGTGTGTGTCGGTGAGGATCAAATCATACTGTGTATTTATAGTCCCATACTCCTTTCATAACCTCATATCTAGTGCAAGCAGACCGTGAGAAAAGCACTCGTAAGGAGAAAGTTCGTGCATCACTCAAGTAAGCGTACCAAAAGGACAAACCTCCTGCTGTCTGTGTTCAGTTCTTTCTAAAGGAATAACAAAGAGTGGTACCATGTAAAGAAAAATTCTCCAGAGGAAAACCAAACTGCAAATATATGCTCATCCGGTATTTAAGTAAAAATACAACGCTGAAAATACATACTTTTAGTGTGGGGATAATTCCAAACCACACGTGGAACGAAGGGCTAACCTAGAAGAAACGCCTGTCCTCATTTATTTACTTAACTTCAAGATTCAGACTCTAGAAGAGACCGTGCGGTACTAAGCTTCTTTTTCTTACTTTAATAAATAAGGGGATTGTGTAATCTCTAATTTTCGGCACTGAGGAGATCGATTTAGAGATGAGATTACCACTTTCAAAACGACAATACGCTCCCTTTCTTCCTAATAGACCGATGTGTAAGGGATGGTACTACATTTCTTTTTCAGCTGCTTTACAGGTCTACCCGCATTTCTGTGCTAGACTGTCATTTTTCTGTTCAGTCTTTTGGCTAATGCGCTACTCTTACTAAAAGCGTTCACCTTTGCTCTCCGAGAAATTTGGTGACTGTATTTAGTCTCAAGTTATCTCAGGCTCTTAATGAAATATTCAGTTAGGACGGGGCCATACTCACATCAAGTTTGTAATTCATTTTTTCACTTGTCTTTACTACGAATGATCTTTGTGAACTATAGCAAGGTCTTTTCCTTTTTCCTTATATTCACAGACACCAGACCAGATTTGGGTTCTGATTGTTGACTTTGAGGCACTACTATTTACCTACAGAACGTGTGGTTAGGAATTATCACCACACTAAAAGTATGTATTTTCAGCGTTGTATTTTTACTTAAATACCAGATGAGCATATATTTGCAGTTTGGTTTTCCTCTGGCGAATTTTTCTTTACATGGTACCACTCTTTGTTATTCCTTTAGAAAGAACTGAACACAGACAGCAGGAGGTTTGTCCTTTTGGTACGCTTACTTGAGTGATGCACGAACTTTCTCCTTACGAGTGCTTTTCTCACGGTCTGCTTGCACTAGATATGAGGTTATGTAAGGGGTATGGGACTATAAACACACAATATGATTTGATCCTCACCGACACACACACCCTTATCACACCACCTCTATATGTTGTTACCCTGCTGATAGTGTCAGTTGTTACCTGACACTTTTTGTCTTTTGGTCTTTTCGGTCACATGCACTGTGCTTACCTTCTCGGTTCGTTGGTTTGAATTGTTTAAATACTTTGCTTATTAACCAACATGCTTACTAATTATGCATTTTTGCGCTTTTTATTTAGCCTTGAAAAAGTCACGGGTTAATCCCCTCTGGCGACGAAACACGTGTTGGCTTATTACCTGTATGGCTTGTAACCTGTATTTAAATAAATACTGAAATCCAAGGAGCCAAAAAGAAGAATAAAGGACAAAAGAAAATATATTTCAAGATTTCCTGTACTTTCATGACATACTATTGCTACAGCTGTCATCCCATTATATGAAATGTGTGCTGGGGTCACTGTTTTATTGTATTGAAAATGTGGCAATTGTTGCATTAATTTGGGAAGGTTAGTGGTTCTTCTCACCTTTCAGCACCATTAAGAAACGTAGTAGTCTGTAACCAGATAACGAGTGAACTCACCCTGAGAGCGCCATCTTCCCTTTATCTGTTTTAACAGGGGGCTGCTCGGGTGCACGATGACTTCTTTTGATAAAGATAGAGCTAATAGAGATAGAGAAGCGGAAGATCTCTTTAGTAATTTATCAGGAAATAAGGGTGCGACGTCCACAATGTCCAGTGAGAAACTAGAAGGCCTGAAAGATAAATTCATACGTTTAGAGAGACTAAGAAAAAATGAAATGTCAAAATGGTGGGACGGGGCCACCTTACTTCAATACATTAAGGTTGGGAGAATACCCCGTGGTTTACGATCGCAGATCATACCCACATACGAAGATTTAGATGCAGATTTATTGATAACTTGGGAGCAGGAACTAACCAATAACTCCAATAAATTAATGACTATTCTCATTGAAAATTGTGAGAGGAAAGTGTCCAGACTGCAGAAAGAGATTGAAACTTTAGAGGAAGAAATAAAACAGCTTAATCTACAGGGGGCAAAGGAGAAAAATTACAACATATTAAATGAAGTATTGCAGCGTCATCAGTCTGAAATTAAAATACGTAAATCCAAAAAATTAAAACGAGATGAATATGACTATGTGAATGGTAGAATTTTCACATTTGCCAAAAAATATGACTACTTGATCTCAAAGGACAAACAAGAGAAATAGAAAAAAGGGACCTCTATTGGGTCAAGCAATACGTCCCTAGACACACCAGCCACGAGTGGGGAGGAGTCAGATAGAGTAGATGATTCGGTTGATACAATAAATAGTAAGAACCGTTTTTTACGGGAAGTTCAGAGAATCAAAATAGGAAACAAAGAACAGAACAGACGCCCCATTCCAGATCCATAACCAGGAGAGGAAAAGGAAGGGGAACAAGGGGGGGACCGCCTGGGAATGAGGACAAGGTCTTGGAACCAAAGGAAATAGGGGAGGTCAATGTTGTGAATCTGTCAAAAAATGTTTTGTCTGATGATGATGTATCTTTGCTTGCTAAAGGTCTGGGCTTCTGCCCTAGTAGCGATGGAGATATATGTGATGTAAAAATTGACCTCTATAAATTTGTAAGACGAATTGAAATTAAGAAACATTTTCAAATGATGAACTTTGCAAATAAAGGACTTGGTATACGACATGGTGCATCTGAATCTAGTGAGCTATCCATTAAGGACATAATAGACACTAGGCTTTTAATGTCTTTGACTGAATGTGAGGATGAACTAATTAGTGCAGACATTATCATGAGAGATTTGAATGTTGTGAGTGACTGGAATATCTCTAGCGGTCTAAAAGGAAAGCCCAGATGGACACCAACATTACAATCAGGAAACAACATTGACATCTTCAATAGGCTAGTCTTACAAGATCTTGACAAACACGCAAACAGAAGAAGACAATCTCCCAGGAGAATAGATAACCTAACTTATGGTGAAAGACAGGCTTTAAAAAATCTTAGTAATGATGAGAAAATCACCATTAGAGAAGCTGACAAGGGTGGGAACATAGTTGTGATGGAAAGCGCAGACTATGAAAACGAGATACTCTCACAAATCAGCAATGAGGAATGCTATGAACAGCTTCCACACAACCCCATATGGACTTTAACTGACCATATAAACAGAAACCTCAAGTCATGGCATGGGATGGGGTTGCTAGATGATGATGAGGTCACTTATTTGAGGGTAGAGCGTGCCAAATATCCATGCTTATACACGCTCCCAAAAATTCACAAAAACCTCCCTTTCCCTCCAGGGAGGCCGAATATATCGGGTAATGAGGGTCCAACTGAAAGGATATCTGAATATGTTGATATCTTTCTGAAACCCCTAGTCGTGAATTTACCATCATATATTAGGGATACCAAACATATTCTAGGAACTTTGTCAGACCTCACTTGGGAGGATAATATGATCCGGAATGTTTTAAGTACTAGGTCAGCCAGTACTTGGGACCACACAGAAATGTTAATGGACATGATATAACTGATCCTAGACAATAATGTCTTCTTGTTCAAAGAAACTTGGTACAGACAAAAACAGGGAGTAGCCATGGGCTCCAGGGTTTCTCCTTCGTATGCCAACCTGTACATGGGTTGGCTGGAGGAGACGTGGATCTGGAGCGACAGAGGCTCCTCATGGAATGACTCAATCCTTTTTTGGGGCAAGTATATTGATGACTGCCTTATGATATGGACAGGAAGCACAGAGAAACTGGTAAGCTTTTTAACACACTTGAACAGCAATGAATACAACATTAGGTTCACGTCACATTACAGCAAAGAAAAGATCACTTTTTTGGACACTGAGATCTACATCAGGGATAACCAGATACACAGCCGACTGTATCGCAAATCTACGGCATGTAATGCCATACTGCACGCCACCAGTGCTCATCCCGAACACCAGATCGTCACAATCCCCTTCAGGGAACTTATCAGGGCCAGACGTAATTGCAGCTTCAATCCCGAGTTTGAGGAATGTGCCAATGAGATGATGAAACGTTTCAGGAAAAGAGGCTATAAGAAACACACATTTGACAAGGCTAAACAGAGGATACTTACTATTGATAGATGTGAAACTTTGAAGGAAAGACTTAAAATCCGAAATAAAAATGACAAAATACGGATAGTTACGAACTATAACTTCCTTTCTAAAGCACTCACACGCAGCCTGAACAGACACTGGCACATTCTAAAAGAGGACACCTCACTTGCAGGATCCATCAGTACCAGACCTGACATCACATATAGGAGGGGTGTTTCCTTAAGAAATTTCCTGAGCCCTAGCTATCCTAGTCCCAAAGGGCCTACCACATGGTTAACTCCACACACCATTGGTTTCTTTATCTGTGGACACTGTGTAACGTGCAAATGGGCATGCAATAAGAAAACTTTCTTTACTGGTCCTGACAAGAAAATATACAAGATCCTTTCCAACATTAACTGCAACACGAAATTCGTAGTATATTTGAAAAATATGTTGGCATTACCATTAGGAGTTTGAGAGAAAGAATTGGAGAACATATGCGGGCAGTAAAACAAGGGGATGTGAGATATCCCATTGCTGCACATATTCTAGATTGTGCCTCCCAAAAGAAAACAAAGGATTTTGCTTTCTACGGTATAGAACAAACTTTGAGACATCCCGGGGGAGGGAATAGAGAGCTAATGCTGCGAAGAAGTGAGGCACGCTGGATACTTCGACTTAGAAGCACTGAGATAGGTCTAAATATAGACCAAGAATTACATTATTTCTTGGGCAAATAATCTTATACATACCTAATTTAGTCCCAGAAGAAGCTTCCAGTTTCACCGCTTAAATATGTAAGGATACGATAGAGAATTTGATGGACAAAATTGGATTGCCATTTACTTATGTAATATATTTAGGTTTGTGTATGCTGAAATATGAGAAAATAATTAGAAGACTGTATGCTAGAATACCTAATTGAGATTATATTACTAATATGTACCTATATTCTTTCTATACCTTGCATCTCACACTTATGATTTCTGTGTGTCAATATGTGACCATATACATGTTAAAGTCACAATACTTCTGATTCATGTATAAGAGAACTTTTCGCTTATTATTTGATATATTTTTCTGCCATCTTTCTATATTTATTACAATTATGAAAATTTTCTCCAAATTTGATACCAGCAGTATGACTACATATCCTGTAGAATGATTGTCACATAAGGATGTAGAATGAGTTTCCTGATCGAGTGGTAAACATCACGATACGGTGGATATGCTTGCGTTCTGATAAATTTTCACACTTAGGAAATTTGACACACGTGTTTGCGCACATTTCATGCTGGATATCACTATGAATGTGTGCCACTGCAAGGATGAGATCATAATAACTTAGGAACGACTGCTGGGGTTTTTCCAGCTAAAAATTAAAAAATTCTACTTCTCATCTATTTCTAAAGTTATGGACTAAAGATTGAGCAGCTCCTTAGCTGCTGTATTCAGGCTTATCTGTCTACTCACTTTTTGATATTGAGCGATTAACTAATTTTTCACTTCCAAGATGGCGCAATATTTATATAGATTTTGAAGCTTTGTAGAAAACCATCCTACCTTAGAGCCGGTTTTCTTATATTTTTCGATTACTCTACCATAGTACTCTAAAAAGAAAAGGAAATAAAATAATTTTCCTATTTAGGATGGCTCCGCTTACGAAAGTTTCTCCACAGCCTCTTTCTATTTTTTTTTTCCTCATATGACCTCCATAGCAACTGTCGCCTCTCGACCTGTCCCACCACTGGCGCAGATGACTATTTAGTGGTACTTAGTCTTCAGCTGAAGTATTCCAAACAGGGGGGTACCCGTTTATACTCAACTTGAGCTGACCCAGAGGTGTTAATCATTAGAAAATACCTATAGAAAGTACAGACCTTAGTTGACCCAGAAGCACTCAGGAGAGGTCATCCAAACAATTCCAAAATGAGCCGTTGTCGGGCCTTGCCCTGAAAACGTTAACCCTCTGATCTATAGCTCGGTAATACTTGACAGAGTTCCACCAAGCATTCCAGCTAGGGGGGATTCCTGACGCCACAGCAAACAAATCTCTCTCCTGGCCAGTAAAGTCAAATAGAATATCAGTCAGTCAGTCAATGATACTTTATTCGATAAAAAATTTCATCATAAAAGTAATATACAGTATTCATGACCTGTGTAGACACATGCTACTAAATACAAAATATATCTTCATTAAAAGTTTGTACAACACCAGGTCACATAAAAATTTCTAAATACAGAAAATACTAATTAAAATACATCATTTTACTCTGCGTAACAACACATTTCACCTACTAAATAGAATATCAATTTATGTTGGGGTCCAAGGTGATCTCGAGACTCACCCAACTTAGGCACAAAACCAAAAAGAATAAGAATTGGGCTTCCCTCCACTTCCGCACCCATGACCCTGGAAATAGTCTTAACCACATCTGACCAGAATTCAAATATCTTAGGGCAGGATGCAAAAATGTGGACATCATCCGCCTTCTGAAATCCACACCTCCAGCATTTAGCTTCTCCTCCATCCTTCAGTTTAGAAATTTTAAAAGGGGTCCAGTATATCCTGTGGAGTGTGAAGAAATGATTCCTTCAGAGTGCAGCAGATTTAACCACGGAATAAAGCAGATCATTAGATACTTGCCATAACTCTTTCCAATTCTCGCTTGGCAAGTAATTCTCCCAGACCTGGAAAGGCTTTTCCGACCCCCGTTGTACTGCAGCCAGAAAATAGTTGTACCATAAAGCAACTTCTTTCTTCCTTGGACTCTGAGTTTGCAGGTCACTTTCCATGGAGTTTTCCTCACAAGACACCCAGTTTTGGGAACTACACCAAGAGGAGAGCTGGTAATATTTGAATCTGGACAACGTTCCTTTTGTGATATGGTGCCAGACCTCCCAGGGGAGACATTTACTATCCACTACCAATTCTCCCCAATGGAGGACTCCTGCTGCTATCAGGGGCTGAGCTAAAGCATCCAAGAGGCACTCGGGAGTTCCCGGTGAGTCCCACACCGGAGCCCATTCACTGTAATAAGAAAGCCCCAAACAGGTTCGACAATCTGACCAAAGCTTGGCCGCCATACGTAGCGTCTTCAACCGGACCTTTTTATAGAATTTTGGAGAACCGAATTTATACATGAAACCATGTTCCTCTGAGCCTACCAGCATAGCTTTAAACATTTTACCAATCATTGAAGTATCCGGTGTGTGCAGAAGCATCCTGACATTTTTCAGCTGATAGGCCCAACAGTAAAGCTGAAAGTCTGGTAAACCCATACCACCCTGTTTTAGTTTGCGCCTAAGTTTTTTCCCGGTTAGCCTAATCCCTTTTCCTGCCCAAATGAAAGACGAAATCCTACCCTGAATTTTAAGAATCTCGGCTCTTGGGAATTCTAAAGGGATATTATTAAAGAGATAGGCGTACTTCGGAAGAATACACATTTTAACCAAATTGACCCGGCCATAGTGGGATAAAGGGATGTTCTGCCATCTTTTTAACAGAGAGTCAACTTCCTTTGAAACTCTATCAAGGTTAACCTTTGAAATTTTCGTGGGATCATAAGTTATTATAATTCCGAGATATCTGAGTTCTGTCGCAGATGGGTGAACCTGATTAACAGTGTTCCAAGCCATAACCTCAGTCTTATCTTTATTTATTTCATAGCCCGATAGTTTCCCATAGTTTTGAGTTTCAAGTATAAGTTCATATAAGGTAGTGTCCACATTAGAAGAGAACACAACGAGATCATCTGCATATAAGGCTAATTTCCTGCTATACCCAGCAGATTCAAAGGGAGCAATTCTATTGTTTAATCTTAAACTTTGAGCTAAAGTCTCTATGTAAATATCAAATAAGATAGGGGATAGAGGGCAGTCTTGCCTAGTACCACGTTCTATATTGACAATAAATGAGAGATTACCATTGACTAAAATCCGGGCCCGAGGAGTAGTATATATATTTTTTTATAACATCTCTAAATCCAGGAGAAAAATCCATAACCTTCAGGGTTCTATCTAAGAAGTGCCAATTCACACGATCGAAGGCTTTAGCCGCATCGACCGTGATGATTGACAAAGGAAGACCCCTGGATAAAGCCAAATCCACTGTACCAACTAAAGTATATACCAAATCCAACATTTGTCTACCCGGAAGGAAACCCTTTTGATCTTCATGGATTATTTGAGGTGCAATTTTACAAAGTCGTTTGTTCATTATGCCTGCAAAAACCTTATAATCAACATTTAATAAGGAATTTGGGCGATAGGACTGACACTGGAAGGGGTCCTTCCCAGGCTTCAAGATCAGGGTAATAACCGCATCAACCATGAATCTGGCAAAGGGGATGTGCCCTTTAGTATATCATTGAACAGATTTAACCAGACTGGAATAATTTCATCCTTCAAAATTGCATACACCTCCATCGGGAATGCATCGGGGCCTGCTGCTTTCCCCTTTTTAACTACCTCAAACACTTCCAAAATCTCAGCCCCTGTTATTTCCGAAATGAGGAATTGTTGACTAGCCTCAGTTAATCTCGAGAGGTGTTTTTGTTCCAGCCATCTATCAATGCACCCTTCTGACTCCTGGAGATCTTCGTGGTAAAGATCTTGAAAGAACCCCGTAAACGCCTGTTCTATTTGATCTTTTTCCACGATGAGTTGTGTACCCACTTTAATCTTGCTGATATACGTACTAGCTCTATCGATCCGTGATTTAATAGCAAGGAGCTTACCACAATTCTCCCCTTGGTCGAACTCCCGCATTTTACTTATCTCCCACTTTTGATGTAAGATCTCTTCTGTCATAAGTTTAAATTTTAACTGCCGCTCCTCCACTTTCTTTACCCAATTTTCTCTCTCTGGATCGTCATGAGGTCTTACTTTCAACTCAGTTTCAGCCTCTGCTACCTGTTGCTCCAACTTAACCAAATCTTCCCTCTCTGACCTGGCCCACCTGATTACCGCCCCTTTTAAAGTCCCCCTCAACCAAGCCTTGAAAGCATCCCAGACGATATGTTGGGGGGCAGACCCTAAATTGTTTTGGAAAAAGGTGTCAGTTTCGGACTTCAAAAGGCCAGGAGTGGAAGATAGCAGGAGAAACCTTCTATTTAATATCCATCTCCTTAAACAGTGATCCGGAGGAAACTTTAACTTAAATGCCATGGCTCCATGGTCCGATAAATGAATGGGCAGATATTTAATTAAGGTCACCTTATGAGATTCCGTGTGATCGATAAACACATAGTCTATCCTAGAATAGTGGGAGTTCTTTTTACTATAGAAAGAGTACTCTCTAAGATCACCATATATTTTCCTCCACAAATCACATAAATTAAAAATTTTCAAAATATTCATCAAGTGAGCTTTGACCCGAGGGGCTGCAATATGAGTTCGGGGGGAGGATCTATCAAGGTTATTGTCTAAAAGTACATTAAAGTCACCAGCCAAGATCAAAGGAGCATCAAAATCTGTAAGGGCCAAACAGAGGTTATACAAAGGAGAAATATCGTCTTCATTAGGCCCGTAGTAACTTACTAGCGTGTAGTTAACCCTTTTAAATTTGATTTTGGCAATAACCCAACGTCCTCTGCTATCTAGCTGAGACTTAATAAGCTCAACTCCCGATTTCATTTTTAATATTATAGCAACCCCCTTAGAGCAACATTGCTGATCTGAAGCAATGATTTTATCCACCCATTTTGTTTACCAAATAATGCCTTACATTCTGCAAGCAAAAGATGAGTCTCCTGGATCAAGAGCAGTTTAGCTGAACTGTTTCTTAAATACTGCAGGATCAAACGTTGCCTTCTTCTAACTCTCAAACCATTAACATTCCAGCTAAGACACTCAAGATATTGATTCCCACTACGAGCAGAGCTATCCCCCATCATGGCACATAATCCATTCTCTACAGTTGCTACTAGAGGTTGTAATGTCACATGAATTTAATAAATGTATAGTTTTATTTTTTATTTTTCTCAATGCTCCCCACCAAACTCTGTGAAAATCCCCTCTGGCCTCCATGACCATGACCACCCAGCCACCCACCCCACCCCCAACGGGAACCCTCCAAGCTACCAGTTGGCAATAGATATTGCCCTTTGAGCCAGAAACCCATAGCCTAGCTTCTTAAAAAAAAAAATAATAATAAAATAATAATAAAAAAAAAATTTGAGGTACTGAATCAAGAATCTTACACTGTGGAATTGTACCTTGCAAGAAAGCTGTCCACCTCCTCCGGGAACCTAAAATTATACATTTTATTCGCAAGGACCACTTTCAAAAAAGCAGGGAACCGCAACTGCAGCTGTGCTCCTAGGTCCCTTAAGGTGTCCATACGCTTTCCCAGTTCCCATCTCCTATCCTCCGTAGCCCGGGAAATATCAGAACGGATTCTACAGGAAGCATCTTGAACCTGAATGTTTTTAAGTTTGAGTGCTGCCCCCAATAAGTGCTCCTTAAGAGAATAAGACTGTATGAAAACCAAGATCTTTCTGGGGTTTTTCCGAGCCGGATTTAACTTAAAGGGATCTCTGTGGATCCGTTGAATTTCGGACTCCCAGACCGAAGCCGAAGCAATCTGGGGGAAAACCTTGGTCAGAATGCCAACAATATAGGATTTTAAATTATCTCCTTCCAGCCCTTCCTTTAAGTCTAAAATCCGGATGTTGTTTCTTCTTGACATATTCTCAAGCCTCTCCAGTCTCTCTGCCATTTACCGCTCATTGGCCTTAAGGCTTAATACCTCTTGGGCATTATCCTTTACTTCCTTGTTCAAAACCCCCTACTTTTAGTTCTAATTCATCCATCCTGTGGTTGAGTGCCAAAAAGTTTTCCTCTAAACTGGTGCAGGTGTCTTGTATTTTTTTCTGATTCAGTTCCGAAGTGGAAAAGCGTGCCCCAATTTCCAAAGTCAATTGTTTTAACAGCCCCTGTACTGTGTCAGCACTTTGAGCAGCCTCCTCTACAGGCAAAGAGCCCACCTCCTCAGGCTCTTCTTGTCTGTCCACCCCCGATGACACAGGTAGAACGCTCAAGGGGGCAAAACGATTAGATAGTAAAATAGAGGAGGCCACATCACTGTTTTCATCCACAGAGACTCTGGACTCAGACTGGACAGAATGTGCGGGGTCTATACTGCCCTGTGAATTAGCCATAAAATAGGAACGAAGTGAGGGCGCTACCTTTATAGGAACTGAATTCTTGGTTTTTTTACGACACTTTACTGGGTTGGACTTCACCGGTTTATTCTGTCTGCTAGATGGCTGTCTCAGATTAGGATTCTGTCTGGTTGCACCTCTGCAGATCTCAGAGGGATGGTGAATTTGCGCTGCCGGAAGATCTGACCCTAAAAAAGAACGTGACCTTAATTTATACCTCCTCCCTCGAGCCAACTCAGTAGTAGATTTTAGAGAAGAAGTGATGGAGGTTGTGGAGGATTTAGTAGTAGAGGTAACGGGGGTAGTGGAGGTGATAGTGGAACTTAAACAACCTGGAATATCAGGAAGCTGCACACCTAGCTGATCATCCCTGTCCGCCAATACGGTTTTGGGGGAATCAGGTTGTCGAGCAGCTTGTTGGGTAACTACCTCTATAGGGTAGGGGTAAGACTCATATCTTATTTTCGTGCCCTGTGATGCCTGCTCTTTCAAAAGAACAGAACGAAAATAAAACGGGCTTGCCTCTGTCTTGCCACCCCCTTTAGATCAGTTTAAGGCTCAGGGGATAAACCATACTTATTTCCAGACCTAACCCAACCGGAAGTATCAGGAGCATTAGGGTTAATAATACAGCAAACCCGACGATGCTCCGCAAGTGCACCGGCAGCCCTAAAGAAAATAAGAGCGGAAAATTTATGCAGCTAGGCAAAAAAAGAAAAGTATAGCAATTCAACCAACTGAACCCCGAGTACTACACTTGCTTTAAACAGGCAGATCTTGCCTATCTCGGCTATCCCACTTATCTCACCATCTATAGCCCATGCGAGAGAAAAAAAAAAAAAAGCCTACCAGCATTTCTCTGTGCTCTATCCACATAGTCGAGAGGCCATCCACAATCGGCAATCGGCAGCCCGACCTCTCTCCTCTCCTTCAACGTCTCCCGCTTCTCCCCCAGTCCCTCCACCCCTCTCCACCAACCGAAAACAACACCACGGAGGCCAAGGGGAGACAGACAAAAAGCAAAATGAAGTCCCCCCCTGCAACAAAGCGGGAGAAAGGCAACAGGAGGACAGCGGGAGGAGAACGGGCGGACCGGTCCAGACCGACCTCCCCCCAGCGGCCGCCACAACCAAGCGCCGCAGAGCAGGGGCCGAACAGCAGATGCCTCCGGAACAACGCGCGGACCCTCTCCGTAGTACTCTAAAAAGAAAAGGAAATAAGATAATTTTCTTATTTAGGATGGCTCCGCTTATGAAATTTTTTCCACAGTCTCTTTCTATTGACTGCGTGATCTTTCTAGGAAGATATTCCTTTAATCCTGCAACACAGCGTTACTAATATGTTAGATGATACCGGGTATTTTAGACATAGCAACTTTTAAACCACGCTATCTTTTAACATGTCAACATTTTTAGTTTCCCATTCCTTACTTAACAATTTAGTTAATTGCATATATCTGAATACTGATTCATTACGAAATTTCACAATAAGGGTTCTTCACCATTCCAAGATGGCGCTGAACAAATCGACTTCCGCCTTTACCGTAGCTATGGACGTCTCGCGGGATTTTGTCACCAGTGCTCTTATACGAGGCATCCTTCATGACGGGGCTCTCGCACTCGAGGACCCGTCAGGATACATGACGAGAGCTGACCGGCACGTTATACGGTAAGCTTCGTAGACGACCTTTAAACAGCCTGTATCTAGCTACGGCTGTCTTTTGGAACGAAGGGCTAACCTAGAAGAAACACCTGTCCTCATTTATTTACTTAACTCCAAGATTCTGACTCTAGAAGAGACCGTGCGGTACTAAGCTTCTTTTTCTTACTTTAATAAATAAGGGGATTGTGTAATCTCTAACTTTCGGCACTGAGGAGATCGATTTAGAGATGAGATTACCACTTTCAAAACGACAATACGATCCCTTTCGTCCTAATGGGCCGATGTGTAAGGGATGGTACTACATTTCTTTTTCAGCTGCTTTACAGGTCTACCCGCATTTCTGTGCTAGACTGTCATTTTTCTGTTCAGTCTTTTGGCTAATGCGCTACTCTTACTAAAAGCGTTCACCTTTGCTCTCCGAGAAATTTGGTGACTGTATTTAGTCTCAAGTTATCTCAGGCTCTTAATGAAATATTCAGTTAGGACGGGGCCATACTCACATCAAGTTTGTAATTCATTTTTTCACTTGTCTTTACTACGAATGATCTTTGTGAACTATATTCCTTATATTCACAGACACCAGACCAGATTTGGGTTCTGATTGTTGACTTTGAAGCACTACTATTTACCTACAGAACGTGTGGTTTGGAATTATCCTCACACTAAAAGTATGTATTTTCAGCATTGTATTTTTACTTAAATACCGGATGAGCATATATTTGCAGTTTGGTTTTCCTCTGGCGAATTTTTCTTTACATGGTACCACTCTTTGTTATTCCTTTAGAAAGAACTGAACACAGACAGCAGGAGGTTTGTCCTTTTGGTACGCTTACTTGAGTGATGCACAAACTTTCTCCTTACGAGTGCTTTTCTCACGGTCTGCTTGCACTAGATATGAGGTTATGAAAGGAGTATGGGACTATAAACACACAATATGATTTGATCCTCACCGACACACACACCCTTATCACACCACCTCTATATGTTGTCACCCTGCTGATAGTGTCAGTTGTTACCTGACACTTTTTGTCTTTTGGTCTTTTCGGTAACATGCACTGTGCTTACCTTCTCGGTTCGTTGGTTTGAATTGTTTAAATACTTTGCTTATTAACCAATATGCTTACTGATTATGCATTTTTGCGCTTTTTATTTAGCCTTGAAAAAGTCGCGGGTTAGTCCCCTCTGGCGACAAAACACGTGTTGGTTTATTACCTGTATGGCTTGTAACCTGTATTTAAATTAATACTGAAATCCAAGGAGCCAAAAAGAAGAATAAAGGACAATAGAAAATATATTTCAAGATTTCCTGTACTTTCATGACATACTATTGCTACAGCTGTCATCCCATTATATGAAATGTGTGCTGGGGTCACTATTGTATAACCTGCCAAGCCAGTGGCAAATCAAGTGGTACTACTAAGGCCCTCCTGATACCTCTACCTGTGGTGGGGGTGCCCTTTGAAATGGTAGGGATTGACATTGTTGGTCCCATGCATCCCCAAACAGCATCTGGGCACAGATTTATACTGGTGGTAGGGGATCATGCCACCAGGTATCCAGAAGCTATACCCCTAAGGACCACTACAGCACCTGTAGTGGCAATAGCTCTCTTGAGTGTGTTCTCAAGAGTAGGTTTTCCTAAGGAGGTAGTATCTGACAGAGTTGCAAACTTTATGTCAAGTTACTTAACTGCAATGTGGAAGGAGTGTGGAGTGAACTACAAATTCACCACACCCTATCACTGTTGGACTTGGCCCTTTTGGCAGGTTCACCCCTGAAACTTTTTGCTTTTTAAATGTGACTTGTGTTAGTGATTTTTGGTTTCTGCGCACTTTCCCTGTGTCCCAGAGTAAAGTGCGTGCACACTCTGAGTGCATGTGGTGAGATAGGCCTGCCCTCCCATAGGAATGCATGGGGAATGTATGGGTCCCTGGTAGTTCCTGATGCGTGGGGAGTGCAGGTGCGAGTTTGGTATGTACGGACTCGTGTGATGAAATGCTGCGCGATGATGTGTGCGGCGTGCATGTACCTAGTGTGGAAGTGCCACTTCTAGAAGTGGGCACTTCTGTGTGCAGTATGAAATGTGTGCCTTGTCTGGCGATTGGCTGGTTGAGGTCATGTGACGGGCTAGGGAATCCCCCGAGTCAGGATGAGTCACCCAGTGGTGAATGGGGAGATCAGCAGCTAGATGGGTGGGAGGAGTACACCTGGGTCCTGAATAGGGCTGGGTTTTCCCTACACAAAGCTGGCTCCACCCCCTGTGATGAGACTGATGACCCTAGCCCTGCCAGTGAATAGGGAGAGGGGTTGAGCAAAAAGTGCTCAGGAACCAGTTGTAACTGGTTCGCCCCTTCCCTGCACCTTGAGACAAAGGGTTTCGCTGTATAAAAAGGGGCTGTGTCCCCTTACAATTTGTTCTCTTGCTGATCCTAAATTGAGGGGGGCCTGCTGCTGCTGCTGGACCAGACGACCGCCACTTGGACTACCTCCCTGCCTGGAGGCCCAGTGAGCTGGCTCTGGGTCCAGCCTTGCCCCCCACCCCTGCCCTGCTGCAGGCAGGGAAGAACTTTGCTGGACTTTGTTGGGATCCTCCTTTAAGCGCTGGGAGCGCCTTCATTATTCCCCTAAAGCGCCTGGAAGCGCTTTTCATTCACTTATAGCGCTAGGAGCGCTTTAATTGCGGCCAGCAGCGCGGCGCTGCACTTATTAGCGAGGGAACGCCGACGTAGGGATTCCCTGCTATTTTGCAATATTCCGAGCGGGTGCCCAACCCCGCATTGTTGCGCTTGTTGGCGGGTGCCTACCCCGCTTATTTGTTGATTTCCCGGTGGGTGCCCACCCCGCCGTACATCAACGAAGGAGCCTACCCCTCTTATTGCCGAAGTTTAGAATCACCGCCGCGGTCCGGGCTTGGACAGGAAGTCAGGCTGTCCTCGTTGGGACGTGGGCGGGGCCTCGTTCCAAATCAGGAAGCGGACGGGAGCCTACCCGGCCCGCGCTCCTGTGACCGCCACCGCGAGAAAGCAGACGGGAGCCTACCCCTCGCTCCTAAAGACGAAAGAAGACTGCAGGAGAAGGCGGGGGCCGAGGCACATTGTCGGTGCCTGCCCCTGCCGCTGAGGAAGCCGTACTGCCGCCAGAGCCTCCCGAGGAGAAGCTCCACCGCCCCGCTGCAAGAGACCCGAGGAGGTTCTCCCCCCCCCCTCCAGCAAAGAGGCCGGTGAGTGGAGCTCGTGGTGGGCTGTGGTTGAGGGAAGCAGAGTCTGAGCGGTCCCGCAGGGCAGCGGACCGCTCCAACGTTGGGGGCATTTGCTTTCCGAGTCCCCCGAGCGGGACTCCAACATGAGGCTCCAGCACAGAGCCCCGTGAGGCTCAAAGGGGGCATGAGTATCTAGAGCGCTAGACGCTCCAACGTCGGGGGCATTAGTTCTCGAGCCTAGAGGGCTCCAACGTTACAGGGGCATTTCTTCCGTGTTTGAGTGGCCCCAGATGGCAGCGGGCCACTCCCACCTTGCCCCACATTAGTTTACAGAGCCACAGAGGCTCTAGGGGGCTTTGGTTGTTGCTTAGATCCCCGAGGCACCAAAAAAGGCGCGCTGTTTGTATTAGAGATCCCAGAGAGGCCCCACGTGACTGCGATACTGGTGTTCAAGGCACCGTGGTGCCCCAGTTCAGTTCCACAGCTGCCCAGCACTTAGTGGGCAGCTGCAACGTGTAGGTTGTGCCTTGTGCGCCCTGGTTTGCGCAGTCTGCGCAGGCGCGCCCTGCCTTTGCTGGACACAGGGTGTCCTAGCCCCGACAAGGCCTGTTGGCCTAGGGACTGCCGCAGGTGGTGGCTTATGTGAGTTCTTGCGCAATTGTGTTCCCCTGCACCTCTGAATGTGTTTTTATGCGTCATGTGCCTTGTTTTACACCGCTGAATGTATTTTATGCATCATGTGTTTTCCTTCCCTACACCTCTGAATGTGATGCATCATGTGTAATGTGCGTTTACCCCTACAGGTATTGTGATACTTAGGTGGTTGTTTTCTCCTAGTACAGGTGGTGCTAGTGAGGTCCTGGTTCCCTGCGTGACATTTTCCTAAGGTGGTTAGGGTTGCGTAGGTGGTACTTACCGGTTACCAGTAATTACTGGTTGTGTGCTACATCTGCTATTTTGTACTACAGTATTATTCCAATGTTCTAAGTGCTAATTTCCAAAAGTGCTAATTCCTGACAGTGGTCCATGTGGCCCTGTCCCCTGTACATATAATCCCTTGTACACTCTGCCCGTGCCTGTTGGCACATTGTAAAGTGTGTGTTTTTATCTAATGTGTTTTGGTATAATACAAAGGCTATTTTTATATAATACCTTGTGTGGAGTTTCTTTTGTGGTGGACCTTGGGTGTTGTTGCTGGGTGCGCGCGCAAACGCTTTACACATTGCCTCCGGGATAAGCCTGACTGCTCGTGCCAAGCTACCAAGGGGGTGAGCAGGGGTTATCTTTGGCGTGTAACTTCCTGGCCCTGACTAGAGTGGTGGTTTCTGCCTGGCTTTGGCGCAAGCCCTAGCCAACCAGAAATCCCATTTCTAACAATCACCCATAATGCAATGGTTTAGTTGAAAGGTTCAACAAAACCTTAAAGGGCATGATCAAAGGACTCCCAGAGAAGCTTAGGCGAAAATGGGACCTTCTCTTGCCCTAACTTCTATTTGCATACAGGGAGGTGCCTCAGAAGGGGGTTGGTTACAGCCCTTTTGAACTTCTGTTTGGTCACCCTGTCAGGGGTCCATTGTGTTTGGTGAAGGAAGGATGGGAGTTACCTCTCAAGCCCCCAAAGCAAGACATAGTGGACCATGTACTTGGTCTCCGCTCCCGGATGGCTGAGTATATGAAAAAGGCAAACAAAAACCTTGAGGCTAGCCAGGAACTGCAAAAAGCCTGGCATGACCAAAAGGCTGTACTGACTGTTTACTATCCAGGACAGAAAGTGTGGGTGTTGGAGCCTGTGGCCCCAGCAGCTCTTCAGGACAATGGAGTGGACCCCACACTATTGTTGAACAGAAAGGGGAGGTTACCTACTTGGTAGACCTTGGAACCCCTAGGAGTCACCATAGGGTTCTCCATGTCAACAGGCTAAAGCCATATGTGGACAGGGCTGACATGGGCTTGCTCATGGCAACTGCTGAGGGACAGGAGGAAGAGAGTGACCCACTCCCTGACCTCCTCTCATAGAACCCTGATGATGGGTCAGTAGATGGTGTAGCCGTGGCAGGCAGCCTCACTGCCCAGCAGCAAACTGATTGCAGACAGGTTCTCAATCAGTTCAGACACATGTTTTCACTGACTCCAAGTCAGACTACCTGGTGCACTCATGAAGTGGACACTGGAGACAGTCTGCCTATTAAAAATAAGATTTATAGGCAACCTGAGCATGTCAGGGACTGTATCAGGACAGAAGTCAGAAAATGTTGGATCTGGGTGTGATTGAGCCCTCAGATAGCCCTTGGGCTAGTCCAGTGGTCCTTGTGCCAAACCCTCACACCAGTGGTGGAAAAAGAGAGATGAGGTTTTGTGTGGACTACAGAGGCCTCAATGCAGTCACTAGGACTGATGCTCACCCAATACCAAGGGCAGATGAGCTTATAGATACCTTGGCCTCAGCCAAGTACCTTAGCACATTTGACTTGACAGCTTGCTACTGGCAGATGATACTAGCTGATGATCCAAAGCCAAAAACAGCATTTTCTACCCCCAGTGGGCACAATCAATTTGTGTTAATGCCCTTTGGTTTGATGAATGCACCTGCCACTTTCCAAAGGTTGGTGAATACAGTTCTCACAGGCCTGGAAGCCTTTAGTGCAGCATATCTTGATGATATTGCTGTCTTTAGCTCCACCTGGGAGGATCACCTGGTCCACTTAAGGAATGTTTTGGAGGCCCTGCAAAAAGCAGGCCTAACTATCAAGGCTACTAAGTGCCAGATAGGGCAGAGTCAGGTTCTGTACCTGGGCCACCTTGTAGGTGGACGCCAGCTTCAACCATTGCAGAGCAAGATCCAGACCATAATGGAATGGACTGCTCCAACTACCCAGACTCAGGTGAGAGCCTTCGTAGGCCTGACTGGGTACTATAGGAGATTTGTCAAAGGGTATGGATCAATAGTGACACCCTTGAATGACTTAACTTCTAAGAAAATGCCCAAAAAGGTTCAGTGGACAGCTAGCTGTCAAAAGGCATTCGATGACCTGAAGCAGGCCATGTGTATTGCTCCCATTTTGCAGAGTCCTGACTACTCCAAAAAGTTCATTGTTCAAACTGATGCATCTGAATTGGGGGTTGGGGCTGTACTGTCACAATTGAATGAAGAAGGTCAGGATCAGCCAGTAGCTTTCATAAGCAGAAGGCTGACCCCTAGAGAGAAACGTTGGTCAGCCATTGAGAGGGAGGTCTTTGCTGTGGTTTGAGCTCTGAAGAAGTTGAGACCATACTTGTTTGGTACTCACTCCATGTTCAGACAGACCATAAGCCCCTCTTATGGCTAAAACAAATGAAGGGTGAAAATCCCAAACTGCTTAGGTGGTCCATTTCCCTACAGGGGATGAACTTTACAGTGGAACATAGACCTTGGAGTAACCATGCCAATGCAGATGGACTCTCTAGGCACTTAGAACATGAAGACTCAACTGGTCAAGGTTAGTTTAATGTCCTTGCGTTTGGGGGGGGGTTGTGTAGGAGAGTAGGATCTGCTTCACATGGGTACCCCCACTTTTTGCTGGTGTTTCACTGTTTTTCGACCTTAGTCTGGCTGTGGCCCTACTAATCAGGACCGCAGCCTAGCTGCTTCCTCTCTAAAATGGTTTCCATGTACATTAGGTACATATCTAATTGGATTCTGGAGTGCCTTATAAGCCCCTAGTGTAGGAGAGTAGGATATGCTTCACATGGGTACCCCCACTTTTTGCGGATGTTTCACTGTTTTTCGACCTTAGTCTGGCTGTGGCCCTGCTAATCAGGACCGCAGCCTAGCTGCTTCCTCTCTAAAATGGTTTCCATGTACATTAGGTACATATCTAATTGGATTCTGGAGTGCCTTATAAGCCCCTAGTATATGGTATACTATGTACCTAGGGCATAGGTACCTCAGAGGCCTACCAGGGGCTGCATCATGTATTATGCCACCCCTGGGAAGCACTCCAAAATGACACCACAGATCTGCTACTGCAACCTGGGTAAGGGTCTGCTTGCACCCCTTACTGTGGTATAGGTTACCTATATCACTACCTTATACAGACACATATAAACCTATAAGCCACTCCTATGGCAGGCCTTGACAATACTGAAGGCAGAGGGCTTGGTTTTATGTGAGAGGGTGCCCAAGCATGAGCTGAGCCCCTCTGCAGCATTCGGAAATACTTCCTTATGGCTGTTCTGTGATACAGCCATACCATATACTCTTAAGTGCATTATAACCTCGCGGTAAATGCTAATTTTGGGATGGCTGCATTAAAACATGTCGTGTTTGGAATACTACCCCCCCACCAGTTCTGGCGGCGGGGGTAGCATTCCACCCTTCTAGAGGGAGAGACATGTTCACACTGGCTAAACCCGGTTAAAACTTTCCAAAGCCCTGGCATCACAAAATGGATGCCACTGCCACAGACACGGGTCTGGCCTCCTGCTGCTGGGGGAAACTCCGGCAGGGGAGGCCTGGACAATAGGTTTCCTGTCACAGGGAGGTGTAACCACCTCCCCAGACAGGCTGATGTGTATTGGGGCACGGTGGGTGCATTCAGAGAATGTTTCTGAGACACTGCCTGGGGCACACAAGGTGTCCCTGTGCATAACCCAGTTCAAACCAGTTGCAGGGGCACTCAGCCCCTGCTCTGGCACGAAACTGGACAAAGGGAAGGGGTGTAACCACCCCCACCCCAGGCCCACCCATAGGTGGAGCCTTAGAGTTAGTCCATCTCCTAAACTTATTATAAGTATAGGAATCCAGTCCCTAGGACTTTAGATCACCATGGACGAACCTCTGAAACATATATCCTGGCCCTTCGACTTTCTATCACGACTAGAAGATGGAAGAAAGCTCCTTTGGGGTCAAGGAGTGACTCCACTGTTTTGTAGGCACCAAAGAAGCAACTGACCGGTCTGCAATTCTGAAGCTCCCGCCGGACGTCGAAGTCTCTGCATCCCCATGGGTAGATTTCCAGACTTCCCCGAGACTACCCTGAGTCCACAGTAAAGCTGAGGGCCGTGGCTATCGTGGGTTACGTGGAACCGTGACCCCCTGGACACCGTGAACTTTTGCAGCAACACTACCTTCCTGGTCATCCTCGAACTTGTGCTTTGGGCTCCCGAGTAGCCCCATCCTTGAGCATCTCCTGCACTGAAGATTGTTGGCCTTCACTCCACGAGTGACCCGTGGGCCAGCTTTAAGTGCGACCGCTTGAGGCTCCTTCGCGATCACTAGCCCATTGGCTAGCAGGTCCCCACAAAGGCAACTCCACTTCTGCTTGGGATTTTCTGGTTGCTCCAGACTTGCCCTTACTTACCCTCGCTGGGTGAGTCCATCAGATCTTGCTGGTCTGCACCGCAGTCCTTTCTCTGCATTCCTGTGACTTGCCGTTGCCAAGGCTTGTTGGGTCCTTTCTTGTCGCCACCAACGCAGTACTCGACAGACTTTGTGGGGCAGCTCGAATCCGGCTCGTGGACTTCGTCGACGCCTCCTGGACCTTGTGGCTGAAGAGTCAAGACACCCATCAACACACCTAAAGCACCCGTCATCTGTGGGCATTGGTGCATCGTGCCCTAGATCACTGGCAAGTGACCCAGACTCTGTCCCCTCTGCTTTCAGGTTCCTTACATCCTAGATCCAGGATTGGATCTCTCCGGACACTTCTCCTCTTCACCGCAGCAGTGGTTCTTTGCAGGCTTCCATTGGAATCGACAACGTGACTCGTCACCAAAAGACACCTATGCACCCGGCTTCCCTGGGGGAGGTAACTCGAGTACTCCGGTACACTTGTGGGTGCTAGCCCTAGAACTGTAAGTCCAAAAGGGTTTGGTCCTGACTCGATTAGAAGTGTCCCTAATCTTTAAAATTCCAACCGCAACATTCCCCATAGAAGATAATAGGAACCCGCGGTTGTATTTTCATACTGCATACGGCTCCCGTGGGTCCCCTGTATCACTACCTTGGGTGGTTCCTTGGGGTCCCTGCGATTCTAGAGGCAATAGGCATACTGCCTATTTCAGTCGTGGTTCTTATACCACTTTTTTAGTATATGGTTCGGTACGCCCCTAGGGCCCAAATGTCTATTTGTGCTTTTACTGATGCTTAAACACTTGTAACTAAAGTACTTCGAACTCCAGCCTCATAAAGAGACTAGAGGGGTGTGTGTTATCTTAAATACATATATTTTAAATATATACCTAGTGTGGTTGTCTTTTCATATGATCATTCAAGAAATTATAGACTGGTAAAACAAGCTGCTTTACATTCCTTCAAGACTTAGCCTGAAGGCTGCTCTGCATAGCTACCACTAGGATAGCTTTCATAAGGTTGTCTTTAACCTATCACCATAAGGGGTTGTTTGGACTGATACAAGGTGCCCACTAGAACTAGTGGATAGTATATATCAGGCCACCTTCTCACACACATCACACATGATGTGCATGAGCGGAGCTTTGTGAGAGCCTTAAGGCTGGATAGGAAGATGAGCAGCACATAAGATATGAGTAGCATCAGTAGAGCAATTTAGGAATCTCAGTGATGCCACAGATGTCCTTCAAATCCGCAGAGTGGTGTGAGTCTCAGAGCTAGAAAAGCTGTGCAGCATTTCACATAAGAGGTGTATAAGCAGAGCTTTTTGGGTGTCAGCGCTGAAACAGAACAAGAGAGGCACATCACACATGAGGTGCATTGGTGGAGCGGTGTGAGTTTCTGAGATGGAACAGAAGATGAGCAGCGCATGGAGGTCATCAGCAGAGCTGTGTGGGAGACTCCTCGCTGGATTAGAAGATGAGGTATACATCACCCATGAGATGGAGTTGTCCGAGTCTCAGTGCTGGAATAAAATATGAGCAACACATCACACAAGGTGCATCAGTGGAGCTGTGTGTGTCTCAGTGCTGAAACAGAAGATGAGCTGCACATCACACAAGGTGCATTGACAGAGCTGTGTGAGAGTCTCAGCGCTGGAACAGAAGATCAGCGGTACATCACATATGAAGAGCATCAGTGGAGCAGTGTGGGAGTCTCAGCACTGGAACAGAAAATAAGTGGCACATCACACAAAGTGCATCGGCAGAACTTTGTGAATCTCAGGGCTGTAACTAAAGATGTGCTGCACATCTTGTAAGATGAACATTAGAAATGCTTTGTGAGAGTCTCAGCACTGTAACAGAAGATAAGCAGCACATCACATGTGAGATGCATCGGAGGTGTGTGAAGGTCTCGATGTTGGACTTGAAGATGTTCTGCACATCAGACATATTGTGCATTGGTGGAGCTGTGGAAGTCTCACTGCTTTTGCAGAAGATGTGCTGCACATCACACGAGGTGCATCAAAAGAGCTGTGTGAGTCTCATCTCTGAAACAGAAGATAAACGGCACATCACACAAAAGGTGCATTGGCGTAGTTGTGTGAGAATCTCTTCACTGGAACAGAAAATGTGCCTCACGTGATACATGAGGTGCATCAGCAGAGCTATGTGAAAGTCTCAGTGCTGGAACAGAAGATGAGCGACTCATCAGCAGAGTTGTGTGAGTCTCAGTGCTGGAACAGAAGATGTGCAGAACATCACACATGATGTGCATGACCGGGGCTGTGTGAGGCCCTCAGAACAGGACAGGACCAGAAGATGAGCGGCACATCACGTAGGTGCTGCTTCAGCAGAGCTAGGAACAAAAATGGGTGTGGCTCAAATCAGCAAGGCTGAGCCGATAAACATGAGTAACTAAAGAGAATGCCAATGCTGATCACTATACCGTTCCTAGACGTAGAAGTCTTCCCAACTGAAGGACGCTTAGTGACTACACTATATACCAAACCAACGGATAGGAACAAAGCTCTTTTATTTTCAAGCAATCACCCTAGAAGTTTAAAAGAGAACTCACCGTACGGACAGTTTTTAAGAATACGACGGAATTGCTTTTTTAAGGATGATTACAATATTCATGCTAATAATCTCGTGGAAAAACTACGGGATCGGGGTTACCCAAAAGAAATGGTAAAAACAGCTATGAAGAGAGCTTGGTGGACCCCCAGGGAAACACTGCTGAACAAAAAAGAGAAATCTTCTACAGGACGCCAAGTATTTGTGACTACCTTTTGTCCCAACTCTAACCAACTAAAAAAAGTGATTCACCAGAACTGGCATCTTATTCAAAACATGGATCCAACTTTTGAGACTTCCCCCTTGTTTGCCTTTAAGAGAGAAAGAAATGTGGCCAACCATATAGTCAGGGCAACTTCTAAAAAAGATATGGAACCGACATTAAGACAAATGATGGGCTTAACATCCATAAAAGGACACCACAAATGTGGGACTTGCTCGTGCTGCGACCAAACGATCGGAGGTTCTTTGTTCTCACATAAAGGGATCCATTGGAAACATGACACTTTTTCGAATTGCAAGACTAAATATGTGATTTATGGAATAATCTGTCCCTGCCCTATGTTATACATCGGAAAAACCAATCAGGAGGTCCGACAGAGAATAACGCAACATAAGTCCCGGATCAGGAAAAACGTCGAGACTGCACCACTTGTTAATCATTGGAGCAAAATGATGCATTTGGAAAAAGACCTCCGCTGGACTGTCATCTCTAAAGTGGAACGTGATCCTCGAGGAGGCGACATGGAGCTAAAGCTCTCACAACGGGAAGTAATGTTAATTGTAAAATTCGACACTGCAATAACTGGACTCAACGAATTATCAGAAATTTGCAGACTGTAAGGTCGGCAGTCATCCGACCTCAATCCTTTCCACACTTGTAACACGAACAGCTTACATAGGGTAGTTCTACTTTATCAAATATTCCTCTAATTTTCTCCAGTAGAATTTCTTAACATCTTCAACGCATGGTCAATCAACTAATATGGTCCGCGTATTTTAGATTCACTCTTTGGCAGTAGTCCAAGCCGTTCCACTGTAGCTAGATCGTCCCTTCCGGACCACTAAACTACATTTCCCAGAATTCCGGCTCTTTCCCAGGATCCCATTTAGACCCAATACGGAAGTGCTGGTCCACAAGCAATTGACTCTTGCTTTGTGGGAAGATACGTGTTTACCGCTACGAATTAGGTAATTGAAATTTGGACGAGACACCGGTCCGCTTCCTCTTTTCTCTGGTAGGTCAACATCCATGCGACTATGTTTTGACTGACGTTACATCGTTTGTTTCTAGATTCGTCGGCCCTGGCTAAAAATATCTTCCAGGAAGCCGAGAGATCCTCGGTTCTGAACGGGCGTAGTAGAAGCACCCCCAAGGTATGCCCTTTCTCTCCTCCCCGATAACTTTTGACTGTAATCAGGGTCGCTTTCTTTCGTTAAACTTAAGATTCCCTTCGTTCTTTCTTACAGTGCAGAGCGTTTCGCTCCCACCTAACTACGTGTGATGACTTGATTTTTCTAAGACAGTTTTTTCCATTTGTCCATTCCGGAATTCATTTACCAGTAAGTGAACGAGAAGTTATTCCTTGACGGTTCTTTCATTTTCCGTCTATCATAGTGACTGAATTCTTTTTTTCACTTCTTTTTTGTTTTAGTTTGACTCACCTATGAACACTGAAAGGGCATTCATAAGTGGGCTGCCACTTCGGTAAGATGTGTTATATCTAGGCGGCGGGTAACACTGTTGCACTCTCAGGCATTGTAGATTTATCTCTAGTTTCAATTCTCCTTTCTCCTTTACTTTTTAGTGTTGTGGTCCTGAGGAGAACCCCACCAGTCAAACAAAACGGGGTTCGAAACGCGTAGACCTTTTTTCCGTTGTTTTCCAAACATTGGTGTAATTAGTTCGTGTTGGTGCATTCTTAGTTGATTCTGCCAAATGATTGTCTAATGAATAGGTTATATGCACATCTAAACGGTCCTGATTAACAGTTTACCTTGTTTGGAGAGTCCTTTGGTTTATTCAAATTGATGTAATCTGTAACCAAAGGCATATTGTTTTGAACGAGTGTGTGTCTTGATGAATGAGGAGTGGTGTTTGAATGTGTTTATGAATTAGTGCATCTGCCACATTGGCAGTTTAGGTATCGTGCTCAATTGTGTGCCATAAGTGTTTTTTTGTAAAAAAGTTCTTTTATGTGGTGCTTAATTGTTCGTCTAATTGAAAAAAAAAATTCATACATGTTTTATTTGAACAATAAAAAAGATATGGCTTGAATAAATACTATTAATTAGTACAGACGTGGTTGTTTGACTTTTCTTCCGCGGCCTATTGATTTTGTTAAATAGTGATCAGCATTGGCATTCTCTTTAGTTACTCAAGCTTCAGCAGAGCTGCATGAGAATCTCATTGCTGACACTGAAGATAAGCGGCACTTCTGACATGAGGTTCATCAGCAGACTTGTGTGAGGGTCTCTTCGCTGGAACAGAAGATGAGCAGCACATCAGGTGCTTTGGCAGAGCTGTGTGTGAGTCTGTTGGAACCAGCAGTGTCTGGTTGGCTAAAGGAATGACCCCAGCCAGGCAAAACTACTGCTCATGTCAAGAGGAGGTGATTACATTCACTGTATAACCCCTGCTCACCCTTGGGTAGCTTGGCTCTGAGCAGTCAGGCTCACTACAGAGGCAATGTGTAAAGCAAAGGCACAGCAGCCACTTGCGATAAATACACTTAGCATCACAAACGAGAAAAAATGTTTATATTTAACACCTATTCAATCATTATAAAATGACCATCATATACTTTTGGGCATAAAACACATTAGGAAATATCACTAGCAGTATGACCACTCATATTGTTATGATATTACTATTTATGTACACTGTACAATTCCTAATCTAACTCTCTCCCCAAATTGAGAGAGAACACCCTTATGTGGTGCACGATATCAAAATTATACACATGCAGGAAAATAGAACACTTTATAGCAGCACTGCGAGCCAGAGCCACGTGGAAAGCCCAATGTCAAAAGGTATTGTGCATTTGGCAACAATCAACATATAATGCGGCACCGCCGGCCAGTGTTGTGAATCACAGGCGGTCCACACACGATCACTCACACACATTCACTCATTCCGCACCACTACGCGGTGCAACAGGCATCAGCCAGGCCGTACAGCATGCTCTTACACACACATACGAACTCAGAAACCTAATGCGGTGCCACTGTTACCCAGCGGATCAATGATTCACCCTCTGCAGGCTCCGTGGCCCATGCCTCCCTCCACCCTCAAGTTCACCCCCCCATTGTCCTATACTCCCGGATGGAAGATAACCTACCTAGCCCCCCGGACACTAGGCCACACGCAGCCAAAGTCACACTGTCTGGGTCCTTGGGAAGAAGGTGGGAATACAGTTTTAATTAGGAGGTATATGTAAACAAGGGATAGATTTGCAGCCACTCGGGAAGTTCACCCACAGGTCTCAAAACACAAAGGAGTCACGCAGTCTCTTGACCCGCTTCCGAACTGTCTAAGAAGCTTTTCTTCAACCCAGTCTATCTTTCTCGCTACTACTGGGCGCCAAGCTGTCTTCAGGAGGGGCCAGGTGTGGAGAGGAAGTTGGTCCGCCGTGATGAGGATCAACAAGGGAAAAACCGGTGAATGGGGAGTAACACAGGGGAGCCTCTTGACAGGATGAGAGGCCTCGATGGGTGCACGATGATCCAGGTCGAGGCCAAGCAATCCGGGCACAGCACTTTCTGTGCATTGGGATGAGCCACACTGAGGTTCTGTAGCGATCCGAACCCGTGTATTCGGTATCGTAGTACTGACACGATTTTGGTACCAATGAACCGTAAATGATCCATTATATGCATGACAGTGTTTTCGCTGCGCAACGAGCATGAATTCACTGAGAAATAGGGCATTCTGTTGCTAAATCATGGCATCCATTTTAGATACGGCATCCATTTTGTTTCTTGCCCTCACATAGTCAATGGACGAGCGATGACCCCGGCAGAATCACCTTGTTAAGGACACGTAAGCTCAAGCCCCGAGAAAGCTGACGCTGCGTGACTAAGCAGAATCAAGCTGCCTCCCCTGCCTGAGGCCAATCCTGCTATACTGGTTCTCGTGTCCATTGTCCTGATTGAGAGGCCGAATACGGTAGCCATGCCCGTTTACGATCCATAAACACCTCTTATCCTACTTTTCTATCCCTTGCACCTGGCTCTGCTCCTCTCCTTCTGGGCTTTTACAATGGGGAGGTTACGATTTTTATGATGGGGAGGATCGGGCAAAGAATGAAAAACTGACATGGAGACTTGATCGAATACCGAAAACCTACGACTAATTATTGTTTGATGTCTGTTTATTGTCTGTTTGGGATACCGGGTTGGGCATGAGAAATATTCGTGTAATGTTGCCTATTTCGTGTATTTAAGGAGCAACCCACTTCTTGCAATTTGAACAGTCTCGTAGATTCTGCCTCTGTGTGGTTCCTATGACTTCTGTGTCCCTGCAGTAAATAAATCTTGGTCTTTGACGCCACCATCGAGAAGCCCGCTTCTCTGTTTATTTGTGCACCAAGGCAGGAAGGAACTCAGGGGTCTTTGGGTGTTGTTTCCCTGACACCTCTGGACTCTTAAAAAGTCCAGAACCTCAAATTGGCGCCCAACGTGGGGCGACGTCATCCGGTACCGGTCCAAAGCCTGAAAAGTTCGAGGAGCTTCGTGTGAAGATTCCGGAGGGAGGTACCCCGCTTCATCGATCCCTGTATGTCGTAAAAGTGGCCCGACGATCTCTTCCACGAGGGTTCCCATTCCCAGACGGCTACAGAGGACCGCTGCCCTGACTGTCGCCCTGTCTTGGACCCGAGGTGCAGA
Organism: Triturus cristatus; assembly: GCF_964204655.1. Classification (NCBI taxonomy): domain Eukaryota; kingdom Metazoa; phylum Chordata; class Amphibia; order Caudata; family Salamandridae; genus Triturus; species Triturus cristatus. The sequence continues at coordinate 417,269,824 of NC_140593.1, forward strand.
CCTTAGTACGGCGAGACGTAGACGAGACGTAGACGGGTTCTCCTTGGTGACGTCTTCCACATTTCAGTTAAGTATTAAGTGGGTTGCGCTCAGTTTGGTTGTTCTTTTTTGCTCTTGTTTTGCTCTGGATACGTTTGTTTTTGAATTCGTAGATTATCATTGGTTGCTCTTGTTAAGATAATCTTTGTCTTGGTATTGGTTCATTTGGTAGGCCTAAGTTCTTCGCGCATTTTGGTTGGAATTTGTCCTTAGTTTATAATGACTAGCAGTAGTAATTGTTTCCTGTCCTGGTTAAGTTGCAACGGGGATTCCCGGTTGGAGGATTCATGTTCGGTTCCTCCGATTAGAACTCCTACATATGAGCTCTATTGTAAACATGGTGTAGGTCCTATTGCTTATAATGAAGTATGGGTCCGTTATACCAGAAAAGATGGTGTCCTTAGTTGGCCACCGCATGGTAGCTTTGAAATTGAAATTCTAGACAATCTAGAAATGAAGTTGTTTAAAAAGAAAGCCCGGCCGGCAATGTTCGATTCTTTTCGCGTATGGCGTAAAGAAGCCAAACAGAGAGAAATTAGGAAGACGAAGAAGGAACAGAAAGAGAAAGGGTTGACTTTAATGGAGTCTGCTAGGCAGTTGCATGTCAACGAGACTGAGAAAGCAATGGAGATGGCGAATAGAAAACATAATTTGGCGATTGATAAATGTTACCCTGTATTGCCATCTTGTCCTGCTAAGCCGATAGAGGACCATGAAAAGGATCCTCTGTTGTCTTACCTGTTGAGATCACCTCCACCGTATGCACAGGGTATTACAGCACCACAGTTACTACCTGTTGTACAGCCAGCTGCTGGTCAGCCTGGAATAGTTGCTCCACTTCCTTTGATTCCAGCTCCTGTCCTTCCTGTGGTTAATGTTCCCTCGGCACCCCCTCTTCCTGGGTCGCCTATTCCGCCTTTGCCTGTCGTTTCGCAAACTGCTTTACCTGCTACTCCCACCCTTACCATTTCATCTGCTCCAGCTGCCCTGTTCCCGAACCCTGTAAACATTCTGACTCCGCTTTCTGTTCGTCGGAAAATAACCGACTCTGTAACTAATATCTTAACTCCTCTCTACAGGTCTTTAATTGGGACCCCCGTTTCTGACTCTACACAGAGACGTAGCCAGCTTCCTGGTCCCCAGGAACGAGAAATGTTAGATTCGACAGCTCTTAGGTGGATGTCGAAAGCCGCGAAGTATGATGCACGAAGAGTGTTAGATACCTTTATGCAATGGAATGAACCAACTCAACGTTATGTTTTTGACGTGATGTGTTCTCTTGTGCGTGAGGAATGGGATGATGATGACTTAGATTCCGTCCCCTCTGATTTGATAAATGTTCAGCAAAAGTTTGCCGCAGGAATGGTGATAGGTTCAGAAGTAAGAGAAGCGATAGAACCGATTTTAGCTTATAGGGATGATTCTCCTCTTCGAGCACCAAGGGACTCTGATGGTTCACCGATTACTAGGAAAAGACGAGGTCAATATCCGATGAGGGAAGTTCCACCCATATGGCGCGAAGCAGTTCAAGCTGATGCGGCTAATAATATTGTAGCTGCTCCAGCACATTTCCATAGAGTGTGGATACACATCCCTTGGAAGCGGGCCGAAGTATTAGCAGTAAAACAAGCGTTGCCGGACCCGCGTAAAAATCCTGCTGGTTATTATAAAGAGTTAACGCAGACAGTTCAAGCGTGTGTCATGAATTTGGCAGACATTGAAATGCTATTTGGCAATGTAGTGCCACAGCCTATATGGGCCAATATTCGGCAAGAGAACCACCCAGTCGCCCTGGGAGGTGATTGGCCAGCTATTATAGCGGCAGACGCGCAACAAGTTGGTGGTGCTAAACCTGAGCCTCTGATTGCTGCTTTACCTGGCAGAATAATTAACCTAATAAACGCTGATGCCAGCGTTACGGGTAAATTGGGATAAACTATCAGCATGCAAGCAAAAGAAGGACGAAAGCGTCTCTGACTTCTTCACTAGATTTGAAGAGACCTTCGTAGACCACAGTGGGCAAGATATGAGTACTGAGGGAGGTCAGAGGTTGTTTGTCGACAAGTTCGTGTTTAATTTACTACCTGAGCTTAGTAACAAGTTAAAGGATTCTGAGAGTGCATGGGCAGTGTCGACGACAGCACAGATACTTGCAACTGCTCAGTATTACGAGAATAGAGAGAAAGAAGAGAAGGAAAAGTCAGAAAAGAAGACAAAAGATTTGAAGACTAAAGTACTATTGCAATAAGCGTATACGCCTCGCTCGAATCAGTCAGATTCACAGCAGCGACCCCAGTTTCAGCACCAGCCACAATTCCAACAAGGGACGTCCCAAAGATTTAATTATGGATTTCCTCGACAACAGTTAGCATGGAATCAGTGTGCCTATTGTAAAAAGGAGGGCCATTATAAGAACGAGTGTCCAGTACTGCACGCACAGACCAGTGGTGTCCCAGCTCAGAGAGGAAATGGTGGGTTTATGCAAGCTCCTAGAGGTAGAGGACATGGTACAATGACTCCACAAGTTGATCGCCCATCAAATTATTTCGATCAGCGAAATGTACAACCTACGCAACTAGGTAGATCTTCACAGTATCATGTTGAGGATTACTATGAAAATAATGAAGAGATTCAGAGAAGTGATTACTAGGACAGCCACAGGCAAAGAGAGGGAGTAGTATCAGTTCCAGTTGATCAGAGTGGACATTATGTCGCAGTAGTTACATCAGGCGTGGTCGAACCGTTTCTGTTGGATACTGGTGCGGCAAAAAGTTCAATTATACATGCGAAACTCCCTGGCGCACCTTTGTCTGGCTTAACAAACACTTCAGTAGGTTTCTCAGGCGCCCCTGTTCACAATCCTGTTTCTAGTCCTTTGTCAATCTCTGTTGGGCCATGCGAACTAGAAGCACCCCTTATTCTAACATCCGGTTGTAATGAGAATCTGCTTGGTTTAGATCTGTTGAAACGCCTGCATGCGACACTGTACTGTTCTCCTTCGGGAGTGCAGCTCACATTAGGCAAGAGAGTCATTTCTCCAATGTACATGTCAATGGATAAGCTCCCACCGGAGCTGCGTTCTCTCCCTGATACTCTTTGGGCAACTGGTCCTAACGATGTAGGCCTTTTGGAAATTCCCCCTTATGTGGTAAGTCTGAAAGCGAATGTTAGATTCCCACGAATCCCACAGTATCGGATTTCAAATGAAGGTGAACGTGCACTTTTACTGATCGTGAAAAACTTAATACAGAAAGATGTGATAGAGGAAACTAGAGGAAATGTCTGCAATAGTCCTGTTCTGCCGATTTTAAAACGCACTGACCCTTCCAAACCTCCAATCTACAGATTTGTGATTGACCTCAGAGAGGTTAACAAAATAGTGATTCCGCAGTTTCCTGTGGTACCAGATATCACTGCATTATTGACGTTGATTCCTGCCTCAGCCTCATGGTTTACAGTGATCGACTTGAACAATGCCTTTTTCAGCATTCCGATAGCCGAGGAAAGTAGAGACATTTTTGGTTTCTCCTTAGCAGGTCGCAGTTTCAGGTTCAAGCGCGCTCCACAAGGCTATTGTGAGAGCCCTTCAATTTACAGCCAAGCATTGAAAAGTCAATTAGATGCTCTTGTACTTCCTCCTGGTGTTGCTCTGATTCAATACGTAGATGATCTTTTACTGGCCGCCGATGACAAAGAAACTTGCAAAACAGCTACAATTTCTTTATTACGTCATTTGTCCGACTTACATCACAAGGTTTCCCCTTCTAAACTGCAATATTGTTGCCAAGAAGTGACCTACTTAGGTCATCTTTTGTCAAAGGAGGGAAGAAGGTTGACCCCAGAGAGAATCAAAGCAATTTCACAGATGACTGTACCAAGCACACAGAGAGAAGTGCGTGCGTTTTGGGGTATTACGTCATACTGCAGGCAATGGATCCCAAATTTTTCTCTCATGGCAAAACCATTGGTAGCCCTGACTGGAAAAGGTGTTCCGAGCCCTTTGCCATGGTCTGATGAATGTCAACAGAGCTTCTCCGACTTACGTGATGCGCTGTGTTCAGCTCCTGTGTTGGGTACTCCTGACTACAGTAAGCCGTTTACACTATATGTCCATGAAAGAGAAGGTTGTGCATTGAGTGTATTAACGCAACAATTTGGTGACAAACAGCGGCCTTGTGCATATTTCTCATCCACATTAGATCCGGTAGCCAGAGCATTGCCAAGTTGTTTGAGAGCTACAGCAGCAGCTGCAGTGTCTAGTCGACAGTCTGCTGGACTAGTCATGAACAACATGTTAGTAGTCATGGTTCCACATCCTGTGGATACACTCATGAATCGAACGAAAACTCAGCACCTCACCAGTGCTAGACTATCAGGCTATGAGCTGACACTTTTGGCAAGTCACATTCAGATCAAGCGATGCAACATATTGAATCCAGCAACGCTGTTGCTGACTACTCAAGAGTCGAGTGATTCAGAGCCTCATGATTGTTGTTTTAGAACTGAGGAAGAGACAAAAGGTAGGATTGATTTAAAAGATACTCCGTTACTAGATCCAGATGGCACTTTGTACGTCGATGGGTCATGTTTTAAACTACAGAATGGTGATGTGACGGCCGCGTATGCAGTTACGACTTTGAGTACGATCGTGGAGACCGCAAGAGTGAGTCAGAATTCTGCCCAAGCTGCAGAATTAATTGCACTAACAAGAGCGTGTGTTTTAGCTGAGGGAAAGAGAGTGAATGTGTTTACTGATAGCCAATACGCCTTCGGCGTAGCACATAGCTTTGGACGTCTGTGGAAAGAAAGAGGTTTTCTCACGTCCCATGGGACTAAGATCCAACATGGACAGTTAGTCAGCGATCTATTGGAATCTCTGACCCTACCGAATGAAGTTGCGATTGTGAAGTGCAGTGCACATCGAAAGATTACGGATGATGTTGGCCGTGGGAATGCATTTGCTGATGAGGTCGCCAAAGAGACGGCCAAGAACATGATGAGCCGAATGTACGTTGCAACGTCTGCAAGATGGATTGCTGAATCAGGGATGTGTGAGAATACGATTGAAAGTGTGAAGGCAATCCAGAATGAAGCAACTGAAAATGAGAAGAATGCATGGAGGGAGAAAACGGGTAAAATGGATTCAAGTGGATGTTGGGTTGATTTGTCTGAGCATCAGCGTTGGATATTACCTGATGCGTATGTACTTGCGGTAGTCACGATGGCGCATGGAGCGGCGCACATTAGTTTGAAAGGGATCTGTAAACTGTTAGCTCCAGTATGGAAGAATGATGGAATTACTAAGTGTGCGGAAAGAGTGGTGAAAAATTGCATGATATGCCTGATGCATAATCCTGGCAAGGGAACCCCAACCCCAACTGGTCATTTTGCTCCCCCTTCTTGTCCCTTTGAAGTGATTCAGTTGGATTTTATCCACATGGACAGGTGTAACAATCTTAAATATGTCCTAGTGGTAGTCTGTGCCTTTTCAAGATGGATTGAGGCATATCCATTAAAGGATAACACTGCTATGTCCACTGCCAAAATCCTCCTCAAAGAGTACTTCCCCAGATATGGTATGCCACGGATTGTTTGGTCGGACAATGGAAGTGAGTTTGTAGGGAAAGTTATGAAGAGTGTGTGTGCGGGTCTGGGAATCATCCAGAAATTCCACAGTGCGAATCACCCACAGTCAGCAGGTTTGGTTGAAGGGTACAATGGTACCTTGAAGCTGAAACTTGCTAAAATTCAAGCTTCCACTGGTCTATCGTGGCCAGACGCACTGCCTTTAGCTTTACTGTCCACCAGAGCGACTGTACACTCTCGAGTAGGGCTTAGCCCATATGAGATTGTGTTCGGTCGTCCTGCTAATGTTTGGGGAGTCCCTAGGCCAAAGGAATTCAAACAGATCGAATATCCAATGTTGATTGATTACCTTTTTGATCTGACTGCTAAATTGAGCCTTATTCATCAACAGGTATTCGAATCCTTGCCTAAACTGCCAGAGAGTCCAGGCCACACATTGAAACCCGGTGATCAAGTTGTGGTGCGGAATTTTGAACGAACCCGGAACCTCCAACCAAGATTCGTGGGCCCGTTCCAAGTGCTCCTGGCAATGAGAACTGCTGTACGCCTAGCTGGAAGGAAGAATTGGGTGCACGCTAGCCATACGAAGCGTGTCCCTCTCCCACTCCCCTACGACAACTGGGTTAGACAGGGATTTGGTGCATCCGAGACAGAAGATGTTCCTAGGCTCATTCCCTTCAGTGATGCAGAGTACATAACGGACAAACGAACTGAAACACAGAACTCTGATACCCCACCAGGAACTGTGCCTTCGAACCCTGAACAGAGTGTCATACAAGGCGAACATTCGTCACCTGTGGACTCGAACATTACTGTACCTATAGAACAATTGTTTCAAGATCAGACAAGACCCGGGAAATACAGATATAACCTACGTTCTCATTCTATGAACCAATGACATTGCATAATTACCTTTCTATTTGAAAACTGTTTTGATCTTATCGCATTCCATTCAGTCAGGAAGTTCGCTCTATAATTTTTATCCTTTTTGTTTTTGTTGTTCTCTCACCTTGCCATCTGGGTTACCGTAGGGTCGTAACGTGTGCCTTGTTTTAACTTGCAGGGAACCAGACACAAGGTCGGTTTCTTCTGTTTATTTTGGGAACTCCCAGGGTAGACAGAGGCAATTTTTAGTTATAATGGATCATTCTGGGCATTTCAGACCATGTTCGCCTATGCCCTAGAGACCTATCCCCCACGACCTCCGCGTTCCACTAGGTATAACTCCGCTAATAGAGCCTTGGTAAAGGGAATTACTGACATGGTTAGAGATGTCAATAACACTCCGTTTATTCCCAAGGATGAATTGCAAGTTTACATGGGTTGGAATGTTACGGAATATGGCATTACTTTGGGTGAGAACAAACGTAAAAGCTCGACTCCGATCTGGGTCGTACCCCACCAAGGTCAGGTCTGTTTGCAAGAAAATGGGAGGAATCCGAAAGCTCGACTAGGGAAGAGTGACTGTACCGAAACATACGTTTTCCCGTCATAGTCTTCCCCTGCATTTTTAGCTGCTAAGGGCACCTATTTTGTTTGCCAAGACAGAGCATATACATGGCTGCCTGCTGATTTTTCAGGCTCATGTTATATCGCTCAACTGTTGCCCCCGACATACACTGCTGCACCGGATTATCACAAAACTAGAGTTGTGAGAGGTGTTTTCAATAAGGAAGATACTGCTGGCCAAGAGGCAGGAGACTTCTTCAAAGGTTTCCTTCCGTTCTGGGGGCCTATGGCCAACAGTAGAAACTTACGTCAACTAACACGGGTAGTTGAATCCACTATTACCGAAACTGCGGGTGCCCTTAGTAACCTGACAGCTGAGCTTCAAGCGGATCGCCTCATGACGTTACAGAACCGTATGGTCCTTGATGTATTACTTGCAGATCGAGGTGGGGTATGTAAGATGATCCAATCGAGTTGCTGTGTTTTTATCCCAGATAATGCGCCAACGGTATATAAGGCCATTTCTAAGTTACACAAAATCTCTGACTCTATTCATGTAGAGGAAGGTAACTGGTCACTAATGGGATGGTTCTGGAGTCTGTTATCTGCATGGGGATGGAAGGTTCTGATAGTCACTGGTGTTGCATTGGTATTTTTATTCTCATGCTGTCTCATTGTTCAGTGTGGTCCTGCCTTGTGTGGCCTTTGTGTTTCAACATGCGTAAGAAGACCACCTGTTTTTGGAGATACGCCACGAGATAGAATAATGCTCCAGCAACATATCAGTGACCTGATGAACATAGAGATGGACTCTGATATAGAGTGAGTTATTGCCTATGTAAGGGCAAAAGGACGGTCTGAGGTTCTGTAGCGATCCGAACCCGTGTATTCGGTATCGTAGTACTGACACGATTTTGGTACCAATGAACCGTAAATGATCCATTATATGCATGACAGTGTTTTCGCTGCGCAACGAGCATGAATTCACTAAGAAATAGGGCATTCTGTTGCTAAATCATGGCATCCATTTTAGATACGGCATCCATTTTGTTTCTTGCCTTCACATAGTCAATGGACGAGCGATGACCCCGGCAGAATCACCTTGTTAAGGACACGTAAGCTCAAGCCCCGAGAAAGCTGACGCTGCGTGACTAGGCAGAATCAAGCTGCCTCCCCTGCCTGAGGCCAATCCTGCTATACTGGTTCTCGTGTCCATTGTCCTGATTGAGAGGCCGAATACGGTAGCCATGCCCGTTTATGATCCATAAACACCTCTTATCCTACTTTTCTATCCCTTGCACCTGGCTCTGCTCCTCTCCTTCTGGGCTTTTACAATGGGGAGGTTACGATTTTTATGATGGGGAGGATCGGGCAAAGAATGGAAAACTGACAAGGAGACTTGATCGAATACCGAAAACCTACGACTAATTATTGTTTGATGTCTGTTTATTGTCTGTTTGGGATACCGGGTTGGGCATGAGAAATATTTGTGTAATGTTGCCTAAAGACATATTTCGTGTATTTAAGGAGCAACCCACTTCTTGCAATTTGAACAGTCTCGTAGATTCTGCCTCTGTGTGGTTCCTATGACTTCTGTGTCCCTGCAGTAAATAAATCTTGGTCTTTGACGCCACCATCGAGAAGCCCGCGTCTCTGTTTATTTGTGCACCAAGGCAGGAAGGAACTCAGGGGTCTTTGGGTGTTGTTTCCCTGACACCTCTGGACTCTTAAAAAGTCCAGAACCTCAACACCAAGCACTTCAGATTTGAAATAAGATGAGTTGCAAGTTCCACGCCTCCCTGGAAAGGAGGCACAATGACCGGTGCACGTTGAGATGCAATTCCAGTCAGACACAGCAAAGAGATGCAATTCTGTACCTCGCTGGAAAAGGAGCACCACGTCCAGTGCATGATGATACAGCTGCACCAGACCAGTCCGGTCTCACACACACAGGTGCACGTTCAGCAGAGCCACTTGAGGTAGAATGGGGCACTACTCTGATTACACGATTTCTGGGGCTCCGCACAAGACAATCCCGTCTCCAGACATAAGTCTTAGTTCCATGCTCACACCATGCTACCAGTTGAGATTCAGTAGCCGAGGTGGGCACTTGAGAGGGCATCACTCTCCAGATGTCAAAGCTAGATGGTCTAGGTCCCTCGCGTGAGATCTTTGATGTCCCTGAGATCTCCGAGAAAACAGGAGGCTCGCGGTTAGGCCCTTGGAGAGCACACTGCAGGGTGACACACTTCAGCAGGTTCTTGGCCCAGGCCAGCCTCTGTTTGGGCAGTTGTAGGAGAGTAGGATCCGCTTCACATGGGTACCCCCACTTTTTGCTGGTGTTTCACTGTTTTTCACCGTAGTCTGGCTGTGGCCCTGCTAATCAGGACCCCAGCCTAGCTGCTTCCTCTCTAAAATGGTTTCCATGTACATTAGGTACATTTCTAATTGGATTCTGGAGTGCCTTATAAGCCCCTAGTATATGGTATACTATGTACCTAGGGCATAGGTACCTCAGAAGCCTACCATGGGCTGAAGCATGTATTATGCCACTCCTGGGAAGCACTCCAAAATGACACCACAGGTCTGCTACTGCAGCCTGGGTAAGGTGGTGCATGCACCCCTTACTGTGGTATAGGAACTGTGGTATAGGATACCTATATCACTACCATTGCACACACATATAAAACCTATAAGTCACTCCTATGGCAGGCCTTAACAATCCTGAAGGCAGAGTGCTTGGTTTTTATGTGAGAGGGTGCCCCTGCATGAGCAGAGCCCCCCGGCAGCGTTAAGAGTACCTCCTCTGATGCTGTTTGTTGTGCAGCCTGACCATATACTCTTAAGTCCATTATAATCTTGCGGTAAATGCTATCTTTGGACTGGCTGCACGGAAACATGTCGTGTTTGGTGTCAAACACTTTGGAATACTACCCCCCCCCCCCCAGTTCTGGTGGCGGGGGCAGCATTCCACCCTTCTAGAGGGAGAGACATGTTCACACTGGTCTAACCCGGTAAAGACTTTCTACAGCCCAGACAGGCAGATGTGTTTTGGGGCTGGGCAGGAGCACTCTCTGGTGCTTTGAAGTCCTGCACTGGGGGCACACTTGGTGTCCCTGTGCATAGTCCAGTTCAAACCGATTGCAGGGGCTACCTGCCCCTGTTCTGGCACAAAACTGGACAGAGGAAATGGGTGTAACCACCCCTCTTTTCAAACTCTCCCATAGGTGAGACCCTAGAGTATGTCCAACCCCCAAACTTTGTGTAAGTATGGGAACCCAGTCCTTGCGACTTTAGATTACTCTGGACGAAACTTTGCAATATATATCCTGGACCTTCGACGTTCTACTTTGCTTAGAAGACTGAAGAAATCTCCCTTGGGGTCAAGGAGTGACTCCCCTGTTTGGTAGGCACCAAAGAAGCAACTGACCGGTCTGCATCGCTGAAGCTCCCGCCGGAAGTCTTTGCATCACCAGAGGTGGATTTCCAGACTTCCCTGAGGCTACCTTGAGTCCACAGCAAAGCTGAGGCCCATGGCTATCGTGTATGACGTGGAACCATGACCCCTGGACACCGTGATCTTTTGCTGAACCATCATCTTCCGGGTGTTCCTCGAAGTTGTGCTTTGGGCTCAGAGTAGCCCCAGCATTGAGCACCTCCTGCACCGAAGATCTCTGGCCTCCACTCCACGAGTGACCCGTGGGCCAGTTTCCAGTGCGACCACTTGACGCTCCTTCACGATCGCTAGCCCATTGGCTAGTAGGTCCCCACAAAAGCAACTCCTCTTCTGATTGGGCTTTTTCTGGTTGCTCCAGAAGTGCCCCGACTTACCCTTGCTGGGTGAGTCCTCCAGACCGCGCAGGTCTGAACCAACGTCCTTTCACTGATTCCAAGTGACTTGCCGTTGCCAAGCCTTGTTGGGTCCAATCTAGTCGCCGACACCGCAGCACTCAACAGACTTTGTGGGACAACTCGAATCCAGCTCCTGGTCATCATTGGCGCCTCCTGGACCTCGTGGCTGAAGAGTCAAGACACCCATCAACTCACCTGAAGCACCCGACATCTGTGGGCATTGGTCTAGCGTGCCCTTGGTCACTGGTAAGTGACCCAGACTCTGTACCCTCTGCTTTCAGATTCCTTCCATCCTATATCCAGGCTTGGATCTCTTCGGACAGTTCTCCTCTTCACGGCAGCAGCACTTCTTCGCCAGTTCCCATTGAAATCGACGACGCGACCCGACACCAAAAGACTCCTATGCACCCGGCTTCCCTGGGTGAGGTAACACGAGTACTCCAGTGCTCCCGTGGGTGCTAGCCCTAGAACTTCATAAGCCCAAAAGGGTTTGGTCCTGGCTCATTTCTAAGTGTCCCTAATCTTTAAATTTCCAACCGCGACTTTGCGTATAGAAGCTAACGGGAACCAGCGGCTGTGTTCACATACTGCACACGGCCCCCGTGGGTCTCCCGTGTCACTTCCTTGGGTGGTTCCTTGGGGTCGCCACCGATTCCACAGGCTCTAGGCCTTGTGTCTCGTTCAGTCGTGGTTCTTATACCACTTTATTGGTATATGGTTTGGTACATCCCTAGGGCTTGGCAGGCACCAAAGAAGCAACTGACCGGTCTGCATCGCTGAAGCTCCCGCTGGACGCCAAAGTCTTTGCATCACCAAACATGGATTTCCTGACTTCCCTGAGGCTACCCTGAGTCCACAGCAAAGCTGAGGCCTGTGACTATCGTGGGTGACGTGGAACCGTGACCCCTGGACACAGTGATCTTTTGCTGAACCATCATCTTCCTGGTCTTCCTCGAAGTTTTGCTTTGGGCTCCCAGTAGCCGCAGCCTTGAGCACCTCCTGCACCGAAGGTCACTGGACTCCACTCCACGAGTGACCCGTAGGCCAGTTTTCAATGCGACCACTCGAGGCTCCTTCGCGATCGCTAGCCGTTGGCTAGTAGGTCCCCATGAAGGCAACTCCTCTTCTGATTGGGCTTTCCTGTTTGCCCCAGACATGCCCCGACTTACCCTTGATGGGTGAGTCCCTCAGACCTTGCTGGTCTGAACTGACATCCTTTCTCAGATTCCAAGTGACATGTCGTTGCCAAGGCTTGTTGGGTCCAATCTGGTCGCCGACACCGCAGCACTCGACAGACTTTATGGCACAGCTCAAATCCTGCTCCTGTTCATCATCGGCTCCTCCTGGACCTTGTGGCTGAAGATTCAAGACACCCGTCAACTCACCTGAAGAGCCCAACATCTGTGAGCATTGGTCTATCATGCCCTTGGTCACTGGTAAGTGAGCCAGACTCTGTCCCCTCGGCTTTCAGGTTCCTTCCGTCCTAGATCCAGGCTTGGATCGCTTTGGACACTTCTCCTCTTCACGGCAGCAGCACTTCTTCGCCAGCTCCCATTGAAATCGACGACGCGACCGGACAACAAAAGACACCTATGCACCCGGCTTCCCTGGGTGAGGTAACACAAGTACTCTGGTGCTCCCGTGGGTGCTAGCCCTAGAACTTCCTAAGTCCAAACGGGTTTGGTCCTGACTCATTTCTAAGTGTCCCTAATCTTTAAATTTCCAACCGCGACATTGCCCGTAGAAGCTAATGGGAACCCGCGGGTGTGTTCACACACTGCACACGACCCCCGTGGGTCCCCTGTGTCACTACCTTGGGTGGTTCCTTGGGGTCCCAGCGATTCTACTGGCTCTAGGCCTTGTGTCTACTTCAGTCATGGTTCTTATACCACTTATGGTTTGGTACGCCCCTATGGCCCAAACGTGTATTTGTGCTATTACTGTTGATTGCTAACTTGTAACTTAAGTACTTTGAACTCCAGTCTCATAAAGAGACTAGAGGGGTGTGTTTTATCTTAAATACATATATTTTAAATATATACCTAGTGTGATTGTCCTTTCATTTGTCCATTCAAGAGATTATAGACTGGTAAAACAAGCTGCTTTACATTCCTTCAAGATTTAGCCTGAATGCTGCACTCCATAGCTACCACTAGGATAGCTTTCCATGAAGGTTGTCTTTAACCTATCACCATAAGGGGTTGTTTGGACTGATACAAGGTGCCCACTATAACTAGTGGACAGCATATATCAGGCTAACTTCTCACATTGGTGTGCAGCATGTGGGATTCCAGCTTGCTATTGTTTTACCAGTTAATCTCAATTGAATCGATCAACTGAAAACCAGTAAAGGTACCTTAGGTGTATATAATATCAAGTTTAGTATACAGTAAGTTCTACTCAACTTAAGGTTGTGTGTTAAGGGATAGCACACCCTTTCTACAACTCAAGAGAGTTTAGTAGGCCACACTAGTGTAGGTAGTGCAATACACCACACCACACTAGTAATGTCTAATCAGCCAGGAACCAGTGGGTCCCTACCAGAAGCCAGTGGGCTTCTCCCCTATAAATATGAGGATCTCACCTTTGCACAGCTTAGGGCCTTATGTTTCATTAGGAAGCTGAAGACAGGCAAAAGCCCAACTACCCAGCATCTTTTACAGATACTCAGGCTGGATGATCTCTCAGGACCTAGTGGGCCTGAAGGGGTAGGCAGAGTGGGTGGGGAAGCAGCTGAGGGTGGATCTGGGGGTGGAACTCCCCCTGGCCCAAACTCTGCGGATGACCAGACTGATGACAATGATCAGGATCTGGTGACCACAGCTCAACTGGATGAGGATGATGAGGAAGAGCCCGATTCTCCCCTCTTTGTCCCTCTAGGAAGAGTTGAAAGTAGGGTTAGAAGGAATAGATCTCTCTCAAGGGAGTCTGTTCAGTCTACCTCATCTGTAGAGACCTCTGTTTCATCTCACAGAGGGAGGGAAACCTCCCAGGAGAGGAGCGAGAGACTGCTGAAGTATAAGCAAGATAACTTCAACCTCAAAAAACAGCAGATGGCTCTAGATAGGGAAGCCCTGGGGAACAACCTTTACAACGCAACTGTTACAACGCACTACACTTACAACGCATTTTTTACAACGCATAAGCCATTACAACGCACTACACTTACAACGCATGACACTACAACGCATTTTTAAAAAATACCTTTACAACGCATACCATTACAACGCCTACCATTACAACGCATAATATTACACTACACTATCCAACACTTACCCTACTGTTGCACCCCCTGGAGTTAGAATAGTAATTTTTACCCCTATACTATCCAACACTTACCCTACTGTTGCACCCCCTGGAGTTAGAATAGTAATTTTTACCCCTATACTATCCAACACTTACCCTACTGTTGCACCCCCTGGAGTTAGAATAGCAATTTTTACCTCTATACTATCCAACACTTACCCTACTGTTGCACCCCCTGGAGTTAGAATAGCAATTTTTACCCCTATACTATCCAACTGTTGCACCCCCTGGAGTTAGAATAGCAATTTTTACCCCTATACTATCCAACACTTACCCTACTGTTGCACCCCCTGGAGTTAGAATAGCAATTTTTACCCCTATACTATCCAACACTTACCCTACTGTTGCACCCCCTGGAGTTAGAATAGTCATTTTTACCCCTATACTATCCAACACTTACCCTACTGTTGCACCCCCTGGAGTTAGAATAGTAATTTTTACCCCTAAACTATCCAACACTTACCCTACTGTTGCACCCCCTGGAGTTAGAATAGTAATTTTTACCCCTATACTATCCAACACTTACCCTACTGTTGCACCCCCTGGAGTTAGAATAGTAATTTTTACCCCTATACTATCCAACACTTACCCTACTGTTGCACCCCCTGGAGTTAGAATAGTAATTTTTACCCCTATACTATCCAACACTTACCCTACTGTTGCACCCCCTGGAGTTAGAATAGTAATTTTTACCCCTATACTATCCAACACTTACCCTACTGTTGCACCCCCTGGAGTTAGAAAAGTAATTTTTACCCCTATACTATCTAATACTTACCTTAAATGCAATTAAATATTATGCGTTGTAATGGTATGCGTTGTAATGGTAGTTTTTAAAAATGCGTTGTAGTGTCATGCGTTGTTAGTGTAGTGCGTTGTAATGGATTATGCGTTGTAAAAAATGCGTTGTAAGTGCATGCGTTGTAAAAGTGTGCGTTGTAACGTCATACATCCGGAAGCCCTAGAGCAGTGGTTCCCAAACTTTTGACTCCTGAGGACCCCCATTGAGTCACCACTGGAAGCCAGGGACCCCCAAGCAATTTGTAGGATTTAAATTTCAAACATTAAAACAGTAATTCGAAAAAAATAAACAAACGTGTGCACTCAAAACAAGTACTCAAATTACTAAGGATTTTAGGGGCATATTTACAAGTCCCTATTGCCATGGGAACGTCACTTTTTGCAATGTTCCTGTGGCAATAGGGGCTTTGCCTTATTTACAAGGCAGCGTTAAGCCACTTATTGTCGCTGTCTTGTAAATAAGGCTCCCTTTCACGCAATGCTTAGCGTGAAAAAGGTGGGCAGTGGGTGTTTCACTCCAACACCCATTGATTTTGACGCTGCCCTCTATTTACAAGGTCAGCTTAAATAGGAGACAGCACCAAAATTAAGACCATGAAAAACCTGGTCTTAACTTGGCGAAATGAGAAGTGCGTTATTTCTCCTCGTTTTTGCTTTTTCCAACAGAAAAAGCAAAACATCTTTGATTGTTTATGTTCAGGATGGTGACCCTACCTGCACAAAAACAATTTTTAATAAAAATTACGTTTTGTAACTTCCATGTGTGCTGCATTAGGCAGCACACATAGAAGTGACAAAAAGGCATTAGAAAATTGTTCATGTGCAGGAAGTGGGAACATAGCAGCATCTGGATAATGATAGACTGGGAATAAACATATGTTGCTAACTTTTACCATGCAGTTTGCAAGCAGCTCTTTGACAGTTTATAGGACACTGTGCTAGATTACGATTGTCCCTCATGAATTGCACAGTGACAAAAGAATCTCAGTGACAAAATCAGTAGCCCACTGACCTATGCACATAAAATACTGTTTTTAAAATGCATTGTACACGTTCTTTGCAGTGGACATATTAACCCTCTGTGTCACATTAGATAAGTCAAAGCTGCCACTAGACAAAACTTTCCTATCTCTCCAGCAAGTACATTAATCACTGGCATTTTCTTGACACTTTTATAGTTGCTCGAAAACTGCTAATTTTACAAGGAACTTTGCAGTGCTTTTAAAACTGCTGCCTGTGGACCCCTGGGAATGTGCCACGGACCCCTGGGGGTCCTCGGACCCCAGTTTGGGAAACACTGCCCTAGAGCTCTACAGAGCTAGCAAAAAGGAGGGACTGGTGGCAGCAATTTCCCTAGAGATAGGGAGAGGTCTTATGACCATAGAAACCTAAGTAAGATTGTCCCTCCCTACCAGCGTGGGGATGACATCCACAAATGGATAACTGCCTTGGAGAGGGCCTGTAAAGTACAGAAGGTACCCCAAGGGCAATGGGCAGCACTATTATGGCTCTCCTTTGCAGACAAAGGTAGAGATAAGCTCCTCACTGTAAGAGAAGAGGATGCTGATGATTACCAGGTCTTGAAAAGTGCACTGATAGATTGGTTTGGCCTAACCACTGAACAATACAGGTTAAAGTTCAGGGATACCCAAAAAGCACAAAATCAAGACTGGGTGGGCTTTGTTGACTGTGCTGCTAAGGCTCTGGAAGTTTGGTTATTGGGCAGTAAAGTGTGTGACTTCATAGGATTGTACAATCTGATAATGAGGGAGCAGATTCTTAATAACTGTCAAAATCAGTTGTTGCACCAGTACCTGGTAGACTCTGATCTGACCTCTCCCCAAGAATTGGGAAAGAAGGCAGACAAATGGGTCAGAACCAGGGTGAGGCAGAAGGTACAGAACCAAGGTGGTGACCCAAAGAAGCAAGATTCTAAGAACTCTGACAAGGGTGGGGACAAGGGTAAAGACCAGATGTCTTCACAAGGGCCCCCCAAAAAACTTCTTCAGGTGGGGATTCACAGTCCAACAAAGGGAAAGGCCAAAAGAAACCATTGTGCGACGTCTGTAAGCAAAAGACACACTGGACCAGTGATTGCACCAAGTCCAACGAGAATACTCCAGCCCCCACCAATGCCCCTAAGGCACCTACTCCCCCTAGTGCAGTTACAATTGGTGGTGGGAATGCACAAGCCAAGGGTTTAGTAGGGTTGACCCTGGGAACTGAGTTGGACTCTGGCCTAGTCAGACAAACCACTAAGGCTGTTCTTGTCTGTGATGGGGGCATGGATATGACCACCTCTGTGAGTCCCAGTAACTTGGGCAAGTACAGGCAACAGCCTTTAATCAATGGAGTGCAGGCTTTGGCATTCAGGGACACAGGAGCAAGTGTCACTTTGGTGACAAAAGATCTTGTGGATCTTGTGGATCCTGGGCAGATCATACTTGGTGAAATGTACCAAGTGACCAATGCTAGCAATGTCAGAAAAGACCATTCTCTGGTAGTTGTTAACTTCTCCTGGAGAGGGGTAACTGGCCTTAAGAAGGTTGTGGTGAGTGCAGACCTACCAGTTGAATGCTTGCTTGGCAATGATCTAGAGCAGGGGTACTCACAAACTTTCTGTCGGGGGCCAAAATTACAGTGTGGTTAGTGGCCGGGGGCCGCACTGGTAGGGGTGGAGTCAGTGTGGGCGGGATCAGTGGGGGCGGAGCTAGAGTAAAAAAAAAACCTTTCAAAACATAGGCAGTATGGCATAAAAAGACCACATTCGTAAACACACAGACGCTGTATACATTTTGTTTTCCAATTCACCCATCAAGCAGGTATTTCAGTACCTCCAGGCAAGGTGCACTTTCCCACACAGGGAAAACAATGTTGTTCAAAGAGGGGAGAAAACAAAAGTATCACTTCACTGGCAAACACTGTAAAGTGGCGCTAATGTGTTTGGGTGTAAATAAATCAATCTGGCCACCTTGCAACCACTCGGTCTTGCTTTAATTAGTTATTTTTTACATTTGGGATGTTTTATTCCTCTCCACCCCCGAGGCTGCACTGGTGTCAGAAAAATACGTTCCCAGCAAAAATGTTTTCTTTTTTGGATCCATTTCACAGGGCAGCAAATAAGAAAAGGAGGCAAGAGAAAGTAATACCCGTTTCCTGGAGTCTTGGTTTTCACTGAGGAGCGAGACCGAAAGAGAGGGAAGACTCGGAGGCTTAGAGGCCGTCACCGGGGCATGCGCTCACAGTTTAATTTATAGGGGCTTGGGGAGGCTGCGCGCAGGAGCCATACGGACCAAATGTGCACTTAATGCTAACCAGTTAACATAGGGCATTTTATCAACTCCAGCCCATTTTAACGTCAATAAATTAGATTTCAGGAGCATTCTGGTTCAGTTACTCAGTATGGGATGAGGCACCAAACGCCGCTGAGAATTAGCAGAGACTTCCGGAGTCAGCTTCGTGTTCGAAGCTGGTAAAGGGCGTTTTGTAATGTCAAATATGACAATGAGCCTGGATAATGCGTGTTTCTCCGCTTCCACTATCGCTGTTCCAAAAGCAAGCTTCACGAGGTGAGCCAGGTGTGCTTTGTTGCCAGCAGACTTTCATTACTACTGTCGCCTTTAACATAGTAGTCCCATGTCCCATGAGCGTAGTATGAGCACGTTGTACGTTGCATGCTGGGAACACCCATACCTGAAGTAGAAGATATCAAAGTACCACAAAGGTGACTCAAAACATGGACTGGGCTATCTCGCGCAGGAGCCATATGGACCAAATGTACATAACGATTAAAAAAACATACCTGCTGCGAAGGTTCTCCGGGGCTGGAAGGACGTCGTGACACCAGGGGCACAGGAAGCTCACCAAAAGGTCCTTTAAAAGTCAGCTGTAACTAGCGCTAGTTACCGCTGACTTTTAAAGGGCCTGAGCTTCGTGTGACATCAGAGGCAGGCAGGCCAATCGGAGGAAAGCAAGAAGCAGAGACGATGGCCGCAGGAGGAAACGTTGTGATTACGTATTAAACGCGTATTCACAACGTTTGCTCCTGCGGCCATCTTCCCTGCTTAGAAGTGTACTGTACTCGATATCGATCAAGGTCGGCGGGCCGCCAATGAAGGCCTGGCGGGCCGCCAGCGGCCCGCGGGCCGTACTATGAGGAACACTGATCTAGAGACTTCAGCTTGGGCACAAGTAGAGCTCAGGACTCATGCAGAAATGCTGGACATCCCTGCAGATGTGTTTGCTGTGACCAGGTCCCAGGCCAAAATGTCTGAAACTGAACAGGCCTTGGATTCTGGAATAATGGACCAAGTGCCATCCAAGAGGAGGAGCACAAGGGTTAAGGCAGAGCCTTTACCCCTGACTCAGAAGGAGGATCGGTCTCTTGAGGGAGATGATCACAGTCCTGAAGAAAGAACTGTCCCAGAGGAGCTTGAGCCTGATCAGGTTGAGTTCTTGGGGACAGGGGGCCCTTCCAGGGCAGACCTGAGCCAGGAGCAGCAGTGCTGCCCCGATCTTGAACCCCTCAGACAGCAAGCTGCTGCTGAGGCTGCTGGGAGTGCTAGTGGTACCCATAAGGTATATTGGGATGATGGACTCCTGTACTCAGAGTGTAGAGACCCCAAGTCTGGTGCCACCAGGAGGTTGGTTATACCTCTGAAGTTCAAAGGCTTTCTATTGACCCGAGCCCTTGATATCCCTTTAGCAGGTCACCGGGGCCAGAACAAGACTTGGGACAGACTAGTCTCTCACTCTTACTGGCCCAACATGTCTGAAGACACAAAGGAGGTTTGTCGCTACTGTATAACCTGCCAAGCCAGTGGCAAAGCAGGTGGCACTACAAAGGCCCCCCTGATACCACTACCTGTGGTGGGGGTGCCCTTTGAAAGGGTGGGGATTGACATTGTTGGTCCCATGGATCCCCAAACAGCATCTGGGCACAGATTTATCCTGGTGGTAGTGGATCATGCAACCAGGTGCAGGAGAGTAGGATCTGCTTCACATGGGTACCCCCACTTTTTGCTGGTGTTTCACTGTTTTTCGAACTTAGTCTGGCTGTGGCCCTGCTAATCAGGACCACCGCCTAGCTGCTTCCTACCCTGAGTCCACAGCAAAGCTGAGGCCTGTGGTTATCGTGGGTGACGTGGAACCGTGACCCCTGGACACCGTAAACGTTTGCAGCAACACTATCTTCCTGGTCCTCCTTGAAGTTGTGCTTTGGGCTCCGAGTAACTCCAGCCTTGAGCACCTCCTGCACTGAAGATAGTTGGCCTCCACTCCAGGAGTGACCCGTGGGCCAGCTTCAAGTGCGACCGCTCGAGGCTCCTTTGCGATCACTAGCCCGTTGGCTAGCAGGTCCCCATGATGGCAACTCCTTTTCTGCTTGGGCTTTCCTGGTTGTTCCAGATGTGCCCTTACTTACCCTTGCTGGGTGAGTCCATCAGACCTTGCTGGTCTGCACCGCAGTGCTTTCTCTGATTTCCAGTGTCTTGCCGTTGCCAAGGCTTGTTGGGTCCAATCTGGTCAACGACACCGCAGCACTCGACAGACTTTGTGGAACAGCTCGAATCCGGCTCGTGGACTTCATTGACACCTCCTGGACCTTGTGGCTGAAGAGTCAAGACACCATCAACTCACCTGAAGCACCCGACATCTGTGGGCATTGGTCCATCCTGCCCTAGGTCACTGGCAAGTGACCCAGACTCTGTCCCCTCTGCTTTCAGGTTCCTTCCATCCTAGATCCGGCCTTGGATCTCTGCGGACACTTCTCCTCTTCACGGCAGCAGCAGTTCTTTGCAGGCTCCCATTGAAATCGACGACGCGACCGGACAACAAAAGACACCTATGCACCCGACTTCCCTGGGTGAGGTAACTCGAGTACTCCGGTGCTCTAGTGGATGCTAGCCCTAGAACTTCCTAAGTCCAAAAGAGTTTGGTCCTGACTCGATTAGAAGTGTCCCTAATCTTTAAATTTCCAACCGTGACATTGCCCATAGAAGATAACGGGAACCCGTGGTTGTGTTTACACACTGCATACAGTCCCCGTGGGTCCCCTGTGTCACTACCTTGGGTGGTTCCTTGGGTTCCCAGCGATTCTAGAGGCTATAGGCCTAGTGTCTATCCCAGTCGTGGTTCTTGTACCATTTTTTTGGTATATAGTTAGGTACGCCCCTAGGGCCCAAACGTGTATTTGTGCTATTACTGATAATTGCTGACTTGTAACTTAAGTACTTCGAACTCCAGTCTCATAAAGAGACTAGAGGGGTGTGTGTTAACCTAAATACATATATTTTAAATGTTGTGGATATGGTCGTAAAAAACACTATGGAAGGTAAGTGACCCAGACTCTGTCCCCTCTGCTTTCAGGTTCCTTCCATCCTAGATCCAGCCTTGGATCTCTTCGGACATGTCTCCTCTTCACGGCAGCAGCACCTCTTGAGCAGCTTCCATTGAAAACAGCGACGCGACCCAACACCATTTGACACCTATGCACCCTGCTTCCCTGGGTGAGGTAACTCGAGTACTCCGGTGCTCCCGTGGATGTTGGCCCTAGACACCTCTAAGACCAAAAGGGTTCGCTCATAGTCATCCTCTAAGTGTCCTTAAACTCTTAATTTCCAAACGCGACTTTCCCCATAGAAGTTAACGGCGATTCGCGGCTGTGTTCTCACACTGCACACGTACCCCATGGGTCTCCTGTGTCACTACCTTGGGTGGTTCCTTGTGGTCCAAGCACTTCTACAGGACCTAGGCCTTGTGTCTAGTTCAGTTGTGGTTCTTATACCACTTTATTGGTATATGGTTTGGTACGCCCCTAGGGCCCAAACGTGTATTTGTGCTATTACTGATGATTGCTCACTTGTAACTTAAGTACTTCGAACTCCAGTCTCATAAAGAGACTAGAGGGGTGTGTTTTATCCTAAATACATATATTTTAAAAATATACCTGGTGTGGTTGTCCTTTCATTTGGTCATTCAAGAGATCTGGCACTTGCTGGCCTTAATCGTGAGCCCGGCCTTTTGGAGAGCGGCCAGGACTTCTCCGAGGGGTCCTAGGTGCGCGGCCCAGTGGTTGCTGAAGACTGCAATGTCGTCGAGGTAGGCCGCGCTGAACGCTTCTAGCCCGGCCAGGACCTTGTTCACCAGCCTCTGGAAGGTCGCTGGGGCGTTCTTCATACCGAAGGGCATCACCCGAAAGTGGTAGTGCCCATCGGGGGTAGAAAAAGCAGATCGTTCCTGGGCGCCGGGGGTGAGCTTGATCTGCCAGTACCCAGCGGTGAGGTCAAAGGTGCTTAGGTAGCGGGCGGCCCCTAAGCGATCGATCAGCTCGTCCGCCCGTGGCAGGGGGTGGGCATCGGTCTTGGTGACTGCGTTCAGGCCCCTGT
Organism: Triturus cristatus; assembly: GCF_964204655.1. Taxonomy (NCBI): domain Eukaryota; kingdom Metazoa; phylum Chordata; class Amphibia; order Caudata; family Salamandridae; genus Triturus; species Triturus cristatus. The sequence goes on from NC_140593.1 coordinate 417,292,242, forward strand.
AGTCCACACAAAATCTGAGTTCCGGGGGGGATGCCGGGGGCGGCGGCCTTCGGCTCCAAGACCACAGGGCTGGCCCACGGGCTGTCGGATGGCTCGATGACTCCGAGGGCGAGCATCTTGGAGACCTCGGTCTGTATGCAGGCTCGGACTCGGTCGGGTACTCTGTAGGCGCGGTGTCGCACAGGGGGGCTGTCCCCGGTGTCCACGTTGTGGACGCACCAGGGGGTCACCCCGGGCGGGAGAGAGAAGAGGGCAGCGAAGGGTTGCAGCAGCTTCCGGCAGTCATGGCGCTGTTCTGGGGTCAGGGTGGCGGAGAGGTGGACGCCCTCCAAGGAGCCGTCTTGGCCCGAGGACCCCAGGAGGTCGGGTAGGGGCTCGGAGTCACTTTCGCCCCCATCGTCGGTAGCCAGCAGCAGGCTTAGTTCGGTTCGGGCAAAGTGGGGCTTGAGCCGGTTGGCGTGTGTTAGAAATGGCAATTTCTGGTTGGCTAGGGCTTGCGCCAAAGCCAGGCACAAACCACCACTCTAGTCAGGGCAAGGAAGTTACACGCCAAAGATAACCCCTGCTCACCCCCTTGGTAGCTTGGCACGAGCAGTCAGGCTTATCTCTGAGGCGATGTGTAAAGCGTTTGCGCGCGCACCCAGCAACAACACCCAAGGCCCACCACAAAGGAAACTCCACACAAGGTATTCTATAAAAATAGCCTTTGTATTTTACACAACACATTAGATAAAAAACACACACTTTACAATGTGCCAACAGGCACGGGCAGAATTTACAAGGGATTATATGTACAGGGGACAGGGCCACATGGACCACTGTCAGGAATCAACACTTTTAGAATATAAAATTACTGTAGCACGAAATACACATATAACACACAACCAGTAACTACTGGTAACCAGAAAGTACCACCTACGCAACCCTAACCACCTTAGGAAAATCGCGCAGGGAACCAGAACCTCATTAGCACCACCTGTACTAGGAGAAAACAAACAACCACCTAAGTATCACAATACCTGTAGGGGTAAACGCACATTACACATGATGCCTAAAACATTCAGAGGTGTAGGGAAGGAAAACACATGATGCATAAAATACATTCAGCGGTGTAAAACAAGGGCACATGACGCATAAAAACACATTCAGAGGTGCAGGTTAGGAAAACACATGATGCATAGAAATACATTCAGAGGTGCAGGAAAGGAACAATTGCGCAAGAACTCATATGCCACCACCTGTGGCAGTCCCTAGGCCAACTGGCCTTGTCCAGGCTAGGACGCCCTGTCCCAGTAATGCTGCGCCAGCTGCGCAAGCCACAAGCGCAAGATCCCAACCTAAACGTTGCAGCTGCCCACTAAGTGCTGGGCAGCTGTAGGAATGAGCGTGGGCACCACTGTGCCCTTCCACACACACATCTGTCGCTCTCGTGGGAAGCCTCTCTGGGCTCTAGCTAAAAAGAATGCCCCCTAGAGCCTTCGTGGCTCTGAACCAATATGCCCCCGTGGAGCCTCAGGGCTCTAAACAACAACGACAGCCTCCTGGAGCCTTCTAGGCTCGAGTAATCAATACGTTGCCCCTTCGTTGGAGCCACGGGGCTCAGAAACCAATGCGCCCCATTTGGCGCCTCGATGGCTCTTTGCAAATATTGCCCCGTCGTTGGAGCACCACGCGCTCAGAAACCACACTGCCTCCAACGGGGGAGTCCCTCTCAGGGACTCGAGAGACACTGCCCCCGCACTCCTACCACATGCGCGGAGTCCCCCAGCCCTTTTGTACTTACCGGGCTGCTCTGAGGACTCCCGCGTCGTCTTTTCTCTCTCTGCTCCGGGGGGGGGGAGGAAGGCTTCCGAGGCTTCTCCTGTACCGCGGAGGGGCAGGCACCGACAACGTGCCTCGCGCCCCCCTCCGCACAAGCTCTGGACGCACTCCTACTCACGGTCCAGCGCGGGGTGGGCTCCCGCCTGGATCTTCACTTCTCCGACCAGACTGCAACCGCGACGCTCGGTAGGAGGCGGGGTAGGCTCCCGCCCTCCTTCTCTAAGTTCCGGTTGTCCCGGAGGCCCGCCCTCGGCCTGCCTGGCTTCCGGCTGAAGCCCGGCCGCGGCGGTGATTCCCTTGGCAATGAGAGGGGTAGGCTCCTTCGCAAACTAGCACAACGGCGGGGTGGGCACCCGCCGAACCTGGCAGATACCGGCGGAATCGCGGGGGGGGGCACCCGCTAGCAGAATCAGAGCGCTCACAGCGCTATAAAGTCAAACAGCGCTCCCAGCGCTATAAACAACAAGAGTCCTGCAATAAAGTCTTCCAAGAGCAGGGGGCAAAGGCTGGGCCCAGAGCCAGCTCACAGGGCCCTCCAGCAGGGAGGCAGTCCCCAGTGGCGGTCTCTCCTGGCGCCCAGCAGCAGCAGGCCCCCCCTCAAGTTGATCCTGCAAGAGAACAAATTGTAAGGGGACACAGCCCCTTTTTATACAGTAAAAGTCTTTGTCTGAAGGTGCAGGGAAGGGGCGAACCAGTTACAACAGGTTCCTGAGCACTTTGTTTTGCTCAGCCCCTCTCCCTATTCACTGGCAGGGCTAGGGTCATTAGACGCACCACAGGGGCCGGAGCCAGCATTGTGTGGGGGAAGCCCTGTCCTATTCAGGACCCAGGTGTACTCCTCCCCAGCCATCAGTATGCTAAACTCCCATTCACCACTGGGTGACTCCTCCTGACTCTGGGGATTTCCCTAGTCAGTCACATGACCTCAACCAGCCAATCACACATTTCATACTGCACACCGAAGTGCCCACTTCTAGAAGTGGCACTTCCACACTAGGTACATGCATGCCGCACACATCATCGCGCAGCATTCAATCACACGAGTCCGCACATACCAAACTCGGGCCTGCACACCCCACGCATCAGGAACTACCAGGACACATACATTCCCCCATGCATTCCTATGAGAGGGCAGGCCAACCTCACAACACGCACGCACTTTACCCTGGGACACAGCGGTAAAGTGCGCAGAAACCAAAAATCACTACACCAAGTCACCAATAAAAAGCAAAAAGTTCAGGGGTGAACCTGCCAGAAGGGCCAATTCACACAGCGTGTAGGACCCGGAGGGTTCCTTGGGGACTCCATGTCGACCAGGTAGGTGACGGGGCTCTTCCTCTCAACCACCTTGAAGGGCCCGGTCCACTTGTCCTGCAGGGCGCAGGGGTCCATGGGCGACATGACCCAGACTTGCTGGCCCGGCTCGAACTCGATGGTCGAGGCATTTTCGTCATACCAGCGTTTCATGTCTTCTTGGCTGGCTTCGAGGTTGGCTTCTGCCAGGGCCCGGAACTTCCGAGTCTGGTTCCGCAGGGCCAGGAGGTACCGGTAGACGTCGGGGGGGGCATCTTGGACGTTCGCCTCCCAGCCCTCCTTGACCAGGCTGAGGGGCCCTCGGACGGGGTGCCCATACAACAGTTTGAAGGGGCTGAAGCCCAGGGATTTCTGTGGTACCTCTCGATAGGGGAACAGGAGGCAGGGCAGCAGGATGTCCCATCTCCTCCTCAGGGGCTCTTCCAGACCCTTGATCATCCCCTTCAAGGTTCTGTTGAACCGCTCGACCAGTTCGTTCCCCTGGGGGTGGTAAGGGGTGGTGAATTTGTAGGTGACCCCACATTGTTGCCAGAGGGATCTCATGTACTTCGAAATAAAGTTCGTACCCCTGTCGCTCACCACTTCTCGGGGGAACCCCACCCTGGAGAAGATGCCCATCAGGGCCCGGCCCACCACTGGAGCTGTCACAGTGCGGAGTGGGATGGCCTCGGGGTATCGGGTGGCGTGGTCGACCAGTACCAGGATGAAGCGGTGTCCCAGGGCGGTTCGGGGGTCGAGGGGCCCCACGATGTCGATCCCTACTCGTTTGAACGGGGTGTGGACGGCTGGAAATGGTTGGAGGGGGGCCTTGACTCGACCCCCAGTCTTTCCGCTAGCCTGGCAGGTCTGGCAGGACCGGCAGTGGTGGTCCACGTCTCTCCGCATTCGGGGCCAATAGAAATGGGTCACTAGGCGGCTGAAGGTTTTGTCTCACCCGAGGTGTCCGGCGAGGGGTACGTCATGCGCCAGGTTCAGGAGGAACTCTCGGAATCGGAGGGGAACCACCAACACCCGGCCGGCTCCCAGTTCGGCGACTTTCTGCTCGCTATACAACAAGTCATTGTCCCAATAGATCCAGTGGGTTCCCGTGGGGTCCCCCGAGGCCTGGGCGGCCGCTTGCTGTCGGGCCCCCTCGAGGGACGGGCAGGCCTTCTGCTCTTGCTGGAATTGTTCGTGGGTGGGGCCCCTGTCGTGGCGCCACTGGGCCAGCTCGGGGATCTCGCTGAGGGAGGCGGCCTCGTCGGGGGAAAGTTCGGATGGCCCGGCCTCATCGTCAGGCTCCTCCGTGCCAGAGGAGGGTGGCAGTTCTTGACCCGTAGGCTCGTCGGGGGCCTTTGCGGCGGTGGGTTGGGCGGTCATGGACCGGGTGGTGGCGCAGGCCCACTCGGGCAGCCCTAGCATCCCCAGATGCTCTCCACGCTCCACCTGGGCCCAGGGGAAGCTCTCTAGGTCGTTCCCCAGGAGGCAGTCCACTGGGGCGTCGTCGCGGACAGTTACTTTTAGGGTGCCTGACACTCCTCCCCACTCGAAGGGGGTCCTGGCCATCCGGCACATGCTTTCGGTGTTGTCCGCGGTCCGGACAGGGCATAGGACATGTGGCAGGATCTGTTCGGGGGTCACCAGGTGGCAGCGGACAGCGGTCACACTGGCCCCAGTGTCCCGGAGGGCTTCGGCCCGTTGTCCATTGATGGTGACCCACTGCTGGTACTTCTGGGTGTTGCTTGGGATGGCAGCTCGGGGCACCATTTCTCGGGAGCCCAGGCATACGAGTGACATGGCAGCTGGTTCCCACTCGGGGGACCCGTCGTTGCGGTTTTCCTCCTCTTCCTCTCCTTCCCCCAGGGCTGCGGCGGCTATTTGTCGGGGAGGGGGCCCAGCGGTCCCGTTCCGTCGGTTCACGGGGCAGGCCGGGTCGCTCGCATAGTGGCCTGTCTGTTGGCAGCCGAAGCAGGTCACTGTTGGTCGGGGTCCAGGCCTGGCGATGGGGGTCCCCCTTCGGACCAGGGTCGGGGACGTGTGGTTGGCGGCTTGGCCTCATGGCGGGCTTCTGGGCGGCCCGGCCGGGAATTCTCGACTGCGGTGGGACCCCCCTCCTCCGCCCCGCTGGCGAGGAGGTCCAATGGTACTCCGTTGGTAGTCCCCCACGGGGTTCCGGGGGACCCGGGTGTTGACCCATCGGTCGGATTTGGCGGCGAGCTTCCGGGGCTCAGTCAGCTTACTGTCCAGGAGGTGTTGCCTTAGTTTGACAAAGCAGTTGTTGGCGAGGTGCTCCCAGACAATGAGGTCGAACAGTTTGTTGTACGAGGTGACCTTGCTCCCTTTTATCCACCCTTCAAAGGCCCGGCTGAAGAAGTCCACGTATTCGACCCATGTGGTACCGGGAAGCTTCTTGCAGTCCCGGAAGCGCTGCCGGTACATCTCGGCTGATAGCCCGTAGCGGGTGAGTAGGGCTTCTTTCATGTGGTCGTATGATGTCATCACCGCGTCGGGGAGTTGCAGCAGGGTATCCCGGCCCTCGCTGAGGAACCTCCCCCATAGGCCGGCACCCCAATCCTTCCGGGGTACCCGATGGGAGGTCATGGCTACCTCGTAGGCTCGGAACCACTGCTGGATGTTGTCGTTTTTGTAGTATTCTTTGACGACATCCTTGGGGATATGAACCTTTGGCTCGGTCAGTGGCAGAGCGTCCCGGGCCCCGGGGGTGCTGGTCTCCCCCGTTTTGGATTTCAGTTCGAGTTCCTTGAGGCCCCTCTCGTGCTCGAGGGTTAGCTGTTTCTCTTCTAGTTCTCGATGCCGTTTCTTTTCTTCAATTTCCTCCTGCAGCCGTAGTTGCTCCAAGGCTAGTTTCTTCTCCGCCAGCAGCAGTTCACCGTCCAGCCGGAGTCGGGCGAGTTCCAATTCGTGTGTCCGGACCCTCTTCCGCTCTCGCATTTCTTCGTGGGATAGGCCGGTTTCCGGGATGCTTCGCCCCCCATCTGTCGGGGTTATGGTCGGTGGCAGGTTTCCGTCGCGGGCCGAGGTCCCTTCGGCTCGGAGTGGAGTGGCCTCGGATTCTGCCCAGGCTTTCAGGGCTTTCTGCATTTCTTCCTTGGTGCCCAATCCTGTGGTTGGGACCCCTTTGTCCTTGCAGAATTGTTTCAGTTCTTTGTGGGTGTATTCTTCCAGCCTTTCTGGCTGGAAGGTTGCGGCCACGGTTGCTTCTTGGCCGTTCATGGTTCCCTTTTTTTTTTTTTTTTTTGTCTGGTTAGGTAGTGGGTGCGTTACTTGCCTGTACGATTGCGTCTGGCTCGGATCCAGTCGCTGAACACCAAATGTTGGAGGGAGGACCGCCAGGGCGTCGGGGGGACCACTCCGGGGCACCTTCCGACCGCAAAGTTATAGCCGAGCGCCGCTGAGAAGCCTCCTAAGAGAGGTCCTTCTCCTGTGATCGTACTAGGCCCAGTAACACCACCACACAGGACTCCGTATCAGTTGCTTATCTCGGTACTTTATCAATGGTAGCACATTCAATATTTACAGTGGGATCGAGTGATCCAGAAAGAGTCTCAATGTCTTTGGAGGGACAGGGTAGCGGGACAGTTCTGCGCTAGACCTTGCGTGCTGGTCTCAAAGCAGCTCGGACGTGGAGAGCCGCGATGGTGTCTGCAGGGCTCGGGTGGTAGTTCCGCTTGGGTCGAGCCGCGACACAGTCAGCAGGGCTCCGGTGGTAGGTCCGTGTTGGAAAGGCGTTCGCCAGAGGGGGGTTCGATACACGTCTTGCCCACCCCTTTGACCCACCTCTCCCAAGTAGGCCGAACCAGGCGCGCACACCCTGAGATACACTACGAACAGAGTGACACCACACGTATTCTTTGTAGGACGATAGGTTCTTTTATCGATGATTTCAAGGGATCTTTATGATCCAAGATGCAAGTAGTACAGCAGTGATACAACGTACCACAAATCAGTCGTGGGGAATGGGGGTAGCGGGACAGTCTTTCAAGATAGATTCTCTGCGAAATACCCTGCGGAAAGCTCACAATCCTCGAGCTGGAGGGTGTCGTGTCTCTGGGCGATCTCTTACCGAGTCGTCCTCAAGGGGAGCGCCGCGAGTCTCTCAGCAGGCACAGGTGGTCGGAGTTCGGGAGCCGCGATTCCGTCAGCAGGGCTCAGATGGTTCAATAGCTGGGGGCCGCGAGTCACTCAGCAGGCCTAGGTGGTTCAATGTTCGGGAGCCGCGACCTCGTCCGCAGGGCTCAGGTGGTTCAAGAGCAAGAGGCCGCGAGTCACTCAGCAGGCCCAGGTGACTTCAGCATTCAGGAGCCGCGACAGCGTCTGCAGGCTCGGATGATTCCAGGTCTTCTCTACCTTCGTTCCTCCGGCACCCCTTGTTATACTCCGCTTGCTCTTTGAAGTCCGGAGTCCTCGCAGAGGGGGGACTGGGGTGACGGAGGGGGTTCGGCGGGATTTCCTGCCGCTCACTCCTTTGGTCTTTTCAGGTGGGTCTGGGAGGGACCCCAGACGCTCGGTAGGGGAGGCGCCTGCCCCCCAGGGGCCTGGTGGCCGATCGAGTCTTCCCGGGGCAGGCGACCCGAGGTGTGACTGGGCTGGCGCCTCTGGGTCTGACTCGAGGGTTCCCGCTCCCTCGGTTGGACATGCGTGGTAGGGTGTTGAGTCTGTCAAGCCTCTGGCCGGCCCGCGGATCGGGGGTGGCTGGGGCGGCCGGAGTCGGAGATGTCGTGTCTTGAGGGTGGTTGCAGGTGGGCTGGATGATGGAGAGGGCCACGCCGTGAGGCCGGTCTCACACGCGTCCCCCCCAGCTGAAAGGCGTGGAGAACTACCCATCCACTGGGGGGTTCTCCTCGCCGAAGCGGAAGAACCGGGACAGGCCGTCGGCGTTGGCATGATCCGTCCCGGGGCGATGTTCAACCGTGAAATCCATCCCTTGGAGAGAGATGGACCATCGTAGTAGCTTGGGGTTCTCCCCCCTCATCTGCATTAGCCACCGCAAGGGCCGGTGGTCTGTCTGCACTCGAAAATGGGTTCCGAACAAGTAGGGCCATAGTTTCTTAAGGGCCCAGACTACGGCAAAGGTCTCTCGTTCTATAGTACTCCAACGCTGCTCTCGCGGCAGCAGCCTTCGGCTGATGAAGGCTATGGGCTGATCAATGCCCTGGTCGTCGAACTGCGAGAGCACGGCCCCGATGCCATGTTCGGATGCGTCGGTCTGGACCACAAACTCTTGGGAGTAGTCGGGGGCCTTGAGTATGGGGGCGGTGCACATGGCGGTTTTCAATGCGTCGAACGCCTGCTGGCACGGGGTGGTCCACTGCACCTTCTTCGGGAGCTTTTTGGAGGTCAACTCTGTGAGGGGCCCCGCGATACTACCATAATTTTTAATGAACCTCCGGTAGTACCCCGTAAGGCCCAGGAAGGCCCGAACCTCTGTCTGCGTGGTGGGGGGCTCCCAGGACTTGATGGCGTCGATCTTCGGCTGGAGAGGGGCGACCTGGCCACTGCCCACCTGATGCCCCAGGTAGACCACGGAGCCTTGCCCGAGCTGGCACTTGCTGGCTTTCACTGTTAGGCCTGCTTGGCGCAGGGCCATTAGTACTTGTCGGAGGTGCTGGAGATGCTCGTGCCATTGAGAGCTGAATACGGCGATGTCGTCAAGGTACGCCGCGCTGAACTCTTCGAGTCCGGCCAGGACCTTGTTCACCAGCCGCTGGAACGTGGCTGGGGCGTTTTTCATCCCGAACGGCATGACCCTGAAGCGGTAGTGGCCATCTGGCGTGGAGAAGGCAGAGCGCTCTTTCGCTCCCTCCGTGAGAGCAATCTGCCAGTATCCGCAGGTCATGTCGAAAGTGCTGAGGAACCGGGCGGCCCCCAGGCGGTCGATGAGCTCGTCGGCTCGGGGAATAGGGTGAGCGTCTGCGCGGGTGACCGCATTGAGCCCCCGATAGTCCACACAGAATCTTAGTTCGGGGGCGACCCCTGGGGAAGCCGCCTTCGGGACCAGAACCACCGGGCTGGCCCAGGCGCTGTCGGAGGGTTCGATTACTCCCAGGGTGAGCATCTTTTGTACCTCGGTCTTGATGCAGGTGCGGACCCGGTCAGGCACCCGGTAGGCTCGGTGTCTCACAGGCGGGCTGTCGCCGTTGTCCACGTCGTGAACACACCAGTCGGTAACCCTTGGAATGAGGGAGAAGAGGTCTGCGAATTGTCTGAGCAGCTGGCGGCAGTCGTCGGCCTGCTGGGGAGTGAGGGTGGTCGACAGTTTTACTCTCTCCACGGAACCATCCAGTTCCTTAGCGCACAGGAGGTCGGGCAGGGGCTCGGTGTCTTCTTCCGCCCCATCATCGGTGGCCAGCAGCAAACTTAATTCTGTCCTCACAAAGTGGGGCTTGAGACGGTTCACGTGGAGGACCCGGAGGGGGTTCCGTGGGGACTGTACGTCGACCAGATACGTGACCTGGCTCTTCCGCTCGACCACCTTGAAGGGACCAGTCCATTTGTCTTGTAGGGCGCAGGGTTTCACCGGAGCCATGACCCAAACCTGCTGGCCCGGCTGGAACTCGACCAGGGTTGCGTTCTGGTCATACCAGCGCTTCATTTCTTCTTGGCTGGCCTCGAGGTTAGCCTCTGCTAGTTCTCTGAACTTCCTCGTCTGGTTGCGGAGCGCCAGGATGTAGCGGAACACATCAGGGGGTGTCCCCCGGGGGCTTGTCTCCCAGCCCTCTTTGACCAGGCTCAGGGGCCCTCGGACGGGATGTCCGTACAGCAGTTCGAAGGGGCTGAACCCCAGAGACTTTTGGGGGACTTCTCGGTATGCGAACAGGAGGCAAGGGAGGAGGACGTCCCATTTCCGGCGCAGGGGCTCTTCGAGGCCCAGGATCATTCCCTTCAGGGTTCGGTTGAAGCGTTCCACGAGGCCGTTGCCCTGGGGGTGGTAGGGGGTCGTGAACTTATACGTGACTCCGCACTGCTGCCACAGGGACTTCATGTAGCGGGATATAAAGTTAGTGCCGCGATCACTCACAACCTCGCGGGGAAATCCGACACGGGAGAAGACCCCCATGAGAGCCCGGCCCACCACGGGAGCCGTCACGGTGCGGAGGGGGATGGCCTCGGGGTAGCGGGTGGCATGGTCCACCAGGACAAGGATGAATCGGTGGCCCTGGGCGGTCTTCGGATCCAGGGGTCCCACGATGTCGATGCCGACCCGCTCGAACGGGGTACTCACAACGGGGAACGGTTGTAAGGGAGCTTTGCGTTTTCCGCCACTCTTCCCACTGCCCTGCCACGTGAGGCAGGATTTGCAGTGTACTTCCACATTCGCCCGCATCTTGGGCCAATAGAAGTGGGTAACCAATCGCTGATATGTCTTGTCTTGGCCTAAGTGTCCTGCCAAGGGTACATCGTGGGCCAGGCCCAGGAGGAGGCTCCGGAACCGCAGGGGTACCACCAGTACCCGTGCTGCGCCTAGCTCGGCGGACTTTTGCTCGCTGTATAGGAGGCCATTGTCCCAATAGATCCAATGGGTTCCGGTTCGGTCACCGGCGGCCTGGGCTTCGGCTTGTTGTCTAAGTCCCTCGAGGGAGGGGCAGGTGGCCTGTTCCTGGCAGAACTCTTCGCGGGAGGGCCCCCCCTCACAGTGCCACTGGGCCATCTCGGGCAGTTCTTCGAGCTCCGTCAGGGCCTCTGGGGCGGAAGGTTCCGGTCCTTCCCCCGGGTTAGTGTCTCCTTCTCCCTCGGAAGGAGGGTTGTCTGCTTCTGGTAGGGGGTCCCGGCTCTCGGGGATAGTGTTCGGTAAGAGGGCTTCACCGCCCTTGGAGAGAGGCAATCGTGCGGTCATGAAGCGCGTGGTGGCGCAGACCCATTCTGGTAGGCCCATCATCTCCAGGTGGGCTCTTCGTTCTACTTGCCCCCACGGGGAACTCTCCAGGTCGTTGCCCAGGAGGCAGTCTACGGGCTGCGAGGTCCGGACCGCTACCTTCAGTTCTCCGGAGACCCCTCCCCACTCGAAGGGCACCAGCGCCATCTGGCAGAGGCTCTTCGAATTGTCGGAGGATACGACTGGACAGAGGGCCCCGGTTAGGATCTGGTCTTCTGAAATTAGGCTGCGGTGGACCGCGGTGACACTCGCCCCGGTGTCGCGAAGGCCCTCGACTCGGTGGCCGTTGATGGTCACCTGCTGTCGGTATTTTTCTGTGTTGGCGGGCAAGGGTGTCCCGGGGACCATTTCTCGATCACCAAGGGAGACCAGGGCCATGGCCGCCGGTTCCCATTCCTCGGGGTCTTCCATCTCTTCCCCCAGAGCCACGGAGGCCATCTGCCGGGCCGTGGGGCTGGTCGTTGTGGTTCGCTGATACTGGGGACACTGTGGGTCATTGGCGTAGTGTCCGGGCTGTTGGCAGCGGAAGCAGGTGATCCTAGCTCGTGGACCTGGTCGTCCTGGGGCTCCGGTGCTTGCTGGGGACTGTGCCGAACCCGCCGCTGGTGGGCTGCTGGGGGGGCTGGTTGAGGACCCCCCGGGGAAGTCTCTTGGTCGGCCGTGGTTCCTTCCGCCCCTCTGGCGGGGGGGCCTTGACTGTGGCGGCCGTAGTCCCCCACGGGGCCCCGGGTGGCCCGGGTGTTCACCCAACGATCAGCCTCAGCGGCCAGTTTCCGAGGGTCGGTGAGTTTACTGTCCAGGAGATGCTGGCTCAGTTCTATAAAGCAATTGGCCGCTAAATGTTCCCAGGCAATCAGATCGAACAGTTCTTCGAAGGTGGAGACCTTGCTGCCCTTGATCCACCCATCCAAGGCTCGGCTGTAAAAGTTCACGTATTCTACCCACGTGGTGCCCGGTATCTTCTTGCAATCTCGGAACCGTTGTCGGTACATTTCGGGGGTGAGTCCGTACCGGCCCACGAGGGCTTCCTTCATGTGGCTGTAGGAGTTCATGACTGTGGAAGGCAGATCTAGCAGAGTGTCTCTTCCTTCGCTTTTGAACCGGCCCCATAGGCCAGCCCCCCAATCCTTCTGCGGGACTCGGTGAGAGGTCATGGCGACTTCGTAGGCCTTAAACCACTGCTGGATATCATCGTTCTTGTAATACTCCTTTACCACATCCTTGGGGATGTGAACTTTGGTTTCCCCGGTGGGAGCGGACGGTGGGTTCCCGGGTGGCGGTGACTTTTCGTTTCTAGCCCGCCACTCAATCTCCTTCAGGCCTCGTTCATGCACCAGCTGGAGTTTCTTTTCGTCGTGCTCCCTTTGGAGTCTCTTCTCTTCGAGTTCCCCTTGTAGCCGTAACTGCTCGACGGCCAACTTCTTCTCTGCCAGTTTTATTTCTCCCTCGATTTTTAGTTTTGCCAGTTCAAGTTCGTGGTTGCGTCTTCTCTCTCGGTCCGCTAGTTCCTCGGGGGACAGGTTCCCCTCTGGCCCGTTGTTTCTTGCCGGGATGCTTGGTGGTTCATGGGTAGAGTCTCCTTCCGTTTGGGTCGGGGGCGCCCCCGTCTCGACCCAGGCTTTCAGTACTTTCTGGAAGTCTTCCTTCGTGCGTAGTCCGGTGGTAGCGATGTCAAGGTCTTTGCAAAACTGTTTTAATTCTCTATGCGTGTAATAGTCCAATTGATCCTCTCTGAACGGTGAGCTTATTTCAGTACCTGCGGCACCCAGGGAGGTTTCTCCTTCCATCTCTGTTTGGTAGTGCGTCAGTCGTTTACTGCACGCTCTCTTTCAGTGTCGGTTCGGATCCCGTCGTCTGCCACCAAATGTTGGAAAGGCGTTCGCCGGAGGGGGGTTCGATACACGTCTTGCCCACCCCTTTGACCCACCTCTCCCAAGTAGGCCGAACCAGGCGCGCACACCCTGAGATACACTACGAACAGAGTGACACCACACGTATTCTTTGTAGGACGATAGGTTCTTTTATCGATGATTTCAAGGGATCTTTATGATCCAAGATGCAAGTAGTACAGCAGTGATACAACGTACCACAAATCAGTCGTGGGGAATGGGGGTAGCGGGACAGTCTTTCAAGATAGTGTCTCTGCGAAATACCCTGCGGAAAGCTCACAATCCTCGAGCTGGAGGGTGTCGTGTCTCTGGGCGATCTCTTACCGAGTCGTCCTCAAGGGGAGCGCCGCGAGTCTCTCAGCAGGCACAGGTGGTCGGAGTTCGGGAGCCGCGATTCCGTCAGCAGGGCTCAGATGGTTCAATAGCTGGGGGCCGCGAGTCACTCAGCAGGCCTAGGTGGTTCAATGTTCGGGAGCCGCGACCTCATCCGCAGGGCTCAGGTGGTTCAAGAGCAAGAGGCCGCGAGTCACTCAGCAGGCCCAGGTGACTTCAGCATTCAGGAGCCGCGACAGCGTCTGCAGGCTCGGATGGTTCCAGGTCTTCTCTACCTTCGTTCCTCCGGCACCCCTTGTTATACTCCGCTTGCTCTTTGAAGTCCGGAGTCCTCGCAGAGGGGGGACTGGGGTGACGGAGGGGGTTCGGTGGGATTTCCTGCCGCTCACTCCTTTGGTCTTTTCAGGTGGGTCTGGGAGGGACCCCAGACGCTCGGTAGGGGAGGCGCCTGCTCCCCAGGGGCCTGGTGGCCGATCGAGTCTTCCCGGGGCAGGCGACCCGAGGTGTGACTGGGCTGGCGCCTCTGGGTCTGGCTCGAGGGTTCCCGCTCCCTCGGTTGGACATGCGTGGTAGGGTGTTGAGTCTGTCAAGCCTCTGGCCGGCCCGCGGATCGGGGGTGGCTGGGGCGGCCGGAGTCGGAGATGTCGTGTCTTGAGGGTGGTTGCAGGTGGGCTGGATGATGGAGAGGGCCACGCCGTGAGGCCGGTCTCACAGTCCGCTTCGGTCGAGCCGCGACGAGGTCAGCTGGGCTCTGATGGAAAGTTCGACAAGGTCGGGCCGCGACAGCGTCAGCAGGGCCCCAAAGGTTCGTGAAGGTCTTCTAAGCACGGAGGAGCCGCGACGTAGTCAGCAGGGCTCAGAGCGTGGTTCCAGGATGAGTCTTTTTCCGTAGGGTCAGTCGCGATCCGATCAGCAGGGCTCTTGACTCCGGGATACAACTGCTGTCCTGTTGCCGGGTCGCCCCAGATATAGGTCTGGAGCCCTTTGATGTCCGGACCCTTGCGCCCGGGGGGGGCGGAGAGGCCGGGTCGGGAGCGGCCAGACGCCCAGCTTGAGAGGCGCCAGGCCCCAGAGAGCTGTGGGGCGATCGCACCTAGGTGTGGAAGGACGGTTGGGGGTCCCATCGATACTGCCCTCCGCCGGGAGTGGGGAAGTGTCCACGTGGTGTCCCCCTGGCCAGGGGTGGGCGCCTCGATGTCGGGCCTCGCTGGGACCGAGGCCGGGTGGAGCGGGGTCACGTAGGCGGGCGCGTAGAGTCACGTACAATCCAAAATGGAGGAGCCCCGAGGTGCAGGGGACCTCGTGCGGCTTAGCGAGGGGGAACAGGACCACGCCACGAGGCCGGCTCCAACAGGGGAGCTTTGTGAGAGTCTCAGCGCTGGAACAGAAGATGAGTGGCAAATCACACATGAGGTGCATGAAGGGAGCTGTGTGAGCCTCAGCGCTGGAACGGAAGATGAGTAGCACATCACAAACAAGGTGCATGAGGGGAGCTGTGTGAGAGCCTCAGTGCTGGAACGAAAGATGAGTAGCACATCACACATGTGGTGCATAAGGGGAGCTGTGTGAGAGTCTCAGCGCTGGAACAGAAGATGAGTAGCACATCACACATGAGTTGCATGAGGGGAGCTGTGAAAGAGCATCAGCGCTGGACCACAAGATGAGTGGCAAATCACACATGAGGTGCATGAGGGGAGCTGTGTGAGCCTCAGCGCTGGAACGGAAGATGAGTAGCACATCACACATGAGGTGCATGAGGGGAGCTGTGTGAGCCTCAGCGCTGGAACGGAAAATGAGTAGCACATCACAAACAAGGTGCATGAGGGGAGCTGTGTGAGAGCCTCAGTGCTGGAACGAAAGATGAGTAGCACATCACACATGTGGTGCATAAGGGGAGCTGTGTGAGAGTCTCAGCGCTGGAACAGAAGATGAGTAGCACATCACACATGAGTTGCATGAGGGGAGCTGTGAAAGAGCATCAGCGCTGGACCACAAGATGAGTGGCAAATCACACATGAGGTGCATGAGGGGAGCTGTGTGAGCCTCAGCGCTGGAACGGAAGATGAGTAGCACATCACAAACAAGGTGCATGAGGGGAGCTGTGTGAGAGCCACAGTGCTGGAACACAAGATGAGTGGTACATCACGCATGAGGTGCATGAGGGGAGCTGTGTGAACCTCAGCGCTGGAACACAAGATGAGTGGCAAATCACACATGAGGTGCATGAGGGGAGCTGTGTGAGCCTCAGCGCTGGAACGCAAGATGAGTAGCACATCAAACATGAGGTGCATGAGGGGAGCTGTGTGAGAGCCTCAGTGCTGGAACACAAGATGAGTGGCACATCACACATGAGGTGCATGAGGGGAGCTGTGTGAGAGCCTCAGTGCTGGAACACAAGATGAGTGGCACATCACGCATGAGGTGCATGAGGGGAGCTGTGTGAGCCTCAGCGCTGGAACACAAGATGAGTGGCACATCACCCATGAGGTGCATGAGGGGAGCTTTGTGAGAGTCTCAGCGCTGGAAAGGAAGATGAGTGGCAAATCACACATGAGGTACATGAGGGGAGCTGTGTGAGCCTCAGCGCTGGAACGGAAGATGAGTAGCACATCACACATGAGGTGCATGAGGGGAGCTGTGTGAGAGCCTCAGCGCTGGAACGGAAGAAGAGTAGCACATCACACATGAGGTGCAGGAGGAGAGCTGTGCGAGAGCCACAGCGCTGGAACACAAGATGAGTGGCACATCACAAATGAGGTACATGAGGGGAGCTGTGTGCGCCTCAGCGCTGGATAACAAGATGAGTAGCACATCACACATGAGGTGCATGAGGGGAGCTGTGCGAGAGTCTCAGCACTGGAATACATGATGAGTGGCACATGACACATGAGGTACATGAGGGGAGTTGTACGAGAGCCTCAGCGCTGGAACACAAGATGAGTGGCACATCACACATTAGGTACATAAGGGGAGCTGTGTGAACCTCAGCGCTGGAACACAAGATGAGTGGCACATCACACATGAGGTGAATGAGGGGAGCTGTGTGAGCCTCAGTGCTGGAACGGAAGATGAGTAGCACATCACACATGAGGTGCATGAGGGGAGCTGTGTGAGAGTCTTAGCACTGGAAAGGAAAATGAGTAGCACATCACACATGAGGTGCATGAGGGGAGCTGTGCGAGAGTCTCAGCGCTGGAACACAAGATGAGTGGCACATCACACATGCAGTACAGAAGGGGAGCTGTGTGAACCTCAGCGCTGGAACACAAGATGAGTGGCACATCACACAGGAGGTGCATGAGGGGAGCTGTGTGAGCCTCAGCGCTGGAACGGAAGATGAGTAGCATATCAAACATGAGGTGCATGAGGAGAGCTGTGTGAGAGCCTCAGTGCTGGAATCCAAGATGAGTGGCACATCACACAAGAGGTGCATGAGGGTACCTGTGTGAGGCTCAGCGCTGGAACACAAGATGAGTGGCACATCATAAACAAGGTGCATGAGAGGAGCTGTGTGAGAGACTCAGTGCTGGAACGAAAGATGAGTAGCACATCACACATGAGGTGCATAAGGGGAGCTGTGTGAGAGTCTCAGCGCTGGAACAGAAGATGAGTAGCACATCACACGTGAGTTGCATGAGGGGAGCTGTGAAAGAGCCTCAGCGCTGGAACGGAAGATGAGTAGCACATCACAAACAAGGTGCATGAGGGGAGCTGTGTGAGAGCCTCAGTGCTGGAACACAAGATGAGTGGCACATCACGCATGAGGTGCATGAGGGGAGCTGTGTGAGCCTCAGCGCTGGAACAAAAGATGAGTGGCACATCACACATGAGGTGCATGAAGGGAGCTGGGCGAGAGTCTCAGCACTGGAACACAAGATGAGTGGCACAACACACATGAGGTACATGAGGGGAGCTGTGTGAGCCTCAGTGCTCGAACACAATATGAGTGGCACATCACACATGAGGTGCATGAGGGGCGCTGTGTGAGCCTTAGCGCTGGAACCCAAGATGAGTAGCACATCAAACATGAGGTGCATGAGGGGAGCTGTGTGAGAGTCTCAGTGCTCGAACACACGATGAGTGGCACATCACACATGAGGTGCATGAGGGGAGCTGTGCGAGAGCCTCAGTGCTGGAACACAAGATGAGTAGCACATCACGTATGAGGTGCATGAGGGGAGCTGTGTGAGCCTCAGCGCTGGAACACAAGATGAGTGGCACATCACACATGAGGTGCATGAGGGGAGCTTTGTGAGAGTCAGCGCTGGAACAGAAGATGAGTGGCAAATCACACATGAGGTACATGTGGGGAGCTGTGTGAGCCTCAGCGCTGGAACAGAAGATGAGTAGCACATCACACATGAGTTTCATGAGGGGAGCTGTGAAAGAGCCTCAGCGCTGGAACACAAGATGAGTGGCAAATCACACATGAGGGGAGCTGTGTGAGCCTCAGCGCTGGAACGGAAGATGAGTAGCCTCAGCGCTGGAACGGAAGATGAGTAGCACATCACAAACAAGGTGCATGAGGGGAGCTGTGTGAGAGCCACAGTGCTGGAACACAATATGAGTGGCACATCACGCATGAGGTGCATGAGGGTGTGAGAAGTTGGCCTGATATGTAGTGCTCACTATTCTAGTGATCACTGTGTATCATTCCAAACGACCCTTATTGATGATTGGTTGCAAGTCAACCTTATAGACCAGCTATCCTAGTAGCGTGGATACGAGCAGTCTTAGGCTAAACTCTAGAGGGCGTGTTAAGCCAGCTGTTTACCATCACATATACCCCTTGAACACCAAGTGAAAGGACACCACACAAGTTGTTATGAAAATAAAAGGATATTTATTTATAACAAGACTACCCTGGCTCTTTATGAGTCAGGGAGCTAAGCACACTACAAAACTCTTAGGAAAATACTTCAGTTGCACAATTTACACAAATGCCCGAGGGGCACGAGAAACCATCTACACTAACAGTGAAATGCGAATGGTTAGAGTCTGGAGGTACTGATTCCGGAGTGTTCCGATCAGTGGGACTAAACGAAAAAGGAACTGGACACTTGTAGAGCGAACCTGCGATGGAGCACCGAGATGCTCGAGTTACCTGGCCCGGAGGCTGCGGCTGCGTGAAGTTCGGCAAGATGTCGGGAGTCCTCGTGTAGTCTCAGGAGCCTGAAAGAAGAAGTTGCTGGCAGGCGACCAGTGACGATGTTCAGAGCGATCCAAGCCTGGATCGGTGATGAAGGAAACCTGAAAGCAGAGGGGACTCAGTTCTCAACCGCTAGCCAGCGATCGTGTGGGTACCAGGGGGGTACCGGCTGAAGTCACCTCGACCAGGTGAGTGGGTGACGTCGGACTCGGCTGTTCCTCGGACCAGGAGGCGCGGCGGCGACCAGGATGGAGGGCGAGCTGTCCCACGAAGGTGTCTGCTGTCGATGATGCTGGGCCCAGGAAGGGGCAGCGGATCTTGGCAGTGGCAACCCAAGCGGGGGAGTCAAGATGGCGTCGGGAGTGGACCAGGAGGGTCCGTGGTACTCCTCTGTTGAAGGGGAGCAAGAGCCAGTCTGGAGCAACCAGACCGGTGATGCAAATAATCTTGGAGCGTCGTGAAGAGGGCCACAAGCCGGTCGGCAAGTGGTCGGACAACGCTGGGAACAGCAAGAAGCGGAAGGGCCCCCACGCAGATCTCGTGGATGCTGGGGAGACAGACTTCGATGCTGGAGCTGCTCAGGGTTTAGGGCTTCTCAAACCCTAGGTGCACTCACTCGAGGGTCCCTCGGTGGGCGTGCTAGATAAGCGTCGTGCAGGTTCTGAAGATAGCCGGTCCCGCAGGTCTCGTCACACCTACGACTCTCAGCTGGGCTGATGAGGTAGGTAAAAGGTCAGAGATGGCAGGGAACTCGGGTCTCGTCGAGCTGGGCAGTCTTGATCTGTAGGAGACGTACAGCAAACCGCAAGCGCTTAGGTGGTGCCTGCTGGTGCAGGGTGGCTACTCCTTAGCCACAAGGGAGAGTCTTCAGAAATAGTCAAGAGTTCCTTTCGTGGAAAGTGGTTCGTGATTCGGAGTTATCCGATTATCTGATTATCCAATTTGGGAAGGGGACTCGCTCCTACCTTTATTCTAAGAAAAGGGGCTGGCCCGTGACTAGGTTCTACCTATGGGTGGAGCCAGGAGGGGGGTGGTTACACCCCTATCCTTTGTCCGGCTTCGCGCCAGCTCAGGGGCTGGTGTGCCCCCGAAACTGGTTTGAGCCGGGCTATGCACAGTGAGCACCGGGGTGCCACTTGCAATCACCTTCGTTTCAGCCCTGCCTACCTGGGATACACAAACCCTGTCTGGGATGGTGCTAACACCGCCCTCGACAGGAAACCCTTTGTCCAAGCTCCCCTTGCTGGAAGGTCCCCCAGCAGCAGGAGGTCAGACTTGTGTCTGGTGGCAGCATCCATTTTGTGATGCTGAGGCTTGAGTCAACTTTAACCGGGGTTCAAGGTTACTTCCATGTCGTGTCCCTCTAAAAGGGGGGAATGCTAACCCCGTCGCCAGGACTGGCGAGGGGTTCGTATTCCCATTCGTATGACACCTTACTCGACATGTGTAGGTGATGTGATGCCAAAGTTAGCAAATAACCGCAAGGATTATAATGCATTAAAAGTAGTTGGCCCGCGTCACCATGGAACGGCTATTAGGACTTGGTTCCGCAAGCCGTCGACGGGCTCAGCTCGCGCCAGAGCACCGTCCCACATGATTCCCTGCACTCTGCCTTCAGGATTGATAAGGCCTGCTATAGGAGTGACTGATAGGAATCCATGTGTCCATTTTAGGGTTTAGGTGTAGGAATACTACACCTACAGCAACGGGTGATTACACCACGTGGCCCCAGCTGTCGTGCAGCCAGTTGTGTCAGATTTGGGCGGCCATTCCAGGGGTGGCATAATACATGCTTCAGCCCCTGGTAGGCCCTGGGTACACCGATGCCCTGGATACCTGTGGTATGCTGAGACAGGGACTGACAAGGCGGCCCAGTTCCAATTAGTGGATGCACCTAATGTACATGTGTGTTAATTTCGAGAGAGAACAGCTAGGCTGTGGGTCTGATTGGCAGGCCCACAGCCGGAGAAAGTCGTAAACCAATGAAGCAAAAGCAAAAAATCTGGGTGATCATAGGATTGCAGACCCTACTCTCCTACATGACCCCCCCCCAAACTTTGGGACAATAAGCTAACCTTGACCAGGTGAGTCTTCTTGCTCTAAGTGGAAATACCTGGAGAGCCCATCTGCATTGCCATGATCAGTGCCAGGTCTATGCTCCACTGTGAAGTCCATCCCCTGTAGGGAAATGGACCACCTAAGTAGTTTGGGGTTTTCACCCTTCATTTGATTTAGCCACAAGAGGGGCTTATGGTCGGTCTGAATCTTGAAGTGAGTGCCAAACAAGTATGGCCTCAACTTCTTCAGGGCCCAAACCACAGCAAAGGCCTCCCTCTCAATAGCTGACCAATTCTTCTCTCTGGGGGTCAGCCTCCTGCTAATAAAAGCTATGGGCTGGTCATGACCATCAAAATTCAGTTGCGATAGAACAGCTCCCACACCCAGCTCCGAAGCGTCTGTTTGGACAATGAATGGTTTGGAGTAGTCTGGACTCTTTAGGATAGGTGCCGTGCACATGGCCTGCTTTAGGTCATCGAATGCCTTCTGACAGCTTGCTGTCCACTGAACTTTTTTTGGCATCTTTTTACTTGTCAGGTCGTTTAGCGGGGTCACAATGGATCCATAATTTCTGACAAATTTCCGGTAATAACCAGTCAGGCCCAAGAAAGCTCGAACCTGAGTCTGGGTGGTTGGAGGAGCCCAGTCCTGGATGGCCTGTATTTTGCTCTCCAATGGTTGAACCTGGCCTCCACCTACAAGGTGGCCCAGGTATACAACCTGTGTCTGCCCTATCTGGCACTTGGTGGCCTTGATAGTGAGGCCTGCCTTCTGCAGGGCCTCTAACACTTTCCTCAGGTGGACCAGGTGATCCTCCCAGGTGGAGCTAAAGACAGCGATATCGTCCAGATACGCCGCACAGAAGTCGTCCAACCCAGTGAGAACTCGATTCACCAGCCTTTGGAAGGTGGCAGGTGCATTTTTCAAACCAAAGGGCATTACCACGAACTGATAATGCCCACCCGGGGTAGAAAATGCTGTTTTGGGCTTGGCCTCCTCAGCTAACCTGATTTGCCAATACCCAGCTGTCAGGTCAAACGTACTTAAGTAGTTGGCCGAGGCCAACCGGTCGATAAGCTCGTCTGCTCTTGGTATCGGGTGGGCGTCAGTCTTAGTGACCGCATTGAGACCTCTGTAGTCCACGCAAAACCTCATCTCTTTCTTACCGCCCTGGGTGTGAGGTTTCGGCACGAGCACTACGGGACTAGCCCAGGGGCTGTCCGAGGGTTCAATGACTCCCAGCTCCAACATTTTCTGCACCTCTGTCTTGATGCAGTCTCTGACATGATCAGGTTGCCGATAGATTTTACTCTTTACGGGCAGACTGTCCCCAGTGTCGACCTCATGGGTACACCACTTGGTCTGACTGGGTGTCAGAGAGAACATATGTCGAAAGGATTGAAGAACCTGTTTACAATCCTCTTGTTGATGTCCAGAGAGGCTGCCACAAAAGACAACACCATCTACTGATCCATCGTCAGGGTTCTGAGAGAGCAGGTCTGGGAGAGGGTCACTCTCCTCCTCCTGTCCCTCATCTGTGGCCATGAGCAAGCCCATGCCCTCCCTGTCGACATATGCCTTGAGCCTGTTTACATGGAGCACCCTGTGGGGGCTCCGGGGAGTTCCCAGGTCTACCAAGTAGGTGACCTCTCCCTTTTGCTCAATGATCGTGTGGGGCCCAGACCATTTGTCTTTGAGTGCTGCTGGGGCCACTGGCTCCAGCACCCACACCTTCTGTCCAGGCTGGTACACAGTCAGGACAGCCTTTTGGTCGTGCCAAGCTTTCTGTAATTCTTGGCTCGCCTCCAGGTTTTTAGACGCCTTTTCCATGTACTCCGCCATCCGCGAGCGGAGACCGAGCACATAGTCCACAATGTTTGATGCCGGCTTTCTGAGAGGTCTCTCCCATCCTTCCTTTACCAAACAAAGGGGTCCCCTTACAGGATGTCCGAACAGAAGCTCAAAAGGGCTGTAGCCAACCCCCTTCTGCGGGACCTCTCTGTAGGCGAACAAGAGGCAGGGTATCAGGACATCCCATCTCCACCGAAGCTTTTCAGGTAGTCCGTGAATCATCCCTTTTAGGGTCCTGTTGAATCTCTCAACAAGCCCATTGCATTGTGGGTGATAGGGTGTGGTGAACTTGTAGTTGACACCACATTCCTTCCACATAGCAGTCAGATATCCCGACATGAAGTTTGCACCTCTGTCTGAGACGACCTCCTTAGGGAAGCCCACTCTGGAGAACACTCCAAGTAGGGCCCGTGCCACCACAGGTGCTGTAGTGGTCCTAAAGGGAATAGCTTCGGGATACCTGGTGGCGTGGTCCACCACCACCAGTATAAACTTGTGCCCCGATGCTGTCTGGGGTTCCATTGGTCCAACAATGTCGATCCCCACTCGTTCAAAGGGTACCCCCACCACTGGTAGTGGTATGAGGGGGGCCTTTGTCGTGCTACCTGACTTACCACTGGCTTGGCAAGTGACACAGGAGCGGCAAAACTCCTTCGTATCTTCGGACATGTGGGGCCAGTGAAAGTGTGGAACAATTCTGTCCCAAGTCTTATTCTGGCCTAAGTGACCTGCAAGGGGAATCTCGTGGGCCAAGGTGAGAAGGAAACCTCTCAGAGACAAGGGGATGACCAGCCTCCTGGTCGCACCAGGTTTGGGGTCTCTTGCCTCGGAGTACAGGAGTCCATCGTCCCAGTACACTTTGTGGGTACCTGTGGCGTTCCCTGCAGCCTCAGCAGCGGCCTGCTGTCTGAGGGGTTCAAGTGAGGGGCAGTCTAACTGTGCCTTCCCCAGGTCTTCCCTGGAGGGTCCCCCTGAGCCCAGAAACTCAACCTGACCAGGTTCAAGCTCTTGCGGCTCAGTTTCCCTCAGTTCTTTAAGGTCAGCCTCCTCGGAGACTTGATCCACGACCTGGAGCAAGGGGGAAGGCGAAGCCTTACCCTTACTGCTCCTTTTCTTGGAAGGTGTCTGGTCCGTTCTTCCAGGATCCAGCACCTGTTCAGTGGGGCATCTTTTGGCCTGTGACCTGGTCACAGCAAGGACATGTGCTGGCAAGCCTAACATCTCCATGTGAGTCCTCTGCTCCACTTCTGACCATTGTGACGTTTCCAAATCATTGCCCAACAGACATTCTACGGGGAGGTCTGAACTAACCACAACCTTTTTCGGGCCACTTACCCCTCCCCAGGAGAAATCAACAACTGCCATACTGTGATTGGTAGTGACGTTGCTGGCATTGGTCACTAGGTAACTGGTACCTAGCATGATCTGTCCAGGGTCCACGAAGTTAGGCGTCACCATGGTGACACTGGCACACATGTCCCTGTAGGCCTGAGCCACTTTTCCATTTATCACAGGTGTCTGTCTGTATTTGCCCAAAGTATTGGGACTGGCATCAGGGGACATATCCATATCCCCTGTACAGACAAGGACGGCCTGAGTGAGCGTGCCGACTAAGTCGTCACTCCCCTCGGTTCCCAAGGTTAACCCAACTAATGCCTTGGGAGGCGCACTACCACTGCTGACTGTACTAGGGGGCGCAGGTGCCTTAGGGGCTGCAGTGGCAGGAGTTTGCCCTCCTTTCTTGGTGCACTCACTAAACCAGTGAGTCTTACTTTTACAGTATTGGCACCACCTTTTTGACTGGCCTTCTTGAGTCTTCTTCTTCTGTGAAGCCTGACCCCCACCCTCTTTGGTTTGTTGGGGACCTGTCGAAGACTTCTGGTCATTTTGTTCGTTCTTGTTACCCTTTTGGTCTGCTTTCTTCTGACCACCCTGGTTCTGATTCTGGTTCTGCTTGACCCTTGTTCTGACCCATCTGTCTGCCTTCTTTCCCAATTCTTGGGGAGAGGTCAGATCCGAGTCGACAAGGTGCTGATGCAACAATTGGTTCTGACAGTTGTTTAAAATCTGTTCTCGCATGATAAGATTGTACAATCCTGTGTAATCAGTAACCTTGCTACCCAGCAACCAGCCTTCCAAAGCCTTAGTGGCACAATCGACAAAGTCAGCCCAATCCTGAGACTGAATTTTCTGGGTGTCCCGGAACAGCACCCGGTACTGTTCCGTGGTTAAGCCGAACCCATCAATCAGTGTGTTCTTCAGGACTTGGTAGTTGTTAGCATCCTCAGCTCTTGTAGTGAGGAGCTTGTCCCTTCCTTTACCTTCAAAGGAAAGCCACAGTATAGCTGCCCACTGACTTGGGGGGACGCACTGGACAGTGCAGGCCCTCTCCAAGGCAGTTATCCACTTGTGGATGTCGTCCCCTTGTTTAAAGGGGGGCACTATTTTACTCAGGTGTCTAGTGTCTATACCCCTGTCTTTCTCTCTATTGAGAATGCTGCCACCAGTGGGATCTAACCCACTTAATTTCTGCTCTCGGGCCAAGGCAAGTCTTTCTTTGGCGAGGGCAAGTTCTTCCCGCTCGATCCTCAGATTGACCTCCCGCATCTTCGCTTCATGCTCCCTCCTCTGAGGGGAAGTCATTCCTCTCTGAGAAGATGCCTGAGAGACATGTGTATAAACCGATCTGCCAGAGCCTCTGGAGAGAGACCTAGCTCGTCCGTTCCCAAGGTTAAGCCTGCTTGAGCGTGGGCCCGGGGCTCCCCCAGTTCCATTCTCATGCCTGCTTAAGTTGGTCCTTGTAAGCCTGCCGACTACCACTGGACCTTTGTCTGCCTCGTCTCCCGATAACTCGTCCTCGTCCTCCTCCTCTGTGTGGAGGTCGAGGTCTGGGTCACCGAGGGTTCCCTCTAAGGGAGGCATGTTCCCATCTGCACTGGGGGGACCTGGGTTAGAGGACCTCCTAGCATCGTACGCCTCTAAGAGACCTATCAGTATTGCGATGGTAGGGTTAGAACCCTGGTTTAGCTTCCTGGAGGCACACAGCTGTCTCATCTCCTTGAAGCTAAGAGTTGCATATTGTGACACGACCTGTGGAGGGTCACTGACCACTAAGGGAGTCCCTGCAGACTCTCCGTGGACCGACATGCTTTTCTAGTGAGGTGTAAGTGTTGCACCTACCTACACTATGGGTTTACCTACTGATCCCTTGCTAAGAGTTGTAGTCAGGGTGTGCTAAGCCCTGTTACACTACAACAGCCGGTTCAGTAGAACTCGGAGTATTCTAAGTTAAGTTATATGTACCTGGGTACTTATGTGATCTTTCACTGCGATATTCTTAGGATACGTG
Organism: Triturus cristatus; assembly: GCF_964204655.1. Lineage (NCBI taxonomy): Eukaryota > Metazoa > Chordata > Amphibia > Caudata > Salamandridae > Triturus > Triturus cristatus. Next base: position 417,317,879 of record NC_140593.1, read on the forward strand.
TGTGGTAAAACAACAGCAAGCTCAAATCCCAACCGCTGCTCACCAATGTGAGAAGTTGGCCTGATATGTAGTGCTCACTATTCTAGTGATCACTGTGTATCATTCCAAACGACCCTTATTGATGATTGGTTGCAAGTCAACCTTATAGACCAGCTATCCTAGTAGCGTGGATACGAGCAGTCTTAGGCTAAACTCTAGAGGGCGTGTTAAGCCAGCTGTTTACCATCACATATACCCCTTGAACACCAAGTGAAAGGACACCACACAAGTTGCTATGAAAATAAAAGGATATTTATTTATAACAAGACTACCCTGGCTCTTTATGAGTCAGGGAGCTAAGCACACTACAAAACTCTTAGGAAAATACTTCAGTTGCACAATTTACACAAATGCCCGAGGGGCACGAGAAACCATCTACACTAACAGTGAAATGCGAATGGTTAGAGTCTGGAGGTACTGATTCCGGAGTGTTCCGATCAGTGGGACTAAACGAAAAAGGAACTGGACACTTGTAGAGCGAACCTGCGATGGAGCACCGAGATGCTCGAGTTACCTAGCCCGGAGGCTGCGGCTGCGTGAAGTTCGGCAAGATGTCGGGAGTCCTCGTGTAGTCTCAGGAGCCTGAAAGAAGAAGTTGCTGGCAGGCGACCAGTGACGATGTTCAGAGCGATCCAAGCCTGGATCGGTGATGAAGGAAACCTGAAAGCAGAGGGGACTCAGTTCTCAACCGCTAGCCAGCGATCGTGTGGGTACCAGGAAGGTACCGGCTGTTGTCACCTCGTCCAGGTGAATGGGTGACGTCGGACTCGGCTGTTCCTCGGACCAGGAGGCGCGGCGGCGACCAGGATGGAGGGCGAGCTGTCCCACGAAGGTGTCTGCTGTCGATGATGCTGGGCCCAGGAAGGGGCAGCGGATCTTGGCAGTGGCAACCCAAGCGGGGGAGTCAAGATGGCGTCGGGAGTGGACCAGGAGGGTCCGTGGTACTCCTCTGTTGAAGGGGAGCAAGAGCCAGTCTGGAGCAACCAGACCGGTGATGCAAATAATCTTGGAGCGTCGTGAAGAGGGCCACAAGCCGGTCGGCAAGTGGTCGGACAACGCTGGGAACAGCAAGAAGCGGAAGGGCCCCCACGCAGATCTCGTGGATGCTGGGGAGACAGACTTCGATGCTGGAGCTGCTCAGGGTTTAGGGCTTCTCAAACCCTAGGTGCACTCACTCGAGGGTCCCTCGGTGGGCGTGCTAGATAAGCGTCGTGCAGGTTCTGAAGATAGCCGGTCCCGCAGGTCTCGTCACACCTACGACTCTCAGCTGGGCTGATGAGGTAGGTAAAAGGTCAGAGATGGCAGGGAACTCGGGTCTCGTCGAGCTGGGCAGTCTTGATCCGTAGGAGACGTACAGCAAACCGCAAGCGCTTAGGTGGTGCCTGCTGGTGCAGGGTGGCTACTCCTTAGCCACAAGGGAGAGTCTTCAGAAATAGTCAAGAGTTCCTTTCGTGGAAAGTGGTTCGTGATTCGGAGTTATCCGATTATCTGATTATCCAATTTGGGAAGGGGACTCGCTCCTACCTTTATTCTAAGAAAAGGGGTTGGCCCGTGACTAGGTTCTACCTATGGGTGGAGCCAGGAGGGGGGTGGTTACACCCCTATCCTTTGTCCGGCTTCGCGCCAGCTCAGGGGCTGGTGTGCCCCCGAAACTGGTTTGAGCCGGGCTATGCACAGTGAGCACCGGGGTGCCACTTGCAATCACCTTCCTTTCAGCCCTGCCTACCTGGGATACACAAACCCTGTCTGGGATGGTGCTAACACCGCCCTCGACAGGAAACCCTTTGTCCAAGCTCCCCTTGCTGGAAGGTCCCCCAGCAGCAGGAGGTCAGACTTGTGTCTGGTGGCAGCATCCATTTTGTGATGCTGAGGCTTGAGTCAACTTTAACCGGGGTTCAAGGTTACTTCCATGTCGTGTCCCTCTAAAAGGGGGGAATGCTAACCCCGTCGCCAGGACTGGCGAGGGGTTCGTATTCCCATTCGTATGACACCTTACTCGACATGTGTAGGTGATGTGATGCCAAAGTTAGCAAATAACCGCAAGGATTATAATGCATTAAAAGTAGTTGGCCCGCGTCACCATGGAACGGCTATTAGGACTTGGTTCCGCAAGCCGTCGACGGGCTCAGCTCGCGCCAGAGCACCGTCCCACATGATTCCCTGCACTCTGCCTTCAGGATTGATAAGGCCTGCTATAGGAGTGACTGATAGGAATCCATGTGTCCATTTTAGGGTTTAGGTGTAGGAATACTACACCTACAGCAACGGGTGATTACACCACGTGGCCCCAGCTGTCGTGCAGCCAGTTGTGTTAGATTTGGGCGGCCATTCCAGGGGTGGCATAATACATGCTTCAGCCCCTGGTAGGCCCTGGGTACACCGATGCCCTGGATACCTGTGGTATGCTGAGACAGGGACTGACAAGGCGGCCCAGTTGCAATTAGTGGATGCACCTAATGTACATGTGTGTTAATTTCGAGAGAGAACAGCTAGGCTGTGGGTCTGATTGGCAGGCCCACAGCCGGAGAAAGTCGTAAACCAATGAAGCAAAAGCAAAAAATCTGGGTGATCATAGGATTGCAGACCCTACTCTCCTACAGAGGGGAGCTGTGTGAACCTCAGCGCTGGAACACAAGATGAGTGGCAAATCACACATGAGGTGCATGAGGGGAGCTGTGTGAGCCTCAGCGCAGGAACGCAAGATGAGTAGCACATCAAACATGAGGTGCATGAGGAGAGCTGTGTGAGAGCCTCAGTGCTGGAACACAAGATGAGTGGCACATCACGCATGAGGTGCATGAGGGGAGCTGTGTGAGAGCCTCAGTGCTGGAACACAAGATGAGTGGCACATCATGCATGAGGTTCATGAGGGGAGCTGTGTGAGCCTCAGCGCTGGAACACAAGATGAGTGGCAAATGACACATGAGGTGCATGAGGGGAGCTGTGTGAGCCTCAGCGCTGGAACGGAAGATGAGTAGCACATCACAAACAAGGTGCATGAGGGCAGCTGTGTGAGAGCCACAGTGCTGGAACACAAGACGAGTGGCACATCTCACATGAAGTGCATGAGGGGAGCTGTGTGAGCCTCAGCGCTGGAACGGAAGATGAGTAGCACATCACAAACAAGGTGCATGAGGGGAGCTGTGTGAGAGCCACAGTGCTGGAACACAAGATGAGTTGCACATCACACATGAGGTGCAGGAGGAGAGCTGTGCGAGAGCCTCAGCGCTGGAACACAAGATGAGTGGCACATCACACAGGAGGTGCATGAGGGGAGCTGTGTGAGCCTCAGCGCTGGAACGGAAGATGAGTAGCATATCAAACATGAGGTGCATGAGGAGAGCTATGTGGGAGCCTCAGTGCTGGAACCCAAGATGAGTGGCACATGACACAAGAGGTGCATGAGGGGACCTGTGTGAGACTCAGCGCTGGAACACAAGATGAGTGGCACATCACACATGAGGTGCATGAGGGAAGCTGTGTGAGAGTCTCAGCGCTGCAACGGAAGATGAGTAGCACATCACACATGAGGTGCATGACGGGAACTGTGCAAGAGCCTCAGCGCTGTAACACAAGATGAGTGGCACATCACACATGAAGTACATGAGGGGAGCTGTGTGAGCCTCAGCGCTGGAACACAAGATGAGTGGCACATCACACATGAGGTGATTGAGGGGAGCTGTGCGAGAGTCTCAGCACTGGAACACAAGAAAAGTGGCACATCACACATGAGGTACATGAGGGGAGCTGTGTGCGCCTCAGTGCTGGATAACAAGATGAGTGGCACATCACATATGAGGTGCATGAGGGGAGCTGTGTGAGAGTCTCAGCACTTGAACAGAAAATGAGTAGCACATCACACATGAGGTGCATGAGGGGAGCTGTGCGAGAGTCTCAGCGCTGGAATACAAGATGAGTGGCACATCACACATGAGGTGCATGAGGGGAGTTGTACGAGAGCCTCAGCGCTGGTACACAAGATGAGTGGCACATCACACATGAGGTACATAAGGGGAGCTGTTTGAACCTCAGCGCTTGAACACAAAATGAGTGGTACATCACACATGAGGTGAATGAGGGAAGCTGTGTGAGCCTCAGCGCTGGAACGGAAGATGAGTAGCACATCACACGTGAGGTGCATGAGGGTAGCTGTGTGAGAGTCTTAGCACTTGAAAGGAAAATGAGTATCACATCACACATGAGGTGCATGAGGGGAGCTGTGCGAGAGTCTCAGCGCTGGAACACAAGATGAGTGGCACATCACACATGCGGTACAGAAGGGGAGCTGTGTGAACCTCAGCGCTGGAACGGAAGATGAGTAGCATATCAAACATGAGGTGCATGAGGAGAGCTGTGTGAGAGCCTCAGTGCTGGAACCCAAGATGAGTGGCACATCACACATGAGGTGCATGAGGGAAGCTGTGTGAGAGTCTCAGAGCTGGAACTGAAGATGAGTAGCACATTACACATGAGGTGCATGACGGGAACTGTGCAAGAGCCTCAGCGCTGTAACACAAGATGAGTGGCACATCACACATGAAGTACATGAGAGGAGCTGTGTGAGCCTCAGCACTGGAACACAAGATAAGTGGAACATCACACATAAGGTGCATGAGGGGAGCTGTGTGAGCTTCAGAGCTGGAACGGAAGATGAGTAGCACATCACACACAAGGTGAATGAGGGGAGCTGTGTGAGCCTCAACGCTGGAACAGAAGATGAGTAGCACATCGCATATGAGGTACATGAGGGCAGCTGTGTAAGAGTCTCAGCACTGGAATGGAAGATGAGTGTCATATCAAACATGAGGTGCATGAGGGGAGCTGTGTGAGAGCCTCAGTGCTGGAACACAAGATGAGTGGCACATCACACATGAGGTGATTGAGGGGAGCTGTGCGAGAGTCTCAGCACTGGAACACAAGATGAGTGGCACATCACACATGATGTACATGAGGGGAGCTGTGTGAGCATCAGCGCTGGAACACAAGATGAGTGGCATATCACGCATGAGGTCTGTTGGACAGGCCACATGAAGGGCTTGCCCCCTCCCCGCATGACAGGGCCCGAGCCCCGGCCCTCCAGGTGTTACCCACAGAAACAACCCGCACCCCGTCTCCAGACGGGACTCCTGCCCCCGGACATCTCTGTATCATGGGTCCGAACCACTACCGGCTCCCTCGCCCGGCCCGGCCGCCATCTTGGACACTGCACCACGAGGCCGCGTGGCCTCAGCTCGACCCTAACCCTGGGCCTGGCCAGGCCCCGACATCCCGGCACCACCATCCACCCAGGAGGTGAACGGACCACTTGGCAGGTCGATGGGAGAAAGAAGTGTCGATGGCTCTCCCCCGCCAGGTGCCGATCGCCCCCAGCTCCCCCGGGCGCTGGCTCCACCCCCCTGCTGGGTGTCTGGACTCCCTCATCCCGAACCTCCCGACCTCCAAGTGCGAGGGTCCGGACATCAAAGGGCGCCAGACCTATAACTGGGGCAGCTCCAGAGCAGGAAGGCAGTTGTATCCTGGAGTCGAGAGACACCGAGAAGAACTCATCCTTGACGGACTACCGGCGCTGCCGTAGCCCTGCCTTGTGAACTATCATCCTGCCTGCTGGCGCTGCCGCGGCCTTCTGCATCCTCCATCCTCGTCGGGACCTGCTGGCGCTGCCGCGGACCGTTGTAACTACCACCTTCGTTGGGACCTGCTGGCGCTGCCGCGGACCGTTGTAACTACCACCTTCGTCGGGACCTGCTGGCGCTGCCGCGGACCGTTGTAACGACCACCTTCACCGGGACCTGCTGGCGCTGCCGCGGCCCGTCCAGCTAGAACACCGAGCTCGAGGATTGTGAGCTATCCATCATATCATCGCATCTACCAGATTGGTAACCAGACTGTCCCGCTACCCCCTTTCCCAACCAAGAGACTAGAATTGAGGGGACCCCTGAGTCCAGACCTCCTTGTACCATTCTATCGTACCTAAGAGATCGCTTATAAAGAACGTTAAACCTTATCCTTGTGTGGTGTACATCTGTGGGGGGGAAGTTACTCGTCTGTACGATCGCTGGAGACGGCTCTCCCCGGAGACCTCTCCCCTTGTCCTCGGCCGACCCTCCCGGTCCGTCTAACATTGGTGGCCAGCGGCGCGATCCGAATCAACGCGTAATCGTACAGAGAGTAGCTCACCCCACGACGAAACCACAATGTCAACCAAAGAGAGCGGATCCACCGAGAAATTCCAGATGGAGAAATTGGAAGAGTACAGCCATCGCGAATTGAAACAATTCTGCATTGAACTAGGCATTGCTACCACCGGCCTGAGTACCAAAGACGATTTCAAGCACGCCATTGAGTCGTGGGCAGAAACCGGGGCCGCCAGATCCCCGGACCAAAACATTGCAGCATCAGAGAGGAACACCACGGCTCCCGAGGAGCGAAGAACGGGTCTCTCGCAGGAAGAGATCCAAGAGAGAAAAAAGCAGACTACATGAGCTAGAAATGGCACGGCTCAAAATGGACGGTGAACTAAAGATAGCCGAACAAAAACTGAACCTAGAACATCTGCGGCTCCGAGAAGAACGGGAAGAAAAACAGAGGCAGAGAGAGCTCGAAGAAAAAAGATTAGCGTACGAACACGAGCGCAAACTGGCAGAACTAGACCTACGGAAGCAGAACAAAGACCTGGGGGTGCCCGAGCAACCGCGCCCCCCAGGAGCGACAGAAAAGAAAGTCCACATCCCCAAGGATGTCGTTCGAGAGTATGTCCGAGATGACGACATACAACAGTGGTTCAAGGCCTACGAGATCGCCATGACCTCCCACCGGATCGATCGAAGTGACTGGGGAGCCGGTCTATGGGGGAGGTTCGTCAATGAAGGCCGCGATGCCCTGTTACAGCTCCCAGACCATCTGATGTCATCCTATGACCACATGAAGGCTGCCCTCCTCACCCGATATGGGCTCACACCCGAAATGTACCGCCAGAGGTTCCGAGACTGCACCCGGATCCCAGGTACAACTTGGGTGGAATATGTGAACTATTTCAGCCGAGCCTTCGAGGGTTGGATCAAGGGAAGCCACGTAACGACCTACGAGCAACTTTTTAATCTCATGGTGTGGGAGCACCTCTCTAACAACTGCTTCGTCGAGCTCAGGCAGCACCTCCTCGACAGTAAATTGACTGACCCACGGCAGCTCGCCGCCGAAGCCGACCGGTGGGAAAGCACCCGAGTAGGCCGGAGAGGGCCGCACGAACAGAACCGGAACAACCAAGGTCAGCACCGTCCCCGAGGAGGAGGAGGAGGCCAGGGACGAGGAAGAGACACCGTCCCGGCCGCTCCCGCTGCCAGCACCCCACCCCCGGCCAGCCGGGGCAACCCCCCGATGCGCCCGGGGTTCCGAGCCAATGTCACGTGTCACCGATGCCAGCGAGTCGGCCACTACGCCAATGACCCGAACTGTCCACAGAACCAAACTCCGAGACCCCGCCAGGTAGCTGCCGCCGCCCTGGGGGGAGAACAAATCTCCGAAGAACAGGAAGAATGCGAACAGGAACAACAAGAGTGGGAACCGGCCGCCATGGTTCTAGCGTGCCTAGGGGGAAGAGACATGGTCCCGCGGGCTCCCCTACCCGCCAACACCAGAAAATATAGTCAGTGGATGAACATTAATGGACGCCGGGCCGAAGCCCTACGTGACACGGGGGCCAGTGTGACGGCCGTCCGCCGTCACCTGCTAAACCTGAAGTACTGGGTATTTTAGTCCCAGCGGTGCAGGGGCACACACCCTATGACTTCTGGGTTTCACCCTGTTCCGGACCTACAGAAACACAGAGTCTTCTGGGTGAAGTCAAAGATTCATTTATTGGCTGCAGACCAATTACAGGTATCCTAGAAGTACAACAGCGTGTATGTTCTCAGGAGACTGCTGAAAATCATAGCAACGGACTTCTCCTTAAGTACAAAATATCATGCTCCAGGCATACATTCCTTGGTTTACGATATGGTCATATAAAGGCATACATTACAAACGAAAAAGCAGAGTCATGATGACCATCCCACATTCCAGTTCGGCCAGCCCACAATGATTTACACAGGAAGGTTCAGATCCCATGTTTGAAGTAAATAGACCCCCCAATAAATATGAGCATCTCCTGTTTTGGGAAACAAGTCATAAAGCAGGAACAAGCAGGTGTGGGAGAGATTAGCCGGGGGATTGTGTAGAATGAAAGGGTTTTATGACGGGTCAAGCCCTGATACGAATCACAGGTGGAAGGAGGAAGGGGAGCTCGTGAGACCGGTTTGACCCGGGGCAGCAGAGCCAGCTGCCCAGGTCACAGAGAAGTCAGAGGGAAAGCCCGTGCACTGTGAGGCCCGTATTAACTCCATCATAGCCTATGTGAGGGCAATGACAAGATGGCCACTGCTTCCAAAATGGAACCCGCGTAGTTGAGCAGAATACGTGTACACAGTGCATTCGTAGCTAGAACGGCACATAAAGCACTCGTACGTGCCGCATTTACCATTTGCGGTTCGCTAATACCAAAAGAGACAGAGGGAGGGCCCTGTCCCCTACGCGGTTCCGAATACCAAAGTACGACAGACCCTCCTTTTGCCCTTACATAGGCAATCACTATACTCATCTTAATCCGAGTCTAGGTCAATGTTCACGAAGTCATGGAGATGTTGCTGTAGCATCATCCTATTACTTAGCTCGTCCCTCGATACAGGTTTCCTTACACATAAGGTAGCACAGAGGCCACATATCGCAGGAGCACACTGTATGCATAGACAGAACAGGAAAAGAATGGCTAAGATCATTCCAACGACCATCAGAACTTTCCAACCCCAGGCAGATATCAATTCCCAGAACCATCCCATCAGTGACCAATCTCCCTTATCCACGTGTATGGCTTCAGATATTTTATGGAGTTTGGAGATGGCTTGATACACTGTTGGAGCATTATCTGGTATGAAAATGCAGCAACTGGATTGGATGACCTTGCATACCCCACCGCGGTCTGCAAGAATAACGTCTAGGACCATGCGGTTCTGCAAAGTCATAAGGCGATCCGCTTGGAGCTCAGCTGTCAAATTACTAAGGGCACCAGCCGTTACATTGACGGTGGATTCAACCACACGAGTCAGCTGTCTCAGGTTCCTACTATTGACCATAGGTCCCCAAAACGGCAGGAAACCCAGGAAAAAGTCTCCTGCTTCCTGACCGGCAGTGTCCTCCTTACTAATTACACCTCTCACAACTCTGGTCTTGTGATAGTCAGAGGCAGCAGTAAATGTCGGCGGTAGCAAGTTCGCAATATAACATGTGCCCGAGAAATCAGGGGGCAACCACGTATATGCTCGGTCATGACAGATGAAATATGTGCCCTTAGCAGCCAAAAACGCAGGGGAAAACTGTGACGGGAAAGGGTACGTTTCAGTACAGTCACTTCTTCCCAGTTGAGCCCTAGGGTTCTGACCATTACCCTGTAAGCAGAACCGACCCATGTGGGGTACGACCCAGATTGGAGATGAGATTTTTCGCTGTCTTTCACCCAGACTGATACTATACCCCGTCGCGTTCCATCCTACATAAGGTCTCAGCTCTTCTTTGGGAATGGACGAGTATGCATTAATATCCCTACTCATATCGGCAACTCCTTTCATCAAAGCCTTATTATTGGTGATGGGTCTGATGGAACGCGGTGGGCGAGGGGAGTATGTATCTAGGGCGTAGAGAAACATGGTTTGGAATGCCCATGACGATCCATTGTAACTGTACGGTAGCACCAGGTAGGGAATACCCTTGTTAGTGGTATGGGGCATTAACCCACAGACCCAGCAATTGGTCGTATTCATTACCAGTTGGTGCTGGTGCAAGAGTTGGATAAACGAGTTATTTACGAACTCTGATCGTCGGGTCTGTTCGTGCTCAGGCAAAGGGTGAAAAGAGTGAGAGGGGGCAGTAGAAAGAGATATAGGCTGTTGAGTGGGTGCAATGGGTTTTGGAGCAGAGAAAAACACACATCCTACAATAAACATCATGATACTACACAGTGTAACAAAGCACAAAAAGATAAAACATTTACTTTTTACAATTCTACACATCCTTGTTTGAGAGTTCATTTCCTCAATCGGTCTCTCCATCCTACAAAACTCCATCCTCTACTCGGGCCGCTCGCGGTGGATGAGTTTCTTCTGCTAAGGAGTACGCCTGTCAGTCCAGGGAAACGCCCTAGACCAACCAGAACCGTTGACCTAGCGTCTTCGGCCTGTACCCCAAAGTCTTGGCACCGCGACCCTGCGGCAGAACCCGGATGGTGGTTCGAAAAACAAAAATCAAGAAAGTCCTTCAGATGGGAGAGCAAAAAATGTCAAAAGGGAAATAATGAGGAAATCTTTATTTGTCCATGGGCCTAGGTCTCAAGTTATAGCGGAGACGGCCAGGTGCTGTTTGGTCTTGAAACAAAAGTTCAGGCTCAGTGGTGTCCAGTCGATTTGATGGCGGCACAGCTTCCTGCAGAATATTGTCACTCTCTTGGACTGAAGCTGTGTCTTTTAGGCGTGCGTCACTGAATGGTACAAAGCGAGGTACAATGTCTGTCTCTGAGTCGGCGATACCCTCGTTGACCCACTGGTCATATGGCAGAGGCAAGGGAACTACCTTGCAGTGAGTACCATGAATCCAGTGCTTCTTCCCTTTCACTCGCACTGCTGATCTTGTCGAAAGAAGAACAAGATGGGGGCCGATCCAGCGAGGTTCGTCGTTGCCCTTACGCTGGAAATTCCGGACCAGGACCCACGAGCCAGGGTTGATGGGGTGTCCAGGAGGTTCAGAGGCTTGGGGAAGAGTATCATGTACCTGTTGGTGCAAAACACGCAGTTTAACAGTCAAATCATACAGGTAATCGAGCAGTACTGGATGCTCTATTTCACTGAACTTCGTAGGCCTTGGCACACCCCATACGTTGGCCGGGCGGCCAAAGACTACTTCATAAGGACTAAGTCCTACTCGTGAGTGTATCGTCATTCTGGTGGACAAGAGTGCTAGAGGCAGAGCGTCAGGCCATTTAAGACCAGTGCTCGCCTGGATTTTGGCTAACTTGAGCTTTAAGGCTCCATTGTAGCGTTCAACTAGTCCAGCTGATTGGGGGTGATTTGCAGCGTGGAATTTCTGCCTTATGCCTAAACCTTCACATACATTCTTCATCACTTTACCCACAAACTCACTACCATTATCACACCATACCATTCTCGGCATCCCAAACCTAGGGAAAAACTCCTTCACAAGGACTTTGGCTGTGGATAGGGCAGTGTTATCTTTCAGAGGATAAGCCTCTACCCATTTGGAAAAAGCACAAACAACCACCAATACATATTTCAGGTTGTTGCATCTTTCCATGTGAATAAAGTCCAGCTGCAAAACTTCGAATGGACATGATGGGGGTGCAAAGTGACCGGCCGGAGTTGGGGTTCCCCTACCAGGGTTGTACTTCAAGCATACTATGCAATTCTTGACCACATTCTCTGCACACTTGGGAATCCCAACATTCTGCCATACTGGAGCCAACAACTTACAGATACCTTTCGTACTGATATGTGCCATTCCATGTGCCATAGTAACCACTGGAAGCACATATGCATCAGGCAACAACCATCGTCTATGTTCTTTCAGGTCAATCCAACAACCATTCTCATCCAACTTACCCATACTCTCTCTCCACTTGCTTAACTCTTCTTCTGTAGCTTCAGCCTGAAGCGACTTCACACTCTCTATTGTGTTCTCACACATTCCCACATCATTAACCCATCTTGCGGGGCCTGCAACATACATTCTAGTCTTCACATTCTGTGCTGTCTCTCTCGCGGTCTCATCAGCAAACGCATTCCCACGTCCAACATCATCTGTGACTTTCCTATGCGCACTGCATTTCATGATCGCAACTTGCAAAGGTAGGGTCAGTGACTCAAGGAGATCATTCACCAACTTGCCATTCTGAATTTTAGCTCCATGCGACGTCAGGAACCCACGCTCTTTCCACAAACGCCCAAAATTATGAGCCACGCCAAAGGCGTACTGGCTATCTGTGTATATGTTCACTCTCATTCCTTCAGACAACACACATGCTCTCGTGAGGGCGATCAATTCTGCTGCTTGGGCCGAATTATGTGGCACTCGTGCAGTTTCCACGACCGTGTGTAAAGTCGTGATAGCATATGCAGCAGTCGTGTCACCATTAGGGAGCTTGAAACATGACCCATCTACCCATAAAGTGCCATCACATTCAGTCAGGGGAGTATCTTTGAGATCTACTCTCCCTTTCGTCTCTTCTTCTGTCCTGAACAGACAGTCATGTTGCTCAATCTCATCTGAGTCTGCTGGAATCGGTAATAATGTGGCTGGATTCAGCGTATTGCATCTTTTTATGTGTATGTGATTCGCTAACAGTGTGAGTTCATACCCTGATAATCGCGCACTAGTCAAGTGTTGTGTCTTGGTTCTATTTAATAATGTGTCTACAGCGTGTGGAACCATGACAATCAATGTATTGTCCATTACCAGACCAGCAGATTGTCGGACAGACATCGCTGCAGCAGCTGTCGCTCTCAGACAGCTTGGCAATGCCCTCGCTACAGGGTCCAAGGTGGATGAAAAATACGCGCATGGGCGCGGTCTGTCGCCAAAAGGCTGTGTTAACACTGACAACGCACATCCATCTTTCTCGTGAACATACAATGTAAAAGGCTTGCTATAGTCAGGAGTGCCCAACACAGGAGCTGAACATAATGCATTGCGTAATTCCACAAAACTTTTCTGACACTCTTCAGACCATGGGATAGGATTCGGTGTGTCTTTGCATGTTAATGCTAATAAAGGTTTTGCCAACAAAGAAAAACTAGGGATCCAATGCCTACAGTATGAGGTGATTCCTAAGAAAGCACGCACTTCTCTCTGTGTCTTTGGCACACTCAACTGTGCAATGGCTTGAATTCTTTCTGGGGTCAGTCTCCTTCCCTCCTTCGATAAGAGATGACCTAAGTAGGTCACTTCTTGTCGACAATATTGCAGCTTAGAGAGAGACACTTTGTGATGGTAAGCGGATAAATGGCGCAACAGTGACAATGTGGCTCCTTTACAGATCTTTTCAGTATCCGCAGCGATCAGTAAATCGTCCACGTACTGGATCAGGATAGCGCCACTAGGTAAAACAAGTGCATCAAGCTGCGCTTTCAAAGCTTGACTGTATATGGATGGACTCTCGCAGTAGCCTTGGGGAGCGCGTTTGAAGCGGAAGCTTCGGCCTCCCAGACTAAAACCAAAAATGTCTCTGCTCTCTTCTGCAATTGGGATACTAAAGAAAGCATTCTTTAAATCGATCACTGAAAACCATGCAGCAGAGGCTGGAATCATCGTTAACAAGGCAGTTATATCAGGGACAACCGGAAACTGAGGCACAACAATCTTATTAACCTCTCTAAGATCAATCACAAATCTGTAAACAGGTGGCTGTGAAGGGTCCGTTCGTTTTAAGACAGGTAAAATCGGACTATTGCAAACGTTGCCTCTTGTCTCTTCAATCACACCCTTATTAATGTTATGTTATGTTACTCCGCACTTTTTGAGCGCACGGCTACCCCAGAAGGGTGTCCCGGCGCTTTGGCAAAGTGACCCAGAGAAACACGAAACCAAAGGGAAAGACCTACTACCGTCACACTAGGTTACTTAGTAAAAAGCAGAGTTTTCAACTCCTTCCTGAAAGCCAGAAGATTATTCGCTTTCCGAAGGGAAAGTGGGAGCTCGTTCCACAGGCAGGCTGTCACATACTGGAAGGAGCGGCCTCCCATCCGGACGCGTTTAACCACCGGCACCTCCGTTTTAGCCAGGTCCGCTGACCTCAGCAGCCTCCGCGGCACATAGAAGACGATACGCTTCCTCAGGTAGTGAGGGCCAATCGCATGAAGGGCCTTGAATGCCAGAGAGAGGAGCTTGAATCTGATTCTCCCCAAAATTGGGAGCCAGTGCAGCCTAGCCAAAAGCGCAGAGGCACTAGCTCTCCTGGGCAACCCATAAATAACTCTGGCCGCCGAGTTCTGGACAATCTGCAGTTTGGATAACAAATACTTAGGTAGGCCTGCAAAAAGAGCATTTGCATAATCCAGGCGGGAGCCCACAAGCGCCTGGACAACCTTCCTACGATACTGCAGTGAAAGTAGGGGAAGAAATTTCTTAAGCATCTTAAGGATGCTGAAACATTTCCCTGCTAATCCCAGGATGTGTGGACGAAAAGATAGAACATCGTCAAACACCACTCCGAGATTTTTTACCTGGGAAGATGGCTTCTCTGGGGGGGACATGTCCTGGGGCCACCATGACTTCCAGCCCGGATCAGGGGCACAGCCGAAAAAGAGCAGCTCAGATTTGTCTGAGTTGCATTTCAGGCTGTGCCGCTGGAACCACGCAAAGACTGCACTCAGGCAGTCCTTAATTCTGCCGCCGCTAAAGGCCTCTCCCTTCCTGCAAGTGAACAAGAGCTGGGTGTCATCAGCATATGAGATGACCCGGGCCCCAAACGCCTCCGCTACCTCCGCAAGAGGGGCCATGTATATGTTAAAGATGGTGGGGCTCAGGATAGAGCCCTGAGGCACCCCCACCTCCAGCGGAAGCATTTCGGCCGAGAACGGTGGGGCCCAGATCACCTGTCGACGGTCGGCAAGAAAGGATTGAAACCAGTCCAACACCATCCCTCGCAGACCAATCTCCCTAAGTCTTGAGAGAAGGCCTGCGTGTGGGACGGTGTCGAATGCCGCCGATAGGTCCAACATAACCAACATAGCCTTTCCCCCATGATCGAGCGTCTCCCTGATGGCGTCGGTGACCTCAACCAGAGCCGTCTCCGTGCTGTAATTCGCACGAAAGCCGGACTGGGAGTCATGCAGCAGTTTGTTGTTCTCAATAAAGGTGGTCAGAGTATGCTGGACATGTTTCTCCAACACCTTCGCCAGAGCAGGGAGGAGGGAGATTGGTCTGTAGTTAGCACATTGCAGGGGGTCGAGCAGAGGCTTCTTGATCAGCGGCAGAATAAGTGCGTGTTTCCATTGGCGTGGAACCACCCCTGAGCTCAATGAAAGATTAAGCAGGGGGTTCAGCAGACCGTTCACCGCCGGAGCCACCTTGCCCAAGCATTTCGCCGGACAAACATCCAACGGCGAACCAGATTGTAGCCTGGATAGCAGCTCAAGCGATGTTTCACAGGACAGCTGGGGAAAAGCAGACAATACGGGCCCAGTTTCAGCCTGCAAGGGCGCTGAATAAGTCAACTTGTCCCCTGACACCACGTCCACTGATTGAAAATCCGCCGTTGGAAAAGTGGCCTGAATCTTTGTGATCTTAGTCACAAAAAAGTCAGCGAGCTGTTTGATCCATTGCTCCGAGTGAGAATGGACCGGGGTCCCAACTGCCGGGTTGACAAACTCCTTCACAACCCTAAAGAGTTCCCGGCTCATATTATCCGCTTTATCAATCCTCTGCTCCAAATAGTTCTTTTTGGCTGCGACAATCTGTTTATAATAAGATTTTATCGCACCACGGTAATTCATTCGCTCCACAAGATCGTATTTGCGCCGCCACTGCCTTTCCAACTTTTTGCAGTCTTGTCGCATTGTGCGTAGAGCGGACGAGAACCATGGAGCAGAATTGAGATGAGCTGTTCTAGCAAGCTTCAGAGGGGCCAACTCCTCAAATCTTGCCTGCATCCAGTTCTGGACCAAGATGAGATCAGTTTCCAGAACCCCTGTCACTGGACAAGTCGCTGACAATGTCTAACAATGCTTTCTGCCCTTCATTAGAGATCTTGTACTGGGGAATACGTGGCAGTCTGACATGGGCCTTTAAAGTCACCACATATGGTGGTATTTCCAAGAGGCCCACATCATTAGGACCAGTAGCCCAAAGGGCATCCGGAAGGGATGACAATTCAGGTGGCATCGTGTTTTTAGACAAATACATTGGAGAAACCACTTTCTTGCCTAATGTAAGTTGTACTCCTGAAGGAGAACAATACAGTGTAGCATGCAATCTTTTCAACAAATCTAATCCCAGCAAATTCTCACCACAACCTGTTGTCAGGATCAGGGGCGCTTTCAGCTCGCAAGGTCCAACGGAAAGTGACATGGGACTGGAAATCGGGTTCCTAACCGGGGCGCCAGAAAAACCTACTGAAACATTTATATCGCCAGACAAAGGTGCGCCAGGGAGTTTGGAATGCATGATTGAACTCTTTGCAGCACCAGTGTCTAGCAGAAAAGGCTCCGTTACATTTGCTGTAGTCACCTCAACATACGGTCCACTCTGATCCACTGGCACTGAAACAACTCCCTCTCTCTGTCTATGGCTATCCTAGTAATCATTATTCTCTGCATCACCATCTTCTGCATAATAATCATTATTGTAATACTGAGCCGTATTACTAGTCGCATTAGCTTGCTGATCAAAACTATTAATGGCGCTTTGGGGCGGAAGAGGACGCGCGTTTTGGGGAACACTCCCACGCCCTCTGCCTCTAGGAGCTTGCTGACCACCTCTACCTCTTGCGCCATACGCATTACCGTTCCGTTGCATTAATTTAGGACAACTATATTTAAAATGACCTTCCTCTTTGCAGTATGAACATTGGTTGGGACCTACAGGGACACGTGGTTGATAATACCCATTCATTTGCTGATTAGTCTGAAACTGTTGGGGTTGGTGATAGACACCTTGGGGTTGTCTATAATTATTAAGGCCGCCACGTGGTGGATAGGCCTGCTGTAAAAGGACCTTTGTCTTTAGTTCCTTCGTTTTCTTCTCCGTTCTATCTTTCTCGTCTTTATCTCTGTTCTCATAATACTGTGCAGTAGCCAGTATTTGCGCTGAAGAAGAAACAGCCCAAGAACTCTCTGAATCTTTCAACTTTTTACACAGGTCAGGGAGTAAATTCTGCACAAACTTATCCACAAACAACCGTTGGCCACCCTCAGTACTCATATCTTGCCCACTGTGGTCAATAAACGTTTCCTCAAACCTAGTAAAGAAGTCTGACACTGTCTCATCTTTCTTTTGTTTACATGCAGATAACTTGTCCCAATTTACGCGCATCGCAGGCATTATTGTCTTCATATACGTGATGATTCTACCAGGCAATTCAGCTACTAAAGGTTCTGGTTTCGCACCACCCGTCTGTCTAGCATCAGCAGCAACAATGTTAGCCCAGGTATCCCCTAGTTCTGCATTGTGATCTACATTACGAATTGATCCCCATAGAGGCTGTGGAACAACATTACCAAACAACATGTCTATGTCGGCCAGATTCATAATGCATGACCCTGCCGTCTGTGACAACTCTTTATAATAACCTGCTGGGTTTTTACGGGGATCAGGCAAGGACTGCTTAAGTGCTAACACCTCAGAGCGCTTCCATGGAACATGCACCCAAACACGTTGGAAATGCGCTGGCACAGCGGGGTTATTGCCGACAGCTGCAACTGCTTCTTTCCATACCGGGGGAACTTCTCTCATAGGGTATTGTCGCGCTTTTGCCTTTTTCCCCACAAGGACCTCTTGTTCAAACAATGACTGTTGGCAATCGTCATTCCTTAAGGACAATACAACCGCAACTGCTTTATCTACTTCGCGGTCCACAATTATACCAGTTCCAAAATCGAACCTCACTCTACACAATTCCTGCGGGTTCGGATTTCTACCACTATCCTCCAATTCTTCACAGAGAATTTCGCACATTTTCTCGAATACATATCTCTGTTTCGGGGCATCCCATTGATGGAAAGTGTTAACAACCGATTCCACATCATACAGTGAAGGAAAAACGATCCATCTACGCGCCATGTGATCTATTACCTTTTTCTCATCGGGGTTAGGCAATTGGCTGCGCAACTGCTTACGCTGTACACCAGGAGTTTCACCAGATGACCCAAAGAGAGGCGACATTAATGTAGTAACCACATTGGCTAAACGCTGTCGCGCTGAAGGAGAAGCTGAGGCGAGAACAGGGGGAAAAACAGAGGGAAGAAAAGAGGATGTAGAGACAGGTACTGGAGTGGTAGAAGGAAGAGCGTTAGGGGGGGCAGTTACTGAATTAAGCAAAGTCGCAGGAAGTGCGGGGGTAGTTGGAAGCACTACCGGAGGCGCTTGAGAAGACTGCGCTACAGGAATAGGAACTGGTTGCAAAGCAACTGGCGGTTGCGGCAAGGCTTGCAGTATATGCACTGGAGGTGGCATATTTACAAGCTGGGGAGGCGCCGTGGCAGTTTGAGCATACGGGGGTGGCGAACTCAACAAATGCGACATTAAGGGATCTTTCTCCTTTTCTTCTGACTCATCCTGCTTAGAATGTGGCAAAGCTGGGTAACATTTGTCAATCCCTAACTTACGCTGCCTGTGCAATTGCTCATTCATTTGCTCCTCTTCATTATCTTTAAATTGTACAGCTGCTTGCATTACTGACATACCTCTCTCTCTCTTATTCTTTTTCGCTAGCTTAATTTCCTTCTGTTTGGCTTCCTTTCGCCATAAGCGGAAAGAGTCAAACATCGCCGGCCGGGCTTTCTTCTTAAACAATTTAATTTCCAGGTTATCTAAAATATCGGTATCAAAACTACCATTTTGGGGCCATTTTAAAACACCGTCTTTCCTGGTGTAGTGGATCCACACTTCGTTATATGCAATGGGGCCTACGCCATGTTTCACATAGAGCTCATAAGTTGGAGTTCCAACCGGAGGAACCGGACATGATTCTTCCAGCTGGAAATCTTTTCCACAACCCAAACAGAATAATCTACCAAATAGTCCAGAACCAGGCATCTTCGCTCACTAGTCTAGATTCAAACGTCAAAGGATTATCGATTACGATATTCTCGTGAATACACGAGTCCTCTGGCTTTGGGGTTTGCAAACACCAAATCACCAATTACCAAATCAAATCAAACGATCCCGAGGGATACCAAAACAAATGGGAGACGCTCCACTTATACTTAACTGAATATTGCTGATCGATGACGTCACCAGAAGACTCTCTCGATTGTTTCGCTCTCTCAAACTCGTCAAGGGTCCAAAACAGGTCGATTAATCAGGGCAGCAGTCCTTCGTAGCCGTCGGGACGCGGAGAACCTCGCAGAAAAGACTTTCGGACCACGTCGACATGCAGGGGTCGATGAAGTGGCGGCCTTCCTCCGGAATTTCCACACGAAGCTCCTCACGAACCTCTGGCTTGGACTGGTACCGCTGAAATCGGCCCTACGTTGGGCGCCAAACTGAAGTACTGGGTATTTTAGTCCCAGCGGTGCAGGGGCACACACCCTATGACTTCTGGGTTTCACCCTGTTCCGGACCTACAGAAACACAGAGTCTTCTGGGTGAAGTCAAAGATTCATTTATTGGCTGCAGACCAATTACAGGTATCCTAGAAGTACAACAGCGTGTATGTTCTCAGGAGACTGCTGAAAATCATAGCAACGGACTTCTCCTTAAGTACAAAATATCATGCTCCAGGCATACATTCCTTGGTTTACGATATGGTCATATAAAGGCATACATTACAAACGAAAAAGCAGAGTCATGATGACCATCCCACATTCCAGTTCGGCCAGCCCACAATGATTTACACAGGAAGGTTCAGATCCCATGTTTGAAGTAAATAGACCCCCCAATAAATATGAGCATCTCCTGTTTTGGGAAACAAGTCATAAAGCAGGAACAAGCAGGTGTGGGAGAGATTAGCCGGGGGATTGTGTAGAATGAAAGGGTTTTATGACGGGTCAAGCCCTGATACGAATCACAGGTGGAAGGAGGAAGGGGAGCTCGTGAGACCGGTTTGACCCGGGGCAGCAGAGCCAGCTGCCCAGGTCACAGAGAAGTCAGAGGGAAAGCCCGTGCACTGTGAGGCCCGTATTAACTCCATCATAGCCTATGTGAGGGCAATGACAAGATGGCCACTGCTTCCAAAATGGAACCCGCGTAGTTGAGCAGAATACGTGTACACAGTGCATTCGTAGCTAGAACGGCACATAAAGCACTCGTACGTGCCGCATTTACCATTTGCGGTTCGCTAATACCAAAAGAGACAGAGGGAGGGCCCTGTCCCCTACGCGGTTCCGAATACCAAAGTACGACAAACCCAGAGCAGATCCTGCCGAACATTCTCTGCCCCGTCCGTTCAGGCGACAATTCGGAGAGTCTATGTCGGATGGCCTGCGTCCCCTTCGAATGGGGAGGAGTCTCCGGCATGTTGAAGGTGACGGTCCGAGATGATGCCCCCGTGGACTGTCTCCTGGGGAATGATCTTGAGAGTTCCCCGTGGGCCGCCGTAGAAAGAAGAGAGCACCTGGGGATGTTGGGCCTCCCGGACTGGGCGTGCGTAACCACCCGGTCCATGGCCGCCCGTGCCATCCCCCGACCAGAAGAACCAGAATGGCCAGCACCTCCTCCCCCGATCGCTCCAGTAGAGGACACCGACCATACCGACCCCCCAGAGCAAACCCCCGAAGGGCTCACTCAGCCCCAGGACCTTCCCGACCTGGCTCTGTGGCGTCAAGAAGGGGGTCCCACCCAGGAACAGTTCCGTCAAGAACAGAAGACCTGTCCCTCCCTCGAGGGACTCCGCCAGCAAGCCCTCGCCCAGAGCGCAGGGGACACCACCGGAGCCCATTGGATCTATTGGGACAACGACCTATTGTACAGTGAACAGAGAATCGCGGAGTTAGGGGCCAGTAGAGTGCTGGTGGTGCCCCTCCGTTTTAGAGACTTCCTGTTAAATTTGGCCCACGATGTTCTCTGGCTGGACACCTGGGCCAGGACAAAACCTACAGTCGCCTGGTGACCCACTTTTTCTGGCCAAAGATGAGAAACGACGTCCTCAACCACTGCCGGTCCTGCCCCACGTGCCAGGCCAGCGGGAAGAGCGGCCGCAAACTCAAAGCACCTCCGCAACCCTTCCCAGTTGTCACCACCCCGTTCGAGAGGGTGGGAATTTACATTGTGGGGCCCCTGGACCCCCGTACAGCACAAGGACATCGGTTCATCCTGGTACTGGTGGACCACGCCACCCGCTACCCCGAGGCTGTGCCCCTGCGAACTGTAACAGCCCCGGTGGTCGGCCGGGCCTTAATGGGGATCTTCTCCCGGGTGGGCTTCCCCCGAGATGTCGTCAGCGACAGAGGCACAAACTTTATTTCGAAATATATGAAGTCCCTCTGGCAACAGTGCGGGGTCACCTACCGATGCACGACCCCCTATCACCCTCAAGGAAACGGACTCGTCGAGCGGTTCAACCGCACGCTCAAGGGAATGATTGGGGGGCTGGAAGAGCCCCTCCGACGCCAGTGGGATGTACTACTTCCGTGCCTCCTCTTCGCATATCGAGAAGTCCCCCAGAAGTCCCTCGGCTTTAGCCCGTTCGAACTCTTGTACGGGCACCCTGTGCGAGGGCCCCTCAGCCTAGTCAAAGAGGGTTGGGAGATGGCCCCCCTAAAGACCCCTCCAGACGTCTTCAAGTACCTCCTGACCCTACGCAATCAGACCAGGCGATTCAGAGAAATGGCGAAAGCGAACCTTGAGGCCAGTCAGGAGGGCATGAAAAAATGGTACGATCAAAATGCCTCCTCCATCGAATTCGAACCTGGCCAACAAGTGTGGGTGATGTCCCCCACCGAACCATGTGCCTTGCAGGACAAATGGACGGGGCCCTTCAAAGTGGTCGAGCGCAAGAGCCCCGTCACCTATCTCATCGATAGGGAATCTCCACGGAACCCCCTCCGGGTCCTCCACACCAACAGACTCAAACCCCACTTTGTGCGCTCGGAGCTCAGCCTCCTGATGGCTACAGACAGTGGAGCGGAAGAAGACTCCGAGCCTCTCCCTGATCTCCTGAAGACTCGTGAGAAAGATGGTTCCGTGGACGGGGTCCAACTCTCCGATGCCCTCACCCCGGGACAGCGCCAAGGCTGCCGGGACCTCCTGCTGCAGTTTGCTACCTTGTTTTCCCTCACCTCAGGGGTCACCCCCTGGTGCTTACACGACGTGGACACTGGGGACAGTCCCCCTATCAGACACCGGGCGTACCGCGTACCAGATCGGGTACGGGCCTGCATCCAAGAGGAGGTATCAAAGATGCTCACGCTCGGGGTCATCGAGCCCTCGGACAGCCCCTGGGCCAGCCCGGTCGTGCTGGTCCCCAAAGCTGCTGCCCCCGGCACCACTCCTGAGCTCCGATTCTGCGTCGAGGCTTGAATGCTGTCACTAGAACCGACGCTCATCCCATCCCCCGAGCGGATGAACTGATCGACCGCATGGGGGCTGCCCGCTACCTCAGCATCTTCGACCTGACAGCGGGCTACTGGCAGATCGGTCTCACACCCCGGGCCCAAGAACGATCCGCCTTTTCTACCCCCGATGGCCACTACCACTTCAAAGTCATGCCCTTCGGCATGAAGAATGCCCCAGCTACTTTTCAGCGACTGGTGAACCAGGTCTTGGCGGGACTCGAGGAGTTCAGCGCCGCCTACCTGGACGATATCGCTGTGTACAGCCGCCACTGGACCGACCACCTCCACCACCTCCGAGAGGTCCTGCGGGCCCTCCAACGGGCCGGCCTCACAATCAAGGCCAGCAAGTGCCAAATTGGTCAGGGGTCCGTGACCTATCTCGGACACCAGGTGGGAAGCGGTCTGGTGGCCCCTCTGCAACTCAAAATCGCTGCCATCCAGTCCTGGCAGCCTCCAGTCATGCAGACCGAGGTCCGAGCCTTCTTGGGGCTCACCGGCTACTACCGGCGGTTCGTGAGGGACTATGGCAGCATTGTGGGGCCCCTCACGGGACTCGCATCCAAAAACCACCCGAAGAAGGTCAACTGGACCCCAGACTGTCAAGCGGCCTTTGAGAAGCTGAAAGCCGCCATGTGCACTGCCCCTGTGCTCCAGGCCCCCGACTACAGTCGGGAATTCATCGTACAAACAGATGCCTCCGACCATGGCATCGGGGGGGTCCTCTCCCAGCTGAACTCCGAGGGACTTGACCAACCGGTGGCCTTCATCAGCAGACGCCTCCTGGCCCGAGAACAGCGCTGGAGCACCATCGAGAGGGAGGCCTTCGCCGTGGTGTGGGCACTCAAAAAGCTCCGGCCCTATCTCTTCGGTACCCACTTCCGGGTGCAAACAGATCATCGACCCCTGCAGTGGCTAATGCAGATGCGGGGGGAAAACCCCAAACTATTGCGTTGGTCCATCTCCCTGCAGGGGATGGACTTCACTGTGGAACATCGACCTGTGAAGGAGTAATTTATGGTATCCTTCATGTTTTGAAAGAAATATCATTTTGATCTGTTCCGTCGCATCACTCTGTTTTTTGTTAGTTATTTCACCCAGATGCGTTGGGAATATTGGGTGCCCTCCTTATTATACAATATGGAACACAAGATGAGTGGCACATCACACATGAGGTGCATGAGGGAAGCTGTGTGAGAGTCTCAGCGCTGGAACGGAAGAGGAGTAGCACATTACACATGAGGTGCATGACGGGAACTGTGCAAGAGCCTCAGCGCTGTAACACAAGATGAGTGGCACATCACACATGAAGTACATGAGAGGAGCTGTGTGAGCCTCAGCACTGGAACACAAGATAAGTGGAACATCACACATAAGGTGCATGAGGGGTGCTATGTGAGCATCAGAGCTGGAATGGAAGATGAGTAGCACATCACACACAAGGTGAATGAGGGGAGCTGTGTGAGCCTCAACGCTGGAACAGAAGATGAGTAGCACATCGCACATGAGGTGCATGAGGGCAGCTGTGTAAGAGTCTCAGCACTGGAATGGAAGATGAGTGTCATATCAAATATGAGGTGCATGAGGGGAGCTGTGTGAGAGCCTCAGTGCTGGAACACAAGATGAGTGGCACATCACGCATGAGGTGGATGAGGGGAGCTGTGTGAGCCTCAGCGCTGGAACACAAGATGAGTGGCACATCACACATGAGGTGATTGAGGGGAGCTGTGTGAGAGCCTCAGCGCTGGAACACAAGATGAGTGGCACATCACACATGATGTACATGAGGGGAGCTGTGTGAGCCTCAGCGCTGGAACACAAGATGAGTGGCATATCACGCATGAGGTGCATGAGGGGAGCTGTGTGAGCCTCAGCGCTGGAACACAAGATGAGTGGCACATCACACATGAGGTGCATGAGGGGAGCTGTGTAAGCCTCAGCGCTGGAACGCACGATGAGAAGCACATCAAACATGATGTGCACGTGGGGAGCTGTGTGAGAGGCTCAGTGCTGGAAAACAGGATGAGTGGCACATCACGCATGAGGTACATGAGGGGAGCTGTGTGAGCCTCAGCGCTGGAATGGAAGATGAGTAGCACATCACACATGAGGTGCATGAGGGGAGCTGTGTGAGAGTCTCAGCGATGGAACGGAAGAAGAGTAGCACATCACACATGAGGTGCAGGAGGGGAGCTGTGCAAGAGCCTCAGCGCTGGAACACAAGATGAGTGGCACATCACACATGAGGTACATGAGGGGAGCTGTGTGCGCCTCAGCGCTGGATAACAAGATGAGTGGCACATCACACATGAGGTGCATGAGGGGAGCTGTGTGAGAGTCTCAGCGCTGGAACGGAAGAAGAGTAGCAAGCACATCACACATGAGGTGCATGTGAGGAGCTGTGTGAGAGTCTCAGCACTGGAACGGAAAATGAGTAGCACATCACACATGAGGTGTATGAGGGGAGCTGTGCAAGAGTCTCAGCGCTGGAACACAAGATGAGTGGCACATCACACATAAGGTGCATGAGGGGAGTTGTACGAGAGCCTAAGCGCTGGAACACCAGATGAGTGGCACATCACACTTGAGGTACATAAGGGGAGCTGTGTGAACCTCAGCACTGGAACACAAGATGAGTGGCACATCACACATGAGGTGAATGAGGGGAGCTGTGGGAGCCTCAGCGCTGGAACGGAAGATGAGTAGCACATCACACATGAGGTGTATGAGGGGAGCTGTGTGAGAGTCTTAGCACTGGAAAGGAAAATTAGTAGCACATCGCACATGAGGTGCATGAGGGGAGCTGTGTGAGAGTCTCAGCGCTGGAACACAAGATGAGTGGTGCATCACACATGAGGTGCAGGAGGGGAGCTGTGCGAGAGCCTTAGCGCTGGAACACAAGATGAGTGGCACATCACACATGAGGTACATAAGGGGAGCTGTGTGAGAGTCTCAGTGCTGGAACGGACGAAGGGTAGCACATCACACATGAGGTGGAGGAGGGGAGCTGTGTGAGAGCCTCAACGCTGGATAACAAGATGAGTGGCACATCACACATGAGGTGCATGAGGGGAGCTGTGTGAGCCTCAGCGCTGAAACGGAACATGAGTAGCACATCACTCATGAGGTGCATGAGGGGAGCTGTGCGATAGCCTCAACGCTGGAACGGAAGATGAGTAGCACATCACACATGAGGTGCATGAGGGGAGATGTGCGAGAGTCTCAGCGCTGGAACACAAGATGAGTGACACATGAGGTGCATGAGGGGAGTTGTACGAGAGCCTCTGCGCTGGAACACAAGATGAGTGGCACATCACACGTGAGGTACATAAGGGGAGCTGTGTGAACCTCAGCGCTGGAACACAAGATGAGCGGCACAGCACACATGAGGTGCATGAGGGGAGCTGTGTGAGAGCCTCAGTGCTGGAACACAAGATGAGTGGCACATCACACAAGAGGTACATGAGGGGAGCTGTGTGAGCCTCAGCGCTGGAACACAAGTTGAGTGGCACATCACACAGGAGGTGAATGAGGAGAGCTGTGTGAGAGTCTCAGCGCTGGAACTGAAGATGAGTGGCACATCGCACATGAGCTGCCTTGAAGGAGCTGTGAGAGCCTCAGTGCTGGAACGGAAGATTAGTGGCACATCACAATTGAGGTGCATGAGGGGAGCTTTGTGAGAGTCTCAGCGCTGGAATGGAAGATGAGTGGCATATCACACATGAGGTACATGAGGGGAGCTGTGTGAGCCTCAGCACTGGAACACAAGATGAGTGGCACATCACACATGAGGTGCATGAGGGTGTAGGAGAGTAGGATCTGCTTCACATGGGTACCCCCACTTTTTGCTGGCGTTTCACTGTTTTTCAACCTTAGAGTGGCTGCAGCCCTGCTAATCAGGACCCCAGCCTAGCTGCTTCCTAGCTAAAATGGTTTCCATGTACATTAGGTACATTTACAATTGAATTCTGGAGTGCCTTATAAGCCCTTAGTATATGGTATACTATGTACCTAGGGCATCGGTACCTCAGAGGCCTACCAGGGGCTGGAGCATGTATTATGCCACCCCTGGGATGCACTCCAAAATGGCACCACAGATCTGCTACTGCAGCCTGGGTAAGGGTGTGCTTGCACCCCTTACAGTGGTATAGGCTACCTATATCACTACCATTGCACACACATATAAAACCTATAAGTCACTCCTATGGCAGGCCTAAACAATCCTGAAGGTAGAGTGCTTGGTTTTTATGTGAGAGGATGCCCCTGCATGAGCAGAGCCCCTCTGCAGCATTCGGAGTACCTCCTCTGATGCTGTTTGTGGTGAAGCCTGACCATATACTCTTAAGTGCATTATAACCTTGCGGTAAATGTTGGGATGGCTGCACGGAAAAATGTTGTGTTTGGTGTCAAACGCTTTGGAATACTACCCCCCCCTGCCAGTTCTGGTGGCGTTAACAACTGGCCTTAAGATCCTGATCATTGTCATCAGTCTGGTCAGCAGTAGAGGCCTTCTAGCCCTACTTTCAACTCTTCCTGGAGGAATAAAGGAGGGAGCATTGTTGTCATCCTCCTCATCCTCATCCTCATCCAGGGGGGCTGTGTTCACCAGATCCTGATCATTGTCATCAGTCTGGTCAGCAGTAGAGGTAGGGTCAGGGGAGTTTCCACCCCTAGGCCCACCCCCAGCTGCTGCCCCACCCACTCTGCCTACCCCACCAGAACCACTAGGTCCTGGGAGATCATCCAGCTTGAGTATCTTTATGTGATGCTGGGTGGCGGGGGTAGCATTCCACCCTTCTAGAGGGAAAGACATGTTCACACTGGTCTAACCCGCTAGGACTTTCTACAGCCCTGGCATCACAAAATGGATGCCTCTGCAACAGACACGGGTCTGGCCTCCTGCTGCTGACCGAACTCCGGCAGGGGAGACCTGGACAATAGGTTTCCTGTCCCAAGGAGGTGTAACCACCTCCCCAGACAGGCAGATGTGTATTGTGGCTGGGCGGGAGCACTCTCTGATGCTTTGAAGTCCTGCACTGGGGGCACACTTGGTGTCTCTGTGCATAGTCCAGTTCAAACCGGTTGCAGGGGCTACCTGCCCCTGCTCTGGTGCAAAACTGGACAAAGGAAATGGGTGTAACCACCCTTCTTTCCAAACCCTCCCATAAGTGGGTCCCTAGAGAATGTCCAAAACCCAAACTTAGTATAAGTATGGGAACCCAGTCCTTGCGACTAGATTACCCTGGACAAAACTCTGCAACATCTATGGACCTTCGATGTTCTACTTTGACTAGAAGACTGAAGAAATCTCCCTTGGGGTCAAGGAGTGACTCCCCTTATGTTCAACAAAACCTTAAAGGGCATGATTAAAGGACTCCCAGAGAAGTTTAGGTGAAAATGGGACCTACGCTTGCCCTGCCTTTTATTTGCATACAGGGAGGTGCCTCAAAAGGGGGTTGGTTACAGCCCTTTTTAACTTTTGTTTGGTCACCCTGTCAGGGGTCCATTGTGTTTGGTGAAGGAAGGATGGGAGTTACCTCTCAAGCGTCCAAAGCAAGACATAGTGGACT
Organism: Triturus cristatus; assembly: GCF_964204655.1. Taxonomy (NCBI): domain Eukaryota; kingdom Metazoa; phylum Chordata; class Amphibia; order Caudata; family Salamandridae; genus Triturus; species Triturus cristatus. The sequence goes on from NC_140593.1 coordinate 417,345,789, forward strand.
ATGTACTTGGTCTACGCTCTAGGATGGCTGAGTACATGAAAAAGGCAAACAAAAACCTTGAGGCTAGCCAGGAACTGCAAAAAGCCTGGCATGACCAAATGGCTGTACTGACTGTTTACTAGCCAGGACAGAAAGTGCGGGTGTTGGAGCCTGTGGCCCCAGCAGCCCTCCAGGACAAATGGAGTGGCCCCCATACAATAGTTGAACAGAAAGGGGAGATTACCTTCTTGGTAGACCTCGGAACCCCTAGGAGTCCCCATAGGTTACCTCATGTCAACAGACTTAAACCATATGTTGACAGGGCAGACATGGGCTTGCTCATGGCTACTGATGAAAGACAGGAAGAAGAGAGTGACCCACTCCCTGACCTGCTTTCTCAGAACCCTGATGATGGGTCAGTTGATGGTGTAGCTTTGGCAGGCAGCCTCACTGCCTAGCAGCAAACTGACTGCAGAAACCTTCTCAGCCAGTTCAGACATATATTTTCTCTTACTCCAAGTCAGACTACGTGGTGCACTCATGAAGTGGACACTGGGGACAGTCTACCTGTGAAGAATAATATCTACAGGCAACCTGACCATGTCAGGGACTATATAAGGACAGAAGCTCAAAAGATGTTGGATTTGGGTGTGATTGAACCCTCAGTTAGCCCTTGGGCTAGTCCAGTAGTCCTGGTACCTAAACCTCACACCACAGATGGAAAGAGAGAAATGAGGTTTTGTGTAGACTACAGGGGTCTCAATGCAGTCACTAGGACTGATGCCCATCCCATCCCCAGGGCAGATGAGCTAATAGATACTTTGGCATCAGCCAAGTTTCTAAGCACACCTGACCTGACAGCTGGCTACTGGCAGATCAGACTAGCTGATGATGCAAAGCCAAAGACAGCATTTTCTACCCCTAGTGGGCACTATCAATTTGTGGTAATGCCCTTTGGTTTGAAGAATGCACCTGCCACTTTCCAAAGGTTGGTGAATCAAGTCCTTACAGGCCTGGAAGACTTTAGTGCAGCATTTCTAGATGATATTGCTGTCTTTAGCTCCACCTGGGGGGATCACCTGGTCCACCTGAGGAATGTTTTGGAGCCCTGAAAAAAGCAGGCCTAACTATCAAGGCTACTAAGTGTCAGATAGGGCAGAGTCAGGTTGTGTACCTGGGCCACCTTGTAGGTGGAGGCCAGGTTCAACCATTACAGAGCAAAATCCAGACCATAATGGACTGGGTTGCTCCAACTACCCAGACTCAGATGAGAGCCTTCTTAGGCTTGACTGGGTACTATAGGAGATTTGTCAAGGGGTATGGATCAATAGTGACACCCCTGAATGACTTAACTTCTAAAAAGATGCCCAAAAAGGTTCAGTGGACAGCTAGCCGTCAAAACGCATTTGATGATCTGAAGCAGGCCGTGTGCACTGCTCCCATTCTGCAGAGTCCTGACTACTCCAAGAGGTTCATTGTCCAAACAAATGCATCGGAATCGGGGGTGGGGGCTGTACTGTCACAATTGAATGATGAAGGTCAGGATCAGCCAGTAGCTTTCATAAGCAAAAGGCTGACCCCTAGAGAGAAACGTTGGTCAGCCATTGAGAGGGAGGACTTTGCTGTGGTTTGGGCTCTGAAGAAGTTGAGGCCATACTTGTTTGGTACTCACTTCCTTGTTCAGACAGACCATAAGTCCCTCTTATGGCTAAAACAAATGAAGGGTGAAAACCTCAAACTGCTTAGGTGGTCCATTTCCCTACAGGGGATAGACTTTAGAGTGGAACATAGACCTGGGAGTAACCATGCCAATGCAGATGGACGCTCTAGGTATTTCCACTTAGAACATGAAGACTCAATTGGTCACGGTTAGTTTAATGTTCCTGCATTTGGGGGGGGGGGTTTGTGTAGGAGAGTAGGATCTGCTTCACATGGGTACCCCCACCTTTTGCTGGTGTTTCACTGTTTTTCGACCTTAGTCTGGCTGTGGCCCTGCTAATCAGGACCCCAGCCTAGTTGCTTCCTCTCTAAAATGGATTCCATGTACATTAGGTACATTTACAATTGGATTCTGGAGTGCCTTATAAGCCCCTAGTATATGGTATACTATGTACCTAGGGCATAGGTACCTCAGAGGCCTACTAGGGGCTGAAACATGTATTTTGCCACCCCTGGGAAGCACTCCAAAATGGCACCACAGATCTGCTACTGCAGCCTGGGTAAGGGTGTGCTTGTATCCCTTACAGTGGCATAGGCTAACTATATCACTACCATTGCACACACATATAAAACCTATAAGTCACTCCTATGGCAGGCCTTAACAATCATGAAGGCAGTGTGCTTGGTTTTTATGTGAGAGGGTGCCCCTGCATGAGCAGAGCCCTTCTGCAGCGTTCGGAGTACCTCCTCTGATGCTGTTTGTGGTGCAGCCTGACCATATACTCCTAAGTGCATTATAAGCTCGCGGTAATTGCTAACTTTGGGATGGCTGCACGGAAACATGTCATGTTTGGTGTCAAACACTTTGGAATACGACCCCCCCCACCAGTTCTGGCGGGGGGGGGTAGTACTCCACCCTTCTAGAGGGAGAGACATATTCACACTGGTCTAACCCGGTAGGTCTTTCTACAGCCCTGGCATCACAAAATGGATGCCACTGCCACAGACACGGGTCTGGCCTCCTGCTGCTGACCGAAACTCCGGCAGAGGAGGCCTGGACAATAGGTTTCCTGTCCCAGGGAGGTGTAACCACCTCCCTAGACAGGCAGATGTGTATTGGGGCTAGGCAGGAGTACTCTCTGGTGCTTTGAAGTCCTGCACTCGGGGCACACTTGGTGTCCCTGTGCATAGTCCAGTTCAAACCGGTTGCAGGGGCTTCCTGCCCCTGCTCTGGTGCGACACTGGACAAAGGAGATGGGTGTAACCACCCCTCTTTCCAAACCCTCCCATAGGTGGGTCCCTAGAGTATGTCCAACCCCCAAACTTAGTATAAGTATGGAAACCCAGTCCTTGCGACTTTAGATTACTCTGGACGAAACTCTGCAACATATATCCTGGACCTTCGATGTTCTACTTTGACTATAAGTCTGAAGAAATCTCCCTTGGGGTCAAGGAGTGACTCCCCTGCTTGGCAGGCACCAAAGAAGCAACTGACCGGTCTGCATCACTGAAGCCCCCGGCGGACGCCGAAGTCTATGCATCACCAGAGGTGGATTTCCAAATTTCACCGAGGCTACCCTGAGCCCACAGCAAAGCTGAGGCCCGTGGCTATCGTGGGTGACGTGGAACCGTGAACCCTGGACTCCGTGAACTTTTGCAGCAACACTATCTTCCTGGTCTTCTCGAAGTTGTGCTTTGGGCTCCGAGTAGCCCCAGCCTTGAGCATCTCCTGCACCGAAGATTGCTGGCCTCCACTCCTCGAATTTCCAATAACTTGCCACTGCCAAGTCTTGTTGGGTCCAATCTGGTCGCCGACACCGCAGCACTCGACAGACTTCGTGGGCAGCTCGAATCCAGCTCCTGGTCGTCATTGGCGCATCCTGGACCTCATGGCTGAAGAGTCAAGACACCCGTCAACTCACCTGAAGCACCCGACATCTGTGGGCATTGGTCCATCCTGCTCTCGGTCACTGGCAAGTGACCCAGACTCTGTCCCCTCTGCTCTCAGGTTCCTTCCATCCTAGATACAGGCTTGGATCGCTTCGGACACTTCTCCTCTTCACGGCAGCAGCACTTCTTCGCCAGCTTCCATTGAAGTCGACGACGCGACCCGACACCAAAAGACACCTATGTACCCGGCCTGATATATGCTGTCCACTCGTTCTAGTGGGCACCTTGTCTCAGTCCAAACAACCCCTTATGGTGAATTGGTTAAAGACAACCTTTATTGAAAGCTATCCTAGTGGTAGCTATGGAGAGCAGCCTTCAGGCTAAGTCTTGAAGGAATGTTAAGCAGCTTGTTTTACCAGTCTATAATCTCTTGAATGATCAAATGAAAGGACAACCACACCAGTTATATATTTAAAATACATGTATTTAAGATAAAACACACCCCTCTAGTCTCTTTATGAGACTAGAGTTCGAAGTACTTAATTTACAAGTTAGCAATCAACAGTAATAGCACAAATACATGTTTCGGCCCTAGGGCGTACCAAACAATATACCAATAAAGTGGTATAAGAACCACGACTGAAATAGACACAAGGCCTAGAGCCTGTAGAATCGCTGGGGCCCCAAGGAACCACCCAAGGAAGTGACACAGGGGACCCACGGGGGCCGTGTGCAGTGTGTAAACAAAACCGCGGGTTCCCGTTAGCTTCTATGGGGAATGTCGCGGTTGGAAATTTAAAGATTAGGGACACTTAGAATCGAGTTAGGACCAAACCCTTTTGAACTTAAGAAGTTCTAGGGCTAGCACCCACGGGAGCACCGGAGTACTCGTGTTACTTCACCCAGGGAAGCCGGCTGCATAGATGTCTTTTGGTGTCGGGTAGCGTCGTCGATTTCAATGGCAGCTGGCGAAGAAGTGCTGCTGCCGTGAAGAGGAGAAGTGTCCGAAGAGATCCAAGCCTGTATCTAGGATGGAAGAAACCTGAAAGCAGAGGGGACAGAGTCTGAGTCACTTGCCAGTGACCGAGGGCAGGATGGACCAATGGCCACAGATTTCGGGTGCTTCAGGTGAGTTGACAAGTGTCTTGACTCTTCAGCCACGAGGTCCAGGAGGCGTTGACGATGTCCACGATGTCCACGAGCCGGATTCGTGCTGGCCCACGAAGTCTGTCGAGTGCTGCGGTGTCGGCGACCAGATTTGACAGAACAAGCCTTGGCAAAGGCAAGTCTCATGGAAAGAGAAGAAGGACGTTGGTGCAGACCAGCAAGGTCTGAGGGACTCACCCAGCGAGGGTAAATCGGGGCATGTCTGGAGCAACCAGGAATGCCCAAGCAGAAGAGGTGTTGCCTTCGTCTGGACCCACTAGAAAACGGGCTAGCGATCGCAAAGGAGCCTTGAGCGGTCGCACTGGAACCTGGCCCACGGGTCACTCGTGGAGTGGAGGCCAGAGATCTTCAGTGCAGTCAGTGCTCAAGGTTGGGGCTACACGGAGCCCAAAGCAAAACTTCAAGGATAAACAGGAAGTTGATGTACCAGCAATAGTATGCGGTACCCAGGTGTCACGGTTCCTCGTCACCTACGATAGCCACGGGCCTCAGCTTTGCTGTGGACTCGGGGTAGCCTCAGGGAAGTCAGGAAATCCACCTCTGGTGATGCAGAGACTTCGACGTCCAACGGGAGCTTCGCAATTGCAGACCGGACAGTTGCTGCTTTGGTGCCTGCTAAGCAGGGGAGTCACTCCTTGACCCCAAGGGAGATTTCTTCCATCTTCTAGTTGAGATAGAAAGTCGAAGGTCCAGGATATATATATTGCAGAGTTTCGTCTAGGGTAATCTAAAGTCGCAAGGGCTGGGTTCCCATATTTATACTAAGTTTGGGGGTTGGACATACTCTAGGGACCCACCTATGGGAGGGTTTGGAAAGAGGGTGGTTACATCCATTTCCTTTGTACTGTGTCACGCCAGAGCAGGGACAGGTAGCCCCTGCAACAGGTTTAAACTGGACTATGCACAGGGACACCAAGTGTGCCCCCAGAGCAGGACTTCAAAGCATCAGAGAGTGCTCCCGCCCAGCCCCAATACACATCTGCCTGTCTGGGGAGGTGGTTACACCTCCATGGGACAGGAAACCTATTGTCCAGGCATCCCCTACCAGAGTTTCATCAGCAGCAGGAGGCCAGACCCGTGTCTGTGGAAGAGGCATCCATTTTGTGATGCCAGGGCTGTAGAAAGTCTTTACCGGGTTAGACCAGTGTGAACATGTCTCTCCCTCTAGAAGGGTGGAATGCTACCCCCGCCGCCAGAACTGGCAGGGGGGGGTAGTATTCCAAAGCGTTTGACACCAAACACGACAGGTTTCCGTGCAGCCAGTCCAAAGTTAGCATTTACTGCAAGGTTATAATGCACTTAGGAGTATATGGTCAGGCTGCACCAAAAACAGCATCAGAGGAGGTACTCCGAAAGCTGCAGAGGGGCTCTGCTCATGCAGGGGCACCCTCTCACATAAAAACCAAGCACTCTGCCTTCAGGATTGTTTAGGCCTGCCATAGGAGTGACTTATAGGTTTTATATGTGTGTGCAATGGTAGTGATATAGGTAGCCTATACCAAAGTAAGGGGTGCAAGCCCCACCTTACCCAGGCTGCAGTAGCAGACCTGTGGTGTCATTTTGGAGAGCTTCCCAGGGGTGGCTGTTGGAGCCGGCCTCGTGGCGTGGTCCTGTTCCCCCTTGCTAAGCCGCACGAGGTCCCATGCACCTCGGGGCTCCTCCATTTTGGATTGTACGTGACTCTACGCACCCGCCTACGTGACCCAGCTCCACCCGGCCTCGGTCCCTGCGAGGCCCGACATCGAGGCGCCAACCCCTGGCCAGGGGGATACCACGTGGACACTTCCCCACTCCCAGCGGAGGGCAGTATCGATGGGACCCCCAACCGTCCTTCCACACCTAGGTGCGATCGCCCCACAGCTCTCTGGGGCCTGGCGCCTCTCCTGCTGGGCGTCTGGCCGCCCCCAACTCGGTCTCTCCGCCCCCCCCGGGCGCAAGGGTCCGGACATCAAAGGGCTCCAGACCTATATCTGGGGCGACCCGGCAACAAGACAGCAGTTGTATCCCGGAGTCAAGAGCCCTGCTGATCGGATCGCGGCTGACCCTACGGAGAAAAGACTCATCCTGAAACCACACTCTGAGCCCTGCTGACGACGTCGCGGCTCCACCGTGCTTAAAGACCTTCACGAACCTTTGGGGCCCTGCTGACGCTGTCGCGGCCCGACCTTGTTGAACTTACCATCAGAGCCCAGCTGACCTCGTCGCGGCTCGACTGAAGCGGACCTACCTTCGGGGCCCTGCTGACTGTGTCGCGGCTCGACCCAAGCGGAACTACCACCCGAGCCCTGCAGACACCGTCGCGGCTCTCCACGTCCGAGCTGCTTTGAGACCAGCACGCAAGGTCTGGAGCAGAGCCTCCCCGTACCAGGCTGGTACTAAGACTGTCCTGCTACCCTATCCCTACAAAGACATTGAGACTCTTTCTGGATCACTCGATCCCCCTGTAAATATATTGAATGTGCTACCATTGATAAAGTACCAAGATAAGCAACGGATACGGAGTCCTGTGTGGTGGTGTTACTGGGCCTAGTACGATCACAGGAGAAGGACCTCTCCTAGGAGGCTTCTCAGCGGCGCTCGGCTATAACTTTGCGGTAGGAAGGTGCCCCGGAGTAGTCCCCCCCGACTCCCCGGTGGTCCTCCCTCCAACAGTGGCATAATACATGCTTCAGCCCCTGGTAGGCCTCTGAGGTACCTATGCCCTAGGTACATAGTATACCATATACTAAGGGCTTATAAGGCACTCCAGAATCCAATTATAAATGTACCTAATGTACATGGGATCCATTTTAGAGTGGAAGCAGCTAGGCTGGGGTCCTGGTTAGCAGGGCCACAGCCAGACTAAGGTCGAAAAACAGTGAAACACCAGCAAAAAGTGGGGGTACCCATGTTAAGCAGATCCTACTCTCCTACAGGGGAGCTGTGTGAGAGTCTCAGCGCTGGAACGGAAGATGAGTAGCACATCACACATGGGGGTCATGAGGGGAGCTGTGAGAGAGCCTCAGCGCTGGAACAAAAGATGAGTGGCACACCACACATGAGGTACATGAGGTGAGCTGTGGGAGCCTCAGCGCTGGAACACAAAATGAGAGGCATATCACACATGAGGTGCATGAGGGGAGCTGTGTGAGCCTCAGCGCTGGAACAGAAGATGAGTGGCACATCACACATGAGGTGCATGAGGGGAGCTGTGCGAGAGCCTGAGCCCTGGAACACAAGATGAGTGGCACATCACACATGAGGTACATGAGGGGAGCTGTGTTTGAGTCTCAGCACTGGAACGGAAGATGAGTAGCACATCACACATGTGGTGCATGAGGAGAGCTGTGTGAGCCTCAGCGCTGGAACACAAGATGAGTGGCACATAGCACATGATGTGCATGAGGGAAGCTGTGTGAACCTCAGCGCTGGAACGGAAGATGAGTGGCACGTCTCACATGAGGTGCATGAGGGGAGCTGTGCGAGAGTCTCAGCGCTGGAACACAAGATGAGTGGCACATCACACATGAGGTGCATGAGGGGAGCTGTGCAAGAGCCTCAGCGCTGGAACAGAAGATGAGTTGCACATCACACATGAGGTGCATGAGGGGAGATGTGTGAGCCTAAGCACTGGAACATAAGATGAGTGGCACATCACACATTAGGTGCATGAGGGGAGCTGTGTGAGAGTCTCAGCACTGGAACGGTAGATGCGTGGCACATCACACATGAGGTGCATGAGGGGAGCTGTGCGAGAGCCTCAGCGCTGGAAAACAAGATGAGTAGCACATCACACACAAGGTGATTGAGGGGAGATGTGTGAGCCTCAGCACCGGAATGGAAGATAAGTGGCACATCACACATGAGGTGCATGAGGGGAGCTGTGTGAGAGTCTCAGCACTTGAACGGAGGATGAGTGACACATTGTGAGAAGTTGGCTTGATATATGATGTTCACTAGTTATAGTGGGCCCCCTGTATCAGTCCAAACAACCCGTTATGGTGAATAGGTTAAAGACAACCTTTACTGAAAGGTATCCTAGTGGTAGCTATGAAGAGCAGCCTTCAGGCTAAGTCTTGAAGGAGTGTAAAGCAGCTTGTTTTACCACACTATAATCTCTTGAATGACCAAATGAAAGGACAACCACACCGGGTATATGTTGGAAACGGGTAGCGTGGTGCAGAGCGGGCGGGCCAAACTCCGGAGGAAATGTGCAAAGCATCCACGCAGTACACACAGGCGACACACAAGGCACACTACAAAAAGAGACACCACACCAGTTTAGGTAAAAATAACTTTTGTATTATCCAAAACCACAAGGTGTCAATAGGCAATCTCTGTACTGCGCCAACTGGCGCTCGGTTAACATTTACAGGGGGGGAATTATGTACAGGGCAGGGCCAATCGGGCCCCTGCCGGAATCATTGCGATTTAGAAGATAGTGTAAAAGTAAGTCCATTAGCTGCAACCTGCAATAAAGTCAACTCAGGGCATAACCTTAGGCGTTAGTCCGGACCACCTGTTATAAAACACATCATGACCTGACCATATCCCTTAACAACCTGGAGGTCCCCTGAGGCAGGAATCAAAATAGGCAGTTCATTCACCTTAAAACCTGGCATCTAGACATAGCGCTGCATACAACACATGACAAGCACTTTAAATCATAGCCATTGACATAGCGCTTAAGAGCGTGACATTTGAATATAGCGCCGCACATATCACGGCGAAAGAGCTTTGTTGGAAGGCGTTCCCCGGGGAGGCTACGGAATGCGTTCCTGACCACCCGGAGGCCCACCTTTCCCAGAGTTAGGCCGAGCAAGAGCGGGGAGGCCCTTCCTGGAAGGGTCTCATACCTAGGATGGCACACGCTGCGCTTACTCTCTTCGGATAGAGGGACACCACACAGTAATTCGTTGTAAGACAATAGACTTTTATCGTTAGTTGTCAGGGATCTTTATGATCCGGAAGGCAGGTGCAGAATTGAGACCACAAGCGGCAGCGATCTCGTGATGAGGGGAGAGGGGTAGCGGGACAGTCTTTGAATCAGTGTCTCTGCGAGGTATCCGGCGCACAGCTCTCAATCCTCGAGCTGAGGGGATGTTGCTTCTCTCGGCAATCTCTGCCGTTTCTCTTGGAGGAGCGGGCCGCGAGTCACTCAGCAGGCACCGGAGGTTCGTAGTTCGGGGAGCCGCGACGGCGTCAGCAGGGCTCAGATGGTTCAGAGTTCGGGGAGCCGCGACAGCGTCAGCAGGGCTCAGATGGTTCAGAGTTCGGGGAGCCGCGACAGCGTCAGCAGGGCTCAGATGGTTCAGAGTTCGGGGAGCCGCGACAGCGTCAGCAGGGCTCAGATGGTTCAGAGTTCTTCGGTTCGGGGAGGGATCGAGCAGGCTCTCGTCAGTCCAGTTCTTCTCTGCTCTCGTCCCTTCAGCACCCCTTGTTATACTCCCCCTCCTCTTTGAAGTCCGGAGTCCTCGCGGAGAGGGGTCTGGTGCCTGGGGGGCGGTGTGTAGGGGTTTCCTGTTGCTCGGCCCTTTGATCTGTTCAGGTGGGTCCGGGAGGGACTCCAGACACCCAGCGGGCGAAGCGCCTGCTCCCCGGGAGCCTGGTGGTCGATCGAAACCTCCCTCGGGGGAGAGACCAGAGGTGTGACAGGATCGGCGCCTCTCGTCTGGTTTGGGAGGGTTTTACTCTCCCTCGGCCGGGCATGCGTGTTGGGGATCTGGCCGGCCCTCGGGATGCTGGCCCACGGGGGCCGGAAGGCTGTATCAACGAGGTTCGGCGTGGTTGCAGGGTAGCTTGCTGGTCGGGAGGGCCCACGCCACGAGGCCGGTCTCACACGTGCCCCCCCCAGCTGAAAGGCGGGGAGAACTACCCATCCACTTGGGGGTTCTCCTCGCTGAAGCGGAAGAATCGGGACAGGCCGTCCGCGTTGGCGTGGTCCGTCCCGGGGCGATGTTCCACCGTGAAATCCATCTCCTGGAGGGAGATGGACCAGCGTAGCAGCTTGGGGTTTTCCCCTCGCATCTGCATCAACCACCGCAAGGGTCAGTGATCCGTTTGTACTCGGAAGTGTGTTCCGAACAGGTAGGGCCGTAGCTTTTTGAGGGCCCAGACTACTGCGAAGGTCTCTCTTTCAATGGTGCTCCACCGCTGTTCTCGGGGCAGCAACCTTCGGCTGATGAAGGCTATGGGCCCATCTATGCCCTTGACGTCGAACTGGGAGAGGACTGCCCCGATGCCGTGTTCAGAGGCGTCCGTCTGGACCACAAACTCCTGGGCGTAGTCGGGTGCTTTGAGCACCGGAGCCGCGCCACATGGCGGCCTTTAGGGTGTCGAACGCCTTCTGGCAGGAGGGAGTCCAGTGTACTTTCTTGGGGTGTTTTTTGGAGGTTAGTTCTGTGAGGGGGCCTGCAATGCTGCCATAGTTCTTAATAAACCTCCGGTAGTAACCGGTGAGCCCCAGGAAGGCCCGGACTTGTCGTGGGGGGTTCCCAGGACAAGATGGTGTCGATCTTCGGCTGGAGGGTGGCGACCTGCCCGCTTCCCACCTGGTGCCCCAGATAGGTCACGGAGCCGTGCCCAATTTGACATTTGCTGGCTTTGATGGTGAGGCAGGCCCGGCGCAGAGCCAGCAGGACTTGTCGGAGGTGCTGGAGGTGCTCGGTCCATTGGGAGCTGAATACCGCTATATCGTCGAGGTATGCTGCGCTGAACCCCTCTAGTCCGGACAGGACCCTGTTCACCAGCCGCTGGAAGGTGGCCGGGGCATTCTTCATTCCAAACGGCATCACCCTAAAGCGGTAGTGCCCATCCGGGGTGGAGAAGGCGGAGCGCTCCTTGGCTCCCTCGGTGAGGGCAATCTGCCAGTATCCACTAGTTAGGTCGAAGGTGCTGAGGTAGCGAGCGGCCCCGAGGCGGTCAATGAGCTCGTCGGCACGGGGGATAGGGTGAGCGTCCGCTCGGGTGACCGCATTGAGTCCTCAGTAGTCCACGCAAAACCTCAGCTCGGGGGCGACACCCGGGGTAGCCGCTTTCGGAACCAGGACTATCGGGCTGGCCCAGGGGCTGTCGCAGGGTTCAATCACCCCAAGGTCCAGCATCTTCGCCACCTCGGTCTGGATGCAGGTTCGGACCCGATCAGGGACCCGGTAGGCCCGGTGTCTCACTGGCGGGCTGTCGCCGGTGTTCACGTCGTGGACACACCAGTTGGTGACCCCAGGGGTTAGGGAGAAGAGGTCCGCGAACTGCCTTAGTAGCTGGCGGCAGTCGTCGGACTGTTGGGCTGTGAGGGTGGTTGATAGTCTCACCCCCTCCACGGAACCATCGGTCTCTTTCGCCCCCAGGGGGTCTGGAAGGGGCTCGGTGTCTTCTTCGGCCCCATCGTCGGTGGCCAGGAGTAAACTCAATTCCGTCCGTACAAAGTGGGGTTTGAGGCGGTTCACGTGGAGAACCCGGAGGGGGTTCCGCGGGGACTGCACATCGACGAGATAGGTGACTTGGCTCTTCCGCTCGACCACCTTGAAGGGTCCAGTCCATTTATCTTGGAGGGCGCAGGGTTTCACCGGGGCCATGACCCAGACTTGTTGGCCCGGCTGAAACTCGACCAGCGTAGCATTCTGGTCATACCAGCGTTTCATCTCTTCCTGGCTAGCCTCGAGGTTCGCCTCTGCGAGTTTTGGGAATTTCCGGGTTTGGTTGCGGAGCGCCAAGATGTATCGGAACACATCCGGAGGGGTCCCCCGGGGAGTCGTTTCCCAACCCTCCTTGACCAGGCTCAGGGGTCCCCGGACGGGGTGTCCATATAGCAGTTCAAATGGGCTGAATCCCAGGGATTTTTGTGGAACCTCCCGGTAGGCGAACAGGAGGCATGGGAGGAGGACGTCCCACCTCCGGCGTAGGGGTTCCTCGAGGCCCATGATCATTCCTTTCAGTGTTTTGTTAAAGCGCTCGACTAGGCCGTTTCCTTGGGGGTGGTACGGGGTGGTGAACTTGTACGATACTCCGCACTGCTGCCAGAGGGACCTCATATATCGGGAGATAAAGTTCGTACCCCGGTCACTCACGACTTCGCGGGGGAACCCCACGCGGGAGAAGATCCCCATCAAGGTCCGGCCTACCACGGGGGCCGTCACGGTGCGGAGAGGGATTGCTTCGGGGTAACGGGTGGCATGATCCACCAGGACGAGGATGAACCGGTGGCCCTGGGCGGTCTTGGGGTCCAGTGGTCCCACGATGTCGATTCCTACCCGCTCAAAAGGGGTACTGACGACTGGGAAGGGTTGTAGCGGAGCCTTGCGCTTCCCCCCACTCTTTCCGCTGGCCTGGCACGTGGGGCAGGACTTGCAGTGGGCCTCCACATTTGCTCGCATCTTGGGCCAATAGAAGTGGGTGACGAGTCATTGGTAGGTCTTATCTTGGCCTAAGTGTCCGGCCAGGGGTACATCATGGGCCAGGCCCAGGAGGAGACTTCGGAAGCTCCGGGGTACCACTAGTACTCGGGCCGATCCCAACTCGGCCGACTTCTGTTCGCTGTACAGGAGGCCGTTTTCCCAGTATACCCAGTGGGTGCCGGTCCGGTCGCCTGCTGCTTGGGCCTCGGCCTGTTGTCGGGGTCCAATGAGGGACGGGCAGGTGGATTGTTCTTGGCAGAATTCTTCACGGGAGGGGCCCCCTTCGCAGTGCCACTGGGCCAGTTCTGGCAGGTCCCCGAGTTCGGTCAGGGGTTCGGGGTCGGAAGGCACGGACCCCTCGTCGGGAGCGGTCATTTCGTCCGGAAGGGGGTCGTTGGCCCCTGGTGGCGCATACTGGACCTCGGGGATGGTGGCGGTGCTTAGCGGCATGGCTTCTCCCCCCTCGGAGGAAGGCACTCTGAGAGTCATCGAGCGCGTGGTGGCGCATACCCATTCGGGTAGGCCCATCATCTCGAGATGGGCTCTTCGTTCCACTTGTCCCCACGGGGAATTCTCAAGGTCGTTGCCCAGGAGGCAGTCCACGGGCTGGGAGGTTCGGACCGCCACCTTTAACATGCCGGTGACTCCCCCCCCATTCGAAGGGGACTAGGGCCATCCGGCAGAGGCTCTCGGAATTGTCTGATGATATGACGGGACAAAAGGCGCCGGGCAGGATCTGATCTTCGGAGACCAGGTGACAATGAACCGCCGTGACACTCGCCCCCGTGTCCCGGAGGCCCTCGACGCGGTGACTGTTGACCGTTACCTGCTGTCGGTACTTCTTCGTGTTGGCGGGCAGGGACGTTCCGGGGACCATCTCCCGGTCCCCTAGGGAGACCAAGGCCATGGCGGCTGGTTCCCATTCTTCGGAGTCTTCCATCTCTTCCCCCAGGGCTACGGAGGCCATTTGTCGAGCCGGCGGGGTTGTTGGGGCGGTTCGCTTGTACATGGGACATTGAGGGTCGCTGGCATAGTGTCCGGTCTGTTGGCAGCGGAAACAGGTGATCCTCACTCGGGGCCCCGGCCTCCCCGGTGGCCCGGTGCTGGCCGGAGGTGGAGATGGAAAGGGCGGAGGTTGTCCTCTGGGGGGGCTGAGCGGGGATCCCCCCGGGAGTTCCCTTGGCCGGCCTTGATTCCCTCCGCCCCTCTGGCGGGGGGTCCCTGACTGTGGCGACTCTAGTCTCCCACGGTTCCGCGGGAGGCCCGGGTGTTTACCCACCGGTCAGCCTCGACGGCCAGTTTCCGAGGGTCTGTGAGTTTGCTGTCCAGGAGGTGCTGGCGCAGCTCTACAAAGCAATTAGCGGACAAGTGTTCCCATGCGATTAGGTCGAACACCTCCTCAAAGGTGGAGACCTTGCTGCCCTTGATACACCCGTCCAAGGCCCGGCTGTAAAAGTTCACGTACTCCACCCAGGTGGTACCGGGTATCTTCTTGCAGTCTCTAAACCGTTGCCGGTACATTTCAGGGGTGAGCCCATATCTGGCTACTAGGGCCTCTTTCATGTGACTGTAGGAGTTCATCACCGTGGAGGGCAGGTCCAGCAGGGTATCTCTTCCCTCGCTCAGGAACCGGCCCCGCAGCCCAGCCCCCCAGTCTTTCTGCGGGACTCGGTGGGAGGTCATGGCGACTTCGTAGGCTTTGAACCATTGCTGGATGTCGTCGTTCTTATAGTATTCTTTCACCACATCTTTGGGGATGTGGACCTTTGGTTCCACGGTGGAGGAGATGGGTTGGGTTTCCGAGGGTCTGGCCTCCGCATTCTTAGCCTTGAGCTCGATCTCTTTCAGGCTACGTTCGTGCTCCAGTTGGAGTTTACTTTCTTCGTGTTCTCTTTGTCGTTTCTTTTCCTCGAGTTCTCCTTGTAGGCGTAACTGTTCCACCGCCAGCTTTTTTTCGGCCAGTTTTAGCTCTCCTTCGATTTTTAATTTTGCTAGTTCTAGTTTGTGGTTGCGACCTCTTTCTCGGTCCTCTAGTTCCTCTGGGGATAGGCCCCCCCTCGGGGGCGCCGTTCCTCCCCGGGGTGCTTCGTGGTTCGTTAGGAGGCTCTCCTTCTGTTTGTGCCCGGGGAGTTCCCGCCTCGACCCAGGTTTTTAATGCCCCCTGGAAGTCCTCTTTCGTGCTTAGTCCGTTAGTAGCGATTCCAAGGTCTTTGCAAAATTGTTTCAGTTCTCGGTGCGTATAAGATTCTAACTGGTCCTTTTGGAATGTCGTGCTCGGGTTGGTGCCTGCGGCACCTAGGGAAGTTTCTCCTTCCATTTCTTCTTGGTAGTGCGTCAGCCGTCTACTGCACGATCTCTAGGTGTTGGCTCGGATCCCGTCGCCTGCCACCAAATGTTGGAAGGCGTTCCCCGGGGAGGCTACGGAATGCGTTCCTGACCACCCGGAGGCCCACCTTTCCCAGAGTTAGGCCGAGCAAGAGCGGGGAGGCCCTTCCTGGAAGGGTCTCGTACCTAGGATGGCACACGCTACGCTTACTCTCTTCGGATAGAGGGACACCACACAGTAATTCGTTGTAAGGCAATAGACTTTTATCGTTAGTTGTCAGGGATCTTTATGATCCGGAAGGCAGGTGCAGAATTGAGACCACAAGCGGCAGCGATCTCGTGATGAGGGGAGAGGGGTAGCGGGACAGTCTTTGAATCAGTGTCTGTGCAAGGTATCCGGCGCACAGCTCTCAATCCTCGAGCTGAGGGGATGTTGCTTCTCTCGGCAATCTCTGCCGTTTCTCTTGGAGGAGCGGGCCGCGAGTCACTCAGCAGGCACCGGAGGTTCGTAGTTCGGGGAGCCGCGACGGCGTCAGCAGGGCTCAGATGGTTCAGAGTTCGGGGAGCCGCGTCAGCGTCAGCAGGGCTCAGATGGTTCAGAGTACGGGGAGCCGCGACAGCGTCAGCAGGGCTCAGATGGTTCAGAGTTCGGGGAGCCGCGACAGCGTCAGCAGGGCTCAGATGGTTCAGAGTTCTTCGGTTCGGGGAGGGATCGAGCCGCGACCAAGTCAGCAGGCTCTCGTCAGTCCAGTTCTTCTCTGCTCTCGTCCCTTCAGCACCCCTTGTTATACTCCCCCTCCTCTTTGAAGTCCGGAGTCCTCGCGGAGAGGGGTCTGGTGCCTGGGGGGCGGTGTGTAGGGGTTTCCTGTCGCTCGGCCCTTTGATCTGTTCAGGTGGGTCCGGGAGGGACTCCAGACACCCAGCGGGCGAGGCGCCTGCTCCCCGGGAGCCTGGTGGTCGATCGAAACCTCCCTCGGGGGAGAGACCAGAGGTGTGACAGGATCGGCGCCTCTCGGTCTGGTTTGGGAGGGTTTCACTCTCCCTCGGCCGGGCATGCGTATTGGGGATCTGGCCGGCCCTCGGGATGCTGGCCCACGGGGGCCGGAAGGCTGTATCAACGAGGTTCGGCGTGGTTGCAGGGTAGCTTGCTGGTCGGGAGGGCCCACGCCACGAGGCCGGTCTCACATGTGCCCCCCCCAGCTGAAAGGCGGGGAGAACTACCCATCCACTTGGGGGTTCTCCTCGCTGAAGCGGAAGAATCGGGACAGGCCGTCCGCGTTGGCGTGGTCCGTCCCGGGGCGATGTTCCACCGTGAAATCCCTCCCCTGGAGGGAGATGGACCAGCGTAGCAGCTTGGGGTTTTCCCCTCGCATCTGCATCAACCACCGCAAGGGTCGGTGATCCGTTTGTACTCGGAAGTGTGTTCCGAACAGGTAGGGCCGTAGCTTTTTGAGGGCCCAGACTACTGCGAAGGTCTCTCTTTCAATGGTGCTCCACCGCTGTTCTCGGGGCAGCAACCTTCGGCTGATGAAGGCTATGGGCCGATCTATGCCCTTGACGTCGAACTGGGAGAGGACTACCCCGATGCCGTGTTCAGAGGCGTCCGTCTGGACCACAAACTCCTGGGCGTA
This sequence comes from Triturus cristatus, assembly GCF_964204655.1. Classification (NCBI taxonomy): domain Eukaryota; kingdom Metazoa; phylum Chordata; class Amphibia; order Caudata; family Salamandridae; genus Triturus; species Triturus cristatus. Next base: position 417,362,812 of record NC_140593.1, read on the forward strand.
GTCGGGTGCTTTGAGCACCGGAGCCGCGCACATGGCGGCCTTTAGGGTGTCAAACGCCTTCTGGCAGGAGGGAGTCCAGTGTACTTTCTTGGGGTGTTTTTTGGAGGTTAGTTCTGTGAGGGGGCCTGCGATGCTGCCATAGTTCTTAATAAACCTCCGGTAGTAACCGGTGAGGCCCAGGAAGGCCCGGACTTCCGTTTGGGTCGTGGGGGGTTCCCAGGACAAGATGGCGTCGATCTTCGGCTGGAGGGGGGCGACCTGCCCGCTTCCCACCTGGTGCCCCAGATAGGTTACGGAGCCGTGCCCAATTTGACATTTGCTGGCTTTGATGGTGAGGCCGGCCCGGCGCAGAGCCAGCAGGACTTGTCGGAGGTGCTGGAGGTTCTCGGTCCATTGGGAGCTGAATACCGCTATATCGTCGAGGTATGCTGCGCTGAACCCCTCTAGTCCGGACAGGACCCTGTTCACCAGCCGCTGGAAGGTGGCCGGGGCATTCTTCATTCCAAACGGCATCACCCTAAAGCGGTAGTGCCCATCCGGGGTGGAGAAGGCGGAGCGCTCCTTGGCTCCCTCGGTGAGGGCAATCTGCCAGTATCCACTAGTTAGGTCGAAGGTGCTGAGGTAGCGAGCGGCCCCGAGGCGGTCAATGAGCTCGTCGGCACGGGGGATAGGGTGAGCGTCCGCTCGGGTGACCGCATTGAGTCCTCGGTAGTCCACGCAAAACCTCAGCTCGGGGGCGACACCCGGGGTAGCCGCTTTCGGAACCAGGACTACCGGGCTGGCCCAGGGGCTGTCGGAGGGTTCAATCACCCCGAGGTCCAGCATCTTCGCCACCTCGGTCTGGATGCAGGTTCGGACCCGATCAGGGACCCGGTAGGCCCGGTGTCTCACTGGCGGGCTGTCGCCGGTGTTCACGTCGTGGACACACCAGTTGGTGACCCCAGGGGTTAGGGAGAAGAGGTCCGCGAACTGCCTTAGTAGCTGGCGGCAGTCGTCGGACTGTTGGGCTGTGAGGGTGGTTGATAGTCTCACCCCCTCCACGGAACCATCGGTCTCTTTCGCCCCCAGGGGGTCTGGAAGGGGCTCGGTGTCTTCTTCGGCCCCATCGTCGGTGGCCAGGAGTAAACTCAATTCCGTCCGTACAAAGTGGGGTTTGAGGCGGTTCACGTGGAGAACCCGGAGGGGGTTCCGCGGGGACTGCACATCGACGAGATAGGTGACGTGGCTCTTCCGCTCGACCACCTTGAAGGGTCCAGTCCATTTATCTTGGAGGGCGCAGGGTTTCACCGGGGCCATGACCCAGACTTGTTGGCCCGGCTGAAACTCGACCAGCGTAGCATTCTGGTCATACCAGCGTTTCATCTCTTCCTGGCTAGCCTCGAGGTTCGCCTCTGCGAGTTCTCGGAATTTCCGGGTCTGGTTGCGGAGCGCCAAGATGTATCGGAACACATCCGGAGGGGTCCCCCGGGGAGTCGTTTCCCAACCCTCCTTGACCAGGCTCAGGGGTCCCCGGACGGGGTGTCCATTTAGCAGTTCGAATGGGCTGAATCCCAGGGATTCTTGTGGAACCTCCCGGTAGGCGAACAGGAGGCATGGGAGGAGGACGTCCCACCTCTGGCGTAGGGGTTCCTCGAGGCCCATGATCATTCCTTTCAGTGTTTTGTTAAAGCGCTCGACTAGGCCGTTTCCTTGGGGGTGGTACGGGGTGGTGAACTTGTAGGATACTCCGCACTGCTGCCAGAGGGACCTCATATATCAGGAGATAAAGTTCGTACCCCGGTCACTCACGACTTCGCGGGGGAACCCCACGCGGGAGAAGATCCCCATCAAGGCCCGGCCTACCACGGGGGCCATCATGGTGCGGAGAGGGATGGCTTCGGGGTAACGGGTGGCATGATCCACCAGGACGAGGATGAACCGGTGGCCCTGGGTGGTCTTGGGGTCCAGTGGTCCCACGATGTCGATTCCTACCCGCTCAAAAGGGGTACTGACGAATGGGAAGGGTTGTAGCGGAGCCTTGCGCTTCCCCCCACTCTTTCCGCTGGCCTGGCACGTGGGGCAGGACTTGCAGTGGGCCTCCACATTTGCTCGCATCTTGGGCCAATAGAAGTGGGTGACGAGTCATTGGTAGGTCTTATCTTGGCCTAAGTGTCCGGCCAGGGGTACATCATGGGCCAGGCCCAGGAGGAGACTTCGGAAGCGCCGGGGTACCACTAGTACTCGGGCCGATCCCAACTCGGCCGACTTCTGTTCGCTGTACAGGAGGCCGTTTTCCCAGTATACCCAGTGGGTGCCGGTCCGGTTGCCTGCTGCTTGGGCCTCGGCCTGTTGTCGGGGTCCAATGAGGGACGGGCAGGTGGATTGTTCTTGGCAGAATTCTTCACGGGAGGGGCCCCCTTCGCAGTGCCACTGGGCCAGTTCTGGCAGGTCCCCGAGTTCGGTCAGGGGTTCGGGGTCGGAAGGCACGGACCCCTCGTCGGGAGCGGTCGTTTCGTCCGGAAGGGGGTCGTTGGCCCCTGGTGGCGCATTCTGGACCTCGGGGATGGTGGCGGTGCTTAGCGGCATGGCTTCTCCCCCCTCGGAGGAAGGCACTCTGAGAGTCATCGAGCGCGTGGTGGCGCATACCCATTCGGGTAGGCCCATCATCTCGAGATGAGCTCTTCGTTCCACTTGTCCCCACGGGGAATTCTCAAGGTCGTTGCCCAGGAGGCAGTCCACGGGCTGGGAGGTTCGGACCGCCACCTTTAACATGCCGGTGACTCCCCCCCATTCGAAGGGGACTAGGGCCATCCGGCAGAGGCTCTCGGAATTGTCTGATGATATGACGGGACAAAAGGCGCCAGGCAGGATCTGATCTTCGGAGACCAGGTGACAATGAACCGCCGTGACACTCGCCCCCGTGTCCCGGAGGCCCTCGACCCGGTGACTGTTGACCGTTACCTGCTGTCGGTACTTCTTCGTGTTGGCGGGCAGGGACGTTCCGGGGACCATCTCCCGGTCCCCTAGGGAGACTAAGGCCATGGCGGCTGGTTCTCATTCTTCGGAGTCTTCCATCTCTTCCCCCAGGGCTACGGAGGCCATTTGTCGAGCCGGCGGGGTTGTTGGGGCGGTTCGCTGGTACATGGGACATTGAGGGTCGCTGGCATAGTGTCCGGTCTGTTGGCAGCGGAAACAGGTGATCCTCACTCGGGGCCCCGGCCTCCCCGGTGGCCCGGTGCTGGCCGGAGGTGGAGCTGGAAAGGGCGGAGGTTGTCTTCTGGGGGGGCTGAGCGGGGATCCCCCCGGGAGTTCCCTTGGCCGGCCTTGATTCCCTCCGACCCTCTGGCGGGGGGGTCCCTGACTGTGGCGACTGTAGTCTCCCACGGTTCCCCGGGAGGCCCGGGTGTTTACCCACCGGTCAGCCTCGACGGCCAGTTTCCGAGTGTCTGTGAGTTTGCTGTCCAGGAGGTGCTGGCGCAGCTCTACAAAGCAATTAGCGGACAAGTGTTCCCATGCGATTAGGTCGAACAGCTCCTCAAAGGTGGAGACCTTGCTGCCCTTGATCCACCCGTCCAAGGCCCGGCTGTAAAAGTTCACGTACTCCACCCAGGTGGTACCGGGTATCTTCTTGCAGTCTCTAAACCGTTGCCGGTACATTTCAGGGGTGAGCCCATATCTGGCTACTAGGGCCTCTTTCATGTGACTGTAGGAGTTCATCACCGTGGAGGGCAGGTCCAGCAGGGTATCTCTCCCCTCGCTCAGGAACCGGCCCCACAGCCCAGCCCCCCAGTCTTTCTGCGGGACTCGGTGAGAGGTCATGGCGACTTCGTAGGCTTTGAACCATTGCTGGATGTCGTCGTTCTTATAGTATTCTGTGAGACCGGCCTCGTGGCGTGGGGCCTCCCGACCAGCAAGTTACGCTACAAACACGCCGAACCTCGTGGGCACGGCCTTCCGGCCTCCGTGGACCAACATCCCGAGGGCCGACCAGATCCCCAACACGCATGCCCGGCCAAGGGAGAACGACACCCCCCCAAACCAGACCGAGACGCGCCGACTCTGTCACACCTCTGGACTCTTCCCCGAGGGAGGTTTCGATCGGCCACCAGGCCCCCGGTGAGCGGGCGCCTCTCCTGCTGGGCGTCTGGGGTCCCTCCCGGACACATCTGAACAGATCAAGGGGCTGAGCGACAGGAAACCCCGACACCTCGCCCCCCAGGCACGAGACCCCTCTCCGCGAGGACTCCGGACTTCAAAGAGGAGGGGAGGTATAACAAGGGGTGCTGAAGGGACGAGAGGCAGAGAAGACCTGGACTGACGAGAGCCTGCGGACCTGGTCGCGGCTCGATCGCTCACCGAACAGAAGAAACGCTATCCGAACTCTGAAACCACCTGAGCCCTGCTGACGCCGTCGCGGCTCCTCGAATTCTGAACCATCTGAGCCCTGCTGACGCCGTCGCGGCTCCTCGAATTCTGAACCACCTGAGCCCTGCTGACGCCGTCGCGGCTCCTCGAATTCTGAACCATCTGAGCCCTGCTGACGCCGTCGCGGCTCCCTGAACGCTGAACCATCTGAGCCCTGCTGACGCCGTCGCGGCTCCCTGAACTACGACTCTCCGGTGCCTGCTGAGTGACTCGCGGCCCGCTCCTCCAAGAGAATCGGCAGAGATTGCCGAGAGAAGCAACATCCCCTCAGCTCGAGGATTGAGAGCTGTGCGTCGGATACCTCGCAGAGACACTGATTGTAAGACTGTCCCGCTACCCCATTCCCCATCATCACAAGATCGCTGCCGCTTGTGGCATTAATTCTGCACCTGCCTGCCGGATCATAAAGATCCCTGATAACTACCGATAAAAGCTTATTGCCTTATAACGAACTACTGTGTGGTGTCCCTCTATCCGAAGAGAGAGTAAGCGCAGCGCGTGCGATCCTAGGTGCGAGACCCTTCCAGGAAGGGCCTCCCTGCTCTTGCTCGGCCTAATTCTGGGAAAGGTGGGCCCCAGGGTGGTCAAGAACCCATTCCGCAGCCTCCCCGGGGAACGCCTTCCAACATTTGGTGGCAGGCGACGGGATCCGAGCCAACACCTAGAGATCGTGCAGTAGACGGCTTACGCACCAACAAGAAGAATGGAAGGAGAAACTTCCCTAGGTGCCGCAGGCACCAGCCCAAGCACAGCATTTCAAAAGGACCAGTTAGAATCGTATACGCACCGAGAACTGAAACAATTTTGCAAAGGCTTTGGAATCGCTACCACCGGACTAAGCACGAAAGAGGACTTCCAGGGGGCATTAAAAACCTGGTTCGAGGCAGAAACTCCCCGGTCACAAGCAGAAGGAGAGCACCCCAACGAACCACGAAGCAGCCCGGGGAGGAACGGCGCCCCCGAGGGGGGCCTATCCCCAGAGGAACTAGCGGACCGAGAAAGAAGTCGCAACCACGAACTGGAACTAGACAAACTAAAAATCGAAGGAGAGATAAAACTGGCTGAGAAAAAACTGGCAGTAGAACAGTTACGCCTACACGGAGAACTAGAGGAAAAGAAACGACAGAGAGAACACGAAGAAAAGAAACTCCAACTAGAGCACGAACGTAGCCTAAAAGAAATCGAGCTCAAGGCCAAGAGGGCGGAGGCCCGACCCTCGGAAACACAACCCATCTCCTCCACCGTGGAACCAAAGGTCCACATCCCCAAGGATGTGGTGAAAGAATACTATAAGAACGACGACATTCAGCAATGGTTCAAGGCCTACGAAGTCGCCATGACCTCCCACCGAGTCCCGCAGAAAGACTGGGGGGCTGGGCTGTGGGGCCGGTTCCTGAGTGAGGGGAGAGATACCCTGCTGGACCTGCCCTCCACCGTGATGAACTCCTACAGTCACATGAAAGAGGCCCTGGTAGCCAGATATGGGCTCACCCCTGAAATGTACCGGCAACGGTTTAGAGACTGCAAAAAGATACCCGGTACTACATGGGTGGAGTACGTGAACTTTTACAGCCGGGCCTTGGACGGATGGATCAAGGGCAGCAAGGTCTCCACTTTTGAGGAGCTGTTCGACCTAATCGCATGGGAACACTTGGCCGCTAATTGCTTCGTAGAGCTGCGCCAGCACCTCCTGGACAGCAAACTCACAGACCCTCGGAAACTGGCCGTCGAGGCTGACCGGTGGGTGAACACCCGCACCTCCCGGGGCCCCGTGGGAGACTACGGTCGCCACAATCAGGGACCCCCCCCGCCAGAGGGGCGGAGGCAACCAAGGCCGGCAAAGGGAGCTCCCGGGGGGATCCCCGCTCAGCCCTCCCAGAGGACAATCTCCGCCCTTTCCAGCTCCGCCTCCGGCCAGCACCGGGCCCCCAGGGAGGCCGGGACCCCGAGGGAGAATCACATGTTTCCGCTGCCTGCAGACCGGACACTATGCCAGTGACCCTCAGTGTCCCCTGTACCAGCGGACCACCACCACAACCCCACCGGCTCGACAGATGGCCTCTGTAGCCCTGGGAGAAGAAATAGAAGACTCCGAAGAATGGGAACCGGCCGCCATGGCCTTGGTCTCCCTAGGGGACCGGGAGATGGTCCCCGGATCGCCCCTGCCCGCCAACACGAAGAAGTACCGACAGCAGGTGACGGTCAACGGTCACCGCATCGAGGGGCTCCGGGACACGGGGGCGAGTGTCACGGCGGTCCACTGTCATCTGATTTCCGAGGATCAGATCCTGCCTGACGCCTTTTGCCCCTTCATCTCATCAGACAATTCCGAGAGCCTCTGCCGGATGGCCCTAGTCCCCTTCGAATGGGGGGGAGTCACCGGCAAGTTAAAAGTAGTGGTACGAACCTTCCAGCCCGTGGACTGCCTCCTGGGCAACGACCTGGAGAACTCCCCGTGGGGACAGGTGGAACGAAGGGCCCACCTCGAGATGATGGGCCTACCCGAGTGGGTATGCGCCACCACGCGCTCGATGACTCTCCGGGCGCCTTCCTCCGAGGGGGGAGAGGCCATGCCCCTGAACACCGCCACCATCCCCGAGAGCCCGGATACACCACCAGAGGCCAACGACCCCCCTCTGGACGAACCAACCGCTCCCGGCGAAGAATCCGGGCCTTCCGACCACGCAACCCAGACCAAACTCGGGGACTTGCCAGAACTGGCCCCGTGGCCCTGCGAAGGGGGCCCCTCCCGTGAAGAGTTCTGCCAAGAACAATCCACCTGCCCGTCCCTCATTGGACCCCGACAACAGGCCGAGGCCCAAGCAGCAGGCGACCAGACTGGCACCCACTGGGTATACTGGGAGAACGGACTGCTGTACAGTGAGCCGAAGTCGGCCGAGTTGGGATCGGCCCGAGTACTAGTAGTACCCCTACGCTTCCGAAGTCTTCTCCTGGGCCTGGCCCATGATGTACCCCCTGGCCGGACACTTAGGCCAAGATAAGACATACCAGCGACTCGTCACCCACTTCTACTGGCCCAAGATGCGAGCAAATATGGAGGCCCACTGCAAGTCCTGCCCCACGTGCCAGGCCAGCGGAAAGAGTGGGGGCAAGCGCAAGGCTCCGCTCCAACCCTTCCCCGTCGTCAGCACCCCTTTTGAGCGGGTAGGAATCGACATTGTCGGACCACTGGACCCTAAGACCGCCCAGGGCCACCGGTTCATCCTCGTCCTGGTGGACCATGCCACTCGTTACCCCGAAGCCATCCCTCTCCGCACCGTAACGGCCCCCGTGGTGGGCCGGGCCTTGATGGGGATCTTCTCCCGCATGGGGTTCCCCCGCGAAGTCGTGAGTGACCGGGGTACGAACTTTATCTCCCGATATATGAAGTCCCTCTGGCAGCAGTGCGGAGTATCGTACAAATTCACCACCCCGTACCACCTACAAGGAAATGGCCTAGTCGAGCGCTTTAACAAGACACTGAAAGGGATGATCATGGGCCTCGAGGAACCCCTACGCCAGAGGTGGGACGTCCTCCTCCCCTGTCTCCTGTTCGCCTACCGGGAGATCCCCCCAAAATCCCTGGGGTTCAGCCCATTCGAACTGTTATATGGACACCCCGTCCGAGGACCCCTGAGCCTGGTCAAGGAGAGGTGGGAAGCAACCCCCCGGTGGACCCCTCCAGACGTGTTCCGATACATCCTGGCGCTCCGCAACCAGACCCGAAAATTCAGGGAACTCGCAGAAGCAAACCTCGAGGCCAGTCAAGAAGAGATGAAGCGCTGGTATGACAGAATGCTACGCTGGTCGAGTTTCAGCCGGGCCAACAAGTCTGGGTCATGGCCCCGGTGAGACCCTGCGCTCTCCAAGATAAATGGACTGGGCCCTTCAAGGTGATCGAGCGGAAGAGCCAAGTCACATATCTCATCGATGTGCAGTCCCCGCGGAACCCCCTCCGGGTTCTCCACGTGAACCGCCTTAAGCCCCATTTTGTGCGGACCGAATTAAGTCTACTCCTGGCCACCGACGATGGGATCGAAGAAGACACCGAGCCCCTCCCAGACCCCCTGGGGGCGAAGGAAACCGATGGATCCGTGGAGGGAGTGAGACTGTCGACCGCCCTCACAGCCCGACAGACCGACGACTGCCGCCAGCTACTTGGGCAGTTCGCGGATCTCTTCTCCCTGACCCCCGGGGTCACCAGCTGGTGTGTCCACGACGTGGACACCGGAGACAGCCCGCCAGTGAGACATCGGGCCTACCGGGTCCCTGATCGGGTCCGGACCTGCATCCAGACCGAGGTGGCAAAGATGTTAGACCTTGGGGTGATTGAACCCTCCGACAGCCCCTGGGCCAGCCCGGTAGTCCTGGTTCCGAAAGCGACTACCCCGGGCGTTGCCCCCGAGCTGAGATTCTGCGTGGACTACCGAGGCCTCAATGCGGTCACCCGAGCAGACGCTCACCCTATCCCCCGTGCCGACGAACTCATCGACCGCCTTGGGGCCGCCTGCTACCTCAGCACCTTCGACCTGACCAGTGGGTACTGGCAGATTGCCCTCACCGAGGGAGCCAAGGAGCGCTCCGCCTTCTCCACTCCGGATGGGCACTACCGCTTTAGGGTGATGCCGTTCGGAATGAAAAATGCCCCGGCCACCTTCCAGCGGCTGGTGAACAGGGTCCTGGCCGGACTAGAGGGGTTCAGCGCAGCATACCTTGACGACATAGCGGTCTTCAGCTCCCAATGGACCGAGCACCTCCAGCACCTCCGTCAAGTCCTGCTGGCTCTACGCCGGGCCGGCCTCACCATCAAAGCTAGCAAATGCCAAATTGGGCACGGCTCCGTAACTTATCTGGGGCACCAGGTGGGGAGTGGGCAGGTCGCCCCCCTCCAGCCGAAGATCAACGCCATCTTGTCCTGGGAACCCCCTACAACCCAAACGGAAGTCCGAGCCTTCCTGGGCCTCACCGGCTACTACCGAAGGTTCATTAAAAACTATGGCAGCATCGCAGGCCCTCTCACAGAACTGACCTCCAAAAAACACCCAAAGAAAGTACACTGGACTCCCGCCTGCCAGAAGGCATTCGACACCCTAAAGGCCGCAATGTGCGCGGCTCCAGTGCTCAAAGCACCCGACTACGCCCAGGAGTTTGTGGTCCAGACGGACGCCTCGGAACACGGCATCGGGGCAGTCCTCTCACAATACGACGACAAAGGCATAGATCAACCCATAGCATTCATCAGCAAAAGGTTACTGCCCCGGGAACAGCGGTGGAGCACGATTGAACGTGAGACGTTCGCCGTAGTCTGGGCTCTCAAAAAGCTACGGCCCTACCTGTTCGGAACACACTTCCGAGTGCAAACAGATCATCGACCCCTGCGGTGGTTGATGCAGATGCGAGGGGAAAACCCCAAGCTGCTACGCTGGTCCATCTCTCTCCAGGGATGGATTTCAGTGTGGAACATCGCCCCGGGACTGACCACGCCAACGCGGACGGCCTGTCCCGATTCTTCCGCTTCAGCGAGGAGAACTCCCAAGTGGATGGGTAGTTCTCCCCGCCTTTCAGCTGGGGGGGGGCACGCTACAAACACGCCGAACCTCGTGGGCACGGCCTTCCGGCCTCCGTGGACCAACATCCCGAGGGCCGACCAGATCCCCAACACGCATGCCCGGCCAAGGGAGAACGACACCCCCCCCCAAACCAGACCGAGAGGCGCCGACTCTGTCACACCTCTGGTCTCTTCCCCGAGGGAGGTTACGATTGGCCACCAGGCCCCCGGTGAGCGGGCGCCTCTCCTGCTGGGCGTCTGGGGTCCCTCCCGGACACATCTGAACAGATCAAGGGGCTGAGCGACAGGAAACCCCGACACCTCGCCCCCCAGGCACGAGACCCCCCTCCGCGAGGACTCCGGACTTCAAAGAGGAGGGGAGGTATAACAAGGGGTGCTGAAGGGACGAGAGGCAGAGAAGACCTGGACTGACGAGAGCCTGCGGACCTAGTTGCGGCTCGATCGCTCAACCCGAGCACGACATTCCAAAAGGACCAGTTAGAATCTTATACGCACCGAGAACTGAAACAATTTTGCAAAGACCTTGGAATCGCTACCACCAGACTAAGCACGAAAGAGGACTTCCAGGGGGCATTAAAAACCTGGGTCGAGGCGGGAACTCCCCGGACACAAACAGAAGGAGACCCTCCTAACGATCCACGAAGCACCCCGGGGAGGAACGGCGCCCCCGAGGGGGGCCTATCCCCAGAGGAACTAGAGGACCGAGAAAGAGGTCGCAACCACAAACTAGAACTAGCAAAATTAAAAATCGAAGGAGAGCTAAAACTGGCCGAAAAAAAGCTGGCGGTGGAACAGTTAAGCCTACAAGGAGAACTCGAGGAAAAGAAACGACAAAGAGAACATGAAGAAAGAAAACTCCAACTGGAGCACGAACGTAGCCTGAAAGAGATCGAGCTCAAGGCTAAGAATGCGGAGGCCAGACCCTCGGAAACCCAACCCATCTCCTCCACCGTGGAACCAAAGGTCCACATCCCCAAAGATGTGGTGAAAGAATATGTTGGAAGGCGTTCCCCGGGGAGGCTGCGGAATGGGTTCTTGACCACCCTGGGGCCCACCTTTCCCAGAATTAGGCCGAGCAAGAGCAGGGAGGCCCTTCCTGGAAGGGTCTCGCACCTAGGATCGCACGCACTGCGCTTACTCTCTCTTCGGATAGAGGGACACCACACAGTAGTTCGTTATAAGGCAATAAGCTTTTATCGGTAGTTATCAGGGATCTTTATGATCCGGCAGGCAGGTGCAGAATTAATGCCACAAGCGGCAGCGATCTTGTGATGATGGGGAATGGGGTAGCGGGACAGTCTTACAATCAGTGTCTCTGCGAGGTATCCGACGCACAGCTCTCAATCCTCGAGCTGAGGGGATGTTGCTTCTCTCGGCAATCTCTGCCGATTCTCTTGGAGGAGCGGGCCGCGAGTCACTCAGCAGGCACCGGAGAGTCGTAGTTCAGGGAGCCGTGACGGCGTCAGCAGGGCTCAGATGGTTCAGCGTTCAGGGAGCCGCGACGGCGTCAGCAGGGCTCAGATGGTTCAGAATTCGAGGAGCCGCGACGGCGTCAGCAGGGCTCAGGTGGTTCAGAATTCGAGGAGCCGCGACGGCGTCAGCAGGGCTCAGATGGTTCAGAATTCGAGGAGCCGCGACGGCGTCAGCAGGGCTCAGGTGGTTTCAGAGTTCGGATAGCGTTTCTTCTGTTCGGTGAGCGATCGAGCCGCGACTAGGTCTGCAGGCTCTCGTCAGTCCAGTTCTTCTCTGCTCTCGTCCCTTCAGCACCCCTTGTTATACTCCCCCTCCTCTTTGAAGTCCGGAGTCCTCGAGGAGAGGGGTCTGGTGCCTGGGGGGCGGTGTGTAGGGGTTTCCTGTCGCTCGGCCCTTTGATCTGTTCAGGTGGGTCCGGGAGGGACTCCAGACACCCAGCGGGCGAGGCGCCTGCTCCCCGGGAGCCTGGTGGTCGATCGAAACCTCCCTCGGGGGAGAGACCAGAGGTGTGACAGGATCGGCGCCTCTCGGTCTGGTTTGGGAGGGTTTCCCTCTCCCTCGGCCGGGCATGTGAGTTGGGGATCTGGCCGGCCCTCGGGATGTTGGCCCACGGGGGCCGGAAGGCTGTATCAACGAGGTTCGGCGTGGTTGCAGGGTAGCTTGCTGGTCGGGAGGGCCCACGCCACGAGGCCGGTCTCACACGTGCCCCCCCCCCAGCTGAAAGGCGGGGAGAACTACCCATCCACTTGGGGGTTCTCCTCGCTGAAGCGGAAGAATCGGGACAGGCCGTCCGCGTTGGCGTGGTCCGTCCCGGGGCGATGTTCCACCGTGAAATCCATCCCCTGGAGGGAGATGGACCAGCGTAGCAGCTTGGGGTTTTCCCCTCGCATCTGCATCAACCACCGCAAGGGTCGGTGATCCGTTTGTACTTGGAAGTGTGTTCCGAACAGGTAGGGCCGTAGCTTTTTGAGGGCCCAGACTACTGCGAAGGTCTCTCTTTCAATGGTGCTCCACCGCTGTTCTCGGGGCAGCAACCTTCGGCTGATGAAGGCTATGGGCCGATCTATACCCTTGTCGTCGAACTGGGAGAGGACTGCCCCGATGCCGTGTTCAGAGGCGTCTGTCTGGACCACAAACTCCTGGGCGTAGTCGGGTGCTTTGAGCACCGGAGCCGCGCACATGGCGGCCTTTAGGGTGTTGAACGCCTTCTGGCAGGAGGGAGTCCAGTGTACTTTCTTGGGGTGTTTTTTGGAGGTTAGTTCTGTGAGAGGGCCTGCGATGCTGCCATAGTTCTTAATAAACCTCCGGTAGTAACCGGTGAGGCCCAGGAAGGCCCGGACTTCCGTTTGGGTCGTGGGGGGTTCCCAGGACAAGATGGCGTCGATCTTCGGCTGGAGGGGGGCGACCTGCCCGCTTCCCACCTGGTGCCCCAGATAGGTTACGGAGCCGTGCCCAATTTGACATTTGCTGGCTTTGATGGTGAGGCCGGCCCGGCGCAGAGCCAGCAGGACTTGTCGGAGGTGCTGGAGGTGCTCGGACAATTGGGAGCTGAATACCGCTATATCGTCGAGGTATGCTGCGCTGAACCCCTCTAGTCCGGACAGGACCCTGTTCACCAGCCGCTGGAAGGTGGCCGGGGCATTCTTCATTCCAAACGGCATCACCCTAAAGCGGTAGTGCCCATCCGGGGTGGAGAAGGCGGAGCGCTCCTTGGCTCCCTCGGTGAGGGCAATCTGCCAGTATCCACTAGTTAGGTCGAAGGTGCTGAGGTAGCGAGCGGCCCCGAGGCAGTCAATGAGCTCGTCGGCACGGGGGATAGGGTGAGCGTCCGCTCGGGTGACCGCATTGAGTCCTCGGTAGTCCACGCAAAACCTCAGCTCGGGGGCGACACCCGGGGTAGCCGCTTTCGGAACCAGGACTACCGGGCTGGCCCAGGGGCTGTCGGAGGGTTCAATCACCCCGAGGTCCAGCATCTTCGCCACCTCGGTCTGGATGCAGGTTCGGACCCGATCAGGGACCCGGTAGGCCCGGTGTCTCACTGGCGGGCTGTCGCCGGTGTTCACGTCGTGGACACACCAGTTGGTGACCCCAGGGGTTAGGGAGAAGAGGTCCACGAACTGCCTTAGTAGCTGGCGGCAGTCGTCGGACTGTTGGGCTGTGAGGGTGGTTGATAGTCTCACCCCCTCCACGGAACCATCGGTCTCTTTCGCCCCCAGGGGGTCTGGAAGGGGCTCGGTGTCTTCTTCGGCCCCATCGTCGGTGGCCAGGAGTAAACTCAATTCCGTCCGTACAAAGTGGGGTTTGAGGCGGTTCACGTGGAGAACCTGGAGGGGGTTCCGCGGGGACTGCACATCGACGAGATAGGTGACTTGGCTCTTCCGCTCGACCACCTTGAAGGGTCCAGTCCATTTATCTTGGAGGGCGCAGGGTTTCACTGGGGCCATGACCCAGACTTGTTGGCCCGGCTGAAACTCGACCAGCGTAGCATTCTGGTCATACCAGCGTTTCATCTCTTCCTGGCTAGCCTCGAGGTTCGCCTCTGCGAGTTCTCAGAATTTCCGGGTCTGGTTGCGGAGCGCCAAGATGTATCGGAACACATCCGGAGGGGTCCCCCGGGGAGTCGTTTCCCAACCCTCCTTGACCAGGCTCAGGGGTCCCCGGACGGGGTGTCCATATAGCAGTTCGAATGGGCTGAATCCCAGGGATTTTTGTGGAACCTCCCGGTAGGCGAACAGGAGGCATGGGAGGAGGACGTCCCACCTCCGGCGTAGGGGTTCCTCGAGGCCCATGATCATTCCTTTCAGTGTTTTGTTAAAGCGCTCGACTAGGCCGTTTCCTTGGGGGTGGTACGGGGTGGTGAACTTGTACGATACTCCGCACTGCTGCCAGAGGGACCTCATATATCGGGAGATAAAGTTCGTACCCCGGTCACTCACGACTTCGCGGGGAACCCCACGCGGGAGAAGATCCCCATCAAGGCCTGGCCTACCACGGGGGCCGTCACGGTGCGTAGAGGGATTGCTTCGGGGTAACGGGTGGCATGATCCACCAGGACGAGGATGAACCGGTGGTCCTGGGCGGTCTTGGGGTCCAGTCATCCCACGATGTCGATTCCTATCCGCTCAAAAGGGGTACTGACGACTGGGAAGGGTTGTAGCGGAGCCTTGCGCTTCCCCCCACTCTTTCCGCTGGCCTGGCATGTGGGGTAGGACTTGCAGTGGGCCTCCACATTTGCTCGCATCTTGGGCCAATAGAAGTGGGTGACGAGTCATTGGTAGGTCTTATATTGGCCTAAGTGTCCGGCCAGGGGTACATCATGCGCCAGGCCCAGGAGGAGACTTCAGAAGCGCCGGGGTACCACTAGTACTCGGGCCGATCCCAACTCGGCTGACTTCTGTTCGCTGTACAGGAGGCCGTTTTCCCAGTATACCCAGTGGGTGCCGGTCCGGTCGCCTGCTGCTTGGGCCTCGGCCTGTTGTCGGGGTCCAATGAGGGACGGGCAGGTGGATTGTTCTTGGCAGAATTCTTCATGGGAGGGGCCCCCTTCGCAGTGCCACTGGGCCAGTTCTGGCAGGTCCCCGAGTTCGGTCAGGGGTTCGGGGTCGGAAGGCACGGACCCCTCATCGGGAGCGGTCGTTTCGTCCGGAAGGGGGTCGTTGGCCCCTGGTGGCGCATTCTGGACCTCGGGATGGTGGCGGTGCTTAGCGGCATGGCTTCTCCCCCCTCGGAGAAAGGCACTCTGAGAGTCATCGAGCGCGTGGTGGCGCATACCCATTCGGGTAGGCCCATCATCTCGAGATGGGCTCTTCGTTCCACTTGTCCCCACGGGGAATTCTCAAGGTCGTTGCCCAGGAGGCAGTCCACGGGCTGGGAGGTTCGGACCGCCACCTTTAACATGCCGGTGACTCCCCCCCATTCGAAGGGGACTAGGGCCATCCGGCAGAGGCTCTCGGAATTGTCTGATGATATGACGGGACAAAAGGCGCCGGGCATGATCTGATCTTCGGAGACCAGGTAACAATGAACCGCCGTGACACTCGCCCCCGTGTCCCGGAGGCCCTCAACACGGTGACTGTTGACCGTTACCTGCTGTCGGTACTTCTTCGTGTTGGCGGGCAGGGACGTTCCGGGGACCATCTCCCGGTCCCCTAGGGAGACCAAGGCCATGGGGGCTGGTTCCCATTCTTCGGAGTCTTCCATCTCTTCCCCCAGGGCTACGGAGGCCATTTGTCGAGCCGGCGGGGTTGTTGGGGCAGTTCGCTGGTACATGGGACATTGAGGGTCGCTGGCATAGTGTCCGGTCTGTTGGCAGCGGAAACAGGTGATCCTCACTCGGGGCCCCAGCCTCCCCGGTGGCCCGGTGCTGGCCGGAGGTGGAGCTGGAAAGGGCGGAGGTTGTCCTCTGGGGGGGCTGAGCGGGGATCCCCCCGGGAGTTCCCTTGGCCGGCCTTGATTCCCTCCGCCCCTCTGGCGGGGGGGTCCCTGACTGTGGCGACTGTAGTCTCCCACGGGGCCCCGGGAGGCCCGGGTGTTTACCCACCGGTCAGCCTCGACGGCCAGTTTCCGAGGGTCTGTGAGTTTGCTGTCCAGGAGGTGCTGGCGCAGCTCTACAAAGCAATTAGCGGACAAGTGTTCCCATGCGATTAGGTCGAACAGCTCCTCAAAGGTGGAGACCTTGCTGCCCTTGATCCACCCGTCCAAGGCCCGGCTGTAAAAGTTCACGTACTCCTCCCAGGTGGTACCGGGTATCTTCTTGCAGTCTCTAAACCGTTGCCGGTACATTTCAGGGGTGAGCCCATATCTGGCTACTAGGGCCTCTTTCATGTGACTGTAGGAGTTCATCACCGTGGAGGGCAGCTCCAGCAGGGTATCTCTCCCCTCGCTCAGGAACCGGCCCCACAGCCTAGCCCCCCAGTCTTTCTGCGGGACTCGGTGGGAGGTCATGGCGACTTCGTAGGCTTTGAACCATTGCTGGATGTCGTCGTTCTTATAGTATTCTTTCACCACATCTTTGGGGATGTGGACCTTTGGTTCCACGGTGGAGGAGATGGGTTGGGTTTCCGAGGATCTGGCCTCCGCATTCTTAGCCTTGACCTCGATCTCTTTCAGGCTACGTTCGTGCTCCAGTTGCAGTTTTCTTTCTTCGTGTTCTCTTTGTCGTTTCTTTTCCTCGAGTTTTCCTTGTAGGCGTAACTGTTCTACCGCCAGCTTTTTTCGGCCAGTTTTAGCTCTCCTTCGATTTTTAATTTTGCTAGTTCTAGTTCGTGGTTGTGACCTCTTTCTCGGTCCTCTAGTTCCTCTGGTGATAGGCCCCCCTCGGGGCGCCGTTCCTCCCCGGGGTGCTTCGTGGTTCGTTAGGAGGCTCTCCTTCTGTTTGTGTCCGGGGAGTTCCCGCCTCGACCCAGGTTTTTAATGCCCCCTGGAAGTCCTCTTTCGTGCTTAGTCCGGTGGTAGCTGTGAGAAGTTGGCCTGATATATAGTGCTCACTATTCTAGTGATCACTGTGTATCATACCAAACGACCCTTATTGATGATTGGTTGTAAGTCAACCTTATAGACCAGCTATCCTAGTAGCATGGACAAGAGCAGTCTTTAGGCTAAACTCTAGAGGGCGTGTTAAGCCAGCTGTTTTACCACCACATCTACCCCTTGAACACCAAGTGAAAGGACACCACACAAGTTGTTATGAAAATAAAGGATATTTATTTATAACAAGACTACCCTGGCTCTTTATGAGTCAGGGAGCTAAGCACAATACAAAACTCTTATGAAAATACTTCAAGGTGCACAATTTACACAAATGCCCGAGGGGCACGAAAATCCATATACACTAAAAGTGGAATGCGAATTGCTAGCAGGTAAGTAAACAGATCCAGAGGCTTCAGGATCGCTAGGACTACACTACTGAACTCTAAGGTTAGGAGCAGGAGGCCTAGGGAGATCGGGTGCAGAGTGTGCACTCTCACGCGGGATGCGGGAAGAAGTCTATGGATGCTAGCGTTTCTAAAGTTACTGTTTCCGGACGAATCCGACCAGCTAGACTAAAAACGAAAAAGGATCTGGACACTTAGAGAGTGAACCTACGTTGGAGCACCGGAATGCTCGGTTTACCTAGCCCGGGGGCTGCGGCTGCATAGGGTTCAAAAGACGTCGGGAATCCTCGTTGTGGTCTATGGAGCCTGAAAGAAGGAGTTGCTGGCAGGCGACCAGTGTCGATATTCGGAGGGATCCAAGCCTGGATCGGTGATGTAGATGACCTGAAAGCAGAGGGGACTCAGTTCTCAATCACTAGCCAGTGATTGGGTTGGCACCAGGATGGCACCGGAGGTAGTCACCAGGTGAGTGGGTGACGCTGGACTCTGCTGTCCCTCGGTGCATTAGGCGTTGTCGGCGACCAGGCAGAAGGGGCGAGCTGTCCCACGAAGGTGTCTCCTGTCGGCGATGCTGGACCCAGGATTGGGGCAACAACCTTTGGCAAAGGCAAACCCACGCGGTGGAGTCAAGATGGCGTCTGGAGTGGACCAGGAGGGTCCGGGGCGCTCCTCTGTTGGAGGGGAGCCAGGGCCAGTCTGGAGCAACCAGACCAGCGGCGAAAATGTCGTGGTGCGTCGTTAGGAGGGCCACTAGCCAACGGGCAAGTGACCGGACAACGCGGTGAGCGGCAAAGAGCAGAAGGGCCCCCACGCAGATCTCGGGGATGCTGGGAGGCTGGACTTCGGTGCTTGAGCTGCTCAGGGTTAGGGCTTCTCAAACCCCAGGAGCACTCACTCGAGGGTCCCTCGGTGGTCGTGCTAGGTAAGTGTTGGAAGGCGGACCCCGAGGAGTCGGCGAGACCACCAAGGGGGGCCCTCCCACTGTACGAAGTAGCCGAGCGCTGCCGAGAAGTCTCCTGGGAGATCCTTCTCCGATCACGTACTAGCACAGTAACACCACCACACAGGACTCAAGGAGGTTGTCTCAAGACAAGAAATGCTTTATCATCAATAAGAAGGTTACGAGGTCAATATTTACACGAAGGGATCGAGGGATCCACCAAAAGTCTCAATGTCTCTTTGGAAGGGTAGGGGTGGCGGGACAGTCTTTGGCAGGGATGCGGTACGAGGGTACCTGGGGCCCAGTTCTTCTTCTCAAGCTGGAGGACCTCCGACCTCGGAGGGGTCGAGCCGCGACGGTGTCAGCAGGGCTCCGGCGTACAGTTCAGGGAGAGCCGCGATTCGATCAGCAGGGCTCTCAAGGTGGTTTCTGCTCAGCTCGAGCCGCGACGTCGTCAGCAGGGCTCCGAGGAAGGTTTCAGCGAGGGTGGGCCGCGACAGCGTCAGCAGGGCTCCGATGTTCCGAGTGGCTTCAAAGTGTTCACAAGAAGGAGCCGCGACGCAGTCCGCAGGGCTCGTGATGGTTCCGACAAAAGTTCTTCTCCGTAGGGTCAGCCGCGATTCAATCAGCAGGGCTCTCGACTCCGGGATACAACTGCCGATCTGTGGCGGGGTCACCCCAGATATAGGACTGGAGCCCTTTGATGTCCGGACCCAGGCGCCCGAGGGGGGCGGAGAGGCCGGGTGGAGGTGGCCAGACGCCCAGCAGGAGTGGCGCCAGGCCCAAGAGAGTTGCAGGCCGATCACACCTAGGGATGGGAGGACAGTTGGGGGTCCCATCGATACTGTCCTCTGCCGGGGGCGATGAATGGTCCCTGCGGCGCCCCCTGGCCAGTTCGTGGTGCCTGGATGTCGGGGCTTCGCTGGGGTCGAGGCCGGGTTGAGCGGGGACGCGCTGGCTGGTGCATAGTGTGACGTGGATGCCAACAAGATGGCGGAGCCACGAGGAGGATGCGACCGCGTGCAGCTCCGAGTGAAGGGCCTTGGTGCAGTTCAGACGGGTGGCCCGTGAAGGCCGGGGCGGGGAACGGGCACAATCCATTGGGTTAGGGACCACGCCACGAGGCCGGGTCCAACAGTAAGCGTTGTGCAGGTTCTGAAGATGGCCGGTCCCTCAAGTCTAGTCACACCCACGAATCTCAGCTGGGCTGATGATGCAGGTAGAGGTCAGAGATGGCAGGGAATCCGGGTCTCGTCGAGCTGGTCAGTCTGGATCTGGAGGATGGACGTGCAGCAAACCGCAAGCGCTTAGGTGGTGCCTGCTGGTGCAGGGTGGCTACTCCTTAGCCACAAGGGAGAGTCTTCAGGAAAAGTCAAGAGTTCCTTTCGTGGAAAGTAGTTCAAGATTCAGAATTATCCAATTTGGGAAGGGGTCCCGCTCCTACCTTTATCCTAAGAAAAGGGGCTGGCCCGTGACTAGGTCCTGCCTATGGGTGGGACCAGGGGGGGGGGGGTGGTTACACCCCTCTCCTTTGTCCGGCCTCTCCCCAGCTCAGGGGCTGGGGTGCCCCTGGAACTGGTTTGAGCCGGCCTATGCACAGTGAGCACCGGGGTGCCACTTGCAGTCACCTTCCTCTCAGCCCTGCCTACCTGGGATACACAAAACCCTGTCTGGGATGGTGCTGGCACCGCCCCTGACGGGAAACCCTTTGTCCAAGCTCTTCTCGCTGGAAGGACTCCCAGCAGCAGGAGGTCAGACTTGTGTCTGTGGTGGCAGCATCCATTTTGTGATGCTGAGGCTCGAGTCAACTTTAACCGGGGTTCACAGTTACATACATGTCGTGTCCCTCTAGAAGGGTGGAATGCTAACCCCGTCGCCAGAATTGGCGAGGGGTTAGTATTCTAATTCGTATGACACCTTACTCGACATGTTTGGATAATGCGAGACCAAAGTTAGCAAATAACCGCGAGGATTATAATGCACTTTAAGAGTATATGGTACGCGTTATCCTGGAACAGCTATTAGGACTTGGTTCCGCAAGCTGCAGACGGGCTCAGCTCATGCCAGCACCATCTCACATGATTCCAAGCACTCTGCCTTCAGGATTGATAAGGCCTGCCATAGAAGTGACTGATAGGAATACATGTGTCCATTTTAGGGTTAGATATAGGAATACTATACCTAAAGCAAAGGGTGATTACACCACCTTGCCCCAGCCGTCGTGCAGCCAGTTGTGTCAGATTTGGGTGGCCATCCAGGGGTGGCATAATACATGCTGCAGCCCCTGGTAGGCCCTGGGTACACCTATGCCCTGGATACCTAAGGTATGCTGGTACAGGGACTGATAAGGCGGCCCAGTTCCAATTGGTAAATGCACCTAAGGTACATGTGCGTCAATTTTAGAGAGAGAACAGCTAGGCTGTGGGTCTGATTAGCAGGCCCACAGCCAGGGAAAGTCGTAAACCAATGAAGCAAAAAGCAAAAATCTGGGGTGATCATAGGATTGCAGACCCTACTCTCCTACATGACCCCCCCCCCCCCAAACTTTGGGACAATAAGCTAACCTTGACCAGGTGAGTCTTCTTGCTCTAAGTGGAAGTACCTGGAGAGCCCATCTGCATTGCCATGATCAGTGCCAGGTCTATGCTCCACTGTAAAATCCATCCCCTGTAGGGAAATGGACCACCTAAGTAGTTTGGGTTTTCACCCTTCATCTGATTTAGCCACAAGAGGGGCTTATGGTCGGTCTGAATCTTGAAGTGAGTGCCAAACAAGTATGGCCTCAACTTCTTCAGAGCCCAAACCACAGCAAAGGCCTCCCTCTCAATGGCTGACCAATTCTTCTCTCTGGGGGTCAGCCTCCTGCTAATAAAAGCAATGGGCTGGTCATGACCATCAAAATTCAGCTGAGATAGAACAGCTCCCACACCCAACTCAGAAGCATCTGTTTGGACAATGAATGTTTTGGAGTAGTCTGGACTCTTTAGGATAGGTGCTGTGCACATGGCCTGCTTTAGGTCTTCGAATGCCTTTTGACAGCTTGCTGTCCACTGAACTTTCTTTGGCATTTTTTTACTTGTCAGGTCGTTAAGTGGGGTCACAATGGATCCGTAATTTCTGACAAATTTCCTGTAATATCCAGTCAGGCCCAAGAAAGCTCGAACCTGAGTCTGGGTGGTTGGAGGAGCCCAGTCCTTGATGGCCTGTATCTTGCTCTCCAATGGCTGAACCTGGCCTCCACCTACAAGGTGGCCCAGGTATACAACCTGTGTCTGCCCTATCTGGCACTTAGTGGCCTTGATAGTGAGACCTGCCTTCTGCAGTGCCTCTAACACTTTCGTCAGGTGGACCAGGTGATCCTCCCAGGTGGAGCTAAAGACAGCTATATCGTCAAGGTATGCTGCACAGAAGCCATCCATCCCAGTGAGAACTTGATTCACCAGCCTTTGGAAGGTGGCAGGTGCATTCTTCAAACCAAAGGGCATTACCACAAACTGATAATGCCCACCAGGGGTAGAAAATGCTGTTTTGGGCTTGGCATCCTCAGCTAACCTGATTTGCCAATACCCAGCTGTCAGGTCAAATGTACTTAAGTAGTTGGCAGAATCCAATCTGTCTATAAGTTCATCTGCTCTTGGTATTGGGTGGGCATCAGTCTTAGTGACTGCATTGAGGCCTCTGTAGTCTACGCAAAACCTCATCTCTTTCTTACCACCCTGGGTGTGAGGCTTTGGCACTAGAACTACCGGACTAGCCCGGGGGCTATCTGAGGGCTCAATGACTCCCAGCTCCAACATTTTCTGCACTTCTGTCTTGATGCAGTCTCTGACATGATCAGGCTGTCGGTAGATTTTACTCTTGACTGGCAGACTGTCTCCAGTGTCAACCTCATGGGTACACCAATTGGTTTGACTGGGTGTCAGAGAGAACATATGTCTAAAGGATTGAAGAACTTGTTTGCAATCCTTTTGCTGATGTTCAGAGAGGCTGCCACAAAAGACAACACCATCTACTGACCCATCATCAGGGTTCTGAGTGAGCAGGTCTGGGAGAGGGTCACTCTCCTCCTCCTGTCCCTCATCTGTGGCCATGAGCAAGCCCATGTCCTTCCTGTCGACATATGCCTTGAGCCTGTTCACATGGAGCACCCTGAGGGGGCTCCTGGGAGTTCCAAGGTCCACCAGGTAGGTGACCTCTCCCTTTTGCTCAATGATTGTGTGGGGCCCAGACCATTTGTCTTTGAGTGCTGCTGGGGCCACTGGCTCCAGCACCCACACCTTCTGTCCAGGCCTGTACACAGTCAGGACAGCCTTTTGGTCATGCCAAGCTTTTTGTAATTCTTGGCTGGCCTCAAGGTTTTTGGATGCCTTTTCCATGTACTCGGCCATCCGGGAGCGGAGACCAAGTACATAGTCCACAATGTTTGATGCAGGCTTTTTGAGAGGCCTCTCCCATCCTTCCTTTACCAAACAAAGGGGTCCTCTTACAGGATGCCCAAACAGAAGCTCAAAAGGGCTGTAGCCAACCCCCTTCTGTGGGACCTCTCTGTAAGCAAACAAGAGGCAGGGTATCAGGACATCCCATCTATGCCTGAGCTTTTCAGGTAGTCCATGAATCATCCCTTTGAGGGTCCTGTTGAATCTCTCAACAAGCCCATTGCACTGTGGGTGATAGGGTGTGGTGAACTTGTAGTTGACACCACATTCCTTCCACATTGCAGTCAGATATCCTGACATGAAGTTGGCACCTCTGTCAGAGACCACCTCCTTAGGGAAGCCCACTCTGGAGAACACTCCAACTAGGGCTCTTGCCACAACAGGTGCTGTAGTGGTCCTAAGGGAAATAGCTTCAGGATACCTGGTGGCATGGTCCACCACCACCAGTATAAACTTGTGCCCTGATGCTGTCTGGGGTTCCATTGGACCAACAATGTCAATCCCCACTCTTTCAAAGAGCACCCCCACCACCGGTAGTGGTATAAGGGGGGCCTTTGTTGTGCCACCTGACTTACCACTGGCTTGGCAAGTGACACAGGAGCGACAAAACTCCTTGGTATCTTCATTCATGTGAGGCCAGTGAAAGTGTGTGACAAGTCTGTCCCACGTTTTATTCTGGCCTAAGTGTCCTGCAAGGGGAATCTCATGGGGCAAGGTAAGAAGGAAACCCCTCTGAGACAAGGGAATAACCAGCCTCCTGGTTGCACCAGGCTTGGGGTCTCTTGATTCAGAGTACAGGAGTCCATCATCCCAGTATACCCTGTGGACACCTGTGGCGTTCCCTGCAGCCTCAGCAGCAGCCTGCTGTCTGAGGGGTTCAAGTGAGGGGCAGTCTAACTGTGCCTTCCCCAGGTCTTCCCTGGAGGGTCCCCCTGAGCCCAGAAACTCAACCTGATCAGGTTCAAGCTCTTTAGGCTCAGTTTCCCTCAGTTCTTTAAGGTCAGCCTCCTCTGAGACTTGATCCACAACCTGGGGCAAGGGGGAAGGCGATGCCTTACCCTTACTGCTCCTTTTCTTGGAAGGTGTCTGGTCCATTATTCCAGGATCCAGCACCTGTTCAGTGGGGCATCTTTTGGCCTGTGACCTAGTCACAGCAAGGACATGTGCTGGCAAGCCTAACATTTCCATGTGAGTCCTTTGCTCCACTTCTGACCATTGTGATGTTTCCAAATCATTGCCCAACAAACATTCTACTGGGAGGTCTGAACTAACCACAACTTTCTTTTGGCCAATTACCCCTCCCCAGGAGAAATCAACAATTGCCATACTATGATGGGTAGTGACATTGCTAGCATTGGTCACCAGGTAATCTGTACCTAGCATGATCTGTCCAGGGTCCACAAAGTTAGGTGTCACCATTGTGACACTGGCACAAGTGTCCCTGTAGGCCTGAGCCACTTTTCCATTGAGCAAAGGTGTCTGCCTGTATTTGCCCAAAGTATTGGGACAGGCATCAGGGGATATATCCATATCCCCTGTACACACAAGGACAGCCTGAGTGAGTGTGCCAACTAAGTCGTCACACCCCTCAGTTCCCAAGGTTAACCCAACTATACCCTTGGGAGGTGCACTACCACTGCTGGCTGTACTAGGGGGTGCAGGTGCCTTAGGGGCTGCAGTGGCAGGAGTTTGCCCTCCTTTCTTGGTGCACTCACTAAACCAGTGAGTCTTACTTTTACAGTATTGGCACCACCTTTTTGACTGGCCTTCTGGAGTCTTCTTTTTCTGCTGTGAAGCCTGACCCCCACCCTCTTTGGTTTGTTGGGGACCTGTCGAAGACTTCTGGTCATTTTGTTCACTCTTGTTACTACCCTTTTGGTCTGCTTTCTTCTGACCACCCTGGTTCTGAGTCTGGTTCTGCTTGACCCTTGTTCTGACCCATCTGTCTGCCTTCTTTCCCAATTCTTGGGGAGAGGTCAGATCTGAGTCAACAAGGTGCTGATGCAACAATTGGTTCTGACAGTTGTTTAGAATATGTTCTCTCATGATAAGATTATACAATCCTGTGTAATCAGTAACCTTGCTACCCAGCAACCAGCCTTCCAAAGCCTTAGTGGCACAATCGACAAAGTCAGCCCAATCCTGAGACTGAATCTTCTGGGTGTCCCTGAACAGCAACCTGTACTGCTCAGTTGTTAAGCCAAACCCATCAATCAGTGTATTCTTCAGGACTTGGTAGTTGTTAGCATCCTCAGCTCTAGTAGTGAGGAGCTTGTCTCTACCTTTACCCTCAAAGGAGAGCCACAGTATAGCTGCCCACTGACTTGGGGGGACACACTGGACAGTGCAGGCCCTCTCCAAAGCAGTCATCCATTTGTGGATGTCATCCCCTTGTTTAAAGGGGGGCACTATTTTACTCAGGTGTCTAGTGTCTAAACTCCTGTCTTTCTCTCTAATGATAATGCTGCCACCAGTGGGGTCTGCCCCACTCAATTTCTGCTCTCTGGCAAAGGCAAGTCTTTCTTTGGCAAGGGCAAGTTCTTCCCTCTCAATCCTCAGATTGACTTCCCTCATCTTAGCTTCATGCTCCCTTCTCTGAGGGGATGTCATTCCTCCCCGAGAAGATGCCTGAGAGACATGGGTTCGAACAGATCTGTTAGAGCCTCTGGAGAGAGACCTGACTCGTCCATTCCCAATGTTAAGCCTGCCTGAGAGTGGGCCTGGGGCTCCCCCAGTTCCATTCTCATGCCTGCTTAAGTTGGCCCTTGTGAGCCTACTGACTACTACTGGACCTTTGTCTGCCTCGTCCCCTGATAACTCCTCTTCCTCTTCCACCTCACCATGGAGGCCAAGGTCAGGGTCACCAAGGGTTCCCTCTAAGGGGGGCATGTTCCCATCAGGATTAGGGGGGCCTGTGTTAGAGGCCCTCCTAGCATCATAAGTCTCTAAGAGACCTATCAGAAATGTGATGGTAGGGTTAGAACCCTGTTTTAGCTTCCTGGAGTGACACAGTTGTCTCATCTCCTGGAAGCTAAGAGCTGCATATCTTGACGTGACCTGTGGAGGGTCAATGACCACTAGGGGAGTCTCTGAAGACTCTCCGTGGTTAGACATGCTTTCTAGTGAAGTGTAAGTGATGCACCTACCTACACTATGGGTTTACCTACTGATCCCTTGCTAAGAGCTGTAGTCAGGGTGTGCTAAGCCCTGTTACACTACAACAGCTGGTTCAGTAGAACTCAGAGTATTCTAAGTTAAGTTATATGTACCTGGGTACTTATGTGATCTTTCAACCGATGTTCTTAGGATACGTGGGTGGCAAAACACAGCAAGCTCAAATCCCAACCGCTGCTCACCAATGTGAGAAGTTGGCCTGATATATAGTGCTCACTATTCTAGTGATCACTGTGTATCATACCAAACGACCCTTATTGATGATTGGTTGTAAGTCAACCTTATGGACCAGCTATCCTAGTAGCATGGACAAGAGCAGTCTTTAGGCTAAACTCTAGAGGGCGTGTTAAGCCAGCTGTTTTACCACCACATCTACCCCTTGAACACCAAGTGAAAGGACACCACACAAGTTGTTATGAAAATAAAGGATATTTATTTATAACAAGACTACCCTGGCTCTTTATGAGTCAGGGAGCTAAGCACAATACAAAACTCTTATGAAAATACTTCAAGTTGCACAATTTACACAAATGCCCGAGGGGCACGAAAAACTGTTGGACTTGGCCCTCCTGGCCGGTTCACCCCGAAACTTTTTGCTTAATATGGTGACTTGGTTTAGTGATTTTATGGACTTCGGCGCACTTTACCGCTGTGTCCCAGGGTAAAGTGCGTGCGTGGTGTGAGGTTGGCCTGCCCTCCCATAGGAATGCATGGGGGAATGTATGTGTCCCGGTAGTTCCTGATGCGTGGGGTGTGCAGGCCCGTGTTTGGTATGTGCGGACTCGTGTGGGTGAATGCTTCGCGTTGATGTGTGCAGCGTGCATGTACCTGGTGTGAAAGTGCCACTTCTAGAAGTGGGCACTTCAGTGTGCAGTCTGAAATGTGTGGCTTGTCTGGCGATTGGCTGGTGAGGTCAGGTGACGGACTAGGGAATTCCCCAGAGTCAGGAGGAGTCACCCAGTGGTGAATGGGGAGTTAGCATGTTGATGGCTGGGGAGGAGTGTACCTGAGTCCTGAATAGGACAGGGCTTCCCCCACACAATGCTGGCGCCGGCCCCTGTGGTGCGTCTAATGACCCTAGCCCTGCCAGTGAATAGGGAGAGGGGCTGAGCAAAACAAAGTGCTCAGGAACCTGTTGGAACTGGTTCGCCCCTTCCCTGCACCTTAGACAAAGCCTTGTACTGTATAAAAAGGGGCTGTGTCCCCTTACATGTGTTCTCTTGCAGGATCCACTTGAGGGGGGGCCTGCTGCTGCTGGGCGCCAGGAGAGACCGCCACTGGGGACTGCCTCCCTGCTGGAGGGCCCTGTGAGCTGGCTCTGGGCCCAGCCTTTGCCCCCCTGCTCTCTGAAGGAACTTTTGGTGGCTGGACATTGCTTATAGCGCCTGGGAGCGCTTTCTGGACTTTATAGCGCTGGGAGCGCTTTTATGAGCCTTGCAGCGCTGCGAGCGCTGGCTCACTTTATAGCGCTGTGAAGCGCTTTGATTCAGCTTACGGGTGCCCACCCCGCTTATTTGCTTATTATTGCGGCGGGTGCCTACCCCGCCGAGGATTGCATTTACGGAGGGAGCCCACCCCTCTAATCACCGAGATCACCGCTGCAGCCCGGTTCGTAACCGGAAGTCAGGCAGCCTTCGCTAGGACGGGGGCGGGACTTTGAAACAGGAAGCGGACGGGAGCCTACCCCGCGCTCCTGTGCAGTGCGAAGTGCCCGGGAGGAGGGAAGGTCCAGGCGGGAGCCCACCCCGCGCTGGACCGTGAGAGGAGGACGGCAGGAGCTGGAGCGGAGGGGGGCGCGAGGCACATTGTCGGTGCCTGCCCCCTCCGTGTAGAAAAGCAGCCCGGTAAGTGAGGAGGGCTGGGGGACTCCGTGCGTGTGCCTGTGGGTGCCGGTCCCAGACCGGCTGATTCTTCAAAGAGGCTCCAACGTTATTTAGAGCCTGCGAGGCTCTAGGGGGCCTGAGTACCTAGAGCGCTGACGCTCCAACGACGGGGCATTGTAGTTTGAGCCCAGTGAGGCTCCAACGTTGTGCAGAGCCACGAGGGCTCTAGAGGGCATTGTCTGGTGTTCAGAGCGCCCGGAGCGCTCCAACGAAGGGGAGCACGACTGTTCCGAGCCACGAGGGCTCTAGGGGACATATTTGAATGGTCAGAGCCCAGAGAGGGCTCCAGAGGCACGCAGAGTGCCGGAAGTTCGTTTTCCAGCTGCCCAGCACTTAGTGGGCAGCTGCCACGTTTAGGTGGGGGACCATTTTCGTTTCAGTCTGCGCAGCTGGCGCAGCTTGACTAAACACAGGGCGTCCTAGCCCCTTCCAGGCCAGTTGGCCCAGGGACTGCCACAGGTGGTGGCTCATGTGGAGTCTTGCGCAATTGTTCCTACTTGCACCTCTGAATGTGTGTTGATGCATCATGTGCCATTGCTTTTACACCTCTGAATGTTTTATGCATCATGTGTGTTCCTTCCATGCACCTCTGAATGTGTTTTGATGCGTCATGTGCCATTGCTTTACACCTCTGAATGTTTTAGGCATCATGTGTTTTCCTTCCCTACACCTCTGAATGTGATGCATCATGTGTAACGTTCTATTACCCCTACAGGTATTGTGATACGTAGGTGGTTGTTGCTTTCTCCTAGTGCAGGTGGTGCTAGTGAGGTTCTAGTCCCCTGCGTGACAGTCTCCTAAGGTAGTTAGGGTTACGCAGGTGGTACTTTCTTGATACCAGTAAGTACTGGTTGTGTGCTATACAGATTAGTTTTGTGCTACAGTGATTTTATATATTTTATGTGCTAAATAGCTAAAAGTGCTTATTCCTGACAGTGGTCCAGGTGGCCCTGTCTTGTACATAATCCCTTGTAAATTCTGCCCGTGCCTGTTGGCACATTGTAAAGTGTGTGTTTTTATCTAATGTGTTGTGTATAATACAAAGGTTATTTTTATAGAATACCTTGTGTGGAGTTTCCTTTGTGGTGGGCCTTGGGTGTTGTTGCTGGGTGCGCGCGCAAACGCTTTACACATCGCCTCAGAGATAAGCCTGACTGCTCGTGCCAAGCTACCAAGGGGGTGAGCAGAGGTTATCTTTGGCGTGTACCTTCCTTGCCCTGACTAGAGTGGTGGTTTCTGCCTGGCTTTGGCGCAAGCCCTAGCCAACCAGAAATCCCAGGTCTAACATTGGTGATCAGCGGTGGGATTTGGACTTGCGTTTGCGCTGTACCGCAGCAGCGACTGGCTACACCACAAAACTCTGCATTAGATAAATCACATTTTAGGGATTATTGTTTTTGAGTTCCCTTATTTCCTCTCCTAAAGGTGTCCTTTGTGAATTGTGTACTCCTGTGTAGCTCCAACCCCCAGGTTCCTTGTGTTGAACTCTTCTCAGGAACGTCCGCCAAAATGGAGCCTGCTTTTAACTTCTGTAGTCTGTTTAGGTACAGTAGGTTGGAGCTGGTAGGGTTCTGTGAGGAGAGGGACATAGAGGTGGGTGAGTCAGATACCCAGTCCAAACTGAGGGACAACCTGATCCTTTGGCAAAAGGAGGAGTGGGAGCGAGAGCGCAGCGAGGAAGATAGGGCCCGGGCCGCACGCCGAGAGGGTGGTGGGTCTGAGGGGAGCCCTGAGGAATCTGAGGAGGAGGAAGGTTACCTGACAGGGACGCCAGTAGTGAGTGAAGACCCCATAGATAGGGAGTCCCTTGCTGGGTCCAGTGTCAGGAGCAGCACCCCATCCCTCTCCCTGTCCCCAGAGGAGTGGGTAGATAGGAGGGAAGAGAGGGAGCATCAGCTGGCCATGGAGAAGCTCAGGTTAGAGCATGCCTGGGGGATGGCGCAGCTGACTATGGAAGAGAAAAAGCTGGAGACCGAGAGGGTCTTAGCGCAGGAGAGGATAGAGGAGGCTGAGAGGGCCTTCGCCAGGGAGAAATCAGTGCTGGAGAGTACATTATCGCCTGCGCGCAGTCGTAGTTTTCTGGGCTCCCCAGGGAGGGTCGAGTCCAGTGGTGGCAGCGAAATAGAGTCCCGTGCGACAAGTCCCACTCCCAGTTTCCCCAGTCTGGTACCTGTTTCCCAAGAGGAGGAGTATAGGTTGAAGTTCAGGGGCAGTAGAAAACCGTCTCACCAGTCGTGGGGGTTGTTTGTGGATGACTGTCATGATGCACTGTGGGACTGGCTGGAGGTCAACATGGAAGAGGATTTGGATATAGTGCTCAAAATGATTGTCAAAGAGCAGATGCTCAGTAGTTGTTCTCCAGGGTTGCGCCGGCACCTGTTGAGGTATGACTACTTTTGTCCTTGGGCGCTGGCAGAGGAAGCGGAGCGCTGGGAAAGCGCTAAAGGTTCTCTGGAGTCATTAGGGAGTGACTCAAGTAGTGGTTCAGGTATCTTCCAGCCCAGCGTGGTGGAAGAGGCTCCGTGTAGCCCAGCTAGGTCCCAGGATAGCGAGGAGGGTGTAGGGCCTTACGGCCTGGCTCAGTGGAGCGGAAGTAAGTGGGTGACTGAGGGTCCCCAGACGTACGAAACCCTGCCTCAGGACTTGGGTGGTTTCAGGAGGGAACACCAAGTTGGGGACCTAGGCTGTCCTGTTAGCCCATTTGAGGAGGATCACCTAGTGAGTAGAGGACCTGGAGCGCCTGTAAGCAGGGCTCCTGTGGTCTAGAGTCTGGCAGTACCGCTCCGGTAGGGAGGGTACAGGAGTCCAGCGTGAGGAGTGGTTGGGGGATGAGATTCCCAGTGGATGCACCAGTGGACCAGGGACTAGCCAGTTGGGCTAGATCTTCTTGGGGGGACCCGGGTGGCGCCACTTCTGTTCTGGGGGATCTTTGCGCACTGTCAGGTGGACAGGGGACGGGATATCTGCGCCAGACAGACAGTCACACGACACATGGGTCATGTGTCAGCCTCAGGGGGATGGTGTGTAAGTCCCCAGAAGTCCTGGAGCGCCAGGCAATTATTCCACCGAAGGTTTTAGACCAGAGGTTGGGAGGCCAGGTTCAGGAGCAGCCTGACCTGAAGGGTAGGACTACTGTAACAAGTGTCCTGACCGGTTCTTCTTCCAGAGGTACCGCCCCAGTTGGTAGGGAGCAGGACTCTGGAAGGGGGTGCAGAGGGTGGGAGAGCCCACCTCTGACCCCGGTGCAACCTGAGGGGTTAAACCCTAGGTTGGGAGACCAGTTCTCAGGGAAGGGTCCTGAGCTGGTTGGTGAGTTATGTTACGAGGGTGCCTCTCAGTGGAGGAGAGGGCGGAACCCTAGGAGAAGAGGTAGGGGGAGGAGAGCCTCGCCCGTGACTTTTGGTCAGCCTGAGGGTACAGACCCTAGGCTGGAAGATCGGTGGCAGTTCAGAACTGCCCTGATGAGGGGTAGAGTGGAGAATGGCTGCTATGTGCCAGGGGTTACTACCCCCCACTCTGTGGTTAGGCAAGGACCAGTGGCACCTGGGTGGCCTAGGGCCTGGTCTTGGCCGCGGACAGCTTGGGAGTACCAGTGGGGTAGCCCAGTTGGTCCGGAGAGTGGTTTGAGAAGAAACTCCATGGGTTCACCATGGCGTAGAACCGGAGGGTGTCCCGGCAGTGGCGGGCCCTCGTCCGTGTTCTATCGCCCCAAGCAGGGAAGTCCATCACGGTGGTGATTGGTCTACCCTGCGTGTTGGCTGGAAGGGGGTTGTGTTGGACTTGGCCCTCCTGGCCGGTTCACCCCGAAACTTTTTGCTTAATATGGTGACTTGGTTTAGTGATTTTATGGACTTCGGCGCACTTTACCGCTGTGTCCCAGGGTAAAGTGCGTGCGTGGTGTGAGGTTGGCCTGCCCTCCCATAGGAATGCATGGGGGAATGTATGTGTCCCGGTAGTTCCTGATGCGTGGGGTGTGCAGGCCCGTGTTTGGTATGTGCGGACTCGTGTGGGTGAATGCTGCGCGTTGATGTGTGCAGCGTGCATGTACCTGGTGTGGAAGTGCCACTTCTAGAAGTGGGCACTTCAGTGTGCAGTCTGAAATGTGTGGCTTGTTTGGCGATTGGCTGGTGAGGTCAGGTGACGGACTAGGGAATTCCCCAGAGTCAGGAGGAGTCACCCAGTGGTGAATGGGGAGTTAGCATGTTGATGGCTGGGGAGGAGTGTACCTGAGTCCTGAATAGGACAGGGCTTCCCCCACACAATGCTGGCGCCGGCCCCTGTGGTGCGTCTAATGACCCTAGCCCTGCCAGTGAATAGGGAGAGGGGCTGAGCAAAACAAAGTGCTCAGGAACCTGTTGGAACTGGTTCGCCCCTTCCCTGCACCTTAGACAAAGCCTTGTACTGTATAAAAAGGGGCTGTGTCCCCTTACATGTGTTCTCTTGCAGGATCCACTTGAGGGGGGGCCTGCTGCTGCTGGGCGCCAGGAGAGACCGCCACTGGGGACTGCCTCCCTGCTGGAGGGCCCTGTGAGCTGGCTCTGGGCCCAGCCTTTGCCCCCCTGCTCTCTGAAGGAACTTTTGGTGGCTGGACATTGCTTATAGCGCCTGGGAGCGCTTTCTGGACTTTATAGCGCTGGGAGCGCTTTTATGAGCCTTGCAGCGCTGCGAGCGCTGGCTCACTTTATAGCGCTGTGAAGCGCTTTGATTCAGCTTACGGGTGCCCACCCCGCTTATTTGCTTATTATTGCGGCGGGTGCCTACCCCGCCGAGGATTGCATTTACGGAGGGAGCCCACCCCTCTAATCACCGAGATCACCGCTGCAGCCAGGTTCGTAACCGGAAGTCAGGCAGCCTTCGCTAGGACGGGGGCGGGACTTTGAAACAGGAAGCGGACGGGAGCCTACCCCGCGCTCCTGTGCAGTGCGAAGTGCCCGGGAGGAGGGAAGGTCCAGGCGGGAGCCCACCCCGCGCTGGACCGTGAGAGGAGGACGGCAGGAGCTGGAGCGGAGGGGGGCGCGAGGCACATTGTCGGTGCCTGCCCCCTCCGTGTAGAAAAGCAGCCCGGTAAGTGAGGAGGGCTGGGGGACTCCGTGCGTGTGCCTGTGGGTGCCGGTCCCAGACCGGCTGATTCTTCAAAGAGACTCCAACGTTATTTAGAGCCTGCGAGGCTCTAGGGGGCCTGAGTACCTAGAGCGCTGACGCTCCAACGACGGGGCATTGTAGTTTGAGCCCAGTGAGGCTCCAACGTTGTGCAGAGCCACGAGGGCTCTAGAGGGCATTGTCTGGTGTTCAGAGCGCCCGGAGCGCTCCAACGAAGGGGAGCACGACTGTTCCGAGCCACGAGGGCTCTAGGGGACATATTTGAATGGTCAGAGCCCAGAGAGGGCTCCAGAGGCACGCAGAGTGCCGGAAGTTCGTTTTCCAGCTGCCCAGCACTTAGTGGGCAGCTGCCACGTTTAGGTGGGGGACCATTTTCGTTTCAGTCTGCGCAGCTGGCGCAGCTTGACTAAACACAGGGCGTCCTAGCCCCTTCCAGGCCAGTTGGCCCAGGGACTGCCACAGGTGGTGGCTCATGTGGAGTCTTGCGCAATTGTTCCTACTTGCACCTCTGAATGTGTGTTGATGCATCATGTGCCATTGCTTTTACACCTCTGAATGTTTTATGCATCATGTGTGTTCCTTCAATGCACCTCTGAATGTGTTTTGATGCGTCATGTGCCATTGCTTTACACCTCTGAATGTTTTAGGCATCATGTGTTTTCCTTCCCTACACCTCTGAATGTGATGCATCATGTGTAACGTTCTATTACCCCTACAGGTATTGTGATACATAGGTGGTTGTTGCTTTCTCCTAGTGCAGGTGGTGCTAGTGAGGTTCTAGTCCCCTGCGTGACAGTCTCCTAAGGTAGTTAGGGTTACGCAGGTGGTACTTTCTTGATACCAGTAAGTACTGGTTGTGTGCTATACAGATTAGTTTTGTGCTACAGTGATTTTATATATTTTATGTGCTAAATAGCTAAAAGTGCTTATTCCTGACAGTGGTCCAGGTGGCCCTGTCTTGTACATAATCCCTTGTAAATTCTGCCCGTGCCTGTTGGCACATTGTAAAGTGTGTGTTTTTATCTAATGTGTTGTGTATAATACAAAGGTTATTTTTATAGAATACCTTGTGTGGAGTTTCCTTTGTGGTGGGCCTTGGGTGTTGTTGCTGGGTGCGCGCGCAAACGCTTTACACATCGCCTCAGAGATAAGCCTGACTGCTCGTGCCAAGCTACCAAGGGGGTGAGCAGGGGTTATCTTTGGCGTGTACCTTCCTTGCCCTGACTAGAGTGGTGGTTTCTGCCTGGCTTTGGCGCAAGCCCTAGCCAACCAGAAATCCCAGGTCTAACATTGGTGATCAGCGGTGGGATTTGGACTTGCGTTTGCGCTGTACCGCAGCAGCGACTGGCTACACCACAAAACTCTGCATTAGATAAATCACATTTTAGGGATTATTGTTTTTGAGTTCCCTTATTTCCTCTCCTAAAGGTGTCCTTTGTGAATTGTGTACTCCTGTGTAGCTCCAACCCCCAGGTTCCTTGTGTTGAACTCTTCTCAGGAACGTCCGCCAAAATGGAGCCTGCTTTTAACTTCTGTAGTCTGTTTAGGTACAGTAGGTTGGAGCTGGTAGGGTTCTGTGAGGAGAGGGACATAGAGGTGGGTGAGTCAGATACCCAGTCCAAACTGAGGGACAACCTGATCCTTTGGCAAAAGGAGGAGTGGGAGCGAGAGCGCAGCGAGGAAGATAGGGCCCGGGCCGCACGCCGAGAGGGTGGTGGGTCTGAGGGGAGCCCTGAGGAATCTGAGGAGGAGGAAGGTTACCTGACAGGGACGCCAGTAGTGAGTGAAGACCCCATAGATAGGGAGTCCCTTGCTGGGTCCAGTGTCAGGAGCAGCACCCCATCCCTCTCCCTGTCCCCAGAGGAGTGGGTAGATAGGAGGGAAGAGAGGGAGCATCAGCTGGCCATGGAGAAGCTCAGGTTAGAGCATGCCTGGGGGATGGCGCAGCTGACTATGGAAGAGAAAAAGCTGGAGACCGAGAGGGTCTTAGCGCAGGAGAGGATAGAGGAGGCTGAGAGGGCCTTCGCCAGGGAGAAATCAGTGCTGGAGAGTACATTATCGCCTGCGCGCAGTCGTAGTTTTCTGGGCTCCCCAGGGAGGGTTGAGTCCAGTGGTGGCAGCGAAATAGAGTCCAGTGCGACAAGTCCCACTCCCAGTTTCCCCAGTCTGGTACCTGTTTCCCAAGAGGAGGAGTATAGGTTGAAGTTCAGGGGCAGTAGAAAACCGTCTCACCAGTCGTGGGGGTTGTTTGTGGATGACTGTCATGATGCACTGTGGGACTGGCTGGAGGTCAACATGGAAGAGGATTTGGATATAGTGCTCAAAATGATTGTCAAAGAGCAGATGCTCAGTAGTTGTTCTCCAGGGTTGCGCCGGCACCTGTTGAGGTATGACTACTTTTGTCCTTGGGCGCTGGCAGAGGAAGCGGAGCGCTGGGAAAGCGCTAAAGGTTCTCTGGAGTCATTAGGGAGTGACTCAAGTAGCGGTTCAGGTATCTTCCAGCCCAGCATGGTGGAAGAGGCTCCGTGTAGCCCAGCTAGGTCCCAGGATAGCGAGGAGGGTGTAGGGCCTTACGGCCTGGCTCAGTGGAGCGGGAGTAAGTGGGTGACTGAGGGTCCCCAGACGTACGAAACCCTGCCTCAGGACTTGGGTGGTTTCAGGAGGGAACACCAAGTTGGGGACCTAGGCTGTCCTGTTAGCCCATTTGAGGAGGATCACCTAGTGAGTAGAGGACCTGGAGCGCCTGTAAGCAGGGCTCCTGTGGTTCTAGAGTCTGGCAGTACCGCTCCGGTAGGGAGGGTACAGGAGTCCAGCGTGAGGAGTGGTTGGGGGATGAGATTCCCAGTGGATGCACCAGTGGACCAGGGACTAGCCAGTTGGGCTAGATCTTCTTGGGGGGACCCGGGTGGCGCCACTTCTGTTCTGGGGGATCTTTACGCACTGTCAGGTGGACAGGGGACGGGAGATCTGCGCCAGACAGACAGTCACACGACACATGGGTCATGTGTCAGCCTCAGGGGGATGGTGTGTAAGTCCCCAGAAGTCTTGGAGCGCCAGGCAATTATTCCACCGAAGGTTTTAGACCAGAGGTTGGGAGGCCAGGTTCAGGAGCAGCCTGACCTGAAGGGTAGGACTACTGTAACAAGTGTCCTGACCGGTTCTTCTTCCAGAGGTACCGCCCCAGCTGGTAGGGAGCAGGACTCTGGAAGGGGGTGCAGAGGGTGGGAGAGCCCACCTCTGACCCCGGTGCAACCTGAGGGGTTAAACCCTAGGTTGGGAGACCAGTTCTCAGGGAAGGGTCCTGAGCTGGTTGGTGAGTTATGTTACGAGGGTGCCTCTCAGTGGAGGAGAGGGCGGAACCCTAGGAGAAGAGGTAGGGGGAGGAGAGCCTCGCCCATGACTTTTGGTCAGCCTGAGGGTACAGACCCTAGGCTGGAAGATCGGTGGCAGTTCAGAACTGCCCTGATGAGGGGTAGAGTGGAGAATGGCTGCTATGTGCCAGGGGTTACTACCCCCCACTCTGTGGTTAGGCAAGGACCAGTGGCACCTGGGTGGCCTAGGGCCTGGTCTTGGCCGCGGACAGCTTGGGAGTACCAGTGGGGTAGCCCAGTTGGTCCGGAGAGTGGTTTGAGAAGAAACTCCATGGGTTCACCGTGGCGTAGAACCGGAGGGTGTCCCGGCAGTGGCGGGCCCTCGTCCGTGTTCTATCGCCCCAAGCAGGGAAGTCCATCACGGTGGTGATTGGTCTACCCTGCGTGTTGGCTGGAAGGGGGTTGTGTTGGACTTGGCCCTCCTGGCCGGTTCACCCCAAAACTTTTTGCTTAATATGGTGACTTGGTTTAGTGATTTTATGGACTTCGGCGCACTTTACCGCTGTGTCCCAGGGTAAAGTGCGTGCGTGGTGTGAGGTTGGCCTGCCCTCCCATAGGAATGCATGGGGGAATGTATGTGTCCCGGTAGTTCCTGATGCGTGGGGTGTGCAGGCCCGTGTTTGGTATGTGCGGACTCGTGTGGGTGAATGCTGCGCGTTGATGTGTGCAGCGTGCATGTACCTGGTGTGGAAGTGCCACTTCTAGAAGTGGGCACTTCAGTGTGCAGTCTGAAATGTGTGGCTTGTCTGGCGATTGGCTGGTGAGGTCAGGTGACGGACTAGGGAATTCCCCAGAGTCAGGAGGAGTCACCCAGTGGTGAATGGGGAGTTAGCATGTTGATGGCTGGGGAGGAGTGTACCTGAGTCCTGAATAGGACAGGGCTTCCCCCCACACAATGCTGGCGCCGGCCCCTGTGGTGCGTCTAATGACCCTAGCCCTGCCAGTGAATAGGGAGAGGGGCTGAGCAAAACAAAGTGCTCAGGAACCTGTTGGAAGTGGTTCGCCCCTTCCCTGCACCTTAGACAAAGCCTTGTACTGTATAAAAAGGGGCTGTGTCCCCTTACATGTGTTCTCTTGCAGGATCCACTTGAGGGGGGGCCTGCTGCTGCTGGGCGCCAGGAGAGACCGCCACTGGGGACTGCCTCCCTGCTGGAGGGCCCTGTGAGCTGGCTCTGGGCCCAGCCTTTGCCCCCCTGCTCTCTGAAGGAACTTTTGGTGGCTGGACATTGCTTATAGCGCCTGGGAGCGCTTTCTGGACTTTATAGCGCTGGGAGCGCTTTTATGAGCCTTGCAGCGCTGCGAGCGCTGGCTCACTTTATAGCGCTGTGAAGCGCTTTGATTCAGCTTACGGGTGCCCACCCCGCTTATTTGCTTATTATTGCGGCGGGTGCCTACCCCGCCGAGGATTGCATTTACGGAGGGAGCCCACCCCTCTAATCACCGAGATCACCGCTGCAGCCCGGTTCGTAACCGGAAGTCAGGCAGCCTTCGCTAGGACGGGGGCGGGACTTTGAAACAGGAAGCGGACGGGAGCCTACCCCGCGCTCCTGTGCAGTGCGAAGTGCCCGGGAGGAGGGAAGGTCCAGGCGGGAGCCCACCCCGCGCTGGACCGTGAGAGGAGGACAGCAGGAGCTGGAGCAGAGGGGGGCGCGAGGCACATTGTCGGTGCCTGCCCCCTCCGTGTAGAAAAGCAGCCCGGTAAGTGAGGAGGGCTGGGGGACTCCGTGCGTGTGCCTGTGGGTGCCGGTCCCAGACCGGCTGATTCTTCAAAGAGGCTCCAACGTTATTTAGAGCCTGCGAGGCTCTAGGGGGCCTGAGTACCTAGAGCGCTGACGCTCCAACGACGGGGCATTGTAGTTTGAGCCCAGTGAGGCTCCAACGTTGTGCAGAGCCACGAGGGCTCTAGAGGGCATTGTCTGGTGTTCAGAGCGCCCGGAGCGCTCCAACGAAGGGGAGCACGACTGTTCCGAGCCACGAGGGCTCTAGGGGACATATTTGAATGGTCAGAGCCCAGAGAGGGCTCCAGAGGCACGCAGAGTGCCGTAAGTTCGTTTTCCAGCTGCCCAGCACTTAGTGGGCAGCTGCCACGTTTAGGTGGGGGACCATTTTCGTTTCAGTCTGCGCAGCTGGCGCAGCTTGACTAAACGCAGGGCGTCCTAGCCCCTTCCAGGCCAGTTGGCCCAGGGACTGCCACAGGTGGTGGCTCATGTGGAGTCTTGCGCAATTGTTCCTACTTGCACCTCTGAATGTGTGTTGATGCATCATGTGCCATTGCTTTTACACCTCTGAATGTTTTATGCATCATGTGTGTTCCTTCCATGCACCTCTGAATGTGTTTTGATGCGTCATGTGCCATTGCTTTACACCTCTGAATGTTTTAGGCATCATGTGTTTTCCTTCCCTACACCTCTGAATGTGATGCATCATGTGTAACGTTCTATTACCCCTACAGGTATTGTGATACGTAGGTGGTTGTTGCTTTCTCCTAGTGCAGGTGGTGCTAGTGAGGTTCTAGTCCCCTGCGTGACAGTCTCCTAAGGTAGTTAGGGTTACGCAGGTGGTACTTTCTTGATACCAGTAAGTACTGGTTGTGTGCTATACAGATTATTTTTGTGCTACAGTGATTTTATATATTTTATGTGCTAAATAGCTAAAAGTGCTTATTCCTGACAGTGGTCCAGGTGGCCCTGTCTTGTACATAATCCCTTGTAAATTCTGCCCGTGCCTGTTGGCACATTGTAAAGTGTGTGTTTTTATCTAATGTGTTGTGTATAATAGAAAGGTTATTTTTATAGAATACCTTGTGTGGAGTTTCCTTTGTGGTGGGCCTTGGGTGTTGTTGCTGGGTGCGCGCGCAAACGCTTTACACATCGCCTCAGAGATAAGCCTGACTGCTCGTGCCAAGCTACCAAGGGGGTGAGCAGGGGTTATCTTTGGCGTGTACCTTCCTTGCCCTGACTAGAGTGGTGGTTTCTACCTGGCTTTGGCGCAAGCCCTAGCCAACCAGAAATCCCAGGTCTAACAAAAACCATATACACTAAAAGTGGAATGCGAATTGCTAGCAGGTAAGTAAACAGATCCAGAGGCTTCAGGATCGCTAGGACTACACTACTGAACTCTAAGGTTAGGAGCAGGAGGCCTAGGGAGATCGGGTGCAGAGTGTGCACTCTCACGCGGGATGCGGGAAGAAGTCTATGGATGCTAGCGTTTCTAAAGTTACTGTTTCCGGACGACTCCGACCAGCTAGACTAAAAACGAAAAAGGATCTGGACACTTAGAGAGTGAACCTACGTTGGAGCACCGGAATGCTCGGTTTACCTAGCCCGGGGGCTGCGGCTGCATAGAGTTCAAAAGACGTCGGAAATCCTCGTTGTGGTCTATGGAGCCTGAAAGAAGGAGTTGCTGGCAGGCGACCAGTGTCGATATTCGGAGGGTATTAAGGGTGTGCACGTTACTGCAAAGAGAGTAGAATGTAAGCAAAACAAAACAAAGTTGTGGTATGATAACAAATGGAAAACCAGGGAACATTCTTTCAGACCTGGAGATTGGGTAAGAATATTGAGGCCGGGCATTTTAGGTAAAGGTGTAAACAAATATGGCATGGATCCAAGCCTGGATCGGTGATGGAGATGACCTGAAAGCAGAGGGGACTCAGTTCTCAATCACTAGCCAGTGATTGGGTTGGCACCAGGATGGCACCGGAGGTAGTCACCAGGTGAGTGGGTGACGCTGGACTCTGCTGTCCCTCGGTGCAGGAGGCGTTGTCGGTGACCAGGCAGAAGGGGCGAGCTGTCCCACGAAGGTGTCTGCTGTCGGCGATGCTGGATCCAGGATTGGGGCAACAACCCTTGGCAAAGGCAAACCCACGCGGTGGAGTCAAGATGGCGTCTGGAGTGGACCAGGAGGGTCCGGGGCGCTCCTCTGTTGGAGGGGAGCCAGGGCCAGTCTGGAGCAACCAGACCAGCGGCGAAAATGTCGTGGTGCATCGTTAGGAGGGCCACTAGCCAACGGGCAAGTGACCGGACAACGCGGTGAGCGGCAAAGAGCAGAAGGGCCCCCACGCAGATCTCGGGGATGCTGGGAGGCTGGACTTCGGTGCTTGAGCTGCTCAAGGTTAGGGCTTCTCAAACCC
Organism: Triturus cristatus; assembly: GCF_964204655.1. Lineage (NCBI taxonomy): Eukaryota > Metazoa > Chordata > Amphibia > Caudata > Salamandridae > Triturus > Triturus cristatus. The sequence goes on from NC_140593.1 coordinate 417,403,167, forward strand.
CAGGAGCACTCACTCGAAGGTCCCTCGGTGGTCGTGCTAGGTAAGGGTCGTGCAGGTTCTGAAGATGGCCGGTCCCTCAGGTCTCGTTACACCCACGAATCTCAGCTGGGCTGATGATGCAGGTAGAGGTCAGAGATGGCAGGTGTTAGACGGCGACCTCAGAGGAGCCCGGAAGGGGGTCCTGACTACCCTGAGACCCACCCTCGTAGTATCGTAGCCGGGCACTGGCGGGAGACTCCCCAGGGGGAGGAATCTCGCAGCTAGGATCGTACTTCTGGCACCACACGACACAGAGTGACCACACTGGGTATTCTCAGAAAACAATCTTTATCAAGTAGGTTATCACGGCAAATATGTACAAGGTGAGCACGGGCTCAAGAGTCTCGGAAAGGTAGGGGGTAGCGGGACAGCCTTTGGCAAAGGTTCAAGCAGGGACGTATCCGGCGCACAGCTCACAATCCTCGAGCTGGGGGATACGTGGTCGTAGTCGGGGTCCGGCGGGACCGTGAGAGTCTGGGGGAACCGCGAGTCACTCAGCGGGCTCAGGTACAAGTTCGGAGGTCTTACGATCTTCAAGGAGCCGCGAGTCACTCAGCAGGCTCAGGTACGAGTTCGGAGGTCTTACGATCTTCAGGGAGCCGCGAGTCACTCAGCAAGCTTAGGCACAAGTTCGGAGGTGTTACGATCTTCAAGGAGCCGCGAGTCACTCAGCAGGCTTAGGCACAAGTTCGGAGGTGTTACGATCTTCAAGGAGCCGCGAGTCACTCAGCAGGCTTAGGCACAAGTTCGGAGGTGTTACGATCTTCAAGGAGCCGCGAGTCACTCAGCAGGCTTAGGCACAAGTTCGGAGGTGTTACGATCTTCAAGGAGCCGCGAGTCACTCAGCAGGCTTAGGCACAAGTTCGGAGGTGTTACGATCTTCAAGGAGCCGCGAGTCACTCAGCAGGCTTAGGTTGGATCGGTTCCAGGAGCCGCGACCACGTCGGCAGGCTCTCGTTGTTCCAGCGTCGAATCTACCGGACAGACCCAGAGCACCCCTTGTTATAGGTCGACCCCTCTTTGATGTCCGGAGTCTGTGCAGGCAGGGGTCTTGTCACCTGGGGGTCGCTTGTCGGGATTTCCTGCTATTGTCTTTTGATCCCTTTCAGGGCCGGGTCGGGAGGAGTCCCAGACACCCAGCAGGCACGGAGCCAGCCCGCAGGGAGGCCGGAGGGCCGATCGAAACCCATCGTCCCAGGGGAGTTCAGAGGTGCGATAGAAACTGCTCCTCCCTCTCTCATCCCCTGGAAGCGTGATGTCCTCCAGCCGGAGTGGCGCCTCTAGGTCAGGGTCGCGCTGGGGCCGGGCGGCCATCTTGGTGCATGAAGTGGGCACGCGGGCCCGGGGTGGCCGAAAGGAGAGAGGCCATGGACGAGGATGTCCGGGTCGGGTGCGGGTGTTCTGGTAGGAAGGACCGGCTAGGCCGTGTGTTTGGGCTGCAGGTACCAGGTTTCGGTGGTGCGGGGGCACGGAGGGCCATTCTATGAGGCCGGGTCCAACACGCGTCCCCCCCAGCTGAAAGCCGGAGAGAACTGCCCATCATCTTGGGGGGTTCTCTTCGCTGAGGCGGAAGAACCGGGAGAGGCCGTCAGCGTTGGCGTGGTCCGTACCAGGGCGGTGTTCTACGGTGAAATCCATCCCCTGGAGGGAGATTGACCACCGCAGTAGCTTGGGGTTTTCTCCTCGCATCTGCATGAGCCATCGCAAGGGCCGATGGTCAGTTTGGACTCTGAAATGCGTGCCGAACAGGTAGGGTCGTAGCTTTTTGAGTGCCCAGACCACGGCAAAGGCTTCGCGCTCTATGGTGCTCCACCTCTGTTCTCGGGGCAACAGCCGCTGACTGAGGAAGGCGACGGGCTGGTCTAGGCCTTGGTCATTCACTTGGGACAGGACGGCCCCAATGCCATGCTCGGAGGCATCGGTCTGGACTATGAACTCCTTGGCATAGTCAGGAGCCTGGAGGACGGGAGCAGTGCACATGGCCTTTTTTAGAGCATCGAAAGCTTCCTGGCAGGCAGCCGTCCACTGCACCTTCTTTGGCTGTCTTTTAGATGTGAGTTCGGTGAGAGGGCCGACAAGGCTGCCATACCCCCGAATGAATCTTCGGTAGTAGCCTGTGAGTCCCAGGAAGGCTCGGACCTCCGTCTGGGTGATGGGTGGTTCCCAGGCCAGGATGGCGTCGATCTTTGGCTGTAGAGGGGCGACCTGGCCGCTCCCGACCTGGTGCCCCAGGTAGACTACGGAGCCTTGCCCGATCTGGCACTTGCTGGCTTTTACTGTGAGGCCTGCCTGGCGCAGGGCGGTTAGCACCCTCCGGAGGTGCTGGAGGTGCTCACTCCACTCTGAACTGAAGACAGCGATATCGTCTAGATATGCCGCGCTGAACTGTTCCAACCGGGCCAGGACCCTATTCACCAGTCGCTGGAAAGTGGCCGGGGCATTTTTCATCCCGAAGGGCATTACGCGGAAGCGGTATTGCCCGTCGGGGGTGGAGAAAGCGGACCGCTCCTTGGCCCCTTCGGTGAGCGCAATCTGCCAGTATCCGCAGGTGAGGTCGAAAGTGCTGAGGAACCGGGCTGCCCCTAGCCGGTCAATGAGTTCGTCTGCTCGTGGGATGGGGTGGGCATCGGCTCGGGTAACGTCGTTGAGCCCCCGGTAATCCACGCAGAATCGAAGCTCGGGGGCGACACCGGGGGCCGCTGCCTTCGGGACCAGGACCACGGGGCTGGCCCAGGGACTGTCAGAGGGCTCGATCACCCCCAGGGTCAGCATCTTCGAGACTTCATCTTGAATGCAGGACCGGACCCGGTCAGGAACCCGGTAGGCTCGGTGTCTCACCGGCGGGCTGTCCCCGGTGTCCACGTCATGAACACACCAGTTGGTGACCCGGGGGGTCAGAGAGAAGAGGTCGGCAAATTGTCTTAGGAGCTGGCGGCAGTCCGCTTGTTGCTGGGCAGTGAGGGCTGGGGAGAGGTTCACTCCCTCCACGGAGCCATACTGCTCCTTGACACACAGGAGGTCCGGGAGGGGATCCGACTCATCTTCGGCCCCGTCATCGGTGGCTAGCAGGAGGCTCAGTTCTGTCTGCACAAAGTGAGGCTTGAGGCGGTTCACGTGCAGGACCCGGAGGGGATCCCGAGGCGACTGGACGTCCACCAAGTATGTGACTGGACTCTTCCGCTCAACCACTTTGTAAGGCCCAGTCCATCGGTCCTGGAGGGCGCCAGGCTTCACGGGGGCCATGACCCACACCTGCTGGCCCGGCTGGAACTCGACCAGAGTGGCATTCTGGTCGTACCAGCGTTTCATTTCTTCTTGACTCGCCTCCAGGTTGGCCTCGGCCAGTTCTCGGAACTTCCTGGTCTGGTTCCGGAGGGCCAGGACGTATTGGAACACATCTCGGGGGGTGGTCTGGGGTGCCGCCTCCCACTCTTCCTTAACCAAACTGAGGGGACCTCGGACGGGGTGCCCATAGAGTAATTCAAACGGGCTGAATCCTAGGGACTTCTGGGGGACCTCTCGGTAAGCGAACAAGAGGCAAGGGAGCAGGACGTCCCACTTACGCCGGAGGGGCTCTTCTAGGCCAGCGATCATCCCCTTCAAAGTCCTATTAAACCTCTCTACTAGGCCGTTCCCTTGGGGATGGTACGGGGTGGTGAACTTATAGGACACTCCACATTGTTGCCACAGGGACGTCATATACCTTGAGATAAAATTAGTGCCGCGATCGCTCACGACCTCGCGGGGAAACCCCACCCTGGAAAAGATCCCCATCAGGGCCCGGCCCACCACAGGGGCCGTAATGGTGCGCAGGGGAATAGCCTCCGGATAGCGGGTGGCGTGGTCCACTAGGACCAAGATGAAACGGTGACCTTGGGAGGTGGGGGGGTCCAGTGGTCCCACGATGTCGATTCCGACTCGTTCGAAGGGGGTACTGACGACCGGGAAGGGTTGGAGGGGAGCCTTGCGCTTCCCCCCACTCTTCCCACTAGCCTGGCACGTGGGGCAGGACTTGCAATGGGCCTCTACCGCTGCTCTCATTTTAGGCCAATAAAAATGGGTCACAAGACGGCTGTAGGTCTTGTCCTGTCCCAGGTGGCCGGCGAGGGGGACGTCGTGGGCTAAGCCCAGGAGGAAATCTCGGAAGCGGAGGGGTACCACCAGTACCCGTCCGGATCCCAGCTCCACCGACTTCTGCTCACTGTACAGGATGCTATTCTCCCAATAGATTCGGTGCGTCCCGGTCTGGTCACCTGCGGCTTGGCCCTCGGCCTGGCGCCGCAGCCCGACCAGGGAAGGACAAGTGGCTTGCTCCCTGCAAAACTCTTCCCGGGTGGGCCCGCCCTCGTGGCGCCATTGGGCCAATTCGGGTAGATCTCCTAACTCGGGGACCGGGGCAGGGTCGGATGGTGCGGGTTCGTCGCTAGCGACGGACCCTTCTGATGGGGGGACGGGGGGACCCTCGGCGGGGACTGTTCTGGTCTCTTCGATCGGGGTGCTTTCGACTTCTCTCTGGGGAGTGAGTCGGGCGGACATAGATCGGGTGGTGGCGCACACCCACTCGGGGAGTCCCATCATTCCTAGGTGGGCCTTACGCTCTACGTGCTTCCAGGGGGAACTCTCTAGGTCGTTCCCTAAAAGGCAGTCGACCGGCTGGGAGGTTCTTACGGCCACCTTGAGTTTACCTATCACCCCTCCCCACTCAAATGGCACCAGGGCTACCTGACACATACTCTCTCTATTGTCTGCGGATATTACGGGGCAAAAGACGTTGGGGAGGATCTGCTCTTCGGGGACTAGGTGCCTGAGGACACCGGTGATACTGGCCCCGGTGTCGCGCAGGGCCTCTACCTGGTGGCCATTGATTTTGACGAGCTGCCCATATTTCTGGGTGTTGGAGGGGAGGAGGCTACCAGGGATCATCTCCCTATCTCCCAGGGATACTAGGGCCATCGCTGCGGGTTCCCATTCCTCGGCTTCCTCAACCTCCTCCCCCAGGGCTACGTTGGCTATCTGTCTCGTCGGGGGGACTTGGGCGGCCATGGGGCACTCTGGGTCATTGGCGTAGTGCCCGGGTTTCTGGCAACGGAAACATGTGACGGTCACCCGGTGTCCCCGTTTCCCAGGGGGCCCGGTCACTGGTGGAGGGGGCGCCGGGAAAGGTGGAGGTTGTGTCTTCGGGGGGCTAGGCTGGGACTCTCTCGGCCCTCCCTGGTTCCCTCCTCCTCTCTGGCGGGGTGGTCCCTGACTGGTTCGGGGGTACTCTCCTACCATGCCCCGGGAGACCCGGGTGTTGGTCCAGCGGTCGGCCTCCACAGCCAGCTTCCGGGGATCTGTGAGCTTGCTGTCCAGCAGATGCTGACGTAGTTCTATGAAGCAGTTCGCAGCCAGATGTTCCCACAACATGAGATCAGTGAGTTCGGCAAGGGTGGTGACTTTGCTGCCCTTGATCCACCCATCGAAGGCCCGACTGAAAAAGTTTACATATTCCACCCATGTGGTGCCCGGGATCTTCCTGCAGTCCCGGAACCGTTGACGGTACATTTCTGGGGTGAGGCCGTATCTTGTGAGTAGAGCCTCTTTCATGTGGCTGTAGGAGGTCTGCAGGGAGAGGGGTAGGTCGAGCAGGGTGTCCCTTCCTTCGCTCAGAAACCGCCCCCACAACCCCGCCCCCCAGTCCTTCTGCGGGATCCGATGGGAGGTCATGGCGACCTCGTAGGCCCGAAACCATTGCTGAATGTCATCGTTTTTATAATATTCCTTGACCACATCCTTCGGGATGTGGACCTTCTGTTCCGCCGGGGAGGCCGTCTCTCGGTTTCCCGGGGCCCTCCCTTCCTCGTTTCGGGCATTGAGCTCGAGTTCCTTTAAGCTGCGTTCGTGCTCCAGTTGGAGCTTCCTTCCTTCGTGCTCCCGTTGGAGCTTTTTTTCCTCCAGTTCGCCTTGTACACGCATTTGTTCTACTGCTAGCTTTTTTTCCGCTAACTTCAATTCGCCCTCAATTTTGAGTTTGGCTAACTCTAGTTCATGATTGCGGCTTCTCTCTCTGTCCGCGAGTTCTTCTGGGGATAAGCCCCCGTCTGGTACGATGCCTCGCACCTGATTGCTGCCGCTTTCACTTTGGGGAGGTTCGGTTTCGTCGGGGCGCTCCCCCGTGCCTTCCGGGCGGGAGGCCCCGGTCTCCACCCAAGTTTTCAGTGCTTTCTGCAAATCTTCCTTAGTGTTGAGACCAGTGGTAGCGATTTTAAGTTCTTTGCAAAATTGCTTTAGCTCCTTGTGTGTATATTCTTCTAGATGCTCCACCTGGAACACCCTGTTGGCGTTGGTTTCTGCGGGGCTCATGGCGCTTCCTTCTGCCATCTTTGTCGGTAGTGCGTCCGTTGTTCACGGTACGATCTCTAGGTGATGGGCCCGAATCCCGTCGCTTGCCACCAATGTTAGACGGCGACCTCAGAGGAGCCCGGAAGGGGGTCCTGACTACCCTGAGACCCACCCTCGTAGTATCGTAGCCGGGCACTGGCGGGAGACTCCCCAGGGGGAGGAATCTCGCAGCTAGGATCGTACTTCTGGCACCACACGACACAGAGTGACCACACTGGGTATTCTCAGAAAACAATCTTTATCAAGTAGGTTATCACGGCAAATATGTACAAGGTGAGCACGGGCTCAAGAGTCTCGGAAAGGTAGGGGGTAGCGGGACAGTCTTTGGCAAAGGTTCAAGCAGGGACGTATCCGGCGCACAGCTCACAATCCTCGAGCTGGGGGATACGTGGTCGTAGTCGGGGTCCGGCGGGACCGTGAGAGTCTGGGGGAACCGGGAGTCACTCAGCGGGCTCAGGTACAAGTTCGGAGGTCTTACGATCTTCAAGGAGCCGCGAGTCACTCAGCAGGCTCAGGTACGAGTTCGGAGGTCTTACGATCTTCAGGGAGCCGCGAGTCACTCAGCAGGCTTAGGCACAAGTTCGGAGGTGTTACGATCTTCAAGGAGCCGCGAGTCACTCAGCAGGCTTAGGCACAAGTTCGGAGGTGTTACGATCTTCAAGGAGCCGCGAGTCACTCAGCAGGCTTAGGCACAAGTTCGGAGGTGTTACGATCTTCAAGGAGCCGCGAGTCACTCAGCAGGCTTAGGCACAAGTTCGGAGGTGTTACGATCTTCAAGGAGCCGCGAGTCACTCAGCAGGCTTAGGCACAAGTTCGGAGGTGTTACGATCTTCAAGGAGCCGCGAGTCACTCAGCAGGCTTAGGTTGGATCGGTTCCAGGAGCCGCGACCACGTCGGCAGGCTCTCGTTGTTCCAGCGTCGAATCTACCGGACAGACCCAGAGCACCCCTTGTTATAGGTCGACCCCTCTTTGATGTCCGGAGTCTGTGCAGGCAGGGGTCTTGTCACCTGGGGGTCGCTTGTCGGGATTTCCTGCTATTGTCTTTTGATCCCTTTCAGGGCCGGGTCGGGAGGAGTCCCAGACACCCAGCAGGCACGGAGCCAGCCCGCAGGGAGGCCGGAGGGCCGATCGAAACCCATCGTCCCAGGGGAGTTCAGAGGTGCGATAGAAACTGCTCCTCCCTCTCTCATCCCCTGGAAGCGTGATGTCCTCCAGCCGGAGTGGCGCCTCTAGGTCAGGGTCGCGCTGGGGCCGGGCGGCCATCTTGGTGCATGAAGTGGGCACGCGGGCCCGGGGTGGCCGAAAGGAGAGAGGCCATGGACGAGGATGTCCGGGTCGGGTGCGGGTGTTCTGGTAGGAAGGACCGGCTAGGCCGTGTGTTTGGGCTGCAGGTACCAGGTTTCGGTGGTGCGGGGGCACGGAGGGCCATTCTATGAGGCCGGGTCCAACAGCAGGGAATCCGGGTCTCGTCGAGCTGGTCAGTCTGGATCCGGAGGATGGACGTGCAGCAAACCGCAAGCGCTTAGGTGGGGCCTGCTGGTGCAGGGTGGCTACTCCTTAGCCACAAGGGAGAGTCTTCAGGAAAAGTCAAGAGTTCCTTTCGTGGAAAGTAGTTCAAGATTCAGAATTATCCAATTTGGGAAGGGGTCCCGCTCCTACCTTTATCCTAAGAAAAGGGGCTGGCCCGTGACTAGGTCCTGCCTATGGGTGGGACCAGGGGGGGGGGGTGGTTACACCCCTCTCCTTTGTCCGGCCTCTCCCCAGCTCAGGGGCTGGGGTGCCCCTGGAACTGGTTTGAGCCGGCCTATGCACAGTGAGCACCGGGGTGCCACTTGCAGTCACCTTCCTCTCAGCCCTGCCTACCTGGGATACACAAAACCCTGTCTGGGATGGTGCTGGCACCGCCCCTGACAGGAAACCCTTTGTCCAAGCTCTCCTCGCTGGAAGGACTCCCAGCAGCAGGAGGTCAGACTTGTGTCTGTGGTGGCAGCATCCATTTTGTGATGCTGAGGCTCGAGTCAACTTTAACCGGGGTTCACAGTTACATACATGTCGTGTCCCTCTAGAAGGGTGGAATGCTAACCCCGTCGCCAGAATTGGCGAGGGGTTAGTATTCCAATTCGTATGACACCTTACTCGACATGTTTGGATAATGCGAGACCAAAGTTAGCAAATAACCGCGAGGATTATAATGCACTTTAAGAGTATATGGTACGCGTTATCCTGGAACAGCTATTAGGACTTGGTTCCGCAAGCTGCAGACGGGCTCAGCTCATGCCAGCACCATCTCACATGATTCCAAGCACTCTGCCTTCAGGATTGATAAGGCCTGCCATAGGAGTGACTGATAGGAATACATGTGTCCATTTTAGGGTTAGATATAGGAATACTATACCTAAAGCAAAGGGTGATTACACCACCTTGCCCCAGCCGTCGTGCAGCCAGTTGTGTCAGATTTGGGTGGCCATCCAGGGGTGGCATAATACATGCTGCAGCCCCTGGTAGGCCCTGGGTACACCTATGCCCTGGATACCTAAGGTATGCTGGTACAGGGACTGATAAGGCGGCCCAGTTCCAATTGGTAAATGCACCTAAGGTACATGTGCGTCAATTGCAGAGAGAGAACAGCTAGGCTGTGGGTCTGATTAGCAGGCCCACAGCCAGGGAAAGTCGTAAACCAATGAAGCAAAAAGCAAAAATCTGGGGTGATCATAGGATTGCAGACCCTACTCTCCTACAGTAGCGATTCCAAGGTCTTTGCAAAATTGTTTCAGTTCTCGGTGCGTATAAGATTATAACTGGTCCTTTTGGAATGTCGTGCTCGGGTTGGTGCCTGCGGCACCTAGGGAAGTTTCTCCTTCCATTTCTTCTTGGTAGTGCGTCAGCCGTCTACTGCACGATCTCTAGGTGTTGGCTCGGATCCCGTCGCCTGCCACCAAATGTTGGAAGGCGTTCCCCGGGGAGGCTACGGAATGCGTTCCTGACCACCCGGAGGCCCACCTTTCCCAGAGTTAGGCCGAGCAAGAGCGGGGAGGCCCTTCCTGGAAGGGTCTCGTACCTAGGATGGCACACGCTGCGCTTACTCTCTTCGGATAGAGGGACACCACACAGTAATTCGTTGTAAGACAATAGACTTTTATCGTTAGTTGTCAGGGATCTTTATGATCCGGAAGGCAGGTGCAGAATTGAGACCACAAGCGGCAGCGATCTCGTGATGAGGGGAGAGGGGTAGCGGGACAGTCTTTGAATCAGTGTCTCTGCGAGGTATCCGGCGCACAGCTCTCAATCCTCGAGCTGAGGGGATGTTGCTTCTCTCGGCAATCTCTGCCGTTTCTCTTGGAGGAGCGGGCCGCGAGTCACTCAGCAGGCACCGGAGGTTCGTAGTTCGGGGAGCCGCGACGGCGTCAGCAGGGCTCAGATGGTTCAGAGTTCGGGGAGCCGCGACAGCGTCAGCAGGGCTCAGATGGTTCAGAGTTCGGGGAGCCGCGACAGCGTCAGCAGGGCTCAGATGGTTCAGAGTTCGGGGAGCCGCAACAGCGTCAGCAGGGCACAGATGGTTCAGAGTTCTTCGGTTCGGGGAGGGATCGAGCCGCGACCAAGTCAGCAGGCTCTCGTCAGTCCAGTTCTTCTCTGCTCTCGTCCCTTCAGCACCCCTTATTATACTCCCCCTCCTCTTTGAAGTCCGGAGTCCTTGCGGAGAGGGGTCTGGTGCCTGGGGGGCGGTGTATAGGGGTTTCCTGTCGCTCGGCCCTTTGATCTGTTCAGGTGGGTCCGGGAGGGACTCCAGACACCCAGCGGGCGAGGCGCCTGCTCCCCGGGAGCCTGGTGGTCGATCGAAACCTCCCTCGGGCGAGAGACCAGAGGTGTGACAGGATCGGCGCCTCTCGGTCTGGTTTGGGAGGGTTTCACTCTCCCTCGGCCGGGCATGCGTGTTGGGGATCTGGCCGGCCCTCGGGATGTTGGCCCACGGGGGCCGGAACGCTGTATCAACGAGGTTCGGCGTGGTTGCAGGGTAGCTTGCTGGTCGGGAGGGCCCACGCCACGAGGTCGGTCTCACACGCTTCAAAACATAGCCATTGACATAGCGCTTAAGAGCATGACATTTGAATATAGCGCTGCACATATCCCGGCAAAAGCGCTTCAAAACATAGCCATTGACATAGCGCTTAAGAGCATGACATTTAAATATAGCGCTGCACATATCACGGCGAAAGCGCTTCAAAACATAGCCATTGACATAGCGCTTAAGAGCATGACATTTGAATATAGCGCTGCACATATCACGGCGAAAGCGCTTCAAAACATAGCCATTGACATAGCGCTTAAGAGCATGACATTTGAATATAGCGCTGCACAACTAGCATTGACCATAGCGCTTTAAATATGGCATTATAGCATAGTGCTACACCTGGCAGATCAATGGCGCTTCAGATAGGGCCCTCATTGGGAGCATTCAGCATAGCAAGCTCTTGGGGCAGTAGACTTGGCTAGCTCTGGGAGCATCAACCATGGCCAGCCACTGCAGCGCTAGGCATTGCATTTAGTCCAGGCAGGTCCGTGGGCCCTCCGAGGTGTCCACCCCCTCCAGCATCCCTCTAGACCGTTGCAGCTGCCCACTGTCCTGTGGGGCAGCTGTGCAGGCTCCTGGCACCAGGGGCGGGCACCGGCAATGTACCCCGTTGCCCCCCCTCCTCCACTACCAGTCTCACATGACGCCGGGGGCGGGCACCGACAATGTGCCCCGACACACCCTCCAAGTGCGCCCCCACAAGGTCCCAAAAATGTGAAGGGTCCCCGGGGCGGGCACCGATAATGTGCCCCGTTGCCCCCTCCACGCCACTGGTTCCCCCAATGCCCCACTCACCGGGCTCTCGGCTGCAGGCGTCTCGGCGGCCTCCCAGCAGCAGGCTGTCACTCTCTCCGGCTGCAGGCACAGCCACTTCAAAGATAGCGCTCACTAAATCCAGCGCTCTCCTTCCAGGGGCAGCTTGTAAATAGCGCTCTCCTTTGTAAATAGCGCTCTCCTTCCAGGGGCAGCTTGTAAATAGCGCTCTCCTTTGTAAATAGCGCTCTCCTTCCAGGGGCAGCTTGGAAATAGCGCTCTCCTTTGTAAATAGCGCTCTCCTTCCAGGGGCAGCTTGGAAATAGCGCTCTCCTTTGTAAATAGCGCTCTTTGGTTCCTGCCCCTTGGTTGGGGGTTTCTTGAGGGGGGGAAATTGCGTTGGTGGTTGAAGGCGGACTAAGTAGTCTCTGCCTGTCGTCCCTGGGTTTTCCTCTCGCCGGGCCAGATCAGTGGGTAGTTCAAGATCCCTCACTCACTTGAAAGGCAGCACCTAAGCCCTGTCACTTTCAGAGGCATAGGTCCCTGACTAATCCTACCGCCTAAACTCCTGCGAAGGCTTTTCCAGGTCTGAATTGCCACCACTATATCTTTCCCTCGCCCTGTGGACAGTAGGGGGGGGGGGGGGTAGGCAGGCTCCGGGCCAAGCACACAGGCCTATGTGGCGGTGACCCCTGGCAGCAGGTCCCCTCTCTCCCTGGTCCACCCTCTGACTGCCTGCATGGCAACCCAGCTCCTCCCTTTAGACGCCCCTCACCCCACCTTCCAGACAGTGCCAGAAGCTTCTAGAAGCATCTGGGGAACCTGGCTCTAACTGGCCTAGGGGGAGGGGTAGAGCACCCTGGGTGCCAGGCTTCCCTCCAAAAGCTGGGGCTGCTGGGAAATAACGCCTAGACTGTCAACCCAGCTCAGTCAAACGGCACAACCACACAGCTTTGGCATCCATTTTAAGTTATATTTTTAAAATGGGGAAACTCAGTCTGCACACATTCATACAGCATTCATATATCATTTAGTTTCCCCGAAAAGCGAAAAATGTCGGGAAAAAGGGCCAAGTCCAACAGTATATATTTAAAATATAGGTATTTAAGATAAAACACACCCCTCTAGTCTCTTTATGAGACTGGAGTTCGAAGTACTTAAGTTACAAGTTAGCAATCAACAGTAATAGCACAAATACACGTTTGGGCCCCAGGGGCGTACCAAACCATATACCAAAAAAGTGGTATAAGAACCACGACTGAACTAGAAACAAGGCCTAGAGCGTGTAGAATCGCTGGGACCCCAAGGAACCAACCCAAGGTAGTGACACAGGGGACCCACTGGGGCCGTGTGCAGTGTGTGAACACAGCCGCGGGTTCCCATTAGCTTCTATGGGCAATGTCGCGGTTGGAAATTTAAAGATTAGGGACACTTAGAAATGAGTCAGGACCAAACCCTTTTTGACTTAGGAAGTTCTAGGCCTAGCATCCATGGGAGCACCGGAGTACTCGTGTTACCTCAGCCAGGGAAGCTGGGTGCATAGGTGTCTTTTGGCGTCAGGTCACGTCGTTGATTTCAATGGAAGCTGGCGAAGAAGTGCTGCTGCTGTTAAGAGGAGAAGTGTCCGAAGCGATCCAAGCCTGGATCTAGGATGGAAGGAACCTGAAAGCAGAGGGGACAGAGTCTGGGTCACTTACCAATGACCAAGGGCATGAGAGACCAATGCCCACAGATGTTGGGTGCTTGAGGTGAGTTGACGGGTGTCTTGAATCTTCAGCTACGAGGTGCAGGAGGTATAGATGACAACCAGGAGCTGGATTCGAGCTGTCCCACGAAGTCTGTCGAGTGCTGCGGTATCGGCGACCAGCCTTGGCAACGGCAAGTCACTTGGAATCAGAGACAGGACGGCGGTGCAGACCAGCAATTTCTGGGGGACTCACCCAGCAAGGGTAAGTCAGGGCAAGTCTGGAGCAACCAGGAAAGCCCAATCAGAACAGGAGTTGCCTTCGTGGGGACCTACTAGCCAACGGGCTAGCGATCCTGAAGGAGCCTCAAGCGGTCGCACTGGAAACTGGCCCACGGGTCACTCGTGGAGTGGAGACCAGAAATCTTCGGTGCAGGAGATGCTCAATGTTGGAAGGCGTTCCCCGGGGAGGCTGCGGAATGTGTTCCTGACCACCCTGAGGCCCACCTTTCCCAGAGTTAGGCCGAGCAAGAGCAGGGAGGCCCTTCCTGGAAGGGTCTCGCACCTAGGATCGCACACGCTACGCTTCTCTCTTCTTCGGATAGAGGGACACCACACAGTAAATCGTTGTAAGATAATAAGCTTTTATCGGGGGTTATCAGGGATCTTTATGATCCGGCAGGCAGGTGCAGAATTAATGCCACAAGCGGCAGCGATCTTATGATGGAGGGGAAAGGGGTAGCGGGACAGTCTTTCAATCAGTGTCTCTGCGAGGTATCCGGCGCCCAGCTCTCAATCCTCGAGCTGAGGGGATGTTGCTTCTCTCGGTGATCTCTGCCGATTCTTTTGGAGGATCGGGCCGCGAGTCACTCAGCAGGCACCGGAGGGTCTTAGTTCAGGGAGCCGCGACGGCGTCAGCAGGGCTCAGATGGTTCAGAGTTCGGGGAGCCGCGACAGCGTCAGCAGGGCTCAGATGGTTCAGAGTTCGGGGAGCCGCAACAGCGTCAGCAGGGCTCAGATGGTTCAGAGTTCGGGGAGCCGAGACAGCGTCAGCAGGGCTCAGATGGTTCGGAGTTCGGGGAGCCGCGACAGCGTCAGCAGGGCTCAGATGGTTCAGAGTTCGGGGAGCCGCCACAGCGTCCGCAGGGCTCAGGTGGTTCGGAGTTCGGGTAGCGTTCTTCTGTTCGGGGAGCGATCGAGCCGTGACCAAGTCCGCAGGCTCTCGTCAGTCCAGGTCTTCTCTGCCTCTCGTCCCTTCAGCACCCCTTGTTATACTCCCCCTCCTCTTTGAAGTCTGGAGTCCTCGCGGAGAGGGGTCTGGTGCCTGGGGGGCGGTGTGTCGGGGTTTCCTGTCGCTCGGCCCCTTGATCTGTTCAGGTGTGTCCGGGAGGGACTCCAGACGCCCAGCAGGAGAGGCGCCCGCTCACCGGGGGCCTGGTGGTCGATCGAAACCTCCCTCGGGGAAGAGACCAGAGGTGTGACAGGGTCGGCGCCTCTCGGTCTGGTTTGGGGGGGGGGGGGGTTTCGTTCTCCCTCGGCCGGGCATGCGTGTTGGGGATCTGGTCGGCCCTCGGGATGTTGGTCCACGGAAGCCGGGAGGCCGTGCCCACGAGGTTCGGCGTGGTTGTAGTATCACTTGCTGGTCGGGAGGGCCCACGCCACGAGGCCGGTCTCACACTCAAGGCTGGGGCTACTCGGAGCCCAAAGCACAACTTCGAGTAAGACCAGGAAGGTGATGGATCAGCAAAAGATCACGGTGTCCAGGGGTCACGGTTTCACGTCACCCACGATAGCCACAGGCCTCAGCTTTGCTGTGGACTTAGGGTATCCTCGGAGAAGTCTGGAAATCTACCTCTGGTGATGCAAAGACTTCGGTGTCTGGAGGGAGCTAAAGAGATCCAGACCGGTCAGTTGCTTCTTTGGTGCCTGCCAAGCAGGGGAGTCACTCCTTGACCCCAAGGGAAATTTCTTCAGTCTTCTAAGCAAAGTAGAACGTCGAAGGTCCAGGATATATATTGCAGAGTTTCGTCCAGGGTAATCTAAAGCCGCAAGGACTGTGTTCCCATACTTAAACAAAGTTTGGGGGTTGGACATACTCTAGGCACCCACCTATGGGAGGGTTTGGAAAGAGGGGTAGTTATACCAATTTCCTTTGTCCAGTTTCACGCCAGAGCACGGGCAGGTAGCTCCTGTAACCGGTTTGAACTGGACTATGCACATGGACACCAAGTGTGCCCCCAGTGCAGGACTTCAAAGCACCAGAGAGTGCTCCCGCCCAGCCCCAATACACATCTGCCTGTCTCGGGAGGTGGTTACACCTTCCTGGGACAGGAAACCTATTTTCCAGGCCTCCCCTGCTGGAGTTTAGGTCAGCAACAGGAGGCCAGACCCGTGTCTGTGGCAGTGGGATCCATTTTGTGATGCCAGGGCTGTAGAAAGTCCTACCGGGTTAGACCAGTGTGAACATGTCTCTCCCTCTAGAAGGGTGAAATGCTACCCCTGCCGCCAGAACTGGCAGGGGGTTGGGGTAGTATTCCAAATCGTTTGACACCAAACACGACATGTTTCCGTGCAGCCATCCCAAAGTTAGCATTTACTGCAAGGTTATAATGCACTTAAGAGTATATGGTCAGGCTGCACCACAAACAGCATCAGAAGAGGTACTCTGAACGCTGCAGAAGGGATCTGCTTATGCAGGGGCACCCTCTCACATAAAAACCAAGCACTCTGCCTTCAGGATTGTTAAGGCCAGTCATAGGAGTGACTTATAGATTTTATATATGAATGCAATGGTCGTGATATAGGTAGCCTATACCACTGTAAGGGGTGCAAGCACCACCTTACCCAGGCTGCAGTAGCAGACCTGTGGTGTCATTTTGGAGTGCTTCCCAGGGGTGGCATAATACATGCTTCAGCCCATGGTAGGCCTCTGAGGAACCTATGCCCTAGGTACATAGTATACCATATACTAGGGGCTTAAAAGGCACTCCAGAATCCAATTAGAAATGTACCTAATGTACATGGAAACCATTTTTAGAGAGCAAGATGCTAGGTTGGGGTCCTGATTAGCAGGGCCACAGCCAGACTAAGGTCGAAAAACAGTGATACACCAGCAAAATGGGGGTACCCATGTGAAGCAGACCCTACTCTTCTACACACATCACACATGAGGTGCATGAGGGGAGCTGTGCGAAAGTCTCGTGCTGGAACACAAGAAGAGTGGCACATCACACATGAGGTGCGCTGTGCGAGAGCCTCAGAGCTGGAACACAAGATGAGTGGCACACCACACATGAGGTGCATGAGGGGAGCTGTGTGAGAGACTCAGCGCTGGAACACAAGATAAGTGGCACATCACACATGAGGTGCATGAGGGGAGCTGTGTGAGAGTCTCGGCATTGGAACGGAAGATGATTGGCACATCACACATGAGGTGCATGAGGGGAGCTGTGCGAGAGTCTCAGCGCTGGAACAGAGGATGAGTGGCACATCACACATGAGGTGCATGAGGGGAGCTGTGCGAAAGTCTCGTGCTGGAACACAAGAAGAGTGGCACATCACACATGAGGTGCGCTGTGCGAGAGCCTCAGAGCTGGAACACAAGATGAGTGGCACATCACACATGAGGTGCATGAGGGGAGCTGTGTGAGAGACTCAGCGCTGGAACACAAGATGAGTGGCACATCACACATGAGGTGCATGAGGGGAGCTGTGTGAGAGTCTCGGCATTGGAACGGAAGATGATTGGCACATCACACATGAGGTGCATGAGGGGAGCTGTGCGTGAGTCTCAGTGCTGGAACAGAGGATGAGTGGCACATCACACATGAGGTGCATGAGAGGAGCTGTATGAGAGTCTCAGCACTGGAACACAAGATGAGTGGCACATCACATATGAGGTGCATGAGGGGAGCTGTGCTAGAGCCTAATCGCTTGAACACAAGATGAGTGGCACATCACACATGAGGTACATGAGGGGAGCTGTGTGAGCCTCAGCGCTGGAACCGAAGATGAGAGCCTCAGCGCTGGAACACAAGATGAGTGGCACATCACACATGAGGTGCATGAGGGGAGCTGTGGGAGATCCTCAGCGCTGGAATACAAGGTGAGTGGCACATCGCCCATGAGGTGCATGAGGGGAGCTGTGCGAGAGCCTCAGCGCTGGAATACAAGGTGAGTGGCACATCACACATGAGGTGCATGAGAGGAGTTGTTTGAGCCTCAATGCTGGAACACAAGATGAGTGGCACATCACTCATGAGGTGCATGAGGGGAGCTGTATGAGAGTCTCAGCACTGGAACAGAAGATGAGTGGCACATCACACATTAGGTGCATGAGGGGAGCTGTGCGAGAGTCTCAGCGCTGGAACACAAGATGAGAGGCACATCACACATGAGGTCCATGAGGAGAGCTGTGCGAGAGCCTCAGAGCTGGAACACAAGATGAGTGGCACATCACACGTGAGGTACATGAGGGGAGCTGTGTGAGCCTCAGTGCTGGAACACAAGATGAGTGGCACATCACACATGAGGTGCATGAGGGGAGCTGTGCGAGAGCCTCAGCGCTGGAATACAAGATTAGTGGCACATCACACATGAGGTGCATGAGGGAGCTGTGCGAGAGCCTCAGTGCTGGAACACAAGATGAGTGGCACATCACTTATGAGGTGCATGAGGGGAGCGGTGAGAGAGTCTCAGAGCTGGAACACAAGATGAGTGGAACATCACACATCAGGTACATGAGGGGAGCTGTGCGAGAGTCTCAGTGCTGGAACACACGATGAGTGGCACATCAAATATGAGGTGCATGAGGGGTGCTGTGCTAAAGCCTCAGCGCTGGAACACAAGATGAGTGGCACATCACATATGAGGTACATGAGGGGAGCTGTGCGAGAGCCTCAGTGCTGGAACACAAGATGAGTGGCACATCACTTATGAGGTGCATGAGGGGAGCTGTGCTAGAGCCTCAGCACTGGAATGGAAGATGAGAGCCTCAGCGCTGGAACACAAGATGAGAGGCACATCACACGTGAGGTGCATGAGGGGAGCTGTGCGAGAGCCTCAGAGCTGGAACACAAGATGAGTGGCATATCACACATGAGGTACATGAGGGGAGCTGTGTGAGCCTCAGCGCTGGAACACAAGATGAGTGGCACATCACACATTTGGTGCATGAGGGGAGCTGTGTGAGAGTCTCAGCATTGGAACGGAAGATGAGTAGCACATCAGACATGAGGTGCATGAGGGGAGCTGTGAGAGAGCCTCAGCGCTGGAAGACAAGATGAGTGGCACATCACACATGAGGTGCAAGAGGGGAGATATGTGAGCCTCAGCGCTGGAACGGAAGAAGAGTGGAACACCACACATGAGGTGCATGAGGGGAGCTGTGCGAAAGTCTCGTGCTGGAACACAAGAAGAGTGGCACATCACACATGAGGTGCGCTGTGCGAGAGCCTCAGAGCTGGAACACAAGATGAGTGGCACATCACACATGAGGTGCATGAGGGGAGCTGTGTGAGAGACTCAGCGCTGGAACACAAGATGAGTGGCACATCACACATGAGGTGCATGAGGGGAGCTGTGTGAGAGTCTCGGCATTGGAACGGAAGATGATTGGCACATCACACATGAGGTGCATGAGGGGAGCTGTGCGAGAGTCTCAGTGCTGGAACAGAGGATGAGTGGCACATCACACATGAGGTGCATGAGAGGAGCTGTATGAGAGTCTCAGCACTGGAAGACAAGATGAGTGGCACATCACATATGAGGTGCATGAGGGGAGCTGTGCTAGAGCCTAATCGCTTGAACACAAGATGAGTGGCACATCACACATGAGGTACATGAGGGGAGCTGTGTGAGCCTCAGCGCTGGAACCGAAGATGAGAGCCACAGCGCTGGAACACAAGATGAGTGGCACATCACACATGAGGTGCATGAGGGGAGCTGTGGGAGATCCTCAGCGCTGGAATACAAGGTGAGTGGCACATCGCCCATGAGGTGCATGAGGGGAGCTGTGCTAGAGCCTCAGCGCTGGAATACAAGGTGAGTGGCACATCACACATGAGGTGCATGAGAGGAGTTGTTTGAGCCTCAATGCTGGAACACAAGATGAGTGGCACATCACTCATGAGGTGCATGAGGGGAGCTGTATGAGAGTCTCAGCACTGGAACAGAAGATGAGTGGCACATCACACATTAGGTGCATGAGGGGAGCTGTGCGAGAGTCTCAGCGCTGGAACACAAGATGAGAGGCACATCACACATGAAGTCCATGAGGAGAGCTGTGCGAGAGCCTCAGAGCTGGAACACAAGATGAGTGGCACATCACACGTGAGGTACATGAGGGGAGCTGTGTGAGCCTCAGTGCTGGAACACAAGATGAGTGGCACATCACACATGAGGTGCATGAGGGGAGCTGTGCGAGAGCCTCAGCGCTGGAATACAAGATTAGTGGCACATCACACATGAGGTGCATGAGGGAGCTGTGCGAGATCCTCAGTGCTGGAACACAAGATGAGTGGCACATCACTTATGAGGTGCATGAGGGGAGCGGTGAGAGAGTCTCAGAGCTGGAACACAAGATGAGTGGAACATCACACATCAGGTACATGAGGGGAGCTGTGCGAGAGTCTCAGTGCTGGAACACACGATGAGTGGCACATCAAATATGAGGTGCATGAGGGGTGCTGTGCTAAAGCCTCAGCGCTGGAACACAAGATGAGTGGCACATCACATATGAGGTACATGAGGGGAGCTGTGCGAGAGCCTCAGTGCTGGAACACAAGATGAGTGGCACATCACTTATGAGGTGCATGAGGGGAGCTGTGCTAGAGCCTCAGCACTGGAATGGAAGATGAGAGCCTCAGCGCTGGAACACAAGATGAGAGGCACATCACACGTGAGGTGCATGAGGGGAGCTGTGCGAGAGCCTCAGAGCTGGAACACAAGATGAGTGGCATATCACACATGAGGTACATGAGGGGAGCTGTGTGAGCCTCAGCGCTGGAACACAAGATGAGTGGCACATCACACATTTGGTGCATGAGGGGAGCTGTGTGAGAGTCTCAGCATTGGAACGGAAGATGAGTAGCACATCAGACATGAGGTGCATGAGGGGAGCTGTGAGAGAGCCTCAGCGCTGGAAGACAAGATGAGTGGCACATCACACATGAGGTGCAAGAGGGGAGATATGTGAGCCTCAGCGCTGGAACGGAAGAAGAGTGGAACACCACACATGAGGTGCATGAGGGGAGCTGTGTGAGAGTCTCAGCACTGGAACAGAAGATGAATGGCACATCACACATGAGGGGCACGAGGGGAGCTGTGCGAGTATCTCACTGCTGGAACACAAGATGAGTGGCACATCACACATGAGGTGCATGAGGGGAGCTGTGCGAGAGCCTCAGCGATGGAACACAAGATGAGTGGCACATCACACATGAGGTGCCTGAGGAGAGCTGTGGCAGAGTCTCAGCGCTGGAACACAAGATGAGGGGCACATGACACATGAGGTGCATGAGGGGAGCTGTGCGAGAGCCTCAGCGGTGGAAAGCAAGGTGAGTGGCACATCACACATGAGGTGCATGAGGTGAGCTGTGCGAAAGCCAAGGGGCTGGAACACAAGATGAGTGGCACATCACACATGAGGTGCATGAGGAGAGCTGTGGTAGAACCTCAGCGCTGGAACACAAGATGAGTGGCACATCACACATGAGGTATGTGAGGGGAGCTGTGTGAGCCTCAGCACTGGAACGGAAGATGAGAGCCTCATCACTGGAACACAAGATGAGTGGCACATCACACATGAGGTGCATGAGCGGAGCTGTGCGAGAGCCTCAGAGCTAGAACATAATGAGTGGCACATCACACATGAGGTACATGAGGGGAGCTGTGTTTGTCTCAGCAGTGGAAGGAAGATGAGTGGCACATCACGCATGAGGTGCATGAGGGGACCTGTGTGAGCCTCAGCGCTGGAACATAAGATGAGTGGCCCATCACACATGAGGTGCATGAGGGGAGCTGTGTGAGAATCTCAGCACTGGAACGGAAGATGAGTAGCACGAGGGGAGCTGTGAGAGAGCCTCAGCGCCGGAACACAAGATGAGTGACATATCACACGAGGTACATTAGGGGAGCTGTGGGAGTCTCATTGCTGGAACACAAGATGAGTGGCACATCATACATGAGGTGCATGAGGGGAGCTGTGCGAGCCTAAGTGCTGGAACGGAAGACGAGTAGCACATCACACATGAGGTGCATGAGGGGAGTTGTGCAAGAGCCTCAGCGCTGGAACACCAGATGAGAAGAACATCACAGATGAGGTACATGAGGGGATCTGTGTGAGCCTCTGCGCTGGAACACAAGATGAGTGGCAAGATGAGTGGCACACCACATATGAGGTGCATGCTCCGTCGGAGCCGACCGGGTGGTTGATCTGGCGGGACACTGATCCCTGGAGTCGTAGCATACTTGGCACGCCCACCACTCGGTTCTCGAGCTCATGAGGTTACTTATCTCCTGTTAGCAAGTTAATAGGACTATGTAAGACCTATTAAGGCATTGATTCCGTGGAGGCTATTTACTTCCTTTTACATATCATTTATTATTTTCTTTCTCACAATCTTTGTTATAAACACAAAGCAGTTAGTGACAGGAAGGGATCCTTAAGGTCCTGACGAAGAAGCATGGGGAAGCTTCGAAACATGTCGACACCACTAGGAGATATAGCTCATTGAGGCTTACACCCTCCTTACCCCACCTTTTAATAATACCAGCTCGACCGGCAGAATAAATTTTCCTAGACCTGAGAGCCAGGTATTTTTTAATTCACTCCTTATTCACTCCTGACCCTTCCTCTCACACCCCCGCATTACACATAGCTGTCTCACCAACAACAGTGCTCCCGCGTATACGTAGGTCGTAGCACGCCCTGTCCCGTAGAGGGGCAGGAAGACCCCTATGATGAAGCATGACACCAAGGGCCCTTTTGGTGTGTGAGGGGTATTTAAACAAATAATGTGTATTCTCCACGACCGTGGGATACATATTGAGTAATCAAGTGATCTCTTGTACTCGTGGGTGGATCCCTTTGTTTATGTACATCACAAAGAGGTACATTAGGGGAGCTGTGGTAGCCTCAGTGCTGGAACACAAGATGAGTGGCAAATCACACATGAGGTGCATGGGGGGAGCTGTTTGAGCCTCAGCGCTGGAACGGAAGATGAATAGCACATCACACACGAAGTGCATGAGGGGAGCTGTGTGAGCCTCAGCGCTGGAACACAAGATGAGGGACACATCACACATGAGGTGCATGAGGGGAGCTGTGCGAGAGTCTCAGTGCTGGAACACAAGATGAGTGGAACATCACACATGAGGTGCATGAGGGGAGCTGTGCTAAAGCCTCAGCGCTGGAACACAAGATGAGTGGCACATCACACATGAGGTACATGAGGGGAGCTGTGTGAGCCTCAGCGCTGGAATGGAAGAGGAGAGCCTCAGTGCTGGAACACAAGATGAGAGGCACATCACACATGAGGTCCATGAGGGGAGCTGTGAGAGAGCCTCAGATCTGGAACACAAGATGAGTGGAACATCACACATGAGTAGGCTGTCCGGTTTTAGGTTTAAACCTATAATAACTGATAAAACCCCACTGGAAGAGAAATAGCCCTCATCAGTGAAAACATATAAACACTGAAAAAACACCTGCACAACCACAAACTAAATGCTATTCAAAGAAAGGAAAAAGGTAGTGAAAGAGTAATTTTTTTCCTTCCTGAAGGGGCCAATACAATGTACCTTTGTCATACAAGCTAGCAGTAAGAAAGTCTCGGCTAACATTATTCTGCTTGAGTTTTGTTTAGGGATGCCACTAAAATATTGTTTCTTCTTCCTTTTGTTTTTTTCAGTTCTGTGGTCTTTGGTCTCAAGATGCAGAGTTTAGAAGCATGTTTTAGGTGTTGTTTAATTATTTTATAAACTGTAGAGAATCAGGAAATATCAAAATCATATTTGATTCTTTCACTGATAGGTAAAATTGCTGGTTTCATAAGAATCTTTCCCAATATGTGTTATCACATTTACCCACAGAGAATGGGTAAAAACCCTTAATACATCAACCCCCAGTTTCTAGTGAGTCAGTATTGATAGCAGGCAAATTGCCAATGCCTCAGGCGTTTAACATTCAATGCAAGGTATAGTGACAAGTATATGTGAAAAGAGCGCTATCACCAAGCATCTGGGATAGTGGTTTAAACATGACACTAGACTTTTGGAAAACATGGAACGCAGTGTCACTTAGAATGCTCTGCAAAAAAGGTTCTTTCCAAGTTCAACAAAGATTGGAGGGATATTGTTTATATTTGCAGTGATTCAGCTACGTATATGAAAAAGTTGTGTGATGACCTGTCAAAATTGATGCCTGAGCTGAAGTGCTTCCCTGTAAGAGATCCTTGCACCTTGTTAGATGGTATGCATCTTAACAATCTTCAGAGTTAATGAGGACTTCTAATGACTTTTTAGTCCATTCTGGTGCACAGTTTTCTTATGCACAGGAACTAAACAGCAAATATTTATCATTTTGTGCTTTGTGTGGCATCAAAGAAAGAGTCATCCCATCTGTGTCCCTTAGCTGATGGTTCTCAGTCCAAGGGGCTATGAATGCTACGTTATCCATGTGGCAACCGTTTACAGACTTGTTGCTGAGTGATGAAGCCAAAGGCAAGAAATGTGAAGATCTTTGGTCACATATTGATAGTGATGTGAAAAAAACTGCACTCTACTGCATTCTTAGATTTTTTACAGGAAAACGTAACTGCTGTAGTGGACATAATAAAAACTAGCGTCTGAAAACACCCTTGTCTGCCAAGTGTTCAGCATAATTGGTGTAGATGTGAAACATCTCCTTGAGAGTAGGCTGGGCGATACCTTTAGGCACTTTGGCACTGCAACATGTTCCGTGTTAGAGTGCTTGCCACTTGGTAAGCAAAGCAATGATGAAGAGCAATTCAGGAACTTTTATTTTACAATGTATGAGAAATGGCTTGCAATGATGCATAGAAATGTTCCTTCACAACCAATGGCATTTGAAGTCAATGAATCCTCACTGTGGTACTCTGTTCTAGATCCCTTCTGTAAAGGGGAATTTCTTCGGTAGTTTCAAAAGTGCTGCTTCATTTTTGACTCCTTCAATAACTCTGAGGGCATAAGCGCCCAGATCAGCAAAATGCTGCAGAACCTGCCCTGAGAAATGCAATCTTCAAGTGAACCAGTATTGGCATGGCAAGCTATGTCAGTGGCCAGAGTTAACAAATTGTGTAGTGGTTGTTTTGGCGTTGCCCATCTCAAGTGCCAATGTTGAGAGGGCCTTTTCACAGAGGTTTACATGGGAAGGAAAGAGCGCGCACACATGACCAAAGACTCACTGAAGAAGTATTGTATGGTGTACTACAATAAGTTTAATTCGCAAAAATCTATTTGGACCTCATATACACTATACTTACACTGCCTATATATCATGAGCTATCGGTGCAGAAAGCAAGCAATAATAAAAGCAACATTTTCCATAAACACTGAAAAAACACTGTTTCTGTAGTTTTTAATGGCGCGTAAATGTGTAACCACTGATAACCACTGTTTTTTAAAGGTATTGAAATCACTTGAAAACACTGAAAAAACCCCACCAGAATGTACCAAAAATAGAAACTGAAAACAGGAAAGCCTACACATGAGGTACATGAGGGGAGCTGTGTGAGCCTCAGCGCTGGAACACAAGATGAGTGGCACATCACACATGAGGTGCATGAGGGGAGCTGTGTGAGAGCCTCAGCGCTGGAATACAAGGTGAGTGGCACATCACACATGAGGTGCATGAGGGGAGCTGTGCGAGAGCCTCAGTGCTGGAACACAAGATAAGTGGCAAATCACATATGAGGTGAATGAGGGGAGCTGTGCTAGAGCCTCAGCACTGGAACACAAGATGAGTGGCACATCACACATGAGGTACATGAGGGGAGCTGTATGAGCCTCGCCGCTGGAACACAAGATGAGTGGCACATCACATATGTGGTGCATGAGGGGAGCTGTGTTAGAGTCTCAGCATTGGAACGGAAGATGAGTAGCACATCACACATGAGGTGCATGAGGGAGCTGTGAGAGAGCCTCAGTGCTGGAATACAAGGTGAGTGGCACATCACACATGAGGTGCATGGTGTGAACTGTGCAAGAGTCTGAGTGCTGGAACACAAGATGAGTGGCACATCGCATATGAGGTGCATGAGGGGAGCTGTGCTAGAGCCTAATCGCTTGAACACAAGATGAGTGGCACATCACACATGAGGTACATGAGGGGAGCTGTGTGAGCCTCAGCGCTGGAACAGAAGATGAGAGCCTCAGCGCTGGAACACAAGATGAGTGGCACATCACACATGAGGTGCATGAGGGGAGCTGTGGGAGATCCTCAGCGCTGGAATACAAGGTGAGTGGCACATCGCCCATGAGGTGCATGAGGGGAGCTGTTCGAGAGCCCAAGCGCTGGAATACAAGGTGAGTGGCACATCACACATGAGGTGCATTAGAGGAGTTGTTTGAGCCTCAATGCTGGAACACAAGATGAGTGGCACATCACTCATGAGGTGCATGAGGGGAGCTGTATGAAAGTCTCAGCACTGGAACAGAAGATGAGTGGCACATCACACATTAGGTGCATGAGGGGAGCTGTGCGAGAGTCTCAGCGCTGGAACACAAGATGAGAGGCACATCACACATGAGGTACATGAGGGGAGCTGTGCGAGAGCCTCAGCGCTGGAATACAAGGTGAGTGGCACATCACTTATGAGGTGCATGAGGGGAGCTGTGCTAGAGCCTCAGCGCTGGAATGGAAGATGAGAGCCTCAGCGCTGGAACACAAGATGAGAGGCACATCACACGTGAGGTGCATGAGGGGAGCTGTGCGAGAGCCTCAGAGCTGGGACACAAGATGAGTGGCATATCACACATGAGGTACATGAGGGGAGCTGTGTGAGCCTCAGCGCTGGAACACAAGATGAGTGGCACATCACACATGTGGTGCATGAGGGGAGCTGTGTGAGAGTCTCAGCATTGGAACGGAAGATGAGTAGCACATCAGACATGAGGTGCATGAGGGGAGCTGTGAGAGAGCCTCAGCGCTGGAAGACAAGATGAGTGGCACATCACACATGAGGTGCAAGAGGGGAGATATGTGAGCCTCAGCGCTGGAACGGAAGAAGAGTGGAACACCACACATGAGGTGCATGAGGGGAGCTGTGTGAGAGTCTCAGCACTGGAACAGAAGATGAATGGCACATCACACATGAGGGGCACGAGGGGAGCTGTGCGAGTATCTCACTGCTGGAACACAAGATGAGTGGCACATCACACATGAGGTGCATGAGGGGAGCTGTGCGAGAGCCTCAGCGATGGAACACAAGATGAGTGGCACATCACACATGAGGTACATGAGGGGAGCTGTGTGAGCCTCAGCGCTGGAACAGAAGATGAGAGCCTCAGCGCTGGAACACAAGATGAGTGGCACATCACACATGAGGTGCATGAGGGGAGCTGTGGGAGATCCTCAGCGCTGGAATACAAGGTGAGTGGCACATCGCCCATGAGGTGCATGAGGGGAGCTGTTCGAGAGCCCAAGCGCTGGAATACAAGGTGAGTGGCACATCACACATGAGGTGCATGAGAGGAGTTGTTTGAGCCTCAATGCTGGAACACAAGATGAGTGGCACATCACTCATGAGGTGCATGAGGGGAGCTGTATGAGAGTCTCAGCACTGGAACAGAAGATGAGTGGCACATCACACATTAGGTGCATGAGGGGAGCTGTGCGAGAGTCTCAGCGCTGGAACACAAGATGAGAGGCACATCACACATGAGGTACATGAGGGGAGCTGTGCGAGAGCCTCAGCGCTGGAATACAAGGTGAGTGGCACATCACTTATGAGGTGCATGAGGGGAGCTGTGCTAGAGCCTCAGCGCTGGAATGGAAGATGAGAGCCTCAGCGCTGGAACACAAGATGAGAGGCACATCACACGTGAGGTGCATGAGGGGAGCTGTGCGAGAGCCTCAGAGCTGGGACACAAGATGAGTGGCATATCACACATGAGGTACATGAGGGGAGCTGTGTGAGCCTCAGCGCTGGAACACAAGATGAGTGGCACATCACACATGTGGTGCATGAGGGTAGCTGTGTGAGAGTCTCAGCATTGGAACGGAAGATGAGTAGCACATCAGACATGAGGTGCATGAGGGGAGCTGTGAGAGAGCCTCAGCGCTGGAAGACAAGATGAGTGGCACATCACACATGAGGTGCAAGAGGGGAGATATGTGAGCCTCAGCGCTGGAACGGAAGAAGAGTGGAACACCACACATGAGGTGCATGAGGGGAGCTGTGTGAGAGTCTCAGCACTGGAACAGAAGATGAATGGCACATCACACATGAGGGGCACGAGGGGAGCTGTGCGAGTATCTCACTGCTGGAACACAAGATGAGTGGCACATCACACATGAGGTGCATGAGGGGAGCTGTGCGAGAGCCTCAGCGATGGAACACAAGATGAGTGGCACATCACTCATGAGGTGCCTGAGGAGAGCTGTGGCAGAGTCTCAGCACTGGAACACAAGATGAGGGGCACATGACACATGAGGTGCATGAGGGGAGCTGTGCGAGAGCCTCAGCGGTGGAATGCAAGGTGAGTGGCACATCACACATGAGGTGCATGAGGTGAGCTGTGCGAAAGCCAAGGGGCTGGAACACAAGATGAGTGGCACATCACACATGAGGTGCATGAGGAGAGCTGTGGTAGAACCTCAGCGCTGGAACACAAGATGAGTGGCACATCACACATGAGGTATGTGAGGGGAGCTGTGTGAGCCTCAGCACTGGAACGGAAGATGAGAGCCTCATCACTGGAACACAAGATGAGTGGCACATCACACATGAGGTGCATGGGCGGAGCTGTGCGAGAGCCTCAGAGCTAGAACATAATGAGTGGCACATCACACATGAGGTACATGAGGGGAGCTGTGTTTGTCTCAGCAGTGGAAGGAAGATGAGTGGCACATCACGCATGAGGTGCATGAGGGGACCTGTGTGAGCCTCAGCGCTGGAACATAAGATGAGTGGCCCATCACACATGAGGTGCATGAGGGGAGCTGTGTGAGAATCTCAGCACTGGAACGGAAGATGAGTAGCACATCACACATGAGGTGCATGAGGGGAGCTGTGAGAGAGCCTCAGCGCCGGAACACAAGATGAGTGACATATCACACGAGGTACATTAGGGGAGCTGTGGGA
Organism: Triturus cristatus; assembly: GCF_964204655.1. Lineage (NCBI taxonomy): Eukaryota > Metazoa > Chordata > Amphibia > Caudata > Salamandridae > Triturus > Triturus cristatus. Next base: position 417,431,420 of record NC_140593.1, read on the forward strand.
GTCTCAGTGCTGGAACACGAGATGAGTGGCACATCATACATGAGGTGCATGAGGGGAGCTGTGCGAGCCTAAGTGCTGGAACGGAAGACGAGTAGCACATCACACATGAGGTGCATGAGGGGAGTTGTGCAAGAGCCTCAGCGCTGGAACACCAGATGAGAAGAACATCACAGATGAGGTACATGAGGGGATCTGTGTGAGCCTCTGCGCTGGAACACAAGATGAGTGGCACACCACATATGAGGTGCATGAGGGGAGCTGTGGGAGAGCCTCAGCACTGGAACACAAGATGAGTGGCACATCACACATGAGGTACATGAGGGGAGCTGTGTTTGAGTCTCAGCAGTGGAACGGAAGATGAGTGGCACATCTCGCAGGAGGTGCATGAGGGGGCTGTGTGAGCCTCAGCGCTGGAATACAAGATGAGTGGCACATCACACATGAGGTGCATGAGGGGAGCTGTGAGAGTATCAGCACTGGAACGGAAGATGAGTAGCACATCACACATGAGGTGTATGAGGGGAGTTATGAGAGAGCCTCAGCACTGGAACACAAGATGAGTGGCACATCACAAAGAGGTACATTAGGGGAGCTGTGGTAGCCTCAGTGCTGGAACACAGGTCATGGAGGTCATGTGACGGACTAGGGAAATCCCCAGAGTCAGGAGGAGTCACCCAGTGGTGAATGGGGAGTTAGCATGCTGATGGCTGGGGAGGAGTATACCTGGGTCCTGAATAGGACAGGACTTTCCCCACACAATGCTGGCGCCGGCCCCTGTGGTGCGTCTAATGACCCTAGCCCTGCCAGTGAATAGGGAGAGGGGCTGAGCAAAACAAAGTGCTCAGGAACCTGTTGTAACTGGTTCGCCCCTTCCCTGCACCTTCAGACAAAGACTTTTACTGTATAAAAAGGGGCTGTGTCCCCTTACAATTTGTTCTCTTGCAGGATCCACTTGAGGGGGGGCCTGCTGCTGCTGGGCGCCAGGAGAGACCGCCACTGGGGACTGCCTCCCTGCTGGAGGGCCCTGTGAGCTGGCTCTGGGCCCAGTCTTTGCCCCCCTGCTCCTTGAAATACTTTTTGACTGGACTTGCTATCCCTAAGCGCCTGGGAGCGCTTGTATTTGCTTTATAGCGCCAGTAGCGCTTTGTTGGGACCCCAGCGTCAAGGAGCGTGATACTCGGCGCTCCACTACAGCCTCCAGCGCCTGGAAGCGCTGGACTTGCCCTCGGCGCCAGGAGCGCTTTGTTTGTGACAACGGGTGCCCACCCCGGGTGCTGCTGGTGACAGGAGCCTACCCCGTGTTTGGGTGCTTGTCGGCGGGTGCCCACCCCGCTTATTTGCTTGTTGTTGCGGCGGGTGCCTACCCCGCCGAAGATTGCATTTACGGAGGGAGCCCACCCCTCTTACCGCCGAGACGATCACCGCCGCAGCCCGGAGTCCCGGCCGCGTCATCCCCCTGCCGCGCTGTAATTGGTTCAGCGGGAGGGGGTGTGACCCACGTGTTCCCGCCCCGAGAGACGTCGCGCTGAGGAAGGGAGCAGGCGGGAGCCCACCCCGCGCTCCGGCGACCAGGAAGTGCGGCCAAGAGCAGCGGAGTCCCCCGAGGACAGCCCGGTGAGTGGGGAAGGGCTTGGGGACTCCGCACGAGTATTGTGGGTGCCGGTCCCAGACCGGCTGACTCCTCGAGCGGCCCCCGCCTATGGGGCCGCTCCCACATTGGGGGCATTATCTCTCGAGCCTGTGAGGCTCTAGGAGGCTGTCGCTGCAGTGGTTACGAGCCCCGTGAGGCTCCACCAGAGGGGGGCATTTCCGTAGTGTTCCGAGCCCCGAGAGGCTCCAGCGAGGGCCCGCATTGTTTGATTTAGAGCCTGTTAGGCTCCAACGTCTGGGGACATTTGTCTCTCGAGTCCCTGAGAGGGACTCCAACGACGGGGCACATTTGTATAGAGTCCCGAGGGACTCCGACCACGAGGGCATCTCTCTGGTGCTACGAGCGGCCCCGGAAGGCAGCGGGCCGCTCCAACGTGAATGGGGGCATATTTGTTTAGGCTCCAACGTCGCAGCCTTACTTTCTCGAGCCCCTGAGAGGCTCCAACGAAGGGGGCAGTGCTCCTGAGCCCCTGAGAGGCTCCAACCTTACGCTGGGCAAAATTGTGTTTTAGAGCCCACGAGGCTCCCACGCTGTTTTGGGGGCATCCTTCTTTTAGAGCCTAGGTGGCTCCAGGGCTGTATATTGTTCTGGGAGGCACAGTGGTGCCCACGCTCATTTTCCCAGCTGCCCAGCACTTAGTGGGCAGCTGCAACGTTTAGGTTGTGGCCCTCTGTGTTTTGGCTTGCGCAGTCTGCGCAGTCTTGCCCTGACTCTGCTGGACACAGGGCGTCCTAGCCCCGACAAGGCCAGTTGGCCTAGGGACTGCCACAGGTTGAGGCTAATGTGAGTTTTGGCGCTGTTGTTCCTACCTGCACCTCTGAATGTGTTTATGCGTCATGTGCTTTGCTTTACACCGCTGAATGTTTATGCATCATGTGTTTAGGTGCTTAGATCCCTACAGGTATAATTACCTGATGCTAGTGTGATGACGCTGAGGTCATTATTGCGCCAGTAGTTACTGGTTGGGTGCTACATGTTCTATTTTAGTGCTACAGTGATTGTAAGTGCTATGGTCTAAAGTATTATTCCTATTTCTAAAAAGTGCTAATTCCTAACAGTGGTCCATGTGGCCCTGTCCCCTGTACATAAAATCCCTTGTAAATTCTGCCCGTGCCTGTTGGCACATTGTAGAGTGTGTGTTTTTATCTGATGTGTTGTGTATAATACAAAGGCTATTTTTATAGAATACTGTTGGACTTGGCCCTTTTTCCCTGAATTTTTTCGTTTTTGTAGTGTTAAGGTGCAGGTGCTCCCTTCTCCCAAGATGGCTGCCACAGACCCCTGCTACTGCAGGGTGGTCGTTTTTCATAGTAGCACCCTAGCTGCCAGGAGCTGGCTGGGACCCACAACAATGTTGCGACACCAGCCCGCCTTTTTGTCCCATAGTTAGAGTGGGGAAGCTCCTGGAAGAAGCTGGAACCTTCTAGAAGGGAGGTGGGGTTTTACTTTTGCCGCCTTGGCTAGAGGTCACCTGACCTAGGGCTACTTAAGAGTGGGAGGGAAACTTTTGTGGTGAGTTGGCCATTGGGGTGAAGCAGAGCTGGAAGAATCCACCAGGAGTGTAGGCGGTAGGGCCTAGCCAGGGACTTATGCCTCTGAGAGTGACAGGATTTAGGTACTGCCTCTTAAGTGAGTGAGGTGCCCTGTGAATCCCACTGATCTTGCCCAGTAGTAGGAGGACCCAGAGACTCTCTGCCAACCTGACTAGGAAGGACCTAGTCGCCCTCTCCATCCCTACCCCTGTAATAGAACCCCTTAAGGGCGCCAGATACATCTGCGCCAAAAGACTTCATCTGTCAACTGAGAACTGAAACCTAACTTTAAGAACTGAGACTGCATGACAAGAGCGAGCTGTAAGCCTTGAATGCCAGAACTGAGACTGCGTGTTCAAGCTACCCTATTGAACAAAATACTAAGCCGATTGCCAAGTCACCGGGGATCGACCAGGTACTAGCGCTGTGACCCCCGCGCTCCCTGCCCTGGTCTGGGACCCCCGGCAGCGTGCTCCGCTGAGCACCATATCCCCATCCTTAATTTGAGCCCCCCCCCCCTGCGACGACGAAGCCAGCGCACTCACCGCCGCGGCCTGGAGGCCTGGAGAAGTGCCCTGCTGTGTCGTGAGGCCCTGGAGGAGTGCCCTGCTGTGTCGCGAGGCCCAGGAGAAGCCCGGGGCCCCGTCGCTGCCGTGTGAGGAGGTGCGCAAGGTCGGGGCCGAGTTCCCCCAACGTCGTGAGGACGGACGCCTGCTGACGCCGAGACGGAGGTAAGCCCGGAGGCCGAGATCCCCCCTGGTGCGCCCCCTGCTGGCCTGGAAACCACACCGCACTTGGCCCGGGTTGTCCCCTCCGTGGGAGTCCCCTCCCCTGCCTGCGCGACGGAGAGACCCCGCCGAGGGATCCTGTCCGTGTCCCCCCTTCGGTAATACTGAGCGCGGTGCTCTGTGAACTGCACCGGAGCATAGGGACCCGCTCCGCAAGTCCGGTCATCCTCCCCGCTGGAAGCCGCCCAAAGAACTGACTGACATTACCCTCGTGTGGCGCTTCACGCCACCGACCCTGCTTCCCCAGCCGGAGAGACAAGGAATACGAGTAGCGCACTGTGTTACATGCTCTGCTCGAAGTAGATTACATGACAAGGAATGCGAGTAGCGCACTGTGTTATATGCTCTGCTCGAAAGTAATTACCTGCCAAGGAATGCGAGTAGCGCACTGTGTGATATGCTCTGCTCGAAAGTAATTACCTGCCAAGGAATGCGAGTAGCGCACTGTGTTATATGCTCTGCTCGAAGTAGATTACATGACAAGGAATGCGAGTAGCGCACTGTGTTACATGCTCTGCTCGAAGTAGATTACATGACAAGGAATGCGAGTAGCGCACTGTGTTATATGCTCTGCTCGAAAGTAATTACCTGCCAAGGAATGCGAGTAGCGCACTGTGTTATATGCTCTGCTCGAAAGTAATTACCTGCCAAGGAATGCGAGTAGCGCACTGTGTTATATGCTCTGCTCGAACGTAATTACATGCCCAGGAATGCGAGTAGCGCATTGTGTTGTATGCTCTGCTCGAACGTAATTACATGCCCAGGAGTGCGAGTAGCGCATTGTGTTATATGCTCTGCTCGAAGGTAATGATATGCAACTGATTATGAGTAACGCGTTGTGATAACTGTTCTACGCCAACGTTTCCACATGCAACTGATTGCGCGTAGCGCTGTGTTTTATATGCCTTGCTTCACAGTACTAGGGGCCAGTGGTCACGAGGAGTGCTCAGTTCGACAGGCGCCATGTTAGTGAACCCAATGTTTCCCCTTAAAAGTATTACGCTTAGTTAGACGGCCGGTTCAGGGAAAGACTTTACGTAAGCGCGCACAGCGCTAGAATCGAGGTTAGGCACTGCATAGATATCACCAAGAGTGTCGCATTTACTGAACGATGGTATTGTGATTCATGTATTGTCTTGTTATTTCCTGAACTGCAACTGACCAGCTATACTTGGATAAACTTGAAGTATTTGCATAATTTAAACGGTGTGGCGTCCCTTATTGTGTGTGACTCTAGTCCATGAGAAGTGTGTGGTGTATGGTTGCTTAACACATAGCCCTCTGGTTGCCCGACCGGCTCGCGCCACGTTACCGCCCATAGGGCCTGGTGACCCCAGGTTCCTACAAATACCTTGTGTGGAGTTTCCTTTGTGGTGGGCCTTGGGTGTTGTTGCTGGGTGCGCGCGCAAACGCTTTACACATCGCCTCAGGGATAAGCCTGTCTGCTCGTGCCAAGCTACCAAGGGGGTGAGCAGGGGTTATCTTTGGCGTGTACCTTCCTTGCCCTGACTAGAGTGGTGGTTTCTGCCTGGCTTTGGCGCAAGCCCTAGCCAACCAGAAATCGCCATTTCTAACATTGGTGATCAGCGGTGGGATTTGGACTTGCGTTTGTGCTGTACCGCAGCGGCAACTGGCCGCACTACAAAACTCTGCATTTAGATAAATCACATGGTATAGGGATTATTGTTTTAAGATTGTTCTTAAATGTCATTTCTGTGGAAATGTGTTGCTGGTGCACTTTGAGTTGAGTGTCCTGCCAAGGACAGAAACCAGAAACTGTAGGAGGTAACAGCCCTTGTGCAGACAGCGGGTTCTTGGGTTGGCCTGCAGTAGAAGCTGGAGGAGGTAACGGCCCCTGTGCTGTTTGCTATTTCTTGGGTTGGCCTACAGTGGGGACTTAATTGGTAGGTGTCCCTAGCTCGGGAGGGTAGATCATCCCCCCTAAGTGCATTGTGTTTTCTGGATTCACCAGAGGGTGGGATCCAGTGGTGGCAGCGTAATAGTGTCCAGTACATTTGTCCCCCGCCCTGCGCCCAGAGTTGGTACCTGTGTCGCGTGGTGGTCAGGTTGAGGAATCAGGGGTGGTAGAAACTGCCTTACCAGTCCGAGGGGAGGGTTGTGTGTGTGGATGGATGGTGTGTGGCACTAGGCAAGTGAGTGTGAGTTCTCTGGGTTAGAGAGCTTGCTGAATCTTTTTGTGAATTGTGTGCTCCTGTTAGGCTCAGACCCCTAGGTTCCCTGTGTGATCTTTCCTCTAGAACGTCTGCCACAATGGAGCCTGCTTGTGATCCCTATGAGCTAGCTTGGCGCCAGAGGCAGGAGTTAGAAAGGTCCTGTACAGGGGGAGAGTCCGACACTCTGTACGAACTTCAGGACCACCTGGTCCTATGGCAAAAGGGTCCATGGGATCTTGAGCACAGTATGGAAAGGGCCCGGGCCTCACACCTGGAGGGTGGTGGGTCTGTGGGGAGCCCTGAAGATTCAGAAGAGGAGGCTGAGAGGGCCTCCACCAGAGGCAAAGTAGCTCTGGAGGATAGACTATCCCCTGCGCGCAATTTTAATTTTCTGGGCTCCCCCGGGAGGGTTGAGTCCAGTGGTGGTAGCTATATAGATTGCAGTGTAGGAAATCCCAGTCCCAGTTCCCCCAGTCTGGTACCTGTTCCCCAGGAGGAGGAGTTAAGGTTAAAATTCAGGGGCAGTAGGAAACTGTCTCACCAGACTTGGGAGGAGTTTGTGGATGGATGTGAGGATGCAATGTTTGATTGGATTCCCACAGCAAGTGATTTTGATATACTGTATAATCTGGTTCTCAAAGAACACCTGCTCAGTTGTTGTGTGCCAGGGTTGCGCCAACACCTGTTGGGGTGTGGATTGTCTGAGCCGCTTGAGCTTGCGGAGGAAGCAGAGCGCTGGGAAAGGGATAGAGGTTCTCTAGAGTCATTAGGGAGTGACTCCAAAAGTAGTGGGTCAGGTATCTTCCAGCCCAGCGTGGTGGAAGAGGCTCAGTGTAGCCCAGCTAGGTCCCAGGATAGCGAGGAGGGTGTAGGGGCTCACTGCCTGGCTCAGTGGAGCAGGAGTGAGGGGGTGACCGAGGGTCCCCAGACGCCCGAAACCCTGCCTCAGGACTTGGATGGTTTCATGAGGGAACACCAAGTTGGGGACCTAGGCTGTCCTGTTAGTCCACTTGAGGAAGATCTCTTAGTGAGTGGAGGACCTGGAGTGCCTGTAAACAGGGCTCCTGTGGTTCTAGTGTCTGGCAGTACTGCTCCGGTAGGGAGGGTACAGGAGTCCAGCGTGAGGAGTGATTGGGGGATGAGTTCCCCAGGGGAAGAGCCTGTGGGTCAGGGACTACCCAGTTGGGCTAGGATCCCGTGTAGTGACCAGGGTGGCACCACTTCTGTTCTGGGGGATCTCCGCGCACTGTCAGGTGGACAGGGGACGGGAGATCAGCGCCAGACAGACAGTCGCTCGACATATGTGTCATTTGATAGCCTCAGGGGGATGGAGTGGAAATCCCCAGAAGTCCTGGAGTGCCAGGCAATTATTCCACCAAAGGTTCTAGGCCGGAGATTGGAAGGCCAGGTTCAGGATCAGCCTGACCTGAAGGGTGGGACGTCTGTAACCAGCGTCCCGACCGGTTCTTCTTCCAGAGGTACCGCCCCAGTTGGTAGGGAGCAGGGCTCTGGAAGGGGGTGCAGAGGGTGGGAGAGCCCACCTCTGCCCCCGGTACAACCTGAGGGGTTAAACCCTGGGTTGGAATGGCGTTCTAGGTGTACCCCTCGCCAGAGGAGGAGGAACCCTAGGAGAAGAGGTAGGGGGAGGAGAGCCTTCCCTGAGACTCCTGGTCCGCCTGAGGGTGTAGACCCTAGGCTGGAGAACCAGTGGCAGTCTAGTCCTGTCTTGCAGACAGGAAGAGTGGAGAATGGCCGCTATGTGCCAGGGGTTACTACCCCCCACTCTGTGATTAGGCAAGGACCGGTGGCACCTGGGTGGCCTAGGGCCTGGTCTTGGCCGCGGACAGCTTGGGAGTACCAGTGGGGTAGCCCAATTGGTCCAGACAGTGGTGTTAGAAAGAATTCCATGGGTTCACCGTGGCGTAGAACCGGAGGGTGTCCCTGCAGTTGCGGGCCCGCGTCCGTGTTCTATCGCCCCAAGCAGGGAAGTCCATCACGGTGGTGATTGGTCTGCCCTGCGTTTTGGCTAGAAGGGGGTTGTGTTGGACTTGGCCCTTCTGGCAGGTTCACCCCTGAACTTTTTGCTTTTTATTGGTGACTTGGTGTGGTGATTTTTTTGGTTTCTGCGCACTTTCCCTGTGTCCCAGGGTAAAGTGCGTGCGCGCTCTGAGTGCATGTGGTGAGATAGGCCTGCCCTCCCATAGGAATGCATGGGGAATGTATGTGTCCCTAGTAGTTCCTGATGCGTGGGGTGTGCAGGCCCGAGTTTGGTATGTGCGGACTCGTGTGATTGAATGCTGCGCGATGATGTGTGCGGCGTGCATGTACCTAGTGTGGAAGTGCCACTTCTAGAAGTGGGCACTTCAGTGTGCAGTATGAAATGTGTGGCTTGTCTGGCGATTGGTTGGTGGAGGTCATGTGACGGACTAGGGAAATCCCCAGAGTCAGGAGGAGTCACCCAGTGGTGAATGGGGAGTTAGCATGCTGATGGCTGGGGAGGAGTATACCTGGGTCCTGAATAGGACAGGACTTTCCCCACACAATGCTGGCGCCGGCCCCTGTGGTGCGTCTAATGACCCTAGCCCTGCCAGTGAATAGGGAGAGGGGCTGAGCAAAACAAAGTGCTCAGGAACCTGTTGTAACTGGTTCGCCCCTTCCCTGCACCTTTAGACAAAGACTTTTACTGTATAAAAAGGGGCTGTGTCCCCTTACAATTTGTTCTCTTGCAGGATCCACTTGAGGGGGGGCCTGCTGCTGCTGGGCGCCAGGAGAGACCGCCACTGGGGACTGCCTCCCTGCTGGAGGGCCCTGTGAGCTGGCTCTGGGCCCAGTCTTTGCCCCCTGCTCCTTGAAATACTTTTTGACTGGACTTGCTATCCCTAAGCGCCTGGGAGCGCTTGTATTTGCTTTATAGCGCCAGCAGCGCTTTGTTGGGACCCCAGCGTCAAGGAGCGTGATACTCGGCGCTCCACTACAGCCTCCAGCGCCTGGAAGCGCTGGACTTGCCCTCGGCGCCAGGAGCGCTTTGTTTGTGACAACGGGTGCCCACCCCGGGTGCTGCTGGTGACGGGAGCCTACCCCGTGTTTGGGTGCTTGTCGGCGGGTGCCCACCCCGCTTATTTGCTTGTTGTTGCGGCGGGTGCCTACCCCGCCGAAGATTACATTTACGGAGGGAGCCCACCCCTCTTACCGCCGAGACGATCACCGCCGCAGCCCGGAGTCCCGGCCGCGTCATCCCCCTACCGCGCTGTAATTGGTTCAGCAGGAGGGGGTGTGACCCACGTGTTCCCGCCCCGAGAGACGTCGCGCTGAGGAAGGGAGCAGGCGGGAGCCCACCCCGCGCTCCGGCGACCAGGAAGTGCGGCCAAGAGGAGCGGAGTCCCCCGAGGACAGCCCGGTGAGTGGGGAAGGGCTTGGGGACTCCGCACGAGTATTGTGGGTGCCGGTCCCAGACCGGCTGACTCCTCGAGCGGCCCCCGCCTATGGGGTCGCTCCCACATTGGGGGCATTATCTCTCGAGCCTGTGAGGCTCTAGGAGGCTGTCGCTGCAGTGGTTACGAGCCCCGTGAGGCTCCACCAGAGGGGGGCATTTCCGTAGTGTTCCGAGCCCCGAGAGGCTCCAGCGAGGGCCCGCATTGTTTGATTTAAAGCCTGTTAGGCTCCAACGTCTGGGGACATTTGTCTCTCGAGTCCCTGAGAGGGACTCCAACGACGGGGCACATTTGTATAGAGTCCCGAGGGACTCCGACCACGAGGGCATCTCTCTGGTGCTACGAGCGGCCCCGGAAGGCAGCGGGCCGCTCCAACGTGAATGGGGGCATATTTGTTTAGGCTCCAACGTCGCAGCCTTACTTTCTCGAGCCCCTGAGAGGCTCCAACGAAGGGGGCAGTGCTCCTGAGCCCCTGAGAGGCTCCAACCTTACGCTGGGCAAAATTGTGTTTTAGAGCCCACGAGGCTCCCACGCTGTTTTGGGGGCATCCTTCTTTTAGAGCCTAGGTGGCTCCAGGGCTGTATATTGTTCTGGGAGGCACAGTGGTGCCCACGCTCATTTTCCCAGCTGCCCAGCACTTAGTGGGCAGCTGCAACGTTTAGGTTGTGGCCCTCTGTGTTTTGGCTTGCGCAGTCTGCGCAGTCTTGCCCTGACTCTGCTGGACACAGGGCGTCCTAGCCCCGACAAGGCCAGTTGGCCTAGGGACTGCCACAGGTTGTGGCTAATGTGAGTTTTGGCGCTGTTGTTCCTACCTGCACCTCTGAATGTGTTTATGCGTCATGTGCTTTGCTTTACACCGCTGAATGTTTATGCATCATGTGTTTAGGTGCTTAGATCCCTACAGGTATAATTACCTGATGCTAGTGTGATGACGCTGAGGTCATTATTGCGCCAGTAGTTACTGGTTGGGTGCTACATGTTCTATTTTAGTGCTACAGTGATTGTAAGTGCTATGGTCTAAAGTATTATTCCTATTTCTAAAAAGTGCTAATTCCTAACAGTGGTCCATGTGGCCCTGTCCCCTGTACATATAATCCCTTGTAAATTCTGCCCGTGCCTGTTGGCACATTGTAGAGTGTGTGTTTTTATCTGATGTGTTGTGTATAATACAAAGGCTATTTTTATAGAATACCTTGTGTGGAGTTTCCTGTGTGGTGGGCCTTGGGTGTTGTTGCTGGGTGCGCGCGCAAACGCTTTACACATCGCCTCAGGGATAAGCCTGTCTGCTCGTGCCAAGCTACCAAGGGGGTGAGCAGGGGTTATCTTTAGCGTGTACCTTCCTTGCCCTGACTAGAGTGGTGGTTTCTGCCTGGCTTTGGCGCAAGCCCTAGCCAACCAGAAATCGCCATTTCTAACAAGGTGCATGGGGGGAGCTGTTTGAGCCTCAGCGCTGGAACGGAAGATGAATAGCACATCACACACGAAGTGCATGAGGGGAGCTGTGTGAGCCTCAGCGCTGCAACACAAGATGAGGGACACATCACACATGAGGTGCATGAGGGGAGCTGTGCGAGAGTCTCAGTGCTGGAACACAAGATGAGTGGAACATCACACATGAGGTGCATGAGGGGAGCTGTGTGAGCCTCAGCGCTGGAATGGAAGAGGAGAGCCTCAGTGCTGGAACACAAGATGAGAGGCACATCACACATGAGGTCCATGAGGGGAGCTGTGAGAGAGCCTCAGATCTGGAACACAAGATGAGTGGAACATCACACATGAGGTACATGAGGGGAGCTGTGTGAGCCTCAGCGCTGGAACACAAGATGAGTGGCACATCACACATGAGGTGCATGAGGGGAGCTGTGTGAGAGCCTCAGCGCTGGAATACAAGGTGAGTGGCACATCACACATGAGGTGCATGAGGGGAGCTGTGCGAGAGCCTCAGTGCTGGAACACAAGATAAGTGGCAAATCACATATGAGGTGAATGAGGGGAGCTGTGCTAGAGCCTCAGCACTGGAACACAAGATGAGTGGCACATCACACATGAGGTACATGAGGGGAGCTGTATGAGCCTCGCCGCTGGAACACAAGATGAGTGGCACATCACACATGTGGTGCATGAGGGGAGCTGTGTTAGAGTCTCAGCATTGGAACGGAAGATGAGTAGCACATCACACATGAGGTGCATGAGGGAGCTGTGAGAGAGCCTCAGTGCTGGAATACAAGGTGAGTGGCACATCACACATGAGGTGCATGAGGGGAACTGTGCAAGAGTCTGAGTGCTGGAACACAAGATGAGTGGCACATCGCATATGAGGTGCATGAGGGGAGCTGTGCTAGAGCCTAATCGCTTGAACACAAGATGAGTGGCTGTGGGAGCCGGCCTCGTGGGGTGGTCCTGTTTCCCCGCGCTAAGCCGCACGAGGTCCCATGCACATCGGGGCTCCTCCATTTTGGATTATACGTCACTTCACGTGACCACCTGCGTGACCCTGCTCTACCCGGCCTCGGTCCCAGCGAGGCCCGACATCGAGACGCCAACCCCTGGCCCGGGGGATACCACGTGAGCCCTTCCCACTCCCGGCGGAGGGCAGTATCGATGGGACCCCAACCGTCCTTCCACACCTAGGTGCGATCGCCCCACAGCTCTCTGGGGCCTGGCGCCTCTCCTGCTGGGCGTCTGGCCGCTCCCTACTCGGCCTCTCCGCCCCCTCTGGGCGCAAGGGTCCGGACATCAAAGGGCTCCCGTCCTATATCTGGGGCGACCCGACAACAGGACAGTAGTTGTATCCTGGAGTCAAGAGCCCTGCTGATCGGATCGTGGCTGATCCTACGGAAGAAGACTCACCTTGAACCCACCCTCTGAGCCCTGCTGACGACGTCGCGGCTCCACCGTGCTTAAAGACCTTCAAAAACTTTTGGGGCCCTGCTGACGCTGTCGCGGCCCGACCTTGTTGAACATTACCATCAGAGCCCAGCTGACCTCATCGCGGCTCGACCGAAGCGGACCTACCACCGGAGCCCTGCTGACTGCGTCGCGGCTCGACCTAAGCGGAACTACCACCCGAGCCCTGCAGACGCTGTCGCGGCTCCCCACGTCCGAGCCGCTCTGAGACCAGCACTCAAGGTCTGGCGCAGAGCCCTCCCGTACCTGGTTGGTACTAAGATTGTCCCGCTACCCTATTCCCATAACAGACATTGAGACTCTTATAGGATCCCTCGATCCCTCTGTAAATATTGCACGTATTACTGCTGATAAAGAACCAAGTCACGCAACTGATATTGAGTCCTGTGTGGTGGTGTTACTGGGCCTAGTACGATCATAGGAGAAAGACCTCCCCGAGGGGGCTTCTCAGCGGCGCTCGGCTATAACTTTGCGGTAGGAAGGTTCCCGGAATAGTCTCCCCGACTACCCGGTGGGCCTCCCTCCAACATTTGGTGGCCAGCGACGGGATCCGAGCCAGACGCAATCGTACAGGCAAGTAACGCGCCCACTACCTGACCAGACGGGAAAGGAAAAAGAGGAACCATGGATGGCCAAGAAGCAACCATGGCCGCAACCTTCCAGTTGGAAAAACTGGAGGAATACACCCACAAAGAACTCAAACAATTCTGCAAGGACAAAGGGATCCCAACCACAGGATTGGGCACCAAGGAGGAAATGCAGAAAGCCCTGAAAACCTGGGCAGAACCCGAGACCCCTCCACCCCGAGCCGAAGGAACCTCGGCCCGGGACGGAAACCTGCCGACCACGGCCCGACAGATGGGGAGCGTACCGTCCCAGACACCAGCCTTTCCCACGAAGAAATACGGGAACGGGAAAGAGTCCGGACACACGAAATGGACCTCGCCCGACTCCGGCTGGACGGTGAGCTCCTACTGGCGGAGAAGAAGATAGCCTTGGAGCAACTACGGCTGCAAGAGGAAATCGAGGAAAAGAAAAGGCATCGGGAACTAGAGGAGAGACGGCTAACCCTCGAGCACGAGAGGAGCCTTAAAGAACTTGAACTAAAAGCTAAAACAGGGGAGGCCAGCAACCCCGGAGCCCGGGACGCTCTGCCCCTGACCGAGCCCAAGGTTCACATCCCCAAGGATGTCGTCAAGGAGTACTATAAAAATGACGACATCCAGCAATGGTTCCAAGCGTACGAAGTAGCCATGACCTCCCATCGGGTACACCGGAAGGATTGGGGTGCCGGCCTATGGGGAGGTTCCTCAGCGAGGGCCGGGATACCCTGCTGCAACTCCCCGACGCGGTGATGACCTCATACGACCACATGAAAGAAGCCCTACTCACACGCTACGGACTGTCAGCCGAGATGTACCGGCAACGCTTCAGGGACTGCAAGAAGCTCCCCGGTACCACATGGGTCGAATACGTGGACTTCTTCAGCCGAGCGTTGGAAGGATGGATAAAAGGAAGCAAGGTCACCTCATATAATGAACTGTTCGACCTCATTGTCTGGGAGCACCTCGCCAACAACTGCTTTGTGGAACTAAGGCAACACCTCCTGGACAGTAAACTGACCGAGCCCCGAAAGCTCGCCGCCGAAGCGGACCGATGGGTCAACACCCGGGTCCCCCGGAACCCCGTGGGGGACTACACACGGAGTACCACGGGACCTCCCCACCAGCGAGGCGGAGGAGGGGGGTCCCACCGCAGTCGAGAATTCCCAGTCGGGCCGCCCAGAAGCACGCCACGAGGTCAAGCAACCAACCCCACATCCCCGACCCAGGGCCGAAGGGGGACCCCTATCGCACGGCCTGGACCACGACCGACAGTGACCTGCTTCGGCTGTCAGCAGACCGGCCACTATGCCAGTGACCCGGCATGCCCCGTGAACCGACGGAACGGGACCGCTGGGCCCCCTCCCCGACAAATTCCCGCCGCAGCCTTGGGGGAGGGAGAAGACGAGGAGGAAGACCACGCCGACGGGTCCCCCGAGTGGGAACCAGCTGCCATGTCGCTTGTATGCCTGGGCTCCCGAGAAATGGTGCCCCGAGCCGCCATCCCCAGCAACACCCAGAAGTACCAACAGTGGGTCACCATCAACGGGCGACGGGCCGAGGCCCTCCGGGACACTGGGGCCAGTGTGACCGCTGTCCGCTGCCATCTGGTGACCCCCGAACAAATCCTGCCGCATGTCCTATGCTCTGTCCGGACCGCGGACAACACCGAGAGCATGTGCCGGATGGCCAGGATCCCCTTCGAGTGGGGAGGAGTGTCTGGCACCCTAAAAGTAACTGTCCGCGACGACGCCCCGGTGGACTGCCTCCTGGGGAACGACCTAGAGAGCTCACCGTGGGCACAGGTGGACTGCCGAGAGCATCTGGGGATGCTAGGACTACCCGAGTGGGCCTGCGCCACCACTCGGTCCATGACCGCCCAACCAGCCGCTGCCACGGCCCCCGACAAGCCGACGGGCCCCGAACTATCCGCCTCCTCCGGTCCGGAGGAACCTGACGAGGAGGCCGGGCCATCCGAACTTTCTCCCAACGAGGCCGCCCCCCTCAGCGAGATCCCCGAGCTGGCCCAGTGGCGCCACGATGGGGGCCCCACCCGCGAACAATTCCAGCAAGAGCAGAAGGCCTGCCCGTCCCTCGAGGGGGCCCGACAGCAAGCGGCCGCCCAGGCTGCGGGGGACCCCACGGGAACCCACTGGGTCTATTGGGACAATGACTTGTTGTATAGCGAGCAGAAAGTCGCCGAACTAGGGGCCGGCCGGGTGCTGGTGGTCCCCCTCCGATTTCGAGAGTTCCTCCTGAACCTGGCACATGACGTGCCCCTCGCCGGACA
The DNA here is from genome assembly GCF_964204655.1 of Triturus cristatus. NCBI lineage: Eukaryota > Metazoa > Chordata > Amphibia > Caudata > Salamandridae > Triturus > Triturus cristatus. The sequence continues at coordinate 417,446,795 of NC_140593.1, forward strand.
TCTTGGGCGGGACAAGACTTACAGCCGCCTCGTGACCCATTTCTATTGGCCCCGAATGAGAAGAGACGTGGACCAGCACTGCCGGTCCTGCCCGACCTGCCAAGCGAGCGGGAAGACTGGGGGACGAGTGAAAGCCCCCCTCCAACCATTTCCAGCCGTCCACACCCCGTTCGAACGAGTGGGAATCGACATCGTGGGGCCCCTCGACCCCCGAACCGCCCTGGGGCACCGCTTCATCCTGGTACTGGTCGACCACGCCACCCGGTACCCAGAGGCCGTCCCCCTCCGAACTGTGACAGCTCCAGAGGTGGGCCGGGCCCTGATGGGCATCTTCTCCAGGGTGGGGTTCCCCCGAGAAGTGGTGAGCGACAGGGGTACGAACTTTATTTCGAAGTACATGAGATCCCTCTGGCAACAATGTGGGGTCACATATAAATTCACCACCCCTTACCACCCCCAGGGGAACGGACTGGTCGAGCGGTTCAACCGAACCCTGAAGGGGATGATCAAGGGCCTGGAAGAGCCCCTGAGGAGGAGATGGGATGTCCTGCTGCCCTGCCTCCAGTTCGCCTATCGGGAGGTACCACAGAAATCCCTGGGCATCAGCCCCTTCGAACTGTTGTATGGGCACCCCGTCCGAGGGCCCCTCAGCCTGGTCAAGGAGGGCTGGGAGGCGAACGTCCAAGATGCCCCCCCCCCGACGTCTACCGGTACCTCCTGACCCTGCGGAACCAGACTCGGAAGTTCCGGGCCCTGGCCGAAGCCAACCTCGAAGCCAGTCAAGAAGACATGAAACGCTGGTATGACGAAAATGCCTCAGCCGTCGAGTTTGAGCCGGGCCAGCAAGTCTGGGTCATGTCACCCGTGGACCCCTGCGCCCTGCAGGACAAGTGGACCGGGCCCTTCAAGGTAGTTGAGAGGAAGAGCCCCATCACCTACCTGGTCGACATGGAGTCCCCGAGGAACCCCCTCCGGGTCCTGCACGCCAATCGGCTCAAGCCCCACTTTGCCCGAACTGAACTAAGCCTACTGCTGGCTATCGACGATGGGGGCGAAAGTGACTCCGAGCCCCTACCAGACCTCCTGGGGTCTTCGGGCCAAGACGGCTCCTTGGAGGGCGTCCGCCTCTCCGCCACCCTGACACCAGAACAGCGCCATGATTGCCAGAAGCTGCTGCAACCCTTCGCTGCCCTCTTCTCTCTCACGCCCAGGGTGACCCCCTGGTGCGTCCACGACGTGGACACGGGGGACAGCCCCCCTGTACGACACCGCGCTTATAGAGTACCTGACCGAGTCCGAGCCTGCATAAAGACCGAGGTCGCCAAGATGCTCGCCCTCGGAGTCATCGAGCCTTCCGACAGTCCGTGGGCCAGCCCGGTAGTCTTGGTGCCGAAGGCCGCCGCCCCCGGCACGGCCCCCGAACTCAGATTTTGTGTCGACTACCGGGGCCTGAACGCAGTCACCAAGACCGATGCCCACCCCTTGCCACGAGCCGACGAGCTGATCGATCGCTTAGGGGCCGCCCGCTACCTAAGCACCTTTGATCTCACCGCTGGGTACTGGCAGATCAAGCTCACCCCCGGCGCCCAAGAACAATCAGCCTTCTCCACCCCCGATGGGCACTACCACTTTCGGGTAATGCCCTTCGGTATGAAGAACGCCCCAGCGACCTTTCAGAGGCTAGTAAACAAGGTCCTGGCCGGACTAGAAGCCTTCAGCGCGGCCTACCTCGATGACATTGCTGTCTTCAGTGACCACTGGGCCGCACACCTAGGACACCTTGGGGAAGTCCTGGCCGCTCTCCAAAGAGCCGGGCTCATCATTAAGGCCAGTAAATGCCAGATCGGTCAAGGATCTGTGACCTATCTGGGCCACCAGGTGGGGAGTGGCCAGGTGGCGCCCCTCCAGTTAAAAGTTGACGCCATCCAGGCGTGGGAGCCCCCCGCAACCCAAACCGCTGTCCGGGCCTTCCTAGGCCTCACAGGCTACTACCGACGATTCATCAAGGATTATGGCAGCATTGTGGGCCCCCTTACGGAACTCACTTCAAAGAAACAGCCCAAGGCGGTGCACTGGACGCCCCGCTGTCAGACCGCGTTTGATGCTCTCAAGGCGGCCATGTGCGCTGCCCCTGTGCTACAGGCCCCCGACTACAGCAAGGAATTTGTAGTCCAGACCGATGCATCGGAGTACGGGGTCGGGGCGGTCTTCTCCCAGCTGGACGCCAAGGGCCTCGACCGACCGGTGGCCTTTATCAGCCGCCGACTGCTGCCGCGAGAACAGAGGTGGAGCACCATCGAGTGGGAGGCCTTCGCCGTGGTATGGGCTCTCAAGAAGCTCCGGCCCTACCTCTTCGGCACCCACTTCAGGGTCCAGACTGACCACCGGCCCTTGCGGTGGCTCATGCAAATGCGGGGCGAGAACTCCAAGCTGTTACGCTGGTCCATCTCACTGCAAGGGATGGACTTCACTGTAGAACACCGGCCCGGCAACGACCACGCCAATGCTGACGGCCTGTCCCGATTCTTCCGCCTCGGCGAGGAGAACCCCCAAGGAGATGGGTGACTCTCCCTGCCTTCAGCTGGGGGGGACGCATGTGGGAGCCGGCCTCGTGGCGTGGTCCTGTTTCCCCGCGCTAAGCCGCACGAGGTCCCATGCACATCGGGGCTCCTCCATTTTGAATTATACATCACTTCACGTGACCACCTGCGTGACCCTGCTCTACCCGGCCTCGGTCCCAGCGAGGCCCGACATCGAGACGCCAACCCCTGGCCCGGGGGATACCACGTGAGCCCTTCCCACTCCCGGCGGAGGGCAGTATCGATGGGACCCCCAACCGTCCATCCACACCTAGGTGCGATCGCCCCACAGCTCTCTGGGGCCTGGCGCCTCTCCTGCTGGGCGTCTGGCCGCTCCCTACTCGGCCTCTCCGCCCCCTCCGGGCGCAAGGGTCCGGACATCAAAGGGCTCCCGTCCTATATCTGGGGCGACCCGACAACAGGACAGTAGTTGTATCCTGGAGTCAAGAGCCCTGCTGATCGGATCGCGGCTGACCCTACGGAAGAAGACTCACCTTGAACCCACCCTCTGAGCCCTGCTGACGACGTCGCGGCTCCACCGTGCTTAAAGACCTTCACGAACTTTTGGGGCCCTGCTGACGCTGTCGCGGCCCGACCTTGTTGAACATTACCATCAGAGCCCAGCTGACCTCGTCGCGGCTTGACCGAAGCGGACCTGCACTGGAGCCCTGCTGACTGCGTCGCGGCTCGACCTAAGCGGAACTACCACCCGAGCCCTGCAGACGCCGTCGCGGCTCGCCACGTCCGAGCCGCTCTGAGACCAGCACTCAAGGTCTGGCGCAGAGCCCTCCGGTACCTGGTTGGTACTAAGACTGTCCCGTTACCCTATTCCCATAACAGACATTGAGACTCTTATAGGATCCCTCGATCCCACTGTAAATATTGCACGTATTACTGCTGATAAAGAACCAAGTCACGCAACTGATATTGAGTCCTGTGTGGTGGTGTTACTGGGCCTAGTACGATCATAGGAGAAAGACCTCCCCGAGGGGGCTTCTCAGCGGCGCTCGGCTATAACTTTGCGGTAGGAAGGTGCCCGGAATAGTCTCCCCGACTACCCGGTGGGCCTCCCTCCAACAGTGGCACATCACACATGAGGTACAAGAGGGGAGCTGTGTGAGCCTTAGCGCTGGAACAGAAGATGAGAGCCTCAGCGCTGGAACACAAGATGAGTGGCACATCACACATGAGGTGCATGAGGGGAGCTGTGGGAGATCCTCAGCGCTGGAATACAAGGTGAGTGGCACATCGCCCATGAGGTGCATGAGGGGAGCTGTGCGAGAGCCTCAGCGCTGGAATACAAGGTGAGTGGCACATCACACATGAGGTGCATGAGAGGAGTTGTTTGAGCCTCAATGCTGGAACACAAGATGAGTGGCACATCACTCATGAGGTGCATGAGGGGAGCTGTATGAGAGTCTCAGCACTGGAACAGAAGATGAGTGGCACATCACACATTAGGTGCATGAGGGGAGCTGTGCGAGAGTCTCAGCGCTGGAACACAAGATGAGAGGCACATCACACATGAGGTACATGAGAGGAGCTGTGCGAGAGCCTCAGCGCTGGAATACAAGGTGAGTGGCACATCACTTATGAGGTGCATGAGGGGAGCTGTGCTAGAGCCTCAGCGCTGGAATGGAAGATGAGAGCCTCAGCGCTGGAACACAAGATGAGAGGCACATCACACGTGAGGTGCATGAGGGGAGCTGTGCGAGAGCCTCAGAGCTGGAACACAAGATGAGTGGCATATCACACATGAGGTACATGAGGGGAGCTGTGTGAGCCTCAGCGCTGGAACACAAGATGAGTGGCACATCACACATGTGGTGCATGAGGGGAGCTGTGTGAGAGTCTCAGCATTGGAACGGAAGATGAGTAGCACATCAGACATGAGGTGCATGAGGGGAGCTGTGAGAGAGCCTCAGCGCTGGAAGACAAGATGAGTGGCACATCACACATGAGGTGCAAGAGGGGAGATATGTGAGCCTCAGCGCTGGAACGGAAGAAGAGTGGAACACCACACATGAGGTGCATGAGGGGAGCTGTGTGAGAGTCTCATCACTGGAACAGAAGATGAATGGCACATCACACATGAGGGGCACAAGGGGAGCTGTGCGAGTATCTCACTGCTGGAACACAAGATGAGTGGCACATCACACATGAGGTGCATGAGGGGAGCTGTGCGAGAGCCTCAGCGATGGAACACAAGATGAGTGGCACATCACACATGAGGTGCCTGAGGAGAGCTGTGGCAGAGTCTCAGCGCTGGAACACAAGATGAGGGGCACATGACACATGAGGTGCATGAGGGGAGCTGTGCGAGAGCCTCAGCGGTGGAATGCAAGGTGAGTGGCACATCACACATGAGGTGCATGAGGTGAGCTGTGCGAAAGCCAAGGGGCTGGAACACAAGATGAGTGGCACATCACACATGAGGTGCATGAGGAGAGCTGTGGTAGAACCTCAGCGCTGGAACACAAGATGAGTGGCACATCACACATGAGGTATGTGAGGGGAGCTGTGTGAGCCTCAGCACTGGAACGGAAGATGAGAGCCTCATCACTGGAACACAAGATGAGTGGCACATCACACATGAGGTGCATGAGCGGAGCTGTGCGAGAGCCTCAGAGCTAGAACATAATGAGTGGCACATCACACATGAGGTACATGAGGGGAGCTGTGTTTGTCTCAGCAGTGGAAGGAAGATGAGTGGCACATCACGCATGAGGTGCATGAGGGGACCTGTGTGAGCCTCAGCGCTGGAACATAAGATGAGTGGCCCATCACACATGAGGTGCATGAGGGGAGCTGTGTGAGAATCTCAGCACTGGAACGGAAGATGAGTAGCACATCACACATGAGGTGCATGAGGGGAGCTGTGAGAGAGCCTCAGCGCCGGAACACAAGATGAGTGACATATCACACGAGGTACATTAGGGGAGCTGTGGGAGTCTCAGTGCTGGAACACAAGATGAGTGGCACATCATACATGAGGTGCATGAGGGGAGCTGTGCGAGCCTAAGGTCTGGAACGGAAGACGAGTAGCACATCACACATGAGGTGCATGAGGGAGTTGTGCAAGAGCCTCAGCGCTGGAACACCAGATGAGAAGAACATCACACATGAGGTACATGAGGGGATCTGTGTGAGCCTCTGCGCTGGAACACAAGATGAGTGGCACACCACATATGAGGTGCATGAGGGGAGCTGTGGGAGAGCCTCAGCACTGGAACACAAGATGAGTGGCACATCACACATGAGGTACATGAGGGGAGCTGTGTTTGAGTCTCAGCAGTGGAACGGAAGATGAGTGGCACATCTCGCAGGAGGTGCATGAGGGGGCTGTGTGAGCCTCAGCGCTGGAACACAAGGTGAGTGGCACATCACACATGAGGTGCATGAGGGGAGCTGTGAGAGTATCAGCACTGGAACGGAAGATGAGTAGCACATCACACATGAGGTGCATGAGGGGAGTTATGAGAGAGACTCAGCACTGGAACACAAGATGAGTGGCACATCACAAAGAGGTACATTAGGGGAGCTGTGGTAGCCTCAGTGCTGGAACACAAGATGAGTGGCAAATCACACATGAGGTGCATGGGGGGAGCTGTTTGAGCCTCAGCGCTGGAACGGAAGATGAATAGCACATCACACACGAAGTGCATGAGGGGAGCTGTGTGAGCCTCAGCGCTGGAACACAAGATGAGTGGCACATCACACATGAGGTCCATGAGGGGAGCTGTGAGAGAGCCTCAGATCTGGAACACAAGATGAGTGGAACATCACACATGAGGTACATGAGGGGAGCTGTGTGAGCCTCAGCGCTGGAACAGCAGGGGTTGGAGCCAGCTCCTGGGGGAGCTGGAGGGGATCGGCACCTGGCGGGGGAAGAGCTCTTGACACTTCGTTCTCCCATTGACCTGCCAAGTGGTCCGTTCACCTCCTGGGTGGAAGGTGGTGCCGGGATGTCGGGGCCGGCCAGGCCCGGGGTTAGGGTCGGGCCGAGGCCACGCGGCCTCGTGATGCAGGGCCCAAGATGGCGGCTTGAACCGGCCGGGGGAGCCGGTGGGGCTGGGCCCCGCGATGAGTAGAGGTCCGAGGGCAGAAGATCCGTCGGGAGACGGGGTACAGGTGCTTTTCGGGGGTTATGCCTGGCGGGCCGGAGCTCGGGCCCTGTCGTGCGGGGAGGGAGCAAGCCCTTCGTGTGGCCTGTCCAACATGGTGCATGAGGGGAGCTGTGTTAGAGTCTCAGCATTGGAACGGAAGATTAGTAGCACATCACACATGAGGTGCATGAGGGAGCTGTGAGAGAGCCTCAGTGCTGGAATACAAGGTGAGTGGCACATCACACATGAGGTGCATGAGGGGAACTGTGCAAGAGTCTGAGTGCTGGAACACAAGATGAGTGGCACATCGCATATGAGGTGCATGAGGGGAGCTGTGCTACAGCCTAATCGCTTGAACACAAGATGAGTGGCACATCACACATGAGGTACATGAGGAGAGCTGTGTGAGCCTCAGGGCTGGAACAGAAGATGAGAGCCTCAGCGCTGGAACACAAGATGAGTGGCACATCACACATGAGGTGCATGAGGGGAGCTGTGGGAGATCCTCAGCGCTGGAATGCAAGGTGAGTGGCACATCGCCCATGAGGTGCATGAGGGGAGCTGTGCGAGAGCCTCAGCGCTGGAATACAAGGTGAGTGGCACATCACACATGAGGTGCATGAGAGGAGTTGTTTGAGCCTCAATGCTGGAACACAAGATGAGTGGCACATCACTCATGAGGTGCATGAGGGGAGCTGTATGAGAGTCTCAGCACTGGAACAGAAGATGAGTGGCACATCACACATTAGGTGCATGAGGGGAGCTGTGCGAGAGTCTCAGCGCTGGAACACAAGATGAGAGGCACATCACACATGAGGTACATGAGGGGAGCTGTGCGAGAGCCTCAGCGCTGGAATACAAGGTGAGTGGCACATCACACATGAGGTGCATGAGGGGAACTGTGCGAGAGTCTGAGTGCTGGAACACAAAATGAGTGGCACATTACACATGAGGTGCATGAGGGGAGCTGTGCGAGAGCCTCAGCGCTGGAATACAAGGTGAGTGGCACATCACACATGAGGTGCATGAGAGGAGCTGTGCAAGAGCCTCAGAGCTGGAACACAAGAGGAGTGGCACATTACACATGAGGTACATGAGGGGAGCTGTGTTTGAGCCTCAGCGCTGGAACACAAGATGAGTGGCACATCACACATGAGGTACATGAGGGGAGCTGTGTGAGCCTCAGCGCTGGAACGGAAGATGAGGGCCTCAGCGCTGGAACACAACATGAGTGGCACATCACACATGAGGTGCATGAGGGGACCTGTGTGAGCCTCAGCGCTGGAACACAAGATGAGTGGCACATTACACATGAGGTGCATGAGGGGAGCTGTGCGAGAGCCTCAGCGCTGGAATACAAGGTGAGTGGCACATCACACATGAGGTGCATGAGAGGAGCTGTGCAAGAGCCTCAGAGCTGGAACACAAGAGGAGTGGCACATTACACATGAGGTACATGAGGGGAGCTGTGTTTGAGCCTCAGCGCTGGAACACAAGATGAGTGGCACATCTCGCATGTGGTGTATGAGGGGAGCTGTGTGAGCCTATGTTAGAATCCGGAGTCTATGGTTGGCACAGGTATGCACTTGCGACAAGCAGGGACCCTTTCCTCTAAGTCAGGGCAAAGGATTACTCTTAGAAAATAACCCCTGCTCAGCCTCTATGTAACGTGGCACGAGCAGTCAGGCTAGATTCCAGAGGGCATTAGGTTAAGCATTTAAGGCGTCCCACAATAACCACCAAACCACCACACAGAGACAAGAGACTGTATTTATAAAAATAAAGGCTCTTTATATAAAGGTTCTTTAAGCAGGCTTCAAAATACAGTGTTTCACTTCAAATGAGGATTCCAGTTACTTGTAATTACTTTTCAGGAGGCCACAGTTCTTAAAATGGTCACTTTTGGTGCAATCTGCACTTTCTGGGAGTCTGTGCGCTTCGTAGGGCCTTGTTGTTTGTGGGGCGCCTCAGGACATCCACAGCTTACCTCGATATTGGAAGCAGGAGGGGCAGCTTGGGGGTGATTTTTCAGCACGGCGCGCTGTCGGCTTCGTCCAGAATCGGCGAACCAGTGCGCCGCCGGTCCTCACAGTGGTCTCTACGGCCTGGGGTCGCAGAGGCTTGGCGCTGGGACACAGGCAGTCTCTTCCTTACGTTGCGAGCTCCGGTTCGAGGGGGCAGTTGTTCACTTTGCTCAGGCTAGGCAGGGCAGGCCTTCACGGTGCTCATAGCAGCACAGTCAATTCAGGAGTCGCGTTGCTCAGCGAGATGTGGGCACACAGGTTCTCTGGGGTCAGCGTTAGCATTCCACCCACATCAGCTTCCTCTTCTTCCAGGGAGGGGTAGCGCCAACTGTTCCTGGGGCGCAGTTCAGGGGGCAAGTTCACAAGCAAGCCCTTGGAGATTGTTTTTAAAGCACAAGTTGAATTCAAAGTCTCTCTCAGTCTTTTCTTCCTCTCCTTCCAGCAGCAAGGCACCCACCACAGGCCAGTCTCTCAGGCTTAGAGACAGTACTCCTCCATGCAGCTTTCCCAGGTCCTTCTCTTCGGGCAGAGGTTCTTCTTGGCATAAACAGGATCTGATTTCTTAGGAGCAGGGCTCCTTCTTTTATACACAGTTTCTTTTGTTCTTTGTCGCCAGGGGGCCTGTGCCTGGCTCAGTCCGGTTTTGGAGCACTTTGTTGTGGTGACTCTGCTCTTTCCTTTCAGTGCACAGGGCAGAGACATCAGCCGCTCCACAGGGGGCGGAGCCAGCATTGTGGTGGCAGAGCACAGGTGTAATCTCTCTACCCATCATCTGGCAGCCAGCCTGTCTCCTGGAATTCCCCAGCCCTGCCCCTCACTGAAACTAGGCAGCACACACACACACAAAGCAGAGGCGGACTGAAATGGCTAAGCAAGTAAATACTAACTTTCTAAAAGTAGTATTTACAAACACAGGATATTAAAATAAACTTTACTAAAAGAAGTATTTTATTATTCTGAGTTCAGGCATACTAAACTTGACTTTCTACCATGCTCTCTGAATCCGCTGGAATTATAGGGTGTAATAATTCCAGCAGCCCATTCTGGCCTATGGAGAGCAGGTAGCCTTCAATAGCGAAAAACGAAAATGGCTGTAATTCACTATTAGGACATGCCACACACATCAGGGCATGTCCTACCTTATGCCTACAATGCACCCTGCCCTTGGGCCTACCATAGGGGTGACTAATATGCAGTTAAGGGAAGGTTTAAGGACTGGCAAGTAGGTGCACTTGCGCAGTCAGCAGGACAGTATCAGACTGCACGCAGGTTCTGCAATGGCAGACCCTAGACACATTTTACTAGGCCGCTTCTGTGCTGCAAGCCCACCAGCAGCATTTGTATTTACAAGCCCTGGCACTCCTGGTGCACTTTACTAGGGGCTGATAGTAAACCAAATAAGCCAAACATGGACACCAATCAATGTATACACTTTTTCAAAGGGAGCACTTGCACTGTGGCACTGATTTGCAGTGGCACAGTGCCCTGAGCAGCTAACACCAACAAAACACATGAGGCATATCAGCAAAAAGTGGAAGGGAAACTCACGCCAAGGTGCCAGGTCTAACACGTGTCCCCTCCAGCTGAAATGTGGGGGGAACTACCCTACCCCAGGGGGTTACTCTTCACTAAGGCGGAAAAACCTGCACAGACCGTCAGCATTGGCGTGATCTGTGCCAGGGCGATGCTCCACCGTAAAGTCCATACCCTGTAGGGAGATGGACCACCTCAACAGTTTTGGGTTCTCACCCCTCATTTGCATCAACCATCTGAGGGGCCTGTGGTCGGTCTGAAACCGGAAGTGAGACCCAAACAAGTAGGGTCTTAGCTTCTTCAGCACCCAGACCACAGCAAATGCTTCTCGCTCGATTGCATTCCACCTTTGTTCCTGTGGAAGTAACCTCCTACTAATGAAGGCTACAGGTTGGTCCCAGCCCTCCTCAGTCATCTGTGAGAGAACAGCCCCTACACCATGCTCTGATGCGTCTGTCTGCACTAGGAATTCTTTGGAGAAGTCAGGAGCCAAGAGCACGGGCGCCGTGCACATGGCAGTCTTCAGGATGTCAAAAGCCTTCTGACAGGTGTCAGTCCAGATCACTTTCCTGGGCTGCTTCTTCGAAGTCAGCTCTGTCAAGGGGGCAACAATGCTGCCATACCCCTTGACAAACCTCCTGTAGTCCTAAAAAGGCCCTCACCTCTGTCTGGGTCTTTGGGAGTTCCCAAGCCAGGATGGTTTCAATCTTGGGTTGGAGGGGCGCCACCTGGCCGCTCCCCACTTGGTGTCCCAAGTACACCACTGAACCCTGCCCGATCTGACACTTGCTTGCCTTGATCGTGAGGCCTGCCTTGCGCAGTGCCATCAACACTTCCCAGAGGTGATGCAGGCGTTCTTTCCATGTGCCACTGAACACTGCTATGTCATCCAGGTAGGCGGCGCTGAACTCGGTGAGCCCGGCCAACACCTGGTTGACCAACCTCTGGAAGGTGGCAGGGGCATTCTTCATCCCAAATAGCATAACCCGGAACTGGAAATGCCCATCTGGGGTGGAGAATGCGGACCTCTCTTTGGCCCCATCATAGAAGGTGATCTGCCAGTACCCAGACGTTAAATCAAACGTGCTGAGGTACCGGGCAGCCCCTAACCGATCGATGAGCTCATCAGCTCTGGGGATGGGGTGCGCGTCAGTCTTCGGGACTGAATTGAGTCCTCTGTAGTCCACACAGAACCGGAGTTCGGGTGTGGCACCCAGCGCTGCAGCCTTTGGGACCAAGACCACTGGGCTGGCCCAAGGACTGCTGGAGGACTCAACCACCCCTAGAGCAAGCATCTTTGAGACCTCCTCTTTGATGCAGGCTCTGACCCTGTCAGTTACTCTGTAAGCCTTGTGCTTCACAGGCAAGCTGTCTGCTGTGTCCACATCATGGACGCACCAATCTGTGACACCAGGAACCAGGGAGAACAGGTCAGGAAACTGCCCCAGCAGCTGGCGGCAGTCATCCTGTTGCTCAGGGGTCTGGGTGGGTGAGAGGTTAACTCCATCCACTGACCCGTCTCGCTCTGAGGCTACCAGGAGGTCAGGAAGAGGCTCGGAGCCTCTTCCGCCCGCCTCTTCCGCCCCATCATCTGTGGCCAAGAGCATGCCCACTTCGGACCTCTCCAAGTGGGGCTTTAGTTGGTTGACATGTAGGACCCTCAAGGGGTTCCTGGGAGACTGCAAGTCCACCAAGTAGGTGACAGAACTCTTGCGCTCCACAATTTCAAAGGATCCGGTCCACTTGTCTTGGAGTGCACAAGGCTCCACAGGGGCCAGGACCCATGTAGGAAGGTGGATATCTGACTATGGTTACCCCCAACTTTTTGCCTAGTGTCTAGCTGGTTTTTCGACTTAGTTGGCCTGAGATCCTGCCATTCAGAGTCTCAGGCTGTCTGCTCTCTCTGTAAAATGGACTCCATGTACCCTAGGTACATAACCAATTGGTAAGGATCACCTTATTGGACCCTGTACAGAGTACCCTAGGTACCCAGGGCATAGGTGTACCCTAGGCCTCCCAGGGGCTGCAGCATGTATTATGCCACCCCTGGTCTGGCCTTCCAATCAGACACAACTGGCTGATCACTCAGCTGGGGCAAGGTCGTGTAATCACCCCTTGCTTAGATATAGTATATCTATATCTACCTTATATATAGACACATGTGTACCTATCAGTCACTCCTATGGCAGGCCTTAACAATCCTGGAGGCAGAGTGCTTGGTAACATGTGAGATGGTGCTCTAGCATGAGCTGAGCCTGTCTGCAGCTTTCGGAACCATGTCCTTATAGCTGTTCTATGATATAGCCTACCATATACTCTTAAAGTGCCTTATAATCTTAGACGGTTATGGTAACTATGGTTTGGCTTTATCAAAACATGTCGTGTAAGGTGTCTAACACTAGGGAATAATACCCCCATGCCATTTCTGGACATGAGAATATTATTCCCCCCTTCTAGAGGGAGAGACATGTTAAAATCATACTTCAACTGTTAGCCTCTGACCAAAGCCTCAGCATCACAAAATGGATGCTGCTGCCACGACACAAGTCTGACCTCCTGCAGCTGGGAGTGATCCCAGCCAGGGAGGCCTGGAATATAGGTTTCCTGCTTGGGGAGGTGCTAGCACCTCTCCAGACAGCCTTTAGTGTATTGGGGCAGGGTGGGCTGAAAGGAATGAGACATGCCTGGGGCACACAAGGTGTTCCTTGCATAGTCCAGTTCAAACCGGCGCTGGGGCACTCCAGCCCCAGCTCTGGCGCGAAACTGGACAAAGGGAAGTGGGTGTAACCACCCCCTCCCAGGTCCCACCCATAAGGCGTGACCTAGCAGGTATCCCAGCCCCCCAGATTAGTATAAGAGTGGGAGTTGGGCCTCAAGACTCTAGATTATCCTGAACCTGCAAAACTGAACAGAAACTCTGGACCTTCGACATTCGACGAAAGAAGAAGACTGAAGAATCTCCCTTGTAGCCAAGGAGTGGCTACCCTGTGCAAACAGGCACCATCAAGAGACTACCCTTTGCTTTGTGAAACGTTCGACGAGGAACCGACTGCAGAGCCCGACCAGAGCCTTGATTTCCAGACTTCTCCGACCCTCATCCACATCTGCAGCAGAGCTGAGATCCGTGGAGGCGACGAGCGACGTGGGACCGGCTACCTGGGAAAAGTGGCTAGTAACTTACAGCGCAGCTTCTGAGGTACCCTCGAAGTTGTGCACCGGGGATTGAGAAGCCCCAACCCCAAGCACCATCTGCACCGAAGACCAGCCCCCCACACTCCACGAGTCCTGCGTGGGGCCCTTCAGCATTTTCCTGCTTGCCGCGTCTGTCCGGTTGCTTGCCCGCTGGCTAGTGGCCTTTGTGACGACGCTCCCTGAAATCTTCTGCGCTGGTTTGGCTCCTCCAGACTGGCTCCCGCTTCTCTGCAAAGAAGAAGCACCCCAGACCTTCCTGGTCTGCACCAGAAGCAAGTCCCTTGTTCTTTGTGGGTTCCGCTTGCCAAGGCTTGGTGAGTCCTAGTCCAACTTCGACGCCGCCGACAGCAAGAGCCTTCGTGGGACAGCTCGCCTCCTGGTCCTGGTCGTCCTCGACACTTCCTGGTCCTCCTGGCTGCAGCGACAAGCTTCACCTTCACCTGCAACTCTTCACGACATCGCCTGGTTCCTTCCTGGTTCCACGTGGTCACTGGCTAGTGACCTTGACTCTGTCCCCTCTGCTTGCAGGTTTCCTCTCTTCTTGATCCCAGGCTTGGGGTCCACCGGACACTCTCCCCTGACTGCCTGTCAGCATCTTTCTTCAGGCATCCATAGGAGTCGACGACGAAAACGACGCATCTTCACCCCTATGCACCCGCAGCCTGTGGGCTAGGTAACTTGGGTACTCCGGTGCTCATCAGGATAGTGACTATCCTAGTGTCTAGTTTTCAAGTCTCAACTTCCTAGCTACTCCGGAAGTGTCCTAAATCTATCTATTTCTAAACTGTAACATTGCTATTGACTTTTACGCATTACGCGTGAGTGTTTCCACTCTGCACACGAATCCCGTGGGCCTCCCACTCCCTAACTAACGCTAGTGTAGTGTAGCCCCAGCGATTCCCTAGGCCTAGGCCTATTCTATTTCCGTGGCAGTGGTTCTTATACCACTTATTTAGTATATGGTTTGCGTGGCCCCTAGGGCCTAACTGTATTACTTACCTGTGTGACTTACTGTATGCATTAATAAGACTGTGTTGTACTTACCTCTAAACTCATAAAGAGTGCTGAGGGTTTGCTTAGAATAAATACACTTTATTTTATATATATATCTGTTGTGGTGTCCTTTCATTTGGTATTCAAGGGATTATATATGGTATCACAGCTGGCTTCAGATGCCATTCAGAGTTTAGCCTAAGACTGCTCTTGTCCATGCTACCACTAGGATAGCTGGTCTATAAGGTTGACTTTACAACCAATCACCATAAGGGTATTTGGACTGATATAAGGTGTACACTATAACTAGTGACATCATACATCAGGCCAACTTCTCACATTGGTGGCAGCGGTGGGATCTGAGCTTGCTGTTGTAATACCATTGTAATCTTGAGATAACTAAATTGAAAGATCACACAGATATTGTCTAGGTACATATAACATAGTTTATAATACTTAAGTCCTACTGGACTTAGTGGTTGTAGGTTGAAGGGAGTAACACACCCTGACTACAGCTACTAGAGAGGTTTAGTAGAAACAACTAGTGTAGGTAGGTGCACACACCACACCCTCACTAGATCATGCCTCTGGGAGGAGATCAAGTAGATGCTCTCTCAGGAGGGGCAGGTCTGCAGAAGACCCCCTCTAGGTATGATACCTTAACATTCCAGGAGATGAGACAATTGTGTACCTCCAGAGGAATAAAACAGGGTGCAAACCCTACCCTCCTTCAGTTAAGACAACTCCTAGAGGAGTATGATGCTCAGAGGGCATCTCAGGAAGGTGCCCTAGGCACAGAGGAGGGTCTACCCACCACAGAGGAGTCAGATGGGGCTTCAGATGGGGAGGTAGACAGCCAGAGCCAAGTAAGGAGACTTAGCCAGGCTAACTTAAGTTTACATGGGAGTTTGCATGGGGTCCCCCCATACAGACCCACAAGTAGGCATTCACAGAGAAGCAGGAGGGACAGATCCCCTTCAAGGGAATCCATCCACTCCCATGTCTCTAGCATCTCTAATGCTTCCTCTCACAGGGGAATGACTTCACCTGAGAGAAAGGAGCATAAAGCCAGAATGAGGGAAGCTAATCTGAGGATTCAGAGGGAAGAAATTGCCCTTGCCAAAGAGAAGCTTGCTCTGGCTAGAGAGCAAAAATTGTGTGGGTCAGAACCCACTGGTGGCAGCAACATCCCTAGAGATAGGGATAGGTCTTATGACCATAGAAACCTAAGCAAGATAGTCCCCCCATATCAGAATGGGGATGACATCCACAAATGGATGACTGCTTTGGAGAGGGCCTGCAAAGTACAGCAGGTACCCCAAAGTCAGTGGGCAGCTATCTTGTGGCTCTCCTTTTCTGACAAAGGTAGAGACAAGCTCCTCACAGTCAGTGATGAGGATGCAAACAATTACAAAGTCCTGAAGAGTGCTCTGATAGATGGGTTTGGCTTAACCACTGAGCAATATAGGTTGTTGTTCAGAGACACCCAGAAGACACAGACACAGGACTGGTCTGATTTTGTTGATTGTGCCACTAAGGCTTTGGAAGGTTGGTTAAATGGCAGCAAGGTGCAGGACTATACAGGATTGTACAACTTGATTATGAGGGAGCAGATCCTTAATAATTGTCAGAACCAGCTTCTCCATCAACACCTGGTAGACTCAGATTTGACCTCTCCCCAAGAATTGGGAAAGAGGGCAGATAAATGGGTCAGGACCAGGATTAGGCCTAAAAATCAGGGTGGTGACCAAAAGAAAGATACCACCAAGCCTCAAGAGAAGGGTGGGGACAAAGCAAAAGAGAAATCTTCCTCAGGGCCCCAAAACTCCACACAGGGTGGTGGGTCACAAGCTCCCTCCTCTACCACAGTTAAAAAGCCTTACTGCCATGTGTGTAAAACACCTGGGCATTGGAAAACTGACAGCAGTTGTCCACAGGCTAAAAACAAAACTGTTCCTCCAACTACTCCTGTCACACCACCTATTACTGTCAGCAGTAATCCCCCAGGTGGTGGGAGTGCCCCCAAAAATTTGGTTGGGTTTTCTTGGGGAACACAGGGGGATCCTGGCTTAGCCAATTCCCCTACAGCAGCTACTCTTGTCTGTGATGGTGGCATGGGGTTTGCCAACTTCACTGCCTGTCCCAACACTTTGGGTAGGTACAGACAGGAACCCTACATCAATGGTAGAAAAACTGAGGCCTACAGAGACACTGGAGCTAGCATCACTATGGTGGCCCATAGGCTAGTTCCCTCTGAGCAGCTTTTGCCTGGTTTCTCATACCAGGTAACTAACATTGATGGCAAACAAAACAGTCATCCCATGGCAGAAGTATGTCTCAGCTGGGGAGGGGTCACTGGCCCTAAAAGGGTGGCAGTGTCTCCAACCTTGCCTGTGGACTGCTTGCTGGGGAATGACTTAGAACTCTCAGCTTGGGCTGGAGTTGAACAAGACACCCATTCCAAAATGGTAGGCCTTTCCAAAAAGGGTAGTGGGGTTGTGCCAGTCACAACCCCTGTCCAAATAGCTTTCCTCCCTGAAAAGGTTGGAAGGGCAGTGGTAGCCACAGCCCAGGCACAGACAGACTTCCCTGTAGGGACTGGCAGAGCTGTGACAGTCACAGCTCAAACACAAACTGAGTGCCTTCCTGAAAAGGTTGGCAAGGCTGTAATGGTCTCAGCCCACACTCAGACTGATATAGGTGTAGTGAAGCCTGAAACTATGGATCACTCCACACAGACAGAGAGTAGTGGGGAGGAAGAAAAGTCTCCCTCTCCCCAGACATTAGGAAAAGGTCAGCCTCCTCAGGGATCTGACCTCACCCCTTGTGAAGGAACTGCCCCAGAGGTAGCCAGGCCTGGCCTGGCAGAGCCTCTGATGTCAGTGGCCCCTTCCAAGGTGGGACCCAGTCTGGTGCAGGTAGCCTGCCTCTCTCTACCCTGCCTCAGTCAGCCCAGGGCTGCAGAGGTCAGGGAGGCCAGTGGACCCCAAGAGGGCCCCTGTCCACAAGAACCCCCCCTTCAAAAGAATGAGGATTGCCTGGTTAGTTGCCCTAGCCAGGTGATGGGTAAAAACAATCCTGAGGGATCCCCTTCACAGGTAGTTAGGGACCTCCCCCAGAGGGATTCTGTTGGGCACAGGCAAACATGGGACCTTAGGGCCCCAAACCTGACCTGTCCCTCCAGTAAGCCCACAAAAGGGACCCAGCCTCCAGCTTTAGGTAGCCAGAGGCTGACCCTGAGAGCACAGTGCAACTCAGTTAGAGAAAGAAAGGCATCCATGGTGGAGGATGATTGGAGGAAGCTGAGGCCTCACTTTGAGGACACTCACTTCAGTACTCCCTCTCAACACCAGCCTTTTACTTTGCAAAGACACACCAGAGGTAGAGATTCCCTAGGGTGGAGACCCTATGATATCTTTAGGATGAGGGATTGCTTAGTGGACCATGGGACAGGGGGTAACCATGCCAGTGCTGGTTCTTCCTTATATGGCCACTCAGGCAATAGAGGCTTACCTTGTCAAGGCCAGCCTTATCTCCTTTCGTTTGGGGGGGGGTTGTGTAGGAAGGTGGATATCTGACTATGGTTACCCCCAACTTTTTGCCTAGTGTCTAGCTGGTTTTTCGACTTAGTTGGCCTGAGATCCTGCCATTCAGAGTCTCAGGCTGTCTGCTCTCTCTGTAAAATGGACTCCATGTACCCTAGGTACATAACCAATTGGTAAGGATCACCTTATTGGACCCTGTACAGAGTACCCTAGGTACCCAGGGCATAGGTGTACCCTAGGCCTCCCAGGGGCTGCAGCATGTATTATGCCACCCCTGGTCTGGCCTTCCAATCAGACACAACTGGCTGATCACTCAGCTGGGGCAAGGTCGTGTAATCACCCCTTGCTTAGATATAGTATATCTATATCTACCTTATATATAGACACATGTGTACCTATCAGTCACTCCTATGGCAGGCCTTAACAATCCTGGAGGCAGAGTGCTTGGTAACATGTGAGATGGTGCTCTAGCATGAGCTGAGCCTGTCTGCAGCTTTCGGAACCATGTCCTTATAGCTGTTCTATGATATAGCCTACCATATACTCTTAAAGTGCCTTATAATCTTAGACGGTTATGGTAACTATGGTTTGGCTTTATCAAAACATGTCGTGTAAGGTGTCTAACACTAGGGAATAATACCCCCATGCCATTTCTGGACATGAGAATATTATTCCCACCTTCTAGAGGGAGAGACATGTTAAAATCATACTTCAACTGTTAGCCTCTGACCAAAGCCTCAGCATCACAAAATGGATGCTGCTGCCACGACACAAGTCTGTCCTCCTGCAGCTGGGAGTGATCCCAGCCAGGGAGGCCTGGACAATAGGTTTCCTGCTTGGGGAGGTGCTAGCACCTCTCCAGACAGCCTTTAGTGTATTGGGGCAGGGTGGGCTGAAAGGAATGAGACATGCCTGGGGCACACAAGGTGTTCCTTGCATAGTCCAGTTCAAACCGGCGCTGGGGCACTCCAGCCCCAGCTCTGGCGCGAAACTGGACAAAGGGAAGTGGGTGTAACCACCCCCTCCCAGGTCCCACCCATAAGGCGTGACCTAGCAGGTATCCCAGCCCCCCAGATTAGTATAAGAGTGGGAGTTGGGCCTCAAGACTCTAGATTATCCTGAACCTGCAAAACTGAACAGAAACTCTGGACCTTCGACATTCGACGAAAGAAGAAGACTGAAGAATCTCCCTTGTAGCCAAGGAGTGGCTACCCTGTGCAAACAGGCACCATCAAGAGACTACCCTTTGCTTTGTGAAACGTTCGACGAGGAACCGACTGCAGAGCCCGACCAGAGCCTTGATTTCCAGACTTCTCCGACCCTCATCCACATCTGCAGCAGAGCTGAGATCCGTGGAGGCGACGAGCGACGTGGGACCGGCTACCTGGGAAAAGTGGCTAGTAACTTACAGCGCAGCTTCTGAGGTACCCTCGAAGTTGTGCACCGGGGATTGAGAAGCCCCAACCCCAAGCACCATCTGCACCGAAGACCAGCCCCCCACACTCCACGAGTCCTGCGTGGGGCCCTTCAGCATTTTCCTGCTTGCCGCGTCTGTCCGGTTGCTTGCCCGCTGGCTAGTGGCCTTTGTGACGACGCTCCCTGAAATCTTCTGCGCTGGTTTGGCTCCTCCAGACTGGCTCCCGCTTCTCTGCAAAGAAGAAGCACCCCAGACCTTCCTGGTCTGCACCAGAAGCAAGTCCCTTGTTCTTCGTGGGTTCCGCTTGCCAAGGCTTGGTGAGTCCTAGTCCAACTTCGACGCCGCCGACAGCAAGAGCCTTCGTGGGACAGCTCGCCTCCTGGTCCTGGTCATCCTCGACGCTTCCTGGTCCTCCTGGCTGCAGCGACAAGCTTCACCTTCACCTGCAACTCTTCACGACATCGCCTGGTTCCTTCCTGGTTCCACGTGGTCACTGGCTAGTGACCTTGACTCTGTCCCCTCTGCTTGCAGGTTTCCTCTCTTCTTGATCCCAGGCTTGGGGTCCACCGGACACTCTCCCCTGACTGCCTGTCAGCATCTTTCTTCAGGCATCCATAGGAGTCGACGACGAAAACGACGCATCTTCACCCCTATGCACCCGCAGCCTGTGGGCTAGGTAACTTGGGTACTCCGGTGCTCATCAGGATAGTGACTATCCTAGTGTCTAGTTTTCAAGTCTCAACTTCCTAGCTACTCCGGAAGTGTCCTAAATCTATCTATTTCTAAACTGTAACATTGCTATTGACTTTTACGCATTACGCGTGAGTGTTTCCACTCTGCACACGAATCCCGTGGGCCTCCCACTCCCTAACTAACGCTAGTGTAGTGTAGCCCCAGCGATTCCCTAGGCCTAGGCCTATTCTATTTCCGTGGCAGTGGTTCTTATACCACTTATTTAGTATATGGTTTGCGTGGCCCCTAGGGCCTAACTGTATTACTTACCTGTGTGACTTACTGTATGCATTAATAAGACTGTGTTGTACTTACCTCTAAACTCATAAAGAGTGCTGAGGGTTTGCTTAGAATAAATACACTTTATTTTATATATATATCTGTTGTGGTGTCCTTTCATTTGGTATTCAAGGGATTATATATGGTATCACAGCTGGCTTCACATGCCATTCAGAGTTTAGCCTAAGACTGCTCTTGTCCATGCTACCACTAGGATAGCTGGTCTATAAGGTTGACTTTACAACCAATCACCATAAGGGTATTTGGACTGATATAAGGTGTACACTATAACTAGTGACATCATACATCAGGCCAACTTCTCACAACCCATACCTTTTGTCCAGGTTGAAACTCAACCAGAGTGGCATTCTGGTCGTACCACCGCTTCATTTCCTCCTGGCTGGCTTCCAGATTTGCCTCAGCAAGTTGCCTGAAACACCTAGTCTGGTTCCGGAAGGCCAGCATGTAACTATACACATTCTGGGGAGGTTTCCTGGGAGATTGCTCCCAGCCTTCCTTGACCAGACTAAGAGGTCCTCGTACTGGGTGGCCATACAGAAGCTCAAAGGGACCGAACCCTAGAGACTTCTGTGGCACCTCACGGTACGCAAAGAGAAGGCATGGTAAGAGGACGTCCCACTTACGCCTCATGGGTTCCTCAAGACCCATAATCATGCCCTTTAGGGTTCGGTTGAATCTCTCAACCAACCCGTTTCCTTGGGGATGGTAAGGGGTGGTGAACTTGTAGGTTACACCACGCTCTTGCCAAAGGGATTTCATATATTTCGATATGAAATTGGTGCCCCTGTCAGATACCACCTCTAGAGGGAATCCTACTTGTGAGAAAATTCCCACCAGTGCCCGTCCCACCACGGGGGCCGTCACTGTCCTCAGAGGGATGGCTTCAGGGTACCGGGTGGCATGGTCCACCAAGACCAGGATAAACCTGTTGCCCATGGGTGTCTTGGGGTCCAGTGGCCCCACAATGTCAATCCCCACTCGCTGGAATGGGGTACTGACCACAGGGAAAGGTTGGAGTGGAGCCTTTTGCTTCCTTCCACTCTTACCACTTGCCTGGCAAGTCTGGCAGGTCCTACAATGAGCATCTAGGCTCTTGTGCATTTGAGGCCAATAAAAGTGGGTGACAAGCCTTTCATAGGTCTTGTCCTGCCCCAAATGCCCTGCTAACGGAACATCGTGAGCCAGCCAAAGTAGGAAGGCTCTGAACTTCTGGGGTACCACCAGCACACGGGCTGACCCAGGTTCAGCAACCTTAGGCTCTGAGTACAGGAGGTCATTCTCCCAGTAGATGAAATGTGTACCGGACTGATCACCATTGGCCTGGGCTGCAGCCCGCTGCCGCATACCCACGAGAGAGGGGCATTCTTTCTGCTCCCTGCCGAATTCCTCCCTGGGGGGGCCTCCTTCTTGCTGCCAATGGGTCAGCTCAGGCAGGTCCCCCAGTTCGGCTATCTGTTCCCCGGTAGGCTCCAGGGCATCCCCCTCAAGGTCTGCTTCCTCCTGGGCCGTGGGAACTTTAGGGGCCAGTTTCCCGTGCCTCCTGTGCCCTCTCCCTAAGGCCGGTTCCTGGGCCTCTCCCTCAGGCCCCAGGTTTTCTTGAACACCCCTACTGGCTGCCATTGACCGGGTGGTCACGCACGCCCAGTCAGGTAAACCCACCATCCGCAGGTGAGCTGTCTTCTCCACCTTTTCCCAAGGGGAGCTCTCCAAATCATTTCCTAGGAGACAGTCTACAGGCATGGCAGTTCTCACAGCGACTTGCAGAGTACCAGAGACCCCCCCCCCCACTCAAAGGGAACTTGAGCCATTGGACAACGGCTCTCTGTGTTGTCAGCATTGACAACCCGACAATAGGCATGGGGTACAACCTGCTCTTGAGATACCAGGTGCTGCCGCACTGCAGTCACACTGGCGCCTGTGTCTCGCAGAGCCTCTACCTTCTTCCCATTGACGGTCACCACTTGCCCATATTTCTTATTGTTGGAGGGAAAGTAGGTTTCAGGGACCATTTCACTGTCTCCCAATGAGACTAGGGTCAGCTGGACGGGGTCCCACCCACCTGGGACTTCTACCTCCTCCCCAAAGGCTACTGTAGCCATCTGCTTCGGTAGAGCACCAGTGGGTGCTGGTTTTACATACTGGCGACACTTGGGATCACTGGCAAAGTGACCCAGCTCACCACATTTATAACACTGTGGGGGCCCCTTGGGAACAGGTTTAACTGTCGGGGCCCCTGTCTGCTTCGGGGGTGGGGGAGGCTGAGAACCTTTCTGCTGGTTCCCTTGGGTATTACTTTGGGGACCTTTTGGAAACCCTTTCTGTTTTCCCTTGTCCCCCCCACTCTTCTGCTGGGGACCCTGCCCACCCTTGGCGGAGTCTCCCACCTGACCCTTGTGGACCCTGGTGCTGACCCAGCGGTCCGCCTCTTCAGCAAGCTTCCTAGGGTTAGTCAGCTTGCTATCGATCAGGTGTTGGCGTAGCTCAGGAAAACAATTAAGGGACAAGTGCTCCCATGCAATTAAATCAAAGAGACCTTGGTAATCATTCACTTTGCTACCCTTCACCCAGCCATCCAGAGCTCTGCAGAAAAAGGTTACATACTCCACATACGTACTCCCCACAATCTTGGTACACCCCCTGAACCTCTGTCTATATAATTCAGGAGTTAGCCCATACCTGGTCATTAAAGCTTCCTTCATGTGGGGGTAAGAATTATACATGTACGAGGGCAAATCTAAGAGTGTGGCCCGCCCCTCACTGAGGAACCGCCCCCACAACCCCGCTCCCCAATCTCTCTCAGGGACCCGGTGGGAAGACATGGCTACCTCATAGGCCTTGAACCATTGCCCTATGTCATCATTCTTAAAGTACTCTTTAACTACATCTTTTGGCATGTACACCCTTGACTCTACCTGCACCGACGTTGCGCTGCCACCAGATGGAGGGTTTTCCAAACTTTTCGCTTTTATCTCCAACTCCCTCATTTTCATGTCGTGCTCCATCTGAATTTTTCTTTCTTCCAGAGTCATCTTCTTGCTCTCTAGTTCCAATTGGCCATACAATTTCAGCTTTGCCAATGTTATCTCATGATCCCTGGTGGCCTGTCTGTCTTCCAGCTCCTCTGGCGACAGGCCTCTGCCAAAACTATGGACGCTCTCCGCTGGTTCCACTAGAACAATCTCCTCAGTTGCATTCCTTGATTCAATCCAGGCTTTCAGCGCCTTGTAGAGATCTGTTTTGTTCCTGCATCCTGCATGTGGAACCTTGAACTTCTTGCAGAAGTGCTTGAGTTCAACTTTTGTGTAGCTGTCCAGTTTTGATTCATCCCATTCAATCTCTCCAGCCTCTGAGGCTTCAGATGCTGTTTTCTCTATGCTGTTTGGGCCAGGCATGACTCCAAACACAAGGGATCTTCCTTCTTGGCAAGCAAAATTAAATTAAAAGTTCTGTGGTTTAAGCTACTGGACTGTCCACACTGTGCAATGGCTAGTAATCACTGCGCAGACACCAAAAATGCAAATCCGTAGATCCTCACCGCTGCCACCAATGTTAGAATCCGGAGTCTCTGGTTGGCGCAGGTATGCACTTGCGACAAGCAGGGACCCTTTCCTCCAAGTCAGGGCAAAGGATTACTCTTAGAAAATAACCCTTGCTCACCCTCTAGGTAACGTGGCGCGAGCAGTCAGGCTAGATTCCAGAGGGCATTAGGTTAAGCATTTAAGGCGTCCCACAATAACCAACAACCCACCACACAGAGACACAAGACTGTATTTATAAAAATAAAGGCTCTTTATATAAAGGTTCTTTAAGCAGGCTTCAAAATACAGTGTTTCACTTCAAATGAGGATTCCAGTTACTTGTAATTACTTTTCAGGAGGCCACAGTTCTTAAAATGGTCACTTTTGGTGCAATCTGCACTTTCTGGGAGTCTGTGTGCTTTGTAGGGCCTTTTTGTACGTGTCGTGCGATTCCTCACGCTTCCCGCGTGAGCACGCGTACTGGGACTCAAGCCGTACGGGCCATACCTTCGTAGGTACGCGTCTTACGAGTCCGGTACGCCTCTTGCCACTCCTCACGCTTCCCGCGTGAGCAGCGTATGGTTACTTCAAGCTGTACGGGCCGTACCTTCGCCGGTACGCCTCGTACGGGGTCAAACACGCACCAGACGTTCCTTTCTAAAGCTCACGCTTCCGGCGTGAGCAAGCTCACGGGGACGCTCCGTACAGGGCCGTACGGTCCGTACGGATGGCGGGATCTTGGCAGGGAGTTCGGGGCAGCCACAGCAGTCACAACATGGGCGTCCCACGTCGCAGGTGCAATATTCTTTTGTAGAGGACCACGGTGCTTCGTGGGGCGCCTCAGGACATCCACAGCTTACCTCGATATTGGAAGCAGGAGGGGCAGCTCGGGGGTGATTTTTCAGCGCGGCGCGCTGTCGGCTTCGTCCAGAATCGGCGAACCAGTGCGCCGCCGGTCCTCACAGTGGTCTCTACAGCCTGGGGTCGCAGAGGCTCGGCGCTGGGACACAGGCAGTCTCTTCCTTACGTTGCGAGCTCCGGCTCGAGGGGGCAGTTCACTTTGCTCAGGCCAGGCAGGGCAGGCCTTCACGGTGCTCACAGCAGCACAGTCAATTCAGGAGTCGCGTTGCTCAGCGAGATGGGGACACACAGGTTCTCTGGGGTCAGCGTTAGCAATCCACCCACAGCAGCTTCCTCTTCTTCCAGGGAGGGGTAGCGCCCACTGTTCCTGGGGTGCAGTTAAGGGGGCAAGTTCACAAGCAACCCCTTGGAGATTGTTTTTAAAGCACAAGTTGAATTCAAAGTCTCTCTCAGTCTTTTCTTCCTCTCCTTCCAGCAGCAAGGCACCCACCACAGGCCAGTCTCTCAGGCTTAGAGACAGTACTAATCCATGCAGCTTTCCCAGGTTCTTCTCTTCGGGCAGAGGTTCTTCTTGGCATAAACAGGATCTGATTTCTTAGGAGCAGGGCTCTTTCTTTTAAACACAGTTTCTTTTGTTCTTTGTCGCCAGGGGGCCTGTGCCTGGCTCAGTCCGGTTTTGGAGCACTTTGTTGTGGTGACTCTGCTCTTTCCTTTCAGTGCACAGGGCAGAGACATCAGCCGCTCCACAGGGGGCGGAGCCAGCATTGTGGTGGCAGAGCACAGGTCTATTCAGAGTCAAGGTGTACTCCTCCCACCCATCCTGGTGTAATCTCTCTACCCACCACCTGGTAGCCAGCCTGTCTCCTGGAATTCCCCAGCCCTGCCCCTCACTGAAACTTGGCAGCACACACACACACACAAAGCAGAGGCGGACTGAAATGGCTAAGCAAGTAAATACTACCTTTCTAAAAGTAGTATTTACAAACACAGGATATTAAAATAAACTTTACTAAAAGAAGTATTTTATTATTCTGAGTTCAGGCATACTAAACGTGACTTTCTACCATGCTCTCCGAGTCCGCTGGGATTATAGGGTGTAATAATTCCAGCAGCCCATTCTGGCCTATGGAGAGCAGGTAGCCTTCAATAGTGAAAAACGAAAATGGCTGTAATTCACCATTAGGACATGCCAGACACATCAGGGCATGTCCTACCTTATGCCTACAATGCACCCTGCCCTTGGGCCTACCATAGGGGTGACTAATATGCAGTTAAGGGAAGGTTTAAGTACTGGCAAGTAGGTGCACTTGCACAGTCAGCATGACAGTACCAGACTGCACGCAGGTTCTGCAATGGCAGACCCTAGACACATTTTACTAGGCCGCTTCTGTGGGTGGCACAACCAGTGCTGCAAGCCCACCAGCAGCATTTGTATTTACAAGCCCTGGCACTCCTGGTGCACTTTACTAGGGGCTGATAGTAAACCAAATAAGCCAAACATGGACACCAATCAATGTATACACTTTTTCAAAGGGAGCATTTGCACTGTGGCACTGATTGGCAGTGGCACAGTTCCCTGAGCAGCTAACACCAACAAAACACATGAGGCACATCAACAAAAAGTGGAAGGGAAACTCACGCCAAGGTGCCAGGTCTAACAGCCTCAGTGCTGGAACACAAGATGAATGGCACATCACACATGAGGTGCATGAGGGGAGCTGTGTGAGAGTCTCAGTACTGGAACGGAAGATGAGTAGCACATCACACATGAGGTGCATGATGGGAGTTATGAGAGAGCCTCAGCACTGGAACACAAGATGAGTGGCATATCACAAATGAGGTACATTAGGGGAGCTGTGGGAGCCTCAGCGCTGGAACACAAGATGAGTGGCAAATCACACATGAGGGGCATGGGGGGAGCTGTGTGAGCCTCAGCGCTGGAAAACAAGATGAATGGCACATCACACATGAGGTGCCTGAGGAGAGCTGTGCCAGAGTCTCAGCGCTGGAACACAAGATGAGAGGCACATCACACATGAGGTGCATGAGGAGAGCTGTGCGAGAGCTGGAACACAAGATGAGTGGCACATCATACATGAGGTACATGAGGGGAGCTGTGTGAGCCTCAGCGCTGGAACACAAGATGAGTGGCACATCACACATGAGGTGCATGAGGGAAGCTGTGCGAGAGCCTCAGCGCTGGAATACAAGGTGAGTGACACATCACACATGAGGTGCATGAGGGGAGCTGTGCGAGAGCCTCAGTGCTGGAACACAAGATGAGTGGCACATCAAATATGAGGTGCATGAGGGGAGCTGTGCTAGAGCCTCAGCGCTGGAACACAAGATGAGTGGTATATCACACATGAGGTACATGAGGGGAGCTGTGTGAGCCTCAGCGCTGGAATGGAAAATGAGAGCCTCAGCACTGGAACACAAGATGAGAGGCACATCACACATGAGGTGCATGAGGGGAGCTGTGCGAGAGCCTCAGAGCTGGAACACAAGATGAGTGGCACATCACACATGAGGTATATGAGGGGAGCTGTGTGAGCCTCAGCGCTGGAACACAAGATGAGTGGCACATCACACATGTGGTGTGTTAGAATCCGGGGTCTCTAGTTGGCGCAGGTATGCACTTGCGACAAGCAGGGACCCTTTTCATCTAAGTCAGGGCGAAGGATTACCTCTTTAAAAATAACCCCTGCTCACCCTCTAGGTAACGTGGCGCGAGCAGTCAGGCTAGATTTCCAGAGGGCATTAGGTTAAGCGTTTCAAGTTGTCCCACACAATAATCACCACCCCACCACACAAAGACACAAGGCTGTATTTCTGTAAAAATATAGGTCTTTATATAAAAGATTTCTTGAAGGCAGGTTGCTAAAATACAGTTCTCTTGTAAGTACAAATCCAGTTTTGATGCATCCCATTCCAATTCCATTTCAGAGGCTTCAGATGCTGTGCTGTTTGAGCCCGGCATGGCTTCAAACGCAAGGGATCTCCTTTTTCTTGGCAAGCGAAATAAAAAGTTCTGTGGCTTAAGCTACTGGACTGTCCACTGTGCAATGGTTAGTAATCACTGCGCAGACACCAAGAACGCAAATCCGTAAATCCGCACCACTGCCACCAATGTTACCAATAAAAGCAAAAAGTCCAGGGGTGAACCTGCCAGAAGGGCCAAGTCCAACATGGTGCATGAGGGGAGCTGTGTGAGAGTCTCAGCATTGGAACGGAAGATGAGTAGCACATCACACATGAGGTGCATGAGGGGAGCTGTGAGAGAGCCTTAGCGCTGGAAGACAAGATGAGTGGCACATCACACATGAGGTGCAAGAGGGGAGCTGTGAGAGAGCCTTAGCGCTGGAAGACAAGATGAGTGGCACATCACATATGAGGTGCATGAGGGGAGCTGTGCTAAAGCCTCAGCGCTGGAACACAAGACGAGTGGCACATCACACACGGGGTACATGAGGGGAGCTGTGTGAGCCTCAGCGCTGGAATGGAAGATGAGAGCCTCAGCGCTGGAACACAAGATGAGAGGCACATCACACATGAGGTCCATGAGGAGAGCTGTGCGAGAGCCTCAGAGCTGGGACACAAGATGAGTGGCACATCACACGTGAGGTACATGAGGGGAGCTGTGTGAGCCTCAGTGCTGGAACACAAGATGAGTGGCACATCACACATGAGGTGCATGAGGGTAGCTGTGCGAGAGCCTCAGCGCTGGAATACAAGATGAGTGGCACATCACACATGAGGTGCATGAGGGAGCTGTGCGAGAGCCAAAGTGCTGGAACACAAGATGAGTGGCACATCACTTATGAGGTGCATGAGGGGAGCTGTGCTAGAACCTCAGCGCTGGAATGGAAGATGAGAGCCTCAGCGCTCGAACACTAGATGAGAGGCACATCACACATGAGGTCAATGAGGGGAGCGGTGAGCGAGTCTCAGAGCTGGAACACAAGATGAGTGGAACATCACACATCAGGTACATGAGGGGAGCTGTGCGAGAGTCTCAGTGCTGGAACACAAGATGAGTGGCACATCAAATATGAGGTGCATGAGGGGAGCTGTGCTAAAGCCTCAGCGCTGGAACACAAGACGAGTGGCACATCACACACGGGGTACATGAGGGGAGCTGTGTGAGCCTCAGCGCTGGAATGGAAGATGAGAGCCTCAGCGCTGGAACACAAGATGAGTGGCACATCACACATGAGGTACATGAGGGGAGCTGTGTGATCCTCAGCGCTGGAATGAAAGATTAGAGCCTCAGCGCTGGAACACAAGATGAGAGGCACATCACACATGAGGTCCATGAGGAGAGCTGTGCGAGAGCCTCAGAGCTGGAACACAAGATGAGTGGCACATCACACATGAGGTACATGAGGGGAGCTGTGTGAGTCTCAGTGCTGGAACACAAGATGAGTGGCACATCACACATGAGGTGCATGAGTGGAGCTGTGCGAGAGCCTCAGCGCTGGAATACAAGGTGAGTGGCACATCACACATGAGGTGCATGAGGGGAGCTGTGCGAGAGCCTCAGTGCTGGAACACAAGATGAGTGGCACATCACATATGAGGTGCATGAGGGGAGCTGTGCTAGAGCCTCAGCGCTGGAACGGAAGATGAGAGCCTCAGCGCTGGAACACAAGATGAGAGGCACATCACACATGAGGTGCATGAGGGGAGCTGTGCAAGACCTCAGAGCTGGAACACAAGATGAGTGGCACATCACACATGAGGTACATGAGGGGAGCTGTGTGAGCCTCAGCTCCGGAACACAAGATGAGTGGCACATCACACATGTGGTGCATGAGGGGAGCTGTGTGAGAGTCTCAGAATTGGAACGGAAGATGAGTAGCACATCACACATGAGGTGCATGAGGGGAGCTGTGAGAGAGCCTCAGTGCTCGAAGACAAGTTGAGTGGCACATCACACATGAGGTGCATGAGGGGAGATGTGTGAATCTCAGTGCTGGAACGGAAGATGAGTGGCACACCACACATGAGGTGTGTGAGGGGAGTTGTGTGAGAGTCTCAGCACTGGAACAGAAGATGAGTGGCACATCACACATGAGGAGCACAAGGGGAGCTGTGTGAGTGGCTCACCGCTGGAACACAAGATGAGTGGCAAATCACACATGAGGTGCATGAGGGGAGCTGTGCGAGAGTCTCAGCGTTGGAACACAAGATGAGTGGCACATCACAGATGAGGTGCATGAGGGGAGCTGTGCGAGAGCCTCAGCACTGGAACACAAGATGAATGGCACATCACATATGAGGTGCATGAGGGGAGCTGTGCTAGAACCTCAGCTCTGGAACACAAGATGAGTGGCACATCACACATGAGGTACATGAGGGGAGCTGTGTGATCCTCAGCACTGGAACGGAAGATGAGAGCCTCAGTGCTGGAACACAAGATGAGTGGCATATCACACATGAGGTGCATGAGGGGAGCTGTGCGAGAGCCTCAGAGCTGGAACACAATATGAATGGTACATCACACATGAGGTACATGAGGGGAGCTGTGTTTGCGTCTCAGCATTGGAACGGAAGATGAGTGGCACATACCGCATGAGGTGCATGAGGGTATCTGTGTGAGCCTCAGCGCTGGAACATAAGATGAGTGGCACATCACATATGAGGTGCATGAGGGGAGCTGTGTGAGAGTCTCAGCACTGGAACAGAAGATGAGTAGCACATCACACATGAGGTGCATGAGGGGAGCTGTGAGAGAGCCTCAGCGCCGAAACACAAGATGAGTGACATATCACACGAGGTACGGGGAACAACCTTTACAACGCAACTTTTACAACGCACTACCATTACAACGCATTTTTTACAACGCATAATCCATTACAACGCATGACATTACAACGCATGACACTACAACGCATTTTTAAAAACTACCTTTACAACGCATTCCATTACAACGCATACTACCATTACAACGCATACCATTACAACGCATAATATTACACTATACTATCCAACACTTACCCTACTGATGCACCCCCTGGAGTTAGAATAGTAATTTTTACCCCTATACTATCCAACACTTACCCTACTGATGCACCCCCTGGAGTTAGAATAGTAATTTTTACCCCTATACTATCCAACACTTACCCTACTGATGCACCCCCTGGAGTTAGAATAGTAATTTTTACCCCTATACTATCCAACACTTACCCTACTGATGCACCCCCTGGAGTTAGAATAGTAATTTTTACCCCTATACTATCCAACACTTACCCTACTGATGCACCCCCTGGAGTTAGAATAGTAATTTTTACCCCTATACTATCCAACACTTACCCTACTGATGCACCCCCTGGAGTTAGAATAGTAATTTTTACCCCTATACTATCCAACACTTTCCCTACTGATGCACCCCCTGGAGTTAGAATAGTAATTTTTACCCCTATACTATCCAACACTTACCCTACTGATGCACCCCCTGGAGTTAGAATAGTAATTTTTACCCCTATACTATCCAACACTTACCCTACTGATGCACCCCCTGGAGTTAGAATAGTAATTTTTACCCCTATACTATCCAACACTTACCCTACTGATGCACCCCCTGGAGTTAGAATAGTAATTTTTACCCCTATACTATCCAACACTTACCCTACTGTTGCACCCCCTGGAGTTAGAATAGTAATTTTTACCCCTATACTATCCAACACTTACCCTACTGTTGCACCCCCTGGAGTTAGAATAGTAATTTTTACCCCTATACTATCCAACACTTACCCTACTGTTGCACCCCCTGGAGTTAGAATAGTAATTTTTACCCCTACACTATCCAACACTTACCCTACTGTTGCACCCCCTGGAGTTAGAATAGTAATTTTTACCCCTACACTATCCAACACTTACCCTACTGTTGCACCCCCTGGAGTTAGAATAGTAATTTTTACCCCTATACTATCCAACACTTACCCTACTGTTGCACCCCCTGGAGTTAGAATAGTAATTTTTACCCCTATACTATCTAATACTTACCTTAAATGTAATTTAATATTATGCGTTGTAATGGTATGCGTTGTAAAGGTAGTATGCGTTGTAATGGTAATGCGTTGTAAAGGTATTTTTTAAAAATGCGTTGTAGTGTCATGCGTTGTAATGTCATGCGTTGTAATGGATTATGCGTTGTAAAAAATGCGTTGTAAGTGCATGCGTTGTAAAAGTGTGCGTTGTAACGTCATACATCCCACGAGGTACATTAGGGGAGCTGTGGGAGTCTCAGTGCTGGAACACAAGATGAGTGGCACATCATACATGAGGTGCATGAGGGGAGCTCTGCGAGCCTAAGTGCTGGAATGGAAGACGAGTAGCGCATCACACATGAGGTGCATGAGGGGAGTTGTGCGAGAGCCTCAGCGCTGAAACACCAGATGAGAAGAACATCACAGATGAGGTACATGAGGGGATCTGTGTGAGCCTCTGTGCTGAAACACAAGATGAGTGGCACATCACATATGAGGTGCATGAGGGGAGCTGTGGGAGAGCCTCAGCACTGGAACACAAGATGAGTGGCACATCACACATGAGGTACATGAGTGGAGCTGTGTTTGAGTCTCAGCAGTGGAACGGAAGATGAGTGGCACATCTCGCAGGAGGTGCATGAGGGGGGCTGTGTGAGCCTCAGCGCTGGAACACAAGATGAGTGGCACATCACACATGAGGTGCATGAGGGGAGTTATGAGAGAGCCTCAGCACTGGAACACAAGATGAGTGGCACATCACAAATGAGGTACATTAGGGGAGCTGTGGTAGCCTCAGTGCTGGAACACAAGATGATCGGCAAATCACACATGAGGTGCATGGGGGGAGCTGTGTGAGCCTCAGCGCTGTAACGGAAGATGAATAGCACACAAGATGAGAGGCACATCACACATGAGGTGCATGAGGAGAGCTGTGCGAGAGCCTCAGAGCTGGAACACAAGATGAGTGGCACATCATACATGAGGTACATGAGGGGAGCTGTGTGAGCCTCAGCGCTGGAACACAAGATGAGTGGCACATCACACATGAGGTGCATGAGGGAAGCTGTGCGAGAGCCTCAGCGCTGGAATACAAGGTGAGTGACACATCACACATGAGGTGCATGAGGGGAGCTGTGCGAGAGCCTCAGTGCTGGAACACAAGATGAGTGGCACATCAAATATGAGGTGCATGAGGGGAGCTGTGCTAGAGCCTCAGCGCTGGAACACAAGATGAGTGGTATATCACACATGAGGTACATGAGGGGAGCTGTGTGAGCCTCAGCGCTGGAATGGAAAATGAGAGCCTCAGCACTGGAACACAAGATGAGAGGCACATCACACATGAGGTGCATGAGGGGAGCTGTGCGAGAGCCTCAGAGCTGGAACACAAGATGAGTGGCACATCACACATGAGGTATATGAGGGGAGCTGTGTGAGCCTCAGCGCTGGAACACAAGATGAGTGGCACATCACACATGTGGTGTGTTAGAATCCGGGGTCTCTAGTTGGCGCAGGTATGCACTTGCGACAAGCAGGGACCCTTTTCATCTAAGTCAGGGCGAAGGATTACCTCTTTAAAAATAACCCCTGCTCACCCTCTAGGTAACGTGGCGCGAGCAGTCAGGCTAGATTTCCAGAGGGCATTAGGTTAAGCGTTTCAAGTTGTCCCACACAATAATCACCACCCCACCACACAAAGACACAAGGCTGTATTTCTGTAAAAATATAGGTCTTTATATAAAAGATTTCTTGAAGGCAGGTTGCTAAAATACAGTTCTCTTGTAAGTACAAATCCAGTTTTGATGCATCCCATTCCAATTCCATTTCAGAGGCTTCAGATGCTGTGCTGTTTGAGCCCGGCATGGCTTCAAACGCAAGGGATCTCCTTTTTCTTGGCAAGCGAAATAAAAAGTTCTGTGGCTTAAGCTACTGGACTGTCCACTGTGCAATGGTTAGTAATCACTGCGCAGACACCAAGAACGCAAATCCGTAAATCCGCACCACTGCCACCAATGTTACCAATAAAAGCAAAAAGTCCAGGGGTGAACCTGCCAGAAGGGCCAAGTCCAACATGGTGCATGAGGGGAGCTGTGTGAGAGTCTCAGCATTGGAACGGAAGATGAGTAGCACATCACACATGAGGTGCATGAGGGGAGCTGTGAGAGAGCCTTAGCGCTGGAAGACAAGATGAGTGGCACATCACACATGAGGTGCAAGAGGGGAGCTGTGAGAGAGCCTTAGCGCTGGAAGACAAGATGAGTGGCACATCACATATGAGGTGCATGAGGGGAGCTGTGCTAAAGCCTCAGCGCTGGAACACAAGACGAGTGGCACATCACACACGGGGTACATGAGGGGAGCTGTGTGAGCCTCAGCGCTGGAATGGAAGATGAGAGCCTCAGCGCTCGAACACTAGATGAGAGGCACATCACACATGAGGTCAATGAGGGGAGCGGTGAGCGAGTCTCAGAGCTGGAACACAAGATGAGTGGAACATCACACATCAGGTACATGAGGGGAGCTGTGCGAGAGTCTCAGTGCTGGAACACAAGATGAGTGGCACATCAAATATGAGGTGCATGAGGGGAGCTGTGCTAAAGCCTCAGCGCTGGAACACAAGATGAGTGGCACATCACACATGAGGTACATGAGGGGAGCTGTGTGATCCTCAGCGCTGGAATGAAAGATTAGAGCCTCAGCGCTGGAACACAAGATGAGAGGCACATCACACATGAGGTCCATGAGGAGAGCTGTGCGAGAGCCTCAGAGCTGGAACACAAGATGAGTGGCACATCACACATGAGGTACATGAGGGGAGCTGTGTGAGTCTCAGTGCTGGAACACAAGATGAGTGGCACATCACACATGAGGTGCATGAGTGGAGCTGTGCGAGAGCCTCAGCGCTGGAATACAAGGTGAGTGGCACATCACACATGAGGTGCATGAGGGGAGCTGTGCGAGAGCCTCAGTGCTGGAACACAAGATGAGTGGCACATCACATATGAGGTGCATGAGGGGAGCTGTGCTAGAGCCTCAGCGCTGGAACGGAAGATGAGAGCCTCAGCGCTGGAACACAAGATGAGAGGCACATCACACATGAGGTGCATGAGGGGAGCTGTGCAAGACCTCAGAGCTGGAACACAAGATGAGTGGCACATCACACATGAGGTACATGAGGGGAGCTGTGTGAGCCTCAGCTCCGGAACACAAGATGAGTGGCACATCACACATGTGGTGCATGAGGGGAGCTGTGTGAGAGTCTCAGAATTGGAACGGAAGATGAGTAGCACATCACACATGAGGTGCATGAGGGGAGCTGTGAGAGAGCCTCAGTGCTCGAAGACAAGTTGAGTGGCACATCACACATGAGGTGCATGAGGGGAGATGTGTGAATCTCAGTGCTGGAACGGAAGATGAGTGGCACACCACACATGAGGTGTGTGAGGGGAGTTGTGTGAGAGTCTCAGCACTGGAACAGAAGATGAGTGGCACATCACACATGAGGAGCACAAGGGGAGCTGTGTGAGTGGCTCACCGCTGGAACACAAGATGAGTGGCAAATCACACATGAGGTGCATGAGGGGAGCTGTGCGAGAGTCTCAGCGTTGGAACACAAGATGAGTGGCACATCACAGATGAGGTGCATGAGGGGAGCTGTGCGAGAGCCTCAGCACTGGAACACAAGATGAATGGCACATCACATATGAGGTGCATGAGGGGAGCTGTGCTAGAACCTCAGCTCTGGAACACAAGATTAGTGGCACATCACACATGAGGTACATGAGGGGAGCTGTGTGATCCTCAGCACTGGAACGGAAGATGAGAGCCTCAGTGCTGGAACACAAGATGAGTGGCATATAACACATGAGGTGCATGAGGGGAGCTGTGCGAGAGCCTCAGAGCTGGAACACAATATGAATGGTACATCACACATGAGGTACATGAGGGGAGCTGTGTTTGCGTCTCAGCATTGGAACGGAAGATGAGTGGCACATACCGCATGAGGTGCATGAGGGTATCTGTGTGAGCCTCAGCGCTGGAACATAAGATGAGTGGCACATCACATATGAGGTGCATGAGGGGAGCTGTGTGAGAGTCTCAGCACTGGAACAGAAGATGAGTAGCACATCACACATGAGGTGCATGAGGGGAGCTGTGAGAGAGCCTCAGCGCCGAAACACAAGATGAGTGACATATCACACGAGGTACGGGGAACAACCTTTACAACGCAACTTTTACAACGCACTACCATTACAACGCATTTTTTACAACGCATAATCCATTACAACGCATGACATTACAACGCATGACACTACAACGCATTTTTAAAAACTACCTTTACAACGCATTCCATTACAACGCATACTACCATTACAACGCATACCATTACAACGCATAATATTACACTATACTATCCAACACTTACCCTACTGATGCACCCCCTGGAGTTAGAATAGTAATTTTTACCCCTATACTATCCAACACTTACCCTACTGATGCACCCCCTGGAGTTAGAATAGTAATTTTTACCCCTATACTATCCAACACTTACCCTACTGATGCACCCCCTGGAGTTAGAATAGTAATTTTTACCCCTATACTATCCAACACTTACCCTACTGATGCACCCCCTGGAGTTAGAATAGTAATTTTTACCCCTATACTATCCAACACTTACCCTACTGATGCACCCCCTGGAGTTAGAATAGTAATTTTTACCCCTATACTATCCAACACTTACCCTACTGATGCACCCCCTGGAGTTAGAATAGTAATTTATACCCCTATACTATCCAACACTTACCCTACTGATGCACCCCCTGGAGGTAGAATAGTAATTTTTACCCCTATACTATCCAACACTTACCCTACTGATGCACCCCCTGGAGTTAGAATAGTAATTTTTACCCCTATACTATCCAACACTTACCCTACTGTTGCACCCCCTGGAGTTAGAATAGTAATTTTTACCCCTATACTATCCAACACTTACCCTACTGTTGCACCCCCTGGAGTTAGAATAGTAATTTTTACCCCTATACTATCCAACACTTACCCTACTGTTGCACCCCCTGGAGTTAGAATAGTAATTTTTACCCCTACACTATCCAACACTTACCCTACTGTTGCACCCCCTGGAGTTAGAATAGTAATTTTTACCCCTACACTATCCAACACTTACCCTACTGTTGCACCCCCTGGAGTTAGAATAGTAATTTTTAGCCCTATACTATCCAACACTTACCCTACTGTTGCACCCCCTGGAGTTAGAATAGTAATTTTTACCCCTATACTATCTAATACTTACCTTAAATGTAATTTAATATTATGCGTTGTAATGGTATGCGTTGTAAAGGTAGTATGCGTTGTAATGGTAATGCGTTGTAAAGGTATTTTTTAAAAATGCGTTGTAGTGTCATGCGTTGTAATGTCATGCGTTGTAATGGATTATGCGTTGTAAAAAATGCGTTGTAAGTGCATGCGTTGTAAAAGTGTGCGTTGTAACGTCATACATCCCACGAGGTACATTAGGGGAGCTGTGGGAGTCTCAGTGCTGGAACACAAGATGAGTGGCACATCATACATGAGGTGCATGAGGGGAGCTCTGCGAGCCTAAGTGCTGGAATGGAAGACGAGTAGCGCATCACACATGAGGTGCATGAGGGGAGTTGTGCGAGAGCCTCAGCGCTGAAACACCAGATGAGAAGAACATCACAGATGAGGTACATGAGGGGATCTGTGTGAGCCTCTGTGCTGGAACACAAGATGAGTGGCACATCACATATGAGGTGCATGAGGGGAGCTGTGGGAGAGCCTCAGCACTGGAACACAAGATGAGTGGCACATCACACATGAGGTACATGAGTGGAGCTGTGTTTGAGTCTCAGCAGTGGAACGGAAGATGAGTGGCACATCTCGCAGGAGGTGCATGAGGGGGGCTGTGTGAGCCTCAGCGCTGGAACACAAGATGAGTGGCACATCACACATGAGGTGCATGAGGGGAGTTATGAGAGAGCCTCAGCACTGGAACACAAGATGAGTGGCACATCACAAATGAGGTACATTAGGGGAGCTGTGGTAGCCTCAGTGCTGGAACACAAGATGATCGGCAAATCACACATGAGGTGCATGGGTGGAGCTGTGTGAGCCTCAGCGCTGTAACGGAAGATGAATAGCACATCACACGTGAAGTGCATGAGGGGAGCTGTGTGAGCCTCAGCGCTGGAACACAAGATGAGTGACACATCACACATGAGGTGCCTAAGGAGAGCTGTGCCAGAGTCTCAGCGCTGGAACACAAGATGAGTGGCACATCACATATGAGGTACACGAGGGGAGCTGTGTGAGCCTCAGCGCTGGAATGGAAGAGGAGAGCCTCAGTGCTGGAACACAAGATGAGAGGCACATCACACATGAGGTCCATGAGGGGAGCCGTGAGAGAGCCTCAGAGCTGGAACACAAGATGAGTGGAACATCACACATGAGGTACATGAGGGGAGATGTGTGAGCCTCAGCGCTGGAACACAAGATGAGTGGCACATCACACATGAGGTGCATGAGGGGAGCTGTGCAAGAGCCTCAGCGCTGGAATACAAGGTGAGTGGCACATCACACATGAGGTGCATGAGGGGAGCTGTGCGAGAGCCTCAGTGCTGGAACACAATATGAGTGGCACATAACATATGAGGTGCATGAGGGGAGCTGTGCTAGAGCCTCAGCACTGGAACACAAGATAAGTGGCACATCACACATGAGGTACATGAGGGGAGCTGTGTGAGCCTTAGCGCTGGAATGGAAGATGAGAGCCTCAGCGCTGGAACACAAGATGAGAGGCACATCACACATGAGGTGCATGAGGGGAGCTGTGCGAGAGCCTCAGAGCTGGAACACAAGATGAGTGGCATATCACACATGAGGTACATGAGGGGAGCTGTGTGAGCCTCAGCGCTGGAACACAAGATGAGTGGCACATCACACATGTGGTGCATGAGGGGATCTGTGTGAGAGTCTCAGCATTGGAACGGAAGATGAGTAGCATATCAGACATGAGGTGCATGAGGGGAGCTGTGAGAGAACCTCAGCGCTGGAAGACAAGATGAGTGGCACAGGGGGGGCGTGGTCTGGCCACGTAGGAAGATGGCCGCCTAACTGTGAGGCTCTGCTCTGGGCCGGCACTCAAATGGACTGAACATCTATTTGCAGGTGTCTAAGGATGTTCTTTTGGCATTTCTGAGCAATGGGAACATTGAAGCTGTCAGCTGTGAAAATTCTGTCCTGCTAGACCATCTCTAACTGGTTTTTCTGAAGTGTGGATACATTGTGGCTTGCCGGGCCTTGCAGAATCCTAGGATCCCCATGCTTGCGTAACCTGAACTCCCGATGACCTCACTGCTAATTGGGCTGTGACTCCAGAGACACCGCTGGAGGAAACATTCCCGGTCAAAAAATTTTTTTCTTCATGAGGTAAACCGGCCCTTTTTATAATCATCTATAACTGAAGTGTTGTATTCTGAGGAAAAAACCACTCACAATTCACTGCTAATACAACAATTTAAAGAAATTCTGCTGTCTCATATTATTAAGTTGCCTTTTTAAGCATTTTTCCACAGTTCCTTTTCAAGTAAGAAACATTGTTTCAATACACTTCTGCCAGGCCCAGCAGTAATTTATGTTCTCTGGGTTAAGGTTAAGCTTTTTTTCAACTGCTTCAGTGAAATAAGAAACATTGCTTCAACACATGGCTGCCGGGCCCAGTAATAATTTATGTTTCCTGGAGCATGTGTGACTTGTATTCCTGCTGACTCCTCTGCTAAATGGACTAACAATGGAAAATGTATTTATGAAAAAAGGTAGCTTTTCTTTTGGCTAAAAGTAATCAGTGTACAGACATGTGTTAAAAAAGGAAGTGAGTTGATAGCACATTATATTCACTGCTTACCTGCTAATTGGGCTACAAGTGTTGCAGGCCTCAGTCTGAATGTAATCTTCCCGGTCTCATATTTTATATATGATGAATGACAACTCCACTTGAGACTTAACATAATCAAAGTGCAGAACTGCGCAATCTGTTTTTTTTTTCCTTTCACATGAGGATTATTACTGAAAGAAAGTGAGGGAAATGATTGTTGCAGTGATTTTTCCAGCATTCCCTGAAAGGTTTAATGCTGTCTGCATGTACATCAATATGCATCAATGCTATTCATATAGCGCAAACTCCTCATTTATTTTTCTCCTCACAACTTAAGTATTTCTCTCATGATAATTTTCATTAAAATAAGGAGATTTTTCAGCTGCAGGTTTACTGGTTGCTTACTTTTCTAATCTACATAAAACTGCTGCGATATTTTCCTCAATGCTTTTTGACTCCAGTAGCACTTGATTATATCTTGCTTTTTGGATCGCTCTACTTGAAGGGTTATTTGTCTGCAGTTTTAAATATTCCCCGACATTTGAAGTTAGAAGTGAATGTCTAATAACAAGAGTGGAAACACACCTTCTCATTCACTTTTATTTGCTGATGTATTAAAACAACCACGCAAGATGTCTGGAAAAAACTCCACTGCATCAACTTCTAATAAGGCACATAATACTTCCTTGGCGGTATCCAATGCGGCCATGGATCGTCTTTTCCAAGAAATTTCAAAAATCAGCTGTCGGCTAACAGACATGGATATAAACATTTCATCTCTTACCTCAGAAACTAAATCAATACGAGCTGACATAGCACTATTCCATGCTAAAACAGAGGGTCTTGATCAACGTTTGACAATTGTTGAAAATAAAATCGCATCAACGCAGTCTAGAGATGAAGAACTTCTTTTTCTGCGTAGTAAGTTAGTGGATTTAGAAGACCGCAGCAGAAGAGACAATATTCGTTTTTTTGGATTTCCAGAAAAAATTGAAGGCCAGAATACCAGAGCCTTTTTGTGTGATGTACTCCCTAAATTAGTTGGCATACAGTTCGATCCACCGCTTGAGATCCAGAGAGCACATCGATTAGGTCATCCACGGCACGGTAAAGACACATGTCCAAGACCCCTTATTGCTTGTTTCCTAAGGCATGAGCAAGTTCGACAACTACTGATAGCAGCACGTACTCAGGGTTCCTACTCTTATGACGGTTATGAAATACGATTGGCAGCTGATTTTTCCCGTGACACCAATGAAAGAAGGAAAGCGTTTCTCTCCATGAGACCTCAATTGAGGAAATTAGACATTAAGTATGGTTTGTTTGATCCAGCACGCTTTCGAGTCTCTAAGAATGGGGACACCAGAGACTTCTACAATCCAGATGAATTACAACGTTTTTTGGTTGACATGACATCTCAAGACATGGACACGCAGTCTGCTCCTACCCCTGCTCCTTCTCGGAATCCTCAAGCTATTCCCACATCTGTGGATGACATGCGTCGCAATCTACATGAATCCCGTCAAAGAGGCAGAGAATTTGAACGGTCTATTCGCAGTCAAGATGATACATCTTCCGCCTTAAACACTGTCTCCACCTTAACTCAGGAACAACGTCGAGATAAGTCCCGTTCTCCTCTAAAGTCTGCCTCTAATGAGAAATAATTTTGATGTCATGGCTCCTATATAACTTATTAAGCCATAGGTTGCAGGTACTTTTGCTTATGTCTCTCTAATTGACAGATATAGATGATCTCTGTGCTGTTTTACTGGTTAAATTCTCTTGTCCTTTTGGAATGTTCTATTTATTTTCCTGTATTCATGAATAGATAGTCACAACTCTGTAGCATTTTACATATATTAGTCATCAAAATGTCTCAGTATTAACTTTTCATGCTTATCTTTTATTAGGGCTATTATTTAGGTTATGGATTTTGATTATTCACTACTATTATATTTCTTGATGATGTCCTTTATAGGTTATTAGTGCATGATTTATCTATCACATGCAATATAGTTATTTTTTCTATGATGACTATTTGACCTATTCTTAGATATTTATAGATTTCAAATCCTATATCTTTATCAATATTTAGTTTACTATGACTTAAATCTTCTAATATATTTCCAAAATGTTATAATATAAATGTTATGCTCTCTTAATATGCTATCCTTTAAAGGGCAGATTTTATATCCCTTTATATTCCTTACCAGCTTAGTTCATATTTTCTATTTTTACTTTATTTTATTCTTTCAGGGTTTTCTTTCCTAGCTTCTCATATCAATGTTATTGGCCACTTTAAATTGCTTTTTTTTCCCTTCTTTTTTCTCTCTTTAAATGTTCTAGCCCTGGATTTTCCTTATTAATGGAGTTCCGGCCCAGAGCGGTGCTATAGTGCGCCCAGACCCGCGGTTAAAAGTCTATTGTTATTCTATTATACTCTTTCTATTATTCTTTTGTAGTCTATAAATCTTTCTTTATTTGCTTTCTATACTTTATCTTTATTTATCTTTCTTATTGGTGGCTTTTTTCCTTTCCTCTTCTATATCCATTTCCATCACATCTTTTTGCAAGTCTCTCTCTTTTTTTTTTTTTTTTTTAAATTGTATTTTATTTATTTATTTTTATTTCTAACATGGTCCTTGCTCATGATTTATTTGCTATATCCTGGAATGTCAATGGATTAACACACTATATCAAACGGAAGAAGGTTCTTTCCTATTTACAATCTAAAAAGGTGGATGTGGCTCTTCTTCAAGAGACTCATCTAAATACACTCGAGTCTGAAAAACTTCGTAGAGATTGGGTGGGTAAAGTTATCCACAGTAGTATCAGCAATGGGTCTTCTTCAGAAGCAGGCCCTACTCGAAAATGTGGGGTAGCAATCCTTATCAGAAAAACATTACCAGTTCGTGTACTTAAAACATGGGAAGACTCACAAGGCAGATATGTTTTTGCAAAAATGTGCATTGGTAATATTCATATATGTGTGGGTTCAGTTTATGCTCCTACTGGTGCTAAAAAAGATTTCTTTCTACGTTTGAATCGTTTGCTGTCGGAGATTGATGCCTCACAATACATCATCGGAGGCGATTGGAACCTGGTGAGAGATCCAGTT
Organism: Triturus cristatus; assembly: GCF_964204655.1. Taxonomy (NCBI): domain Eukaryota; kingdom Metazoa; phylum Chordata; class Amphibia; order Caudata; family Salamandridae; genus Triturus; species Triturus cristatus. The sequence goes on from NC_140593.1 coordinate 417,489,614, forward strand.
TTGGACAAAACTGGACCTCTTGATAAGAATAATGCAGCGGACAGAGCCCTTATGAATGATATCATTGCAGACAACGGCCTTATAGATCATTGGCACTTATCACACCCAAATGATGTTGAATATACATTCACATCTCCCTCCCATGGCACCTTATCAAGATTGGATTACTTTTTAATTTCTCAAAGAACGGTTCAATCAATCCAAGATTCTTGTATTTTGGAGGCATCCATCTCTGATCATTCTCCGGTCCTCTTGTGCCTACAGACAGGGACACCCAAACCAGGTCGTAAACCCTGGAGAATGAACATCCAACGTCATAAAACACCCCTTGGTAAAAAACAATTGCAAGAACATCTTCATGATTATCTCACATTTAATCAAAATTCAGTGGATTCTCACAGGGTCATATGGGCTGCCGCCAAAGCTGATATTCGTGGTAGACTTATGCGAGATGCAGCCCAGTTCAACAAACAAAATATTGCTAAACAAAATCAATTGGAACAAGACATTACCAATTTCACACGTTTATATACTAAAAGCCCTACTTTACAAAATCGAAAATTACTGGAACAATCACGCATGGCATTAAATTCTCTTTTCACCTCCAAGGCGGAATATGCCTTACAAAAAATGAAAGGAAGACATTATGAACAGGGTGAAAAAGCGGGTAGACTTCTAGCAGCACAATTGAAGCAAAGAGAGGTTGCTATGGCTATCCCTGCTTTACAATCCTCTAAGGGTTCCATGTTAACATGTCCTCAGGATATTGCTAATGAATTTGCCACATACTATAAATCTTTATACACTCCAGACGCCCATATAGATCAGGGTAAAATGTTGTCTTTTTTAAATGGATTAGAACTACCATCTCTTTCTGATGAAGATAGATCCATACTGGATGAAGACATTAGTAAAGAAGAGATTTCTCACGCTATCCTTAAACTTCCTTATCACAAAGCACCAGGAGAGGATGGTTTTCCAGCAGAATTTTATCGCTGGTCCGGAGATAAAATTATAGACTGTTTGCATGCGGCATTTCAAGAAGCCGAACGTACTTCCACCTTAGGTTATATATCTAATAAAGCAGTAATAGCAGTTTTACCAAAACCAGGAAAAGATCCACTTCTTTGTAGCAGTTATCGTCCCATTTCACTTCTTAACTGTGACATTAAAATTCTAGCTAGTATTCTTGCTTCTCGTCTGCGCAGAGTTATTCCCTCTCTCATTCATAATACCCAGGTGGGCTTTGTACCTGGTCGATCTTCCAGAAATCATTTACGCTCCCTAGCTCACACTCTGCATACTGCTAAATCTTTACAGGATGATGCTTTGGCATTATCATTAGACGCTGAAAAGGCATTTGATAGAGTGGAGTGGGATTATTTATTCCTAATCTTAGAAAAATTTGGTTTGGGAGAACAATTTATAAGAAAGATTAAATTGTTATACGAACAACCCACTGCACTGGTCAATTGTGGAGGATTTACTTCCGATACTTTTACTATACAGCGAGGCACCCGCCAGGGATGCCCCCTCTCCCCGCTTTTATTTTTATTAGCCATTGAACCTTTAGCGGCCGCTATTCGGCAATCTTCCAATGTGGTTGGTATTTCCTTACCGGTGGGTGAATCTAAACTTTATCTATATGCGGATGATATACTGCTCACTATTACTGATTTAAACAGATCTTTACCATCGTTACTTCAAATTATAGAGGAATTTTCTTCTTTTTCTGGGTATAAAATAAATTGGGATAAGAGTGAAGCACTTCCCATTTCAGATGGCACCTCAAGGGATGTGATACAGGGATATCCATTTCATTGGCAACCTTCTCGGTTAAAATATTTAGGTATCTTGGTAAATAAGGGATTGGACGCCATGGTATCAGATAATTTAGGGCCTTTAATCATTCAGATGCAACGAGATTTTGATAAATGGAAAGCGCTGGGTCTGTCTTTATGGGGTAGAGTTCAAACGGTGAAGATGGTTACGTTACCGCGCTTTCTTTATATTCTTGGTATGCTTCCTCTTCATGTTCCCTTATCCACATTGCGCCTTATAGATTCCAAAATTAAATCTTTCATATGGGGTTCTATTAAACCTCGTCTGGCTATACATAAATTAAATGCTCATCATTCCTATGGTGGTCTCAGTCTTCCCTCCATTGAACATTATACCATTGCCTTGCATTTATCACAGCTCTCTTATACATGCTCCAAGATAATTTAAATACACCACATTGGGTCCATGTTGAGCGACATCTTCTCTCTGCAACAAATGGTCTTGCAGTTTTATATGGATCTGGTTCAAGCCGAATAGATCCACGTAACCCCCTATTGTCTGCAATGCGTAAGATATGGCAAAGAGTGCATCGTATCTTGGGCATTAATTCTCGTTTACATGTAAAGGCTCCTATATGGAACAACTCCAGAATACGCATTAAAGGTAGAAGCTTTCTATGGCCTCAATGGAAATCGGCAGGCATTCTCACACTAGACCAAATTCTCCATGACGGGGATCTTAAACCTCTATCACAGTTAACGGATGAATTCAACTTACCTCCGCTGCAGCATGCCAAATACGATCAACTTAGAAAATCTCTTCTCAAAGCTCTTGGTGCCACGCCTTGGTCATTATCTATATCACCAATAGTGTTTTATTTACAAATTTGGGGCAAACAGAAAGGTGTCATTTCAGGTCTCTACAAAACAATTACATCTCAATTATTTTCACACCCATTATCCTGCGATCTCCGTCATAAATGGCAAACACGTTTACAGACTTCTTTTTCAGATATGGAATGGATGAATATACTAGATGGTTTGGATAAGGGAGCTCGAGAAGCTCGTTTAAAGTTTTGCTTATTTAAAATTCTACATGACTGGCATTGGTCTCCGGTTAGATTATATAAGGCAGGCTTGTTACCACATTCAAATTGTTGGAGATGTAATGCTTCTGGATGTGATATTGTTCATATTCTTTGCACGTGTCCATTGGTTAAACATTATTGGTCTTACATAGGTCAGACCTTACATAAGTCGATCTCACTGCAGTTACCCCTCTCCACAGCTAATATTATATTACATGATTTCAGAAATGTTCCCACTCTTTCTAAACCACAATCTCGTTTCCTACATACCGCGCTTGCAACTGCTAAAATCTGTATATTAAGACAATGGAAATCTTCCACTCCACCATCTCAAGAGTCCTGGTTATCTGCTATGATTCAAAATGCTTCGCACGAAAGGATTATATATAATATTCAAGATCAACTAGAGTTATTTTAACAGATATGGAATCCTTTTTTACTTTAACATGTTTGTATTTGTTATCATTTCGTTTTTAAAACTTGATTGTGTATGCTTTTTCACTCTTTCCTTTATATATTGTTATATATATTTATTGTCCTAGATAGCATAATACTAAATATTGTTTTATATATGAATTTACTTTTTAATCTCTATCATATGATCCTTACCCTTATTACTTGTATTTGAGTTTTCTTGTTTTTGTTTAATGATTCTGAAATGCTAATAAAAAATTTCAACACAAAGATGAGTGGCACATCACACATGAGGTGCAAGAGGGGAGATATGTGAGCCTCAGCGCTGGAACGGAAGAAGAGTGGAACACCACACATGAGGTGCATGAGGGGAGCTGTGTGAGAGTCTCAGCACTGGAACAGAAGATGAGTGGCACATCACACATGAGGGGCACGAGGGGAGCTGTGCGAGTATCTCACCGCTGGAACACAAGATGAGTGGCACATCACACATGAGGTGCAAGAGGGGAGCTGTGCGAGAGCCTCAGTGATGGAACACGAGATGAGTGGCACATCACACATGAGGTGCCTGAGGAGAGCTGTGCCAGAGTCTCAGCGCTGGAACACAAGATGAGGGGCACATGACACATGAGGTGCATGAGGGGAGCTGTGCGAGAGCCTCAGCGGTGGAATGCAAGGTGAGTGGCACATCACACATGAGGTGCATGAGGTGAGCTGTGCGAAAGCCAAGGGGCTGGAACACAAGATGAGTGGCACATCACACATGAGGTGCATGAGGAGAGCTGTGGTAGAACCTCAGCGCTGGAATACAAGATGAGTGGCACATCACACATGAGGTATGTGAGGGGAGCTGTGTGAGCCTCAGCACTGGAACGGAAGATGAGAGCCTCATCACTGGAACACAAGATGAGTGGCACTTCACACATGAGGTGCATAAGGGGAGCTGTGTTTGTCTCAGCAGTGGAAGGAAGATGAGTGGCACATCACGCATGAGGTGCATGAGGGGACCTGTGTGAGCCTCAGCGCTGGAACATAAGATGAGTGGCCCATCACACATGAGGTGCATGAGGGGAGCTGTGTGAGAGTCTCAACACTGGAACCCAATATGAGTGGCACATCACACGAGGTATATTAGGGGAGATGTGGGAGTCTCAGTGCTGGAACACAAGATGAGTGGCACATCATACATGAGGTGCATGAGGGGAGCTGTGCGAGCCTAAGTGCTGGAACGGAAGACGAGTAGCACATCACACATGAGGTGCATGAGGGGAGTTGTGCGAGAGCCTCAGCGCTGGAACACCAGATGAGAAGAACATCACTGATGAGGTACATGAGGGGATCTGTGTGAGCCTCTGCGCTGGAACACAAGATGAGTGGCACACCACATATGAGGTGCATGAGGGGAGCTGTGGGAGAGCCTCAGCACTGGAACACAATATGAGTGGCACATCACACATGAGGTACATGAGGGGAGCTGTGGTTGAGTCTCAGCAGTGGAACGGAAGATGAGTGGCACATCTCGCAGGAGGGGCATGAGGGGGGCTCTGTGAGCCTCAGCGCTGGAACACAAGATGAGTGGCACATCACACATGAGGTGCATGAGGGGAGCTGTGAGAGAGTATCAGCACTGGAACGGAAGATGAGTAGCACATCACACATGAGGTGCATGGGGGGAGTTATGAGAGAGCTTCAGCACTGGAACACAAGATGAGTGGCACATCACAAATGAGGTACATTAGGGGAGCTGTGGTAGCCTCCGTGCTGGAACACAAGATGAGTGGCAAATCACACATGAGGTGCATGGGGGGAGCTGTGTGAGCCTCAGCGCTGGAACAAAAGATGAATAGCACATCATACATGAAGTGCATGAGGGGAGCTGTGTGAGACTCAGCGCTGGAACACAAGATGAGTGACACATCACACATGAGGTGCCTGAGGAGAGCTGTGCCAGAGTCTCAGCGCTGGAACACAAGATGAGTGGTACATCACACATGAGGTGCATGAGGAGAGCTGTGCGAGAGCCTCAGCGCTGGAATACAAGTTGAGTGGCACATCACACATGAGGTGCATGAGGGGAGCTGTGCGAGAGTCTCAGTGCTGGAACACAAGATGAGTGGCACATCACATATGAGGTGCACGAGGGGAGCTGTGCTAAAGCCTCAGCGCTGGAACACAAGATGAGTGACATATCACACATGAGGTACATGAGAGAGCTGTGTGAGCCTCAGCGCTGGAATGGAAGAGGAGAGCCTCAGTGCTGGAACACAAGATGAGAGGCACATCACACATGAGGTCCATGAGGGGAGCTGTGAGAGAGCCTCAGAGCTGGAACACAAGATGAGTGGAACATCACACATGAGGTACATGAGGGGAGCTGTGTGAGCCTCAGCGCTGGAACACAAGATGAGGGGCACATCACACATGAGGTGCATGAGGGGAGCTGTGCGAGAGCCTCAGCGCTGGAATACAAGGTGAGTGGCACATCACACATGAGGTGCATGAGGGGAGCTGTGCGAGAGCCTCAGTGCTGGAACACAAGATAAGTGGCACATCACATATGAGGTGAATGAGGGGAGCTGTGCTAGAGCCTCAGCACTGGAACACAAGATGAGTGGCACATCACACATGAGGTACATGAGGGGAGCTGTGTGAGCCTCGCCGCTGGAACACAAGATGAGTGGCACATCACACATGTGGTGCATGAGGGGAGCTGTGTTAGAGTCTCAGCATTGGAACGGAAGATGAGTAGCACATCACACATGAGGTGCATGAGGGGAGCTGTGAGAGAGCCTCAGTGCTGGAAGACAAGATGAGTGGCACATCACACATGAGGTGCATGAGGGGATATGTGTGAGCCTCAGCGCTGGAACGGAAGATGAATAGCACATCACACACAAAGTGCATGAGGGGAGCTGTTTGAGCCTCAGCGCTGGAACAGAAGATGAGTGGCACATCACACATGAGGTGCATGAGGGGAGCTGTGCGAGAGCCTCAGCGCTGGAATACAAGGTGAGTGGCACATCACACATGAGGTGCATGAGGGGAGCTGTGCGAGAGTCTCAGTGCTGGAACACAAGATGAGTGGCACATCACATATGAGGTTCATGAGGGGAGCTGTGCTAAAGCCTCAGCGCTGGAACACAAGATGAGTGGCACATCACACATGAGGTACATGAGGGGAGCTGTGTGAGCCTCAGCGCTGGAATGGAAGATGAGAGCCTCAGCGCTGGAACACAAGATGAGAGGCACATCACACATGAGGTGCATGAGGAGAGCTGTGCGAGAGCCTCAGAGCTGGAACACAAGATGAGTGGCACATCATACATGAGGTACATGAGGGGAGCTGTGTGAGCCTCAGCGCTGGAACACAAGATGAGTGGCACATCACACATGAGGTGCATGAGAGAAGCTGTGCGAGAGCCTCAGTGCTGGAACACAAGATGAGTGGCACATCACATATGAGGTGCATGAGGGTGTTGGAAGGTGTTCCCCGGGGAGGCTGCGGAATGCGTTCCTGACCACCCTGAGGCCCACCCTTCCCAAAACTAGGCCGAGCAAGAGCAGGGCGGCCCTTCCTGGAAGGGTCTCGCACCTAGGATCGCACACGCTGCGCTTACGCTCTTCTTCGGATAGAGGGACACCACACAGTAAGTCGTTGTAAGAGAATATACTTTTATCGATGGTTATCAGGGATCTTTATGATCTGGCAGGCAGGTGCAGAATGAATGCCACAAGCGGCAGCGATCTTGTGATGAGGGGTAAGGGGTAGCGGGACAGTCTTGGAATCAGTGTCTCTGCGAGGTATCCGGCGCCCAGCTCTCAATCCTCGAGCTGAGGGGATGTTGCTTCTCTCGGCGATCTCTGCCGATTCTCTTGGAGGAGCGGGCCGCGAGTCACTCAGCAGGCACCGGAGGTTCTTAGTTCAGGGAGCCGCGACGGCGTCAGCAGGGCTCAGATAGTTCGGAGTTCGGGGAGCCGCGACCGCGTCAGCAGGGCTCAGATGGTTCGGAGTTCGGGGAGCCGCGACAGCGTCAGCAGGGCTCAGATGGTTCAGAGTTCGGGGAGCCGCGACAGCGTCAGCAGGGCTCAGATGGTTCAGAGTTCGGGGAGCCGCGACAGCGTCAGCAGGGCTCAGATGGTTCGGGGTTCGGGTAGCGTTCTTCTGTTTGGGGAGCGATCGAGCCGCGACCAAGTCCGCAGGCTCTCGTCAGTCCAGGTCTTCTCTGCCTCCCGTCCCTTCAGCACCCCTTGTTATACTCCCCCTCCTCTTTGAAGTCCGGAGTCCTCGCAGAGAGGGGTCTGGTGCCTGGGGGCGGTGTTTGGGGGTTTTCCCGTCGCTCGGCCCTTTGATCTGTTCAGGTGTGTCCGGGAGGGACTCCAGACGCCAAGCAGGCGAGGCGCCCGCTCACCGGGGGCCTGGTGGTCGATCGAAACCTCCCTCGGGGAAGAGACTAGAGGTGTGACAGGGTCGGCGCCTCTCGGTCTGGTCTGGGTTGGGGGGTTTCGCTCTCCCTCGGCCAGGCATGCGTGTTGGGGATCTGGTCGGCCCTCGGGATGTTGGTCCACGGGAGCCGGAAGGCCGTGTCCATGAGGTTTGGCGTGGTTGTAGTGTACTTTGCTGGTCGGGAGGGCCCACGTCACGAGGCCGGTCTCACACGTGCCCCCCCAGCTGAAAGGCGGGGAGAACTACCCATCCACTTGGGAGTTCTCCTCGCTGAAGCGGAAGAATCGGGACAGGCCGTCCGCGTTGGCGTGGTCAGTCCCGGGGCGATGTTCCACAGTGAAATCCATCCCCTGGAGAGAGATGGACCAGCGTAGCAGCTTGGGGTTTTCCCCTCGCATCTGCATCAACCACCGCAGGGGTCGATGATCCGTTTGCACTCGGAAGTGTGTTCCGAACAGGTAGGGCCGTAGCTTTTTGAGGGCCCAGACCACTGCGAACGTCTCCCGTTCAATTGTGCTCCACCGCTGTTCCCGGGGAAGTAACCTTCGGCTGATGAAGGCTATGGGGCGATCTATGCCCTTGTCGTCGAACTGAGAGAGGACTGCCCCGATGCCGTGTTCCGAGGCGTCCGTCTGGACTACAAACTCCCGGGCGTAGTCGCGTGCCTTGAGTACTGGCGCCACGCACATTGCGGTCTTTAGGGTGTCGAACGCCTTCTGGCAGGAGGGAGTCCAGTGTACCTTCTTGGGGTGTTTTTTGGAGGTTAGTTCTGTGAGAGGGCCGGCGATGCTGCCATAGTTCTTAATAAACCTTCGGTAGTAGCCGGTGAGGCCCAGGAAGGCTCGGACTTCCGTTTGGGTTGCAGGGGGTTCCCAGGACAAGATGGCGTCGATCTTCGGCTGGAGGGGGGCGACCTGCCCACTTCCCACCTGGTGCCCCAGATAGGTTACGGAGCCGTGCCCAATTTGACATTTGCTAGCTTTGATGGTGAGGCCGTCCCGGCGCAGAGCCAGCAGGACTTGACGGAGGTGCTGGAGGTGCTCGGCCCATTGGGAGCTGAAGACCGCTATGTCGTCGAGGTATGCTGCGCTGAACCCATCTAGTCCGGACAGGACCCTGTTCACCAGCCGCTGGAAGGTGGCCGGGGCATTCTTCATTCCGAATGGCATCACCCTAAAGCGGTAGTGTCCATCCGGGGTGGAGAAGGCGGAGCGCTCCTTGGCTCCCTCGGTGAGGGCAATCTGCCAGTACCCACTGGTCAGGTCGAAGGTGCTGAGGTAGCGAGCTGCCCCAAGACGGTCAATGAGTTCGTCGGCACGGGGGATAGGGTGAGCGTCCGCTCGGGTGACCGCATTGAGGCCTCGGTAGTCCACGCAAAACCTCAGCTCGGGGGCAACACCCGGGGTCGTCGCTTTCGGAACCAGGACTACCGGGCTGGCCCAGGGGCTGTCGGAGGGTTCGATCACCCCGAGGTCTAACATCTTTGCCACCTCGGTCTGGATGCAGGTTCGGACCCGATCAGGGACCCGGTCGGCCCGATGTCTCACTGGCGGGCTGTCTCCGGTGTACACGTCGTGGACACACCAGTTGGTGACCCCGGGGGTCAGGGAGAAGAGATCCGCAAACTGCCCTAGTAGCCGGCGGCAGTCGTCGGTCTGTTGGGCTGTGAGGGCGGTGGACAGTCTCACTCCCTCCACGGATCCATCGGTTTCTTTCGCCCCCAGGGGGTCTGGAAGGGGCTCAATGTCTTCTTCGGCCCCATCATCGGTGGCCAGGAGTAAACTTAATTTGGTCCGTACAACGTGAGGTTTGAGGCGGTTCACGTGGAGAACCCGGAGGGGGTTCCGCGGGGACTGCATATCGATGAGATATGTGACTTGGCTCTTCCTCTCGACCACCTTGAAGGGCCCAGTCCATTTATCTTGGAGAGCGCAGGGTCTCACCGGGGCCATGACCCAGACTTGTTGGCCCGGCTGGAACTCGACCAGCGTGGCATTCTGGTCATACCAACGCTTCATTTCTTCCTGACTGGCCTCGAGGTTTGCTTGCGGTCCCACAATGTCTATTCCTACCCGCTCAAAAGGGGTACTGACGACGGGGAAGGGTTGTAGCGGAGCCTTGCGCTTGCCCCCACTCTTTCCGCTGGCCTGGCACGTGGGGCAGGACTTGCAGTGGGCCTCCACATTTGCTCGCATCTTGGGCCAATAGAAGTGGGTGACGAGTCGTTGGTAGGTCTTATCTTGGCCTAAGTGTCCGGCCAAAGGTACATCATGAACCAGGCCCAGGAGGAGACTTCAGAAGCGTAGGGGTACCACCAGTACCCGGGCCGATCCCAACTCGGCCGACTTCTGTTCGCTGTACAGGAGGCCGTCCTCCCAGTATATCCAGTGATTGCCAGTCTGGTCGCCTGCTGCTTGGGCCTCGGCCTGTTGTCGGGATCCGATGAGGAACGGGCAGGTGGATTGTTCTTGGCAGAACTCTTCACGGGAGGGGCCCCCTTCGCAGGGCCACTGGGCCAGTTCTGGCAAGCCCTCGAGGTGGGTCAGGGTTTCGGGGTCGGAAGGCACTGACCCTTCGTCGGGATCGGTCGGCTCGTCCAGAGGGGGGTCGTTGGCCTCTGGGGGTGTATTCTGGATCTCGGGGGTGGTGGCGGTGTCCAGCGGCCGGGCCTCTTCCCCCTCGGAAGGAGGCGCCCTGAGAGTCATTGAGCGCGTGGTGGCGCATACCCATTCGGGTAGGCCCATCATCTCGAGATGGGCTCTCCGTTCCACTTCTCCCCACGGGGAGTTCTTGAGGTCGTTGCCCAGGAGGCAGTCCATGGGCTGGGAGGTTCGGACCGCCACCTTTAACTTGCCGGTGACTCCCCCCCATTCGAAGGGGACTAGGGCCATCCGGCAGAGGCTCTCGGAATTGTCTGAGGATATAACAGGGCAAAAGGCGTCAGGCAGGATCTGATCTTCGGAGATCAGGTGACAATGAACCGCTGTGACACTCGCCCCTGTGTCCCGGAGGCCCTCGATGCGGTGACCGTTGACCGTCACCTGCTGTCGGTACTTCTTCGTGTTGGCGGGCAGGGAGGTTCCGGGGACCATCTCCCGGTCCCCTAGGGAGACCAATGCCATGGCGGCTGATTCCCATTCCTCGTGGTCTTCGATCTCTTCCCCCAGGGCTACGGAGGCCATCTGCCGAGCCGGCGGGGTTGTTGTGGTGGACCGCTGGTACAGGGGACACTGAGGGTCGCTGGCATAGTGTCCGGTTTGCTGGCAGCGAAAACAGGTGATCCTCACTCGGGGCCCTGGCCTCCCTGGTGGCCCGGTGCTGGCCGGAGGTGGAGCCGGAAAAGGCGGAGATGGTCCTCTGGGCGGGCTGAGCGGGGGTCCCCCCGGGAGCTCCCGTTGCCGGCCTTGATTCCCTCCGCCCCTCTGGCGGGGGGGTCCTTGACTGTGGCGACCGTAGTCTCCCACGGGGCCCCGGGAGGCCCGGGTGTTCACCCATCGGTCAGCCTCGACGGCCAGTTTTCGAGGGTCTGTGAGCTTGCTGTCCAGGAGGTGCTGGCGTAGCTCTACGAAGCAATTAGCGGACAAGTGTTCCCATGCGATTAGGTCGAACAGCTCCTCAAAGGTGGAGACCTTGCTGCCCTTGATCCACCCATCCAAGGCCCGGCTGTAGAAGTTCACGTACTCCACCCAGGTGGTACCGGGTATCTTTTTACAGTCTCGAAACCGTTGCCGGTACATTTCCGGGGTGAGCCCATATCTGGCTACTAGAGCCTCTTTCATGTGACTATAGGAGTTCATCACGGTGGAGGGCAGGTCCAGCAGGGTATCTCTTCCCTCGCTCAGGAACCGGCCCCACAGCCCAGCCCCCCAGTCTTTCTGCGGGACTCGGTGGGAGGTCATGGCGACTTCGTAGGCCTTGAACCATTGCTGAATATCGTCGTTCTTATAGTATTCTTTTACCACATCCTTGGGGTTGTGGACCTTTGGTTCCACGGTGGAGGAGATGGGTTGTGTTCCCGAGGGTTGGGCCCCCTCCTTCCTAGCCTTGAGCTCGATTTCTTTTAGGCTACGTTCGTGCTCTAGTTGGAATTTTTTCTCGTCGTGTTCTCTCTGTCGTTTCTTTTCCTCTAGTTCTCCTTGTAGGCGTAACTGTTCCACCGCCAGTTTTTTCTCAGCCAGTTTTAGCTCTCCTTCGATTTTCAATTTTGCTAGTTCTAGTTCGTGGTGGCGATCTCTTTCTCGGTCCGCTAGTTCCTCTGGGGATAGGCCCCTCTCGGGGGCGCCGTTCCTCCCCGGGTTGTGTTAGACGGACCGGGAGGGTCGGCCGAGGACAAGGGGAGAGGTCTCCGGGGAGAGCCGTCTCCAGCGATCGTACAGACGAGTAACTTCCCCCCCACAGATGTACACCACACAAGGATAAGGTTTGACGTTCTTTATAAGCGATTTCTTAGGTACGATGGAATGGTACAAGGAGGTCTGGACTCAGGGGTCCCCTCGATTCTAGTCTCTTGGTTTGGGAAAGGGGGTAGCGGGACAGTCTGGTTACCAATCTGGTAGATGCGATGATGGATAGCTCACAATCCTCGAGCTCGGTGTTCTAGCTTGGACGGGCCGCGGCAGCGCCAGCAGGTCCCGGAGAAGGTGGTCGTTACACGGTCCGCGGCAGCGCCAGCAGGTCCCGATGAAGGTGGTCGTTACACGGTCCGCGGCAGCGCCAGCAGGTCCCGATGAAGGTGGTGGTTACAACGGTCCGCGGCAGCGCCAGCAGGTCCCGACAAAGGTAGTAGTTGCAACGGTCCGCGGCAGCGCCAGCAGGTCCCGACGAGGATGGAGGATGCAGAAGGCCGCGGCAGCGCCAGCAGGCAGGACAATAGTTCACAAGGCAGGTCTACGGCAGCGCCGGTAGTCCGTCAAGGATGAGTTCTTCTCGGTGTCTCTCGACTCCAGGATACAACTGCCTTCCTGCTCTGGAGCTGCCTTAGTTATAGGTCTGGCGCCCTTTGATGTCCGGACCCTCGCACTTGGAGGTCGGGAGGTCCGGGATGAGGGAGTCCAGACACCCAGCAGGGGGGTGGAGCCAGCGCCCGGGGGAGCTGGAGGGCGATCGGCACCTGGCGGGGGAGAGCCATCGACACTCCTTTCTCCCATTGACCTGCCAAGTGGTCCGTTCACCTCCTGGGTGGATGGTGGTGCCGGGATGTCGGGGCCTGGCCAGGCCCAGGGTTAGGGTTGAGCTGAGGCCACGCGGCCTCGTGGTGCAGTGTCCAAGATGGCGGCCGGTCCGGCCGGGGGAGCCGGTAGTGGTTCGGCCCCATGATACATAGATGTCCGGGGGCAGGAGTTCCGTCTGGAGACGGGTGCGGGTTGTTTCTGTGGGTAACACCTGGAGGGCCGGGGCTTGGGCCCTGTCATGCGGGGAGGGAGCGAGCCCTTCATGTGGCCTGTCCAACATGCGTCCCCCCCAGCTGAAGGCGGGGAGAGTCACCCATCCTCTTGGGGACTCTCCTCGTCGAGGCGGAAAAAGCGTGACAGGCCATCTGCGTTGGCGTGGTCTTGGCCCGGTCGATGTTCCACAGTGAAGTCCATCCCCTGCAGGGAGATGGACCAGCGCAATAGTTTGGGGTTTTCCCCCCGCATCTGCATTAGCCACTGCAGGGGTCGATGATCTGTTTGTACCCGGAAGTGGGTACCGAAGAGATAGGGCCGGAGCTTTTTGAGGGCCCACACCACTGCGAAGGCCTCCCTCTCGATTGTGCTCCAGCGCTGTTCTCGGGCCAGGAGGCATCTGCTGATGAAGGCCACCGGTTGGTCAAGTCCCTCGGAGTTCAGCTGGGAGAGGACCGCCCCGATGCCATGGTCGGAGGCATCCGTTTGCACAATGAATTCCCGACTGTAGTCGGGGGCCTGGAGCACAGGGGCAGTGCACATGGCGGCTTTCAGCTTCTCCAAGGCCGCTTGACAGTCTGGGGTCCAGTTAATCTTCTTCGGGTGGTTCTTGGATGTGAGTCCCGTGAGGGGCCCCACAATGCTGCCATAGTCCCTCACGAACCGCCGGTAGTAGCCGGTGAGCCCCAAGAAGGCCCGGACCTCGGTCTGCGTGACTGGGGGCTGCCAGGACTGGATGGCAGCGATTTTGAGTTGCAGAGGGGCCACCAGACCGCTTCCCACCTGGTGTCCGAGGTAGGTCACGGATCCCTGACCAATTTGGCACTTGCCGGCCTTGATTGTGAGGCCGGCCCGCTGGAGGGCCTGCAGGACCTCTCGGAGGTGGTGGAGGTGGTCGGACCAGTGGCGGCTGTACACAGCGATATCGTCCAGGTAGGCGGCGCTGAACCCCTCGAGCCCCGCCAAGACCTGGTTCACTAGTCGCTGAAAAGTAGCTGGGGCATTCTTCATGCCGAAGGGCATCACTTTGAAGTGGTAGTGGCCATCGGGGGTAGAAAAGGCGGACCGTTCTTGGGCCCGGGGTGTGAGACCGATCTGCCAGTAGCCCGCTGTCAGGTCGAAGATGCTGAGGTAGCGGGCAGCCCCCATGCGGTCGATCAATTCATCCGCTCGGGAGATGGGATGAGCGTCGGTCCTGGTGACAGCATTCAAGCCCCGATAGTCGACGCAGAATCGGAGTTCAGGAGTGGTGCCGGGGGCAGCAGCTTTGGGGACCAGCACGACCGGGCTGGCCCAGGGGCTGTCCGAGGGCTCGATGACCCCGAGCGTGAGCATCTTGGATACTTCCTCCTGGATGCAGGCCCGCACCCGATCTGGTACGCGGTATGCCCGGTGTCTGATAGGGGGACTGTCCCCAGTGTCCACGTCGTGCAAGCACCAGGGGGTGACCCCTGGGGTGAGGGAAAACAAGGTAGCAAACTGCAGCAGGAGGTCCCGGCAGCCTTGGCGCTGCTCTGGGGTGAGGGCCTCGGAGAGCCGGACCCCGTCCACGGAACCATCTTTCTCCCGAGTCTTCAGGAGATCAGGGAGAGGCTCGGAGTCTTCTTCTGCTCCACTGTCTGTAGCCATCAGGAGGCTGAGCTCCGAGCGCACAAAGTGGGGCTTGAGTCTGTTAGTGTGGAGGACCCGGAGGGGGTTCCGGGGAGATTCCATATCAGTGAGATAGGTGACGGGGCTCTTGCGTTCGACCACTTTGAAGGGCCCCGTCCACTTGTCCTGCAAGGCACATGGTTCGGTGGGGGACATCACCCACACTTGTTGATCAGGTTCGAATTCGATGGAGGAGGCATTTTGATCGTACCATTTTTTCATGTCCTCCTGACTGGCCTCAAGATTCGCTTTTGCCATTTCCCTGAATCGCCTGGTCTGATTGCGTAGGGTCAGGAGGTACTTGAAGACGTCTGGAGGGGTCTTTAGGGGGGCCATCTCCCAACCTTCTTTGACTAGGCTGAGGGGCCCTCGCACAGGGTGCCCGTACAAGAGTTCGAAAGGGCTAACGCCGAGGGACTTCTGGGGAACTTCTCGATAGGCGAAGAGGAGGCACGGAAGTAGTACATCCCACTGGCGACGGAGGGGCTCTTCCAATCCCCCAATCATTCCCTTGAGCGTGCGGTTGAATCGCTCAACTAGTCCGTTTCCTTGAGGGTGATAGGGGGTCGTGAATCGGTAGGTGACCCCGCACTGTTGCCAGAGGGACTTCATATATTTCGAAATAAAGTTTGTGCCTCTGTCGCTGACGACTTCTCGGGGGAAGCCCACCCGGGAGAAGATCCCCATTAAGGCCCGGCCGACCACCGGGGCTGTTACAGTTCGCAGGGGCACAGCCTCGGGGTAGCGGGTGGCGTGGTCCACCAGTACCAGGATGAACCGATGTCCTTGTGCTGTACGGGGGTCCAGGGGCCCCACAATGTCTATTCCCACCCTCTCGAACGGGGTGGTGACAACTGGGAAGGGTTGCAGAGGTGCTTTGAGTTTGCGGCCGCTCTTCCCGCTGGCCTGGCACGTGGGGCAGGACCGGCAGTGGTTGAGGACGTCGTTTCTCATCTTCGGCCAGAAAAAGTGGGTCACCAGGCGACTGTAGGTTTTGTCCTGGCCCAGGTGTCCAGCCAGAGGGACATCGTGGGCCAAATTTAACAGGAAGTCTCTAAAACGGAGGGGCACCACTAGCACTCGACTGGCCCCTAACTCCGCGATTCTCTGTTCGCTGTACAATAGGTCGTTGTCCCAGTAGATCCAATGGGTTCCGGTGGTGTCTCCTGCGCTTTGGGCGAGGGCTTGCTGGCGGAGTCCCTCGAGGGAGGGACAGGTCTTCTGTTCTTGACGGAACTGTTCCTGGGTGGGCCCCCCTTCTTGACGCCACTGAGCCAGGTCGGGAAGGTCCTGGGGCTGAGCGACCCCTTCGGGGGTTTGCTCTGGGGGGTCGGTATAGTCGGTGTCCTCTACTGGAGCGATCGGGGGAGGAGGTGCAGGCCATTCTGGTTCTTCTGGTCGGGGGATGGCACGGGCGGCCATGGACCGGGTGGTTACGCACGCCCAGTCCGGGAGGCCCAACATCCCCAGGTGTTCTCTTCTTTCGACGGCGGCCCACGGGGAACTCTCAAGATCATTCCCCAGGAGACAGTCCACGGGGGCATCATCCCGGACCGTCACCTTCAACATGCCGGAGACTCCTCCCCATTCGAAGGGGACGCAGGCCATCCGACATAGACTCTCTGAATTGTCGGCTGAACGGACGGGGCAGAGAATGTTCGGCAGGATCTGCTCTGGTTTTACCAGGTGACAGCGGACGGCCGTCACACTGGCCCCCGTGTCACGTAGTGCTTCGGCCCGGCGCCCATTAATGTTCACCCACTGGCTATATTTTCAGGTGTTGGCGGGTAGGGGAGCCCGCGGGACCATGTCTTTTCCCCCTAGGCACGCTAGAACCATGGCGGCCGGTTCCCACTCTTGTTGTGCCTGCTCGTATTCTTCTTGTTCTTCGGAGATTTGTTCTCCCCCCAGGGCGGCGGCAGCTACCTGGCGGGGTTTTGGAGTTTGGTTCTGTGGACAGTTCGGGTCATTGGCGTAGTGGCCGACTCGCTGGCATCGGTGACACGTGACGTTGGCTCGGAACCCCGGGCGCATTGGGGGGTTGCCCCGGCCGGCCGGGGGCGGGGTGCTGGCAGCGGGAGCGGCCGGGACGGTGTCTCTTCCTCGTCCCTGGCCTCCTCCTCCTCCTCGGGGACGGTGCTGACCTTGGTTGTTCCGGTTCTGTTCGTGTGGCCCTCTCCGGCCCACTCTGGTGCTTTCCCACCGGTCAGCTTCGGCGGCGAGTTGCCGTGGGTCAGTCAATTTACTGTCGAGGAGGTGCTGCCTGAGCTCGACGAAGCAGTTGTTAGAGAGGTGCTCCCACACCATGAGATTAAAAAGTTGCTCGTAGGTCGTTACGTGGCTTCCCTTGATCCAACCCTCGAAGGCTCGGCTGAAATAGTTGACATATTCCACCCAAGTTGTACCCGGGATCCGGGTGCAGTCTCGAAACCTCTGGCGGTACATTTCGGGTGTGAGCCCATATCGGGTGAGGAGGGCAGCCTTCATGTGGTCATAGGATGACATCTGATGGTCTGGGAGCTGTAGCAGGGCATCGCGGCCTTCGTTGACGAACCTCCCCCATAGACCGGCTCCCCAGTCACTTCGATCGATCCGGTGGGAGGTCATGGCGATCTCGTAGGCCTTGAACCACTGTTGTATGTCGTCCTCTCGGACATACTCTCAAACGACATCCTTGGGGATGTGGACTTTCTTTTCTGTCGCTCCCGGGGTGCGCGGTCGCTCGGGCACCTCCGGTTCTTTGTTCTGCTTCTGTAGGTCTATTTCTGCCAGTTTGCGCTCGTGTTCGTATGCTAGTCTCTTTTCTTCGAGCTCTCTTTGCCTCTGTTTTTCTTCCCGTTCTTCTCGGAGCCGCAGATGTTCTAGGTTCAGTTTTTGCTCGGCTAATTTTAGTTCACCGTCCATTTTGAGCCGTGCCATTTCTAACTCATGTAGTCTGTTTTTTTCTCTTTCTTGGATCTCTTCCTGCGAGAGGCCCGTTCCTCGCTCCTCGGGAGCCGTGGCGTTCCTCTCTGATGCTGCAATGTTTCGGTCCGGGGATCTGGCGGCCCCGGTTTCCGCCCACGACTCAATGGCGTGCTTGAAATCGTCTTTGGTACTCAGGCCGGTGGTAGCAATGCCTAGTTCCATGCAGAATTGTTTCAATTCACGATGGCTGTACTCTTCCAATTTCTCCATCTGGAATTTCTCGGTGGATCCGCTCTCTTTGGTTGACATTGTGGTTTTGTCGTGGGGTGAGCTACTCTCTGTACGATTACGCGTTGATTCGGATCGCGCCGCTGGCCACCAATGTTAGACGGACCGGGAGGGTCGGCCGAGGACAAGGGGAGAGGTCTCCGGGGAGAGCCGTCTCCAGCGATCGTACAGACGAGTAACTTCCCCCCCACAGATGTACACCACACAAGGATAAGGTTTGACGTTCTTTATAAGCGATTTCTTAGGTACGATGGAATGGTACAAGGAGGTCTGGACTCAGGGGTCCCCTCGATTCTAGTCTCTTGGTTTGGGAAAGGGGGTAGCGGGACAGATGATGGATAGCTCACAATCCTCGAGCTCGGTGTTCTAGCTTGGACGGGCCGCGGCAGCGCCAGCAGGTCCCGGAGAAGGTGGTCGTTACACGGTCCGCGGCAGCGCCAGCAGGTCCCGATGAAGGTGGTCGTTACACGGTCCGCGGCAGCGCCAGCAGGTCCCGATGAAGGTGGTGGTTACAACGGTCCGCGGCAGCGCCAGCAGGTCCCGGCAAAGGTAGTAGTTGCAACGGTCCGCGGCAGCGCCAGCAGGTCCCGACGAGGATGGAGGATGCAGAAGGCCGCGGCAGCAGGCAGGACGATAGTTCACAAGGCAGGTCTACGGCAGCGCCGGTAGTCCGTCAAGGATGAGTTCTTCTCGGTGTCTCTCGACTCCAGGATACAACTGCCTTCCTGCTCTGGAGCTGCCTTAGTTATAGGTCTGGCGCCCTTTGATGTCCGGACCCTCGCACTTGGAGGTCGGGAGGTCCGGGATGAGGGAGTCCAGACACCCAGCAGGGGGGTGGAGCCAGCGCCCGGGGGAGCTGGAGGGCGATCGGCACCTGGCGGGGGAGAGCCATCGACACTCCTTTCTCCCATTGACCTGCCAAGTGGTCCGTTCACCTCCTGGGTGGATGGTGGTGCCGGGATGTCGGGGCCTGGCCAGGCCCAGGGTTAGGGTTGAGCTGAGGCCACGCGGCCTCGTGGTGCAGTGTCCAAGATGGCGGCCGGTCCGGCCGGGGGAGCCGGTAGTGGTTCGGCCCCATGATACATAGATGTCCGGGGGCAGGAGTTCCGTCTGGAGACGGGGTGCGGGTTGTTTCTGTGGGTAACACCTGGAGGGCCGGGGCTTGGGCCCTGTCATGCGGGGAGGGAGCGAGCCCTTCATGTGGCCTGTCCAACAGGTTGCTTCGTGGTTCGTTGGGAGGCTCTCCTTCCGTTTGTGCCTGGGGAGTTTCCGCCTCGACCCATGTTTTTAATGCCCCCTGGAAGTCCTCTTTCGTGCTTAGTCCGGTGATAGCGATTCCAAAGTCTTTGCAAAACTGTTTCAGTTCTCGGTGCGTATAATATTCTAACTGGTCCTTTTGGAATGTCGTGCTCGGGTTGGTGCCTGCGGCACCTAGGGAAGTTTCTCCTTCCATTCTTCTTGGTAGTGCGTACGCCGTCTACTGTACGATCTCTAGGTGTTGGCTCGGATCCCGTCGCCTGCCACCAAATGTTGGAAGGTGTTCCCCGGGGAGGCTGCGGAATGCGTTCCTGACCACCCTGAGGCCCACCCTTCCCAAAACTAGGCCGAGCAAGAGCAGGGAGGCCCTTCCTGGAAGGGTCTCGCACCTAGGATCGCACACGCTGCGCTTACTCTCTTCTTCGGATAGAGGGACACCACACAGTAAGTCGTTGTAAGAGAATATACTTTTATCGATGGTTATCAGGGATCTTTATGATCCGGCAGGCAGGTGCAGAATGAATGCCACAAGCGGCAGCGATCTTGTGATGAGGGGTAAGGGGCAGCGGGACAGTCTTGGAATCAGTGTCTCTGCAAGGTATCCGGCGCCCAGCTCTCAATCCTCGAGCTGAGGGGATGTTGCTTCTCTCGGCGATCTCTGCCGATTCTCTTGGAGGAGCGGGCCGCGAGTCACTCAGCAGGCACCGGAGGTTCTTAGTTGAGGGAGCCGCGACGGCGTCAGCAGGGCTCAGATAGTTCAGAGTTCGGGGAGCCGCGACCGCGTCAGCAGGGCTCAAATGGTTCGGAGTTCGGGGAGCCGCGACAGCGTCAGCAGGGCTCAGATGGTTCAGAGTTCGGGGAGCCGCGACAGCGTCAGCAGGGCTCAGATGGTTCAGAGTTCGGGGAGCCGCGACAGCGTCAGCAGGGCTCAGATGGTTCGGGGTTCGGGTAGCGTTCTTCTGTTTGGGGAGCGATCGAGCCGCGACCAAGTCCACAGGCTCTCGTCAGTCCAGGTCTTCTCTGCCTCCCGTCCCTTCAGCACCCCTTGTTATACTCCCCCTCCTCTTTGAAGTCCGGAGTCCTCGCAGAGAGGGGTCTGGTGCCTGGGGGCGGTGTGTGGGGGTTTTCCCGTCGCTCGGCCCTTTGATCTGTTCAGGTGTGTCCGGGAGGGACTCCAGACGCCCAGCAGGCGAGGCGCCCGCTCACCGGGGGCCTGGTGGTCGATCGAAACCTCCCTCGGGGAAGAGACCAGAGGTGTGACAGGGTTGGCGCCTCTCGGTCTGGTCTGGGTTGGGGGGTTTCACTCTCCCTCGGCCAGGCATGCGTGTTGGGGATCTGGTCGGCCCTCGGGATGTTGGTGCACGGGAGCCGGAAGGCCGTGACCATGAGGTTCGGCGTGGTTGTAGTGTACTTTGCTGGTTGGGAGGGCCCACGCCACGAGGCCGGTCTCACAGAGGGGAGCTGAGCTAGAGCCTCAGCGCTGGAACACAAGATGAGTGGTACATCACACATGAGGTACATGAGGGGAGCTGTGTGAGCCTCAGCGCTGGAATGGAAGATGAGAGCCTCTGCGCTGGAACACAAGATGAGAGGCACATCACACATGAGGTGCATGAGGGGAGCTGTGCGAGCCTAAGTGCTGGAACGGAAGACGAGTAGCACATCACACATGAGGTGCATGAGGGGAGTTGTGCGAGAGCCTCAGCGCTGGAACACCAGATGAGAAGAACATCACAGATGAGGTACATGAGGGGATCTGTGTGAGCCTCTGCGCTGGAACACAAGATGAGTGGCACAGCACATATGAGGTGCATGAGGGGAGCTGTGGGAGAGCCTCAGCACTGGAACACAATATGAGTGGCACATCACACATGAGGTACATGAGGGGAGCTGTGGTTGAGTCTCAGCAGTGGAACGGAAGATGAGTGGCACATCTCGCAGGAGGTGCATGAGGGGGGCTGTGTGAGCCTCAGCGCTGGAACACAAGATGAGTGGCACATCACACATGAGGTGCATGAGGGGAGCTGTGAGAGAGTATCAGCACTGGAACGGAAGATGAGTAGCACATCACACATGAGGTGCATGAGGGGAGTTATGAGAGAGCCTCAGCACTGGAAAACAAGATGAGTGGCACATCACAAATGAGGTACATTAGGGGAGCTGTGGTAGCCTCCGTGCTGGAACACAAGATGAGTGGCAAATCACACATGAGGTGCATGGGGGGAGCTGTGTGAGCCTCAGCGCTGGAACAAAAGATGAATAGCACATCACACACGAAGTGCATGAGGGGAGCTGTGTGAGACTCAGCGCTGGAACACAAGATGAGTGACACATCACACATGAGGTGCCTGAGGAGAGCTGTGCCAGAGTCTCAGCGCTGGAACACAAGATGAGTGGTACATCACACATGAGGTGCATGAGGAGAGCTGTGCGAGAGCCTCAGCGCTGGAATACAAGTTGAGTGGCACATCACACATGAGGTGCATGAGGGGAGCTGTGCGAGAGTCTCAGTGCTGGAACACAAGATGAGTGGCACATCACATATGAGGTGCATGAGGGGAGCTGTGCTAAAGCCTCAGCGCTGGAACACAAGATGAGTGGCATATCACACATGAGGTACATGAGGGGAGCTGTGTGAGCCTCAGCGCTGGAATGGAAGAGGAGAGCCTCAGTGCTGGAACACAAGATGAGAGGCACATCACACATGAGGTCCATGAGGGGAGCTGTGAGAGAGCCTCAGAGCTGGAACACAAGATGAGTGGAACATCACACATGAGGTACATGAGGGGAGCTGTGTGAGCCTCAGCGCTGGAACACAAGATGAGGGGCACATCACACATGAGGTGCATGAGGGGAGCTGTGCGAGAGCCTCAGCGCTGGAATACAAGGTGAGTGGCACATCACACATGAGGTGCATGAGGGGAGCTGTGCGAGAGCCTCAGTGCTGGAACACAAGATAAGTGGCACATTGTTAGACGGACCGGGAGGGTCGGCCGAGGACAAGGGGAGAGGTCTCCGGGGAGAGCCGTCTCCAGCGATCGTACAGACAAGTAACTTCCCCCCCACAGATGTACACCACACAAGGATAGGATTTAACGTTCTTTACAAGCGATTTCTTAAGGTACGATGGAATGGTACAAGGAGGTCTGGACTCAGGGGTCCCCTCGATTCTAGTCTCTTGGTTTGGGAAAGGGGGTAGCGGGACAGTCTGGTTACCAATCTGGTAGATGCGATGATGGATAGCTCACAATCCTCGAGCTCGGTGTTCTAGCTGGGATGGGCCGCGGCAGCGCCAGCAGGTCCCGGTGAAGATGGTCGTTACACGGTTCGCGGCAGCGCCAGCAGGTCCCGATGAAGGTGGTCGGTACACGGTCCGCGGCAGCGCCAGCAGGTCCCGATGAAGGTGGTGGTTACAACGGTCCGCGGCAGCGCCAGCAGGTCCCGACAAAGGTAGTAGTTACAACGGGCCGCGGCAGCGCCAGCAGGTCCCAACGAGGATGTAGGATGTAGAAGGCCGCGGCAGCGCCAGCAGGCAGGACGACAGTTTCACAAGGCAGGGCTACGGCAGCGCCGGTAGTCCGTCAAGGATGAGTTCTTCTCGGTGTCTCTCGACTCCAGGATACAACTGCCTTCCTGCTCTGGAGCTGCCCTAGTTATAGGTCTGGCGCCCTTTGATGTCCGGACCCTCGCACTTGGAGGTCGGGAGGTCCGGGATGAGGGAGTCCAGACACTCAGCAGGGGGGTGGAGCCAGCGCCCGGGGGAGCTGGAGGGCTATCGGCACCTGGCGGGGGAGAGCCATCGACACTTCTTTCTCCCATCGACCTGCCAAGTGGTCCGTTCACCTCCTGGGTGGATGGTGGTGCCGGGATGTTGGGGCCTGGCCAGGCCCAGGGTTAGGGTCGAGCTGAGGCCATGCGGCCTCGTGGTGCAGTGTCCAAGATGGCGGCTGGTCCGGCCGGGGGAGCCGGTAGTGGTTCGGCCCCATGATACATAGATGTCCGGGGGCAGGAGTTCCGTCGGGAGACGGGGTGCGGGTGATTTCTGTGGGTAACACCTGGAGGGCCGGGGCTTGGGCCCTGTCATGCGGGGAGGGAGCAAGCCCTTCATGTGGCCTGTCCAACATGCGTCCCCCCCAGCTGAAGGCGGGGAGAGTCACCCATCCTCTTGGGGACTCTCCTCGTCGAGGCGGAAAAAGCGTGACAGGCCATCTGCGTTGGCGTGGTCTTGGCCCGGTCGATGTTCCACAGTGAAGTCCATCCCCTGCAGGGAGATGGACCAGCGCAATAGTTTGGGGTTTTCCCCCCGCATCTGCATTAGCCACTGCAGGGGTCGATGATCTGTTTGCACCCGGAAGTGGGTACCGAAGAGATAGGGCCGGAGCTTTTTGAGTGCCCACACCACGGCGAAGGCCTCCCTCTCGATTGTGCTCCAGCGCTGTTCTCGGGCCAGGAGGCGTCTGCTGATGAAGGCCACCGGTTGGTCAAGGCCCTCGGAGTTCAGCTGGGAGAGGACCGCCCCGATGCCATGGTCGGAGGCATCCATTTGCACAATGAATTCCCGACTGTAATCGGGGGCCTGGAGCACAGGGGCAGTGCACAGGGCGGCCTTCAGCTTCTCGAAGGCCGCTTGACAGTCTGGTGTCCAGTTAATCTTTTTCGGGTGGTTTTTGGATGTGAGTCCCGTGAGGGGCCCCACAATGCTGCCATAGTCCCTCACGAACCGCCGGTAGTAGCCGGTGAGCCCCAAGAAGGCTCGGACCTCGGTCTGCGTGACTGGGGGCTGCCAGGACTGGATGGCAGCGATTTTGAGTTGTAGAGGGGCCACCAGGCCGCTTCCCACCTGGTGTCCGAGGTAGGTCACTGATCCCTGACCAATTTGGCATTTGCCGGCCTTGATTGTGAGGCCAGCCCGCTGGAGGGCCTGCAGGACCTCTCGGAGGTGGTGGAGGTGGTCGGACCAGTGGCGGCTGTATACAGCAATATCGTCCAGGTAGGCGGCGCTGAACTCCTCGAGCCCCGCCAAGACCTGGTTCACCAGTCGCTGAAAAGTAGCGGGGGCGTTCTTCATGCCGAAGGGCATGACCTTGAAGTGGTAGTGGCCATCGGGGGTAGAAAAGGCGGACCGTTCTTGGGCCCGGGGTGTGAGACCGATCTGCCAGTAGCCCGCTGTCAGGTCGAAGATGCTGAGGTAGCGGGCAGCCCCCATGCGGTCGATCAGTTCATCCGCTCGGGGGATGGGGTGAGCGTCGGTCCTGGTGACAGCATTCAAACCCCGATAGTCAACGCAGAATCGGAGTTCAGGAGTGGTGCCGGGGGCAGCAGCCTTGGGGACCAGCACGACCCGGCTGGCCCAGGGGCTATCCGAGGGCTAGATGACCCCGAGCGTGAGCACCTTGGATACTTCTTCTTGGATACAGGCCCGCACCCGATCTGGTACGCGGTATGCCCGGTGTCTGATAGGGGGACTGTCCCCAGTGTCCACGTCGTGCAAGCACCAGGGGGTGACTCCTGGGGTGAGGGAGAACAAGGTAGCAAACTGCAGCAGGAGGTCCCGGCAGCCTTGGCGCTGCTCTGGGGTGAGGGCATCGGAGAGCCGGACCCCGTCCACGGAACCATCTTTCTCCTGAGTCCTTAGGAAATCAGGGAGAGGCTCGGAGTCTTCTTCCGCCCCACTGTCCGTAGCCATCAGGAGGCTGAGCTCCGAGCGCACAAAGTGGGGCTTGAGTCTGTTAGCGTGGAGGACCCGGAGGGGGTTCCGGGGAGATTCCATATCGATGAGATAGGTGACGGGGCTCTTGCGTTCGACCACTTTGAAGGGCCCCGTCCACTTGTCCTGCAAGGCACATGGTTCGGTGGGGGACATCACCCACACTTGTTGACCAGGTTCGAATTCGACGGAGGAGGCATTTTGATCGTACCATTTTTTCATGTCCTCCTGACTGGCCTCAAGATTCGCTTTTGCCATTTCCCTGAACCGCCGGGTCTGATTGCGTAGTGTCAGGAGGTACTTGAAGACGTCTGGAGGGGTTTTGAGGGGGGCCATCTCCCAACCTTCTTTGACTAGGCTGAGGGGTCCTCGCACAGGGTGCCCGTACAAGAGTTCGAAAGGGCTGAAGCCGAGGGACTTCTGGGGAACTTCTCGATAGGCGAAGAGGAGACACGGAAGTAGTACATCCCACTGGCGACGGAGGGGCTCTTCCAATCCCCCAATCATTCCCTTGAACGTGCGGTTGAATCGTTCAACTAGTCCGTTTCCTTGAGGGTGATAGGGGGTCGTGAATTGGTAGGTGACCCCGCACTGTTGCCAGAGGGACTTCATATATTTCGAAATAAAGTTTGTGCCTCTGTCGCTGACGACTTCTCGGGGGAAGCCCACCCGGGAGAAGATCCCCATTAAGGCCCGGCCGACCACCGGGGCTGTTACAGTTCGCAGGGGCACAGCCTCGGGGTAGCGGGTGGCGTGGTCCACCAG
This sequence comes from Triturus cristatus, assembly GCF_964204655.1. Taxonomy (NCBI): domain Eukaryota; kingdom Metazoa; phylum Chordata; class Amphibia; order Caudata; family Salamandridae; genus Triturus; species Triturus cristatus. The sequence continues at coordinate 417,515,299 of NC_140593.1, forward strand.
TACCAGGATGAACCGATGTCCTTGTGCTGTACGGGGGTCCAGGGGCCCCACAATGTCTATTCCCACCCTCTCGAACGGGGTGGTGACAACTGGGAAGGGTTGCAGAGGTGCTTTGAGTCTGCGGCCGCTCTTCCCGCTGGCCTGGCACGTGGGGCAGGACCGGCAGTGGTGGAGGACGTCGTTCCTCATCTTCGGCCAGAAAAAGTGGTTCACCAGGCGACTGTAGGTTTTGTCCTGGCCCAGGTGTCCAGCCAGAGGGACATCGTGGGCCAAATTTAGCAGGAAGTCTCTAAAACGGAGGGGCACCACCAGCACTCGACTGGCCCCTAACTCCGCGATTCTCTGTTCACTGTATAACAAGTCGTTGTCCCAATAGATCCAGTGAGCACCGGTGGTGTCCCCTGCGCTCTGGGCGAGGGCTTGCTGGCGGAGTCCCTCGAGGGAGGGACAGGTCTTCTGCTCTTGGCGGAAATGTTCCTGGGTGGGCCCCCCTTCTTGACGCCACTGAGCCAGGTCGGGAAGGACCGGGGGCTGGGCTACCCCTTCGGGGGTCTGCTCTGGGGGGTCGGTATAGTCGGTGTCCTCTACGGGAGCGATCGGGGGAGGAGGTGCAGGCCATTCTGGTTCTTCGGGTCGGGGGATGGCACGGGCGGCCATGGACCGGGTGGTTACGCACGCCCAGTCTGGGAGGCCCAACATCCCCAGGTGTTCTCTTCTCTCAACGGCGGCCCACGGGGAACTCTCAAGATCATTCCCCAGGAGACAGTCCACGGGGGCATCATCCCGGACCGTCACCTTCAACATGCCGGAGACTCCTCCCCATTCGAAGGGGACGCAGGCCATCCGACATAGACTCTCTGAATTGTCGGCTGAACGGACGGGGCAGAGAATGTTCGGCAGGATCTGCTCTGGTTTTACCAGGTGACAGCGGACGGCCGTCACACTGGCCCCCGTGTCGCGTAGTGCTTCGGCCTGGCGTCCATTAATGTTCACCCACTGACTGTATTTTCTGGTGTTGGCGGGTAGGGGAGCCCGCGGGACCATGTCTTTTCCCCCTAGGCACGCTAGAACCATGGCAGCCGGTTCCCACTCTTGTTGTGCCTGCTCGTATTCTTCTTGTTCTTCGGAGATTTGTTCTCCCCCCAGGGCGGCGGCAGCTACCTGGCGGGGTTTTGGAGTTTGGTTCTGTGGACAGTTCGGGTCATTGGCGTAGTGGCCGACTCGCTGGCATCGGTGACACGTGACGTTGGCTCGGAACCCCGGGCGCATCGGGGGGTTGCCCCGGCCGGCCGGGGGCGGGGTGCTGGCAGCGGGAGCGGCCGGGATGGTGTCTCTTCCTCGTCCCTGGCCTCCTCCTCCTCCTCGGGGACGGTGCTGACCTTGGTTGTTCCGGTTCTGTTCGTGTGGCCCTCTCCGGCCCACTCTGGTGCTTTCCCACCGGTCAGCTTCGGCGGCGAGTTGCCGTGGGTCAGTCAATTTACTGTCGAGGAGGTGCTGCCTGAGCTCGACGAAGCAGTTGTTAGAGAGGTGCTCCACACCATGAGATTAAAAAGTTGCTCGTAGGTCGTTACGTGGCTTCCCTTGATCCAACCCTCGAAGGCTCGGCTGAAATAGTTGACATATTCCACCCAAGTTGTACCCGGGATCCGGGTGCAGTCTCGAAACCTCTGGCGGTACATTTCGGGTGTGAGCCCATATCGGGTGAGTAGGGCAGCCTTCATGTGGTCATAGGATGACATCTGATGGTCTGGGAGCTGTAGCAGGGCATCGCGGCCTTCGTTGACGAACCTCCCCCACAGGCCGGCTCCCCAGTCACTTCGATCGATCCGGTGGGAGGTCATGGCGATCTCGTAGGCCTTGAACCACTGTTGTATGTCGTCCTCTCGGACATATTCTCGAACGACATCCTTGGGGATGTGGACTTTCTTTTCTGTCGCTCCCGGGGTGCGCGGTCGCTCGGGCACCTCCAGTTCTTTGTTCTGCTTCCGTAGGTCTATTTCTGCCAGTTTGCGCTCGTGTTCGTATGCTAACCTCTTTTCTTCGAGCTCTCTCTGTCTCTGTTTTTCTTCCCGTTCCTCTCGGAGCCGCAGATGTTCTAGGTTCAGTTTTTGCTCGGCTAATTTTAGTTCACCGTCCATTTTGAGCCGTGCCATTTCTAACTCATGTAGCCTGTTTTTCTCTCTTTCTTGGATCTCTTCCTGCGAGAGGCTCGTTCCTCGCTCCTCGGGAGCCGTGGCGTTCCTCTCTGATGCGGCCATGTTTCGGTCTGGGGATCTGGCGACCCCGGTTTCTGCCCACGACTCAATGGCGTGCTTGAAATCGTCCTTGGTACTCAGGCCGGTGGTAGCAATGCCTAGTTCCATGCAGAATTGTTTCAGTTCACGATGGCTGTATTCTTCCAATTTCTCCATCTGGAATTTCTCGGTGGATCCGCTCTCTTTGGTTGACATTGTGGTTTTGTCGTGGGGTGAACTACTCTCTGTACGATTACGCGTTGATTCGGATCGCGCCGCTGGCCACCAATGTTAGACGGACCGGGAGGGTCGGCCGAGGACAAGGGGAGAGGTCTCCAGGGAGAGCCGTCGCCAGCGATCGTACAGACGAGTAACTTCCCCCCCACAGATGTACACCACACAAGGATAGGATTTAACGTTCTTTATAAGCGATTTCTTAAGGTACGATGGAATGGTACAAGGAGGTCTGGACTCAGGGGTCCCCTCGATTCTAGTCTCTTGGTTTGGGAAAGGGGGTAGCGGGACAGTCTGGTTACCAATCTGGTAGATGCGATGATGGATAGCTCACAATCCTCGAGCTCGGTGTTCTAGCTGGGATGGGCCGCGGCAGCGCCAGCAGGTCCCGGTGAAGATGGTCGTTGCACGGTCCGCGGCAGCGCCAGCAGGTCCCGATGAAGGTGGTCGGTACACGGTCCGCGGCACCGCCAGCAGGTCCCGATGAAGGTGGTGGTTACAACGGTCCGCGGCAGCGCCAGCAGGTCCCGACAAAGGTAGTAGTTACAACGGGCCGCGGCAGCGCCAGCAGGTCCCAACGAGGATGGAGGATGTAGAAGGCTGCGGCAGCGCCAGCAGGCAGGACGACAGTTTCACAAGGCAGGGCTACGGCAGCGCCGGTAGTCCGTCAAGGATGAGTTCTTCTCGGTGTCTCTCGACTCCAGGATACAACTGCTTTCCTGCTCTGGAGCTGCCCTAGTTATAGGTCTGGCGCCCTTTGATGTCCGGACCCTCGCACTTGGAGGTCGGGAGGTCCGGGATGAGGGAGTCCAGACACCCAGCAGGGGGGTGGAGCCAGCGCCCGGGGGAGCTGGAGGGCGATCGGCACCTGGCGGGGGAGAGCCATCGACACTTCTTTCTCCCATCGACCTGCCAAGTGGTCCGTTCACCTCCTGGGTGGATGGTGGTGCCGGGATGTCGGGCCCTGGCCAGGCCCAGGGTTAGGGTCGAGCTGAGGCCATGCGGCCTCGTGGTGCAGTGTCCAAGATGACGGCTGGTCCGGCCGGGGGAGCCGGTAGTGGTTCGGCCCCATGATACATAGATGTCCGGGGGCAGGAGTTCCGTCGGGAGACGGGGTGCGGGTGATTTCTGTGGGTAACACCTGGAGGGCCGGGGCTTGGGCCCTGTCATGCGGGGAGGGAGCAAGCCCTTCATGTGGCCTGTCCAACACACATCACATATGAGGTGAATGAGGGGAGCTGTGCTAGAGCCTCAGCACTGGAACACAAGATGAGTGGCACATCACACATGAGGGGAGCTGTGTGAGCCTCGCCGCTGGAACACAAGATGAGTGGCACATCACACATGTGGTGCATGAGGGGAGCTGTGTTAGAGTATCAGCATTGGAACGGAAGATGAGTAGCACATCACACATGAGGTGCATGAGGGGAGCTGTGAGAGAGCCTCAGTGCTGGAAGACAAGATGAGTGGCACATCACACATGAGGTGCATGAGGGGATATGTGTGAGCCTCAGCGCTGGAACGGAAGATGAATAGCACATCACACACGAAGTGCATGAGGGGAGCTGTTTGAGCCTCAGCGCTGGAACAGAAGATGAGTGGCACATCACACATGAGGTGCATGAGGGGAGCTGTGCGAGAGCCTCAGCGCTGGAATTCAAGGTGAGTGGCACATCACACATGAGGTGCATGAGGGGAGCTGTGCGAGAGTCTCAGTGCTGGAACACAAGATGAGTGGCACATCACATATGAGGTGCATGAGGGGAGCTGTGCTAAAGCCTCAGCGCTGGAACACAAGATGAGTGGCACATCACACATGAGGTACATGAGGGGAGCTGTGTGAGCCTCAGCACTGGAATGGAAGATGAGAGCCTCAGCGCTGGAACACAAGATGAGAGGCACATCACACATGAGGTGCATGAGGAGAGCTGTGCGAGAGCCTCAGAGCTGGAACACAAGATGAGTGGCACATCATACATGAGGTACATGAGGGGAGCTGTGTGAGCCTCAGCGCTGGAACACAAGATGAGTGGCACATCACACATGAGGTGTATGAGAGAAGCTGTGCGAGAGCCTCAGCGCTGGAATACAAGGTGAGTGGCACATCACACATGAGGTGCATGAGGGGAGCTGTGCGAGAGCCTCAGTGCTGGAACACAAGATGAGTGGCACATCACATATGAGGTGCATGAGGGGAGCTGTGCTAGAGCCTCAGCGCTGGAACACAAGATGAGTGGTACATCACACATGAGGTACATGAGGGGAGCTGTTTGAGCCTCAGCGCTGGAATGGAAGATGAGAGCCTCAGCGCTGGAACACAAGATGAGAGGCACATCACACATGAGGTGCATGAGGGGAGCTGTGCGAGAGCCTCACAGCTGGAACACAAGATGAGTGGCACATCACACATGAGGTATATGAGGGGAGCTGTGTGAGCCTCAGCGATGGAACACAAGATGAGTGGCACATCACACATGTGGTGCATGAGGGGAGCTGTGTGAGAGTCTCAGCATTGGAACGGAAGATGAGTAGCACATCACACATGAGGTGCATGAGCGGAGCTGTGAGAGAGCCTTAGCGCTGGAAGACAAGATGAGTGGCACATCACACATGAGGTGCAAGAGGGGAGATATGTGAGCCTCAGCCCTGGAACGGAAGATGAGTGGAACACCACACATGAGGGGCATGAGGGGAGCTGTGTGAGAGTCTCAGCACTGGAACAGAAGATGAGTGGCACATCACACATGAGAGGCACGAGGGGAGCTATGCGAGTGTCTCACTGTTGGAAGACAAGATGAGTGGCACATCACACATGAGGTGCATGAGCGGAGCTGTGCGAGAGCCTCAGCACTGGAATGCAAAGTGAGTGGCACATCACACATGAGGTGCATGAGGTGAGCTGTGCGAAAGCCAAGGGGCTGGAACACAAGATGAGTGGCACATCAAACATGAGCTGCATGAGGAGAGCTGTGCTAGAACCTCAGCGCTGGAACACAAGATGAGTGGCACATCACACATGAGGTATATGAGGGGAGCTGTGTGAGCCTCAGCACTGGAAAGGAAGATGAGAGCCTCATCGCTGGAACACAAGATGAGAGGCACATCACACATGAGGTGCATGAGGGGAGCTGTGCGAGAGCCTCAGAGCTGGAACACAAGATGAGTGGCACATCACACATGAGGTGCATTGGTGGAGCTGTGCGAGAGCCTCAGAGCTAGAACACAATATGAGTGGCACATCACACATGAGGTACATGAGGGGAGCTGTGTTTGTCTCAGCAGTGGAAGGAAGATGAGTGGCACATACCGCATGAGGTGCATGAGGGTATCTGTGTGAGCCTCAGCGCTGGAACGGAAGATGAGTAGCACATCACACATGAGGTGCATGAGGGGAGCTGTGAGAGATCCTCAGCGCCGGAACACAAGATGAGTGACATATCACACGAGGTACAATAGGGGAGCTGTGGGAGTCTCAGTGCTGGAACACAAGATGAGTGGCACATCATACACGAGGTGCATGAGGGGAGCTGTGCGAGCCTAAGTGCTGGAACGGAAGACGAGTAGCACATCACACATGAGGTGCATGAGGGGAGTTGTGCGAGAGCCTCAGCGCTGGAACACCAGATGAGAAGAACATCATAGATGAGGTACGTGAGGGGATCTGTGTGAGCCTCTGCGCTGGAACACAAGACGAGTGGCACACCACATATGAGGTGCATGAGGGAAGCTGTGGGAGACCCTCAGCACTGGAACACAAGATGAGTGGCACATCACACATGAAGTACATGAGGGGAGCTGTGTTTGAGTCTCAGCAGTGGAACGGAAGATGAGTGGCACATCTCGCAGGAGGTGCATGAGGGGGGCTGTGTGAGCCTCAGTGCTGGCACACAAGATGAGTGGCACATCACACATGAGGTGCATGAGGGGAGCTGTGAGAGAGTATCAGCACTGGAACGGAAGATGAGTAGCACATCACACATGAGGTGCATGAGGGGAGTTATGAGAGAGCCTCAGCACTGGAACACAAGATGAGTGGCACATCACAAATGAGGTACATTAGGGGAGCTGTGGTAGCCTCAGTGCTGGAACACAAGATGAGTGGCAAATCACACATGAGGTGCATGGGGGGAGCTGTGTGAGCCTCAGCGCAGGAAGGGAAGATGAATAGCACATCACACACAAAGTTTATGAGGGGAGCTGTGTGAGCCTCAGCGCTGAAACACAAGATGAGTGACACATCACACATGAGGTGCCTGAGGAGAGCTGTGCCAGAGTCTCAGCGCTGGAACACAAGATGAGTGGTACATCACACATGAGGTGCATGAGGAGAGCTGTGCGAGAGCCTCAGTGCTGGAACACAAGATGAGTGGCACATCACACATGAGGTACATGAGGGGAGCTGTGTGAGCCTCAGCGCTGGAATGGAAGAGGAGAGCCTCAGTGCTGGAACACAAGATGAGAGGCACATCACACATGAGGACCATGAGGGGAGCTGTGAGAGAGCCTCATAGCTGGAACACAAGTTGAGTGGAACATCACACACGAGGTACATGAGGGGAGCTGTGTGAGCCTCAGCGCTGGAACACAAGATGAGTGGCACATCACACATGAGGTGCATGAGGGGAGTTGTGCGAGAGCCTCAGGGTGGAATACAAGGTGAGTGGCACATCACACATGAGGTGCATGAGGGGAGCTGTGCGAGAGCCTCAGTGCTGGAACTCAAGATAAGTGGCACATCACATATGATGTGAATGAGGGGAGCTGTGCTAGAGCCTCAGCACTGGAACACAAGATGAGTGGCACATCACACATGAGGTACATGAGGGGAGCTGTGTGAGCCTCGCCGCTGGAACACAAGTTGAGTGGCACATCACACATGTGGTGCATGAGGGGAGCTGTGTTAGAGTCTCAGCATTGGAACGGAAGATGAGTAGCACATCACACATGAGGTGCATGAGGGGAGCTGTGAGAGAGCGTCAGTGCTGGAAGACAAGATGAGTGGCACATCACACATAAGGTGCATGAGGGGAGATGTGTGAGCCTCAGCGCTGGAACGGAAGATGAATAGCACATCACACACGAAGTGCATGAGGGGAGCTGTGTGAGCCTCAGCGCTGGAACACAAGATGAGTGGCACATCACACATGAGGTGCATGAGGGAAGCTGTGCGAGAGCCTCAGCGCTGGTATACAAGGTGAGTGGCACATCACACATGAGGTGCATGAGGGGAGCTGTGCGAGAGCCTCAGTGCTGGAACACAAGATGAGTGGCGTTTCACATATGAGGTGCATGAGGGGAGCTGTGCTAGAGCCTCAGCGCTGGAACACAAGATGAGTGGTACATCACACATGAGGTACATGAGGGGAGCTGTGTGAGCCTCAGCGCTGGAATGGAAGATGAGAGCCTCAGCACTGGAACACAAGATGAGAGGCACATCACACATGAGGTGCATGAGGGGAGCTGTGCGAGAGCCTCAGAGCTGGAACACACGATGAGTGGCAAATCACACACGTGGTGCATGAGGGGAGCTGTGTGAGAGTCTCAGCATTGGAACGGAAGATGAGTAGCACATCACACATGAGGTGCATGAGGGAAGCTGTGAGAGAGCCTTAGCGCTGGAAGACAAGATGAGTGGCACATCACACATGAGGTGCAAGAGGGGAGATATGTGAGCCTCAGCCCTGGAACGGAAGATGAGTGGAACACCACACATGAGGGGCATGAGGGGAGCTGTGTAAGAGTCTCAGCACTGGAACAGAAGATGAGTGGCACAACAAACATGAGGGGCACGAGGGGAGCTATGCGAGTGTCTCACTGTTGGAACACTAGTTGAGCGGCACATCACACATGAGGTGCATGAGGGGAGCTGTGCGAGAGCCTCAGCGATGGAACACAAGATGAGTGGCACATCACACATGAGGTGCCTGAGGAGAGCTGTGCCAGAGTCTCAGCGCTGGAACACAAGATGAGGGGCACATGACACATGAGGTGCATGAGCGGAGCTGTGCGAGAGCCTCAGCACTGGAATGCAAAGTGAGTGGCACATCACACATGAGGTGCATGATGTGAGCTGTGCGAAAGCCAAGGGGCTGGAACACAAGATGAGTGGCACATCAAACATGAGCTGCATGAGGAGAGCTGTGCTAGAACCTCAGCGCTGGAACACAAGATGAGTGGCACATCACACATGAGGTATATGAGGGGAGCTGTGTGAGCCTCAGCACTGGAACGGAAGATGAGAGCCTCATCGCTGGAACACAAGATGAGTGGCACATCACACATGAGGTGCATGAGGGGAGCTGTGCGAGAGCCTCAGAGCTGGAACACAATATGAGTGGCACATCACACATGAGGTACGAGGGGAGCTGTGTTTGAGTATCAGCAGTGGAACGGAAGATGAGTGGCACATCTCGCATGAGGTGCATGAGGGGAGCTGTGTGAGCCTCAGCGCTGGAACACAAGATGAGTGGCACATCACACATGAGGTGCATGAGGGGAGCTGTGTGAGAGTCTCAGCACTGGAACGGAAGATGAGTAGCACATCACACATGAGGTGCATGAGGGGAGTTATGAGAGAGCCTCAGCACTGGAACACAAGATGAGTGCCACATCACAAATGAGGTACATTAGGGGAGCTGTGGGAGCCTCAGCCCTGGAATACAAGATGAGTGGCAAATCACACATAAGGTGCATGGGGGAGCTGTGTGAGCCTCAGCGCTGGAACACAAGATGAGTGGCACATTGTAACGCCCTGAACGTCTCAGGATCGTTTAACAGACACGACAATGAGGACGCAACCACTTGTGAAGGGTTAGTTCTTTTAATGAAGGCAAATAAAATACAAAGAACAAACAAAAGTTATAGTCACTGGAATCCTCCAGGCTAAGTACGTTACCAGCCCACAGCACGGATGGTCCTAACCGTCCTCTGCATATACGCCGATCCCGGCGTATGCCAACAGAGGGCAGAAATGAAATGGCCGACAATGCCAATCGGTAGGCTGTGAGGGGCACGAAGAGTGTTGGGGAGAATCAAGGAGTCAGGGAAACACCCAGCCGGGGTCTCTACCTGAAGGGAGCAGCCGCTCAACCTCTTCCTCAGACTGCACCGGGACGCGGAGTCACCTCCTGGTGATGCGTCACCGATACCCCAATCACAAGCAAGAAGACTGAACCGAGAGCAGCCGCTCGATCGATCCTGTGGACTTCCGAGTCTGTAACGCGGCAAACACCTCCTGGTGTACGTTACAGCTGGCAGTCCCTGTGTCTCTGGTCGGGCTGGGAGTTACGACTCCAACCAGCAAAAGCGCCACTGCGCTTGGACTCAGCCGAGTCAAAAAGCGAAGCTCAATGGTTGACCGGTAGAGCTTCCGGGTCCTTCACAGGTGACGATGGGGCAAGACACGGCCCAGGGAGTAACGACTCGACCTACCTCCGTTCTTGCCTTACTGGAGCACCACTCCGGAACACTGCTCTTCACGAAGCAGGTACGTCGGTGTAAACACAATATCCGACAGCCTTGTACCTCCCGGTTCCTCCCTTTATAGGGCGTGTTTTCCTTGAGTTATGTAACAGCTCTCCTGTTTACATAAGGGCGTGTTTCCCTTGAGTTATGTAACAGCTCTCCTGTTTACATAAGGGCGTGTTTCCCTTGAGTTATGTAACAGCTCTCCTGTTTACATAAGGGCGTGTTTCCCTTGAGTTATGTAACAGCTCTCCTGTTTACATAAGGGCGTGTTTCCCTTGAGTTATGTAACAGCTCTCCTGTTTACATAACCTCTCAACCGCTAAGCATCCTGGGAGATGTAGTCCGTTTTCGCTGGTTACCGTTTTCCTCCCCTCGTATGACAGGAATTCTTGACACACATCACATATGAGGTGCCTGAGGAGAGCTGTGCCAGAGTCTCAGCGCTGGAACACAAGATGAGTGGCACATCACACATGAGGTGCATGAGGGGAGCTGTGCGAGAGCCTCAGCGCTGGAATACAAGGTGAGTGGCACATCACACATGAGGTGAATGAGGGGAGCTGTGTGAGAGTCTCAGTGCTGGAACACAAGATGAGTGGCACATCACATATGAGGTGCATGCGGGGAGATGTGTTTGAGTCTGAGCAGTGGAACGGAAGATGAGTGGCACATCTCGCATGAGGTGCATGAGGGGAGCTGTGTGAGCCTCAGCGCTGGAACACAAGAGGAGTGGCACATCACACATGAGGTGCATGAGGGGAGCTGTGTGAGAGTCTCAGCACTGGAACGGACGATGAGTAGCACATCACACATGAGGTGCATGAGGGGAGTTATGAGAGAGCCTCAGCACTGGAACACAAGATGAGTGCCACATCACAAATGAGGTACATGAGGGGAGCTGTGTGAGCCTCAGCGCTGGAACACAAGATGAGTGGCACATCATACATGAGGGGAGCTGTGTGAGCCTCAGCGCTGGAACACAAGATGAGTGGCACATCACACATGAGGTGCATGAGGGAAGCTGTGCGAGAGCCTCAGCGCTGGAATACAAGGTGAGTGGCACATCACACATGAGGTGCATGAGGGGAGCTGTGCGAGAGTCTCAGTGCTGGAACACAAGATGAGTGGCACATCACATATGAGGTGCATGAGGGGAGCTGTGCTAAAGCCTCAGCGCTGGGACACAGGATGAGTGGCACATCACACATGAGGTACATGAGGGGAGCTGTGTGAGCCTCAGCGCTGGAATGGAAGATGAGAGCCTCAGCGCTGGAACACAAGATTAGAGGCACATCACACATGAGGTCCATGAGGAGAGCTGTGCGAGAGCCTCAGAGCTGGAACACAAGATGAGTGGCACATCACACATGAGGTATATGAGGTGTTGGAGGGAGGCCCACCGGGTAGTCAGGGAGGCTATTCCGGGGCACCTTCCTACCGCAAAGTTATAGCCGAGCGCCGCTGAGAAGCCCCCTCGGGGAGGTCTTTCTTCTATGATCGTACTAGGCCCAGCAACACCACCACACAGGACTCAATATCAGTTGCGTGACTTGGTTCTTTATCAGCAGTAATACGTTCAATATTTACAGTGGGATCGAGGGATCCGGTAAGAGTCTCAATGTCTGTTAGAGGGATAGGGTAGCGGGACAGTCTTAGTACCAACCAGGTACGGGAGGGCTCTGCGCCAGACCTTGAGTGCTGGTCTCAGACCGGCTCGGACGTGGGGAGCCGCGACGGCGTCTGCAGGGCTCGGGTGGCAGTTCCGCTTAGGTCGAGCCGCGACGCAGTCAGCAGGGCTCCGGTGGTAGGTCCGCTTCGGTCGAGCCGCGACAAGGTCAGCTGGGCTCTGATGGTAATGTTCAACAAGGTCGGGCCGCGACAGCGTCAGCAGGGCCCCAAAGGTTCGTGAAGGTCTTTAAGCACGGTGGAGCCGGTACGTCGTCAGCAGGGCTCAAGTGGTGGGTTCAGGGTGAGTCTTCTTCCGTAGGGTCAGCCGCGATCCGATCAGCAGGGCTCTTGACTCCTGGATACAACTACTGTCCTGTTGTCGGGTCGCCCCAGATATAGGACGGGAGCCCTTTGATGTCCGGACCCTTGTGCCCGGAGGGGGCGGAGAGGCCGAGTAGGGAGCGGCCAGACGCCCAGCAGGAGAGGCGCCAGGCCCCAGAGAGCTGTGGGGCGATCGCACCTAGGTGTGGAAGGACGGTTGGGGGTCCCATCGATACTGCCCTCCGCCGGGAGTGGGAAGGGCTCACGTGGTATCCCCCGGGCCAGGGGTTGGCGTCTCGATGTCGGGCCTCGCTGGGACCGAGGCCGGGTAGAGCAGGGTCACGCAGGTGGTCACATGAAGTGACGTATAATCCAAAATGGAGGAGCCCCGATGTGCATGGGACCTCGTGCGGCTTAGCGCGGGGAAACAGGACCACGCCACGAGGCCGGCTCCCACATGCGTCCCCCCCAGCTGAAGGCAGGGAGAGTCACCCATCTCCTTGGGGGTTCTCCTCGCCGAGGCGGAAGAATCGGGACAGGCCGTCAGCATTGGCGTGGTCGTTGCCGGGCCGGTGTTCTACAGTGAAGTCCATCCCTTGCAGCGAGATGGACCAGCGTAACAGCTTGGGGTTCTCGCCCCGCATTTGTATGAGCCACCGCAAGGGCCGGTGGTCAGTCTGGACCCTGAAGTGGGTGCCGAAGAGGTAGGGCCGGAGCTTCTTGAGAGCCCATACCGCGGCGAAGGCCTCCCGCTCGATGGTGCTCCACCTCTGTTCTCGCGGCAGCAGTCGGCGGCTGATAAAGGCCACCGGTCGGTCGAGGCCCTTGGCGTCCAGCTGGCAGAGGACCGCCCCGACCCCGTACTCCGATGCATCGGTCTGGACTACAAATTCCTTGCTGTAGTCGGGGGCCTGTAGCACAGGGGCAGCGCACATGGCCGCCTTGAGAGCATCAAACGCGGTCTGACAGCGGGGCGTCCAGTGCACCGCCTTGGGCTGTTTCTTTGAAGTGAGTTCCGTAAGGGGGCCCACAATGCTGCCATAATCCTTGATGAATCGTCGGTAGTAGCCTGTGAGGCCCGGACAGCGTTTTGGGTTGCGGGGGGCTCCCACGCCTGGATGGCATCGACTTTTAACTGGAGGGGCGCCACCTGGCCACTCCCCACCTGGTGGCCCAGATAGGTCACAGATCCTTGACCGATCTGGCATTTACTGGCCTTAATGGTGAGCCCGGCTCTTTGGAGAGCGGCCAGGACTTCCCCAAGGTGTCCTAGGTGCGCGGCCCAGTGGTCGCTGAAGACAGCAATGTCATCGAGGTAGGCCGCGCTGAAGGCTTCTAGTCCGGCCAGGACCTTGTTTACTAGCCTCTGAAAGGTCGCTGGGGCGTTCTTCATACCGAAGGGCATTACCCGAAAGTGATAGTGCCCATCGGGGGTGGAGAAGGCTGATCGTTCTTGGGCGCCGGGAGTGAGCTTGATCTGCCAGTACCCAGCGGTGAGATCAAAGGTGCTTAGGTAGCGGGCGGCCCCTAAGCGATCGATCAGCTCGTCGGCTTGTGGCAAGGGGTGGGCATCGGTCTTGGTGACTGCGTTCAGGCCCCGGTAGTCGGCACAAAATCTGAGTTCGGTGGCCGTGCCGGGGGCGGCGGCCTTCGGCACCAAGACTACCGGGCTGGCCCATGGACTGTCGGAAGGCTCGATGACTCCGAGGGCGAGCATCTTGGCGACCTCGGTCTTTATGCAGGCTCGGACTCGGTCAGGTACTCTATAAACGCGGTGTCGTACAGGGGGGCTGTCCCCCGTGTCCACGTCGTGGACGCACCAGGGGGTCACCCCGGGCATGAGAGAGAAGAGGGCAGCGAAGGGTTGCAGCAGCTTCTGGCAATCATGGCGCTGTTCTGGTGTCAGGGTGGCGGAGAGGCGGACGCCCTCCAAGGAGCCGTCTTGGCCCGTGGACCCCAGGAGGTCTGGTAGGGGCTCGGAGTCACTTTCGCCCCCATCGTCGGTAGCCAGCAGTAGGCTTAGTTCAGTTCGGGCAAAGTGGGGCTTGAGCCGGTTGGCGTGCAGGACCCGGAGGGGGTTCCTCGGGGACTCCATGTCGACCAGGTAGGTGACGGGGCTCTTCCTCTCAACTACCTTGAAGGGCCCGGTCCACTTGTCCTGCAGGGCGCAGGGGTCCACGGGTGACATGACCCAGACTTGCTGGCCCGGCTCAAACTCGACGGCTGAGGCATTTTCGTCATACCAGCGTTTCATGTCTTCTTGACTGGCTTCGAGGTTGGCTTCTGCCAGGGCCCGGAACTTCCGAGTCTGGTTCCGCAGGGTCAGGAGGTACAGGTAGACGTCGGGGGGGGGGGGCATCTTGGACGTTCGCCTCCCAGCCCTCCTTGACCAGGCTGAGGGGCCCTCGGACCGGGTGCCCATACAACAATTCGAAGGGGCTGAAGCCCAGGGATTTCTGTGGTACCTCCCGATAGGTGAACAGGAGGCAGGGCAGCAGGACATCCCATCTCCTCCTTAGGGGCTCTTCCAGGCCCTTGATCATCCCCTTCAGGGTTCGGTTGAACCGCTCGACCAGTCCGTTCCCCTGGGGGTGGTAAGGGGTGGTGAATTTATATGTGACCCCACATTGTTGCCAGAGGGATCTCATGTACTTCGAAATAAAGTTCGTACCCCTGTCGCTCACCACTTCTCGGGGGAACCCCACCCTGGAGAAGATGCCCATCAGGGCCCGGCCCACCACTGGAGCTGTCACAGTTCGGAGGGGGACGGCCTCTGGGTACCGGGTGGCGTGGTCGACCAGTACCAGGATGAAGCGGTGCCCCAGTGCAGTTCGGGGGTCGAGGGGCCCCACGATGTCGATTCCCACTCGTTCGAACGGGGTGTGGACGGCTGGAAATGGTTGGAGGGGGGCTTTCACTCGTCCCCCAGTCTTCCCGCTAGCTTGGCAGGTCGGGCAGGACCGGCAGTGCTGGTCCACGTCTCTTCTCATTCGGGGCCAATAGAAATGGGTCACGAGGCGGCTGTAAGTCTTGTCCCGCCCAAGATGTCCGGCGAGGGGCACGTCATGTGCCAGGTTCAGAAGGAACTCTCGAAATCGGAGGGGGACCACCAGCACCCGGCCGGCCCCTAGTTCGGCGACTTTCTGCTCGCTATACAATAAGTCATTGTCCCAATAGACCCAGTGGGTTCCCGTGGGGTCCCCCGCAGCCTGGGCGGCCGCTTGCTGTCGGGCCCCCTCGAGGGACGGGCAGGCCTTCTGCTCTTGCTGGAATTGTTCGCGGGTGGGGCCCCCATTGTGGCGCCACTGGGCCAGCTCGGGGATCTCGCTAAGGGGGGCGGCCTCGTTGGGAGAAAGTTCGGATGGCCCGGCCTCCTCGTCAGGTTCCTCCGTGCCGGAGGAGGTGGATAGTTCGGGGCCCGTCGGCTTGTCGGGCCGTGGCAGCGGCTGGTTGGGCGGTCATGGACCGAGTGGGGGCTGGCCCACTCGGGTAGTCCTAGCATCCCCAGATGCTCTCGGCGTTCCACCTGTGCCCAGGGTGAGCTCTCTAGGTCGTTCCCCAGGAGGCAGTCCACCGGGGCGTCGTCGCGGACAGTTACTTTTAGGGTGCCGGACACTCCTCCCCACTCGAAGGGGATCCTGGCCATCCGGCACATGCTCTCGGTGTTGTCCGCGGTCCGGACAGGGCATAGGACATGCGGCAGGATTTGTTCGGGGGTCACCAGATGGCAGCGGGCAGCGGTCACACTGGCCCCAGTGTCCCGGAGGGCCTCGGCCCGTCGCCCGTTGATGGTGACCCACTGTTGGTACTTCTGGGTGTTGCTGGGGATGGCGGCTCGGGGCACCATCTCTCGGGAGCCCAGGCATACAAGCGACATGGCAGCTGGTTCCCACTCGGGGGACCCGTCGGCGTGGTTTTCCTCCTCGTCTTCTCCCTCCCCCAAGGCTGCGGCGGCTATTTGTCGGGGAGGGGGCCCAGCGGTCCCGTTCCGTCGGTTCACGGGGCATGCCGGGTCACTGGCATAGTGGCCGGTCTGCTGACAGCCGAAGCAGGTCACTGTCGGTCGTGGTCCAGGCCGTGCGATAGGGGTCCCCCTTCGGCCCTGGGTCGGGGATGTGTGGTTGGTTGCTTGACCTCGTGGCGGGCTTCTAGGCGGCCCGACTGGGAATTCACCACTGCGGTGGGACCCCCTTCCTCCGCCTCGCTGGCGGGGAGGTCCCGTGGTACTCCGTGTGTAGTCCCCCACGGGGTTCCGGGGGACCCGGGTGTTGACCCATCGGTCCGCTTCGGCGGCGAGCTTCCGGGGCTCGGTCAGTTTACTGTCCAGGAGGTGTTGCCTTAGTTCCACAAAGCAGTTGTTGGCGAGGTGCTCCCAGACAATGAGGTCGAACAGTTCATTATATGAGGTGACCTTGCTTCCTTTTATCCATCCTTCCAACGCTCGGCTGAAGAAGTCCACGTATTCGATCCATGTGGTACCGGGGAGCTTCTTGCAGTCCCGGAAGCGTTGCCGGTACATCTCGGCTGACAGTCCGTAGCGTGTGAGTAGGGCTTCTTTCATGTGGTCGTATGAGGTCATCACCGCGTCGGGGAGTTGCAGCAGGGTATCCCGGCCCTCGCTGAGGAACCTCCCCCATAGGCCGGCACCCCAATCCTTCCGGGGTACCCGATGGGAGGTCATGGCTACTTCGTACGCTCGGAACCATTGCTGGATGTCGTCATTTTTATAGTACTCCTTGACGACATCCTTGGGGATGTTAACCTTTGGCTCGGTCAGGGGCAGAGCGTCCCGGGCTCCGGGGTTGCTGGCCTCCCCTGTTTTAGCTTTTAGTTCAAGTTCTTTAAGGCTCCTCTCGTGCTCGAGGGTTAGCCGTCTCTCCTCTAGTTCCCGATGCCTTTACTTTTCCTCGATTTCCTCTTGCAGCCGTAGTTGCTCCAAGGCTATCTTCTTCTCCGCCAGTAGGAGCTCACCGTCCAGCCGGAGTCGGGCGAGGTCCATTTTGTGTGTCTGGACTCTTTCCCGTTCTCGTATTTCTTCGTGGGAAAGGCTGGTGTCTGGGACGGTACGCTCCCCATCTGTCGGGGTCGTGGTCGGCAGGTTTCCGTCCCGGGCCGAGGTTCCTTCGGCTCGGGGTGGAGGGGTCTCGGGTTCTGCCCAGGTTTTCAGGGCTTTCTGCATTTCCTCCTTGGTGCCCAATCCTGTGGTTGGGATCTGTTGGACTTGGCCCTTCTGGCAGGTTCACCCCTGAACTTTTTTGCTTTTTACTGGTGACTTGGTGTGGTAATTTTTTGGTCTCTGCGCACTTTCCCTGTGTCCCAGGGTAAAGTGCGTGCGTGCTCTGAGTGCATGTGGTGAGATAGGCCTGCCCTCCCATAGGAATGCATGGGGAATGTATGTGTCCCTAGTAGTTCCTGATGCGTGGGGTGTGCAGGCCCGAGTTTGGTATGTGCGGACTCGTGGAAGTGAATGCTGCGCGATGATGTGTGCGGCATGCATGTACCTAGTGTGGAAGTGCCACTTCTAGAGGTGGGCACTTCTGTGTGCAGTGTGTCTGTCGCGTGATTGGCTGGTCATGTCATGTGACGGGCTAGGGATTCCCCAGTGTCAGGATGAGTCACCCAGTGGTGAATGGGGAGATCAGCAGCTAGATGGGTGGGAGGAGTACACCTGGGTCCTGAATAGGACAGGGTTTTCCACACACAATGCTGGCTCCGCCCCCTGTGGTGCGACTGACGACCCTAGCCCTGCCAGTGAATAGAGTGAGGGGCTGAGCACATCAAGGGTGCTCCCCAACCATCTGCGACTGGTTTCCCCCCTCACCCTGAACCCAGAACAAAGGGGTTTACTGTATAAAAATGGGGCTGTGTCCCCACAGAAGTTGTTCTCTGCCAGGATCTTACCTGAGGGGGGCTGCTGCTGCTGCTGGACCAGAGGACCGCCACCTGGATTACCTCCCTGCCTGGAGGCTCAGTGAGCTGGCTCTGGGTCCAGCCTTGCCCCCCCACCCCTGCCTTGCTGCCTGCAAGGGAGAACTGTCCTGGACTTTGCTGTTATCCGCTTTAAAGCGCTGGGCGCGCTTTATTTGCACCCCTAAGCGCCTGGAAGCGCTTTTCTTTCTCCTGCGCGCCTGGAAGCGCTCTGGGTTTCACCTCTAGCGCTGGGAGCGCTTTATTTGTGGCCAAGCAGCGCGGCACTGCAATGATCGGCGAGGGAACCCCGATGTAGGGATTCCCTGCTATTTCCGTCCTCTTCAAAGCGGGTGCCCACCCCGCATTGTGGTGCTTGCGGGAGCCTACCCCGCTTATTGGTAAATTAATATCCCTAGCGGGTGCCCACCCCGCCAGGGACCTTGCCGTAGTGAATTTCACCCCCCTCGCGGGTGCCCACCCCGCGTCACCATGATCGCAACTCACCGCCGCAGCCCAGGAAGTCAGGCAACGCTGACTGGGACGTGGGCGGGACCTGGAAGCAGGAAGCGACGAGAGCTCACCTCGCGCTCCTGCACTGGCCGGAGTAGAGAGGAATCCGGAAGCTCGGAGCCCGGCAGGCTCCGCTCCCCAAGTCCCGGGTCCCAGGAGGGGGCCCGGGCGAAAGGAAGAGCAGCGCTGCCGAGACCGGAGCAGCCGTCCCGGTGAGTGGGGGCCGAGTGGGGAAAGCGCCAACGCTCTAAGTGCGGGACGCCTCGTTACGGGGGCAGCAGTGTGAAAGAGTCCCCCGTGTGGGACTCTAACGGCAGTGGGGGCATTTCTGTCGTGCCTGCCCCAGGCACCAGGGCAGTGCGAGTGTCGGGCGGCCCCGGAAGGCAGCGGGCCGCCCCAACGTGTTCCCGAGCCCCGAGGCTCCAACGAGAGGGGCAATCTTTGTGGAGAGAGCCTGCGAGGCTCGAGGGGGCATTTTCTTTGGTTAAAGAGCCGTGAAGGCTCCAACGTGGGCATGACTGGTCTCGAGTGCGAGTAGCACTACAACACGACGGCTCATTGTTTGTATAGAGCCTGCGAGGCTCAGGGGCATTGCTTGTGTTTGAGCCCAGCGAGGCTCCAAGGGGCCAGTCCTTTGTGTAGAGCCCAGAGGGGCTCAGGGGAAAGTCCGTGGACAGAGCCTGCCAGGCTCCAGTGTTGGCCCCATCCTTGTCCTACAGCTGCCCAGCACTTAGTGGGCAGCTGCAACGTTTAGGTTGTGGCCTCTGTGTGTTGGCTGGCGCAGCCTGCGCCGCTTGCCCCTGACTTTGCTGGGACATAGGGCGTCCTTGCCCCGACAAGGCCAGTTGGCATAGGGACTGCCACAGTGGTGGCTAATGTGAGTTTTTGCGCCATTGTACCCTTCCTGCACCTCTGAATGTGGTTATGCGTCATGTGCTTTGCTTTACACCTCTGAATGTTATGCATCATGTGTTTATGTGCTTAGACCCCTACAGGTATTGTGATACGTAGGTGGTTGTTTTCTCCCTAGTACAGGTGGTGCTAGTGAGGTCCTGATTCCCTGCGCAATATTTTCCTAAGGTGGTTAGGGTTGCGTAGGTGGTACTTACCTGATACCAGTAGTTACTGGTTGTGTGCTACATATGTTATTTTGTACTACAGTTTTATTCCTATGTTCTAAGTGCTATTTCGAAAAAGTGCTAATTCCTGACAGTGGTCCATGTGGCCCTGTCCCCTGTATATATAATCCCTTGTAAATTCTGCCCGTGCCTGTTGGCACATTGTAGAATGTGTGTTTTTATCTAATGTGTTGTGTATAATACAAAGGCTATTTTTATAGAATACCTTGTGTGGAGTTTCCTTTGTGGTGGGCCTTGGGTGTTGTTGCTGGGTGCGTGCGCAAACGCTTCACACATCGCCTCAGGGATAAGCCTGTCTGCTCGTGCCAAGCTACCAAGGGGGTGAGCAGGGGTTATCTTTGGCGTGTAACTTCCTTGCCCTGACTAGAGTGATGGTTTCTGCCTGACTTTGGCGCCAGCCTTAGCCAACCAGAAATCGCCATTTCTAACATTGGTGATCAGCCGTGGGATTTGGACTTGCGTTTGCGCTGTACCGCAGCAGCAACTGGCCGCACTACAAAACTCTGCATTTAGATAACCACATGGTATAGGGATTATTGTTTTAAGTTTGTTTTTAAGTGCATTGTGTTTTCTGGATTCACCAGAGGGTGGGATCCAGTGGTGGCAGCATAATAGTGTCCAGTACATTTGTTCCCCGCCCTGCGCCCAGAGTTGGTACCTGTGTCACTTGTGGTCAGGTTGAGGAATCAGGGGTGGTAGAAACTGCCTTACCAGTCCGAGGGGAGGGTTGTGTGTGGATGAATGGTGTGTGGCACTAGGCAAGTGAGTGTGAGTTCTCTGGGATAGAGAGCTTGCTGAACCCTTTTTGTGAATTGTGTGCTCCTGTTAAACTCAGACCCCTAGGTTCCCTGTGTAATCTTTCACCAGAACGTCCGCCAGAATGGAGCCTGCTTTTGATCTCAGTGATCTAATTTTTTACAGTAGGCAGGAGTTGGAAATGTTCTGTAGAGAGAGAGACATAGGGGTGAGAGAGTCAGACACTGTGTACGAACTTAGGAGCCACATGATCCAGTGGGTTAAGAGGCAAAGGGATCTTGAGCGCAGTAGAGAAAGGGCCCGGGCCTCACACCTGGAGGGTGGTGGGTCTGTGGGAAGCCCTGAAAATTCCGAAGAGGAGGAAGAAGATGACAGTACCTGGACGCCCGTAGAGAGTGAGGACCCCATAGGTAGGGCGTCCCTTACTGGGTACAGCGTAGGAGGCAGTGCCTCATCCCTTTCCCTGTCCCCAGAGGAGTGGGAAGATAGGAGGAAAGAAAGGGAGCACCAGCTGGCGTTAGAAAATCTCAGGTTAGAGCATGCGCAGGCTATGGCGCAGCTGGAGGTCAAGAAGCAACAGCTAGAGACTGAGAGGGTCTTGGCGCAGGAGAGGATAGAGAAGGCTGAGAGGGCCTCCACCAGAGGCAAAGTAGCTCTGGGGGGTAGACTATCCCCTGCGTGCAGTCTTAGTTTTCTGGGCTCCCCAGGGAGGGTTGAGTCCAGTTGTAGTAGCCATATAGATTCCAGTGCAGGAAATCCCAGTCCCAGTTCCCCCAGTCTGGTACCTGTTCCCCAGGAGGAGGAGTTAAGGTTAAAATTCAGGGGCAGTAGGAAACTGTCTCACCAGTCTTGGGAGGAGTTTGTGGATGGATGTGAGAATGCACTGTTTGCGTGGATAGGAGATCCCACAGGAACTGATTATGATAAACTGTGTGATCTGGTTCTCAAAGAACACCTGCTCTGTTGTTGTGTGCCGGGGTTGCGCCAACACCTGTTGGGGTGTGGATTGTCTGAGCCATTTGAGCTTGGAGATGAAGCAGAGCGCTGGGAAAGTGCTAGAGGTCCTCTAGTGTCATTAGTGAGTGATTCCAACAATAGTGGGTCAGAGATCCTCCAGCCCAGCGTGGTGGAGGAGGCTCAGTGTAGCCCAGCTAGGTCCCAGGATAGCGAGGAGGGTGTAGGGGCTCACTGCCTGGCTCAGTGGAGCAGGAGTGAGGGGGTGACCGAGGGTCCCCAGACGCCCGAAACCCTGCCTCAGGACTTGGATGGTTTCATGAGGGAACACCAAGTTGGGGACCTAGGCTGTCCTGTTAGTCCACTTGAGGAAGATCTCTTAGTGAGTGGAGGACCTGGAGTGCCTGTAAACAGGGCTCCTGTGGTTCTAGTGTCTGGCAGTACTGCTCCGGTAGGGAGGGTACAGGAGTCCAGCGTGAGGAGTGATTGGGGGATGAGTTCCCCAGGGGAAGAGCCTGTGGGTCAGGGACTACCCAGTTGGGCTAGGATCCCGTGTAGTGACCAGGGTGGCACCACTTTTGTTCTGGGGGATCTCCGCGCACTGTCAGGTGGACAGGGGACGGGAGATCAGCGCCAGACAGACAGTCGCTCGACATATGTGTCATTTGATAGCCTCAGGGGGATGGAGTGGAAATCCCCAGAAGTCCTGGAGTGCCAGGCAATTATTCCACCAAAGGTTCTAGGCCGGAGGTTGGGAGGCCAGGTTCAGGATCAGCCTGACCTGAAGGGTGGGACGTCTGTAACCAGCGTCCCGACCAGTTCTTCTTCCAGAGGTACCGCCCCAGTTGGTAGGGAGCAGGGCTCTGGAAGGGGGTGCAGAGGGTGGGAGAGCCCACCTCTGCCCCCGGTACAACCTGAGGGGTTAAACCCTGGGTTGGAATGGCGTTCTAGGTGTACCCCTCGCCAGAGGAGGAGGAACCCTAGGAGAAGAGGTAGGGGGAGGAGAGCCTTCCCTGAGACTCCTGGTCCGACTGAGGGTGTAGACCCTAGGCTGGAGAACCAGTGGCAGTCTAGTCCTGTCTTGCAGAGAGGAAGAGTGGAGAATGGCCGCTATGTGCCAGGGGTTACTACCCCCCACTCTGTGATTAGGCAAAGACCGGTGGCACCTGGGTGGCCTAGGGCCTGGTCTTGGCCGCGGACAGCTTGGGAGTACCAGTGGGGTAGCCCAGTTGGTCCAGACAGTGGTGTTAGAAAGAATTCCATGGGTTCACCGTGGCGTAGAACCGGAGGGTGTCCCTGCAGTTGCGGGCCCGTGTCCGTGTTCTATCGCCCCAAGCAGGGAAGTCCATCACGGTGGTGATTGGTCTGCTCTGCGTTTTGGCTGGAAGGGGGTTGTGTTGGACTTGGCCCTTCTGGCAGGTTCACCCCTGAACTTTTTTGCTTTTTACTGGTGACTTGGTGTGGTAATTTTTTGGTCTCTGCGCACTTTCCCTGTGTCCCAGGGTAAAGTGCGTGCATGCTCTGAGTGCATGTGGTGAGATAGGCCTGCCCTCCCATAGGAATGCATGGGGAATGTATGTGTCCCTAGTAGTTCCTGATGCATGGGGTGTGCAGGCCCGAGTTTGGTATGTGCGGACTCGTGGGAGTGAATGCTGCGCGATGATGTGTGCGGCGTGCATGTACCTAGTGTGGAAGTGCCACTTCTAGAGGTGGGCACTTCTGTGTGCAGTGTGTCTGTCGCGTGATTGGCTGGTCATGTCATGTGACGGGCTAGGGATTCCCCAGAGTCAGGATGAGTCACCCAGTGGTGAATGGGGAGATCAGCAGCTAGATGGGTGGGAGGAGTACACCTGGGTCCTGAATAGGACAGGGTTTTCCACACACAATGCTGGCTCCGCCCCCTGTGGTGCGACTGACGACCCTAGCCCTGCCAGTGAATAGAGTGAGGGGCTGAGCACATCAAGGGTGCTCCCCAACCAGCTGCGACTGGTTTCCCCCCTCACCCTGAACCCAGAACAAAGGGGTTTACTGTATAAAAATGGGGCTGTGTTCCCACAGAAGTTGTTCTCTGCCAGGATCTTACCTGAGGGGGGCTGCTGCTGGACCAGAGGACCGCCACCTGGATTACCTCCCTGCCTGGAGGCCCAGTGAGCTGGCTCTGGGTCCAGCCTTGCCCCCCCACCCCTGCCTTGCTGCCTGCAAGGGAGAACTGTCCTGGACTTTGCTGTTATCCGCTTTAAAGCGCTGGGCGCGCTTTATTTGCACCCCTAAGCGCCTGGAAGCGCTTTTCTTTCTCCTGCGCGCCTGGAAGCGCTCTGGGTTTCACCTCTAGCGCTGGGAGCGCTTTATTTGTGGCCAAGCAGCGCGGCGCTGCAATGATCGGCGAGGGAACCCCGATGTAGGGATTCCCTGCTATTTCCGTCCTCTTCAAAGCGGGTGCCCACCCCGCATTGTGGTGCTTGCGGGAGCCTACCCCGCTTATTGCTAAATTAATATCCCTAGCGGGTGCCCACCCCGCCAGGGACCTTGCCATAGTGGATTTTACCCCCCTCGCGGGTGCCCACCCCGCGTCACCACGATCGCAAATCACCGCCGCAGCCCAGGAAGTCAGGCAACGCTGACTGGGACGTGGGCGGGACCTGGAAGCAGGAAGCGACGAGAGCTCACCTCGCGCTCCTGCACTGGCCGGAGTAGAGAGGAATCCGGAAGCTCGGAGCCCGGCAGGCTCCGCTCCCCAAGTCCCGGGTCCCAGGAGGGGGCCCGGGCGAAAGGAAGAGCAGCGCTGCCGAGACCGGAGCAGCCGTCCCGGTGAGTGGGGGCCGAGTGGGGAAAGCGCCAACACTCTAAGTGCGGGACGCCTCGTTACGGGGGCAGCAGTGTGAAAGAGTCCCCCGTGTGGGACTCTAACGGCAGTGGGGGCATTTCTGTCGTGCCTGCCCCAGGCACCAGGGCAGTGCGAGTGTCGGGCGGCCCCGGAAGGCAGCGGGCCGCCCCAACGTGTTCCCGAGCCCCGAGGCTCCAACGAGAGGGGCAATCTTTGTGGAGAGAGCCTGCGAGGCTCGAGGGGGCATTTTCTTTGGTTAAAGAGCCGTGAAGGCTCCAACGTGGGCATGACTGGTCTCGAGTGCGAGTAGCACTACAACACGACGGCTCATTGTTTGTATAGAGCCTGCGAGGCTCAGGGGCATTGCTTGTGTTTGAGCCCAGCGAGGCTCCAAGGGGCCAGTCCTTTGTGTAGAGCCCAGAGGGGCTCAGGGGAAAGTCAGTGGACAGAGCCTGCCAGGCTCCAGTGTTGGCCCCATCCTTGTCCTACAGCTGCCCAGCACTTAGTGGGCAGCTGCAACGTTTAGGTTGTGGCCTCTGTGTGTTGGCTGGCGCAGCCTGCGCCGCTTGCCCCTGACTTTGCTGGGACATAGGGCGTCCACAGTGGTGGCTAATGTGAGTTTTTGCGCCATTGTACCCTTCCTGCACCTCTGAATGTGGTTATGCGTCATGTGCTTTGCTTTACACCTCTGAATGTTATGCATCATGTGTTTATGTGCTTAGACCCCTACAGGTATTGTGATACGTAGGTGGTTGTTTTCTCCCTAGTACAGGTGGTGCTAGTGAGGTCCTGATTCCCTGCGCAATATTTTCCTAAGGTGGTTAGGGTTGCGTAGGTGGTACTTACCTGATACCAGTAGTTACTGGTTGTGTGCTACATATGTTATTTTGTACTACAGTTTTATTCCTATGTTCTAAGTGCTATTTCTAAAAAGTGCTAATTCCTGACAGTGGTCCATGTGGCCCTGTCCCCTGTATATATAATCCCTTGTAAATTCTGCCCGTGCCTGTTGGCACATTGTAGAATGTGTGTTTTTATCTAATGTGTTGTGTATAATACAAAGGCTATTTTTATAGAATACCTTGTGTGGAGTTTCCTTTGTGGTGGGCCTTGGGTGTTGTTGCTGGGTGCGTGCGCAAACGCTTTACACATCGCCTCAGGGATAAGCCTGTCTGCTCGTGCCAAGCTACCAAGGGGGTGAGCAGGGGTTATCTTTGGCGTGTAACTTCCTTGCCCTGACTAGAGTGATGGTTTCTGCCTGACTTTGGCGCCAGCCTTAGCCAACCAGAAATCGCCATTTCTAACAGGATCCCTTTGTCCTTGCAGAATTGTTTGAGTTCTTTGTGGGTGTATTCCTTCAGTTTTTCCAACTGGAAGGTTGCGGCCACGGTTGCTTCTTGGCCATCCATGGTTCCCCTTTTTCCTTTCCCGTCTGGTCAGGTAGTGGGTGCGTTACTTGCTTGTACGATTGCGTCTGGCTCGGATCCCGTCGCTGGCCACCAAATGTTGGAGGGAGGCCCACCGGGTAGTCGGGGAGGCTATTCCGGGGCACCTTCCTACCGCAAAGTTATAGCCGAGCGCCGCTGAGAAGCCCCCTCGGGGAGGTCTTTCTCCTATGATCGTACTAGGCCCAGCAACACCACCACACAGGACTCAATATCAGTTGCGTGACTTGGTTCTTTATTAGCAGTAATACGTTCAATATTTACAGTGGGATCGAGGGATCCGGTAAGAGTCTCAATGTCTGTTAGAGGGATAGGGTAGCGGGACAGTCTTAGTACCAACCAGGTATGGGAGGGCTCTGCGCCAGACCTTGAGTGCTGGTCTCAGAGCGGCTCGGATGTGGGGAGCCGCGACGGCGTCTGCAGGGCTCGGGTGGCAGTTCCGCTTAGGTCGAGCCGCGACGCAGTCAGCAGGGCTCCGGTGGTAGGTCCGCTTCGGTCGAGCCGCGACGAGGTCAGCTGGGCTCTGATGGTAATGTTCAACAAGGTCAGGCCGCGACAGCGTCAGCAGGGCCCCAAAGGTTCGTGAAGGTCTTTAAGCACGGTGGAGCCGCGACGTCGTCAGCAGGGCTCAAGTGGTGGGTTCAGGGTGAGTCTTCTTCCGTAGGGTCAGCCGCGATCCGATCAGCAGGGCTCTTGACTCCCGGATACAACTACTGTCCTGTTGTCGGGTCGCCCCAGATATAGGACGGGAGCCCTTTGATGTCCGGACCCTTGCGCCCGGAGGGGGCGGAGAGGCCGAGTAGGGAGCGGCCAGACGCCCAGCAGGAGAGGCGCCAGGCCCCAGAGAGCTGTGGGGCGATCGCACCTAGGTGTGGAAGGACGGTTGGGGGTCCCATCGATACTGCCCTCCGCCGGGAGTGGGAAGGGCTCACGTGGTATTCCCCGGGCCAGGGGTTGGCGTCTCGATGTCGGGCCTCGCTGGGACCGAGGCCGGGTAGAGCAGGGTCACGCAGGTGGTCACGTGAAGTGACGTATAATCCAAAATGGAGGAGCCCCGATGTGCATGGGACCTCGTGCGGCTTAGCGCGGGGAAACAGGACCACACCACGAGGCCGGCTCCCATATGAGGGGAGCTGTGTGAGCCTCAGTGCTGGAACACAATATGAGTGGCACATCACACATGAGGTGCATGAGGGAAGCTGTGCGAGAGCCTCAGCGCTGGAGTACAAGGTGAGTGGCACATCACACATGAGGTGCATGAGGGGAGCTGTGCGAGAGCCTCAGAGCTGGAACACAAGATGAGTGGCACATCACACATGAGGTACATGAGGGGAGCTGTGTGAGCCCCAGCGCTGGAATGGAAGATGAGAGCGTCAGCGCTGGAACACAAGATGAGAGGCACATCACACATGAGGTGCATGAGGGGAGCTGTGTGAGAGCCTCAGAGCTGGAACACAATATGAGTGGCATATCACACATGAGGTACATGAGGGGAGCTGTGCGAGCCTCAGCGCTGGAACACAAGATGAGTGGTACATCACACATGTGGTGCATAAGGGGAGCTGTGTGAGAGTCTCAGCATTGGAACGGAAGATGAGTAGCACATCAGACATGAGGTGCATGAGGGGAGCTGTGAGAGAGCCTCAGCGCTGTAAGACAAGATGAGTGGCACATCACACATGAGGTGCAAGAGAGGAGATATGTGAGCCTCAGCGCTGGAACGGAAGAAGAGTGGAACGACACACATGAGGTGCATGAGGGGAGCTGTGTGAGAGTCTCAGCACTGGAAAAGAAGATGAGTGGCACATCACACATGAGGGGCACGAGGGGAGCTGTGCGAGTATCTCACTGCTGGAACACAAGATGAGTGGCACATCACACATGAGGTGCATGAGAGGAGCTGTGCGAGAGCCTCACTGATGGAACACAAGATGAGTGGCACATCACACATGAGGTGCCTGAGGAGAGCTGTGCCAGAGTCTCAGCGCTGGAACACAAGATGAGGGGCACATGACACATGAGGTGCATGAGGGGAGCTGTGCGAGAGCCTCAGCGCTGGAATGCAAGGTGAGTGGCACATCACACATGAGGTGCATGAGGTGAGCTGTGCGAAAGCCAAGGGGCTGGAACACAAGATGAGTGGCACATCACACATGAGGTGTGTTGGAAGGCGTTCCCCGGGGAGGCTGCGGAATGTGTTCCTGACCACCCTGAGGCCCACCTTTCCCAGAGTTAGGCCGAGCAAGAGCAGGGAGGCCCTTCCTGGAAGGGTCTCGTACCTAGGATCGCACACGCCACGCTTACTCTCTTCTTCAGATAGAGGGACACCACACAGTAATTAGTTGTAAGATAATATGCTTTTATCGGTGGTTATCAGGGATCTTTATGATCCGGCAGGCAGGTGCAGAATTAATGCCACAAGCGGCAGCGATCTTGTGATGGGGGGAAAAGGGGTAGCGGGACAGTCTTTCAATCAGTGTCTCTGCGAGGTATCCGGCGCCCAGCTCTCAATCCTCGAGCTGAGGGGATGTTGCTTCTCTCGGCAATCTCGGCCGATTCTCTTGGAGGAGCGGGCCGCGAGTCACTCAGCAGGCACCGGAGGGTCTTAGTTCAGGGAGCCGCGACGGCGTCAGCAGGGCTCAGATGGTTCAGAGTTCGGGGAGCCGCGACAGCGTCAGCAGGGCTCAGATGATTCAGAGTTCGGGGAGCTGCGACAGCGTCAGCAGGGCTCAGATGGTTCAGAGTTCGGGGAGCCGCGACAGCGTCCGCAGGGCTCAGGTGGTTTCGGAGTTCGGCTAGCGTTCTTCTGTTCGGGGAGCGATCGAGCCGCGACCAAGTCCGCAGGCTCTCGTCAGTCCAGGTCTTCTCTCCCTCCCGTCCCTTCAGCACCCTTTGTTATACTCCCCCTCCTCTTTGAAGTCCGGAGTCCTCGCGGAGAGGGGTCTGGTGCCTGGGGGCGGTGTCATGGGGTTTCCTGTCGCTCGGCCCTTGATCTGTTCAGGTGTGTCCGGGAGGGACTCCAGACGCCCAGCAGGCGAGGCGCCCGCTCACCGGGGGCCTGGTGGTCGATCGAAACCTCCCTCGGGGAAGAGACCAGAGGTGTGACAGGATCGGCGCCTCTCGGTCTGGTCTGGGTTGGGGGGTTTCGCTCTCCCTCGGTCAGGCATGTGTGTTGGGGATCTGGTCGGCCCTCGGGATGTTGGTCCACGGAAGCCGGAAGGCCGTGTCCACGAGGTTCGGCGTGGTTGTAGTGTAACTGGCTGGTCAGGAGGGCCCACGCCACGAGGCCGGTCTCACACCTGCCCCCCCCAGCTGAAAGGCGGGGAGAACTACCCATCCACTTGGGGGTTCTCCTCGCTGAAGCGGAAGAATCGGGACAGGCCGTCCGCATTGGCGTGGTCCGTCCCGGGGCGATGTTCCACAGTGAAATCCATCCCCTGGAGAGAGATGGACCAGCGTAGCAGCTTGGGGTTTTCCCCTCGCATCTGCATCAACCACCGCAGGGGTCGATGATCTGTTTGCACTCGGAAGTGTGTTCCGAACAGGTAGGGCCGTAGCTTTTTTAGGGCCCAGACTACTGCGAAAGTCTCTCGTTCAATTGTGCTCCACCGCCGTTCCCGGGGCAGTAACCTTCGGCTGATGAAGGCTATGGGCCGATCTATGCCCTTGTCGTCGAACTGGGAGAGGACTGCCCCGATGCCGTGTTCCGAGGCGTCCGTCTGGACCACAAACTCCTGGGCGTAGTCGGGTGCTTTGAGCACTGGAGCCGCGCACATTGCGGCCTTTAGGGTGTCAAACGCCTTCTGGCAGGAGGGAGTCCAGTGTACTTTCTTGGGGTGTTTCTTGGAGGTAAGTTCTGTGAGAGGGCCTGCGATGCTGCCATAGTTCTTAATAAACCTTCGGTAGTAGCCGGTGAGGCCCAGGAAGGCTCGGACTTCCGTTTGGGTTGCAGGGGGTTCCCAGGACAAGATGGCGTCGATCTTCGGCTGGAGGGGGGCGACCTGCCCACTTCCCACCTGGTGCCCCAGATAGGTTACGGAGCCGTGCCCAATTTGACATTTGCTAGCTTTGACGGTGAGGCCGGCTCGGCGCAGAGCCAGCAGGACGTGACGGAGATGCTGGAGGTGCTCGGTCCATTGGGAGCTGAAGACCGGTATGTCGTCGAGGTATGCTGCGCTGAACCCCTCTAGTCCGGACAGGACCCGGTTCACCAGCCGCTGGAAGGTGGCCGGGGCATTCTTCATTCCAAACGGCATCACCCTAAAGCGCTAGTGCCCATGCGGGGTGGAGAAGGCGGAGCGCTCCTTGGCTCCCTCGGTGAGGGCAATCTGCCAGTACCCACTGGTCAGGTCGAAGGTGCTGAGGTAGTGAGCGGCCCCAAGGCGGTCAATGAGTTCGTCGGCACGGGGGATAGGGTGAGCGTCCGCTCGGGTGACCGCATTGAGGCCTCGGTAGTCCACGCAAAACCTCAGTTCTGGGGCAACACCCGGGGTAGTCGCTTTCGGAACCAGGACTACCGGGCTGGCCCAGGGGCTGTCGGAGGGTTCAATCACCCCGAGGTCTAACATTTTCGCCACCTCGGTCTGGATGCAGGTTCGGACCCGATCAGGGACCCGGTAGGCCCGTCGTCTCACTGGCAGGCTGTCTCCGGTGTTCACGTCGTGGACACACCAGCTGGTGACCCCGGGGGTCAGGGAGAAGAGATCCGCGAACTGCCCTAGTAGTTGGCGGCAGTCGTCGGTCTGTTGGGCTGTAAGGGCGGTTGACAGTCTCACTCCCTCCACGGATCCATCGGTTTCTTTCGCCCCTAGGGGGTCTGGAAGGGGCTCGGTGTCTTCTTCGGCCCCATCGTCGGTGGCCAGGAGTAAACTTAATTCGGTCCGTACAAAGTGAGGTTTGAGGCGGTTCACGTGGAGAACCCGGAGGGGGTTCCGCGGGGACTGCACATCGATGAGATATGTGACTTGGCTCTTCCGCTCGACCACCTTGAAGGGCCCAGTCCATTTATCTTGGAGAGCGCAGGGTCTCACCGGGGCCATGACCCAGACTTGTTGGCCCGGCTGAAACTCGACCAGCGTAGCATTCTGGTCATACCAGCGCTTCATTTCTTCTTGACTGGCCTCGAGGTTCGCTTCTGCGAGTTCCCTGAATTTTCGGGTCTGGTTGCGGAGCGCCAAGATGTACCGGAACACATCCGGAGGGGTCCCCCGGGGCGTTGTTTCCCACCCCTCCTTGACCAGGCTCAGGGGTCCTCGGACGGATGTCCATATAGTAGTTCGAATGGGCTGAATCCCAGGGATTTTTGGGGAACCTCCCGGTAGGCGAACAGGAGACATGGGAGGAGGACGTCCCACCTCCGGCGTAGGGGTTCCTCGAGGCCCATGATCATTCCCTTCAGCGTTTTGTTAAAGCGCTCGACTAGTCCGTTTCCTTGGGGGTGGTACGGGGTGGTGAATTTGTACGATACTCCGCACTGCTGCCAGAGGGACTTCATATATCGGGAGATAAAGTTCGTACCCCGGTCACTCACGACTTCGCGGGGGAACCCCATGCGGGAGAAGATCCCCATCAAGGCCCGGCCTACCACGGGGGCCGTCACGGTGCGGAGAGGGATGGCTTCGGGGTAACGGGTGGCATGATCCACTGGGACGAGGATGAACCAGTGGCCCTGGGCGGTCTTGGGGTCCAGCGGTCCCACAATGTCGATTCCTACCCGCTCAAAAGGGGTACTGACGACGGGGAAGGGCTGTAGCGGGGCTTTGCGCTTGCCCCCACTCTTTCCGCTGGCCTGGCACGTGGGGCAGGACTTGCAGTGGGCCTCCACATTTGCTCGCATCTTGGGCCAATAGAAGTGGGTGACGAGCCGTTGGTAGGTCTTATCTTGGCCTCAGTGTCCGGCCAGGGGTACATCATGGGCCAGGCCCAGGAGGAGACTTCGGAAGCGTAGGGGTACCACTAGTACCCGGGCCGATCCCAACTCGGCCGACTTCTGTTCGCTGTATAGGAGGCCGTCCTCCCAGTATACCCAGTGGGTGCCAGTCTGGTCGCCTGCTGCTTGGGCCTTGGCCTGTTGTCGGGGTCCGATGAGGGACGGGCAGGTGGATTGTTCTTGGCGGAATTCTTCACGGGAGGGGCCCCCTTCGCAGGGCCACTGGGCCAGTTCTGGCAAGTCCTCGAGGTGGGTCAGGGTTTCGGGGTCGGAAGGCACTGACCCTTCGTCGGGAGCGGTCGGCTCGTCCAGAAGGGGGTCGTTGGCCTCTGGTGGTGTATTCTGGATCTCGGGGGTGGTGGCGGTGTCTAGCGGCATGTTCTCTTCCCCCTCGGTGGGAGGCGCCCGGAGAGTCATTGAGCGCGTGGTGGCGCATACCAACTCGGGTAGGCCCATCATCTCGAGGTGGGCTCTTCGTTCCACTTGTACCCACGGGGAGTTCTCAAGGTCGTTGCCCAGGAGGCAGTCCACGGGCTGGGAGGTTCGGACCGCGACCTTTAACTTGCCGGTGACTCCCCCCCATTCGAAGGGGACTAGGGCCATCCGGCAGAGGCTCTCGGAATTGTCTGAGGATATGACGGGGCAAAAGGCGCCAGGCAGGATCTGATCCTCGGAGATCAGGTGACAATGAACCGCCGTGACACTCGCCCCCGTGTCCCGGAGGCCCTCGATGCGGTGACCGTTGACCGTCACCTGCTGTCGGTACTTCTTCGTGTTGGCGGGCAGGGACGTTCCGGGGACCATCTCCCGGTCCCCTAGGGAGACCAAGGCCATGGCGGCTGGTTCCCATTCTTCGGAGTCTTCTATCTCTTCCCCCAGGGCTACGGAGGCCATCTGTCGAGCCGGCGGGGTTGTTGTGGTGGACTGGTGGTACAGGGGACACTGAGGGTCGCTGGCATAGTGTCCGGTCTGTTGGCAGCGAAAACAGGTGATCCTCACTCGGGGCCCCGGCCTCCCTGGTGGCCCGGTGCTGGCCGGAGGTGGAGCTGGAAAGGGCGGAGATGGTCCTCTGGGAGGACTGAGCGGGGGTCCCCCCGGGAGCTCCCATTGCCGGCCTTGATTCCCTCCGCCCCTCTGGCGGGGGGGTCCCTGACTGTGGCGACCGTAGTCTCCCACGGGGCCCCGGGAGGCCCGGTGTTCACCCATCGGTCAGCCTCGATGGCCAGTTTTCGAGGGTCTGTGAGTTTGCTGTCCAGGAGATGCTGGCGCAGCTCCACGAAGCAATTAGCGGACTAGTGTTCCCATGCGATTAGGTCGAACAGCTCCTCAAAGGTGGAGACCTTGCTGCCCTTGATCCATCCGTCCAAGGCCCGGCTGTAGAAGTTTACGTACTCCACCCAGGTGGTACCGAGTATCTTTTTGCAGTCTCTAAACCGTTGCCGGTACATTTCTGGGGTGAGCCCATATCTGGCTACTAGAGCCTCTTTCATGTGACTGTAGGAGTTCATCACGGTGGAGGGCAGGTCCAGCAGGGTATCTCTCCCCTCGCTCAGGAACCGGCACCACAGCCCAGCCCCCCAGTCTTTCTGCGGGACTCGGTGGGAGGTCATGGCGACTTCGTAGGCCTTGAACCATTGCTGAATATCATCGTTCTTATAGTATTCTTTCACCACATCTTTGGGGATGTGGACCTTTGGTTCCACGGTGGAGGAGATGGGTTGTGTTCCCGAGGGTCGGCCCTCCACATTCCTAGCCTTGAGCTCGATTTCTTTTAGGCTACGTTCGTGCTCTAGTTGGAGTTTTTTCTCGTCGTGTTCTCTCTGTCGTTTCTTTTCCTCTAGTTCTCCTTGTAGGCGTAACTGTTCCACCGCCAGTTTTTTCTCAGCCAGTTTTAGCTCTCCTTCGATTTTTAATTTCGCTAGTTCTAGTTCGTGGTTGCGATCTCTTTCTCGGTCCGCTAGTTCCTCTGGGGAAAGGCCCCTCTCGGGGGCGCCGTTCCTCCCCGGGTTGCTTCGTGGCTCGTTGGGAGGCTCTCCTTCTGTTTGTGTCCGGGGAGTTTCTGCCTCGACCCAGGTTTTAATGCCCCCTGAAAGTCCTCTTTCGTGCTTAGTCCGGTGGTAGCGATTCCAAAGTCTTTGCAAAATTGTTTCAGTTCTCGGTGCGTATAAGATTCTAACTGGTCCTTTTGGAATGCTGTGCTAGGGTTGGTGCCTGCGGCACCTAGGGAAGTTTCTCCTTCCATTCTTCTTGGTAGTGCGTACGCCGTCTACTGCACGATCTCTAGGTGTTGGCTCGGATCCCGTCGCCTGCCACCAAATGTTGGAAGGCGTTCCCCGGGGAGGCTGCGGAATGTGTTCCTGACCACCCTGAGGCCCACCTTTCCCAGAGTTAGGCCGAGCAAGAGCAGGGAGGCCCTTCCTGGAAGGGTCTCGTACCTAGGATCGCACACGCCACGCTTACTCTCTTCTTCAGATAGAGGGACACCACACAGTAATTCGTTGTAAGATAATATGCTTTTATCGGTGGTTATCAGGGATCTTTATGATCCGGCAGGCAGGTGCAGAATTAATGCCACAAGCGGCAGCGATCTTGTGATGGGGGGAAAAGGGGTAGCGGGACAGTCTTTCAATCAGTGTCTCTGCGAGGTATCCGGCGCCCAGCTCTCAATCCTCGAGCTGAGGGGATGTTGCTTCTCTCGGCAATCTCGGCCGATTCTCTTGGAGGAGCGGGCCGCGAGTCACTCAGCAGGCACCGGAGGGTCTTAGTTCAGGGAGCCGCGACGGCGTCAGCAGGGCTCAGATGGTTCAGAGTTCGGGGAGCCGCGACAGCGTCAGCAGGGCTCAGATGGTTCAGAGTTCGGGGAGCCGCGACAGCGTCAGCAGGGCTCAGATGGTTCAGAGTTCGGGGAGCCGCGACAGCGTCCGCAGGGCTCAGGTGGTTTCGGAGTTCGGGTAGCGTTCTTCTGTTCGGGGAGCGATCGAGCCGCGACCAAGTCCGCAGGCTCTCGTCAGTCCAGGTCTTCTCTCCCTCCCGTCCCTTCAGCACCCCTTGTTATACTCCCCCTCCTCTTTGAAGTCCGGAGTCCTCGCGGAGAGGGGTCTGGTGCCTGGGGGTGGTGTCATGGGGTTTCCTGTCGCTCGGCCCCTTGATCTGTTCAGGTGTGTCCGGGAGGGACTCCAGACGCCCAGCAGGCAAGGCGCCCGCTCACCGGGGGCCTGGTGGTCGATCGAAACCTCCCTCAGGGAAGAGACCAGAGGTGTGACAGGGTCGGCGCCTCTCGGTCTGGTCTGGGTTGGGGGGTTTCGCTCTCCCTCGGTCAGGCATGCGTGTTGGGGATCTGGTCGGCCCTCGGGATGTTGGTCCAAGGAAGCCGGAAGGCCGTGTCCACGAGGTTCGGCGTGGTTGTAGTGTAACTGGCTGGTCGGGAGGGCCCACGCCACGAGGCCGGTCTCACAAGGTGCATGAGGAGAGCTGTGCTAGAACCTTAGTGCTGGAACACAAGATGAGTGGCACATCACACATGAGGTATGTGAGGGGATCTGTGTGAGCCTCAGCACTGGAACGGAAGATGAGAGCCTCATCGCTGGAACACAAGATGAGTGGCACATCACACATGAGGTGCTTGAGCGGAGCTGTGCGAGAGCCTCAGAGCTAGAACACAATATGAGTGGCACATCACACATGAGGTACATGAGGGGAGCTGTGTTTGTCTCAGCAGTGGAAGGAAGATGAGTGGCACATCACACATGAGGTGCATGAGGGGACCTGTGTGAGCCTCAGCGCTGGAACATAAGATGAGTACGACATCACACATGAGGTGAATGAGGGGAGCTGTGAGAGAGCCTCAGCGCCGGAACACAAGATGAGTGACATGTCACACGAGGTACATTAGGGGAACTGTGGGAGTCTCAGTGCTGGAACACAAGATGAGTGGCACATCATACATGAGGTGCATGAGGGGAGCTGTGCGAGCCTAAGTGCTGGAACGGAAGATGAGTAGCACATCACATATGAGGTGCATGAGGGGAGTTGTGCGAGAGCCTCAGCGCTGGAACACCAGATGAGAAGAACATCACAGATGAGGTACATGAGGGGATCTGTGTGAGCCTCTGTGCTGGAACACAAGATGAGTGGCAAACCACACATGAGGTACATGAGGGGAGCTGTGTTTGAGTCTCAGCAGTGGAACGGAAGATGAGTGGCACATCTCGCAGGAGGGGCATGAGGGGGGCTGTGTGAGCCTCAGCGCTGGAACACAAGATGAGTGGCACATCACACATGAGGTGCATGAGGGGAGCTGTGAGAGAGTATCAGCACTGGAACGGAAGATGAGTAGCACATCACACATGAAGTGCATGAGGGGAGTTATGAGAGAGCCTCAGCACTGGAACACAAGATGAGTGGCACATCACAAATGAGGTACATTAGGGGAGCTGTGGTAGCCTCAGTGCTGGAACACAAGATGAGTGGCAAATCACACATGAGGTGCATGGGGGGAGCTGTGTGAGCCTCAGCACTGGAACGGAAGATGAATAGCACATCACACACGAAGTGCATGAGGGGAGCTGTGCGTGAGTCTCAGTGCTGGAACACAAGATGAGTGGCACATCACATATGAGGTGCATGAGGGGAGCTGTGCTAAAGCCTCAGCGTTGGAACACAAGATGAGTGGCACATCACACATGAGGTACATGAGGGGAGCTGTGTGAGCCTCAGCGCTGGAATGGAAGAGGAGAGCCTCAGTGCTGGAACACAAGATGAGAGGCACATCACACATGAGGTCCATGAGGGGAGCTGTGTGAGCCTCAGCGCTGGAACACAAGATGAGTGGCACATCACACATGAGGTGCATGAGGGGAGCTGTGCGAGAGCCTCGGCGCTGGAATACAAGGTGAGTGGCACATCACACATGAGGTGCATGAGGGGAGCTGTGCGAGAGCCTCAGTGCTGGAACACAAGATGAGTGGCACATCACATATGAGGTGCATGAGGGGAGCTGTGCTAGAGCCTCAGCACTGGAACACAAGATGAGTGGCACATCACACATGAGGTACATGAGGGGAGCTGTGTGAGCCTCGCCGCTGGAACACAAGATGAGTGGCACATCACACATGTGGTGCATGAGGAGAGCTGTGTTAGAGTCTCAGCATTGGAACGGAAGATGAGTAGCACATCACACATGAGGTGCATGAGGGGAGGTGTGAGAGAGCCTCAGCGCTGGAAGACAAGATGAGTGGCACATCACACATGAGGTGCATGAGGGGAGATGTGTGAGCCTCAGCGCTGGAACGGAAGACGAATAGCACATCACACACAAAGTGCATGAGGGGAGCTGTGTGAGCCTCAGCGCTGGAACACAAGATGAGTGGCACATCACACATGAGGTGCATGAGGGGAGCTGTGCGAGAGCCTCAGCGCTGGAATACAAGGTGAGTGGCACATCACACATGAGGTGCATGAGGGGAGCTGTGCGAGAGTCTCAGTGCTGGAACACAAGATGAGTGGCACATCACATATGAGGTGCATGAGGGGAGCTGTGCTAAAGCCTCAGCGCTGGAACACAAGATGAGTGGCACATCACAGATGAGGTACATGCGGGGAGCTGTGTGAGCCTCAGCACTGGAATGGAAGATGAGAGCCTCAGCGCTGGAACACAAGATGAGAGGCACATCACACATGAGGTGCATGAGGAGAGCTGTGCGAGAGCCGCAGAGCTGGAACACAAGATGAGTGGCACATCATACATGAGGGGAGCTGTGTGAGCCTCAGCGCTGGAACACAAGATGAGTGGCACATCACACATGAGGTGCATGAGGGAAGCTGTGCGAGAGCCTCAGCGCTGGAATACAAGGTGAGTGGCATATCACACATGAGGTGCATGAGGGGAGCTGTGCGAGATCCTCAGTGCTGGAACACAAGATGAGTGGCACATCACATATGAGGTGCATGAGGGGAGCTGTGCTAGAGCCTCAGTGCTGGAACACAAGATGAGTGGTACATCACACATGAGGTACATGAGGGGAGCTGTGTGAGCCTCAGCGCTTGAATGGAAGATGAGAGCCTCAGCACTGGAACACAAGATGAGAGGCACAACACACATGAGGTGCATGAGGGGAGCTGTGCGAGAGCCTCAGAGCTGGAACACAAGATGAGTGGCACATCACACATGAGGTATATGAGGGGAGCTGTGTGAGCCTCAGCGCTGGAACACAAGATGAGTGGCACATCACACATGTGGTGCATGAGGGGAGCTGTGTGAGAGTCTCAGCATTGGAACGGAAGATGAGTAGCACATCATGTGAGAAGTTGGCCTGATGTATGATGTCACTAGTTCTAGTGTACACCTTATATCAGTCCAAACAACCCTTATGGTGATTGGTTGTAAAGTCAACCTTATAGACCAGCTATCCTAGTGGTAGCATGGACAAGAGCAGTCTTAGGCTAAACTCTGAATGGCATGTGAAGCCAGCTGTGATACCATATATAATCCCTTGAATACCAAATGAAAGGACACCACAACAGATATATATATAAAATAAAGTGTATTTATTCTAGTCAAACCCTCAGCACACTTTATGAGATTAGAGGTAAGTACAACACAGTCTTATTTAAGCATACATTAAGTCACACAGGTAAGTAATACAGTTAGACCCTAGGGGCCACGCAAACCATATACTAAGTAAGTGGTATAAGGACCACTGTCACGGAAATAGGATAGGCCTAGGCCTAGGGAATCGCTGGGGCTACACTATACTACCAAAGGTTAGGAAGTGGAAGGCCCACGGGATTCAGGTGCAGAGTGGAAACACTCACGCGTAATGCGTAAAAGTCAATAGCAATAGTACAGTTTAGAAATCGATAGATTTAGGACACTTCCGGAGTAGCTAGGAAGTCGAGACTGGAAAACTAGACACTAGGATAGTTAATATCCTGATGAGCACCGGAGTACCCAAGTTACCTAGCCCACAGGCTGCGGGTGCATAGGGGTGAAGTTGCGTCGGGTTTCGTCGTCGACTCCTATGGATGCCTGAAGAAAGATGCTGACAGGCAGTCAGTGAAGAGTGTCCGGTGGATCCCAAGGCTGGGATCAAGAAGAGAGGAGACCTGCAAGCAGAAGGGACAGAGTCAAGGTCACTAGCCAGTGACCACGTGGAACCAGGAAGGAACCAGGCGATGTCGTGAAGATTGCAGGTGAAGGTGAAGCTTGTCGCTGCAGCCACGAGGACCAGGGAATGTCGAGGACGACCAGGACCAGGAGGCGAGCTGTCCCACGAAGGCTCTTGCTGTCGGCGGCGTCGAAGTTGGACTAGGACTCACCAAGCCTTGGCAAGCGGAACCCACGCAGAACGGAGGACTTGCTTCTGGTGCAGACCAGGAAGGTCTGGGATGCTTATCTTTTTCAAAGGAGCAGGAGCCAGTCTGGAGGAGCCAAACCAGCGCTGAAGATTACGGGGTGCGTCGTCACAAAGGCCACTAGCCAGCGGGCAAGCAACCGGACATACGCGGCAAGCAGGAAAATGCAGAAGGGCCCCACGCAAGACTCGTGGAGTGTGAGGGGCTGGTCTTCGGTGCAGATGGTGCTTGGGGTTGGGGCTTCTCAATCCCCGGTGCACAACTTCGAGGGTGCCTCAGAAGCTGCGCTTGAAGATACTAGCCACTTTTCCCAGGTAGCCGGTCCCACGTCTCTCGTCGCCTCCACGGATCTCAGCTCTGCTCTGGATGTGGATCAGGGTCGGAGAAGTCTGGAAGTCAAGGCTCTGGTCGGGCTCTGCAGTCGGTTCCTCGTAGAACTTGGGCAAAGCAAAGGGTAGTCTCTTGATGGTGCCTGTTTGCACAGGGTAGCCACTCCTTGGCCACAAGGGAGATTCTTCAGTCTTCTTCTTTCGTCGAATGTCGAAGGTCCAGAGTTTCTGTTCAAGTTGCAGGTTCAGGATAATCTAAAGTCTTGAGGCCCAACTCCCACTCTTATACTAATCTGGGGGGGCTGGGATACCTGCTAGGTCACGCCTTATGGGTGGGACCTGGGAGGGGGTGGTTACACCCACTTCCCTTTGTCCAGTTTCGCGCCAGAGCTGGGGCTGGAGTGCCCCAGCGCCGGTTTGAACTGGACTATGCAAGGAACACCTTGTGTGCCCCAGGCATGTCTCATTCCTTTCAGTCCACCCTGCCCCAATACACTAAAGGTTGTCTGGGGAGGTGCTAGCACCTCCCCAAGCAGGAAACCTATTGTCCAGGCCTCCCTGGCTGGGATCACTCCCAGCAGCAGGAGGTCAGACTTGTGTCGTGGCAGCAGCATCCATTTTGTGATGCTGAGGCTTTGGTCAGAGGCTAACAGTGAAGTATGATTTTAACATGTCTTTCCCTCTAGAAGGGGGGAATAATATCCTCATGTCCAGAAATGGTATGGGGGTATTATTCCACAGTGTTAGACACCTTACACGACATGTTTCGATAAAGCCAAACCATAGTTACCATAACCGTTTAAGATTATAAGGCACTTTAAGAGTATATGGTAGGCGATATCATAGAACAGCTATAAGGACATGGTTCCGAAAGCTGCAGACAGGCTCAGCTCATGCTAGAGCACCATCTCACATGTTACCAAGCACTCTGCCTCCAGGATTGTTAAGGCCTGCCATAGGAGTGACTGATAGGTACACGTGTCTATATGTAAGTTAGGTATAGGACTACTACACCTAAGCAAGGGGTGATTACACGACCTTGCCCCAGCTGAGTGATCAGCCAGTTGTGTCAAAATGGAAGGCCAGGCCAGGGGTGGCATAATACATGCGGCAGCCCCTGGCAGGCCTAGGGTACACCTATGCCCTGGGTACCTAGGGTACACTTAGGCTTTCCTGTTTTCAGTTTCTATTTTTGGTACATTCTGGTGGGGTTTTTTCAGTGTTTTCAAGTGATTTCAATACCTTTAAAAAACAGTGGTTATCAGTGGTTACACATTTTCGCGCCATTAAAAACTACAGAAACAGTGTTTTTTCAGTGTTTATGGAAAATGTTGCTTTTATTATTGCTTGCTTTCTGCACCGATAGCTCATGATATATAGGCAGTGTAAGTATAGTGTATATGAGGTACAAATAGATTTTTGAGAATTAAACTTATTGTAGTACACCATACAATACTTCTTCAGTGAGTCTTTGGTCATGTGTGCGCTCTCTTTCCTTCCCATGTAAACCTCTGTGAAAAGGCCCTCTCAACATTGGCACTTGAGATGGGCAACGCCAAAACAGCCACTACACAATTTGTTAACTCTGGCCACTGACATAGCTTTCCATGCCAATACTGGTTCACTTGAAGATTGCAATTCTCAGGGCAGGTTCTGCAGCATTTCGCTGATCTGGGCGCTTATGCCCTCAGAGTTATTGAAGGAGTCAAAAATGAAGCAGCACTTTTGAAACTACCGAGGAAATTCCCCTTTACAGAAGGGATCTAGAACAGAGTACCACAGTGAGGATTCATTGACTTC
The DNA here is from genome assembly GCF_964204655.1 of Triturus cristatus. NCBI lineage: Eukaryota > Metazoa > Chordata > Amphibia > Caudata > Salamandridae > Triturus > Triturus cristatus. Next base: position 417,556,172 of record NC_140593.1, read on the forward strand.
AAATGCCATTGGTTGTGAAGGAACATTTCTATGCATCATTGCAAGCCATTTCTCATACATTGTAAAATAAAAGTTCCTGAATTGCTCTTCATCATTGCTTTGCTTACCAAGTGGCAAGCACTCTAACACGGAACATGTTGCAGTGCCAAAGTCCCTAAAGGTATCGCCCAGCCTACTCTCAAGGAGATGTTTCACATCTACACCAATTATGCTGAACACTTGGCAGACAAGGGTGTTTTCAGACGCTAGTTTTTATTATGTCCACTACAGCAGTTACGTTTTCCTGTAAAAAATCTAAGAATGCAGTAGAGTGCAGTTTTTTTCAAATCACTATCAATATGTGACCAAAGATCTTCACATTTCTTGCCTTTGGCTTCATCACTCAGCAACAAGTCTGTAAACGGTTGCCACATGGATAACGTAGCATTCATAGCCCCTTGGACTGAGAACCATCAGCTAAGGGACACAGATGGGATGACTCTTTCTTTGATGCCACACAAAGCACAAAATGATAAATATTTGCTGTTTAGTTCCTGTGCATAAGAAAACTGTGCACCAGAATGGACTAAAATGTCATTAGAATTCCTGATTTGCCACTGGCTTGGCAGGTGACACAGGAGCGACAAAACTCCTTGGTATCTTCTGACATATGGGGCCAGTGAAAGTGAGGGACAAGCCTGTCCCAAGTCTTGTTCTGGCCTAAATGTCCTGCAAGGGGAATATCATGGGCCAAGGTAAGAAGGAAGCCTCTGAACTTCAGTGGTATGACCAACCTCCTGGATGCACCAGGCTTGGGGTCTCTAGCCTCTGAATACAGTAGCCCTTCATCCCAATACACTCTATGGGTACCTTGAGCATTCCCTGCAGCCTCAGCAGCAGCCAGCTGTCTGAGGGGTTCAAGAGAGGGGCAGTCTAATTGAGCCTGCCTCAGATCTGCCCTTGAAGGTCCCCCTGTCCCAAGAAACTCAACCTGATCAGGTTCAAGTTCTTCTAGGACAGTTCCTTCAGGGCTCTCAGAATCATCCTCCTGGGAGGGCTGATCCACCACCTGAGGCAGGGGGGAAGGCACAGCCTTAACCCTACTGCTCTTTCTCTTGGGTTGTGACTGGTCCATAGTTTCAGGATCCAGCACTTGTTCAGTGGTGCACTTTTTGGCCTGTGACCTGGTCACAGCAAGGACATGTGCATCTATCCCCAGCATTTCTGCATGGGTCCTATACTCCACTTCAGACCAAACTGAAGTTTCAAGATCATTGCCCAGTAAACACTCTACAGGAAGGTCTGAACTAACAACAACTTTCTTGAGGCCAGTTACCCCACCCCAGGAGAAGTTAACAATAGCCACACTATGGGAGGTAGTGGCATTGCTAGCGTTGGTCACTAGGTAATTCTCACCTAGTATGATCTATCCAGGGTCCACAAAAGCAGGTGTCACCATTGTGACACTAGCCCCAGTGTCCCTGTAGGCCTGAGCCATTATTTGGTTGATAAAAGGAGTCTGTCTGTACTTGCCCAGGTTACTGGGGCCTACAGTAGAGGACAAAGCTAAGTCCCCATCACAGATCAGAACAGCCTGAGTAGGTATTCTGACTAGGCCAGAATCCTCCTCAGTTCCCAGGGTTAACCCCACTACACCCTTTTGCTGGGAACCACCACTTACAGCTGAACTAGGGGGTACAGTTGCCTTAGGGGCAATGGTGGCTGGGGGCTTATCCTTTTTGGTGCACTCACTAAACCAATGTGAGTTGGACTTACAATAGTTGCACCATGGTTTCTTTTGGCCTTCTTTCTTTTTATCCTTTTTGGGACCACCCTCCCCCTGAGCCTTTTGGGGGCCTGGTGAAGACTTCTGGTCTTTTTGTTTCTGATCATTACCCTTCTGGTCTGCCTTTTTCTGATCACCGCCCTGGTTCTGGTTTTTCTGCTTGACTCTAGTCCTGACCCATCTATCTGCCTTCTTTCCCAATTCTTGGGGAGAAGTCAGATCAGAATCAATCAGGTGTTGATGCAATAGCTGGTTTTGACAGTTGTTAAGTATTTGTTCTCTCATGATCAAATTATACAATCCTGTATAGTCCTTAACCTTACTTCCCATTAGCCAGCCTTCCAGAGCCTTAGTGGCACAATCTACAAAGTCAGTCCAGTCCTGAGTCTGTGTCTTCTGGGTATCCCTGAACAACAACCTGTATTGTTCAGTGGTTAGGCCAAACCCATCAATTAGAGCACTCTTCAGGACAGTGTAATTATCTGCATCCTCATCACTAACTGTGAGGAGATTGTCTCTACCTTTCTCAGAGAAGGAGAGCCACAAGATAGCTGCCCACTGACTTTGGGGTACCTGCTGTACTTTGCAAGCTCTCTCCAAAGCAGTTATCCATTTGTGGATGTCATCCCCACACTTGTAGGGAGGGACAATCTTGCTCAGGTTTCTATTATCATAGTGCCTGTCTCTATCCTTAGGGATATTGCTGCCACCAGTGGGCTCTGACCCACTTAACTTTTGCTCTCTAGCCAGAGCAAGCTTCTCCTTGGCAAGGGCAAGTTCTTCCCTCTGAATCCTCAGATTAGCTTCCCTCATTCTGGCTTCATGCTCCTTTCTCTCAGGGGAAGTCATTCCCCTGTGAGAGGAAACACTAGAGATGCTAGAGACATGGGAGTGGATGGATTCCCTTGAAGGGGATCTGTCCTTCCTGCTTCTCTGTGTAAGCCCACTTGGGGGTCTGTATGGGGGGACCCCATGCAAACTCCCATGTAAGCTTAGGTTAGCCTGGCTAAGTCTTCCTACTTGGCCCTGGCTGTCTACCTCTTCATCTGAAGTCCCATCTGACTCATCTGTGGTGGGTAGACCCTCCTTTGTACCTAGGGTACCTGCCTGTGAGGCTTTAAGAGCATCATACTCCTCTAGGAGTTGTCTTAACTGAAGGAGGGTAGGGTTTGCACCCTGTTTTATTCCTCTGGAGGTACACAATTGTCTCATCTCCTGGAATGTTAGAGTATCATATCTAGAGGGTGTCTTCTGCAGACCTGACCCTCCTGAGAGAGCATCTACTTGATCTCCTCCCAGAGACATGATCTAGTGAGGGTGTGGTGTGTGCACCTACCTACACTAGTTGTTTCTACTAAACCTCTCTGGTAGTTGTAGTCAGGGTGTGTTACTCCCTTCAACCTACAACTACTAAGTCCAGTAGGACTTAAGTATTATAATCTATGTTATATGTACCTAGACAATATCTGTGTGATCTTTCAATTTAGTATCTCAAGATTACAATGGTATTACAACAGCAAGCTCAGATCCCAACCGCTGCTCACCAATGTGAGAAGTTGGCCTGATGTATGATGTCACTAGTTCTAGTGTACACCTTATATCAGTCCAAACAACCCTTATGGTGATTGGTTGTAAAGTCAACCTTATAGACCAGCTATCCTAGTGGTAGCATGGACAAGAGCAGTCTTAGGCTAAACTCTGAATGGCATGTGAAGCCAGCTGTGATACCATATATAATCCCTTGAATACCAAATGAAAGGACACCACAACAGATATATATATAAAATAAAGTATATTTATTCTAGTCAAACCCTCAGCACTCTTTATGAGATTAGAGGTAAGTACAACACAGTCTTATTTAAGCATACATTAAGTCACACAGGTAAGTAATACAGTTAGGCCCTAGGGGCCACGCAAACCATATACTAAGTAAGTGGTATAAGGACCACTGTCACGGAAATAGGATAGGCCTAGGCCTAGGCCTAGGGAATCGCTGGGGCTACACTATACTACCAAAGGTTAGGAAGTGGAAGGCCCACGGGATTCAGGTGCAGAGTGGAAACACTCACACGTAATGCGTAAGAGTCAATAGCAATAGTACAGTTTAGAAATCGATAGATTTAGGACACTTCCGGAGTAGCTAGGAAGTCGAGACTGGAAAACTAGACACTAGGATAGTTAATATCCTGATGAGCACCGGAGTACCCAAGTTACCTAGCCCACAGGCTGCGGGTGCATAGGGGTGAAGTTGCGTCGGGTTTCGTCGTCGACTCCTATGGATGCCTGAAGAAAGATGCTGACAGGCAGTCAGTGAAGAGTGTCCGGTGGATCCCAAGGCTGGGATCAAGAAGAGAGGAGACCTGCAAGCAGAAGGGACAGAGTCAAGGTCACTAGCCAGTGACCACGTGGAACCAGGAAGGAACCAGGCGATGTCGTGAAGATTGCAGGTGAAGGTGAAGCTTGTCGCTGCAGCCACGAGGACCAGGGAACGTCGAGGACGACCAGGACCAGGAGGCGAGCTGTCCCACGAAGGCTCTTGCTGTCGGCGGCGTCGAAGTTGGACTAGGACTCACCAAGCCTTGGCAAGCGGAACCCACGCAGAACGGAGGACTTGCTTCTGGTGCAGACCAGGAAGGTCTGGGATGCTTATCTTTTTCAAAGGAGCAGGAGCCAGTCTGGAGGAGCCAAACCAGCGCTGAAGATTACGGGGTGCGTCGTCACAAAGGCCACTAGCCAGCGCGCAAGCAACCGGACATACGCGGCAAGCAGGAAAATGCAGAAGGGCCCCACGCAGGACTCGTGGAGTGTGGGGGGCTGGTCTTCGGTGCAGATGGTGCTTGGGGTTGGGGCTTCTCAATCCCCGGTGCACAACTTCGAGGGTGCCTCAGAAGCTGCGCTTGAAGATACTAGCCACTTTTCCCAGGTAGCCGGTCCCACGTCTCTCGTCGCCTCCACGGATCTCAGCTCTGCTGTGGATGTGGATCAGGGTCGGAGAAGTCTGGAAGTCAAGGCTCTGGTCGGGCTCTGCAGTCAGTTCCTCGTAGAACTTGGGCAAAGCAAAGGGTAGTCTCTTGATGGTGCCTGTTTGCACAGGGTAGCCACTCCTTGGCCACAAGGGAGATTCTTCAGTCTTCTTCTTTCGTCGAATGTCGAAGGTCCAGAGTTTCTGTTCAAGTTGCAGATTCAGGATAATCTAAAGTCTTGAGGCCCAACTCCCACTCTTATACTAATCTGGGGGGCTGGGATACCTGCTAGGTCACGCCTTATGGGTGGGACCTGGGAGGGGGTGGTTACACCCACTTCCCTTTGTCCAGTTTCGTGCCAGAGCTGGGGCTGGAGTGCCCCAGCGCCGGTTTGAACTGGACTATGCAAGGAACACCTTGTGTGCCCCAGGCATGTCTCATTCCTTTCAGCCCACCCTGCCCCAATACACTAAAGGTTGTCTGGGGAGGTGCTAGCACCTCCCCAAGCAGGAAACCTATTGTCCAGGCCTCCCTGGCTGGGATCACTCCCAGCAGCAGGAGGTCAGACTTGTGTCGTGGCAGCAGCATCCATTTTGTGATGCTGAGGCTTTGGTCAGAGGCTAACAGTGAAGTATGATTTTAACATGTCTTTCCCTCTAGAAGGGGGGAATAATATCCTCATGTCCAGAAATGGTATGGGGGTATTATTCCACAGTGTTAGACACCTTACACGACATGTTTCGATAACGCCAAACCATAGTTACCATAACCGTTTAAGATTATAAGGCACTTTAAGAGTATATGGTAGGCGATATCATAGAACAGCTATAAGGACATGGTTCCGAAAGCTGCAGACAGGCTCAGCTCATGCTAGAGCACCATCTCACATGTTACCAAGCACTCTGCCTCCAGGATTGTTAAGGCCTGCCATAGGAGTGACTGATAGGTACACATGTGTCTATATGTAAGTTAGGTATAGGACTACTACACCTAAGCAAGGGGTGATTACACGACCTTGCCCCAGCTGAGTGATCAGCCAGTTGTGTCAAAATGGAAGGCCAGGCCAGGGGTGGCATAATACATGCTGCAGCCCCTGGCAGGCCTAGGGTACACCTATGCCCTGGGTACCTAGGGTACACTGTACAGGGGCCAATAAGGTGATCCTATCCAAATGGGTTATGCACCTAAAGTACATAGTATTAATTTAGAGAGAGAACATCAGGGCTGTGGGTCTGATTAGCAGGCCCACAGCCACATCTAAGTCGAAAACCAGTAAAGCAAAAGCAAAAAGTGGCGGTGAACATAGAAAGCAGACCCTACTCTCCTACACATCACACATGAGGTGCATGAGGGGAGCTGTGAGAGAGCCTTAGCGCTGGAAGACAAGATGAGTTGCACATCACACATGAGGTGCAAGAGGGGAGATATGTGAGCCTCAGCCCTGGAATGGAAGGTGAGTGGAACACCACACATGAGGTGCATGAGGGGAGCTGTGTGAGAGTCTCAGCACTGGAACAGAAGATGAGTGGCACATCACACATGAGGGGCACGAGGGGAGCTATGCGAGTGTCTCACTGTTGGAACACAAGATGAGTGGCACATCACACATGAGGTGCATGAGGGGAGCTGTGCGAGAGCCTCAGCGATGGAACACAAGATGAGTGGCACATCACACATGAGGTGCCTGAGGAGAGCTGTGCCAGAGTCTCAGCGCTGGAACACAAGATGAGGGGCACATGACCCATAAGGTGCATGAGGGGAGCTGTGCGAGAGCGTCAGCACTGGAATGCAAAGTGAGTGGCACATCACACATGAGGTGCATGAGGTGAGCTGTGCGAAAGCCAAGGGGCTGGAACACAAGATGAGTGGTACATCAAACATGAGCTGCATGAGGAGAGCTGTGCTAGAACCTCAGCGCTGGAACACAAGATGAGTGGCACATGACACATGAGGTATATGAGGGGAGCTGTGTGAGCCTCAGCACTGGAACGGAAGATGAGAGCCTCATCGTTGGAACACAAGATGAGTGGCACATCACACATGAGGTGCATGAGGGGAGCTGTGCGAGAGCCTCAGAGCTGGAACAGAATATGAGTGGCACATCACACATGAGGTACGAGGGGAGCTGTGTTTGAGTCTCAGCAGTGGAACTGAAGATGAGTGGCACATCTCGCATGAGGTGCATGAGGGGAGCTGTGTGAGCCTCAGCGCTGGAACACAAGATGAGTGGCACATCACACATGAGGTGCATGAGGGGAGCTGTGTGAGAGTCTCAGCACTGGAACGGTAGATGAGTAGCTGTTGGAGCCGGCCTCGTGGCGTGGTCCTGTTCCCCCTCGCTCAGCCGCACGAGGTCCCATGCACCTCGGGGCTCCTCCATCTTGAATTACACGTCACTCCACGTGACCCCCTCCGTGACCCTGCTCTACCCGGCCTCGGTCCCAGCGAGGCCCAACATCGAGGCGCCAACCCCTGGCCCGGGGGATACCACGTGAGCCCTTCCCACCCCCGGCAGAGGGCAGTATCGATGGGACCCCCAACCGTCCTTCCACACCTAGGTGCGATCGCCCCACAGCTCTCTGGGGCCTGGCGCCTCTCCTGCTGGGCGTCTGGCCGTGCCCTACCCGGCCTCTCCGCCCTCCTGGGCGCAAGGTTCCGGACATCAAAGGGCTCAAGACCTATATCTGGGGCGACCCGACAACAAGTTGACAGTTGTATCCCGGAGTCAAGAGCCCTGCTGATCGGATCGCGGCTGACCCTACGGAGAAAGACTCTTCCTGAACCTACCTACTGAGCCCTGCTGACGACGTCGCGGCTCCATCGTGCTTTCAAGACCTTCACGAACCTTTGGGGCCCTGCTGACGCCGTCGCGGCCCGACCTTGTTGCAACAGACCATCAGAGCCCAGCTGACCTCGTCGCGGCTCGACCGAAGCGGACCTACCACCGGAGCCCTGCTGACTGTGTCGCGGCTCGACCCAAGCGGAACTACCACCCGAGCCCTGCTGACGCCGTCGCGGCTCTCCACGTCCAAACCGCTCCGAGACCAGCATCCAAGGTCTGGCGCAGAGCCCTTCCGTACCTGGCTGGTACTAAGACTGTCCCGCTACCCTATTCCTTCAAAGACATTGAGACTCTTACTGGATCCCTCGATCCCACTGTACATATTGAACGTGCTCCTTTTTTTATATAAAGAACCAAGATAAGCAACTGATACGGAGTCCTGTGTGGTGGTGTTACTGGGCCTAGTACGATTATAGGAGAAGGACCTCTCCTAGGAGGCTTCTCAGCGGCGCTCGGCTACTTGGCGGTAGGAAGGTGCCCGGAGTAGTCCCTCCGACTCCCCGGTGGCCCTCCCTCCAACATTTGGTGGCCAGCGACGGGATCCGAGCCAGATGCAATCGTACAAGCAAGTAACGCACCCACTACCTAACCAGACGGAAAAAGAAAAGGGAACCATGGACGGCCAAGAAGCAACCGTGGCCACAACCTTCCAGCTGGAAAAACTGGAAGAATACACCCACAAAGAACTAAAACAATTCTGCAAAGACAAAGGGATCCCAACCACAGGATTGGGCACCAAGGAAGAAATGCAGAAAGCCCTGAAAGCCTGGGCCGAAGCCGAGGCCACTCCACCCCGCACCGAAGGGACCTCGGCCCGGAATGAAAACCTGCCGACCACAACCCCGACAGATGGGGGGCGAGGCATTCCCGAAGCCAGCCTATCCCACGAAGAAATACGAGAACGAGAGAGGGTCCGGGCACACGAAATGGACCTCGCACGACTCCGGCTGGACGGCGAGCTCCAGCTGGCGGAGAAGAAAATAGCCCTGGAGCAACTACGGCTGCAAGAGGAAATCGAGGAAAAGAAACGGCATCGAGAACTCGAAGAGAGACGGCTAACCCTCGAGCACGAGAGGAGCCTCAAAGAACTTGAAATGAAATCCAAAACGGGGGAGACCAGCAGCCCCGGGGCCCGGGACGCTCTGCCACTGACCGAGCCAAAGGTTCATATCCCCAAGGATGTCGTCAAAGAGTACTACAAGAACGACGACATCCAGCAGTGGTTCCGAGCCTACGAGGTAGCCATGACCTCCCATCGGGTACCCCGGAAGGATTGGGGTGCCGGCCTATGGGGGAGGTTCCTCAGCGAGGGCCGTGATACCCTGCTGCAACTCCCCGACGCAGTGATGACCTCCTACGATCACATGAAGGAAGCCCTACTCACCCGCTACGGACTATCAGCCGAGATGTACCGGCAGCGCTTCCGGGACTGCAAGAAGCTCCCCGGTACCACCTGGGTCGAGTACGTGGACTTCTTCAGCCGGGCCTTTGAAGGATGGATAAAAGGGAGCAAGGTCACCTCGTACAATGAACTGTTCGACCTCATTGTCTGGGAGCACCTCGCCAACAACTGCTTTGTGGAACTAAGGCAACACCTCCTGGACAGTAAGTTGACCGAGCCCCGGAAGCTCGCCGCCGAAGCAGACCGATGGGTCAACACAAGGGTCCCCCGGAACCCCGTGGGGGACTACCAACGGAGTACCACAGGACCTCCTCGCCAGCGGGGCGGAGGAGGGGGGTCCCACCGCAGCCGAGAATTCCCGGCCGGACCGCCCAGAAGCCCGCTACGAGGCCAAGCCGCCAACCACACGTCCCCGACCCTGGGGGTGAAGGGGGACCCCCATCGCCCGACCGGGACCCCGACCACCAGTGACCTGCTTCGGCTGCCAGCAGACCGGCCACTATGCGAGCGACCCGGCCTGCCTCGTGAACCGACGAAACGGGACCGCTGGGCCCCCTCCCCGACAAATAGCCGCCGCTGCCCTGGGGGAAGGAGAAGAAGAGGAGGAAAGCCGCGAGGACGGGTCCCCCAAGTGGGAACCAGCTGCCATGTCGCTCGTCTGCCTGGGCTCCCGAGAAATGGTGCCCCGAGCGGCCATCCCAAGCAACACCCAGAAGTACCAGCAGTGGGTCACCATCAACGGACGATGGGCCGAAGCCCTCCGGGACACTGGGGCTAGCGTGACCGCTGTCCGCTGCCACCTATTGACCCCCGAACAAATCCTGCCACATGTCCTATGCCCTGTCCGGACCGCGGACAACACCGAAAGCATGTGCCGGATGGCCAGGATCCCCTTCGAGTGGGGAGGAGTGTCCGGCACCTTAAAAGTGACTGTCCGCGACGACGCCCCCATGGACTACCTCCTGGGGAATGACCTAGAGAGCTCCCCCTGGGCCCAGGTGGAGCGCCAAGAGCATCTGGGGATGCTAGGGCTGCCTGAGTGGGCCTGCGCCACCACCCGGTCCATGACCGCCCAACCCGCCGCTGCCGCGGCCACCGACCAGCCTACGGGTCCAGAACTATCACCCTCCTCTGGCACGGAGGAACCCGACGATGAGGCCGGGCCATCCGAACTGTCTCCCGACGAGGCCGCCTCCCTCAGCGAGATCCCCGAGCTGGCTCAGTGGCGCCACGATGGGGGCCCCACCCGCAAACAATTCCAGCAAGAACAGAAGGCCTGCCCGTCCCTCGAGGGGGCCCGACAGCAAGCGGCCGCCCAGGCCTCGGGGGACCCCACGGGAACCCACTGGGTCTATTGGGACAATGACTTACTATACAGCGAGCAGAAAGTCGCCGAGCTGGGAGCCGGCCGGGTGTTGGTGGTTCCCCTCCGGTTCCGGGAGTTCCTCCTGAACCTGGCGCATGACGTGCCCCTCGCCGGACACCTCGGGCGGGACAAGACTTACAGCCACCTAGTGACCCATTTCTATTGGCCCCGAATGCGGAGAGACGTGGACCACCACTGCCGGTCCTGCCAGACCTGCCAGACTAGCGGAAAAACTGGGGGTCGAGTTAAAGCCCCCCTCCAACCATTTCCAGCCGTCCACACCCCGATTGAACGAGTGGGGATCGACATCGTGGTGCCCCTCGACCCCCGAACCGCCCTAGGACACCGCTTCATCCTGGTACTGGTCGACCACGCCACCCGATACCCTGAGGCCATCCCACTCCGCACTGTGACAGCTCCAGTGGTGGGCCGGGCCCTGATGGGCATCTTCTCCAGGGTGGGGTTCCCCCGAGAAGTGGTGAGCGACAGGGGTACGAACTTTATTTCAATGTACATGAAATCCCTCTGGCAACAATGTGGGGTCACCTACAGATTCACTACCCCTTACCACCCCCAGGGGAACAGACTGGTCGAGCGGTTCAACAGGACCCTAAAAGGGATGATCAAAGGTCTGGAAGAGCCCCTGCGGAGGAGGTGGGATGTCCTGCTGCCCTGCCTCCTGTTCGCCTATCGAGAGGTACCACAGAAATCCCTGGGCTTCAGCCCGTTGGAACTATTGTATGGGCACCCCGTCCGAGGGCCCCTCAGCCTGGTCAAGGAGGGCTGGGAGGCGAACGTCCCAGGTGCCCCCCCCGACGTCTACCGGTACCTCCTGACCCTGCGGAACCAGACTCGGAAGTTCCGGGCCCTGGCAGAAGCCAACCTCGAAGCCAGCCAAGAAGACATGAAGCGCTGGTATGACGCAAATGCCTCGACCATCGAGTTCGAGCCAGGCCAGCAAGTCTGGGTCATGTCACCCGTGGACCCCTGCGCCCTGCAGGACAAGTGGACCGGGCCCTTCAAGGTGGTTGAGAGGAAGAGCCCCGTCACCTACCTAGTCGGCATGGAGTCCCCGAGGAACCCCCTCCGGGTCCTGCACGCCCACCGGCTCAAGCCCCACTTTGCCCGAACTGAACTAAGCCTGCTGCTGGCTACTGATGATGGGGGCGAAAGCGACTCCGAGCCCCTGCCATACCTCCTGGGGTGCTCGGGCCAAGACGGTTCCTTGGAGGGAGTCCACCTCTCCGACACGCTGACCCCAGAACAGCGCCTTGACTGCCGGAGGCTGCTGCAACCCTTCGCTGCCCTCTTCTCTCTCACGCCCGGGGTGACCCCCTGGTGCGTACATGACGTGGATACCGGGAACAGCCCCCCTGTGCGACATCGCGCCTACCGAGTACCTGACCGAGTCCGGGCCTGCATACAGACCGAGGTCGCCAAGATGCTCGCCCTCGGAGTCATTGAGCCCTCAGACAGCCCGTGGGCCAGCCCGGTGGTCTTGGTGCCGAAGGCCGCCGCCCCCGGTACTTCTCCGGAACTCCGATTTTGTGTAGACTACCGGGGCCTGAACGCAGTCACCAAGACCGATGCCCACCCCCTGCCCCGGGCAGACGAGCTGATCGATCGCTTAGGGGCCGCCCGCTACCTAAGCACCTTTGATCTCACCGCTGGGTACTGGCAGATCAAGCTCACTCCCGGCGCCCAGGAACGATCCACCTTTTCCACCCCGATGGGCACTACCACTTTCGGGTGATCCCCGCCGGTATGAAGAACGCCCCAGCGACCTTTCAGAGGCTGGTAAACAAGGTCCTGGCCGGGCTAGAAGCCTTCAGCGCGGCCTACCTCGACGACATTGCAGTCTTCAGCGACCATTGGGCCGCGCACCTGGGACACCTCGGCGAAGTCCTGGCCGCTCTCCAAAGGGCCGGGCTCACAATTAAGGCCAGCAAGTGCCAGATCGGTCAAGGATCTGTGACCTATCTGGGCCACCAGGTGGGGAGTGGCCAGGTGGCGCCCCTCCAGTTGAAGGTCGATGCCATCCAGGCGTGGGAGCCCCCCGCAACCCAGACCGCTGTCCGGGCCTTCTTAGGCCTCACAGGCTACTATCGGCGATTTATTAAAGATTATGGCAGCATCGTGGGCCCCCTTACGGAGCTCACTTCCAAGAAACAGCCCAAGGTGGTGCACTGGACGCCCCGCTGTCAGACCGCTTTTGAAGCCCTCAAGGCGGCCATGTGTGCTGCCCCGGTGCTCCAGGCCCCTGACTACAGCAAGGAATTTGTGGTGCAGACCGACGCATCAGAGTACGGGGTCGGGGCGGTCCTCTCCCAGATGGACGCCGAGGGCCTCGACCGACCTGTGGCCTTTATCAGCCGCCGACTGCTGCCACGAGAACAGAGGTGGAGCACCATCGATCGGGAGGCCTTCGCTGTGGTATGGGCTCTCAAGAAGCTCCGGCCCTACCTTTTCGGCACCCACTTCAGGGTCCAGACTGACCACCGACCCTTGCGGTGGCTCATGCAAATGCGGGGCGAGAACCCCACGCTGTTGAGATGGTCCATCTCGCTGCAAGGGATGGACTTCACCGTGGAACACCGGCCCGGCAACGACCACGCCAATGCTGACGGCCTGTCCCGATTCTTCCGCCTCGGCGAGGAGAACCCCCAAGGAGATGGGTGACTCTCCCTGCCTTCAGCTGGGGGGGACGCGTGTTGGAGCCGGCCTCGTGGCGTGGTCCTGTTCCCCCTCGCTCAGCCGCACGAGGTCCCATGCACCTCGGGGCTCCTCCATCTTGAATTACACGTCACTCCACGTGACCCCCTCCGTGACCCTGCTCTACCCGGCCTCGGTCCCAGCGAGGCCCGACATCGAGGCGCCAACCCCTGGCCCGGGGGATACCACGTGAGCCCTTCCCACCCCCGGCAGAGGGCAGTATCGATGGGACCCCCAACCGTCCTTCCACACCTAGGTGCGATCGCCCCACAGCTCTCTGGGGCCTGGCGCCTCTCCTGGTGGGCATCTGGCCGCGCCCTCCTGGGCGCAAGGTTCCGGACATCAAAGGGCTCAAGACCTATATCTGGGGCGACCCGACAACAAGTTGACAGTTGTATCCCGGAGTCAAGAGCCCTGCTGATCGGATCGCGGCTGACCCTACGGAGAAAGACTCTTCCTGAACCTACCTACTGAGCCCTGCTGACGACGTCGCGGTTCCATCGTGCTTTCAAGACCTTCACGAACCTTTGGGGCCCTGCTGACGCCGTCGCGGCCCGACCTTGTTGTAACAGACCATCAGAGCCCAGCTCACCTCGTCGCGGCTCGACCGAAGCGGACCTACCACCGGAGCTCTGCTGACTGTGTCGCGGCTCGACCCAAGCGGAACTACCACCCGAGCCCTGCTGACGCCGTCGCGGCTCTCCACGTCCAAACCGCTCCGAGACCAGCATCCAAGGTCTGGCGCAGAGCCCTTCCGTACCTGGCTGGTACTAAGACTGTCCCACTACCCTATTCCTTCAAAGACATTGAGACTCTTACTGGATCCCTCGATCCCACTGTACATATTGAACGTGCTCCTTTTTTTATATAAAGAACCAAGATAAGCAACTGATACGGAGTCCTGTGTGGTGGTGTTACTGGGCCTAGTACGATTATAGGAGAAGGACCTCTCCTAGGAGGCTTCTCAGCGGCGCTCGGCTATAACTTGGCGGTAGGAAGGTGCCCGGAGTAGTCCCTCCGACTCCCCGGTGGCCCTCCCTCCAACAGTAGCACATCACACATGAGGTGCATGAGGGGAGTTATGAGAGAGCCTCAGCACTGGAACACAAGATGAGTGCCACATCACAAATGAGGTACATTAGGGGAGCTGTGGGAGCCTCAGCGCTGGAACACAAGATGAGTGGCAAATCACACATAAGGTGCATGGGGGGAGCTGTGTGAGCCTCAGCGCTGGAACACAAGATGAGTGGCACATCACACATGAGGTGCCTGAGGAGAGCTGTGCCAGAGTCCAAGCGCTGGAACACAAGATGAGTGGCACATCACACATGAGGTGCATGAGGGGAGCTGTGCGAGAGCCTCAGTGCTGGAATACAAGGTGAGTGGCACATCACACATGAGGTGCATGAGGGGAGCTGTGCGAGAGTCTCAGTGCTGGAACACAAGATGAGTGGCACATCACATATGAGGTGCATGAGGGGAGCTGTGCTAAAGCCTCAGCGCTGGGACACAAGATGAGTGGCACATCACACATGAGGTACATGAGGGGAGCTGTGTGAGCCTAAGCGCTGGAATGGAAGATGAGAGCCTCAGCACTGGAACACAAGATTAGAGGCACATCACACATGAGGTCCATGAGGAGAGCTGTACGAGAGCCTCAGAGCTGGAACACAAGATGAGTGGCACATCACACATGTGGTGCATGAGGGGAGCTGTGTGAGAGTCTCAGCGTAGGCAATGGAAGATGAGTAGCACATCAGACATGAGGTGCATGAGGGGAGCAGTGAGAGAGCCTCAGCGCTGGAAGACAAGATGAGTGGCACATCACACATGAGGTGCAAGAGGGAAGAAATGTGAGCCTCAGCGCTGGAACGGAATATGAGTGGAACACCACACATGAGGTGCATGAGGGGGGCTGTGTGAGAGTCTCAGCACTGGAACAGAAGATGAGTGGCACATCACACAAGAGGGGCACGAGGGGAGCTGTGCGAGTATCTCACTGCTGGAACACAAGATGAGTGGCACATCACACATGAGGTGCATGAGGGGAGCTGTGCGAGAGCCTCAGCGATGGAACACAAGATGAGGGGCACATGACACTTGAGGTGCATGAGGGGAGCTGTGCGAGAGTCTCAGCCCTGGAATGCAAGGTGAGAGGCACATCACACATGAGGTGCATGAGGTGAGCTGTGCGAAAGCCAAGGGGCTGGAACACAAGATTAGTGGCACATCTAGAACCTCAGCGCTGGAACACAAGATGAGTGGCACATCACACATGAGGTATGTGAGGGGAGCTGTGTGAGCCTCAGCACTGGAACGGAAGATGAGAGCCTCATCGCTGGAATACAAGGTGAGTGGCACATCACACATGAGGTGCATGAGGGTAGCTGTGCGAGAGTCTCAGTGCTGGAACACAAGATGAGTGGCACATCACATATGAGGTGCATGAGGGAAGCTGTGCGAGAGCCTCAGCGCTGGCGTACAAGGTGAGTGGCACATCACACATGAGATGCATGAGGGGAGCTATGCGAGAGCCTCAGCGCTGGAACACAAGATGAGTGGCACATCACACATGAGGTACATGAGGGGAGCTGTGTGAGCCTCAGCGCTGGAATGGAAGATGAGAGCCTCAGTGCTGGAACACAAGATGAGAGGCACATCACACATGAGGTGCATGAGGGGAGCTGTGCGAGAGCCTCAGAGCTGGAACACAAGATGAGTGGCATATCACACATGAGGCACATGAGGGGAGCTGTGTGAGCCTCAGCGCTGGAATGGAAGATTAGAGCCTCAGCACTGGAACACAAGATTAGAGGCACATCACACATGAGGTCCATGAGGAGAGCTGTGCGAGAGCCTCAGAGCTGGAACACAAGATGAGTGGCACATCACACATGAGGTGCATGAGGGAAGCTGTGCGAGAGCCTCAGCGCTGGCGTACAAGGTGAGTGGCACATCACACATGAGGTGCATGAGGGGAGCTATGCGAGAGCCTCAGCGCTGGAACACAAGATGAGTGGCACATCACACATGAGGTACATGAGGGGAGCTGTGTGAGCCTCAGCGCTGGAATGGAAGATGAGAGCCTCAGTGCTGGAACACAAGATGAGAGGCACATCACACATGAGGTGCATGAGGGGAGCTGTGCGAGAGCCTCAGAGCTGGAACACAAGATGAGTGGCATATCACACATGAGGCACATGAGGGGAGCTGTGTGAGCCTCAGCGCTGGAACACAAGATGAGTGGCACATCACACATGTGGTGCATGAGGGGAGCTGTGTGAGAGTCTCAGCATTGGAATGGAAGATGAGTAGCACATCAGACATGAGGTGCATGAGGGGAGCAGTGAGAGAGCCTCAGCGCTGGAAGACAAGATTAGTGGCACATCACACATGAGGTGCAAGAGGGGAGATATGTGAGCCTCAGCGCTGGAACGGAATATGAGTGGAACACCACACATGAGGTGCATGAGGGGAGCTGTGTGAGAGTCTCAGCACTGGAACAGAAGATGAGTGGCACATCACACAAGAGGGGCACGAGGGGAGCTGTGCGAGTATCTCACTGCTGGGACACAAGATGAGTGGCACATCACACATGAGGTGCATGAGGGGAGCTGTGCGAGAGCCTCAGCGATGGAACACAAGATGAGGGGCACATGACACTTGAGGTGCATGAGGGGAGCTGTGCGAAAGCCAAGGGGCCGGAAGACAAGATGAGTGGCACATCACACATGAGGTGCATGAGGAGAGCTGTGCTAGAACCTCAGCGCTGGAACACAAGATGAGTGGCACATCACACATGAGGTATGTGGGGGGAGCTGTGTGAGCCTCAGCACTGGAACGGAAGATGAGAGCCTCATCGCTGGAACACAAGATGAGTGGCACATCACACATGAGGTGCATGAGCGGAGCTGTGCGAGAGCCTCAGAGCTAGAACACAATATGAGTGGCACATCACACATGAGGTACATGAGGGGAGCTGTGTTTGTCTCAGCAGTGGAAGGAAGATGAGTGGCACATCACGCATGAGGTGCATGAGGGGACCTGTATGAGCCTCAGCACTGGAACATAAGATGAGTGGCACATCACACATGAGGTGCATGAGGGGAGCTGTGTGAGAGTCTCAGCACTGGAACGGAAGATGAGTGACACATCACACTAGGTACATTAGGGGAGCTGTGGGAGCCTCAGTGGTGGAACACAAGATGAGTGGCACATCACACATGAGATGCATGAGGGGAGTTGTGTGAGCCTTAGCGCTGTAACGGAAGATGAGTAGCGTATCACACATGAGGTGCATGAGGGGAGCTGTGTGAGAGCATCAGCGCTGGAACACAAGATGAGTGGCACATCACACATGAGGTGCATGAGGAGAGCTGTGTGAGAGTCTCAGCACTGGGACACAAAATGAGTGGCACATCACACATGAGGTGCATGAGGGGAGCTGTGGGAGAGCATCAGCGCTGGAACACAAAATGAGTGGCAGATCACACATGAGGTGCATGAGGGGAGCTGTGTGAGAGCATCAGCGCTGGAACACAAGATGTGTAGAACATCACAGATGAGGTGCATGAGTGGAGCTGTATGAGCCTCAGCGCTGGAACACAAAATGAGTGGCACATCACACATGAGGGGAGCTGTGGGAGAGCATCAGCGCTGGAACACAAAATGAGTGGCACATCACACATGAGGTGCATGAGGGGAGCTGTGGGAGAGCATCAGCGCTGGAACACAAAATGAGTGGCAGATCACACATGAGGTGCATGAGGGGAGCTGTGCGAGAGCCTCAGAGCTCAAACAATAAATCAGAGCTTTTAAAAAGCGCACTACTCACCCATGAGGGTCTCAAGGTGCTGGGGGTGGGGGGTAGGGTGTTGCTACTGCTCGAACAACCAGGTGTTGAGTAGCCTCCTGAAGGTAAGTAGGTCCTGTGTTTGCTGGAACACAAGATGAGTGGCACATCACACATGAGGTGCATGAGGGGAGCTGTGTTTGAGTCTCAGCACTGGAACAGAAGATGAGTAGCACATCACACATGAGGTGCATGAGGGGAGCTGTGTGAGCCTCTGCACTGGAACACAAGATGAGTGGCACATCACACATGAGGTGCTTGAGGGGAGCTTTGCAAGAGCCTCAGCGCTGGAACACAAGTTGAGTGGCACATCACACATGAGTACACGAGGGGAGCAGTATGAGCCTTAGCACTGGAACACAAGATGAGTGACACATCACACATGAGGTGCCTGAGGGGAGATATGTGAGCCTCAGCGCTGGAACGGAAAATGAGTGGCAAATTACACATGAGGTGCATGAGGGGAGCTGTGTGAGAGTCTCAGCACTGGAACGGAAGATGAGTGGCACATCACACATAAGGTGCATGAGGGGAGATGTGCAAGATTCTCAGTGCTGGGACACAAGATGAGTGGCACTTCACACATGAGGTGCATGAGGGGAGCTGTGCGAGAGCCTCAGCGCTGGAACACAAGATGAGTGGCACATCACACATGAATTGCATGAGGGGAGCTGTGCGAAAGCGTCAGCGCTGGAACACAAGATGAGTTACACATCACACATGAGGTGCATGAGGGGAGATGTGTGAGCCTCAGCGCTGGAACGGAAGATGAGTGGCACATCACACATGAGGTGCATGAGGGGAGCTGTGTGAGAGTCACCACTGGAACACAAGATGAGTGGCACATCACACGAGGTGCATGAGGGGAGCTGTGTGAGAGTCAGCACTGGAACACAAGATGAGTGGCAAATCACACATGAGGTGCATGAGAAGAGCTGTGTGTGTCTCAGCGCTGGATCGGAAGATAAGCTACACATGACAAATGAAGTCAAACAACTCCAAACTCAACAAGGGCAGAGATCCTGTTAACAGTGCAGCATGCAGGCATCAACAATGGCATCTGAATACCTGTCCAATGAGCCCTCTAATCTCACCAGAAATGTCATTTGTTTACTGTTATGTACCTTTTTTATTGAGACTTTTTTACTGAGTTTCTGCCTCGCACAACTGAGGGTAGGTGTGGTGATTACGGATAATCCTCATCCCCTTCCTCTGCAGAGGATGGATGGTAAAACAAGCATTTGCAATGTAGTCGGTCTCACATTTGTGAAGGGTAGACCTATTCTGGCAATATAAACGATAATGTTTTTTACTTATGTTTATTTGTTTGCAGTAGAGTAAGGTAACAGGTAAAGCAGTTGGCTTTTAAATTGGTGAATTAATTTTCAGTTTTAAGATTAACCGTCCTGTGCTTTTATTTTATTTATTTATTTATAAAGTTTTATATAGCGCGAACTTGATCTCGAGGGATATCAGAGCGCTTTACAATTTGAAGGAAAGGAAGGTAACAGTTCAGTACATGAGTCAAATGGGGAATATACACAGACAATGGATCAAATAGGGCTCACATAACAGGCCGTTTACAAATCCTGGGGTCAGCAAAGAATGGGCTAGACGCTGATACATATCGACATAGAAGGGGAGCAAATGAGACAACAAGAGAGGAAGGAGAGGAAAAAAAACAATAACAATATACAAGATTAACAACAACTTCTGGAGTATGTCCAATGCAATTAGAGCAGACATCGCACATCTTTTTAAGGTAAGAACTTATTCATGAGGAATCTTTTTACTTCCAATTTGAAAGCAACCTTGGAGGAGATTCTACGAATTTCAGGCGGAAGAGAGTTCCAGATTTTTGGTGCAGAGCCGGAGAAGGCTCGTTGGCATGTTCTCTTTTTGCGAAAGATCAGAGGTTTCATGAGGAGAGTGTTAGCACTCCTAGACGGTCTACCCCCTCTGGATAGTTCTAGCTTTTGCGTTAGATAGTTGGGGGTTTTGAAGTGGAGGGCTCTGTGAGATAGGCAGGCAATCTTTAGCTGAATTCTAGCTTCACAGGGCAGCCAGTTTAAAGATTTTAAGACAGGGGAGATGTGGGCATTTCGCTTGGTGCCCATAACCAAGCTGGCCGCTGCGTTCAACGATGCCCTTAGTGGGGCAAGGTATATTTGGGGAGGCCACAAAGCATAGCACTGCCATAGTCAAGCCTCGGCAAAACAAGCGCTTGGACCACTTGCTTGAAGTCCGCTTGAGGTAGGAAAGGTTTGAGATTCCGGAGTGTCCTCAGAAGGTGGTTAGCTCCCTTGCACACATTGCTGATATGAGTCTTCATATTCAAGTGCTTGTCCCAGGTGATTCCTAGAGATTTAGCTGAGTTAATAATGCGGGGGGAGCAGTTGAAGGTGGTGAGTTGGTTCATCCAGAGGTCTATTTTAGGAGTGTGTTTCAGGGGATAAATGAGGAGGAATTCTGTTTTGGAGGTGTTTAGCAGGAGGTGGTTCTCAGTTAACCAGTTTTGAGTAGTCAGTAGGGTGGAGTTGAGTGAAGTGATGTTATCTGGGGAGGAGATTTTCAGATAGAGTTGGGTGTCGTCTGCATACATACGGAAGAGAATGTCCATGGATTTTAGTTCATCAGCTAATGGTTCCAGGAACAGGTTGAAGAGAATGGGAGATAAAGTGGACCCTTGGGGAACCCCCATGGTGACTGGTGATGGCTGGGAGAGAGAGTGGTTCACCTTAACTCTTTGGGATCTGTGCTGGAGGAAGGACGAGAACCATTGCAGCACCTGACCAGAGAGGTCCATCCAATGCTCCAGAATGACTAGGATGTTGTTGTGATTGACAGTGTCAAATGCAGAGGAAAAATCAAGGAGGATAAGGATGCAAGATTAATTTTGGTCAAGCATTATTAAAATGTCATCCATCACAAGAGTCAGAGCCGATTCAGTGCTGTGCCCACTATGAAAGCCAGATTGGTGTTGGTCCAGGAGATAGAAATTTTCAATGTGTGCACAGAGTTGTGACTGGACACATTTTTCAAGGAGTTTGGCTAATGTGGGAATGCTGGAGATAGGGCGCAAGTTGTTGAGATCAGCGCTGTCTGTGGTAGGTTGTTTTAATATAGGTGTTATCTGTGCGGCTTTTAGGCATTCTGGGATCGTGCCTTGTGACAAAGATGCATTGACGATCTTTGTCCAGAAGGGAGAGATGGCATCCTTAATTTCTTTGAAGATGGAGGGTGGTAACGGGTCACTGAAGTGATTAGATGGGTTGATACTCCGAAGAACCTTTTTGATGTCACTTTCATTGAGGGGGGTAAAGGTGTCCCGGGATGCATTGTTCTTGATACCCCAGCTACTCGGTTCAAACTTGTCTAGTAAGGCGGGGGGTGCAGACCCATTGGGTAGCAATAGAGCCTGCCTGGTTTCCAGATCCATGTTAATAAGTCTAGATTTCTCTGTAAAGAAAGCAGCCAGATCATCACATAAGGGAGGGCTAACTTCAGAATCAGATCGGTTAGGGGCTTCCACCAATTGTTGTTTAACCAGTTCAAAAAGTTTTTTGGGGCGATTTGCAGCTTTGTTAAGTTGGGATCTGAAATATTCCGACTTAGCTGTCTTGATTTGTTTGTTATAAGAGCTTCTTGCTGATCTAAGGATTTTTAGCTGGTCCGCGGATGGAGTGGATCTCCAGGAACGTTCGATAGCCCTTAGATTGCGACGTTCCGAGTTTAGGTTGCCGTTGAACCATGGTTTGGATATTTTTGTAGGTGCATTTTTTTATTGGAGTGGAGCCATGGAATCCATGATGCTAGAGATAGAAGAGTTGTAGAAGTCTGTGAGTACATGGACCTCGTACATGTACACTTGGGAAGAGAGGGCACATTTACAACGGGTTGCTACATGGGCTGTGTTGATATCTCTGAGGTCCCTTTTCCAAATCTTTGGTTTTGTTGTTTGAGCCTTACTCATAGACACCTCAAAGTTGATATGGAAAGTAATGATGTGATGGTAAGACCAAGTGCAGGGTATGATGGAATCCATTGTGATGGTGTGTCCATTGGTGATGATGAGGTCTAGTGTTTCCCCTTTAATATGGTTAGGCTGGTCGCAATGTTGAATCAACTCGTGATCATTCAAGAAAGAATTGAGGCATGATACTGCTTGGTCATTAGGGTTCGACCAGTGAAGGTTGAAGTCCCCAAGGTAGATGTGGGACTGCGTGGAATCCACATTGCCAGAGATGATTTCCATTAATTGTTCTATGAAGGGGAGGTTGTCCCCCGGGGGGTGATTGAATGTGTGTAGTTTGCAAACCAGGTGATTGTTACTCGAGATTTTGAGACAAAGGTATTCGCATGTTACTGGTGAAGAGGACTCTGAGAGGGAGACCGCAAGCGTGCTCCGATGTCTACAAGCTAGGCCACCTCCCAGCTTCTTAACTCTGTCTAGACGAATCATGTCATGGGTAGGGGGAACCAGGAGGTCTAGGATAGGAGTGGAGGAGGGATTGAGCCAAGTTTCTGTGAGGATAATGATGTCTATCTCATTGTGTATGTATATTATTTTTTTTGTTTCTATTAACGGGTATTGCGCAGAAGAATAAAAAGAAAAATCAAAGAAATAAAGAAGCAAAACAGCGACAGTAAAAACACCCACTCACTGGTTAGAAAGATTGGGGGCTGCAGAGGGACATTTATAGGGGGTAATGTGCATTGTAACATGTTGCCTGTGCACACTTTGCGACAGGACAATAAGAACACGGGGGCACGTGCACAATAAATCTGTTGGACACGAGGGCCGACATTCACTGATGTGCTGAGAGGTGCACTATCTGTCATATGTGAGAGCGGCACTTACTGCAGGGTAGGCAACAGTGAAATGAGGGAGGAGGAGGGCATATGATGCAAATTAACGACCTCCTGTTGGTAATAAAACAAAGGGCACACATCCTGCCTGATAGTGCATGTGCTGTCTGTTAGGCTCCAACCAAAAAGGTGCCATTAATATTGGTACACTCATTGGTGCCCAGAGGTAAGAAGAGTTGCAAAAACACCATGGTGCAAATAACATTAGTGCCAGGTATCAGGGGTGTTTTTTACGCATTGATGAACTGTGGTAGTAATAGGTAACAACATAAAACAGTTCTTGTACCCAATTTGCTGGTGTTGTTAACCCTTTAACAGTGTGCTACAAGAACAGTTAACACCTGTTCCAAAAAGGTTGTAACTGACTGACAGCACCTGGCGGGAGTATTTGTGTAGAATGGGTGAAAATACAATCACATGCATTTTACACGAAATTATGTAAACTGGGTTTGAAAAATGCCCAACATCTCGAAATTGACTAGAATGCATTAGCCTGTCAAATGGAAGAGCAGTACTGGAAACATGGTTCTGTACCATCAAGAATCGAGGTAATGACCCCACCCACAACTCTGCTGCTGCAGATGACATCACCAAGAACAGGTCCAGAATAATGATGTTTTTGAACCACAGCCGCGTTTTACTTTGCCGCTTAGGTACTCCTTTGTCACATACCCAGTCTAACCCCTCTTTGGCCATTTGTAGTAGTGGGGCAGGGAGGCTCAGCAGCGCGTTGGTCTGACACTTCTTAAGGAACTCATCTTCCCTGTGGGATACGTCCCGGCTGTGAGAAGGTGGTCTGATATATGCTGTCCACTAGTTCTAGTGGGCACCTTGTATCAGTCCAAAAACCCCTTATGGTGATAGTTTAAAGTCAACCTTATATGAAAGCTATCCCAGTGGTAGCTATGGAGAGCAGCCTTCAGGCTAAGTCTTGAAGAAATGTAAAGCAGCTTGTTTAACCAGTCTATAATCTCTTGAATGATCAAA
Organism: Triturus cristatus; assembly: GCF_964204655.1. Classification (NCBI taxonomy): domain Eukaryota; kingdom Metazoa; phylum Chordata; class Amphibia; order Caudata; family Salamandridae; genus Triturus; species Triturus cristatus. Next base: position 417,579,930 of record NC_140593.1, read on the forward strand.
TGAAAAGACAACCACACCAGGTATATATTTAAAATATATGTATTTAAGATAACACATACCCCTCTAGTCTCTTTATGAGACTGAGTTCGAAGTACTTCAGTTACAAGTGTTTAAGCATCGGTAAAAGCACAAATACACGTTTGGGCCCTAGGGGCATACCAAACCATATACCAAAAAAGTGGTATAAGAACCACGTCTGAAATAGGCACTAGGCCTATTGCCTCTAGAATCGCTGGGACCCCAAGGAACCACCCAAGGTAGTGACACAGGGGACCCACGGGAGTCGTATGCAGTGTGAAAACACAACCGCGGGTTCCTATTATCTTCTATGGGGAATGTCGTGGTTGGAATTTTAAAGATTAGGGACACTTCTAATCAAGTCAGGACCATCCTGGAGCGGAGACCAAGTACATAGTCCACTATGTCTTGCTTTGGGGGCTTGAGAGGTAACTCCCATCCTTTCTTCACCAAACACAATGGACCCCTGACAGGGTGACCAAACAGAAGTTCAAATGGGCTGTAGCCAACCCCCTTCTGAGGCACCTCCCTGTATGCAAATAAAAGGCAGGGCAAGAGAAGGTCCCATTTTCGCCTAAGCTTCTCTGGGAGGCCTTTGATCCTGCCCTTTAAGGTTTTGTTGAATCTCTCAACTAAACCATTGCATTGTGAGTGATAGGGTGTGGTGAGTGTGTAATTCACTCCACACTCCTTCCACATAGCAGTTAAGTAATTTGACATAAAGTTTGCATCTCTGTCAGATACTGCCTTCTTAGGAAAACCTACTCTTGAGAACACACTCAAGAGAGCTCTTGCCACTACAGGTGCTGTAGTGGTCCTTAGGGGAATTGCTTCTGGATACCTGGTGGCATGATCCACTACCACCAGTATAAACCTGTGCCCAGATGCAGTTTGAGGATCCATGCGACCAACAATGTCAATCCCAACCTTCTCAAAGGGAACCCCCACCACAGGTAGTGGTATCAGGGGGGCCTTTGTAGTGCCACCTGCTTTGCCACTGGCTTGGCAGGTTACACAGGAGCGACAAAACTCCTTTGTGTCTTCAGACATGTGTGGCCAGTGAAAGTGAGGGACAATTCTGTCCCTAGTCTTGTTCTGGCCTAAGTGTCCTGCTAGGGGAATATCATGGGCTAGTGTCAATAAGAAACCCCTAGACTTCAGAGGTATAACCAACCTCCTGGATGCACCAGGCTTGGGGTCTCTACTCTCTGAGTATAGGAGTCCATCATCCCAATAAACTTTATGGGTGCTACTAGCATTCCCAGCAGCCTCATCAGCAGCTTGCTGTCTGAGGGTTTCAAGAGAGGGGCAGGTTTTCTGCTCCTGGCTCAGATCAGACCTGGAAGGGCCCCATGTCCCCAGGAACTCAACCTGGTCAGGTTCCAGCTCCTCTGGGACAGTTCCTTCTGTGGGCTCAAGATCATCTCCCTGAGGAGACTGATCAGTTTCCAGAGACAGGTGGGAAGGCTCTGCCTTAACCCTACTGCTCCTCTTCTTGTGAGGCACCTGGTCCATTATTCCAGAATCCAGGGCCTGCCCAGCTATTGACATTTTTGCCTGTGACCTAGTCACAGCAAATACATGTGCAGGGATCCCTAACATTTCTGCATGTGTCCTGAGCTCCACTTCAGCCTAAGCTGAAGTTTCCAGATCATTGCCAAGCAAGCATTGTACTGGTAGGTCCGCACTTACCACAACCTTCTTAAGGCCAGTTACCCCTCCCCAGGAGAAGTTAACAACTGCCAGAGAATGGTCTGTTTTGACATTGCTAGCATTGGTCACTTGGTACATTTCACCAAGTATAATCTGCCCAGGATCCACAAGATCTTTTGTCACCATTGTGGCACTTGCTCCTGTGTCCCTGAATGCCCAAGCTTCTACTCCATTAATTAACGGCTGCTGTCTGTATTTGCCCAGGTTACTGGGGCTCACAAAGGGGGACATATCCATGCCCCCATCACTGACAAGCACAGCCTGAGTTGGTACTCTGACTAGGCCAGAGTCCATCTCAGAATCCAGGGTCAACCCTACTACACCCTTATTCTGTGTATTCCCACCACCAATTGTAACTGTACTAGAGGGAACATGTGCCTTAGGGGCATTGGTGGGGGTTGGAGTATTTTCTTTGGCTTTGGTGCAGTCACTAGTCCAGTGAGTTTTCTGCTTACAGATTTTGCACCAGGGCTTCTTTTGGCCTTTCCCTTTGTTAGCCTGTGAATCCCCACTTGAAGAAGATTTTTGGGGCCCTTGAGAAGACTTCTGGTCTTTTCCCTTGTCACCACACTTATCAGAGTTTTTAGAATCTTGCTTCTTAGGGTCACCACATTGGTACTGTACTTTCTGCCTCACCGTAGTTCTGACCCATTTGTCTGCCTTCTTTCCCAATTCTTGGGGAGAGGTCAGATCCGAGTCTACCAGGTACTGGTGCAACAGTTGGTTTTGACAGTTATTAAGAATCTGCTCTCTCATTATCAGATTGTACAATCCTATGAAGTCACATACATTACTGCCCAATAACCAACCTTCCAGAGCCTTAGCAGCACAGTCAACAAAGTCAACCCAGTCCTGATTCTGTGCCTTTTGGGTATCTCTGAACTTTAACCTGTATTGTTCAGTGGTTAGGCCAAACCCATCTATCAGAGCACTTTTCAAGAATTTGTAATCATCAGCATCCTCTTCTCTTCCAGTAAGGAGCTTGTCTCTTCCTTTGTCTGCAAAGGAGAGCCATACGATTGCTGCCCACTGACCTTGAAGGACCTTCTGTACTTTACAGGCCTTCTCCAAGGCAGTTAGCCATTTGTGGATGTCATCCCCACTCTGGAACCGAGAAACAATCGTACTTAGGTTTCTATGGTCATAAGACCTCTCCCTATCTCTAGGGAAATTGCTGCAACCAAGGGACTCTAGTCCCTCCTTTTTACTAGCTCTGTAGAGCTCCAGGGCTTCCCTATCCAAGGCCATCTGCTGCTTTCTGAGGTTGGACTTGTCTTGCTCATACTTCAGCAGACTCTCTCCACTCCTAGGAGGCTTCCCTCCCTCTGTGAGAAGAAACAGAGGTTCCAATAGAGGATTTAGACTGAATAGATCCCCTTGACGGAGATCTATCCCTTCTAGCCCTGTGTTCAGACCTACCAGGAGGAATGAAGGAAGTGGCATTATTGTCATCATCCTCATCCTCATCCTGTTGGTCTGTGTTCACCAGAGTCTGGTCATTGTCACCAGTCTGGTCAGCATCAGAGTTAGGGTCAGGGAAGTTTCAACCCCTGGACCCACCATCAGGTGCTGCCCCACCCACACTCCACTGTCTCCATCTACAGACCCACTAGGACTTGTGATATCATCCAGTTTCAGTATCTGTATGAGATGCTGGTGGATGGACTTTTGCCTGTCTGCAGCTTCCTAATGGTACATAAGGCCCTAAGTCGAGCAAAGGAGAGATCCTAATATTTATAGGGAAGGAGCTCACTGGTTCCAGGTAGGGACTCAGTGGTTCCTGGCTGGTTAGACATTACTGATGTGGTGTGGTGTACTGCACTACCTACACTAGTGTGGCCTACTAAACTCTCTTGAGTTGTAGAAAGGGTGTGCTATCCCTTAACACACAAATCTAAGTTCAGTAGAACTTACAGTAGCTAAACTTGATATTATATGTACCTCAGGTACCTTTAGTGGTTTTCAGTTGATCAATTCAATTGAGATTATCTGGTAAAACAATAGCAAGCTGGAATCCCACACGCTGCACACCAATGTGAGAAGGTGGCCTGATATATGCTGTCCACTAGTTCTAGTGGGCACCTTGTATCAGTCCAAACAACCCCTTATGGTGATAGGTTAAAGACAACCTTATATGAACACTATCCTAGTGGTAGCTATGGAGAGCAGCCTTCAGGCTAAGTCTTGAAGGAATGTAAAGCAGTTTGTTTTACTAGTCTATAATCTCTTGAATGATCAAATGAAAAGACAATCACACCAGGTATATATTCAAAATAAATGTATTTAAGATAACACACACCCCTCTAGTCTCTTTATGAGACTGGAGTTCGAAGTACTTTAGTTACAAATGTTTAAGCATCAGTAAAAGTACAAATACACGTTTGGGCCCTAGGGGCGTACCAAACCATATACTAAAAAAGTGGTATAAGAACCACGTCTGAAATAGACAGTATGCCTATTGCCTCTAGAATCGCTGGGGCCCCAAGGAACCACCCAAGGTAGTGACACAGGGGACCCACGGGAGCCGTATGCAGTGTGAAAACACAACTGCGGGTTCCTATTATCTTCTAAGGGGAATGTCGCGGTTGGAATTTTATAGATTAGGGACACTTCTAATCAAGTCAGGACCAAACCCTTTTGGACTTAGGTAGTTCTAGGGCTAACACCCGTGAGAGTAGCGGAGTACTCGAGTTACCTCACCCAGGGAAGCCGGGTGCATAGGTGTCTTTTGGTGTCGGGTCGCATCGTTGATTCCAATGGAAGCCTGCAAAGAACTGCTGCTGCCGTGAAGAGGAGAAGTGTTCAAAGAGATCCAAGCCTGGCTCTAGGATGTAAGGAACCTGAAAGCAGAGGGGACAGAGTCTGGGTCACTAGCCAGTGACCTAGGGCAGGATGGACCAATGCCCACAGATGTTGGGTGCTTGAGGTGAGTTGATGGGTGTTTTGACTCTTCAGCCACGAGATCCAGGAGGCGTCGACGAAGTCCACGAGCCGGATTCGAGCTGTCCCACGAAGTCTGTCGAGTGCTACGGTGTCGGCCGACCAGAAAGGACCATACAAGCCTTGGTAGCGGCAAGTCACAGGAATGCAGAGAAAGGACTGCGGTGCAGACCAGCCAGGTGTGAGGGACTCACCCAGAGAAGGTACGTCAGGGAATGTCTGGAGCAACCAGGAACGCCCAATTATAAAAGGAGTTGCCTTTGTGGGGACCTGCTAGCCAACGGGCTAGTGATCGCGAAAGAGCCTCGAATGGTCGCACTTGGAGCAGGCGCACGGGTCACTCGTGGAGTGGAGGCCAACAATCTTTGGTGCAGGAGGTGCTCAAGGCTGGGGCTACTCAGAGCCCAAAGCACAACTTCAAGGATGACCAGGAAGATAGTGTTGCTGCAAAAGTTCATGGTGTCTAGGGGTCACGGTTCCACGTCACCCACAATAGCCACGGGACTCAGCTATGCTGTGGACTCAGGGTAGCCTTGTGAAGTCTGGAAATCCACCTCTGGGGATGCAGAGACTTCGGCGTCCGGCGGGAGCTTCAGAATTGCAGACCGGTCAGTTGCTTCTTTGGTGCCTGCCAAGCAGGGGAGTCACTCCTTGACCCCAAGGGAGATTTCTTCCGCCTTCTAGTCGTGATAGAAAGTCGAAGGTCCAGGATATTTTCTTTTCAGAGGTTCGTCCAGGGAAATCTAAAGTCCTAGGGACTGGTTTTCCTATACTTATACTAAGTTTAGGGGATGGACTAACTCTAAGGCCCCACCTATGGGTGGACCTGGAGTGGGGGATGGTTACACCCCTTCCTCTTTGTCCAGTTTCGCGCCAGAGCAGGGGCTCAGTGCCCCTGAAACCGGTTTGAACTGGGCTATGCACAGGGACACCTTGTGTTCCCCAGGCAGTGTCTCAAAAGCATTCTCTGAATGCACCCACCCTGCCCCAATACACATCAGCCTGTCTGGGTAGGTGATGACACCTCCCTGTGATAGGAACCCTATTGTCCAGGCCTCCCCTGCTGGAGTTTCCCCAGCAGCAGGAGGCCAGAGTCGTGTCTGTGGCAGTGGTATCCATTTTGTGATGCCAGGGATTTGGAAAGTTTTAACCGGGTTGTTGGAGGGAGGACCACCGGGGAGTCGGAGGGACTACTCCGGGCACCTTCCTACTGCCAAGTTATAGCCGAGCGCCGCTGAGAAGCCTCCTAGGAGAGGTCCTTCTCCTATAATCGTACTAGGGCCAGTAACACCACCACACAGGACTCCGTATCAGTTCTTGCTTATCTTGGTTCTTTATATAAAAAGGAGTACGTTTCAATATTTACAATGGGATCGAGTGATCCGGTAAGAGTCTCAATGTTCTTGGAGGGACAGGGTAGCGGGACAGTCTTAGTACCAGTCAGGTACGGGAAGGCTCTGCGCCAGACCTTGGGTGCTGGTCTCAGAGCGGCTCGGACGTGGAGAGCCGTGACGGCGTCTGCAGGGCTCAGGTGGTAGTTCCGCTTGGGTCGAGCCGCGACACAGTCAGCAGGGCTCCGGTGGTAAGTCCGCTTCGGTCGAGCTGCGACGAGGTCAGCTGGGCTCTGATGGTCTGTTGCAACAAGGTCGGGCCGCGACGGCGTCAGCAGGGCCCCAAAGGTTCGTGAAGGTCTTGTAAGCACGATGGAGCCGCGACGTCGTCAGCAGGGCTCAGTAGGTAGGTTCAGGAAGAGTCTTTCTCCGTAGGGTCAGCCGCGATCCGATCAGCAGGGCTCTTGACTCCGGGATACAACTGTCATCTTGTTGTCGGGTCGCCCCAGATATAGGTCTTGAGCCCTTTGATGTCCGGACCCTTGCGCCCAGGAGGGCGGAGAGGCCGGGTAGGGCGCGGCCAGACGCCCAGCAGGAGAGGCGCCAGGCCCCAGAGAGCTGTGGGGCGATCGCACCTAGGTGTGGAAGGACGGTTGGGGATCCCATCGATACTGCCCTCCGCCGGGAGTGGGAAGGGCTCACGTGGTATCCCCCGGGCCAGGGGTTGGCGCCTCGATGTCGGGCCTCGCTGGGACCGAGGCCGGGTAGAGCAGGGTCACGGAGGTGGTCACGTGGAGTGACGTGTAATCCAAGATGGAGGGGCCCCGAGGTGCATGGGACCTCGTGCGGCTGAGCGAGGGGGAACAGGACCACGCCACGAGGCCGGCTCCAACACGGGTTTAGCCGGTGTGAACATGTCTCTCCCTCTAGAAGGGTGGAATGCTACCCCCGGTGCCATAACTGGCGGGGTGGGGGGGTAGTATTGACACCAAACACGACATGTTTTGATGCAGCCAGTTAGCAATTACCGCGAGGTTATAATGCACTTAAGAGTATATGGTATGGCTGTATCACAGAACAGCCATAAGGAAGTATTTCCGAATGCTGCAGAGGGGCTCAGCTCATGCTTGAGCACCCTCTCACATAAAACCAAGCACTCTGCCTTCAGGATTGTCAAGGCCAGCCATAGGAGTGGCTTATAGGTTTATATGTATCTGTATAAGGTAGTGATATAGGTAGCCTATACCACAGTAGGGGTTGCAAGCACACCCTTACCCAGGTTGCAGTAGCAGACCTGTGGTGTCATTTTGGAGTGCTTCCCAGGGGTGGCATAATACATGCTGCAGCCCCTGGTAGGCCTCTGAGGTACCTATGCCCTAGGTACATAGTATACCATATTCTAGGGGCTTATAAGGCACTCCAGAATCCAATTAGATATGTACCTAATGTACATGGAAACCATTTTAGAGAGGAAGCAGCTAGGCTGCGGTCCTGATTAGCAGGGCCACAGCCAGACTAAGGTCGAAAAACAGTGAAACATCCGCAAAAAGTGGAGGTACCCATGTGAAGCATATCCTACTCTCCTACACTAGGGGCTTATAAGGCACTCCAGAATCCAATTAGATATGTACCTAATGTACATGGAAACCATTTTAGAGAGAAAGCAGCTAGGCTGTGGTCCTGATTGGCAGGGCCACAGCCAGACTAAGGTCGAAAAACACCAGCAAAAAGTGGGGGTACCCGTGTGAAGCAGATCCTACTCTCCTACACCGGCACTACCAGTATAGTGCACACGCAGAAGCGACACATCAACATCTTTTATTTTTACCAATGTAGACACAAAAGCGTGACATTAATAACAACAAAAAATATTACCAATGTAGCGTACACAGGACAGCACGACATAATGAAAGCACAACATTAACAAAAGAAGGAAGAAAGCAACGAAAGGGAAAGAGTAACACAAGAAAGAGGGATAGGAGAAATGGCCGATGGCTGGATTGTAGATGGAAATGTAGATAAGCACTAAAGAAGCGCAGGAAACAATAAAATCGGGAATCTCCGTATGCGTGCTCTCTGCTGCCCAGGAGGGAGTGAGCTAGTCTCGAGGCAAACAAAAAAGAAAATAGTGTCACAAAGGAACATACATTTAAAAAAAAAAAAGGGAGAACACATGTAACAGCGGCAGCCTGCTGGGAGGGTCTGAAATAGCAAAGGCAGGATAAGGTTTGGATTGGGATTAAAATTTAGCTAGGGCACGCTAAGAAAAAGTGGCTCACATTTGCATATTACCTTTCCGGAAAACACTGCTGCGGCGACATTTTATAAAAAAGGAGGGGGGGGGGGTAGTTAAAAAAAAGGCACAGATTTGTTTACACTGGTGAAACACACCTGAAAACAAGTGAGGCCACTTCTGCTCAGGCCCCCTGCCCCAGCTCAATATGCATATATTAATGGACAGGCCCAGTTAGAGAAAGGGAATGACACCTCTGCCGTTGATAAAAAGGAGGTAATAGAAGTCCAGCTACCTCCAGAAAGGCCACTCAGGCACCCACTGGGCCGCTGGTGGCATCGAAAAATGCAAAAACCGCCCAAATTGGCCCCCCCGGACTGCTCAAAATAGCAGCCCATAGCTGGAATTCGGATACAGGCATCTCGGGCGTTGCCCAAGTACCCGTGTTACCAATCCAATGCTGGGCAGGATGTATTAACTATATTTACTAATCAGAAGCAGCCATTTACAAAGGGCATTAACAGGAGCCAACAGAAAACATGGGAGGTGCTTTAAGCCCGTGTTCTAGACACAGCTGATCTTGAAGAGACAGTGCATGCGCTGCCTAGGCGAGACCTAAAAATAGACAAAAACAATAGATCTCACAGGGCCAAGACCTATTTGCTTTGCCAATGATTTTTTCCCCTGTGTGCCAAGGCTAAAGAAGTGAAACCAAAATCTTCTCCAGTCCGCTGAAGCAAATGAGAGTGGCAAAATATAACCAGCTGCTACAGACCAATAAAGGCAAGAGATCTAAAAAAGAATTTAAGCATCAGCTAAGGACATCATGAGTCCAGATGCCCAATATTCTAGGAAAGCAATAGTTGTATAAAATAAATAAAACCAATCATAGCGCAAAGACCCTGGGTGCAACCACTAATCCAGGCACTGACACTTGTTACCACATATGTCTAACCTGCAGAATTATGACTTTCAAATAGTACATATTCCCAGGAAGGTAACACACCTATCTTACTTTTTGCATTTTCCACTTGATACCATATTGTCCAAACCATTGATTGTGTAGGAATATTTAGATTCCTGGTGAGATAAGTCCAACATGATACGTTGTACAAAAATGGCATATTGGTTTTGCAAGCTGCCATAAGTGACCCTATGCTCATGACCATCATAGGACACGAATGGTAGAGTGCTCTTGCTTGGACCAAGAAAATGCACACGCTTCGATCTCCAGGAACTTACGTCTGTATGCAATGTGGATTGGGGGCACCCTGGGGATGAGGAGTCCCTATCACAACTCCACCTGGGTACTTCAGGATAGCGGCACAGTCCAGGGCAGTTAGGGACAAGTTGTTTTAGTTCAGGGGCGGGGCTAATGGCAGTTAGAGTGTAAGGGCAAAGGTCAGGATGGCCTTCTTCCCTGGTGATTTTTGAGGTCCTTTGAGTGAGTTAACTATTTCCTACTGCCTCATGGTACTGATTTTGGGGTACAAAAATGTTTGTTACAAAAAGATGGAAGCTAATGCTTCAGTGATGGAGGCCCAGCAGGATGCGAGCCGTGAAGTCTAATTTAAACCTTGAGTTCTTCTTTCCCAGAAGTGGATGAGCTTGTAGAGGTCCAGGAGAGAAGCAGGTGGCGGAGGCCGTAGTGGCCTTTTTCCCACCCATCAAAAGGCAAAAATTGAAAGGAAGGTTGGTTCGCTCCCAAGAAAGGGATAGTGAGCGAACCCCTGTTTTGAAGGGGCAGCTTGTGCCTCCCTATCTGGGGTTGCGGGAAGAACAATACTGCCTCATTGGTGGCTTGATCATAATGCCATAGAAATTATCACATGGAGGAGGTGCCGCCAAGAGAGACTGTTACATAACGCCGCACTGCTAGGCTGAACACAACTGTTGAGAGGGCACAAGGAGCAGCCACAGTGCAACTTGGGTAACCATAAGGTACATCTGTACTGTCGCAAGGAGGAGTGCTATGTCGCGCCTGCCAGCAGGTGGCGCCGGAGAGCGTTCCTGAAATGAATTTCAAGGAGGTGGATGACCTCAGTAAGGCCTATTTTTGTGTGTAAGTTGGGTTCTCTGCCCTTAAGAGGGATGTGCTAGCAATAGTAAAAGGGAGGGGCATGGCTGGTTGAATGATGTGTAAAGAAGCAGGAATTTCCCCCGGAGGAGCAAACGTGAAGGCAATTGTACGATGCTGTGCAGCCCTCAATAGCAATGAGCAGGCCTAGTACATACATGTAAAGGTTTTAACACCCATACTGACATTGTTACTCTTTTAGTTGAAAACAGTTTAGGTGCACTGATTACTCTTACAAAGTCTGAAGTTTTGAAGAGGTAACTCAGTTTATCTGTGACACCCTCTTCTCCGTTGAATGGGCGGGGATAATTTAGTCTCTGCTATTCTCCTTTGCCTGCCAGTTTTCAATTACTGCAGTGGACAAGGATGTGGCTTTAGTCGACTATTTTCACGTCCCAGCATCAGCTCAACATCCGGTGATTCACGGCAAATCACTTAATTTCCCCATGCCTCAAGATAAAGAACCTGACCTTAGGTAATGTAACTGGTGCTCATGTAAAGCACTCCAATACCTCTGTGCCGAGGTCGTGCTAAAAACAAGCATTTTCAATGCAATCGGTCTCGCCTTTGGGACCTTACATGTATTTAGCTATGCAGCAAATTATCCTGGGTGCTGAAACATCTACTGTTCTTTAACATGGAGGAGAAGGAATCACCAAACTGCGTGACATGCCAGGTATGGGAACACATGGAGAGAAATATTGCCTTTCAGCGGGAAATGGTATAGTTCAAAGCTCTGTTTTTAATATAAAAGCAGGGCCTTCGGTTGTCATATCACTGAAAATACAATATTTGAAAAAAATATTATTGTCTACGGGTGCTCATGGAAGACAATTTCTATGGAGTGGAATCTAGAGAATGCTAAAGTATTTCTGGTATTTTACTGACCTCTGCTGATCGTTTCCTATCAAGACTGTTAAATAGAGGCAGTTAACAAGAAAAAAGTCCCTAAGTGGAAGAAGACAAGTCCTAGGACTGATCCCCAGAGCACACAAAGTACATACACATATAAGTATATACAAGAGGTCTTGAATGCTCGACCTATTATCTGCAAATATGTGGGGAAAGTGACACTTTAAAAAAAAATTGCATTTACACATTAGCATTACCCTTTGTCGTAAGTTACAGGTAATGCTAGTAACAAGTAAAACAGAACAAGCATTTACAATGCAATGGGTCTCGCATTTACGTGAAACCTATTGCATTGTACATGGTCGGCATCGCGGACAATGGGAGGAGGAGGGAGAGCGGGTGGGGGTTGAAGGCACGGACAATGGGAGGGAGGGTGGGGGGGGTGAAGGCACGGCCTCGGGAGGGAGGGTGGGCGGGGGGGCTTTGGAAGGCACGGCCAATGGGAGGGAAAGCGGGCGGGGGAAGAATGCACAGACAACAGTGGGGGGGGGGGGGGGGGGGGTTAAAGAAGGCACCAAAGCATGTCGTGCCGGAGGAGAACCTCCTTAACGAAAATAGTGCTCACCGTCTAAAATATCACGTACCGTGTAACAAAGGAAGTAAAGGGGCCAGTCACCATGGGGAGGTGACAAATGAAGGAGGAGGCGGTACTAAGGAGGGACTAACAAGCGGATTGACGAGTCAGTAGCCTGCATTTTGGACAGACAACGGCACAAACCAATGGCAAACATGGGTGGAGAGTGGGCAGGGCTTCTAGTCGCTACTTGTTAGGTGACCGTATACAAGAAGTCTCACAGAACAGCGCATGTGCGCTAACTCACGCTCGAGCTAAAAACAGATACACCTTTCACTAGTCTCTGAGCATTGGAGTGCTTCTCTCGAGCATAGTAAAAGAATATGCTGTGAATATCTTAAAAGCCTAGGGTGAGTGCAAGAGTCGGCCTAGGTCTGTGCCGAGTCCTGTTTCCCAGCAACAGCAATCAAACCATCCACAGCAGACTTATGGATAAAAAAGCAAATAAAAGTGAGTTCCTAGTATTTTTTGATGATTCCAATCTCCCAACCAATATTTTTTTCCCATTGGAATGTTCATTTTCAATTTAAGTCCCTCATACACATACACACACATTTATTTAACAATATTTGTGTATATATTTCTATTACTTTTTTGTTAACATTGAAACATTTTCTCTGACTGCAGTTATTTTTTACCCTTTTTTTGTAAATGAAACAAATGTCATGAAAAGCTATACAATTAAACCAAAGTGTCAAATGAAGTGCAAAGATTTACTGACAAAAATATACCTCTCAAAAGTTACTTAAGGATGAGAGACGCAGAGTCAAATGTCAGCAAGATATATAGTTATGCATCTCGCTGTTAGACCAAATTGTCATAGACCCCATTTCACCAAATTACTTTAAATCAATATACTGGGGTCCAAGATGGCTGCGTGACGGAGCACGTGTGGCAGTCTATTGCTCTGACCAGACTCCTCTTTTCATGGGCCCTAGAGCCACTGGAGTTCTGAGAGCAGGGGGTGCTCTCCCTGAGGTGTGCCGGATGATTCCTCTTCATTAGGATTTCATCCCTCTATGTGCTGGAAACAAGAGAAGTGCAACCTTTGTGAACCTGACAACATCAAGATTGCGGCACCAGCACTACTGGGTCCTCAAAGTGAGAATGCTGGGCCACAATGGGTACAAGAGAGTACCTCAATTGGGGCCCTGCAGACTTAAAGTGACCCACACCAAGAATTGTGGGGGACAGGAGGTATACCGAAACCTCACACCAGCACCTTCCAGTGGCTGCAGAACACTGACGCAGGACTGGAGGAGTGGGAGAGGCCCCAAGAGTTAGCAGCATCCAACTGGAGAGTGAATGAATACCTCTGCATGACAGCTGATCCTGGAAGACCTGGCAATGCCAGCGATTCAAGGACTGGGCGGTTCCAGTTCTAGTTATATGGAGTCATAAAGTGATTTCCTGGCAGGCTAGATCTCTGCAGCCACCTCCAACTTCTGGGAGTTCTGAGACAAATGGTGAGGAAACAACAAAGACTAGAATCAAGAGGATTTTAAATTTTGAGGACTTTCCTGCAGAGGATGGCTCTAGAGAGACAGTAAGGAAGGGATATTGTCACTTCATAAAGAAAAAAGGAGGTACTAAGGAACCCAGTGAAACTGTCATAGCAGAACTTTCAACCCCATCAGAAAGAACATATTTTCAGGGGGGCATCCAGCGCAATACACCCACACTTGATGGTGACCCAATTTTGATTTTTCTGGATTACAGCCGACAGAGCAGGCGACAGAACAGGAGAAAGAGACTGGAGGTTATAAATTTGGAGCTGCTTAATTTAAGCCTGGAGACATCTCCTTGGTATCCTAAACATAACTCTTGAGGGTAAATCCCATATTTTCACACAGGGACCTTCCTAAAAGCAAAGAAACCAGAGCGTGAATAACTTTGGCAGGATATGAACTAGGCGCTGTTACACTGGACTAGAACAGAGATGCCACTGGGATTTGCATGGCTGTATTATGTCCATTGAGCAGATATTGAGGGAATTATTTAAATGTGATCATCGGTTGTAATGGGGGTCCACCTTTTTTTTCCAACTCTTCCAAGTGCTCCCACTACTCCTCTATCTCAATTGCTATGGGAAGTAGGCCAGAGTGGGAATACAGTGGGTGAACTCTAGGGTTATGTTCATCTCTCTGTGCATTTTTGGAGCCCTTAGCTTGTGTTTAAGCGCACAAGGTGTTACAATAAAACATTATTTAATCCTAAAGTCAATGTATTTTGTAATTTTTCAAAGCAAAACAATAGCCCTTCTTCATGACATGCTGAGACAGTGAAATACTGTGCCATAAGTGATCACCCTATCCAGTCACTTCAATCTTGGCATTTTCTGACCCTACCACTTGTGGCCATCCTGGGTACAAACCCCGATTATGAGGCACCTAGACAGAGTTAGCAGGGTTGTGTACCATTTACAAATATTAGGGTATTAAAAACATGTCCTCAGAGCTGTTCAGATGTTTTTCAAACATAATTAATTTTCATTGATGATTATGAGCAAATGCTCTTTACAAATTAAAGTATTGGCACTGCTTCCCCTACATTTATATTTACATGGACTGTCGTACTTTAATATTCGGGACCGCGTAGGGGACAGGGTCCTACCCCTGCCTATCTTGGTATTAGCGAACCGCAAATGGTAAATGCGGCATGTACGAGTGCTTCATATATCGTTCTAGCTGTGAACGCACTGTGCACACGTTATTCTGCTTCACTACGCGGGTTCCATTTTGGAAGCGGTGGCCATCTTGTCATTGCCCTCACATAGGCTATAATGGAGCAAATACGGGCCTCACAGTACATGTGCTTTCCCGTGACTTCTTGGTGACCTGGGCAGCTGGCTCTGCTGCCCCGGGTCAAACTGGTCTCACGAGCTCCCCTTCCTCCGTCCACCTGTGATTAGCATCAGGGCTTGACCCATCATAAAACCCTTTCATTCTACACAAACCTCCGGCTAATCTCTTTCACACCTGCTTGTTCCTGCTTTATGACTTGTTTCCCAAAACAGGAGATGCTCATGTTTATTGGGGGGTCTATCAATATCAAATGTGGGATCTGAACCTTACTGTGTAAATCATTGTGGGCTGGCCGAACTGGAATGTGGGATGGTCATCATGACTCTGCTTTTTCCTTTGTAATGTATACATGTAATGGCCGTATCATAAAACCTAGGAATGTATGCTTGAGGCCAGAAAAAGGGTATTTAAGATGAAGTCCGTTCCTATGATTTTCAGCAGTCTCCTGAGAACATACACGCTGTTGTACTTCTAGGATACCTGTAATTGGTCTGCAGCCAATAAACGAATCTTTGACTTCACCCAGAAGACTCTGTGTTTCTGTAGGTCCGGAACAGGGTGAACCCAGAAGTCATAGGGTGTGTGCCCCTGCACCGCTGGGTCTAAAATACCCGGTACTTCAGTTTGGCACCCAACGTGGGGCGATTTCAGCGGTACCAGTCCAAGCCAGAGGTTCGTGAGGAGCTTCGTGTGGAAATTCCGGAGGAAGGCCGCCACTTCATCGACCCCTGCATGTCGACGTGGTCCGAAAGTCTTTTCTGCGAGGTTCTCCGTGTACCGACGGCTACGAAGGACTGCTGCCCTGATTAATCGACCTGTTTTGGACCCTTGACGAGTTTGAGAGAGCGAAACAATCGAGAGAGTCTTCTGGTGACGCCATCGATCAGCAAGATTCAGTTAAGTATAAGTGGAGCGTCTCCCATTTGTTTTGGTATCCTTCGGGATCATTTGAATTGGTGATTTGGAGTTTGCAAACGCCAAAGCCAGAGGACTCGTGTATTCACGAAACTATCGTAATCGATAATCCTTTGACGTTTGGATCTAGACTAGTGAGCGAAGATGCCTGGTTCTGGAATATTTGGTAGATTATTCTGTTTGGGTTGTGGAAAAGATTTCCAGCTAGAGGAATCATGTCCGGTTCCTCCGGTTGGAACTCCAACTTATGAGCTCTATGTAAAACATGGCGTAGGCCCCATTGCATATAACGAAGTATGGATCCACTACACCAGAAAAGACGGTTGTGAGAAGTTGGCCTGATGTATGATGTCACTAGTTATAGTGTACACCTTATATCAGTCCAAATACCCTTATGGTGATTGGTTGTAAAGTCAACCTTATAGACCAGCTATCCTAGTGGTAGCATGGACAAGAGCAGTCTTAGGCTAAACTCTGAATGGCATGTGAAGCCAGCTGTGATACCATATATAATCCCTTGAATACCAAATGAAAGGACACCACAACAGATATATATATAAAATAAAGTGTATTTATTCTAAGCAAACCCTCAGCACTCTTTATGAGTTTAGAGGTAAGTACAACACAGTCTTATTAATGCATACAGTAAGTCACACAGGTAAGTAATACAGTTAGGCCCTAGGGGCCACGCAAACCATATACTAAATAAGTGGTATAAGAACCACTGTCACGGAAATAGAATAGGCCTAGGCCTAGG
This sequence comes from Triturus cristatus, assembly GCF_964204655.1. Taxonomy (NCBI): domain Eukaryota; kingdom Metazoa; phylum Chordata; class Amphibia; order Caudata; family Salamandridae; genus Triturus; species Triturus cristatus. The sequence continues at coordinate 417,596,204 of NC_140593.1, forward strand.
GAATCGCTGGGGCTACACTACACTAGCGTTAGTTAGGAAGTGGGAGGCCCACGGGATTCGTGTGCAGAGTGGAAACACTCACGCGTAATGCGTAAAAGTCAATAGCAATGTTACAGTTTAGGAATAGATAGATTTAGGACACTTCCGGAGTAGCTAGGAAGTTGAGACTTGAAAACTAGACACTAGGATAGTCACTATCCTGATGAGCACCGGAGTACCCAAGTTACCTAGCCCACAGGCTGCGGGTGCATAGGGGTGAAGATGCGTCGTTTTCGTCGTCGACTCCTATGGATGCCTGAAGAAAGATGCTGACAGGCAGTCAGTGAAGAGTGTCCGGTGGATCCCAAGGCTGGGATCAAGAAGAGAAGAAACCTGCAAGCAGAGGGGACAGAGTCAAGGTCACTAGCCAGTGACCACGTGGAACCAGGAAGGAACCAGGCGATGTCGTGAAGAGTTGCAGGTGAAGGTGAAGCTTGTCGCTGCAGCCAGGAGGACCAGGAAGCGTCGAGGACGACCAGGACCAGGAGGCGAGCTGTCCCACGAAGGCTCTTGCTGTCGGCGGCGTCGAAGTTGGACTAGGACTCACCAAGCCTTGGCAAGCGGAACCCACGAAGAACAAGGGACTTGCTTCTGGTGCAGACCAGGAAGGTCTGGGATGCTTCTTCTTTGCAGAGAAGCGGGAGCCAGTCTGGAGGAGCCAAACCAGCGCAGAAGATTTCAGGGAGCGTCGTCACAAAGGCCACTAGCCAGCGGGCAAGCAACCGGACAGACGCGGCAAGCAGGAAAAGGCTGAAGGGCCCCACGCAGGACTCGTGGAGTGTGGGGGGCTGATCTTCGGTGCAGATGGTGCTTGGGGTTGGGGCTTCTCAATCCCCGGTGCACAACTTCGAGGGTACCTCAGAAGCTGCGCTGTAAGTTACTAGCCACTTTTCCCAGGTAGCCGGTCCCACGTCGCTCGTCGCCTCCACGGATCTCAGCTCTGCTGCAGATGTGGATGAGGGTCGGAGAAGTCTGGAAATCAAGGCTCTGGTCGGGCTCTGCAGTCGGTTCCTCGTCGAACGTTTCACAAAGCAAAGGGTAGTCACTTGATGGTGCCTGTTTGCACAGGGTAGCCACTCCTTGGCTACAAGGGAGATTCTTCAGTCTTCTTCTTTCGTCGAATGTCGAAGGTCCAGAGTTTCTGTTCAGTTTTGCAGGTTCAGGATAATCTAAAGTCTTGAGGCCCAACTCCCACTCTTATACTAATCTGGGGGGCTGGGATACCTGCTAGGTCACGCCTTATGGGTGGGACCTGGGAGGGGGTGGTTACACCCACTTCCCTTTGTCCAGTTTCGCGCCAGAGCTGGGGCTGGAGTGCCCCAGCGCCGGTTTGAACTGGACTATGCAAGGAACACCTTGTGTGCCCCAGGCATGTCTCATTCCTTTCAGCCCACCCTGCCCCAATACACTAAAGGCTGTCTGGGGAGGTGCTAGCACCTCCCCAAGCAGGAAACCTATTGTCCAGGCCTCCCTGGCTGGGATCACTCCCAGCTGCAGGAGGTCAGACTTGTGTCGTGGCAGCAGCATCCATTTTGTGATGCTGAGGCTTTGGTCAGAGGCTAACAGTTGAAGTATGATTTTAACATGTCTTTCCCTCTAGAAGGGGGGAGTAATATTCTCATGTCCAGAAATGGCATGGGGGTATTATTCCCGAGTGTTAGACACCTTACACGACATGTTTTGATAAAGCCAAACCATAGTTACCATAACCGTCTAAGATTATAAGGCACTTTAAGAGTATATGGTAGGCTATATCATAGAACAGCTATAAGGACATGGTTCCGAAAGCTGCAGACAGGCTCAGCTCATGCTAGAGCACCATCTCACATGTTACCAAGCACTCTGCCTCCAGGATTGTCAAGGCCTGCCATAGGAGTGACTGATAGGTACACATGTGTCTATATGTAAGTCAGGTATAGGAATACTACACCTAAGCAAGGGGTGATTACACGACCTTGCCCCAGCTGAGTGATCAGCCAGTTGTGTCAAAATGGAAGGCCAGGCCAGGGGTGGCACAATACATGCTGCAGCCCCTGGTAGGCCTAGGGTACACCTATGCCCTGGGTACCTAGGGTACACTGTACAGGGGCCAATAAGGTGATCCTATCCAATTGGTTATGTACCTAGGGTACATGGAGTCCATTTTACAGAGAGAGCAGACAGCCTGAGACCCTGAATGGCAGCATCTCAGGCCAACTAAGTCGAAAAACCAGCTAGATACTAGGCAAAAAGTTGGGGGTAACCATAGTCAGATATCCACCTTCCTACACAACCCCCCCCAAACGAAAGGAGATAAGGCTGGCCTTGACAAGGTAAGCCTCTATTGCCTGAGTGGCCATATAAGGAAGAACCAGCACTGGCATGGTTACCCCCTGTCTCATGGTCCACTAAGCAATCCCTCATCCTAAAGATATCATAGGGTCTCCACCATAGGGAATCTCTACCTTTGGTGTGTCTTTGCAAAGTAAAAGGCTGGTGTTGAGACGGAGTACTGAAGTGAGTGTCCTTAAAGTGAGGCCTCAGCTTCCTCCAATCATCCTCCACCCTGGATGCCTTTCTTTCTCTAACTGAGTTGCACTGTGCTCTCAGGGTCAGCCTCTGGCTACCTAAAGCTGGAGGCTGGGTCCCTTTTGTGGGCTTACTGGAGGGACAGGTCAGGTTTGGGGCCCTAAGGTCCCAGGTTTGCCTGTGCCCAACAGAATCCCTCTGGGGGAGGTCCCTAACTACCTGTGAAGGGGATCCCTCAGGAATGTTTTTACCCATCACCTGGCTAGAGCAACTAACCAGGCAATCCTCATTCTTTTGAAGGGGGGGTTCTTGTGGACAGGGGCCCTCTTGGGGTCCACTGGCCTCCCTGGCCTCTGCAACCCTGGGCTGACTGAGGCAGGGTAGAGAGAGGCAGGCTACCTGCACCAGACTGGGTCCCACCTTGGAAGGGGCCACTGACATCAGAGGCTCTGCCAGGCCAGGCCTGGCTACCTCTGGGGCAGTTCCTTCACAAGGGGTGAGGTCAGATCCCTGAGGAGGCTGACCTTTTCCTAATGTCTGGGGAGAGGGAGACTTTTCTTCCTCCCCACTACTCTCTGTTTGTGTGGAGTGATCCATAGTTTCAGGCTTCACTACACCTATATCAGTCTGAGTGTGGGCTGAGACCATTACAGCCTTGCCACCCTTTTCAGGAAGGCACTCAGTTTGTGTTTGAGCTGTGACTGTCACAGCTCTGCCAATTTCTACAGGGAAGTCTGTCTGGGCCTGGGCTGTGGCTACCACTGCCCTTCCAACCTTTTCAGGGAGGAAAGCTACTTGGACAGGGGTTGTGACTGGCACAACCCCACTACCCTTTTTGGAAAGGCCTACCATTTTAGAATGGGTGTCTTGTTCAACTCCAGCCCAAGCTGAGAGTTCTAAGTCATTCCCCAGCAAGCAGTCCACAGGCAAGGTTGGAGACACTGCCACCCTTTTAGGGCCAGTGACACCTCCCCAGCTGAGACATACCTCTGCCATGGGATGACTGTTTTGTTTGCCATCAATGTTAGTTACCTGGTATGAGAAACCAGGCAAAAGCTGCTCAGAGGGAACTAGCCTATGGGCCACCATAGTGATGCTAGCTCCAGTGTCTCTGTAGGCCTCAGCTTTTCTACCATTGATGTAGGGTTCCTGTCTGTACCTGCCCAAAGTGTTGGGACAGGCAGTGAAGTTGGCAAACCCCATGCCACCATCACAGACAAGAGTAGCTGCTGTAGGGGAATTGGCTAAGCCAGAATCCCCCTGTGTTCCCCAAGAAAACCCAACCAAATTTTTGGGGGCACTCCCACCACCTGGGGGATTACTGCTGACAGTAATAGGTGGTGTGACAGGAGTAGTTGGAGGAACAGTCTTGTTTTTAGCCTGTGGACAACTGCTGTCAGTTTTCCAATGCCCAGGTGTTTTACACACATGGCAGTAAGGCTTTTTAACTGTGGTAGAGGAGGGAGCTTGGGACCCACCACCCTGTGTGGAGTTTTGGGGCCCTGAGGAAGATTTCTCTTTTGCTTTATCCCCACCCTTCTCTTGAGGCTTGGTGGTATATTTCTTTTGGTCACCACCCTGATTTTTAGGCCTAATCCTGGTCCTGACCCATTTATCTGCCCTCTTTCCCAATTCTTGGGGAGAGGTCAAATCTGAGTCTACCAGGTGTTGATGGAGAAGCTGGTTCTGACAATTATTAAGGATCTGCTCCCTCATAATCAAGTTGTACAATCCTGTATAGTCCTGCACCTTGCTGCCATTTAACCAACCTTCCAAAGCCTTAGTGGCACAATCCACAAAATCAGACCAGTCCTGTGTCTGTGTCTTCTGGGTGTCTCTGAACAACAACCTATATTGCTCAGTGGTTAAGCCAAACCCATCTATCAGAGCACTCTTCAGGACTTTGTAATTGTTTGCATCCTCATCACTGACTGTGAGGAGCTTGTCTCTACCTTTGTCAGAAAAGGAGAGCCACAAGATAGCTGCCCACTGACTTTGGGGTACCTGCTGTACTTTGGAGGCCCTCTCCAAAGCAGTCATCCATTTGTGGATGTCATCCCCATTCTGATATGGGGGGACTATCTTGCTTAGGTTTCTATGGTCATAAGACCTATCCCTATCTCTAGGAATGTTGCTGCCACCAGTGGGTTCTGACCCACACAATTTTTGCTCTCTAGCCAGAGCAAGCTTCTCTTTGGCAAGGGCAATTTCTTCCCTCTGAATCCTCAGATTGGCTTCCCTCATTCTGGCTTTATGCTCCTTTCTCTCAGGTGAAGTCATTCCCCTGTGAGAGGAAGCATTAGAGATGCTAGAGATATGGGAGTGGATGGATTCCCTTGAAGGGGATCTGTCCCTCCTGCTTCTCTGTGAATGTCTACTTGTGGGTCTGTATGGGGGGACCCCATGCAAACTCCCATGTAAACTTAAGTTAGCCTGGCTAAGTCTCCTTACTTGGCTCTGGCTGTCTACCTCCCCATCTGAAGCCCCATCTGACTCCTCTGTGGTTGGTAGACCCTCCTCTGTGCCTAGGGCACCTTCCTGTGATGCCCTCTGGGCATCATACTCCTCTAGGAGTTGTCTTAACTGAAGGAGGGTAGGGTTTGCACCCTGTTTTATTCCTCTGGAGGTACACAATTGTCTCATCTCCTGGAATGTTAAGGTATCATACCTAGAGGGGGTCTTCTGCAGACCTGCCCCTCCTGAGAGAGCATCTACTTGATCTCCTCCCAGAGGCATGATCTAGTGAGGGTGTGGTGTGTGCACCTACCTACACTAGTTGTATCTACTAAACCTTTCTAGTAGTTGTAGTCAGGGTGTGTTATTCCCTTCAACCTACAACTACAAAGTCCAGTAGGACTTAAGTATAATAATCTATGTTATATGTACCTAGACAATATCTGTGTGATCTTTCAATTTAGTATCTCAAGATTACAATGGTATTACAACAGCAAGCTCAGATCCCAACCGCTGCTCACCAATGTGAGAAGTTGGCCTGATGTATGATGTCACTAGTTATAGTGTACACCTTATATCAGTCCAAATACCCTTATGGTGATTGGTTGTAAAGTCAACCTTATAGACCAGCTATCCTAGTGGTAGCATGGACAAGAGCAGTCTTAGGCTAAACTCTGAATGGCATGTGAAGCCAGCTGTGATACCATATATAATCCCTTGAATACCAAATGAAAGGACACCACAACAGATATATATATAAAATAAAGTGTATTTATTCTAAGCAAACCCTCAGCACTCTTTATGAGTTTAGAGGTAAGTACAACACAGTCTTATTAATGCATACAGTAAGTCACACAGGTAAGTAATACAGTTAGGCCCTAGGGGCCACGCAAACCATATACTAAATAAGTGGTATAAGAACCACTGTCACGGAAATAGAATAGGCCTAGGCCTAGGGAATCGCTGGGGCTACACTACACTAGCGTTAGTTAGGAAGTGGGAGGCCCACGGGATTCGTGTGCAGAGTGGAAACACTCACGCGTAATGCGTAAAAGTCAATAGCAATGTTACAGTTTAGGAATAGATAGATTTAGGACACTTCCGGAGTAGCTAGGAAGTTGAGACTTGAAAACTAGACACTAGGATAGTCACTATCCTGATGAGCACCGGAGTACCCAAGTTACCTAGCCCACAGGCTGCGGGTGCATAGGGGTGAAGATGCGTCGTTTTCGTCGTCGACTCCTATGGATGCCTGAAGAAAGATGCTGACAGGCAGTCAGTGAAGAGTGTCCGGTGGATCCCAAGGCTGGGATCAAGAAGAGAAGAAACCTGCAAGCAGAGGGGACAGAGTCAAGGTCACTAGCCAGTGACCACGTGGAACCAGGAAGGAACCAGGCGATGTCGTGAAGAGTTGCAGGTGAAGGTGAAGCTTGTCGCTGCAGCCAGGAGGACCAGGAAGCGTCGAGGACGACCAGGACCAGGAGGCGAGCTGTCCCACGAAGGCTCTTGCTGTCGGCGGCGTCGAAGTTGGACTAGGACTCACCAAGCCTTGGCAAGCGGAACCCACGAAGAACAAGGGACTTGCTTCTGGTGCAGACCAGGAAGGTCTGGGATGCTTCTTCTTTGCAGAGAAGCGGGAGCCAGTCTGGAGGAGCCAAACCAGCGCAGAAGATTTCAGGGAGCGTCGTCACAAAGGCCACTAGCCAGCGGGCAAGCAACCGGACAGACGCGGCAAGCAGGAAAATGCTGAAGGGCCCCACGCAGGACTCGTGGAGTGTGGGGGGCTGATCTTCGGTGCAGAGGGTGCTTGGGGTTGGGGCTTCTCAATCCCCGGTGCACAACTTCGAGGGTACCTCAGAAGCTGCGCTGTAAGTTACTAGCCACTTTTCCCAGGTAGCCGGTCCCACGTCGCTCGTCGCCTCCACGGATCTCAGCTCTGCTGCAGATGTGGATGAGGGTCGGAGAAGTCTGGAAATCAAGGCTCTGGTCGGGCTCTGCAGTCGGTTCCTCGTCGAACGTTTCACAAAGCAAAGGGTAGTCACTTGATGGTGCCTGTTTGCACAGGGTAGCCACTCCTTGGCTACAAGGGAGATTCTTCAGTCTTCTTCTTTCGTCGAATGTCGAAGGTCCAGAGTTTCTGTTCAGTTTTGCAGGTTCAGGATAATCTAAAGTCTTGAGGCCCAACTCCCACTCTTATACTAATCTGGGGGGCTGGGATACCTGCTAGGTCACGCCTTATGGGTGGGACCTGGGAGGGGGTGGTTACACCCACTTCCCTTTGTCCAGTTTCGCGCCAGAGCTGGGGCTGGAGTGCCCCAGCGCCGGTTTGAACTGGACTATGCAAGGAACACCTTGTGTGCCCCAGGCATGTCTCATTCCTTTCAGCCCACCCTGCCCCAATACACTAAAGGCTGTCTGGGGAGGTGCTAGCACCTCCCCAAGCAGGAAACCTATTGTCCAGGCCTCCCTGGCTGGGATCACTCCCAGCTGCAGGAGGTCAGACTTGTGTCGTGGCAGCAGCATCCATTTTGTGATGCTGAGGCTTTGGTCAGAGGCTAACAGTTGAAGTATGATTTTAACATGTCTTTCCCTCTAGAAGGGGGGAGTAATATTCTCATGTCCAGAAATGGCATGGGGGTATTATTCCCGAGTGTTAGACACCTTACACGACATGTTTTGATAAAGCCAAACCATAGTTACCATAACCGTCTAAGATTATAAGGCACTTTAAGAGTATATGGTAGGCTATATCATAGAACAGCTATAAGGACATGGTTCCGAAAGCTGCAGACAGGCTCAGCTCATGCTAGAGCACCATCTCACATGTTACCAAGCACTCTGCCTCCAGGATTGTCAAGGCCTGCCATAGGAGTGACTGATAGGTACACATGTGTCTATATGTAAGTCAGGTATAGGAATACTACACCTAAGCAAGGGGTGATTACACGACCTTGCCCCAGCTGAGTGATCAGCCAGTTGTGTCAAAATGGAAGGCCAGGCCAGGGGTGGCACAATACATGCTGCAGCCCCTGGTAGGCCTAGGGTACACCTATGCCCTGGGTACCTAGGGTACACTGTACAGGGGCCAATAAGGTGATCCTATCCAATTGGTTATGTACCTAGGGTACATGGAGTCCATTTTACAGAGAGAGCAGACAGCCTGAGACCCTGAATGGCAGGATCTCAGGCCAACTAAGTCGAAAAACCAGCTAGACACTAGGCAAAAAGTTGGGGGTAACCATAGTCAGATATCCACCTTCCTACAACGGTGTTTTAAAATGGCCCCAAAATGGTAGTTTCGATACCGATATTTTAGATAATTTGGAAATTAAATTGTTCAAAAAGAAAGCCCGGCCGGCGATGTTTGACTCTTTCCGCTTATGGCGAAAGGAAGCCAAACAGAAGGAAATTAAGCTAGCGAAAAAGAATAAAAGGGAGAGAGGTATGACAGTAATGCAAGCAGCTGTACAATTTAAAGATAATGAGGAGGAGCAGATGAGTGAGCAATTGCACAGGCAGTGCAAGTTAGGGATTGACAAATGTTACCCAGCTTTACCACACTCTAAGCAGAATGAGTCCAAAGAAAAGGAGAAAGATCCCCTGATGTCACATTTGTTGAGTTCGCCACCCCCGTATGCTCAAAATGCCACGGCGCCTCCCCAGCTTGTGAACATGCCACCTCCAGTGAATATACTGCAAGCCTTGCCGCTACCGCCAGCTGCTGCGCAGCCGGCTCTTATCCATATAGCGCAGCCCTCTCAAGGGCCGCCAGTTGTGTTTCCGACTGCCCCCGCGCTTCCTGCGACTTTGCCTAATTCAGCAGCTGCCTCCTCTGACACTCTTCTTTGCACCACTCCAGTACCTGTTTCTGCATCCTCTTTTCTTCCCTCTGTTTTTCCCCCTGTTTTCGCCTCAACTTCTCCTTCGGCGCGACAGCGTTTAGCTAATGTGGTTACTACGTTAATGTCGCCTCTCTTTGATTCGTCTGGTGCAACTCCTGGCTTACAGCGTAAGCAATTGCGTAGTCAGTTGCCTAACCCTGATGAGAAAAAGGTAATAGATCGCATGGCGCGCAGATGGATTGTTTTCCCTTCATTGTATGATGTGGAGTCAGTTGTTAACGTCTTCCATCAGTCGGATGCCCCGAAACAGAGATATGTGTTTGAGAAAATGTGTGAGATTCTCTGTGAAGAATTGGAGGATAGTGGTAAAAACCCGAGTCCGCAGGAGTTGTGTAGAGTAAGGTTTGATTTTGGAACTGGTATAATTGTGGATCGCGAAGTAGATAAAGCAGTTGCGGTTGTATTGTCCTTCAAGAATGATGATTGCCAACAGTCATTGTTTGAACAAGATGTCCTTGTGGGGAAAAAGGTAAAAGCGTGACAATACCCCATGAGAGAAGTTCCCCCGGTATGGAAGGAAGCAGTTGCAGCTGATGCTGGTGCCGGTATTGCCGCTGCGCCGGCGCATTTCCAGCGTGTTTGGGTGCATGTTCCATGGAAGCGTTCTGAGGTGTTAGCGCTTAAGCAGTCCTTACCTGATCCCCGTAAAAATCCAGCAGGTTATTATAAAGAGTTGTCGCAGACGGCAGGGTCATGCGTTATGAACCTGGCCGATATAGACATGTTGTTTGGTAATGTTGTTCCACAGCCTCTATGGGGGTCAATTCGTAATACAGATCACGATGCAGAACTAGGGGATACATGGGCTAACATCGTTGCTGCTGACGCTAGACAAACTGGTGGCGCGAAACCAGAGCCTTTAATAGCAGAACTGCCTGGTAGAATTATCACATACATGAAAACAATAATGCCTGCGATGCGCGTAAATTGGGACAAGTTATCTGCATGCAAGCAGAAGAAAGATGAGACAGTGTCAGATTTCTTTACCAGGTTTGAAGAAACGTTTATTGACCAGAGTGGGCAGGATATGAGTACTGAGGGTGGCCAACGGTTATTTGTGGATAAGTTTGTGCAGAATCTACTTCCTGACCTGTGTAAAAAGTTGAAAGACTCAGAAAGTTCTTGGGCTGTTTCCTCTTCAGCGCAAATACTGGCTACTGCACAGTATTATGAAAAAAGAGATAAAGACGAGAAAGATAGGACAGAAAAGAAGACGAAGGAATTAAAGACAAAGGTCCTTTTACAGCAGGCCTATCCGCCACGTGGAGGTCAGAATAATTATAGGCAACCCCAAGGTGTCTATCACCAACCCCAACAGTTTCAGAACAATCAGCAAATGAACGGGTATTATCAACCACGTGTCCCTGTAGGTCCCAACCAATGTTCATACTGCAAAGAGGAAGGTCATTTTAAATATAGTTGCCCTAAATTAATGCAACGGAACGGTAATGTGTATGGCGCAAGAGGTAGGGGTGGTCAGCAAGCTCCTAGAGGTAGAGGGCGTGGAAATGCTCCCCAGAACGCGCGTCCTCTGCCGCCTCAAAATACCATTAATAGCTTTGATCAGCAAGCCAATACGACTAGTAATACGGCTCAGTATTATAATAATGATTATTATGCAGAGGATGGCGATGCAGAAAATAATGATTACTAGGACAGCCGTAGACAGAGAGAGGGAGTTGTTTCAGTGCCAGTGGATCAGAGTGGACCGTATGTTGAGGTGACTACAGCAAATGTAACGGAGCCTTTTCTGTTGGACACTGGTGCTGCAAAGAGTTCAATTATGCATTCCAAACTCCCTGGCGCACCTTTGTCTGGCGATATAAATGTTTCAGTAGGTTTTTCTGGCGCCCCGGTTAGGAACCGGATTTCTAGTCCCATGTCACTTTCTGTTGGGCCTTGTGAGCTAAAAGCACCCCTGATTCTGACAACAGGTTGTGGTGAGAATTTGTTGGGATTAGATTTGTTGAAAAGATTGCACGCTACACTGTATTGTTCTCCTTCAGGAGTACAACTTACATTAGGCAGGAAAGTGATTTCCCCAATGTACTTGTCTAAAAATACGATGCCACCTGAATTGTCATCCCTTCCGGATGCCCTTTGGGCTACTGGTCCCAATGATGTGGGCCTCTTGGAGATACCGCCATACGTGGTGACTTTAAAGGCCAATGTCAGACTGCCACGTATTCCCCAGTATAAGATCTCTAATGAAGGCCAGAAAGCGTTGTTAGACATTGTCAGCGACTTGATTAATAAGGGTGGGATTGAAGAGACAAGAGGCAACGTTTGCAATAGTCCGATTTTACCTGTCTTGAAACGAACGGACCCTTCACAGCCACCTGTTTACAGATTTGTGATTGATCTTAGAGAGGTTAATAAGATTGTTGTGCCACAGTTTCCAGTTGTTCCTGATATAACTGCCTTGTTAACGATGATTCCAGCCTCTGCTGCATGGTTTTCAGTGATTGATTTAAAGAATGCTCTCTTTAGCATCCCAATTGCAGAAGAGAGCAGAGACATTTTTGGCTTTAGTCTGGGAGGCCGAAGCTTCCGCTTCAAACGCGCTCCCCAGGGCTACTGTGAGAGTCCATCCATATACAGTCAAGCTTTGAAAGCGCAGCTTGATGCACTTGTTTTACCTAGTGGCGCTATCCTGATTCAGTACGTGGACGATTTACTAATTGCCGCGGATACTGAGAAGATCTGTAAAGAAGCTACATTGTCATTGTTGCGCCATTTATCTGCTTTCCATCACAAGGTGTCCCTCTCTAAGCTGCAATATTGTCGACAAGAAGTGACCTACTTAGGTCATCTCTTGTCGAAGGAGGGAAGGAAGCTGACCCCAGAGAGAATTCAAGCCATTACACAGTTGAGTGTGCCAAAAACACAGAGAGAAGTGCGTGCTTTCTTGGGCATCACTTCATACTGTAGGCATTGGATCCCTAGTTTTTCCTTGCTGGCAAAACCTTTGTTAGCCTTAACATGCAAAGACACACCGAATCCTATCCCATGGTCTGAAGAGTGCCAGAAAAGTTTTGTGGAGTTGCGCAATGCATTGTGCTCAGCTCCTGTGTTGGGTACCCCTGACTACAGTAAGCCTTTTACATTGTATGTTCACGAGAAAGATGGATGTGCGTTGTCAGTATTAACACAGCCTTTTGGCGACAGACCGCGCCCATGCGCATATTTTTCATCTACCTTGGACCCTGTAGCGAGGGCATTGCCAAGCTGTCGGAGAGCGACAGCTGCTGCAGCAATGTCTATCCGACAATCTGCTGGTTTGGTAATGGACAACACATTGATCGTTATGGTTCCACATGCTGTAGACACATTATTAAATAGGACCAAGACACAACACCTGACTAGTGCGCGATTATCAGGCTATGAGCTTACACTGTTAGCAAATCACATACACATAAAGAGATGTAATACGCTGAATCCAGCTACGCTATTGCCAATTCCAGCAGATTCAGATGAGATTGAGCAACATGACTGTCTGTTCAGAACGGAACAAGAGACGAAAGGAAGAGTAGATCTCAAAGATACTCCCCTGACTGAGTGTGATGGTACTTTATGGGTGGATGGTTCGTGTTTTAAGCTCCCTAATGGTGACACGACTGCTGCATATGCTATCACGACTTTGCACACAGTGGTGGAAACTGCACGAGTGCCACATAATTCGGCCCAAGCAGCAGAATTAATCGCCCTCACGAGAGCATGCGTGTTGTCTGAAGGAATGAGAGTGAATATATACACAGATAGCCAGTACGCCTTTGGCGTGGCTCATAATTTTGGGCGACTGTGGAAAGAGCGTGGGTTCCTGACGTCGCATGGAGCTAAAATTCAGAATGGCAAGTTGGTGAATGATCTCCTTGAGTCACTGACCCTACCGTTGCAAGTTGCGATCATGAAATGCAGTGCGCACAGGAAAGTCACAGATGATGTTGGACGTGGGAATGCGTTTGCTGATGAGACCGCGAAAGAAACAGCACAGAATGTGAAGACTAGAATGTATGTTGCAGGCCCCGCAAGATGGGTTGACGATGTTGGGATGTGTGAGAACACAATAGAGAGTGTGAAGTCGCTTCAAGCTGAAGCCACAGAGGAAGAGTTAAGCAAGTGGAGAGAAAGTATGGGTAAGTTGGATGAGAATGGTTGTTGGATTGATCTGACAGAACATAAGCGATGGTTGTTGCCTGATGCATATGTGCTTCCAGTAGTTACTATGGCACATGGAATGGCACACATCAGTACGAAAGGTATATGCAAGTTGTTGGCTCCAGTATGGCAGAATGCTGGGATTCCCAAGTGTGCAGAGAATGTGGTCAAAAATTGTATGGTATGTCTGAAGTACAACCCTGGTAGGGGAACCCCAACTCCAGCTGGTCACTTTGCACCCCCATCATGTCCATTCGAAGTTTTGCAGCTGGACTTTATTCACATGGAAAGATGCAACAACCTGAAATATGTACTGGTGGTTGTTTGTGCTTTTTCGAAATGGATAGAGGCTTATCCTCTGAAAGATAACACTGCCCTATCCACAGCCAAAGCCCTTGTGAAAGAATTTTTCCCTAGGTTTGGAATGCCAAGAATGGTGTGGTGTGATAATGGAAGTGAGTTCGTGGGTAAAGTGATGAAGAATGTATGTGAAGGTTTAGGCATCCAGCAAAAATTCCACGCTGCAAATCACCCCCAATCAGCTGGATTAGTAGAACGCTACAATGGAGCCTTAAAGCTCAAGCTGGCCAAAATTCAGGCGAGCACCGGTCTTAAATGGCCTGACGCTCTGCCTTTAGCACTCCTGTCCACCAGAATGACCGTACACTCACGAGTGGGACTTAGTCCTTACGAGGTTGTTTTTGGCCGTCCGGCCAACATATGGGGTGTACCGAGGCCTACGAAGTTTAGTGAGATCGAGCATCCAGTACTACTCGATTACCTGTATGATTTGACTGTTAAACTGCGTGTTTTGCACCAACAGGTACATGATACTCTCCCTCAAGCCTCTGAAACTCCTGGACACCCTATCAACCCTGGCTCGTGGGTCCTGATCCGAAATTTCCAGCGCAAGAGCAACGACGAGCCTCGCTGGATCGGCCCTCATCTTGTTCTTCTGTCGACAAGATCAGCAGTGCGAGTAAAAGGGAAGAAGCACTGGATCCATGGTACCCACTGCAAAGTAGTCCCCTTGCCTCTGCCATATGACCAGTGGGTCAAGGCGGGTATCGCCAACTCTGAGACAGACACTGTACCTCGTTTTGTACCATTCAGTGACGCATGCATAAGAGACACAGTTTCAGACCAAGAGAGTGACAATATTCTGCAGGAAGCTGTGCCACCACCAAATCGACTGGACACCACAGAGCCTGAGCTTTTGTTCCAAGACCAAACAGCACCTGGCCGTCTCCGTTATAATTTGAGACCAAGGCCCATGGACAAATAAAGATTTCCTTACTATTTCCTTTTTTGACATTTTTTGCTCTCCCATCTGAAGGACTTTCTTGATTTTTTGTTTTTCGAACCACCATCCGGGTTCCGCCGCAGGGTCGCGGTGCCAAGACTTTGGGGTACAGGCCGAAGACGTTAGGTCAACGGTTCTGGTTGGTCTAGGGCGTTTCCCTGGACTGACAGGCGTACCCCTTAGCAGAAGAAACGTATCCGCCGCGAGCGGCCCGAGTAGAGGATGGAGTTTTTTAAGATGGAGAGATCCGTTGAGGAAATGAACTTTAAAGCAAGGATATGTAAAATTATGAAACGTAAATGTTTTGTCTTTTTGTGCCTTTTTACACTGTGTAGTATAGTAATGTTTATTGTAGGATTTGTGTTTTTCTCCGCTCAAAAACCCATTGCACCCACTGTACAGCCTATACCTCTTTCTACTGCCTCCTCTCACTCTTTTCACCCTTTGCCTGAGCACGAACAGACCAGACGATCGGAGTTTGTAAATAACTCGTTTATCCAGCTCTTGCACCAGCACCAACTAGTAATGAATACGACCAATTGCTGGGTGTGTGGGTTAATGCCACATACCATTAACAAGGGTATTCCCTACCTGGTGCTGCCGTATAGTTACAATGGATCGTCATGGGCATTCCAGACCATGTTTCTCTATGCTCTAGATACGTACTCCCCTCGCCAACCACGTTCCATCAGACCTATCACCAATAATAAGGCTTTGATGAAAGGAGTTGCCGATATGAGTAGAGATATTGATGCATACTCATCCATTCCCAAAGAAGAATTGAGACCTTATGTAGGATGGAACGCGACGGGGTATAGTATTAGTCTGGGTGAAATCTCATCCCCAATCTGGGTCGTACCCCACATGGGACGGTTCTGCTTACAGGGTAATGGTCAGAATCCTAGAGCTCAACTGGGAAGAAGTGATTGTACTGAAACGTACACTTTCCCGTCGCAGTTTTCCCCTGCGTTTTTGGCTGCCAAGGGTACATATTTCATCTGTAATGACCGAGCATATACATGGTTGCCCCCTGATTTCTCAGGCACATGTTATATTGCAAATCTGCTACCGCCAACATTTACTGCCGCCTCTGACTATCACAAGACCAGAGTTGTGAGCGGTGTGATTAGTAAGGAGGATACTGCCGGTCAGGAAGCAGGAGACTTCTTCTTGGGTTTCCTGCCGTTTTGGGAACCTATGGTGAATAGTAGGAACCTGCGACAACTGACACGTGTGGTTGAATCCACTATAAATGTAACGGCTGGTGCCCTTGTTAATCTGACAGCTGAGCTCCAAGCGGATCGCCTTATGACTCTGCAGAACCGCATGGTTCTAGACGTTATTCTTGCAGACCGCGGTGGGGTATGTAAGGTTATTCAATCCAGTTGCTGCATTTTCATACCAGATAACGCTCCAACAGTGTATCAAGCCATCTCCAAACTCCATAAGATATCTGAATCCATACACGTGGATAAAGGAGATTGGTCACTGGTGGGGTGGTTCTGGGAATTGATATCTGCCTGGGGTTGGAAAGTTCTGATGGTCATTGGAATGATCTTAGCCATTCTTTTCCTGTTCTGTCTGTGCATACAGTGTGCTCCTGCGATATGTGGCCTCTGTGCTACCTTATGTGTAAGGAAACCTGTATCGAGAGACGAGCTAAGTAATAGGATGATGCTACAGCAACATCTCCATGACTTTGCGAACATTGACCTAGACTCGGATTGAGAGGAGTATAGTGATTGCCTATGTAAGGGCAAAAGGAGGGTCTGTCGTACTTTAATATTCGGGACCGCGTAGGGGACAGGGTCCTACCCCTGCCTATCTTGGTATTAGCGAACCGCAAATGGTAAATGCGGCATGTACGAGTGCTTCATATATCGTTCTAGCTGTGAACGCACTGTGCACACGTTATTCTGCTTCACTACGCGGGTTCCATTTTGGAAGCGGTGGCCATCTTGTCATTGCCCTCACATAGGCTATAACGGAGCAAATACGGGCCTCACAGTACATGTGCTTTCCCGTGACTTCTTGGTGACCTGGGCAGCTGGCTCTGCTGCCCCGGGTCAAACTGGTCTCACGAGCTCCCCTTCCTCCGTCCACCTGTGATTAGCATCAGGGCTTGACCCATCATAAAACCCTTTCATTCTACACAAACCTCCGGCTAATCTCTTTCACACCTGCTTGTTCCTGCTTTATGACTTGTTTCCCAAAACAGGAGATGCTCATGTTTATTGGGGGGTCTATCAATATCAAATGTGGGATCTGAACCTTACTGTGTAAATCATTGTGGGCTGGCCGAACTGGAATGTGGGATGGTCATCATGACTCTGCTTTTTCCTTTGTAATGTATACATGTAATGGCCGTATCATAAAACCTAGGAATGTATGCTTGAGGCCAGAAAAATGGTATTTAAGATGAAGTCCGTTCCTATGATTTTCAGCAGTCTCCTGAGAACATACACGCTGTTGTACTTCTAGGATACCTGTAATTGGTCTGCAGCCAATAAACGAATCTTTGACTTCACCCAGAAGACTCTGTGTTTCTGTAGGTCCGGAACAGGGTGAACCCAGAAGTCATAGGGTGTGTGCCCCTGCACCGCTGGGTCTAAAATACCCGGTACTTCAGTTCCCCGTAAACTCTAACAAGCCTGTGCACATAGCATGCAGATAGATACAGCATGCACCACCATCTTTGCCAGCGCACTTTACCGTTGACATGCAACACTCTTTTGCATATACAACTCTGCCAGCCTACCTCACCCCTGACCAGCTCACATCCTGAGTACATACAGCTGTGCCAGTGTACATTAACATTCTCTGAGTCCATCCAGTTCTGCCTTAAAACCTAACCTTCATATACATGTATAACACGCACACACAGCTCTGCCAATGGGTCTCAACCCTGATCTCCAAATACCATGTGTGAGAGGCTGGCCTGGTATATGATGTACACTTATGCAAGTGGGCACCCTGCAGCAGTCCAAACAACCCTTATGGTGATTTTAGTGGTCTTAGACAACCTTAGAAAGCTCTCTAAGTGGTAACTGTGGAGAGCAGCCTCCAGGCTTAGTCCAGAACGAGTGTAAAGCAGCTTGTTTTATCAGATCATAATCTTATAGGTATTGTGAAAAAGAACCACACAGTGTATTTTAAAAAAAATGTATTTATTATAAGACACTCACTAACACATACTGATATCTCATAGTCGGAGATATACACAATGCACACAATACTTTACTATATAAACATTTAAGTAGCCCAGAATACACAGTGGTCACCAGGGGAAGACCAAACCATATACTAAAATAGTGATATGCGAACCACGACTCGAGTCAAGACTATACCCAGAAGACGTAAAAGTGCCGGGGACCCAAGGAACCACCCAGGGTAAGTAACCAGGAGCCCCACGGAGGCCGTGTGTAGAGTGAGAACACGACCGCGGGATCAATGCAAGTCAACGGGTAAGTCGGGGTTGCAATTTTAAAGAAGAAGGACCCTTCCCATTGGACCCTGAATAAACCCCATGGAAGACAGATGGTTGGAGAGCCAGCCCACCTGTGGATACCTTAGAAACCATAGCTGTTAGAACTGTACTAGTGTTGTGTTGTGTTTTTATTTTTTGGCACCCTCACTTACTCACCTGACTCTCCCCTCTGGCCACTTCTCCCCGCTCTGCCGCTCTGCCGACTAAGGTGCTGCTGCGGGTCGCAGGAGCTTCGCCGTCATTCCCGGGGAAGCCCAGAGACCAGGCCACGCCCCCTGACTTCAGGCCACGCCCCTTTATCCTTTTTAACCGCGCCTTTCCTTCGCACGCTGTTGACTGACACTGACCTACTCCTGAGGCGGAAAGCCGGGAGCAACGATAGCTGTTAGAACTGTACTAGTGTTGTGTTGTGTTTTTATTTTTTGGCACCCTGACTTACTCACCTGACTCTCCCCTCTGGCCACTTCTCCCCGCTCTGCCGCTCTGCCGACTAAGGTGCTGCTGCGGGTCGCAGGAGCTTCGCCGTCATTCCTGGGGAAGCCCGGAGACCAGGCCACGCCCCCTGACTCCAGGCCACGCCCCTTTATCCTTTTTAACCGCGCCTTTCCTTCGCGCGCTGTTGACTGACACTGACCTACTCCTGAGGCGGAAAGCCGGGAGCAACGATAGCTGTTAGAACTGTACTAGTGTTGTGTTGTGTTTTTATTTTTTGGCACCCTCACTTACTCACCTGACTCTCCCCTCTGGCCACTTCTCCCCGCTCTGCCGCTCTGCCGACTAAGGTGCTGCTGCGGGTCGCAGGAGCTTCGCCGTCATTTCCGGGGAAGCCCTGAGACCAGGCCACGCCCCCTGACTCCAGGCCACGCCCCTTACCTTCTGCCCTTAACTGATGTGCCTCGCTCGGCCGCGCAGCGGACGCGCCGATGGCGCGCCGAAGGCGCGCCAAAGGCAAGCCCGTCTGCGCCCGTCCGCGCCCATACGGGCCCAGGGACCACACACCTTGTTCTAACTCCCCTGCCTAGAGTCAAATATGATTCCAAACAACTTCATGCTCTACGACCCAAGTTTGAGCAGGAAGCTAACATCCTTGACATGTCGGGCCAGTTCCCCCAGACCTGCTCTCACTGCGGTTTCTCCTTGGGAGTTCCACAGTTGTGCAGCTGCTTTGGGCCTAGAACGTCCCATGCCGACACTTTACAGTTTACCTTTCTTAGTCTAAACTGTCGCTCCCTCCACAGGCACAAACGTGAGATCTTTGACTTACTGGTGGAGGACGCACCAGATGCATTGTTTCTCACGGAGACTTGGCTCCATGAGAGCTCAGGCCCAGATGTTGCGGAGGCATTGCCCACTGGCTATGCAATAGTCAGGTACGACCGACCTAATAAGATCGGGGGGGGCATCGCAATAATTTTTAACAATGTTTTTCAAGATCGGCAATAGTGAATCTGCGTTTTTTAAACTTGCACTTCACCCCAAATTTACCCTTAGTGGACTCCTGGTTTATCGTCCCCCTGACCCCGTGAATGCTTGGACGGCCTTACTCTCAGATTATATTGCCTCAGTCCTTGTCACATCTAGCAATTTTATGCTAATTGGTGACCTCAATATCCATCTAGAGGATACTAGGAACAGCACCAGCAGTAATCTTATTGCTGACCTAGAGGCTATGAATCTGATCCTCCAAAACCAAGGCCCCACTCATCGCTGTGGTCATTTTCTCGACCCCATTTTTTCAAACATCTCCCAATTGCTATGTTCTCCGGCCTTGCCCATTCATTGGTCTGACCACTTTTTGATCAGATGTGCCTTGTCCGTAAGTAAAGCCACACCTCCGAGTACCCCAATGAGAGCTAGCAAAAGAGACTGGGCCAAGCTGGACATTGCTGCCCTCAACTCCTTTCTTATTGACCATCCCATTAAAGATATGCCGAATACCTTGGACATCGAAATGACTGCTAGCGCTGTCAATTCATGGCTCCTGGAAGCCATTGACTTTTGCCTCCCGGCCACTGCTAAGGAAACTAAACCTCACAAAACTCCTGCTCCTTGGTACAACGTGTCTTTAAAATCTGACAGGTCTCGCTGTAAAAAGCTAGAACGAATCTGGAGAAGGGAGTATTGTCCAGCCGCGGGCCTTATCTACAAAAAAGAGTTGAAACTGTATCATAAAGCTTGTGTCTCAGCCAGAGCCAACCATGTATCCACTATGATATCGGAAGCTGTTAACAAATCTAAAGTCCTGTTCAACGTAGTTAAAAATCTTGCTGGTTCAGAGACTTCGGTCAAACCCCCTCCCTTATCCAACACTAAATGTGATGAACTAGCACAATTCTTTATCTCTAAGATCGATAACATATATAGCGACATCGCTGCACATGGAGCCTGTAAACCCACCGACAGTTCTGGAGAGCCTACCGATTCGATTTCTTCTTCTAGTGCCCTCCTTGAGTGCTGGCCTCCCCTCCATCAACTTAGTCTTGGAGACCTCCTGGGGAAAGTTAAATCAGGCTCACCCTGTGACCCCATACCTGTTTCAGTGCTACGTCACTTGGATACCTCCCATCTGGCTACTATTTGCACCTTACTTAATCATTCTATTAATACGGCTACTGTTCCTAGCTGCTGGAAGCACGCAATGGTTACTCCTTTGCTGAAAAAGCCCACAGCAGATCCTAAGGTCCACTCCAATTTTCGTCCTATTTCTTTATTACCCGTGTTTTCTAAAATTTTGGAGAGGCACATCCATCAGCACTTGTCTCATTTTGTGACCACTCATAATCTCCTACACACTTCGCAATCCGGTTTCCGTTCCGGCTTCTCGACGGAGACCACCCTTCTGGGAGTCACAGAAAACCTTCGTTGCTTGCTTGACCGTGGTGACACAGTGGCTCTAGTACTGCTGGACCTCAGTGCGGCATTCGACACTGTGTCACATAAGACACTTCTCGGATCCCTCGCAACTATGGGGATTGGTGGGAAAGCCTTGAAATGGCTTACTTCCTTCCTTTCGGACCATACCTTCCAAATTTCTTCACATCCTTCGAAATCCAAAATGTATCCTTCGCCTCACGGGGTTCCCCAAGGTTCTATCCTTAGCCCCCTCCTTTTTAACCTTTATGTTGCCCCTTTAGCCCTTGTTGCACAACGTTCCGGTTTAAATTTATTCACTTATGCTGATGATTCCCAAATTGTTTTCTCCCTTTCCCAAGCAGACCCAACTCTGCCTTCTCCCTTACAGACAGGTCTCAGTGAGATATCTGATTGGATGTGCCTTAACCTACTCAGACTTAACGGAGCCAAGACTGAGGTTCTGGTGCTTGGCAACAAACCAGAACTCTGGAACCCTAGGCACTGGCCAGCTGTGATGGGCCCTCTCCCTACTCCCTCAGAGCATGTACGGAATTTAGGTGTTACGATTGATAACACCTTGTCCATGAAACATCAAGCAAACAAAGTTGCGGCTACCTGCTTTACCATCCTGAGATGGCTCCGGAAAATTTTCTGGATGTTACCCACGGACGTGCAGAAGTCCGTAGTGAATGCCCTGGTGACCTCGAGGTTGGATTATGGTAACATTCTCTACCTGGGGGCTTCCAGGGCAGTCACCCGTAGACTCCAACTAGTGCAAAATGCAGCCGCCCGCCTCCTCTGTGGCTGTCGGAGATCCGACCACATCACCCCTCGACTCCGGGAACTCCACTGGCTCAGAGTTGAGAGCCGCGTGAAGTTTAAGGCTTTGAGCTTCATGCACAGGATCAGAACTGGGGTCGCTCCAGCGTACCTTCAGTCTCTTGTCAAACACTATAATCCCTCACGTTTTCTTCGCTCCTCCTCTCAGCATCTATTCACTGTACCCAGGTACAGGTTTTCTAAAAAAGGAGGTGCCGCCTTTGCTAACTTGGGACCGCGACTATGGAACTCACTCCCCTTTGAAATTCGTAGCGAGAACTGTTATGTCCGCTTCCGCAGAGCCATCAAGACCTGGCTTTTCGACCAATAATTCCTCTGGTGTCTGTTTAGTGCCCTCGTCTTCTAGCGCCGGGAAACCCTTTTGGGTAGCTGTCGCGCTTTATAAAAGTAATAAATAAATAAATAAATAAATATAAATAAACCAGGATAGCTGCACCAGGGGACCCGGTGCATAGGTGTGAAGTGGTGTTGGAAACTGCTGTCGAAACCAAAGGAGGACTTCAGGTAGATGCTGCTGCTAGAGAAGGTGAAAGTGTCCGGTGGAATCCAAAGGTAGATTCAAGATGTGAAGAACCTGAAAGCAGAGGGGACAGAGTCTATGCCACTCTGGAGTAACCAGAAGGCACGGAAGACAAATGCCAACCGATGTCGGGTGTTGCAGGAGGGCTGATGGTGACCTTGAAACTGCAGCTGTGTGGACCAGGCGATGCTGTGGAAGACCAGGAGCTGTAAATGAGCTGTCCCACATTGGATGCCGAGAGTTCAGGGGTCGGTGTCCGGTAGGAGCACCAACAAGCCTTGGCAACTACAACCAATGAAGGAATAGAAAAAGGTGCAATGTCGGGACCAGCAAGGTCCAGGAGACTCACCACATGCAGGGGAGGGAAGGCCTGAGCAATCGGGGAGCCCAAAAGAGTTAAAAAGTGGCCATCGACAGGACTACAGGCCGGAGGCACTGGAGTCACAGAGGACCTCAAGCAACTCACCAAAGATGCAGGCCCACAATGCAAGGGATGCAGCGAGGACAAAAATCTTGGTCACTGGAGATGCTTGGTGTTGGGGCTACTTGGCCTGAAGATCTTGATGGAAGGAAGCCAACAAGCCTTTGCAACAGCAAGTTGACGCGGTGCACAGAGGTTCGGTTTCTGCGGCCCCAACCAAGGATACTGGTCTTAAACTTGGTGACAGGACAAGGCAGGCGTCGGGGATGTGAAGAACCACCACCTGTGTTGCTAAGCCTTTTGGAGTTCGTGGGAGCCCAGGATCAGCAGACCGGTCAGCTTAGTTGCGGTGCCTGCAGATGCAGTTAAGTGACTCCTTCACTTAATGGGAGATTCCTTCAGGTGTCTTGGATGTCCACAGGCCTTGGAAGATTTCCTGTATCGTGCCACACACGAACGTTGCAGCAGACGATCAGGACGAAGAGATCAGGGGCAGCAGGAGTCTTCCCGGTTGCAGCCTTGATGCCCAGAGCGAAGTCCAGAGTGTACAGACGGTCGAAGTTGAACTGGTGTCTGAATTGGATCGTGTCCCACGATGAATCTAGGGACCCACCTACAGGTAATCCCTTAAATACCCTAAAGAAAGGGTTGGTACGATCCAGGGGTCCCTCCCTAATGAGGGTTGGACAAGGCGGAGGATACTCCCCTGTCCTTTGCCCAGGTTCGACAAGGTTCCCTGAACTGGTTTGAAGTGGACTATGCATGGGAGCATCAAATGTGCCCTGCCTGCACGCAGACTATGTGGCGATGGCAAGCGCTCCCACACTGTCCCAATACACTAAACCCTGTCTGGGAGGTAGTCACACCTCCCTGTGAGAGGATGCCTATTGTTCTGCCTTCCCCTGCTCAAGCTTGGCTCAGCAGCAGGAGGGCAGAATCATGTCTCTGGTTGGCAACAGCCATGTTGTGCTGTCTGCAGGAGAGTAGGATCTGCTTCACATGGGTACCCCCACTTTTTGCTGGTGTTTCACTGTTTTTCGACCTTAGTCT
The DNA here is from genome assembly GCF_964204655.1 of Triturus cristatus. Lineage (NCBI taxonomy): Eukaryota > Metazoa > Chordata > Amphibia > Caudata > Salamandridae > Triturus > Triturus cristatus. Next base: position 417,619,739 of record NC_140593.1, read on the forward strand.
GGCTGTGACCCTGCTAATCAGGACCACAGCCTACCTGCTTCCTCTCTAAAATGGTTTCCATGTACATTAGGTACATATCTAATTGGATTCTGGAGTGCCTTATATGCCCCTAGTATATGGTATACTATGTACCTGGGGCATAGGTACCTCAGAGGCCTACCAGGGGCTGCAGCATGTATTATGCCACTCCTGGGAAGCACTCCAAAATGACACCGCAGGTCTGCTACTGCAGCCTGGGTAAGGGTGTGCTTGCACCCCTTACTGTGGTATAGGCTACCTATAAAACTACCTTATACAGACACATATAAACCTATAAGCCACTAATATGGCAGGCCTTGACAATCCTTAAGGCAGAGTGCTTGGTTTTATGTAAGAGAGTACACGAACATGAGCTGAGCCCCTCTGCAGCATTCGGAAATACTTCCTTATGCCTGTTCTGTGATACAGCCATGCCATTTACTCTTAAGTGCAATGCTAACTTTGGGATGACTGCATCAAAACATGTCGTGTTTGGTGTCAAACGCTTTGGAATACTACCCCTCCGCCAGTTCTGGTGGCGCGGGTAGCATTCCACCCTTCTAGAGGGAGAGACATGTTCACATTGGCTAAACCCGGTTAAAACTTTCCAAACCCCTGGCATCACAAAATGGATGCCACTGCCACAGACACGGGTCTGGCCTCCTGCTGCTGACCTAAACTCCGGCAGGGGAGGCCTGGACACTAGGTTTCCTGTCGAGGGGAGGTGTAACCACCTCCCCAGAAAGGCAGATGTGTATTGGGGCAGGGTGGGTGCATTCAGAGAATGCTTTTGAGACGCTGCCTGGGACACACAAGGTGTCCCTCTGCATAGCCCAGTCCAAACCGGTTGCAGGGGCACTCAGCCCCTGCTCTGGCGCGAAACTGGACAAAGGGGAAGGGGTGTAACCACCCCCACCCCAGGCCCACCCATAGTTGGAGCCTTAGAGTTAGTCCATCCCCTAAACTTAGTATAAGTATAGGAATCCAGTCCCTAGGACTTTAGATTACCCTGGACGAACCTCTGAAACATATATCCTGGACCTTTGACTTTCTATCATGACTAGAAGACAGAAGAAATCTCCCTTGGGGTCAAGGAGTGACTCCCCTGCTTGGCAGGCACCAAAGAAGCAACTGACCGGTCTGCATTGCTGAGGCTCCCGCCGGCCGCCGAAGTCTTTGCATCACCAGACGTAGATTTCCAGACTTCCTCGAGGCTACCCTGAGTCCACAGCAAAGCTGTGGCCCGTGGCTATCGTGGGTAACGTGGAACCTTGACCCCTGGACACCGTGAACTTTTGCAGCAACACTACCTTCCTGGTCATCCTCGAAGTTGTGCTTTGGGCTCTGAGTAGCCCCAGCCTTGAGCACCTCCTGCACCGAAGATTGTTGACCTCCACTCCATTAATGTGACCCGTGGGCCAGCTCCAAGTGCGACAGCTCGAGGCTCCTTTGCGATCACTAGCCTGTTGGCTAGCAGGTCCCCACAAAGGCAACTCCACTTCTGCTTGGGCTTTTCTGGTTGCTCCAGACTTGCTCTTACTTACCCTCACTGTGTGAGTCCATCAGACCTTGCTGGTCTGCACCGCAGTCCTTTCTCTGCATTCCTGAGACTTGCCGTTGCCAAGGCTTGTTGGGTCCTTTCTGGTCGGAGACACCGCAGCACTCGACAAACTTTGTGGGACAGCTCGAATCCGGCTCGTGGTCTTCGTCGACACCTCCTGGACCTCGTGGCTGAAGAGTCAAGACACCCATCAACTCACCTGAAGCACCCGACATCTGTGGGCATTGGTCCATCCTGTCCTAGGTCACTGGCAAGTGACCCAGACTCTGTCCCCTCTGCTTTCAGGATCCTTACATCCTAGATCCAGGCTTGGATCTCTCCGGACACTTCTCCTCTTCACAGCAGCAGCAGTTCTTTGCAGGCTTCCATTGGAATCGATGACACGACCCGAAACCAAAAGCCACCTATGCACCCGGCTTCCCTGGGTGAGGTAACTCAAGTACTCTGGTACCCTCGTGGGTGCTAGCCCTAGAACTGTCTATGTCCAAAAGGGTTTTGTCCTGACTCGATTAGAAGTGTCAATAAAATTTAAAATTCCAACCGCGACATTCCCCATAGAAGATAATAGGAACCCGCGGTTGTGTTTCCACACTGCATACGGCTCCCGTGGGTCCCCTGTGTCACTACCTTGGGTGGTTCCTTGGGGTCCCAGCGATTCTAGAGGCAATAGACATACTGCCTATTTCAGTCGTGGTTCTTATATCACTTTTTTAGTATATGGTTTGGTACGCCCCTAGGGCCCAAACGTGTATTTGTGCTTTTATTGATGCTTAAACACTTGTAACTAAAGTACTTCGAACTCCAGTCTCATAAAGAAACTAGAGGGGTGTGTGTTATCTTAAATACATATATTTTGAATATATACCTGGGGTGGTTGTCTTTTCATTTGATCATTCAAGAGATTATAGACTGGTAAAACAAGCTGCTTTACATTCCTTCAAGACTGAGCCGGAAGGCTGATCTCCATAGCTACCACTAGGATAGCTTTCATATAAGGTTGCCTTTAACCTATCACCATAAGGGGTTGTTTGGACTGATACAAGGTGCCCACTAGAACTAGTGGGCAGCATTTATCAGGCCACCTACTCACACTGTCCAGGTCTAGAAGACTGGTACCGAGAGCACTAAGGACCTAACGGAGGGCCTTTACAGTGCTTGTTATCATACCTCCCACACTGTTTACCAAACATGACAGAGTTCGTTACTGCCAGTTTTGAGATGGTCATCGCGTAATGACGGGGTGCCCCTCTATATATTATATGGCTGTCTCACAACCCGGGAGAATGAACTCCGAAGGCTGTAGGGGTGTCCTGCTCATTCAGGGGCATCCTCAGACTTGGAACCAAGCAATCTGCCTTCAGGACTGAAAAGGCCTGCTGTAGGGGTGACCTATATGTTTTAAGTGCAGTGACCGTAGATATAGGGAAACCTATATCTTTCGTAGGTGGTGCTAGCACCAGCTTATACAGACTGCAATGGCATGTCTGTAGAGATAGTTTGAATGGTCTCCCTAGGTGCAATAATACATGCTTCAGCCTATGGGGGAACATACTAGGGACTATAAGGGTACCTTAGTATCCAATCTGGAATGTACTTAAGTACTTACCATAACAATTTAGGGGAGAAAGCAGGGAGGCTGGGGACCTGATTAGCAGGATCCCAGTCAGACTAGTCAGAAACAGCATTACATCAAGCAAAAAGTGGGGGTAACGATAGAAGCAGATCCTACGTTCTTACACCATGTGCACACAAAGCTCTAATGATAGACCTCAAATGTGACCTGCACTTACCCACCTGTTTGTACCCTATGTGCTCGCAACTCTGTCAGTGTAGCTCACTCCTAAACTGCACATCGTGCACTACCAGTGCACCTCACTCTTAACCTGCAAGCACACTATTCACACACAACCTCTGCAGTGTCCCTCAGTCATTAAGTGCATTTAATATATGTACACACAGCTTTACCATTGCTATTCAGTCTTAAAAACACAGCTGTGGCCTTGTATGAGTATGAGCTCTGAGGACTGAAGAATGAGCAGGAAAAGCAGGAAACTGAAGGTCAGCAGGAGTCTCAAAAGAATTCGATTTGGGCACAGCCATAAGGACTTAAATTGAACAGGGCTCTTGCTGGGGTCCTTGTGCATGAGTAGGAGCCGTTGGTCTTGGAGATGAGCAGGAGCTTTAAAGTTTGGGTGGTGAGTGGGTGCTTTAGGGCACTGGAGAGACAAAAGCGCCAGTGTGGAGCTCAGGGTAAATAGAAGTCTCATTGAACTACATCTCCCTTAATGGTCCAGATCAACGAGAGCAAGAGCTACAAGTCCTAAGGATGAAGAGGGTTATCATGAGAATTATTCCAAGAGCACCCGAGAAAGCAGAAACCTCCAGGGGACCTCTGCAGCCAGGAGCGTCACAGATCCAAGTGTGATTAAGAGCCCAATTGGACCCACTAGTAGAAATTAATTCAATGGTTCTGATGGTAACTGGGTTCTTTGGGAACTAACTGATGATGAGCTAGAGCCTTGAGATGTTAGTGAGTCACAGCATTTATATTTCGTCCACTACCCCAAAGGGTCTATTGGTGTGGTGCTGCTTTAGTACAAGCAGGGGCAACTAATCCCTGAGGTTGCTGGCAAATCTCAAGACCTGAAAGTGAGTATGATCCTCTGGAGACCTGCTGGTCAGAGGGAAGTAAGGATCCTTAAAGATTAACAGAAACGTTGGAGCCTGATGGCAGACAGGATATTCAGGGATCTAGGATTAAGCTTGGGCTGTAAGATTAAAGTTTTTTTGTAAAACTTTGTCATTTTCATAACAACATATAACATTGTTCTGACAATAAACTCACTGGTTACGCATATGTGCGGTACATTTTTCTACATTGTGCCCATGCAGCTAACGCTGGTTACAAATTTTCCATATACAGCCCTGTCAGTTTGTACCTCAGTATTGCACATTTCACACAGGTTCCCCTTGTTACTTCTGCTGTGTCTTCGGGGGGGAGGGAATTCCCTCCCCCTCCTCGCTTACTGAGTCAGTAGTGCGTGTTGTCGATGTGTTGCACTGTTCTTGAGACTGGGGTATTGGGTGTCAGCCCTCTCAAGGAAATACTGTCGCAGCAGTTGCCAGATATCTCTTGGTCTGGATGCTATCGGCTGTAGATCTGCGTATAACTCACTATTGGTGTTACAGTGAATTAAACTGTTGAGCCATGCCTTTTGTGTAGATGTATGTCTACTTCCCCAGTGTACTGCTATCTCCCGCTTTGCTAGAAGGAGGGCAATCGCTGCGAAGCGCCGTATAGTTTTGGGAATTTCATTTACATCGCCCATTAGTGCCATTTCTGGTGTCGGTGTAATGATGCTGTGGACCATTTACGATAGAGCTGCGAATATTTCCACCCGGTAGTGCATTGTGAGAAAGTGCCCTCTTTCTGCATGGTTGACCCCACTTTTTGCTGAATTGCTGATGTGCTTTGAGTGAGTGTGCCCTGGGCACCTGCTAATCAGGTGCCCAGGGCCTGTGTTGTTTCCCTAAAACTGTATTGAAGCCTAAACCCAATTGGCATCTCTGGCCACAGGTCAGCCCCTGGTAAATGGTACCACAGGTACCCAGGGCACTGTGACCAGAGAAGGCCTTTAAGGGCTGCAACATTTATATTTCCACCCTTAGAAGTCCTGTACCTACACACCCACACACTGCCTTTGTAGGCTGCGTGTATTAGTGCAGAACAAAGTGAAGAGTCGACATGGCACACATCTCTGTGTGCCATGCCTACAACCCACTGCCCTGGCATAGATCAGTCACCCCCTCTAGCTGGGTGCGCTATACCAGTGGTGAGGGCACAGGTGCATGAGCCCTGTATTCCTACAGTGTCTAAGTTCATTCTTAGACATTGTAAGCGCAGAGCTGCCATTAAGAGTATACAGTGCTGGGAGTTTGTCATTACGAACTCCACAGCACCATAACAGCTACACTGAAAACTGAGAAGTTGGTGTGCCCACCTCTGCTGCCAACTCCACCCCTCAGTGGGGGAGGCGAGGTGAAGAACAACTCTCAGTCCCCGCCATCTTGCAGATGGGGGGACTCAGCCAACCAGGGAAAGGCTCATGCCCCCCTCCCGCTGGAGGGTGGCATAATAGGGGGGTGTACCCACCCCAGGGAAGGCACCCATTGGTCCCTACCTTTTGCCTACCTGTAACGTCCCTAAATCTAGTATTTAGGGGCACCCCTGAACCTTGCTTCCTCAGATAAGAACCTGCAACAAGAAAAGAAGAAGGACCGAAGAGCCGTGCTGAAGCTAACAAGAGGAAGACGCCCACTGACTTGGCCACAGCCCTACAGGCCTGTCTCCACCTTGAAACTGCTGCTGTGAAATCCCGGTGTGTCCTGCAGCCAGCAACCTTGAAAACCCCACAGGACCTGCCTGCCTTCAACCACAAGGATTTTGTCTACCGTGAACACCGGATTTGTTTATCTGCAACCTCTCGCCCCAGCCGGAACGGAGGCAGAGCCCGACGCAGGAGAACACACACGGCGAAGGGGACAGCTGAACGGGCATCAGCCCGAGGCAGGGAACAAGTCAGAAACGGCCTCACAGCTGATAAGCGAGTGAAAAGGAAGACATAGTTGCACAAAGCTCCAACAGGCAAGGGACAAGAGCAAACGGGTACACGCCGAGGCCCACGGAGGTGGACCATAACAACCAGGTGTGCGCAGCAGGCAGCTGGTAAATACCATGACGTAGTGTGCCCAGAACAAGCTGAGCGCAAGACGAAGGCAGAGGCAAGGGAACCCCAGAACAAGCCTCAAAGAAGGACCGTCCCAGAGGCACAACCCGGCCCACGAAGAGAAGTGGGACCAGCCAGGAGATAAAGAGAAGAACCCCCCAAGAAGCAGCCGAGGGGGGGGAGGGCGAAGGGCCCCCGGGAAGTGAGAAATATGTAGCACAGACCCAAAGCCGGCAACCAAAACACAGGAAAACACCAGGAATATCCGAGCCCCCCTGGAACACCAGGCAGAGGACCAGGCCGAAACGTCAGATAATAAGGTGGAAACACCAAGACACAATGCCGTAGACGGCATGACAACAGGCGGTCTGGTGAGCCAGAGGCTGAAGAGGAAAGGCGAAACACACAGAAGCAGATATCCCGCAGGATCAAAAGGTAAAATGGACGATAGGCAAGCCCTGTAGAAGAAGGATAGAAACACCACCGGATACTGAGCAGGACAGGACCTAGAGTAGCGCAAGCTGCGCTAAGGCAGAAGAAAAAGACCGCACCAAGCGGTATACAGTGATGCCAGGAAAAGCGAGGAACCCGAGAAGGTATCCACACCCTCCCAGCTTAGGACAGAGCTATTCAATAGCCAACAAGTACCCCACCTAGGATATGACACATCTCAAAACAAAACAGGGGAACTCCTCTTAGGGAAACCCGCAGCAGAGGTCAAGAACATAAAATACCTGTGGGTATTACCACAGGCGGCTTACCAATCAGCCAAAAAAAAAGACACAGACGGTCCAACCTCAGGACCTACACGGCTTCCCTAACAGCCAAAATTCACACACCACAAAAGCTGATGGGCTGTACCAGCAGCCAAAAAAAACAGAGGGGCCAACTTAAGGACCCTGAAGGCATTCCAAGCCACACACAGCACAAAAGACGGGCCAGCCAAAACACTAGGCCCAAAGAGTAAGGTGGGATAACGCCTACCATAAGACACCTGAGGACCGACAAGCCGAAGCTTAGGGAGGGGGAAAGCGCCGCAAGGAGTCGTTGAATAGCGGTGTCCGCATGGGTGTTAAATAAAAGAGTCCCATCAAAAGGCAGATCAACAAGACGCACCTGAATATTCTCCGGAAAGACGCTAGCCCGCAACCAAGCATGGCGGCGGAGCGCCACAGAACTCGCCATAGCGCGGGCGAGAGAATCAGAGACATCTGAGGCCGAACGGAGAATAAATGCAGCTAAGTCCCGACCCTCCAGCACATGGTGCCGCAGATCACGCGGGCACCTTTGTGGGAGGTGCGAGACAGAAGGGACTCCGCGGAATCCCATGGGTCGGAGGTAGCCCTGTGTTGAGCACGCGCAGAGCAGCACTAGTGGACGCAAAAGTGTTACGCCCCAGGAGTCCAACCACCGGTCCTCCCGTGATGGAGGGTGCAACACTGAAGGCAAGGAAGGAAACGAAGTCTGCAGGACAGGGCCCCGGGCAGACGGGTGGGAAAAAAGGCAGACTGGATCGTGTGGGGCAGGACAGTGGCGGTGGAGGAGTAGCTGATGCACCGGATTCCCTGTGGCAGGATGCCCCCAGGCCCCCAGAAGAGAGTTGTGGAGCGAAGCTTCAAATGTAAGAAGCGGCTCCCCTCCACCTGAGCCCTGGTGGAGAACATCCAACAAGTGATCCGTTGGGAGTGGAGCGACCGGGTTGCCCAATTGCAAAATGCCGGTGGCCGTGGAGATGGCCCGGACAAAGGCAATGCTCGCCTCCGTAGGGAGTCGAGTGGGGGAGAACAACTCTTCCGCGGGCGAAGGTTGCAAACTAAGCCGCCCATCCCCGTGCCCTGCTGGAGGAAGAAACTGCCAGCCCCTGGAGGATGGAAGACCCATGGACGAGTGAGGGGCCTGAGGGGTCTCCGGAGAAGGCGGAGAAGCCTGCGGGGTAATCAACTGCAGGGTGCGGGAGAGCGGGTCCGGGACCCATGGACGCGGAGACGGCTTAGAACCTGCCCTGGAAGCCGCTGGGGAAAAGGCAACGATGGGGCGTCCAGTCTCTGGTGAAGAGGAGACAGGGAGACGACAATCCTCCGGAGAGGAAGGGACATCCGGAGAAGAGTCGACGATCCAACATCGGGACGGCGCCGGGGAGTCCGCCATGGGTACCGGTGTGTCCTTGATCGGCGCCGAAGTGTGCACCAGGGGTGCCGAGTCGACCTCCACCGCCACGTGCCTCATAGAAGAAAGGGGCAGGGTCGGAGCCGAAGCAGCCAATGAACGGCACCGAAAAGGCGCCGGCTCGACCTCCGAAGAGGCAGCCTCCTGCGCAGACGACCAAGAGGGACTCGGGGAGGCATCCCGGGTCCCGGCCTCCACCCGCGGCGCCGCCAGGGCCAGGGAGGAAAGCCGTTGGCGCTGGAAAGGCGGCGGCTCGGCCTCCGGTAAGACAGCCATTTGCCCAGAAGACCGAGGGGGACTTGGGGCTGAGCCGTGAGTCCCGACGGCCTCCTGTGTCACCACAGGGAACCCCATGGGGTTTTGCAGCGAGGCAGGGACGCCGTAGGTCGAAAAGGGGAACCCTGTAGGGCCACACCTTGACGACACCACACCTCCAAAACCTGAAGTCGAACTCATTGGCCCCCGGCGAGTACGCAGAAGGCCCCGCGCATGGCGAGGTATCCGCGGACATCTCAGGAAGAGGAGGGGGGCCCAAAGAAGCCTGCAGAGCTGTAGCGTAGGCCTTCATTTGAACCCTTGTCGCCCCAACGCCAGGAAACGACGATAGGGTGACGACGGGCGAGGGCGCACATCCCGAGAGGAACCCGTGCCCTCTGCAGAATGAGGACAGGGCGTTGTTGGCAAGCTGCTGGACTTACCGGCGGGCAAGCGACGGCCGTGGGGCCTCAGTGAAGGACGATGCCACAGTCGGAATCGGCGGCTTCTGGCCCCTTCCGAGGTAGAGGCGGACGCTGTGAGGAGACCGATCTGGACAAGCGGGCCGAAAGCAATTTCATCCGGCGCTCACGCCGGGACTTCAGCTTGAGATGCTGACAAGTGTCGCAGTTCGTTGAATCATGGTGCTTGCCCAAACACCACAGACAAATAGGGTGTGGGTCCATCGCCGACATCTGACGTGCATAAGAAGCACACGTCTTGTAACCCGAAGGCATTGCACACTGTTCCCAAGGCAAAGGCGTTAAAAGAGGCCTGGAAACAGGTCTTGCGAAATCAGTCCGGATCCGCGTTTGCACGCGGGAAAGAAGGAAACTGACATCAGCGCGCCGGGGTGGGACTTATGTGACCTCACTGACATCACGTCTGCGGACGACGTCAGGGTGGAGTCGCGTGGTACCGCCCCCCGGCGCGCAGAGATGCTGTGGCAAAAACCATTCCGGATCCAGTCTCATGCCTGGGGATAATTCTACGTTAAGGAATATGCGGCTAGTAGTCTCTATCAGATAAGCCCATTAAAATCTATGGACTATATTTACACAGTATTGCGTTTCTCTGCAACCATACTGTAAGTCAAAACAAAGTGCATATGCTTACCTGTGCCAGGCTTGCTTGGTTCTAGAAAATAAAACAACTAAAAGAATATTTTTATACATGAACAATTGGTCTGAAGTTCAGTCTTTGAGTGTGTGAATTCCTTTGCTGACTGAGTGTGTAAAACAAATGCTTAACACTGTCCTCTGATACTGCCTTACTGCTCGACCACACTACGTCAAATAGAGAGAGAGGTGCTATCTAACTTTACCTCTGCCTACCTCTGGGGTTCCACTGGACTCTGTGCACACTATACCTCACTTTGGTATAGTATATACAGAGCCAGCTTCCTACATGTGTGATCTTGATAAAATTCCATGTCATGTGTGCAAAGTCTGCGTCCGGCGCGTTGCATTTGGGGCATGTCGGTGCCCACGTTGGGTCTATCTTGTGCAGTTTGTCCGGTGTAGCATAAACATGCCTGAGAAATTTGAAATGAAGTAGCTTATGTATGTGATTAAGGGATACTTTTTTGATCTGTTCACAACAGTAGTTCCACTGGGAGTGAAGTACTGGGTATTTTAGTCCCAGCGGTGCAGGGACACACACCCTATGACTTCTGGGTTCACCCTGTTCCGGACCTACAGAAACACAGAGTCTTCTGGGTGAAGTCAAAGAATCGTTTATTGGCTGCAGACCAATGACAGGTATCCTAGAAGTACAACAGCGTGTATGTTCTCAGGAGACTGCTGAAAATCATAGAAACGGACTTCACTTTAAATAGACCTTTTCTGGCCTCAAGCATACATTCCTAGGTTTTATGATACGGCCATATACAAGGATATATTACAAAGAAAAGGCAGAGTCATGATGACCATCCCACATTCCAGTTCGGCCAGCCCACAATGATTTACACAGTAAGGTTCAGATCCCACATCTGATGTTGGCAGACCCCCCAATAAACATGAGCATCTCCTGTTTTGGGAAACAAGTCATAAAGCAGGAACAAGCAGGTGTGGAAGAGATTAGCCGGAGGTTTCGGTAGAATGAAAGGGTTTTATGATGGGTCAAGCCCTGATGCTAATCACAGGTGGACGGAGGAAGGGGAGCTCGTGAGACCGGTTTGACCCGGGGCAGCAGAGCCAGCTGCCCAGGTCACAGAGAAGTCACGGGAAAGCACATGTACTGTGAGGCCCGTGTTTGCTCCATTATAGCCTATGTGAGGGCAATGACAAGATGGCCACTGCTTCCAAAATGGAACCCGCGTAGTGAAGCGGAATAACGTGTACACAGTGCATTCATAACTAGAACGGTATATAAAACACGCGTACATGCCGCATTTACCATTTGCGGTTCGCTAGTATCGAGATAGACAGGGGTAGGGCCCTGTCCCCTACGCGGTCCCAGAAATTAAAGTACGACAGACCCTCCTTTTGCCCTTACATAGGCAATCACTACACTCATCTCAATCCGAGTCTAGGTCAATGTTCGCAAAGTCATGGAGATGTTGCTGTAGCATCATCCTATTACTTAGCTCGTCCCTCGATACAGGTTTCCTTACACATAAGGTAGCACAGAGGCCACATATCGCAGGAGCACACTGTATGCACAGACAGAACAGGAAAAGGATGGCTAAGATCATTCCAATGACCATCAAAACTTTCCAACCCCAGGCAGATATCAGTTCCCAGAACCATCCCATCAGTGACCAATCTCCTTTATCCACGTGTATGGCTTCAGATATTTTATGGAGCTTGGAGATGGCTTGATACACTGTTGGAGCGTTGTCTGGTATGAAAATGCAGCAACTGGATTGAATAACCTTGCATACCCCACCGCGGTCTGCAAGAATAACGTCTAGAACCATGCGGTTCTGTAAAGTCATAAGGCGATCCGCTTGGAGCTCAGCTGTCAGATTACTAAGGGCACCAGCCGTTACATTTATAGTGGATTCAACCACACGTGTCAGTTGTCGCAGGTTCCTACTGTTGACCATAGGTCCCCAAAACGGCAGGAAACCCAGGAAGAAGTCTCCCGCTTCCTGACCGGCAGTATCCTCCTTACTAATCACGCCTCTCACAACTCTGGTCTTGTGATAGTCGGAGGCAGCAGTAAATGTAGGCGGTAGCAAATTTGCAATATAACATGTGCCCGAGAAATCAGGGGGCAACCATGTATATGCTCGGTCATTACAGATGAAATATGTGCCCTTAGCAGCTAAAAATGCAGGGGAGAACTGTGACAGGAAAGTGTACGTTTCAGTACAGTCACTTCTTCCCAGTTGAGCTCTAGGATTCTGACCATTACCCTGTAAGCAGAACCGTCCCATGTGGGGTACGACCCAGATTGGAGACGAGATTTTTCGCTGTCTTTCACCCAGACTAATACTATACCCCGTCGCGTTCCATCCTACATAAGGTCTCAACTCTTCTTTGGGAATGGACGAGTATGCGTCAATATCTCTACTCATATCGGCAACTCCTTTCATCAAAGCCTTATTATTGGTGATGGGTCTGATGGAACGCGGTTGGCGAGGGGAGTACGTATCTAGAGCATAGAGAAACATGGTCTGGAATGCCCATGACGATCCATTGTAACTATACGGCAGCACCAGGTAGGGAATACCCTTGTTAATGGTATGTGGCATTAACCCACACACCCAGCAATTGGTCGTATTCATTACTAGTTGGTGCTGGTGCAAGAGCTGGATAAACGAGTTATTTACGAACTCTGATCGTCTAGTCTGCTCGTGCTCAGGCAAAGGGTGAAAGGAGTGAGAGGAGGCAGTAGAAGGAGATATAGGCTGTTGAGTGGGTGCAATGGGCTTTTGAGCGGAGAAAAACACAGATCCCACAATAAACATTACTATACTACACAGTGTAAAAAGGCACAAAAAGACAAAACATTTACTTTTCATAATTTTACATATCCTTGCTTTAAAGTTCATTTCCTCAACGGGTCTCTCCATCTTAAAAAACTCCATCCTCTACTCGGGCCGCTCGCGGCGGATGAGTTTCTTCTGCTGAGGAGTACGCCTGTCAGTCCAGGGAAACGCCCTAGACCAACCAGAACCGTCGACCTAACGTCTTCGGCCTGTACCCCAAAGTCTTGGCACCGCGACCCTGCGGCAGAACCCGGATGGTGGTTCGAAAAACAAAAAATCAAGAAAGTCTTTCAGATGGGAGAGTAAAAAATGTCAAAAAGGAAATAGTAAGGAAATCTTTATTTGTCCATGGGCCTAGGTCTCAAATTATAACGGAGACGGCCAGGTGCTGTTTGGTCTTGGAACAAAAGTTCAGGCTGAGTGGTGTCCAATCGAGTTGATGGTGGCACAGCTTCCTGCAGAATATTGTCACTCTCTTGGTCTGAAACTGTGCCTCTTATGCGTGCGTCACTGAATGGTATAAAACGAGGTACAGTGTCTGCTTCAGAGTCGACGATACCCTCCTTGACCCACCGGTCATATGGCAGAGGCAAGGGGACTACTTTGCAGTGGGTGCCATGGATCCAGTGCTTCTTCCCTTTTACTCGCACTGCTGATCTTGTCGACAGGAGAACAAGATGAGGGCCGATCCAGCGAGGCTCGTCGTTGCTCTTGCGCTGGAAATTTCGGACTAGCACCCACGTACCAGGGTTGATAGGGTGTCCAGGAGTTTCAGAGGCTTGAGGGAGAGTATCATGTACCTGTTGGTGCAAAACACGCAGTTTAACAGTCAAATCATACAGGTAATCGAGCAGTACTGGATTCTCTATCTCACTGAACTTCGCAGGCCTCGGTACACCCCATATGTTGGCCGGACGGCCAAAAACTACCTCGTATGGACTAAGTCCCACTCGTGAGTGTACGGTCATTCTAGTGGACAGGAGTGCTAGAGGCAGAGCGTCAGGCCATTTAAGACCGGTGCTCGCCTGGATTTTGGCCAGCTTGAGCTTTAAGGCTCCATTGTAGCGTTCTACTAATCCAGCTGATTGGGGGTGATTTGCAGCATGGAATTTCTGCTGGATGCCTAAACCTTCACATACATTCTTCATCACTTTACCCACGAACTCACTTCCGTTATCACACCACACCATTCTTGGCATTCCAAACCTAGGGAAGAACTCTTTCACAAGGGCTTTGGCTGTGGATAGGGCAGTATTATCTTTCAGAGGATAAGCCTCTATCCATTTCGAGAAAGCACAAACAACCACCAGTACATATTTCAGGTTGTTGCATCTCTCCATGTGAATAAAGTCCAGCTGCAAAACTTCGAATGGACATGATGGGGGTGCAAAGTGACCAGCTGGAGTTGGGGTTCCCCTACCAGGGTTGTACTTCAAGCATATCATGCAATTCTTGACCACATTCTCTGCACACTTGGGAATCCCAACATTCTGCCATACTGGAGCCAACAACTTGCAAATTCCTTTCGTACTGATGTGTGCCATTCCATGTGCCATAGTAACCACTGGAAGCACATATGCGTCAGGTAACAACCATCGCTTATGTTCTGTCAGATCAATCCAGCAACCATTCTCATCCAACCTACCCATACTTTCTCTCCACTTGCTTAACTCTTCCTCTGTGGCTTCAGCTTGAAGCGACTTCACACTCTCCATTGTGTTTTCACACATCCCAACATCATTAACCCATCTTGCGGGGCCTGCAACATACATCCTAGTCTTCACATTCTGTGCCGTTTCTTTCGCGGTCTCATCAGCAAACGCATTCCCACGACCAACATCATCTGTAACTTTCCTGTGCGCACTGCATTTCATGATCGCGACTTGCAACGGTAGGGTCAGTGACTCAAGGAGATCATTCACCAGCTTGCCATTCTGAATTTTAGCTCCATGTGACGTCAGGAACCCACGCTCTTTCCATAGTCGCCCAAAATTGTGAGCCACGCCAAAGGCGTACTGGCCATCCGTATATATGTTCACTTTCATTCCTTCAGACAACACGCATGCTCTCGTGAGGGCGATTAATTCTGCTGCTTGGGCCGAATTATGTGGCACTCGTGCAGTTTCCACAACTGTGTGCAAAGTCGTGATAGCATATGCAGCAGTCGTATCGCCATTCGGAAGCTTGAAGCATGAACCATCCACCCATAAAGTACCATCACACTCAGTCAGGGGAGTATCTTTTAGATCTACTCTTCCTTTCGTCTCTTCTTCCGTTCTGAACAGACAGTCATGTTGCTCAATCTCATCTGAGTCTGCTGGAATCGGCAATAGCGTAGCTGGATTCAGCGTATTGCATCTCTTTATGTGTATATGATTTGCTAACAGTGTGAGCTCATAGCCTGATAATCGCGCACTAGTCAAGTGTTGTGTCTTGGTCCTATTTAATTATGTGTCTACAGCATGTGGAACCATAACAATCAATGTGTTGTCCATTACCAAACCAGCAGATTGTTGGATAGACATTGCTGCAGCAGCTGTCGCTCTCAGACAGCTTGGCAATGCCCTCGCTACAGGGTCCAAGGTGGATGAAAAATATGCGCATGGGCGCGGTCTGTCGCCAAAAGGCTGTGTTAACACTGACAACGCACATCCATCTTTCTCGTGAACATACAATGTAAAAGGCTTACTGTAGTCAGGGGTACCCAACACAGGAGCTGAGCACAATGCATTGCGCAACTCCACAAAACTTTTCTGGCACTCTTCAGACCATGGGATAGGATTCGGTGTGTCTTTGCATGTTAATGCTAACAAAGGTTTTGCCAACAAGGAAAAACTAGGGATCCAATGCCTACAGTATGAGGTAATTCCCAAGAAAGCACGCACTTCTCTCTGTGTTTTTGGCACACTCAACTGTGCAATAGCTTGAATTCTCTCTGAGGTCATTTTCCTTCCCTCCTTCGATAAGAGATGACCTAAATAGGTCACTTCTTGTCGACAATATTGCAGCTTAGAGAGAGACACCTTGTGATGGAAAGCAGATAAATGGCGCAACAATGACAATGTAGCTTCTTTGCAGATCTGTTCAGTATCCGCGGCGATCAGTAAATCGTCCACGTACTGAATTAGGATAGCGCCACTAGGTAAAACAAGTGCATCAAGTTGTGCTTTCAAAGCTTGACTGTATATGGATGGACTCTCACAGTAGCCCTGGGGAGCGCGTTTGAAGCGGAAGCTTCGGCCTCCCAGACTAAAACCAAAAATGTCTCTGCTCTCTTCTGCAATTGGGATACTAAAGAAAGCATTCTTCAAATCGATCACTGAAAACCATGCAGCAGAGGCTGGAATCATTGTTAACAAGGCAGTTATATCAGGGACAACTGGAAACTGTGGTACAACAATCTTATTAACCTCTCTAAGATCAATCACAAATCTGTAAACAGGTGGCTGTGAAGGGTCCGTTCGTTTTAAGACAGGTAAAATCGGACTATTGCAAACGTTACCTCTTGTTTCTTCAATCACACCCTTATTAATCAAGTCACCAACAATGTCTAACAATGCTTTCTGGCCCTCATTAGAGATTTTATACTGGGGAATACGTGGCAGTCTGACATTAGCCTTTAAAGTCACCACGTATGGCGGTATTTCCAAGAGGCCCACATCATTGGGACCAGTAGCCCAAAGGGCATCCGGAAGGGATGACAATTCAGGCGGCATTGTATTTTTAGACAAGTACATTGGGGAAATCACTTTCTTACCTAATGTAAGTTGTACTCCTGAAGGAGAACAATACAGGGTAGCGTGCAATCTTTTCAACAAATCTAATCCCAACAAATTCTCACCACAACCTGTTGTCAGAATCAGAGGTGCTTTTAGCTCGCAAGGCCCAACAGAAAGTGACATGGGACTAGAAATCGGGTTCCTAACAGGGGCGCCAGAAAAACCTACTGAAACATTTATGTCGCCAGACAAAGGTGCGCCAGGGAGTTTTGAATGCATGATTGAACTCTTTGCAGCACCAGTGTCTAGCAGAAAAGGCTCCGTTACATTTGCTGTAGTCACCTCAACGTACGGTCCACTCTGATCCACTGGCACTGAAACAACTCCCTCTCTCTGTCTACGGCTGTCCTAGTAATCATTATTTTCTGCATCACCATCCTCTGCATAATAATCATTATTATAATACTGGGCCGTGTTACTAGTCGCATTAGCTTGCTGATCAAAGCTATTAATGGTATTTTGAGGCGGCAGAGGACGCGCGTTCTGGGGAACATTTCCACGCCCTCTACCTCTAGGAGCTTGCTGACCACCTCTACCTCTTGCGCCATACATATCACCGTTCCGCTGTAGTAATTTAGGGCAACTATATTTAAAATGACCTTCCTCTTTACAGTATGAACATTGGTTGGGACCTACAGGGACACGTGGTTGATAATACCCGTTCATTTGCTGATTGTTCTGAAACTGTTGGGGTTGGTGATAGACACCTTGGGGTTGCCTATAATTATTCTGACCTCCACGTGGTGGATAGGCCTGCTGTAAAAGGACCTTTGTCTTTAATTCCTTCGTTTTCTTTTCTGTCCTATCCTTCTCGTCTTTATCCCGATTTTCATAATACTGTGCAGTAGCCAGTATCTGTGCTGAAGAAGAAACAGCCCAAGAACTCTCCGAATCTTTCAACTTTTTACACAGGTCAGGGAGTAAATTCTGCACAAACTTATCCACGAATAACCGTTGGCCACCCTCAGTACTCATATCCTGCCCACTGTGATCAATAAACGTTTCTTCAAACCTGGTAAAGAAATCTGACACTGTCTCATCCTTCTTCTGCTTGCATGCAGATAACTTGTCCCAGTTTACGCGCATCGCAGGCATTATTGTCTTCATATACGTGATAATTCTACCAGGCAGTTCAGCTACTAAAGGCTCCGGTTTCGCACCACCAGTTTGTCTAGCATCAGCAGCAACAATGTTAGCCCATGTGTCTCCTAGTTCTGCATCGTGATCTACATTACGTATTGACCCCCATAAAGGCTGTGGAACAACATTACCAAATAACATGTCTATGTCGGCCAGATTCATAACGCATGACCCTGCCGTCTGTGACAACTCTTTATAATAACCTGCTGGGTTTTTACGGGGATCGGGTAAGGACTGCTTAAGCGCTAACACCTCAGATCGCTTCCATGGAACATGCACCCAAACACGCTGGAAATGCGCTGCCACAGCGGGTACACCGGCAGCAGCTGCAACCGCTTCCTTCCATACCGGGGGAACTTCTCTCATGGGGTATTGTCGCGCTTTTACCTTTTTCCCCATAAGGACATCAGGTTCAAACAACGACTGTTGACAATCATCATTCCTGAAGGACAATACAACCGCAACTGCTTTATCTATTCCGCGGTCCACAATTATACCAGTTCCAAAATCAGACCTCACTCTACACAACTCCTGCGGGCTCGAATTTTTACCACTATCCTCCAATTCTTCACAGAGAATCTCACACATTTTCTCAAACACATATCTCTGTTTCGGGGCATCCCACTGATGGAAGACATTAACCACTGACTCCACATCATACAACGAAGGGAAAACAATCCATCTGCGCGCCATGCGATCTATTACCTTCTGCTCATCAGGGTTAGGCAACTGACTACGCAATTGCTTACGCTGTAAGCCAGGAGTCGCACCAGACGAATCAAAGAGAGGCGACATTAACGTAGTAACCACATTAGCTAAACGCTGTCGCGCCGAAGGAGAATTTGAAGCGAAAACAGGGGGAAAAACAGAGGGAAGAAAAGAGGATGTAGAAACAGGTACTGAAGTAGTGCAAGGAATAGTGTCAGAAGAGGCAGCTGCAGAAGTAGGCAAAGTCGCAGGGAGCGCGGGGGCAGTCGGGAACACAGCTGGCGGTTGTGGCAAGGCTTGCAGTATATTCACTGGAGGTGGCATATTTACAAGCTGGGGAGGCGCCATGGCATTTTGAGCATACGGGGTGGCGAACTCAACAAATGTGACATCAGGGGATCTTTCTCCTTTTCTTCGGACTCATTCTGCTTAGAGTGTGGTAAAGCTGGGTAACATTTGTCGATACCTAACTTGCGCTGCCTGTGCAATTGCTCACTCATTTGCTCCTCCTCATTGTCTTTAAATTGTACAGCTGCTTGCATTACTGTCATACCTCTCTCTCTTTTATTCTTTTTCGCTAGCTTAATTTCCTTCTGTTTGGCTTCCTTTCGCCATAAGCGGAAAGAGTCAAACATCGCCGGCCGGGCTTTCTTCTTGAACAATTTAATTTCCAAATTATCTAAAATATCAGTATCGAAACTACCATTTTGGGGCCATTTTAAAACACCGTCCTTTCTAGTGTAGTGGATCCACACTTCGTTATATGCAATGGGGCCTACGCCATGCTTCACATAGAGCTCATAAGTTGGAGTTCCAACCGGAGGAACCGGATATGATTCCTCTAGCTGGAAATCCTTTCCGCAACCCAAACAGAATAATCTACCAAATATTCCAGAACCAGGCATCTTCGCCCACTAGTCTAGATCCAAACGTCAAAGGATTATCGATTACGATAGTCTCGTGAATACACGAGTCCTCTGGTTTTGGGGTTTGCAAACTCCAAATCACTAATTTCAAATGATCCCGAAGGATACCAAAACAAATAGGAGACGCTCCACTTATACTTAACTGAATATTGCTGATCAATGGCGTCACCAGAAGACTCTCTCGATTGTTTCGCTCTCTCAAACTCGTCAAGGGTCCAAAACAGGTCGATTAATCAGGGCAGCAGTCCTTCGTAGCCGTCGGGACGCGGAGAACCTCGCAGAAAAGACTATCTGGCTCCAGTGGGAAACTGTGTATCTGGGATCTCAAGGCACCATGCACTCTACCCAGAACAAACTGATCCATGTATGGGGCCCCTCTAAACCTGGCGTCTTCTGTCCTCCAGTACACATGCCCCACTGGAAAAGATCTCCCACGGTGGTAAGAGAGTATTTATTGAGGGTGCTTCCTGCGTAATGGGCAGCCACAGGTTGTCAATCAGTGGGATATTGGACAAGTACAGCGATCGATTACCAGTCATTTGGGCCATTCTTTTCCAGGCCCAGCTGGTCGTTGATACCGTTTGAATGTCTTTGGGGTCTCTGGGAAGGCCGTTTGGTAACAGCACTGCCAGGGGCGTCAGGTCAGCAAGGTCTGCCTCTGGTTTTGTGTACGGCTTCCGTGCATCTGGATGGTGCCACTGATGTGCAAAACTGCACTACGCCACCAGGTAGTATACCAGGAGGTTGAGGATCCCGAACCCCCTATGTCGTATGGCAGGGTCATTGTGTCCCAGCCTACCATGGGCTGTTGGAAGTCCCATACCAGGGGAGTGAGAGTGGTACGCAACTTGCTAAAAAATGCATTGGTAAGCGGAATGGAAATGTTTTGAAACATGTTAAAAAATTTAGGAAGTACTGCAATTTTAATGATAGTCAGTCACCCGACTAGCGACAAAAGACGGTTCAGTCAACGCTCTACCTGCATGTTTAGCTTTGCCATTGCTGGTCCACAGTTCAGTCTCACTATCTCCTCAGTTTCCCGATTTACATTTATCCTGAGGTAATTCACTGACCCGTCACACCATTCCAGTGGGAAATCACATTGTACTACGCTGGTTGCCGCTGTTAAGGGGAACGCCCTGATAACCTGCCGTAGCGGATTACCTCTTCCAGCACAGGGCTGAGGTTTTTGCTGGGTTGCCGGATGTAGAGGATGATGCCATCCACATAGAGTGTGATCAGGAATGGGCCTGGTTTAAGTTGCAGTCCGCTAGGTAGGTGACGCTCTTGCAGGTGTCACACTAATGAGTCGAGGGTGATAATGAATAACAGGGGGGATAGTGGGCACCCCTGTCGTGTGCCACGCGTTAAAGGAAAGGGGGGTGTCAGAGTCCCGTTCAGCCAAAGTTTTCAGTGGGCTAAGCATAGAGCAGGGTTATGAGTGCAATGTACACCTTTGGCATACCCATCGTGCGTGGTGTGGCCAGCAGAAATGGCCACTCAAAGGAGTCACATGCTTTTTCAGCATCCAAAAGCGTTGCTACGGCAAATATTACGGCTGCAATTCTGTGCAGTACCTAAAATAACGTGCGTAGGTTCAGGGTCATTGACCGGTATGGGATAAAACCCATCTGCGCTGGAGCTATTATTTGGTCAAGCAGGAGGGAAATTCGGGTGGCAATCATTTTGACCAGTATCTTATTATCGAAATTCAATAGTGAGAGTGGCCTATACGATCCACACAGCTGCGGGTCTTTGCCAGGTTATGGGAGCAGTATGATTACCGTCTCTCGTTGTGTAGGGGGCAGTATACAATTATTCAAGGCTTCCCTATATACTTTGAGGAGATGTGGTGCAAGCAGGTGTTTTTACGTCTTATAAAAGACCCCAGTGTATCCATCTAACCGTGGCATCTTTGCACACCCCAGTGAATCAATTGCTTGGGTGATTTCCTCTGTTGTAAAGGGTTCCCCCAGAAATTGCTGGTGTGCAGAGCTGAGCCACACCATCGCAATCTTCTCTAGGTAAAGTGCCCTTTCCTTCTCAGGTTGTGTAAGGATCAGAGTAATATGCAGTGATTTCTTTTTTAAACAAATTTTATTCAGGTTTTATTCATGGTGCAGCATTGGCACGAGGGCCCATACATCAATATGATTCCATTCAACTTTCACTGTGTACCAGTTAAGTAATAGAAAAGAAAAACAAACTGTAAATCCGTATTAAACTGAGCACATACTAGACACCCCAACCTCACCCCGCTCCATTCGTTCATTGACGCATAGTATCCAACTAATTAACCATCCCTGATTTAAGGAGGCTACATCTATTAGATTGCATTTCCTGTGCTATGAGGGTTTCTGGGGACTCTACCACTGGTAAATCTATACCCCTATATTCAGCCCACTGTTTCCATATTTACCATGCTTTTGCAGGCAACCATGTGCCTGGAACACCGCTAGCTCCATTCCCATACACCAATCCATAGCTTTTTTCCACTTTCTCTGAGGTGGTGGAGTGACCCCCTTCCAATGCTGAGCTATGTCCCGTTAAGCAACTGTAAGCCAGAGAAATAAAAGATGTTGTTTGTACCTATTGCCACGGATCTCGTCTTTGCAGCGAAGTAGAACCAGTTTGGGACCAAACGGGAGGTGCCATGACTTCACCTTTCCAAGACATGTCATTATCTTGTGCTTGAAGGGTTGGAGAGCACTGCAACTCTAAACCGTACGGATAAAAGTGCCAGTTTTTCAGTTACATCTGAGGCACACCGGTGATGGTATTGTTCCCATGCGCCAGAGACGATACCTGATATAATATGCTCGATTAATATATTCAAACTGAATCAGATGGTAGCGAGACGCTATGACTGCACCGTGGGGGTTTGCCAACGCCTCGGTCCAGTCTTCACCTGAGAGATCAGTTATGTTGTCCTCTCATGTCTGTCGAAGTGTCCTTAGTGTGGTGCTGTTATGCATGACTATGGTTTGATATATTTGTCTGATCTTGTGTGCACCTAGGTCTCCAATTAATAATCATCCTTCTAATGGGTGAAACTCAAGGAGGTCTGTAAGTGTTGGGATGTGGCGGGTCACGGCATGTCTCAATTGTAAGTATTAACAGAATTGGTTGCGATGGAGGTGGAACTCCTACTGTAATTGCTGAGTATGGTCCCTTTCATTACATCTCCTAGTTTGGATACACTGATAGGGCCCCACGTACGAAACCCAGACAATGCCACAACCTGTCGGGTGTATGTTCTCGGCCATAATAGGGTCATCTGCGTTAATCATCCTTCCCAGCCCATCTGCTGGACCACACGTCGCCACAATTGAATTACCACCTTCGTAGCTGGGGGTAGATGGCTCAAATTACTGAGCCTATATTGCAAGCCAAGCAACAATTGGTCTTCCATCATGCTTCTTTCAACCGCGAATGCAGGGTCCGTTTGGGAATTGGACCACCATTCATTAACGTTGAGGAGGTGGGAGGCTGAATAGTAAGGAAATCTGTCTGCCGCTGCTATCCCGCCACAGTACGTGGGTTGTGTGCATGTCCGTAATGCGACCAATACAGCGCGCCATACCATAAAAAGCTGGTGAGGATAGCATTGACGTGCGTACACCAAGACCGAAGGATAGTATAGGGATAATTCTGAAGACAATATAGGATCTGCGGTAGTGTGACCTTCTTGAAGATGGCGGACCTACGGTATAGCGGTATAGGGATAAGGGAAGGGGGTACCAAGCCTACACCTCATCTCAGTTCCTGGGTAATAAGGGATTTATGTTGTGTGTCCAAGACAATGTCTGATCGAGTGATATAAAGATGCCCAGGTAATTAAAGCCGCCGGATGCACGTGTCAGTTGTGGCACCCACGTGCCTCTCCCCTGATCTCCACAAACTGGAATTGGTTAGGTTTGTGCAAAATCCAGATGTTTCCCCAAACACTTTAAGGATTTGCAATATCTGTGGGCCTGTGCACCCTGGATCTGTGAGGAAGAACAGAACGTCGTCTGCATACAAAGCAATCCTGTCTGACATTTCCCTGGACCAGTCGTATCCGCGGACCAGGGGAACCCGCCGCACCCATGTTGCCAATGGTTCTATTGCAAGTGCGAAGAGGAGTGGGGATAGGGGGCACCCTGTCTCATGACCATGCTAATGGGAAATTAAGTCTACACTGCTCCGTCCACACGCACAGAGGCAGGGACGTCGATGTATAGGAGGCAAATGTAGGACAATAATTTTGGGCCAAAGTTGAGGGCTTGTAATAGGAGGAATTAGTACTCCCAATCTAATGAGTCGAATGCTTTATCGATGTCTGCGAGTAGGATCACTGCGGGTCGCCTGAGCTTGGCCACCATGGCCAGGGCGCTGTGAAGTCGCCTGATGTTATGTTGTGTGGACCGTTGTGGCATAAAGCCAGACTGATCTGGGTGGACAAGTTCCGATATGCATGGAAAGGAGGCGATTTGCACCCAGGAGCTTGGTTTCTATCTTCAATAATGAGATGAGGTGAGATGAGGAAGGGTCTTCCGGGGACACCCTGGTTTGAGGAACACCACTATTTCGGCGTGGCACCAGTCAGGCGGGAGAATCCCCTGTTCGAGGGTTTCCTGAATTGCCCTAAGCAGGTGAGGGGCCACCTGGGAGAAATGTCCTCTAAAGAATTCACTTGGGAACCTGTTTGGGCCCAGGGCCCGGCCAGGACGCATGCTATGGAGAGCGGTGGTGAGCTCTTCTATTGTGATTGTGGTGTCTAATTGGTCGCGTACACTATTCAGAACCGGTTTCGGCGGTATGTCCCTCAGGAATTGTCTAATTATATCAGGGAATAAGAGTTCCCTTTTCATGTATAAGTTGGTGTAGTAGGCTGCAAACGCTTGGGCGACTTCCTGTGGGTTTGTGCATAGGGTGCCAACTGCTCTCTGAAGTACCGCTATTGGGGTCTGCGACTGTGCTACCGGACATAAGCAGTTTAATGTCTTGCTCGATTTATCGCCCCATTGATATATCCTGTGCTGGATCGCCTGCCATGCCTGTTGGGCTTCATTTGTAAGCAATTGACTTATTTGTTGTTTGGAGAAGAGGAGCGTGCAACGGGCCAGGTCTCCACCTCTTGCCCGTATCTTGTGCTCCAGAACCCCCTGATGAGACTCCAAATCTACAATCTGTGCGAGGCAGCTGTGTTTCGCCCTGGCACAGAAGCTAATGTCGACCCCGCTTATGGTGGGCTTAAAGACCTCTCATAGAGTCACACCAGAGGGGGTAGAATCTTCATTAAGTGCCAAATAATCTGTGACTGCATGAAGAAGGGTTTCTGTATACCGTGGGTCTCTTAAGTGCTAGGGTGACATTTTCCATCGAAATGAGGGTCTTTGGGGTCCTATGTGCAGTTAGAGTGTCATTGGGGAATGATCGGAGAGTCCCCGTGGGAGAATGGAAGCCACCATGACCGTGTGAATGTAAGAGAGTGGGAGGAACATGTAATCTAGTTGGGATAGGGACCCATATGTTGCTGAGAAAAAGTGTATTCGGCGTCCATTGGATGATACGCCCTCCATACATCAGACCAGCCCAATGAGGATGTTAAAAAGTGCAATTTGGATTTGCTTGTGACGCGGTCACTTCTGCCAGTGCGCCACCGGTCCACAGGTTTCATGATATAGTTTCAGTCTCCTCCCATCACTGATGGAACGTTGGGTAGGTCCCCCCAAAGGCTTATAACTCTCTCCACAAAGGTGTCTCCTAACGGAGGGTGGGCATAGAAACTGCCTAAAATCAGGGACTCTCCATACAGTGTGCCTGCCACTATAATATACTGCCCCTTTGGCCTGACCAGGTTTGGGAGTATTTGAAGGGTATCCTACGTTGTATGAGGGTTGCTTTACCCCGTAACCCCACGGTGAATCTAGAGTGATATACTTGGTCGAATCCGTAGCGTGCCAGGCAAGGGGCTCTGTTTCCCATCATGTGAGTTTCCAGCAACACATCTATGTCTAGTCTCTTGGCTTGTTTCAGGACCGCTCTCATTTGATTTTATCCAACACCCCCTACACATTCCAAGTCATAATGTGGATCCCGACGGGATGAGCAATCTGTGTGTCTGTCATTGGCTATTTATTCAGGATGGTTCCATATGTGGGTAAGGTGCGTGGGATCAGGTGGGCTCTTGTGTCTGTGCCTTAAAAGTATAAAGCATTGCCTGATGAAGTTGAACATCCCTCTCCCCCTCCCCCCACCCCAATACTTAGAAGAACTTATAGCATATGTCACGGTGTAGGCACTCCCGGGACCCCAACGGGGGGTCTGGGAGGCTGCACCCGAAGGAGCCCAGAAATCCCAACCCCCTCATCCATCGTTCCTTAGAGTGTGTGGGTAGGATTTATGAGGACCAACCGTGGCGTTTAGTCCCAGGGAAGTGAACCAGGTCCTGGGACTATCAGGCCACATTCATTATTTCAAACTCTGGAATAAAAGCAGGAGAGAAGAAAAGAGCAGAAGAAAGAGGAGGAAAGAGTAAATCCCAGGCATTTTGATTATGAGTCTTCTCTTTGTGCCTGAGAACACCAGGCCTGCTACTTTGGGAAGAGTCTGATTTCAGTGGTGGTGGAGTATTTGGTTTGAGCGGGGTAGTCTCGTCGGTCCATTTGAATATCTCCTCTGGGCTATCAAAGAACAGGGTTTTGGATTTATATATTACCTGCATATGTGCAGTGTTGGAAATGGCCCTTTTTGCAGGGTCATCCCTAAACTTTTTGCCTGCCTCCTGTATTTTTTCTGACCTGTTTGTGTTGGCTTTATGACTCTGGGCACTTTACCACTGCTGATCAGTGCTAAAGTGCATATGCTCTCCCTTTGTAAATATGACTATGTGAATTGGTATATCCATGATTGGCTTATTTGATTCACCTGTTATTCCCTAGTAGCGTTGCCTGTGTGTGCCCAGGGCTGGTAAACCAAATGCAGCTGGTGCGCCTGCAGCGCCGGTTTGCGCCACCCACAGAAGCAGCTTGTCAAGTGTGTCTAAGACCTGCCACTGCAGAGGCTGTGTGCAGTCCAGAACTGCCAACTCGGCTGTGAAGTGCACCCACTTCCCAGCTCCTGAACCTTCCCTTGGCATCATGTAAGTCACCCCTATAGTAGGGTGCATTGTAAGTGTAAGGTAGGATATGCCTTGGTGTGTGTAGCATGTCCTGGTAGTGAATTACACCCAATTCCGTTTTTCACTACTGTAAGGCTACCTGTTCCCCATAGGCCAGAATGGGCAGTTTTGATTATTACATTCTATAATCCTAACTGACTCAAGGAACATGGTAGAAAAACTAATTTAGTATGCCTGAGATCAGAATATTAGAATATATCTTTTAGTGAAGTTTATTTTTATATTCCGTGTTTGAAAATACCATTTGTAGAAAGTAGGTATTTTCTTGCCTAAGCCTTCCAGTGTGCTCTGCTGTTATGTGTATTGGCTGTCTGGTTTTGGAGGGACAGGGCAGGCTGAGTCAGACCTGGGATGAATAGAGAGATCTGCATTTGGAGTATGGGGAGGGGTAGCTCCTTGACCTC
This sequence comes from Triturus cristatus, assembly GCF_964204655.1. NCBI lineage: Eukaryota > Metazoa > Chordata > Amphibia > Caudata > Salamandridae > Triturus > Triturus cristatus. The sequence continues at coordinate 417,646,525 of NC_140593.1, forward strand.
AATAGGGCTGTGCCTGGCAAGGTGAATGCTGGCTCCAAATCCTACTGTGCGTCTGATGACAGACCCCCTCTTTCTGAAAGGAAGGATGCAGCCTGGTAAACAAAGTGCTCCAGGACTGAGCTGAACTGGTTCTGGCTGGGTTCAGTGACTTGTAGCTTTTGAGAACAAAGGCTTTTGGGGTATAAATATCTGTGCTGAAATCCCTACAATTTGTTTTGCTCCTGGACATCAAGACGAACCTCTGTCCGTGTAACTGAAGGAATCTGCAGGAGGTGACTATCCTTGTGCTTGTGTGCTGTTTCTTGGATTGGCCTGCAGTGGTTACCATTGGACTTGGAAGAAGAGGGAAAAGGACTTTGGGAGAACTTTTATTAATCTTGCTAAAGCAATCACCCAAGGGCTAGGAGAGAGCTAGCCTCCAGCTGAAGTCTCAGGCACATCAGACTTCACGACCAGCCTCCTGATTCCTCCCAGCGAGGATTTCTATCTGCAGGTGAGGCTCCTGTGAGTTCCAGGGCGCATCAGCAGATCGGTGCATCGTCGCATCAGCAGATCGGTGCATCGTCTCCTCCCTCGCGGCAAGGATTCATCGCATCGCCGGCCTCACGTGCAGAAAATCATCGCTACAGCTTCTTTGCGACATTTTGTTGGTTTTGCTACGAAATCCAGGTACTTTGTAAGTAAAAGGGTGGCAGAGACCACTTCTTTGAACTGAACTCCTCTTTGCACACTTTGAACTATTTTTGCACATTTCAAGAGTAATCTTATTTTACAGTATTGTGGCTTTTTATAGTTATTGGTCTTGTGTTAAGTCTATATATAAAGATACTTATTTTTTATAACTACTTGTGTAGTGTCCCTTTGTAGAGTCCTTCACTGTGTTACTGTGTACGGTCATAAATGCTTTACACACTGCCTCTGAGATAAGCCTAGCTGCTCGTGCTACGTTACCACAGGGTTGAGCAGGGGTTATCAAAGGGTGTAGCCCTCTTACTCTGACTTAGGAAGAAGGGTCCCTACTTGGACAGTGGCCAGCCATTGCCAACTAGAGACCCCCATTTCTAACATTGGTGGCAGCGGTGGGATCTGGACTTGCATTTGTGATCGCATACAGTAATTATAGTGTACACTACTAGTGAGTGCAGACCATAACGCAACCACATACGTTTTTGAGGTTTTTTAATTCTATTTTTGATTGATATTACCAGTGATTGCTACAATGGGCCTTGCTGAAATGAGACCTATTTTTTATATAGATGATCTGTTGACCTACAGTCTAGAGGAGCTAAGAGGGTTCTGTGAGGAGAGGGGCTTAGCAGTGAGTAGGAAGGAGACTCAGCTATCCTTGCAGACATCCCGGAGACTTTGGTAACAAGACAGATGGAGATTCTTGGAGTCCCAGTACGCCTACCAAGAGGGTAGTTGGTCTGAGGGTGGCTCTGGAGAGTCAGAAGAGGAGGGAGAAAGTGTTATGGAATATCTCATAGGTAGGGAGTCCCTTGCTGAGTCTAGTGCCTATGGTAGTGACCGATTCCCTTCATGGTCCCCAGAGGAGTTGGTGGACAGGCGGGAGGGTGCTATAGGTAGGAAGTCCCTTGCTGAGTCTTGTGCCTATGGTAGTGACCAATTCCCTTCATGGTCCCCAGAGGAGTTGGACAGGCAGAGGGGAAGGAAGCACCAGCTGAAATTAAAGAGGCTCCAAATGGAGATTGCCCAGCTGGAGGCACACCTAGCGCAGATAGCAGTAAAGGAGAAGTTAGCTCGGAAGGGTAGATTGCCCCCTGAGCGCAGTTTTAATTGTCTGGACTCACCAGTGAGGGTGAGGTCCAGTGGTGGCAGCAGAAGTGAGGTATACAGTGATGACAGTGTAGTACACCTACCCAGAGATGTGGCACCTGACTTGAAGGAGGCGGTTGATCTTCACCAAGGGATTCAAGGATATGAGGAAGCTCCATTGGTTTGCAGTGTCCCTGAGGTGGATTGGGGAACTAGCGCAGGGGCCCATAGTCCTAGTGAAGGGAGGGGTTCACCGTGGTTGAAATCCTGGTGTATGAGTGTGAGGACCACACAGAAGAGTGTGGGTTGAGTGATAGAGACAGTCAGTTAATGTCTCGCCCATTTCAGGAGAATGGTGTGGGGTACGTGTGTGAGGCACTGGATTGTGAGGTGAAGGTTAGCACCTGCGTGGAACTGTGTAATCCAATTGTTGGAGAGCATATTGTGAGTTCCTGTTTTCCAGAGCTAAGCCAACACCTGTTAGAGTGCAAGTTCTCTGATCCTAGGGAACTTGCACAGGAGGTAGACCTCTGGGTGAGTACCAGAGGCTCTGTAGAGGCATTGGGGAATTACCCTAAGAGGAGTGGTTCAGATGTCTTCCAACCCAGAGTGGTGGGGAAGGTTCAGAGTGATACAGCTATGTCCCCTTGTTGGGAGGAAGTTGTAGGGCCTCGCATCCTGTCTCGTGGGAGCAGGAGTGAGACTGGGTTAGGTCCCGAAGTGCCCCAACCTCAGTCTCCAGGACTCGATGGTTCCATGAGGGAACACCAGGTAGGGAGCCTAGTCTGTCCGGATGGACCTTCCGTTGTGGGGGGTCTCCCCATGTTAGGTGAGCTGGTAGTGCCTGTAGTCAGGCCTCCATCAGTTCTTGTGTCTGGCAGTGCCACTCCTAGGGGGAGGGTACAGAAGTCCAGCATGAGGCGTGAAAGGGGAAAGGAGTCCCCAGTGGAAGAACCAGTGGGTCAAGGGCCAGTCAGAAGGGCTGAGCCCCATAGAGGTGACCATGGTGACACCACTTCTGTCCTGGGGGATCTTCACGCACTGTCAGATGGACCAGGCAGACTGTCATGCAACACAGGAGTTCTGTGTTACCCTCGGGGAGGGTGGTTGTACTCCCCAGGAAGTCCTGGTTCTCCAGGCAATAGCTCAACCGCAAGGGATAGTCCCTGGGTTGGGAAGTCAGGTCCAGGTGTTGTCTGACTTGGAGGGTAGGGACAACTGTAAGCAGTGTCCCGACCGTTTTTTTTTCTAAGACCACCACTCCAGGTAGGAGGGTGCAGTATGCTGGAAGGGGGTGCAGAGGGAGGGAGTCCTCAATCTGATCCCGGTGCAACTTGAGGGTTGCAGGGTCAAGGCCCTGAACTGGTGGAGGGGTGTTTTCCCCTCGAGGGGGGCCTGTGTGCTCCCAAGGAAGTCCTGAGGTGCCAGGCAGACTGATGCACAACTCTAGAGGAATGTGCTTTCCTTGGGGGGAATTGATGTACTCCCCCAGAAGTCCTGGGTTAACAGGCAGCGGCCGACCCACCAGTTGCTCCAGTAATGGCAGTGGCATACTGGTCAAGGGATATCAGATTCGTAGAGGAGGCTGACACCTTGTCTTTCATCATATTGGCGATGGGGATAGGTGCCTGCAGCTAATGCTCAGCTTCACTGGGTATCGGTCACTTGTTGGAATGTCTTTGGGGGGAGAGTGCACCGAGAGCCAGACCTCACGGACAGACCAAGCCGCACCAGGACTACCACAGCCCCTTCTGCCACCCAAGGACTGGCCGCAAGCGGACCCTATAAGAGGATCTTACCAGCCGGACCCTCAACTCCCAGCGTCTCCCCAACTCTTCTCAGGTATTCTATCTACTTGTCCCCTCCACGTCTTCAACAGGGTGTATCTTTGCCAGTGACGAGACCACCAGCAAGGCTGTTATTCAGGGTGCTTCCACCCAGGCCCTGCGCGTGACACAGGACAAAACAGGTTGTTGATTCAGGCAAGGTGGGTAGGCAGGATGGAGGAGGGGCCCACGATAAAAAGCTTTTGTGGAGGGGCACCGGCACCTCAGTTTGGGAGCGAGGGCAGCACAAACTACTCAATCACCCCAGCTGCATGCACAGTAAAGCAGTGAGCCGATGGCTTCTTTGCCCCGCGGGTGACCGTGCCAGTCGCTGCCCTGTGCCCGACGTCAGTTCAAGTAAATGAGATCCGACAAGAGGGACGTCAGGAATCAAGGCCTAGCGCGCCGATCTCATGCACCCTGGGCCTACCTGTAACACCCGCCCAATGATGGCTGTGTGTGGGCCGCTGCCAGTTAACCGTTGGGAGTGCAGGGCCGCCTCCGATCCCTGCACTTGTCGCGCCCAATGCCTGGATGCAGGCGGCTGGGGAGCACCTCCACAGTCTAGGTGACACGGCTAGGCAAACTCTAGGCCTTCTCCTCACCTCAAGGCCCCTTTGTCGGTGCTCCCCTGATGGGCCAGGGGACGCCCGTCTCCCCCACAGCGTCAACTCTCCTCTTCAGCCTTTCCGGTCCGCTCAAACCCCAGGGTCATCACAGGTTCCCCGGCGAAGAACTTATCCCTCGGAGTTGTTCCCACTCCGTACAGGCCTTATTGGCCACACCCCCACAATTCGGCCAGTTCTGGACATCACAGGCCCTGTAGGTTCTATTGTGTGCCGCTATGACATTTCTGACTGCAGGGGGTCCTTCGGTTGATAATCGGCTGGCTGTTTATATTTGCCCTCCTTCCAGGGAGTGGCCCCGCACCCAGTTGCCGTGGTCAGGTGGACCGGGGAGGATCAACTCATCTGTAGGCTGCGGCGGCAGTGTCTGTTTCTCAGCGGTGACACAGGGCCGTCTGTTTTGCTCACGGCGCATACTCTTGGTGTCCCCGGTCCACTGACTCGCCAGGGCCTCCGCCGCTGAGCTCGTCGTCGGGTGCCGAGCGTAACTCTTCCCGGACCAGGGCGTTATATCAGGGATGCACCGGCATCCTCACAGGTAGGCCCGCTCTGGAGCGCTTCGGGATGATAGGCTCATTTTCTAATGGCTACAGCTCCGTCGTCGACAAATATTCTCCTATATGTTATTTGCCAACGTTTGGAAGTGTCCTGGTCCGCTGATGAGGGGGATTTAGGAAGATAACGGCGAATGTTTGTCACGGTGGGCCAGCGCGCACTAGAAATCGTCCACCATGATGGCTCGTCCAGCCACGCCCCTCCAGTGATTTCTTTTTGAATAACGAGTGTTCTGGTTATTAGGGATGCCCTCTCCAGTTCGGAGGCTAGTGATGTATAGCTGGGTTCTAAGTGTTTGCAGTATTCGTGCAAGTTTTCTCCCCCTCGCCGTATTTCCTGGCAGTGGCAGACTTTTTTTTTTTTTAAACAATTTTTATTGACAAAAAAACAAAAAAAACAAAAAACACAACTCAGCCACAGCAATGACACTTACACAGTGACCTCAGCAGGAGGATTATACATTTGGGCATTGTAAATTAAAGACAATATATAAGGGGTATCAAAAAAGAACACAGAGCAATTAGTAAATCGGTACAGAGAGGGTTACATGTACATGTTTGAATTAGGGAGCCCCCCACTCACACGCTGTTTCTGTTGGTCCGGAGGTTTCATGTCACAGCGCCTGCCCATGCCGTCGCCAATAAAGCCAGTCTATCCCATCTAAGTTCCACCGTAGGAGAAATACAGATGTCCCCCCGGTATTTGTTCCATCGTCCCCACTTTTGATCCCATTTCCGCGGGCAGACCTTTATATACAGTTTTCTCCGCTATCATAGCATGGTCCATATCATTGGCCCAAACTCGTAGCTGCGGTATAGTGTCTACCCCCCATTTCTGGGCAATATTCCTTTTTGCAATGGTCCATCCCATAGCGGACCACAATTGTTCCGCTTGGGTGAGGTCTGTAGCCTCCCAGACATTAAGGAGGCAGAGCTGGTGAGAAGGGAGTATGGATTTACCAATGGAGCTCGCCATTTGTCGGGTAACGTCTGCCCAGTATTGCTGAATGTGGGGGCATGCCCATAGAATATGTATAAACGTACCTATTTGGTCACGGTGCCGTAGGCAGAGCGTGTCCAGTCGTCTCCCCAATTTGTGCAACAGTTTTGCATCAAAGTATACACGGTGTAAGATTTTAAGCTGAACGAGCCGGAGTCGCATCGGTATTGCTACCTCTCGAGGGGAGGCTAGTGCTTCAGTCCAGTCCTCGTCAGTCATTTCCCCCAAGTCCGCCTCCCAGCTAGCCCTTAGTTTCTGCATTGGATCGGCCCAGTTATTAATTAGTTTCTTGTATGTCAAGGAGATAGCCTTACGGTCCATTGGGTCCAGCAACAACCTATCTTCCAAAGGCGAGGAGTCTGGGAGAGGGGCGTCTGTAGCGAGGGCACTGTCAATGGCATGGCTAATCTGAAGATATCGGAAATGGTCTGACGGTGCGAGCTAGTATTTGAGTTGGAGTTCCGCAAATGACACCTTCTTGCCTTTGATCCATACATTCCCTACCGTAGAGATACAGATTAAACCCCATTTATCGAACCCTGCACAGGTGCTCAGCCGTCCTAGGATGTCAGGTTCCCAAAGAGGGGTGGCCTTCGTCAGACGCCCATGCCATCCCATGCGCTGTTGGAGCCCGTGCCATACTTCTACCGTTTGGGCAGTAGGGCCAGTCAAGCCTAGCTTTTTGGGGTTTGAATATAGCGCTCTATTATAGCCTCCCTTTCCCATTAGCCATCGATTGGTACGGAAATTGGGGTCAGCCTGGGATCCGAACACCCACCTGTTGATGGCAATCAGTTGTGATGCCTGGTAGTAGAGGCGCATGTTCGGCAGTCCGATACCTCCATCGTACCATCCCATGGTGAGTTTATGCATGGCGATGCAAGGCGGTCCGTTATCCCATAACAAGTCTCTAATTGCTGCCTCGATCTGCAAAAAGTAGGATTCAGGGATCGGGATGGGCGCATTCTGCAGGGCTAAAGAAAGCGTGGCAGGGCAAGCATCTTGAACAAAGATGCCCGACCCAAAAGTGTAAGGGGTAACGTCTTCCAGTGGACGTCGTCTGATTTGAACCTCTGTAACGGGCCCGACAAGTTCCGATCATCAAACATGGCTGGGTTTAATGTTATAAAGATGCCGAGGTATTGGAAACCCTCTGTTGCCACCGGTATGGTGTATCCCCTGGGACTCTGCAGTGGGTCACCCCAGAGGGAGTACATCTGGGATTTGGACCAGTTGATCTGGTAGCCGGAGAGGGCCCCAAAGATATGGAAAATGTGGAGAACACGGCGGAGTGAGCGCACTGGGGAGGCGAGATGAAGTAAAATGTCATCCGCATATAAGGAGATGCGGTCCTCGTGTTCTTCCGTCCATTTAAAGCCTCTGATCTCAGGGTCCCCCTGATCCAGACTGCCTGTGGCTCAAGGGCCAGAGCAAAGAGAAGTGGTGACAATGGACAGCCCTGTCTCGTACCGCGGCCAAGGGTGAAGGAGCCCGAACGGTGATTGTTCACTGAGACGTGGGCAGTGGGAAGGTTATATAAAAGTCTGATCCATCTGATCAGCTTAGGCCCAAACCCCACGCGAGCTAGCACCGCAAAGAGATACTCCCAGGCCACGGTGTCGAATGCCATTTTGGCATCAAGCGCAAGTACGATCGCTTCCTCTTGTAGTGCTGCCACACGACCCATTGCTCCGTGGACACTGCGTAGGTTATGTGCAGTATTGCGGCCCGGCATAAACCCCGACTGATCAGGGTGGATCAGTGCAGTGAGATACGGAAGCAGACGGTTGGCCAACAGCTTAGACAAAATGTTGGCCTCCACAGTAATCAGGGAAATGGGACGGTACAATACGGTACAATACGCACTCATCCGCTGGTTTACCGGGCTTGTGGATGACTACTATGGTGGCGGTGCGGATATCAGCTGGGAGGAGGCCGGTCTCACAGCACTCGTTATACAGATTCAATAAGTGGGGAACGAGTTTCATAGCCATGAGTTTCATAGCCATGAGTTTCAGGAGCTCAATCGGGTTAGCCTTGCCAGCTCGGATATCCTGAATGGCTTTTTGGATCTCCTCTACTGAGATATCTGCCTCCAAGGCCTCTTTCTCTTGCTGAGAAACACATTGCACCTCAATATTGGCAAGGAGGTCTGCCGCCCATGGTGCTTGTGAATGTTGTGGCATAGTGGAAATTTGTTGATAGTACTTTGCGAACGTTTCCGCAATGTTCTGAGGGTCCAGCCCTTTAATCGCGCCCACCCACCTCGCCGATGTTTCCTTACGTTCCAGCCATGCCAAAAGTTTACGGCTCTTTCAATCGAAAAACATTTTTGAGAGACCTCTGAGCTGTAGATGCTTGAGGACCAGGTCCTCGACAAAGAGGTCCGCCGCCTGCCCCTCCGCGCGTTCCGGAACACGTATAATGCAGACGTTGTTCCGGCGCATCCTTCCTTCATAATCATCTAACTGTTGAGCCAGGACTTCGTGGGAGGCTCGCAGCTCTGTAACTTCTCGTTTGAGAAGGCTAGTGTCGCCGGTCAGTTCTTTGGTCACGCTCTCCACCGTGCCCACACGGTCGGCGATTTTCCTCATGTCCTCACGAATCAGACCCACATCAGTGGCCACAGTGTCAATCCTTGCTTTGAGGGACATTTTAACAGCTGTGATCGCACCAAGAAGGTCTTTGTTCGTCGGTTCCGCCTTGTCATCCGAGGTCGGTACATCGTCCCGCTCACCATTCTGTTGTTCTTGCCAGGCGAATTTCTCCAATTTAGTTTGTGCCGCCGTTCTGTTGCTCCGTCTGGATGCCATGGTCACAGCCCCAGGTGGCAACCCCCCCCGGCCTCCGAGCGCAGTCGCTACTCCCCGCCGGCCGCAGTGGAATGTGCCACCCGGCCCGTCGGCTTTCGCGGGATGCTCCCCAAGTCAGTTCACAGTACTCTATGATAGCTGCGCATAACTCGGACTTGAATACTTTGTCTCTTAATGCTAACCCCGGGATCTCCATTGTCGCTCAACTCTGCCTGCTATGAGTATGTTAAAAATAAGCAGAACCGGAGAGTGGTCAGAGAGCGTTCTGGGGATGTGGCGTGTTTCGAGATCAATCAATGGTCCGGACTATTAGGGTGCGTTCGCTGGATGTCTGTTCCTCCAAATGTCAACCAAGTTAAATGTCACAGAGTTCTGTCAGCGCATGTCGTCCCCATGGCTTAAGGCCAGGAGTCTTGGCCGTGCTGCCTCGTAGAGGGTCTAGGACAAGGTTGAAGTCACCCCCATGCATATGTAATCGGCTTCTACCTGATCTAGCTGCACATGTAAATTATGAGAACATTCTCGGCTGTCAGTGTTGGGGGCGTAAATGTTCAAAAGAGTTATGGTGTGTCCCATAAAGCGTCCCACCACTAAAAAATAGCGACCCTCATTGTTCACCCGGGTCATTAACTGTTGAAATTATGTTTGTGTATAAGGACGGCTGTTCCCCTAGCGTAGTTGCTATAGCCTACAAAGTATCGATGTGACCCCATGTGGCAGCAAATCCCTGCGACTGTGCGGGGAGGAGGTTTGTATCCTGTAGAAAGTCTATGTCTACTTGGTATCTTTGTAAGTAATGTAGGACTTGTTTGCCTTTGCGCGCATTGTTCAGTCCTCTTACATTCCTTGATATTAATGTTAAGTATAGATTAGGGCTAATCCTATTGTGGGTACTAATGTGGGGAGTCTTGTATGTGTTATTGTTTGTAAAAGGTACCGCCATGTATCAGAAGTGTTGTCAAGAACTTGTAACACTGAATAAACTTTGCCCTGCATCCCTGTAATCTTCCCACCCCTCCCCCCACCCATTCCTACTGAGAACATAGTAGGGACTTCCCAACTTTCAAACCAATTGCAGAACGTTATGTCCATTTCAAATTGTCTTACCGGTTCAAAAAACGACAAGGAGGTGTGATCAACACTAAGGGGGTGGTGACGCCTCGTTAGCTACCCGCAATCAGAAATTTGGGCTATTACATTATACTTGCCATTATTTGAAACAAAGGAAAAATTAAAGTACTAATGCAGACATGTGGGGTTTCTTTTATGCATCTGTAGCATTGTTCATTTGGTCATAGATACAGTGCGTTGATAGGGCTTCACTCTGTGGAGAAAAGGTCAGTGTTGGTTCCAGAATTGCTATCAGGGGGTGATCCATGTGGTGCGTCTTTCCTGTGTGTTCCTTGAGCCCATGAGTAATTGCGGCAGAATTCTTGCACCTCTGTCGGGGTGTCGAATATTCATGCTTTGCCGCCCACCATGATCTGAAGATGAGCGGAGTATATCATCCCATATGCTAGGCCCAGGTTGCGCAGTGTGGGCTTGACGCCTGTGTATTTACGGCACGCGTCCTGCACAATGGTGGTGAAGTCTGGATATAGGGACATGGTGGATCCCTGCCAGGTCAATGCCCCCTTTTTTCTGGCCAGTCTTAATGCCGTGTCCCTATCCCAGTAGTTCAGCAGCCTGGCCACTAGCGGTATTTGGGGGCAACCTGGGTTTGGCCACGGTCCTAGTGTTTGGTGGGCCCTCTCTACCTCAAGCGTTGTTGTGAAGGGTTCCTTACCAAATAAATCGATTAGGAGGTGTTCTACGGCGAGGTTCAGACGCCCTGTGTTTGTGGTCTCTGGGATACATAGAAAGTGGATGTTATTGCTCCTGCCTCTAGCTTCTAGGTCTTCATTTTCCATTGCAACAGTTTTCAGTAGTCTTTCCATGCGGTCTAATGGGTATCCAGTCGTGCTCCCAACATGTCAAGTTGTTTTTCCAGCCCATCAAACTGCCCATCTAGGACTTTAAAGCCCACCCGCAGTTCAAGCATGAGGGTGTCCTCCCTTATTGGTTCCATGGGTGTAGGGCCCGCTGCTCTTTTGCCTTGATATAAACAATTGGTTCTGTCGGGTGTAGATTATCTCTTTAAACCATTAAACCAGTCATAGGTTTACTCACATGGAAAACAAATTATCAAAAACATCAAAAACAACACACATAGAGAGACCATAGAGGGTATTCAAAAGTTTTATAAATTACGTCATTTATAAATACCCACATTGATTTGCATGGCTGTCAAAACGTAACATAAAATGCGTTGCAATTTGTGACAAGGTGAATATGGTGCTCAGTGCTGTGGTGAAGGTGCACAATATATACAAAGTGAATTTCGCAGAACTGTCGTTTTTTAAGAGGCCAGGAAAAACAACGATGTTTGAATAGCTCTGTAAGTTGAATAAATAAGTCTTGACACAGAGTCTTTCAGCTGGTCCAGGGGATATGTCGACGTTTCAACCCAGGGAGCATTACTATATACTATAGTAAGGGTATTGGTCAGGTGTGTTGTAATGATGAATGCTAGGACTAGTCGTGGCAGGTAAGGCGGGAGACTCACCTAAAAAACCAAATGAAACTCAAAGGGCGTGTGTATCTTCAAAGATTCCAACAGTTACAACAATGTACTGTACAGCGAGGATTAATCCAACAGGGGACCCTATTAATGAAATGAAGCATATTAGGGAACCGGAAGGCTAACAATAGGGTGTATGCATGCGCTGTTTAATCAGCTAATGAGGACTCACCCCATGAAGGGAATAGATCATCCACGGTTGCTGTAGGTAATGAATACCCAAGAAGGAGAAGCAGACGGACCTCCCATCTCCTAAGCAGTCGTGCAGACCAAATGCGCGTTTCTGTACGAAAGGTTAAAAGAGAATTAGCTCCTTGCGTGGAACGCCTCTAAGCTTGGGATGTATACTACCTCAAGAGCATGCTCACCTTTTAAAGAACCGGGGGGCCAAGTGAAGCGGCGCAGGCAAACGTCCTGTCTCGTCCGTTGTGGTCACGGGTATGCCGATTGACTGCAGGTTAAGAAGCAAGGACGCGTGTACGTTACGTAGCGTCTCGGGGCTAGTTGCTAAGCAACGCATAACGTGTGTGGCGTGCTCTGTCATGGGGGAGTCCATGTCTCGTTGCTAAGGGACAAGCAGGGAGTCAAGTGTACTGCCATTGGAGGACAGCTCTAGTGCTTGAAGTGACGTGTACTGCCATTGGTAGGCGGCTCTAATGCTTAGAGTGATCTGCAATGTACAATTGTCAGTGGGTCTCTTACAAGGCCCTGCATAAATCGGTGGAGCGAATCAAACCGTTGGCCTTAATTATAAAGGATGAGAAACCGAATTCAAATCAATTAAACATTTTAAACAAATTTAAATAAAAACAATTAGGTAATCGTAATTGAATGAAAACACAAAATACACAGGTATGTATCAAAATCATTGCGAAATAAATTACAGTATATTGAGTACATAAAACCATAATTATTAGGAGCCGCGGTCTGTTATATAACGTGCAAAATGAGTAACGGTCATGGTTTTAGCCATTCAATCTCCTAGGATTTTATTAAAAGGGGGTTAAAACTAAAACCAGTTAAGAGTGGGACCAAAGTGGCCAAATAGCTAGGGAGTGTTGTATTAATAGCTAATTGGTTGGGTAAGGCCCCATTTGTCTCAATGATGTGAATATCAGGTATGTGGGATTCCTAACCAGTAGTGGGACATAAATAGCTAGAGTTGCCCAATTTGTCTTGCAGTCTCTTCTATCTCGTTCAACCCATTCTGTACCGAGTTGAGCGAATGAATCCATCTGCATTCCTTGTAGTTTAGGACCCCAGAAATTGCGCCTCCCCTTGGGTTAGGACAGATCTTTTCAATAATCCACCATCTTATGCTGTCAGGAGAGTGGTTGTGTGTCATGAAGTGGTCAACCATGGGTGCGCCCTGTATTTTACACCTTATTCTACTCATATGCTGAAGGATTCTAGCTTTGGCTTTCTGAGTGGTTTGTCCAACATATATATGGTCACAGGGGCAAAGGATGGCATAAATCACATGGGAGCTGTTGCAATTGGTAAAGTGTGGTTGCTTATACGTTTTGTTGTTATAAGTAAAAGTAGTTCCTTCTTGACATAGATCACAGGCTTTACACTATCCACATTTATGGTGTCCACTCAGTGATGGTAATCCAAAGTAGTTCCTTAGATCCGGTTGCTTGGGTGGTTCTAGAAATGCTCTGACAACAGTGTTCTTGATGTTCTTGCCTCTCTTGAAGGCAAAGATCGGGTCTTGTTTAGTCATGAGTTCACTTGCCACCAGATTCCAATACTTCTTGACGATTCTTTTAATGTAATTGCTCCTGGTGTTAAATGTCGTGACACAGACGATGTTATCTGATTTTGTATCTTTGGTCTTGACCTCCAGAAGTTGTTCGCGTGGGCAACACCAAGCGCGTTTTTTTGCTCGTTTCAGTAGTCCTTTCGGATATCCCCTTTCTCAGATAACATCGTCTGTGTCACGACATTTAACACCAGGAGCAATGACATTAAAAGAATCGTCAAGAAGTATTGGAATCTGGTGGCAAGTGAACTCATGACTAAACAAGACCCGATCTTTGCCTTCAAGAGAGGCAAGAACATCAAGAACACTGTTGTCAGAGCATTTCTAGAACCACCCAAGCAACCGGATCTAAGGAACTACTTTGGATTACCATCACTGAGTGGACACCATAAATGTGGACAGTGTAAAGCCTGTGATCTATGTCAAGAAGGAACTACTTTTACTTATAACAACAAAACCTATAAGCAACCACACTTTACCAATTGCAACAGCTCCCATGTGATTTATGCCATCCTTTGCCCCTGTGACCATATATATGTTGGACAAACCACTCAGAAAGCCAAAGCTAGAATCCTTCAGCATATGAGTAGAATAAGGTGTAAAATACAGGGCGCACCCATGGTTGACCACTTCATGACACACAACCACTCTCCTGACAGCATAAGATGGTGGATTATTGAAAAGATCTGTCCCAACCCAAGGGGAGGCGCAATTTCTGGGGTCCTAAACTACAAGGAATGCAGATGGATTCATTCGCTCAACTCGGTACAGAATGGGTTGAACGAGATAGAAGAGACTGCAAGACAAATGGGGCAACTCTAGCTATTTATGTCCCACTACTGGTTAGGAATCCCACATACCTGATATTCACATCATTGAGACAAATGGGGCCTTACCCAACCAATTAGCTATTAATACAACACTCCCTTGCTATTTGGCCACTTTGGTCCCACTCTTAACTGGTTTTAGTTTTAACCCCCTTTTAATAAAATCCTAGGAGATTGAATGGCTAAAACCATGACCTTTACTCATTTTGCACGTTATATAACAGACCGCGGCTCCTAATAATTATGGTTTTATGTACTCAATATACTGTAATTTATTTCGCAATGATTTTGATACATACCTGTGTATTTTGTGTTTTCATTCAATTACGATTACCTAATTGTTTTTATTTAAATTTGTTTAAAATGTTTAATTGATTTGAATTCGGTTTCTCATCCTTTATAATTAAGGCCAACGGTTTGATTCGCTCCACCGATTTATGCAGGGCCTTGTAAGAGACCCACTGACAATTGTACATTGCAGATCACTCTAAGCATTAGAGCCGCCTACCAATGGCAGTACACGTCACTTCAAGCACTAGAGCTGTCCTCCAATGGCAGTACACTTGACTCCCTGCTTGTCCCTTAGCAACGAGACATGGACCCCCCCATGACAGAGCATGCCACACACGTTATGCGTTGCTTAGCAACTAGCCCCGAGACGCTACGTAACGTACACGCGTCCTTGCTTCTTAACCTGCAGTCAATCGGCATACCCGTGACCACAACGGACGAGACAGGACGTTTGCCTGCGCCGCTTCACTTGGCCCCCCGGTTCTTTAAAAGGTGAGCATGCTCTTGAGGTAGTATACATCCCAAGCTTAGAGTCGTTCCACGCAAGGAGCTAATTCTCTTTTAACCTTTCGTACAGAAACACGCATTTGGTCTGCACGACTGCTTAGGAGACGGGAGGTCCGTCTGCTTCTCCTTCTTGGGTATTCATTACCTACAGCAACTGTGGACGATCTATTCCCTTCATGGGGTGAGTCCTCATTAGCTGATTAAACAGCACATGCATACACCCTATTGTTAGCCTTCCGGTTCCCTAATATGCTTCATTTCATTAATAGGGTCCCCTGTTGGATTAATCCTCGCTGTACAGTACATTGTTGTAACTGTTGGAATCTTTGAAGATACACACGCCCTTTGAGTTTCATTTGTTTTTTTATGTGAGTCTCCCGCCTTACCTGCCACGACTAGTCCTAGCATTCATCATTACAACACACCTGACCAATACCCTTACTATTTCATAGGCTGTCTCTATTGTCCCAGTCCTGATGAAGACCCGCATTGACTAATATAGTAATGCTCCCTGGGTTGAAACGTCGACATATCCCCTGGACCAGTTGAAAGACTCTGTGTCAAGACTTATTTATTCAACTTACAGAGCAATTCAAACATTGTTGTTTTTCCTGGCCTCTTAAAAAACGACAGTTCTGCGAAATTCACTTTGTATATATTGTGCACCTTCACCACAGCACTGAGCACCATATTCACCTTGTCACAAATTGCAACGCATTTTATGTTACGTTTTGACAGCCATGCAAATCAATGTGGGTATTTATAAATGACGTAATTTATAAAACTTTTGAATACCCTCTATGGTCTCTCTATGTGTGTTGTTTTTGATGTTTTTGATAATTTGTTTTCCATGTGAGTAAACCTATGACTGGTTTAATGGTTTAAAGAGATAATCTACACCCGACAGAACCAATTGTTTATATTATATATTATTGCCCAGGTTCTGAGGGATACTGGGTTACCCCACTGTCACTATATTCAGCTCTTTTGCCTTGTGCCATGTTTGCCCCAGGTTCTTCCGCTGGGCTTTTCCGTTTTTCTAATTGCAGGCGCTTCTGTTTAGGGTCCCCCCTGACCATAGCCTAGTCTGTAGTGCTTTTTCCACATACACACAGACCCCAAGACATCCCCCCCACAACTTCCAGAAATGCAGAGGGGGTCTATGCAATTCACCCATGCAGGCAGTACGTTGTGGGTTATTACTAGTCTGTCTTTTTCCACTAGGTGGTGGTTACCTGATGGGAAGTGCCTGTCCGGTCGATTGCTGCTTTTAATTCCTGGCTGTGGGCTGTTGTGCGGAGGGGCGATTGTTTGTGCACTACCTGTCTCTGCGGTGTTCGCTTTGCGCCTCAATGCCGATCTGTCTATTTATTCTTTAATGGCGGAGGTTACTAGATTTAGAGGGCCTGCCCAGCCGATCGCTGGTAAGTAGTTCCTGGCAGTGGGCTGTTGTGCGAGGGGGCGACTTCTCATGTGCTGCCCGCCTCCGCGGTGTTCACTTTTTGCTGTTGCGGTCTGGCCTTTCCTTCTTCGATGGCAGGGGGGATGCAAAACGACCCCTGCATGCCCCTGGTAGGGCCGAAGTCGCAAGCCCACAATGCCATTATGGTTGGTCTGTTCCTTTTGCCAGCCTCGCACGTGTGCTGATGTACGCGCTACTCCAAGTGCGATGTGGAGTGCTGCCTGCCAGCTAGTAGTTGGGCCACAGCTAGGCCTCGGGGCGTGCAGTTTGGTCTGGCAGTCATACCCCCGGTCCGCGTGCAGCCCCTGTCACCGCTGGGTATCCGGGGAACCCGGGTCAGCTTACCTGCGACCCAGTATGCCCTTCCGCACTCCACCTTCTTCTTTGGGTCCGGGGACTTCCGTAGTGGGCCCTTGCTTCCAGGGGGCTCCGCGTCACTCCCTTCTGGACGTGTTCCTGCCGCGGGGCGTGGTCTCTGGTCACTTAATCGACAGCCGGATCAGGCGCGCCTCCGGATGTGCCCCTGGGCTGCACCTCGTACGTTGCCGGTTGCAGTCTGTCTGACGGGACCCTGGAGCCTATTCCCTTGCGCAGCTTGTTCCCTCATCTGCATAGCCCCATATCTGCTGTTCATCGTTCCGCACAGTCAACCACATGTAGGATGCAGGTAGGATGGTGCCAGAAGGATGTCTTTTTGGCAAACATTATGGGTTGGCTGGCGGAGCTACAGTGCTACGTGGCCATCTTGGTCGGTGGCCTGGCCACAACCATAGGATCTAAGGTTACGATGCAAATTCAGGCCCCTGGGGGTGAGAATTAGATTTATAGCCCTGAAGAAGAAGAAACCTGCAGGTGTGCTCCAGTGAAATTATTTTTTTCAGTCTTTAAAAAGTTACTGTCCCTTTAAGCCTTAAATACTTTTATTGCCTCAAATGTTTGCCAACACTAGCTCCATGATTTTAACCAAGCAGTGTTTTGCAAAATCTGGCGATCTGCAATGTGGGTCACTTTTTTGGGGGGGTGCCCAGGCCTAATTATGGTCCGATGTTGGGGGTGTTGAAAGTCCAGGGACGAGTTCCAGTGAGAAAGTGTTGAATGAAGGCTGTGAAGTGGAGATTGAACTATGAAGATAAGGAGGAGGAGGATTTGTACTAGGGTGGGATTCCACAATGAAAGGTGAGGCAAGAAGCCAGGAGAAAGCTTACATATAGGTTGGCTGAGGAGCCTGATGTTTGCAGGGCAAAGTTAACACAACAGCGATGTCACAAAAAAGCTGGAGTATGGAGGAGAAAGGTAGCAGTGATAACAAGAGACACAGCATAGGTGGGTGATGGAACAAGATTGTAGCTGGGAAGGTTGAAATGGTGGGGTTGTTGTAAAGAAAAGAAGGTTAGAGCAGAAGAGGGGGTGAGACGTTCCTTTGAGGTTAGTGTTGATATAGCAGATGAATATACAAATGGGGCTCAAGGGACAAAGGTAGGTTGAAGTGGCGATACTTATGGAAGAGAAAGTTGTACAGAGTGGAAAAGGGGGTCAAAGGCGAAAAGAGGGGGACTCAAGATGGGGCTTGATGAAATAAGATTAATTTGTCTGTGGGGTCTGAAGAGGCAAGGATTGTTGAGAAATCAGTTTACGGGTTCGGTATGGTGAAGGATGGGAAGGAAAAAAGTAAGCACGGATTTCCGGATGAATTTAACGTTCATAGGGGTCGGGGGTATCTATGTGTTTGGGGGTACACTTGTCCACAACAACCAAGGATATGGAAAAGCACATTGTTGGATGTTTTCAAACTTTTATATATAGAAATACAACCGAAGGAAGGGTCTAACAAGGAAGCATGGGAAGTGGCCAGAAGGCCTTAAGTCTCAACATTGAGATTTGGACTTAGCCTCCCTATCTAGACATGCATTGATTACTTAAAGTTCCCATCGACATTGGTAGCCCTATTCAAGTACATTGACATCATTCAAAAGGCTCAAATAGATTTTGGTTGCTTAGGCTGGTTAAGATACAAGAGCCAGGTTGGATGCGTGCTGCAAATGGGTTCCGCTCAGTTAGTAGGCCCAGATTTTGTACTTTTTGTATCATCCCGTTTTTGACTTTTTACTGTGGTTGAGACTCACTACATGTGTCTCACCCACAGTAATCACATACCAAATGGACTACACATGCTTACTGCCAGTGTCTGCCTTTTAAGGAAAGGCTGCTACGACGCAGCAAGAATAACAGGCAACTTTGATGAATTACACATGAACACATGTACTCACATTTATGCATTCCAAAAGTATATTTGTACAAATTATGAGACATCGAGAATTGTCATATTTCTCTTGGTCATCTCAGGATCAGAGCCCAGGCCTTTTATCACCCTGAAGTGCCAGATTATTTATATGTCTCTCCAGCAGCAGGAACAAAGGCCTTCCCTCACAAAGGAACCAATTAACAGTACTTCAACCAGCTCCTGAGGAAGAAAAGGGTGGACGGAAGTATCTGCATCAAGCAGCTAGCTGTCACTCTGTACCAGGGGTAGGCCTGCCCAACCCCACTGAAACAAAGGAGGGGAGGGACCTCACACCTCTGGAACCAACAAAGTAGGGGGCTTTAAAAAGTTAGGACAGGCCCTGGCAGTGATATTAAGAGCGGGGTGTGTAAGAAGCAGGCTCTCTGTATAGTGCACTAAGATAAAGTACACTGTGCAGAGAGTCCAGTGACTCCCCAATAGGTAAGAAGAGGTAAAATAAGATAATTCTAATGCTCTTTTTGTGGTAGTGTGGACAAGCAGTTAGGCTTTTCAGAGGGAAGTGCTAAATATTTGTACTCACAGAGGCAATAAATGAGACACACACTGAAGAATAAATCAGTGACCAATTTAAATAAAGTTGATTTAAGACCAAGAACACAGTTCTAAGGTGAATACTTTCAAAGTTACGATTTTTCAAAGTTTTGAAAATATATCACGTTTGTGCGCAACTATGCACAAAAGGACACTATGAGGAAAATGCATATAAAATCAGACAATGCTTTAAGGAAGTTCACCTTCTCATTTTTGGTTGATGTTAGGACTAGGCCCAAAGATCTAGCAGGGGAATTTCAGGAGCGTCCCGGATAACCTGGGCATTGGTACACTGCACCTCTGGTAGGCCCTAGTGCGTCCAATCTGGGTGCCGAGGCTGATCTGACCCTCCGGAGTTGTTGTTCCTCTTCTTGCTTCAGTTCTGCAATGAGGTCATTGGGTACCTGCAAGTCGACAAACTGGACTTCATGGGATCGGCATCTTCGGTGTGCAGGGGAGCGATACCTTCACTCCAAGGGAATTTCTCAGTAAATTATCGAAGGCTGTAGGTGCTCCAGGGTTCTTGGAGCCCTTGCAGGTTCAGGACGACACAGTAGGCAGCGATTGTTGAGTCCTTGGAGCAGCCTGCAGGGTTTGTTGCCTTTTTCTTCTGCAGAAGGGCTTCAATTTTTGTGTAGCAGGTCTTCTTTGTCCAAGTCTTCTTTGGTCTGATGGATCTGATGTTCAGGTCTTGGGAAGCCACCGTAATGCTGAATTTAGGGGCAATACAAGGGTCAACTGGTAGTATCAATATGGCATATATCTTTAGGATGTCTACACCCTCTAGTGCCCACTTTGTGAGGGAAGAGGCACAGCCCTAGCCCTAAACTGCGGTTTTCTCACCATCTCAAGATGATGGAATTTCAGTAGAGGGGTTCACCTCGCATTCCCCGCCCTATTGGTGGTGTAGGCTAAGGTGGGACCCTCCTCATCTAATTAATTTTCCCACCTTTCCTCCCACCAAAAGTAGAGCACGAAAGAGGGTTTGGCCTCCCTCACATCCTGGGGTTTCCTGGGTTGGATTTCAAAGGGGAATAGCCTTTGAAGCTTTCTGCACGGTATGGCCATCCTACCTTGGAAGATGTGTGAAACGCCCCCGCCCAGAGCAGATATTGTTTCTGTCCTCTGAGAGCACTCGCTCTCACCCCATGAGGTCAGAAACAGGACTGGTGGTGGCAGGCTGCCGAAAACCAGTCAGAAACCACACCAGTGCTTGGTAGGTTTTCTGGGGACCTTCTAAAATGGTCTTTTTGGTGTGAATTTATTAATAAATCCCTCACTGGTATCAGTGAAGATTTATTAAGATGAGATGTTTGGTACCAAACATCTTAGAAACCAGTGAAGCCATCATGTAGCTAGGAAACCCATGTTGGCAAGTATCCAGCCCATGTACTCTTTATGGCTGCCCTGTTCACATACAACATCTCGGAATAGACTGGACATTGTAGAGGCATATCTGCTCATGATGAAATGCCCACACATAGGATATAGTGCAACCTGCTTTAGGGCTGAAGGCCTGCTGTAGGGCCAACTTACCTATATCTTATGTAGTGCAGGGGAGGCACGGCACACATGGCTGTGTGGAGTCCGACTGTAAAAGTAAGAGGTGTCTTGTAGTGTGCCTCTAATCTCTAGTATTGTGCCAGCATTTTTATTGTTTTAATAGCGACATTGTTTTAATAGAGATTCTATTTTATCGTTTCTTACTGGTGAGTGAGCATAAGCGCCTCATCTCCGGCAGGCAGGAAGGCAGGCAGGTGCCATAGAGTGCGTAGGGAGAGGTAGAGCTTTCCCTCTCCACCACAGAGTGCACTCGGCATCAGAGGTCAACGTTCTAGCCTCCAGACCTCTGACGCATAAAAATGGCGGTTGGGCAGCCGGCGCGCAGAGGAGTCATACTGTAAAAGTAAGAGATGTCCTGTAGTGTACCTCTTTTCTCTAATCTCTAGTATTGTGCTAGCATTTTATTGTTTTAACTGCGACATTGTTTTAATAGTAATTGTATTTTATTGTTTCTTACCAGTGTGTGAGTGCGAATGCCTCATCTACAGCAGACAGGTGCCAGAGTGCGGTGGAGAGGTAGAGTTACCCCTCTCCACCATAGAGTGCACTCGGCATCAGAGGTCAGCTTTCTAGCCTCCAGATCTCTGTCGTATTAAAATGGCAGTTCGGAGCGGGCGCCCCGGAGGCCTGCCAAAGACAAGCCCATCTGCGCCCATACGGGTCCAGGAGCCAGGAACACTGTCCAAACCCAGAAATAATGAACCCTCTACACTTTGAACCAGCTACATAGACTCAGCACCCCCCCTTGAACCACGCTGCGATATGGAGTGGCAATTTGATAGTGGCCCGGCGGGAGCTCAGTTATGCAATCACTGCAAATTTGAGGTAGAAACATTAGATTAGATACCCCTACCTCTGACGTTCGCTGCTCTCAGGCGGAGAACATGACCAGGAAACTGGGCCTAATTAACAGCTGTTCCCTCCCTAAACATAAAACTGAAATGTGTCTGTTGTTGGAGGAGGCAGATCTTGACACCTTATTTATCACTGAAAGCTGGATTAATGACAGATCTATCCCAGATATATTAATGGCCCTACCCCCTGGGCTTCAAATTCTTAAACAGGATCACATAGAAAAGGTGGGGGGTGGACTTGCCGTCCTGTTAAAAAATGAATATAAATGTGTCATTAACCCCCTTCCCATTCCTGATTGTGAAAGCTGTACATTTTCCATCACCTTCTCGCCAACACACACTTTCTCAGGGATGTCAATCTACAGGCCCCCGGATCACTTTGGGGAGTTGTTAGATAATCTGATAGACACCCTTGCCAGTTTCCTGGTGAAAAAAGCACATATTACTATTTTAGGAGATCTTTTTTCACCTTGAGGACCAGAATCTCCCAAATGTTAAGAGGTCGCTGCATGATCTCGAGGGGTTCCAACTAACCCAGTTGATATCATCCACCACACATATTAAGGGACACATACTTAATACATTAATTTCTAACAACCCCCAAATTGCAGCATCCTCCCCAGTACCTATGCCTTGGTCAGACCATTATTTTATCACTTTCGCACTTGGTTCGAGGGGAGTTGGAAAGAAAAATCTTCAATTCTCTCTGACTACCCAGATGAGGAATTGGTCGAAGCTTAACCCAGAAGCATGGGGGAATGCCTAGTCTCCTCGGCTCCTAAGATACAGGAAAAGGTTGAAGAAGCATACTCCTGCTGGGAAAGTTGGGTTACTCAATCATTGGATAGGATGGCCCCTAAAATGACTTCCAAACCAAAAACCTTATCTAAAAAGGCACTATGGTTTAACGCACAACTTGCATCCTTAAAGAAAAACTGTAAAAAAGTTGGAAAGAGAATGGAGGTAGAACTACGACGCCCAAATCAAAGTTACTTATAAGGCAGCCATTAGGCTTTACCATAATATTACAGATGCCAGGCAAATATTTTTAGCTACAGATTAACCAAGACAGAATTCATCTTAGGAACTTTTTTAAGTCGTCAAATCTCTAACCTCCCTAACGCATGACAACCACTCCCTTCAGGTTTCGGAAGAGAAATGTAACGACCTAGCCTCCAATTTCTCTCAAAAAGTCATGGATATTTACAGCTCCTTTCAAAATGGGAATGGAACAAACATAAGCCAGGAAAGGGCTCAGGGGCGGAGCTCCCCCTGCCCGCCCTCACTTGCTTCGCTTCTACTAACATAAATGCTGTGAGATCTCTGATGGAGAAGATCAAATCAGGCTCACCATGAGATCCAGCCCCTCCACATGTGCTTGGTAAGGTTATTGAGGCCTTGCTCCTGTCATTGGTCAAGCTCATTACTCTCTCGCTAGAGGCAGGTAAAGTCCCAAAAGCTTGGAAACACGCTATAATTAGACTCCTATTAAAAAAAGACAATCTAGATCCAGCTCAACTAGGGAACTACTGCCCTATATCACTCTTACCACTAATTGGTAAATTAACAGAGAAACATATGAACGGAGCATTAACAGAGTTCCTGGAAACTAATCGTTGCTTTCATCCCACTCAGATGGGCTTTCGTGCTCAGCACAGCACGAAATCAGCACAGCTGGCAGCGTCAGAAGAATTTAAAATGACCCTGGACCAAGATAGCTCAGCCGCTATTTTGCTCCTTGACCTTAGTGAGGCATTTGATACCATGGATATTCTACGGAAGAGGTTGTTGGAAAGTGGTATCCAAGACAAAGCCCTGGAGTGGCTGTCTTCCTTTTAGGAAGGTAGAACTTTACAAGTCATGGAAGTTAATATTTTCTCAAACACCATGCCACTGACTTGCGTGGTGCCTCAGGGCTCTTAGCTTAGCCCCACACTGTTTAATGCCTATTTGGGGCCGCTGGCACTGCTAGTCCAGGAGTTCGGTATCTCTATGATATCGTATGCAGATGACACACACCTGGTGGTCTCCCTTGATCCCAGAACCAAGGGTGAAGCAGATCGTTTAGCACAATGCCTGGAAAGATTTGTTGAATGGATGAAAAGCAGCTGCTTGAAGCTGAATGGGGACAAAACCGAGCTGATGGTGCTTGGAAATAATGCGGTCCCCAGGCCTATGATCAGCTGGACTAACTGTCTAGGCAGCCCACCAGCCCCTAAGACGACTATCAAAAATCTCAGCTTTTGGCTCGACTGGGCACTTACGATGGAAACCCAAGCGAAATAAAACTTGCAGGTACTTGTTTTGGGCTACTTAGATTGCCCCGTAAAATTCTTGAGCGTATCCCTTCATAGCTCAGAAAGACAGTAATTCATGCTTTGGTTACATTACGCCTTGACTATGGAAATTCCCTCTATTTGGGGGCACCAAAATATGTTATCAAAAGACTTCAGGTTGTTCAGAACGTCGCAGTTAGACTGCTGTGTAAGACCCCTATACAGGAAGAAGCAAAAAAGCATCTAAAAGCTCTACATTGGCTCCAGATTGAGGCTAGAGTCATATTCAAGGCACTCTCCCTGACACACAAAGCCATACATAACAAGGGCCCCAACAAAATCAAAGATCTGGCAAGCTTATATGTCCCCATCTGAAGCCTCAGTTCCGGATCCGAACGATTACTAAAAACAACCAGAATCAAAAGAGCCAGATGGAGTGGCAGATCCTTTACACATCTGGCATCCAACCTATGGAATTCTCTGCCACGTGAGTTCAGATTTCTGGAAGCAGAATCAATTTTCTGAAAAAAGCTTAAGATCTGGCTCTTCAATCAATACAATTAAACCTCCTTTTAGCTTCAGCGTCGGATCCGACCCCAAGTGCTGGGAAGCCCCTGAGCAGCAATGCACTTTATAAATCGCTAAACATAAACATGTCGATCCTTCAGATTTTCCTGGGCCATGACATACAGCCTACAATGGCAGAGTGCCTAGCCTTGTTGAGGAAGCCCTGGGGTGGCACAACCAGTGCTACAGCCACCGAGGACCCTCTTCATTACCTATGCCCTGGGTACCAGGGGTACCATTGACCTGGGACTTACAGGGGTAGCTGAAGTGGTGCCAATTATGGTACATCTTTTGGCAAAGAATACTGGTACTGGGAACCTGGTTAGCAGGGACCCAGTACACCTCAGTCAAAGTTGCATCAAGAACCAGGCAAAAAGTGGGGGGTACTGGAACAAACACCCAGTTTCTCAAAGGGTGGAACTGAGGCCTCTAGAAGAGTTGGGACTAGTGACTCCTGGATTAAACCATCTTGAACTATCCAGCATGGTCTACAGTAGGGTTGAGACAATGGAGGAGAGGTGACATGACAGCCTAGGATTGACCAGGGGTGCCTGTTTTCTGCAACCTTCCTGTCTCCTTTAGAAACTTTTCACATGGGAAGACACTCTCTTGCCTGGTAATTTCTCTGCTGGACCCTGAGAACTGGAAAGAGAAACTCCATGATGCTCAGAAAGGACTGAGGATTCTGCCCAGTTGACCCCAGGACCAGTGGGTCTCCCCAAGGGACAGTGAAGCTGCCCCTCTTACACCTCTGAATACCAGTTGGGGGAAAGCCCTGGACTTCTGCTCCTAGAAACCAAGACCAGGAGGAAGGCTGGCAGAGGGAGCCAGGAGAACCAGCTCCCTGAGGACTGCATTCCTTTAGAGGTGAGGTCTACTGTATCTAGTCCTGGTGGCTAGAGCTAGTCACCCAGAATGAAGTGAGCCCAGGATTGTCATAATTGGCCCAACGGGCCACAAGTTATGGCATTTTTAAGAATGGCAACCTTTGACCTTTTGGGGCTCTGCCGTTGCTCCTCGACTCACCCCCAGGGCGGGCCAGGGCCTCGTGGTCAAAAGATAATTTATTTGTATTCAGGCAGGGGCCATGCATATGGCCTCCTCCGCAAGCCCATTCCTGCTAATCGCAAGGACTCCATCTCCCAGTGGGCCAACACCTACAATTTTCTGAGGAGGGGTGAGCATCGAGTCCCCTCCCTGGACTTTCGACTGGCCTGAGGACCCTACTCCTGGGCCATATTTACAAAAAGGAGGCAGGGACCCCATGCCCGGCTGAGCGCCATTGCGTCTCCACTCCCCGTTTCTTGGAAGGGGCTCGCCGTCCACCGTATCTTGCCTGTAGGAGCAGGCAGGGAGATGGAAGCTGCTGGCTACCACTGCTTTACTCGGAGGTTTGGGCTGCGCGGAACCCAGCAGGGCAGTGAGTGATGGGCTTCCCAGCACAGCTGGAGAACCGATGTTAAAATATTCACTACTCCCAGAGAAGAGCCCCATAATACCCTGGGGGGCTGTTCAATTTACATGTGTTTCTCTCCTGGTGGTGGCCTCAGGATGCTAGGGGCAACACCAAAGTCAGGAAGGAAGCATGGGGTTGGGCTGCAGGAGCACAGCTGTTCCCCCCTTAAGAATGTTTATCAAGTCCTGACCCTATGTTTATGGGGTCAAAAAATCCATGACCCCTCGGGCACGGTCACTACTTTCAAAGCACTCCCTGGGCTGGAGATTCTGTTCTACAGCTGGGAGTGCTATGTCCTAGGGGCTGATCTTATAGTTGCAGTTATTGGGACCTGTATATGTTTGAAGAAGGCATATGTTGTACAGCGTCCTCTAGGGGCTAAGTCTGTGGTTGCATGTTGATGTAAATGTGATGCCCTCTAGCGGCTGTTTTTATTATTTCATTTTCATGGTTTAAAAGTTTAAAAAACATGCAAACACATGTTTCGGTCATAATAAAATGCATTATTTTAAATGCATTATTGACAAAGTTGACAAAGATTATTGCTCACAGTGTATATATTTTATTAACATTTACATCTGATTATAATTATTGATGATTACATTTACGCACATAGCGTCTTTTACATGGGTTTATCTTGAACCCTTGACTTGGAATAGACTTACTTTACATGTCTGGGTGAACCCTTTAGGGGCGGGGGTCAAAGGTGATGAGGCTATGTCATCAAGGGTGTTTTACATGTATATATTTGTAAATTACTGCAGAGTATTAGGTAGTGTGTATGTGTGTGATAAATGTACTTCTTTTTCTTAAGAAAAAGTAGTGACTAGACAATCATTTATTGAGTATTTTTATTGCAGTGATTACTGGCCCACACCACCTCCCCTGAGTAGGTATTGGACTGCTCTGCCTTACTACTCTGAGAAAGACAACCATGACAAGGGGTGCTTTGTTCCCAGTAAGTACAATTTAGGACCTATTGTGCAGATCACACAACTAATAACTCAATTTTCTACAGTGCATATACATAGAAACCATGGGCGTTGGTGAAAAATTAGTTATGTTTGCAATGGATTGCACAAATAGGCCGGCACCAGTGGGGCACACAGCAAGTGGTTTTGTAGTGTCATAGAGTGGTCCACCTACACTATCTGCAACCTCTCTGCACCCACATCATGTGTATGTCTGTCCACGTTCCCCATTAATGAAATAAGTTTGTGCCGGACAGTATTGCTCTGCCCATTCCCTAAATATTATCCCTTGTGTTGGGCCCAATAAGAACAATGTAAATCTAAAAGAGGGATCTAATTATATAAATGAAGGCTTCCACATTCCCACTTACAACTTCCTATGTTCTGGGAAAAAGCCTTTTCAACTACATTGCGATTGGCTCAAAGTCTCCCTAGACTTTGAGTCATCACGTGATGCATCAGCCACTGTCCTATAAATCCTGCACCCAAGCTGAAAGCCAGTTGCTTGGCTTCCAGAACTTTGAGGGAAAACTTCTCATGAGAGTAGTACTTGTTTTCCTGGGAGCGCAACACTGAGCCCTATACACTATGACTGAGCCCTGTACACTATGACCTTCCATGGAAAGCGCATCTTCTTGGTGATGCTGGATCCTCTCTGCTTAGACCCTGGACTTGAAAGAAAGAGAAAAATAAGATTAGTGTGCAATTTCGAACCCTAACAGGTCAGGGCGTTTAAGGACAAAAGAAATAATGATTCTATTTTTTAAACCAGCCAATGTGAATCTAAAAGGGGGATCCAATTATACAAATAGAGGCCTCACTTGCTCATTTACAACTCCCTATGCTCTGGAAAACAGCCTTTTCCACTATATTGTGATAGGCGCCATCATAATTGTGGTAATCCATTGAAAGAAGATGCATACGCCAGGTAGGATTGACTCCTCTTAAATAGGATGACTCCCCCAGAGCAGCCGGACTCTGGCCGCTCAACCACAAAAATCCACATTCTTTTTTCCAATCAAACTACAATGCCTCACGTTTGTAGTTCTAGGTACGCGACAAATTGCAGAGGATTACAAAACATAACATATGTCCTCCTTTACATATTGAAAACAAGGAAATAAAAATTTTTAGAAAAACAAAATAAAAGATAATATACCTGTAACCAAAAATAAACTGCACCAGCAGGCACAATAACTATGTACATATTGCATAATAAAATTAATTAGGTGAATATAACATTATAAACTGATAATTAATTGCACTACGGCGCCGATTCGGATCCTGGAGAAACCGGGTACGAACCGTCGGACGGAGCATTTTCTCAGTCCGACTCGTACCCGGTGAAAAAACATTACAAAAATGCAAGTACGATTCGTATGGAAACACCATTTCCGTGCGATCCGTACAAAACACCGACCGACTAAAATATACATACATATGTGATCCGGGAAAGCGCCGACGTGACGTCGGGACGCATGCAGGCTGCGTTTCACGAACCAGGAAGTAGGATCCGCACCGACGTCACCCTGCACGGATAAAAATCTCCGCCTGCCAAAAACTGCTGGGAAATCAGGACGACGCGCGCAAGGAACACCTGTACGCGACGGACAGCCATGGACCCAAACCTACGTGTCATCCCAGCCCTCATAGCAGTCCACCTGCTCTACAGGAACTGACGCAGACGCCGCAGAAGGTCAGAACAACACCCAGGGGCAAAGGGGGGGGGCAGGGGCAGGACACAAAACCCCCACCCAAGTCACAAATCATACATGCCCTGGACATACCTGACCTTCAGGGCCTGGTCACTTCGAGGGGGTGGGGGCGTGTCCAGCAACGGAAGTGGATGTAGACGCGAACCGGCAACACAACAAGTCCGGTACGTACCATACCCGCGCCTTAAGAGCGTGGGTACGAGTAGTACCACGCCCACCCCTACGTCACCCCAATAATGGCGGTACGGCCCGTACCCACGTTCCAAAGGCCTGGGTATGGGCCGTACCCCCACCCGTGTATGTACGGCACGTACCAACACCCCACCCGTGGATGTACGGACCGTACCCACACCCGCGTACGTATGGAGCGTACCCCCACCCCAACAGTGTATGTATGGAGCGTACCCCCACCCCAACAGTGTATGTACGGACCGTACCCCCACCCGTGTATGCATAGAGCGTACCCAGACCCGCGTATGTTCGGAGCGTACCCCCACCCGTGTATGTACGGACCGTACCCACACCCACGTACGTATGGAGCGTACCCCCACCCCAACAGTGTATGTATGGAGCGTACCCCCACCCCAACAGTGTATGTATGGAGCGTACCCCCACCCCAACAGAGTATGTATGGAGCATACCCCCACCCCAACAGTGTATGTACGGACCGTACCCCCACCCGTGTATGCATGGAGCGTACCCAGACCCGCGTATGTTCGGAGCATACCCCCACCCGTGTATGTACAGACCGTACCCACACCCGCGTACGTATGGAGCGTACCCCCACCCCAACAGTGTATGTATGGAGCGTACCCCCACCCCAACAGTGTATGTATGGAGCGTACCCCCAACCCAACAGTGTATGTACGGACCGTACCCCCACCCGTGTATGTATGGAGCGTACATGGCCAGACACAGGAGGGGTGGGTGCAGAGTCCTCCCAGCAGTGCCCAGACACAGGAGGGGTGGGTGCAGAGTCCTCCCAGCAGTGCCCAGACGCAGGAGGGGTGGGTGTAGAGTCCCCCAGCAGTGCCCAGACACAGGAGGGGTGGGTGCCTATCACTCCCAGCAGTGCCCAGACACAGGAGGGGTGGGTGCAGAGTCCCCCCAGCAGTGCACAGACACAGGAGGGGTGGGTGCAGAGTCCTTCCAGCAGTGCCCAGACACAGGAGGGGTGGGTGCAGAGTCCTCCCAGCAGTGCCCAGACACAGGAGGGGTGGGTGCAGAGTCCTCCCAGCAGTGCCCAGACGCAGGAGGGGTGGGTGCAGAGTCCTCCCAGCAGTACCCAGACACAGGAGGGGTGGGTGCCTATCACTCCCAGCAGTGCCCAGACACAGGAGGGGTGGGTGCAGAGTCCTCCCAGCAGTGCCCAGACGCAGGAGGGGTGGGTGCAGAGTCATCCCAGCAGTGCCCAGACACAGGAGGGGTGGGTGTAGAGTCCTCCCAGCAGTGCCCAGACACAGGAGGGGTGGGTGCCTATCACTCCCAGCATTGCCCAGACGTAGGAGGGGTGGGTGCAGAGTCCTCCCAGCAGTGCCCAGACACAGGAGGGGTGGGTGCAGAGTCCTCCCAGCAGTGCCCAGACGCAGGAGGGGTGGGTGTAGAGTCCCCCCAGCAGTGCCCAGACACAGGAGGGGTGGGTGCCTATCACTCCCAGCAGTGCCCAGACACAGGAGGGGTGGGTGCAGAGTCCCCCAGCAGTGCCCAGACGCAGGAGGGGTGGGTGCAGAGTCCTCCCAGCAGTGCCCAGAGACAGGAGGGGTGGGTGCAGAGTCCTCCCAGCAGTGCCCAGACGCAGGAGGGGTGGGTGTAGAGTCCCCCCAGCAGTGCCCAGACACAGGAGGGGTGGGTGCCTATCACTCCCAGCAGTGCCCAGACACAGGAGGGGTGGGTGCAGAATCCCCCCAGCAGTGCCCAGACGCAGGAGGGGTGGGTGCAGAGTCCTCCCAGCAGTGCCCAGACACAGGAGGGGTGGGTGCCTATCAGTCCCAGCAGTGCCCAGACACAGGAGGGGTGTGTGCAGAGTCCTCCCAGCAGTGCCCAGACGCAGGCGGGGTGGGTGCATAGGCCCCCAGCAGTGCCCATGGAAAGAAAAAGGGTGGAGTACCCACAGATCCAATGGCCACAATTGTCAGTCAGGTGCACAAAGACCCTGCAGTACATGTAACACATGTGTGCGAGGCTGGGAGTACACACATGCATACTGCCTAAAAGGGAACATGTCCACATGAAGTCATGTCAACAGACTACATACACAAGTACAGTGATCACCAAGGATGCCACGAATGATGCAGGTGGAGACATCGCTCTGCATACATGGCCAAAGTTGAAGGGGTCCGTCACACACCCAGCTAATGTAGACACATCTCAGCACAACATATTGGAAACACCCTGCAGGGAAGATGTCAGGGTACACAGAGGAAGGAACACACCTTGGGACAATTTCACCATGCAGTAACTGCTTACATGAACAAAGAAACTTAGCTAACACCTTGTGATGGCACACAGATACCAGGTTCCCCCTATGACCAGCACACTACTACATTTCCCACACACCCAACACATAATCACCACCCAAAATCATGTAGCAGCCCCACCAACAGCAATACCAGAAAAGCAGTAGTGTTCTAAGGAAAAAAAATGGCTTTATTCAGCATGATCAAAAAATGTTTGTGTGGATAAAGTTCAAAATTTACAAAGCCCATAGGGCAGTCCATAAGTCACAGCTGGATGGGGGACACAGTGGGACGCGTGTCCCCTAGCTTGCCTGCACAGTTCAGACCACCCTGTCTTCCACAGGGGGGGGCATCATGTGGGGGGGAAGGACCAGGCACCGCAGGGACAGGAGGGGCAAGGGCAGGCGTTGTGGGTGCAGGGACGGAGGACTCCACCACAGGGCGTGGGGCAGCGCCAAAGGAGGTGGTGAGGATGGCGCTGCACACGTCAGCAAGGTCCCCCAGCGTCTCCCCTGCACCCGAAGGAACCACATGCCCCAAGGGGGGGGGGGGCGGAGGAATGGGTCGCAGCACCACTGGGGGAGGGTGTGGACAGGGGGGGGCACTCAACTACCCTGACCGGGGACTCCTTTGCCCGCTTGCGGGGTGGTGTCACTGTTGGGCTCAGGGACAGAGCGGCCATGAAGGAATCTTTGCTGGATTCGTGGCCAGGAGAGCTGAGGGGAGTGGATTTTGCGGAATGCGGACTCCCACTCTGGCTGCGTGACTTACGTTTGCCCCCCGACCCAGTGGGTGTGCCTACCTCACCCTGTGTGTGTGTGCGTGCCAGGAGGTGTGCGCTTGCCCTGCCCTGCTGGTGTGGTGCCTGTGTCTGGTGGGGTGCGTGCATGCTGACGTCTGGGTGTACGTGGGACAGGCAAGGAAGTGGGAAATGTGGATGGGGCAGGGGTAGGGGGTAGGGACGTAGCGCTGCAGGAGACCCACTGCTGCAGTCAGTGTCGAGTCTATGGACCTCAGCTAGTTGCGTTGGTCAGACTGCGCGGCTGAAATGCCCTCCAAGTATGCCTCCATCTGGTTGAGCACTTGGCTGTGGCCATGGAGGACATTAAGCGTCGCAGTCTGACCAACCCGCAACTGCCGCAGGATGTCCACAGACTCGGCATTGGTGGCAGCAGTGGAGCCAGGGGCAGGGGGTGCGGTGCCTGGCAAGAAGGAGACACGTGGTGACCGAGCACGGCGGGAAGGGACACGAGCAAGTGGGAGGCCGGTGATCGGAATGGAGGGGGCGGGTAGTGATGGAGTGCTGGTGTCAGCTGTGGGACCAGCCACCGCCCCCTCGGAGTGCTCAGCCTCGGACCCGTCTGCGTTATAGTCGGTGGTGGTTTGACTGGACAGGTCCTCCGCTGCACTCCCGTCGGCCTCCGTGCCACTCGATGTGCCAGACAACTCTGCACTGCTGGCACTAGTGCTCGCTCCCTCCTCACGGTCCGTGCCAGTGTCTCCCTCGGTGTCCCCCGACGATGCTGTGGGCAAGGTGAAGAGACAGGAAATAATCAGACACCTGTATACATATGTCACATTAGTCAAATCCACATAGGTCATAGTGCATAGCCTGAAAAGCAACATGAGTAACATCTACAATACAAGGAATATATGTAGGCCCTGCAACACACAGTTGGTTGACCCACCATGCCACTGACCAACTATGGAGAGCATGACACAAAAGCAAATAACATGATATGGATTTGGACAGAGGAGCCAGGCACTGGGGACAATCCAGCACAGCATCTGCAGCACACAGCGTTGGCGTAAAAAGGGATGAGCAGGAACCATGTCTATTAACTGTAGGCACATGCTGCAAAGGTAATACTTAAAAACATGCCCAACATTAATGGGTCACTGCACCTTGAGTGTATGTCCAGACGAACATCACACACTGGCCAGACCTAGCAAGGAGACTTCAGGTTTAGACATGTAGGCCTTGCCCGCACCAACCACCCCCTACATGAGACAATTTTTTGAGACACAGGAAGCACTTACATCTCTTAGTCTGGAATAAAAACACATGGCCTGCAAGAAATCCTGATTGGACACAAAATACCCCTGGTGCGCCGGTACAAATACATCATCTACAAATGGCCATCATCAGATCATTTTACCAAGACACACAGTCACTGGCCCCCGTGAGTATGAACAAGGGACATTTGGTCAGCCTGTACAGTGGACACATGTAGCAGAGTTTACGTAAATACAAATGGTTCCAGGGTACAATGGCACAGAGCACAACCTATGCTGTAGACACAGCGATTGTCGACATTTTTGGATTGCACACATGATACCTAGGAAAAGATGCCCCAGGGGACAGTAGTGGCCACACTACTCCATGGTCCTGAATGGTAATGACTGCAACACAAGCCACCATCCCTGCACTCTGCATATCTCACACTCATGCACATCATGTCACAGGCCACAAAATAGGACATGCATGCTGTAAAGCAATACACTTTAGAGACACACTCCTATGTCTGGACTCAGCATCAGTGACAACTGACATGGACCCCACAAGTACTGAACTGGACAGGGCACAGGCAAGGTCCCAAAACCTGTTACACACCACCCCCACACATGAAGCTGCAAGCATTGGGCACATCGATAAACTGGCAGCCTAGATAACCTTGTGCAAGTGTGACTACACACAGACCAGGGTACACATGGCAAGGAGGGGAAGGGAGGAAGGACAGCACCGCTACACTTTGGGGACCAGGAACTGCACTGCACATGTAAACCCTGGCAGTGTATCCATGCAACTGTGCACTTACAAATGCTGGTGACACACAACAAACACACATGTACCTACCCCCTTCCTGCTGCTGCTTTTCCGGTAAGCGCCTGTCCATGTCAGGGAAGACGACCGCCAGCACACGCTTGTGGATGTGGGTCAGACGGCGGCGCCCATGGTTCTTTTGGCTCACAGGTGAGTCCCCCAGCAGGACCCGTGCGATCCTCCGCGTCCAGCACCGGATATCCTGCCAGCGTTTCCTCACCTGGGCTAGGCGCCGCTTCCGACCATCCGTCTTCCTCACGGCACTGACGGCGTCCTTCCAGATGTGCTCCTTGGCACAGGCGCCTACCTGTGAGGATGAAAAAGTGAGACAACATCAATACACCTGCGACATGTCACAGAGACACACATTAGAACAATTTGGCTGGTTTTAACAGGGCATAGAATGCATCAAACTCATTACACCTGTGTCATAGGGACATTTTCCTCTGTGGAAGGCAAAATGCACTAGGTGGCATTGTAGAGTACACATGTGGCATGAGGGGTACGACACAATCAATCATCCAGGCTCACACTGTGCATCACAAGCGACACCAGGATTATGTGCAGCACCTCAAAGCAGTCACATGCCACAGGCCACTGAGGCGCCCTCAGCAGAGTACACAGACACACAAAGCCACAGGACAATCACCTGCCATTGCCAACTGCAGCTACACACCTCACTCTGCACATGTGCCACTACACTGGGGGGTGTCACAGGTGTGGGGCTGGCCCATCACCGCAGACACACAGCACTGCTCCCTGCTCACATCAGATGGGCAGGGTATATCCATCCCTCATGCAGCTGGGGTGCTACACTCCACATATGCACCCACCCACATGACAGGGGACTTACACACACACACCAATGTCCAGGGGACAAACACATCATTTGAACACTCTCAGCACATGTACACTAAACAAACACACATCTGTGGGTACTGCCACCTGTCACACTGGGGGGACCACAGATTCACATAAGGACTGTAGTAACAACATTCCCAGGAGGATTAGACAGGCAGAATGTGTAATGCCACATGCAGTGATTGTCACAGTACACACAATGCAAGTGAGGAGAGCAGACATGCACCACAGCATGCTCTGGCTGGGAGACATTAGGCATTCCCCCACCCGGGACCCACCCTACAGTACATTGCATGTGTGTTACACCTGGACACAATGGCAGAAGTCACAGTCACAAAAAAGGGGCACAGTCTTTGCTAGTGGACTCAGCACTCACCTGAACCCCTGGTCGACCATACAGCATGGGGTACTGTGGGAGGATCACATCCAGCAGGGCTTGGTTCTCCTCCTGGGTGAAAGGCTGGGCCCTCTCCACAGACCTGGACATGGTGCCAGAGGATTCACGAGCAGCAGCAGTGTTGTTGAATCAAAGGATGTGCAGGCAAGTGCTCTCTCATGGGACCTGGCTGCCTTATATCTGCCTTGCTGCCCTGTTTCATTCACAGGAGTACAGAGTGATTGGTCACTCACATTTGCATCCTATGTTTCCTCCAATCCCTTTAAACCTACCACAGTCAGTGGCTTTGCTTTTTTTTTATTGAGCATGATGTCAACTCAACAACCACTTTGCAACAAAGTAGATTCTTTCAAACCGACTTTAGCTGGGCACCTGATGAAAAAAATTCAAACTTTAAACTCGGTCTCCATGACAACCAGCATGCATGTAGGGCTTTATACTTGTCCCTCATGTGTCCCCTATGTAATTTGGACATTCACACACAGGTACGGTGAGTTCCAGGGCCCTAGGGCACCCCAAATGCATAGAAACGGCCCGTACATGCGCGTGTACGGGGCATATCACTATGGGTACGCATACGCGAGCAAACCCATAGTGAAACGGCCCGTACACGCGTGTGTACAGGGCGTATCACTATGGGTACGCATACGCGAGCAAAGCCATAGTGAAACGGCCCGTACACGCGTGTGTACGGGGCGTATCACTATGGGTACGCATACGCGAGCAAAGCCATAGTGAAACGGCCCGTACACGCGCGTGTACGAGCCGTTTCACTATGGGTTTGCTCGCGTATGCGTACCCATAGTGATACGCCCCGTACACACGCGTGTACGGGCCGTTTCACTATGGCTTTGCTCGCGTATGCGTACCCATATTGATACGCCCCGTACACACGCGTGTACGGGCCGTTTCACTATGGCTTTGCTCGCGTATGCGTACCCATAGTGATACGCCCCGTACACTCGCGTGTACGCTCCGTATCACTATGGGTAGGCCTACGGCAGCACTCCCATAGTGATGGGGAACGTACACACGCCCTCAGAGTGCATGTACGGTGCATTTCACACCTGACAGTGGTGACAGGCAGCACACAGAAAGGAATAGAGCTGATATACTTGTCCAAGGCTGGACATCAAGGCATTGTCTGTGCAGTACTACATGTGTGGGGCACAGGTGTGTCAGGCTGTAATGTGGCACATTACTGCTGAGTTGTGAAGGCAATAAATGTATGATGAGATGTGTACAGATGTCATGTGTGATGGTGGACTATGTGCCAGACATCCCCTTCACTCCTTTGACATGTGTGCATGTAGTACAGAACACTTGTGAAAAGCGTCACTGCCATGGCACAGTCAACAACACACGCAACTGTCCCCTGATGCCAGCTACAGGGGTTTTCACACCTGACATGTGACTACCCGCGTTGCACGATGTGACTATGTCATGTATGTGTCGTGTGTTCCCATTAGCTTGCTGTAGGTGTTTGGTCAAATGCATCTGCAGTTGCTGCAACCAACATGTGTCTGTGTGTAGATGGCCATGGCACAGTGTTACGCATACCAGACCACATGTGGAATCCGACGTAAGGTGTGTATGTATGCATCGACACGGAGTTTCAAAACAAGGACATATCTGCATACTCTCAATGTATGTGTGATCATTCTTGAAATGTAATCCTTCATGGCAAGGTGTGTGGTCTGTCCTTTTTCTATTACATGTGACCTGTGCCTCTAGTGTTCCGCAACCTGTCTGTACAATAAACATCCTTCCTCTGCAAATATTTGGTTGTCTGTAACTCCTGTAATGCGTCTGCCTGCTCACTTACACTGGCCCACAGCTAGTTTCATGGCATGGCATAATGAGGTTGAGAATAAACGTTTGGAGCTGTCTCTTGGTAGGAGTGTCACATGGCTGGCATACGTGTCCAGGGCATATTGCACAGACCTGACTCTGTATGTAGCATATGTGTATTGCCTGTTGACCATGTGCTCAGTACATTGACATTGGTGGTGTACTGTACTCACTCTTCGTTGTCCCTTCTAATTCACTGCAGGGCTCCGCCTCTCCCTCGAGCAATTCCGGACTTGGCTGACATGCGGGAAAATGACTGTATACGCCACTACCGCTTCCCCCAACGTTTGATTGTGGACGGCTGGCAGCACACCTCCAACCGCTACACAGGTATCCTGGTGCACTGACACCCAAGATGAAGGTGATGGCAGCCCTACATTTCTTGGCCACGGGTACCTTTCAACATACCATTGCCCATGTGGGTGGGATTTCCCAAACCATGTTCAGCCGTGTACTGCATGATTTTCTAGAGGCCATGTTGGAGCACCTTGATGAGTTCATTAAATTCCCAACTCCTGAGCAGTTGACAGCTGTCAAGCGTGAGTTCTATGCCCTGGGAGGGATGCCCCATGTCATTGGGTCCATAGATGGAACACATGTGGCTTTGGTACCACCACAGGCACAGGAGGTAGCCTTCCGTAACCGCAAGCATTACCACTCCATTAATGCCCTTGCGGTGTGTCTTGCCAACATGGTGATTTCACATGTCTGTGCTAGTTTCCCAGGATCAGCACATGATGCGTACATCATGAGGCGTAGCAGGGTGCCTGAAATGATGCTGCAGCTGCGCAACGAACGGGCATGTATTGTTGGTGGGTATACTCTGGCAGTCCTGTATTTAACGTCATCTTCCTGTCTTACTGCTTCTCCTGACCCACTCTTGTCCATGATGTTTCCATGTAGGGGATGCTGGCTATCCCAACATGCCATGGCTGATCACGCCTCTCCGCAACCCCATCACGGCTGCCGATCACCGCTACAACAACGCCCATGGGCGGACCAGGCGAGTGATAGAGAGGACGTTTGGCCTCCTGAAGAGCCGATTCCGTTGCCTCCACAAGACCAGTGGCGCACTCCCATATGCACCGGTGAAGGTCTGCAAGATATTCCTTGTGTGCTGCATGCTGCACAACATGGCAGTGGAGAAAGCTGTGCCACTCATCCTGGATCCAGATGAGCAGGACCATCCACCCGTGGAGGATGAAGGGCTTGGGCACGAGGCAAGTGATGTGGAAGAGGAGGAGGCGGTAGAGGACATGCGGAGTCGGCTCATACGCGACTTCTTTGCTTAGTGGTGAGTTCCAGTGTCTGAGTGTGCACGCATTTGGCTGTGTGTGGCATGTGTTGCAATGTGTGTGTCCATCTGCATGTCTTCCAAGTGAGTCTGAGGTGTTTGGATGTGTCACTCAAGTGATGGTGCAATAGAATAATGTTGTTCCAGAGTCATCATTGTCACCTCACATGTTGACAACCTAATACGTGTCGAGTACATGCACATGCATGCGGATGTGCTTCTTTTGGCTGACTTCTGGTGTGTCTCCC
The DNA here is from genome assembly GCF_964204655.1 of Triturus cristatus. NCBI lineage: Eukaryota > Metazoa > Chordata > Amphibia > Caudata > Salamandridae > Triturus > Triturus cristatus. Next base: position 417,684,758 of record NC_140593.1, read on the forward strand.
ATCCACAGGTACTTGCGCATGCTGTCTGCTGGTGGCATTGTTGTGCTCCTGCTATTCCTCATGAACACAGCAACATGTGCTGAGTCAGCGTGACCTGCACGGACAAGTTTGAAAATCTCCTTCGGGTAAGGGATGCAGCACGGCTTTTTGGGAGTGGTATTTGTTTTGAATGTGTGTGCACTGCTCCTGTTCAAGTTTGGATACTTCACATACATGTAGATTCACCATGGGGCACATGACCTGGAGCAGAATTCACCTGAATTGATGGTCAGACTTGGTGACAGTCATCTGTAATGGGATTGTGATGGAGCCATCAATGTGTGTAACACTGGCCTCGGAAACACACGGGTTGCACCGGGTTGACATGGTGTGTGAATTCCCCATTAGGGGCTCAATAGTGTATAGCAGGCTCTCCGTGAGCAGCAGGGGGTGTTTAGCTGTAATCCGTCACTTGTGTGCCAGTGCCATGGATTTCCAGCATCTGTGGTGGTAAGGGGGGTGCCAGTGTTGGTCCCACGTGTTCATCCACATGACCTGTGTATGTGTTGACAGAGTTGCATTAGCATTCCGACACACATGAGTAATAAAGGTGTCCCTCTGCCTCCAAGGTGCCTCATCTCTGTCAATGGTGGTCTGTTGCCACTGTGCATGCGGCATGTCTGGCATTGTTCTCAGAGATGGTGCATATGAGTCTATGTGTAGAGTAGCAAGATGCAAGCTGTTTGTCAGGGATTAGATTCTGTATTGTCCATGGCTGTGTAGGTTTTGTGGCATGTCAGTCTCCACGGCAGCCACTGTGCCGCATGTGAATCCATTGTGTGTGTGTGTGCCATGTTGAACCAGACATTCCTTCCTTGACATACACCTTTTGCATGGTTCCTTCCTGAGATCCTTGTCTTTGTGTGCTACTTGTGGCATTGTTTCCTTGACATGGCGCATGCTGCTGCAGGCCCTGCTGCAAGGGCACCCAGTGTCCACGCAAACGAGCTGGTGTTCATCATGGATTGCTTGCTGACATGTGTTATGCTGATCAGCAGCATCTGTGCCTCATGCGGCAGCACACTCTGCATTATGCACAAGATCCCCAGTTCCATCCACCTCAAGGCTAGAGGGAGACCATCCCCCAGGTCAACTATGACATCCGTGTCTACTCCTACCCTGCACTCTACGGACATGTGCGTTAAAAATCCCATGAGACTTGTCCACATCGAGGGTGCATCTGCACAGCTCTGCTACTACATCCGGCGACCAGGCCACATCAACGTCCAACAGAGATGGGGGGAGTGGATCACTGCCAGCTGCAGGATGACCTTCTCAATCCACGCACACACTCAGGATGCAGCCCACACCCACAACACAACCTTGTGGCACTGCGATCCAACACCCAATTGTGCCATCTCCATGCATCCAACCTTGGCTGGCCCACCATTCTCCACATCCACCTGACTCAAGAATGCAGGACATGGTTCTGCCACGTGTCTACACATACCTGGGACTCCCACCCCAGGACACATGATCCCTGACCTCTGCGCATGACTGTTGCTCTTCTAAATAGGTCTGTGGGCACAGTTGTGCGGGCACCCCCTCAGCTGGTTGGGCCTATCATGGGTGAGTATGGTGCACCATGTCTGTCTTGGATGGTACGTTGTGACCCATGTGTGTCCTGTGCCAGACTCAGACACCAGGGTATGGATGTTTGGAGTTAATTCAGTAATCAGGCATGGTTTGACTTTACAACACAGACATGTAGTGGAATAATGCTAAATGACGGCATCATCTTGTGATTGTGATGATTTTTATTACTGCTGGGGTACGTGTTTGGGGGGGTGACAAGAGGTGCTTGGCGGGAGTGTAGAATTCAAAGTTCACAGGGTGAGTTGGTGTCCTTGCCATTGACAGTCATCAGAGTCTGTGCCACAGTCTTTGTCAACATTGGTCAGACAGTGACCAGCAAGGCCATGTGGCAGAGAATGTCCTTTGCTGCTGTGCTTCTGTGCTGCTGTTGGGCCAGAGGGCCAGGTGCCAGGCCAGGTGACCTGGGAGATGGTGATGTTCCGCTGACTCTCACGGTCTTTTTCGTGGACGACCCACCTTCCTGCGGGGACCCTCAGATGCCTGCCTTGATGATGCAAGGGACGCTCCATCAGATGTATCCTCCTCCTCCTCCTCCCTCCCTGTGTCTGGTGGTGGTCTACGCCTGGTGGCACAGGGAGGGTTTGCCAGGCTTTGGGCGATCTGATGGAGGGATTGGTTCACGTCCCTGTGCACCGCCATGAGCTCTGCAAGTCTTGCCTCCATCCTGGCATGATCCTCAACCTGCAGGGCCTTCATCTCATTGAGGGTCCCCACTACCTGGGCGATGCCTCTGGAGTCACGCCGGTATGCGTCCAGGATGGTTCTGACGTGTGCCATAGCCGGGTCCTGAGCCAACTGGTCAGGTTCGCGCCTCCGCCGTCCTCCACTTCCACCACCCCTGCCCACTTGCGCCTGGCCTGCCATTGTGGGCACATCGGGTCTCCGGGCCCCTGAGGGATGGCATTTGCGGTGTCGCTCCTGGGTGTCTCCTGGGATGTGGTTGGCACAGTTGTACCTGATGCAGGTGCTGCAAGTGGTTGGACACCAGAGGGGCCAGGTTGGTCTGGGTCATCCACGGAGTGGTGAGAGTCGTCGCTGCCGGTGGGGTCCTCTTCACGCAGAGCCTGGTCCTGTGAGTCTTCCCCCCCAGTGTTGTGGGGAGATCGATGACGTTGACCTGTGTGTGAGAGAGACAGTGTTAATTGTGTTACATGCGACATCCATGTTTCATTCTTTTTTGATTTGGCACAGTTCCTCTGGGTGGTTGGATTTGGCTAGCATTCCTCACACAGTGCACTTGTGCATGGGTATGTCCCTTGGCCACAGCTTTCGAAACTTTACCTATGTGTGACACAATCTTAGTTGATGCATATTTTGGGAACGCAGTCAGCAGTGTAGTGAGCGGGCGTAGCAAGCCATGCAGAGCCGCCTTACGTGTTGCACTGTACGTGGCCAAATGGTGTTTATTCCATGCTATTTGAGAATGCAGGTAGGTAACTTAACTATTTGTGACAGGTTTCTGACGAACACAGTGGGTAGGTATACTGGGTGTAAGGTTCTGTTTGTGCCTGCAGCACGGATGTACTCGTGCACAGATTGACACATGGCCTAGTGTTTATCAAAGGTTGAAGGGGGGGTTAAGGCACTGCCAAACCTTGTCTACATGCACACAGTCCACCTGCTGACGAGCGGACATGGCCACACCACCCAAGGGTGATTTGGTCTCCCTCTGTCTCCCTTTCTCCCTCCCTCTGTCAGCCTCCTCCCACTGTCCGTCTCCCTCTGTCTCCCTGTGGAAATATGGATTTTTCTGATCAGTTATGTCCCCTATCTTGGACCCCAACGGTTTCATGTATGAATCACAAGTACATGTATGTTCCCTCCAGTTCCAGCTATGAAGACGCAAACACACGTGCGTCCACCGTCAACATGTCCTCTTTTAGATCCGCCATGAATAGGCCGGATATTCCATTCCTAAGTATGAAAGGCCACCGGCTTTATATGGTTCACTTATGCCATTTTACAGTCCAGGCAAGTAGGCCCTGATTCTGTCATCAAACTCTTCTTGCCTTCTGCCTCTGAAAGCTCCAGTCTGAGCCTGCATCTGTGACCATGAACCTTGTCTCATTGCCTGCGCGGCTCATGAAGCCTGACATCAGACTGTTGCCTGCCAAAAACTGTATTTCACCTTCGAAATTATCTGCTCCGTTCCCTGCCCAATGCATTCCTGTCTAGTAGTTTAAGTAAACATTCTTCCAGCTACCGAGCCAAGGCCTTTATGCAAGTAATTCATAGCCCTATTACTATGGAAGATTTCCGCCCTCGCATCCAGTGTAGACACTTAGACGCTTGTACACGCACTAACAGTCAGTATAGTCAGTATAGAATAAGATTCTACTCTAAGAGACCTCTCTTTTGGATAACATAGTTCTTTAAACATAGGATGTTAGATATGATTTGGGATTAGGTTGACTTGACCCTCCAGACTTCTGTCGCCACATGTAGAGCTAAATGTCAAGTCCCCTTCACCCCCTAGTTGCACGTCAATCACACGTCATGCTGCTGCGCGCGCATTTCTGCCAAGTATTTCTGCTGACATTGCGAAATTCTTTCATGGAACCACCCTATTATGACATCACATCTGATGACGTTCTTTAATCACACCCAGTTACGCCTATTTTTGCTACGCATGAATATATTATCCACACTATCAATTGTTACGCCTCTTGTATTTGCTTCACTGTAATGCCTATTGTATAAAAGTGATTAATTATCAATAATGTATGTACTTCACTTCCTGAACCTTCGTGGTGACGGAACTTGGAGCAACCGATTCGAATCGACCATTGGAATAAAGCCCATTCCGAACCTCTAATACCACGGATTCTGCCTCTTATTTACTGAGCTATTTTATTATGTTTCTGTATCAAATTAAGTCCCGGTAATTAAATTATTTACCACATGAATGGCGCCCGAATAGGGACACTTTCTCATCTCACGCGCCGGCGGTGAGTTGCAGGCCCGGTCTCCTGCCACAGCTGGACGGACAACAACGCGTACCAGCAGGATTTCCTGTATCTCCCTCCGGTCAAGCGGGGGCGACTGAGGCTGCGATCAACACCCAGACGAGGCGGTGAGAAGTGCGAAGTATCCCGACCAGAGCCTAGCTGAGAGAGCAAGATCCGAGGTATACAGAGGCCCACCAGTTTCCGAAGTCCCGAGTCGAGTCCAGTTTCCGAAGTGTTCAAGTCGAGTCCAGTCCGGTTCAAGTTCAGTTCAGTTTCCGAGGCCTTCCGTTTCCGAGCTACCCGGTGAGTACCATTACTGGGGAGGCGTTCTGACGTGCACATAGGTTGTGCCGGTCAAGACGGGTTTGGGTACACAAATCCGGTCTGCACTGTTTCAGCAGTGTATCTGTACTGTTTAGCAGTATATCTAGTATATCAAGTATATAAATTCAGATTAATTCAGTTAATGTCGAGTATTATGTTTAGTGATTAAGTTTTCCTTAGATCGTCATCATCATTGTTGCTCGGTTAAATGTTAAATGTTAAATGTTTTAAATACGTTCTGCATATTGTGGTATGAATGACTGTTCATTATTGTGTTTATTTGTATTAAGTTTGTTCAAGATCAAGTATCAGATCAGTTCTCAATATGCCGCTCTTTTCGAAATTAAGACAGATCACAACAAGAAAAGGGGTACTCGAAGAAGCCGTTCCTATTCCTCCTAGGGACACTCCAGGGTACTTCATGTATCATAAACATGGCTTAGACGCTATATTATTTCTTGATTTATGGGTAGACTACACTAAGGAATTACCAGAAAGTCAGAGGTGGCCCGCAGCTGGGACCTGGGATGCAGAGTGCATCATGAAAGTAGAGGAAGAGTTATGGAAAAGGAAAGTCAGACAGTCACAGAAAGACGCCATTGAGTTATGGCGTAAAGAATCTCATAGACGTACAGAAAAAGCACTCCGACAGGAAGAGAAAAATAGAGGGAATCCAAATAAAGTCAGAGAAAATCTATTAATTGAAGAAGGTACACGAGTGAAATCAAGTTCAAGTTTCAAAAGCTTTATTCGACAGCATGTCATAAAAGCAAATACATCCTAACAGTTCCATAAATACTAAGGTAAAATAGTTTAAAAATACATTAAATCATTATGCTGGCGAATTACATCAAATAAAAACATCATCGATAAGTAAAAGATCATAATGATCAAACATTAAATATGATCAATAGACATTACTTGGTGGCAAAACACTCATTGATCAGCTTCAGTGGATTTCAAAGTACGAAGGCGCAATATCCAAGCCCACCCCAAAAATTTAGCAACGGCAATTACCAAGCAGGGGGTGCAATCAGATTCAAAAATTCTTAGAGCTTCCTTATAGCTACGTGTTCTCAAATTTAGGCATACTGGTTTTATCCATCTACGGCGGGGGGCAATATAGAGCGGACACACAAACAACAAATGGCCGGCATCCTCAATCAAGTCTGAACAATGATGACATTTATCGTCCATTGGGATTGACCATTTATGGGTAAAGGCTTTTACAGGGAGGGACCCTACTCTGAACTGGAAATACAATTTCCTGTCCATTGGGCTCTCTATAATATCCCAATATGCCTCATAAGATGGTAAGGATTTTATGTCAAAAAAACGGCCAGTCAAATTTGAGCCTAGGCCAGTATAGGAGGCAGATGTTAGGGTCATGTCCCAATACAATTTCTTAAGGATTGACTTTGATGGGATACTTGCGCTGTTTGCATCATTCCATAAAGACCCTAGCTCCAGTTTTATGAGCAGGTTCTTAATTTCTTTAAGCCAAGTAATCGAATGAAAACAATCAGCCCTGATTATGTCCTTCAGGGCACTAGCGTAATGTTCAAGTTCCGGCGTTGTCATGATCCGCCGCCAGTAGAGAAGTGGACGTAATCGTGCCAAATCCTCAATTTTTTTCCTCCCTAAGTCATATTTTAGTGGGATCGTAGGGGTACTTTGGGGAACGCCTGTTAGGCTGCGCAGAAATTTATTTTCAGCCAGCTGTAAGCTACTTAGATTTGCAAACCCCCATAACTCTGAGCCATACAGCGATGCACTAATAACTTTCATATTATAGATTTCTAAGGCAGGCCTAATTGGCTTAGTCAATGAAGATCTGTGTTTGGATAAAATTGCACCTGCAAGCTGGTGGAATTTTAGGACAGTCATATCTATATGATTAGACCATTTCATATTATGTTGTAGCGATATTCCAAGATATGTAAAAGCCTCGACCTGCTCCAATGGAATACCATTGTATTTAATTACCCCTTTAGAGCTTTTCCGTTGGTTTAGACACATAAATTTGGTTTTAGAGGTGTTTATCTCTAAGCCCCGATCCTTGCAAAATTCAGCGAATACATTTAAAGCTTTCTGTAATCCGCTTGGGGTTCGTGAAACCAACAACGTATCGTCCGCGAACATGAGAACAGGCACTTTGGATCCTGCTAAGATTGGGGCGTCAGTAGGGGATTTGTCAAGGTAATCGACAATCCCATTAATGTATAAAGAATACAATGTCGGTGCCAGGACACATCCCTGTCGAACACCCCGTTCAACAGGAAATGGGTCCGTCACCTCCCCCTGGCTGCCCCATCTAATTTGCGCAAAATTGTTCTGATGTAAGCGGACGAGTAAGGTTAGTAATTCCGGGGCCATGCCAGCCTGGGCAAGAACCTCCCAAAGTTTGTGGCGAGGAACCAGGTCGAATGCTGATCGCAGGTCAATGAAAACTGCATAAAGAGTCCCTTTGGACAACTTCACATTCCTCCAGTAGAGAGCTAAAAAGTAAAAAACCTGATCAATAGAACTGGTGCAAGGTCTAAATCCGGCTTGGTATGGTGACAAAATGTTATTATCCTCAACCCATGACTGGAGTTTATTTTGTACCAATCGACCTATTAGTTTTTGTACTGAGTCTATGAGACTAATAGGTCTATAATTACTTGGGAGTGATTTGTCACCCTTTTTATAGACCGGGATTATTTCTGCACCTGTCCATGAGGGAGGGACAGGTGCGCCCATAGCCACTGAATTTGCTAGCCACTGGAGGTATTGGCACCAAGATAATCTATCTGTTAAAAACACATCCGCAGGAATACCATCCATTCCAGGTGCGCGCCCCGCTGTTATACTGTCCAAAGCTAGGTTGACCTCTTTAATTGAAAACACTTGTGTTTGGAAATAAACAGTAGGAGGAAGTGATTGCTCTTCTGCGGAAGGGACAGAAGCATACTGTGGTTTAAAAAAGTCAACCCATTGGTTTTTTGCCACGTGGTTTTGTGGGGAGGATGCAGAACCACCTCTACCCCACTTTAATGTGGCCCAAAATCGTTTTTGGTTTTTGGCCAAGCATGCGGATTTCAAGTCCTGCCACTGATTTTCGTCCCAATCCTTCTTAGCTATTACCTGAGCTTGCCTATAGAGCTTCCAGGCAGATCTCACATCGTCCGCTATTCCTGATCTCAAAGCAACACTCAGGTTCTTGCGGGTTGTTTTACAGGATTTATTAAACCATCCCTCTTCAGGTGGACAACCCTTAGTTTTTTTCCCACTACTAGGGGGTTTCATAAAAAACCCTTGCAGTTTAGTAAAGAAAATGTTATGAGCCTTGAGCATCACTAAATAGAAATCCGGGTTGGTAGATTTAGGGGCTAGATTGGTCACCTCACAGATGACAGTTTCCTTGAGATCATTTAAGGTTTCCGCCTTCTCAACAAATCTATCCCATTTGACGTGACGCATGTTGTTTGATGTGACAATGTCCATAGTTACTATCCCCCCCTCTATTTTAGTTTCTCTCGGGGTGTTTGGAAGATGTAACTTTAGATACAAGGGATTGTGATCACTTTCATCCCGCGTGATTACTGACATGTCTTTCAATCTGCTCCATACTCTAATATCCACCAATATGTAGTCGATTCGACTGGCAGACCTTCCATTATCAAAAGTACTGGCACCCTGCTGATCTGATTTAGTGCGCCCATTTGCGGCTCTAAGCCCTCTTTCTAGACAAAGAGCCTTAAGTTGGATGGCTGCAGCGGACCATTTCTTAACTGAGGGAAGGTCCAACTGGGGAATACCCCACCTATTGTCCTCTTCAATAGCAAGGAATCGGTCCTCCGGACCAAGGGGCTCAAAGGTTGTATTAAAATCTCCTCCCACAATTTTTATAATCTCATGGGGGAGCACTGCAAGCTGGTGATCCAGGACATTTATCACCTCTGGTGAGGAGCCCCCAACCATCCCTCGAGCATAGATGTTAAGGATAGCCATGCTGTTATTGTTAGGCCATTTTAGAATTAGAAACATAACATCTAACGATGGGAGATTAGGTTGAGTGATTTTGCAGCATAGTGACTGTCGTACCCATATTATCAAACCACCAACTGGTCGGCCTTTGGCTTTTTTAGTGGCAGGTACACAAAAGTTTAGAAATCCAGGGCGGAAGACTGGGGCCACAGACCAAGATTCTTGGAATAAAATAATGTCAAATTGATCCACAAAGCTACTCCATACACCGGAATGCAACTTGTTATTTATTCCTGCAATATTCCAGGATAGGATGGCCAGCTCTGGGTCTGATACGAAAGGGCAAGAAGAATGTTTAATCGATGGTCCTAAAGTCTCACCAATTCCCATGTCCTGGTAATCACTAGCGGGACTTAGGTTATCTGAAGCAAGATTTGTCAGTGAATCAAATTCTAGGGGTTCATGTAAAATATTAGTCTGTAGATCCTGTGTCTCACCAGATTTCTTACCTAGACAAGCAGTGGTAACACTTGGGTCTGCTGATAAAACACTTTCAAAGGAGTTAGATGCTAGGCACATCCCACCGGGACTATTTGAGGGCTTAGACCTCAATGGGTCCATGACAGCTTTACAAGTTCTTTGGTGGATCCCTATTATCTCAATAGCACTAGTACTAGCAGAAGGAGTGGGGTCTGCTACAATTACGGCCAACCCCATGTCCATATTCACCACATTAGGTCTATCTTTGAGTCAATCGCAGTCATTTAAGCCCGACAACACCTCAAACCTATTCTCCAGGCTTATGTTCCAGTTGCTGGTGGAAACGCTCCTACCCCCTTTACTTGGAGACAGTGTCCACCCTGGTCTTGATACTCCTTTGTGAATGACTCGATTTCTCATATAATAAAAATATTTAAGGGTTAACGGAACGATAACACCTTGTCTTTGTTGCGGGGGACTTAGGTTGGCCAAAATATCTGGGAGGACATGAGGATTGGAAAAATTTAATACCACACAATCCCCTTTGAATTTTTTCGGGTGATGCCCTAGCCATTGGACCCTTCTTGCCATAAATATTTCCCTGGCTAATTTCTGCTTACCCCAAGGAGACATCTTCATGTTATTCACCAGCCAATGCAAAGATTTACGGATCAAGGAAGATGTAGTTTCCGAGTTGTCAGTAGTCAAAACAGGGACATTGGCAAGTACCAATGTAAGAGGTTCTGCCTGGGAAATACATTGAAATTGGTTGTTTACTATCGGTGCCTTGGGTGTCTCTGTATTTACCTTTGGGAGATTTTTGTTAGTTCCAGGTGACAGAGTTGGGATGGTCGCTTGTGCGCCTCCTGTTTTCCCTTGCCCTCCATTTGGGGGTGCCCCCTTTAAGATGCGTATATTTGGGGATATTGGAATAGTTCTAGCGACTTCATCCACCGGGCTGTTTATTATGGCATTTAATCTAGCTATCTCTGCCATAAGGTGGTCGATTTTGGCTACCAAGGGGGTTATAATATCTCCTAATTTGGTATCTATCATGTCTCTAATCTTATCGGTGAGCTCAGTGTCTGGAATTATTTTGGAAACTGACCCTGGAGGATCTTCTTTGGTAGTACTTTTATTCACTATGGTGACCCTTTTCCTCCCTGGGCGAGACCCATTACTTTTAGATTGGGGCTTTCTGCATGCTCTAACTAGCCTACTTCTCAGGGGAGGAGCAGGCGACTGCGAGTCAGCTTCGGTAGCCGACTCGTCTATGTCTAATACAGATTCTAGTGGGGACTTGGAGGCTAGGGGTGGACAGGAGTCAGGTAGGTCACTGTCTACACTTATTAAGTCTAGGGACATACTACTTGTTGGCTGTAAGGGAGAAGCCAATAATGCGCCAGACAAAGGAATCAGTGGTGGAGAGCTAGGAGAACATGATAGCCCCAATGAAGCCCTCCTTTCATTATTAATTTTACTGACAATTTGGACCAAGTAGTTGTCCATGGTATTAGTCATTGTAGGATTCCTTGCTTTGGACATTGCATCCATATACAGCGACTATATACAAATAAATCTGGAGGTGATATCCCCAAGGGTGAAAAAGTTCGTCAATGTCAGTACCTGTTTTACGGCAGACCCAATAAAGTGGCTCAGTGAAACAGAAGACAGTAGTGTGGCCCGTCCCGTCCTCGCCCGACCACGGACGGCCACAGACGGTCCCGCCCTTGTCCCGGGCTTCGCCCGGGCTCGTTCCCGCGCGCGTTCCGCGCTGCGGAAACCGAGGCTGCAATTTGAGGAAGCAATGGGCGGGAGAGCAAATGGGCGGCCCTGAGCACAGGTGGAGACAGCAGAGGGCGCCTGGGAGAAGTAGTTCGCCTCCTTGTTCCTCCCTTCCGTGTTCAATCGAAGCGCCGGTGAAAATCCAATCGCGGGAGCTGGGTGGCCTTTAAAGCTACACCGCTAGCAACAATGTAGCAAGTTCCACAGTAACTGACAATGCGAAGCGGGACCCGCGTCAGCGGGTTCCGCGAGCACTTTTGAAGGTCCGGTAGGCGGGAGGGCAAATGGGCGGCCCTGAGCACAGGTGGAGACAGCAGAGGGCGCCTGGGAGAAGTAGTTCGCCTCCTTGTTCCTCCCTTCCGTGTTCAATCGAAGCGCCGGTGAAAATCCAATCGCGGGAGCTGGGTGGCCTTCAAAGCTACACCGCTAGCAACAATGTAGCAAGGTCCACAGTAACTGACAATGCGAAGCGGGACCCGCGTCAGCGGGTTCCGCGAGCACTTTTGACGGTCCGGTAGGCGGGAGGGCAAATGGGCGGCCCTGAGCACAGGTGGAGACAGCAGAGGGCGCCTGGGAGAAGTAGTTCGCCTCCTTGTTCCTCCCTTCCGTGTTCAATCGAAGCGCCGGTGAAAATCCAATCGCGGGAGCTGGGTGGCCTTCAAAGCTACACCGCTAGCAACAATGTAGCAAGTTCCACAGTAACTGACAATGCGAAGCGGGACCCGCGTCAGCGGGTTCCGCGAGCACTTTTGAAGGTCCGGTAGGCGGGAGGGCAAATGGGCGGCCCTGAGCACAGGTGGAGACAGCAGAGGGCGCCTGGGAGAAGTAGTTCGCCTCCTTGTTCCTCCCTTCCGTGTTCAATCGAAGCGCCGGTGAAAATCCAATCGCGGGAGCTGGGTGGCCTTCAAAGCTACACCGCTAGCAACAATGTAGCAAGTTCCACAGTAACTGACAATGCGAAGCGGGACCCGCGTCAGCGGGTTCCGCGAGCACTTTTGAAGGTCCGGTAGGCGGGAGGGCAAATGGGCGGCCCTGAGCACAGGTGGAGACAGCAGAGGGCGCCTGGGAGAAGTAGTTCGCCTCCTTGTTCCTCCCTTCCGTGTTCAATCGAAGCGCCGGTGAAAAACCAATCGCGGGAGCTGGGTGGCCTTCAAAGCTACACCGCTAGCAACAATGTAGCAAGTTCCACAGTAACTGACAATGCGAAGCGGGACCCGCGTCAGCGGGTTCCGCGAGCACTTTTGAAGGTCCGGTAGGCGGGAGGGCAAATGGGCGGCCCTGAGCACAGGTGGAGACAGCAGAGGGCGCCTGGGAGAAGTAGTTCGCCTCCTTGTTCCTCCCTTCCGTGTTCAATCGAAGCGCCGGTGAAAATCCAATCGCGGGAGCTGGGTGGCCTTCAAAGCTACACCGCTAGCAACAATGTAGCAAGTTCCACAGTAACTGACAATGCGAAGCGGGACCCGCGTCAGCGGGTTCCGCGAGCACTTTTGAAGGTCCGGTAGGCGGGAGGGCAAATGGGCGGCCCTGAGCACAGGTGGAGACAGCAGAGGGCGCCTGGGAGAAGTAGTTCGCCTCCTTGTTCCTCCCTTCCGTGTTCAATCGAAGCGCCGGTGAAAATCCAATCGCGGGAGCTGGGTGGCCTTCAAAGCTACACCGCTAGCAACAATGTAGCAAGTTCCACAGTAACTGACAATGCGAAGCGGGACCCGCGTCAGCGGGTTCCGCGAGCACTTTTGAAGGTCCGGTAGGCGGGAGGGCAAATGGGCGGCCCTGAGCACAGGTGGAGACAGCAGAGGGCGCCTGGGAGAAGTAGTTCGCCTCCTTGTTCCTCCCTTCCGTGTTCAATCGAAGCGCCGGTGAAAATCCAATCGCGGGAGCTGGGTGGCCTTCAAAGCTACACCGCTAGCAACAATGTAGCAAGTTCCACAGTAACTGACAATGCGAAGCGGGACCAAGTAGACAGACAAAGAAATGCCCTTATGAATGGTATGTATCCCCTCCTGGCCGAGGGATTACCTAAGGCTACTCCGGAAATACCAAAAGACTTGCCACCCCCATTGTTTCCAATAAAAGTACATCCTAAGGGGCATCCTAGAACCGCAGAAGATGTTTTTCTTTCCTCATATTTAGATGACGCAGCTCCCGAGTATGCTAATCCCGCCCACATAGACCGCCTGCCAGGGAGGTTCAACGCCAAGATCCAGTATCTGTATCTCTACAGCAACAAATCCTGACACAAGTTCCGGCAAGCACATCTGTTTCTACATCTGTCCCTACAGCTACTTCTATAGCTGTGTCCACACCTATAGTTGCTGTATCGCGTTCAACGAATCCTTTCACGCCCGATACCCCAGACGGGGCTACGGGAGGTGCTACCAACATTTTTTCTACGCCACCCAGAATAAATAAACTTACCTTTCAAGAGTCAGCACATTCACGTACCCCCAAACTCATAAATGCCCGTACGCTTAAGGAACTTCTTGTAGATTGTAGATATGACCCTGTGCCCGGCAAAGAGGACGAAATGATCATGGCATCATTACGTATCAGACGAGCCGCGGTGTATTTAGGGAAGATACCAGGAATGACTGCGCATCTAGATAATATATATCATTTTGTCCAAACAGGGCGAGATTCAGAATGTATTAACAGAGCTATGGAATACCAGAAAGTGGAAATACAGGGGGAACTGTTACGTTTCCTCATAAATTGTGTGATCAGAAATCAAGACCGACCGGGGGTAGACCCGGAAGCAATGCAAATTCTTACCAGATGGAGCCAGAATATATCAGAAGGGAGACATGATAAGCAAAACTGTATAATAGCCATGTGCCGAAAGATCCGTAAAGAAATAGAACGCCTACACGAAGAAAGATTAGCGGTAGACCAGTTCGAACAAAGCAAGGAGGAAGGATCAGGACTGCCCACAGGACAGTCAGACACCATAGCCTATGTAGGTAGAGGAAGATCTTGTAATAGTACCAGATGTCTTATTGACCCGGTGCGTCCGATATGTCCAGATAATAACAGGAATTTCCAAACACCTATAATAAATATAAGGTCCCCCGAGCATTCGTTCCAAGCCGCTGACAAATTACTCCGAGAACGAAGGGGTTATCATTTTCTCGATTCTATGGATGAACAAGAATTAGCCAGGTCAGCCGTTCATTGGGTTGACAGTCCAGGAAAGTATGGTGATGATACAGTAGCACACACATTTTTGAATCTCACCCCAGATGAACAGCGTTTAGCTGGGATTTATATGATTCAACAACTCCTTATACTATATCAGAGTCAGCATTCAGATCCTGGTCCCTTGCCTGATATATTGACTGAATTACTCATGAATAGATGGAGAGGTTCAGGTACTAAGTTAATTAAAGAAATATTAGAATCAAGAAAGCAGTACATTCTTTTTGTATGCCCAGAACATGTCTCATTGCCCATCAAGGAAAGAACCACGTATTACATGGACAGACAGAATCCCTTACGGGAAGTACACCCAATAAAAGGCGAGGACAATGAGTTTAAACGCGTATTTGTATATACGCCCATATCGAAAATAGAATTGTTACAAATGAAGAAAGTGGTACCCAGTCATGACAAAGACCCAGCGGGTTTCCACCGAGAAATTAAAGACATGTTACTCATGGGAGAGTATACCTATCCCGACATTATGACAATATTAAAAGTATTGATGCCTGCTGGCATTTATGAAAAACTCAAGGAAAAAGAGTGGGAGGTGGGAGACCAAAAGATAGAATGGTCAGTACTAGAAGCAGAAGAAAAGGCCCGAACTGCAGGAGCAGGACTTGGGGATAAAACTAAAGCACTACCAGGTTTACTAGTACAGGTACTGCCACGTTTATTAACTACGAAAAAGGAAGATTGGGGTACAATTTCAGCTTGTAAACAAAAGCAAGATGAAGACACTAGTGATTTCTATGCCCGATTTGAAAAATGTTTTGGTATAAATAGTGGCATAAAAGCAAGTAGCGAATCATACCCACATCTGTTTGTGACAAAATTGGTTGAAAATTCCTTGCCTCAAGTGAAGAATAGAGTATTAAAATTCGAGAGTACCTGGCAGGGTAACACCCCATCACAAATGTTGCAAATGTTACAGTACCATCACAATAGAATTAGAGAGGAACAAGAACATGAACAAAGACGCATGAAAGACACAAAAATGAAAATGCTAGTCTCCCAGACAGTTCCAGCTGAAGGACATAAAAAGGGTACAACACATTCCGGTGATTCAGCAGGTCCTGTAAAAGGGACATGCAACTATTGTAAACAGCCAGGTCATTACATACACGATTGCCCAGTCCTGAAGCGTAATATCGCCACAGGTAAAACACAAGAAAGACCACGGCCACTTAGACAGGATCAGAATGAACAAGGAGCCCCGCAGCATGCACAGTCCATGCCAGCTCCACCACAGTCTATACAGTTTGTGCCAGCTGCACCAGCGCTGCCTGTTGCCGCCACACAAACCACGACACGACAGCTGTACCAGACCGCACAGTACGACTATCCTGATTATCAACGATACGCATGAACCAGCCTAGAGAGGGAAGTTGACTTACCCCTTATCGAGGTCCCTGTAGACCAAGAAGGACCTTATGTACATAGTGAATTATTAGGCCAAGATAGAAAATTTTTACTTGATACAGGGGCAAGTCGAACAACCATAAAACGTAGTGAAGTTCCAGGGGCACCCCTCTCAGGCTCACAGAATATTTCCCTTGGTTTTTCAGGAAAACCTATTGTTAATGAAGTGTCACAGCCTCTTCCACTTACGATAGGACCTTTGACCCGAACTACAGATTTATTGCTTACTAAATCATGTCCAGAAAACTTGTTAGGTATAAAAACACTGAAAGCTCTAGGAGCTATAATATGTTGTTCTCCGGAAGGAGTAAGATTGTTTTTACGTGATTTTAAAGGTCACTATGTGTCTAGAGACATGGATCCTCGACTGCAGACTTTGCCTACACATCTATGGGCACAAGGCCCTACTGATGTTGGTTGCATGAATATTACACCATATCGAGTTACACTAAAGGCAGGAGTGGTGCTACCACGAATGCGACAATACAAGTTACCACCAGATGCTGTAGTGGCTTTACTGCAAATCATTGACGAGCTCATTGCCCAAGGAGTGGTTGTGGAAACAGACTCCAATGTATGTAATTCCCCGGTAATTCCGATTCTTAAACGAACAGATCCTAAGGCCCCGCCAGTATATCGATTGGTTATTGATCTGCGCGAATTAAACAAATGCATTGTGCCACAATTCCCTGTGGTCCCAGATATCTCGTCATTACTGACAGCTATTGATTCCGAAGCAACGTTCTTTACTGTAATTGATCTCAAGAATGCCTTTTTCAGCGTCCCAATAGATCCGGAAAGCCAATACTTGTTCGGATTTAGTTTAAATGGACGTAGCTTTAAATTCTCACGCGCACCTCAAGGATTTACAGAAAGCCCCAGCATCTATAGCCAAGCACTGAAACGAGAACTTGACAGTATCCACATGCCAGTTAACACTGCTCTGCTTCAATATGTCGATGATCTGCTGATCACCGCTAGAAGCGAACCCGAATGTGAGAAAGCATCACTGACAGTTTTACAATTTCTAGCCGAAAAGGGGCACAAGGTGTCCCCTTCTAAGCTGCAATTCTGTGTCCAGCGAGTTGTTTATCTTGGACACTCGCTGTCCAAGGAGGGAAGGCAGCTTACACCCGACCGCATTCAGTTAATAGCTAACATGCCAATACCCAAGACACAAAAGGAGGTGCGGGCTTTCATAGGCCTCACTTCATATTGTAGGCAATGGATCCCTCAGTACGCATTCCTAGCAAAACCACTCATTCAATTGACAACACAGGAGGCAGCCACATCGACTGTTCTCCCTTGGACTCAGGAACATACACAAGCTTTTGAAAGCTTAAAGAAAGCTTTATGTCAAGCACCTGTTTTAGCAACACCATGTTACAATAAACAGTTTACACTCTTTGTTACAGAGCGCGAAGGTACTGCCTTGTCAGTACTCACACAGGAACAAGCAGGATCACACAAACCATGTGCTTATTTTTCTAGTACATTAGATCCAGTAGCTCAGGCTTTGCCTGCGTGCCTAAAATCAGTGGCAGCAACAGCTTTAGCAATCAGACAAAGCGATGCCATAGTGTTAGGACATCCATTGACAGTTCAAGTACCACATGCAGTAGAGGTTCTTGTGAATAGAACGCAAACACAACACTTGACTATAGCGCGACTTACAGGGTATGAATTAACATTGTTTCAGCCACATATAGAAATCAGACGTTGTAACACATTGAATCCTGCCACACTTTTACCTGTAAACGGAACAGACCCACTAGCCCATGACTGTATTGAAGTTATTACAATCACGACGAAACCCAGACAAGACTTAACCGATGTCCCATTGTCAGACCCAGACCTGACGTTGTATGTAGATGGTTCATGTATGAGAACAAGTACAGGAGAGTTAGTGGCCGCTTACGCCGTCACAACAGATACTGAAATCATTGAAACAAATTGCATAAATACCTTGTCAGCTCAAGCCGCAGAGCTCATCGCTCTGACACGAGCCTGTATTCAAGCCACAAATAAAAAAGTCAACATATACACTGATTCACGTTATGCATTCGGAGTTGTACATGACTTCGGCGTGCTGTGGCGAGAGAGAGGTTATTTAACTTCTCACGGTGCCCACATTCAGCACGGACCCCTCATCCATGCCTTATTAGAGGCAATACATCTACCAACTGCAATATCAATTATGAAATGTAAAGCTCATACGAAAGTTACTGATATCATTTCTCAAGGCAATGATCTAGCCGACAGAACAGCTAAACAGACTGCTCAAACTCAAACATCCGACATGACAAAGACAATAGTCCCGACGCCAACACATTGTATGACGATTAAAGATCCTACTCTTGACGTAATTGATATACAGACACATGCTACACCAGACGAAATAAAGAAATGGACTGAATTAGGAGGGATCCAAACGGATCAAGGATGGATGATGAAGGAAAAGTCTGTGTGGTTCCTTCCTGATTCAATGGTCCAGGTTATAATTAACACTGTACATAGTCCAGCACATCTAGGAGAAAAAGCTATGCTAGATAGCATTCAACACATTTGGTTCAATAAACATTTACGAGCAGCAGCTAAACAAAAAGTTCGTACCTGTATGATCTGTTGTCAGTTCAACCCAGGAAAAAGCGTTCCCGTAGAACAGGGTGGATTTCAGCCTCCTGATCACCCTTTTGAAGTCCTCCAGATGGATTATATCCAGATGGAACGATGTCGAGGATTCAAATATGTTCTCGTAGTTGTCTGTGCTCTTTCCCGTTGGACGGAGGCATACCCGGTTTCAGATTACACTGCCCCGACTACTGCCAAACAGTTGGTTCGAGAATTCTTCCCACGATACGGTTTACCACGTGTTGTCTACTCAGATAACGGCCAGCCGTTCTCATCCGAATTAATGAAACACGTTTCACTTTTGTTAGGCTATCAGTGGAAATTTCACTGTGTCCGACACCCCGAGGCAGCAGGTCTCGTAGAAAGACATAATCAGACCCTGAAAATTAGATTGTCCAAAATATGCAGAGAGAAAGGTGTCGACTGGGTAGTAGCGTTACCAGTTGCACTCTTTTACATGAGAATGGTAGCACACTCTCGAACAGGGCTATCCCCGTATGAGGTGATCTTTGGCAGACCACCAAATATGTGGGGGACGCCTATATCACGCAAATTAACTGATATTGACTGTAATATGCTGACAGATTACTTGGCTTCCTTGATGTCTGCACTACAATCTTGTCGTTCACAGGTAGCTGCAGCTTTTCCTGACAACACTGAGGTGAAACCCCATGACGTAGTTCCGGGAGACCTGGTCCTGGTGAGGAACTTTGATCGAAAGACTCAACTGGAACCTAGGTGGAAGTCACCGCAGCTGGTCTTGCTCACCACAAGGACAGCCGTGAAGATCGAGGGCAGGAAAGGCTGGATTCATTCAAGTCATATCAAGAAATTTCATGGACTACCATCGGATGTGAATACCACACCTCGTGTGTCTTCCCCCATTGACTCAAAACTTCCTTTTGTTGAAAAGAGTAATTCCGAACTTTATAAACTAAAACTCAGGTCTAATCAGTCAAGCAATTTGATTGTTTAAGTCCTCTCCAAGGTGAAGCGGTTGAATTGTCTCTGACATGTATCCCTTAGACCTGAATAGAGAACACACCCGAAAAATGTTGAAACGACATGCGTACTGTAAATCACTGCGTAGTCATTGCACAGTGACATTATTAATTTTGTTTTTCTTAAGTCTTTTAATAATTACTGCAAGTATATTGTTGCACATATATTATCCTATTTCTAGACATGTTTATAATATTACTGCTGAACATTCTTTTAGTGAATTCCCTCCGCTTGAGTTGTCTTATAGATTTGCGCTGCGCAATAACACGTTTATTAGTATGTTACATCATTCCCATCAGGTTAGCAATGCTACAAATTGTTGGATATGTGGCCGACTCCCTCCCTATCAGAATTATAAAGGGATTCTACCTCTCTTTCCATACCCGTTCACACACAACGGCTCCTGTGGAGCATGGTTTAGTTTAATTAATTCCCTAGATTCGAATTCTGCAGTTTATCAAGATAACTGGGTATGGGGAAATTTGAACTTAGTTTTACTTAAAGTCTGCTACCCTAACAAGGAGGGACTTCCCAAGAGAACAGGAACTGATCTAGAAAATGAAGTGTATGGATTAGGTAATTTTACACTTAATCTTATGATCCTAAATGTCGAATCCGAAGCTACTCCAATTTTGCCCGCTATGTCAATATTTCCAGTAAAAGGTGAATTGTGTGTAAGAAAGAATGGTTCCATACATATGGGCCATAGTAGATGCACCACTGTAGTAGAATTTAGTGATCAGGGCAAGTCTGCATTTAGAGCTTCCCGCCATTCCTATTTCATATGTGGTCAGACGGCATATGTACGTTTGCCTCTAGATTGGAATGGTACTTGCTACATTGGATTCCTTTTGCCACCTGTTTTCCTAGCTCCTCCTGATTATCACAGAAATACTCATTTAGTATATAATAGAGTAAGGAGAGATCTCCCAATAGTCGATTACACTGAAACAGCATGGGAAAAATACACAGATTTCAATAAAGGTCTCTTTCCCTATATAGGTACAGTTACTAATAGTAAGCTGATACGTAGATTAACTAGAACCCTTGAAGCAGTAGTGAACGAAACTATTGCCGCCTTAGGCAATTTAACAGAAGAGCAGTCTGCTATGCGGATTGTTGTGCTTCAAAATCGTCTTGTCCTTGACGTCATCCTGGCCGATAGGGGCGGAGCCTGTAGGGTCATCGGATCAAGCTGTTGCATTTTCATACCAGAAAATTCGCCATCTGTATATAAAGCCATAACTCGCCTTCACAAGATCGTAAGCCAGATACACCAGAACCCAGGCACCTGGACTTGGTCCGGTTGGTTTTGGAGTGTATTATCTACCTTTGGATGGAAGGTCCTATCCTTCCTAGGTATTGGCCTTCTCATACTATTCAGTTGCTGTCTATGTCTACAATGTGGACCAGCGATCTGTGGTCTGTGTGCCACATCGTGTATTCCACCACCAAGATTTCATTCATCACGGAAGAAGAAAGAAGAACAAATGATGTTATATGAACAGATCAATGGATCAATGAAGATTGATATCTCTTAACGGGCAAGTAGGGGACAAGGAGGGAATGTGGAAATATGGATTTTTCTGATCAGTTATGTCCCCTATCTTGGACCCCAACGGTTTCATGTATGAATCACAAGTACATGTATGTTCCCTCCAGTTCCAGCTATGAAGACGCAAACACACGTGCGTCCACCGTCAACATGTCCTCTTTTAGATCCGCCATGAATAGGCCGGATATTCCATTCCTAAGTATGAAAGGCCTCCGGCTTTATATGGTTCACTTATGCAATTTTACAGTCCAGGCAAGTAGGCCCTGATTCTGTCATCAAACTCTTCTTGCCTTCTGCCTCTGAAAGCTCCAGTCTGAGCCTGCATCTGTGACCATGAACCTTGTCTCATTGCCTGCGCGGCTCACGAAGCCTGACATCAGACTGTTGCCTGCCAAAAACTGTATTTCACCTTCGAAATTATCTGCTCCGTTCCCTGCCCAATGCATTCCTGTCTAGTAGTTTAAGTAAACATTCTTCCAGCTACCGAGCCAAGGCCCGGCTCCTCTGTCTTTATGCAAGTAATTCATAGCCCTATTACTATGGAAGATTTCCGCCCTCGCATCCAGTGTAGACACTTAGACGCTTGTACACGCACTAACAGTCAGTATAGTCAGTATAGAATAAGATTCTACTCTAAGAGACCTCTCTTTTGGATAACATAGTTCTTTAAACATAGGATGTTAGATATGATTTGGGATTAGGTTGACTTGACCCTCCAGACTTCTGTCGCCACATGTAGAGCTAAATGTCAAGTCCCCTTCACCCCCTAGTTGCACGTCAATCACACGTCATGCTGCTGCGCGCGCATTTCTGCCAAGTATTTCTGCTGACATTGCGAAATTCTTTCATGGAACCACCCTATTATGACATCACATCTGATGACGTTCTTTAATCACACCCAGTTACGCCTATTTTTGCTACGCATGAATATATTATCCACACTATCAATTGTTACGCCTCTTGTATTTGCTTCACTGTAATGCCTATTGTATAAAAGTGATTAATTATCAATAATGTATGTACTTCACTTCCTGAACCTTCGTGGTGACGGAACTTGGAGCAACCGATTCGAATCGACCATTGGAATAAAGCCCATTCCGAACCTCTAATACCACGGATTCTGCCTCTTATTTACTGAGCTATTTTATTATGTTTCTGTATCAAATTAAGTCCCGGTAATTAAATTATTTACCACATCCCTTTCTCCCTCCCTCTGTCAGCCTCCTCCCTCTGTCCGTCTCCCTTTCTCCCTCCCTCTGTCAGCCTCCTCCCTCTGTCCGTCTCCCTCTGTCTCCCTTTCTCCCTCCCTCTATCAGCCTCCTCCCTCTGTCCGTCTCCCTTTCTCCCTCCCTCTATCAGCCTCCTCCCTCTGTCCGTCTCCCTTTCTCCCTCCCTCTATCAGCCTCCTCCCTCTGTCCGTCTCCCTCTGTCTCCCTTTCTCCCTCCCTCTATCAGCCTCCTCCCTCTGTGCGTCTCCCTCTGTCTCCCCTTCTCCCTCCCTCTGTCTGTCTCCCTGTGTCCACCTCTGTCTGTGTCCCTCTCTCTGCCCCTCTCCCTCCCTCTGTGTGTCACCCTCTGTCACCTCAGCCCAGCTTCCTGGGCACACACAGTTTGCAGGTCTTTCAAAGGCCATTGGCTTGTTCATGTGGGTTTGTTTCTTCTCTGCGGGCACCCATTGGGCAGAGTGTCTGAGTCTGCGCTGCTGCTGTGGCGGTGTGCGCTGACACTCTTTCAGTGTGCTGCGTCTTCATTGGCTGCTGTTATGTGCAAATTGTGCCTTCATACCCATGTCGTCCTGCAACGCGGCCACCATTAGTAGGCAAAACAGTACTGTGTGGGGACACACTGTTTGTATGGCTGTGCCCTTAGCCATATGGGCTGAGGGCATTGTTGTGTGCTTCAGAGTAGCTCTATGTTGGTTTTGAGGCCCACCCTCCCGGCATCAGGGACATCCTGTCTTGTGTTGGTGTTTTGTGTGGCCTGTGACTTGGCATGGCCTTGCTTGGGGCATGGGGCATGGAGGCGCTAGTGGCATGTGTGTGTTTTTGGAGTGTGGTTGTGTCTGGTGCTGGCTTTGGGGGGGTTGCGTGCATGATTGGTATTTGGGTTGTATATGGCGTTCCCCCCATTTGTGTACTCACCAGGCTCTCGGACTCCTTCTACTCCGTCTACTCCCACCAGCGGCAGCGTGGCCATCACCTTCTCCTCCCAGGGATGGTAGTGTACCGGTCTGCAGGCCGGACCTCCTCCAGTGATGTTGGCCTGGTTGTGGTCGTCTGTCATTTTTCTCTTGACCGTCCTCCGCAGATCGTACCACCTGGCTTGGCACTCATGCCTGGTCCTTCTGGTGGCCCCAACAGCATTTACGGAATTGACTATTCTCTCCCACATGGCAGTTTTTTCTGATATGCTGGTCCGTCTGACCAATGTTCCGAAGAGCTGTGGCTCGACTCTGATGATTTAGTCGACAAGGGACTCCAGCTCGTCCTTTGTGAACTTTGGATTCTTGTTGGTGGGCATGGTGTGGGGTGTGGGTGGTTGTGGGGGTGGGGGTGGGGGTGTGGATGGGTGTGGGGGTGGATGGTTGTGGGTGTGCAGGTGTGTGTGTGTGAATGTGATGAGGGTGTGTTTGTGATGGTGGTTGTGTGAAGGAGTGCAAGTGTAAGGTGTATTGATGGTTGAAGTATGGTGCAGTGCGTTGTCTCTGGGGTCTGGCAGCAGTGGATCTGTTGCAAAGGATCATGGTTTGTGTGTGTTGGGCCTTTTTATTGGTCCATTTGTGGGTGTGGCTGTGTTTGAACTTTGGGGTGGGTGTGTTATAAGGAGTGGTAGTGGTTTGGGCCTCTGTTTCTCTGTTTGTCAGTTGCAGGTCAGTGTATAGGATGTATTTGGCCTTGTTGGATATGTTTTGTGGTGTTGTGTGCCTCGGATTGACTGTCCTTGTGTTTTTTTGGTTAGTTCTGGTTCAGTAGGAGTGTTTTTAGCCGGTGCGTACATGGGCCATGTTGTTGTACAGTGCTGTCCTTTGCTATGGCTTAGTACGACTCGTACATGCCCGATGTTGGGTGAGGGTGCTGGTGTGGGGGCCTGGGGTAGGGTGCGTACGTACACGGGCAGGGTGTTGGTCCGCACTGTCCATCGGTGGTGGTGTTTCGCACGGTACATACAAGGGGGGCTGGGTGTAGGGTCCGTACATACACGGGTGGGGGTACGGTCCGTACATACACTGGTGGGGTGGGGGTACGGTCCGTACATGCACGGGTGGGGTGTTGGTATGCTCCATTCATACACGGGTGGGGGTACGGTCCGTACATACACGGGTGGGGTGGGGGTATGCTCCATTCATACACGGGTGGGGGTACGGTCCGTACATACACGGGTGGGGGTACGGTCCGTACATACACTGGTGGGGTGGGGGTACGGTCCGTACATACACAGGTGGGGTGTTGGTACGCTCCATTCATACACGGGTGGGGGTACGGTCCGTACATACACTGGTGGGGTGTTGGTACGCTCCATTCATACACGGGTGGGGGTACGGTCTGTACATACACGGGTGGGGTGGAGGTACAGTCCGTACATACACTGGTGGGGTGGGGGTACGGTCCGTACATACACGGGTGGGGTGTTGGTACGCTCCATTCATACATGGGTGGGGGTACGGTCCGTACATACACTGGTGGGGTGTTGGTACGCTCCATTCATACACGGGTGGGGGGTACGGTCTGTACATACACGGGTGGGGTGGGGGTACGGTCCGTACATACACTGGTGGGGTGGGGGTACGGTCCGTACATACACGGGTGGGGTGGGGGTACGGTCCGTACATACACGGGTGGGGGTACAGTCCGTACATACACGGGTGGGGTGGAGGTACGGTCCGTACATACACAGGTGGGGTGGGGGTACGGTCCGTACATACACGGGTGGGGTGTTGGTACGCTCCATTCATACACGGGTGGGGGTACGGTCCGTACATACACTGGTGGGGTGTTGGTACGCTCCATTCATACACGGGTGGGGGGTACGGTCCGTACATACACGGGTGGGGTGGGGGTACGGTCCGTACATACACGGGTGGGGTGGGGGTACGGTCCGTACATACACGGGTGGGGTGGGGGTACGGTCCGTACATACACTGGTGGGGTGGGGGTACGGTCCGTACATACACGGGTGGGGTGGGGGTACGGTTCGTACATATACGGGTGGAGTGGGGGTACGGTCCGTACATACACTGGTGGGGTGGGGGTACGGTCCGTACATACACAGGTGGGGTGTTGGTACGCTCCATTCATACACAGGTGGGGGTACGGTCCGTACATACACTGGTGGGGTGTTGGTACGCTCCATTCATACACGGGTGGGGGTACGGTCCGTACATACACGGGTGGGGTGGGGGTACGGTCCGTACATACACGGGTGGGGTGGGGTGGGGGTACGGTCTGTACATACACGGGTGGGGGTACGGTCCGTACATACACGGGTGGGGTGGGGGTACGGTCCGTACATACACGGGTGGGGGTGCGGTCCGTACATACACAGGTGGGGAGTTGGTACGCTCCATGCATACACTGGTGGGGGTTCGGCGCGTAGATCCGCGGCCGGGGGGCATTTTGCCTGTTCATGCGGGGTCTGTGGTGGGGTGTTCGGCGCGTATGCGGGCACGTGTCTCCATGCTTGCTATGGGAGTTCGGTCCGTACAGGGTTTTTTCCATACAGTTGTGAAATCGAAAGGACGGGAGTGATCATACTTGCGCGGTCGGACTTCATTTTTCCGATTCGTACGGTAAATCGTCCGGGGATGTGTCGGACACAATTTCCGACCCGAGGACGTGTGGGGGACTTTTCTGGATGTGATTCGTATGGAGTTTTTCCCATGCGAATCGTACTTGGCAGTTTGTACGCTACTTGTACGATTCGGACGGTAAAAAGTCCAGATTCAAATCGGACGGGGGAAATTTTTCCAGGATCCGAATCGGCACCAAAATCTTGTATTTTCCAGGGAATCCAACATACCTCTTTCCCCCCCAAACCTGCGATATTCGTTTCCTGACGTTCTTCCACCACCATCAACCTCTTTGACATGCACATCAACCAGTTTGACTAATCTGCTTTTATTCCATCTAAACCCATCACATAACTCAACATAATTCCTTCTGACTCTTTTTACAACCTTGGTATTGGAGAACATAGATTTGCCTTTCACTCACACACCACGGCAATTTAACCTTCAATTTAACCTTCACCCTTTGACCACATTCCACATCCAAATTTATGCCCCTACACCTCCCATCAAAATAATTCTTATACCTTGTTTGGTTTTCACTCATCTTTTTACGAAGAGATTCTATATCAACATTCAAACTTCCTTGATCTGGTCCCATCGAAACTGCCAACTTTGGCTTCCTATTCCTTAATAATTCAAAAGGCGACAATCCCGGGGTGCAATATACGCTTCTTCCATAAAGCCACATCATCTGATTGACATGATCAACAACACTTTTACCCTTAGCAACAGCCATCTGTATGCTGTCCTTTATAATCCTGTTGACTCTCTCCACAAGACCATTAGGTTTTGAGTTGTTCACCGCAGTCTTGCAATGCCGAATATTCCTCTGGCTAAAATATGCTTCCACATATTTGGAACAAACCTGAGAGCCATTGTCCGATACAACTTCGTCAGGGTATCCTTTACGAATAAACCTTTTCTCCATAAATTGTACAACTGATTTGCTCGTGACAATCCCCCCAAATTCTACTTCAAACAATTTTGAATAATAATCTACCATGACACTGACAAATCTACTGCAATTACCCAATACATCGATGGGACCTATAACATCCATTGCCATTTTTGATCAAGCCCTCTCAGGATATTTAACTTGATAAAGGGGTTGGGCACAGGTTTTCAAACTTTTATCACTACTGGCGCACAATTCACAATCCTTGACTACAATTTCAACATCTTTTTCCATGCCTGGCCACCAAAACAATTCTCTTAACCTGCTTTTGGTTGTACTCCTGCCCAGATTCCATTGGTGACCACACTTTACAACCTTATTCTTTAATGAAAATGGGAAGAATAAGCTTACCGCCTATTATCACACCCCACTCATCTGTACATAATACATGTTTCATATGTTCATATTTGCATGCATCTGATATATTAGAAGGCCAGCCCCCCGATGTACTTAAACAACTTTGTCAACTCTTCATCGCCACTTAAAGCATCCAACCATTCCTTTGTAGTGACAAATTGTTCGTCAAAACACTCCACAACTGCCACCCATCCAAATTCTTGTAAGTCATCTCCAGAATGTAATTCATATTACAGCATGGTCTTGCATCTGGATAAAACATCAGCAAAAACATTGTTTGATCCTGATATAAAATGTATGGTGAAGTTGTATCCTTGTAAATTTGTCACCCATCTGGCAATTTTCAGAGACACAATTCCTGACCCATCGGTGGAAAAACATTAATGAGGTGTTTGTGATCAGTCTTGATTACAAACTGTATGCCCCATATAAATATCCTGAAATGCCTGGTAGCCCAGAAAACTGAAATAGCTTCCCTCTCAATTACAGATTATCATTTTTCTGCATTAGACAATGTACATGAAGCATATGCAATGACCACTTCTTCACCATTTTATATTTGTGATAACACCGCACTTAGACCAAAAGCGCTAGCATCAGTTGATAATATAGTTTTACATGATATGTTAAAACTACTCAAATATAGGCGTGGCTTCGAGCGTCAAGATGGCGGTTGCACCTTAGGTGTGCTCCGGAAACCTCCGTCATCGGCTCGGCCATCCGCTGCCATCGGGACCGCCTGGCACCCTGCAATGCATACCTGGATGCCTGAGGGCCTTTGAAGTTCCTTATGAGCCATTGGGCGCTGCTGTTTGAGCGAGGCGGGCCGCTCTGGCCTTCCGACATGACGCGAGAAATCCTTAAGATGGCGGCTGCAGCCGCGCAGGGACCCGGTTCATTGCCGGTCCGCAGTCCGTGACCGGCCCTGCTTGCCTGTGGCGGGAGCTCCTGCTGTGGCCTCTGTGGAGGGCTCCCCTCCATCTGGATCAGACTGCCGCCCCCCCCCCCCGTGTGACCCGCCAGCCCCGAGCCTGCTGCCCCACATAGCCGGAGGGAGACGTGGACGTCCGGCACTGCCGTCCTGGACTGGTTGGCTCTCCCAAGGCGGGATCGAGGTGGCTGAGGCACCGCGGCCCCACGAGCTGCTTCCATGCTCGTGGGCCACCTGTAACGCTCCTGTGGACCCTGCTGGATCCTCCTGCTGCCCGAGGCCTGGCCTGCTGCGCCCAGTGCTGTTGGACCCCTCCTAAGGTGCGGAGCACTGCCGGTGAGCCTCTGCTTGCCCAGCCTGGCAGTGTCAGCGCCGCGGGCCCTCATCAGCATTGCGTGTGGTGGGCCGTGGGGGTCTCTTGTTGCCCTTGGACTCCAGCCAATTTTGCCGATGCCGCAGGCCCTGTGTGGATGCGGCCTGCTGGGGGGTGATCCCCTGTTACTCCTGGGGCTCCGGTCTGTGCTGGCTGGGCGGCAGCGCCCTCCTACTGCCCCCTTGAGACCCAGTCGGGGGTCGGTGGCGTGGTGGGCCTACATCTGCTGAGCCGCTTGTTGAGGAGGCGGCCTTTTGTATACACCGAGGGCCACATGATCATCGCCAGTGCTGCAGACTTCCACCGGTGGGGCGGCCTTCTAGGCGTGGTGTTCTCCGGTCGCCTCTGGGTTCTGGAGGGACGTCGCTGATGCCAAAGGCCTCCGTCAGAATCCGCGTGGGGAAGGCCAGCCTGTGCACCTGCTGTGTCATGCGACCGGGGCCGCTGCTGTGGGCTCTGCCAGTCCTCGTCTGCTGGAGGGTGCGCTCCTGTGAACCGGCCTGCAGGTAAGGAGTGGGGGGTGCAGTGGTGTCTGGTCCTGGGGTGTGGGTTCTGCTGTCTACCGGGCAGCAGGTGGGGTTAGGGGAGCCCTGATTTGTGTGGCTCCTCCCCCCCCACCCCTTCCCCCGCTCCCCGCTCCTGGCATGCCATCTAGGACTTCATGGCAGGGTGACAGCGTTGACTGATGGGCTTCTCCTCTCGGCCGCCATTTCGGGTAGCAGTGTCCCTCTAAGGGAGGTGAACGGCAGTCTGGTGGATCCCTGGGAGCTTTGGCTGTAGTCACGAGACACGGGACTTGAGGGACCTCCAGTCTTTTCCCTGGGCCACCAGCATACTCCCGGGGACAACTGCCCGCATCGACCCTCCAGTCAGGGATCTACTGCCCTTCTTGGATCTCCTCGTTGGCTGTGAGTTTGCCCTGGCGGACCGGAGGGGGACCAGCATACGGCCCTTGTCTACGACTCTTTTCCTTTCTCCCCCTTCGCAGGCCGCACCTCTAGTGCAGCAGCTTGGGCCGTCCGGGGTCTTTGCGCCAGCCGCTCATACCTGATGGCTCCCTAGCTCGCCTCTGTTGCTTTGTCGACTTCCTATTGTGGGGGCCAGTTGGGGGGTCTTTGGGGAACCCGCACCTCCTAGGGGGCGATCATGGGTAGAACAGACAGATCGGCAAGGGTCCCCGCCACCCAGACAAAAATGGACCGCTTTACCACCACGGACGTGGGGGCGACTGGGGGAGCAGCTTAGCAGGGGGCTCCTCCGTCCGCGGACCTGGCCACCATCCTTCAGGCCATCCACGCATCCCAGACCTCCGTGGAGGGCAAAATCGCAGAAGTGAGAGCGGACAAGACTTTCATCAGGCAGGACCTCCGTAACGCGAATGCCCGGATTAAAGATACTGAGACCAGGATCTCCACTGTGGAGGACGACGTGCAGCAACTCAAGGGGCAGGTGGCTTGTCTTCAGTCCCACACTCAGGAGTTGCATCTTCGGGCGGAGGATGCCGAAAACAGGGCCCGACGCAACAACCTCCGCCTGGTGGGCTTTCCGGAGGGAGTGGAGCAGGGTCGCACGGTGGAATTCCTGGAGAAGTGGCTGAGGTCATGGGTCCCCGGGGACTCTCTAGCCACTTGGTTTGCGATTGAGCAGGCCCACTGGTCCCTGGCCCCCAAACCAAATCCGGGTGCACCTCCCCGCCCAATCAGAATGCGGGTTCTTAATTTCAAAGATCGAGATGCCATCTTGTCTGAAACCCGCAAGCAGCAGTGGCTCCTCCATGAAAATTGTGTCATCATGATCTTCCCCGACTACACCCATGAGGTCCAGGGCCAGCGTCGCTCTTTTGGAGAAGTTAAACAAAAATTGAGGGCACTTAACATTCAGTATCGGCTCCTCTTTCCGGCTCCCCTGCAAGTAGTGTTCACAAATAAAACATTGTTTTTTGACAGCCCGACGGAGGCTTGGACCTGGGCAACGGAGGAGCACCCTCTGCGGGCTGGAGAGTGTGCCCCGGACTGGGGGGGAGCGGAGGGCGGACTTGGCCATCCCGCTCCCTCTGCTCGTCAGCCTCCGCGTAATCGATCCCGCAGGCGCCGCAACCGGAGGCGGGCCTGCTCGGATTTCCCACCAGGCCGCTCACAGCAACCAATCCTGATTGAAGAGGGAGCATGGTCCGGGAGGCGCTCTGGGTCCTCCGGCCGACTGGATGGCGGAGGCGCCTCGCCCCGGTCTCCCGTGATTGACCTCCCAGACACGGACCTCTCACGTAGCCCGATGCTCCTGAAGGACCCTGCCTGAGCCGGTCTCTGCCCGCCGGGCCTTGCTCCGCGGCCGGAGACAGCGCACCGGCTCAGAACAGTTCCTAATTTCCTAATGTTTTCGTATATATGCATCTGAACATGAGGAGGGGTCCTCCACGTTTCCCCAGTCCCAAGTGTTTTAGTTTGGTTGTTCACCCTGTGAATTTGGGTATTGTTCTAATGGGAGGTCGACAGATGCTTCTGTTCCTGAAGTGTAGGGTGGGGGTATGGGAGGGGATTGGGAAGGTTTTTTCCCGTATGCTGTTATTTTTTTTGCTGCTTTTTGTTTCAGCTAACACGGAATGACACAAACTACCAAAGGGAGGGAAGGGCATGCCCCCGCAGCAAGCAAGTGTATGTGCGCACCACCGCGGAGTCCCAAGCATGTATGCATACCCACATCAATACACATGTCCTAGACCAGGTAACACCGATCATGACCGATAACACTTCACCTAGGGCTTCCCTCCACGTGCTGTCGTGGAATGTCAATGGCCTGTTGGACCGACACAAACGTACGGCGGTCCTAAGGTATGCGCAGCGCCTCCACATAGATATCCTCATGCTCCAGGAAACGCACCTCTTAGGGAACTGCTGCCCCTACTTAGCTCGCTATGGGTACGATAGAGTATGGCCCTCCGGTTTCTCCAGGGGCTCACGAGGGGTGGCCATCATCCTTAGCCGCACCCTGCCCTTCGTCCTCTCCCAAGTGATTCATGATCCTCAGGGCTCATCTGTGACAGTTTGTGGATCGCTGGCTGGCTCTCCCCTCACTCTCATGTCTGTATATGCCCCCCAACAATGCTCGCGTCCACACTTGCAAACACTGCTGCCCTGCTGAATAATATGCCCACTGGCAACATGGTTATTGCGGGTGACTTTAATGCAGTTTTAGCCCCGGCCCTCGACACAACAGGTCCTCCTTCTGCTGCCCGAAAGGCGAGTGCAAAACAGCTGCAGAACTGGTGTGAATCCCTGGGACTCTGCGATGCATGGCGCACATGGCACCCCCGCAGCCCCCAATTCACACACACCTCCGCGGCCCACCACACCCAAGCGCGCATCGATGCGATCTTTGTCCCCGCGCCCGACTGTACTGAGATTCTAGACGTCTGGATTTTGCCTAGAGGCATTTCCGACCACTCTCCAATACTCCTTAGCACAGGGGCCACCCTCCTTCGGCCCGCCAAACATGGAGGATGAACTCCTAGTTTCTCCAAGACAAAGAAGTTAAGAAGGGGGTGGGGAAAGAACTTAAATAATACTTTGCTATTAATGAGGGTTCTGTTGCCTCCCCTGGCACCCTATGGGAGGCAGGGAAGGCGACTATATGGGGTGTTGCTAAAGGGAAGCTTAAGACCCAGAGGCAATCACAGTTGCCTGAGATTTCTTCCAAGGAAGCGGAGGCGCTCCGCTTGGAACAGCTATTATCCACATCAGAGGATGCTGCCCAGGCCCGACAACTTGCCCACATTCGAAATGACATTCGACAACTGTCCCTGGATGCGGCTAAGCGCCTCTGGAGGTCCTCGGTGGCAAGAGTTTATGTTTGGGGGGACAAGAATGGCACGATCCTGCACAGGCTGGCCACATATCCCAGGGTGAATCGTATTATCCCAGAGGTGGTTGACGAGGTTGGAACGGTGCAGCGTGCCCCTGTGGCAATGGCCAATACCTTCGCTGCCTACTATCGGAGGCTGTACACAGAGCTCGCCCCTGAGCTGTCCATCTCAGCTCTCCTCGACCGGGGTAGGGTGCATTTCCCTAGGCTGGATGAGGCTGCTCAGAAAGATTTGGAGCGCCCCATCTCACTGAAAGAAATAGAAGAGGCGATCACCCTGACCTCTTCGGGTAGGACTCCAGGCCCAGATGGCCTTCCTCTGGAATACTATGCGGCATACTGGGACACCCTGGCGCCCCACCTGGCAAACTTATTTCAGGGTTCTGTGGAGAGAGGTTCCTTTCCACGGGCAACGGGCATTGCCACCATCGTGGTGCTCCCGAAATCCCAGCCGCCCTCCCGTAGATGCATAGATTACCGTCCCATCTCCCTTCTAAACACTGAAATTAAGTTATATGCCTCCATTCTGGCCCAGCGATTGAAACCCTACTTAACATTACTGGTACACCCGGACCAATGTGGGTTCATGCCTCAGTGTGGGACCCGCCACTGCCTCCGGAGGCTGCAGCTGGCTCTTGCCCACCGGCACCTGCTTACCCCATACTTAGCGCTCCTCTCCATAGATTTTGAAAAAGCATTTGACTCGGTGGACTGGGCATACCTACAGGACGTGCTGGCCGAGATGGGGTTTGGGCCCCACTTTCGTTCCTTGGTTCGTGTCCTGTACGCTCACCTGAGAGCACGGGTGCTGGTTAACGGGGTACTGTCAGAGGCCTTCCCCATCACCATGGGCACTAGGCAGGGGTGTCCCCTTTCTCCTTTGCTATTCGCCCTGGTGATGGAGCCCTTGGCTTCCCTGGTTCGGGTTGAGGATCGACTCTGCGGATGGGAGTGGCCCAATACTGAAACGAATAAGATTGCATTGGACGCGGACGGCGTCCTGGTCTTCCTGGCGGACTCAGCCTCTTCCGGGCCACACTGCCTTCAGATCTTGCACTCTTTCGAGCAGGCCTCAGGGCTGCGGCTAAATCCCGGGAAATCTGTTCTGGCCCCCCTGCATCTTTCTAGGGAGTGCTTTGATTGGCAGTCCACCATCCCACTTCGGCGACAATCCTTTAAAAACTTGGGGATATGGATTACCCTCCTTCCTGAGCTGGGCTGGTCCCTCAACGTGGCTCCGTTGGTCCAGATTGGTTAAGGAAGACCTCCATAAATGGAAGGCGCTGCCTTTAAACCCCCTGAGGAGGGTGGCCCTGTTTAAAATGATGATCCTCCCCAGATTCCTTTACGTCCTACAGAATACCCCTTTCTGTTTTCCCAGGACTTGGTTCCGGGAGCTAGATAGTCTAATTACCAAATTCCTCTGGAGTGGAGAAAGGGCCCGCGTGGCTCTGTCTGTTTGCCGGATCCCCTCCTACGATGGGGATATGGGGATGACGCACTTCTATCTGTATTTCTTGGCGGTACATCTCTTGGTAGTCCACGACTGGTTCAATGGGGGCTGGTCTGACCCAGCCTACAGGCTTGAACTGGGCGAACTTGGTCTGGCAGACATCCAGGCCATGATGTACGGGGGCCCATTTCATCCCAATTGCCTGATGTAACGCGCTCCGTGCTGCTGGCCTGGCGGGCCTCGCTGCGACATACCAGATGGACATGTAAGCTGACCCAGTGTACTCCCCTCTGGCATGGGGCTTGGCTCCGGGTAGTTAGCGGAATACAGGGGTTTAAAACTTGGGACCTTATTGGTATCTCACAGCTAGGGGACGTATGGGCTAGGGGCCATATGCTGTCCTTCCAGGAGCTCCAAACCCGTTACTCCCTACATTCGTCCCAATTCTATAAATATTTGCAATTGAGACACGCCCTCCATATGCACATTGCGGACGACACAAGGCTGCCCGAATATAGCCCCTCTGAAGCTCACACGATGATGGGCGACTTAGGTAAGGGAGGGGTCTCCCGCATTTATCGCACCCTAGTTAACAACACCCCCACCTCCTTAGATATGTTGAGGGCTCAATGAGTGGGATGGGTGGGCCCCCTTGATGAGGTGGATTGGCGCAATGCCCTCATGGCCCCCAGAACAGTCACCGTCTCTGCCAAACTCAAGCTGATTCAGCTCTATTACCTACATGTTGCATACCTCACTCCCCTGTGCCTTTATCGAGCGGGCTTGCGCCCAGATGCGTCATGCACGAGATACATTCACACCCCGGCTGACTTCCTCTACATGGTTTGGTTGTGCCCCTGCCTGGAGCATTTCTGGGGATCTATTGAGGTGGAGCTAACAGAGGTATTGGGCTGGGAGGTTCCTCATGATCCACGTCACTCATCGTTAGGGATCACTGACGGGCTAGACGGGTCCTGAAACAAAAAGTTATTCTTTAATAAAGCTATGATGGTGGCCAAGTGGGACATAGCGGTGGCTTGGAAAAGCCCCGACCCGCCCAACCTGGGGAGGTGGCGCAGAGGGGTGGACTGGTGCGCGACCCAGGAGAAAACCCTTTACATGGCCAAGGGGTGCACCAAGAAATATCGTAGAGTGTGGGAGAAGTGGCTGGGCAATGTGGAGGGTCCTGATTAACCCGGTCCCCTCTCCAGTATGTGCATGTCTTATGGGGGTCATGATAGTGGGTTTCACTGCTTTTAAGAATGAATTCAAACCAATGATTTCCGTGTATTTGCTAAATTGTTTTATGTGTTTTAAAAACAATAAAAATGTGATTATAAAAAAAACCTACCCAAATATGGTGCATTTGCAACTTTCAATTTAATCGTGTTAAATTATTTTTAACACATTTTATCTCATTCAAACTTGCACGATTTCTTAAGCAAACTCCTCATACATTTTGTCTTATCAGCAAAGTTTTTTACAAACCTGGTGTAAAATTCACTTATACAAACAGTACAAAATCCATGGGTCTAAACAAGTAGCTAAGAAAATGTGTGCTCAAAAGCTACAAAAAGATGGGTGTATGATCTATTCAGACAGCATCACAAACTGCACACCTAAGACCGCCAAAGGGCATTTCCCTTTTTAGGACAAAATCCCTCACTCACCACGAAGGTGACATGCTTCATCATGGGAATTCTCCTCTCCAAGGATAACCTAGTTCCTTGGAGGGCTACAACCCTCTCTACTCGAGAGAGGAGCTCAGGGATGTTTTGAATACCAAATAGGATGTCCTAATTCCTCATGTGAAAAACAAGAGTATGAGTGAAGGCGCAGCGCAAAAAAATACATAAGTGCAAAAAGTGTTGGATAAAACTGGATAAGGGTTGTACAATTGAGCATTTATTCATATAAACCCTTTGCCAGGATTAAAACCAGAGCACCAGCGATATGGATTTAGAACCGCTCCGGTGACAGTGAAAAAAGTGGTCGACATGTTTCAGCCATACTGCCCATGCGTGGGTCAGGCTTTCATCAGGACCTCTACCAGGTACTGCTGCGAACAAAGTGAAAACAAGTGCAACAAAAAAAAGGATACTGAGTATAATTCGTCAATGTATCAACTCACTCCTCAGTCTATCATTTGGACGGAAGAGGAGTATACCAAAAATGCAAAGAAAACTGATTAAATCAAGAAGATGCTAATACATCAAAGAACGGTGTGCCATGTAACTCACTGAATAGAAATAAGTTTTAAATCTCTTACCCGCATGTGCTGGGTATTCAATCCCACCTTAGCCTGGCAGCCGCTCAGGAAGGAGGCACCGCTCTACAAGGGAACGGTGTAAATTGTAATTAACATAGCATGTCCTTCCTCTGCCTATGGGTGAAATCTCACTCCTCTAGAGAACCATGGAGGCATGTATATACACTAAATTACAGGACTAAGAAAGCAACAGGGAACTTGTAAATGTACAAAATGTGAAAAAATCTCATTGATATAAATGATATGACCATGCGTTATATTCAAAATAAAAAAACAATTACTGTAAGTGCCCATAATGAATAAAGGGCTGCCATCATAAAGAGCCTAGATCCCCAAGGTTATCAAGTATGTCAAAGTATACAATGCATAGGATGTTAGTTTAACATCAGATCATTAAATATAAACCACCAGGGTCAGGATGCCAAAGACCATCCTTGCAAAAGAACTTGACCCTTAATGGTTAGAATAGGGAAAGTGTGATGTCCATAGCAGATTAAATCAATTCCCCTGAAATCCTTACTCGGTAAAGAGCAATCGTATTGCTAAAGTCAAATGAGTGTTAAAGCAATTTTATGTCTAGGTCAAAGAAACACGAGGGTGAACAGAAAAAAACCGGATCCCCTCCCATCTCACCTCTCCGTCGGTACTCCGTGCAGTGTAGAGCCGGCGACCGGAGGTAGACTGGAACGGGACCCGCACCCCGGTTAAATAGTGCACAAACAGGAATCAATCACTCACAGCTGAAATGATCACGTGAGGAAAAAGCAACCCTGCGCAGACGTAGAAGACGGTCTGCTAGTGTCCCGCACATGCGCCTATAAGAAATTGACTCGGTAGGAGAAATGAACCGGTCTTGACGGTTTTGCAATGTGATTAGTGTGAAAAAGGTAAAATAAAACGGAGGGCAGTGATACCTATAAAAACGTTATTTCTTGCTAGCGAGATGGAATGCCCGCGCAAGTTCTAAACACTCCACATCCGCGCATGCGCTGTGATCGGAAGAGATACCGCTCCCTAACAAGGCGATCTCTCATCTGACTAACGGTGTATCATATGGCACAACATGCAAAGAAGATATGGCCAAAATGGTTCAAAATAGCACATATAAATCTATACAGCTGGTATAAGTGACCCACAGACAAATACCAAAGAAACGTCAAGCATGAGGTACTTAGTTCATGTTAACCTATTGGCTGCCGCTCTGGTGTCTGGATGTATAGATCTGTGCACCCACCAAAACACTGAGTAAGAAGTTCAAGAAGACCAGTAAATAGTACAACCCATCCAGCAACAACCACTTTATGTACACTAGATGGCACACTAAATACTGACAGGGAGTATCATCAAACAGAGTCTACATGTCACAGTAAATTAAAGGGAAACCCATGGGATCTCGTCATTTAAACCCACACTATCCCTTTTCAATTTGTGAACCCACCATTGTTCGCGTCTGAATAAAAATGTGGTCACGTCTGTGATGTGTGCTGGAATGTACGGTTTTTCTAGTACAGTCAATTTGAGATCTAATGGGTTATGTGAAGCATTCAAGAAATGTGTAGTCAATTTTGTGGATGATTTCCAGGATTCAAGGATTCTGTACTAACAATGAAGATCAATAAATTTAAGAAGGACCTTGCTCGGTTTTCTATGGAAAAAGTTTATCCATATACTAGTGCCGAGTATGTGCCTCCTCAATACAACCGTCAAGGGAAAAGATTTGGATCCAATTATTCTACGTCATCCAGTGATGAATGGTCAAGGGATTCTGAATCCCCTAACCAAGGTTACCCTCCAAACAGAGGCAACAATCGGAGGAGTAGAGGCCAATGGCGAGGTCATCGGGGTGTTTTTGCAACCACCACCTCAATGGTGACCTCCTGGTCCTTATGGATATCCTCCCATTCCACCTCCAGGGCATATTTTTCCTTATCAACCTCAGTCCCAGATTTACCCCGATCAGTCTTTTTTAGGGTATGGCCGAGGAAGATCGCGGGCAAACGTCGGAACCAACAGGCCCAAGTACATTGGTCAGACAATCCACCAGCTCGATCAACCAGGAGCATGACGGAAGCACGGGCAGGAACGAGCCACGAGACGACTTAGTTGTCAATCTCAGTAAGAAGATTTTAACCCCAGACAAACTAGCCCTATTGAATAAAGGATTAGGTTTTGTACCTTCGCATCGGGGTGACTCTTTTGAGGTTAGACAAGAGATGGCTCAATTTTTTAGAAAGATTCGGTTACACGTTTTCTTCAAAGACAAATCTGGGGATGACTCCATCGAAACAGCCATGAATACTGGATTGAGGAATAAATCTACATTCAATCCCCTATCTAACCAAGTACCCCCACAGGTGTTTTTTTTTTTTTTGTTTCAAAAACCTTTATTTCAACTTTCAGCAACCATACAGATATGCGCCTACAACCGCATCGGCCGGCTATAATAGATATTGCATGGAGAATTCAACAATCAGTTACACAGCCAATCTGCCGTCAACCCGGGGCCCGGCGGCGTGTTTGCAGATACCCCTCTGTACGTCAGTGTTATGTAATTCTGGGCAGCCGCAGGTCACAGAGCAATGGAATGTCTCCCCAGGCCCCCTGGGAGCCTGCACTGCCAATATATCCCCATCTTGGGGCGCATCACGTCCACACAATCCACCCCGGATCACCTCAGTACCAGTCACTCTGGGCCATCAAGCAGAGCATCTCGTCACCCACAGCAACCCTCATCTCTTCACCACCACGTCCATTCCAGCCTCAATTGTCCCCGTCAGTGGAGCTAGTCAGCGCCGCTAGATACGCTCGAAATGGATCCCATATGTCTTTTGCCCTGCTCTTCAATGGCTGCGTTTCGGCATATATCACGTTCTGGTCCTGACAGTACAAAACATCCGCCAACCATTCCTTAAACTTTGGTGCGCGACCCCTACCCCACCTACATGCAACACGCCGTTTCGCCAGCAGCAATACAATGGTGACAAATTTACGGTGCTGCTTAGGCACCGACATCGTATAGCCCAGCAGCATCACTAACGGGTCAAGCTCAACCACAGCCCCCACCATGGCCGTAAGCGCCGTGTGGACCTGCAGCCAGTAGTCAGCCACCCCCGCACACGACCACGCCAGATGCAGAAAATCAGACCCCTCCGAACGGCACCTCTCACATTGATCAGAATCTGACAGACGAAATCGATATTTCCTAACAGGAGTGTAATACCAGCGCTGCAGGAACTTATAATGGATAATGCGCAATCTGCAGCTTGAGGAAATCCGGGAGGTGAGCTCACAGCAATACGCCCATTGCGCCTCAGTAATGTCCCTACCCAACTCAACTGTCCAACCGCGAAGTGCCTTACATCCTGCAGTCCCGGTGCCCTCTCGAATACTGCCATATAACTGAGAGACTAAATGCCGACCATCCATGGTAGCGAGCAGAACCTGCAACGGCTTCACCAAATCGGGCTCCTGCGGATAATGCGGCAGCACCAGTCCCATCCCCTGCCGCAACCGGAGATAATAAAAGACCTCTAGTGGATTAGGCTGGTGTCCCGCGAAGAATTGTTCCCTCGTCTGAAACTGCCCACTCTCGAAGAGGTCTCCCCAATATCGGATCTTTATCTTAGCACACAACACGCGGAACCCCCCTTCTTGCAGCAGAGAGAGGCCCGGATGATACACCAACGGCAACCGCGGGGCATACAGTAGGCCGGATTTCAGTCTGCGCAATATGCGCTGCCAAGCATCAATCGTGCACGTCACGGAGGTGAGCGGTGTCTCGATCGCAGTCACGGGACCATGAATGAGGCCCTGTAACGGCAGAGGACGAGCCACCCAGTCCTCGACCGCCAGCTGCGGCATATAGGGCGTAGGGGTAATCCAATGATATGCGAAGTGTTTTTGCGCTTAGATAATATACCTGAAAATCAGGAACGTCAAATCCCCCTTTACTGTATGGGAGGATGATAGTCGACCAGGCCAGGCGGGGCTGTTTACCAGCCCAGAACAATCGCAGCAACTCAGAGCGCAGCGTCCGGAAAAAGAACGCACCTGGGTAATACGGAATGTTCTGGAAGAAGTACAAAAAGCGAGGCAGCACCACCATTTTAATCAATGAAGCCCTACCCGCCATGGTCAACGGCAACGAGATCCACCGCGACACATCCTCCGCCAGTTTGCTTACGGCTGTGCCATAATTCAGCCGCAGGGTCTCTTCTCGATTCGTCGAGACTCGAACCCCCAAATATCGGAGATCCGAGTCACACCACTCCAACGGGTAATCCAAGGCATATCGGCCGACCGCTGCCATCAGGGGGAAAAATTGCGACTTCCTCCAGTTAATGTGGATCCCAGATATTCTCCCAAATACTACAAATTCGCGGAGCAGCGAATTCAGGTTATTCTGCGGATCCACCACATACAGCGTTATGTCATCCGCATACAAGGACACATCAATCTGCCTTTGAGAGCATTTGAAGGCACTGTGCTTGTGGAGTTGTCGGATACGACACGCCAGCGGTTCAATTGCTATAGCAAACAGTAGTGGGGACAGCGGGCACCCCTGTCTGGTCCCCCTAGTTAATGGAATTGGGGTCGATAGTTCCCCATTGATCAACACTCTTGCCGTGGGGTCAGTATAAAGCAATTTTATCCAAGCGACAAAGATTTTGGGAAAACCCATCCGGTACAGAATAGCGAATAGATAATTCCACTCCACGGAGTCGAACGCCTTAGTTGCGTCCAGGAATATTGCCGCGACAGGCAGTTCCGGCGCAATCGTTTGAATCAGGGAGAAGAGCGTCCGCAAGTTACTAGCGGTGGACCTACCCGGGACAAACCCCGCCTGATCAGGGAGGGCAATTTTAGTCATTAACAATGAGAGTCGCGTGGCCAGCACCTTCGCAAGGATCTTGGCATCACAGTTTATGAGGGACAGTGGTCTATAGGAATCACAATCCTCCGCCGCCTTATCAGGTTTCAGCAGGGAGGTGATCACCACCTCTCTCATCGAGCCCGGCAGCACACCCGCCTCCAGAGAGTCTTCATAGACCTCTCGAAGCACAGGAGCCATTATGTCAATATAGCATTTATAAAATTCCGCCGGCAAGCCATCCAACCCGGGCGCCTTGCCATTACTCAACGACATGATCGCTTCCCGTATCTCGTCAAGCTCAAACGAAGCCCCCAGAAACTCCCTGTGTTCATCACTCAACCAGCATAAAGCTATATCGTCTAAGAAGTCCCCAAACTGAACCTCCCCAGCATCACATGCTGTGTATAACCGCTGGTAATGCTCAGTGAATTGCCGTGATATTCCCCTTGTGTCTTGGTAGAGAGCTCCGCTCTGTGCGCGTATCTCTAATATGTGTGAGACGCCCCTCGTAGGCCTAGTAATGCCCGCCAACGCTCGCCCCGGTCTCTCCCCCTCACAATATCGGCGGGCCCGCCAGTGCTTCCCTCTGAAATTGGCTTCTCTTTCCGCCTCTTTCTCATATTGCGACAGCTTGTCCCTAAACTCCTTGTGGGGTGGGCCCATCGGCCCTCGGGCCATGGCAGATTCCAATTCCTTAAGTTCGGCCTCCAGCTTGGCAAGAGTGCTACGTATCGACTTCAAAACTCCAAAGCTCTTGGAGATGTAAAACCCACGAATCGTGACCTTAAAC
The DNA here is from genome assembly GCF_964204655.1 of Triturus cristatus. Classification (NCBI taxonomy): domain Eukaryota; kingdom Metazoa; phylum Chordata; class Amphibia; order Caudata; family Salamandridae; genus Triturus; species Triturus cristatus. The sequence continues at coordinate 417,726,346 of NC_140593.1, forward strand.
GCTTCCCAGATAGTCTCAACACTGGCCACCGACCACTTATTTCGTGGAAAAAATTCCGCTATCTCCTCCCCCAATTCCGTCTGAAACAGTGGATCCAATAATGCCGTGGGTTGCATACGCCACCGCGGCGTCGCTCTACCGTATCCCGGGATAGCCACCTGCACCAGCACCGGACAATGGTCCGAGTAGGACCGCGGCAAAAACACCACCCTGCCCAAATCAACCGCCAGTCCACGGGACAACAAGCAGTAGTCGAGTCTAGCCCAAGTGTTAGCGTACACCGTGAAGTGCGTTCCCTCACGGACTCCAGCATGCGCAAACCTCCAACTATCTATTAGGTCACCTTCCACCATTATACCCGCCACCGCATCTCTCGCGTGTCTGTTATATTGGGGGCTACCATCCGATCTGTCCAGCCCAGGCGACAATGTGATGTTAAAATCCCCACCCCATATGACATACATGGATCCAATATTCAGTATCTCGCCCCACAATTTGGTGTAAAACGCAGGCGAGTCCACATTAGGCCCATAACAATTGACAATTGTAATCGTATCAGTTCCCAGTCTGCCCCATAACAATACAAATCTCCCCTCATCATCCACTCGTTCACCCAGGCGTACAAACGGCACCGTTTTTTTAATCAGAATCACCGTACCCCTGGCATATGCAGAATATGAGGAGAAACATCGCACTGCCGCCCACCTATTCGCAAAGGTGTGAGTAGACCTGGGGCCAAGATGCGTTTCCTGCAACAGGGCGACCTGCACTTGATGCTGGTCCAAATAGGCCACCACCTTACGACATTTTCTCGCATCATTCAGCCCCCGGACATTCCAGGACATAACCGTTAGTCTAGAGCTATGACTTTGTTCTGTCATCTCCGTTCAGCCATGCATGATCCAGCCCGCCACCCCATCCCATCTTCATCGCCCGCCCGGGGGACCCGCCATACCACTCAGTACCCCAGCTACATCCCGCCAATGAGGCCACAGGGACCCCCGCAGCGTCCGCACTGTACATTCCCAGCTTTTTCCCCTTCCATAACCGACTGACACCATACCATTTAGTTGCATTGCTCTCAGTTCGCCGTTGCCAATCATACAAACATACATTCCTACCCTGGTACCCCCCCCCCTCCCACTGTAGCAACCCCCAACCTGCCAGCAGCGTTCCCTCCCCATCCCTCCCATACTTCCCCCAATAACTAGGGCTAAAACAACCCTCAACTTCAAAAACATGTGCTAGGGTACTTCCCATCGGGTAACGTATCTAGGCAGCACCACTATAACCCCTCGCACGACAGCCCGCCCGAGCCACATCACATGTAGCCCAGCCCGGCAGCCAGGAGGGGGCGTCCGGCGCTATAATCGGAGACAACCAGTGGAATACCGTCGACCCCCAATAATGTCCCTTTACCTGTCACAGAAATACAGTCCTGCATCGCATACTACGAGGGACCCCCCATCCTAGGGACCCCGGAAACAGCTTTTAGTACCCTATCCCCCTGTCCTCCCCCTCTACTATGCCCACCTGGAGATCCTTTCAAAGTCCATCAACATTAAGTTCTTATAACAGCTCTGGAGCAGCGCCCCACGCTTACCGATGAGTCAATATGTATACACAGTACTGGCCACTCACGGTTCCCCCTCGGCCAGCCGCTCCTGACTAGGGGCCAGGTCCTCATCCGCCCCTGCGTCCAGCCTCCGAGTCCGTTTGATCTGCTTGAGAAAATCCTCCACCTGCTGCGGGTTGGTAAAGAATTTCTGTCTCCCTTGGTGCGTGACCCGCAGCCGTGCCGGGTAGAGCAAAGCATAGTCTATTTACTGGTTGCGCAGTTTATTCTTGACTGCAAGGAATTTCCTCCGTTCCTCTTGGACAAGTGGGGTGAAGTCCGGGTACAGCGTGAAGGAGTTGCCCTCATATGACAATGACCTCACACTTCGCGCCGCCCTTAAGGCCGCGTCCCGGTCCCGGTAATTCAGCATCCGGGCTATAATCGGCCGAGGCGTCGCCCCCGGCTTCGGTCTGGGTCCCAGGGCCCGATGCGCCCGCTCCACTATGAAGTGTGTAGAGAATATCTCTGATCCCATCGCCGCCACCAACATCTTCTCAACGTACTCCTCCATTTTACCCACGTTGGTCGTTTCCGGGATACCTACTATGCGTACGTTGCTTCGCCTACTCCTCGCTTCCAAATCCTCATTTTTAGCCGCGATGACACGTAGGAGGTTATCCATTCTGGAGAGCTGCGTCGAGTGTTGGGTAACCACATCCTCCGAGTCCGATATGCGTTGTTCCGCCTCCTTCAAGCGATTCTCGTGCGCATCCACCTTATGCACTACCGCATCCATGCGCGACGAGAGTCGGTCTACCTTATCCGCGATGGTCGCGAAACCTTGGCGCACCTCGGAAAGTACTGCTTGCAAATTCAGCGCCGCATCCGCCGCACTCCCCGATGTTTCCGCCGTCTCGTCCGGGGGATGCGACTTCTCTTCAGGCGCTATCACTTTTTTACCCGCCGCAAACGTGAGTTTGGGCTGTCTGGCATCCGTTTTGCCCATCGTTGGCACGGAGGCAGAGGTTTTCCACACCACCAGCTCAGGCCCCGCTGCCCCGCGATCTGGCCTCGAGCGAGTCGCCCCCGCCGCTGCACCAGTGTCCCTTGCGCGTCGCAGGCCACGTGTGTTCAAGCTTCACAACCACACGATCAGGGGGAGCCAGCCGTATTCCTCAGATCCGGGGGGGCAGCATGCCCATAGCAGTGATACCTATCACCACGCTGCCTTCCCTCTGCCAGGCCCAGTGTCCATTCAAGAGTGTCTCTGCTGCGTCCAATACGCTGCGTTGCAATGCCCTCCCGGCGACCAGGGGGGGAGAGGATCGATGCCCCCGCTGTCCCCGCTTCCAAAAATATTCCGGCCTCAGAGGGCCTTCCCCCAACACCAGCAGCTCGAGGCCAGATTCGGGCACTCTGTCTCTGCGTACACTTCGGGGGACAGGGGGGGGAGAGGAGTCACCTCCGTTCGCTCTCACCCGGCTCTCTGGACGTCCGGTGTGCTCCAGCAAGCCCTCCGGGTCTCCACGGGGTCGGGGGTCCTGCCAATTCGTCTCCGCCGTTCGCGGCCCTCTGCCTCGTTGCCAGCCGCGGCCTCGCCTGGCAGCCTGATCCGAGGTCTTCGCACAGCTGTTTCCGGCGTCGCAGCCGCCGCAACTTTCGATGTCTCGCGCTGCGATGTCCCAGCCGCTAGGAGCTTCCGCTCCCGTCAGCACACTCTCGGCAGCTTCCTGGACCTTTGAGGGCACCGACGGCACCCAGGTGTGCCCGCTAACAGGATAAATGACCGGAGTAATGGCACCGGACAGCGGGAGCCTTACAAGAAGGCGTCCATTCGCTAGCGCGCCACCTAGCGTCCCCCCAAGTACCCCCACAGGTGTTAACCTTTGAAAAGGCAATAATCTCGCAAATTGACAGTTTGTTTTCCAGAATCTCAAGGCAATTTCAGAACTTGACTAAGAGAGAGCGCCTTGCTATGTGCTCTCTAGTTTCCGATGACACAGTAACCATAAAATCTGCTGATAAAGGGGGAGCCATTGTTCTAATGGACACCTCCGCTTATCGGACTGAGTGCCTGAGACAATTGGAAGATCAACGATACTATCAGGTGTTGATAGTAGATCCCACCAAGAGATTGGAGCAGGAGATTAAGATCATGGTGAAAGAAGCACTCGCCAACTGCTGGATTACTGCTAGTGAAGCCAGTTTCTTGATCAAAATCCATCCAGTAGTTCCACTGTTCTCACTGTTAGAACCTCTTTCCACTTTTGTGGACCACTTCCTGAGACCTTTGGTGTTGGAAATGCCAACTTATTTGAAGGACACCAAGGATGTTTTAAGGTTGGTTGAGGAGATTTCTTTTGAACCAGAGGAAGATTTTTTGGTTTCATTCGATGTGGAATCCTTGTATACTTGTATTCCACAAGATGAGACACTCTCCACCATTGAAACTCTTTTATTAAACAGCAATTTGGATTCAATTACTCCAGTTTCCTTCATTGTCAATTGTGCTCGAATTGCCATGAAAGATAATTTTTTCAAATTTGAGGATCGATTCTTCCTCCAGGTGTCAGGAACTTCGATGGGGAGCGTTTTTGCCCCAGTTTGGCGAATTTGTATGTTCACTGCTTTGAACAACAATGCATTTCTAACATCAATAATCCATATAAAGATAATATCCGATTATGGAAGAGATACATCGATGATGTCTTTGTTGTTTGGAGAGGGACATCAGCATCAATTGTTGACTTTCAACTTTGGTTGAATAGTCAGAATGACTTTTTGCACTTTACATGTGAGTACAGTAAAACTCAACTACCATTCTTGGATATCTTGATCATTCCGGCTGGGGGAGGGCTGAGCACTGAGCTATATAAAAAACCTATGGCCAAAAATTCACTCTTATTGTATGATAGCTTTCATCCCCAGTCTTTGCGGGACAATTTACCATTTGGCCAATTTTTACACATAAAAAGAAATTGTTCCTCTGGTAGTAAATATCAGGAGCATGCGAAAAATTTGGCAGTTCAACTGCGAGCTCGACACTATCCTAAAACCCCTGTGAAAAGATCATTGAAACGGGCTGCCAATAACAATCGGGCGGCTCTCTTGGAACCTGGTGTTCCTAAAGCCGCATTGGATAGGTTGACATGTGTGCATACATTTTGCAGTTTTTCAAACAAAATTAAAAAGAGCATACTGGCAAATTGGAAGATTCTCAATATTGGTGAGTCAGCACTACCGCGTCCACTGTTTGCTTTTAAATGCAGTACCAGTATTAAAGATCGACTGGTACATACACGTCCTCACATCACAAATCCAAATCCACAGGACACCCTATGGGGTTTATCCCCAGTCCAGGGTCATTTTCCTTGCGGGGCTTGTGCAGCTTGTTCTCACACGACCCACACCACTGAGATTGACATTGGTTCACCAAGACCGTGGCTTTTAAAGAGTCAGACTAATTGTATTAGCAATAATTTGCTATATCTGATTACTTGCCCATGTGCCCTCCGCTATGTAGGCATGACAACGCGGAGAGTAAAAACAAGAATTCTGGAACACAAGAGTACCATCAGGTGTAGGAAATCATCCACGAAATTGACTACACATTTCTTGAATGCTTCACATAACCCATTAGATCTCAAATGGACTGTACTAGAAAAACCGTACATTCCAGCACACATCACAGACGTGACCTCATTTTTTATTCAGACGCGAGCAATGGTGGGTTCACAAATTGAAAAGTGATAGTGTGGGTTTAAATGACGAAATCCCATGGGTTTCCCTTTAATTTACTGTGACATGTAGACTCTGTTTGATGATACTCCCTGTCAGTATTTAGTGTGCCATCTAGTGTACATAAAGTGGTTGTTGCTGGATGGGTTGTACTATTTACTGGGCTTCTTGAACTTGTTACTCAGTGTTTTGGTGGGTGCACAGATCTATACATCCAGACACCAGAGCGGCAGCCAATAGGTTAACATGAATGAAGTACCTCGTGCTTGACGTTTCTTTGGTATTTGTCTGTAGGTCACTTATTCCAGCTGTGTAGATTTATATGTGCTATTTTGGACCATTTTGGCCATATCCTCTTTGCATGTTGTGCCATATGATACACCGTTAGTCAGATGAGAGATCGCCTTGTTAGGGAGCGGTATCTCTTCCGATCACAGCGCATGCGCGGATGTGGAGTGTTTAGAACTTGCGCGGGCATTCCATCTCGCTAGCAAGAAATAACTTTTTTATAGGTATCACTGCCCTCCGTTTTATCTTATGATACCTTTTTCACACTAATCAAATTGCAAAACCGTCAAGACCGGTTCATTTCTCCTACCGAGTCAATTTCTTATAGGCGCATGTGCGGGAAACTAGCAGACCGTCTTCTACGTCTGCGCAGGGTTGCTTTTTCCGCACGTGATCATTTCAGCTGTGAGTGATTGATTCCTGTTTGTGCACTATTTAACCGGGGTGCAGGTCCCGTTCCAGTCTACCTCCGGTCGCCGGCTCTACACTGCACGGAGTACCGACGGAGAGGTGAGATGGGAGGGGATCCGTTTTTTTGTCTGTTCACCCTCGTGTTTCTTTGACCTAGACATAAAATTGCTTTAACACTCGTTTGACTTTAGCAATATGATTGCTCTTTACCGAGTAAGGATTTCAGGGAAATTGATTTAATCTGCTATGGACATCACGCTTTCCCTATTCTAACCATTAAGGGTCAAGTTCTTTTGCAAGGATGGTCTTTGGCATCCTGACCCTTGTGGTTTATATTTGATGATCTGATGTTAAACTAACATCCTATGCATTGTATACTTTGACATAAGAAGGTATACTTGATAACCTTGGGGATTTAGGCTCTTTATGATTGCAGCCCTTTATTCATTATGGGCTCTTACAGTAATTGTTTTTTATTTTGAATATAACGCATGGTCATATCATTTATATCAATGAGATTTCTTCACATTTTGTACATTTACAAGTTCCCTGTTGCTTTCTTAGTCCTGTAATTTAGTTTATATACATGCCTCCATGATTCTCTAGAGGAGTGAGATTTCACCCATAGGCAGAGGAAGGACATGCTATGTTGATTACAATTTACACCGTTCCCTTGTAGAGCGGTGCCCCCTTCCTGAGCGGCTGCCAGGCTGAGGTGGGTTTGAATACCCAGCACATGCGGGTAAGAGATTTAAAACTTTTTTCTATTCAGTGAGTTACATGGCACACCGTTCTTTGATGTATTAGCATCTTCTTGATTTAATCAGTTTTCTTTGCATTTTAGGTATACTCCTCTTCCGTCCAAATGATAGACTGAGGAGTGAGTTGATACATTGACGAATTAAACTCAGTATCCTTTTTTTTGTTGCACTTGTTTTCACTTTGTTCGCAGCAGCACCTGGTAGAGGTCCTGATGAAAGCCTGACCCACGCATGGGCAGTATGGCTGAAACATGTCGACCACTTTTTTCACTGTCACCGGAGCGGTTCTAAATCCATATCGCTGGTGCTCTGGTTTTAATCCTGGCAAAGGGTGTATATGAATAAATGCTCAATTGTACAACCCTTATCCAGTTTTATCCAACACTTTTTGCACTTATGTATTTTTTTGCGCTGCGCCTTCACTCATACTCTTGTTTTTCACATGAGGATTTAGGACATCCTATTTGGTATTCAAAACATCCCAGAGCTCCTCTCTCGAGTAGAGAGGGTTGTAGCCCTCCAAGGAACTAGGTTATCCTTGGAGAGGAGAATCCCCATGATGAAGCATGTCACCTTCGTGGTGAGTGAGGGATTTTGTCCGAAAAAGGGAAATGCCCTTTGGCGGTCTTAGGTGTGCAGTTTGTGATTCTGTCTGAATAGATCATACACCCATCTTTTTGTAGCTTTTGAGCACACATTTTCTTAGCTACTTGTTTAGACCCATGGATTTCGTACTGTTTGTTGGAGTTATGAGTGGGGAATAAATCCATTGTGGTCTTTAAAATTCCCTTAGACCCCCGTGTTTTCAATCTGTATTTGTTTGGTTGTAAAATTCACTTACCCCTAAGAAAGATTTTAAATCATCCTTGCAAACCGGAATTATGGTATTGACCATGTTGTTTACTAACTTTTCACGAGGCCTAACTCCATTGGTATCGATAACGTGTCCCAAAGAAGTTACACTGTTTACTCTCAACTTACACTTCTCCTGTTTAACTGTTAAACCATTACAACAAAGTCTTTCCAAAACTCCATCCAATTTCGCATCGTGGTCTTGAACATCCTTTTTTGCATCAATCTCTGAAAAAAAGAAGATGCAGATGCCAAACCAAATGGCATTTGTTTGAATTAGTATGCTCCAAATGGTGTGATAAAGAGGTCAAATGTTTAGATAAATCATGCAATCCGATCTGATGATATGCTGCAGATTGGTCAATGGTTGAAAAACATTTGTTTTTACCCACAGTAGCTATCATTTAATTTAAGTTGGGAAAGGGGTGCCTATCAACTCAATTTGCGCTGTTTAAATTTCAAAGGTCCACACATAATCTAATAAATTGATCTGGTTTCCACGCCACCACTATGGGTGCTAACCAATCTGACTCTATACCCTCAATGACAACGGCATCCACCAGTTTTTTTTAATTCACTTTTGACATCATCTCTCACAGACATTGGTAAATTAAGTAACTTGTGGACTTTGGGAAGACGACCCAGGCATAATACTATTTATTGTTTGAAACGATTTAACTTGCCCAATTTATTAGTAAACACCTCAGGAAATGCTTGTATGATATCCTTCCCTTGAATTGTCGCACCCACTTGTGCAATGTCTATTTCTTGGCAGATGACACCACCCAGTAATACTTGTTTGTGCACCCCCGGATGTAACTGAATGCCCTAAGCAGATTGATGAATAAGGCCTAACAATGGGGCCCCTTGTTTTAGCAATGTACGACCTACCAGAAATCTCTTTGTTCTTATATGCAATTGCTGCAATAAAAAATCCCAATAATTCCACCGACTCACCACTGTATGACTTCTATTTAACATCAGGTTTGTATATAATTTTTTGTCCTTAAAAGATTGATACTTTTGAAAATCATCTCCTGCAATGATGGTATATCAGGCTCCTGAATCCACAAGTATGGAAAAGGGTTGACCATCGATTTCAATGATACATTTGGGATCTCTCACACACAACACTCTATCCTTGTTGGGATCCACAAGGGGAGATACCAATGATCGATCATCTGATGCACTAGAACCTTTATAGGCATTGTCATCTAGCACCCACAAAATCTGATCAATATATACTTCCTCAGTGTTATCAGCATCATCACCCCCATTAACTGCCCCTACAAACCTAGATCCTGATCCTTTACATACACATGTATAATGACCCACTTTTGTACAACGTAAACAGGTTACATTTCAAGCAGGACACGCTCTATCATTGGCCCAATGGTTCACACTGCCACATCTTACACATGCACTTTTTTGTGAATCCCATCGCCTACCTTTAGATATGTCGATTGCCCCACTAGATGATTTCTCATTCTTAGGTCTGTTGTCACTAAGCGGTTTCTCACCTCTAGATATGGTACTAACCACAATCATTTTGGATTCATCATGCACACAATTATCATTCACTTTCTCTTTGTTAACCACTATAACACATTTGTTAGTTAATTCTTCACCCCTAGCTATATCTAAAGCTTCCAATAATGTAAGATTGCAAGCACTCCATAATTATTTCTAAATTGCAATATTGGACGTATGCATCATAAACTGGTCACAAATATATTCATCCTGGTTACCAGTTGTCAGGAATCGTGGCATCATCCAGAGAGAAAACCCTCAAGTGGTTAATGCGATTGTTCGGAGAAGCAAATTGGGAGGTTCCAAGGTCGATTGGCGCAAGATTAAATCCTTGGATTTACCTTGGACTGCACTTTTAAGGAGACGATCTTCCAAGATGGCGATCGCCCGTGGTAATCAGGTTAACACTCCAGATTTCATTCTGATGAGAGAGAGCAGTGGAGCAGCGTGACATGTGCGTGCATTCTTTTCAACGGCGCACTTCACTGAGGATTCTTGAGGAGATTAGTGACGTTTTCTAGACTCAGCGCAATAGAGATTTAGAGTAGTTAGTAAGGGATAGCGTACCGTTGTGCATGTCTGGCAGGTAGTGTCAATAGTCGTTTGATGTCCGTATCTTCGTTACGTGCCTGGAGAGAAAGAAAAAGGAAAAAACAAGAAGATTACGTTTTCAACGCTTCTAAAGATATTTTCCTCAGAGAGGTTCTTGAAGAATATCCGCTTACCTGTTGTCTCCAATTAATAAAAAAACAATTGTTTTGTTCAGTACAAGGGAATTGAATGCTGCAAATACATTATCAAAAAGGTTTTCTAGTGCGTGTTATGTTCTCCAGAGTCCTGGTGAAGGATATTATTGTAAATTAAAAGAGAAATAAATAACTCATCTTTACAAACAATAGAGTAAAACAGAAGAGAAGCAAAGGCCAGTCACTAAGAGGGTATGTTTAATAATCAGTGAAATGGTTTAGGAGTATAAGTAAGCTTTCAGTAAAAAGAGGAGTAATGTGTTCTATTGTTTTGCAGTGTTCAGGATCTTCCATGACGACTTGCAGAAGCTACAAATGGAAGCTGTACACGCCCTTAAGAAAAAGATGAGGCAGTCTCATCTCATGTCCCAATCCCCTTCCCCCCCCCCCCCCTCCCCAGAGGCTTCTTACTCTTCCCTTATCAATTATTGGGAACATGAGGAGGATTCTAGGGGGGCCGTGGGCTAGCGCTTCATTCTGCTCCAAAGAAGGTCTGGAACTTTATAGAGTGACTCTTGAGTGAAGTGCCCACTTTTAAAATCACTCACCCGAGCAGAATGTCTGAAGGGGTCGATGCTAAAAACCTGGCGGGATCTTAGAAGCCATTCAAAAGGAATTAATAGCAGTTAGAGAGGAGAACAAAAGTCTGAGAAAAGGTTTGGTGGCCTCTAGAAGAGAAACTACCGAGCTAGATAGTAAGATGGATGGTTATTTTTCTGGATTGAGTTTTGCAGGCTTGTCTCCGGAGGCTCAGGCTTCAAGTTCCTCCCCAATTAGTCACCCTAGAAACACAACTCAAGTTGTTAATTTTTTATCACCAGTCATTCCTTTGGCTCCTCCTGAACGTTTTGGTGGTGACCCGCAAAAGGCCCAAATCTTTTTAACCCAGTGCTCTCTTCATTTCATGTGCCGACCATTAGTTTTCCCTGATGTACAGTCCCGAGTGGCCTTCGTATGTCCTATCTAAATGGGGATGCGGCCGCCTCGTCCTTACCATTAGTGTCCAAAGACTCTCCTATCCTGAATGACTTCGAAGAATTCAAGAAGGAGTCCCTGAGAATATTCGATAGAAGAAGAATGGCACAAGCAAATAACATGAATTGCTAGAATTGAAACAAGGAAATAAGGAGTTCGTTGCTTATCTCGTTCAATTCAACAAGTTGATTGTAGAAACCGATTGGCCAGAGAACAAAAGGGCAGCATTATTTTACAGAGGTTTAAAAGATGAACTGAAGGACGCCTTATCTCAAATACCTAATAGACCCACGGACGTTTCTGCCTTGATTGACCTGGGTCTTGAATTAGATTATTGACACACAGAGAAAAGAGGAAGGATTTTTGCTCTAGCGTGCCAAAGTTTGACCGGATGAGGTAGAAGGATCAAGAACATTTGAGAATAATCAATATGTGGAAGCAATGCAAATCGGAGCAGTGCGATGTCCTCTTTCAAAAGAAGAAAAAGAGAAGAGGAGACAAAATCTCTGTTTATATTGTGGAACCAGTGGCCATTTTGTCAAGGTTTGTCCCAAGAAACCAAAGATTTTGCCGAAGAAAAACTTGCAGCACCACCAATAGGAGGAGTTGGATAGGTGAGTTCTAAAGAAAAAGCTCCAGAGTCTCATATACTGGCAAACACCTTACAATAATTTGCTCCTCATCTGACTCTTCCGGTGACGCTTACATTTGGAAGTTCAGCTCTACCTAATATACCGGTCATGATAGACTTAGGAGCAAACTGACATTTTTGTGACCTGAAGTTCGCTACATAAATTGGATTAAAAGCTATTCTAAAAACCAAGAGTGAAGCAGTGAGGGCAGTAGATAGAACAAACCTTTCCCTTAGATCCAATCAATCGTGAGTCACCCGGAAGAGGTATAACTAATTTTGTCAGATGAACATCAAGAAGTACTACAGTTTAATTTAATCGAGGCACCACAGTTTCAACTAATTCTGGGACTTCCATGCCTGACAGAACACAGCCCACTGATTGATTGGGAAATAAAGGTATATCAGGATGAATTCAGAATATTGCAATGAGTACTGTTATCATCAAAAAGATCAAGCCAAAGAGTCCAGCTTAGCAACCAGCTTGTGTGAGGTAGGAACTTCTGTTCTTGTAGCGGGACGCGTTTTACATGCCTGGTAAGATTGCCTTTTTTTTTACATATTGCCATGGGTTGGTTGATAACATTGAAACCTTTCTGACGGACCAACGTGGTCATTTGAAGACTCTTTGTTATATGATATAGATGTGGATGAATCTTGGTATCATTATATACTTGTTTGATCTTATATCGGGGATACTGATTGCTTCTCAAACTATTTCAGTCTTTGTTCCCCGTCTAGGACCAAATTTAAGCATTTACGTTAAATGAAAGCAGGCTTCCTGGTACTATGTCTAATTTTATTTTTACAATATTTTTAAAATAATGTTTTCGGGTTGCCCAAATTAGAAGCATATCAAATACATAATATGGAAAACGCGGGTGTTGATCTGTTCTGTTGTGTCAAATCAAAACACTCGTATCTGTCGAGTCAGGCTATGTGACACCATGTCTGATTTTCCCCTCTCTTTGCTATGCTCTTTAAAATGACATTACTGAGTTGCCCAAACTAGGAACACAATATTATAAACTATGGGAACTGCGAGAATTGTCACTTAAGTTTTGTTAAAGTTGAACATATATACCAAATAGGATCTAATTTGAATTGTTCTATATTTTTACAGACTGTGTCACAGCTTTTACTGTTGATGCTGCATTACCAAGCATACCAACGTGAATATGAGTGCTCGATCTATCATAATTCGGGTTTTTGTGATCCTCATCTTTTTCACTTGCAAGGTAGGCTCTGTGGTTGTACAACACTACATGGGCCCTTGAATTGTATCTATTATTCCCCAGGCAACACCTTGACTTGCTTAAATATGTGCTTAAATATTGTTTTCCCCATGGAGTACATAGTGTTTATTTATCTCGCGCCTTATACTCTTTTCCCCCTCACTACTGTTTTCTCATTTTCCTTTACGGAGTATTGCTATTCTTACATTCTGGCATATTTTCTTGTGTTTTAGAGTATCTAAACTTGAAACTTTTTGGACACACAGTATCCCGAAAATATTATTCTTCACCACGCCATCTACATAATTGTGTATACTTCTGGAAAGTGTTTTTGAAGGTATGTGACATGTTTCCCCATGGGGTTAAATATATACCTTACCTTGTATACATATGGGTATTGCTCAATTTTGGAATTACAAGTGGGATATGTTTCCTTTTGTTTATTCTGGAAAACTTTAAAAACTTTTTTGACTTAAATTTTATTATGGTTTTATTAAAATTAGACTATAGATCTACTGTTTTTTACTAAGGTGGCAGTAGTTAATATGAATTTCGTGGGCCAATACTTTGTAGTCATGTTGAATTGCCAAAGGGTGAAAAACTAGCTGATTTTTTGATTAGGTATTGTCATTCTTTATATTAACATATTCAAAATTTCTATACCGACAGTCTTATTTGCGACTCAAAAATTCAGATTCTGCATCATTACTTTTGCTGTTGTGCATCCCGAACAAATGAGGGATCTAAGGAACTTACTTCCCACCTATTACAAAATTCTTTAAGCTATATTTTTTTTGTTCATTTTCCCCAACTAATATACAGTTCTTTTTGTGTCTTCCCCTTCTCTTCTCATTGCTTGTTCTTTGTTTTGTAGCACTTCCTACTGACGGGTGATTTCAAAGGTTTTGTATAGAATTTAGTGGTGTTAGCAATATTTTCTAGTCACACTTTTATTAAACAAATTTTGTTTTTTGGATCTGACCATGTACTGTAGCTGGCTTTTGCATGATACCAGTGTTTTTTTTTCTTCTATTTCTTTGTGATATACAATATAAAGGCATTATAGCATGTAATTAAACATTTGCTGAGTAACATTGAGTGTTGGATTGCACATTGTTTCAACAGCCTTGAAAAAGTCGTATACACGACGAAACACATGTTGGCTGTCTGCATCTACGATATACACTTCGTGTCAAGACCTTACACGACTTTTGACTTTTGTACTTTTTATGAATACTTTTTGTAATGTATACATTGCATGGTATTGTGCTTATTAATACCAACTAACAACAAGGTCGGTGAAAAAACGTAATAGTGGTTGTGCTCTGTAACCAATGTTTTGCTGGTTAAGACATATAGAGTGGCCATGCGTCATTACGTGATGACCATCTCTAAACTGGCTGTAACGAACCCTGTTGTGTTTGGTATCAAACATGTTGGAATCATACCCTCACACCATAAAGGGTGTGGGAGGTATGATTCCATGCACTGTAAGGGTCCTCTGCGAGGCCCTCAGTGCTACTTGTACCAGTCTTCTAGACCCGGACAGCAAGCTATGGATACTGCCGACCAGAGATACGATTGTGCCCTCCTGCTGCTTAGCTAAGCTTGAGCAGAGGAAAAGAGGATAATAGGTATCCTGTCACAGGAGGTGTGACCACCTCCCAGAAAGTACTTAGTGTATTGGGACTGGGTGGGGGGTGCTGGCCAGCGCCACTCAAACTGCTTGAAGGGCACATTTGGTGCCCTCCTTGCATACTCCAGCTCAAACCAGTTCAGGGAGCCCTACATGCTCGGGACTGTTCTCACTTAACTGCCTGTGGTGAGTCACTTGGACCTTGCTGGTCCTGACACTGCACCCTTTTCATCCATTGCGTCTCTTGCCGCTGCCAAGGCTTGTTGGTGCCCCTGCCAGACACTGACCTCTTGGCTCTCTACGTGGGCCAGCTCGTGAACGGCTCCTTGTTTTCCTCAGCGTCGCCTGGTCTGTAGAGCTGCAACTTCAAGGGCACTGTCAACTCTCCTGCATTCCTGACATCCGTGGGCATTCGTCTTCTGTGCCTCCTGGCCACTCCTGAGTGACAGACTCTGTCCCCTCTGCTTGAGGGTACATCTCATCTTGAATTCGCCTTTGGGTTTCTCCAGTCAACATCCTCGCCAGCGGCATCTTCCTGAAGTTCTCTATTGTAGTCGACGGCATTTTCTGATGTCACTTTGCACCTATGCACCTGGCTTCCCTGGTGTAGGTATCCTGGTTCCCGGGATATCCACAGGTAGGCTGACTCTACGGCCTTCCATCGTCCACAAGGTTTCTTCAGGGTCCGCTGGGAATGGTCCTTCTTTAAAATTGCAACTGCAACTAACCCATAGACTTCCATTGAGTATGCAGTTGTGCTCCCACTCTGTACAAGGTCTACGTGGGGTCCCCAGATACTCACCTTGGGTGGTTCCCTGGGTCCCCGGCTCATCTATGTCTTCTGGGTCCATTCATGACTTAAGTCGTGGTTCGCATTCCACTATTTTAGTATATGGTTTGGTCTCCCCCTGGAGACCACTGTGTATTTTGTGCTATTTACGAATTCTAGTAACAAAGTATTGTGTGTATTGTGTTTGTATCTCCGGGTAGGAGACACTGCAATGTGTTTGTGAGTGTTTATGATAAAAACATATTTTTTATAACTACACTGTGTGTTTTTTTTCACTTAACTCATAACATAAGATTAAGTGCTTGCAAAACAAGCTGCTTTGCACTCCTTTTGGGCTAATCCTGAAGGCTGCTCTCCACATCTACCACTTAGAGAGCTTTTAAAGGTTGTCTAAGACCACTAAATCATCATAAGGGTTGTATGGATTAGTGCAGGGTGCTACATTTACATAAGTGAGCACCATATACTATGCCAGCCTCATACATTGGTGTGCAGCGGTTGGAATTCAAGCCTGCATTGTTTTACCAGATAATCTAGGTGTGAATTAATTGAAAAACCATCACAAGCATTAGGCACATATCATATTTTTAGAACAAGTAAATTCTACTGAACTTTTAAATTGGTTGTTAGGGGTCTAGCACAGCCCTTTCTCCAATCTTAGGAAGTTTAGTTTAGACTAGGGTAGGTAGGTGCAACCCCACACTACAAGTAGACACCACGTCTTTAGTAACGGACCTCAGTGAGGCCCAGTCTTCCAAACACAAAGGTCTTAAGTTCCAGGAACTAAGAACCCTGTGTACCCCATGGAAGTTAAAGACAGGTAGCAACCCAACCACTAAGCATCTCTTAGAGCTGCTTATCATAGATGATCTCCAGACCTCTGACAGGTCAGAGGATAAAGATAAAGTGGGTGGGGATACTCCAGAAGCTACACCAACTGGCCCTAATTCTGAGCATGACCAAAAGGAACCTGAGGACCCCACATTGGTGAACTCCGATCCCCTAGGTCAGTGGTTCCCAAACTTTTTTGACCCATGGCTCCCTTGTCCTAATTGGCAGTTGGCCGTGGCTCCCCAACATTTTTTTACGGGTGGGGGGGGGGGGGGTATGTAAGCCCGACCTCGGGAGTACTTCCTGTTGTCTTCCTTAAATTAATTGGGATGCAATGAAGGTAGTATAATCATATTTGTAACAAAATACGAAGATAACAGCTGTTTAATAAAACTTTGTTATGTGTGAAACGATAGAAGATTAATAGCCATATGTTTCCATGCAACTTTTATTAACCACACAACAATAGTTCACAAATTTCTATATAATAAAATATCTTTTCAATGAACAGGTAAAACAGAGTCCGAAATTTACCTTACAAATCCTAGTGAGATGGATGTGCTTGTTTTTCCTTACATAACTCCTGAAATCTTGGAGTTATTTTTGAGATTGCAACACGCATTTCTTTTTCAAGGTGGATTTTTGCCCTATATTTAGACTTTATCACTGCAACTGCTGAAAAGCCTGCTTCACAAAGGTACGAAGTAGCAAAAGGGATCAAAACATGCAGGGCTCTCTTGCTAATTATTGGATATTCATCTCCAGCTTGGCACCAGAACTCAAGCAGTGACTGAGACTGGAACCTTACTTTCAATGTTGAGTCACTTGAAACATCAATAAGCTGTTCTGCTTCCTCATTGTTGAAATGCTGAGGTATCTCAGCGTTGAAGGGGTCTCTCACCCATTTTATTGCCTCCACTTCATCCTCTGGAAAATATTTATCAAGGTAAAAACGCAGTTGAGACAAATACAGAACAAAAACTGTCCTCAGTTCCTCCTTTAACGCCATCTCATTCTCCTGCAGGAACTGGTCCAATGAAGGAAAACATTTATAGTCACCTTTGCTTAGACTGCTTTTCCAAAGGATCACTTTCTTCTTAAAGCCTGAAACTTTGTCTGACAATTGCAAGATGTTAGTATTATTGCCTTGCAAGGACTTGTTCAGTGCATTCAGTTTTTCAAATAGATCAGAAAGAAAAGCCATTTGTATTAGAAAGTCTGCATCAATAAACTTGTCAGCAAAACAATGTTCATCACCATGTAGATATGAGTATATTTCATTCCTCAGTTCATACACCCTAAGCAGGGAGTTACCTAGAGACAGCCACCGAGAACTGCTATAGAACAAGAGACATGAGTGTTCCGCACCCATGTCCTCACACAGTTTAGCAAAAAATCTTACTTTCAATGGTCTTGTTTTAATATAATTTACCACTTTGATGACAATTTTCAGAATACCATGCAGTTCTTCACTGAGGTTTCCTGCTGCCAGTGCTTCTCTGTGAATTATGCAGTGTGTCCAAACAGCATTAGGAGCTTTAGATCGTATGCGAGCTTGAAGTCCTTGGTAGCATCCTGCCATTGAACGGCCCCCATCTGTACAAACTCCAACACATCTCTCCCAGTCAATTTGATTCTGTTGCATGAAATCATCCACAACCGCATACAAGTCTTGACCTGTGGTTCCACCTTTGATTTCTTTACAAAACAACAAATCCTCAACAATTTGTTTTTTGTATAGAAACCTGACATAGCAAATAAGATGGGTGTCTTTGTGGTTGTCTGTTGCCTCATGCAACTGGAGTGCAAAGTCTTTGCCTCTTAGATTACAGATGAGCTGATCGTTAATATCTTCAGCCATATCATTTATCCTCCGGCTGATAGTATTATTAGAAAGAGGCACTTTTAGCAGCTGTTTACCCGCATCTTCGCCGATCATGATTGTTGCCATCTCAACAGCAGCAGGCAAAATCAGCTCTTCTGCAATTGTGTGGGGTTTTTTACTCTGTGCAACTAGATAGGCCACTTTATATGAAGACAGGAGGGCGTTACTATTAGTTTTGGTTTGTTTCGAGAAAGTGGACTTTTGTAGTTTGGCTTCTGCAACTTTTCTTTAAAAAAAATCCCTTGGCTTTCCGACCACATTTGGGTGAAGACTTTCAAGATGTCGCTTAAGTTTACTTGAAAGCATGGATTCCAGAGCCAAAACTTTTAAACAGATTGCACATTGAGGACGGTCCTCGGTATTAACCCGGACACACGTGAAACCATAATCCAAATACCTGTCATCGTACTTTCTGTACTTGGCCTTTCGTTTCCCGTCGTCTTTTTTGTCAGAAGAACCTGCAACTTCACTTTCCTCAGACGAACTTGAACTTGGCATTAGAAATCTCTTCATTGTCAATCACAAAGATGGGAATCAGTTCCTCTCGTCTTTCTATCTGTAAAGTCCCTGGTCGTCGTTTCTTTTCCTTTGCTGAAGTATTTCCAGGTTTCTTCCAGGTGTCATCCACAGTCTCCACGGAATAATAAGCCTGAAGTACAAAACATCCAGGTAAGACAAGTATAAATAGAACTAAAGTTATTCTCTGCCTAATGATGGATCTATTTTTTCTGTTAGTTTGCAATAGAAAACATGAGCAGCTCTGACTTAGTTTATATTTGCAAGGTTTAAACCAGCGTGAAATCAAATAAAAACACATTTGGCCTCTTTGACTTTGGGGATGAAAACCTGAGGCATTGATGCGCTTTAAAGACACAAATGTCATGGATGGGTGGAAAATAATTTAGAAAGGCTGCCTACTGTGCCAGGAGGAATAAATGCGGCTTTGGAAGGCTGACTTGTCCGTATTCTCCTCCGCAGAACCATTTTGCAGGCTCAGAAATGTATAAATCAGTATGCGGGTATAAATGATAAAACAGCACAGGATTCCTGGGTGGTCCGGCTTTAGAACTGGTGGTGCCCAGTGTGACAATGTTTGCGCCCCACAGATTCCATCACTACCACCCTTTAGCAGTGCCCCCCTCAAGTCTCCATGACCACTCTCTCTCAAATATATTGAATCAGTTATATAGTGCCACCTATACCAGTGTAAGGTGTCAGGGCACTTATCACACACACATTACACAGAGACAATCAATCATATGTGTGTAAATTAGTGTATACGAAATGTTTCATAAGCCAGAGGACTACAAGGTAAGTCACATGTCATCCATACTGGTGGTAGACAGTAAGTGTGCCTAGTCTGGAGAGGCACAGACTCAGAATTTAAAGGGTTGTGGGGGTTCCATTTAATAATTAGGAGTGTTTGTTACTGAAATGAACCCTTTTTGAAACAGATTATAATGAAAGATGGAGGAAAACATCATAGTGCTCTAATAATCCATACTGTTTGCATGCAGCTCTTGAATGACAGTTATTAGCTCATGTTAGGATTTTAACATTCTACACTACTTTTAACCAAAAGATCTGACAAAGGCACTGACCTATTTAAACTAGCTTCACTGTGTGATGTGCATGGTACACATTCTTTGCAGCAGGCACATTAACACTCTAGGGTACCATAAATGAGTTAAAACATCCTCCAGAAAAAACTCCTCTCTCTACGAAGAACATTAATCACCGGAGTCTTCTCGATATTTTTTTTGTTGTATGAAAATTGCCGGAGGCCAGCAATGCAGCACCGGGTGATTTTTTTTTTTTTTTTATAAAATCCTTCCAAACACGGCGCCCCCTCGAAGAGTCAGCATTTGATGCAGTCAGCTTGACTGGTCCTACACGTCGTAATAGGCGGAATGCTTGAATTAATTTCAACCTCTGGCATTGTTTTTTTCTCACTATAGACGAGGACAGTCCTGTATAAAGATTAGACTTCTTCCTACTTCAGTAGGAACAGCCACGCTTAAACTGCTGGCCACATTGCCTCTGAACAGGAGTAAAAGTAAAGCTCTTAGATGTCATTTTAAAAACAGAAGAATTCAGATTCATCTCTGCATCTGCACTAGGCTTGTGCCTACAATGCTGTTTGGTGGGGCGCAACAACGAAATATGAAATGCCACTTCCTCCCTGATCTACCTTAGCGTGACAATTCAGAAATACAACTACTAGTAACTAGAGTCGGTTACAGAACGGGTATTTTCGTTGTAATTAAAGTATTCGCTGGAGCGAAAAATATTAAATCAAGTTAGTATTTCTGTTAACAAGAAGAAACCGGCAAGAAGCAGCATATTTCTCCTCTATAAGCACAGTATGCGGTTTTGGCAGTTTCAACACTATAAATCGGTTCATGTTTGGAGCGCGCTTATTAAGCTGTTTCATTCAATATCGCCCGATTTATATATCAGCCGTAAAATACTCTCGTCTCACTAGTAACTGATACTGACTCTCCTACTCACATTGGGCGACTCACAAATTCAAGGTACCAGTAGAACGGGAACAACATGGTAGTTTTTCAATACATTTAAATGTGCAGTTTATCCTTTGACTGAGAACCAAAATACATTCTGGAAAAAAAATGTCCTTCGAGCCGCTTTTTGTTTCTAGTGAGTCTTTCTAAATGTGGCCTTACTGCTTTTTCGAGTACGTTCCATGTAGTCAACGTAAAAAAATAAAATGGCAAAGTATTACACACGTACTACGGTCCATGTCTACACAGCAATAAATGTGAGAGGCAATACAAGTGACTACCACTACTACCTCAAAGAACGTCTCAACTTTACTTCACTGTCTTACCTTGGGAACGGCAGAAGACGGCCGGCGGTAGAAGGCGGTAGAAAGCGGCGGGCGGCAGAAGACGCAGCAGTAACTCCCCTCTAACGCCAGAGCTGCGTACGTATGGCATGCGTATGCCAGTAATGGAGACTACCTCCGATGCCTGAGAATGCGCGTACGACGCGTATACGTACGTACGCACGTATCGCGACAGTACGCCTCCAGGAACAGACCATGTCCCCAGTTTTTGCAGGTGGGACATCTTTTGCCTTCAGCTCGCTTTTCGCTTAATTTTTCAACATTGTGGTCGTGGCGCCCCTGGCTTCTCATTACGGCGCACCGGGGTGCCGCGGCGCACAGTTTGGGAACCGCTGCCCTAGGTAATAGTGCAGGTGGCGCAGAGAGTGTCCCCTTTATTCCTCCTGGGAGGGTTCAAAGTAGACAGAGGGGGTCTACATCTCATTTTGTTGAGTCCAGTGCTTCAGACACTTCTATAGGGACATCCATATCTATTAAGAGGGAGAACTCCTTGGAAAGGGAGTATCAATTGATCAAACTTGAGAAAGTAAGACTTAAGCTCAGGCAAGATCAGTTGGCCCTTGACAAGGAGTCCCTAGACGTGCAGAGAGCTAGGAGAAAATTGGGACTAGAGTCCCATGGTGGTGGCAATAGTGTCCCTAGAATCAGGGAAACAACCTTTGACACTAGGAACCTGAGCAGGATAGTCCCTCTTTACCAGGAGGGGGATGACATCCATAAATGGGTCACTGCTTTGGAGAGGGTGATTATTCAGTCCTGTAGAGTGCACTCATAGATGGGTGTGGCTTAACCATTGAGCAATAAAGGATTAAGTTCAGAGACACATAGAAGGCACACACCCTGGACTGGATAGATTTAATTGATAGTGCTATTAAGGCACTGGGAGGCTGGCTTAATGGAAGTGAGGTACAGGACTTTGAAGGATTGTACAATTTGTTAGTGAGGGAGCACATTCTAAATAACTGTCAGAATCAACAACTACACCAGTATCTGGTAGACTCTGATCTGACTTCTGCCCAAGAATTGGGAAAGAAGGCAGGCAAATAGGTTTGAACCAGGGTTAAGACTAAGTCTCAAGGTGGTGGTGGTGACCAGAAGAAAGATTCTTCCAAGGCCCACGAGACAGTTGGAGATAAGTCTAAAGAGAAGTCCTCTGAAGGTCCTCAAAAGTCTTCCTCTGAGGGTGGGTCCCCGACTCCTCCTTCCCCTGGAAAGAACCTTATTGCTAAATCTGCAAAGTGAAGGGCCACAAGAAATGGGACTAATTGCCCCAAGGCCAGCAATAAGAATACCACTACTACTACTACTACTACACCCCTGGTGCCCCAAGTAGTAGGCCTGCAGGTGGCAGTAGTGCACCCAAGAGTTTAGTTGGGTTCTCATGGGGTACTGAGGTGGAGTATGGCCTAGCCAGATTCCCTACACAGGCAACCTTCGAATGTGATGGTGGTGGTATGGGCTTTGCGACTTTTACTGTAAGTCCCAATACCTTGGGCAAGTACATACAGGAGCCTCTGATCAATGGTCAGAAAGCTGTAGCCTGTAGGGACACAGGAGTTCGTGTCACTATGGTGACAGGAATATGTGTGTGTCCCCTTCAGCTTCTACCTGGATACATGTACCAGGTGACCACCATTGTGGGTGTTAGGACATATCACCCCATGGCAATAGTCAGTCTCAGCTGGAGAGGGGTAACAAGCCCTAAAAGGGTGGCAGTATCCTTCAACCTGCCTGTAGATTGCCTGCTGGGCAATGATCTAGAGCTTTTAGCCTGGTCTGAAGTAGAACTCAGGACCCATCTAGAAAAGATAGGCCTCCCTGAACAGGTTGGTGTGACTACTAGGGCACAAAGCCAACCACCAAGAAACCTTGGAGCAATGGAGCCTGAAAGAATGGCCCACTCAACTCCAACACAAAGGAGGAAGAAAGGTCTTCCTCGCCCCAGACAGTAGGTCAGCCTTCTCAGGGACCCTTACCTACTGTGCCTACCCCTGGTGAAGAATCTGCCCCAGAGGAGGTCAGGCCTGTCCTGACAGAGCCACTGAGGGCAGAGGATTCTTCCAAGGAGGTACCAAGTCTGGAGCTGGTATCCTACCCCTCACTGCCAAGCCTCAGTCAGCCAGGTGCTGCAGAGGCCAGGGATGTCAGTGGGCACCACAGGGCCCAATGCCAAGAGGAATCCTCTCCTTCACATATTAGGACTCCCCAGTCTAGTAGTACTAGCCAGGTGAATAGCCCTCAACAATCTGAGGGATCCCTCTTACCCTAGTTAGACTTGACATCTTTTGGCTTGTTTCCCTGTTTGTTTGCTTTCTAACCTCCCGGTTTTTACTGTTTTTAATGGTTTAGTGTCTCTGCACACTTTCCCACTACTGTTCAGTGTTAAAGTGCAAGTGCTCCTGTTGTAAATTGTGTTATGGATTGGCGTTTCCATGATTAGCATATATGATTCACTAGTAAGTCCCTAGTACAGTGCACTGAGAGTGCCAGGGCCTGTAAATCAAATGCTACTAGTGGGCCTGCACAAAAGAGAGACAAGGAAAACCCTGAAGGTCAGACGGGACCGGGGGTAGACAAGTATTTTTAAGGAACAGTGGTCCCATTCAACAGGAATCAGAATAAATATCACAATTACTACAATAAGAAATTGGAGTTCAAAAGAGTGATGAAAAAAGTATTTATAGTGATAATTAGAAAAACGTAATAAACAAATCAATGAGTGAGCTAGCCGTGAGGAGGTTAGAAGGGAAATCAGCCGATTTCCTTAACCCAGGCTGGTGACTTAAAAAGGTGACTTTTTAATGAACAGTGAAGGTACGTAAAAGTCAGATCAGCATCTCATACTCAATAAACATATATACAATAAAGTTTTGAGTTTAGAGACGTAGGTCGATGACGTTTCGATCCCCATACAAATAGTGGGATCTCTTCAGGACAAGGCGATGGTAAGGGTGCCTGGGAAGTTAGCGTGATAGCAAAAATTGAGGAGGGGCGAAGAACCTCAGGTGCGGTGACGCACGCATGATAAGGGCGGAAGGTAGGGCGACCGATGTCCGCAATGGGAGGGCTGGATCGCTGATTCAAGTAAGGGTGGTGAGATCCGGGACCGGCGTACGGGAGTGGAGCGAGGCCCCCGGATGCGTGCAAGGCTTGAAGGGCAGACGCGCAGGTACAATTCGGAGCGGTTAGGTCCGCGCTGGGATCGCCGTAATGAAGTGGAGCTATGCCTTAGGTGCAAGAGCTGAAAGTGGGCCTGCAGCACTGATTGTGCCACCCACAGAAGTAGCACTGTAAAAGTAACTCACACCTGCCACTGCAAAGTCTGAGTGCAGTTTGTAACTGCCATGTCGACCTGGCAAGTACACCCACTTGCCAGGCCCTAATCTTCCTTTTCTTACATATGTCACCCCTAAGGTAGGCCCAAGGTTCATCTGTTACTAGCACTGGGGACTGTATGTTTTTTGATGCAACAGAAGAAAAGGCAACCCAACTCCGTCAACGATGCATGCTGCTGACTCCGTGTCCTGAAGGCACCGCCGCACTTTGCACTGTAACCCTGGTCTCACCGACAGCGGCACCCGACGCCACTACCAAGCCACTGCTTGCACCACGACCTGTGGGCACCGCACCCCACACTGCCTCGCTTCATGCTGCCGCCCTGGTATCACCGATGCCGCCGCTCCACGCCGACATCGACGCCGCTGCTTGCACCGTGGTTCGAAGGCACCGCTAGTAAGCTATGTGATGCACCATCCTTATCCCACACCGCAACCTTGGCCTGCTGGTGCCATCAACTACAGTTCGTCAGCCGACGACAGCGTATCAGCAACGGCGATGCCGCTGCTTGCACCATGACTTGCCTGCACCGTAACGAGCATACCATCACTTCACACAGCAGCCATGGATGTCAAACCACTGCCTAAAGCTTAATGGGAACAAAACAGAGGTGATGATCGTGGGCAAAACTCCAACCATTTGGTCATCAGCCTGGTGGCCGGGGACACTTACCAACCCCAAAAGCAGAAGTAAAAAACCTTGGAGTTTGGTTTGACTCCGAATTGACTTTCGACAGCTAAATTCATAAGGTAGCAGGCAAATGCTATGGGACTATGAAAACCCTACGAAAGATCCTGGACCTCTTGCCATCAAATGCGAGGAAAACCATAGTTCACGCCATGGTAACCTCGCAAATTGATTACGGCAATGTATTATACCTAGGAGTTTACCAAAAAAGGCTGTCCACATTACAAATGGTACAGAATGCGGCTGCTCGCCTGTTATTAAGCCTCCTGAGAAGAGCCTCTGCTAAGAAAGCTTTGGCCAAATTACATTGGCTACCAGTGGAAAATGAATTGTTTTCAAGGCAATGTGTCACTGTCACCGCATTTTATTAAGGAAAGGCCCACGGTATCTGCAACCACTGTTAACACAGTATACATCAGGCCGGTTTTTAAAATCACAGGGTAGGGCACTGGTGACAGTACCCAGAATTTTTAAAGCCAGAATGGGTGCAAGCTCCTTTAGATATCTCACGGCAAAAGCTTGGAACTCTCTACCAATGGATTTGAGAACAGAACAATGTGAATCTAGATTTCGCAAACTACTGACGACCTGGCTGTTCTCAAACCCTGACTAAAACACAGTCTCCGGGTCAGGTATGTAATTGTCGTCTATATCCTCTACAAAGAACCGTTTTAGCGTGGGGACACACCGCTGGTGTAACCATGCGCTCTACAAATGGCAAACTAAACTAAACTAAACTAAACTGGTCTCACCGATGCTGCAGGACGACCGTCATCGAGCTGCTGCCTGCAGCGCGACCTGAGGGCATCGCACACCGCACCGCTGCACTTCGTACAGCAACGCCAATGCCTGCGCTACAGACTTCAAGCGCAAGGAGTTCAATCTGCAATGCGTGTGATTTCAAGGGCCCAACGACACCTGCACCGACCTCTGGAACTGACGCCAGTGGACGCCGGCTCTTCTGGGCTCATCGAGAGGTTGCCGACCACCTGCATTCCTAAAAGGTACTGTTTTGCGGGTCTTCCCTGCACCGTAGCTGGCCTGCAACACCGCGGTCAGCCAGAACTGTTTGGATTTGTTGTTCATGATGCCATGATAGCCCCAGATGAAGCTTTTGACTTCAAGGAACTGTATTTTAAGTCTATTTGGATTACCGAAGATTTCTGAGAACTGTATGGTGTATTCTTTATCGTTTTTGGTCTTGTTTTGGATATATAACAATATTAGATATTTTTCTAAACTGGTGTGGTGTCCTTTCGTAGTGTTTTCACTGTATTACTGTGGGTCATGTACAAATGCTTTACATCTAAGATAAGCCTGACTGCTCGTTCCAAGCTACCAAGGGGGTGAGCAGGGGTTATTTTAGGTGTGGAAATCCCTTATCCTAACTAGGAAGAAGGGTCCCTACTTGGACAAAGGTGCAAACCACTGCCAACTACAGACCCCAATTTCTAACATTGGTTGTCAGCGGTGAGGATAGGACTTGTGATTGCACTTGACTTACAGTGATTGGTGTGCGCTACTACCATATTGCAGACCATTACATACCACATACTGGTTCTTTTTCTTTTAGGCCTATTTTTGATCTTGCTAGTTTGTTGAGAACTTGAACTTGCTACTTCATCATGCCTGAATCAAGAGCATCATCCGTTGCATCCTTGAAAGTGGCCTTTGAGGAGGATAGGTTGGAAGCCTACAATATGAAAGAGTTGAAGGCTATTTGCAAAAAACTAAACATCCAAGTCAAAGGCCTCACCAGGAAGGAGGAGCTCCAAAAGGGGCTGAGGGCCTGGGTAGCAGCCAGACATGCCATTGGGCCATCTGGCGATCTCAGTGAGGAGGGGGAGGAGCCTCTTCCTAGGGTGGATGCGCTTTTGGGAAGGGGGGGAACCCTCCAGGCCAGCAGCAGTGGCCTGTTACCAGAGGAGCTGGAGGACAAGTGGGAAGCAAGGAAGTTTGAGTTGAAAAACTCAGGGTGGAGAATGAAAGGGAAGACAAAAGAATAGCTAGCCATGGAGGAAAGGAAAATGATCTTAGATCATGAACATAGTCTTAAGGAGCTGGAGCTAAGAAGTAGGCCCAGCTCAGATGGTGGCAGCAATTCATTGGTGAGGTTAGATAAAATTGTGCACATCCCCAAGAATGTAGGCAAGTAATTCAAGAAGGAGGGAATGACATACAAAGGTGGTTTCAGGGTTATGATGTCATGACTGTCACCTCTCGTGGCCAGTCACACTGTTGCCATGCACAAGTATCTCCAACAGTAATGTGAAACTAAACTGCAATGATATTCATGTATTTATTTATATTTTCTAGCAAATACCACTGTATAGCATGTTATCAGTACAAACCATTGGAAAGGTTAAGGGAACATTTACAGTCCTGGTAGTAAAGGTAGAAGTTCATTATTGTTTATGTTAAATGCAATAGCATGTGTTTCCTTTGAATCATAGGCCCATGTTTTGTACATCAGAAAAAAGCATGTGTTGGAAAACCGTTGATGAGCCATTGCGTGCCCCTATGTAGATTAGAAATGTTTCAGCCAACGTGCCGCACTTCGAGGAACATGGTGCCTCCTTTCTTCTCTGACAAGGACACGTGTATGCAATACTAATTAAAGGGGGAGGTGCAACCGATTCCTGCTTCGCCTTGTCATTCTGACTCACTTACCCGTCTCCAGGGAATTCCTCTGTCTTTGTTCCTACGGCTTCATTTGGCAGCTGCTTCTAGGAAGGGCAGACTCCAGGTGTGATCTCTTCTACATTTGTGCATCAGTCTGATTCCTCGTTCCAGTTACCGGAAACCTGTAAAAGAAGAGAAAAAACATTACGGTAAAGGCGAACCTTTTTATTCAACATACCTTTTGAACAAGAAAAAATATTTGCGATCTTTCAAGACTTTTATCAGCGTTTGTAAACTTCTAATAGAGACTGGGAGTTTAAAAGCGCATAGTTAAGAATTGTGCATCTGGAATCTATTTAGAAGACTTAAGTTAGTTTATGGGACACTAATTACGTGGTAAAGAATTAGAGCTCTAGAACTTGCTGAAGAGCTCTATTAATGATGACAATTGGTGATGACAAATAGAGAATGTTAAAGACGCATTTAACATTTGAAAACAATTGCAATCCGAAAACAATTTTGTCTCCTTGGTAAAGTATTGTTTAGAATTTTTGACTACATAATTTTTGAGTCTGTAAACGGTGGAAATAGATGCAATTTAAAACCAATGATGTATTAATTGATTACAGGTTGTTCCCCAATGCTACTAAATATTTCTAGAGAGTCCTGCCATTTCGCGATGAAAACGTAAAAACACTGTGTCGCAAAATTCTATCCCCGTGCTGGTCTCGTGACATATTTATCGGTATGCTGTCATATGATAACTGAAGTAGTAAAAATAAAGATTCCCTTCTGTGTCGTAATATATTTCCAATAAAGATATCTTAATTAGTTTGCACTGAACCAAAAAACTACAATTAATTTATTCAACATCATCACACAACGTAATTAAAATCATATGTTCGTATTACTTTATTATACAAATTACAGGCACAGTTTTAGATCACAAATCCATTAAAAGTACATATATTAACACATTAATATCACCTTTTTGTACAAACTGGTCTGCAAATGATTTTAAAAAACGTTTTACCACTTTCATAAGACACGGTACATATGCAATTGACAGTTATTGTGTAAAATGCATAAAAGACATTTCTATTGAACTTCATGCATAGAGGATTTTATGGTATATTTGCATACCCTTATGCTATCATTTCAGGAGTTGGTAACACAACCACTCAAGTTTCTATATGATTCTGCATGTGGTATATTATACTACAGTGTGTAAAGTATATCTTAAGTTAAAAACAATACATATTTTTGTTGTCCTTATGTCGACGCGTTTCCGTGGGATGTATGACGTTACAACGCATGCTGTTACAACGCATGCTGTTACAACGAAAGTTTTACAACGCGAGTGCATTGACAACGCAGGACATTACAACGCAAGTCTTTACATCGACTTGCACTAGATGGCATGCTAACATTAAAAAAGTGTAATTTACTATTCCAACTCCAGTCCACGTAACAGTAGGGAAGGTGTTGGGATAGTGAACTACACTATTTTTAATGTTAGCACGCCATCTAGTGCAAGTCGATGTAAAGACTTGCGTTGTAATGTCCTGCGTTGTCAATGCACTCGCGTTGTAACAGATTCGTTGTAATGGTAGTGCGTTGTAAAAGTTGCGTTGTAAAGGTTGTTCCCCGTTTCCGTGTGTCTTGTAATTTCTTAAACACCTTCTTCAGGACTCAGATTAAAAACAAGATTTTTCCTTTAAAACCAGACCTAATATCTCAAAATAAATAATAAATACAATTAAATACGAAACATTACGTGTGCAGACATACTCAAATTGTTTTGGCTCAATGCATACTTGAACTAATTTATAATTGTGGGCAAGCACAATAACAATATGTTAACTGAAAACAGAATAGGTGTAAACAATTGTGAAATTATAAGTAATAGATGTCTCTTATGTTATTTGTTTAGCGAATCCTGAGTATTCTTTGCTACTAAAAGTCGCTAATACTTCATCCAGAAAACTGAACCACATATACACGGACATCCGTCTTCACTTTCCCGTCACACCAACGGAACGTAGCAGAGTCAGCAAGATGTCTGGTATTTCTCTCTTTTTTCTCTCATCCCATCCCCCTTTCCCCTTGAGAGACCACAAGTATACGGTGTTATAGACATCATTATCTGGTGCACTCTCATAGGGACTCGGGGACTATCTTCGCCTAAGTCGAACCCCCTGTACTTTAGGTAAGTGGTTTCCGTGACAAAAGGTGAAGCCACAACAATTAGTTTTCCTTTTGGGTGACGATTATCATGGATTCTTTATTTCAGGACACTACTGAACGCATCCTTGATCTCACTCAGTTAACTGCGGTAATTTGTGGTCTTCACGAAGAAATGCAACAGTTAAATCAGGAGAATGCAACACTTAGAGGAACCTTAACCAAAGGTAAGGATGAGTTTACACAATGGAGGAACACAACTTTAAAAGAACAATGCCCGATATTAACCTCTCAAAAATTTGGTGCAAACGCTTTTGTCTCCCCTCTTCCTGGTAGTGCACTTCCAGAACAGAAGTTACAAGTCACTGTTTTGACACCTAATCCTGTACCTTTGGCTAATCCTGAACGCTTCACGGGAGAAAGCGCCCAGTTTGCTTCTTTTATGAGTCAATGTCAGTTGCATTTTTTTTGCAAGACCTAGATTTGTCACACTGATGCTGCGAAGGTTGCCTTCATCATACCATACTTACCGTACTTTAGCGCCAAGAAACCGATGGTGAAAGTGCGCGGTATAAATATTTTAACATAACATAACATAACATAGGTTAAGTAGCATCCAATTGGACCATTCCGTGAATAGAAAATAATGATCCTTTGTTATACAATTATATAGCATTTAAGCAGACTATGACAACATTATTTGCACGCCATGTGTTTGTTCGTTCAAGTGGTAACGAATTATTAAACCTGCGTCAGGGATCCAAATACCTTCTTACATACATTACCACATTTAATCGCTTGATCACAGAAACACAATGGCAAGAGGAAAAACATACTTTTTTGTTTTACAGGGATCTTAAAGATGAATTGAAGGATTCCTTAGCTCATACTGTTGATCTCCCTGAGGACTGTACTAAATTCATAGATTTAGTAGTAAGATTAGAACATAGGTTGGTAGAATGAAAGAATGAGAGACCTCGAGGTGATTCGAGACTGATAATATTAAAAAAGTATTACAAGAACCTAATGTAAAAACTGGTGAATCCGAGCTCATGCAAATAGGTGGTATTAGAGGACCCCTGTCCACCGAAGATAAAGACAGATTAAGAAAAGCCAATCTCTGTCTTTACTGCGGTAAATCTGGCAATTTTGTGCGAGTTTATCTTGTAAAGCCTAAAAAGAAGAAAATCATAGCAGGCATAGACATAACAAGTGAACGTAAGGAAAACTAACACTGTCTAAGAATTTTGAGATCGGCCCTTTGAGAGAGTTTTATCCGCAGATCTCTCAATACATAACCAATGTAGTAAACAGGCCACCTACACACATGACTGTTGAATGACATTTATTCTATCAGTACAAAAAAGATATAGTTTATCTCTTTTACAGGATTCTGGAGCTACAGGAATTTTTTTCGATTTAACGCCATCAAAAAACCTAGGTATCATATATGGAACCTGAACCAGTGAGGGCAGTCAATGGTTCTGCCCTTTTTTCTGGTCTCTAACACTAACACAGAACCATTGACTCTTGTTTGCGGAAATGGCTGCACAGAATGTATGACCTTTGATCTCATCAATACACCAGCATTCAGAGTAATTTTTGGCATTCCATGGCTGGAACGTCATAACCCGAAAATCGACT
Organism: Triturus cristatus; assembly: GCF_964204655.1. NCBI lineage: Eukaryota > Metazoa > Chordata > Amphibia > Caudata > Salamandridae > Triturus > Triturus cristatus. The sequence continues at coordinate 417,757,552 of NC_140593.1, forward strand.
GGGCATAACGAACAGTAATATTAGATTCCTCCTTCTGTAAAACACATTGCTATCAGGCAGCACCATGTCCAGCATCTCCATTATATTGTGCTACAACCCAGGATTCGTCTCCAGGTATTCTGCCCCAAGAGTATCATGATTTCTCAGACGTTTTTGATCCCATCAAAGCTACCCAGCTTCCACCACATTGAGTTTATGACTGCAGAATAGATTTAATACCAGGCACCATTTTACCCTGCAGTCAAATGTATGCTCTTACAGAACCAGAAATGCAATATCTCAGAAAATACTTAGATTAACTTTTGGAGTTAGGGTTCATTCGTCACTCCACCTCGCCGGTTTCATCGCCATTTTTTTTGTAACAAAAAAAAGTGGGGACTTAAGTGCATGCATCGACTATTGCGCAGTCAATAAGGCTACGATAAAAAATCGTAATCCCTTGCCACTCATCCCCGTTTTGCTAGATCAACTGCGCAGTTCCACCATTTACTCTAAATTAGACCTGCAGAGTGCATATCATCTCATTCGTGTAGAAGGAGGAGATGAGTGGAAAACTGCCTTTTGAACCAAATTTGATCTATTTGAATACACAGTAATGCCATGAGGGCTGTGCAATGCCCCTGCAGCATTTCAATATTTCATTAATGAAGTTCTTCACAATTTTTGGGATATTTGTGCTATTGTCTATATTGATATTTTAATTTTCTCCAAAACAAAACACATTCAACATGTTTGTGCCATTTTGCAGCATTTAAGAAAGCATTCGCTATTCACTAAATTAGAGAAATGCGCTTTTCATGTTACATCCGTTGAATTCTTAGGTTATCACTTATCTCCTGAAGGAATAACTATGGACCCCAAGAAAGTTGATAATATTCTGAACTGGCCCTCTCCAACTTCTGTGAAAGACATTAAAAAAGTACTGGATTAGCCGATATTTATAGGCGCTTCATAGCTGACTTTTCCACCATGGTAGCTCCTATTACACAATTATTGAAAAAAGGTCAATCTTTCATTTGAACAGAAGCAGCTGATAAAGCTTTTCAGAATCTAAAACAGGCATTCACCTCAGCACCAATTTCAGCCCATCCAGACCCTGACCAACCTTTCTTTGTAGAGGCAGATGCCTCACACATTACAATTGGAGGAGTACTGTCACAGAAAGATCACAACACTGGTCACCTCCATCCATTGGCCCATTATTCCTGGAAATTGCTCCCAGCTGAGCAAAACTATACTGTTGCATCTGTAAAAGCACTCACACCTAGACAAATGCAGTGGTTACACTTTTTCAGTGACTATGATTTTATAATTGCCTACCGCCCAGGTACCAAGCAAATACAATCAGATATACTGTCCAGATTGGGTCAAAGTGAAGACAAAGAAAAAACAACATCCCCCAAAAGTATCATCACTTAAAATAAAATAGTAGCTGTAACAGCTGCAGACACCTTTTTACTAGATATTAAGAAGGCTTCGGAACACATAAACCCTCAAGAGTGGCTATTAATTCCAGAAAAAAGTGTTAAGGATGGTTATTTCTTTTATAAGGACAAAATGTTTATTGCTTAAGAACAACTGCAATAACAGATATTACATTGGCATCATGACACAGTTCTAGCAGGCCATCCTGGTATTACAAAAATCACTGGACAGTTGTTTACAAAGTTTTTGGTGGAAAACGATGTACAAGCATATGTTGCCACGTGCCCTGTCTGTGATCGTAATAAAACACACACACAGCTCCGACTGGACTCTTACAACCATTACCTAGTCCATCATCACCCTGGCATACTATTAGTGTAGCTTTTATTACAAATTTACCAGAATCCAATAAATACACCACATTGTTGGTAGTGGTAGATCTATTGTCCAAATTGAGTCATTTCATTCCATTAAAAAAAATCCCCATTGCAGTGGAGTTTAGCGACATCTTTATCACGCAAATTATACAATTGTATGGTCTTCCCAGTAAGCATATTTCGGATAGGGGCCCACAATTTACATTAAAACCTTTGGAAAAATCTATTCGCAATCTAAGGCATGGAAGCTGCCCTTTCATCTGCATTTGATCCACAAATGGACTGTCAGACAGAGCGAGTTACCCAGAGTCGTGAACAGATGTTAAGATGTATAACTTCCACATCCATTCCTCAATAGGATCGAGCAATACCTGTAGTGGAATTTGCTTATAATAATAACATACATTCAGCACTAGTATGTTTCACCATTTTTTTTCTCACAGGTCACCATCCCTGTATAATTCCTGCACTTCTTCCAAAGCAGTCCACTCTTATGCCTTCAGTATCTACCCATTTACAACAATTACAGGAGATGCAAGAACAAGCTCTTAAATACCTTGCCCAAAATAAACAGGACATCAAAAGATATGCAGATAAACACAGACCTCCAGAAACTCATTATAACACAGGAGATATGGTATAGTTATCTACCAGGAACATCAGATTAGAATGCCCTTGAAAATTGCAGCCCAGATTTATTGGTCCTTTTCCAATTATTAAAATCATTAATACTGTCACAATGCAAGTGCAATTACCCGAAGATTATGACATTCATCCTGTCTTTCATGTATCCCTTCTTAAACTGTATAACCAGCAAACACGTAAAGACAATCCTCCACCCCCTGTTCTTATGAGTGATCATTATGAATATGAGGTGCACCGAATCTTGGTTGCGAAACGCATTCATGGAAAACTATATTATTTAGTACCTTGGAAAGGTTACGATACCTGTGAGAGATACTGGGAACCAGCTTCTTTTGTACATGCTCTCTTTCTTACCAAACGTTTCCATGCTCTCAATCCTTCCAAACCCCACCCAGTGAGACTGTCCTTGAAGGGGAAATTGTCATGACTGTCACTTCTCGTGGCCAGTTCCACTGTTGCCATGCACAAGTATCTACAGCAGTTATGTGAAACTGAACTACGATATTCATGTATTTATTTATATTTTCTAGGAAATACCACAGTATAGCATGTTATCAATACATACCATTGCAAAGATTAAGGGAGCATTCACGGACCTTTTATGTTAAATGTTATGGCATGCGTTTCCTTTGTTTTACTGACACATGTTTTGTAGTTCAGAAAAAAGCATGTGTTGGAAAACCGTTAATGAGCCATCGCCTGCCCCTATGTAAATTGGAAACATTTCAGTTAACGTGCTGCGCTTCAAGGAACAATGACCTTACATCTATGAGAAGGACACGTGTATGCATTACTATTTAAACGGAAAGGCACAACCGATTCCTGCTTCAACTCGTCATTCTGACTCACTTACCTGTCACCAGGGAATTCCTCCGTCTTCGGTCCCGCGGCTTCATTTGGCAGCTGCTTCCAAGAAGGGCAGAGTCCAGGCGTGATCTCTTCCGCATTTGTGCATCAGTCTGACTTCTCGTTCCAGTTACCAGTAACCTGTGAAAGAAGAGAAAGAAAATTACGGTAAAGGCAAACCTTTTTTGTTTAACATACCTATTTTGTTTAACATAACAAGGAAACCTTTTGAACAAGAAAGAATATTTGCGATATTTCAAGACTTTTATCAGCGTTTGGAAACTTCTAAAAGAGACTGGGAGTTTAAAAGCGCATAGTTAAGAATTGTGCATCTGGAATCTTCTTAGAAGGCTTAAAGTTATTTTACGAGACACTAATTATGTGTTAAAGAATTATTTAGCGCTCTGGACCTTCTTGCTGAAGAGCTTTTTTAATGATGACAATTGGTGATGACAAATAGAGAATGTTAAAGACGCATTTAACATTTGAAAACAATTGCAATACAAACACAATTTTATCTCCTTGGTACGGTATTGTTTAGAATTTTTGAATACATAATTATTAAATCTGTAAACAATGGAAATAGATGCACTTTAAAACCAATGGTGTTTTAATTGATTACAGGTTGTTCCCCAATGCTCCTAAATATTTCTAGAGAGACCTGCCACTTCGTGATGAAAATGTAATAACACTTTGTGTCTTAAAATTCTATCTCGTGCTGGTCTCGTGACATATTTATTGGTATGCTGTCATATGTTAAATGAAAATAGAATGAGTGTAAACAATTGTGAAATCATAAATAATGGATGTCTCTTATGTTATTTGTTTAGCGAATCCTGAGTAACCATTGCTACTACAAGTCCCTAATGATTCATCCAGAAAACTGAACCACATATACAAGGACATTCGTCCGTACGTACCCGTCACACCAACGTAACGTAGCACAGTCCGCAAGATGTCTGGTATTTCTCTCTTTTTCCTCTCATCCCATCCCCCTTTCCCCTTGAGAGACTACAAGTATACGGTGTTATAATCCTCGTTATCTGATGCGCTCTCATAGGGACATGGGAACTATCTTCGAACCAAGTGGAACCATCTGGAGTTCAGGTGAGTGGTTTTCGTGACATATGAGTCATCTATCCACATGACTGGGGTCCCTGAGAAGAATTGGGGGGCAGGATTGTGGCCTCTTTTCCCAGAAGAAGCAAGGGATACTTTAGTTCTTTGGGTAAGGGTTGTAACCTCACCTATTCTGACATGAAGGAGGCCCTTCTCAGCAGGTATGGTCTCACTCCCGGTACAGTTTAGGTCCAGTAAGAAAACTGATGCCAACACTTTGTTGGAATGTGTGGGATCTTTCTGCAGGTCACTGGATGGCTGGGTGAAGGGCAGTAATGTGACAGATTTTTAAGGGCTCTACAATCTGATTGCATGGAAGCACTTGTCTAGTCTATGCTTTGCTGAGCTGTGCCTATCTTTTGGTTGATAGTAAGCTGACTGACCCCAGGATGCTTGCTATGGAGGTGGACCACTGGGTGAGCACCAGGGTCCACAAAAAAGCATTTGGGGGAGACTCAGCCAAAGGTGGGCAGGGTCCCCAGCAGAAAAGTGGGGGGAGGAGGCAAGGGTAAAGCACAGGGGTTCTCTAAAGGGGCCCGAACTAAAACCCAGGGTAAAGGTTCCCATCACCCAGGAGAATAGAAGCAAGGGGTCTCTTCAGGAAAGCCTGCAGAGACCGGCCCCCAGACATGCTTTGCCTGTAAGCAGGTTGGTCACAAAAGGGGGGATCCCAAGAGGGACTAGCCACCAACCGGTGGACAGACCAAGGTGTTGGCTATTGTAGCGCTTGGGGGAGGGGTGCCCAAAGGAGGGTGGGAATCCCGAAGAAATGACCCTCGTTTCCCTTAAGGACAGTGAGATGGTCCCAGGAAACCAGGTACCTGCTAACACTAAAAAATACAACACTTGGAGGGATGCCCTGATGGCCCCTAAACTCATCGCGGTCTCGGTGAGGCTGCGGCTAGTCCAGGTATACTTCTTGCATGCTGCCTATCTCACACCGCTGCGTCTCCACCGCGCGGGACTGCGACCTGATGCCCTCTGCCCCCGCTGTTCCCACTCCCAGGCTGATTTCTATCACATGGTGTGGCTTTGTCCTGCGATACAGGGGTACTGGGAGTCAGTAGCGGGAGAGCTCTCGGAGGTCTTGGGCTGGGAGGTTCCAATTGACCCCACTCATGTTCTCCTGGGTATCACGGAGGGGCTGGACGGCACCAGGGCCGAGAAGCTCTTCCTAAATACAGCACTAGCAGTAGCTAAGAGGGATGTTGCAGCTCATTGGATGAAGAATACCGCACCTACGTTGGCGTGCTGGCGCAGGGGAGTAGACTGGTGTGCCGCGCAGGAACGGCCTCTTTATGTGGCTAGGGGGCTGTCCTAGGAAGTTTCGACGTATCTGGGGCAAGTGGGTCGGCATCATAGAATACTGACTTGGACTGCTATGATCTCTAGCTGGAAGTGGACTTATTGATATTAGCTGTTGGTGCATCAAATTCTCTGTATCATTGTGATGGGCTTGTATCCCGGTCTTGTTCTCCAAGTGTACTTCTACATGGTGCTGTGTTCTTGGTTGCAATCAAAAGGCAATAAAATTGGTTATCAAAAAAAAATAATACAACACTTGGGTGACCATAAATGAGAAAAGAGCAGAGACTCTCAAAGATACTGGAGCCAGTGTGGCCTCAGTCCGGTATCACCTGGTCTCTGAGGAGCAAGTAGCCCCCGGGGCATTCCACCAAGTAGTTGCTGAGGCCAACTCAGAGTGCCTGTATGGTGGCGCAGGTTCCCTTTGAAAGGGGGGGTCTCAGGTTCCTTGAGGGTGGTTGTGAGCCCTACCATGCCTGTACATTTTCTGCTAGGAAACGACCTGGAGCAGTCCTTGTGGAAGGATGTTGAGCTCAGGTTTCACTTGGAGATGCTTGGGTTGCCAGAGTGGGCATGTGTGACCACTCAGTCAATGGCGGCTGAAAAGGGTGGGCAGAAGGACCTGGAGCCTGAAAAGTGGCCCAGATTCCTCCCAAGAAAAATGGTAAGGGGAACATGAAACCCACCCCTGAGGTTCCCACAGTCCGGGAGGGGGCTGACCTTGAGGGGGGCACCCTGGTACCTACAGGGGAGCAAGTAGTTGAACTGGGGGACTTATCTGAGCTGACCCATTGGCAGCAAATAGGTGGTCCCACCAGGGAGGAGTTCTGCAGGGAGCAGAAAGAATGCCTTTCTTTGAAGGGCTACGGCAGCAGGCTGCAAACCAGGCAGCTGGTGATCAGTATGGATCACACAATCTACTGGGAGAATGGTCTCCTGTACAGCGAGCCTAAGGTCACTGAGCCTGGTTCAGCCCGTGTGCTCGTGGTATCCCAGAGTTTCAGGACATTCCTGAAGGAGAGTAGGATCTGCTTCACATGGGTACCCTCACTTTTTGCTGGTGTTTCACTGTTTTTCGACTTTAGTCTGGCTGTGCCCTGCTAATCAGGACCACAGCCTAGCTGCTTCCTCTCTAAAATGGTTTCCATGTACATTAGGTACATATCTATTTGGATTCTGGAGTGCCTTATAAGCCCCTAGTATATGGTATACTATGCACCTAGGGCATAGGCACCTCAGAGGCCTACCAGGGGCTGCAGGATATATTATGCCACCCCTGGAAAGCAACCCAAAATGACACCACAGGTCTGCTACTGCAGCCTGGGTAAGGGTGTGCTTGCACCCCTTACAGTGGTATAGGCTACCTATATCACTACCCTATACAGACACATGTAAACCTATAAGCCACTCATATGGCAGGCCTTAACAATCCTGAAGGCAGAGTGCTTGGTTTTGTGTGAGAGGGTGCCCAAGCATGAGCTGTGCCCCTCTGCAGCTTTCGGAAATACTTCCTTATAGCTGTTCTGTGATACAGCCATACCATATACTCTTAAGTGCATTATAACCTCGCGGTAAATGCTAACTTTGGAATGGCTGCATCAAAACTTGTCGTGTTTGGTGTCAAACGCTATGGAATACTACCCCCTCCCCCGCCAATTCTGGCGGCTGGGGTAGCATTCCACCCTTCTAGAGGGATAGACATGTTCACACTGGCTAAACCTAGTAAGACTTTCCTGAGCCCTGGCATCACAAAATGGATGACTCTGCCACAGACACGGGTCTGGCCTCCTGCTGCTGACCGAAACTCTGGCAGGGGAGGCCTGGACAATAGGTTTCCTGTCAAAGGGAGGTGTAACCACCTCCCCAGACAGGCTGATGTGAATTGGGTTTGGGCGGGAGCACTCTCTGGTGCTTTGAAGTCCTGCACTGGGGGCACGTTTGGTGTCTCTGTGCATAGCCCAGTTCAAACCGGTTGCAGGGGCTACCTGCCCCTGGTCTGGTGCGAAACATGACAAAGGAAATGGGTGTAACCACCCCTCTTTCCAAGCCCACCCATAGGTGGGGCCTTAGAGTTAGTCCATCCCCTAAACTTACTATAAGTATTGGTTGTTAGGGGTCTAGCACAACCCTTTCTCCAATCTTAGGAAGTTTAGTTTAGACTAGGGTAGGTAGGTGCAACACCACACTACAAGTAGACACCACGTATTTAGTAACGGACCTCAGTGAGGCTCAGTCTTCCAAACACAAAGGTCTTAAGTTCCAGGAACTAAGAACCCTCTGTACCCCTAGGAAGTTAAAGACAGGTAGCAACCCAACCACTAAGCATCTCTTAGAGCTGCTTATCATAGATGATCTCCAGACCTCTGACAGGTCAGAGGATCAAGATAAAGTGGGTGGGGATACTCCAGAAGCTACACCAACTGGGCCTAATTCTGAGCATGACCAAAAGGAACCTGAGGACCCCACATTGGTGAACTCAGATCCCCTAGGTAATAGTGCAGGTGGCGCAGAGAGTGTCCCCTTTATTCCTCCTGGGAGGGTTCAAAGTAGACAGAGGGGGTCTACATCTCATTTTGTTGAGTCCAGTGCTTCAGACACTTCTATAGGGACATCCATATCTATTAAGAGGGAGAACTCCTTGGAAAGGGAGTATCAATTGATAAAACTTGAGAAAGTAAGACTTAAGCTCAGGCAAGATCAGTTGGCCCTTGACAAGGAGTCCCTAGACGTGCAGAGAGCTAGGAGGACATTGGGACTAGAGTCCCATGGTGGCGGCAATAGTGTCCCTAGAATCAGGGAAACAACCTTTGACACTAGGAACCTGAGCAGGATAGCCCCTCTTTACAAGGAGGGGGATGACATCCATAAATGGGTCACTGCTTTGGAGAGGGCGATTATTCAGTCCTGTAGAGTGCACTCATAGATGGGTGTGGCTTAACCATTGAGCAATAAAAGATTAAGTTCAGAGACACATAGAAGGCACACACCCAGGACTGGATAGATTTAATTGATAGTGCTATTAAGGCACTGGGAGGCTGGCTTAATGGAAGTGAGGTACAGGAATTTGAAGGATTGTACAATTTGTTAGTGAGGGAGCACATTCTAAATAACTGTCAGAATCAACAACTACACCAGTATCTGGTAGACTCTGATCTGACTTCTGCCCAAGAATTGGGAAAGAAGGCAGGCAAATAGGTTTGAACCAGGGTTAAGACTAAGTCTCAAGGGGGTGGTGGTGACCAGAAGAAAGATTCTTCCAAGGCCCACGAGACAGTTGGAGATAAGTCTAAAGAGAAGTCCTCTGAAGGTCCTCAAAAGTCTTCCTCTGGGGGTGGGTCCCCGACTCCTCCTTCCCCTGGAAAGAACCTTATTGCTAAATCTGCAAAGTGAAGGGCCACAAGAAATGGGACTCTAATTGCCCCAAGGCCAGCAATAAGAATACCACTACTACTACTACTACTACACCCCTAGTGCCCCAAATAGTAGCCCTGCAGGTGGCAGTAGTGCACCCAAGAGTTTAGTTGGGTTCTCATGGGGTACTGAGGTGGAGTATGGCCTAGCCAGATTCCCTACACAGGCAACCTTAGAATGTGATGGTGGTGGTATGGGCTTTGCGACTTTTACAGTAAGTCCAAATACCTTGGGCAAGTACATACAGGAGCCTCTGATCAATGGTCAGAAAGCTGTAGCCTGTAGGGACACAGGAGTTCGTGTCACTATGGTGACAGGAATATGTGTGTGTCCCCTTCAGCTTCTACCTGGATACATGTACCAGGTGACCACCATTGTGGGTGTTAGGACATATCACCCCATGGCAATAGTCAGTCTCAGCTGGAGAGGGGTAACAAGCCCTAAAAGGGTGGCAGTATCCTCCAACCTGCCTGTAGATTGCCTGCTGGGCAATGATCTAGAACTTTCAGCCTGGTCTGAAGTAGAACTCAGGACCCATCTAGAAAAGATAGGCCTCCCTGAACAGGTTGGTGTGACTACTAGGGCACAAAGCCAACCACCAAGAAACCTTGGAGCAATGGAGCCTGAAAGAATGGCCCACTCAACTCCAACACAAAGGAGGAAGAAAGGTCTTCCTCCCCCCAGACAGTAGGTCAGCCTTCTCAGGGACCCTTACCTACTGTGCCTACCCCTGGTGAAGAATCTGCCCCAGAGGAGGTCAGGCCTGTCCTGACAGAGCCACTGAGGGCAGAGGAGTCTTCCAAGGAGGTACCAAGTCTGGAGCTGGTATCCTACCCCTCACTGCCAAGCCTCAGTCAGCCAGGTGCTGCAGAGGCCAGGGATGTCAGTGGGCACCACAGGGCCCAATGCCAAGAGGAATCCTCTCCTTCACATATTAGGACTCCCCAGTCTAGAAGTACTAGCCAGGTGGATAGCCCTCAACAATCTGAGGGATCCCTCTTACCCTAGTTAGACTTGACATCTTTTGGCGTGTTTCCCTGTTTGTTTGCTTTCTAACCTCCCGGTTTTTACTGTTTTTTTTTTTTTAAATCTTTTTATTGGTTTTATTCAACAAAACAGAAAATAAAAACCACTCTTTCGGTGTAAGGCTTAGGACAAAGCAGATTTGAATACATCTTGGCAAGTCAGCACTAGCAGTAGGTTTTTACTGTTTTTAATGGTTTAGTGTCTCTGCACACTTTCCCACTACTGTTCAGTGTTAAAGTGCAAGTGCTCCTGTTGTAAATTGTGTTATGGATTGACGTTTCCATGATTAACATATATGATTCACTAGTAAGTCCCTAGTACAGTGCACTGAGAGTGCCAGGGACTGTAAATCAAATGCTACTAGTGGGCCTGCACAAAAGAGAGACAAGGAAAACCCTGAAGGTCAGACGGGACCAGGGGTAGACAAGTATTTTTAAGGAACAGTGGTCCCATTCAACAGGAGTCAGAATAAATATCACAATTACTACAATAAGAAATTGGAGTTCAAAAGAATGATCAATGCAAGTGATGTAAAAAGTATTTATAGTGATAATTAGAAAAACGTAATAAACAAATCAATGAGTGAGCTAGCCGTGAGGAGGTTAGAAGGGAAATCAGCCAATTTCCTTACCCCAGGCTGGTGACTTAAAAAGGTGACTTTTTAATGAACAGTGAAGGTACGTAAAAGTCAGATCAGCATCTCATACTCAATAAACATATCTACAATAAAGTTTTGAGTTTAGAGACGTAGGTCGATGACGTTTCGATCCCCATACGAATAGTGGGATCTCTTCAGGACAAGGCGATGGTAAGGGTGCCTGGGAAGTTAGCGTGATAGCAAAAATTGAGGAGGGGCCGAAGAACCTCAGGTGCGGTGACGCACGCATGATAAGGGCGGAAGGTAGGGCGACCGATGTCCGCAATGGGAGGGCTGGATCGCTGATTCAAGTAAGGGTGGTGAGATCCGGGACCGGCGTACGGGAGTGGAGCGAGGCCCCCGGATGCGTGCAAGGCTTGAAGGGCAGACGCGCAGGAACAATTCGGAGCGGTTAGGTCCGCGCTGGGATCGCCGTAATGAAGTGGAGCTATGCCTTAGGTGCAAGAGCTGAAAGTGGGCCTGCAGCACTGATTGTGCCACCCACAGAAGTAGCACTGTAAAAGTAACTCACACCTGCCACTGCAAAGTCTGAGTGCAGTTTGTAACTGCCATGTCGACCTGGCAAGTGCACCCACTTGCCAGGCCCTAATCTTCCTTTTCTTACATATGTCACCCCTAAGGTAGGCCCAAGGTTCATCTGTTACTAGCCCTGAGGACTGTATGTTTTGTGATGCAACAGAAGAAAAGGCAACCCAACTCCGTCAACGATGCTGCGGCTGACTCCGTGTCCTGAAGGCACCGCCGCACTTTGCACCATAACCCTGGTCTCACCGACAACGGCACCCGACGCCACTACCAAGCCGCTGCTTGCACCACGACCTGTGGGCACCGCACCCCGCACTGCCTCGCTTCATGCTGCCGCCCTGGTATCACCGATGCCGCCGCTCCACGCCGACATCGACGCCGCTGCTTGCACCGTGGTTCGAAGGCAACGCTAGTAAGCTATATGATGCACCATCCTTATCCCACACCGCAACCTTGGCCTGCTGGTGCCATCAACTACAGTTCGTCAGCCGATGACAGCGTATCAGCAACGACGATGCCGCTGCTTGCACCATGACTTGCCTGCACCGTAACGAGCATACCATCACTTCACACAGCAGCCATGGATGTCAAACCACTGCCTAAAGATTAATGGGAACAAAACGGAAGGTGATGATCGTGGGAAAAACTCCCACCATTTGGTCATCAGCCTGGTGGCCGGGGACACTTACCAACCCCAAAAGCAGAAGTAAAAAACCTTGGAGTTTGGTTTGACTCCGAATTGACTTTCGACAGCTAAATTCATAAGGTAGCAGGCAAATGCTATGGGACTATGAAAACCCTACGAAAGATCCTGGACCTCTTGCCATCAAATGCGAGGAAAACCATAGTTCACGCCATGGTAACCTCGCAAATTGATTACGGCAATGTATTATACCTAGGAGTTTCCCAAAAAAGGCTGTCCAAATTACAAACGGTACAAAATGCGGCTGCTCGCCTGTTATTAAGCCTCCTGAGAAGAGCCTCTGCTAAGAAAGCTTTGGCCAAATTTCATTGGCTACCAGTGGAAAATGAATTGTTTTCAAGGCAATGTGTCACTGTCACCGCATTTTATTAAGGAAAGGCCCACGGTATCTGCAACCACTGTTAACACAGTATACACCAGGCCGGTTTTTAAAATCACAGGGTAGGGCACTGGTGACAGTACCTAGAATTTTTAAAGTCAGAATGGGCGCAAGCTCCTATAGATATCTCACGGCAAAAGCTTGGAACTCTCTACCAATGGATTTGAGAACAGAACAATGTGAATCTAGATTTCGCAAACTACTGACGACCTGGCTGTTCTCAAACACTGACTAAAACATAGTCTCCGGGTCAGGTATGTAATTGTCGCCTATATCCTCTATAAAGAACCGTTTTAGCATGGGGAAACACCGCTGGTGTAACCATGCGCTCTACAAATGGCAAACTAAACTAAACTAAACTAAACGGGTGTCACCGATGCTGCAGGACGACTGTCACCGAGCTGCTGCCTGCAGCGCGACCTGAGGGCATCGTACACCGCACCGCTGCACTTCGTACAGCAACGCCAATGCCTGCGCTACAGACTTCAAGCGCAAGGAGTTCCATCTGCAATGCGTGTGACTTCAAGGGCACAACGACACCTGCACCGACCTCTGGAACTGATGCCAGTGGACGCCGGCTCTTCTGGGCTCATCGAGAGGTTGCCGACCACCTGCATTCCTAAAAGGTACTGTTTTGCGGGTCTTCCCTGCACCGTAGCTGGCCTGCAACACCGCGGTCAGCCAGAACGGTTTGGATTTGTTGTTCATGATGCCATGATAGCACCAGATGAAGCTATTGACTTCAAGGAACTGTATTTTAAGTCTATTTGGATTACCGAAGATTTCTGAGAACTGTATGGTGTATTCTTTATCGTTTTTGGTCTTGTTTTGGATATATAACAATATTAGATATTTTTCTAAACTGGTGTGGTGTCCTTTCGTAGTGTTTTCACTGTATTACTGTGGGTCATGTACAAATGTTTTACATCTAAGATAAGCCTGACTGCTCGTTCCAAGCTACCAAGGGGGTGAGCAGGGGTTATTTTAGGTGTGGAACTCCCTTATCCTAACTAGGAAGAAGGGTCCCTAATTGGACAAAGGTGCAAACCACTGCCAACTAGAGACCCCAATTTCTAACATTGGTTGTCAGCGGTGAGGATAGGACTTGTGATTGCATTTGTCTTACAGTGATTGGTGTGCACTACTACCATATTGCAGACCATTACGTACCACATACTGGTTCTTTTTCTTTTAGGCCTATTTTTGATCTTGCTAGTTTGTTGAGAACTTGAACTTGCTACTTCATCATGCCTGAATCAAGAGCATCATCCGTTGCATCCTTGAAAGTGGCCTTTGAGGATAGGTTGGAAGCCTACAATATGAAAGAGTTGAAGGCTATTTGCAAAAAACTAAACATCCAAGTCAAAGGCCTCACCAGGAAGGAGGAGCTCCAAAAGGCGCTGAGGGCCTGGGTAGCAGCCAGACATGCCATTGGGCCATCTGGCGATCTCAGTGAGGAGGGGGAGGAGCCTCTTCCTAGGGTGGATGCGCTTTTGGGAAGGGGGGGAACCCTCCAGGCCAGCAGCAGTGGCCCGTTACCAGAGGAGCCTGAGGACAAGTGGGAAGCAAGGAAGTCTGAGTTGAAAAACTCAGGGTGGAGAATGAAAGGGAAGACAAAAGAATAGCCATGGAGGAAAGGAAAATGATCTTAGATCCTGAACATAGTGTTAAGGAGCTGGAGCTAAGAAGTAGGCCCAGCTCAGATGGTGGCAGCAATTCATTGGTGAGGTTAGATAGAATTGTGCACATCCCCAAGAATGTAGGCAAGTAATTCAAGAAGGAGGGAATGACATACAAAGGTGGTTTCAGGGTTATGATGTCATGACTGTCACCTCTCGTGGCCAGTCACACTGTTGCCATGCACAAGTATCTCCAACAGTAATGTGAAACTAAACTGCAATGATATTCATGTATTTATTTATATTTTCTAGCAAATACCACTGTATAGCATGTTATCAGTACAAACCATTGGAAAGGTTAAGGGAACATTTACAGTCCTGGTAGTAAAGGTAGAAGTTCATTATTGTTTATGTTAAATGCAATAGCATGTGTTTCCTTTGAATCATAGGCACATGTTTTGTACATCAGAAAAAAGCATGTGTTGTAAAACCGTTGATGAGCCATTGCGTGCCCCTATGTAGATTAGAAATGTTTCAGCCAACGTGCCGCACTTCGAGGAACAAGGTGCCTCCTTTCTTCCCTGACAAGGACACGTGTATGCAATACTAATTAAAGGGGGAGGGGCAACCGATTCCTGCTTCGCCTTGTCATTCTGACTCACTTACCCGTCTCCAGGGAATTCCTCTGTCTTTGTTCCTACGGCTTCATTTGGCAGCTGCTTCTAGGAAGGGCAGACTCCAGGTGTGATCTCTTCTGCATTTGTGCATCAGTCTGACTACTCGTTCCAGTTACCGGAAACCTGTAAAAGAAGAGAAAAAACATTACGGTAAAGGCGAACCTTTTTATTCAACATACCTTTTGAACAAGAAAAAATATTTGCGATCTTTCAAGACTTTTATCAGCGTTTGTAAACTTCTAATAGAGACTGGGAGTTTAAAAGCGCATAGTTAAGAATTGTGCATCTGGAATCTATTTAGAAGACTTAAGTTAGTTTATGGGACACTAATTACGTGGTAAAGAATTAGAGCTCTAGAACTTGCTGAAGAGCTCTATTAATGATGACAATTGGTGATGACAAATAGAGAATGTTAAAGACGCATTTAACATTTGAAAACAATTGTAATCCGAAAACAATTTTGTCTCCTTGGTAAAGTATTGTTTAGAATTTTTGAATACATTATTTTTGAGTCTGTAAACGGTGGAAATAGATGCAATTTAAAACCAATGATGTATTAATTGATTACAGGTTGTTCCCCAATGCTACTAAATATTTCTAGAGAGTCCTGCCACTTCGCGATGAAAACGTAAAAACACTGTGTCGCAAAATTCTATCCCCGTGCTGGTCTCGTGACATATTTATCGGTATGCTGTCATATGTTAACTGAAGTAGTAAAAATAAAGATTCCCTTCTGTGTCGTAATATATTTCCAATAAAGATATCTTAATTAGTTTGCACTGAACCAAAAAACTACAATTAATTTATTCAACATCATCACACAACGTAATTAAAATCATATGTTCGTATTACTTTATTATACAAATTACAGGCCCAGTTTTAGATCACAAATCCATTAAAAGTACATATATGAACACATTCATATCACCTTTTTGTACAAACTGGTCTGCAAATAATTTTAAAAAACGTTTTACCACTTTCATAAGACACGGTACATATGCAATTGACAGTTATTGTGTAAAATGCATAAAAGACATTTCTATTGAACTTCATGCATAGAGGACTTTATGGTATATTTGCATACCCTCATGCTATCATTTCAGGAGTTGGTAACACAACCACTCAAGTTTCTATATGATTCTGCATGTGGTATATTATACTACAGTGTGTAAAGTATATCTTAAGTTAAAAACAATACATGTGACCACCTCCCCAGACAGGCTGATGTGTATGGGGTTTGGGCGGGAACACTCTCTGGTGCTTTGAAGTCCTGCACTGGGGGCACGTTTGGTGTCCCTGTGCATAGCCCAGTTCAAACCGGTTGCAGGGGCTACCTGCCCCTGGTCTGGCGCGAAACATGACAAAGGAAATGGGTGTAACCACCCCTCTTTCCAAGCCCACTCATAGGTGGGGCCTTAGAGTTAGTCCATCCCCTAAACTTACTATAAGTATAGAAATACAGTCCCTACGACTTTAGATTACCCTGGACGAAACTCTGCAACATATATCCTGGACCTTCGACGTTCTATCCTGACTAGAAGACTGAAGAAATCTCCCTTGGGGTCAAGGAGTGACTTCCCTGCTTGGCAGGCACCAAAGAAGCAACTGACCGGTCTGCATCGCTGACGCTCCCACTGGACGCCGAAATCTTTGCATCACCAGAGGTGGATTTCCAGACTTTCCCGAGGCTACCCTGAGTCCACAGCAAAGCTGAGGCCCGTGGCTATCGTGGGTGATGTGGAACCGTGACCCATGGACACCGCGATCTTTTGCAGCAACACTATCTTCCTGGACGTCCTCGAAGTTGTGCTTTGGGCTCCGAGTAGCCCCAGCCTTGAGCACCTCCTGCACCAAAGATAGTTGGCCTCCACTCCACGAAGTGACCCGTGGGCCAGCTTCAAGTGCGACTGCTCGAGGCTCCTTCGCGATCACTAGCCCGTTGGCTAGCAGGTCTCCACGAAGGCAACTCCTTTTCTGCTTGGGCTTTCCTGGTTGCTCCAGAAGTGCCCTTAATTACCCTCGCTGGGTGAGTCCCTCAGACCTTGTTGGTCTGCACCGCAGTAATTCTCTGAATTCCAGAGACTTGCCGTTGCCAAGGCTTGTTGGGTCCATTCTGGTCGCCGACACCGCAGCACTTGACAAGACTTCATGGGACAGTTCGAATCTGGGTCGTGGACTTCTTCGACGCCTCCTGGACCTCGTGGCTGAAGAGTCAAGACACACATCAACTCACCTGAAGCACCCGACATCTGTGGGCATTGGTCCATCCTGCCCTCGGTCACTGGCAAGTGACCCAGACTCTGTCCCCTCTGCTTTCAGGTTCCTTACATCCTAGATCCATGCTTTGATCTCTCCGGACACTTCTCCTCTTCACGGCAGCAGCAGTTCTTTGCAGGCTCCCATTGAAATCGACGACATGCCCCGACAGCAAAAGACACCTATGCACCCGGCTTCCCTGGATGAGGTAACTCGAGTACTCCGGTGCTCTCGTGAGTGCTAGCCCTAGAACTACCTAGGTCCAAAAGGGTTTGGTCCTGACTCGATTAGAAGTGTCCCTAATCTTTAAATTTCCAACCGCGGCATTGCCCATAGAAGATAACGGGAACCCGCGGTTGTGCTTACACACGGCATACAGTCCCCGTGGGTCCCCTGTGCCACTACCTTGGGTGATTCCCTGGGGTCCCTGTGATTCTAGAGGCTATAGGCCTAGTGTCTATTCCAGTTGTGGTTCTTATACCACTTTTTTGGTAAATGGTTTGGTACGCCCCTAGGGCCCAAATGTGTATTTGTGCTATTACTGATGATTGCTATTTTGTAACTTAAGTACTTCCAACTCCAGTCTCATAAAGAGACTAGAGGGGTGTGTGTTATCTTAAATACATACATTTAAAATATATTCCTGGTGCGGTTGTCCTTTCATTTGATCATTCAAGAGATTATAGACTGGTAAAACAAGCTGCTTTACATTTCTTCAAGACTTTGCCTGAAGGCTGCTCTCCATAGCTACCACTATGATAGCTTTCACTAAAGGTTTGTCTTTAACCTATCACCATAAGGGGTTGCTTGGACTGATACAAGGTGCCCAATAGAACTAGTGGATAGCATATATCAGGCCACCTTCTCACATTGGTGTGCAGCGTGTGGGATTCCAGCATGCTATTGTTTTAGCAGATAATCTCAATTGAATTGATCAACTGAAAACCACTAAAGGTACCTGAGGTACATATAATATCAAGTTTAGCTACAGTAAGTTCTACTGAACTTAGAGCTGTGTGTTAAGGAATAGCACACCCTTTCTACAAATCAAGAGAGTTTAGTAGGCCACACTAGTGTAGGTAGTGCAATACACCATGATCCAGTGCAAAGCTGGGGAAAAACCCATTTTTGTTTTACAAGTAACCTCCCTGCATCGCAGATCCTCCATCACACTAACTCATTCACTCATGCATTTATTGGTGGGGCCCATAACACCAACACTCATACGTCACACCTCACGAGTCTGCACACAGGAGGGATGAAGATACGCTGGACATGTGGGGGAGTACCTTATTACCTATAGGGAAGAAAAGTTATTTACAGAATATACATTTGCATCACCACCTATAGGATCCTAACCTTAACATCAAGACACTCCACCACTTGGTCGATTGACCAATTAGTTGGACTGGTTGATGGTGATTTAGAACCACCTAAAACACATTTAAGTTTCAGAATCCTCTAATCACTTAATTGAAAAATCACAAACTCATAGATTCTGTTAATCAATTATTTGTTTATCTAAATATTGTTTGCAATTAGTATTAGCATTTTGGTCAGTCAAAGTTTAGAATTTTAATTAATCAGCACAAATCGCATGACATTTTATATTTACCTATTCTGGCTGTCGGGCTTTTTCTAATTCAATTGGCTCTGCATAACCAATTTTAGCCGTTTCAATTGTCTAAATAAAGCAGGCCAAGACTCAAAGTCCGGAAAGTTCTTTGCTCAGCACGTTACAGTCCCAAAGATCTCCAAAGGACCAAAAATCGTGCAAGCATCTATCATCACCTGTGGGGTCGGTAGGGGTGTGCGGTCATCAATCGATCTCCATTCTAAACTTCTCCCTATTCTACTGCCCTTTTTATAATAAATTTGGGATAACATAATACATTATTTTACCAATACTACGATCCGATTGGTCCATTTGATGAGGATTTGCTATATTGTCCAATTTTCCCACTGGCTTGGGGTCTCACAGATTTTGCTGGTTCACTTCCTCCGAATATGTCATCTTCATGCAACATTGTTGTTGCGCTTTTGTATACGTCCATTGTTCGATTAGACCAGTTTCTATTGACTGAAGTTTGGCAGTTCTCCATGTTCCTATCCTTGACCAGGAACACTGTGCTCAGGCTGTAGGTTGCCTGGAGATTGCCTGGAGGTCTACAAAGCCATCCGAGTCCGCGCAGTAGGCATCGCGCTCACGAGACGGTGGCCACTTCCGAACTCCATTTTGGACGCCATGTTTTGGTAGGCCCAAATGCCAACTTAAGCAAAACAAACACAACAGAATCATTAATACACAGAAATGAAAATTCTAATGTTATACCCTCACTAATTCCTTTATGTATTATTTTTTTCCTAGCTTTTAGTAACATTTAAAGCAATAAAACTCACCCTTCGGTCCAGAACGGAAACGCAAACATCACAAAAGCGACATAAATCATGCAATACTCTATTGCCACAACTACTGCTATTAATATGCGTACCACAGTTAGTTATTAAGGTTATTCTGCCATGCAAATAGCATTAAGTCCCACGTGTAATTGGTGCTTACAAAAAGTGCAAACGGTTGATTAATACAACACAGCACACGGTTAATTCAAGTTATTATATTAGTCGGATAAATTATTAATATTTTCATGCAGAATAGAGGAGGTATACAACATTTTGCTTTACCTGTTCCATCAATCCCCCCTTTGGGGATTTTTAAAATCACCACAAAATACCCTCAAATTTTGATAAAATTTGTAATAGAAATTAATTCACTTCTGTTAAGTTTTGTTAGATCACATAATTGTTTCCCCTGTCTCTTCTTGTTTTCGTATAATCATTCTCTTTCCATTCTTCTAATGCTGCCTCTTCCATTTCTCTTTCTTTTCTTTCTTTCTCTCTTTTCTTTGCAGTTTCTCTTTTGATATTTTTTTGTAATCTTCTTTTCTTGCTACATAAGCCTCCTAGTCTTAGAATTAATACTAGAAATATCACACACGCTACTGGAATTAAAATGTTACCAATAAAGGTACTACCTATTTTTAGCAGAAAGTCCTTAATAGTAGCAAACTTTTTCCCAATCTTCTCCCAAATACCTTCAACCTCCAGTGGGACAATCTCCTCATGCAAATCAGTTATATTCTTTATGTATGTCTTTAAATCTTGACTTTCGTCAGGAATTTAAGTACAACAATGTTGAACCTTTAGCATCCCACAGACTCCACTCTCTTTTGCCAAAATTATATCAAGGGCAAGTCGCATCACCATTTCTCACATGGCAACCATTTCTGTGTTTACCAATAAAAATCCTCCAGCAGTGCTTGTTGACAAGCGATCCACTATTGATAATTTTCTAATTTTATGTGCATTCAGAGATATTCCAACTGCTGGTATCAGTGTTCCAAAAATGTCTCCTACAGTTTCTGCCCAAGATTCTCTTCTCCCACGTGTTAGTTGTCTACCTATCTCATGTGCACCATCCTTTGCTCTTCCCACATGAAATATCTTTGGGAAAACCAGGCCTAGGTAACATGTGCCATACCAATGGTCGGGTAATCGATAATAAGCTTTGTTCCCGCAGATAAAATAAAACCCAGGGAATACCGGATCATTTCCTCCTTTAAATCCCCATCCACCCATGATTCTATAAGTATCATGGCAATCACTTGAGATTATTTCTGAAAACTGATTCTAATATTAGTTCTCTAGTTTCTAAGAAGAATTCATCTAACACTTTACCAGGTTTTACTTTATTCAATTTATGAACTACAGGTACTTGTGAAAATATGTTGTCTACATCTGAAAAATAATATTCTAGTTTCCCTGTTTTGTAAAACAAACTTGCTAATACACTACATGTTATTCCATATGTCACTGGAAGGTGATGGTACGTCACTCCTTCGGACACTGATGCAGGTAACTGCATGCATACATAGCAATCTCTCGCATCCATTGTTTTCACATATTCATACAATAATTTTGAGAAAACGTTGTTAGAAAAATCAGTTATGGACCTATCTTTATGTAAATAATTCCTATCTATTTTAGTCGGATAAATCTTCTGAATCTTTTCTACATCAGTCTTATTCTCACTGTGACCTTCTATTGTCTCTAATGTAACTTTAAATGAAACCATTAAAGCTAACGCACTCCACAAAAGCATTAGTAATCCTGTACAACAACAACACCTTTTGCACCATCTTCGAAGGAACACACATGTAGATTTTCTACTTTCTGTGTTTGCCATTTCGGAAAATGATCAGTGTCTTTTGACTTAGCGTCTTCTACTTCACAACTAGTTTTTGTCTAAGCACCTACTTTGTTATTTTCAGTTATGTCTTTTATTCGGTAATTTTCAAGTTTCTCTACTGGAGCACTTTTGTCTCTTCAGTTTGGCATTTGATCGTCTTTCACTCTTTTCTCACAATCTTAATTCAGAATTTCCTGAACATTCATCTCTTCCCCGATGTCGGACAAGATAACTCTCAGGATTTCAGATTCCTCGTTGTCCTCAACCACTTCTGTTATAGTCACCTCTGGATCTCCTTGGCTATCTGCCTCCTCTTGTACTTCAGGAAGTGCCATATACGACCATTCTGGTGACTTATACTTCTGGTTAGGCTTTCTTGTTCGTCTGCTTTCCTCTAATGGTGTCTGTTCAACATCTTTTGATTTCTTTTGGCTAGACACCTCATTCACTTGTTCAGCTCTGGATGATTTTACTCGTGTCAATCTGTATCTCAATGTCTTTATCTTGTTTAGCCAAACTTCATCCTTTGCTGGCCTTTTCAACTTATTTCCCTTTTCATTTCTCTCAGTTCTCCATGTTCTTTTCCTCAGGACTCGACCTTCTGGTATTTCTTCGTCATTGTCCTCAGATTCAGTTCCAACTTGACTCCTACTTTCAATAGTCTTTATTTCCACCACTTCCTCTTTTTTATCTACATCTGTCCCTCCTCGTAGTTCTTCCACACAATCTTCCTGCTGACTAACTGTCCCTTCTTCTACCCGGATGTATGGTTTCCCTACTCCTCCTCGGGGGTCTTCCGCAACAATCTTTCCCTCTCTCTCTGTATCTTGCACCTCACCATCTACTTCTGTTATTTCAGGTGGAATTTCTCTTGTTTTCCAATGCGGAGCTTCTTTATCAAGAATTTCTTTGACAGTCTCTTCACTGTTTTTATTTATACTCTTATGTACTTGTACTGATTCAGTGTCTGACTCTGAGCTAGTGTCAGAAATTTGCAATTTCCTTCTTAATGGTAGATTCTCTGGTGCTATCACTGAACTTACTTCTGACTCCCCCCTTTCAGGAGCTGGTCTTACTCTTGTCTCTTCTGTATCTGATTCGGAACTTGTATCAGATTCTTCAAAATATTCCTCTTCTCTGTTATCCACTGGATTTGGAATTCGCAAGGTATGACTAGCATGAATCCAATTCTTCACTCCTGCACATTTTACAGCTGTCGTCGTGGTCAAGATCACCTGATGTGGTTTACCCCACCTTGGGACCAGTCAATTTCTTCTTCTATATACTTTGATTCTTACCCAGTCACCTGGGCTCAGATCATGAGCTGGCTTCTTTTCAAGAGTGGTTGCATCCGATCCAACCTGATGAAATACAGAATGAACAGAATCAGCCAACCCCTTGCAATAATCCAAAACCAAATCATCAGATATAGGTAATAGCTTGTTGACAGGAATTTATACATATCTCATTGCTCTCCCCATCACTATTTCATGAGGACTCAAACCTGTATTCCTATCCGGAATAGATCTAATAGTCATGAGTACCAGAGGCAAGACATCAGAACATTTCAATAATACAGGTTTACAGGTTTTACAAATCTGGGAATGAACTCTCTCAATAGTAGTTTTGCTACTGTAATTCCATCACTTCTTCTTGTTGCGTGTGCTTCCACCCATCGAGAGAACAGACAAACTATCACTAGGACATACCTCAACCTATTGCAGGGGGGCATTTCAATGAAATCAATCTGCATTCTTGTGAAAGGCCCTCCTTCTCGTCCTATGGTTCCTAGTGTGAGAAGTTGGCCTGATATGTAGTGCTCACTATTCTAGTGATCACTGTGTATCATTCCAAACGACCCTTATTGATGATTGGTTGTAAGTCAACCTTTTAGACCAGCTATCCTAGTAGCGTGGATACGAGCAGTCTTTAGGCTAAACTCTAGAGGGCGTGTTAAGCCAGCTGTTTACCATCACATATACCCCTTGAACACCAAGTGAAAGGACGCCACACAAGTTGTTATGAAAATAAAAGGATATTTATTTATAACAAGACTACCCTGGCTCTTTATGAGTCAGGGAGCTAAGCACACTACAAAACTCTTAGGAAAATACTTCAGTTGCACAATTTACACAAATGCCCGAGGGGCACGAGAAACCATCTACACTAACAGTGAAATGCGAATGGTTAGAGTCTGGAGGTACTGATTCCGGAGTGATCCGATCAGTGGGACTAAACGGAAAAGGAACTGGACACTTGTAGAGCGAACCTGCGATGGAGCACCGAGATGCTCGAGTTACCTAGCCCGGAGGCTGCGGCTGCGTGAAGTTCGGCAAGATGTCGGGAGTCCTCGTGTAGTCTCAGGAGCCTGAAAGAAGAAATTGCTAGCAGGCGACCAGTGACGATGTTCAGAGCGATCCAAGCCTGGATCGGTGACGAAGGAAAACCTGAAAGCAGAGGGGACTCAGTTCTCAACCGCTAGCCAGCGATCGTGTGGGTACCAGGAGGGGACCGGCTGAAGTCACCTCGACCAGGTGAGTGGGTGACGTCGGACTCGGCTGTTCCTCGGACCAGGAGGCGCGGCGGCGACCAGGATGGAGGGCGAGCTGTCCCACGAAGGTGTCTGCTGTCGATGATGCTGGGCCCAGGAAGGGGCAGCGGATCTTGGCAGTGGCAACCCAAGCGGGGGAGTCGAGATGGCGTCGGGAGTGGACCAGGAGGGTCCGGGGTACTCCTCTGTTGAAGGGGAGCAAGAGCCAGTCTGGAGCAACCAGACTAGTGATGAAACAAAGCGTGGTGCGTCGTGAAGAGGGCCACAAGCCGGTCGGCAAGTGGTCGGACAACGCGGTGAACAGCAAGGAGCGGAAGGGCCCCCACGCAGATCTCGTGGATGCTGGGGAGACAGACTTCGAAGCTGGAGCTGCTCAGGGTTTAGGGCTTCTCAAACCCTAGGTGCACTCACTCGAGGGTCCCTCGGTGGGCGTGCTAGATAAGCGTCGTGCAGGTTCTGAAGATAGCCGGTCCCGCAGGTCTCGTCACACCTACGACTCTCAGCTGGGCTGATGAGGTAGGTAAAAGGTCAGAGATGGCAGGGACTCGGGTCTCGTCGAGCTGGGCAGTCTTGATCCGTAGGAGAGACTTACAGCAAACCGCAAGCGCTTAGATGGTGCCTGCTGGTGCAGGGTGGCTACTCCTTAGCCACAAGGGAGAGTCTTCAGAAATAGTCAAGAGTTCCTTTCGTGGAAAGTAGTTCGTGATTCGGAGTTATCCGATTATCTGATTATCCAATTTGGGAAGGGGACGCGCTCCTACCTTTATTCTAAGAAAAGGGGCTGGCCCGTGACTAGGTTCTACCTATGGGTGGAGCCAGGAGGGGGGTGGTTACACCCCTATCCTTTGTCCGGCTTCGCAGGGGCTGGTGTGCCCCCGAAACTGGTTTGAGCCGGGCTATGCACAGTGAGCACCGGGGTGCCACTTGCAATCACCTTCCTTTCAGCCCTGCCTACCTGGGATACACAAACCCTGTCTGGGATGGTGCTAACACCGCCCTCGACAGGAAACCCTTTGTCCAAGCTCCCCTTGCTGGAAGGTCCCCCAGCAGCGGGAGGTCAGACTTGTGTCTGGTGGCAGCATCCATTTTGTGATGCTGAGGCTTGAGTCAACTTTAACCGGGGTTCAAGGTTACTTCCATGTCGTGTCCCTCTAAAAGGGGGGAATGCTAACCCCGTCACCAGGACTGGCGAGGGGTTCGTATTCCCATCTGTATGACACCTTACTCGACATGTATAGGTGAGGTGAGGCCAAAGTTAGCAATTGCATTAAAAGTAGTTGGCCCGCGTCACCATGGAACGGCTATTAGGACTTGGTTCCGCAAGCCGTCGACGGGCTCAGCTCGCGCCAGAGCACCGTCCCACATGATTCCCCGCACTCTGCCTTCAGGATTGATAAGGCCTGCTATAGGAGTGACTGATAGGAATCCATGTGTCCATTTTAGGGTTTAGGTGTAGGAATACTACACCTACAGCAACGGGTGATTACACCACGTGGCCCCAGCTGTCGTGCAGCCAGTTGTGTCAGATTTGGGCGGCCATTCCAGGGGTGGCATAATACATGCTTCAGCCCCTGGTAGGCCCTGGGTACACCGATGCCCTGGATACCTGTGGTATGCTGAGACAGGGACTGACAAGGCGGCCCAGTTCCAATTAGTGGATGCACCTAATGTACATGTGTGTTAATTTCGAGGGAGAACAGCTAGGCTGTGGGTCTGATTGGCAGGCCCACAGCCGGGGAAAGTCGTAAACCAATGAAGCAAAAGCAAAAAATCTGGGTGATCATAGGATTGCAGACCCTACTCTCCTACATGACCCCCCCCAAACTTTGGGACAATAAGCTAACCTTGACCAGGTGAGTCTTCTTGCTCTAAGTGGAAATACCTGGAGAGCCCATCTGCATTGCCATGATCAGTGCCAGGTCTATGCTCCACTGTGAAGTCCATCCCCTGTAGGGAAATGGACCACCTAAGTAGTTTGGGGTTTTCACCCTTCATTTGGTTTAGCCACAAGAGGGGCTTATGGTCGGTCTGAATCTTGAAGTGAGTGCCAAACAAGTATGGCCTCAACTTCTTCAGGGCCCAAACCACAGCAAAGGCCTCCCTCTCGATAGCTGACCAATTCTTCTCTGTGGGGGTCAGCCTCCTGCTAATAAAAGCTATGGGCTGGTCATGACCATCAAAATTCAGTTGCGATAGAACAGCTCCCACACCCAGCTCCGAAGCGTCTGTTTGGACAATGAATGGTTTGGAGTAGTCTGGACTCTTTAGGATAGGTGCTGTGCACATGGCCTGCTTTAGGTCATCGAATGCCTTCTGACAGCTTGCTGTCCACTGAACTTTTTTTGGCATCTTTTTACTTGTCAGGTCGTTTAGCGGGGTCACAATGGATCCATAATTTCTGACAAATTTCCGGTAATAACCAGTCAGGCCCAAGAAAGCTCGACCCTGAGTCTGGGTGGTTGGAGGAGCCCAGTCCTGGATGGCCTGTATTTTGCTCTCCAATGGTTGAACCTGGCCTCCACCTACAAGGTGGCCCAGGTATACAACCTGTGTCTGCCCTATCTGGCACTTGGTGGCCTTGATAGTGAGGCCTGCCTTCTGCAGGGCCTCTAACACTTTCCTCAGGTGGACCAGGTGATCCTCCCAGGTGGAGCTAAAGACAGCGATATCGTCCAGATACGCCGCACAGAAGTCGTCCAACCCAGTGAGAACTCGATTCACCAGCCTTTGGAAGGTGGCAGGTGCATTTTTCAAACCAAAGGGCATTACCACGAACTGATAATGCCCACCCGGGGTAGAAAATGCTGTTTTGGGCTTGGCCTCCTCAGCTAACCTGATTTGCCAATACCCAGCTGTCAGGTCAAACGTACTTAAGTAGTTGGCCGAGGCCAACCGGTCGATAAGTTCGTCTGCTCTTGGTATCGGGTGGGCGTCGGTCTTAGTGACCGCATTGAGACCTCTGTAGTCCACGCAAAACCTCATCTCTTTCTTACCGCCCTGGGTGTGAGGTTTCGGCACGAGCACTACGGGACTAGCCCAGGGGCTGTCCGAGGGTTCAATGACTCCCAGCTCCAACATTTTCTGCACCTCTGTCTTGATGCAGTCTCTGACATGATCAGGTTGCCGATAGATTTTACTCTTTACGGGCAGACTGTCCCCAGTGTCGACCTCGTGGGTACACCACTTGGTCTGACTGGGTGTCAGAGAGAACATATGTCGAAAGGATTGAAGAACCTGTTTACAATCCTCTTGTTGATGTCCAGAGAGGCTGCCACAAAAGACAACACCATCTACTGATCCATCGTCAGGGTTCTGAGAGAGCAGGTCTGGGAGAGGGTCACTCTCCTCCTCCTGTCCCTCATCTGTGGCCATGAGCAAGCCCATGCCCTCCCTGTCGACATATGCCTTGAGCCTGTTTACATGGAGCACCCTGTGGGGGCTCCGGGGAGTTCCCAGGTCTACCAAGTAGGTGACCTCTCCCTTTTGCTCAATGATCGTGTGGGGCCCAGACCATTTGTCTTTGAGTGCTGCTGGGGCCACTGGCTCCAGCACCCACACCTTCTGTCCAGGCTGGTACACAGTCAGGACAGCCTTTTGGTCGTGCCAAGCTTTCTGTAATTCTTGGCTCGCCTCCAGGTTTTTAGACGCCTTTTCCATGTACTCCGCCATCCGCGAGCGGAGACCGAGCACATAGTCCACAATGTTTGATGCCGGCTTTCTGAGAGGTCTCTCCCATCCTTCCTTTACCAAACAAAGGGGTCCCCTTACAGGATGTCCGAACAGAAGCTCAAAAGGGCTGTAGCCAACCCCCTTCTGCGGGACCTCTCTGTAGGCGAACAAGAGGCAGGGTATCAGGACATCCCATCTCCGCCGAAGCTTTTCAGGTAGTCCGTGAATCATCCCTTTTAGGGTCCGGTTGAACCTCTCAACCAGCCCATTGCATTGTGGGTGATAGGGTGTGGTGAACTTGTAGTTGACACCACATTCCTTCCACATAGCAGTCAGATATCCCGACATGAAGTTTGCACCTCTGTCTGAGACGACCTCCTTAGGGAAGCCCACTCTGGAGAACACTCCAAGTAGGGCCCGTGCCACCACAGGTGCTGTAGTGGTCCTAAGGGGAATAGCTTCAGGATACCTGGTGGCGTGGTCCACCACCACCAGTATGAACTTGTGCCCTGATGCTGTCTGGGGTTCCATTGGTCCGACAATGTCGATCCCCACTCGTTCAAAGGGTACCCCCACCACTGGTAGTGGTATGAGGGGGGCCTTTGTCGTGCCACCTGACTTACCACTTGCTTGGCAAGTGACACAGGAGCGGCAAAACTCCTTCGTATCTTCGGACATGTGGGGCCAGTGAAAGTGTGGAACAATTCTGTCCCAAGTCTTATTCTGGCCTAAGTGACCTGCAAGGGGAATCTCGTGGGCCAAGGTGAGAAGGAAACCTCTCAGAGACAAGGGGATGACCAGCCTCCTGGTCGCACCCGGTTTGGGGTCTCTTGCCTCGGAGTACAGGAGTCCATCGTCCCAGTACACTTTGTGGGTACCTGTGGCGTTCCCTGCAGCCTCAGCAGCGGCCTGCTGTCTGAGGGGTTCAAGTGAGGGGCAGTCTAACTGTGCCTTCCCCAGGTCTTCCCTGGAGGGTCCCCCTGAGCCCAGAAACTCAACCTGACCAGGTTCAAGCTCTTGCGGCTCAGTTTCCCTCAGTTCTTTAAGGTCAGCCTCCTCGGAGACTTGATCCACGACCTGGGGCAAGGGGGAAGGCGAAGCCTTACCCTTACTGCTCCTTTTCTTGGAAGGTGCCTGGTCCGTTCTTCCAGGATCCAGCACCTGTTCAGTGGGGCATCTTTTGGCCTGTGACCTGGTCACAGCAAGGACATGTGCTGGCAAGCCTAACATCTCCATGTGAGTCCTCTGCTCCACTTCTGACCATTGTGACGTTTCCAAATCATTGCCCAACAGACATTCTACGGGGAGGTCTGAACTAACCACAACCTTTTTCGGGCCACTTACCCCTCCCCAGGAGAAATCAACAACTGCCATACTGTGATTGGTAGTGACGTTGCTGGCATTGGTCACTAGGTAACTGGTACCTAGCATGATCTGTCCAGGGTCCACGAAGTTAGGCGTCACCATGGTGACACTGGCACACGTGTCCCTGTAGGCCTGAGCCACTCTTCCATTTATCAAAGGTGTCTGCCTGTATTTGCCCAAAGTATTGGGACTGGCGTCAGGGGACATATCCATATCCCCTGTACAGACAAGGACGGCCTGAGTGAGCGTGCCGACTAAGTCGTCACTCCCCTCGGTTCCCAAGGTTAACCCAACTAATGCCTTGGGAGGCGCACTACCACTGCTGACTGTACTAGGGGGTGCAGGTGCCTTAGGGGCTGCAGTGGCAGGAGTTTGCCCTCCTTTCTTGGTGCACTCACTAAACCAGTGAGTCTTACTTTTACAGTATTGGCACCACCTTTTTGACTGGCCTTCTTGAGTCTTCTTCTTCTGTGAAGCCTGACCCCCACCCTCTTTGGTTTGTTGGGGACCTGTCGAAGACTTCTGGTCATTTTGTTCGTTCTTGTTACCCTTTTGGTCTGCTTTCTTCTGACCACCCTGGTTCTGATTCTGGTTCTGCTTGACCCTTGTTCTGACCCATCTGTCTGCCTTCTTTCCCAATTCTTGGGGAGAGGTCAGATCCGAGTCGACAAGGTGCTGATGCAACAATTGGTTCTGACAGTTGTTTAAAATCTGTTCTCGCATGATAAGATTGTACAATCCTGTGTAATCAGTAACCTTGCTACCCAGCAACCAGCCCTCCAAAGCCTTAGTGGCACAATCGACAAAGTCAGCCCAGTCCTGAGACTGAATTTTCTGGGTGTCCCGGAACAGCACCCGGTACTGTTCCGTGGTTAAGCCGAACCCATCAATCAGTGTGTTCTTCAGGACTTGGTAGTTGTTAGCATCCTCAGCTCTTGTAGTGAGGAGCTTGTCCCTTCCTTTACCTTCAAAGGAAAGCCACAGTATAGCTGCCCACTGACTTGGGGGGACGCACTGGACAGTGCAGGCCCTCTCCAAGGCAGTTATCCACTTGTGGATGTCGTCCCCTTGTTTAAAGGGGGGCACGATTTTACTCAGGTGTCTAGTGTCTATACCCCTGTCTTTCTCTCTATTGAGAATGCTGCCACCAGCGGGATCTAACCCACTTAATTTCTGCTCTCGGGCCAAGGCAAGTCTTTCTTTGGCGAGGGCAAGTTCTTCCCGCTCGATCCTCAGATTGACCTCCCGCATCTTCGCTTCATGCTCCCTCCTCTGAGGGGAAGTCATTCCTCTCTGAGAAGATGCCTGAGAGACATGTGTATGAACCGATCTGCCAGAGCCTCTGGAGAGAGACCTAGCTCGTCCGTTCCCAAGGTTAAGCCTGCTTGAGCGTGGGCCCGGGGCTCCCCCAGTTCCATTCTCATGCCTGCTTAAGTTGGTCCTTGTAAGCCTGCCGACTACCACTGGACCTTTGTCTGCCTCGTCTCCCGATAACTCGTCCTCGTCCTCCTCCTCTGTGTGGGGGTCGAGGTCCGGGTCACCGAGGGTTCCCTCTAAGGGCGGCATGTTCCCATCTGCACTGGGGGGACCTGTGTTAGAGGACCTCCTAGCATCGTACGCCTCTAAGAGACCTATCAGTATTGCGATGGTAGGGTTAGAACCCTGGTTTAGCTTCCTGGAGGCACACAGTTGTCGCATCTCCTTGAAGCTAAGAGTTGCATATCGTGACACGACCTGTGGAGGGTCACTGACCACTAGGGGAGTCCCTGCAGACTCTCCGTGGACCGACATGCTTTTCTAGTGAGGTGTAAGTGTTGCACCTACCTACACTATGGGTTTACCTACTGATCCCTTGCTAAGAGTTGTAGTCAGGGTGTGCTAAGCCCTGTTACACTACAACAGCCGGTTCAGTAGAACTCGGAGTATTCTAAGTTAAGTTATATGTACCTGGGTACTTATGTGATCTTTGACTGCGATATTCTTAGGATACGTGTGTGGTAAAACAACAGCAAGCTCAAATCCCAACCGCTGCTCACCAATGTGAGAAGTTGGCCTGATATGTAGTGCTCACTATTCTAGTGATCACTGTGTATCATTCCAAACGACCCTTATTGATGATTGGTTGTAAGTCAACCTTTTAGACCAGCTATCCTAGTAGCGTGGATACGAGCAGTCTTTAGGCTAAACTCTAGAGGGCGTGTTAAGCCAGCTGTTTACCATCACATATACCCCTTGAACACCAAGTGAAAGGACGCCACACAAGTTGTTATGAAAATAAAAGGATATTTATTTATAACAAGACTACCCTGGCTCTTTATGAGTCAGGGAGCTAAGCACACTACAAAACTCTTAGGAAAATACTTCAGTTGCACAATTTACACAAATGCCCGAGGGGCACGAGAAACCATCTACACTAACAGTGAAATGCGAATGGTTAGAGTCTGGAGGTACTGATTCCGGAGTGATCCGATCAGTGGGACTAAACGGAAAAGGAACTGGACACTTGTAGAGCGAACCTGCGATGGAGCACCGAGATGCTCGAGTTACCTAGCCCGGAGGCTGCGGCTGCGTGAAGTTCGGCAAGATGTCGGGAGTCCTCGTGTAGTCTCAGGAGCCTGAAAGAAGAAGTTGCTGGCAGGCGACCAGTGACGATGTTCAGAGCGATCCAAGCCTGGATCGGTGACGAAGGAAAACCTGAAAGCAGAGGGGACTCAGTTCTCAACCGCTAGCCAGCGATCGTGTGGGTACCAGGAGGGGACCGGCTGAAGTCACCTCGACCAGGTGAGTGGGTGACGTCGGACTCGGCTGTTCCTCGGACCAGGAGGCGCGGCAGCGACCAGGATGGAGGGCGAGCTGTCCCACGAAGGTGTCTGCTGTCGATGATGCTGGGCCCAGGAAGGGGCAGCGGATCTTGGCAGTGGCAACCCAAGCGGGGGAGTCGAGATGGCGTCGGGAGTGGACCAGGAGGGTCCGGGGTACTCCTCTGTTGAAGGGGAGCAAGAGCCAGTCTGGAGCAACCAGACTAGTGATGAAACAAAGCGTGGTGCGTCGTGAAGAGGGCCACAAGCCGGTCGGCAAGTGGTCGGACAACGCGGTGAACAGCAAGGAGCGGAAGGGCCCCCACGCAGATCTCGTGGATGCTGGGGAGACAGACTTCGAAGCTGGAGCTGCTCAGGGTTTAGGGCTTCTCAAACCCTAGGTGCACTCACTCGAGGGTCCCTCGGTGGGCGTGCTAGATAAGCGTCGTGCAGGTTCTGAAGATAGCCGGTGCCGCAGGTCTCGTCACACCTACGACTCTCAGCTGGGCTGATGAGGTAGGTAAAAGGTCAGAGATGGCAGGGACTCGGGTCTCGTCGAGCTGGGCAGTCTTGATCCGTAGGAGAGACTTACAGCAAACCGCAAGCGCTTAGATGGTGCCTGCTGGTGCAGGGTGGCTACTCCTTAGCCACAAGGGAGAGTCTTCAGAAATAGTCAAGAGTTCCTTTCGTGGAAAGTAGTTCGTGATTCGGAGTTATCCGATTATCTGATTATCCAATTTGGGAAGGGGACGCGCTCCTACCTTTATTCTAAGAAAAGGGGCTGGCCCGTGACTAGGTTCTACCTATGGGTGGAGCCAGGAGGGGGGTGGTTACACCCCTATCCTTTGTCCGGCTTCGCGCCAGCTCAGGGGCTGGTGTGCCCCCGAAACTGGTTTGAGCCGGGCTATGCACAGTGAGCACCGGGGTGCCACTTGCAATCACCTTCCTTTCAGCCCTGCCTACCTGGGATACACAAACCCTGTCTGGGATGGTGCTAACACCGCCCTCGACAGGAAACCCTTTGTCCAAGCTCCCCTTGCTGGAAGGTCCCCCAGCAGCGGGAGGTCAGACTTGTGTCTGGTGGCAGCATCCATTTTGTGATGCTGAGGCTTGAGTCAACTTTAACCGGGGTTCAAGGTTACTTCCATGTCGTGTCCCTCTAAAAGGGGGGAATGCTAACCCCGTCACCAGGACTGGCGAGGGGTTCGTATTCCCATCCGTATGACACCTTACTCGACATGTATAGGTGAGGTGAGGCCAAAGTTAGCAATTGCATTAAAAGTAGTTGGCCCGCGTCACCATGGAATGGCTATTAGGACTTGGTTCCGCAAGCCGTCGACGGGCTCAGCTCGCGCCAGAGCACCGTCCCACATGATTCCCTGCACTCTGCCTTCAGGATTGATAAGGCCTGCTATAGGAGTGACTGATAGGAATCCATGTGTCCATTTTAGGGTTTAGGTGTAGGAATACTACACCTACAGCAACGGGTGATTACACCACGTGGCCCCAGCTGTCGTGCAGCCAGTTGTGTCAGATTTGGGCGGCCATTCCAGGGGTGGCATAATACATGCTTCAGCCCCTGGTAGGCCCTGGGTACACCGATGCCCTGGATACCTGTGGTATGCTGAGACAGGGACTGACAAGGCGGCCCAGTTCCAATTAGTGGATGCACCTAATGTACATGTGTGTTAATTTCGAGGGAGAACAGCTAGGCTGTGGGTCTGATTGGCAGGCCCACAGCCGGGGAAAGTCGTAAACCAATGAAGCAAAAGCAAAAAATCTGGGTGATCATAGGATTGCAGACCCTACTCTCCTACACCTAGACTTACTACTGTTTTTTTTCCAGGATTGTATTGCTTACATATAAGGCATCTTTGACAAAGGCTCTCAGCTATGAGTCTGAATTTTGCATTATACCATGTCTGTTTGAAAAGTCTGATCATAGCATCTCTCCCTACATGTGCTTGTCCATGATACATTTGTGCCATGGTAGAAACTATGCTATCAGGCATGACTGGTCTTCCATCCTGATAAACCCACACATGATCTGTGTCCCGTGGTGCACATCCTGCTTTAACCCACTGTCTCCTTTCCTCATCTCCTGCTTCTTCTTGTAACTGCCTCACTTCTTCCCATATATTCACAATGTTAGTAAACAGCAAGGGACATGAATTCATTTCTTTTTCCCTCCCACGATTTACCGAATTCTGATTTTGTGCACAATACTGTGCCATATCATTGACAAACTCGTTCCCCGCTGAGATATACTCATCAGACTTCCTGTGTGCAGCACATTTTACTATTGCCAATTGCTTAGGCAGCTGTATTGCCTCAAGCAACTTTCCAACCACTTCAGCATTCCTTATAGGAGTTCCACTTGATGTCAAAAACCCTCTTTGGGACCAAATCTGCCCAAAGTCATGCACAACACCAAACCCATACTGACTATCGGTGATTACAGTCACTCTTAGATTCTTTCCCAACTTGCATGCTCGTGTCAATGCAAAAAGTTCAGCAACCTGGGCTGATCTTACTCCTTTCAGACAAGATGCTTCCAGTACAGCTGCTACTGTACATACTGCATATGCTGCACTCAAAATTCCCTCGTCTGTTCTCAGGCATGATCCATCCACAAACATCACATAGTCACTTTCTGTCAAAGGTAAATCTTTTATATCCGGACGTGGCTTGGTACAAAAATCAAGCACTTCAAACAGTCATGATCCACATCATCTCTGACTTCCACATTCTCAGCATCAGGTAACAGTGTTGAAGGGTTCACATTCAGACATCTCACAAGGATCACATTTGTTGCACCTAATATGACTTTCTCATATTTTGTTAGACGACTGTGTGTCATAAACTGGGTGCGGCTCCTAGTTAAAAGGATTGCCACATCATGAGGTACAAACCCTCTCACAGGGTATCCCATCACAATTCCTTCACTCTGTTCCAGACTCTTATAAGTAGGTGCTACAGCTTTCAAACAACCAGGCAAAGCTACAGCTACAGGGTCTAACATAGCTGAAAATTATGCAATTGGTCTTCTCAGTTTTCTGTGCTTCTGTATTAATACGGAAAGTGCACATCCACTTCTTTCGCTGCAATAGAGTTCAAACTCTTTCTCATAGTCAGGCATGCTAAGAGCTGGTGCTTCACACAAACCATCTCTCAATTGTTTAAAAGCCTTCAACTCTTCTTTATTTAACTCAATGGGGTCTTTCACATCACTTTTTGTTAAGTGCACTAAAGGATTTGCAATCAATGAGAAATTACTAATCCATTGGTGGCAATATCCAACCATTCGAAGAACCATCCTCACTTCTCTCTGAGTCATTGGGGCTCTCATTCCTTTCATTATTCTGATTCTTTCTGCAGTCACTTTTCTTAGCCCTTTTTCAATTTTATGGCCCAAATATTGTACTTCTTTCTGACAGAATTGTAATTTTGATGGGGATACTTTAAGTCCTCTATCTGGCAAATGATTCAGCAGTGCAACAGTATCCACTACACAAGCTTCTTGAGTTCTCGATACCACAAGCAGGTCATCAATATATTGGACTAGTACTGAACTTTCTGGCATTTTTAAATCTTCTAGGGACTTTTTCAGGATCTGATTAAATATCGAGGGACTCTCTGTATACCCCTGTGGCATTCGGCACCATGCCAAAGTACGTTCGCCAAACAGGAACTCAAAAATCTGTTGGCTGTCAGGGTGCAAAGGAATGGAAAAGAAAGCATGACACAAATCAATCACTGTGTACCATTCTGCATCATGTGGAATCTGGTATAAAATCACAGATGGATTTGGTACAATGGGACAACATGATGCAACAATTTTATTTACTTTTCTCAGGTCTTGTACTATCCTGAAAATTCTGTTAGGCTTTTTCAGTCCCATAATTGGTGAATTACATGGACTGCTCATTATTTCCCCCAAAATACCTTGTTCAACCATCCTGTCTATTATAGGAGTAACTCCTGCAATTATCTCGGGTGTCAATTTATATTGTGGAATATTTGGATAGTGTACTCCTTCCTTTACAGAAATTTTTACGGGATCTACATTTTTCATTAATCCCACATCTTCTCCTGTGAAATCCCATACCTCCGTTTTCACTGTTTTCTTCAATTCTTGAGGCAATCCCTCCGGATCAAATACAGCAAATGTCTCAGTAATTTCAGGTTCCATATTAGCTATAGTCATTTTGTACAGTACATCCTCATCAGGCTATTCCATCAGGAGTACAGAAAATTGTGCAGTTCATTTTGCATAGTAAATCTCTCCCTAACAAATTTACAGGGCTTGAATCGCACGAGAAAACAGTGCATTTCGGAAAATTTCCCTATTTTAACTTTAACTGGTTCAGTAAGATACGTTTTTATCTGTCTGTTGGACACTCCAACTACTTGGATTGTTTCATCCGAGAGAGGGAGATTTTGACATCAGCTGACCTAACAGTTGAATGAGTAGCACCAGTATCGACTAGCAAAGTAATGTTTTCGTCATTTATCTTTCCATCCACAAAAGGATGTGTCTGGTCTACTTCTAGAGTTGCGCCAAATACGCACTCTTCTTCCTCCCCTCGGCACCGTCAGTAGCTTTCTTCTGACTCACTCTCATCGCGTTGTAGCCAATACTGCGAAACAGCACTTGCTCGCGGCAGCTTAGTTACCTGTTCTTTGTTGTAGAATCCTGACTCATTACTGTATTTCTGAGGATTAATGCTCTGTGGAAAAGGTGGTTTTGGCACCTGACACTGTTGGGCAACAACCTGCTGCTGTCGTTGCGGTTGACAACTCACCTCATTCTGCACCTGTGGATTCAATGATGCATTATCGCCATTAGCACTTGGGGGAAATTTACACTCGGTTCTCCAATGCCCTATTCTTCCGCAATTATGACATGGCCATTTCTTTTTGGCTTCTTCTATACTAATCTGTCCTTTCCCTTTCCCAATATTGGGTCTTTGTTTCATGTTTGTACCATTTGCTTGTTCAATCAGTTGGGCTTCCTGTCTTTCTGCCACTTTTACTTGAGCCCACATGGCTTTTTCTTTTAATTTACACTGCTTGGCTTCAATCTCGTCACTAAAATATTTTGCATGTCTCAGTACTTCATCTCTCTTTTTATTTTGCCAATCTACTGTATGCTGCTTAATCATTTCACTTACTTCAGGACGCAACCCATACACAAATCGATATACGAAATGACTCAAATCCTTTTCACTCAAATTTTCATCACCACTGTATTGTTTAAAAGCTAACAATAATCTCTCATAGTAGGCATGTACAGACTCTTTTACTTCTTGGTGAGTTCTATCAATTTTTACCCAATCAGTTTCTTTAGGGGACACTTTATTTTTCAGAAAAGTAACTACCTGTTAGTATTTTCTCATTATTTCTGGATCAG
The DNA here is from genome assembly GCF_964204655.1 of Triturus cristatus. NCBI lineage: Eukaryota > Metazoa > Chordata > Amphibia > Caudata > Salamandridae > Triturus > Triturus cristatus. The sequence goes on from NC_140593.1 coordinate 417,794,565, forward strand.
GAGCACCTGTTTTTGGATCTCTAGGGCATTCTTGAGTTGTCATTTTACACTCTGCCCATAGGTCTGCTGGCACAATTATGTCAAATAAACTATTCAAATCAATCCATAGTACTTTTGATAATTTTACAAACCTGTCTACCTGCCTGTACCACTCAACCGGCTTCTCGCGCATACGAGGAAAGTCATTGGTGAATGATAAAATATCTAGTCTAGTCCAGGGGACATGCACATAGCCTCCGCCTGGAATCTCCCTCATGAGACATTCAGTTATTACCCTTTCTTTTTCTCTTACTGGGAAAGCTGCAAATGTTTTATCTGTTGCATCTTCTCGCTTTCGAAACCACCTACTTTTCCATTTATCTACATCGCCCCATTTTCTCAGCTAAACAATTAAATCTTTAATTTGAGTTATTCTTCCTGCTGTATTCAAATTCTCAATGTCTTTCTCGGCAACGTCTACTCTGTATGGCTTTTGCAATGATTTTATTTTTTCAAATTCGATACCCATCTCACTTGCCACTTCTTACAATCTTTCATGCAAATTTCTTGCTCTCCAGGTTATACTTTTACATAGAAACATTAACTCTTCATCCTGATATGCTTTACATTTTTCAGTGGGGATAGTCCCTACTATTAATTCTTCCAAGACAATTTTTAACTTTGCCACATCTAAAGGTTGGGGTTCTGCATCTTTTTGCTGTAAACTCCTTAACCATTCACTTAGTTCTTCTGAAGTAGGACGTACGGAATTTGGTTCATTCCTTGTTTGTTCTAAACCTTTTGGTGTCCCTGGTACTGATTCTGTCGTCGTTATTGCCTTATTCACTAGGCTCTGATTCACTGTCAGATTTTTAGGTGTACTTAACCCAGAAGTTCCTGTCACTGGTCTCCATAGATTCTCTCCTGAGTTTCTTTTTTCTAATTTAGCTTGCTTATTACTTTTATAAGGAATCGTTAGACAATGCTCACTATCCTGCTTATCAAAAATAGGCATTATGGGTCCTATTGTTACAGGAACAGTTACAGCTTCCATATGTTTAGTCAATTCTCCAATCTTTTCAGTTAACTCTAAAGTGGTTCTGGCTAATTCAGCTGAATTTTCATTTGTAATTTTACCAGGTTGTATATTTTCTGTTTCTCTAAAAGGATTATTCCTTCCTACATCAGGTGGCATTGACTCAAATTTGATATTTTGTGGGGTCTCTTTTATTGGGGCACTTGGTGTCAATAACGTGGAATTGGGTTGATATGGGGTGGATTTTTTTAAAACTTGTCCTCCAATACATCATCCTCCAACTCATGCACACCATACTTGTAACCTTCTGATCCTGTATTATTTCTCTTTTCTGTATATTTTCTACTACTGGTTTCTTCAACATTTCTCATAGGGAACATCCCATCAGTCATATTTGCACTTCGCCATCTCCTCATTCTGTCATCATGATTCTCTTGTCCGCATGGTCTACCAAACATGTACATCTTCCGCCACTCCGCTGTCGCTCTCTGTCATACATCTCATCCTCCCATTCTGTCAATGCTTCAAACTGAGTAGGTCTAAGTTCCGGTTCTAATCTCATCATTCTTTCTCTCAAATTCCTTAATACCGGTAAATTAAATGAACCATGTTCTGGAAATGCTAAAACGCCATCATCTTTTGTACACTTCACCCAATTGTCTAGCCAAATACATGATATCCATATTTCACAACCATGAAGGATGCGGGCGATTTCGGTGGAGGAAGCAACTGTCCTTCTCTAGTCACAATCGGTTTGTCCTTCTTAAATAAGCTCCTAATCTTTCCAAACCAGGACTTTTTCTCTTTTTCTGGTGGATCGTAATACATCATTTTCTCTATACTGTGTATCGCTAGATTTCCCCTACGACTATTTAGTTGTCTTATCCAATCGTAGCGCGACTCACACTAACGCACCAATCCAGAGCGTCTATGTCACTTTTGCAATTCTCCAATCCCAGCGCGACTTACACTAACACAGCGATCTGGAGCATCTTCGTCACCCTGTTACTTCTCCACTCCTAGCGCGGCGTACACTAACACACCAATCCTGTGCGTCTACGTCACTCTACAGCTGGCCAATCCCAGCGCTGTCTTTCTGACGTCAGCTTTTCTCGCTACTCCTGCTTCTGCTGACCCCTCCTTTACAAAATGTATCGGCAAACTTTCTCTCACACTGCTTTACTCAAAATTCTGTTAGTAACGACATAAAAAACGCCACCATTATCTGTTTTGCTAATAAAAAAATAGTTATTGACCTTTTTCACAAGAATTCCGTCTTTCCCGAGAACAGTGCTTATCTCTGCTCTGCTACGGAATTATTACATTCGCCAATAAAGTAGCACTTCCCTCTACCTTACCCTTCTAGCAAGCATTAACTAACCGTTTCTCTGGAGATAAGACACCTGTTGGAGACGCACTGCTCCTGAGAATTAAGACCGGAGTTTCACAATTAAGTCGAATGCTATTTCATTTACACACATTCATACGGAAAATTTAGTTCATTCACACAGAACCCTGTCTTTCCCGAGAGCAGTGCTTACCTCTGCCCTACTACAGAATTATTTCATTTGTTAATAAAGTATCACCTCCCTCTACTTTATCCTTATGCAAGCTTAGGAAACACCTATTACCTTTCCAGTGATAAGCGTAATCAGAGTTCACGTGGACTCCTGTTACTTAAGACCAAAATTTCACAGGTGGCCTTCGCTACCCATACATCTCTTTCACACAGAAATGTCCCTAACGATAACACACGGCGATGTTACCAAATCGAACCCAGACAATGCGTCTTGCGACTCCAATCGTCACACGTTTTCCCCGAGTACCTACAGGGCAACAAACAATTCACCATATGACTTCACTTGCCACAGGCCATCCGACTTCCTACATCCCAGAAGTCTTCAAAAACAACCTAGAACGCAACGAGACTCAACATAGAATGTTAGTACATAAATCAATACTCATCCAAACATCCGCAATCAATAATCAATAATTGAAAATCAATAAGCAATAATCACAAAACTAGCCAATAACAACCATCATTCTGCTATCAGAAAAAACTGAGCCAGCGCAAAGCCAGGGATAAACCCAAAAATGTTTACAAGTAACTTCCCTGCGTCGCAGACCCGCCGTCACACTAACTCATTCACTCACACATTTATTGGTGGGGCCCATAACACCATCACTCATATGTCACACCTCACAAGTCTGCACACAGGAGGGATGAAGATACGCTGGACATGTGGGGGAATACCTTATTAGCTATAGGGAAGAAAAGTTATTTACAGAATATACATTTGCATCATCACCTATGGGATCCTAACCTTAACATCAAGACATTCCACCACTTGGTCGACGGACCAATTAGTTGGACTGATTGATGGGGATTTAGAACCAGCTAAAACACATTTAAGTTTCAGAATCCTCTAATCACTTAATTGAAAAACCACAAACTCATAGATTCTGTTAATCAATTATTTGTTTATCTAATTATTGTTTGCAATTAGTATTAGCATTTTGGTCACTCAAAGTTTAGAATTTTAATTAATCAGCACAAATTGCTTGACATTTTATATTTACCTATTCTGGCTGTCGGGCTTTTTCTAATTCAATTGGCTCTGCATAACTGATTTTAGCTGTTTCAATTGTCCAAATAAAGCAGGCCAAGACTCAAAGTCCGGAAAGTTCTTTGCTCAGCACGTTACAGTCCCAAAGATCTCCAAAGGAACAAAAATCGTGCAAGCATCTATCATAGCCTGTGGGGTTGGTAGGGGTGTGCGGTCATCAATCGATCTCCATTCTAAACTCCTCCCTATTCTACTGCCCTTTTTATAATAAATTTGGGATAACATGATACATTCTTTTACCAATACTACGATCCGATTGGTCCATTTGATGAGGATTTGCTATATCGTCCAATTTTCCCACTGGTTTGGGATCTCACAGATTTTGCTGGTTCACTTCCTCCGAATATGTCATCTTCATGCAACATTGTTGATGCGCTTTTGTATACGTCCATTGTTCGATTAGACCAGTTTCTACTGACTGAAGTTTGGCAGTCCTCCATGTTCCTATCCTTGACCAGGAACACTGTGCTCAGGCTGGAGGTTGCCTGAAGGTCTATGAAGCCATCCGAGTCCGCGCATTAGGCATCGCGCTCACGAGACGGTGGCCACTTTTAAACTGCATTTTGGACGCCATGCTTTGGTGGGCCCAAATGCCAACTTAAGCAAAACAAACACAAAAGTATAATTAATACACAGAAATGAAAATTCTAATGTTATACCCTCACTAATCCCTTTATCTATTAGTGTTTTCCTAGCTTTTAGCAACATTTAAAGCAATAAAACTCACCCTTCGTTCCAGAACGGGAACGCAAACATCACAAAATCTATATAAATCATGCAGTACTCTATTACCACAACTACTACTATTAATATGCGTACCACAGTTAGTTATTAAGGTTATTCTGTCATGCAAATAGCAATAAGTCCCATGTGTAACTGGTGTTTACGAAAAGTGCAAACGGTTGATTAATACAACACAGCACACGGTTAATTCAAGTTATTATATTAGTCAGTTAAATGATTAATATTTTCATGCAGAATAGAGGGGGTATACAAAATTTTGCCAGGAACCAGTGAGCTCCTTCCCTATAAGTATGAGGATCTCGCCTTTGCTCAGCTTAGGTCCTTATGTTCCATTAGGAAGCTGAAGACAGGCAAAAGTCCATCCACACAGCATCTCATAAAGATACTGAAACTGGATGATATCACAGGACCTAGTGGGCCTGATGATTTAGACAGTGTGGGTGGGGCAGCACCTGTGGGTGGGTCCAGGGGTGGAAACTCCCCTGCCCCTAACTCTAATGCTGACCACACTGGTGCCAATGACCAGACTCTGGTGAACACAGACCACCAGGATGAGGATGAGGAGGATGACAATAATGCCACTTCCTTTATTCCTCCTGGTAGGCCTGACAACAGGACTAGAAGGGATAGATCTCTGTCAAGGGGATCTATCCAGTCTAACTCCTCTATAGGAACCTCTGTTTCTTCTCGCAGAGGGAGCGAAACCTCTCAGGAGAGGAAAGAGAGACTGCTGAAGTATGAGCAAGACAAGTTCAACCTCAGAAAGCAGCAGATGGCCTTAGATGGGATAGCCCTGGTGCTCTACAGAGCTAGTAAAAAGGAGGGACTAGAGTCCCTTGGTGGCAGCAATTTTCCTAGAGATAGGGAGAGGTCTTATGACCATAGAAACCTAAGTAAGATTGTCCCTCCCTACCAGAGTGGGGATGACATCCACAAATGGATAACTGCCTTGGAGAGGGCCTGTAAAGTACAGAAGGTCCCTCAAGGTCAGTGGGCAGCAATCTTATGGCTCTCCTTTGCAGACAAAGGTAGAGACAAGCTCCTCACTGTAAGAGAAGAGGATGCTGATGACTACAAAGTCTTGAAAAGTGCTCTAATAGATGGGTTTGGCCTAACCACTGAACAATACAGGTTACAATTCAGAGACACCCAAAAAGCACAAAATCAGGACTGGGTTGACTTTGTTGACTGTGCTGCTAAGGCTCTGGAAGATTGGTTACTGGGCAGTAAAGTATGTGACTTCATAGAATTGTGCAATCTGATAACGAGGGAGCAAATTCTTAATAAATGTCAAAATCAGCTGTTGCACCAGTACCTGGTAGACTCTGATCTGACCTCTCCCCAAGAATTGGGAAAGAAGGCAGACAAATGGGTCAGAACCAGGGTGAGGCAGAAGGTACAGAACCAAGGTGGTGACCCAAAGAAGCAAGATTCCAAAAACTCTGATAAGGGTGGGGACAAGGGTAAAGACCAGAAGTCTTCTCAAGGACCCCAAAAATCTTCTTCAGGGGGGATTCACAGTCAGGAAAGGGTAAAGGCCAAAAGAAACCTTGGTGCAAAATCTGTAAACAGAAAACTCACTGGACTAGTGACTGCACCAAGGCCATAGAAAATACTCCAGCCCTCACCAATGGACCTAAGGCACCTGCTTCCCCTAGTGCAGCTACAATTGGTGGTGGGAATACACAGAATAAGGGTGTAGTAGGGTCCTGAGATGGACTCTGGCCTAGTCAGAGTACCACCTCAGGCTGTGCTTGTCAGTGATGGAGGCATGGATATGTCCCCCATTGTGAGTCCCAGTAACTTGGGAATATACAGACAGCAGCCTTTAATTAATGGAGTAGAAGCTTGGGCATTCAGGGACACAGGAGTAAGTGTCACAATGGTGACAAAAGATCTTGTGGAACCTGGGCAGATTATACTTGGTGAAATGTACCAAGTGACCAATGCTAGCAATGTCAGAACAGACCATTCTCTGGCAGTTGTTAACTTCTCCTGGGGAGGGGTAACTGGCCTTAAGAAGGTTGTGGTAAGTGCAGACCTACCAGTACAGTGCTTGCTTGGCAATGATCTGGAGACTTCAGCTTGGGCTGAAGTGGAGATCAGGACACTTGCGGAAATGTTAGGGATCCCTGCACATGTCTTTGCTGTGACAAGGTCACAGGCTAAAATGTCTAAAACTGGACAGGCCCTGGATTCTGGAATAATGGACCAGGTGTCTCACAAGAGGAGGAGCAGTAGGATTAAGGCAGATCCTTCCCACCTGTCTCAGGATGCTGATCAGTCTCCTCAGGGAGATGATCTTGAGCCTGAAAAAGGAACTGTCCCAGAGGAGCTTGAACCTGACCAGGTTGAGTTCTTGGGGACGAGGGCCCTTCCAGGTCTGATCTGTGCCATGAGCAGAAAACATGCCCCTCTCTTGAAACCCTCAGACAGCAAGCTGCTGGTGAGGCTGCTGGGAATGCTAGTGGCACCCATAAAGTTTATTGGGTTGATGGACTCCTTTACTCAGAGAGTAGAGACCCCAAGTATGGTGCATCCAGGAGGTTGGTTATACCTCTGAAGTTTATGGGTTTCCTATTGACACTAGCCCACTATATTCCCCTAGCAGGACACCTAGGCCAGAATAAGACTTGGGACAGAATTGTTCCTCACTTTCACTGGCCACACATGTCTGAAGACACAAATGAGTTTTGTCGCTCCTGTGTTACCTGCCAAGCCAGTGGCAAGGCAGGTGGCACTACAAAATACCACTACCTGTGGTGGGGGTGCCCTTTGAAAGGGTAGGGATTGACATTGTTGGTCCCATGGATCCCCAAACAGCATCTGGGCACAGATTTATATTGGTGGTAGTGGATCATGCCACCAGGGATCCAGAAGCAATTCCCCTAAGGACCACTACAGCACCTGTAGTGGCAAGAGCTCTCTTGAGTGTGTTCTCAAGAGTAGGTTTTCCAAAGGAGGTAGTATCTGACAGGGGTGCAGACATCATGTCAAGTTACTTGACTGCAATGTGGAAGGAGTGTGGAGTGAACTACAAGTTCACCACACCCTATCACCCACAATGCAATTCAATGGTTTAGTTGAGAGATTCAACAAAACCTTAAAGGGCATGATCAAAGGGCTCCCAGAGAAGCTTAGGCGAAAATGGGACCTGCTCTTGCCCTGCATTTTATTTGCATACAGGGAGGTGCCTCAGAAGGGGGTTGGCTACAGCCCATTTGAACGTCTGTTTGGTCACCCTGTCAGGGGTCCATTGTGTTTGGTAAAGGAAGGATGGGAGTTACCTCTCAAGCCCCCAAAGCAAGACATAGTGGACTATGTACTTGGTCTCCGCTCCAGGATGGCTGAGTACATGAAAAAGGCAAACAAAAACCTTGAGGCTAGCCAGGAACTGCAAAAAGCCTGGCATGACCAAAAGGCTGTACTGACTGTTTACCAGCCAGGACAGAAAGTGTGGGTGTTGGAGCCTGTGCCCCCAGCAGCTCTCCAGGACAAGTGGAGTGGGCCCCACACTATTGTTGAACAGAAGGGATAGGTTACTTATTTGGTAGACCTAGGAACTCAACAGGCTGAAGCCATATGTGGACAGGGCTGACATGGGCTTGCTCATGGCAACTGATGAGGGACAGGAGGAAGAGAGTGACTCACTCCCTGACCTCCTCACAGAACCCTGATGATGGGGCAGTTGATGGTGTAGCCTTGGCAGGCAGCCTCACTGCCCAGCAGCAAACTGATTGCAGACAGGTGCTCAATCAGTTCAGACACATGTTCTCACTGACTCCAAGTCAGACTACCTGGTGAACTCCTGAAGTGGACACTGGGGACAGTCTGCCTATGAAAAATAAGATGTATAGGCAACCTGACCATGTCAGGGACTGTATCAGGACAGAAGTCCAGAAAATGTTGGATTTAGGTGTTATTGAACCCTCAGATAGCCCTTGGGCTAGTCCAGTGGTCCTAACACCAATGGTGGAAAAAGAGAGATGGGGTTTTGTGTGGACTACAGGGTCTCAATGCAGTCACCAGGACTGATGCCCATCCAATACCAAGGGCAGATGAGCTTATAGATACTTTGGCCTCAGCCAAGTACCTTAGCACATTTGACTTGACAGCTGGCTACTGGCAGATCAGGCTAGCTGAGGATGCCAAGCCAAAGACAGCATTTTCAACCGCTAGTGGGCACTATCAATTTGTGGTAATGCCCTTTAGTCTGAAAAATGCACCTGCCACTTTCCAAAGGTTGGTGAATACAGTTCTCACAGGTCTGGAAGCCTTTAGTGCAGCATATCTAGATGATATTGCTGTCTTTAGCTCCACCTGGGAGGATCACCTGGTCCACCTAAGGAATGTTTTGGAGGCCCTGCAAAAAGCAGGCCTAACTATCAAGGCTACTAAGTGCCAGATAGGGCAGAGTCAGGTTGTGCACCTGGGCCACCTTTTAGGTGGAGGCCAGGTTCAAAAATTGCAGAGCAAAATCCAGACCATAATGGAGTGCGTTGCTCCCACTACCCAGACTCAGGTGAGAGCCTTCTTAGGCCTGACTGGGTACTATAGGAGATTTGTCAAAGGGTATGGATCAATAGCGACATCATTGAATGACTTAACTTCTAAGAAAATTGCCAAAAAGGTTCAGTGGACAGCTAGCTGTCAAAAGGCATTTGATGACCTGAAGCAGGACATGTGTACTGCTCCCATTCTGCAGAGTCCTGACTACTCCAAAAAGTTCATTGTTCAAGCTGATGCATCTGAATTGGGGGTTGGGGCTGTACTGTCACAATTGAATGAAGAAGGTCAGGATCAGCCAGTAGCTTTCATAAGCAGAAGGCTGACCCCTAGAGAGAAACGTTGGCCAGCAATTGAGAGGGAAGCCTTTGCTGTGGTTTGGGCTCTGAAGAAGTTGAGGCCATACTTGTTTGGTACTCACTTCCATAATCCCCTCTTATGGCTAAAAGAAATGAAGGGTGAAAACCCCAAACTGCTTAGGTGGTCCATTTCCCTACAGGGGATGGACTTTACAATTGAACATAGACCTGGGAGTAACCATGCCAATGCAGATGGACTCTCTAGGTATTTCCACTTAGAACATGAAGACTCAACTGGTCAAGGTTAGTTTAATGTCCCTGCGTTTGGGGGTGGGGGGTGTGTAGGAGAGTAGGATTTGCTTCACATGGATACCCCCACTTTTTGCTGGCGTTTCACTGTTTTTCGACCTTAGTCTGGCTGTGGGCCTGCTAATTAGGAACACAGCCTAGCTGCTTCCTCTCTAAAATGGCTTCCATGTACATTAGGTACATATCTAATTGGATTCTGGAGTGCCTTATAAGCCCCTAGTATATGGTATACTATGTACCTAGGGTATAGGCACCTCAGAGGCCTACCAGGGGCTGCAGCATATATTATGCCACCCTCGGGAAGCACTCCAAAATGACACCACAGGTCTGCTACTGCAGCCTGGGTAAGGGTGTGCTTGCACCCCTTAATGTGGTATAGGCTACCTATATCACTACCCTATACAGACACATATAAACCTATAAGCCACTCCTATGGCAGGCCTTAACAATCCTGAATGCAGAGTGCTTGGTTTTGTGTGAGAGGGTGCCCAAGCATGAGCTGAGCCCCTCTGCAGCTTTCGGAAATCCTTCCTTATGGCTGTTCTGTGATACAGCCATACCATATACTCTTAAGTGCATTATAACCTCGCAGTAAATGCTAACTTTGGAAAAACCTATAGGGGTTAAGCCCAACGGACCGGGGCCAGGTAGGGCTATTCAAAATTCAGAACACAAAAAAATGTACCCGGCTCCGTACTACCGTATACTCCTACTACTCACGGAGTAACGAACAGTCAACTCTTTTATCTGCCCAAATGGAATTTTTATTAGACCATTCCTGTTTCGTATTAATTTGAGTCTGTCGAGTGCTGCGGTGTCGGCAACCAGAATTGACCCAACAAGCCTTGACAACGGCAAGTCACTGGAATTCAGAGAAAGGACTGCGGTGCAGGGGGGGCGCTAGAGGGCGCGCAAGCAGAATGGCCGCACCTGCGTGAGGCTCCTGCAGCCTGGATCAATAATCCTCCAATTATCCTGTTTCCGGACCGCCTGCCCGTCAGCGACTGGGGAGCGATATTCCTGCCGGTCTTCTGCGGCCTCGGTCCGAGTCTGATGCCCGTAGAGCCTACCGCTGCGAAGATCGACGCGGCTCGACTGTGACCGCGACCCGAGAGGAGGCTGCATGCAGGGAGTGGCTGGACGTCTGGCCTACGCGAGACCGCGGCGCGCCACGAGGAAGGTGGGCCCTGAAGCGCGCATCGATGGGGAGAGCACCCCTGCCTCCGAGGAGCTGATCGTCGGCGGTGTGTGGTTGGCCCCCCCCACCCCTCCCGGGGGCTGCGAGAGCTTGCCTGAGGCCGGTCCGGAGGGGTCCTGAGCTCCCGGTGAGTGCTGCGGTTGCGGAGGGGGTTCCGTCTGCGGTCCTGGACTGTGCCTGACCCGGCCGGGGGTGTGTAGCCTAGCTCCCCCCCCCTCCCCTGCCGGCCGGATCGTGAGGTTGGGAGGGCAACGGAGGATCCTTCATCTCCCCTCCCCCCCCCCCCCCCCCCGGCGCGACTTCGTCTGTTTCTGGCGCACGCCCGCTGGGGCATTAAGCACTGCTGTGTGGGCCCCCCAACCCGTTCTATCGTATGTTGTGCCCGCGTGGAGCTCAGTGGGGGCTGAACATGGACCTGGCCCTGCGGCGCAGATGAGTATGTCCTGTGGCGCACTGGGAGCACTGTTGGACCTGGGAGTGCCCGATCGGCGGCTGCTTGTGGGGCCCTGAGCTCTCCTTGGACTCCCACTGTCCCTTCGGAGAAATCGCGGAAGCCACCTTGCCCTGCTGCTGCTGCTGGGTGTGAATGGACATTGATCTGCAAGCCTAGGGTGGAGTGACCTAGCGACGTCCCGCGCGTGAGGTGCCCACCTACCCGCCCGATTGCCCTCTGGGCGCTCACTTCTTCGAGTGGCCCCCCACATTCCCGGAGATGTAGCTCCGATTAAGGCGATCTGCGGCCGTGACCGCTATCCTGCTCATACTGGACGTTGGTGGCAGCCAATCCCCAAGACGGCTGGCCGGTGTGTTTTTTGCTCCCTACCTGCCATCGTCGTAGTGGACTCTCTGGGCCCTCCGCTGTGCGACGGACGTCTGAGATCGGGACGTGAGAGAGTGTGGGCCCGGTCCGACTTGTGAGAGTCGTGATTTCACACTTTCCTTATGTGGGTGTGCTCCTCGCCGGGGGACCCATAATGGGAAAGCAGGACAGCAAGCAGCCGAAGCTCTCGTTCGAGGCCTCAGGGGCCAAGAAGGGTCCACGGGGCGCACTGGATTCAGGGAGCTCTACCGGCCCCCCGGCGGCTGGCACGGACTCGAGCTCGCCACCGCCGGACATACAGCAGATGATGCAGGAGATGCGACAAGGCTTCGCTACTATAGTCGATAAGGTGGATCGCATCTCCTCGCGCATGGATGCTTTTGCGCAGAAGTTGGACGTTCATGAAGAACGCATCACCGAGGTTGAAAGGCGGATATCAGATAATGATGACACCACTGCTTCACATACCTCCCAACTGTCGAGAATGGATAATGTGCTGAGAGTTATCGCTGCTAAGAATGAGGAGTTGGAAGCTCGCAGCCGACGTAACAATATCCGCGTTGTGGGGGTGCCGGAGTCCACCAACACTGGGCGCATGGAAGAATATGTTGAAAGGATCCTCCTTGCCTCTGTCGGTCCAGAAGCGCTCTCCAAGCAATTCATCGTTGAGAGGGCGCACCGGTCGCTTGGTCCGCGACCCAAACCAGGGGCTCCGCCTAGGCCCATCATTGCAAGGCTTTTAAATTATAGAGACCGGGACGCTGCACTGAGGGCCGCACGACAGAATCAGCAACTCTCCGATGATGGTGTCAACTTCACCATCTACCCGGATTTTACACCAGTCGTCCAGGAGCAGCGGCGTAAATTTGTCGATGTGAAGAAGAAACTTCGGGCCCTCCAAATTGACTATGCGCTGCTGTATCCTGCAAAGCTTAGAGTCGCTCATCAGGCGAAGCAACACTTCTTTACGAGCCCGCAACAAGTGGACGATTTTTTGAAAACCCTGAGGGGAGCGCGTGCTGGGCGACGAGACGAGGGGGTTGCGGAGCAGGAGGACGAACAGTGACTGCTCCCCTGCTGTCTCCCTGAGATCGGTGTAGTGCCCGGAGGAGGGCTGTCGGGCTCCCGTCTGGAGTTCCTTCTTACAGGCCTGCCTGGGAGTTGGCATCGAGGCTGCACAACATGGTCCTGGTTGAATGATGGCTGGCGGTTGGTACTGTAATCCAGGCAACACCCTCCCCTGTTCCTCTGGCTGTACTGGGGAACTCGGCGCAGAGGGTGGCTATGCGTGTCCCCTGGATGTCCCCCAAAGGGTGTACCCCTATGGACGAACTGACTTTGGTGCTCCTGTTGAGCTGGTTAGTGGTAATTTGGGGAGGAGGGCGGGATGTACTTTCTGGCAAGTTGGGGGTGCTTCAGTGGGTGGGGGAGGGGGTAAAGGGGTGTGCGCCTGCTCTGATATCTCACGGGTCCATTCAATGTTATGATGTCTCTTTATTTTTGTGCTATTTGCTAGGTAACTTCACATCACTAGGTAGGATTGCAGTTGCTAATGTTATAAGATTCCCGATGGGGCTGTGGGATGGGAGCATTGTTTTTTACGTTTCTGTTTTTATGTTGCTGTGCGCAGCTGATGTCCTAGGGTTGCTATTAACAGAGCAGACATGGTATTATCTTAATGGACTGTATACTGGTCCGTTTGTGCGGCATGAGGTACACCAAACAGCTGGCAGCGGGGTGGGGAGGGTGCAGTTGATATGCGTCCCTATGGTGGGTCTCGTGGCTGAAGGCCCTCCGCCTGTGCGCCTAGTTCCTTCTTCTAGACATCCGTGGTATGGGAGACACTGAACTGAACATATTGACTTGGAACGTTAGAGGTCTGGGGGATCCGAGGAAACGTAGACAGATCCTCTCTTACTTAGACCGCCATGCCGTACACATAGCGTTTTTACAGGAGACGCACTTCAGCGCTCAGACCACTCCGGCCTTTGCCTGCAGATGGGCTGAGTACACTGCGTTCTCCTCCTACTCTTCATACTCTAGAGGTGTTGCAATATTGGTGAAAAAGGGGACCCCCTTCGTCATGGCTGGCTGTAAATGTGACACCCAGGGCAGGTACTGTCTGATGTGGGGCAGGCTTGGACACTTGGCTGTAACGTTGGCTTGCTGTTATGGCCCCAACATAGATGACCCACACTTCTTCACAGACCTTGAGGCATCCATAATAGGTGCAGGCCCACAACACCTCATATGAGGGGGAGACTTCAATACCACTCTCGTCCCTCAGATGGATAGGTCTCACCCGGCTCCCCATCACTTCACCAAATGCCGTAGTGCGCTTCTGGAGATTATCGAGGAGCACCGTTTGATTGACACGTGGAGGCACCTCCACGCCACTGCGCGAGAAGGGACGCACGTTACGGCGCAGGCGAAATCATGGGCGCGGCTTGATTATGTATTCTTGGCCCCTCGCTTTCTCGCAGCGCTCACTCGGGCGAGCCACCTCCCCCGTACCTTCTCGGACCACTCGCCGGTTAGGGTTTCCCTCCGGGCGCCGGACCTTGGCCCTCCGCGCTCCTCCTGGCGTTTGCAGCCGATGATGCTGTTGGACGAAGTGTTTCAGGAAGAGTTGCGGGACGAGTGTCTGGACTTTTTCCGGCGCAACAAAGACTCGGTGAAGGATGTCGCGACTATTTGGGATGCGTTCAAAGTGACGCTACGGGGCATGTGCATTGCTAAGGGGTCGGGCGTACTGAAAAGTATATTGGCGCGACTGCGCCTCTTGGAAGGAGACTTGAGGACCCTCGAGACATCGCTGTCTGACAAGCCCGACGCTGCCACGCTTGCGAGCATTCGCGAAAAAATTACGGAGTACACTGACGAAGCCGCTAGGGAGACGAAGTTTAGAGGCAAACACTGGATCGCTCGCCGATATGGTGAGGGCGAGAGGCCGGGGAAGGCCCTGGCTGCTACGGTGCGTCTGATGCGGCCTTCTAACACCATAGTGGAGCTTTTGGGTGAGGATGGCGCTCTGTACAGAGACACCGCGCAGATCCTTAATACGTTCGTTGCGCATTATCACAAGCTTTACACGTCAGCTAGGGCTGGCGCATTACACTTGCAGGACTATCTTGAGGATGTCTCGCTAGGCTGGCTCAGCGCTGCGCAAAGAGAGTTTCTGAGCACCCCTTTCGAGCTGGACGAGGTGCGGGAGGCTATTATGCACATGCGGTCTGGAAAGGCCGCTGGGTTGGATGGTATCCCCGTCGAATTTTATAAGACATACATCGACTTCATGGCGCCTGTCTTGAGGGAGGTGTATGAGGATGCTCTGGAGGTAGGTCGGCTGCCCCCATCGATGCGCATGGCCCTCATCACGTCCCTACTTAAACCCGGTAAGGCAGCTGACAACTGTGATTCTTACCGTCCTCTCTCCTTGCTTAATTGCGACGCGAAAATTCTTGCTAAGCTCATAGCAACTCGCATTAATCTTCTACTCCCAAACTTGGTCCTACCCGATCAGGCTGGTTTTGTGCCCGGGCGTGCGACGTCTCACAATCTGCGTACGTTTTTCTCTATCCTTAATTCGGTGCACGATGACCTACCCATGGCTGCGGTCTTCCTAGATGCCACTAAAGCCTTTGATTCCCTGGAATGGGATTACGTGTTCCAGGTGCTTGAGCGTATGGGGTTCCCCGGCATATTCATCTCATGGATCAAGCTACTTTATACAGACCCTAAAGCCACAGTGTTGGTGAATGGCCGGTTGTCTGCTCCGTTTCCTATATCCAGGGGTACCAGACAAGGTTGCCCCTTTTCGCCACTGCTGTTTGCTCTCGCCATGGAGCCCCTGGCTGCAAAGCTGCGACAACACCATGGGGACAAAGCATTACAATGTTTTCAAAAGCAGATTTTAGTATCTATGTACGCGGATGATATCACTCTCTATATACGGGATCCGGATGTAAATCTCAACCCTATCCTTAGGGAATTCATCCGCTTTGGTAGGATCTCTGGGGTCCAGATCAACTGGAGCAAGTCACGGTTGCTCCCCTTAACGTCCTCCACTGTGCGATTCGGGCTGGATTACCCACTCACCTGGTGTGAAGGTGACTTTAAATACCTGGGCATACACGTTGAAAAAAATAGGGAGGAGCTCATGCGGGCTAATTATGGCACGGTATTGCGGATCGCGTGACGCGTTGGATTGCCCTTCCTCTCTCCATGGCGGGCAGGTCATCATTGATTAAAATAGTGATTCTACCACAGCTGTTATACCTTTTCCTGAATATTCCCTTTCACCCTGGCGCCTTCTTTTTTCGTCAATTGCGGACAGAGCTTATTAGACTTGTCTGGGGCAGGTCATCATTGATTAAAATGGTGATTCTACCACAGCTGTTATACCTTTTCCTGAATATTCCCTTTCACCCTGGCACCTTCTTTTTTCGTCAATTGCGGACAGAGCTTATTAGACTTGTCTGGGGCGGTAAAGCACCTCGGTTGCGATGGGAGATATTAATCAAGCCGTACAGTCAGGGCGGATTTGGCATTCCGGACTTTGAACTGTACTACTATGCAGCTCAGGCTCACTATGCCTTTTTTTGGATACGGCAGCCTAGATACATGCCCCAACTTGCCGCCGAACACTGGCTGGCACACCCGGTCCCTATAGAGGGAGCCCTGTACATCTCGGAGATGGGTAAAGATAGGACGCCCTCGGCGGTGCTCGTCACAGTGTCCGCATGGAAACGCTTGACCGCTATGTTGGGACTGGACATGCTGTACGCGCCGCTTTTGCCCCTGGCTTATCACCCTAGCATGCCCTTGCTGCAAGAAATAGGTTTTCAGAAGCTATTACGATCCATCCACGTCTCGACGTGGGGTGATTTGTACCATAATGGCACATTCCGCTCCATGGACCACTTGTATGCAGGCATACAGCCCTCTCCCCTTGACGTCTTTCTGTACCTCCGGCTTCGACAGGGGATGCGGGCGCTTACGCCTGCCTTTCCACAAGAACCCCCACCCATGGAACCGTTGCAACGCATCCTTCGAGACGAAGCCCCGGCCAAGCTCGTTTCTAAAATATACCGCTCAGTGCACTCCTCAGCGGCCTCACCGTCGTTGGCTGCTCGTACCCAATGGGATCAAGAGCTGCCAGCCCCGCTAACGGATAAACAATGGGAATTCTGCCTGCTGCAGACGGAACGCATTTCCGCCAGCAGTAGATTTAGGATAATACATTATAAGTATGTCCACAGATTGTATTATACCCCTGCGCGATTGTACCGCTTTAAGCTTAGGGATAACGACCGCTGCGATAGATGCCGCGCTCCTGGGGCTGGTTTTCTGCACTTAGCGTGGGAATGTGAGATGGTACACCGCTTCTGGGGTCAAGTATGCGAGGCACTCTCTAAAATGATCAATTCTGCGGTTGAGCCTTCCCCTCTCCTTGCTCTGCTGAGATATGTGGAGCCCATACGGGCAGTGCACCGCAAATTCATCGCGCTGGCCTTTCTGCTTGCTAAGAGACGGGTTGCTTGCCGATGGGGCAGAGGGAGGGCCCCGAAGTTCAAGGACTGGATGCGTGACCTCGCCTATTGTCAAGAGCAGATTAACACATACTCTGAGCTTTTGCCGCCAACTTCCCGTCCCACGGATGTATGGGCTCCGTTACGGTGCTACCTTACGGCTACAGTCCCTGCTGAGGGCGCCGGGACGCCAGAGTGACATATTTTGTGGATCCCCCCCCCCCACATGTCCCATAGGAGAGACTGGCATAGGCCTCTGACTTGTGGTTGGTTGGTGGGTCCCCCCCCCCACGCAGTGGGCCCCCCCCCCCCCAAATAGATAGGAAAGACATTGATGCGGGCGGGTGGTCGGGTGGCGGGCGGAGGTTGCCCTCTAACTGTAATGTCAACACAGATGTCTTGCTGATTGTTCACTTGCTTGTTGTACGGCATTGATTTGTTTTTTGATGTCTCCACTGACAATATCTGCCTCCCCCTGTTTTTGTTTGCTCCTCCACCCCTTGCAGCACTATGTACAATATTGTTGTGTCCTCATTGCCGCACCCTCTGATTTGAGATGGCTGTATGCACAAACTTTGAAAATAAAGTTTAAAAAAAAAAAACAAAAAAAGGACTGCGGTGCAGACCAGCAAGGTCTGAGGGACTCACCCAGCGACGGTAAGTAAGGGCACGTCTGGCGCAACTAGAAAAGCCCAAGCAGAAAAGGAGTTCCCTTCGTGGGGACCTGCTAGCCAACAGGCTAGTGATCGCAAAGGAGCCTCGAGCAGTCGCACTTGGAGCTGGCCCACGGGTCACTCGTGGAGTGGAGGCCAACAATCTTCGGTGCAGGAGGTGCTCAAGGCTGGGGCTACTTGGAGCCCAAAGCACAACTTCGAGGCGGACCAGGAAGATAGTGTTGCTGCAAAAGTTCACGGTGTCCAGGGGTCACGGTTCCACGTCACCCACGATAGCCACGGGCCTCAGCTTTGCTGTGGACTCAGGGTAGCCTTGGGGATGTCTGGAAATCCACCTCTGGTGATGCAAAGACTTCGGTGTCCGGCGGGAGCTTCAGCGATGCAGACCAGTCAGTTGCTTCTATGGTGCCTGCCAAGCAGGGGAGTCACTCCTTATCCGCAAAGGAGATTTCTTCCGTCTTCTAGTCGTGATAGAAGTTCGAAGGTCCAGGATATATGTTGCAGAGTTTCGTCCGGGGTAATCTAAAGTCCTAGGGACTGGATTCCTATACTTATAGTAAGTTTAGGGGATGGACTAACTCTAAGGCCCCACCTATGGGTGGGCTTGGAAAGAGGACTGGTTACACCCATTTCCTTTGTCCAGTTTCGTACCAGAGCAGGGGCAAGTAGCCCCTGCAACCGGTTTGAACTGGGCTATGCACAGGGACACCAAGTGTGCCCCCAGTGCAGGACTTCAAAGCACCAGAGAGTGCTCCTGCCCAACCCCAATACACATCTGCCTGTCTGGGTCCCTTCGACAGGAAACCTATTGTCAAGGCCTACCCTGCCGGAGTTTCGGTCAGCAGCAGGAGGCCAGACCCGTGTCTGTGGCAGAGGCATCCATTTTGTGATGCCAGGGCTCAGGAAAGTCCTACCGGGTTTAGACAGTGTTAACATGTCTCTCCCTCTAGAAGGGTGGAATGCTACCCCCGCTGCCAGAACTGGCAGGGGGTAGTATTCCAAAGCCTTTGACACCAAACACGACATGTTTTGATGCAGCCATTCCAAAGTTAGCATTTACCGCGTGGTTATAATGCACTTAAGAGTATATGGTATGGCTGTATCACAGAACAGATATAAGGAAGTATTTCCGGAAGCTGCAGAGGGGCTCAGCTCATGCTTGGGCACCCTCTCACACAAAACCAAGCACTCTGCCTTTAGGATTGTCAAGGCCTGCCTAGAAGTGGCTTATAGGTTTATATGTGTCTGTATAATGGTAGTGATATAGATAGCCTAAACCACAATAAGGGGTGGAAGCACACCCTTACCCAGGCTGCAGTAGCAGACCTGTGGTTCCATTTTGGAGTGCTTCCCAGTGGTGGCATAATACATGCTGCAGCCCCTGATAGGCCTCTGAGGTACCTATGCCCTAGGTACATAGTATACACTATACTAGTGGCTTATAAGGCACTCCACAATCCAATTAGATATGTACCTAATGTACATGCAAACCATTTTAGAGAGAAAGCAGCTAGGCTGTGGTCCTGATTAGCAGGGCCGCAGCCAGAATAAGGTCGAAAAACAGTGAAACACCAGCAAAAAGTGGGGGTACCCATGTGAAGCAGATCCTACTCTCCTACACAACCCCCCCCCCCCCAAACGCAGGGACATTAAACTAACCTTGACCAGTTGAGTCTTCATGTTCTAAGTGGAAATACCTAGGTAGTCCATCTGCATTGGCATGGTTACTCCCAGGTCTATGTTTCACTGTAAAGTCCATCCCCTGTAGGGAAATGGACCACCTAAGCAGTTTGGGGGTTTCACCCTTCATTTGTTTTAGCCATAAGAGGGGTTTATGGTCTGTCTGAACAAGGAAGTGAGTACCAAACAAGTATGGCCTCAACTTCTACAGAGCCCAAACCACAGCAAAGGCCTCCCTCTCAATAGCTGACAACGTTTCTCTCTAGGGGTCAGCCTTCTGCTTATGAAAGCTACTGGCTGATCCTGACCTTCTTCATTCAATTGTGACAGTACAGCCCCAACCCGCAATTAAGATGCATCTGTTTGGACAATGAACCTCTTGGAGTAGTCAGGACTCTGCAGGATGGGAGCAGTGCACAGGGCCTGCTTCAGGTCATCAAATGCCTTTTGACAGCTAGATGTCCACTGAACCTTTTTGGGCATCTTCTTAGAAGGTAAGTCATTCAAGGGTGTCACTATTGATCCATACCCTTTGACAAATCTCCTATAGTACCCACTCAGGCCTAAGACGGCTCTCACCTGAGTCTGGGTAGTTGGAGCAACCCAGTCCATTATGGTCTGGATCTTGCTCTGCAATGGTTGAACCTTTCCTCCACCTACAAGGTGGCCCAGGTACACAACCTGACTCTGCCCTATCTGGCACTTAGTAGCCTTGATAGTTAGGCCTGCTTTTTGCAGGGCCTCCAAAACATTCCTTAGGTGGACCAGGTGATCCTCCCAGGTGGAGCTAAAGACAGCAATATCATCTAGATATGCTGCACTAAAGGCTTCCAGACCTGTGAGAACTGTATTCACCAACCTTTGGAAAGTGGCAGGTGCATTTTTCAGAATAAAGGGCATTACCACAAATTGATAGTGCCCACTAGCGGTTGAAAATGCTGTCTTTGGCTTGACATCCTCAGCTAACCTGATTAGCCAGTAGCCAGCTGTCAAGTCAAATGTGCTAAGGTACTTGCTGAGGCCAAAGTATCTATAAGCTCGTCTGCCCTTGGTATCGGATGGGCATCAGTCCTGGTGACTGCATTGAGAGCCCTGTAGTCCACACAAAACCTTATCTCTCTTTTTCCACCACTGGTGTGAGGTTTTGGCACAAGGACCACTGGACTAGCGCAAGGGCTATCTGAGGGTTCAATACCACCCAAATCCAACATTTTCTGGACTTCTGTCCTGATACAGTCCCTGACGTGGTCAGGTTGCCTATAAATCTTATTTTTAATAGACAGACTGTCCCCAGTGGCCACTTCATGAGTGCACCAGGTAGTCTGACTTGGAGTCAGTGAGAACATGTGTCTGAACTGATTGAGCACCTGTCTGCAATCA
Source organism: Triturus cristatus (assembly GCF_964204655.1). Lineage (NCBI taxonomy): Eukaryota > Metazoa > Chordata > Amphibia > Caudata > Salamandridae > Triturus > Triturus cristatus. The sequence continues at coordinate 417,815,348 of NC_140593.1, forward strand.
GTCTGTTGCTGGGCAGTGAGGCTGCCTGCCAAGGCTACACCATCAACTGACCCATTATCAAGGTTCTGTGAGAGGAGGTCAGGGAGTGGGTCACTCTCTTCCTCCTGTCCCTCATCAGTAGCCATGAGCAAGCCCATGTCAGCCCTGTCCACATATGGCTTTAGCCTGTTGATATGAAGTACAATATGGAGACTCCTTGGGGTTCCAAGGTCTACCAAGTAGGGAACCTCCCCTTTCTGTTCAACAATAGTGTGGGGTCCACTCCACTTGTCCTGGAGAGCTGCTGGGGCCACAGGCACCAACACCCACACTTTCTGTCCTGGCTGGTAAACAGTCAGTACAGCCTTTTGGTCATGCAAGGCTTTATACAGTTCCTGGCTAGCCTCAAGGTTTTTGTTTGCCTTTTTCATGTACTCAGCCATCCTGGAGTGGAGACCAAGTACATAGTCCACTATGCCTTGCTTTGGGGGCTTGAGAGGTAATTCCCATCCTTCCTTTACCAAACACAATGGACCCGTGACAGGGTGACCAAACAAAAGTTCAAATGGGCTGTAGCCAACCCCCTTTTGAGGCACCTCCCTGTATGCAAATAAAAGGCAGGGCAAGAGAAGGTCCCATTTTCGCCTAAGCTTCTCTGGGAGTCCTTTAATCAAGCCCTTTAAGGTTTTGTTGAACCTTTCAAGTAAACCATTGCATTGTGGGTGATAGGGTGTGGTGAACTTGTAGTTCACTCCACACTCCTTCCACATAGCAGTCAAGAAACTACACATGAAGTTTACCCCTGTCAGATACTACCTCATTAGGAAAGCCTGCTCTTGAGAATACACTCAAGAGAGGTCTTGCCACTACAAGTGCTGTAGTGGTCCTTAGGGGAATTGCTTCTGGATACCTGATGGCATGATCCACTACCACGAGTATAAATCTGTGTCCAGATGCTGTTTGGGGATCCATGGGACCAACAATGTCAATCTCTACCCTTTCAAAGGGCACCCCCACCACAGGTAGGGGTATCAGGGGGGCCTTTGTAGTACCACCTGCTTTGCCACTGGCTTGGCAGGCCACACAGGAGCGACAAAACTCCTTAGTGTCTTCAGACATGTGTGGCCAGTGAAAGTGAGGAACAATTCTGTCCCAAGTCTTGTCCTGGCCCAGGTGTCCTGCTAGGGGAATATCATGGGCTAGTGTCAATAGGAAGCCCCTAAACTTCAGAGGTATAACCAACCTCCTGGATGCACCAGGCTTGGGGTCTGTAATCTCTGAGTAAAGGAGTCCATCAACCCAATAAACTTTATGGGTGCCACTAGCATTCCCAGCAGCCTCATCAGCAGCTTGCTGTCTGAGTGATTCAAGAGAGGGGCAGCTTTTCTGCTCCTGGCTCAGATCAGACCTGGAAGGGCCCCCTGTCCCCAAGAACTCAACCTGATCAGGTTTAAGCCCCTCTGGGACAGTTCCTTCTTCAGGCTCAAGATCATCTCCCTGAGGAGACTGATTAGCATTCTGAGTCAGGTGGGAAGGCTCTGCCTTAACCCTTCTGCTCCTCCTCTTGTGAGGCACCTGGTCCATTATTCCAGAATCCATGGCCTGTCTAGTGTTAGACATTTTAGCCTGTGGCCTGGTCACAGAAAAGACATGTGCAGGGATCCCTAACATTTCTGCATGTGTCCTGAGCTCCACTTCAGCCCAAGCTGAAGTTTCCAGATCATTGCCAAGCAAGCACTGTACTGGTAGGTCTGCACTTACCACAACCTTCTTAAGGCCAGTTACCTCTCCCCAGGAGAAGTTAACAACTGCCAGATAATGGTCTGTTCTGACATTGCTAGCATTGGTCACTTGGTACATTTCACCAAGTATAATCTGCCCAGGATCCACAAGATCTTTTGTCACCATTGTGACACTTGCTCCTGTGTCCCTGAATGCCTAAGCTTCTACTCCATTAATTAAAGGCTGCTGTCTGTATTTGCCCAAGTTACTGGGACTCACAAAGGGGGACATATCCATGTCCCCATCACAGAAAAGCACAGCCTGAATTGGTATTCTGACTAGGCCAGAGTCCATCTCAGAAGCCAGGGTCAACCCTACTACACCCTTATTCTGTGTAGACCCACCACCAAATGTAACTGTACTAGGGGTGCAGGTGCCTTAGGGGCATTGGTGGGTGCTGGAGTATTCTCTTTGGCCTTTTCCCTTTCCTGACTGTGAATCCCCACCTGAAGAAGATTTTTGGGGCTCTTGAGAAGACTTCTGGTCTTTACCCTTGTCCCCACTCTTGTCAGAGTTTTTGTAATTTTGCTTCTTTGGGTCACCACCTTGGTTCTGTACCTTCTGTCTCACCCTGGTTCTGACCCATTTGTCTGCCTTCTTTTCCAATTCTTTGGGAGAGGTCAGATCAGAGTCTACCAGGTACTGGTGCAACAGCTGATTTTGACAGTTATTAAGAATATGCTCCCTCATTATCAGACTGTACAATCCTTTGAAGTCACACACTTTACTGCCCAATAACCAACCTTCCAGAACCTTAGCAGCACAGTCAACAAGGTCAACCCAGTGCTGATTTTGTGCCCTTTGGGTGTCTCTGAACTTTAACCTGTATTGTTCAGTGGTTAGGCCAAACCCATCTATTAGTGCACTGTTCAAGACCTGGTAATCATCAGCATCCTCTTCTCTCACAGTGAGGAGCTTGTCTCTACCTTTGTCTGCAAAGGAGAGCCATAAGATTGCTGCCCACTGACATTGAGGGACATTCTGTACTTTACAGGCCCTCTCCAAGGCAGTTATCAATTTGTGGATGTCATCCCCACTCTGGTAGGGAGGGACAATCTTACTTAGGTTTCTATGGTCATAAGACATCTCCCTATCTCTAGGAAAATTGGTGCCACCAAGGGACTCTAGTCCATCCTTTTTACTAGCTCTGTAGAGCTCTAGGGCTTCCCTATCTAAGGCCATCTGTTGCTTTCTGAGGTTGAACTTGTCTTGCTCATACTTCAGCAGTCTATCTCTCCTCTCCTGGGAGGTTTCCCTCCCTCTCTGAGAAGAAACAGAGGTTCCTATAGAGGAGTTAGACTGGACAGATCCCCTTGACAGAGATCTATCCCTTCTAGCCCTATTGTCAGGCCTTCCTGGAGGGATAAAGGAATTAGCATTATTGTCATCCTCCTCATCCTCATCCTGGTGGTCTGTGTTCACCAGAGTCTGGTCATTGTCACCAGTCTGGTCAGCATTAGAGGTAGGGTCAGGGGAATTATTACCCCTAGGCCCACCCTCACCTGCTGCCCCACCCACACTATCTACATCATCAGGCCCACTAGGCCCTGTGATATCATCCAGCTTAAGTATCTTTATGAGATGCTGGGTGGATGGACTTTTGCCTGTCTTCAGTTTCCTAATGGAACATAAGGCCCTAAGCTGAGCAAAGGAGAGATCCTCATATTTATAGGGAAGGAGCTCACTGGTTCTTGGTAGGGACCCATTGGTTCCTGGCTGGTTAGACATTACTAATGTGGTGTGGTGTATTGCACTACCTACACTAGTGTGGCCTACTAAACTCTCTTGAGTTGCAGAAAGGGTGTGCTATCCCTTAACACAAAACTCTAAGTTCAGTAGAACTTACTTTAGCTAAGCTTGATATTATATGTACCTTAGGTACCTTTAGTGGTTTTCAGTTGATCAATTCAATTGAGATTATCTGGTAAAACAATAGCAAGCTGGAATCCCACACGCTGCACACCAATGTGAGAAGTTGGCCTGATATATGCTGTCCACTAGTTCTAGTGGGCACCTTGTATCAGTCCAAACAACCCCTTATGGTGATAGGTTAAAGACAACCTTTATTGAAAGCTATCCTAGAGGTAGCTATGGAGAGCAGCCTTAAGGCTAAGTCTTGAAGGAATATAAAGCAGCTTGTTTTACCAGTCTATAATCTCTTGAATGATCAAATGAAAAGACAACCACACCAGGTATATATTCAAAATATATGTATTTAAGATAAAACACACCCCTCTAGTCTCTTTATGAGACTGGAGTTTGAAGTACTTAGGTTACAAGGTAGCAATCACCAGTAATAGCACAAATACACGTTTGGGCCCTAAGGGCGTACCAAACCATATACTAAAAAAGTGGTATAAGAACCATGACTGAACTAGACACAAGGCCTCGAGCCTGTAAAATCGGTGGGAACCACCCAAGGTAGTGGCACAGGGGACCCACGGGGACTGTATGCAGTGTGAGAACACAACCGCGGGTTCCCGTTATCTTCTATGGGCAATGTCGCGGTTAAAAATTTAAAGACTTCTTATCGAGTCAGGACCAAACCCTTTTGGACTTAAGAAGTTCTAGGGTTAGCACCCACGAGAGCACCGGAGTATTCGAGTTACCTCATCCAGGGAAGCCGGGTGCATAGGTGTCTTTTGGTGTCGGGTTGCGTCGTCGATTTCAATGGAAGCCTGCAAAGAACTGCTGCTGCCGTGAAGAGGAGAAGTGTCCGAGGATATCCAAGCCTGGATCTAGGATGGAAGGAACCTGAAAGCAGAGGGGACAGAGTCTGGGTCACTTGCCAGTGACCGAGGGCAGGATGGACCAATGCCCACAGATGTCGGGTGCTTCAGGTGAGTTGATGGGTGTCTTGACTCTTCAGCCACGAGGTCCAGAAGGCGTCGACGAAGTCCACAAGCCGGATTCGAACTGTCCCACGAAGTCTGTCGAGTGCTGCGGTGTCGGCGACCAGATTGGACCCAAAAAGCCTTGGCAATGGCAAGTCACTGGAATTTAGAGAAAGGACTGCGGTGCAGACCAGCAAGGTCTGAGGGACTCAACCAGCGAGGGTAAGTCAGGGCACATCTGGAGCAACCAGGAAAGCCCAAGCAGAAAAGGAGTTGCTTTTGTGGGGACCTGCTAGCCAACGGGCAAGTGATCGCGAAGGAGCCTCGAGTGGTCGCACTTGGAGCTGGCCCTCGGGTCACTAATGGAGTGAAGGCCAACAATCGTCGGTGCACGAGGTGCTCAAGGCTGGGGCTACTCGAAGCCCAAAGCAGAACTTCGAGGAGGACCAGGAAGATCGTGTTTCTGCAAAAGTTCACGGTGCCCAGGGGTCACGGTTCCACATCACCCACGACAGCCACGGGCCTCAGCTTTGCTGTGGACTCAGGGTAGCCTCGGGGAAGTCTGGAAATCCACCTCTGTTGATGCAAAGACTTCAGCGTCCAGCGGGAGCTTCAGTGATGCAGACCGGTCAGTTGCTTCTTTGGTGCCTGCCAAGCAGGGGAGTCACTCCTTAACCCCAAGGGGGATTTCTTCCATCTTCTAGTTGTGATAGAAAGTCGAAGGTCCAGGATATATGTTGCAGAGTTTCCTCCAGGGTAATCTAAAGTCCTAGGGACTGGATTCCTATACTTATAGTAAGTTTAGGGGATGGACTAACTCTAAGGCCCCACCTATGGGTGGGCTTGGAAAGGTAGCCCCTGCAACCAGTTTGAACTGGACTATGCACAGGGACACCAAGTGTGCCCCCTTTGCAGGACTTCAAAGCAACAGAGAGTGCTCCCGCCCAGCCCCAATACACATCTGCCTGTCTGGGGAGGTGGTTACACCTCCCTTCGGCAGGAAACCTATTGTCCAGGCCTCCCCTGCCAGAGTTTCGATCAGCAGCAGGAGGCCAGACCCGTGTCTGTGGCAGAGGCATCCATTTTGTGATGCCAGGGCTCAGGAAAGTCCTACCGGGTTTAGCCAGTGTGAACATGTCTCTCCCACTAGAAGGGTAGAATGCTATCCCCGCCGAAAGAACTGGCGGGGGGGGGGGGGTAGTATTCCAAAGCGTTTGGCACCAAACACGACATGTTTTGGTGTAGCCATTCCAAAGCTTGCATTTACCGCATGGTTATAATGCACTTAAGAGGGGTTCAGCTCATGCTTGGGCACCCTCTCACACAAAACCAAGCACTCTGCCTTCAGGATTGTGAAGGCCTGCCATAGGAGTGGGTTATAGGTTTATATGTGTTTGTATAATGGTAGTGATATAGGTAGCCTATACCACAGTAAGGGGTGCAAGCACACCCTTACCCAGGCTTCAGTAGCAGACCTGTGGTGCCATTTTGGAGTGCTTCCCAGGGGTGGCATAGTAGAGGCTGCAGCCCCTGGTAGGCCTCTGAGGTACCTATGCCCTAGGTACATAGAATACCATATACTAGGGGCTTATACGGCACTCTTGAATCAAATTAGATATTTACCTAATGTACATGCAAACCATTTTAGAGAGGAAGCAGCTAGGCTGTGGTCCTGATTAGCAGGGCCACAGCCAGACTAAGGTCGAAAAACAGTGAAACATCAGCAAAAAGTGGGGGTACCCCTATGGAGCAGATCTACGCTCCTACAAGGGCTATGGTACCATTGTTGCCCCTCAACAGAGCTTACTGCCAGGAAGCAGCCCAGGAAGGTGATCTGGACTGATGTCTGCCAAAAAGCTTTTGATGCCTGAAGGCAACCATGTGCACGGCGCCCCTGCTCAAAGCACACAACTTCTCCAAGGAATTCGTAGTGCAGACTGATGCTTCAAAGCATGGTGTGGGAGCGGTGCTCTCACAACTGAACGAAGAGGGCCTAGACCATCCTGTAGTATTTCGTAGCAGGAGACTACTCCCCAGGGAACAGAGGTAGAGTGCTATAGAAAGGGAAGCTTTTGCTGTGGTCTGGGAACTGAAGAAGCTAAGGCCCTACCTGTTTGAGACTCACTTCTGAGTCCAGACAGACTACAGGACCCTCAGATGGTTGATGCAAATGAGGGATGAAAACCCAAAACTGTTGAGGTGGTCCATCTCCCTACAGGGAATGGACTTTACGGTGGAACACTTCCCTGGCACAGAACACGCTGACACTGATGGTCTGTCCAGGTTCTTCTACCTTAGTGAAGAGAACTCCCAGGAGGTTGGGTATTTGGAGGGGACATGTGTTAGACTTGGCATCTTTTGGTGTGTTTCCCTGTCTATCTGACCTCCCGGTTTTGACTGTTTTTGCTGGTTTAGTGTCTCTGCGCACTTTATTACTGCTGTTCAGTGTTAAAGTGCATGCGCTACTGTTGTAAGTTGGGTTATGGATTGGCATTTCCATGGTTGGCATACTTGATTTGCTAGTAAGTCCCTAGTACAGTGCACTGAGAGTGGCAGGGCCTATAAATCAAATGCTACTAGTGGACCTGAAACACTGATTGTGCCCCAACAGAAGTAGCCCTGTAAAGGTAACTCAGACCTGCCAGTGCAGAGTCTGTGTGCATTTTGTAACTGCCATGTCGACCTGCCAAGTGCACCCACTTGCTAGGCCCTAATCTTCCCTTTTCTTACATATAAGTCACCCCTAAGGTAGGCCCAGGTACCCCTGTGGGCAGGGTGCTGGTATGTTGAAAGTAGGTCATGAACTGGTGTGTGTGGCATGTCCTGGTAGTGAATTACAGTGCATTTTGTTTTTCACTATGGAAGGCTATCTGTCCCATAAGGTAGAACGGGATTTTTGGCTTATAAAATCTTATAAGCATAACTTCCCATTGGGACAAGATAGGGAAATGGAGTTTAGTATTACTGGACTCAGAATGTAAAAATGCATCTTTTAGTAAAGTTGATTTTTATGTTCTGTGTTTGAAAATATCACTTTTAGGTATTTTCTTGCTTAGCCATTCTGTGTGCTTCTGATGGGTTTGTGGATTCACTGTCTGGCTTTGGAGTGACAGGGGCTGAGGATGTGCATTCTATTCAGACAGCTACTGGGGAAGGGGGTTGAGGTGTATCCTGCCTTTCCTGGAAGAGTCATGGCTGGGCTGAATAGACCTGGGCTGTGTTGAGAGTAATGGGAGGAGATTTCCTTGCACATGAATGGGCCTGGTCTGCTGTAGACAATGCTGTCTCCGCCTCCTGCTGGAAAGCTAGGCCAGAGAGGTCCAAACTGCTTTGGACTAAGCACAGACACTCCCTGCCTGAGAGAACAAAGGAATTTTGAGTATAAATATTGGGCCCCAGACCCCAGCACTTTGGAACTCTTTTGGAACCAAGAAGACTACCAAGAAGAAAAGCTGAAGAAGCTGTGAAGAGGGACTACCACTCTGCTGTGTTGAAATGAAGTGGCTGCTTCTGTCTTGGGCAGTGAAAGGACTGGACTGAACTTTCTGAAACTTCCTTGGGTGAGCTTCTCCAAGGGCTTGAGGTAGAGTTTGCCCCCTGTTCAAGAAGTCTCAGAAAAAGCAGAGACTTCAAGTTCATCTGTTACCGGCACTGGGGACTGTGTGTTTTGTGCTGCAACAGAAGAAAAACCAACCCAATGCGGTCAACAACGCCGCTGCTGACTCCGTGTCCTGGAGGCACCGCCGCACTTTGCCCCGCAACCCTAGTCTCACCAACGCTGCCACCCAGCCGCTGCTCGTGTACCTGTGGGCATCGCATTCTGCACCACCTCGCTTCATGCCACGGCCCTGGTATCACCGACAACCGCTCCACGCCGACATCGATGCCACAGCTTGCACCGTGGTTCGAGGGCACTGCTCGTAAGTTACACGGCGCACCGTCCTCCTCCTGCACAGCAGCCTTGGGCTACCGAGGCTGGTGCCATCCACTCCTGTTCGTCAGCCAACGACAGCGCTTCAGCAACGATGATAACGCTGCTTGCACCTTGACCTGCCCATACCACAAAGAGCACCGCATCACTGCGCACTGCAGCCCTGGTCCCACCAATGCCGCTGGACGCCCGTCACCGAGCTGCTGCCTGCATCGACACCTGCTGACGCTCCCGACTTCAAATGCTAGTTTGATCTGCAACGCGTGTGACTTCAAGGGCCCGATGACTCCTGCACCAACGTATGCGGATGCCGGCTCTTCGGGGCTCATCGAGAGGTCACCGACTCCCAGCATTTCTAAAAGGTACTGTTTTGCGGGTCTTCCCGACACCGTAGATGGCCGGCAATGCCGCAGTCAGCCAGAACTGTTTGGATCAATTGTTCAGGATGCTGTGATAGCCCCAGACGGAGCTATCGACTTCAAGGAACTGTATTTTAAGTCTATTTGGATTATTGAAGATTTCTGAGAATTGTATGGTGGATTTTTGTCGTTTCTTTGTCTTGTTTTGGATATATAAAAATATTGGATATTTTTCTAAACTGGTGTGGTGTCCTTTGTGGTGTTTTCAATGTATTACTGTGGGTTATGTGCAAATACTTTACACACGGCCTCTAAGATAAGCCTGACTGCTCGTGCCAAGCTACCAAGGGGGTGAACAGGGTTTATTTTAGGAGTGTAACTCCCTTATACAGACTAGGAAGAAGGGTCCCTACTTGGACAAAGGTGCAAACCATTGCCAACTAAAGACCCCGATTTCTAACACCCTTAGCAAGTGGCATCTCCCAAAAAAACTCTGTTGGGCAAAGCAAAACCTGGGACAAGGCTGTCCCGACCCTTCACTGGCCCCACATTGCTCCAGCCAGACGGGATCAACCTGAAGCTGTAATCAGCATAGGGATAAGTACAGGCCAGTCATAGAGGAAAGCCTTTGTTGTGGCCAGTGCTCGGAGGAAGTTAAGACCAACCCTGTTAGGGCCTCACGTACCTAGTCAGACACCCCACACGCCCCTCTCATGGCTCAAACAGTTGACAGGTAGACATCCCAAGCCTTTGAGAGGATCCAAGCCCCTACAGGGGAGGAACTTCTAAGTGGACCATAGCCCAGGGAGTATCCACACCAGTGCAGGACCTTCCCTATATGGCCAATTAGGGAATAAAGACTCAACTGGGCAAGGTTAGCCTTATCTCCTTCAGGGGTGTGGGACTTAATAAAATATCTACTTGTCCATGGGACGGGTTGCTTCATAAATCTACATGCCCTGTAACAAAATCCACTTGTCTCTTTTGTGCCATGTAATGTGGCAACAAATTATGGCAGCAATCTCAAGATATAAGAGCTCTGAAATAGCCTCTCTGATGATGCCAGGCTCCTTCCATAGTAGGGTTTGAATGCTAGCAATTCCCTTATGTTGCCACGTTTTTGCAGATCTACATACTGTGGCTGAAGGTAATGGCAAGCAACAGTTCCAGGGTTGGAATGCCCTTTTGAGTCTTTGAAAACCTTCGAACTTGCATGTTTTAAAGGTTTTCACCAACTTTTCTGTAACCTTTTCCCATGCCAAGAGGTTGAAAATTCACTCCCGACAATGTGGCAAACATAAAACTTCTTCCAGGGTTGGGAAAAAAGTGGTTGGAGGGAAAGTGAACTTGCAAGCACTCAGATTTTCACATGAGCAAATCTACACCTCCATATTTGCTCATGCTAAAATGCAGTTCACAAATATTTTTTAGGAGTACTATTTCTTGACGTACTTCTGTAAAGTCTTGTGAATTCACGAAAGCCATATATCTGCACTTAATGCAAGGACATGGGAGCACTTTTGAGACTTTTTTTAATAATTGGGCCCCTAATTAGTTTTGGCATTAACCATGGCCTTTTGTGTTTATTAATATTCTGTCTCTCTCTCTATAAGCTAGCTTCACTGTGAGTGACAGCATTCTGTTTTTTCACAAGGAGCATATCGACACACAGTCGTTTTGTTCAGTGCCAGGAACTACTGAGGCAATGTGTGCTTTTTGAGACCAAAACCATTTTTGCTTTTGCCAATGTTTGTTATAATGGTGAGGGCCGGCAGCTCCCACACCAATAAGGTTTTACAAATGCCATGCCAAAACAAGTCACACATTGACAAAACCAAAAGTCTGACCAACAATTTCAGGTCTACTGGCTTTACCAATGCTTGTTTATTTTTATGTTTCCCATAATCTTATTAAAATTGGTTGCACTGGTTTTCCATCACAAATATTTTTGGGAAATACTAGCATACATCAATTTTAATAAATGATGCCGCAAAGAAATGGTACCTAAAATTTTACAGTAGTTTAGCGAAATGTTTTTGCATTTTGTGAACATTTTATTTTGAAAGCAAAGAATCCTCAATCTTGCTTTCAAGCTTCTGCAAATATTTGCATCTAATCAGCGAGCATTCTGGGAGCATTATACGTAGCCTCATATTGGTAAACATTGTAAATGTGTGTAGACATTTTTTTACTGGAACCACTGTCAGTAGGGCAGTCGCAACTGATAGAGCATCTTGAGATTCTGAAATTCGTAGGGGTGCATCATATTCACTGTTAGTCAGCACCCGCATATTAATCGATGTATGTTTAGAAGTCCCATAGAAATGTATTGCTGTAGTCGTCTAACATAGAGGTGATTAGAAATGTAATAATGCTTTGTCAAGATCAACGTTGCAAGTTATCACAAATGTATTCAGTAAAACATATAATGATTAGTTTTTGTGCAATGCAATGTATTAGGTTAAATGCGTGCCATGTTAAAGTCACACGTGTAAATTGCTTATTAACGCATATGAGAGTAATGAACTAATGCTTAGAGTGTGATTTAATAGAGTGTTCAATTTTGTAAAGGCCTGATTTCATACACGTTACAAGAGAAGGCCTGTTCACTTCTTATGTTAGCTAATATTGTAGGCCGAAAATGATTCCCTTGGTAAAGGCTTTGGGTTGCAGGAAAATGTAAAATCTTAAAGACGTGAAATACTTTTCTCGTTCCCATGCTTCTGTTGCAGGTGCAAGGACATTTAGCTCGTTAGTGAGAATAAGTCTTTGTTTTTAGGAGTTAGGATGCTGTGAGAAGCCAACAGGGGAGTGCATTGGAATGTGAAGAAGATACTTCCAGCGAGGAAGGTGTCTGGGACCCAAGGTCTGAAAGACCACCTCCATACAATCCTGATCCCTACGAAGGGAGGTCGGCTCAAGCAGAAGGGACTAGTGGAGTACCAACTCAGTCAGAAATGAGAGTAGAAGGGAAGATCTCGACAGGAGCTGAGAGTGCTAGAAATCAGCCTGTAACTAGCACAGATGCTGGGAAAGGTGTGAGGTTACCGGATGCTTTAAAGGTACCGGTTACCATTGGACCCATTGTTTCTGTTTACGACCCAGATCAAGAGAAGGTTGGGAGTTCAGTGCAGTCGGTTGTAGGAGCGAGGAGTGTGGTTGAGGTAAATGGGTCAGTGAGTGAAATGGAGCAAACTCCGAAGCCTATAGAATGGAGTACACCATTGCCAGCTACAGCAGACTCCTCTAGGGGACAGGGAGAGTCGAGACCAGTGAGACCGAGGTCTTTGGCCGAGTCAAGATCAGACTTGCAGATGTGGGCACCGCCAGTGAGAAATCAGAAGCAGAAAGTGAACGAGGCACAATAGTGAATCGTTCGGTTCCTATGAGTATGTCAGAAGAGAGTAGGTCTCAAGAACGAGAATGTGGTTATGATGAGAGGGATGGTGCAGCTTGTCGAGAAGTACTGAAGAGAGCCCTGAAAGGAAGGATGTTAGATGTTGTGAGGCTGAAAGCAGAGGTAGACGAGATAATAAGCGGAAATTTGCCCCTGGAGAGGAAATTAATGTACAAACAAGATGAGTTACTCTTTGTAGCGAAGGATGTGACTCGCAAGGCACGAACTGCGCATGAGAAGCTGTCAGAATTGGCCAAAAAGTATGATGTGGATTTGACCAAAACAAAATATTTGCAGGGAAGTCATAGATTGCAATATAGCGATCATGAATTGGAAGAAAAGAGAGTCATGGGATTGAGAACCCATATTAAAGATTTGATAATAGCAATGCGTGCATGGATCATGCTTGACAAGTGGGAAGAAAGATGGTCTAAGAAGAAAAGTTCTAGGAGAACAATAGGAGAGATGCCACCTCCAGGTGGGGGGATGATGGAGGTAGGGAATTACCCTTTACGAGATGTACAGAATGGAGGATACGTGCATGTGCCTTGGAGTAGGGGTGACTTGGCTGCCTTTACAAATGATTTTCCCCGTCTAAGGGAGAAGCCTGTGGAGTGGTACAAGCAAGTTGATAGCTTTGTCAAAATCTCGAAGGTGTTGTGGGTTGATTTGTACACATTGTTTGACATTGTGGTTCCGAGTGACTTGTGGTCGACATGAAAAATTGCTGTTGAGTGGCCAACTTCAGAGCCTGACAGGGATCCAATTTCGAATGGCCCGTCGCCCATAGTGATGAAAAAGTTCGAACAGGTGATTACATGGTTGAAGTCGAAAATCTCACCTCAGGACATTGATTGGGTGAAGATAGATTGGACAGTGCAAGAGCCAAAGGAGACAGTGCACGAATTTTATGAGAGACTTTTGCAGGCTTTTAAGCAGTACAGTGGACTAGATGTGTTAGATACAAAAGACATGGGACTGTTTGTTTCGAAGTTTGTGTTGGGATTGAGGCCAGAGGTTAGTCTTATGATACAGCAGCATTTGATTTATTGGCAGAACAAGCCTGTGGACGAGATCTTACGGTATGCTAGGTACTGTAGTGATGAGATAGAATCCAAGCACTGGAAGTTGAAAGACAAATTGATGCTTGTTCAGATGCAAACAGCTCAGGGACAGCCTAACGGAGGGACGTTAGGAAGAAAACAGGGAACCAATCAAGGAGGAAATCAGAATGCCCAAGGTCAGGGAAGACCAAAATCAATTGATCCAAAGACAGGGATGGATGTGGCGACATTGAAAAAGACCACTGCGTGTCATCTTTGTCACCAGGTCGGACACTGGAAACGCGAGTGTCCTTTGAACCCGTTGAATCAGATACAGCAGGAAGGAGAGATAGTTCAGGTTCCTGTGTCTGACATGGTCCCTACAGTGACTCGACCTAAGATGGTCAAAGGGGGGCCTGGTGTTCCGCAGGTGCAGGTTCCTCAACCACCTAGGATACAGAATATGCAACAAGGAGTCCGAACTTACCTACAGATGCCCGTGTTTGAAGGGAGTGAGGAATACGGCCCAGATCAGTTGGCACGACCGTGCCTGAGAGGGGAAGAGGACTGCGCACTTGGGGCAGTCTTAGAGGTAGACCAGAGGGGACCATTTGTGGAAGCAGACATTGACGGTCACCCTACAACCTTTTTGGTTGACACTGGTGCTACCCGGTCTATTGTACGATCTGCAGTAGTCCCTGACCTGCCCCTCTCGGGACAATCAATCCAAGTTGTTGGCGTAGCGAATAAGAGACTGACTAGCCCACTGACGGAGCCAATCCCGGTGAGAATAGGAAATTTCAGAGATCGGCACCAGTTAGTGGTGTGCAATTCTAGTCCAGTTTGCTTGTTAGGTAGAGATCTGTTGTGCAAGCTGAACTGTACCATTTATTGTACCCCGAAGGGAGTCGAATCACAGACGAGGGATGATGATGCAACCTTTAAGGTTGCGAATCAGCGTGTGTGCATAGAGATGTATCCAGCGCTGACAGTGGAGGAACTTCCACTTGATCTGAGGGATTCTGTGTCAATTGACGTGTGGGACCTCAGTGGAGAGGAGATCGGATTGGTCAAAGGTATAGACCCGGTGAAAATCCAGGTCAAGCCAAATGTAGAGTTTCCTAGGACACCCCAGTATAATCTGTAACCTGAAACGATCGCAGGCATCAAGCCTGTAATCGAGTCTATGATCAAGCAGGGAATTCTAAAAGAGATCATGGGTAGCCCATGCAATTCGCCTATCATAGGACTACAGAAACCAAGTGGGAAATTCAGAATTGTACAAGATCTGTGAAAAATTAATGAGATAGTCGTTCCATGTTGTCCAGTGGTACCGAATCCGTCTGTGATCCTGTTTCAGATCCCATGTGAAGCTGAGTGGTTCACAGTGATTGACTTGTGTCAAGCATTCTTCTCGCTTCCTCTACATGAGGAAAGCCAATTTCTTTTTGCTTTTCGGCTGGAGAATCGTGTGTTAACGTGGTGTCGTATCCCACAGGGGTATACAGAGAGCCCGTCTATCTTCAATCAGATCTTGAAGAAGAATCTTGAAGGTCTTGTGTTGCCGCAGAACTCTGTTTTGGTGTAATACATTGACGACCTGCTCATTGCATCGGAAACCGAAGACGCTTGCAGGATCGATACCATTGCCTTGCTGAATTATCTGGCAGAGAATGGACACAAGGTGTCTCCGAACAAACTACAGTACTGTTTGAGCGAGGTGCAGTATTTGGGTCACAGAATTGAGAAGGGCAGGAGAAAAGTGTCACCAGATCGCATTGAGGCTATGCCTGTGCCTACTACTCAAAGAGAAGTTCGAATGTTCTTGGGGATGGTTGGTTACTGTCGCCAATGGATCCCAAACTTCTCCTTTGAAGCGAATCCTTTACAGCGGCTGACGCGTAAGGATGAGAGTGATCCGGTACCATGGGACGAAGACTGTTTAAGGTAATTTTTGAGGCTGAGAGAAGCCTTGTGTTGCGTTCCGGCTTTGGGAATGCCTGATTACAACAAGGCGTTCGCACTATTCTGTTGCGAAAGGGAAGGTTGCGCATTGGCAGTCTTGACTCCGAGTCATGGAGGTGTCCGTAGACCAGTAGCCTACTTTTCAGCTAATTTAGATCCAGTAGCTTCTGCGTTGCCCGGATTTCTTAAATCCGTTGCTGCAACAGGTGTCAGTATTGAAAGATGTGAGAGTATTGTAATGGGACATCCGCTCACTGTCTCAGTACCGCATTCTGTAGAATTGTTGATGACAAGGACTAAAACACAGCACCTCACAAATAACAGGTTGACGCGTTATGAGCAAGTTATCCTTGCCGCAGAAAATGTGACTTTGAAGAGGTGTTCTGTTTTAAATCCTGCCACTTTGCTGCCTATTCCAAATGCAGATGATGAAGATTGTGAGGACCATGATTGTCTCGATGTGACTGAATTGTGCACCAAACCGAGATCAGACATTGTTGATGAGCCGCTCCTTGACCCTGATGAAATCTTCTTTGTGGACGGTTCATGTCTAAGAGACAGTGCTGGTCGACTGAGAGCAGCATTTGCTGTATGTACCATCACCGGGGAGGTGGAAGCTGCTTGTTTAGAAGGAGTATACTCCGCACAGGAGGCTGAACTCATTGCCTTGACCCGTGCCTGTTTGGCTGCTGACCAGATTCGGATAACGATTTATACCGATAGTCAGTACGGGTTTGGTGTCGTTCACGACTTTGGACAGTTATGGTCACAGAGAGGATTCATGACATCTTCTGGTTCGCCCATCAGAAATGGGGAATATGTGAGACAGTTGTTGGAAGCATTGCAATGTCCAGAAGAAATTGCAGTTGTCAAATGTTCTGCGCACAGCAAGGGGAATGATTTTGTGTCGCTGGGAAACAGC
The DNA here is from genome assembly GCF_964204655.1 of Triturus cristatus. Lineage (NCBI taxonomy): Eukaryota > Metazoa > Chordata > Amphibia > Caudata > Salamandridae > Triturus > Triturus cristatus. The sequence goes on from NC_140593.1 coordinate 417,831,560, forward strand.
TACGCGGATTAAGTTGCCCGGTTTTGTGCAGAACAAGGATGCATATTTACTGAAGGGCATGTAGGAGAAAGCCAAGAAAAAAACGATCTCAGTATGATGTTAGCCATGGCTGATACATGGGAAGAACTAAAACGGTTGCAGGATGAAGTTTCTGATCAAGAACGAGATAGTTGGATACGTGCTGGATGTGAGAAGGGAGATGTGGATGTGTGGATTTCGAATGATGGACGAGCTGTGCTGCCAGAATGTTTGTTGAGTCCAATGGCGAGGTTGATACATGGTGCGGTACATCTTGGTAGAGATGCGATGATGCGAGTGTTTCGACAGACATGGTACAATCCGAAGTTTTGTGCGGTAGCAGAAGCTGTGTGTCAGAGTTGTGTTACGTGTCAGCAGATGAATGCAGGGAAGAGAACTGTTGTGACTTTGAGCCATATTGGGAGGTCAGGAGGGTCTTTCAATAGAATGCAGTTGGACTTCATTGAGATGCCCAAGTGCAATGGGCTGAGGTACATTTTAGTTGTGGTATGTGTCTTTTCAAGATGGGTGGAGGCTTACCCCACACGTAGATACGACACACTTACTGTAGCTAAACTGTTATTAAGAGAGCTTATCCCGAGGTTCGGTTTCCCAACCTCTTTGGAGTCGGATAGGGGGACACACTTCCATAGTGAGATCATGAAATTGCTCTGTGTTGCCTTAAATGTGGATCAGAGACTGCATTGCAGTTATCGACCAGAGGCTTCTGGGATTTTGGAACAAGTTAATGGGACGTTGAAAGCACGGATGGCAAAAGTGTGTTCTTCGACATCTCTGAAATGGCCCGACGCACTGACTTTAGTTCTCATGAGCCTCCGTAGTGTTCCTGATAGGAGGACTGGGTTGTCACCGCATGAGATACTCATGGAGAGAGCGATGCGATTGCCAGCGATACCTGCCACTGCTTTGATTAACATCACTGAGGACTTGATTCTCAACTACTGTAAGGGCCTGGCTGACGTAGTCCGTTCTGTGCCTCAGCAGGTGCAAGCAGCAGCTGTTCCAGCCGCAAGTGACCTGTGCCACGACTTGTGCCCAGGGGATTGGGTACTTGTGCGTAAACACGTGAGGAAGAGTTGCTTGGATGTTCGTTGGCGTGGTTCGTACCAGGTGATACTGGTCACGAACACAGCAGTGAAGTGTGGGGGACTGCCGAACTGGGTGCATGCCTCCCATACCCGCAGAGTTCCAGCACCCTTGGAAGATACAGCCCCTCTCGTGAATGAAAATCCAGCTGAGGTGGCAGGGCCATCTGAGAGGGCAAGTCAAGCTGTGAGGGTTGCTGATGCAGTTGGTTGTGCACTAGATCGAGCTGAAAGGGGATGTGCAAATCAAAGCCCCGAATTTGACTCAGACGGAGAAAGAGTTGCTGTGGGTGGAGTCAAAATCTGCCGAAGAAGGAAGTAGTGCACAGGGTAGTCAAAGGGAGAGCAGAAGTGCCACAGAAGCAGAAAGAGTTTGGCCCGTGAACCAGAGACGGGTAAACTTGAGATTGGCACCTGAAAGAGATCTTGCCCCAGTTTCTGAAACGTCTGAATCCGAGCAGAGTGACGAAGAGCAAGCTCGAGTAAATCTGAGAAGGTCAAAGAGAGCAAGAGTGCCGGGTCAAAGGTACGCCTCACCAGAGTGGACATACGCAGTGACTGATGCCAGGCATACCGAGTACGGGGAGGCTGAGGTCCTTGACACTGGTCAGCAATTCTCCGAACTTGAAAATAGAAGCGTTGCTGAGAGTTCCAGGATTGGAAATCGAAGGAATACTGACCCTCAATATTCCGAATCCACCGCTTCTGAGTAAAGTTCGTGAGTTGATTCTGGAGACGCTGGTTTTTCCGACTTTTGCTATTGTACCACCACATCAGGAGTTGGTGATACTTCGTCTTGAAATCTTGCAAGGGGTCTTAGAGCTTTTGGGAGCGAATATCGTTCTGGACTGAAGGTAAACTCTTTGTTGTACATAAAAGTCCAAAAGAAGATAACCTAGACCCTAGTGGAAGAAGAATAAAGTTAGGGACTGTCCGTTAGAGACACTGAGAAGGGCTATGGAAGTCTTTTATGGACTGTGTAAATAAGGAACTGAAAATTGCTAGGGGATTTCCAGCTTCGAGGTGGTGATTAAACTGGTTAGACAAGCAATATCCGGAGGAGAAAAGAGACACTTACATGTTGCTGTCAAACTAAATATGAGAACGTTGCAAAAAAAATGGCAGACGCTGGAAATACTCACCGTAGAGCTAAACTAGTGATAGGTACGCTTTTAGGGGTAGTGATAGTTGCCATAGTTGCGATAGTTGTAGCTTCATATAACGTTTCACATGAGTAGGAGGGGGGGTACAGAGGACACCTACACCTACAACCTCTAGTCAAAAAGGGGTTGCTATAGGAGCTCAAAGAGCTTTGATACTTGAAGAAAGTCGTAGATTTCACCTAGATCTGTCTAGAAGTGACTTTAAGCTTAATGCTTATGCAAAGTTGTTGTATGAGTATGTTGATGCGATGGATGCGAACATTGCTATGTGTGTATGCAGCTACCTTCTTCCGTAGATGAGGGTATTAGATACCATCATCTTCCACTAACCTATGGGATTTCTTGCAGCTTATTGCTTAGCATCTTTTATGAGAGAAGACAGTTTGAGTATTTCTTTTCCAATTACGATGCAGTACTTCCTGAAGTTCCAGCCTATAAGCGTTTGAACAAGTACGACTATTATAAGTCAGAAGACAGACTTCGGAAGTATTTCATACCGACTTTGGAATTGGATACGGCTTATGCTCACCGACATAGTTTGACATGTTTATTGTCGGAGACAGAGAAGAAGTTTATAGGTCAAGTAGAGGATAGATATAGAAAACTAACCCAGACACGAAATACAGGGGAGAGTCCAGTAGATTTGACTGATGAGGAGAGATTGCACAGATCTAAAGGAAGTTATGGACCCATAGCGTTAGATCAGACACAGAAGGGGAAGTTGTTTGTGAGACGTCCTCAGACCTATTATGAGAAGGTTTCGGTAGGACAGAGTACGTGAGATCATACCTTTACTATGGAGGACTCTGCTAAGAACTTTTTGCAAGGTCCGGTGCAAGTAATTCCATCTGTGTATTATGTGTGTGGAAGGAATGCCTATGTGAGGTTGCCTGCGAATTGGTATGGTACATGTTACTTGGCAATTATTTTTCCGAAAATCTATCATGCAGAAGATTTGAATCTTTTGGAGACTGGACATCATTCTAAGGTACGGAGAGTCGCAGGTGCAGGAGCAGGGATTGGTGATATCTTTGGAGCGATGATACCGAGTTTGGGTGTGAGTTTGAATGATGTGAAGATAAGAAGGTTGGCAACTGTGGTTGATGAGTTGTCAATGAATACTGCGAGATCATTGTTGTTGGTGGATGGAGAGATGTTGTCGATAAGGACGATGGTTTTGCAAAATCGTCTTGCTTTAGACGTATTATTGGCAAAAGAGGGCAGAGTCTGTAAATTGTTGAAGGTTCAGGAATGTTGTACGTATATTCCAGACAACAGCAAGGAATATGTAGACATTATTACGATTCATCAGGAGATTGCGGATTTGACTGAAGAGGGTGTGTGGGAAAAGATTGGGAAAGGATTTGGTCGTGTGGGAAATTGGTTTGCGAATCTGGGAAAGGGGTTCCTTGGTTTTGTGTTGAATCCTCTTAACATTGTTGTGGTTTGTGTGATCTGCTTGTGGGGTCTTATTAGAGCCTATAAGTGGTACAGAGGGAACAGGATTGAAAGAGCTCTCAGAGCAAGTGAGAGGCGAATGGCTAGACTGCAGGACAGTCAATATCAGAATCTTAAGAGAATGGAGAGGTTACGACAGGGGAGAATGGCAACAAGCACTGTTTAGGTCAGTTCTTTCTCCAAGGGAAGAAATTGAGTGATGGTGTGATGACATTTGTCATCAAAGGGGGGAACTGATAGAGCATCATGAGATTCTGAAATTTGTAGGGGTGCCTCATATTCACTGTTAGTCAGCACCCGCATATTAATCGATGTATGTTTAGAAGTCCCATAGAAATGTATTGCTGTAGTCGTCTAACATAGAGGTGATTAGAAATGTAATAATGCTTTGTGAAGATCAACGTTGCAAGTTATCACAAATGTATTCAGTAAAACATATTATGATTAGTTTTCGTGCAATGCAATGTATTAGGTTAAATGCGTGCCATGTTAAAGTCACACGTGTAAATTGCTTATTAACGCATATGAGAGTAATTAACTAATGCTTAGAGTGTAATTTAATAGAGTGTTCAAATTTGTAAAGGCCTGATTTCATACACGTTAGAAGAGATGGCCTGTTCATTTCTTATGTTAGCTAATGTTGTAGGCTGAAAATTATTCCCTTTGTAAAGGCTTTGGGTTGCAGGAAAATGTAAAATCTTAAAGACGTGAAATACTTTTCTCGTTCCCATGCTTCTGTTGCAGGTGCAAGGACATTTAGCTCGTTAGTGAGAATAAGTCTTTGTTTTAGGAGTTAGGATGCTGTGAGAAGCCAACAGGGGAGTGCATTGGAATGTGAAGAAGATACTTCCAGCGAGGAAGGTGCCTGGGACCCAAAGTCAAGCTAACGGACGTTGGACGCCATGCAAATTCTGATGGAAAACTACCGAAAGAAGACCTGGCTGAAGAGGTGTGCCGAAGGGCGTGTTCTACGATTTTGGGGTTTTGTATTAGGGACAGTGCCCCGTGGGTTGAGCAGAAGATGTTTGTGCGGGAAGCTAGAAGGAGTATCTTAGATTGAGCTCTGACTAAGTGGATGTACTTCTTAGGAAGTCTTCACTTCTGACACCTTTTTCTTGATTCTCTTGCCTGGGATGGGAATGTTAAGTAGGGATGTCACCTTAGAGTTAGTGTAGGGATAGAAATGTTTTCCTTTTGACTAATGATTCCTAAAATAGACATTAGCCTAACCATCATTCTCCTGATGCTTTTGGAATCTGTAATTCTTTTTGTCTTAAGTCGAATGAGAATCTTGCGTAGACTTGCCTTTGTTTTAGTGCCTATTTACCTTTTACACCTTATATTGAGGTGTCTGTATGTTCAGCTATTTTTGATTGTAATAAAATCCTAAAAATTTTAGATTCGGAGTCAGTGGTTCTTCCCAAATGAAATCAAATTGTGGTAGATATATTTTGATAATTGTGTTCATCCCCTCTACGCTATTTGGCAGATAAAAAGATCCTGGCGACCTGTGAGGTTTCTTGGAGATAACCAGGTAGGCAAGAATCCGGCCTTATCACAGCTTACAACATTTACTTGGAATGCTCACCCTAATAATAAAGACTTTGCATTAATGAACCATAAATACAAGTTTGAACAGCATTAACACATGGATACAAATATTACTTTAACTGGTTGGCCCTACTTGTCCCAAGGGCAAAATACACATGAAAACTTGTTGCCCTTGGCCCCAAACAATATATCCTGGGTGTCGGGCTATAGGAATTCCACATCCCTGCTCCTTTCATTTGGGGGATGTTATGTAGGAAGGTAGGATCCTTTTGATATGGTTATCCCCACTTTTTGCCTGGTGTTATGCTGTTTCTGACTAATCTGACTGGGATCCTGCTAATCAGGACCCCAGTCTCTGTGCTTCTCCCCTAAATTGGACATGGTGAGTACTTAGGTACATTCCAGATTGGCTGCTGGTGTACCCTTGTAAGTCCCTAGTATATGGTACTAAGGTACGCAGAACATAGATACACCAGGGGTCTCCCATGGGCTGAAGCATGTATTATGCCACCCACGAGAAACCACTCAAATTGTGACTACAAGCCTGACATTGCAGCCTGTGAATGCTGGTGCTAGCACCACTTACGACAGATATACGTTTGCTAATATAGGAGGTCACTGCACTTAAAACCTATAAGTTACTCCTAAGGCAAGAATATCAATCCTGAAGGCAGGGTGCTCGGGTGCCCCTGCATGATCAGGACACCCCCTACAATCCACGGAGTCCATTCACCTGGGTTGTAAGTGCATCAGCCATTAATACATATAGAGTGGCCATGCATCATTACGTGATGACCACCTCTAAACTGGCTGTAACAAACCCTGCCGTGTTTGGTATCAAACATGTTGGAATCATACCCTCACACCATAAACAGTGGGAGAGGTATGATTGTATGCACTGTAAAGCTCCTCCTGGAGGCCCTCAGTGCTCCCGGTATCAGTCTTCTAGACCCAGAAAGCTAACTTCGGCTGCTGACGACCAGAGACAAAATTCTGCTCTCCTGCTGCTGAGCCAAGCTCGAGCAGAGTAAGACAGGACAATAGGTATCCTGTCACAGGGAGGTGTGACCACCTCCCAGACAGGGCTTCTTGTATTGGGAGAGGGTGGGGGTACTGGCCAGCGCCACTCAGACTGCTTGAACGCCACATTTGGTGTCCTCCTTGCATACTCCAGCTCAAACCAGTTCAGGGAGCCGTTGGCTCCAGCTCTGGCAGGAAACTGGACAAAGGACACGGGAGTATCCTCCCCACTGCCCAGCCCGTCCTCTGAGAGGAACCCCTGAATCATTCCAACCCTTTCCTTAGGGTACTTTAGGGTTTACCTGTGGATGGTTTCCTAGATTCATTGTGGGACAAGATTCAGATCCAATACCACTTCAACTTCGACCAACTGGTAACTCTGGACATCGCAGGACTTCGCTTAGGGAACCGAGACTGCAACTGGGAAGACTCCTGCTCCTCCTGGTCTCGTCGCCCTGCAAGTCTGCTGCAAAATCTGTGCCTATGCTCCATACAAGTTCTTCACAAGGCCTGAGCACATCCAAGACCCCCGAAGGAATCTCCCTTGGAGAGAAGGAGTCACTTCCCTGCATCTGCAGGCATCACAACAAAGCTGATTCGTCTGCTGTTCCTGAGCTCCTACGGACTCCAAAAGGTCCAACAACACAAGTGGTGGTTCTGCAACTCCCGAGGCCTGCACCGTCTTCCTAGCAAGTTGGAGGCCAGTATCCCTTGTCGGAACAGCTGGAGCAGTTTCCCTATGCACTGCGTTTACTTCCCTTGGCCAAGGCTTGTTGACTCTCTCCTCCAGATATCTTCATGCTCCTAAAAGCCCCTGCTTCAAGCACCTCCTGCAGCCAGGATCTTTGCCTGCACCACGGGCCTTCATCCTTTTGTGAGCTGTTCAAGGTCCTCTTGCGACTCCTGTGCCTTAGGTCCAGTGGGTTCTCTTGAGGCTCTTCTTCGATTCCCGTGGGCTCCCCTGATTGCTCGGGCCTGCTCTGACTTACTTACCTGCTTGTGTTGAGTCACTTGGACCTTGCTGGTCCCGACACTGCACTTTTTTCATCCATTGCGTTTCTTGCCGCTGCCAAGGCTTATTGGTGCCATTGCCGGACAATGACACCTTGGCTCGCGACATCCGACGAGGGACATCTTGTGAACGGCTCCTGATTTTCCTCAGTTTCGCCTGGTCCTTACAGCTACAACTTTAAGGGCATTGTCAACTCTCCTGGATTACCGAAATCGGTGGCCATTTGTCTTCTGTGCCTCCTGGTCATCCCTGAATGGCATAGACTCTGTCCCCTCTGCTTAAAGGTACCTCTCATCTTGAATCTGCCTTTGGGTTCCACCTGACACTTTGACCTTACTCGCAGGCAGCATGTTCCAGAAGTTCTCCATTGTGGTCTATGGTGGTTTCCGACGTCACTTCACACCTATGCACCCGGCTTCCCTGGTGTAAGTATCCTGGTTCCTGTGATATCCACGGGTGGGTGACTCTCCAACCTCCCATCTTCCACAGGGTTTCTTCAGGGTCCACTGGGAAGGGTTCTTCTCTAAAATTGCAAACGCAACTTACCCATAGACTTCCATTGAGTACGCGGTTGTGTTCACACTCTGTACACGGCCTCCATGGGGTCCCTACATACTCACCTCGGGTGGTTCCTTGGGTCCCTGACTCTTCTGCGTCTCCTGGGTCCATTCTTGACTTAAGTTGTGATTTGCATTCCACTATTTTATTTGAAAAATCTTTTTTTATTAAGAAAATCAACATCAATACAACCAACAAACAAGTGCAGCACAGTGCAGTCATCAACATTGTCAGGTAATCGCGATACATCAGTACAATAAAGACAAACCGTAGCACAGGGTCTACAGTGCAATCATGTGTGTCATAGTTCCATTGTATTCTCAACATTAATGTCCTCATTATCAAACACCGAGGAGGGGGGAATCACTGAAAGGGGTACACAGCAGACCCCTACTGTGATTCCATGGGCCCCAGATTCTTGTCCATTTATGCAGACATCCCCTGCTCTCATAGATGACCCTCTCCGCTTGCATACACCAATCCATATCTGACTCACAGGCAGTGTATCTTAATTGAACCCCTCCCTTCCATGTTCTGGCTATATTACGCTTTGCCACCATGCAGCACAAAGAGACACAGTGCTTCTTAGTTTGTGACAAGTCCGTGGCTTTCCAGATATTTAAAAGACAAAGCCGGGGGGAGACGTCTATAGGTGCTTTACTTATCCGGGACATGGCAGAGATAACCTTTTCCCAGTACTTCTGTAGGATCGGGCATTCCCACAATTGGTGTATGTAGGTTGCGGTGTGGCCGCAATCTCGGGGACATGCCGGGGAATCTAGTACCTCCATTTTGACAAGTACTGAGCTAGTATAGTAGGCACAGTGAAGTAGTTTAAGTTGGATGAGTTTGAAACAGGAAAAGAACGCCACCTCGCGAGGAGAGGCCAGAGCTTCCCGCCAGTCGTTGTTGTCTATGTCACCTACATCATCCACCCATTTTGCATGAGTTTTCTCCTGGGTATCTGGCGTGTTATTCGGTATTTTACGGTAGGTCAATGAAATGGATTTTTCCTGGAGGTAGTCGTCTAATAGCCTGTGTTCTAGTGGCGAGGAGACCGGCAAGTCCGTCCCTTTAGGGATCGTTCTATGTAAAGCGTTGCGGGCCTGGAGTTAGCGAAAGGTCCCCCCTCCTGCAATCGGTAGTCTCTCTGTAGGTCGCTGAAAGGAATCACCTCCCCCTTCCCCCCCAGTTCCACATATCCACGACCTTCGAGAGGGCGATCAGGTCCCATTTATCGATCCCTGGTTGCTTGGACAGAGTGCTCAATCGACAATAGAATAGCAACGGAGTGACTTGCGTAATTTTATCTTTCTATCCCAGAGCAGCTGTCGCCTTGAACCATATGGCGACCGTGGTGGAAGTTGGGATGAGTCTGGGCACGTGCTTCGCACCACCATAAAGTGCCCTTAAGTAATTACCCTGAAGCATGTTGTGCCTGTCCATCCTATAGGCGGGATCTGCAATGGGTCGATGCAACCACTGGTTCAGGACCAATAAATCAAACAACCCATTTGTATAGCGCACTACTCACCCGTGGGGGTCTCAAGGCGCTGAGGGGGGGTAGCAGCTACTGCTCGAACAGCCAGGTCTTGAGGTGTCTCCTGAAGGTCAGCAGGTCCTGGGTCTGACGCAGATGGGTGGGGAAGGTGTTCCACGTCTTGGTGGCGAGGTAGGAGAAGGATCTGCTGCTGGTGGTGGTTCTGTGTATGTGTGGGAGGGTGGCAAGGTCGGCGGAGCAAAGCTGGCGATTTGGGGTGTAGAAGGTGAGATGCGTGTTGAGGTATGCTGGTCCGGCGTTGTGAGGCGCTTTGTGAGCGTGGGTGAGGAGCTTGAAGGTGATCCTCTTGTTGACGGGGAGCCAGTGCAGGTCCTTCAGGTGGGCAGTGATGTGGGAGAGGCGGGGGATGCAGAGGACGACACGTGTGGAGATGTTCTGTATACGTTGCAGTCTTTTCTGGAGTTTGGCCATGGTTCCAGTGTAGAGGGCATTGCCGTAGTCCAGTCTGCTGCTGACGAGGGCGTGGGTGACCGTCTTTCTGGTTCCGGTGGGGATCCATCTGCAGATCTTGCGAAGCATGTGGAGGGTGTTGAAGCAGAAGGAGGAGGAGACGGCGTTGACTTGTTGGGTCATTGAGAGTGATGAGTCCAGGATGAATCCCATGTTGCATGTGTGGTTGGTTGGCGTTGGTGCGGCTCCCAGCGCAGCCGGCCACCAGGAGTCGTCCCTTCAGTCCTTCGTGGAGGTTCGTTTTGGTGGTGGCGGGGTCCTTGATGAGTTGAGGATCAGCTGGAAGTCATCGGCGTAGGAGAAGATGTTGAGGTTGTGCGAGCGGACGATGTTGGCGAGTGGAGCCATGTAGACGTTGAAAAGGGTAGGGCTGAGGGGTGATCCTTGGTGCACGTCGCAGATGATCTTGGTGGCTTCCAAGCGGAATGGGGGGAGGTGGACCCTCTGGGTTCTGTCGGTGAGGAAGGAGGTGATCCAGCCCAGGGCCTTGTCGCTGATTCCTGCTTCGTGGAGGCGTGTGGGAAGGGTGTGGTGGCAGACAGTGTCGAGGATGGCTGATAGGTCCAGGAGGATGAAGGCCACGGTTTCACCGTTGTCCAGCATGGTCCTGATGTCATTGGTGGCAGCGATGAGGGCAGTTTCGGTGCTATGCTTACTGCGGAATCTTGATTGGGACGCATCCAGGTTGTTGTTCTCCTCGAGGAAGTGGGACAATTGCTTATTGACGATCTTTTCGATGACTTTCGCCGGGAACGGGAGCAGGGAGATGGGCCGAAAGACTAACTGTGAGGCCCAAAAGTAGGATCTAATGGCGGGCAGGGCAATGCCACCATCATACCAGCTCTTGGTGAGCTTAGTGAGGGCAATACGGGGAGTACCATGGTTCCAGAGCAAAGCACGTACCTCAGAGTCAATGGATTGAAAGTAATTAGAAGAAACCAAATGTGGCGTGTTCTGTAGGGCATATAGAAAACGTGAAAGCTCCATCATCTTGTAGAGGGCAGCTTTGCCTAACAGTGTAAGGGGTTGCGTATTCCCGTGGTGCACATCCACTCGAAGGCAGCGCAGGGGAGGCACAAGATTTCGATCATAGAAAACTGAGGAATCGAGCGTGATATAAAATCCTAGGTATTGAAAGTCATCTGTAACTATTTTGGCATGGCATCCTGCAGGTAGTATCGGGCTGTCGCCGCTCAAAACGTAAATCAGTGATTTAGCTAAATTAATAGTGTAACAGGAGTATTTTTGGAAGAGAGTAAAAATATGTAGTACTCTGTGGATAGAAAAAGGGGTTGGGCTAATTAGAGCAAGATATCGTCGGCGTTGAGGGAGATCTTATCCATCCAATCCACCGACCAATTGAGACCCCTAATGAGGGGATCCCCCTTATCCAGATAGCCAGCGGTTAAAGGGCCAAAGCAAATAGCAGTGGCGAAAGGGGGCAGCCCTGTCTTGTACCCTTCCCCAACGCAAAGGTTGCCGACCGACCTCCATTTACTGCAATCCGAGCTAGGGGCTTTGAATAAAGAAGATGCACCAAGGACAAAAACCGACCTCCGAACCTGTATCTTTCAAGTGAAGCAAACAAGAAGGGCCATTCAATCATATCAAAAGCCTGTATAGTGGAGTCCCACCCCAAAACCCCGTAGAGGCGACGGAGATTTAGCGCGGTGTTTCTGGCAGGCATAAAACCAGACTGGCCCAGATGTACCAATTTGTGAAGATAAGGCGAGAGGAACAGCGCCAGGATTTTAGCTAAAAGTTTGACCTCTGGGACTAAGAGGGAAATAGGGCGGACGAGCTACATTGCTCAGGGGGTTTACCCTTTTTTATGAATGACTACAATAGTCGCCAGTCGCTGCGTCTCAGGCAAGACCCCCCTAACCGCGCTCTCTTCATACATCCGGAAAAGGAATGGGGCAATCATACAGGCATTGGATTTGTAAAGTTCAATTGAAAGGCCACTGGGGCCCATGGCCTTACGGAACTGCAAAGCGCCAATCGCCTTAGACACCTCTTTGATTGTCAAGGCAGTATCAAGATCCTTAACATCCTCGGGATCCAGCAGAGGCAGAGTAGCTAGCAGTTCCGCCGCCTCCACTTAGGTGGATGACTGTTTAGTGGTATAAACCCGTTCGGAGTGGTAGGCGAATGCCCTCGCAATCCCAGCTCTATCATGTAGTGTCACGCATCCTTGGTCAGTGATCTGAGCCACCCACCTATTGGCTATTTTCCTCTTGTCAAGCCACGCTAGCAATTTACTGGCCTTGTTGCCTATATCGTAAACATGATGTTGAGTCGCTCGATGTTGGGCCCGGGCAGCGTCCTCCGCAATACTCCTTTTATTTTTTAGCTAACTGATGCATGGTATCCGGTGTGCCCGATGCTTCAAGTTCGCCCTTGAGAAGGTCAACCTCTTTCTCCACCTCCTCCAGTTGTTTCCGTGTTTTATGACCTGCTATCGCAGCGATCCCACAACACCGGATCACCGTCTTGTAGGCCTCCCATAATGTTACGTCTGAGTCAACTGAACCCTCATTTTCAGCCAAGTAATTTTTGGTGGCCTCTGCCAGTTCGTCTCTTATCATCGGCACTTTGAGGTACCAGGGACCAAGAACCATTTCATGACGAGTGGGGGTGGAACACCTCCATAACATGCCATAATTGGGGAGCGGTCCGAGATACCCCTTGGAAGAAAGGAGACTGCCGAACATGGGGAGCTGGGAGGCTTTACAGAAGAGATAATCTATGCTGGACATTCTCTTGTGTAAAGTGGAAAGTGTATTGTTTGGTTGTAGGGTTGCAGATTCTCCATATATCTATCAAGCCCAGTGCCCTCCAGAATGTCTGCCAGTAGTTTTCCTGGTGGTTCCCCCTGTTTGGGCAGCAGTCGGTCGAGATCTCCATGAAGAGCTACATTACAGTCTCCCCCCACCAATATGTCACCCTCAGGCAAATTCAACATATGCGGACCCAGGTCAGAGTAGGAGAATGAAGTCTAGGGGGTACATATAGGGAAGTCACATAAAGGGGCCTACCCTCCCACTGCCCCGAGGCCGTGACAATCTTCCCAAGTGGATCCCGCGTAACCTTTTGTACTTGAAACGGGAGGGAGTTACATGCTAGAATACCCACCCCTATGGACCCCTTAGCATAGTCCGCATGAGCCACTAACTTATATCCCCATCTATTAAAGTGCGCAGTAGAAGGTTCCCTGGATCTGAGGTTTTTTTAGTAATACAAGGTCAGGGGCGTGTCGTTTCATATATTGCAATACTATACCCTGCTTAATACGGTCACCCAAACCATTCACGTTCCAAGAGAGTAATTTAAGGCGGCCAAATATTGGAGCCGCACCCTGGTCAGTGCTCATTAACACTCACAAAGGACAACAAATAAACAATAATGTAGGCCAATCTTACCTCCCCCGACCAGTGACAACAATGAAGACCATCCATATATGGTATGTGGAAAACTATGAATAACATTGCTGACGACCCAAGGTGCATGGAAGGCAGCACCATCTACTAGACTGCACTGAACACATAAGCAAAAACTGCAACAAAACCTGTGAAAACACCCTGGAACCCACTCCCACCCTGCCTCCCTGCAACGCGGACGTAGAACTGCCCACCCCCCAATTTTGCAGAGCGTCTGTGTACCCAAAACAAATATACTATGTGAAGGGAAACGCTACACAGCCGAGACTACCCAAGAGTGTGGCCTCATTCCCCCACAATAACTATTGCGTGAGCCCAAAATAGATAGTGCTAGGAACAATAAACCCTACCTACCATGAGCCCAGATAACCTCAACCGGCAGTCCCACCCCCGACAGTTGCTAGTGGCGGAGCATCCAGTACATGAACTTGCCAGGCTGTTCAATCCAAACACTGTATGCAAAAGAAAGATGCAAACAACAAACATTGTTCCTCACAGTATAGTCACCCCTACCCGTGTGGGGCCGGACGATACTCAAAGTTACTGCTGTACAGCGGTGGATCCCGCTGATCATAACAGGTGGGTCGAGCCATAGCTGTGAGATAGGTCCCATAGACGATCAAACACCTTCACCTCGGTCGACCCTTTCTAGACGGCCATCTTGCCTCTGCATTCGACTGGGAGAGGAATGTCTCTTCGCACCAGAGGATCGCCAACCTTCCAGCCAGTCCCAGGCTTTCTCCGAAGTTTGGAAAAACCACGATTTCCCCTCTGCTTGCACCCGCAGCTTGGCCGGAAAGAGCATTGCATAATGCAGATTTTGATCACAGAAAGCCCGCTTTACTTCCAGAAAGGATCTGCGTTTTTGTTGTACCCTGTTGGTGAAGTCAGGAAAGAATGTAACGGTAGAGTTCTCGAATTTGAGCGGTGGGGCAGTTCTCTCTGTTTGGAGGATAATATTCCTGTAGTGGAAGTTTAAGATCCTGGCCAGTATGGGACGCGGAGGGCTGCCTGGCTTCGGGGGGTCCCCAGGTACTCTGTGAGCACGCTCCACCGCGAAGTACTGTGAGATGGACAGTGGCTGTAGGAGGTTCTGAATTAAGTACCCCACAAACAGATCTGTAGCTTGCCCCACAGCCCTCTTGGAAACACCTAAAACTTGCATGTTATTTCTGCGTGCCTCATAATCCTTCAGTTTCATCTCAGTCCGATGTTTGGACCTGTCGTCGCTGAACCGTCGTTTCAAGTGTCTTTGTGGAGGATTGAAGCGCTACGAATGAGTCTTCAGTTGCCTTGACCCTTTCCCCCATATTGCAGAGGTCTGCACATATAAGGGTGACTTCAATCGTCACTGTATCAATCTTTTGCTCCAGCGACGATTGGACCCCCTGAATAGCCTCCATGATGTCCATTAGTGTCGGGGCTCCTTCGTCGATTTGTTGCTTCGCTTCAGGTCCGTTGTGCTTCTCGTCCGCCGCATCAGGCTTAGAGTGGGCAAATTTTGCTAATTTCAACAGGTGGGTCTGTCTGAAACCTTTCGCAGTGGCCATTGCGTCGTGGCCAAGTGTCGACGCAAGACCCCAGGTACTAGAGATAGTGGGGGCGCAGACGTCAGGAACAGATGCGGCCAACAACCAGGAGGAGGTACAAATGAACCATGTTCCACCATCAAACACCTGTTGTGCTCCACTTCAGCAGGGGCCCCGGGGATCCAAGTTCAACTTCAGCGAAGCGGTCTCCCAATCATTCACCACATCGCTTGTGCCCACAGTTCTGCACCTGCACCCCTAAAGTACGGTCCTGCAGTGATCTTGGGGCTATATTGGAACAGGCCTTGGTCCTTCCGTCAGTACCTCGACCAGCGGTGCGTCCAAGAGCCGCCGTGTGGTGAGGGGGTCGTACTGGTAACAATCTCTCCTCGTGCACCTTCCAAGCAGTGCAGGAAGAAGGCCTAACTCGGGCCCGACGTCCACCGTGGGGGAGGGGCGCAGTGTGGAGATGCAGCGCTGGGCTGTCAGGGTGAGGAAAGGCCGATTACCTCAGGCGCCACACACTCTTTGTGAGTGCGGTATCAAGGCGGGGAGGGGGGAATCCAAGACTGCCCCCACTCACCGCACCAACACTGGAGTTAGGCCAGTGGCGCCCGAAGTGCCTCAACGGTGTCCCTGTGCGTTGGAGCCCAACCGGCACGTCGCTGCGTCCGCAGCCAGCTGGGAACCCACCGGAGACTCGCAGTAGACGAGCGGCAGGGGCACACCAGGAGCCAAGGTATATACCGGGCTGGAGATAAGCTGGGACGTCCATGGGGGACACACTCCAGGGCCTACAGGCCCGCTTCCAGGCAGCCGAGCTATTGCAACAGGGCGCCGAACACTGTCTGAGCCGGACTTTCCTCCTCCTCACGGCACACGGTTCCGGTGCCGATATCTCTGGATGGGGCTAACGGATTTTCAGCGCTGGGAGACCGGGTGACTCCTGAACTCAAGGAGCCCCCAGTCGTGAATTATGGCAGGCTCAAACAGATAATTTTAACGGATGGGGGGGTATTCGACATGTGGCAGTCGGAGTTCTATTCCAGTGTGGCCATCTTGGGTGTTGGCTAGCCACGCCCCCGCATTTCACTATTTTAGCATATAGTTTGCCGCTGCCCGCGTCCCACGCAGAGGGACATCAGCAGGGCAGCCTTCTAGTGGCCGCCCGTCGGAGCCTCCCCCCCCCTTGCTTCGCCTCGTAGCGAGGCCACGCCTCGGGGAGGGGAGGCCCCCAATGGGTTTGCCTTAGGGAGGCGTGCCAATAGGGTGGGCGAGGCTAGACCCCCCTTTTAGGCGCCTCACCCCCTCAGTTCTGCCTCTGCTTCCTGCGCCGCTCCTCCTGGCCACGCGAATTCGGGAGGTCGTCGTTCTCGTGGTCGTCGTCCTCGTGTGCGCGGGATGTCCTCCCATTCGCCTTGCGGTGTGTCGTCGTGGGGTCCGGCTGTTTGCGGTGAGTGCGGGCCATTGCCGGGTGCTGCTTTCCTCACTCTCGGTGCTCCCACTTTGGCCGGGCCCGGCGTGGCGATCCGGGTGTTTCCGTTTTTGGGTTCGAGAGCGGGTCTCGTTGCCGGCTCTGAACGTGTCCTGCCTCTGCTGTTGGGGCGGGGGGGGGGCAGTGTGTTGCGGCGTGGTTTGTGCCGTGTTGCGAGGCGCGGAGCCTCTCGTTTGGTTTTGGGAGCGGGCCGTGGGGGTGGGTGCGGATGGTCAGATTTGCTTTGTTGGCGTTTTGGCATTTTGACTTGCTGGTGGCTTGCATGTGGTTGTTTCGGCCTCACTCGCTGGGGGCTCGCCGACTTGTTTGCCAGCCTTCGTGGGACCGCGGCGCGGCCCGCCTTGCCCCCCTCCCCCCACCTGGTCTCTGCTGTTTTGTGCGGTAGATGCGGGGATGCAGAGTTGCGATGCCGCTGAGTTTTCTCTGTTCCCTGTGCCCTGAGCACCGATTCTGGCACGCTGTGCTGCGGGCCTGAGCTGCGCGCTCCGAGCCCCGGGCCTTCTTCGCCGCACTTCTCTCGGTCGCATCTTGCGTGGCGCGTCGTCTCGAGTGTATCTGTGGTTGGTCCGAGACTCGGCAGGACGGCGGGGCTGGGGCGTGCGGTCACTGGTCTGCCGGAGATTGTGTTGGTTGGTGGCTGGTGATGCATCCAAGCGAAGCTTTGTGTGGTTCATTCCCTGTGATTTTAGATGTATTTTGGCCCTGCGTTTTCACACTGCTCGCTGGTTTTGATTGGTGTCTATGCCCTGGCACTTGGTTGTTTGCTGTGTCCCTTGCCTCCTAATCTTTTGTTTATGGGGAGATTTATCAAGGGTGTCACTTGCTCCTTTCAGGGCCCGCTCTGAATTTGGGTTTGAATGTGCCCTGAATTTGGGTTGTTGTTGCAGTTTCATGTGGAGGGTATTGGAGCGCTTTGCTTGAGCACCGGTTGCACGGCAGGGGCGGTATCCTCGGGCAGGCTGGGTGCAGACATGCCGCTGCGAGCAGCAGGCTCAGTGCAGCAGACATGATTGGTTTCCATGGCACAGAACTGGCGACTGCCGTTTGTTTCCCAGCGTTTCCCAATCATTACTTTGTTGAGTTGTTTGGCAGTGTGATTGCTCTCGGGCTCGTTTGGAGCCATATTGGTATAACGTGGTTTTCTTGTGTGCCTCTAGTATGGAAGGATGGTGCTGTTGCTGCGGATGATTGCTCCAACGTTGAATGGATATGCTACACCACACATTTGGTTTCTATCAAAAAAAAAAAAGAAAAAAAAAAAGCGTTTACCAGAAGGTGCATTAGGAGTGCATCGGGATTTCTACATTGATAGTTGTGTGGCGTCAGAATGTGCGAGGAAGCAAACGAGGAGCGTTGTTGTGTGGTTGTCCCCAGTGCTGCACCGGGTTTCTGGTGCCAGACTTTCCTTTTGCAGACGGCTGTGGTCCGGAGCTTCGGCCCAGCGTGGGAATGCATGGTTGCTGAACGAGGGTCTGGGAAAAGGGGTGAAACCAGGTGAATTGGTGCCTGTCTACTCGCGAGACGGACGGGCGGAGGTGTCGGGAGGCACGAGATGCGGGTGGGTCGGCGGTGTGCTGTCTTCAAAAGAGGCAGTCCTCTTGTTACTTGCAATTTATAACGGGGAGTCTGGATATTCCAGAACTGCATGCACACCGCTAGCAGACATTATTATAGCGTTCGAGTTGTTGATCTGCATTGTAGTTCCACAACGCTACACAATTGCTCTTGCCACGCGATGGAGAAGGGAGCATCCGCATAGTACCTGTATTTGAAATAGGTAATGTAGCTGTGGGCGAAAATGTTATGGCCCTAGTTCCTCCGTCACTTACCAACCCTTTTTATTCGGCCTACTATTAGTTCAGGATGTAGAGCATAAACAAAATGACGCTTGGCTCTTAATATAGCTGCTTTGTTTTGCAACGTGAGGGTACTAATGGTATCGGCCTTTGAATAATGAAGTACAAACCCTGCCGAGATTAGGTCCGTTATGAGGGTGCGGGGGGGGTAGGAACCAGTCATTATCGTAGAAAGGGTTGCGTCTTCTAGCTCACGGTCATACGTCACTGCCCCGGTGCCGCTGAGTGTACCTCGCTCTGTGTCCACCCTTCCATAACGTTACTGCTAACCCCCCTACACTGTTCGGACAGGATCCATCCGAGGGCAGGCTGCACACTGCCCTTCACGCCCAGCAGGCGCTGCTCTCATAAGACAGTTATTCCTTTCAGGGTCACCACCGATCTCTGTTTTCTTGACATGCCACCATGTTCAGCTATCTTGTCCCCCGTCTCGGTTCCCTGCCGTCTCCTCCTGCCGGGTTTGGAAGTTTATTATGCTTAAGCACTGGATGCTGCGTTTCTTCCCGTGGCAATTCCAGGCCTCACATTAATGTCTAGATAACTCGGGGGATTCGTTATCTTCCTGTAGAGAGATCAGGAATTTGTATAGTGGGGGGGTTTTTGACTTCGGTGTAGTTAGGGCAGAGGGTTAATATGCCGGCTGCAAAGAACGTGTGCCAAGTAGATTTCAGAGTGCGTATGATGTGAATAGGTCAGCGGGTTACTGTGTTCAAAAGAGGCATCCTTTTGTTACTTGCAAGGTATATGTTAAAGCCCTAATAGTCAACAGTGAGCTACGAACGCTCATCCGAGGGCTGCACACACACACACCGCAAAACATTCATTATTAGAACATTGATTAATGTTGCAAAGAGGGTTATTTTGGCTAGAAATCGCCAGAGCTTGTGCATCTCCACACCAAGCAACCTTAAACTATACAGGGTGATCTATGATGAGTCTGTACTCATTACGGTTCATGGTGAGCATTTTTTGAGAAACATAGGGCTAGCTAGGGCTGCAGGCAGACAGCATTTCCCTTCCTAGAGCATTTCCAGTGTGCATCCCCTGTGCAATTCTTCCTTGTGGGCGGCCAGGAATATTCAGGCAATGTGGTGGGGCTCTCGCATAATTATACAGTGAATGGCGGCCACTTTCCAACGTCTGCTGTTGCAATTTAGGTATGACAAGCGTTGGGAAGCACAATGGGTCTAGTTTTACTAGCTTTAGCTTTGGCCAATGGTAGTTTTTGTTAGCCAGCTTCGGAATAGATGACATGGCAGGACACTAGAAGCGGATGTTGGTATGTCCAAGTTGGGGAAAGTTTTCTTGTGATACAGGCAAGCTTGCATTGTGGTGCACCCGGCAGCATCGTGCATAGGCACGCATTTAATAGGAATAAAAACCCACATTGCTTATGCCCTTATGCAGTGTCTTATGCAGACGCCTGCGTCGCTGGCAATACAGCAGCTTTTCCGTAGGTACACATGTAGGGCTTCATCTTTGTGTTGTCAGTTCAAATAAATTTTGAGGGCCAGTCGTACCTGCGCTGCACGGTCACAAAAGTCGTGAGGCCGCTTCACTCAGCCATGTCTCTGGAACCATGCAATGCCGTGGCTCATTTTGTATATCCTTGGGCCGGCCACATATTCCTTCATCTCCAGCATGCTTTGCTGATTAATTGATTAAATGAGTAAAGTCGCATGTTCTAGCTCAAACAGAGCAACAGTTACTAATCGCAATGACATGGGTCCACATGCACCGGAGAGCCCCCTTTGCATTTATTCCATGGTATCTTTGTCCCAAAATCCAGCATTTATTATGGTTATCAGGTACTAGGGGGGAATCTCTTTGGCAGTAGTTCCATGCCTGTAGGTACGAAGGGACGAAGTTATTTGTCCCAAGGGGTGCAACAGGATAAGGGAGGGTATATATATATAGATATGTTACCTTGTTCCACAGGGAGGCCAGGGAAAGCACAGAGTGACATGGTTTACTGAGACTTAGCCTGGCTTGCCGCTTCTGCGACCTTGTGATGTTTGTTTATGTATTGTAGGAAGGTGACGGAGGCTGTCACTGTTGTTTGATAGGCACCAGGGCCAGATGACATTTAAGTGCATTGTGTGCTGGAAACTAAGGAGCGGGTCCATTTAGTAAGCGCAAGGAGCACGGGGGCGTTTCTAGATCTAAAAGGAAAGTTGAGACAACCGAGTTAAGTTCCAGTGCAAGGCCACATTTGGTAGGGCAATTCCAGGCGTAAAGCATTAGCCAGCCAGCCCTGGGAATTAGGCAGGCGTACGATTAGCTAAGATTTTTGTTCAAACTGAGGGAGAGCATACCGAACATAATTAATTGTGGAACCAGAAAAAGCTTTACAAAGCAATACTGTAGATTTCCTGTAGAATGCTGTATGGATAGGCTTCAGGAATAAGGCCATGACCTTTCTGGAAGGAAAGTAAGGCGGGCTTGATAACTCTTTATTCTACCTGCGTTGGCACATCTTGTCAGGAGTGATTGTCAAAGGTTCTGCCTTCAGCCAGTCTAGGTTAACACCCGTCCACTCCAAGCTAATTGTTCATGGTGATATTGGGCCGCATATACACAGCCCAGTATCAGGCCCCTGGGGTTGTCAGTGTCGTGAATTACTAAATTCTACTGCACTGGAGGTGTGACCGGGTTTTACACTAGCAGAAATTTGGGAGTGCAAGCCTCCACCTAGGGGGGGGGGGCTGGCTGAATTTGATGAACTACTTCAAACGTTTCACAGCACTGCACGTGGGAGAGTGTCAATTACCTGCGCATACTTCAACCAGACACCCCAGAATGAGTGTCAATTACCTGTGCATACTTCAACCTGATACCCCAGAATGGCAGGCCCTCATCTACATGGTAGTAATTGAGAGAGCAGAGAGCGCCCATACGTCTTGAATTTTGCACTTAAACTTTCTAGTAATGGGAAGGGCTTAACACCTTCTGAAATGAGCATGACCAGAGATGTGCTGCCTTCCACTGACATTTGACAGGTTAATGGGCAAGGCTATCGGAAAAGCCAGATGTATTGTCATCATTTAAGGCAGACGTGACCCAGGTATTGGCAAGATAGAGACACTGACAACTATGAAGATGTGAACGAAATCATAACTGGGGCTCACAACATATTATTTGATAAAATAAGAAGTTTCTTTTTCAAGCCACTATGTCGGTGCCACGAATTACCTATAGCAGAGCAACACCGGTATAACAAGGACTGTAGGCAAACCTATTAGCTCCTTTCAGCAGCAATAAAGTCTAAAAGCTAGCTTCTATTCAACAAGCAAGGAAATTGGATACGCTGTCCCAGTGGAGAGCAAGAAAAGATTGGGATGAACAGCGGGACGAGTATAAGACTCTATCGTCCAATTTAATGTAACTTAATTTGCAAGTAGAAAGGCTAAAACGAGAAGATGTTGCTAAGATATGGGTCAGTTTGTAGTAAACAATAGGATAATACAATGTGAAAGGAAGCAAACTTAGGGAGTCAATGGCCAAAAAGGTAAACATGGCAGAGTTAGCAGTTTTATCGATTGTTCATTTATTTGGACTGGCATGCTGTAGGAAGGTGGGATCGTCTCAGCGAATCACTTGCCAACAATGCTGTCACCAGCTAAGGTTTGTAGCAGTAACCATTCAGAGACAGTGACATGAAGCAGCCAGGGACAGTGAGCATATGTTTCCCGTGTGCTGGGTGAGAGCACATAGACAGAGGCTGTTGCCCCCATACTTGCTGATGCTCACAGCTTTAAGGGCCCTTCCCCTCATTAGATACCCGTGATGTCAGCTTGTGTTTATATACGTAGGGAAAGCGGTGAACTCACACGATACCTTCACCCTGCTTATTGTGCTATAGCTGTTGGGAACACAATTCTAAGCCAGGAAGGCCCCATATTTGGCCAATTGAAAATTCTTAACAGGATTGCAGGTCCATAAACGCCTAGTTCACCAATGCCTTGTTACCGATGCCATATTTTCCAGCCTGAGAAACAGATGTAGGTGTTGCTCTTCTCACTCAGCCTTTCCTGGAGCCAGGGAGTTGGGAAACGTTCACAAATTTGGGTCCTCGAGCTGAGAGATGTATTCTTCGGCAGCTCAGTCAGTCATATTGGCTTTATCGGGAGTTATCAATACATTGTAGACAAAGTGGAAATTAAACTTTCTTCGTGCTACGATATGAAGGGAAGCGAGGGAATGAAGCATTTCAGCTATGGTTCAATTCTGGCTCCATATGTAGGTGCCAGATCTTCCCATAATTACGTTAGGAAGATCTGCAGTGGCATCGCTAAGAAAGTTAGGAACACCATTCACGTCTAAGTTGAACGGCAGTGGGGCCAAAAGACATCCTTTGTTAGTCTTCCCTGGGCTTCTGAGTAATGTTGCAAATTAATGCCGTCATTTACGGGTTACAGAACAGGACCCATAATTTAGCCCACTAAAAGCTGGCTCGCAGGGGCAGGGCACCTATAACAGCGAAGGGAGAAAGGGGGGCTCTGGCAGCGACGGAAGCCTCCCCAGAGCTGTGGCGGAGTTACAGGGCGATCTGGAGGCAGAAGGGTACAGTAAGGGTACCTCTGCGACAGGCGGTACAGTAAGGGTACCCCTGTCAGGCACAGTAAGGGTGCCCGAGCCAAGGTCCGGGAGCCGAAGGACGTTCTGGGAAGACCGCGACGGCGCCCCGTTAGTCCTTCGGGCGGTTGGGGGGCCTGACCAACCGGGGGTGTGCCACAACACGCTCCGCCCCTGTCAAAAGGGGCGGGAGTAGAAAACAGATCACGTGATCCAGTGGATGACCTGAAAATATGTGCCGCACTGCCGGGCATTGACCCACCGTGCGTGCTGGCTCGCCAGGCGGGCGGAGCAGCGAGGGGCTGCTTGCCCTGGATCGCCCGTAAGATAACCCACTTATCGTCATACTTATGTTGTATGAAATAAACCTGCAGCAGTTCTTCACCCACAATGAAAGTGTCAGTGTAATCCTTGGGTGACGTCTGTGCATGCGTGTTGAGTGGAGCGGATGACGGTGTGGTCACTATGCCGCTGCCCACGTCCCACGCAGAGGGACATCAGCAGGGCAGCCTTCTAGTGGCCGCCCGTCGGAGCCTCCCCCCCCCCCCTTGCTTCGCCTCGTAGCGAGGCCGCGCCTCGGGGAGGGGAGGCCCCCAATGGGTTTGCCTTAGGGTGGTGTGCCAATAGGGTGGGCGAGGCTAGACCCCCCTTTTAGGCGCCTCACCCCCTCAGTTCTGCCTCTGCTTCCTGCGCCGCTCCTCCTGGCCACGCGAATTCCCACCCTTTCCGCTTACCCTGCGCGGCGGAGGCAGCGCGCTATTGGAATGTTTTTCCTTGCGTTGCAGGCGGAGTTACAGGGCGATCTGGAGGCAGAAGGGTACAGTAAGGGTACCTCTGCGACAGGCGGTACAGTAAGGGTACCCCTGTCAGGCACAGTAAGGGTGCCCGAGCCAAGGTCCGGGAGCCGAAGGAGGTTCTGGGAAGACCGCGACGGCGCCCCGTTAGTCCTTCGGGCGGTTGGGGGGCCTGACCAACCGGGGGTGTGCCACAACACGCTCCACCCCTGTCAAAAGGGGCGGGAGTAGTAAACAGATCACGTGATCCAGTGGATGATCTGAAAATATGTGCCGCACTGCCGGGCATCGACCCACCGTGCGTGCTGGCTCGCCAGGAGGGCGGAGCAGCGAGGGGCTGCTTGCCCTGGATCGCCCGTAAGATAACCCACTTATCGTCATACTTATGTTGTATGAAATAAACCTGCAGCAGTTCTTCACCCACAATGAAAGTGTCAGTGTAATCCTTGGGTGACGTCTGTGCATGCGTGTTGAGTGGAGCGGATGACGGTGTGGTCACTATGGTCTCCCCCCTGGAGCCCACTGTGTATTCTGTGCTATTTACGAATTCTAGTAACAATTGTGTTTGTATCTCTGGGTAGGAGATACTGCAATGTGTTAGTGTTAAATACATATTTTTTATAACTACACTGTGTGGTTCTATTTCACTAAACTCATACAATAAGATTAAGTGCTGTTTCAACAAGCTGCTTTACACTCCTTCCGGGCTAAACCTGAAAGCTGCTCTCCACAGCTACCCCTTTCTCAGGTTGTGTAGGGCCACTATATTCAACATAAGGGCTGTCTGGATTAGTGCAGGGTGCTACACTTACATAAGTGAGCACCATATACTAAGCCAGCCTCCTCCAATCGAGGAGTTGCTAACTCGTTGCCACAAATGCTGTGGTAATCCATTGAAAGAATATGCATAAGCCAGGTAGGATTGACTTCTCTTTAATAAGAGAAATCCCCCAGAGCAGCCGGACACTCTCAACTTCTAAACTCCACATTATTTTTTCCAATCAAACTACAATTCCTCACGTGTGTAGTTTTACGCACGCAAGGAACTGCAAAGGAATTCAAATCATAACAATTATAATGGTAACCAGTGTGATGTCACAAGAGCACATAACATCAACATAGAATACTCAGTTATGGTGTTCTTGATATACCACGCAAGGCGCTGTCACTACTCAACCGAAGTTTCCATGCATTCACGCAGATATTTTTTAGAAAACATGACTGTATGGTCAAAAGACCAGGTCCGTGCCTATGGTTTCCTCAAAAGCACACATTTTAGCTGAAAAAGAGCTTAACTAGGGAATCCACTAATACCACCTGGGGGGGGGGGGGGGTGGGGGGTAGTAACACAACCCTGTACAGTGATTGGCAGTTAAGACATCAAACGGGGAAGGCATCAAGGCCCCGTTTTAATTACAAATAGCAAAGACATGAAGGGGAACGTAGCTTAGAGCAGTATAGGCAATTATCAGTAAAACAGCACGTTTTAAGTCCCGAAAAGAACCACTACTTCATCGCGGTTCGCATGCCAGCAATGCACCTAATGAATCTGAAGCTTCCTCTTGACCGAGGTCCTCAACCCCATGCTGCCAAGCCAAGGACCGGTTTATTATGTGTGCAATGCCAAAAATGTTTGAGTCCTGTGCGGATGCGCATGCGCGGCGACGGTAGATGTCAAAACCGTATGCGCGGCTAAAGGCTCATGGGAAATGTAGTTCCCCAAATCTCGCGTCTCGTGCTTAGGAGCGTCATTAATACCGGATTTCTCTGTAGGGGTGGGCGGAATTTGCGGAATTAACCTTCGCAAATTATCGCGAGAATGTTTAAAATTATCGCAAACAAGCAGAAATATCGCGAAGATGCGGAAGTTTTTTTCCGGCATGTTCGCGCGATTTTCTGCATGGTTGCGGGTCGCCAACTTACCCATGTGGCTGCTTGCGGGCGCGGCCATCTTGTTTTGAGTTGTTCTCGCGGTGCATGATCGCGAGAAGAAAGACGTGATCGCGCGACGCATGACGTCACTGCGGGCGCGAACTGTCGCGAGACAGCGCAAATGGCTAAAAACAATACAACATCTCATGGAGAACGCGACCGGATCAAGAAAACTTGTCGGCGAACGCAGGGATTCAGGTAAGGCGATCGCGCGCGCGCGAGAATGTATCATTTTACAGCGCGAGCAAGAAACAAATTATCGCCAAGCTGCGGAAACCGGAATTTTTGACATTTTCGCGCTCTCCGCGGAACGCAAAAATGTCAAAATATCGCAATTTCCGCGAACGGAACGAAATTTTTGCCCAGGCCTATTTCTCTGTCGGTTGCTTTGAAATTTCGCCTGTATCAATTTGAGGGATGGCAACAGACATGCCAACGTTTTAAAAGGGGCAAGTGGGAAATTAAAAGAAATCATGAGAATGTATTTCCTCTGTTGATTTCTACTACTGTAGCGGAGGACATCCAAAATGAAGCCTTTATTTGGCGTTAAAAATCGGGAGTCTGCCACCTGAATCGGGGTTTTTGGCATGTATGTGGTAATGCCCTTTCAAGTGTTAAGGACAAATAACTATTAGGCTGAGACGTTGACAACCCATAACTCTAGTCATACCTAGTAAACATGATTATGATAAGTGCACCCTGGGAGCCTCATTGGTTTAAGACGATTTAATCTAATATTTATGAGTATACCCTATTGTTAGAATTAGATAGTTGCGTGGTGTGTAATCCCTAGAAGGATAGGAAAATGGTAATGCGAAGCCCCTTTTACAGGCCGTGGTTGGAACACACTGTAACTTGATGGCAATGCCTCAATGTTGTCGCAAGACATTGGGAAGAGAAAGGTAATTTTGCAACATGATCCTATGTGCTGGTATTATAGTGAGTTAAATTGATTCCAGGGGATATCATCATTGAGACTGTGTTTGATGGTCGTTAGTCTGTAAACCCATTGTTATTCTCTCTCAAGTAGAGTCCTTATGTTGTCGCTGAACATTATTGTTTCAGTGATGGTCCAGTAGATATCTGTGGCAGAAGGCTCTATATGTATATGGCGTGCTGTCAGTTATGTGGAAGATCTCTGGCAGCAAATATTGCTGCAATGTTCACTGGTCCTGATTCGAATTTTTCTTGAAATCATCCCTATATAGCGAAGCTGTCATGGACAGTCAATCAAATAAATCATATTGTTGAAAGTGCAATTTGTGTGGGTCCGATGTTCTCATGGAGTAGGATGCCTAGATCTAAGACTTTCGTGCGATCTGTCAGTGAGCATACAGAGCACTGTCCACATGGAAAATGTCTTGTAACCAGTGTTCTAAGTGGAGGGAAAAAGGTAGGGGAACTGTGGGTGGAGAATGAGATTGCAGGAATAACCCGAGGATTGGGTTAGTGGGCAGAGTCAGAGGTGTGGTCAGAAATCTACTCCAGCTGCCCTGACCCCCCCATTGCCTTCCTCAACAGCTCCCTGGCACAGGGCATAGTGCCCACTGCGCTCAAGGCAGCTACCATAGTGCCCATCCTAAAAAAACCTGGCGCTGACTCCTCTATCTCGGCCAACTATCGCCCCATCTCCCTGCTACCCTTTTTGGGCAAGGTGATGGAACGCCATGTTACCGCGGTGCTTTGCGCCCATGTTGAGGCAAATGGGGGACTGGCATCCCGCCAAGCCGGGTTCCGTCCCAGGCATTCGACCGAGTCAGTTGTGGTCTCAGTCTTGGACAAACTCAGAAAAGGTATGGATGGAAACAAACACCAGGCACTGGTCCTCCTTGATCTCTCCGCCGCCTTTGACACGGTGGACCACACCATCTTACTTACCCGTGTCAAGGCGGCCGGCATCGGGGGATCAGCCTTGATCTGGCTCTCCTCCTTTCTGAGGGAACGCACTCAGGCGGTCCGGCTAGGCGACTTCACGGCCACTCCCCTCCCTGTCACCTGTGGTGTCCCCCAGGGATCCTCTCTCTCCCCCTTACTTTTCAACCTTTATATCTTTCCTCTCATCTTTGCACTACAGCAGCTGGAGGTCACCGTCTATAATTACGCGGATGACCTCCAGCTCATCTTTGATCTGTCCCTATCTCCTCTCTCGGTCTCTAATTTCCAGTCAACTATGACATTCATCAGGGACTGGATGAACCACAACCACCTTAAGCTGAACCCGGATAAAACCGAGCTGGTTCTCACTGGTGGTTCGTCCAGTCCCTGGAACTCTTTCTTCTGGCCCCCCTCCCTCGGCACTGCACCGACCCCCTCCACTACGGTCAAAACACTTGGTGTCAAAATAAATAGCCAACTCACCCTCCGTTCACAAATCAGCTCTGTGGTGTCCTCCTGCTTCCTCTCTCTTCGCACTATCCGCACTGTCTCCCGCTTCTTTTCCCCCCAGGCACTTAAGACCATTATGGCCGCACTCGTGATATCGAAACTGGACTACGCAAACGCTCTTTACCACGGTATCCCCGCATACAGTTTGCGTAGACTCCAGACTGTCCAGAACCAAGCAGCCCGGCTGGTGTACGGTCTTCCTCGGTACCACCACTCCACCCCTCTTCTTAGGGAGCTTCACTGGCTCCCTATAAAGGAACGGGCCCTATTTAAGATCGGCTGCATGGTCTTCCAGGCCCGCCAGGGCACTGCCCCCGCCTTCATCTCCTCACTAATCAAGTCTTATGTACCATTAAGAGAACTCCGGTCTTCCTCCAAGTCCCTCCTTCAGATCCCTCGTTTCTCTCGCAAAAAGTGGGGCGGGGCCAATTTCTCCACCCTGGCTCCAACCTTTTGGAACTCGCTCCCTGATCACCTCCGCTCTGCCACTCAGTATCTCCCCTTTCGCAGAGATCTGAAAACGTTCCTCTTCAGCCAGGCTTTCCTCACTTAAACTCCCTCAAAATTCCCTTCACCTCTCCCTGGTCTTTCCCCCTCAGTTGCCAATCCCCCTAGCGCCAAGAAACCGCAAGGTGTACGCTGCGCTCTAGAAGTATTTTAAATTAGAAATTAGAAATTAGAAAGAGTAAATTATTCTAATTTGTAATATTTGGCATTTCACTACCCAGTTACAGCTTATTACGTTATTTAATTCAACCAATGTCAAGTCAAGTCAAGTCATAAGATTTGTATAGCGCACTACGTACCCAGAGGGTTTCAAGGCGCTTAGGAAGGGGAGGAGGATTATTTGTCAAATATCCACGTTTTAAGCTGCTTTCTGAACGCTAGGTGGTTCTGGGTGAGGCGAAGGTAGGCGGGGAGTGAGTTCCATGTTTTAGCAGCCAGGTATGCAAAGGATCTGCCTCCCATGGTGGTCTTGTTGATGCGAGGTATAGTGGCGAGGGCTTGGCTGGAAGATCGTAGTTGGCGGGAGGGGGTGTAGAAGGACAGTCGAGAGTTGAGGCAATCTGGTCCGATGTCGTAGAGTGATTTGTGTGCGTGGGTAAGCAGTCGGAAGGTGATCCTCTTATTGACGGGTAGCCAGTGGAGGTCTTTAAGGTGATCAGAGATGTGTTCGTTGCGAGGGATGTCTAATATGAGCCTGGCTGATGCGTTTTGGATTCGTTGGAGTTTCTTCTGGAGCTTTGCGGTAGTACCCGCGTAGAGGGTGTTTCCGTAGTCCAGTCGGCTCGTGACTAGAGCGTGGGTAACTGTTTTCCTTGTTTCGAGGGGGATCCAGCGAAATGTTTTTCTGAGCATGCGAAGAATGTTGAAGCAGGAAGAGGATACGGCGCTGACTTGTCTGTTCATTGAGAGTGAAGAATCCAGGATGACGCCTAGGTTCCGTGCGTGGTCTGTCGGGATGGGTGCTTTTCCGAGGGCTTCAGGCCACCAGGAATCGTCCCATGCAGAGGGGGATGTACCTAAGATGAGGACTTCAGTTTTGTCTGAGTTCAGTTTCAGACGGCTTTGTTTCATCCATTCGGCAACTTCTTTGGAAACATATTTAGTTAGGGTTTAATATGAGTTATTGATATTAAAATACATTCACAAAGTGGGATTCGTTTCCAATCACAGAATGTCCCAAACATGCTTTAAAGGGGAAGCACAAGCCATTTGTCTCCAAGCCATGGAGTTTCTGTCCTCAGTGCTTCTCCTCCCTTATTCCACAAGAGCAGTTGAAACATGAGTGGTAAAATATCCTTGTTTGCAAATGTTTTCTATATCATTATGGCTCTACAATATTTGCCACATAATGCATCACCTACTGCACAATTTGACGATTTTAACTAATCAATTGTTTGTAGCTCAAACGGATCAAAATGTTCTAAAAAATGTGACTTGTGTTTGTGCCAAGTGGACAGCCCTTTGCAAAGGTTGACTGATCAACTTTCTCACTGCTGCACACTGGTACTAATAAGGCAATGTCTTTGCACAGACTGTTAGCATGTGTATAAATGTCAAAATAATAAAATATCAGAAAACATACTACAGTACGCTGCAGCCTTTTTTTGCTGCATAATTTAGTCGACACTGCTGCATAATTTTGGCCTCCATTGCTGCATAATTCCTGTGGCCCCAAAGCAGGAAGAACATGTTTTAAGTGCTTGTGCATGAAGCAGAGAGACCGTGAATTTTGTTAACTTAGATTGGTGTGCGTGCAAATCCTGCATTGCCGGCCACTGGTGAGTTCAGCTCCTACTGCTGAATCAAGGCCAATGGAGGTACCAATGGGTGAGGCGGACTGGCCTCAAGGGCAGGACTGGCTTTAGCGCTGGTGGAGCCCAGTGCAACAGTGTTTGTTGGTGCCCCCCAATGACTCCCTCCGCCACAAATTCAATCACTACCAGCCTTTAACAGTACCACTAATATCTCCATTACCACACCCTCGCTCAGATGCATTTAATTTGATTTGCAGCTTCACTGAAACCAGTGTATGGTGTCAGAGCACTTTAGATCATACACATTATTAGAGACAATCAATCATACATGCGTGAATCACTGTATACAAAATGCAACATAAGACAAAAGAATTACAGGGTGTAGGAGTCACATGACAACCATAATAGTAGGCAGTATAGTTTAATAGTGATTGGTCTGGAGAAACACAAACTCAGACCTAAGAATGTAATACCATGGTTGGGGGTTCTCTTCAATAACCAGAATTGATCCCTGTCCATGTGAACCCTTTTTGCAACATTGGGATAATCAAATACTGAGGAAAAAAACATAACGCTTTAATTTATACATTGCAGTTTGCATGCAGCTCTTAGATGACAGTTAATAGCTCCCTGTTCTATGTTAGGATTTTGACTTCATAAACTGCAAGTAACAAAAGGAAACTCACTGACAAAAGCAGTAATCCACTAACCTATTTTCATTATGTGCACTTTGTGATCTGCATGGTACGGGTTCTTTGCAGAAGGCACATTAACCCCCTGCGCTACCTTTCCATGAGTCAAAACTTTCAGTTGAGATAACTCCATCTTTTTCTAGGAAGAACATTAATCACTGGACTCATCATGACATTTTTATTGTTTCCGAAAATTGCTGGAGGCCAGGAAGGAGGCAGCAAGTGCTTTTATAATATAATATACTAGCAAATATGATGCCCTCGCCAGAAGTCAGCACCCTGTGCGATCACACCGGTCGCACCACCCTAGAACTTCCATGCTTAAGGGTCCTGTGACCTCAGTGGCTGAATCACTGTCAGTCTAGGGTGTGCTGCTTCATAGGCCTGACCGCACGACTGGAGGTGAACTTCAGCATGGATTGTGGTGGACAGGCCTTCAAGGTTAACCCACACTTGCTACTGGTAGGGTTCACCTGCTGGTGCTAAGACACCAGGGCTTCTAAGGTTTTATGGGGCCTTCTAAGGTCTAGCACAGGAATGTGCTCCCTCTGGAGATTGGTCTGGTACACTGGTCATGAAGGCTGAACCTGGTTCCCCAGTTCCAAATTAGGCAGCTCTGACCATAGTGCCACATCCTCTCCCCACTGATCACCATACTGCCCCACTGAGAGAAACTCTCACTGCCTTCAACTAGAAACCAATTATGACACGCTATAAACACTAAGATGTGACTCAACTCAAATTACGCACTAGGCAAGAGTAATATTCTGCCTCAAAAAATAAAGTAATAATAACATCCTGGAAAAAGCAAACACACATAGGGAATGCAAGAGTAAGTAAAGCATGTGAAATGTAAGAAGGAACAACATGGTTACCTTAACGCTTTAACACTCACTACTCAGAAATCAATTAGTATTTTTGCCGAAAAAGTTAAGGACATGACAACAGGGCCCAGAAGGGACCAATGTCCATTGCTTATATCCTTGCAAAACGTAAGCAGCATGGTTTAATAAGAACACATCCCCGAACATAGAGGCTGTACACAATTTGTTTTCCAATCCACCCATCAAGCATGTATTGCACAGTACCTCCAGGAATGGTGCCCTTCCCCACCCAGGTAAACTATGTTTTCAAAGAAAGACGAGAAAACAAAAGTAGCGCTTCACTGGCAAACTCTGTAAAGTGACGCTAATGTGTTTGGGTGTGAATAAAATTAATCTGGCCACTTTGGACTACTCTATCTTGCTTTATGTAGTTGTTTTTCACATTTTGAAACTTTCATTTCTTGCTGTCCCAAGGCTGCACTTTGGAATAGAAAAATGTCAGAAAAATACGACATTTCTAGCAAAAGTGTTTTTCTTTTTTGGATCTATTTCACGGAGGAACAAATAAACGAAAGCAGGAAAGAGATGGTGAGAACTGTTTCTTGAAGTCACGATTTTCAGTAAGTGAGGAGGAGCGAGACAGAAAGTGAGGGAGGAAGAGTGCGAGAGAGAGGGGGCAGAGCAGGAGAACTGGTCACTGTCTTTGTCTTCTCTGGGCAAGAAGTAAAAGACAGAGTCCTTTTCCTTCTCTGCCCGCCCCACTCGTCTCCGAATGGCGACCAAGCCTTATCTAAAGGTCTTGGCTATTTTTGCTGTCCTGGGACGTGTGTTTAAAATAAAAAAAAGTAGGGGAACGGAATCTATTAAATTAAAGAAGCAGGGGTATGCCGTGCCCTGCCGATCCCACACACTTCGACCACTGCTCATAACTCTAGGAGGGTCCCATACGGTATTCTGGTCCTGGAGACATTTTTTTCTGATGTGGACTAATCTTTAGTGAAAAGAGCGTTTTCTCAAAAGATAGTTGATTATATGTTAAAATACTCCAATGTTTCACAACTATTTCCTTCACTTGGTTCAAAACATTGATGTATGTCCTCACAAAAATGAGATCCTTCTTTTCCTCTCTCTTCTTATCTGCTAAAAGAGCCTCGCTATGGTTGTTTTTTGCCCTATTTTTATCCTTCTGAATGAGGCGGAGTGAGTACTCTTACTGAAATATTTTGTCTGTGAGTGTCTTTATTTCTATCCTAAAATCTTGGATGTCCTAGCAGTTTCTTCTGAGCCTCAGGAATTGTCCTATTGGGAAGTTTTACCTCAGAGCGCAAGGATGTGCGTTCTTGAAGTACAACAAGCAGTTGGCTTGGTGTATAGTTTTGTCAATAGCTCACCATTGTTAGCGCTGATGGTCACATCTAAGAATGATACATTTCTACTATTGTGGCTCATGGTGAATGTCAGGCAACTATTTTGGTTGTTCAGCCATTGTAGAAATTCTGTGGCCATATCTTCGTTGCCATGCAAGATGACAAATATATCATATACATAACGACGCCAAAGTCGTAATTCCTGTCCAAAGGGATTGTTGGTCCAAATCTGTATTCCTCCCTCAGTTTCCATCTAAAAAGTTAGTAGGTTCCGGAATTTGTGACTGTGGTTCAGTTCAATCAATACAATCAGACAAGAAATTCCTGAAAACAATGATGTGTAAAAGTAAAGGCCAGAACGGAAACAGTTGTATGTCAGTGACATGGTGCCATCTGATGTACCCTAGCCATTTTGGATCTGGGGGTAACCTTTCATAATAGAACCAGCCGCATAGGTTACATTATGCAAGCCACCAGATCAGTACCATTGAGATACTTCATTCCGATCTCACAACAGAATATGAAAAGCTGTATATCTTCTTAGAAATAGCAATGCTATTATTGAACTAAGAGGGAAGCCAATATCTGTCAAATACCTTCATACCAGTATTCAGCAGCAAGTGAATATTGTCTAGACTAAATGACTGCATGGCTGGTTTATTGATTATTTAATCCCAAGATTAGAAAAGTTTCACTAAATAATGGCTTGGAAATGCTATATTATGGTACCATGTCACTTATTCTGTCTTTCCTAGTTTTTCCACTGGACAATCATGTGAGTCCTATGGAAGTGCTCCATTTTTTGCATTTCTGTGGGGCAGTGCTCTGGTAACTGTGGGGCACCCATATTTTGCCCATTCTGAGTTGAGATTGGTAACAGGCACTTCAATCAAGGCTATGCAGTTGTGGGTCCTGCTAACAGCAGATTAATATTACAGGGGTGCAAGACGTTTAAGCTCTATTGCAGAGAAGAGATTTCCTATTGGCTGTTCGGTGGCCCAAACAGGGGCCGTTCGTTTTCGTCATGTACAGAAGCTAAGAGTGTATGGTTTACTGATACTGAGTGAATGGTACATTTGAGCCTGGATCTCTGCTGCACAAGCTGGTGGCTCTCCTTCATCAGGCTATTGCAGTATATGGTGGACATGCTAGCCTGCACATATTGCTTCCTAAACCGGCCTCCCAGAAACCACTGGCTTCCACCACCCTCCAGTTTACTTTGTTGACGCTCATCTTAAAGGCCATAGAACAAATTGAGAATGCTGTCTGGAATCAACAAACCAACCTTGACCAGCAGACTTCAGGAAATCATAAAATGTTTACCAGACCCGCTGGTCTAGTGACCTAAATAATCTACTCAACACAACTGTAACACGCATGATCCGTAAACTGGTCACAAATTGTGTGATTCTAGGCAACTAGTTTATTTCATCGCGTCATCTTTTTCTTCATTATCACATGTAAGAGCACCTTCAAATTATGTGAGTTCAGCATCTCTGCTGTAAAAAACATCTGTTTTGTTTGAATTAATAGACTAAACTTTTGCTCATACGTAATGAGAATATTGCCCACATACAGGGTACACATGATTCTGACTTCCCTCTTAGTTCAATAATAGCTTTGTCATCCGACTCGAGTCTCACTCCCAGTAATATCATGGTAAATTGGACTGCGCATGTTTATCACCAGTGTCTGCCTTTTAAGATAAGGCAACTGTGACGCTGCTATGTTAAGGGGAACTGGCTAGTTACACATGAACATGTGTGCTCAGGTACAGGCTGCCAATGAGAAACTATAGTTGTGGGTGGCCTGGCAGCTGCATACCGATAACCTGCCTGTGGCAATTTTAAACTGCAAATTTGACCTGTTAAAATACTCCTTTTGACAGGCCTAAACCATACTTTTGCCTTATAGGCAGTGTGCAGATAAATAAAAGTAGGGCATGTAGAAATTAATGTTGAACAAGTCCTCACAGTGAAATATCCCCAACAACGATTTTCCCTTTAGGAAGGCTGGCTGCTGCCACAAGGAATCATTGCACTACCTTGTTACATTTATTAAATGCTAAATTCGGATTGGTAGCAGCTAGAAAAATACTTTTTATGCTCTTTTGAATTATGATTTAAAATCCTCTAATGGTAAGGTTGTATTGTAAATTAAATTAAATTAATTGCTTTAGAAATGACACTTTTAGAAAGTAGGCATTTTTCTGCCTAAAATTACTGGGAGGTTCCTGCTCCCTGAGCAGGTGATGGCTCTTCCACTGGGAAATGTGATTTGGAGCAAGACAGTGTACGAAAAGGCCTGGGTGTAGAGGGAAGTGGGTCTTCCTGACGGGATGGCAGGGGTGGAATTGGGCCCTGCTCTGATTACATTTCAAAAGGACTTACACTAACACACACACACACACACACACACACACTAGCCTTTTGTGTCACTAGTTAGGCTGGAGCCAAACCCAGAGAATTGACCAGAACCAGTTTTAGGATCAAAGAAAGGGAATTACCAATTACCAACAGGCTAAACTGGGCTTTACAATGGCATCCCCAGAATATGAAGGAGAGCAAGACCTTGGACTGTGACATTGTAAAGACCATTGACAGCTAGAAGGACAAACTCCAGGTGGCCTGAACTCTAGCAGGCAGTGGTGGCTGATGCAGAGGGTGTGCTGGAGCGGCCCCCCTCTGGACTCATTGGGCACAAAGAGAGAATCTGTTTTCAACAGTTCATTCAGAGCGGCAGAAACTGTAAACATCTGAACTGACAGATGTGTCAGTTCAAGTGCTTATATTTTCCTAGATCTTTGTGCTGACATCGCAAAGTGCACATGTCAGCCAGCAAAAGCAAGAGAGTTAGCGATGGAGTTCAGAGGATTGTGCTTGTGTGAGGAGCACTTTTAATTGCAGCCCTTTCACACATTAAAAAATTCTATAGACATGTTGCGCATGCTTCGCGCAGTGCAGCTTGTCTAAAAATAAGGGTCAGGTCTGGCAGTGACAAATTTTGAGCAAACCCACCCCCAGAACTAAGAGAAGTTTGGATAGACCCGTTTGAAGACGGATCAATACGGAATAGCTAAGCTCACAATCCTTGTGTGAAACGCTTTTTACCTTGAAATCGTACCTTTTTACTTTTGTTGGAACAAATTGATAATTGGGAAATTAACGTGAATCTGACATGAATCTGATATAGGGCTTTTAAACATTGGAACAGCTTTGTTTTACTTTAATCGCTACATCAGTGCTGCTCAGTTTTAATTATTTGCACATTGCACTTTCACTGCACTCCTCCTCCAGGAGGCACGACATCAGTTCAGAGTGGCCATCTTTGACTTCCAGCGCTCTAGTGGTCGGCAGGCACAAGTATTTAATGTGCCTGCCATCGCGAATGTGCAGCGCAATAGCTAAGTTCACGATACTTACATGAATCGCTATTTGCCTTAAAAGCTTACCTTCTATCTTTTTGGAGGGACCAAATTGATAATTGGTGAATGAACTTGAAGCTGACATGAATCTGATATAGGGCTTTTAATTGTTAGACCTGCTTTATTTCACTTTATTCGCTACATCAGTGCTGCTCAGTATTAATTGTTTGAACATTGCACTTTCACTTCACTTCTCTTCTGAGAGGCAGGACGTCCTTTCAGAGCAGCCATCTTTGATTTTCGGATCTCTAGTGGTCGGCAGGTACAAGTATTTACTGTGCCTGCCACTGCGGAAGCGGGTGCAGCGGGTGCGCCACTGGTGCACCAAAGGCATGCCAAAGATAAGCCCGTCTGCGCCCATCCATGTCCGGAACGCAGACAGCGTCAGTCACGCTGCCCGAAGCTGTCAAGGTATTTCCATGACACCTAATGTTTTAAATCACTTATCATTGCTCCCCCAAAATGTAATACCCGCCTAGTGCTTACAAAATGGAAAGGCCCTCTAATCTGCTGTAATTGCAGAATTGAATTTAGGCCCTCAGTTTAACAACCAAGCCCTCAGAACGATCGGTTCTCAACACATCCATTAAAGGGCGGGGGGGGGGCTTATCAGTGCCCGCTCCTTATGTAAACATGCTCAAGATACTTATGCTGTGATTTCTGGTTCTCAACTCTATTTTCTCTTTATCACAGAGTCATAGCTTAAAGAGAGGTGTAACCCGGACATTGTCCAAGGCCTTACACCAGGATACACCATCTGTAGACAAGATAGAATGGAGATGCGGAGAGGGGGACTAGCTATCATTTACAGAGACTCATTTCAATGCTCAAACTTTGACCTCCCCTATATGAAATGGGCAGAAAGCCTTGGTTTCTACTTCAAGCTCAAAGGATCCGTCTTCTTCGCAGGACGATTGATATATGGCCCCCAGCCCCTTGGTGACACATTAGGCCCTCAAATACTTCAGTACTCGAATTTTACCCTTCTGAGAGATTTCAACTTCCATTTAGAGTGTAGAAACAAACCCAGAGTGGGGAACTTCCTTGATACTTTAGAAACTCTTGGGCTCCAGCAGTTGGTGCTGCTTTCTACACACTATACCGGACATATCCTCTATGGAGTATGTTCTAATCTCAATACCCTGACAGTCAAAACATTGTCTCCTCCAGCCTGGACAGATCATATGCTTACTCCATTTAGCATTAAAATTCCTAGTACTAGCCTCTCCCCTACATCCCCAATGTCCATTCCAACAGTGATTCATAAAAGGACTAAAATGATAACTAATCCTGACTTAAGCACATATGAATTAGCATCTAGACCCATTCTATTAGGTAACACTACTGAAGATGCCCAGCATTTCAATTCCTGGATTACTATGGTCAGAGACAAGCTAGCCCCCACAGTCCAACTAAAAATGAAACACAGTCCCAAGGCCTCAGCCCCTTGGTACATGCAGGCACTAGCTGACCACCATCTTCATTGTAAACAGCAGGAACGGAGGTGGAGAAGAGCTTATAAAATAAAAGAGCTGTCCCAATTCAGAGCAGCCCTCAAATCCTACCACCTGCAAATCAAATTAGCAAAAAAGCACTATTATTCTAAGCAATTAATAAACGCAGGACAAGACTAAAAATCTATTTTCCAAATGGTTGAATCCTTTACATTCTCAAAAGATCTAGATGAAGACATCCCCCTCCCAGACCCTATGTAATCAAATTTCTTTGAAGAAAAAATCAAGGGCCATATGTATGAAAATGTCCATTTGCGATTTTGAAATAGCGATTTTTTGTGAATCGCTATTTGAGAATCGCAAAAGGCTATGTATTTAGAATTTGCAAAAGTTTTTGAGAATCCTACATATCCCTTAATTGGGAATCGCAAATTGCGATTCGCAATTAAGTAATACCTCCCCAATCATTCCTATGGGCCTGGAGGCCCATAGGAATGAATGGGAAGACAATCTCAATTTGCGATTCGCAATTAGAGAATCGCAAATTGAGAATGCAATTTCAAGGGTGCCAGGGTGTCAAAAGGACACCCTGTTGCACCCCTGAAATGTGCATGTGTGCACATGTGGCACACATACATGCTCTAAGGGCATGTATGTGAGTCACATGGCACTTTGAAAAATGCTAAAAAGTGCATTTTGCAAAGGAATCGCAAATTACCACCAACCTGTAGTTGGTGGTCATTCTAATTTCAACAAAAGAATCCTTTGGAAAATCTACTGTAAAATATATTTTATACCAACCAAAACATATTTTCTGCCTTAAATTTTTAAAATGTAGTTATGAAGGTTCAAGTCAGTTATATGTCATAATAGCTTGTGTAACTATACCGGATACTAGTCAATGAAAGGTGCTGGTCAGGGCCGGGAGTTAAAATTATTCTTCCAACTCTGCGGTAACTTCCGTCAACGAAGTTGCTGGTCAGTGGTGGGGGTCAAAATTGCTAAGCTATCTCCACTGGGTGGGTACCTCAGGAAAGGTGCTGGTCAGTGGTGGGATGCCAAATTACTATTCTCACTCTGCCGGGTGCTTACGTCAGGGAAGGTACTGGTCAGTGATGTGAGACAAAAAATACAATTCTAACTCCACAGGGTGCTTGCCTCAGGGAAGGTGCTGGTCAGTGGTGGGGGGCAAAGTAACTGTTCTAACTCCGCCGAGTGCTTACCTCAGGGAAGGTGCTGGTCACTGTTGGGGGGCAAAATTATTATTCTGACTTCACAGGGTGATTGCCTCAGAGAAGGTGCTGTAAAGTGATGAGGGACAAAAATACTATTCTAACTCCACTGGGTGCTTGCCTTAGGAAAGGTGGTTGTCAGTGTTGGAGGACAAAATTACTATTCTAACTCTGTCGAGGGCTTACCTCAGGGAAGGTGCTGGTCACTGTTGGGGGGCAAAATTATTATTCTGATTCCATAGGGTGCTTGCCTCAGGGAAGGTGCTGTAAAGTGATGTGGTACAAAAATACTAATCTAACCCCACTGGGTGCTTGCCTCAGGAAAGGTGCTGGTCAGTGTTGGGGGGCATTACCTGCACCACTTTGGAGAGGCAGGGTGCCTGGGGTTGCATGGAGTGCTTCCAGAATAATAATATGTGTCTTTTACTTTTGTTGCTAATCTGTGAAATAAAACAAAGTTCATTTATAGAGAACATGAAGGGACATATTATGTAAAATTTCTTTAGAAAGTTTGTTGCTTTTTCAAAGTAACAGTACATTTAGAATATACTATCTCAATGAGCAAAAATAGTTTTACAACTCTGCTCCACAATCCATTTGAATGAGGAGGATTAAGGGAAGATGATTGAAATTTAGGGCGCAAAGGATGAGGTCGCCATCTGACTATTTTTAGCTAATCGAAATTAGCGGATTTATCTTGTGATTATCATGAGAATCTGTGAAATTGTACTGGATTTTCCCAGTGGGCAAATACGTTCAATCAAAGCCATTGGGAATTGATACAGAACTAGTGCTTCTTAGGTGTATATTGGAGTGCCAAAAAAGTCTACAAATCATTTTAGTACAGTTACTTAGAAAGCAATAAAAATCTATTTAGGAAGTAATAACTTAATAGTTAGCCAGCAGTTGTCATTGGCAGTGTCTACTACAGAAGTCCAATTTATTGTTTAGCTTCTCAAAAATAATTGTCATTATTTCTTTAGAGTAAGTGACAATAACATTACAGACATTAAAACATACCTTTGTTAACATAGCTCCATCCCAGCAGCATACTCTACACTTTCCACCGCCTTGTCTGTCTAAAGTTGTCTGTACACAATAGGAGCCGCCATTAAATTCACATATCTTCACACAGAATCTTTTTACATTGTGAGTCATTGTCTCGGAATCATGGGGCAATGAGATGTTATTTGACAGTGTCCATGATAGTTACCATCTTTAATCACTGGTTTGTGCGTACTTCAGATAGTGTTGCCTTACAATCAGGTACCTAAGGGCTTCTTTATGTAAAGGTAATTAGTTCAATTTAGATTTATTTTACATCGAGTTGCCTTACCTGTAAATACCTAAAATCAGATCCCAACATTAGCCACCCTAACATCCATGATATGATTATCATATCACTTCCATGTAGTTTCCCTGAATTTTACGAAGTGCAGATCAGAATCTAATCAAGACTGGCACAGAACAAGTATTCACAATGTAATTCAATGAGATGTGGCAGACCTTTCATGTCATGAGAGTCTGCCAGCCAATGAGAGGGTAACATAAACATACTACAGGTAAATTTTTATCAGGTACACATAATTTGATTGATAAACAAATGGAATCCACCCACAAGAAATAGGCGAAACAAGATATATGGTCTTGGGTTGGATGTGATTCCTACATTGGTGGGAAGCACATTGTGTTCTTTCAATACCCCTCACACACCAAAAGGGCCCTTGGTGTCATGCTTCATCATAGGGATCTTCACGCCCCTCTACGGAGCGTGGCGTGCTACTAACCAGTGGGCACTTAATGTAACCACTATGTGTAGTGTGTGAGGGTGTGAGTGGTAGGGTCAGAAGTGTATGGTGAGTGAGTGTTAAAAATACCTGGCAAGTGAGGACTAAAATAATTTTTAATAAACCTCCCTGATGGTATTATTAAAAACG
Source organism: Triturus cristatus (assembly GCF_964204655.1). Lineage (NCBI taxonomy): Eukaryota > Metazoa > Chordata > Amphibia > Caudata > Salamandridae > Triturus > Triturus cristatus. The sequence goes on from NC_140593.1 coordinate 417,872,654, forward strand.
GTGAGGTGGAGGTTTGATGTATTAATGTACAAAACCTCCTGCGTGTATCTTTGTCAACGTGTTTCGAAGCGTGCTGCTTCTTCTTCAGGACGGGTACACAGATCCCTACCCTACTCACATAAGACAGTATAATACCATCAATACATAGGGAATACTATGTGTTGAATACATGTATCAATGTTGCTAAATATGCCTATTATGGTCAATTTATATTGCAACAAGGTAATACCTTAATGTCAATCTGAAAAGAAACACAAAAGTATAAAAAGAACATTAGCTGGGTAGAATCACTCCAGACATGAAGATCGTGATCTGTAAAAGTGATATATACAGTGTCTATAAAACACCCTAAGAAAATTAGTGCTGGTGCAGTGTCCTGTAAAAAATGGAACAAAGACTAGACATACACAATATGTAACATAAAGCACACACTCTATATAGGACTATTCTTATTGGTTGTTGCATTAATTTTACAAGGTGGAGAAAGTTTGTAAACACATGAGACAGATTCCATACTTGCTATCCAGAAGTCCGAGGCCTCATGAGCCTTCAGAACGCAGGGGACCCCGTGCTAATTGCACTCTGTAAGGAGAATGGTTGCATTTGCGCTGGCTAGGCACTTACTTGGTATGAGCAGTGGTGGTCTTGCAGGAGTGGCTGTGCCGTACTTACATATGTTGGGATGTTACCTCACTCGCTCGTCCCCTCCGTTGGTTCGTGGTTTAGTGAGAAGCCAGGAGTGCTCGATATTTATGCTCTTCTTAATTGCCAAAAGATTTCCCGCCACTTGTAATGAATACGTGTGCGACGGGACGTCTGCCAAATGCAGCCCTGAATAGAGGAGACCTGAAGCGGTTCCGGTGAAATCAAAGCAGAAGAGGAAGATGGCACGTAGCGGTAAGACTGGACCGCTAACTGACTGATTGACTGTGGTTGCGCTGATCTAATCATGGCAAAAGACGGCAGGTAGATTACGCCCTGTGCGTTATGTTTGTCATAGTAAAACATGGTGCGCGGAAAAAAGGTGTGCCGGCCAATGCAGGCACCAAAAATAAAAAAGGCAAGTAAATGTGAAAAACACACATGGGAGTTCTTTACGCAGTCCAAAAAATTAAATAAGAACCATTTAAGAAAAAACAGGGATTTTAAGAAAACAGGGATTTTTAGAGAAATACACCGATCTAGTGCTCCTGATGGAACAAGTTGGATGTGAAGGAGGATGCTCAAAATTATTTATTTAGGCAACACGCAGGTTAGTTTTGCCTAAAAAAAACGAGTCCCTCCTGGTGGTTGCAGGAAGTACATTTAGTGAATAATTTCAGATGAAAGAAGGATCGCAGACCGGAGAGGGTTATCAGTCCCTCCGTGAGCTGTCAAGGTGGAGCCCGGAGATTATCTTGATCAAGTAAACTGGCTCCAAGGAATATTATCGTTAAGTCCAGTGACATTAGTGCCCAGGCGTTCCGCCTGGGCACGTTGTTCTTTTTCTAGGAGGCCTGTTCTAATGGTAGTTGCTCTATGATTGTCCATTGTAGGTCATTTGCCATGTGGATCTCTGACAGGTAATGTGTCGCCATTTTCGTAGAACTTTTTTTACATCGGACATTGCGCTTATGTTCACCAATGCAGATTTGTTCTGGTCATGACGTCAGGCCAATGTATTCTAAACCGCAGAGGGGCACGTGATCATGTAGATAACGTTCCGACTGTTACAGTTGGTAAACTTCTTCTGCTCCCATTCACTGCCATTTCTAAACTTGATCCATCTGCTTTTTTTGGTCAGGTGGCATGTGCTGCAGTTGCCACACGGGTGGTGGCCTTGGACAGGTTGTAGAGTAGGATTGCTCGTGGTCATGGCTTGGCCAGCTCATGGTCGTGTGTGGACAAGCATGTCCTTAAGGTTTCTGCCTCTTCTGTGTGCGAGCAGTGGTTTCTCTAAATTGAGGTCACCGCAGTTAAGGATTCTCCAATGTTTGTTCGCAATTTTTGATATCCTGTTGGAATGGGTGTTGTAGGTAGTCACGCAGATTGTTCTAGCATCTGGGTCTTTTGGAACATTGTCTTCCAAAAGAGCCTCCCTGTTTTATTGCGCGCCCTCTTCATTGCTTTGTCTACGATGGGGGGTGGGATAGTTCCGTTGAAAGAGTTTGATTTTTAGATCTGAGGCTTGTTTCTTGTAGTCTGTTAGGTTGGTACAGTTTCTCCGAATGTGAAGAAACTGCCCATAGGGGAGATTATCGTGTAGGTGACACGGGTGAAAGCTGTCGTATAACAGACAGTTTCTTGCCGTAGGTTTGAAGTGTGCGGTGGTTTTCAATGTTCCACCCTCCGGATATATGTTCAGGTCCAGAAATACCAGTTGGTCGCGACATACGGTGCTGGTGAATTTGAGGAAAGAATTCTGCTGGTTGAGCCATATCATGAATTGCTCGGTTGAAGGGATGTCCCCTTCCCAGACAACCAACACGTCGTCAATGTATCGTTTCCAGGTCTTAATGTTGTGCCTGAAAGGGTTGTCCTGATGGAGAATCCTGCTACTTTCCAGATGATGTACATATTGACCAGCCAGACTGGGAGCAAAAGTGCTCCCCATACTGGTCCCGTGTTTCTGTAAGTAGAGAGTGTCTTCATACAGGAAAAAGTTCTTGGTTAGGGCTAGAGCAATGCATTCCATTACTAGGTTGCTTGGTGTTGGTACTCCCACAGGTTAGAGAAAAGAATCTCCTCAATGATGTTAAGTGTCTTATCGTGGGGCAGACTGGTGTGCAAACTCTCTACGTCAAGACCCAGGAGTAGTTGCCTCTCTGGGTCAAAGGTTAGTTCTTGTAGTAGCTGTAGTACTGCTTTTGTGTCTTTCAAGTAGGTGTTAGTTTGTTGGATCAGTGGGCGTAAGAATGCATCCGCAAATTTTGACAGAGGCTCCAGGATTGAGCCTATGCCCGAGACTATCATACGGCCTGGTGATTGTGCCAGGTCCTTGTGTATCTTGGGGATGGTGTAGAAGTATGGGGTCCTGGGTGATTTTTGGATCAGAAACTCAGCCTCCTTTTTCGACACCCAGTTGAGCGCTACAGCTTCTTCCACCATCTATATCACAAAATTATTCAGGGGGTCCAAGGGAAAATATTTAAAGACCAAACACAGAATTTTATCCCCAATTCAAACCTTAAGTGACACAAGAAAAACCATTGGTCTGATAAAACTACTTCAACAACAACAAACTATTTTGAATTGATTAAAGGAGTCCTCTTAAAGAGGATAGAATCTCATCACCCACCAAGGTGTCATGCTTCATCATCTGGGATCTCCTCTTAGTTGCAAACCCTTGTGCAACTAAGGGCTGCAACCTTCTCAGTGGTAGAAGGGACCTCACAGATGTTTTAAGGAGTAATATAAGATGGAATCTACTATGATCCCAGGATGTGGAGCCTCAATTATTGCTTAAAGGTGATGGTTGCAGTGCATGTGACAATTATGTGTGCGAAAAGTGATTTAAAATTGGCTACCAGGATACAAAACAACTTTAAAAGGTGCTATCCTGGTGTAAAAAATAAAACAGTGCGTGTACAGTTTCCAACAAATAACTGCAAAATGTCCACAAGGATGACAGGTCTACATGTTTCAGCCTATGGATCCGCTCTGATCCAGGCTTTCATCAGGACCTTAGAAATAGAATTGCTACTGCAAATAATGTGCTTTGTGTGCAAAACAGGTAGGGTTTCAATCAAAGTGGTTGGTTCGATACAACCTACATTCACCTGTGAGTCCAAGATTTGGTCAACTGTCACAGGAGTATTGGACACAATCCTGAAAAAGAAAGATATATCTTACAAAATAATCCTAGAAACATTCACTAGACTGTTGTTGTCAAAGAAACTTAATGTAGGCCATGCCATAGTAATATCTGATACTTGCCAATGTATCATATACCTAAACGTGTATATAGTCAAGAAAATTTATAGAAATTGTTGCGCTTACCCATCTCTATGCGGGTGTACTCCTCAACTCACCTGGCATTCAGTCAAGAAGTGAGGCACTGCTCTGTATTGAACGTAAAAACATAAGCACCACTTTCAAAGTCAAAATACTTTGAAGATGGCCACCTATCTTTTTTTTAAAAAATTGCCATGCACTCCAGTGACCACTGCCGAACCACAGGGGCACCCGTATATAATATAAAAAGATTTGTACGCCACTAAGGCACTCAAAAAAGACTGATCATTGTTTCTAATCAATGTTTCATAGGAGCAGACTTAATACTATCCGGTGTTTATTGACAATCAAATTACAAAAAAATGGCCAAAAGGAAGTACTCTAAAAGTATACATGCTTATCAAGACGTCTATCATGGAAATATACATCTTTCTAGACTCCCATTGACACATCACTAAATCGGTTTTAACTTCGGAGGACTATGCATGAATACTAATCACTTTACTATCATGCCTATGCCCAGTTAATTTCTCAAGGATCAAAACACCAAACTCAAGTTAAAAAGACGAGTTCAGGAAGGACCCACAGACGAATTAGGCAGTCAAGTTGTTAAGACAAACCGTTAGTTAAGACAAACCCCACAGTTACTGCCCAAACAAGCCCAAACTTGCCGTACTCATATAAAGAACTCCTATGAAAAACTCCTATGAATCATGCCTTACCTGTCTGTCGGTAGCCCTGGCCGGACACCAGCTGGAAGGGGAGGTAACCGACGGACAGACATCTGGATTTAAATAGAAAGCAACCACTAACCACCTCCGTTGTTTGGCATGTACGCATCATCACAGGGTGTCAGAAGGTGCGCTGGAATCTCCACGGAGGCAGAATGTTGCTTTTTCCCAATGCCCGCCTCCCGGAGCTCACTGCGTTAAGCAGCTTCTCCAGGCCGGGGGAAAGGGGAAGTGGACAGAGAAGAGACACTCGTGCTGGACCTGAACTCCTTCGTCGTCTTTCTTAGATGATACGGGAGCACCTAATGCACAGAGGGAGACAACACTTCAATACTACACTTGAACCTACTTCTGACTTCTTTCTCCTCATCGATCTCTCTCTCTCTCTCTCTCTTTTGTATCCTACCAGGTTCTGCGTGAGTATTGCTTCTCTTCTTTCTTTTTCTGTATATTCAGAAGATTGCAGCTGGGATTGAGGGACAGCTACTTCCTAGTGCACATGGAAGAGAAAAGGAACAGTTAAACTCCCTTCCTAACCTAATTCTCTAATTCTTCTATGGGCCTCTCTTCCTACCTTTCTCGCTAATACTGCGGCTACCCAATGGAGGAGTCTGATTTACCACATACAGCAGTTTGAGTAGTCTTCTTGATGAAACGATAGTCAGTACTCATTGCATTTCAAATCTCTGGGAGGGAAGGCGAAGCCTTGGAATGAAAGCTGATTTTTTTCCTTATGCTCAGCTCCTAGGACTGAACGCGCAAAAAGGAAGCCAGTTAGGAGAAAAGGGTGGAGGTAAGAAAAGGGAAGCACGCATGAAAGGCGGGGGGGGAAAAGAGGAGACTGAGCATTTATTATCACAGAGTTGTAACTTGCTGTGTTCACGACGCAGTCTTTACCAAGTCTAACTCTTACTTGTCTCTGGTCACAATGGTATTCCACTGGCTGACCTCGTATTTGACGGTAGCCTACCGGAGCCGTGAAACAGTAGGAAGCTTCTCAGGAATTCGACGAGCAGAGGGAAGCTCTGAACTTCTCAGCGGAAGGGGCTGCACAGATGACCAACTGCCCAAAACGAGGAGCTGTGATGAGGACGAACTAGTCTGAATGCTACTCTACTCTTCTGAAGAGAATGTGCATTAACTAAGAGGGACGCTACCAGTTTTGACAAAAAACTGTAGCGCGACACGAAAAATACTTCTACTCCTGTCAAGACTCAAATTGAAGTGCGCAATGGAATGCGCGCGCGCCGAGGATGAAATCTCGGATCACGCGATATCCATGCCTTAGCACAAGTACATCAGAAGAATTAGCAATTAGGGCGGCCATCTTAAAGGGGTCAATTCCGCCTAGACGTTTACCCAACAATTGCAACTAGAGGGCTTCACAATAACCCTACGATTGCAATTCTGATTCTCCATTACAGAAATGACGTTCACTAGGTTCCTGACAGTACCCCCTCTCAATGACCGATTGATCGGTCTTGGTTTGAAAGGGTGTTGCAAATGAAAACGTTTTATATGTAATGGAGCATGAACCTCTTCTGCAGGTTCCCAGGATCTTTCTTCAGGACCATACCCCTTCCAGTCAATTAGATAAAATAGTTTTCCTCTAATCTTTTTAGAATCTAAGATCCCTTTAACTTCGTACTCTAAATGTTCTTCAATTTTTAAAGGGGGGGTGTCTTACTTTTCCTAAGATTTGATGCCACAGCCTTTAAGAGGGAAACGTGAAAGACAGGATGGATACCCAAATGAGCAGGTAGTTTCAATTTAACAGTCACTGGACCCAAGACCTGTTCTATAGGAAAAGGACCCACAAAATGAGGCTGAAATTTTCGATTGCCTTTCAATCTGAGGTGACGTGAGGACAACCAAACTGAATCTCCCACTTGATACTCTCTTGCTCTCTTCCTATGTTTGTCTGCTTGCTTCTTATAGCTTTCTTTTGCCTTGAGTAGGTTAGATTCCGCTGACCTATGAGCTGAGGATAACTCTGTGAATAGATCCTTAACTGAAGGTACCCCAAAATCTCCTTGAGTGGTAAAAGGATTTGGATGCCTCCCAAAATTCAAAAAGAATGGGGAAAAACCTGTGGAGACATTCTTTGCGTTATTTTGTGCAAATTCAGCCATCCACAACAGGTCGGACCAATCGCCTCCCTGATCCAGAAGGAACAGCCGAAGGTACTGTTCCAACTCTTGATTCATCCTCTCGGTCTGACCATCTGTCTCAGGGTGGTAACTAGTGGAGAGTCTGACCTCTACTCCTAAACCTTTCATAAAGGCTCTCCAGAAGTGGGACACAAATTGGGGACCTCTGTCAGAAATTAGAATCTTGGGAATCCCATGTATCTTTACTATATGTTCACTAAAAAGCTTAGCTAACTCTGGAGCCGAAGGAACCCCTTTTACTGGGATAAAGTGACTCATCTTAGTGTAGGTGTCTACTACTACCAATACTGTGTTGTAACCTCTACTCAATGGTAGGTCCACTATCAGATCTAATGTGACAGTATGCCAAGGGTGCTTTGGGATGGGTAATGGTTGCAAAAACCCCTGGGGAGCCTGTCTAGTGGATTTCCCTAGGGCAGATAACTCACAGGAATCTACATATTGTTTAATCTGGGTTTTCATGTGGGGCCACCAGAAGTAACGTTGAATTAGATCGGTAGTTTTCAGGGTGCCCTTATGGCCAGCCAAAGGGTGATCGTGACAATCTTTCATAACATGTTCTCGAATCTCCTCAGTAGGCACATAGAGGGTTCCATTAAAGTATGGTAAAGAATCCACAATCTCTCTTCCCTTTTCCTGACTTGCCCATTCTGTCATTTCAGAAGGAGACATGTGTTTTCCAATTTCTTCTTTGTAGTCGGTCAGAGAGAGGGTACATACAATCTTTGATTCTGGAATGATCGGCTGTGGATCTATCGGGTGTTCTGAGGCTTCTGTCTGAATTCGCGATAAGGCATCCGCCTTGCCATTCTTGTTTCCTGGACGATAAGTAATTACAAAATCAAAATCTGCAAAATAAAGGGACCATCGCAATTGGCGAGGAGTTAAAGTTCGTGCGGACTTGAGGAATTGCAAATTCTTGTGATTGGTGAATACTGTAACCGTATGTCGAGCTCCAAGCAAATAATGTCTCCATTCGGCGAAAGCATCTTTGACTGCCAATAACTCCTTCTCAGCAATGGTGTAATTGATCTCAGCATGACTAAGTTTTCTTGAGTGATATGTGTTAGAGTCGGGGATCTCCGGTTGGCGCAAGGTTGCCCTTGTGTCAAGCGGGAACCCTCTCCTCCACGGCAGGGCGCAGGATAACCCCTTGCGAATGACCCTTGCTCACCCTCTAGGTGCGTGGCGTGAGCAGCCAAGGCGATTCCTCAGGCGTTGTTGGTTAAGCACTTACAATCGTACACACAGTAAATACATCAATCCCCCCAGAAACGGACACCAGACTTGGATATATATAAAAATACGCTTCTTTATGTAAAAATAGGTATATATATCTCAGCAGACTTATCACAAGACCAATAACGTTTTCGCTAGGCCACCAGGTTATACAGCAGGCAAATGTTCTTGGTTCGTAGTTTCAAATGGATACTTTGTAGTCTCTTGCAAATGTTACTCGTGGTTCCAGTACTCACAGAGATCGGCTCCTGCGAACGGGGAAATAAGCCGTTGCGGGCCCCGAGCCCGATACTGGAACTTCTTTCGTGATGGGAAGAGTCGACACAGGTCGGTGCGACTCTCAGCTTGGAAAGTGTTCTTGGGTCCTCAATCAGCAGGTGTGGGCAAGTAGGCAGGCGCGGCCCGCGACCCTTTAGCACGGCGGTGCAGGAGGGTCTCCACAGCGGGGGCGGCGCGGCCTGAGATGTCCGGGGATAGCGAAGCGGGGTCACAGGGCACAGTCAGTGCAGCTGGATGACCCGGCGTAGATCACAGTCGTCGGACGGCTTCCGGCGGGAGGGGTGATAGCGCGTTCAGCGCGCTCCAATGGCAGGCGGTGACAGGGGTGCAGGCGGCCTAGCCCGGGGACAGAGAGCGGCTCCGGACGGAGCGGGGCTCTCACGGGGTTGCGGCAGGCGAGCTCCTGAGTGTCACGGCCCTAGGAGGGGCGATGAGGGGCGCAGTCTCTTTTCCAGCGGGATGCACACACGGCTCGAATTGGAGGACGAGCAAGAAGCACAGAGAACCCACTGTTCCTGGGGTTCAGTTCAGGGGGCAAGCTCAGATCAAGCCCTTGGAGAATGTTCAAGCACAAAGTAGCAAAGTCTTTTCAATAGTCTCTTCCTCTCCTTTCTCAGCAAGGCAGGCAGCAGGCCAGCTCCTCCAGCGTCTCCTTCTCCTTCTAGTCGGGCAGAGGTTCTTTGTGGTAAACAGGATTCTGATTTCTTAGGAGCCAGGCTCCTACTTTTATACCATGATTCTTTTGTTCTTTAGCGCCAGGGGGCCTAGGCCTGGCTCAGTCCAGTTCTGGAGCACTTTGTTATGGTGACTCTGCTCTTTCCTTTCAGCAGCAGGGCAGAGACATCAGCCGCCCCACAGGGGGTGGCGCCGGCTTTGTGGTGGCAGAGCACGGGTCTATTCAAGAGTCAAGGTGTACTCCTCCCACCCATCCTGGTGTCATCTCCCGGCCCACCACCTGGCAGCCAACCTGTCTCCGGGGATCCCCCCAACCCTGCTCCTTACTGTGTCCAGGCAGAACACACATACACATACAGCAGAGGCGGACTGAGATGGTCAGGTCAGTAAATACTAACTTTCTAAAAGTAGTATTTACAAACCCAGGATATTAAAATAAACTTGACTACAAGAAGTATTTTATTATTCTGAGTTCAGGCATACTAAACTTGACACTCTACCATGCTCTCTGAGTCCACTGGGGTCACAGCGTTGGCGCGATCCCAGCAGCCCATTCTGGCCTATGGAGAGCAGGTAGCCTTCAATAGTGAAAAACGGAAAGGGCTGTAATTCACTACTAAGACATGCCACACACATCAGGGCATGTCCTACCTTATGCCTACAATGCACCCTGCTCTTGGGCCTACCAGAGGGGTGGCTAATATGTAGGTAAGGGAAGGTTTAGGGACTGGCAAGTGGGGGCACTTGCGCAGTCAGCGCGACGGTCCCGGACCGCGCACAGGGTCTGCGGTGGCAGATCCTAGACACATTTTGCAAGGCCGCTTCCGTGGGTGGCGCAACCAGCGCTGCAAGCCCACCAGCAGCATTGGCATCCACAAGCCCTGGCACCCCTGGTGCACTTTACTGGGGACTGACAGTGAATCCAATCAACCAATCATGGACATCAATTACAGGTACACTTTACGTAGGGAGCACTTGCACTGCGGCACGGATTAGCCGTGGTGCAGTGCCCTGAGCGGACAACACCAGCAAAACAATCGAGGCACACCATCAAAAAGTGGAAGGGAAACTCACGCCAAGGTGCCAGGTCTAACACGTGTCCCCTCCAGCTGAAATGTGGGGAGAACTACCCTTGCCCAGGGGGTTCCTCGTCACTAAGGCGGAAATACCTGGACAGACCGTCAGCGTTGGCGTGATCTGTACCAGGACGGTGTTCCACCGTAAAGTCCATACCCTGTAGGGAGATGGACCACCTCAACAGCTTCGGGTTTTCACCCCTCATTTGCATCAACCATCTGAGGGGCCTGTGGTCCGTCTGAACCCGGAAGTGAGACCCAAACAAGTAGGGTCTTAGCTTCTTCAGCGCCCAGACCACAGCAAATGCTTCTCGCTCAATTGCACTCCACCTACTTTCCCGTGGAAGTAACCTCCTACTGATGAAGGCTACGGGTTGGTCCCAGCCCTCCTCAGTCATCTGTGAAAGAACAGCCCCTACACCATGCTCTGAAGCGTCTGTCTGGACTAGGAATTCCTTGGAGAAGTCAGGGGCCAAGAGCACGGGCGCCGTGCACATGGCAGTCTTCAGGGTGTCGAAAGCTTTCTGACAGGTGTCAGTCCAAATCACGTTCCTGGGCTGCTTCTTAGAAGTCAGCTCTGTCAAGGGGGCAACGATCGTTCCATAGCCCTTGACAAACCTCCTGTAGTACCCAGTGAGCCCCAGGAAGGCCCTCACTGCGGTCTGCGTCTTGGGGGGTTCCCAAGCCAGGATGGTCTCAATTTTGGGTTGCAAGGGTGCCACCTTGCCACTCCCCACTTGGTGTCCCAAGTACACCACGGAACCCTGCCCGATCTGGCACTTGCTTGCCTTGATCGTGAGGCCTGCTCGGCGCAGAGCCATCAACACTTCCCAGAGGTGGCGCAGGTGTTCAGGCCAGGTGGCACTGAACACTGCGATGTCATCCAGGTAGGCGGCACTGAACGCATCCAGCCCAACCAGTACCTGGTTGACCAACCTCTGAAAGGTGGCAGGGGTATTCTTCATCCCAAATGGCATGACTCGGAACTGGAAGTGCCCATCTGGTGTAGAGAATGCTGACCTCTCTTTGGCCCCATCGGTCAAGGCGATCTGCCAGTACCCAGACGTTAAATCAAACGTACTGAGGAACCGGGCAGCCCCCAGCCGATCAATGAGCTCATCAGCTCTGGGGATGGGGTGCGCGTCAGTCTTCGTGACTGAATTGAGTCCTCTGTAGTCCACACAGAACCGGAGTTCAGGTGTGGCTCCCGGCGCAGCAGCTTTGGGGACCAAGACCACGGGGCTGGACCAAGGACTGCTGGAGGACTCAACCACCCCTAGCGCAAGCATTTTGGAGACCTCCTCCTTGATGCAAGCTCTGACCCTGTCAGTTACCCTGTAAGCCTTGTGCTTCACAGGTAAGCTGTCTCCTGTGTCCACATCATGGACGCACCAATCTGTGACACCAGGAACCAGGGAGAATCGGTCGGAAAACTGTCCCAGCAAGTGGCGGCAGTCTTCCTGTTGTTCGGGCGTCAGGGTGGGTGAGAGGTTAACTCCATCCACTGACCCATCTTTCTCAGAGGCCACTAAGAGGTCAGGAAGAGGCTCGGTCTCCTCTTCCATTCCATCATCAGTGGCCAGCAGCATGCCCACTTCGGTCCTCTCTAAGTGGGGCTTAAGGCGGTTAACATGTAGGACCCTCAAAGGGTTCCTGGGAGTCTGCATGTCCACCAAGTAGGTGATAGGACTTTTGCGCTCCACAACCTCAAATGGACCTGTCCACTTATCCTGAAGTGCACAAGGCTCCACTGGGGCCAAGACCCACACCTTTTGTCCAGGTTGAAGCTCTACCAGAGTGGCATTCCGGTCGTACCACCGCTTCATCTCCTCCTGGCTGGCTTCCAGATTTGCCTCAGCAAGTTGCCTGAAACGCCGAGTCTGGTTTCGGAAGGCCAGCATGTAACTATATACATTCTGGGGAGGTTTCCTGGGAGATTGCTCCCAGCCTTCCTTCACCAAACTCAGAGGTCCTCTTACCGGGTGACCATACAGAAGCTCAAAGGGGCTGAATCCTAGAGACTTCTGTGGCACCTCTCGGTAAGCGAAGAGCAGGCATGGCAAGAGGACGTCCCACTTACGCCTCATTGGACCGTCCAGGCCCATGATCATGCCTTTGAGGGTTCGGTTGAATCTCTCAACCAACCCATTTCCTTGGGGGTGGTAAGGAGTGGTGAACTTGTAAGTTACCCCACACTCCTTCCACAGGGATTTCATATATGTGGATATGAAATTGGTCCCCCTGTCGCTCACCACCTCTAGAGGGAATCCCACTCGGGAGAAAATTCCCATCAGTGCTCGTCCCACCACGGGGGCCGTCACTGTCCTCAGAGGGATGGCTTCAGGGTACCGGGTGGCATGGTCCACCAAGACCAGGATGAACCTGTTGCCCAGGGCTGTCTTGGGGTCCAGAGGCCCCACAATGTCAATACCCACTCGTTGGAATGGCGTACCGACCACAGGGAAAGGTTGCAGAGGAGCCTTGTGCTTCCCTCCGCTCTTACCACTTGCCTGGCAAGTCTGACAGGTTCTGCAGTAGGAATCTGAGTTCTTGTGCATTTGGGGCCAGTAAAAGTGGGTGACAAGCCTGTCATAGGTCTTGTCCATCCCCAAATGTCCTGCTAAAGGCACATCATGAGCCAGCCCCAGTAGGAAGGTTCTGAACTTCTGGGGTACCACCAGCACACGGGCTGACCCAGGTTCAGCAGCCTTAGGCTCGGAATACAGGAGGTCACTCTCCCAGTACACGTAGTGTGTTTTGGCCTGAACACCATTGGCCTGGTCTGCAGCCTGTTGCCGCATACCCACGAGAGAAGGGCATTCTTTCTGCTCCCTGCAGAATTCCTCCCTGGAGGGACCTCCTTCTTGCTGCCAATGGGTCAGCTCAGGCAGGTCTCCCAGTTCGGCAATCTGTTCCCCGGTAGGCTCCAGGGCATCCCCCTCCGGGTCTGCTTCCTCCTGGGCCGTGGGAACTTCGGGGGCCGGTTTCCCGCGCCTCCTGCGCCTTCTCCCTAAGGCCGGTTCCTGGACCTCTCCCTCAGGCTCCAGGACCCTCTCAACACCCCTACTGGCTGCCATGGACCGGGTGGTCACGCACGCCCAGTCGGGTAGACCCACCATCCTCAGATGCGTGGTCTTCTCCACCTTTTCCCAAGGGGAGCTCTCCAGGTCGTTTCCTAGCAGACAGTCTACAGGCATGTCAGTTCTCACAGCGACTTGTAGAGTACCAGAAACCTCCCCCCACTCAAAGGGAACTTGAGCCATTGGACAACGACTCTCTACGTTGTCAGCATTGACAACCCTACAGTAGGCATTGGGTACAATCTGCTCTTGAGACACCAGGTGTTGCCTCACCGAGGTCACGCTGGCTCCTGTATCTCGAAGAGCCTCAACCTTCTTTCCATTGATGGTTACTACTTGCCCATATTTCTTAGTGTTAGAGGGCAGGTAGGTTACAGGGACCATCTCACTGTCTCCTAGCGAGACTAGGGTCATCTGCCCGGGACCCCCACCCTCCTGGACTGCTACCTCCTCCCCAAAGTTAACACTAGCTACTTGCCGGGGTGGAGCACCAGTGGGTGCGGTCTTACCAAACAGGTGACACTTAGGATCAGAGGCAATGTGACCCGGGTCACCACACTTATAACAATTGAAGGGCCCCTTTGGAACAGGTCTACCTGTCGGGGCCCCGTTCTGCTGCGGGGGTGGGGGAGGCTGAGAACCCTTCTGCTGGTTCCCTTGGGAATTACTTTGGGGGCCTTTTTGGAACCCCTTCTGTTTACCCTTGTCCCCCCCACTCTTCTGCTGGGGACCCTGCCCACCTTTGGCGGAGTCTCCCACTTGACCCTTGTGGACCCTGGTGCTGAGCCAGCGGTCCGCCTCCTCAGCAAGCTTCCTCGGGTTGGACAGCTTGCTATCTATCAGGTGCTGGCGTAGCTCAGGAAAACATTGACTGGACAAGTGCTCCCATGCAATTAAATCAAGCAGCCCTTGATAATCATCCACTTTGCTACCCTTCACCCAACCATCCAGCGCTCTGCAGAAAAAGGTCACATACTCCACATACGTACTCTCAGGGATCTTCTTCGTCTCCCTGAACCACTGTCTATATAGCTCCGGAGTTAACCCATACCTGGTCATTAAAGCTTCCTTCATATGGGGGTATGAGGTTTGGAGATCTAAGGGTAAATCTAACAGTGTGTCACGCCCTTCAGCAAGGAACCTTCCCCACAACCCCGCTCCCCAGTCTTTCTCAGGGACCCGGTGTGAAGACATGGCCACCTCGTAGGCTCTAAACCACTGCCCTATGTCATCCTTTCTAAAATACTCCTTCACTACATCTTTGGGGATGAACACCTTGGACTCTACCTGCACTGGTGGAGTGCTGCCACCAGAAGGAGCGGTGTCCAAACTTTTCGCCTTCAGCTCCAACTCCTTCAATCTGATATCATGATCCATTTGGCGTTGTTGTGCCTCCAGGGCCAACTTCTGCTTTTCCATTTCCATTTGTCCTGCCAACTTTGCCATCTCCATTGCATGCGCCCTGTCTGCTGCCCTGTCTGCCAGCTCCTCTGGCGACCGGACTCTGCTGGGCTCCTCAAGGTTGTCGGGTGGAACGATGTCCCCCGCATTCCGTGGGTCTCTTGACTCTTTCCAGGCTCTCAACGCCTTGAGGTACTGGTTCTTCTTCCTGAATCCAGCATGGGGAACTCTGAATTTTACACTGTAGCCTTTCAATTGCTCCGTCGTGTAGCCTTCCAGTCTCTCCCAATCCACCTCATCTATTCCAGAAATCACAGAGAGTGCTCTTCCAGCGGAGAGTGAGCTAGGCATGGTTGCAGTAATGGCAGATGTCTCAACAAAGTTCCAAAAATGAAAACCTGTGGCTGCGTTATTTGGTCTGCTCTCACTATCTGGTGATTAATAATTCACTGTATGCAAATTACAAGTGCAAATCCGAAATCCCAACCGCTGCCACCAATGTTAGAGTCGGGGATCTCCGGTTGGCGCAAGGTTGCCCTTGTGTCAAGCGGGAACCCTCTCCTCCACGTCAGGGTGCAGGATAACCCCTTGCGAATGACCCTTGCTCACCCTCTAGGTGCGTGGCGTGAGCAGCCAAGGCGATTCCTCAGGCGTTGTTGGTTAAGCACTTACAATCGTACACACAGTAAATACATCAATCCCCCCAGAAACGGACACCAGACTTGGATATATATAAAAATACGCTTCTTTATGTAAAAATAGGTATATATATCTCAGCAGACTTATCACAAGACCAATAACGTTTTCGCTAGGCCACCAGGTTATACAGCAGGCAAATGTTCTTGGTTCGTAGTTTCAAATGGATACTTTGTAGTCTCTTGCAAATGTTACTCGTGGTTCCAGTACTCACAGAGATCGGCTCCTGCGAACGGGGAAATAAGGCGTTGCGGGCCCCGAGCCCGATACTGGAACTTCTTTCGTGATGGGAAGAGTCGGCACAGGTCGGTGCGACTCTCAGCTTGGAAAGTGTTCTTGGGTCCTCAATCAGCAGGTGTGGGCAAGTAGGCAGGCGCGGCCCGCGACCCTTTAGCACGGCGGTGCAGGAGGGTCTCCACAGCGGGGGCGGCGCGGCCTGAGATGTCCGGGGATAGCGAAGCGGGGTCACAGGGCACAGTCAGTGCAGCTGGATGACCCGGCGTAGATCACAGTGGTCGGACGGCTTCCGGCGGGAGGGGTGATAGCGCGTTCAGCGCGCTCCAATGGCAGGCGGTGACAGGGGTGCAGGCGGCCTAGCCCGGGGACAGAGAGCGGCTCCGGACGGAGCGGGGCTCTCACGGGGTTGCGGCAGGCGAGCTCCTGAGTGTCACGGCCCTAGGAGGGGCGATGAGGGGCGCAGTCTCTTTTCCAGCGGGATGCACACACGGCTCGAATTGGAGGACGAGCAAGAAGCACAGAGAACCCACTGTTCCTGGGGTTCAGTTCAGGGGGCAAGCTCAGATCAAGCCCTTGGAGAATGTTCAAGCACAAAGTAGCAAAGTCTTTTCAATAGTCTCTTCCTCTCCTTTCTCAGCAAGGCAGGCAGCAGGCCAGCTCCTCCAGCGTCTCCTTCTCCTTCTAGTCGGGCAGAGGTTCTTTGTGGTAAACAGGATTCTGATATCTTAGGAGCCAGGCTCCTACTTTTATACCATGATTCTTTTGTTCTTTAGCGCCAGGGGGCCTAGGCCTGGCTCAGTCCAGTTCTGGAGCACTTTGTTATGGTGACTGCTCTTTCCTTTCAGCAGCAGGGCAGAGACATCAGCCGCCCCACAGGGGGTGGCGCCGGCTTTGTGGTGGCAGAGCACGGGTCTATTCAAGAGTCAAGGTGTACTCCTCCCACCCATCCTGGTGTCATCTCCCGGCCCACCACCTGGCAGCCAACCTGTCTCCGGGGATCCCCCCAACCCTGCTCCTTACTGTTGCCAGGCAGAACACACATACACATACAGCAGAGGCGGACTGAGATGGTCAGGTCAGTAAATACTAACTTTCTAAAAGTAGTATTTACAAACCCAGGATATTAAAATAAACTTGACTACAAGAAGTATTTTATTATTCTGAGTTCAGGCATACTAAACTTGACACTCTACCATGCTCTCTGAGTCCACTGGGGTCACAGCGTTGGCGCGATCCCAGCAGCCCATTCTGGCCTATGGAGAGCAGGTAGCCTTCAATAGTGAAAAACGGAAAGGGCTGTAATTCACTACTAAGACATGCCACACACATCAGGGAATGTCCTACCTTATGCCTACAATGCACCCTGCCCTTGGGCCTACCAGAGGGGTGGCTAATATGTAGGTAAGGGAAGGTTTAGGGACTGGCAAGTGGGGGCACTTGCGCAGTCAGCGCGACGGTCCCGGACCGCGCACAGGGTCTGCGGTGGCAGATCCTAGACACATTTTGCAAGGCCGCTTCCGTGGGTGGCGCAACCAGCGCTGCAAGCCCACCAAAAGCATTGGCATCCACAAGCCCTGGCACCCCTGGTGCACTTTACTGGGGACTGACAGTGAATCCAATCAACCAATCATGGACATCAATTACAGGTACACTTTACGTAGGGAGCACTTGCACT
Source organism: Triturus cristatus (assembly GCF_964204655.1). NCBI lineage: Eukaryota > Metazoa > Chordata > Amphibia > Caudata > Salamandridae > Triturus > Triturus cristatus. Next base: position 417,889,847 of record NC_140593.1, read on the forward strand.
GCGGCACGGATTAGCCGTGGCGCAGTGCCCTGAGCGGACAACACCAGCAAAACAATCGAGGCACACCATCAAAAAGTGGAAGGGAAACTCACGCCAAGGTGCCAGGTCTAACAATATGCCACAGGATGCAATTGCCCAGTAGTTTTGTGCCGTTGGGACAAGACTCCTCCTATAGCTTGATCGGAAGCGTCTGCTTCCACATAGAATGGCTCGGCTGGATCCGCATGAAGCAAGGTTGGGGCTGAAGTGAAACTCTTCTTGAGGTACTCAAAAGCTTGTTCCGCCTCAACTGACCACTGGAACTTTACACCCTTTTTGAGCAATCGAGTAATCGGGACAATCTTTTGCGAAAATCCTTGAATAAACCGGCGATAGAAATTGGCAAACCCCAAAAAGCTCTGGATCTCTCTTACATTCTTAGGTGGAGGCCATTCTATTACAGCTTGAACCTTCTTAGCGTCCATTGTGATCCCACCAGGAGACACTAAGAATCCCAGAAACTCCACTGACTGTACACTGAAAGCACATTTTTCTAATTTGACATACAGTTGATGTTGACGTAGCCTCTCTAGTACAGCCTTAACATGACCAGAATGTTCTTGAGGATTCTTGGAGAAGATTAAAGTGTCATCCAAATAAATGACAGCAATCTTATCCAACAAATCTCCCATGATGTCGTTGATAAAATGTTGGAAGGCCGCTGGGGCATTGCAGAGGCCAAATGGCATAACCTGATATTCAAACAATCCATATTTGGTTCTGAAGGCAGTTTTCCATTCATGCCCCTCCTTCATACGAATCAGGTGATAGGCCCCTCTCAGATCTAGTTTGGTGAATATCTGAGCATCTTTAATCTGATCAAGAAGAACAGAGATCAATGGTAGTGGATAACGGTTCTTAATAGTTGCTCGATTAATTGCACGATAGTCTATGCACGTTCTTAAGGAACCTTCTTTCTTCGGAATGAAGAACAGCGGAGAAGAGACCGGCGACTGAGACGGTCTAATGAAGCCGTTGGCAAGGTATCTATCGAGATATTCCTTAAGGTAGCCGTTCTCTGCTTCGGTCAAAGCATAAATCCTACTGCAAGGCAGAGCAACTCCTGGTTCCAAGTCAATGGCACAGTCATAAGAGCGATGTGGTGGCAACTTCTCAGCCTCTTGTTCACTGAATACCTCCTTGTATTCTTCATATTCCTTTGGAATCTCCAAGGTATCGATAACTCCAATGGATCCTCCCCCATAGGACAACAGAGTTGCTAGCGAGGGCTCCAAAATCTCTTCAGCTTGAGGGAAACAATGTTCTGAGCAAAAGGATGAATCCATGTTGACTGTCCGATGCTCCCAATCAATATTAGGGTTATGCAAGGAGAGCCACGGAATACCTAGGATAATTTGAAATTGCGGGGCATCAATTAAATTGAATTGGATATTCTCTCAGTGGCCGTTGGACTGAATGAGTTCCACCAATTCTGTATGATGTGTAATAGGGCCCGAAGAGAGGTTGGTTCCGTCAACTGCTCTAACTGATTCCTTACGATCCTTAAGCACCGCTTGGATTCCCATCTTTCTGGCATATTTAATATCGCAAAAGTTGCCAGTGGCCCCAGAATCAATCATGATGACCACTCCTGTGATTTCTTTCTTGCTGAATCGTACAGTCATTTGCAAAGTTAAATGTGGACTTAGAGTTTGAAGGGTATTCATAATTTGATGGCTCACAGGAGTCTGATTCCCTTGTTGCACCACCTGAGCGACTCCGCCTACAGATGGTTTTGGGAGTTTCCCGAAGCTACGGTCTTAGGTCTCTTAGGACACTCCTTCACAAAATGTCCAGCACTCCCACAATACATACAGAGCTTCTTTTGTCTTCTTTGTTCTTTCTCTTCTCGGGTTAAGGGACCGCGAACAGATCCTATCTGCATGGGAGAGAAAAGGAACAGTTAAACTCCCTTCCTAACCTAATTCTCTAATTCTTCTATGGGCCTCTCTTCCTACCTTTCTCGCTAATACTGCGGCTACCCAATGGAGGAGTCTGATTTACCACATACAGCAGTTTGAGTAGTCTTCTTGATGAAACGATAGTCAGTACTCATTGCATTTCAAATCTCTGGGAGGGAAGGCGAAGCCTTGGAATGAAAGCTGATTTTTTTCCTTATGCTCAGCTCCTAGGACTGAACGCGCAAAAAGGAAGCCAGGGTTAAGGGACCGCGAACAGATCCTATCTGCATGGGTTCACCTTCCATGGGAGTTCCTGAACTCTTACTCTGATCAGCTCGTGCTCTATCGAATGGTGGAATATTCCATCGAATATCTCGTGACCTCTTTTCTCCTTTTCTCTCTGAACTTCGGAAATCAATCTCCAACACCAGGTCCACCAATTCCGAAAACTCTGTAGGCCGATTCGGAATCTGTGCCAATGTATCTTTGATGTCATCACGTAATCCCCGATAGAATAGGGCAGATCTTTTTTCCTCTGACCAGTTTGTTCCTACTAAAAGTTTATTAAAATGAGTCAAATACGTTATAAGGTCTTTGGATCCCTGACGCAACTCTAACAATTCATTGTCTGTAGCTTGGGAGATTCTGCGTCTATCAAAGATCCTCAAAAATTCAGCCTTAAAACGTTCAAAGTCAAAGAAAAAAGGATCATCCCGTGAAACTAAAGGCATGGCCCAGTTTGCAGCATCCCCACTCAGGTAGGATAATATAAAGGCTACTCGTGACTGAGCATCTGGAAAGAGAGTAGAACAACACATAAAATGTAAGGAGCACTGCGTGAGAAAAAGCTGGGCCTTTTGTGGATCTCCACTAAATCTTTCTGGGGGGGCCAAAGGAATGAGTGGAGAAACTGAATGCACTACCTGTGCTACTGTGCGTTGGTCTTGGTCAGCTGAAATGTTACTAGACAAGGACTGGGACATGGAAGCTCCTGTCGTGATTTCACTAACCCTCTTAGAGAGTAACATTGTCTCTTGACGGGAAGCTAATATATCCTGCCTTAAATTTTTGTTGTCTTCACTAAGTGTTCCCATTTCTCGCTGAATTCCCTCTAACATTTCTCCTAAAGCCTTTAAACTAAATCCCTCAGCCATTCTGCCTGGGTGAAGGAAATTCGTGGGCACTTCAATCTGTCAGAAGGTGCGCTGGAATCTCCACGGAGGCAGAATGTTGCTTTTTCCCAATGCCCGCCTCTCGGAGCTCACTGCGTTAAGCAGCTTCTCCAGGCCGGGGGAAAGGGGAAGTGGACAGAGAAGAGACACTCGTGCTGGACCTGAACTCCTTCGTCGTCTTTCTTAGATGATACGGGAGCACCTAATGCACAGAGGGAGACAACACTTCAATACTACACTTGTACCTACTTCTGACTTCTTTCTCCTCATCGATCTCTCTCTCTCTCTCTCTCTTTTGTATCCTACCAGGTTCTGCGTGAGTATTGCTTCTCTTCTTTCTTTTTCTGTATATTCAGAAGATTGCAGCTGGGATTGAGGGACAGCTACTTCCTAGTGCACATGGAAGAGAAAAGGAACAGTTAAACTCCCTTCCTAACCTAATTCTCTAATTCTTCTATGGGCCTCTCTTCCTACCTTTCTCGCTAATACTGCGGCTACCCAATGGAGGAGTCTGATTTACCACATACAGCAGTTTGAGTAGTCTTCTTGATGAAACGATAGTCAGTACTCATTGCATTTCAAATCTCTGGGAGGGAAGGCGAAGCCTTGGAATGAAAGCTGATTTTTTTCCTTATGCTCAGCTCCTAGGACTGAACGCGCAAAAAGGAAGCCAGGTAGGAGAAAAGGGTGGAGGTAAGAAAAGGGAAGCACGCATGAAAGGCGGGGGGGGAAAAGAGGAGACTGAGCATTTATTATCACAGAGTTGTAACTTGCTGTGTTCACGACGCAGTCTTTACCAAGTCTAACTCTTACTTGTCTCTGGTCACAATGGTATTCCACTGGCTCACCTCGTATTTGACGGTAGCCTACCGGAGCCGTGAAACAGTAGGAAGCTTCTCAGGAATTCGACGAGCAGAGGGAAGCTTTGAACTTCTCAGCGGAAGGGGCTGCACAGATGACCAACTGCCCAAAATGAGGAGCTGTGATGAGGACGAACTAGTCTGAATGCTACTCTACTCTTCTGAAGAGAATGTGCATTAACTAAGAGGGACGCTACCAGTTTTGACAAAAAACTGTAGCGCGACACGAAAAATACTTCTACTCCTGTCAAGACTCAAATTGAAGTGCGCAATGGAATGCGCGCGCGCCGAGGATGAAATCTCGGATCACGCGATATCCATGCCTTAGCACAAGTACATCAGAAGAATTAGCAATTAGGGCGGCCATCTTAAAGGGGTCAATTCCGCCTAGACGTTTACCCAACAATTGCAACTAGAGGGCTTCACAATAACCCTACGATTGCAATTCTGATTCTCCATTACAGAAATGACGTTCACTAGGTTCCTGACACAGGGAAACGTCATCTGCATGTGCGCGCAGCTCAGAGGAAATGAATCATCACGCAGGCTGCAAACACTCCTGCGGATGCTGGGAATTGTAGTTGTCATCTATCCCCGATATTATTAATGGTTGTCCGAGACCCATTCTGTCTACTTTAAAAACAGTGGTGAGTTCCTCCTTATATTTAATCCAAAAATGGAACCTGTATGACTCTATAGACATACCTGTTGGATGTTTATTGATTGTGAAACATATTGCTTGACAACAGCAGTAGCGGCTCTCAGATCGAAATTAGACACTCGTGCATAGGGCACCATGCTGATGTTTGTACTGCTATTTTTACAAGCTATTGGGCTAATGTCATAGGGGTTTCTTGCATATAATCAGTATGATGTTATACGATCTAGAGGTATTTCCTGTAATATGCAATTGGTTTATATGTCTAAAAAAACAAATATTACTCAGGATATTCCACTTAATAATGGTACTGGACCCAATATCGTTGAGATACCAGTGTCCCAGTGTCATAGTATCGTGCTCCCTCAGATGTGTTCCTCATAGTATCGTGCTCCCTCAGATGTGTTCCTCATTGTCATTGAGGGAGAAATCATGGATTCATACAACAAACATACCAAAAATACATGGTAGGTCATTGATCGAACACATCACTGTGTAAAGGGTATACTATGCCAAATCAATCTCTATAGTGCCACCCACTTTTTTAAAGAAAGCCCGTAGCTTAAGGTTCCTGATGAATTCTTGCATTTCCGCATGGATCTTGAATTTATCCAGTCTGTTAGTCGTTACAAAACCCAAGCCTTTTTCCAAGACTCTTCGTTGAGTTTCCGTGAGTTCATGTGCTGTGATATTCCCCACTAATTGCCCCTCGTGCTGGTGGACGCCTGGTTGTTGAGTGAGCCCGTCATGCTCCTCGTCGAGACGCCGGGGTCCTCTGTTTCTTCCATTGTCCAGTGCACATTGTTGCCTCTCCTATTCCTGGGCGTGATCCTAAAAAAGGTGGTGGCCCGTAGTAATTGTAATCATCATCAGGTGCCCATTGTGGGTATGCACCCCCCCATTGGTGAAGGTCCGTACGGGTTTTGTTGGAAAACAGGAGGACCTTGGTAGTTGCCCCATCCTCTCTGTCTTGGATTGTACGGTCTTTGGTGTTGCTGACCGCCTCTCTGGTTCCTAAAGGAGCTTCTCTTACTGGAATTTGAACCATTGGAACTAGTATCTGAGGTATCACTGTCCTGGTCACTGTTGAAATCCTTTTGTACATAGTCATCCCTTGTGTATGGGTAAGCTCTCTCATGGGAAAAGCATTCTTTATCCTTTTTAAGTTTGTTGAATTTACTTTGAGGGTAACCTCAAACTCCGTCATTTGTTGATCGAGTTCCTCAAAGCATTTTTTCAACACAGCATGGGATTGATAGGTCTTCAGTTGTATCTCTAATTTTAGGATGTCTATATTTAGTTCCTGCGCTAATCTGGTTGCAGTCTTTATAATCAGAACTAACCAATCCCTGGTACAATGCCACTAGATGAGTGACCAGTCCTTTTTGACTACTTTATCATTCTGAAAAATGAAAGGTTCATTGCGGACAATCAGACCCTGAGGTGCCGCATTGGACCTCAGGTACTCTGTTATGTTATGAAAAGGCCATGCAGTGCTGTTTTAATCTGTGTTTTTTTAGGTTGGTTATTTCATCCCAATCGGCAGTGCTTGGGCCCGGGTCAGTGTTGCTTAGTCCTTCAAAAGGATTGATTGCAGCTAGGATCCTGTCAATTTCATCCTCCCCATATGTTAGACCAGTCCCGTCGGCCATGGTCAGTACAGCGTCTGATGTCACGGAAAGAAAGTGTGGGGTGTGTGTGTGTGTTTGATGTGTTCAAGTGTGTGTACAAGAAAACAAAACAAAGGGCTTTCTAAAAAGGCTTCTGAAAGAGAGGTACACTGTTCGCTCTTGGTTGTCAGCCTTATGACTAGAGTTTTAAGGCCAGAAATTCCGGCAATCTCCCACAGCTGTGCCCTGTCTGAATACCATAAATACCAAAGGAGGGAGTGGAGAGAGAGTGTGTCCGGGCAGACACAGGGAGTGGATTCGATCTCCCCTAACTATAACTAATAAACAAATGGAATCCACCCACAAGAAATAGGCGAAACAAGACATATTGTCTTGGGCTGGATGTGTGTCCTACATTGGTGGGAAGCACATTGTCTTCCTTAAATACCCCTCACACACCAAAAGGGCCGTTCAATCAATCAATCAATCATGGTATTTATAAAGCGCGCTACTTACCCGTGAGGGTCTCAAGGCACTGGGGGGGGGGGAGTGCTGCTACTGCTCGAAAAGCCAGGTCTTGAGGAGTATTCTGAAGGTGAGTAGGTCTTGGGTCTGCCGTAGGTAGGTGAGGAGGGTGTTCCAGGTCTTGGCGGCGAGGTGGTAGAACGATCTGCCGCAGGAGGTCACTCTTCGTATGCGGGGGACTGTGGCGAGGGCGAGGTCGGCGGAGTGTAGCTGGCGGGTGGGGGTGTAGAAGCTGAGTCGACTCTTGAGGTACGCTGGTACGGTGTTGTGGAGTGCCTTGTGTGCGTTGGTAAGGAGCTTGAAGGTTATCCTCTTGTTGACAGGGAGCCAGTGCAGGTCTCTCAGGTGGGATGTGATGAAGCTGCGGCGAGGGATGTCGAGGATCAGGCGTGCAGAGGCATTCTGGATGCGTTGAAGTCGTTTCAGGAGTTTGGCCGAGGCTCCTGCGTAGAGGGCGTTTCCGTAGTCCAGCCTACTGCTGACGAGGTCCTGGGTGACCGTTCTTCTCCTTTCGGTGGGGATCCACCTGTAGATCTTGCGGAGCATGCGGAGGGTGTTGAAGCAGGAGGACGAGACGGCGTTGACCTGCTTAGTCATGGAGAGAGTGGAGTTGAGGATGAAACCTAGGTTGCGTGCGTGGTCGGGGCGTGTTGGTGGTGTTCCCAGTGCGGTCGGCCACCAGGAGTCATCCCAGGCCGAGGGGGTGGAGCCGAGGATGAGGACTTCTGTCTTGTCCGAGTTCAGTTTCAGTCGGCTGTTCTTCATCTACTTGGCGACGTCTTTCATTCCTTCGTGAAGGTTGGTTTTGGCGGTGCGGGGGTCCCTGGTGAGGGAGAGGATCAGCTGGGTGTCATTGGCATAGGAAATGATGTTGAGGTCGTGCAGTCGGGCGACGTGGGCAAGCGGTGTCATGTAGATGTTAAACGAAAAATAGAAACAGGAGTGAACCCATTAACCCAGCTGAGACCGGGTAGGTATAGTAATAGAAAAACAATGTCTCAACTGGAAAATCAAGAAAAGGAACCACTATGTATGAGAATTAATCATAAAGCACAAGAAGGGACAAGGGAGACCAAAGGGAAGGATGAAAGGTTGTTATTTGTAGATAGAAGCACAAAAAATACAACTAATTTACAGTAACCATAACAACCATATGTGCACTGAGGGTGTAGTGGTGAGTGAACGGCGCAGTGACATAAGTGTTTAGGCAACAACGTGGAACGGCGAAGGACAGATAAAACATGAGGATCAAACAAAAGTATTTACAAAAGAATTTACAATTACAAACATGATTACTCAATTTATGAATGACCCTTTTCAAAGCCGCAATTGGCGTTGTGGAGTCGACGACGTTTCAACCTCTTTACATTGAGGTCATCATCAGGACTATGGTTCTATGAGAACAGAGGGAAAGGAAAGAAAAAGTTGGTTATGGGACCCAAGGAAACCAATTGAAACCCATAGAGAGGTAAGTAAAGGAGGTAAGTAAAAGAATACCTGAACTGGAGGGACGGTGAGGGTCCGAAGGAACGAAACCCCACGGAGCGCGGTAGCGTCAGAATACCAAGGGATGTTGACAGCGATATGGATCTGGCCAGGGGAGGGAGGGCACGAGTTACAAGGTGCATGGACCCAATAGGAACCAAATCCAACAAGAGGAAAAGGCGTCCTTACCAATTGTGAAGAAAGTAACTGAGAGGTAGAGTGTGCATCGAAAGCACTTTACAGTTGCAAAGGACGGGATGAATCGTCACTTAGGTTATTCCTCATTCTGAAATTGGGAGCGGGGTGGGGGCAAGGGTTTAAACGCAGTTAACTTAAAGGGTTGCCGGTCGTGGCACTGGGAGCAGAGAGTGGCACTTACCCTAGGAGTGCGTTCAAGCAGGGATAAGTCGGTCAGTTTAGTAGAACCGGGATAAGTCCAGGATGAGCAAAATTACGGGACGAATGAAGCGTCTAAGGAGAGATTCACGGCAAACCAGGAAGTAATGCCGGCAGAGTCACGTGACTTGGTAAGGGTGGGTCCCACCAATGAAACGGAAAGACTAGAACGGGGAGGAGGTGCTTGTACCCCCGGGGGAAGAGGAAATAGTGGCACAATTGGAGGAATGCCAAAGGTACCGAGATCGGAGAAGAAGGATTGGAGGTATAGGACAGTTGAGAGATATAATAACATGATATTAATAGTCATGAAACAAAACATAAACGAAGCATGAATAACATTTGAATTTAACAACGTTTAAAATGAAATCCGTCAATCTGTGAAAGGACATGAATTCGCGATTAAGTAGAGGACAGAAAAGGAAGTAAAGAAAGCTTCAGCATTGCAAGACAAATCATCGGAAATGTATTGGTATTCACTAAACGGTGTGGGGTACATAGGGTTACACAGAAAGCAATTGTACTACTGAATGAACATTGCGGGTCAATACCAAAGAAAAACACCATAACATGAAAAAATTAGTAACAAGGCAAGTCTAAAAGAATTAGGCATTCATTTAAGGAAATCATAAATTATAAGCAACTAACTACGAGGTAGGAATTTTTGAGGAAATAAATTATTGACAGTGTGTAAGACCTGGGGTCTCCAGGCCCTAAGGGGGTAACGTGACACGAGCGGCTGGGCACCCAAAGGCTTGTGTGTAAAGCGACCATACAACACACGCATCCTCTGAAGCAAGGAACGCACACAATAAGGGACGCCACACTGTAGAGATTTATGCAAATAACTCAAGTATATCCAAGCAGTTCGAGATAAATGCAGTTCATGAGATACCAATGCAACTCATAAGATATAAATGCACTTCATGAGATATAAATGCAGTTAATGAGATATAAATGCAGTTAATGAGATGACAATGGCAAGCTTCACTTATATTAGCATTGGGTTCGCCAGCACCATATTCACCAGCATGATATTCACCAGTAGGATATTCACCAGTATGATATTCACCAGTAGGATGCCTGAAGGCTCTAGGCCACCCTCGTGTTTCTCACCCCCCGTGGTAGGGTTTGGGGAGCGCAGCGCCACTCCTGGGGGCGTGCAGGGACCCAGGGCAGACCTCGCGGGCCTACCGCTACCTTGGTTACCTGTAGCGCCTCAGTGGCGATCACCGCGCTCTACGCGCTAAGCGGGCCTTGTACACCTCGGGACAAATCTGACGAAAATAGTACTACCACAATCGGTTAGGCATGTAGTTTCAAGGTTCAGTCTGGACACGCAGTCTCAGCATTCAGTCCCTGCAATCAGTTGCTCTTGAAAGTCTTGATGGCGCAGATGTATCTGGCGCCCTTAAGGGGTTCGGTTACAGGGGGGTAGGGAGTGAGTTGGAGACTAGGTCCTTCCTAGTCAGGCTGGGCAGAGGTTCCCTGGGTCCTCCTACTGCTGGGCAAGATCAGTGGGCTTTACAGGATCCCTCACTCACTTAAGAGGCAGCACCTAAATCCTGTCACTCTCAGAGGCATAAGTCCCTGGCTAGGCCCTACCGCCTACACTCCTGCGTGGATTCTCCAGCTCTGCTTTACCCCACTGGCCAACTAACTAGAAAAGGTTCCCTCCCTCACTTAAGTAGCCCTAGGTCAGGTGACCTCTAGCCAAGGCGGCAAAAGTAAAACCACACCTCCCTTCTAGAAGGTTCCAGCACATTCCAGGAGCTTCCCCATTCTACCTATGGGACAAAAAAGGCGTGCTGTTGTCGCAACATTGTTGTGGGGTTCTAGCCAGCTCCTGGCAGCTAGGGTGCTACTAATAAAGACCACTCTGCAGTAGCAGGGGTCTGTGGCAGCCATCTTGGGAGAAATAAAAAACGAAAAAATTCAGGGAAAGAGGGCCAAGTCCAACACACTGCAAAAGCACAGTGTCCATTGCTGATAGAGGAAGAGCAATGTAAGGTGGTTCATGAATGGCAACAATTGTAATGTCGGGTGGTAAGACATACAATGGAGTAGCAGAATAAGGCACATAGGTAATCGCATGTAAGGCGATTAGTGGGAGGTTGAACAGTGCTAATCAATCCAGGGGAGGAATACTAAAACTATAGGTGTGAGGCCACCATAGACGAAAGTTAGGCACTGGTAATAACTGTATTCCAGTCATCAAGAGAATTCAGGCCATGTGACACAGAATTGCAGCGTGTGATCCATCTACACTCGCATCTATTCAGTAAAAGTTGAAGGTTGCCACCACGAATGGGTAGTTGTGGACGGTCTATGACCTGCCATGTCATGTCTGTTTCAGAGTGGTTGTGTTCTTTGTAGTGTATTACCAATGGTGCGGTAGTGACGTTGCATCTAATGCAGCTTTTGTGTTGTGATATGCGTTGTTTGACCATCTGTGTGGTTTGGCCTATGTAAAGTAGATTGCACGGGCACCGGATTGCATAAATAACATTAGTGGTACGACAATTGGAAAATTGTTTGAGTTGGTACGTGTGTGAAGTCGTTGCAAAGACTTTGGTGTTGATAGTGAGGTCACAGCATTGCAATTTTGGCACACCTTTTTTCCGCGCACCATCCATTGTGCGTTTTACTGTGGCAAACATAACGCACAGGGCGTAATCTGCCTGCCGTCTTTTGCCATGATTAGATCAGCGCAAACGCAGTCAATCAGTCAGTGAGCGGTCTAGTCTTACCGCTACGTGCCATCTTTCTCTTCCGCTTTGATTTCACCTGAACCGCTTCAGGTCTCCTCTATTCAGGGCTGCATTTGGCAGACGTCCCGTTGCACACGTATACATTACGAGTGGTGGGAAATCTTTTGGCAATTAAGAAGAGCATAAATATCGAGGACTTCCAGCTTCTAACTAAACCACGGAGCTGCGGAGGGGACGAACGAGTGAGGTAACTTCCCCACATATGTAAGTACGGCACAGCCACTCCTGCAAGACGACCACTGCTCATGCCAAGTAAGTGCCTAGCACATCGCTAATGCAACCATTCTCCTTACAGAGTGCAATTAGCACGGGGTCCCCTGCGTTCTGAAGGCTCATGAGGCTTCGGACTTCTGGATAGCAAGTATGGAATCCGTCTCACGTGTAGAATTACTACAACAACCAATAAGAATAGTCCTATATAGAGTGTGTGCTTTATGTTACATGTTGTGTATGTCTAGTCTTTGTCCCATTTTTTACAGGACACTGCACCAGCACTAAATTTCTCAGGGTTTTTTATAGACACTGTATATGTCACCTTTACAGGTCACGATCTTCACATCTGGAGTGATTCTACCCAGCTAATGTTCTTTTTATACTTTTGTGTTTCTTTTCAGATTGACATTAATGCATTACCTTGTCGCAATATAAATTGACCATAATAGGCATATTTAGCAACATTGATACATTTATTCAACACATAGTATTCCCTATGTATTGATGGTATTATATTGTCTTATGTGAGTAGGGTAGGGATCTGTGTACCCAACACAGACACACGCAGGAGGATTTGTACATTAATACATCAAACCTCCACCTCACCGTTTTTAATAATACCAGCAGGGAGGTTTATTAAAAATCCTTTTAGTACTCACTTGCCAGGTATATTTTAACACTCACTCACCATCCACTTCTGACCCTACCACTCACACCCTCACACACTACACATAATGGTTACATCAAGTGCTCCCCCGTACCCGCTGGTTAGAAGCACGCCACGCTCCGTAGAGGGGCACGAAGATCCCTATGATGAAGCATGACACCAAGGGCCCTCTTGGTGTGTGAGTGGTATTTAAAGAACAGAATGTGCTTCCCACCAATGTAGGAAACACACCCAACCCAAGACCATATATCTTGTTTCCCCTATTTCTTGTGGGTGGATTCCATTTGTTTATTAGTTATAGTTAGGGGAGATCGAATCCACTCCCTGTGTCCGCCCGGACACACGCTCTCTCCACTCCCTCCTTTGGTATTTATGACACATAATTTGATTAGCACAGACCTAGGGTGTGCAGCAACTGGGTACCAAAAAGAATGGAAAAGAAAGTCAACTACAGCAACAAGATAGTACTGAGAAATGTTACACTGAAATCTTTTTTGCAAAAGCATGAGAATCGAGCTGTCCAGGGTAGGTGTGTTACGCATGGAATTTCCAGCAGGTGAGGGAGCATATCAAACAAGAGCACATTATACATATCCCACATACACCTCTTGATGTGGTGTATTATGCATGTTCATGTGAGTCATTGTCTCTGAGTCATGGGTCAATAAGAGGTTTTTTGACAGTGTCGGTGCTAGTTACTGTCTTTAATCAATGGTTTTTCAGTACTTTAGATAGTACTGCCTTCCATTTAGGTACCGAAGTGCTTCTTTATGTAAATGTAAATAGTTCAATTTAGATTTATTTTACATTGAGTTTCCTTACCTGTAAATACCTAAAATCAGATCCCAACATCAGCCACCCTAACATCCATGAAACGATTATCATAACACTTCAATGTAGTTTCCCAGAATTTACCGAAGTGTAGATCGGAATCTAATCAAGACTGGCACAGAACAAGCATTCACAATGTAAGTCAAAGAGATGCGGCAGACCTTCCATGTCATGAGGTTCTGCCAGCCAATCAGAGGGTAAAATAAACATACTGCAGGTAAATCTTTATCAGGTACACATAATTTGATTGGCATAGACTACGGTGTGCAGCAAATGGCTAACAAAAAAAATGGAAAATAAAGTCACCTTCAGGAGCAAGATAGTACAGAGGAATGTTACAGTGAAATCTTTTTCGGAAAAGCTTGAGAATCGAGCTGTCCAGTGGTAGGTGTGTTACTCATTGAATTTCCAGCAGGTGAGGGTACATATGAAACAAGAGCACATCATGAATATTCCACATACACTTTTTGATGTGGTGTATTATGGGGATGTTCATGCAGACATGATAACCTTAAGTAAATATGACTTACAGAAAGATATAGATTAATTAACAGTACCTTTTGCACATTTACTAGTTGGTGCTTTAGTGGGGCTTCCATTACCTGCACCACATTGGCATGGCATGGTGCCTGAGGTGGCCTAGAGTACTTTCAGAATGATAATCTTTGTCTTTTACTTTTGATTTTAATCTGTGAAATAAAACAAAGTTCATTTATAGAGAACATGAAGGGACATATTATGTAAAATTTCTTTAGAAAGTCTGTTGATTTTTCAAAGTAGCAGTATATCTTGAATATACCATTTCAATGAGCAAAAAATGTTTTACAACTCTGCTAATTTGAATGAGGAGGATTAAGGGAAGATGATGGAAATGTAGGGCGTGTACGATGAGGACGCAATCTGCCTATTTTTATCTAATCAAAATTAGCAGACTTTTCTTGTGATTATCGTAGGAATCTAAATGATATTGTGCTGGATTTTCCCAGTGGGAAAACACATTCATTCAAAGCAATAGAGAATTGATACAGAACTAGTGCTTCTCATGTGTACATTAGATTGCCAAAAAAGTCTACAAAACATATTAGGGCTGTTATTTAGAAAGCAACCCAAATCTATTTTGGAAGTAATGACTTAATAGTTAGCAAGCAGTTGTAATTGGCAGTGTCTACTACAGAAGCCCAATTTTTTGTTTCGCTTCTCAAAAATAATTCTCAATATTTTAGAGTAAGTGATAATAACATTACAGACATTACAAAAATAATTTTTTTAACATATCTCCATCCAAGCAGCATACTGTACACCTTCCACTGCCTTGTCTGCCCATGAAGTTGTCTGTACACAATGGGAGCCGCCATTAAATTCACATCGCTTCATACGCATAACGATTTTTTCTATTGTGAGTCATTGTCTCTGAATAATGGGGCAATGAGAGGTTATTCAACAATGTCCGTGATAGTTACTGTCTTTGATTACTGATTTGTCAGTACTTCAGAAAGCACTGCCTTTCAATTAGGTACCTAAGTGCTTCTTTATGTGCTTATACGTCTTGAAATATAACTAGGTTCAGCAGTGAGGGCTTTTTCCAGAAGGCAAAAGATGTTTTTTAAGTCAGATAGAGTATGATAACGTAACCACATGTAATAAATATAATGCTCAGGCACAGCTATTACCATTAAAATTTGCTCTGTATATACAATTGGTTTACATAGATATTTTAGTTGCTACAATAAAGAAAACCAGAAGTTGACAGCAACTTCTAGAGTCAGGTAATATAACTCGAAAAACATTTCTAGTGATTAACCAAGAGAACTAGACATTACAGCAATTGACTTCAATCAGGTAAAGTTTTATACAGTTTATTATTCTGACTCCAAGCATTATGCCTGACAAACCAGTCATTGTTGAGGCAACTGGTCACAAGAGTATAACTGTGGTGTTATGGATGTTGTATCCTTTGTTCTAGTTTTCTTGGAGCTCATGGTTATTTGGGTTTACTCACTTGTGCAGTAATGGTCCCCAAAGCCCAATAGATCACCACTCAAAAAGCAAGCTATATCGCAACACATAACATTAGTAGTGCTGCTGGTTTGCAGAGAGTAAACTTGACAGCATCAGTAATAATAATAATAATAATATTTATTTGGCAATAATCACAGCCATAAAAGATAAAAAGACAGGAAATATGATACAACAACAATTCATTTAAAAGTTCCGTTAAATGTATTGCAAAATCACAAAGAGCCTAGCAGCCATCAGTCACATCTGGAGTTTTGGATCGTAATGCTGCTCGCAAGAAGTTCATTACTCCAAAAAACGTGGGATCTTTGGGCAGAAGCTGCAAATACAATAAAGCAACATCGACATGTCTAAATCTCAAGTCTTTTAAATGCGGATTAAGAAACAGTCTTCTGGAACGAGTAAAATATTTGCATAAAAGAACAAAATTTAGGGTATCCTGTGGAGACCTTTCGTCACAGCCATAGGATCCTTTATCCTCTACATGTAAAACAAAGCCAGCAGGAGATGCCAAAAGATGTTGAAGCTGATTAAATCTAAATCGAGTTATTAAAAATCTGTCAGAGGCACTGGCTAAAATAGAGAGATATTTCTCCACACCCTGGACTGATTTAACTAAAACATGCTCTCTCACCACAGGTGCACTAAGCTCGTCGTCCTCATGGAAGGACGTGGCGTATTTATAAAACAACTCTTTTACTAGTTTCAGATCCCAGGACTTCACTGTATCATATTTCAGGAAAATGTCTGCTCTTCCTAGGGCCATGATGGTCTCTTTGAAATGCTGTAACCGGGGGATATTGAATGCATGGTCTAGTGAGATTCAGTCCAGGATAACTGAACGATTAAAAGCTGTCTCATCGCTAGACAGATCTTCACCCAGCACAACATAGGCTTAACTACCACCAGGTCAGCTATATACTTAAGTCCTAATTCTTGCTGTACGGAGAAAGAGGGGCTGCCCTGGTGGACTTTCAAAATGTGTCCCAAATATTTACTTTGTTGACTTAGTTTTTTGACCACCGTATAGCCCTAGACCTCGCTGCCATACAGGACTTTGGAAATGCAGATAGTCTGGTATAGCTTTAGCATCACCCCGTGCGACAAGGTGCTTAATTTATCGGCATAGTTGGCAATAACTCCCATTTATTTATTCATGTCCACTAGCTTCCCCTCCTGCAAGTGTTTCCAATTTATTTTTGCATCAAAAATAATTCCCAGGTATGAAAAAGCTGGGCCCTTGGCTAAACTATGGGTTCCTGCCTTGAAAGTCTTTGATCTAATCACCCGAGTGCCTACTTCCATAACACACAATTTTGTAAAGTTGGGCGACAAGTCCAACCCATTCATGAAAGAAACAAGCCCATTTGTGTGTGCGCCATCAATAATGCGTCATCCGTGTATAACAAAACTGGTACTGATTTCCTGCCTATCCTGGTGTTGTCATTCTATAATGATATCAGGGCAGATTCTAGACCATTAATATATATCATAAATAAAAACAAATGTCTAAAAAACACCCTTTGCGAACCCCCCTGCTGCAATTAAAATAATCAGTAAGACACCCTTCATGAGAATATTTAACTGCAGCAATGGTGTGGGCATGGTGTGTCAATAATACATTTATAATCGGCAACTCAACCACAAGTGAACTGAGTAAAATCCGCAATTTCTTGCGGTTCATCCAGTCGAATGCTGAGGTGAGATTCATGAAGCCCAAAAAGAGAGCTCTGGGTTGGGCAATCATATATTTGGAAATAAGAAGATAAAGATTTAGATTTTCTGTGGTTGATTTTCCTGTGTGAAATCCTTATTGCACTTCTGAGATAATTTAATTTGTGTCAGCCCAGGCAGAGAGCCTATTTAATAAAACCCGACCCAAGACCTTACTGTGGAGTCAATAAGGGATATAGGACCGTAACAGTAAGAGTTGTCCCTTTCCCTCTTTCTTAAAAATTGGGTCGGTGGTAGCGGTAGGCCATGAGGGTCGCATCCCATTCATTTAAGCAGCATTTAGCACCCTGGTCAAAACCGGAGCCCATCCATCAATGTTGTCCTGAAAAAAGTCCGGAGGAATCCCATCGGGTCCTGGGGCCTTGTTCCGGGACAATCCCTCAATGCCCAACTTTACTTCATCCAGAAGAAAGGTGACGGGAGCATCACTAGGGCAGCGTCCTAAATCATTATTAGATCCCTCACTTTGCCTGAAATGATAAACTCTCTCAAAATGGGCAGTCCATTGATCCGGGGTAATGTGATGACATAAGGTTGGTCTTAACAGCTCTAAGAAGCAAGGGCTATTTATAACATACCAGAAAAGAGTGCAGTCCCTCTGTTCACTTGCTTCTGTTAGGTCTTCCCAGGCTTGTCTTTGTAGCGAGCGCCTCTGTTCCATAAGGTCCCCCTTATAATTACGGCGACAGTTTGTCACCCAGATTCTATCACGGGATCTGTTTCAGGGCCTTCTTAAGGAGCTGGAGAGCTTAAGAGCACTCCACATCGAACCATAATGGGCGTTCAGAGGGAGGACTGACTACCGGGACTATTAACAGACAGGCAACAGACCAGGCAATAGCAGTAAATGAGCATATGGGTTCCTCTCCAGGGGCTGAGGGATCTAAGCACGTTAAAATCTCTTATTGTCGTATTTTAAAAAGGGAAGGATTAAAAACCTTTGTATCTAACTATGAACAACGCAAACACCTCCCGTGATCGCTTAAGGATAATGTGCCCGCCCTTGTGCTACGGGGCACTGTCTGATTGCTCACCCCTTTAAGCACTTTAGTCAAGGGGTTGTGGTCACTAAATGGGCTGTGTAAAATATTAAAAGAAAATGTGGACCAGCCCAAAGAAACAGAAACAAAGATGTAATCAATGATCGTTGCACATCCCCTGCCTTTATATGTTGGGGGAAAGTGTGAGTTATTAGGATAATACATCTTATCTAAGGTGAATATTAAACCATAAGTATTTAAGAGACCGTTCAATTCAAGACCTTCTGAAGAGTGCTCCATACGCAATCCCTCAATGATCGTACATGTAGGCAGACTTTGCGAGTTTTGTGAGGAGTCTGGGCATAGATGGCAGTTACAATCTCCTATCAAAATAAGATTCTCCTGGGAGAGACCTTTTCCCTGTAATGATTCAAGGAAGCCACTTAAGTCTGATAGGCTTGAGGCCTCTTGCTGCTTCCTTTTTGGATTATAAAATGTAACTACTGTTAGACAAAACTATCTTCCCATTACTAATTTAAGGCCCTGGAGTATTTTAAAGTCTCATTTCAAAGGCTTCACAGACCCACAGAGCTAAAGGGCTACAAAGATGATTAAACCTCCACTCGCTCTTCCTACTCTGGAAGCATCTGCTGGGAGGAAGAAGGTCTTGTAACCCTCAATAAAAAAATAAATTCAACCTCCCAGGTTTCCTGCATGCAAATAATGTTAAATTATATAATGAACTGAGTCCACCTATCGTATGCTAATTTTGCAGCAAGGCCAGCCACATTCCAAGAGGTAAAACTTTGATTTTCCCCTGTGCCCTGGTTATGGTTTGAATAGGGAACTGTGGAATCCTCAAGCTGGTCTATGGTCCCTTTAGTGAGTGACCTATTAGGATTATATTCTACATTGACGTGAGGCAGTGACTTAATGTACACCAATGCCTGTGTCAGAAGTTCTGAGGGCGACTCTATGACTTTGATTTTGATAGCGCCCTCTGGCAGTCAATCTAGATCATTAAGATTTGCCAAAGAGGCATAGGGGTTGAAAATTGTCTGCAACCCACCCGAACCACGAACACCCCCACGTGGACTGAAAAGTGACTACTTTCTATGGTGTTATGGGCGGGTCAATACAAAAAGCCCAATGTTAATGGTTTTATACCGGAATCATGGAGAAAAGACTGAGATGTTTCGTGACAGTCCTGGGTGTCTAAACGCAACGATCACGCTGCCTCCCTCAAAAATGTTCCTGGACGACCCTATCCAGCAGACCCTCCTAGCCATCAGAATGTGCCTGTGGTCTGTCACGTTAAATCTAGTGCGTCTGCCTAACCAGTGGAAAACTTTATTAATTAATTGAACCGTGGTTTCCTGGTTTGGGGAGCCGAGTCCTGGAACCTCTACCAAGACCAGAGTGTAGGGAGAACAAGCTGGGGGAAGGTCAATTACTGGTAAGCCAGGGCATTTGGTGGGAGCTGGAAGTTCCTTTGCTGCTTCAAGGGTGTGTGGCAGGGGACGTTATCTGATGAAGTCTTTATGCTTACGTCCTACTAAGGGGTTGAAAGATCAGGAGGGGGCATTCAGGCAATCGGGTTCCAAGGCTCATAGCTCCCACTGCCATAGGTTTATGAATAAGGTGCTGACCTCTACTTGGATTGTCTGGGAGGGGTGTCTCAGTGCTTACGGCCTGAAACTGTAGGTTTGGAGAGGGGGAAACTTTATTAATAGTGGACAACACACTTTCAGCTCTATCCAGTGTGTCTCTGGAATCTGACATCAGTTTTGTAAGTTTATCCTAGAACTGAGTCAATAATTCAGTCACTATATTGGAGAATTTACGCTTAAGGGGGTCCCAAAACTCCTCTGTGTTCATCAGGTTACTTCTTATGAGTTCCTCTCCTGCCCCTTTCTGGGCATTTAATGTCTCATCCAATTTTTTAGCTCTGCGTTTCCTCTTGAGGACTGGGGGAGCCACCGGATCTGTGCCTTATGAAGTAACTGGGCTGCCCTGCTGTTGTCAGGACCAGAAAAGGAGATGCTGGGGTCCTCTAGGTCTATTGGTGCAGCCCCTAAGATAGGCTCCTGTTGTTTTGGGCCAACCAAATGTAATGTTTTGCATGACGATAGTAGAGAAGGGCAACCAGATCCCATAGAGATCTTCCTCTCTGCCCTGTCTATTTTCTTAGAGATGGCCCCCACCGCTTTTGCTATGAAAGAGTCAATAGTCTCCCACTATGAACCAATAGGAGTAATAATGGGTGCAGCCTTCCTCATCCCCATTTTGCCCAAAGTGCAGGGAGCCCACAGTAAACCAGAACACAGGGCGAGGACCAAAACCACACTGTGTGAACAGGTTATTCACTGTGTTGACTTCTGTTGGATCCTGTTGCTGGGAGAACCTCTAGTATTGATGTCAGACCACACCTGCAAGTTTGAAGGGGGCGAAAGATTGCCCGGCCACCAACATGCACGAACCAAGAGGAGAGGCCCAGCCCAGCCTTCTCCAGCCGCTGACGGGTGCAGGCGGGTCCGCTCTTGGCCCAGTCTTTGCCGGGGCATGAGGTTAGGTGCGGCCCGCACGCGTCCTGCGCAGCGGGAGCCCAAGGCAGCCTTAATGCACCTTCGGGCGTGGGAGTGCAGGCGTGGGCGGTGGCAGCAGCCGCAAACAACACTGGTGCATGTGGTTCTGCCCCTAACCTCCTGTTCGTGCTTCCCGCGCAATGGGAGCCCAAGGCAGCCTTATTATGCCTCCTGGTATGGTAGTGCTGGCGGCTGCAGCAACCAATTGGTAGGAATGAGAAAATTCTTTCTTTTATCAATTGTAATACTGAATATGTTGTTTATGTTGTGACTTGCATTTGTGGCTTGCGCTATGTTGGTAGCACAGTGTTTCCTGTTAAGAAGCGTATACTGGAGCATCTCCGTGCCATCAGGAATAGGGATCTTACCTACACTATTGCCAAACATTGCGCACTAGAGCATGGAGAGATTTCTGATGTTAGCTCTAAGATCTCGTTTTTTGGAATTGACAGGGTTGCAGTACATCCACGTGGCGGTGACCAAGAAGGCCGCCTGCGACGTTTGGAGTCTGAATATATCATCCGCCTACAGAGTAAGGCGCCTGGTGGCCTGAATCGATAGGAAGATCTTCATGTTCACCTAGGATGAGGGGATATCATATACCTGTAGTGCTCCAACAATCTGGACACTGTATAGATACACTCTGGCTCCCCTTCGGGCGCTCCCTTGTAGCTTCTGCCCCTTCCCTATCACCTGCCATACTATTTTCATAGACATCTTGCTTTGGCAAATGTTTATTTTATTTCTCCCTATATGTTCCATTTCACCGCCAATTCGTCCAAGCGGCTGCTTGGTCGATGGGTGGGCATAGCCGCCACGCCTTGGTTTTTAATACACTGGGGGTGGGTTTTTCCCCAGCATGATCCAAGCTTCTCCTTAGATATTTTGTCTGTTATTACACTTTCTGGGTGACCTTTTATATTTGTTTTTGTTATTCGTGTCTGTACTTTATAATTTTAGCCTAGCCATCTAGCACCTATACAGGGTAGTTGGTTGTTGATGCCACTTGGCAGTTCCACTTGCTCTGGATGTGCACCATTTCACTGTGCTACACATTTGATGGGAACGCATTTCCTCTCTTGCAATTGGCGGCTTTAGCACAAGCTAATATGATGGCCTTGCTGCTTTTTCTGTTATTATTTATTCTCATCTGCTTAACCTTATTTTATATTTTTTCCACATTAAGCATTTATAAGTTAGGAATTTAAATTCACCAATTTGTTGTTGCATATATGAAAAAAAAAAATATATTATTTTCATTAATGGCAGCCTTAATGTGGTGAGAGTCTGTTTTTCATATGTACCCACGACTCTTTTTTCTATGTCTATCCTTAAATCTGCTTGGTCATGCTTGGTTGTAAAATATGCCTTTATATGTAGCCACTTCCTTTCTATGAAGTGACTTTGACAAAGACCGTGAGGTTGAAACGTGTCAGTCATTAAATCTTTTCTTTTCCTGCAATCCTGAGTGCGACTCCTACCTTTTTGTAGGTCAATGCAAACTTATATACGCTGTGGAAGCGGCGGGGCGTTTCACGGCGAGACGCGCCGCAATAAGTTCGCATTGACTGTCGGGACTTGTGTGAAGCCATTGAAAAAGGCCATGGCGGCCGAAATGCATCTGGCAATTGGGAGAGAACACTGATGTACCTGCAGCTGGCGGTGAATAAAAGGAGTTACTTACCCACTGTGTGGCGTTTCGAATAAGGGCAACCTTCTGTTTTGAATTGAATTGCGGCGTGTCTCGCTGTGAAACGCCCCACCGCTTCCACATCGGGCCGATTGCACCTGGAGTTCCGGGAGCGACAGGAGTGTGTAAATCCGGCATTTCCAGCATGGCACTCGCAGGTTTTCACTTGCTCTCCTCCCTACCCACATGGGGAGTGAAATTTTAATCAAGCAAGCCCAACTGTCTCCACGAAGGATAAGTTACTGAACTACCGTACCCAGAAACCATTTCAATTAATGATCAAATCCCACTAGGGCGGGGTTTATGGTATATAAGTTCGCATTAACTGTCGGGACTTGTGAGAAGCCATTGAAAAAGGCCATGGCGGCCGAAATGCATCTGGCAATTGGGAGAGAACACTGATGTACCTGCAGCTGGCGGTGAATAAAAGGAGTTACTTACCCACTGTGTGGCGTTTCGAATAAGGGCAACCTTCTGTTTTGAATATATATATATATATATATATATATATATGTGCATATATAATGGCTTTCTGCGGTTTCCTGCCCAACTTGAACGTAAAACCTGAAACCGATGAAATCACCCTCAAAAATTCATTACATTTCACTCCAATGAGGGGCTTACAATTCAATCTTGAATCACGCAAGATCCCCAGGTATGAGACGGTTGAGACCTTCATTAGTGTCCAGCCTGCACATGGAATTTTGTTAAGATTTACTTGGCCTGAAACCTACTGTCATGACAAAAGACTTGTAAAATTGGTGGCCAGGTCCTTATCATTCATAAAACAACAAACAAATCTAATAGAGTTTGCAGGCCCAATACAGTTCTAGGTAAAAGAACCCCGTGATATGCACAGTAATGCTGTTAAGGGTTGTTTTCCATCAGGAGGACCATCTGCTCCTTATGCTAATAATGGGTACTCTGATCTATTTATATTCAGGGGAAATAAGAGCTGGGCCAAAATACATCCATGACAGACTCCTCAGTTTGTACTAAAAGGTCACAAACAAGAAGAATCTCTGGAATATCAAATTGAGGCAGCTGTATCATATGACAATCCCCCAAGAAATCTTTTATATCTGGGTACATACTGAATGAGAGAAGAAAGTTCCATAGTTTAGACCGATTTACTCTGTTGAAGGCCAAAGTTAGGCCTGGCCATGGATCAAGCTTGGTCTTACAACAGTATACTGATTAACGATCAAATATAAATTCAAGCATTGATCATTTGTCACCCTGATGGGTATAAATCCATATTGAAGGTCGGATAAAATATCATTCTCTGCAGCCCAAGCTGTCAGTCTATCAAGAACGGATGTATGACGTAACAACGCGAGTCATTACAACGCGTGCAGTTACATCGCGGTCGTTTCAACGACTGCGATGTTACTACGCTATGCCATTACAACGCAAGTCTTTACATCGACTTGCGCTAGATGGCGTGCTAGCATTAGAAAAGCGTAATTTACTATTCCAACTCCAGTCCACTTACCAGTAGGGAAGGTGTTGGGATAGTAAACTACACTATTTGTAATGTTAGCACGCCATCTAGCGCAAGTTGATGTAAAGACTTGCGTTGTAATGGCATGCGTTGTAAATCCACTTGCGTTGTAAAAGTTTCATTATAATGGTGGTGCGTTGTAAAAGTTGCGTTGTAAAGGTTGTTTTTCATCAAGAACAACCCACCCAATAAAACTTGCGATTGTTCTTGTCCCCTTTGTGAACACTGGGGAATAATTGTGGTTCACAAGGAGTAGGCGCCCTGACAGTTGTGTTTATGGTCTGGGTAAGCAAAGGAGCCCATATCTCCAGCTCATTAATATATGCAGATTCATTGTGAAGTCTGTAACTAATTTTAACTGTTAACCATAAAGAAGAGAAAATGTATTTTCTATCGTTTTTGTCAACAGATGGGTTGGGACTACTTTACAGTGCCTTATCAAAACCTTCTGCTACTTTTTATAATTTGCGTGCCAGGGTCATGTTCTGCTTGAGAAAGAGAAGGGATCAACGAGAAGAGCTTCATCGAACTGGTCTGATGATAAGTGACAAAAACGTATCACCTTTGTTTTTGCAGCATTTGAGTGAGGCCAGATTACCATCATCCATTTTGAGAGGATGCTGACTAACCACATGTAAGGATCAAACTCCAAGAGCTCATCATCTATATCTTAGTATCATTCTCTAAAACTCAGCTAATGATAGCTGAAAACTTCTGAGGTGAACTACTGGTGATTCTTTTAAAGAACAGGTGTTGACCTTCTTTCTTGTTACTAGGATAAGTAAAGCTTGCACCTACAAACATATTTATTATATTGAATCCTTAGGTAAGGAACATTTCCTGTTAAACTTTCATAAAGAGACGCTCACACTTCACATCATTTCTTCTGGGCTCAATCCTCTCTTAACCCAAGCCTATGGAGTCTCTCTTTGGAGAAGTCTGGGAAGTTTCAAAAAGAGTTAACAATGAACAATGGAAACGATGGATGACACCCTCAGGAGATTCAAGTACAATGATTGCCTATGAAACAGAATTAGAATTTTAGAGTTAAATAATAAACAGTGGGAAAAAAGATGGATCACACCCTCAGGTGATTCAAGTACTGTGATTGCCTATCAATTAGGGTTAGAATTTACCAGCTTTCCAGAAGCGAGTTCTAACAAGGTATAAACCAATCTAGGTTTACCTGTCTTCTCTTGTGTAGGTGGCCTTACCTGCCAGTTCAGGATGCACTGTATCTATATGGAGCAGGGTCAGTACTGACTTGCAAAAGAGTGGCCTTTGGCTAGAGAGGCACAGAGGACCAAATATAGTGGCTTGGGATGCTACTCACTGAGATTGCTTGTGATTTAGACTATTTTAAACATTCCTCCCAAATTGTTTTGTGTTTTCTCTGATTTTTGCTCATCTTTCCAAAAACAATGACAGTGACGAAGAGCTTGCTGTCAAGCCACAAGTAGCTTGAAAGAGTCTGCAGTCCTTGCAGATCTCCCTACTCTACACTCAATTCAGTCCTCTGATAATGAGGTCCAAAAATGAGCTATAATTTTAGCTTCTCTCATCTGTATGCCAACCCTTTCCCAAAACCTATGTGAAGAAGTAATAACACTTCCACAAACATGAAAACAGTGGAGTACTTACATGCAATGGTGTCCCCAAAAATGAAAGATAACTGCCCTTGGTGTAGTCTTCCAAGCTGCCAGCAGTAATCCAAAAGTCAAGTGCTTGGTACTACCAGCAATGAAAGACTCAAAACAATTCCTTGATGTAGCTGCTCTAGAATGTACATTGTTAAAAACGAAAGCATTCCACATGAGCTGGTGTTTTTTATACTGGTGAAAGACTTAGAAAGACATCCTTTCCTTACATCATGCACTGTTTTAGGGAATCAGTTGAGTGCATCAGGTAAATCACTGAGGGAAGCAAACCATTTCCCCCTTATTAGGCTCCTTTTCTGTTATCCACGGCTTGAAAGCTATAGGTATATAGACATTGTAAGGGTTCCTATCCATATGTATGACATTTGCTCTCCTATGGAAAGGTCTCTACCTATTAGCAGCAATTGTTTTTCAAGAGCTAGTGGAATCTTCTCCAATGCAGTTCACTGTGTGGTCTATGAAGAGGAAGTTGATGAAGGTTCCCGAAGTGTACTATACGTCTCCATCTGCTTCTTTCTCTTGTTGTTGGTGCTGCCCTGGGGTTTGAGCGTTGGAGCAGACAGTCTGAGTTAAGGAGCATTATTTTTCAGAGCATTATTTTTCAGAGCATAGACCCTGACACTGGCAATAATTCTCAAGTTTATGTATTGCTACATCAGGAATATAAATGCAACACTTTTGTAGTTAGTATCTACTTTATTAGCCTTGCTAGCACTTTCGTTGAGTTCACCCACCTCTTCAGTTTCTCAACTTTTCTTTAAATGACAGACATTTCCATTTGGTTCAGTCTATTTCTCCTATGGATATTTCCAACAATGTGAGAAGTGAATCAATAGCTCTCACATGGCAATCAAAACACAGGCATGACCCAATAAGTAATATCTACACACTGATAGGATCAAGCATAAGGGTATTGTTCTTCCCTGAGCATAAACCTTTTCCTGTACATCTTCTTGTATCTGGAATTTTACTATCAGCGAAGGTCAAGCAAACAAGTATGCCAGTAAGAATGGGTGCAATATTAGTGTGTAAGTCAATTCAGATCTTTTTTCCCAGTGAAGAAACAGTCATAAGTTCTCAATAAACTCAGGGACACAAAGTTGTAGTGAAAATACAATCATTAATTTCAAGGACATCAGGACAACAAAAGGTTTGGTGGCAATAATACACCAGGTCAGCCACAAAGCCATAGCATAAGCAAAAACCTTGAAATTAATCAGTCATTCCTAATGCAATAAGGAAACGAAACAAAGGTTAGACTGAGTATATAGTTAATTAGGCTCTTTCACAATAAAAAAAATAGTCACAACACATTATTACAAATGTCAAAGCTGAACAAAATACTGTGATTATGGAGTCAAGCAGATGTTTCTTGAAAACAGATCCAAAAATGCAATAGTATTAAATAAACATAAAGCTATAGGGTAATTTTGATTTTTTTTTAATAATTAAAAAGAAGTAGATTATATAACAATCAAGGTAATTCAAGACCAAATGATGTGCAGCAAAGTTTGGGTGCATTTGCCAACACAAAGCAACATTATTCTATGTCAAACATACACTTTCTTGTACAACCCACAAGAGAAGTCTGTCAGTCACCCTAATACACATTTTGACTGAGAATCTCCGAATAAGCTGCATATTCTAACAAATGCACAATTGTGCCTAAGGCCATGACATTACATATACATGCTCTACAAGAGTTTTGATCTGACACAAGTCTACTATCTGATCCCTGGTAGTAAATATTTTAACTTTAGACTAAGCATGTCTAATTCTGATCATATTAGATCTAGGTAGGGAGAGTCTATGTCAGATTTTCATAATTAACTGTTGAATACGAATTAGTTCTATTTAAATTCACTTTATGTAGGTTTTAATTTTTTTAATATCCTGAAAATGTGGCTTGGAAACATCAAGAGTAATATTTGGATTCACTTCATGTATGTGGATATGTGAATATCATCACAAATTTGGCATGGGTAGCCAGTGAAAAAAGGTAATTTACGTTTCTTTTACATAGAGTTTCCTTACCTGTAAATACTGAAAATTAGATCCCAACATCAGCCACCCTAACATCCATGATATGATTAACATATCACTTCCATGTGGATAACAGGGATGTTACGAGGTGCAGGTTGGAATCCAATCAAGTCTGGCACAGATCAAGCATTCACAAAGTAATTAAATTAGATCTAACAGACCTTCCATGTCATGAGGGGCTGCCATGAAATGAGAGGGTAACATAAACATAATGCAGGTACATTTTTATTAGTTATACATAATTTGATTGGCACAGATCTATGGTGTGCAGCAAATAGGTAACAAAAATAATATAAAAGAAAGGCAACATCAGGAACAAGATACTACTGAGGGATGTTGCAGTGAAATCTTTATCTCAAAAGCATTAGAATCGAGCTGTCCAGTTGGTCCGTTATGCATGGAATAACCAGTAGGGGAGGGACATAAGAAACAAAAGAAACAAGAGCACTTTATGAATATTCCACATATACTTCTTGATGTTGTGTATTTTGCATGTTCATGTAAACATGACCACCTTTAAGTAAATATGACTTACAGAAAGAGTAATAAAGAATACCTTTAACACATTTTCAATTTGCCTCTCTGGTGGGGCTTCCTGCACTTCAACTCGATTTGCTCGACAGGGTGCCTGTGGAGGGCTAGGGCGCCTCCAAAAAAATATCCTTTTTCTTTTTTTGTTATTCTGTGAAATTAAAACGAATTTCACTTATAGAGAACATGAAGGAACATATGCTAAATTTCTTTAGAAATTTTGTTGCTTTTTCATAGCAACAGTCTATCTTGAATATACCATCTCAATGGGCAAAAACAGATTTACAACTCTGCTGACCAATCCATTTGAATGAGGAGTATTAGGGGAAGATGAGTGAAAGTTTGGGCCAGCAGGAGGAGGTCTCCATCTGCCTATTTTTAGCTAATCAAAAGTAGCAGATTTTCTTGTTGTGATTGTAATGGGAATATATGATATTGTTGTGGATTTTCCCAGTGGGCAAATAAACACAACCAAAGCAATAGAGAATTGATACCGAACTAGTGCTTCTCATGTGTACATTAGATTGCCAAAAATGCCTACAAATCATTTTAGTACAGTTACTTAGAGAGCTATAAATATCTATTTAGGTAGTAATAACATGATAGCTAGCAAGTAGTTGTAATTGGCATTGTCTACTTTAGAAACCCAATTTTTTGTTTCGCTTCTCACAAATGATTCTCAATATTTTAGAAAAAGTGACAATAACATTATAGACATTACAAAAATATTTTTTTAACATAACTCCATCCAAGCAGCATACTGTACACCTTCCACTGCCTTGTCTGTCCATGAAGTTGTCTGTACACAATGGGAGCCGCCATTAAATTCACATCGCTTCATATGCATAACGATTTTTTCTATTGTGAGTCATTGTCTCTGAATCATGGGGCAATGAGAGGTTATTCAATAATGTCCGTGATAGTTACTGTCTTTGATTACTGGTTTGTCAGTACTTCAGAAAGCATTGCCTTTCAATTAGTTACCTAAGTGCTTCTTTATGTGCTTTTACTTCTTGAAATATAACTAGGTTCAGCAGTGAGGGCTTTTTCCAGAAGGCAAAAGATGTTTTTTAAGTCAGATAGAGTGTTTTAAAGTAACCACATGTAATAAATATAATGCTCAGGCACAGCTATTACCATTAAAATTTGCTCTGTATATACAATTGGTTTACATAGATATTTTAGTTGCTACAATAAAGAAAACCAGAAGTTGACAGCAACTTCTAGAGTCAGGTAATTTTAACTCTGAAAACATTTCTAGTGATTAACCAAGAGAACTAGAAATTAACGCAATTGACTTCAATCAGATAAAGTTTTATACAGTTTATTTTTCTGACTCCAAGCATTATGCCTGACAAACCAGTCATTGTTGAGGCAACTGGTCACAAGAGTATAACTGTGGTGTTATGGATGTTCTATCCTTTGTTCTAGTTTTCTTGGAGCTCATGGTTATTTGGGTTTACTCACTTGTGCAGTAATGGTCCCCAACGCCCAATAGATCACCACTCAAAAAGCAAGCTATATCGCAACACATAACATTAGTAGTGCTGCTGGTTTGCAGAGAGTAAACTTGACAGCATCAGTAATAATAATAATAATCTTCATTTGGCAATAATCACAGCCATAAAAGATAAAAAGACAGGAAATATGATACAACAACAATTCATTTAAAAGTTCCTTTAATTGTATTGCAAAATCACAAAGGTTCTAGCAGCCATCAGTCACATCTAGAGTTTTGGATCCTAATGCTGCTCTCAAGAAGTTCATTACTCCAAAAAACGTGGGATCTTTGGACAGAAGCTGCAAATACAATAAAGCAACATCGGCATGTCTAAATCTCAAGTCTTTTAAATGCGGATTAAGAAACAGTCTTCTGGGACAAGTAAAATATTTGCATAAAAGAACAAAATATAGGGTATCCTGTAGAGACCTTTCGTCACAGCCATAGGGACCTCTATCCTCTACATGTAAAACAAAGCCAGCAGGAGATGCCAAAAGATGTTGAAGCTGATTAAATCTGAATCGAGTTATTAAAAATCTGTCAGAGGCACTGGCTAAAATAGAGAGATATTTCTCCACACCCTGGACTGATTTAACTAAAACATGCCCTCTCACCACAGGTGCACTAAGCTCGTCGTCCTCATGGAAGGACGTGGCGTATTTATAAAACAACTCTTTAACTATTTTCAGATCCCAGGACTTCCCTGTATCATATTTCAGGAAAATGTCTGCTCTTCCTAGGGCCATGATGGTCTCTTTGAAATGCTGTAACCAGGGGATATTGAATGCATGGTCTAGTGTGATTCAGTCCAGGTTAACTGAACGATTAAAAGCTGTCTCATCGCTAGACAGATCTTCACCCAGCACAACATAGGCTTAACTACCACCAGGTCAGTTATATACTTAAGTCCTAATTCTTGATGTACGGAGAAAGAGGGGATGCCCTGGTGGACCTTCAAAATGTGTCTCAAATATTTACTTTGTTCACTCTGTAGTTTTTTGACCGCCGTATAGCCCTAAACCTCGCTGCCATACAGGACCTTGGAAATGCAGAAAGTCTGGTATATAGGGACCTCTATCCTCTGCATGTAAAACAAAGCCAGCAGGAGATGCCAAAATCTAAATCGAGTTATTAAAAATCTGTCAGAGGCACTGGCTAAAATAGAGAGATATTTCTCCACACCCTGGACTGATTTAACTAACACATGCCCTCGGATGTATGACGTTACAACGCACACTTTTACAACGCATGCACTTACAATGCATTTTTTACACCGCATAATCCATTACAACGCATGACATTACAACGCATGACACTACAACGCATTTTTAAAAACTACCTTTACAACGCATTTCCATTACAACGCATACTACCTTTACAACGCATACCATTACAACGCATAATATTAAATTGCATTTAAGGTAAGTATTAGATAGTATAGGGGTAAAAGTTACTTTTCTAACTCCAGGGGGTGCAACAGTAGGGTAAGTGTTGGATAGTATAGGGGTTAAAATTACTATTCTAACTCCAGGGGGTGCAACAGTAGGGTAAGTGTTGGATAGTATAGGGGTAAAAATTACTATTCTAACTCCAGGGGGTGCAACAGTAGGGTAAGTGTTGGATAGTATAGGGGTAAAAATTACTATTCTAACTCCAGGGGGTGCAACAGTAGGGTAAGTGTTGGATAGTATAGGGGTAAAAATTACTATTCTAACTCCAGGGGGTGCAACAGTAGGGTAAGTGTTGGATAGTATAGGGGTAAAAATTACTATTCTAACTCCAGGGGGTGCAACAGTAGAGTAAGTGTTGGATAGTATAGGGGTAAAAATTACTATTCTAACTCCAGGGGGTGCAACAGTAGGGTAAGTGTTGGATAGTATAGGGGTAAAAATTACTATTCTAACTCCAGGGGGTGCAACAGTAGGGTAAGTGTTGGATAGTATAGGGGTAAAAATTACTATTCTAACTCCAGGGGGTGCAACAGTAGGGTAAGTGTTGGATAGTATAGGGGTAAAAATTACTATTCTAACTCCAGGGGGTGCAACAGTAGGGTAAGTGTTGGATAGTATAGGGGTAAAAATTACTATTCTAACTCCAGGGGGTGCAACAGTAGGGTAAGTGTTGGATAGTGTAGTGTAATATTATGCGTTGTAATGGTATGCGTTGTAATGGTAGTATGCGTTGTAATGGAATGCGCTGTAAAGGTAGTTTTTAAAAATGCGTTGTAGTGTCATGCGTTGTAATGTCATGCGTTGTAATGGATTATGCGTTGTAAAAAATGCGTTGTAAATGTAGTGCGTTGTAAAAGTTGCGTTGTAAAGGTTGTTCCCCCATGCCCTCTCACCACAGGTGCACTAAGCTCGTCGTCCTCTTGGAAGGACGTGGCGTATTTATAAAACAACTCTTTTACTATTTTCAGATCCGAGGACTTCACTGTATCATATTTCAGGAAAATGTCTGCTCTTCCTAGGGCCATGATGGTCTCTTTGAAATGCAGTAACCAGGGGATATTGAATGCATGGTCTAGTGAGACTCAGTCCAGGATAACTGAACGATTAAAAGCTGTCTCATCGTTAGACAGATCTTCACCCAGCACAACATAGGCTTAACTACCACCAGGTCAGTTATATACTTAAGTCCTAATTCATGGTATACGGAGAAAGAGGGGCTGCCCTGGTGGACTTTCAAAATGTGTCTCAAATATTTACTTTGTTCACTCTGTAGTTTTTTGACCGCCGTATAGCCCTAGACCTTGCTGCCATACAGGACCTTGGAAATGCAGAAAGTCTGGTATAGCTTTAGCATCACCCCGTGCCACAAGGTGCTTAACTTATTAGCATAGTTGGCAATAACTCCCATTTATTTATTCATGTCCACTAGCTTCCCCTCCTGCAAGTGTTTCCAATTTATTTTTGCATCAAAAATAATTCCCAGGTATGAAAAAGCCGGGACCTTGGCTAAACTATGGGTTCCTGCCTTGAAAGTCTTTGATCTAATCACCCGAGTGCCTACTTCCATAACATACAATTTTGTAAAGTTGGGCGACAAGTCCAACCCATTCATGAAAGAAACAAACCCATTTGTGTGCGTGCCATCAATACTGCGTCATCCGTGTATAACAAAACTGGTACTGATTTCCTGCCTATCCTGGGGTTGTCATTCTATATTGATATAAGGGCAGATTCTAGACCATTAATATGGTCTAAAATACACCCTTGGCAGACCCCCCTGCTGCAATTAAAATAATTGGTAAGACACCCTTCATGAGAATATTTAACTGCAGCAATGGTGTGGGCATGGTGTGTCAATAATACATTTATAATCGGCAACTCAACTACAAGAGAACTGAGTAAAATCCACAATTTCTTGCAGTTCATCCAGTCGAATGCTGAGGTGAGATCCATGAAGCCCAAAACGAGAGCTCTGGGTTGGGCAATCATATATTTGGAAATTAGAAGATAAAGATTTAGATTTTCTGTGGTTGATTTTCTTGTGTGAAATCCTTATTGCACCTCCGACATAATTTAATTTGTGTCAGCCCAGGCAGAGAGCCTATTTAATAAAACCCGACCCAAGACCTTACTGTGGAGTCAATAAGGGATATAGGACCGTAACAGTAAGAGTTGTCCCTTTCCCTCTTTCTTAAAAATCTGGTCGGTGGTAGCGGTAGGCCATGAGGGTCGCATCCCGTTCATTTAAGCGGCATTTAGCACCCTGGTCAAAACCGGAGCCCATACATCAATGGTGTCCTGAAAAAAGTCCAGAGGATTCCCATTGGGTCCTGGGGCCTTGTTCCGGGACAATCCCTCAATGTCCAACTTTACTTCACTCAGAAGAAAGGTGACGGGAGCATCACTAGGGCAGCGTCCTAAATCATTATTAGATCCCTCACTTTGCCTGAAATTATAAACTCTCTCAATATGGGCAGTCCATTGATCCGGGGTAATGTGATGACATAAGGTTAGTCTTAACAGCTCTAAGAAGCAAGGGCTATTTATAACATACCAGAAAAGAGTGCAGTCCCTCTGTTCACTTGCTTCTGTTAGGTCTTCCCAGGCTTGTCTCTGTAGCGAGCGCCTCTGTTCCATAAGGTCCCCCTTATAATTACGGCGACAGTTTGTCACCCAGATTCTATCACGGGATCTGTTTCAGGGCCTTCTTAAGGAGCTGGAGAGCTTAAGAACACTCCACATCGAACCATATTGGGCGTTCAGAGGGAGGACTGACTACCGGGACTATTAACAGACAGGCAACAGACCAGGCAATGGCAATAAATGAGCATATAGGTTCCTCTCCAGGGGCTGAGGGATCTAAGCACGTTAAAATCTCTTATTGTCATATTTTAAGAAAGGAAGGATTAAAAACCTTAGTATCTAACTATGAACAACGCAAACACCTCCCGTGATCGCTTAAGGATAATGTGCCCGCCCTTGTGCTACGGGGCACTGTCTGATTGCTCATCCCTTTAAGCACTTTAGTCAAGGGGTTGTGGTCACCAAATGGGCTGTGTAAAATATTAAAAGAAAATGTGGACCAGCCCAAAGAAACAGAAACAAAGATGTAATCAATGATCGT
This sequence comes from Triturus cristatus, assembly GCF_964204655.1. Classification (NCBI taxonomy): domain Eukaryota; kingdom Metazoa; phylum Chordata; class Amphibia; order Caudata; family Salamandridae; genus Triturus; species Triturus cristatus. Next base: position 417,923,792 of record NC_140593.1, read on the forward strand.
TGCACATCCCCTGCCTTTATATGTTGGGGGAAAGTGTGAATTATTGGGATAATACATCTTATCTAAGTTGAATATTAAACCATAAGTATTTAAGAGACCGTTCAATTCAAGACCTTCTGAAGAGTGCTCCATACGCAGTCCCTCAATGATCGTACATGTAGGCAGACTTTGCGAGTTTTGTGAGGAGTCTGGGCATAGATGGCAGTTACAATCGCCTATCAAAATAAGATTCTCCTGGGAGAGGCCTTTTCCCTGTAATGATTCAAGGAAGCCACTTAAGTCTGATGGGCTTGAGGTCTCTTGCTTCTTCCTTTTTGGATTATAAAACGTAACTAGTGTTAGACAAAACTATCTTCCCATTACTAATTTAAGGCCCTGGAGTATTTTAGAGTCTCATTTTAAAGGCTTCACAGACCCACAGAGCTCAAGGGCTACAAAGATGATTAAACTTCCACTCGCTCTTCCTACTCTGGAACCATCTGCTGGGAGGAAGAAGGTCTTGTAACCCTCAATAAAAAAGAAATTCAACCTCCCAGGTTTCCTGAATACAAATAATGTTAAAAGATTTAATGAACTGAATCCACCTATTGTATGCTAATTTTGCAGCAAGGCCAGCCACATTCCACGAGATAAAACTTTGATTTTCCCCTGTGCCCTGGTTATGGTTTGAATAGGGAACTGTGGAATCCTCAAGCTGGTCTATGGTCCCATTAGTGAGTGACCTATTAGGATGATATTCTTCATTTACGTGAGGCAGTGACTTAATGTACACCAATGCCTGTGTCGGAGGTTCTGAGGGCGAGTCTATGACTTTGATTTTGATGGCGCCCTCTGGCAGTCAATCTAGATCATTAAGATTTGCCAAAGTGGCATAGGGGTTGAAAATTGTCTGCAACCCACCCGAACCATGAACACCCCCACGTGGACTAAAAGGTGACTACTTTTTATGGTCTTATGGGCGGGTCAATAGAAAAAGCCCAATGTTAATGGTTTAATACCGGAATCATGGAGAAAAGACTGAGATGTTTCGTGCCAGTTCTGGGTTTCTAAACGTGCCGATCACGCTGCCTCCCTCAAAAATGTTCCTGGACGACCCTATCAAGCAGACCCTCCTAGCCATCAGAATGTGTCTGTGGTCTCTCATGTTAAATCTAGTGCATCTGCCTAACCAGTGGAAAACGTTATTAATTAATTGAACCGTGGTTTCCTGGTTTGGGGAGCCGAGTCCTGGAACCCCTACCAGGACCAGAGTGTAGGGACAACAAGCTGGGGGAAGGTCAATTACTGGTAAGCCAGGGCTGTTGGTGGGAGCTGGAAGTTCCTTTGCTGCTTCAAGGCTGTGTGGCAGGGGACGTTATCTGATGAAGTCTGTATGCTTACGTCCTACTTAGGGGTTGAAAGATCAGGAGGGGGCATTCAGGCAATCGGGTTCATGGCTCATAGCTCCCACTGCCATAGGTTTATGAATAAGGTGCTGACCTCTGCTTGGATTTTCTGGGAGGGGTGTCTCAGTGCTTACGGCCTGAAACTGTAGGTTTGGAGAGGGGGAACATTTATTAATAGTGGACCACACACTTTCAGCTCTATCCAGTTTGTCTCTGGAATCTGACATCAGTTTTGTAAGTTTATCCTAGAACTGAGTCAATAATTCAGTCACTATATTGGAGAATTTTCGCTTAAGGGGGTCCCAAAACTCCTCTGTGTCCATCAGGTTACTTCTTATGAGTTCCTCTCCTGCCCCTTTCTGGACATTTAATGTCTCATCCAACTTTTTAGCTCTGCGTTTCCTCTTGAGGGCTGGGGGAGCCACCGGATCTGTGCCTTATGAAGTAACTGGGCTGCCCTGCTGTTGTCAGGACCAGAAAAGGAGATGCTGGGGTCCTCTAGGTCTATTGGTGCAGCCCCTAAGATAGGCTCCTGTCGTTTTTGGCCAACCAGGTGTAATGTTTTGCTTGGCGATAGTAGAGAAGGGCAACCAGATCCCATAGAGAGCTTCCTCTCTGTCCTGTCTATTTCCTTAGAGATGACCCCCACTGCTTTCGCTAGGAAAGAGTCAATAGTCTCCCGCTATGAACCAATAGGAGTAATAATTGGTGCAGCCTTCCTCATCCCCATTTTGCCCAAGGTGCAGGGAGCCCACAGTAAACCAGAACACAGGGCGAGGACCAAAACCACACTGTGTGAACAGGTTACTCACTGTGTTTACTTCTGATGGATCCTATTGCTGGGAGAACATCTAGTAATGATGTCAGACCACACCTGCAAGTTTGAAGGGGGTGAAAGATTGCGCGGCCACCAACATGCACGAACCAAGAGGATAGGCCCTGCCCAGCCTTCTCCAGCCGCTGATGGGTGCAGGCGGGTCCGTTCTTGGCCCAGTCTTTGCCGGGGCATGAGGTTAGGTGTGGCCCGCACGCGTCCTGCGCAGCGGGAGCCCAAGGCAGCCTTAATGCACCTTCGGGCGTGGGAGTGCAGGCGTGGGCGGTGGCGGCAGCCGCAAACTACACTGGTGCATGTGGTTCTGCCCCTAACCTCCTGTTTGTGCTTCCCGCGCAATGGGAGCCCAAGGCAGCCTTAATATGCCTCCTGGTATGGGAGTGCTGGCGGCTGCAGCAACCAATTGGTAGGAATGAGAAAATTCTTTCTTTTATCAATTGTAATACTGAATACGTTGTTTATGTTGTGACTTGCATTTGTGGCTTGCGCTATGTTGGTAGCACAGTGTTTCCTGTTAAGAAGCATATACTGGAGCATCTCCGTGCCATCAGGAATAGGGATCTTACCTACACTATTGCCAAACATTGCGTGCTAGATCATGGAGAGATTTCTGATGTTAGCTCTAAGATCTCGTTTTTTGGAATTGACAGGGTTGCAGTACATCCACGTGGAGGTGACCAAGAACGCCGCCTGCGACGTTTGAGTCTGAATATATCATCCGCCTACAGAGTAAGGCGCCTGGTGGCCTGAATCGAGAGGAAGATCTTCATGTTCACCTAGGATGAGGGGATATCATATACCTGTAGTGCTCCAACAATCTGGACACTGTATAGATACACTCTGGCTCCCCTTCGGGCGCTCCCTTGTAGCTTCCGCCCTTTCCCTATCACCTGCCATACTATTTTCATAGACATCTTGCTTTGGTAAATGTTTATTTTATTTCTCCCTATATGTTCCATTTCACCGCCAATTCGTCCAAGCGGCTGCTTGGTCGATGGGTGGGCATAGCCGCCACGCCTTGGTTTTTAATACACTGGGTTTTTCCCCGGCACTATCCAAGCTTTTCCTTAGATATTTTGTCTGTTATTACACTTTCTGTGTGACCTTTTATATTTGTTTTTGTTATTCGTGTCTGTATTTTATAAGTTTAGCGTAGCCGTCTAGCACCTATCCAGGGTAGCTGGTTGTTGATGCCACTTGGCAGCTCCACTTGCTCTGGATGTGCACCATTTCACTGTGGTACACATTTGATGGGATCGCATTTCCTCTCTTGCAACTGGCGGCTTTAGCACAAGCTAATATGATGGCCTTGCTGCTTTTTCTGTTATTATTTATTCTCATCTGCTTAACCTTATTTTATATTTTTTCCGTATTAAGCATTTATAAGTGAGGAATTTAAATTCACCAATTTGTTGTTGCATATATGAAAAAAGAAAAATGATTATTTTCATTAATGGCAGCCTTAATGTGGTGAGAGTCTGTTTTTCATATGTACCCACGACTCTTTTTTCTATGTCTATCCTTAAATCTGCTTGGTCATGCTTGGTTGTAAAAAATGCCTTTATATGTAGCCACTTCCTTTCTATGAAGTGACTTTGACAAAGACCGTGAGGTTGAAACGCGTCAGTCATTAAATCTTTTCTTTTCTTGCAATCCTGAGTGCGACTCCTACCGTTTTGTTGTGAAGCAAGAGGGTTTTTTTCACACACACATATATGTGCATATATAATGGCTTTCTGCGGTTTCCTTCCCAACTTGGACGTAAAACCTGAAACCGATGAAATCACCCTCAATAATTAATTACATTTCACTCCAATGAGGGGCTTACAATTCAATATTGAATCACGCAAGATCCCCAGGTATGAGACGGTTGAGACCTTCATTAGTGTCCAGCCTGCACCTGGAATTTTGTTAAGATTTACTTGGCCTGAAACCTACTAACATGACAAAAGACTTGTGAAATTGGTGGCCAGGTCCTTATCATTCATAAAACAACAAACAAATCTAATAGAGTTTGCAGGCCCAATACAGTTCTAGCTAAAAGAACCCCGTGATATCCACAGTAATGCTGTTAAGGGTTGTTTTCCATCAGGAGGACCATCTGCCCCTTATGCTAATAATGTGTACTCTGATCTCTTTATATTCAGGGGAAATAAGAGCTGGGCCAAAATACATCTTTGACAGACTCTTCAGTTTGTACTAAAAGGTCACAAACAAGAAGAATCTCTGGAATATCAAATTGAGGCAGCTGTATCATATGACGATCCCCCAAGAAATCTTTTATATCTGGGTCCATACTGAATGAGAGAAGAAAGTTCCATAGTTTGGACCGATTTACTCTGTTGAAGGCCAAAGTTAGGCTTGATCTTACAACAGTGTACTGATTAACGATCAAACTTAAATTCAAGCATTGATCATTTGTCACCCTGATGGGTATAAATCCATATTGAAGGTCAGATAAAATATCATTCTCTGCAGCCCAAGCTGTCAGTCTATCAAGAACAACCCACCCAATAAAACATGCGATTGTTCTTGTCCCCTTTGTGAACACTGGAGAATAATTGTGGTTCACAAGGAGTAGGCGCCCTGACAGTTGTGTTTATGGTCTGGGTAAGCAAGGGAGCCCATATCTCCAGCTCATTAATGTATGCAGATTCATTGTGAAGTCTGTAACTAATTTTAACTGTTAACCATAAAGAAGAGAAAATGTATTTGCTATCGATGTTGTCAACAGATGGCTTGGGACTACTTTACAGTGCCTTATCAAAACCTTCTGCTACTTTTTATAATTTGCATGCCAGGGTCATGTTCTGCTTGAGAAAAGAGAAGGGATCAACGAGAAGAGCTTCATCGAACTGGTCTGATGATAAGTGACAAAAACGTATCACCTTTGATTTTGCAGCATTTGAGTGAGGCCAGATTACCATCATCCATTTTGAGAGGTTGCAGACTAACCACATGTAAGGATCAAACTCCAAGAGCTCATCATCTATATCTTAGTATCATTCTCTAAAACTCAGCTAATGATAGCTGAAGACTTCTGAGGTGAACTACTGGTGATTCTTTTAAAGAACAGGTTTTGAACTTCTTTCTTTTTACTAGGATAAGTAAAGCTTGCACCTACAAAAATATTTATTATATTGAATCCTTAGGTAAGGAACATTTCCTGTTAAACGTTCATAAAGAGACGCTCACACTTCACATCATTCCTTCTGGGCTCAATCCTCTCTTAACCCAAGCCTATGGAGTCTCTCTTTAGAGAAGTCTGGGAAGTTTCAAAAAGAGTTAACAATGAACAATGGAAACGATGAATGACACCCTCAGGTGATTCAAGTACAACGATTGCCTATCAATTAGGGTTAGAATTTACCAGCTTTCCAGAAGCGAGTTCTAACAAGGTATAAACCAATCTAGGTTTACCTGTGTTCTCTTGTGTAGGTGGCCTCACCTGCCAGTTCAGGATGCACTGTATCTATATGGAGCAGGGTCAGTACTGACTTGCATAGGAGTGGCCTTTGGCTAGAGAGGCACAGAGGACCAAATATAGTGGTTTGGGATGCTACTCACTCTGATTGCTTGTGATTTAGACTATTTTAAACATTCCTCCCAAATTGTTTCTTGTTTTCTCTGATTTTTGCTCGTCTTTTCCAAAACAATGATAGGGAGGAAGAGCTTGCTGTCAAGCCACAAGTAGCTTGAAAGAGTCTGCAGTCCTTGCAGATCTCCCTACTCTACACTCAATTCAGTCCTCTGATAATGAGGTCCAAAAATGAGCTATAATTTTAACTTCTCTCATCTGTATACCAACCCTTTCCCAAAACCTTTTTGAAGAAGTAATAACACTTCCACAAACATGAAAACAGTGGAGTACTTACATGCAATGGTGTCCCCAAAAACTAAAGATAACTGCCCTTGGTTTAGTCTTCCAAGCTGCCAGCAGTAATCCAAAAGTCAAGTGCTTGGTACTACCAGCAATTAAAGACTCAAAATAATTCCTTGGTGCAGCTTCTCTAGAATGTACATTGTTAAAAACGAAAGCATTCCACAGGAGCTGGTGTTTTTTATACTGGTGAAAGACTTAGAAAGACATCTTTTCCTTACATCATGCACTGTTTTAGGGAGTCAGTTGAGTGCATAAGGTAAATCACTGAGGGAAGCAAACCATTTCCCCCTTATTAGGCTCCTTTTCTGTTATCCACGGCTTGAAAGCTATAAGTATATAGACATATGTATGACATTTGCTCTTCTATGGAAAGGTCTCTACCTATTAGCAGCAATTGTTTTTCAAGAGCTGGTGGAATCTCCTCCAATGCAGTTAGTTCACTGTGTGGTCTATGAAGAGGAAGTTGGTGAAGGTTCCCGAAGTGTACTATACCTCTCCATCTGCTTCTTTCTCTTGTTGTTGGTGCTGCTCTGGGGTTTGAGCGTTGGAGCAGACAGTCTGAGTTAAGGAGCATTATTTTTCAGAGCATAGACCCTGACACTGGCAATAATCCTCAAGTTTATGTATTGCTACATCAGGAATATAAATGCAACACTTTTGTAGTTAGTATCTACTTTATTATCCTTGCTAGCACTTTCGTTGAGTTCACCCACCTCTTCATTTTCTCAACTTTTCTTTAAATGACAGACATTTCCATTTGGTTTAGTCTATTTCTCCTATGGATATTTCCAACAATGTGAGAAGTGAATCAATAGCTCTCACATGGCATGACCCAATAAGTAATATCTACACACTGATAGGATCAAGCATAAAAGTATTGTTCTTCCCTGAGCGTAAACCTTTTCCTGTACATATTCTTGTATCTGGAATTTTACTATCAGCGAAGGTCAAGCAAACAAGTATGCCAGTAAGAATGGGTGCAATATTAGTGTGCAAGTCAATTCAGATCTTTTTTCCCAGCAAAGAAACAGTCATAAGTTCTCAATAAACTCAGGGAAACAAAGTTGTAGTGAAAATACAATCACTAATTTCAAGGACATCAGGACAACAAAAGGTTTGGTGGCAATAATACACCGGGTCAGCCACAAAGCCATAGCATAAGAAAAAACCTTAAAATTAATCAGTCATTCCTAATGCAATAAGGAAACGAAACAAAGGTTAGACTGAGTATATAGTTAATTAGGCTCTTTCACAATAAAAAAAATAGTCACAACACATTATAAGAATGTCAAAGCTGAACAAAATACTGTGATTATGGAGTCAAGCAGATGTTTCTTGAAAACAGATCCAAAAATGCAATTGTATTAAATAAACATAAAGCTATAGGGTCATTTTGATGTTTTTTTTAATAATTAAAAAGAAGTAGATTATATAACAAATAAGGTAATTCAAGACCAAATGATGTGCAGCAAAGTTTGGGTGCATTTGCCAACACAAAGCAACATTATTCTATGTCAAACATACACTTTCTTGTAAAACCCACAAGAGAAGTCTGTCAGTCACCCTAATACACATTTTGACTGAGAATCTCCGAATAAGCTGCATATTCTAATAAATGCACAATTGTGCCTAGGGCCATGAAATTACATATACATGCTCTACAAGAGGTTTGATCTGACACCAGTCTACTATCTGATCCCTGGTGGTAAATATTTTAACTTTAGACTAAGCATGTCTAATTCTGATCATATTAGATCTAGGTAGGGAGAGTCTATGTCAGATTTTCAAAATTAACTGTTGAATAACAATTAGTTCTATTTAAATTCACTTTATGTAGGTTTTAATTTTTTTAATATCCTGAACATGTGGCTTGGAAACATCAAGAGTAAAAAAGGAGTAATATTTGGATTCACTTCATGTATGTGGATATGTGAATATCATCACAAATTTGGCATGGGTAGCCAGTGAAAAAAGGTAATTAGTTAAATTTAGATTTCTTTTACATAGAGTTTCCTTACCTGTAAATACTGAAAATTAGATCCCAACATCAGCCACCCTAACATCCATGATATGATTATCATATCACTTCCATGTAGATAACAGGGATGTTACGAGGTGCAGGTTGGAATCCAATCAAGTCTGGCACAGATCAAGCATTCACAAAGTAATTCAATTAGATCTAACAGACCTTCCATGTCATGAGGGGCTGCAATGAAATGAAAGGGTAACATAAACATAATGCAGGTACATTTTTATTAGTTATACATAATTTGATTGGCACAGATCTATGGTGTGCAGAAAATAGGTAACAAAAATATTATAAAAGAAAGGCAACATCAGGAACAAGATACTACTGAGGGATGTTGCAGTGAAATCTTTATCGCAAAAGCATTAGAATCGAGCTGTCCAGTGGGTCCGTTATGCATGGAATAACCAGTAGGGGAGGGACATAAGAAACAAAAGAAACAAGAGCACTTTATGAATATTCCACATATACTTCTTGATGTTGTGTATTTTGCATGTTCATGTAAACATGACCACCTTTAAGTAAATATGACTTACAGAAAGAGTAATAAAGAATACCTTTAACACATTTTCAATTTGCCTCTCTGGTGGGGCTTCCTGCACTTCAACTCGATTTGCTCGACAGGGTGCCTGTGGAGGGATAGGGCGCCTCCAAAAAAATATCCTTTTTCTTTTTTTGTTATTCTGTGAAATTAAAACGAATTTCACTTATAGAGAACGTTAAGGAACATATGCTAAATTTCTTTAGAAAGTTTGTTGCTTTTTCATAGCAACAGTCTATCTTGAATATACCATCTCAATGGGCAAAAACAGATTTACAACTCTGCTGACCAATCCATTTGAATGAGGAGTATTAGGGGAAGATGAGTGAAAGTTTGGGCCAGCAGGAGGAGGTCTCCATCTGCCTATTTTTAGCTAATAAAAAGTAGCAGATTTTCTTGTTGTGATTGTAATGGGAATATATGATATTGTTGTGGATTTTCCCAGTGGGCAAGTAAACTCAAACAAAGCAATAGAGAATTGATACAGAACTAGTGCTTCTCATGTGTACATTAGATTGCCAAAAAAGCCTACAAATCATTTTAGTACAGTTACTTAGAGAGCTATAAATATCTATTTAGGTAGTAATAACATGATAGTTAGCAAGTAGTTGTAATTGGCATTGTCTACTTCAGAAGCCAAATTTTTTATTTCGCTTCTCAAAAATAGTTCTCAATATTTTAGAGTAAGTGACAATAACATTACAGACATTACAAAAATATTTTTTTTAACATAACTCCATCCAAGCAGCATACTGTACACCTTCCACTGCCTTGTCTGCCCATGAAGTTGTCTGTACACAATGGGAGCCGCCATTAAATTCACATCGCTTTATACGCATAACGATTTTTTCTATTATGAGTCTCTGAATCATGGGGCAATGCGAGGTTATTCAACAATGTCTGTGATAGTTACTGTCTTTGATTACTGGTTTGTCAGTACTTCAGAAAGCACTGCCTTTCAATTAGGTACCTAAGTGCTTCTTTATGTGCTTATACTTCTTGAAATATAACTAGGTTCAGCAGTGAGGGCTTTTTCCAGAAGGCAAAATATGTTTTTTAAGTCAGATAGAGTATGATAAAGTAACCACATGTAATAAATATAATGCTTAGGCACAGCTATTACCATTAAAATTTGCTCTCTATATACAATTGGTTTACATAGATATTTTAGTTGCTACAATAAAGAAAACCAGAAGTTGACAGCAACTTCTAGAGTCAGGTAGTAGAACTCCGGAAACATTTCTAGTTATTAACCAAGAGAACTAGAAATTACAGCAAGTGACTTCAATCAGGTAAAGTTTTATACAGTTTATTATTCTGACTCCAAGCATTATGCCTGACAAACCAGTTATTGTTGAGGCAACTGGTCACAAGAGTATAACTGTGGTGTTATGGATGTTGTATCCTTTGTTCTAGTTTTCTTGGAGCTCATGGTTATTTGGGTTTACTCACTTGTGCAGTAATGGTCCCCAAAGCCCAATAGATCACCACTCAAAAAGCAAGCTATATCGCAACACATAACATTAGTAGTGCTGCTGGTTTGCAGAGAGTAAACTTGACAGCATCAGTAATAATAATAATAATCTTTATTTGGCAATAATCCCAGCCATAAAAGACAAAAAGACAGGAAATATGATACAACAACAATTCATTTAAAAGTTCCTTTAAACGTATTGCAAAATCACAAAGGTCCTAGCAGCCATCAGTCACATCTAGAGTTTTGGATCCTAATGCTGCTCTCAAGAATTTCATTACTCCAAAAAACGTGGGATCTTTGGGCAGAAGCTGCAAATACAATAAAGCAACATCGGCATGTCTAAACCTCAAGTCTTTTTAAATGCGAATTAAGAAACAGTCTTCTGGGACGAGTAAAATATTTGCATAAAAGAACAAAATATAGGGTATCCTGTGGAGACCTTTCGTCACAGCCATAGGGACCTCTATCCTCTACATGTAAAACAAAGCCAGCAGGAGATGCCAAAAGATGTTGAAGCTGATTAAATCTGAATCGAGTTATTAAAAATCTGTCAGAGGCACTGGCTAAAATAGAGAGATATTTCTCCACACCCTGGACTGATTTAACTAAAACATGCCCTCTCACCACAGGTGCACTAAGCTCGTCGTCCTCATGGAAGGACGTGGCGTATTTATAAAACAACTCTTTTACTATTTTCAGATCCCAGGACTTCCCTGTATCATATTTCAGGAAAATGTCTGCTCTTCCTAGGGCCATGATGGTCTCTTTGAAATGCTGTAACCAAGGGATATTGAATGCATGGTCTAGTGTGATTCAGTCCAGGATAACTGAACGATTAAAAGCTGTCTCATCGCTAGACAGATCTTCACCCAGCACAACATAGGCTTAACTACCACCAGGACAGTTATATACTTAAGTCCTAATTCTTGATGTACGGAGAAAGAGGGGCTGCCCTGGTGGACCTTCAAAATGTGTCTCAAATATTTACTTTGTTCACTCTGTAGTTTTTTGACCGCCGTATAGCCCTAAACCTCGCTGCCATACAGGACCTTGGAAATGCAGAAAGTCTGGTATAGCTTTAGCATCACACCGTGCGACAAGGTGCTTAATTTATTAGCATAGTTGGCAATAACTCCCATTTATTTATTCATGTCCACTAGCTTCCCCTCCTGCAAGTGTTTCCAATTTATTTTTGCATCAAAAATAATTCCCAGGTATGAAAAAGCCGGGACCTTGGCTAAACTATGGGTTCCTGCCTTGAAAGTCTTTGATCTAATCACCCGAGCGCCTACTTCCATAACATACAATTTTGTAAAGTTGGGCGACAAGTCCAACCCATTCATGAAAGAAACAAACCCATTTGTGTGCGTGCCATCAATACTGCGTCATCCGTGTATAACAAAACTGGTACTGATTTCCTGCCTATCCTGGGGTTGTCATTCTATAATGATATCAGGGCAGATTCTAGACCATTAATATATATCATAAATAAAAAAAAGGTCTAAAATACACCCTTGGCAAACCCCCCTGCTGCAATTAAAATAATTGGTAAGACACCCTTCATGAGAATATTTAACTGCAGCAATGGTGTGGGCATGGTGTGTCAATAATACATTTATAATCGGCAACTCAACCACAAGAGAACTGAGTAAAATCCACAATTTCTTGCAGTTCATCCAGTCGAATGCTGAGGTGAGATCCATGAAGCCCAAAACGAGAGCTCTGGGTTGGGCAATCATATATTTGGAAATTAGAAGATAAAGATTTAGATTTTCTGTGGTTGATTTTCGTGTGTGAAATCCTTATTGCACCTCCGAGATAATTTAATTTGTGTCAGCCCAGGCAAAGAGCCTATTTAATAAAACCCGACCCAAGACCTTACTGTGGAGTCAATAAGGGATATAGGACCGTAACAGTAAGAGTTGTCCCTTTCCCTCTTTCTTAAAAATCTGGTCGGTGGTAGCGGTAGGCCATGAGGGTCGCATCCCGTTCATTTAAGCGGCATTTAGCACCCTGGTCAAAACCGGAGCCCATACATCAATGGTGTCCTGAAAAAAGTCCGGAGGAATCCCATTGGGTCCTGGGGCCTTGTTCCGGGACAATCCCTCAATGTCCAACTTTACTTCACTCAGAAGAAAGGTGACGGGAGCATCATTACTGCAGCGTCCTAAATCATTATTAGATCCCTCACTTTGCCTGAAATTATAAACTCTCTCAATATTGGCAGTCCATTGATCCGGGGTAATATGATGACATAAGGTTAGTCCTAACAGCTCTAAGAAGCAAGGGCTATTTATAACATACCAGAAAAGAGTGCAGTCCCTCTGTTCACTTGCTTCTGTTAGGTCTTCCCAGGCTTGTCTCTGTAGCGAGCGCCTCTGTTCCATAAGGTCCCCCTTATAATTACGGCGACAGTTTGTCACCCAGATTCTATCACGGGATCAGTTTCAGGGCCTTCTTAAGGAGCTGGAGAGCTTAAGAGCACTCCACATCGAACCATATTGGGCGTTCAGCGGGAGGACTGACTACCGGGACTATTAACAGACAGGCAACAGACCAGGCAATGGCAATAAATGAGCATATAGGTTCCTCTCCAGGGGCTGAGGGATCTAAGCACGTTAAAATCTATTATTGTCGTATTTTAAAAAGGGAAGGATTAAAAACCTTAGTATCTAACTATGAACAACGCAAACACCTCCCGTGATCGCTTAAGGATAATGTGCCCGCCCTTGTGCTACGGGGCACTGTCTGATTGCTCACCCTTTTAAGCACTTTAGTCAAGGGGTTGTGGTCACTAAATAGGCTGTGTAAAATATTAAAAGAAAATGTGGACCAGCCCAAAGAAACAGAAACAAAGATGAAATCAATGATTGCTGCACATCCCCTGCCTTTATATGTTGGGGGAAAGTGTGAGTTATTGGGATAATACATCTTATCTAAGGTGAATATTAAACCATAAGTATTTAAGAGACCGTTCAATTCAAGACCTTCTGAAGAGTGCTACATACGCAATCCCTCAATGATCGTACATGTAGGCAGACTTTGCGAGTTTTGTGAGGAGTCTGGGCATAGATGGCAGTTACAATCTCCTATCAAAATAGGATTCTCCTGGGAGAGGCCTTTTCCCTGTAATGATTCAAGGAAGCCACTTAAGTCTGATAGGCTTGAGGCCTCTTGCTTCTTCCTTTTTGGATTATAAAACGTAACTAGTGTTAGATAAAATTATCTTCCCATTACTAATTTAAGGCCCTGGAGTATTTTAGAGTCTCATTCCAAAGGCTTCACAGACCCAAAGAGGTCAAGGGCTACAAAGATGATTAAACCTCCACTCGCTCTTCCTACTCTGGAACCATCTGCTGGGAGGAAGTAGGTCTTGTAACCCTCAATAAAAAAAAAAATTCAACCTCCCAGGTTTCCTGAATTCAAATAATGTTAAAAGATTTAATGAACTGAATCCACCTATTGTATGCTAATTTTGCAGCAAGGCCAGCCACATTCCAAGAGATAAAACTTCGATTTTCCCCTGTGCCCTGGTTATGGTTTGAATAGGGAACTGTGGAATCCTCAAGCTGGTCTATGGTCCAATTAGTGAGTGACCTATTAGGATGATATTCTACATTTACGTGAGGCAGTGACTTAATGTACTTCAATGCCTGTGTCAGAGGTTCTGAGGGCGAGTCTATGACTTTGATTTTGATGGCGCCCTCTGGCAGTCAATCTAGATCATTAAGATTTGCCAAAGAGGCATAGGGGTTGAAAATTGTCTGCAACCCACCCGAACCACGAACACCCCCACGTGGACTAAAAGGTGACTACTTTTTATGGTGTTATGGGCGGGTCAATTGAAAAAGCCCAATGTTAATGGTTTAATACCGGAATCATGGAGAAAAGACTGAGATGTTTTGTGCCAGTTCTGGCTGTCTAAACGTGATGAACACGCTGCCTCCCTCAAAAATGTTCCTGGACGACCCTATCCAGCAGACCCTCCTAGCCATCAGAATGTGCCTGTGGTCTGTCACGTTAAATCTAGTGCGTCTGCCTAACCAGTGGAAAACTTTATTAATTAATTGAACTGTGGTTTCCTGGTTTGGGGAGCCGTGTCCTGGAACCCCTACCAGGATCAGAGTGTAGGGACAACAAGCTGGGGGAAGGTCAATTACTGGTAAGCCAGGGCTGTTGGTGGGAGCTGGAAGTTCCTTTGCTGCTTCAAGGGTGTGTGGCAGGGGACGTTATCTGATGAAGTCTGTATGCTTACGTCCTACTTAGGGGTTGAAAGATCAGGAGGGGGCATTCAGGCAATCGGGTTCATGGCTCATAGCTCCCACAACAGCGGAACCGCGGGATGGACACACTTTGAGCAGAGTCTGTGTCAGGGCACTATTGAGGCTCCGTGACTTTTCCACCCGTTTCAAAGGTTCATGAGGCAGTATCCTCACATACACATAAACATACAAGCATACGATTAGGTATGGTATAATGAATGCATTAATATTTGCATTTTCACTTTTATTTTTAGTCATGTGAATTATCACACGCTTTCTACATCGGAGGGATCTTTCCCTGTCCTGACGAAGATGCTTCGCATCGAAACATGTTGACATATCAGGAGTAACAACACATCACGTAGGAAAACTCCGTACCACCTTTTTATTAATACCAGCCTCCCTTGACATATTAAAGTTTTGTTGTCTTAAGGGGCCAGGTCCTTTTCAAAATACACATACTTACATTCACATCAGACCCTCCCTTTGCTTCTCACATAGCACTTTATCAACAGTGCTCCCGCGTAATCGCAGGTCGTAGCACGCCCCGTCCCGCAGCGGGGCGGGAAGACCCCTATGATGAAGCATGACACCATGGGCCATTCTTGGTGTGTGAGGGGTATTTAAACAACATAGTGTGTGTCCAACCATAGTGGGACACGCTCACATTACTACCTTAGTGTTCTGTACCCAGGTTATTTGTTCCTTTTCACTCTCTTCTTCCAGAGGTGGATCCTTATGTTTAATAACTCATAGCTCCCACTGCCATAGGTTTATGAATAATGTGCTGACCTCTGCTTGGATTGTCTGGGAGGGGTGTCTCAGTGCTTACGGCCTGAAACTGTAGGTTTGGGGAGGGGGAAACTTTATTAATAGTGGAAAACACAATTTCAGCTCTATCCAGTGTGTCTCTGGAATCTGACATCAGTTTTGTAAGTTTATCCTAGAACTGAGTCAATAATTCAGTCACTATATTGGAGAATTTTCGCTTTAGGGGGTCCTCTCCTGCCCCTTTCTGGGCATTTAATGTCTCATCCAGCTTTTTAGCTCTGCGTTTCCTCTTGAGGGCTGAGGGAGCCACCGGATCTGTGCCTTATGAAGTAACTGGGCTGCCCTGCTGTTGTCAGGACCAGAAAAGGAGATGCTGGGGTCCTCTAGGTCTATTGGTGCAGCCCCTAAGATAGGCTCCTGTCGTTTTGGGCCAACCAGGTGTAATGTTTTGCTTGCCGATAGTAGAGAAGGGCAACCAGATCCCATAGAGAGCTTTCTCTCTGCCCTGTCTATTTCCTTAGAGATGGCCCCCACTGCTTTCGCTAGGAAAGAGTCAATAGTCTCCCGCTATGAACCAATCGGAGTGATAATGGGTGCAGCCTTCCTCATCCCCATTTTGCCCAAAGTGTAGGGAGCCCACAGTAAACTTGAACACAGGGCGAGGACCAAAACCACACTGTGTGAACAGGTTACTCACTGTGTTGACTTCTGTTGGATCCTTTTGCTGGGAGAACATCAAGTAATGATGTCAGACCACACCTGCAAGTTTGAAGGGGGCGAAAGAATACCCGGCCACCAACATGCACAAACCAAGAGGATAGGCTCAGCCCAGTCTTCTCCAGCCGCTGACGGGTGCAGGCGGGTCCGCTCGTGGCCCAGTCTTTGCCGGGGCATGAGGTTAGGTGGGGCCCGCACGCGTCCTGCGCAGCGGTAGCCCAAGGCAGCCTTAATGCACCTTCGGGCGGGGGAGTGCAGGCGTGGGCGGTGGCGGCAGCCACAAACAACACTGGTGCATGTGGTTCTGCCCCTAACCTCCTGTTCGTGCTTCCCGCGCAATGGGAGCCCAAGGCAGCCTTAATATACCTCCTGATATGGGAGTGCTGGCGGCTGCAGCAACCAATTGGTAGGAATGACAAAATTCTTTCTTTTATCAATTGTAATACTGAATATGTTGTTTGTGTTGTGACTTGCATTTGTGGCTTGCGCTATGTTGGTAGCACAGTGTTTCCTGTTAAGAAGCGTATACTGGAGCATCTCCGTGCCATCAGGAATAGGGATCTTACCTACACTATTGCCAAACATTGCGCGCTAGAGCATTGAGAGATTTCTGATGTTAGCTCTAAGATCTCGTTTTTTGGAATTGACAGGGTTGCAGTACATCCACGTGGAGGTGACCAAGAACGCCACCTGCGACGTTTGGAGTCTGAATATATCATCTGAGGGGAGGATTAGATACACTCTGGCTCACCTTCGGGCGCTCCCTTGTAGCTTCCGCCCCTTCCCTATCACCTGCCATACTATTTTCATAGACATCTTGTTTTGGCAAATGTTTATTTTATTTCTCCTTATATGTTCCATTTCACCGCCAATTCGTCCAAGCGGCTGCTTGGTCGATGGGTGGGCATAGCCGCCACGCCTTGGTTTTTAATACACTGGGGGTGGGTTTTTCCCCGGCATGATCCAAGCTTCTCCTTAGATATTTTGTCTGTTATTACACTTTCTGTGTGACCTTTTATATTTGTTTTTGTTATTTGTGTCTGTACTTTATAATTTTAGCCTAGCCGTCTAGCACCTATCCAGGGTAGTTGGTTGTTGATGCCACTTGGCAGTTCCACTTGCTCTGGATGTGCACCATTTCACTGTGGTACACATTTGATGGGATCGCATTTCCTCTCTTGCAATTGGCGGCTTTAGCACAAGCTAATATGATGGCCTTGCTGCTTTTTCTGTTATTATTTATTCTCATCTGCTTAACCTTATTTTATATATTTTCCACATTAAGCATTTATAAGTGAGGAATTTAAATTCACCAATTTGTTGTTGCATATATGAAAAAAGAAAAATGATTATTTTCATTAATGGCAGCCTTAATGTGGTGAGAGTCTGTTTTTCATATGTACCCACGACTCTTTTTTCTATGTCTCTCCTTAAATCTGCTTGGTCATGCTTGGTTGTAAAAAATGCCTTTATATGTAGCCACTTCCTTTCTATGAAGTGACTTTGCCAAAGACCGTGAGGTTGAAACGCGTCAGTCATTAAATCTTTTCTTTTCCTGCAATCCTGAGTGCGACTCCTTACTTTTTTTTGTGAAGCAAGAGGGTTTTTTTTCACACGCACACACACACACACACATATATATGTGCTGTTCTTGTGAGCAGACAATAAAACGAATCTTAAGCACAAATTTGTGGTCCGAGCTCCTACCTGTAGCGGCAAAAACGATTGCGTGAATGGGAGTAGAAGGCATGTGAAGCAGTCGGTTTTGTCTCCTCCGGCGCAACTCGGACCCCCTCTGGTTAAGTGGCGAAGGTTTTGTCAAGGGAGACGCGGCTCATCGAGCTTGAAACCAAGTAATCGGGGAGGAATAACAAGTGGAAGCCCCCCAGCATAACGGCAAGAGGACACGCAATCGCTGCAACACTCAGAAGGTAAGCAAACTCACATCTTGAATGTGACGGGCGCAATTACCGGCGAGTGCAAGCGCATCAGCAGTCCGTAATTCTTGACAACGCTGGGTCAGAAGTGTGCAAGGCAACAGTTGCATTCAAACCACAACAAAACTAATCTGTGTGTATGCTACGTGCTGTATTTTAACGTTATACAAGTCTAAACTCCAAGCCAGTAATTCCAACATGTCAGCAGACGCGCTGAAGGACAGAGAGGCAGCAGCAGCAGACATTTTTGATGACTCCAGAACTCCCACCATGCACTCAATCTTCCAGCATGCAACAGAGGGGGCAAAGAATATCAGCCTAAAAGAAAAAGTAAAGATACTGGAGAAAAAAATGAAATCAGAGCACAGCAAATGGTGGGAGGCAAAATCCCTACAACGATATTTAGATGTAGGAAGAATACCCAGAGGATTACGCATTTTAACAGCTCCTAGTTATGAGAACCCCTATCCCGAGATGATGAGAGAATGGGCAGAGACTAACTTAGACTCATCGAGGAAGCTGGTAACGATTTTGGTTAAATATGCCGAAAAGTATCGTAGCAAACTACAAGAAGAAATTGTCACACTTAATACTGAATTAAACATAATGGGTCAGAATGAAGAACTAATTAAACTAAAAGAAGAGATGACCAAAAGATTAAAAAAAAGAGGAGGAAATCATCCGTGAAAGGAAAGCATTCAAGTTCCATAGAGACCGCATGGACTATGAATGTGGTCGTATTTTCACATTTGCAAGGAAATTTGACCCCATTAAGGCATCCAAGTATGGTACGACACAGGACCTTAAATCAAATGCAGGTGGTAGCACTAACAATATGGGAACAGTCTCCAACTCGGATCTTAGCTCTGCGATAGAAAGGGAATCAGAAGCAGAGGCTGGTGGCCACATCACAAGACAAACACCTGTACAAATCTCGATAGTGGAAGAAGTGGATTTTTTATGCAGAGAACGCAGACAAACATTACGCCCCAGAAATCAAGGGAAACCACAAGGAAAAAAACAACCACTAAATGCCGAGAGAGGAGAGCAGCAAAATCCAAACGCTGCCAAGAACAGAGGACCACCACGCAGCAATTGGAGACGACAGAACCAACACTAAGTCCCACAATAATCAATTTGGCCAACATAGATTTAACAAAAGCGGAAGAACAATTACTATCCTTAGGACTATCATTCTGTCCTGAAAGTACTTTCAACTATGCCTCAACACGTATGGATATATATCGAAGCATACGCAAATTGAAACTCAAAAAATACTTTATGACACAGAAACCAGTTGAAGCAATCGGACAAATAAGGGGACCACCAAAATCCCCGTCGCTAGATGTGACAAATGCAGATATACCAACGTTGAATACATTGCAAACTTTATTAGATGAGAATATGACTTCAACTCAATTTTTACAAGATCAACAGGCATTGAATATCATCACGGTTGCACATAAGGTAACTACTAGGTTCAAACCAACCTCTACCTTCAATCCAATAATGCCCCGTGATGCAATCGAAATATTCCATGAACAAGTTGTGGGAGAAATAAAGAAACTCAATCACAGAGCACAAATAACAATGAGAACCAAGAAAAATACCAATGAGATTCAATATCATTCACTGATGAAGAAATTAAATAACGACCTTGTAATTCGCAACTCAGACAAAGGCGGCAACTTAGTTCTATGGACAAAATCGGATTACAATAAGGAGGCCATGAAACAACTACAAGACAAAAACTGCTATTGCAACAGTGATCAACTAACACTCAAAAATACTTACAACATCTACAGAATGAAGTTGATTGCGTGGAAAAATGCAGGTCTATTGACGCAAGATGAATATTCCTATTTACGCAATGATCATCCAACAACTCCGATCATATATTTCATTCCTAAAATACATAAAGACCCCAAAATTCCACCGGGGAGACCCATTATCTCGGCACGAAACAGTTTATTGGAACGAACTTCCATATATGTTGACTATTTTCTTCAACACTTTGTACAACAGCTACCATCTTATATTCGTGATACGGGTGACTTTTTCTCCAAGATTAAGGACTTTAATTGGAACAATGACTATTTATTAATTACATTAGATGTTTCCTCGCTCTACACGTCAATCAATCACCAAGATGGCATTAGGGCACTACAACATTACCTTGATCAGAGACCCTCACATTGTTTACACCATAACAAAATGCTTAAAGATATGACAGAATTTTGATTGAACAACAATATCTTTATGTATAGAAAAACTCTGTATCAACAACTGCGAGGTGTTGCGATGGGGGCCAGCTTCTCCCCCAGCTATGCATGTCTACACATGGGTTGGTGGGAGGAGCTGGTCCTCCTTAAGAAACATGAACACACAGTCAATACACAAAATTAAAATCTGGCTGAGATACATTGACAACCTTTTCGTCATCTGGCAGGGGACCCGGCCGGAGGCGGAGAAGTTCGTAGATGATCTCAATTCCAATAATCTAAACTTGGAATTTACAGCCAACATAAGTGCTCATGAGGTGGAATTTTTAGATGTACAGGTGTACATAAAAAATGGAACTATAGCCACCAAACTACATCGCAAAAAAACTGCAGGTAATGCCATTTTACACGCTACCAGCGCTCATCCTAAACATCTCATACAAAGCATACCCTATGGGGAGATGCTCAGATTAAAACGCATCAGTAGCAATGAGGATGATTTACATAAAGCCCAGGTAGCCAGCACCAAACGTTTTTTAGAGAGGGGGTATTCCAAAAAAACTATATAGATGGCTATCTAGAGAGGCAGTAAAATCAGCAGAGATAGCCTTTTGACAACACAGATCATTAATGACACCACAACTGATAGTAACATCCAACAAGAATCTGTACATGTGGATACATTCATAATCATAATGGAATACAGCAAACAAGAGAAAGCCATCCAGAAAATCATAAAGAACAATTGGCCGCTCATACTAAGTGATCCTATTATCGGTCATACTTTGCCAACCAAACCAGCCATTACTTACAGTAAGGGGCCCTCCATGAAAGATGAACTGGTCAACAATGACCCTTGGGATTGCAAAAAAAGCACTTGTTTAAACCAGAGAAAAGGCTTTTTTAAGTGCACATCATGCAAAGCTTGTCAACAAGGAGTAAATAAAATCTCTTACAGCACTCCTTTCAATGACAAAGAGATTTCTATACATAGAAATCTGACATGCACATCTGAATATGTGGTCTATGTGCTGGAGTGTCCATGTGGCCTTCAATACGTTGGGAGCACGGTTCTCCAAGGCCACAAAAGGATACTCCAGCACTTGAGAGCCATAGAAAACAAAGATCACACATACCCAGTAGCGCGCCATTTTGAAGAAACACACAATGGGGATCCCAAAGGCCTAAAATACTTTTTGATAGATTGCGTGCCATATAACAAAAGAGGGGGCAACAGAGAAAAAGCCTTAAGACTGCTAGAAACCAGGTATATTTTGCAATTAGACAGCAAAAAACCTTTGGGTCTCAATGGAACGGAGGATCTCTACACCTGTTTATAACAGTTACAGGAGTAAGAGTCTCAATTTCAATCTGAAAAGAGAATTAAGAAATATTGCTGCTAATATTAAAAAATATTAAAAAATAAAAAATGACTACTGCCTCTCCGAACCTATCACAGTCACACTTATGGGTTTTTAATAGTAGGTGATATTAGTTTACTTATTTATTCACAAATGCACACGTCACAATATATACACATATATAAAAAAACTTCTTTAGTGATATTGGTTATGATTATGATGCAAAATCAGGATAGGGACATAGCAAATACAAACATCAGCTCATTTTATCAACATAGTTCCATCTATCAATATTCAATTTTATTGTTAGCAAATACCCACATCACACACAAGGGCTAAATGTTTCAAACTATGACACTACGTCAGATACAAAACCTCAGCCCAAAAGGGGATTAGCCACAAGACATTTTAAGCAGTTCTTAAATTGTTATTTATTTATTATGATCAAGTGTATGGCAGTTTTTATATATTTTATATATTTATATATTTATATATTTATAGTCACACTGATTCGATAACAATGAGTATTAATTCATGTATTGTACTTATGGGTATGCAATAAGGAAACGAAACAAAGGTTAGACTGAGTATATAGTTAAATAGGCTCTTTCACAATAAAAAAAAATAGTCACAACACATTATTAAAAATGTCAAAGCTGAACAAAATACTGTGATTATGGAGTCAAGCAGATGTTTCTTGAAAACAGATCCAAAAATGCAATAGTATTAAATAAACATAAAGCTATAGGGTCATTTTGATGTTTTTTTTAATAATTAAAAAGAAGTAGATTATATAACAATCAAGGTAATTCAAGACCAAATGATGTGCAGCAAAGTTTGGGTGCATTTGCCAACACAAAGCAACATTATTCTATGTCAAACATACACTTTCTTGTAAAACCCACAAGATAAGTCTGTCAGTCACCCTAATACACATTTTGACGGAGAATCTCCGAATAAGCTGCATATTCTAACAAATGCACAATTGTGCCTAAGGCCATGACATTACATATACATGCTCTACAAGAGGTTTGATCTGACACAAGTCTACTATCTGATCCCTGGTGGTAAATATTTTAACTTTAGTCTAAGCATGTCTAATTCTGATCATATTAGATCTAGGTAGGGAGAGTCTATGTCAGATTTTCAAAATTAACTGTTGAATAAGAATTAGTTCTATTTAAATTCACTTTATGTAGGTTTTAATTTTTTTAATATCCTGAACATGTGGCTTGGAAACATCAAGAGTAAAAAAAGGAGTAATATTTGGATTCACTTCATATATGTGGATATGTGAATATCATCACAAATTTGGCATGGGTAGCCAGTGAAAAAAAAGGTAATTAGTTAAATTTAGATTTCTTTTACATAGAGTTTCCTTACCTGTAAATACTGAAAATTATATCCCAACATCAGCCACCCTAACATCCATGATATGATTATCATATCACTTCCATGTAGATAACAGGGATGTTACGAGGTGCAGGTTGGAATCAAGTCTGGCACAGATCAAGCATTCACAAAGTAATTCAATTAGATCTAACAGGCCTTCCATGTCATGAGGGGCTGCCATGAAATGAAAGGGTAACAAAAACATAATGCAGGTACATTTTTATTAGTTATACATAATTTGATTGGCACAGATCTATGGTGTGCAGCAAATAGGTAACAAAAATAATATAAAAGAAAGGCAACATCAGGAACAAGATACTACTTAGGGATTTTAGTGAAATCTTTATCGCAAAAGCATTAGAATCGAGCTGTACAGTGGGTCCGTTATGCATGGAATAACCAGTAGGGGAGGGACATAAGAAACAAAAGAAACAAGAGCACTTTACGAATATTCCACATATACTTCTTGATGTTGTGTATTTTGCATGTTAATGTAAACATGACCACCTTTAAGTAAATATGACTTACAGAAAGAGTAATAAACAATACCTTTAACACATTTTCAATTTGCCTCTCTGGTGGGGCTTCCTGCACTTCAACTCGATTTGCTCGACAGGGTGCCTGTGGAGGGATAGGGCGCCTCCCAAAAAATATCCTTTTTCTTTTTTTGTTATTCTGTGAAATTAAACCGAATTTCACTTATAGAGAAAGTTTGTTGCTTTTTCATAGCAACAGTCTATCTTGAATATACCATCTCAATGGGCAAAAACAGATTTACAACTCTGCTGACCAATCCATTTGAATGAGGAGTATTAGGGGAAGATGAGTGAAAGTTAGGGCCAGCAGGAGGAGGTCTCCATCTGCCTATTTTTAGCTAATCAAAAGTAGCAGATGTTCTTGTTGTGATTGTAATGGGAATATATGATATTGTTGTGGATTTTCCCAGTGGGCAAATAAATTCAACCAAAGCAATAGAGAATTGATACAGAACTAGTGCTTCTCATGTGTACATTAGATTGCCAAAAAAGCCTACAAATCATTTTAGTACACTTACTTAGAGAGCTATAAAAATCTATTTAGGTAGTAATAACATGATAGTTAGCAAGTAGTTGTAATTGGCATTGTCTACTACAGAAGCCCAATTTTTTGTTTAGCTTCTCAAAAATAATTCTCAATATTTTAGAGTAAGTGACAATAACATTACAGACATTACAAAAATATTTTTTTTAACATAACTCCATCCAAGCAGTATACTGTACACCTTCCACTGCCTTGTCTGTCCATGAAGTTGTCTGTACACATTGGGAGCCGCCATTAAATTCACATCGCTTCATACGCATAACGATTTTTTCTATTGTGAGTCATTGTCTCTGAATCATGGGGCAATGAGAGGTTATTCAGCAATGTCCGTGATAGTTACTGTCTTTGATTACTGGTTTGTCAGTACTTCAGAAAGCACTGCCTTTCAATTAGGTACCTAAGTGCTTCTTTATGTGCTTATACTTCTTGAAATATGACTAGGTTCAGCACTGAGGGCTTTTTCCAGAGGCAAAAGGTGTTTTTTAAGTCAGATAGAGTATGATAAAGTAACCACATGTAATAAATATAATGCTCAGGCACAGCTATTACCATTAAAATTTGCTCTGTATATACAATTGGTTTACATAGATATTTTGGTTGCTACAATAAAGAAAACCAGAAGGAAGTTGACAGCAACTTCTAGAGTCAGGTAATATAACTCCGAAAACATTTCTAGTGATTAACCAAGAGAACTAGAAATTACAGCAATTGACTTCAATCAGGTAAAGTTTTATACAGTTTATTATTCTGACTCCAAGCATTATGCCTGACAAACCAGTCATTGTTGAGGCAACTGGTCACAAGAGTATAACTGTGGTGTTATGGATGTTGTATCCTTTGTTCTAGTTTTCTTGGAGCTCATGGTTATTTGGGTTTACTCACTTGTGCATTAATGGTCCCCAAAGCCCAATAGATCACCACTCAAAAAGCAAGCTATATCGCAACACATAACATTAGTAGTGCTGCTGGTTTGCAGAGAGTAAACTTGACAGCATCAGTAATAATAATAATAATCTTTATTTGGCAATAATCACAGCCATAAAAGATAAAAAGACAGGAAATATGATACAACAACAATTCATTTAAAAGTTCCTTTAAACGTATTGCAAAATCACAAAGGTCCTAGCAGCCACCAGTCACATCTAGAGTTTTGGATCCTAATGCTTCTCTCAAGAAGTTCATTACTCCAAAAAACGTGGAATCTTTGGGCAGAAGCTGCAAATACAATAAAGCAACATCGGCATGTCTAAATCTCAAGTCTTTTAAATGCGGATTAAGAAACAGTCTTCTTGGACGAGTAAAATATTTGCATAAAAGAACAAAATATAGGGTATCCTGTGGAGACCTTTCGTCACAGCCATAGGGACCTCTATCCTCTACATGTAAAACAAAAGCCAGCATGAGATGCCAAAAGATGTTGAAGCTGATTAAATCTGAATCGAGTTATTAAAAATCTGTCAGAGGCACTGGCTAAAATAGAGAGATATTTCTCCACACCCTGGACTGATTTAACTAACACATGCCCTCTCACCACAGGTGCACTAAGCTCGTCGTCCTCATGGAAGGACGTGGCGTATTTATAAAACAACTCTTTTACTATTTTCAGATCCGAGGACTTCACTGTATCATATTTCAGGAAAATGTCTGCTCTTCCTAGGGCCATGATGGTCTCTTTGAAATGCAGTAACCAGGGGATATTGAATGCATGGTCTAGTGAGACTCAGTCCAGGATAACTGAACGATTAAAAGCTGTCTCATCGTTAGACAGATCTTCACCCAGCACAACATAGGCTTAACTACCACCAGGTCAATTATATACTTAAGTCCTAATTCATGGTGTACGGAGAAAGAGGGGCTGCCCTGGTGGACTTTCAAAATGTGTCTCAAATATTTACTTTGTTCACTCTGTAGTTTTTTGACCGCCGTATAGCCCTAGACCTTGCTGCCATACAGGACCTTGGAAATGCAGAAAGTCTGGTATAGCTTTAGCATCACCCCGTGCCACAAGGTGCTTAATTTATTAGCATAGTTGGCAATAACTCCCATTTATTTATTCATGTCCACTAGCTTCCCCTCCTGCAAGTGTTTCCAATTTATTTTTGCATCAAAATAATTCCCAGGTATGAAAAAGCCGGGACCTTGGCTAAACTATGGGTTCCTGCCTTGAAAGTCTTTGATCTAATCACCCGAGTGCCTACTTCCATAACATACAATTTTGTAAAGTTGGGCGACAAGTCCAACCCATTCATGAAAGAAACAAACCCATTTGTGTGCGTGCCATCAATACTGCGTCATCCGTGTATAACAAAACTGGTACTGATTTCCTGCCTATCCTGGGGTTGTCATTCTATATTGATATCAGGGCAGATTCTAGACCATTAATATGGTCTAAAATACACCCTTGGCAGACCCCCCTGCTGCAATTAAAATAATTGGTAAGACACCCTTCATGAGAATATTTAACTGCAGCAATGGTGTGGGCATGGTGTGTCAATAATACATTTATAATCGGCAACTCAACTACAAGAGAACTGAGTAAAATCCACAATTTCTTGCAGTTCATCCAGTCGAATGCTGAGGTGAGATCCATGAAGCCCAAAACGAGAGCTCTGGGTTGGGCAATCATATATTTGGAAATTAGAAGATAAAGATTTAGATTTTCTGTGGTTGATTTTCCTGTGTGAAATCCTTATTGCACCTCCGACATAATTTAATTTGTGTCAGCCCAGGCAGAGAGCCTATTTAATAAAACCCGACCCAAGACCTTACTGTGGAGTCAATAAGGGATATAGGACCGTAACAGTAAGAGTTGTCCCTTTCCCTCTTTCTTAAAAATCTGGTCGGTGGTAGCGGTAAGCCATGAGGGTCGCATCCCGTTCATTTAAGCGGCATTTAGCACCCTGGTCAAAACCGGAGCCCATACATCAATGGTGTCCTGAAAAAAGTCCGGAGGAATCCCATTGGGTCCTGGGGCCTTGTTCCGGGACAATCCCTCAATGTCCAACTTTACTTCACTCAGAAGAAAGGTGACGGGAGCATCACTAGGGCAGCGTCCTAAATCATTATTAGATCCCTCACTTTGCCTGAAATTATAAACTCTCTCAATATGGGCAGTCCATTGATCCGGGGTAATGTGATGACATAAGGTTAGTCTTAACAGCTCTAAGAAGCAAGGGCTATTTATAACAGTGCAGTCCCTCTGTTCACTTGCTTCTGTTAGGTCTTCCCAGGCTTGTCTCTGTAGCGAGCGCCTCTGTTCCATAAGGTCCCCCTTATAATTACGGCGACAGTTTGTCACCCAGATTCTATCACGGGATCTGTTTCAGGGCCTTCGTAAGGAGCTGGAGAGCTTAAGAACACTCCACATCGAACCATATTGGGCGTTCAGAGGGAGGACTGACTACCGGGACTATTAACAGACAGGCAACAGACCAGGCAATGGCAATAAATGAGCATATAGGTTCCTCTCCAGGGGCTGAGGGATCTAAGCACGTTCAAATCTCTTATTGTCATATTTTAAGAAGGGAAGGATTAAAAACCTTAGTATCTAACTATGAACAACGCAAACACCTCCCGTGATCGCTTAAGGAAAATGTGCCCGCCCTTGTGCTACGGGGCACTGTCTGATTGCTCATCCCTTTAAGCACTTTAGTCAAGGGGTTGTGGTCACCAAATGGGCTGTGTAAAATATTAAAAGAAAATGTGGACCAGCCCAAAGAAACAGAAACAAAGATGTAATCAATGATCGTTGCACATCCCCTGCCTTTATATGTTGGGGGAAAGTGTGAATTATTGGGATAATACATCTTATCTAAGTTGAATATTAAACCATAAGTATTTAAGAGACCGTTCAATTCAAGACCTTCTGAAGAGTGCTCCATTCGCAGTCACTCAATGATCGTACATGTAGGCAGACTTTGCGAGTTTTGTGAGGAGTCTGGGCATAGATGGCAGTTACAATCGCCTATCAAAATAAGATTCTCCTGGGAGAGGCCTTTTCCCTGTAATGATTCAAGGAAGCCACTTAAGTCTGATGGGCTTGAGGTCTCTTGCTTCTTCCTTTTTGGATTATAAAACGTAACTAGTGTTAGACAAAACTATCTTCCCATTACTAATTTAAGGCCCTGGAGTATTTTAGAGTCTCATTTTAAAGGCTTCACAGACCCACAGAGCTCAAGGGCTACAAAGATGATTAAACTTCCACTCGCTCTTCCTACTCTGGAACCATCTGCTGGGAGGAAGAAGGTCTTGTAACCCTCAATAAAAAAGAAATTCAACCTCCCAGGTTTCCTGAATACAAATAATGTTAAAAGATTTAATGAACCGAATCCACCTATTGTATGCTAATTTTGCAGCAAGGCCAGCCACATTCCACGAGATAAAACTTTGATTTTCCCCTGTGCCCTGGTTATGGTTTGAATAGGGAACTGTGGAATCCTCAAGCTGGTCTATGGTCCCATT
This sequence comes from Triturus cristatus, assembly GCF_964204655.1. NCBI lineage: Eukaryota > Metazoa > Chordata > Amphibia > Caudata > Salamandridae > Triturus > Triturus cristatus. Next base: position 417,952,139 of record NC_140593.1, read on the forward strand.
AGTGAGTGACCTATTAGGATGATATTCTTCATTTACGTGAGGCAGTGACTTAATGTACACCAATGCCTGTGTCGGAGGTTCTGAGGGCGAGTCTATGACTTTGATTTTGATGGCGCCCTCTGGCAGTCAATCTAGATCATTAAGATTTGCCAAAGTGGCATAGGGGTTGAAAATTGTCTGCAACCCACCCGAACCATGAACACCCCCACGTGGACTAAAAGGTGACTACTTTTTATGGTCTTATGGGCGGGTCAATAGAAAAAGCCCAATGTTAATGGTTTAATACCGGAATCATGGAGAAAAGACTGAGATGTTTCGTGCCAGTTCTGGGTTTCTAAACGTGCCGATCACGCTGCTTCCCTCAAAAATGTTCCTGGACGACCCTATCAAGCAGACCCTCCTAGCCATCAGAATGTGCCTGTGGTCTCTCACGTTAAATCTAGTGCATCTGCCTAACCAGTGGAAAACGTTATTAATTAATTGAACCGTGGTTTCCTGGTTTGGGGAGCCGAGTCCTGGAACCCCTACCGGGACCAGAGTGTAGGGACAACAAGCTGGGGGAAGGTCAATTACTGGTAAGCCAGGGCTGTTGGTGGGAGCTGGAAGTTCCTTTGCTGCTTCAAGGCTGTGTGGCAGGGGACGTTATCTGATGAAGTCTGTATGCTTACGTCCTACTTAGGGGTTGAAAGATCAGGAGGGGGCATTCAGGCAATCGGGTTCATGGCTCATAGCTCCCACTGCCATAGGTTTATGAATAAGGTGCTGACCTCTGCTTGGATTTTCTGGGAGGGGTGTCTCAGTGCTTACGGCCTGAAACTGTAGGTTTGGGAAGGGGGAACATTTATTAATAGTGGACCACACACTTTCAGCTCTATCCAGTGTGTCTCTGGAATCTGACATTAGTTTTGTAAGTTTATCCTAGAACTGAGTCAATAATTCAGTCACTATATTGGAGAATTTTCGCTTTAGGGGGTCCCAAAACTCCTCTGTGTCCATCAGGTTACTTCTTATGAGTTCCTCTCCTGCCCCTTTCTGGACATTTAATGTCTCATCCAACTTTTTAGCTCTGCGTTTCCTCTTGAGGGCTGGGGGAGCCACCGGATCTGTGCCTTATGAAGTAACTGGGCTGCCCTGCTGTTGTCAGGACCAGAAAAGGAGATGCTGGGGTCCTCTAGGTCTATTGGTGCAGCCCCTAAGATAGGCTCCTGTCGTTTTGGGCCAACCAGGTGTAATGTTTTGCTTGGCGATAGTAGAGAAGGGCAACCAGATCCCATAGAGAGCTTCCTCTCTGTCCTGTCTATTTCCTTAGAGATGACCCCCACTGCTTTCGCTAGGAAAGAGTCAATAGTCTCCCGCTATGAACCAATAGGAGTAATAATTGGTGCAGCCTTCCTCATCCCCATTTTGCCCAAGGTGCAGGGAGCCCACAGTAAACCAGAACACAGGGCGAGGACCAAAACCACACTGTGTGAACAGGTTACTCACTGTGTTTACTTCTGATGGATCCTATTGCTGGGAGAACATCTAGTAATGATGTCAGACCACACCTGCAAGTTTGAAGGGGGTGAAAGATTGCGCGGCCACCAACATGCACGAACCAAGAGGATAGGCCCTGCCCAGCCTTCTCCAGCCGCTGATGGGTGCAGGCGGGTCCGTTCTTGGCCCAGTCTTTGCCGGGGCATGAGGTTAGGTGCGGCCCGCACGCGTCCTGCGCAGCGGGAGCCCAAGGCAGCCTTAATGCACCTTCGGGCGTGGGAGTGCAGGCGTGGGCGGTGGCGGCAGCCGCAAACTACACTGGTGCATGTGGTTCTGCCCCTAACCTCCTGTTTGTGCTTCCCGCGCAATGGGAGCCCAAGGCAGCCTTAATATGCCTCCTGGTATGGGAGTGCTGGCGGCTGCAGCAACCAATTGGTAGGAGTGAGAAAATTCTTTCTTTTATCAATTGTAATACTGAATACGTTGTTTATGTTGTGACTTGCATTTGTGGCTTGCGCTATGTTGGTAGCACAGTGTTTCCTGTTAAGAAGCATATACTGGAGCATCTCCGTGCCGTCAGGAATAGGGATCTTACCTACACTATTGCCAAACATTGCGTGCTAGAGCATGGAGAGATTTCTGATGTTAGCTCTAAGATCTCGTTTTTTGGAATTGACAGGGTTGCAGTACATCCACGTGGAGGTGACCAAGAACGCCGCCTGCGACGTTTGAGTCTGAATATATCATCCGCCTACAGAGTAAGGCGCCTGGTGGCCTGAATCGAGAGGAAGATCTTCATGTTCACCTAGGATGAGGGGATATCATATACCTGTAGTGCTCCAACAATCTGGACACTGTATAGATACACTCTGGCTCCCCTTCGGGCGCTCCCTTGTAGCTTCCGCCCTTTCCCTATCACCTGCCATACTATTTTCATAGACATCTTGCTTTGGTAAATGTTTATTTTATTTCTCCCTATATGTTCCATTTCACCGCCAATTCGTCCAAGCGGCTGCTTGGTCGATGGGTGGGCATAGCCGCCACGCCTTGGTTTTTAATACACTGGGTTTTTCCCCGGCACTATCCAAGCTTTTCCTTAGATATTTTGTCTGTTATTACATTTTCTGTGTGACCTTTTATATTTGTTTTTGTTATTCGTGTCTGTATTTTATAAGTTTAGCGTAGCCGTCTAGCACCTATCCAGGGTAGCTGGTTGTTGATGCCACTTGGCAGCTCCACTTGCTCTGGATGTGCACCATTTCACTGTGGTACACATTTGATGGGATCGCATTTCCTCTCTTGCAACTGGCGGCTTTAGCACAAGCTAATATGATGGCCTTGCTGCTTTTTCTGTTATTATTTATTCTCATCTGCTTAACCTTATTTTATATTTTTTCCGTATTAAGCATTTATAAGTGAGGAATTTAAATTCACCAATTTGTTGTTGCATATATGAAAAAAGAAAAATGATTATTTTCATTAATGGCAGCCTTAATGTGGTGAGAGTCTGTTTTTCATATTTACCCACGACTCTTTTTTCGATGTCTATCCTTAAATCTGCTTGGTCATGCTTGGTTGTAAAAAATGCCTTTATATGTAGCCACTTCCTTTCTATGAAGTGACTTTGACAAAGACCGTGAGGTTGAAACGCGTCAGTCATTAAATCTTTTCTTTTCTTGCAATCCTGAGTGCGACTCCTACCGTTTTGTTGTGAAGCAAGAGGGTTTTTTTCACACACACATATATGTGCATATATAATGGCTTTCTGCGGTTTCCTGCCCAACTTGGACGTAAAACCTGAAACCGATGAAATCACCCTCAATAATTAATTACATTTCACTCCAATGAGGGGCTTACAATTCAATATTGAATCACGCAAGATCCCCAGGTATGAGACGGTTGAGACCTTCATTATTGTCCAGCCTGCACCTGGAATTTTGTTAAGATTTACTTGGCCTGAAACCTACTAACATGACAAAAGACTTGTGAAATTGGTGGCCAGGTCCTTATCATTCATAAAACAACAAACAAATCTAATAGAGTTTGCAGGCCCAATACAGTTCTAGCTAAAAGAACCCCGTGATATCCACAGTAATGCTGTTAAGGGTTGTTTTCCATCAGGAGGGCCATCTGCTCCTTATGCTAATAATGTGTACTCTGATCTCTTTATATTCAGGGGAAATAAGAGCTGGGCCAAAATACATCTTTGACAGACTCTTCAGTTTGTACTAAAAGGTCACAAATAAGAAGAATCTCTGGAATATCAAATTGAGGCAGCTGTATCATATGACGATCCGCCAAGAAATCTTTTATATCTGGGTCCATACTGAATGAGAGAAGAAAGTTCCATAGTTTGGACCGATTTACTCTGTTGAAGGCCAAAGTTAGGCTTGGTCTTACAACAGTGTACTGATTAACGATCAAACATAAATTCAAGCATTGATCATTTGTCACCCTGATGGGTATAAATCCATATTGAAGGTCAGATAAAATATCATTCTCTGCAGCCCAAGCTGTCAGTCTATCAAGAACAACCCACCCAATAAAACTTGCGATTTGTCTTGTCCCCTTTGTGAACACTGGAGAATAATTGTGGTTCACAAGGAGTAGGCGCCTTGACAGTTGTGTTTATGGTCTGGGTAAGCAAGGGAGCCCATATCTCCAGCTCATTAATGTATGCAGATTCATTGTGAAGTCTGTAACTAATTTTAACTGTTAACCATAAAGAAGAGAAAATGTATTTGCTATCGATGTTGTCAACAGATGGCTTGGGACTACTTTACAGTGCCTTATCAAAACCTTCTGCTACTTTTTATAATTTGCATGCCAGGGTCATGTTCTGCTTGAGAAAAGAGAAGGGATCAACGAGAAGAGCTTCATCGAACTGGTCTGATGATAAGTGACAAAAACGTATCACCTTTGATTTTGCAGCATTTGAGTGAGGCCAGATTACCATCATCCATTTTGAGAGGTTGCAGACTAACCACATGTAAGGATCAAACTCCAAGAGCTCATCATCTATATCTTAGTATCATTCTCTAAAACTCAGCTAATGATAGCTGAAGACTTCTGAGGTGAACTACTGGTGATTCTTTTAAAGAACAGGTTTTGAACTTCTTTCTTTTTACTAGGATAAGTAAAGCTTGCACCTACAAAAATATTTATTATATTGAATCCTTAGGTATGGAACATTTCCTGTTAAACGTTCATAAAGAGACGCTCACACTTCACATCATTCCTTCTGGGCTCAATCCTCTCTTAACCCAAGCCTATGGAGTCTCTCTTTAGAGAAGTCTGGGAAGTTTCAAAAAGAGTTAACAATGAACAATGGAAACGATGAATGACACCCTCAGGTGATTCAAGTACAACGATTGCCTATGAAACAGAGTTAGAATTTTAGAGTTAAAAAATAAACAGTGGGAAAAAAGATGGATCACACCCTCAGGTGATTCAAGTACAGTGATTGCCTATCAATTAGGGTTAGAATTTACCAGCTTTCCAGAAGCGAGTTCTAACAAGGTATAAACCAATCTAGGTTTACCTGTGTTCTCTTGTGTAGGTGGCCTCACCTGCCAGTTCAGGATGCACTGTATCTATATGGAGCAGGGTCAGTACTGACTTGCATAGGAGTGGCCTTTGGCTAGAGAGGCACAGAGGACCAAATATAGTGGTTTGGGATGCTACTCACTCTGATTGCTTGTGATTTAGACTATTTTAAACATTCCTCCCAAATTGTTTCTTGTTTTCTCTGATTTTTGCTCGTCTTTTCCAAAACAATGATAGGGACGAAGAGCTTGCTGTCAAGCCACAAGTAGCTTGAAAGAGTCTGCAGTCCTTGCAGATCTCCCTACTCTACACTCAATTCAGTCCTTTGATAATGAGGTCCAAAAATGAGCTATAATTTTAACTTCTCTCATCTGTATACCAACCCTTTCCCAAAACCTATTTGAAGAAGTAATAACACTTCCACAAACATGAAAACAGTGGAGTACTTACATGCAATGGTGTCCCCAAAAACTAAAGATAACTGCCCTTGGTTTAGTCTTCCAAGCTGCCAGCAGTAATCCAAAAGTCAAGTGCTTGGTACTACCAGCAATTAAAGACTCAAAATAATTCCTTGGTGCAGCTTCTCTAGAATGTACATTGTTAAAAACGAAAGCATTCCACAGGAGCTGGTGTTTTTTATACTGGTGAAAGACTTAGAAAGACATCCTTTCCTTACATCATGCACTGTTTTAGGGAGTCAGTTGAGTGCATAAGGTAAATCACTGAGGGAAGCAAACCATTTCCCCCTTATTAGGCTCCTTTTCTGTTATCCACGGCTTGAAAGCTATAAGTATATAGACATATGTATGACATTTGCTCTTCTATGGAAAGGTCTCTACCTATTAGCAGCAATTGTTTTTCAAGAGCTGGTGGAATCTCCTCCAATGCAGTTAGTTCACTGTGTGGTCTATGAAGAGGAAGTTGGTGAAGGTTCCCGAAGTGTACTATACCTCTCCATCTGCTTCTTTCTCTTGTTGTTGGTGCTGCTCTGGGGTTTGAGCGTTGGAGCAGACAGTCTGAGTTAAGGAGCATTATTTTTCGGAGCATAGACCCTGACACTGGCAATAATCCTCAAGTTTATGTATTGCTACATCAGGAATATAAATGCAACCATTTTGTAGTTAGTATCTACTTTATTATCCTTGCTAGCACTTTCGTTGAGTTCACCCACCTCTTCATTTTCTCAACTTTTCTTTAAATGACAGACATTTCCATTTGGTTTAGTCTATTTCTCCTATGGATATTTCCAACAATGTGAGAAGTGAATCAATAGCTCTCACATCGCATGACCCAATAAGTAATATCTACACACTGATAGGATCAAGCATAAAAGTATTGTTCTTCCCTGAGCGTAAACCTTTTCCTGTACATATTCTTGTATCTGGAATTTTACTATCAGCGAAGGTCAAGCAAACAAGTATGCCAGTAAGAATGGGTGCAATATTAGTGGGCAAGTCAATTCAGATCTTTTTTCCCAGCAAAGAAACAGTCATAAGTTCTCAATAAACTCAGGGAAACAAAGTTGTAGTGAAAATACAATCACTAATTTCAAGGACATCAGGACAACAAAAGGTTTGGTGGCAATAATACACCGGGTCAGCCACAAAGCCATAGCATAAAAAAAAACCTTAAAATTAATCAGTCATTCCTAATGCAATAAGGAAACGAAACAAAGGTTAGACTGAGTATATAGTTAATTAGGCTCTTTCACAATAAAAAAAATAGTCACAACACATTATAAGAATGTCAAAGCTGAACAAAATACTGTGATTATGGAGTCAAGCAGATGTTTCTTGAAAACAGATCCAAAAATGCAATAGTATTAAATAAACATAAAGCTATAGGGTCATTTTGATGTTTTTTTTAATAATTAAAAAGAAGTAGATTATATAACAAATAAGGTAATTCAAGACCAAATGATGTGCAGCAAAGTTTGGGTGCATTTGCCAACACAAAGCAACATTATTCTATGTCAAACATACACTTTCTTGTAAAACCCACAAGAGAAGTCTGTCAGTCACCCTAATACACATTTTGACTGAGAATCTCCGAATAAGCTGCATATTCTAATAAATGCACAATTGTGCCTAGGGCCATGAAATTACATATACATGCTCTACAAGAGGTTTGATCTGACACAAGTCTACTATCTGATCCCTGGTGGTAAATATTTTAACTTTAGACTAAGCATGTCTAATTCTGATCATATTAGATCTAGGTAGGGAGAGTCTATGTCAGATTTTCAAAATTAACTGTTGAATAACAATTAGTTCTATTTAAATTCACTTTATGTAGGTTTTAATTTTTTTAATATCCTGAACATGTGGCTTGGAAACATCAAGAGTAAAAAAAGGAGTAATATTTGGATTCACTTCATGTATGTGGATATGTGAATATCATCACAAATTTGGCATGGGTAGCCAGTGAAAAAAGGTAATTAGTTAAATTTAGATTTCTTTTACATAGAGTTTCCTTACCTGTAAATACTGAAAATTAGATCCCAACATCAGCCACCCTAACATCCATGATATGATTATCATATCACTTCCATGTAGATAACAGGGATGTTACGAGGTGCAGGTTGGAATCCAATCAAGTCTGGCACAGATCAAGCATTCACAAAGTAATTCAATTAGATCTAACAGACCTTCCATGTCATGAGGGGCTGCAATGAAATGAAAGGGTAACATAAACATAATGCAGGTACATTTTTATTAGTTATACATAATTTGATTGGCACAGATCTATGGTGTGCAGAAAATAGGTAACAAAAATAATATAAAAGAAAGGCAACATCAGGAACAAGATACTACTGAGGGATGTTGCAGTGAAATCTTTATCGCAAAAGCATTAGAATCGAGCTGTCCAGTGGGTCCGTTATGCATGGAATAACCAGTAGGGGAGGGACATAAGAAACAAAAGAAACAAGAGCACTTTATGAATATTCCACATATACTTCTTGATGTTGTGTATTTTGCATGTTCATGTAAACATGACCACCTTTAAGTAAATATGACTTACAGAAAGAGTAATAAAGAATACCTTTAACACATTTTCAATTTGCCTCTCTGGTGGGGCTTCCTGCACTTCAACTCGATTTGCTCGACAGGGTGCCTGTGGAGGGATAGGGCGCCTCCAAAAAAATATCCTTTTTCTTTTTTTGTTATTCTGTGAAATTAAAACGAATTTCACTTATAGAGAACGTTAAGGAACATATGCTAAATTTCTTTAGAAAGTTAGTTGCTTTTTCATAGCAACAGTCTATCTTGAATATACCATCTCAATGGGCAAAAACAGATTTACAACTCTGCTGACCAATCCATTTGAATGAGGAGTATTAGGGGAAGATGAGTGAAAGTTTGGGCCAGCAGGAGGAGGTCTCCATCTGCCTAGTTTTAGCTAATCAAAAGTAGCAGATTTTCTTGTTGTGATTGTAATGGGAATATATGATATTGTTGTGGATTTTCCCAGTGGGCAAGTAAACTCAACCAAAGCAGTAGAGAATTGATACAGAACTAGTGCTTCTCATGTGTACATTAGATTGCCAAAAAAGCCTACAAATCATTTTAGTACAGTTACTTAGAGAGCTATAAATATCTATTTAGGTAGTAATAACATGATAGTTAGCAAGTAGTTGTAATTGGCATTGTCTACTTTAGAAGCCAAATTTTTTATTTCGCTTCTCAAAAATAGTTCTCAATATTTTAGAGTAAGTGACAATAACATTACAGACATTACAAAAATATTTTTTTTAACATAACTCCATCCAAGCAGCATACTGTACACCTTCCACTGCCTTGTCTGCCCATGAAGTTGTCTGTACACAATGGGAGCCGCCATTAAATTCACATCGCTTTATACGCATAACGATTTTTTCTATTATGAGTCTCTGAATCATGGGGCAATGCGAGGTTATTCAACAATGTCTGTGATAGTTACTGTCTTTGATTACTGGTTTGTCAGTACTTCAGAAAGCACTGCCTTTCAATTAGGTACCTAAGTGCTTCTTTATGTGCTTATACTTCTTGAAATATAACTAGGTTCAGCAGTGAGGGCTTTTTCCAGAAGGCAAAATATGTTTTTTAAGTCAGATAGAGTATGATAAAGTAACCACATGTAATAAATATAATGCTCAGGCACAGCTATTACCATTAAAATTTGCTCTGTATATACAATTGGTTTACATAGATATTTTAGTTGCTACAATAAAGAAAACCAGAAGTTGACAGCAACTTCTAGAGTCAGGTAATATAACTCCGAAAACATTTCTAGTGATTAACCAAGAGAACTAGAAATTACAGCAATTGACTTCAATCAGGTAAAGTTTTATACAGTTTATTATTCTGACTCCAAGCATTATGCCTGACAAACCAGTCATTGTTGAGGCAACTGGTCACAAGAGTATAACTGTGGTGTTATGGATGTTGAATCCTTTGTTCTAGTTTTCTTGGAGCTCATGGTTATTTGGGTTTACTCACTTGTGCAGTAATGGTCCCCAAAGCCCAATAGATCACCACTCAAAAAGCAAGCTATATCGCAACACATAACATTAGTAGTGCTGCTGGTTTGCAGAGAGTAAACTTGACAGCATCAGTAATAATAATAATAATCTTTATTTGGCAATAATCACAGCCATAAAAGACAAAAAGACAGGAAATATGATACAACAACAATTCATTTAAAAGTTCCTTTAAACGTATTGCAAAATCAAAAAAGGTCCTAGCAGCCATCAGTCACATCTAGAGTTTTGGATCCTAATGCTGCTCTCAAGAATTTCTTTACGCCAAAAAACGTGGGATCTTTGAGCAGAAGCTGCAAATACAATAAAGCAACATCGGCATGTCTAAACCTCAAGTCTTTTAAATGCGGATTAAGAAACAGTCTTCTGCGACGAGTAAAATATTTGCATAAAAGAACAAAATATAGGTATCCTGTGGAGACCTTTCGTCACAGCCATAGGGACCTCTATCCTCTACATGTAAAACAAAGCCAGCAGGAGATGCCAAAAGATGTTGAAGCTGATTAAATCTGAATCGAGTTATTAAAAATCTGTCAGAGGCACTGGCTAAAATAGAGAGATATTTCTCCACACCCTGGACTGATTTAACTAAAACATGCCCTCTCACCACAGGTGCACTAAGCTCGTCGTCCTCATGGAAGGACGTGGCGTATTTATAAAACAACTCTTTAACTATTTTCAGATCCCATGACTTCACTGTATCATATTTCAGGAAAATGTCTGCTCTTCCTAGGGCCATGATGGCCTCTTTGAAATGCTGTAACCAGGGGATATTGAATGCATGGTCTAGTGAGATTCAGTCCAGGATAACTGAATGATTAAAAGCTGTCTCATCGCTAGACAGATCTTCACCCAGCACAACATAGGCTTAACTACCACCAGGTCAGTTATATACTTAAGTCCTAATTCTTGGTGTACGGAGAAAGAGGGGCTGCCCTGGTGGACTTTCAAAATGTGTCTCAAATATTTACTTTGTTCACTCTGTAGTTTTTTGACCGCCGTATAGCCCTAGACCTCGCTGCCATACAGGACCTTGGAAATGCAGAAAGTCTGGTATAGCTTTAGCATCACACCGTGCGACAAGGTGCTTAATTTATCGGCATAGTTGGCAATAACTCCCAATTATTTATTCATGTCCACTAGCTTCCCCTCCTGCAAGTGTTTCCAATTTATTTTTGCATCAAAAATAATTCCCAGGTATGAAAAAGCCGGGACCTTGGCTAAACTCTGGGTTCCTGCCTTGAAAGTCTTTGATCTAATCACCCGAGTGCCTACTTCCATAACATACAATTTTGTGAAGTTGGGCGACAAGTCCAACCAATTTATAAAAGAAACAAACCAATTTGTGTGCGTGCCATCAATACTGCGTCATCAATACTGCGTCATCATCGTGTATAACAAAACTGGTACTGATTTCCTGCCTATCCTGGGGTTGTCATTCTATAATGATATCAGGGCAGATTCTAGACCATTAATATATATCATAAATAAAAAAAAGGTCTAAAATACACCTTTGGCAAACCCCCCTGCTGCAATTAAAATAATCAGTAAGACACCCTTCATGAGAATATTTAACTGCAGCAATGGTGTGGGCATGGTGTGTCAATAATGCATTTATAATCGGCAACTCAACCACAAGAGAACTGAGTAAAATCCACAATTTCTTGCAGTTCATCCAGTCGAATGCTGAGGTGAGATCCATGAAGCCCAAAACGAGAGCTCTGGGTTGGGCAATCATATATTTGGAAATTAGAAGATAAAGATTTAGATTTTCTGTGGTTGATTTTCCTGTGTGAAATCCTTATTGCACCTCCGAGATAATTTAATTTGTGTCAGCCCAGGCAGAGAGCCTATTTAATAAAACCCGACCCAAGACCTTACTGTGGAGTCAATAAGGGATATAGGACCGTAACAGTAAGAGTTGTCCCTTTCCCTCTTTCTTAAAAATCTGGTCGGTGGTAGCGGTAGGCCATGAGGGTCACATCCCGTTCATTTAAGCGGCATTTAGCACCCTGGTCAAAACCGGAGCCCATACATTAATGGTGTCCTGAAAAAAGTCCGGAGGAATCCCATTGGGTCCTGGGGCCTTGTTCCGGGACAATCCCTCAATGTCCAACTTTACTTCACTCAGAAGAAAGGTGACGGGAGCATCACTAGGGCAGCGTCCTAAATCATTATTAGATCCCTCACTTTGCCTGAAATTATAAACTCTCTCAATATGGGCAGTCCATTGATCCGGGGTAATGTGATGACATAAGGTTAGTCTTAACAGCTCTAAGAAGCAAGGGCTATTTATAACATACCAGAAAAGAGTGCAGTCCCTCTGTTCACTTGCTTATGTTAGGTCTTCCCAGGCTTGTCTCTGTAGCGAGCGCCTCTGTTCCATAAGGTCCCCCTTATAATTACGGCGACAGTTTGTCACCCAGATTCTATCACGGGATCTGTTTCAGGGCCTTCTTAAGGAGCTGGAGAGCTTAAGAACACTCCACATCGAACCATATTGGGCGTTCAGAGGGAGGACTGACTACCGGGACTATTAACAGACAGGCAACAGACCAGGCAATGGCAATAAATGAGCATATAGGTTCCTCTCCAGGGGCTGAGGGATCTAAGCACGTTAAAATCTATTATTGTCATATTTTAAGAAGGGAAGGATTAAAAACCTTAGTATCTAACTATGAACAACGCAAACACCTCCCATGATCGCTTAAGGATAATGTGCCCGCCCTTGTGCTACGGGGCACTGTCTGATTGCTCATCCCTTTAAGCACTTTAGTCAAGGGGTTGTGGTCACCAAATGGGCTGTGTAAAATATTAAAAGAAAATGTGGACCAGCCCAAAGAAACAGAAACAAAGATGTAATCAATGATCGTTGCACATCCCCTGCCTTTATATGTTGGGGGAAAGTGTGAATTATTGGGATAATACATCTTATCTACGTTGAATATTAAACCATAAGTATTTAAGAGACCGTTCAATTCAAGACCTTCTGAAGAGTGCTCCATACGCAGTCCCTCAATGATCGTACATGTAGGCAGACTTTGCGAGTTTTGTGAGGAGTCTGGGCATAGATGGCAGTTACAATCGCCTATCAAAATAAGATTCTCCTGGGAGAGGCCTTTTCCCTGTAATGATTCAAGGAAGCCACTTAAGTCTGATGGGCTTGGGGTCTCTTGCTTCTTCCTTTTTTTTTTTTTAAAACCTTTATTCGTATATTTCAAATACACAGCTATTCAGCCGACAACCCGGAGGTTCGGCAGCTCGTCAATCGACATGTGCAGTCATCTATAACTCTCATGCAGGATAAGAATAAAGGTTCCAATTTTAAAGTAAACACAACAACCAAGGCAATATACATCATGCGTTCGCGTCAGTTCCCAACGAGGGGGCGGCCCCATTTCCAACATCAGATCAAGCCACCGATTGAAAGGAGGAGGGAGAAGCAGAGGCACTAACATTCTAACGGAGTTCGTCAGCAAAACTCAAGTTGGAAGTGGGGCTAGGGGGAAAGTTGCTCCTCTAGTGGTTCAGTTATGTATCAATGGGGTAACCCGGTAGACCACTGGACTCAGGTATAGATAGGTACACAAAAAATTGTCACAGTGGAAGCAAATTTAGAGGGGTAAAAGAACATTAATTTGTTAGTGATTCGAACAAATTTAACGACACCACCTATTTCCTGCATGTATGACCATCATTTAATTGATTATCCAAGTTTTCAGTCAAAAGGAAGATCAGCAATTTAAATCAAGGCCAAAAACATCACAATGTCAACATTTTTAAATATATATAGGTGTAAGGTACGTGATAGGTGCAAGATTTTGGGATTAGTGCAGGGCGTTGTGAGGGAGGGAGGTTGCGAAAATTTAGGAACATCCACAATTTGTTGAAGAGCCTAACCTGCCAGTTCAATGGCCACAAAACTTAAATCAGACAACACAAAATAAGACAGCAGTTGTACATTCACTGACAATCTCCTGTGTTGATTGAAGACAGAAGTAAGTCGACGTTTCGACCCCTGTTAGAACCAGCAAATTGGTTTGCTTGGAGTTGGGGTCTTCATCAGGACCAGGGGAAAGGGCTTACACCTAGGGGCAAGGGTCAAAGATGTAAAAACGTGAGGTGTGTCTATCATAAACCATTATAATTAAGAGAGAAACAATGATAAAAATTACCAGCATCAGCAGCATGCATCAAGCTGGAAAATTGGGAAGGGGCCAGTCAGTGCTCCTGGGAAAAAGGAAAAGAGACGAGGAATACTGCTGAAACCATACTTTAAAATCACAATGAGTGTCCGTAAAACCTGAGTGGCGAAAAATACTCACCCAAGGTGTAGTATTCCAACTCTCGATAAGTGAGTCAAGGAAAGGCTGAATAAATCAGCACAAACAAGGATCCAATAGTATCCAAAGCTGGAAAAAAGGGGGGTGAGGAAAGGAGAATTATTCTCCCACATTCGGATCATGTCCGAGAACGCAGCGCATATAAGGTTAATTAAACCATTGATTATATTACGCGGGAAAAGGTGAGTACACGAATCAGAATTAAATCACAGCGCATGTCTAGCTCATCATTGGCCATTAACAGAACATACGGGAGTTTAGGGAAGACAATCTCCACACAGTGTGTAGTAAACCCCACTAATGCGATAACGGAACGAAGGGAGCCACAGAGTCAGCAGACTTCAACATACCTCAAGGGCCGCGCCGAGTATACTGACAGCTAACCCTGGGCTTGGTCACATGACTATAAAAATACGGACTAGTCGCGCGCACAACCAGAACAGTTGCGCCCTGATTGGTGGAGACTCAGGGGTGTGCGTGGCCACGTGTTCGGATGTGATTACACATCCAAACAGAGCCGGGGGTTCTTGCAGCCGCATTAATGCGTAAACGGGAGAGAGGGAAGCGAAAACACAGAGGCTGCAGGCAGCAACATACCTCAAGGGCCGCGTGAGTCGGTCTGACAGCTAACCCTGAGCTGGGTCACATGACCATTTAAATACCCAACAGACGCGCGCACACCCGGAGGGATTGCGCCCTGATTGGTGAAAATTCAGGGGTGTGTACTGCTACCTGTTCTGATGTCAGCTCATGTAAAGCAGGGACCATTTGCTGGTTCTAGATTTATAACCACAGTACAAAAGGCAATATGATAATATGGTTACTACAGTGAGTGATACGAAAGCAACGATATCATTGAGCATAATTGATACATTCCCTGTTGGCGCTCAAAAACATTTTTGCCGATTACCCAACATACAGAATAGCAAAGGCAAATGACACCACTAAAAGACACAACAGTTATAGTGCACAATGGGTTTAACTGTAATTTGGAATGGACACATAGCATCACCTAAAACCACAGCAAATACTTTATGTAGTGGGGTTGACCATGAATTAGACTAGACAGTTTAAAATGTATAGCCTTCTGTATCGTGATGCCTAACCATTATTTAATAAAGATAGTTGGGTGTAGGTTGCGTCAAGTTCATTAAGACCACAGAGGACAGAGTCAAAGCGGTCCATCCACTTACATTCCCTGATGTTAAGAATTGAGCTGAGGTCACCACCCCTAACGCCCAGTGTTATGGCTTCAATTACCAGCCATTTTATCGATTCGGGGGAATGGTTACATGTGTTAAAGTGGTCGACCATGGGTGCTCCAGGAGTGTTACATCTTATCCTGCTGCAGTGTTGTAGTATCCTACATTTCACTTTCTGGGTAGTCTGGCCTATGTAAATCTTATTGCAGGGGCAGACTATCGCATAGATGACGTTCTTAGTATTGCAATTGGTGAGCGTCTTTAAATCCACCGTGCAGTTGTTATGTTGGAACGTCTTTGTTTCAATGGTCAAATTGCAGGCTTTGCACTGTCCACATTTGACATGGCCCGTAGGGGCTGGAAGGTGCCATAGCGATTCAATTGTTGGTCTAGGCTGTGTTTCCAAGAGTGACTTGACCACATGATCGCGGACATTTTTGCCTTTCTTGAAGGCATGCATTGGGGGTTCGGTGAGCTGTAGTTCTGCTGACACCAAGTGCCAATGTTTATTGACAATCTTGCGGATATCGTTGCTCATGGTGTTAAAAGTCGTGACACATATTAGTCTGTTAGGATCATCCGTCCGTGCTTTAGGAGTGAGGAGGAGGTCTCTATGGTTGTACCAGGCTCTCTTGCGGGCCCTCTTGACAAGCCTCCGCGGATAGCCGCGTTCGATCAATCTAAGGATGAGGTCATTAGATTCCGTGAAGAAATCATCTTTTCTGGAACAGTTCCTCCTGATCCTCAGAAACTGGCCGAAAGGGAGGTTATCGCGTAGTCCTCTAGGGTGGTGACTTCCATACCTCAATAAGGTGTTTCTTTCCGTAGTTTTACGGAACAAGGTTGTATAAAGACAGTCGTCCATAGCCTTGATGGTGATATCAAGAAAATCAATACTAGACTTGTCCTTGGTCATGGTAAACCGAATGTCAACCGATCTATCATTCAGCCAAAGGAAAAACTCATCCAGTTCCTGGTCGTTGCCTGTCCAAATCATCAGGACGTCGTCGATATATCGTTTCCAATACTTGACTTTTTGCCTGAACGGATTTGCGATGTTACTGACAAAGGTCTGCTCGAAGTTGTCCATATACAGAATGGCCAGGTCTGGGGCAAAGCTGGCACCCATCGCCACGCCTTTCGTTTGCATGAAGAAGTCATTTTGAAAGAAAAAGAAATTCTGTGTCATTGCTATGTTGAGCAATTTAATCATGAAATCAGAGGGAACTTGCATCGGTTGGGTTCTTGTCTCCAAATATTTCAAAGTCACCTCCAATGCATGTTGTTGAGGGATACTGGTATATAGGGACACAATGTCCAGTGTCACAAGAATTTGGGTGGCTGGATCGAAGGGCATCCCATCAACCAGATTAATAACTTGCATCGTGTCCCGCAGGTACGAATTTGTATTCTCTGCCAAAGGCTTCAAGAAAAAATCGATGTATTTACACAGGGGCTCAAGAATTGAGCCACACCCCGAGACTATGGGGCGGCCGGGTGGCCTTTCCTGGTTTTTATGTACCTTGGGTAAGGTGTAGATTGTTGGAAGATGAGGCTGAGGCTGATTCAAAAATTGGAACTCCAGGTTCGAAAGGAAACCTTGGGCAAGGCCATCTTGGGTTACTCGAAGGATCATGGTACTGATCTTTTTGGTGGGATTTAGATTGAGTCTGATATAGCTGATGCCATCATTCAATTGAGAGTAAAGTTCTTCCTTATAGTTATCCACGCTCTGTAATACGATGGCTCCACCCTTGTCAGCGGGTTTGATGACAATAGAGTGGTTATTCCTCAAGTCATCCAGGGCCTTTCGTTCCGCAGAGGTGACATTGTGTTTGACATACTTTCTAGTGGAGCAGACTCCTAGTGCCTCCTTAAGTACAGTACTTTCGTAGGTCAAAATCCGATGTGAGACCATCTGAGAGGTAGGTGTGAATGTAGAGGGAGTGCGTAGGCCAGTACACGATGTGGTCGTACTCACAGGAGCCTGACGAAAGAAGTAGCGTAACCGTATTTATCGAAAAAACCGGTGTAACTCAGTCTGCAGGTTGAATTTATTGGGATAGGTCGTAGGAACATATGATAGGCCTTTACTCAAAATCCGGTGTTCATCATCGGTAAGTATATGATCAGACAGGTTCATGATGGGATCTTTTGATGTGCCTACCAACGATAGACTCGGCGTCTCGTTTGAATTTCCCCATGTGGTTCCTGAGGGAAGTGTACCTGCTTCTGGGCAGTATTCATCCCTTGTTGCTGAACTCTGTCCCAACCCTGGACTTGTTGTAGGCGGCCGCGTCCGCGTCCCCTGTTCCAATTCCAATTCGCATTTCTTCCCCTGGGTGGTCGCCATTGTCGGTCTTCTAAAAAAGCCGGTCCAGAGGGTGGGTAAAAGGCAGTATCCTGAGGTTGGTACCCTGTGTAGCTCCCTGCCTGTTCTCCCTCACTGCCCGTGGAGCCAGACGACTCCGAGAAATTCGTGAATCTGCGAGTGCCTCGAAAGCCCCCTCTCCCTCTGTTGAAGAAACGACCTTGTTGGTCTTGTTTGTAGTAACCTTCCTGTAGGTATGGATAGGTCAATTTCTTATCATAAAAACGGACGTCTTTAGAAAGTTTGTCCAGTTTCTTGGTTTGTGTGTTAACATCAAATTCCTTGATGGTTTTCTCAAGGCGTTCTAGAGCCTCCTTGGCATTCGTTAGAGCATTATCTGTAGAGATGTCCCGTTTTAAATCAGCAATCTCCTTCATCAATAATTCAACTTGTTCAAGGGCAGTCTCAACTCCCAGGACCATCCAGTGGCGTGAACAGTTGTTAGCCACAAAGCTGAAGCCCTCCTTGAACTTGGGTTGATCCACAAAGATCGCTGGTTCGTTTTTGACCTGCAAACCAACCGGTATGACATTTGACTGTAAATATTTGGTCAGAAAATGGCCGTGCAGCCTGGTGCGGATCAGCTTCTTCTCTAATCTCTCTAGTTTGTTGATCTTCTCATTAAGAGACACATCAATGTTTGGGGTATTCGAAGAAATGAAAAGGTTGGAGGGATCTTGAATAAGTGTGGTGATGTATTCCTCAGTGTATGATAGCGTCTCATTGCCTAACATAATGAAAAAGGATTAAAAATGAATACCCTCGCAGGACAGGACCTGCACTATAGAGAGTTATGTATCAATGGGGTAACCCGGTAGACCACTGGACTCGGGTATAGATAGGTACACAAAACATTGTCACAGTGGAAGCAAATTTAGAGGGGTAAAAGAACATACATTTGTTAGTGATTCGAACAAATTTAACGACACCACCTATTTCCTGCATGTATGACCATCATTTAATTGATTATCCAAGTTTTCAGTCAAAAGGAAGATCAGCAATTTAAATCAAGGCCAAAAACATCACAATGTCAACATTTTTAAATATATATAGGTGTAAGGTACGTGATAGGTGCAAGATTTTGGGATTAGTGCAGGGCGTTGTGAGGGAGGGAGGTTGCGAAAATTTAGGAACATCCACAATTTGTTGAAGAGCCTAACCTGCCAGTTCAATGGCCACAAAACTTAAATCAGACAACACAAAATAAGACAGCAGTTGTACATTCACTGACAATCTCCTGTGTTGATTGAAGACAGAAGTAAGTCGACGTTTCGACCCCTGTTAGAACCAGCAAATTGGTTTGCTTGGAGTTGGGGTCTTCATCAGGACCAGGGGAAAGGGCTTACACCTAGGGGCAAGGGTCAAAGATGTAAAAACGTGAAGTGTGTCTATCATAAACCATTATAATTAAGAGAGAAACAATGATAAAAATTACCAGCATCAGCAGCATGCATCAAGCTGGAAAATTGGGAAGGGGCCAGTCAGTGCTCCTGGGAAAAAGGAAAAGAGACGAGGAATACTGCTGAAACCATACTTTAAAATCACAATGAGTGTCCGTAAAACCTGAGTGGCGAAAAATACTCACCCAAGGTGTAGTATTCCAACTCTCGATAAGTGAGTCAAGGAAAGGCTGAATAAATCAGCACAAACAAGGATCCAATAGTATCCAAAGCTGGAAAAAAGGGGGGTGAGGAAAGGAGAATTATTCTCCCACATTCGGATCATGTCCGAGAACGCAGCGCATATAAGGTTATTATCCAATCAGTTGCACCAATCAGGGCGCAACTGTTCTGGTTGTGCGCGCGACTAGTCCGTATTTTTATAGTCATGTGACCAAGCCCAGGGTTAGCTGTCAGTATACTCGGCGCGGCCCTTGAGGTATGTTGAAGTCTGCTGACTCTGTGGCTCCCTTCGTTCCGTTATCGCATTAGTGGGGTTTACTACACACTGTGTGGAGATTGTCTTCCCTAAACTCCTGTATGTTCTGTTAATGGCCAATGATGAGCTAGACATGCGCTGTGATTTAATTCTGATTCGTGTACTCACCTTTTCCCGCGTAATATAATCAATGGTTTAATTAACCTTATATGCGCTGCGTTCTCGGACATGATCCGAATGTGGGAGAATAATTCTCCTTTCCTCACCCCCCTTTTTTCCAGCTTTGGATACTATTGGATCCTTGTTTGTGCTGATTTATTCAGCCTTTCCTTGACTCACTTATCGAGAGTTGGAATACTACACCTTGGGTGAGTATTTTTCGCCACTCAGGTTTTACGGACACTCATTGTGATTTTAAAGTATGGTTTCAGCAGTATTCCTCGTCTCTTTTCCTTTTTCCCAGGAGCACTGACTGGCCCCTTCCCAATTTTCCAGCTTGATGCATGCTGCTGATGCTGGTAATTTTTATCATTGTTTCTCTCTTAATTATAATGGTTTATGATAGACACACCTCACGTTTTTACATCTTTGACCCTTGCCCCTAGGTGTAAGCCCTTTCCCCTGGTCCTGATGAAGACCCCAACTCCAAGCAAACCAATTTGCTGGTTCTAACAGGGGTCGAAACGTCGACTTACTTCTGTCTTCAATCAACACAGGAGATTGTCAGTGAATGTACAACTGCTGTCTTATTTTGTGTTGTCTGATTTAAGTTTTGTGGCCATTGAACTGGCAGGTTAGGCTCTTCAACAAATTGTGGATGTTCCTAAATTTTCGCAACCTCCCTCCCTCACAACGCCCTGCACTAATCCCAAAATCTTGCACCTATCATGTACCTTACACCTATATATATTTAAAAATGTTGACATTGTGATGTTTTTGGCCTTGATTTAAATTGCTGATCTTCCTTTTGACTGAAAACTTGGATAATCAATTAAATGATGGTCATACATGCAGGAAATAGGTGGTGTCGTTAAATTTGTTCGAATCACTAACAAATGTATGTTCTTTTACCCCTCTAAATTTGCTTCCACTGTGACAATTTTTTGTGTACCCTCTAGTGGTTCAGCCACACCTTATGCCATTTCTTGGGCCTCCCCCGCGCACTATACACCGTTTTCTCCCGAAACATGCACCAGTCCATGTTGTCCTTCCACGCATCCAGGGTGGGCGGGCTAGGGGATCCCCACAATCTTGCAATATCTCGCTTAGCCACCATATTACCAAGGGTCACCCATTGAGTCTGCGCAGCGTCGTAGTCTGTAGGGCCCCACACGTTCAAAAGACAGCGCCGCGCCTCTGAGTGCAATACAATACCCGTGACCTCCTGCATCACAACGTGAATCCGCTTCCATAGTTCTGCAATCACACCGCACTCCCATATAATGTGCAGAAAGGTGCCCACCATCCCGCAGCCCCTCTTACACAGCCCATCCTCGGAGAAACCCATATGGACCAATCGGGGGCCAGTGACATAGACTCTGTGGAGTATCTTAAGCTGGACCAGCCGCAACCTGGCGGGGATTGCAACCTCTTTTGGAGAGGAGACAGCGTACTGCCAGTCCTCATCGTCCAGCTCAAGACCGTCTCTAGTCCACTGGTCCCGCACCCCCAGGAGGAGATCGGTACGAACGTTCACCAGCTTTTTGTAGATTAGAGAGATTGTGCTCTCCGGCATATGGCCGTCCAGGATCCGGTCCTCCAATGGAGAGGACTCAGGCACCTTTTCCCCCTCAACGAGGACCGACTGCAGCGCATGGCGCACCTGCGCATACCGGAAGTATTCCGTGCCCTCAAGCGCATATTCCGTCCGCAGCTCGTCAAACGACTTAATCCGCCCCTTGGTCAGCATGTCCCCCACCCTGGAGATACCAATCAGATCCCATTTGTCGAATCCCTTAGAATGCCAGAGTTTCCCCAGCATGTCCGAGTCAAACAACGGAGTGGCAAGTGTGGGCCTATCCTTCCACCCCAGGGAGTTCGTGACTGTCTTCCACACGTGCACCGCCACCCCGGTCGGCCCCGTGAGGGACCCAGCCGGGGGCCTCGAATAAAGTGCTCTATAGTAGCCACCACCCCGCAGCAACCACCGGTCCATAGCAAAGCCAGGGCTAAGCGCCGGACCGTAGACTCCATGATTGATCGCGCTCAGTTGGGAGGCCCAATAGTATCTCCGGATGTCGGGAAGCGCGATACCCCCGTCGTACCAAGGGAGAGTTAATTTTGCTATCGCTATACGCGGGCGGCCATCCCACAGCAGCGAACGCTGTAGACTCTCAACCTCCCGAAAGTAGCTGGCCGGAACCAGCTCCTGGGTGTTCTGCAGGGCATAGAGAAAACGGGGAAGAGACATCATTTTGAATAGCACCGCACGGCCAAGGAGGGAGAGCGGCAGCCGCCGCCAGCCTGCCACGTCCCGCCACAGGCGCGCCAACGGAGGGAGCAGGTTTCTCTCATACCGTACCGTTGGGTCGGCAGAGATATAAATCCCAAGATACAGGAAACCCTCCCGGGCGATCTGGATCGGGCAATTCCGCGGGGGAACCGGAACGTCTCCACACAGGGCATACAGATATGACTTACCCCAGTTAATGGTTAGCCCCGAATTCCTCCCGAAGGAAGTCAATATGTCGCAGACAACTATAAGGGACTTCCGGGGTGAAGTGAGATAGAGCAGAATATCGTCGGCATAGAGGGAAATGCGGTCTTCGTGGTCAGGGGACCATCGAATCCCCCTCACATCTGGGTGCCACCGTATCCAGGCCGCCAGCGGCTCAAGGGCGAGAGCGAACAACAGCGGCGAGAGAGGACAACCCTGCCTGGTACCCCTCCCCAGGTCGAAGGGACGGGACGCCCTACAGTTAACTGCGACTTTGGCGAGAGGTCCTTCGTATAAGAGCCTTACCCAGCCCACAAATCCGGGCCCGAAGCCGAATTTCGCAAGCGCAGCCCACAGGTATGCCCACTCCACCGTGTCGAATGGCATCGTTGCGTCGAGCGCAGCCACCATGGCCGGCTCCCGCATCGTCCCGACCCTTGCGATCACTCCGTGGATGCGCCTAAGATTCAACGCGGTATTACGATGCGGGATGAAGCCAGATTGGTCAGGGTGGATCAGGTCGCCGACCACCCTGACTAGCCGGTTTGCGAGGATTTTGGCAAGGATCTTCGGCTCAGCATTAAGGAGCGAGATCGGCCTGTATGAGCTGCACCTGTTCCTGGGCTTGCCGTCTTTATGGATGACCACGATCGTTGCCAGGCGCTGGTCAAGCGGGAGGCAACCCGTCTCCCGCGCCTCCACAAACATAGCTCGTAAATGCGGAGCGATCTTGTCCGGTCGGAGTTTGTAAAGCTCAATTGGCAGGCCATTCGGACCCGAGGCCTTGCCCGGACGCAAAGAACGGATCGCCCCCGCAATCTCATCGACTGTGATGTCGCCATCAAGATCGTCTCTGTCTATGTCGGAGAGGCAAGGCAGGGCAAGATCGCGCAGGAGCTCACATGAATCCTCCACTGGCCTGTCTGACACGGAGGTATAGACCGTGTGGAAGTAATCCGCAAAGCACTGGACTATGCCATCCGGCTCCGTGACCATGACGCCATCCTCCGTCACAAGGTCCGGCACAACACGATTGACCCTCTCCTTTTTATCCAGCCACGCGATCAACTTCCCGGCCTTGTCCCCGACGTCGTACAGACGGCCCCGCTGTTCCCTACTCAGGGCTTTGGCCGCATCCGTCACGAGGGCCCTGTACTCCGATTGTTTAAGGCTCAATTTGTGCAGCGCCTCCGTCGTGACCTCCCCCTCCAGAGCCAACTCTAGGTCTGCGATCGCCGCCTCAAGCTGGGCGACCTCCGCGTCTCTCCGACGCTTGGCCGCTGTAATCAAGGAGAGGGCCTCACCCCTAATCACTGTTTTGAACGCTTCCCACAAGGACACCGCCGACGTGACCGAGCCGAGGTTTTCTTGAAAATAACGGTCGACCGCCTTCAGTACCGCACTACGAGTCGCAGGGTCCCTGAGATACCATGGGTTAATTGGGGCCACCCTACCACCCACTCCTCTGCCAACATCCATACAGATCCACACCGGAGAATGGTCGGAAATACCTCGTGCCATGTGCCTGGCCTCAGAGACAAAGGAGGCGTGCGCAGCTAGGGTAAGGACATAATCAATTCTGGAGAGACTGCCATGCGCCCCTGAGTGGAAAGTGTACTGTCGTTGTGTGGGATGCAACAGTCTCCAACAATCAACCAGCCCAAGGGTATCTATAAAATCAGGAAGCCACTTCTGAGCCCCCCCCGAACTCCTCTGCGGGTGTCTGTCGAGCAGGCCAGAGCCAACCGCATTGAAGTCACCACCCACCACCAACATTCCCTCTGGGAGATCCAACAATGTCCTCTCTAAGTCCGCCAGTGTAGAGGGCTGCAGTGCAGGGGGGATATAAACCGACACCAGGACCAGCGTCCTGCCCTCCCACCGCCCCGCTACTGCCGCGAAGCGTCCCCTATCGTCTACAGTAGTGGAGTCAACCTCAAATGGCAGAGAGGACCTGACTAGTATTCCCGCCCCTCTGGAACCCGAGGAAAACCCGGAATGTGCAACAAATTTATAGCCTTTACGATTGAGTGCATAGCACGTGTTACCAATCAAGTGCGTCTCCTGCAATAAGACAATATCAGGGGTACATCGCTTCAGAAATTGCAGGACAATCCCACGCTTAATACGATCCCCCAAGCCATTCACATTCCAACTGAGTATTTTTAGGCCCCTACCCCCCATCCCAACATGTAAGGAGACCACCACCCCCCGCGTGGAACCAGACCCGAGTCACAGAAGCTTGCATCTTTACGCCTTGCATAACCAAAAACAACAACAACCCCAACAACAACCCCCATCCACCCCCCACCCTGCACCCCTGCGTAAGCTCTAAAGTGCCCCCCAACTTGCAGTGTGCCTGTCGCCCCTTATAAAAACTAATCTACGAAAAGAACCCCAGAGGAGGAAAAAGCTCCCATACCGCCCCCGCTACCCCCCGGACTATAAACCTCCCGGGGGAACCGGAGTCCTAGTACTTAAGTCCTGGCTCAGTGTTCATCCCCACCACCGTCTGCGCCACCGGAGCGTTCCACGCCAGTCCGTCCTTGGGGCAGAGTGTCCAGCCAGTCTCCGACCATGTCAGGTGACTCAAAAAAGAAAGTCCGCTCTTCGAACACCACCCGCAACCTGGCCGGGAAGAGCATGGCATATTTTAGTCCCATCTCACGTAGTCTTCTCTTGACCGCCAGGAAGCCTTGCCGTTGCTTCTGCACCATCTGGGTAAAGTCCGGATAGAAACTTACAGTAGTGTTCTGGAATGGCAGCGGGCCGGCCACCCGCGATGCTTGCAGAATGGCATCTCGGTCCCTGAAGTTAAAAATCCTGGCGACAATCGGCCTCGGAGGGGCCCCCACCTTGGGCCTCCCGCCAGGAACTCTATGGGCCCGTTCGACAGTAAAGAACTTACTGAGGCCTTTGGGCGCCAGATGGTTCACCACCAGGTCCTCCACGAACAGGTCCACCGACTGCTCCTCCGAATTTTCCGGGACCCCAATGATGCGCACGTTGTTGCGCCTTGCACGGCCTTCGAATTCTTCCAACCGTCGGGCAAAGTGATCATTTGCCGTCCGCAGAGTACGGACTTCCTGCTGAAGGCCGGAGACGTCGTCCAGGAGGCCGGCAGTCTTGAGGTCCAAGGACTGAACCCGCTCATTCGTTTTCCCAAGGTCAGCCCGAACCAGATTGACGTCAATCGATATGGCATCCACTTTTTGTGCCAGGGTCTCAAATTGTTGCCCAATCGGGGACTTCATCCCTTCGATGGCCCCCATGATATCTTGCAGGGTTAGTTCTGTGGAGGGAGATGTCGCGTCCTTCGAGGCCTCCAGTATCGGGCCCGATCCGCCCGGAGACCCCTTCTGATGGGCATAACGGTCCATGTTGTTAGTCTGGGTGTAGTTGCCCCGCCTGGTACTCTTGGGCTTCTGTTTTTCGGCGTCCGATTTGGTCGACATCGCAATCTGCCGTGTAGACAATCTCCTTGCCCATACAGAGTAAGCAACCATGCAACCAGTGGCTGGCACTACGCACGCCCCGTCCCGGGCGCTGTGGAGACTGGAAGGCGAAAGCGAAAGTGAAAGTGAAAACACCTTCCCTCCGCCGACTCTTCCCCAGCCTGGCCGCTGTTGTTCAATTAGTGCACGGGCACTGTGCCAACGCAAGTCCCGGGCACCGTGCGGGGAGTAGGCCACAAACTTCCAGGCAGTACAACTTCGGTCTCCGGTGGGCGATTTCGATCCGGACAGCGGCTCTCGCCTCAGCAGCAGCTCCCCTCCAATATTCCGGGCATCTAAAGCAGGATAATAGACAGGATAAATGCCGGAGGGAGCGAGGGTCTCGGGAGCTCTAGGCTCACGCGGCCATCTTGATCACGCGCTAAGCTCCCTGTTCTTCCTTTTTGGATTATAAAACGTAACTAGTGTTAGACAAAACTATCTTCCCATTACTAATTTAAGGCCCTGGAGTATTTTAGAGTCTCATTTCAAAGGCTTCACAGACCCACAGAGCTCAAGGGCTACAAAGATGATTAAACTTACACTCGCTCTTCCTACTCTGGAACCATCTGCTGGGAGGAAGAAGGTCTTGTAACCCTCAATAAAAAAAAAATTCAACCTCCCAGGTTTCCTGAATACAAATAATGTTAAAAGATTTAATGAACTGAATCCACCTATTGTATGCTAATTTTGCAGCAAGGCCAGCCACATTCCAAGAGATAAAACTTTGATATTCCCCTGTGCCCTGGTTATGGTTTGAATAGGGAACTGTGGAATCCTCAAGCTGGTCTATGGTCCCATTAGTGAGTGACCTATTAGGATGATATTCTTCATTTACATGAGGCAGTGACTTAATGTACACCAATGCCTGTGTCGGAGGTTCTGAGGGCGAGTCTATGACTTTGATTTTGATGGCGCCCTCTGGCAGTCAATCTAGATCATTAAGATTTGCCAAAGAGGCATAGGGGTTGAAAATTGTCTGCAACCCACCCGAACCACGAACACCCCCACGTGGACTAAAAGGTGACTACTTTTTATGGTCTTATGGGCAGGTCAATAGAAAAAGCCCAATGTTAATGGTTTAATACCGGAATCATGGAGAAAAGACTGAGATGTTTCGTGCCAGTTCTGGGTTTCTAAACGTGACAATCACGCTGCCTCCCTCAAAAATGTTCCTGGACGACCCTATCAAGCAGACCCTCCTAGCCATCAGAATGTGCCTGTGGTCTCTCACGTTAAATCTAGTGCATCTGCCTAACCAGTGGAAAACGTTATTAATTAATTGAACCGTGGTTTCCTGGTTTGGGGAGCCGAGTCCTGGAACCCCTACCAGGACCAGAGTGTAGGGACAACAAGCTGGGGGAAGGTCAATTACTGGTAAGCCAGGGGTGTTGGTGGGAGCTGGAAGTTCCTTTGCTGCTTCAAGGCTGTGTGGCAGGGGACGTTATCTGATGAAGTCTGTATGCTTACGTCCTACTTAGGGGTTGAAAGATCAGGAGGGGGCATTCAGGCAATCGGGTTCATGGCTCATAGCTCCCACTGCCATAGGTTTATGAATAAGGTGCTGACCTCTGCTTGGATTTTCTGGGAGGGGTGTCTCAGTGCTTACGGCCTGAAACTGTAGGTTTGGAGAGGGGGAAAATGTATTAATAGTGGACCACACACTTTCAGCTCTATCCAGTGTGTCTCTGGAATCTGACATCAGTTTTGTAAGTTTATCCTAGAACTGAGTCAATAATTCAGTCACTATATTGGAGAATTTTCGCTTTAGGGGGTCCCAAAACTCCTCTGTGTCCATCAGGTTACTTCTTCTGAGTTCCTCTCCTGCCCCTTTCTGGGCATTTAATGTCTCATCCAACTTTTTAGCACTGCGTTTCCTCTTGAGGGCTGGGGGAGCCACCGGATCTGTGCCTTATGAAGTAACTGGGCTGCCCTGCTGTTGTCAGGACCAGAAAAGGAGATGCTGGGGTCCTCTAGGTCTATTGGTGCAGCCCCTAAGATAGGCTCCTGTCGTTTTGGGCCAACCAGGTGTAATGTTTTGCTTGGCGATAGTAGAGAAGGGCAACCAGATCCCATAGAGAGCTTCCTCTCTGTCCTGTCTATTTCCTTAGAGATGACCCCCACTGCTTTCGCTAGGAAAGAGTCAATAGTCTCCTGCTATGAACCAATAGGAGTAATAATGGGTGCAGCCTTCCTCATCCCCATTTTGCCCAAGGTGCAGGGAGCCCACAGTAAACCAGAACACAGGGCGAGGACCACAACCACACTGTGTGAACAGGTTACTCACTGTGTTGACTTCTGATGGATCCTATTGCTGGGAGAACATCTAGTAATGATGTCAGACCACACCTGCAAGTTTGAAGGGGGTGAAAGATTTCCCGGCCACCAACATGCACGAACCAAGAGGATAGGCCCAGCCCAGCCTTCTCCAGCCGCTGACGGGTGCAGGCGGGTCCGTTCTTGGCCCAGTCTTTGCCGTAGCATGAGGTTAGGTGCGGCCCGCACGAGTCCTGCGCAGCGGGAGCCCAAGGCAGCCTTAATGCACCTTCGGGCGTGGGAGTGCAGGCGTGGGCGGTGGCGGCAGCCGCAAACAACACTGGTGCATGTGGTTCTGCCCCTAACCTCCTGTTCGTGCTTCCCGCGCAATGGGAGCCCAAGGCAGCCTTAGTATGCCTCCTGGTATGGGAGTGCTGGCGGCTGCAGCAACCAATTGGTAGGAATGAGAAAATTCTTTCTTTTATCAATTGTAATACTGAATATGTTGTTTATGTTATGACTTGCATTTGTGGCTTGCGCTATGTTGGTAGCACAGTGTTTCCTGTTAAGAAGCATATACTGGAGCATCTCCGTGCCATCAGGAATAGGGATCTTACCTACACTATTGGCAAACATTGCGTGCTAGAGCATGGAGAGATTTCTGATGTTAGCTCTAAGATCTCGTTTTTTGGAATTGACAGGGTTGCAGTACATCCACGTGGAGGTGACCAAGAACGCCGCCTGCGACGTTTGAGTCTGAATATATCATCCGCCTACAGAGTAAGGCGCCTGGTGGCCTGAATCGAGAGGAAGATCTTCATGTTCACCTAGGATGAGGGGATATCATATACCTGTAGTGCTTCAACAATCTGGACACTGTATAGATACACTCTGGCTCCCCTTCGGGCGCTCCCTTGTAGCTTCCGCCCTTTTCCTATCACCTGCCATACTATTTTCATAGACATCTTGCTTTGGCAAATGTTTATTTTATTTTTCCCTATATGTTTCATTTCACCGCCAATTCGTCCAAGCGGCTGCTTGGTCGATGGGTGGGCATAGCCGTCACGCCTTGGTTTTTAATACACTGGGGGTGGGTTTTTCCCCGGCACGATCCAAGCTTTTCCTTAGATATTTTGTCTGTTATTACACTTTCTGTGTGACCTTTTATATTTGTTTTTGTTATTCGTGTCTGTATTTTATAAGCCTAGCCGTCTAGCACCTATCCAGGGTAGTTGGTTGTTGATGCCACTTGGCAGTTCCACTTGCTCTGGATGTGCACCATTTCACTGTGGTACACATTTGATGGGATCGCATTTCCTCTCTTGCAACTGGCGGCTTTAGCACAAGCTAATATGATGGCCTTGCTGCTTTTTCTGTTATTATTTATTCTCATCTGCTAAACCTTATTTTATAGTTTTTCCATATTAAGCATTTATAAGTGAGGAATTTAAATTCACCAATTTGTTGTTGCATATATGAAAAAAGAAAAATGATTATTTTCATTAATGGCAGCCTTAATGTGGTGAGAGTCTGTTTTTCATATGTACCCAAGACTCTTTTTTCTATGTCTATCCTTAAATCTGCTTGGTCATGCTTGGTTGTAAAAAATGCCTTTATATGTAGCCACTTCCTTTCTATGAAGTGACTTTGCCAAAGACCGTGAGGTTGAAACGCGTCAGTCATTAAATCTTTTCTTTTCTTGCAATCCTGAGTGCGACTCCTACCTTTTTGTTGTGAAGCAAGAGGTTTTTTTTCACACACACATATATGTGCATATAGAATGGCTTTCTGCGGTTTCCTGCCCAACTTGGACGTAAAACCTGAAACCGATGAAATCACCCTCAATAATTAATGACATTTCACTCCAATGAGGGGCTTACAATTCAATATTGAATCACGCAAGATCCCCAGGTATGAGACGGTTGAGACCTTCATTAGTGTCCAGCCTGCACCTGGAATTTTGTTAAGATTTACTTGGCCTGAAACCTACTGTCATGACAAATGACTTGTAAAATTGGTGGCCAGGTCCTTATCATTTATAAAACAACAAACAAATCTAATAGAGTGTGCAGGCCCAATACAGTTCTAGCTAAAAGAACCCCGTGATATGCACAGTAATGCTGTTAAGGGTTGTTTTCCATCAGGAGGACCATCTGCTCCTTATGCTAATAATGTGTACTCTGATCTCTTTGTATTCAGGGGAAATAAGAGCTGGGCCAAAATACATCTTTGACAGACTCTTCAGTTTGTACTAAAAGGTCACAAACAAGAAGAATCTCTGGAATATCAAATTGAGGCAGCTGTACATATGACGATCCCCCAAGAAATCTTTTATATCTGGGTCCATACTGAATGAGAGAAGAAAGTTCCATAGTTTGCACCGATTTACTCTGTTGAAGGCCAAAGTTAGGCTTGGTCTTACAACAGTGTACTGATTAACGATCAAACTTAAATTCAAGCATTGATCATTTGTCACCCTGATGGGTATAAATCCATATTGAAGGTCGGATAAAATATCATTCTCTGCAGCCCAAGCTGTCAGTCTATCAAGAACAACCCACCCAATAAAACTTGCGATTGTTCTTGTCCCCTTTGTGAACACTGGAGAATAATTGTGGTTCACAAGGAGTAGGCGCCCTGACAGTTGTGTTTATGGTCTGGGTAAGCAAGGGAGCCCATATCTCCAGCTCATTAATGTATGCAATTTCATTGTGAAGTCTGTAACTAATTTTAACTGTTAACCATAAAGAAGAGAAAATGTATTTGCTATCGTTGTTGTCAACAGATGGCTTGGGACTACTTTACAGTGCCTTATCAAAACCTTCTGCTACTTTTTATAATTTGCATGCCAGGGTCATGTTCTGCTTGAGAAAAGAGAAGGGATCAACGAGAAGAGCTTCATCGAACTGGTCTGATGATAAGTGACAAAAACGTATCACCTTTGTTTTTGCAGCATTTGAGTGAGGCCAGATTACCATCATCCATTTTGAAAGGAGTTTTGAAAGGATCAAACTCCAAGAGCTCATCATCTATATCTTAGTATCATTCTCTAAAACTCAGCTACTGATAGCTGAAGACTTCTGAGGTGAACTACTGGTGATTCTTCTAAAGAACAGGTTTTGAACTTCTTTCTTTTTACTAGGATAAGTAAAGCTTGCACCTACAAAAATATTTATTATATTGAATCCTTAGGTAAGGAACATTTGTGTTTTTTCTGATTTTTGCTCATCTTTCCCAAAACAATGATAGGGACGAAGAGCTTACTGTCAAACCACAAGTAGCTTGAAAGAGTCTGCAGTCCTTGCAGATCTCCCTACTTTACACTCAATTCAGTCCTCTGATAATGAGGTCTAAAAATGAGCTATAATTTTAACTTCTCTCATCTGTATACCGACCTTTTCCCAAAACCTATTTGAAGAAGTAATAACACTTCCACAAACATGAAAACAGTGGAGTACTTACATGCAATGGTGTCCCCCAAAATGAAAGATAACTGCCCTTGGTTTAGTCTTCCAAGCTGCCAGCAGTAATCCAAAAGTCAAGTGCTTGGTACTACCAGCAATTAAAGACTCAAAATAATTCCTTGGTGTAGCTGCTCTAGAATGTACATTGTTAAAAACGAAAGCATTCCACAGGAGTTGGTGTTTTTTATACTGGTGAAAGACTTAGAAAGACATCCTTTCCTTACATCATGCACTGTTTTAGGGAGTCAGTTGAGTGCATAAGGTAAATCACTGAGGGAAGCAAACCATTTCCCCCTTATTAGGCTCCTTTTCTGTTATCCACGGCTTGAAAGCTATAGGTATATAGACATTGTAAGGGTTCCTATCCATATGTATGACATTTGCTCTCCTATGGAAAGGTCTCTACCTATTAGCAGCAATTGTTTTTCAAGAGCTAGTGGAATCTCCTCCAATGCAGTTAGTTCACTGTGTGGTCTATGCAGAGAAAGTTGGTGAAGGTTCCCGAAGTGTACTATACCTCTCCATCTGCTTCTTTCTCTTGTTGTTGGTGCTGCTCTGGGGTTTGAGCGTTGGAGCAGACAGTCTGAGTTAAGAAGCATTATTTTTCAGAGCATAGACCCTGACACTGGCAATAATTCTCAAGTTTATGTATTGCTACATCAGGAATATAAATGCAACACTTTTGTAGTTAGTATCTACTTTATTATCTTTGCTAGCACGTTCGTTGAGTTCACCCACCTCTTCATTTTCTCAACTTTTCTTTAAATGACAGACATTTCCATTTGGTTTAGTCTATTTCTCCTATGGATATTTCCAACAATGTGAGAAGCGAATCAATAGCTCTCACATGGCAATCAAAACACAGGCATGACCCAATAAGTAATATCTACACACTGATAGGATCAAGCATAAAAGTATTGTTCTTCCCTGAGCGTATACCTTTTCCTGTACATATTCTTGTATCTGGAATTTTACTATCGGCGAGGGTCAAGCAAACAAGTATGCCAATAAGAATGGGTGCAATATTAGTGTGCAAGTCAATTCAGATCTTTTTTCCCAGCAAAGAAACAGTCATAAGTTCTCAATAAACTCAGGGAAACAAAGTTGTAGTGAAAATACAATCACTAATTTCAAGGACATCAGGACAACAAAAGGTTTGGTGGCATTAATACACCGGGTCAGCCACGAAGCCATAGCATAAGCAAAAACCTTAAAATTAATCAGTCATTCCTAATGCAATAAGGAAACGAAACAAAGGTTAGACTGAGTATATAGTTAATTAGGCTCTTTCACAATAAAAAAAATAGTCACAACAGATTATAAAAATGTCAAAGCTGAACAAAATACTGTGATTATGGAGTCAAGCAGATGTTTCTTGAAAACAGATCCAAAAATGCAATAGTATTAAATAAACATAAAGCTATAGGGTCATTTTGATGTTTTTTTTAATAATTAAAAAGAAGTAGATTATATAACAAATAAGGTAATTCAAGACCAAATGATGTGCAGCAAAGTTTGGGTGCATTTGCCAACACAAAGCAACATTATTCTATGTCAAACATACACTTTCTTGTAAAACCCACAAGAGAAGTCTGTCAGTCACCCTAATACACATTTTGACTGAGAATCTCCGAATAAGCTGCATATTCTAACAAATGCACAATTGTGCCTAAGGCCATGACATTACATATACATGCTCTACAAGAGGTTTGATCTGACACAAGTCTACTCTCTGATCCCTGGTGGTAAATATTTTAACTTTAGTCTAAGCATGTCTAATTCTGATCATATTAGATCTAGGTAGGGAGAGTCTATGTCAGATTTTCAAAATTAACTGTTGAATAAGAATTAGTTCTATTTAAATTCAATTTATGTAGATTTTAATTTTTTTAATATCCTGAACATGTGGCTTGGAAACATCAAGAGTAACAAAAAGGAGTAATATTTGGATTCACTTCATGTATGTGGATATGTGAATATCATCACAAATTTGGCATGGGTAGCCAGTGAAAAAAGGTAATTAGTTAAATTTAGATTTCTTTTACATAGAGTTTCCTTACCTTTAAATACTGAAAATTAGATCCCAAAATCAGCCACCCTAACATCCATGATATGATTATCATATCACTTCCATGTAGATAACAGGGATGTTACGAGGTGCAGGTTGGAATCCAATCTAGTCTGGCACAGATCAAGCCTTCACAAAGTAACTCAATTAGATCTAACAGACCTTCCATGTCATGAGGGGCTGCCATGATATGAAAGGGTAACATAAACATAATGCAGGTACATTTTTATTAGTTATACATAATTTGATTGGCACAGATCTATGGTGTGCAGAAAATAGGTAACAAAAATAATATAAAAGAAAGGCAACATCAGGAACAAGATACTACTGAGGGATGTTGCAGTGAAATCTTTATCGCAAAAGCATTAGAATCGAGCTGTCCAGTGGGTCCGTTATGCATGGAATAACCAGTAGGGGAGGGACATAAGAAACAAAAGAAACAAGAGCACTTTATGAATATTCCACATATACTTCTTGATGTTGTGTATTTTGCATGTTCATGTAAACATGACCACCTTTAAGTAAATATGACTTACAGAAAGAGTAATAAAGAATACCTTTAACACATTTTCAAATTGCCTCTCTGGTGGGGCTTCCTGCACTTCAACTCGATTTGCTCGACAGGGTGCCTGTGGAGGGCTAGGGCGCCTCCAAAAAATATCCTTTTTCTTTTTTTGTTATTCTGTGAAATTAAAACGAATTTCACTTATAGAGAACATGAAGGAACATATGCTAAATTTCTTTAGAAAGTTTGTTGCTTTTTCATAGCAACAGTCTATCTTGAATATACCATCTCAATGGGCAAAAACAGATTTACAACTCTGCTGACCAATCCATTTGAATGAGGAGTATAAGGGGAAGATGAGTGAAAGTTTGGGCCAGCAGGAGGAGGTCTCCATCTGCCTATTTTTAGCTAATCAAAAGTAGCAGATTTTCTTGTTGTGATTGTAATGGGAATATATGATATTGTTGTGGATTTTCCCAGTGGGCAAGTAAACTCAACCAAAGCAATAGAGAATTGATACAGAACTAGTGCTTCTCATGTGTACATTAGATTGCCAAAAAAGCCTACAAATCATTTTAGTACAGTTACTTAGAGAGCTATAAATATCTATTTAGGTAGTAATAACATGATAGTTAGCAAGTAGTTGTAATTGGCATTGTCTACTTTAGAAGCCCAATTTTTTATTTCGCTTCTCAAAAATAGTTCTCAATATTTTAGAGTAAGTGACAATAACATTACAGACATTACAAAAATATTTTTTTTTAACATAACTCCATCCAAGCAGCATACTGTACACCTTCCACTGCCTTGTCTGCCCATGAAGTTGTCTGTACACAATGGGAGCCGCCATTAAATTCACATCGCTTCATACGCATAACGATTTTTTCTATTGTGAGTCTCTGAATCATGGGGCAATGCGAGGTTATTCAACAATGTCTGTGATAGTTACTGTCTTTGATTACTGGTTTGTCAGTACTTCAGAAAGCACTGCCTTTCAATTAGGTACCTAAGTGCTTCTTTACGTGCTTATACTTCTTGAAATATAACTAGGTTCAGCAGTGAGGGCTTTTTCCAGAAGGCAAAAGATGTTTTTTAAGTCAGATAGAGTATGATAAAGTAACCACATGTAATAAATATAATGCTTAGGCACAGCTATTACCATTAAAATTTGCTCTCTATATACAATTGGTTTACATAGATATTTTAGTTGCTACAATAAAGAAAACCAGAAGTTGACAGCAACTTCTAGAGTCAGGTAGTATAACTCTGGAAACATTTCTAGTTATTAACCAAGAGAACTAGAAATTACAGCAAGTGACTTCAATCAGGTAAAGTTTTATACAGTTTATTATTCTGACTCCAAGCATTATGCCTGACAAACCAGTTATTGTTGAGGCAACTGGTCACAAGAGTATAACTGTGGTGTTATGGATGTTGTATCCTTTGTTCTAGTTTTCTTGGAGCTCATGGTTATTTGGGTTTACTCACTTGTGCAGTAATGGTCCCCAAAGCCCAATAGATCACCACTCAAAAAGCAAGCTATATCGCAACACATAACATTAGTAGTGCTGCTGGTTTGCAGAGAGTAAACTTGACAGCATCAGTAATAATAATAATAATCTTTATTTGGCAATAATCACAGCCATAAAAGACAAAAAGACAGGAAATATGATACAACAACAATTCATTTAAAAGTTCCTTTAAACGTATTGCAAAATCACAAAGGTCCTAGCAGCCATCAGTCACATCTAGAGTTTTGGATCCTAATGCTGCTCTCAAGAATTTCATTACTCCAAAAAACGTGGGATCTTTGGGCAGAAGCTGCAAATACAATAAAGCAACATCGGCATGTCTAAACCTCAAGTCTTTTAAATGCGGATTAAGAAACAGTCTTCTGGGACGAGTAAAATATTTGCATAAAAGAACAAAATATAGGGTATCCTGTAGAGACCTTTCGTCACAGCCATAGGGACCTCTATCCTCTACATGTAAAACAAAGCCAGCAGGAGATGCCAAAAGATGTTGAAGCTGATTAAATCTGAATCGAGTTATTAAAAATCTGTCAGAGGCACTGGCTAAAATAGGGAGATATTTCTCCACACCCTGGACTGATTTAACTAAAACATGCCCTCTCACCACAGGTGCACTAAGCTCGTCGTCCTCATGGAAGGACGTGGCGTATTTATAAAACAACTCTTTAAATATTTTCAGATCCCAGGACTTCACTGTATCATATTTCAGGAAAATGTCTGCTCTTCCTAGGGCCATGATGGTCTCTTTGAAATGCTGTAACCAGGGGATATTGAATGCATGGTCTAGTGAGATTCAGTCCAGGATAACTGAACGATTAAAAGCTGTCTCATCGCTATACAGATCTTCACCCAGCACAACATAGGCTTAACTACCACCAGGTCAGTTATATACTTAAGTCCTAATTCTTGATGTACGGAGAAAGAGGGGCTACCCTGGTGGACCTTCAAAATGTGTCTCAAATATTTACTTTGTTCACTCTGTAGTTTTTTGACCGCCGTATAGCCCTAAACCTCGCTGCCATACAGGACCTTGGAAATGCAGAAAGTCTGGTATAGCTTTAGCATCACACCGTGCAACAAGGTGCTTAATTTATTAGCATAGTTGGCAATAACTCCCATTCATTTATTCATGTCCACTAGCTTCCCCTCCTGCAAGTGTTTCCAATTTATTTTTGCATCAAAAATAATTCCCAGGTATGAAAAAGCCGGGACCTTGGCTAAACTATGGGTTCCTGCCTTGAAAGTCTTTGATCTAATCACCCGAGTGCCTACTTCCATAACATACAATTTTGTAAAGTTGGGCGACAAGTCCAACCCATTCATGAAAGAAACAAACCCATTTGTGTGCGTGCCATCAATACTGCGTCATCCGTGTATAACAAAACTGGTACTGATTTCCTGCCTATCCTGGGGTTGTCATTCTATAATGATATCAGGGCAGATTCTAGACCATTAATATATATCATAAATAAAAAAAAGGTCTAAAATACACCCTTGGCAAACCCCCCTGCTGCAATTAAAATAATTGGTAAGACACCCTTCATGAGAATATTTAACTGCAGCAATGGTGTGGGCATGGTGTGTCAATAATACATTTATAATCGGCAACTCAACCACAAGAGAACTGAGTAAAATCCACAATTTCTTGCAGTTCATCCAGTCGAATGCTGAGGTGAGATCCATGAAGCCCAAAACGAGAGCTCTGGGTTGGGCAATCATATATTTGGAAATTAGAAGATAAAGATTTAGATTTTCTGTGGTTGATTTTCCTGTGTGAAATCCTTATTGCACCTCCGAGATAATTTAATTTGTGTCAGCCCAGGCAAAGAGCCTATTTAATAAAACCCGACCCAAGACCTTACTGTGGAGTCAATAAGGGATATAGGACCGTAACAGTAAGAGTTGTCCCTTTCCCTCTTTCTTAAAAATCTGGTCGGTGGTAGCGGTAGGCCATGAGGGTCGCATCCCGTTCATTTAAGCGGCATTTAGCACCCTGGTCAAAACCGGAGCCCATACATCAATGGTGTCCTGAAAAAAGTCCGGAGGAATCCCATTGGGTCCTGGGGCCTTGTTCCGGGACAATCCCTCAATGTCCAACTTTACTTCACTCAGAAGAAAGGTGACGGGAGCATCATTACTGCAGCGTCCTAAATCATTATTAGATCCCTCACTTTACCTGAAATTATAAACTCTCTCAAAATGGGCAGTCCATTGATCCGGGGTAATATGATGACATAAGGTTAGTCTTAACAGCTCTAAGAAGCAAGGGCTATTTATAACATACCAGAAAAGAGTGCAGTCCCTCTGTTCACTTGCTTCTGTTAGGTCTTCCCAGGCTTGTCTCTGTAGCGAGCGCCTCTGTTCCATAAGGTCCCCCTTATAATTACGGCGACAGTTTGTCACCCAGATTCTATCACGGGATCTGTTTCAGGGCCTTCTTAAGGAGCTGGAGAGCTTAAGAACACTCCACATCGAACCATATTGGGCGTTCAGAGGGAGGACTGACTACCGGGACTATTAACAGACAGGCAACAGACCAGGCAACGGCAATAAATGAGCATATAGGTTCCTCTCCAGGGGCTGAGGGATCTAAGCACGTTAAAATCTATTATTGTCATATTTTAAGAAGGGAAGGATTAAAAACCTTAGTATCTAACTATGAACAACGCAAACACCTCCCATGATCGCTTAAGGATAATGTGCCCGCCCTTGTGCTACGGGGCACTGTCTGATTGCTCATCCCTTTAAGCACTTTAGTCAAGTGGTTTTGGTCACCAAATGGGCTGTGTAAAATATTAAAAGAAAATGTGGACCAGCCCAAAGAAACAGAAACAAAGATGTAATCAATGATCGTTGCACATCCCCTGCCTTTATATGTTGGGGGAAAGTGTGAATTATTGGGATAATACATCTTATCTAAGGTGAATATTAAACCATAAGTATTTAAGAGACCGTTCAATTCAAGACCTTCTGAAGAGTGCTACATACGCAGTCCCTCAATGATCGTACATGTAGGCAGACTTTGCGAGTTTTGTGAGGAGTCTGGGCATAGATGGCAGTTACAATCTCCTATCAAAATAGGATTCTCCTGGGAGAGGCCTTTTCCCTGTAATGATTCAAAGAAGCCACTTAAGTCTGATAGGCTTGAGGCCTCTTGCTTCTTCCTTTTTGGATTATAAAACGTAACTAGTGTTAGATAAAATTATCTTCCCATTACTAATTTAAGGCCCTGGAGTATTTTAGAGTCTCATTCCAAAGGCTTCACATACCCAAAGAGGTCAAGGGCTACAAAGATGATTAAACCTCCACTCGCTCTTCCTACTCTGGAACCATCTGCTGGGAGGAAGAAGGTCTTGTAACCCTCAATAAAAAAAAAAATTCAACCTCCCAGGTTTCCTGAATTCAAATAATGTTAAAAGATTTAATGAACTGAATCCACCTATTGTATGCTAATTTTGCAGCAAGGCCAGCCACATTCCTAGAGATAAAACTTCGATTTTCCCCTGTTCCCTGGTTATGGTTTGAATAGGGAACTGTGGAATCCTCAAGCTGGTCTATGGTCCAATTAGTGAGTGACCTATTAGGATGATATTCTACATTTACGTGAGGCAGTGACTTAATGTACTCCAATGCCTGTGTCAGAGGTTCTGAGGGCGAGTCTATGACTTTGATTTTGATGGCGCCCTCTGGCAGTCAATCTAGATCATTAAGATTTGCCAAAGAGGCATAGGGGTTGAAAATTGTCTGCAACCCACCCGAACCACGAACACCCCCACGTGGACTAAAAGGTGACTACTTTTTATGGTGTTATGGGCGGGTCAATTGAAAAAGCCCAATGTTAATGGTTTAATACCGGAATCATAGAGAAAAGACTGAGATGTTTTGTGCCAGTTCTGGGTGTCTAAACGTGATGAACACGCTGCCTCCCTCAAAAATGTTCCTGGACGACCCTATCCAGCAGACCCTCCTAGCCATCAGAATGTGCCTGTGGTCTGTCACGTTAAATCTAGTGCGTCTGCCTAACCAGTGGAAAACTTTATTAATTAATTGAACTGTGGTTTCCTGGTTTGGGGAGCCGTGTCCTGGAACCCCTACCAGGATCAGAGTGTAGGGACAACAAGCTGGGGGAAGGTCAATTACTGGTAAGCCAGGGCTGTTGGTGGGAGCTGGAAGTTCCTTTGCTGCTTCAAGGGTGTGTGGCAGGGGACGTTATCTGATGAAGTCTGTATGCTTACGTCCTACTTAGGGGTTGAAAGATCAGGAGGGGGCATTCAGGCAATCGGGTTCATGGCTCATAGCTCCCACAACAGCGGAACCGCGGGATGGACACACTTTGAGCAGAGTCTGTGTCAGGGCACTATTGAGGCTCCGTGACTTTTCCACCCGTTTCAAAGGTTCATGAGGCAGTATCCTCACATACACATAAACATACAAGCATACGATTAGGTATGGTATAATGAATGCATTAATATTTGCATTTTCACTTTTATTTTTAGTCATGTGAATTATCACACGCTTTCTACATCGGAGGGATCTTTCCCTGTCCTGACGAAGATGCTTCGCATCGAAACATGTTGACATATCAGGAGTAACCACACATCACGTAGGAAAACTCCGTACCACCTTTTTATTAATACCAGCCTCCCTTGACATATTAAAGTTTTGTTGTCTTAAGGGGCCAGGTCCTTTTCAAAATACACATACTTACATTCACATCAGACCCTCCCTTTGCTTCTCACATAGCACTTTATCAACAGTGCTCCCGCGTAGTCGCAGGTCGTAGCACGCCCCGTCCCGCAGCGGGGCGGGAAGACCCCTATGATGAAGCATGACACCATGGGCCATTCTTGGTGTGTGAGGGGTATTTAAACAACATAGTGTGTGTCCAACCATAGTGGGACACGCTCACATTACTACCTTAGTGTTCTGTACCCAGGTTATTTGTTCCTTTTCACTCTCTTCTTCCAGAGGTGGATCCTTATGTTTAATAACTCATAGCTCCCACTGCCATAGGTTTATGAATAAGGTGCTGACCTCTGCTTGGATTGTCTGGGAGGGGTGTCTCAGTGCTTACGGCCTGAAACTGTAGGTTTGGGGAGGGGGAAACTTTATTAATAGTGGAAAACACAATTTCAGCTCTATCCAGTGTGTCTCTGGAATCTGACATCAGTTTTGTAAGTTTATCTTAGAACTGAGTCAATAATTCAGTCACTATATTGGAGAATTTTCGCTTTAGGGGGTCCTCTCCTGCCCCTTTCTGGGCATTTAATGTCTCATCCAGCTTTTTAGCTCTGCGTTTCCTCTTGAGGGCTGAGGGAGCCACCGGATCTGTGCCTTATGAAGTAACTGGGCTGCCCTGCTGTTGTCAGGACCAGAAAAGGAGATGCTGGGGTCCTCTAGGTCTATTGGTGCAGCCCCTAAGATAGGCTCCTGTCGTTTTGGGCCAACCAGGTGTAATGTTTTGCTTGCCGATAGTAGAGAAGGGCAACCAGATCCCATAGAGAGCTTTCTCTCTGCCCTGTCTATTTCCTTAGAGATGGCCCCCACTGCTTTCGCTAGGAAAGAGTCAATAGTCTCCCGCTATGAACCAATCGGAGTGATAATGGGTGCAGCCTTCCTCATCCCCATTTTGCCCAAAGTGCAGGGAGCCCACAGTAAACTTGAACACAGGGCGAGGACCAAAACCACACTGTGTGAACAGGTTACTCACTGTGTTGACTTCTGTTGGATCCTTTTGCTGGGAGAACATCAAGTAATGATGTCAGACCACACCTGCAAGTTTGAAGGGGGCGAAAGAATACCCGGCCACCAACATGCACAAACCAAGAGGATAGGCTCAGCCCAGTCTTCTCCAGCCGCTGACGGGTGCAGGCGGGTCCGCTCGTGGCCCAGTCTTTGCCGGGGCATGAGGTTAGGTGGGGCCCGCACGCGTCCTGCGCAGCGGTAGCCCAAGGCAGCCTTAATGCACCTTCGGGCGGGGGAGTGCAGGCGTGGGCGGTGGCGGCAGCCACAAACAACACTGGTGCATGTGGTTCTGCCCCTAACCTCCTGTTCGTGCTTCCCGCGCAATGGGAGCCCAAGGCAGCCTTAATATACCTCCTGATATGGGAGTGCTGGCGGCTGCAGCAACCAATTGGTAGGAATGACAAAATTCTTTCTTTTATCAATTGTAATACTGAATATGTTGTTTGTGTTGTGACTTGCATTTGTGGCTTGCGCTATGTTGGTAGCACAGTGTTTCCTGTTAAGAAGCGTATACTGGAGCATCTCCGTGCCATCAGGAATAGGGATCTTACCTACACTATTGCCAAACATTGCGCGCTAGAGCATTGAGAGATTTCTGATGTTAGCTCTAAGATCTCGTTTTTTGGAATTGACAGGGTTGCAGTACATCCACGTGGAGGTGACCAAGAACGCCACCTGCGACGTTTGGAGTCTGAATATATCATCTGAGGGGAGGATTAGATACACTCTGGCTCACCTTCGGGTGCTCCCTTGTAGCTTCCGCCCCTTCCCTATCACCTGCCATACTATTTTCATAGACATCTTGTTTTGGCAAATGTTTATTTTATTTCTCCTTATATGTTCCATTTCACCGCCAATTCGTCCAAGCGGCTGCTTGGTCGATGGGTGGGCATAGCCGCCACGCCTTGGTTTTTAATACACTGGGGTGGGTTTTTCCCCGGCATGATCCAAGCTTCTCCTTAGATATTTTGTCTGTTATTACACTTTCTGTGTGACCTTTTATATTTGTTTTTGTTATTCGTGTCTGTACTTTATAATTTTAGCCTAGCCGTCTAGCACCTATCCAGGGTAGTTGGTTGTTGATGCCACTTGGCAGTTCCACTTGCTCTGGATGTGCACCATTTCACTGCGGTACACATTTGATGGGATCGCATTTCCTCTCTTGCAATTGGCGGCTTTAGCACAAGCTAATATGATGGCCTTGCTGCTTTTTCTGTTATTATTTATTCTCATCTGCTTAACCTTATTTTATATATTTTCCACATTAAGCATTTATAAGTGAGGAATTTAAATTCACCAATTTGTTGTTGCATATATGAAAAAAGAAAAATGATTATTTTCATTAATGGCAGCCTTAATGTGGTGAGAGTCTGTTTTTCATATGTACCCACGACTCTTTTTTCTATGTCTATCCTTAAATCTGCTTGGTCATGCTTGGTTGTAAAAAATGCCTTTATATGTAGCCACTTCCTTTCTATGAAGTGACTTTGCCAAAGACCGTGAGGTTGAAACGCGTCAGTCATTAAATCTTTTCTTTTCCTGCAATCCTGAGTGCGACTCCTTACTTTTTTTTGTGAAGCAAGAGGGTTTTTTTTCACACGCACACACACACACACACACACATATATATGTGCTGTTCTTGTGAGCAGACAATAAAACGAATCTTAAGCACAAATTTGTGGTCCGAGCTCCTACCTGTAGCGGCAAAAACGATTGCGTGAATGGGAGTAGAAGGCATGTGAAGCAGTCGGTTTTGTCTCCTCCGGCGCAACTCGGACCCCCTCTGGTTAAGTGGCGAAGGTTTTGTCAAGGGAGACGCGGCTCATCGAGCTTGAAACCAAGTAATCGGGGAGGATTAACAAGTGGAAGCCCCCCAGCATAACGGCAAGAGGACACGCAATCGCTGCAACACTCAGAAGGTAAGCAAACTCACATCTTGAATGTGACGGGCGCAATTACCGGCGAGTGCAAGCGCATCAGCAGTCCGTAATTCTTGACAACGCTGGGTCAGAAGTGTGCAAGGCAACAGTTGCATTCAAACCACAACAAAACTAATCTGTGTGTATGCTACGTGCTGTATTTTAACGTTATACAAGTCTAAACTCCAAGCCAGTAATTCCAACATGTCAGCAGACGCGCTGAAGGACAGAGAGGCAGCAGCAGCAGACATTTTTGATGACTCCAGAACTCCCACCATGCACTCAATCTTCCAGCATGCAACAGAGGGGGCAAAGAATATCAGCCTAAAAGAAAAAGTAAAGATACTGGAGAAAAAAATGAAATCAGAGCACAGCAAATGGTGGGAGGCAAAATCCCTACAACGATATTTAGATGTAGGAAGAATACCCAGAGGATTACGCATTTTAACAGCTCCTAGTTATGAGAACCCCGATCCCGAGATGATGAGAGAATGGGCAGAGACTAACTTAGACTCATCGAGGAAGCTGGTAACGATTTTGGTTAAATATGCCGAAAAGGATCGTATCAAACTACAAGAAGAAATTGTCACACTTAATACTGAATTAAACATAATGGGTCAGAATGAAGAACCAATTAAACTAAAAGAAGAGATGACCAAAAGATTAAAAAAAAGAGGAGGAAATCATCCGTGAAAGGAAAGCATTCAAGTTCCATAGAGACCGCATGGACTATGAATGTGGTCGTATTTTCACATTTGCAAGGAAATTTGACCCCATTAAGGCATCCAAGTATGGTACGACACAGGACCTTAAATCAAATGCAGGTGGTAGCACTAACAATATGGGAACAGTCTCCAACTCGGATCTTAGCTCTGCGATAGAAAGGGAATCAGAAGCAGAGGCTGGTGGCCACATCACAAGACAAACACCTGTACAAATCTCGATAGTGGAAGAAGTGGATTTTTTATGCAGAGAACGCAGACAAACATTACGCCCCAGAAATCAAGGGAAACCACAAGGAAAAAAACAACCACTAAATGCCGAGAGAGGAGAGCAGCAAAATCCAAACGCTGCCAAGAACAGAGGACCACCACGCAGCAATTGGAGATGACAGAACCAACACTAAGTCCCACAATAATCAATTTGGCCAACATAGATTTAACAAAAGCGGAAGAACAATTACTATCCTTAGGACTATCATTCTGTCCTGAAAGTACTTTCAACTATGCCTCAACACGTATGGATATATATCGAAGCATACGCAAATTGAAACTCAAAAAATACTTTATGACACAGAAACCAGTTGAAGCAATCGGACAAATAAGGGGACCACCAAAATCCCCGTCGCTAGATGTGACGAATGCAGATATACCAACGTTGAATACATTGCAAACTTTATTAGATGAGAATATGACTTCAACTCAATGTTTACAAGATCAACAGGCAAGATGAATATTCCTATTTACGCAATGATCATCCGACAACTCCGATCATATATTTCATTCCTAAAATACATAAAGACCCCAAAATTCCACCGGGGAGATCCATTATCTCGGCACGAAACAGTTTATTGGAACGAACTTCCATATATGTTGACTATTTTCTTCAACACTTTGTACAACAGCTACCATCTTATATTCGTGATACGGGTGACTTTTT
Organism: Triturus cristatus; assembly: GCF_964204655.1. NCBI lineage: Eukaryota > Metazoa > Chordata > Amphibia > Caudata > Salamandridae > Triturus > Triturus cristatus. The sequence goes on from NC_140593.1 coordinate 417,996,772, forward strand.
CTCCAAGATTAAGGACTTTAATTGGAACAATGACTATTTATTAATTACATTAGATGTTTCCTCGCTCTACACGTCAATCAATCACCAAGATGGCATTAGGACACTACAACATTACCTTGATCAGAGACCCTCACATTGTTTACACCATAACAAAATGCTTAAAGATATGACAGAATTTTGTTTGAACAACAATATCTTTATGTATAGAAAAACTCTGTATCAACAACTGCGAGGTGTTGCGATGGGGGCCAGCTTCTCCCCCAGCTATGCATGTCTACACATGGGTTGGTGGGAGGAGCTGGTCCTCCTTAAGAAACATGAACACACAGTCAATACACAAAATTAAAATCTGGCTGAGATACATTGACAACCTTTTCGTCATCTGGCAGGGGACCCGGCCGGAGGCGGAGAAGTTCGTAGATGATCTCAATTCCAATAATCTAAACTTGGAATTTACAGCCAACATAAGTGCTCATGAGGTGGAATTTTTAGATGTACAGGTGTACATAAAAAATGGAACTATAGCCACCAAACTACATCGCAAAAAAACTGCAGGTAATGCCATTTTACACGCTACCAGCGCTCATCCTAAACATCTCATACAAAGTATACCCTATGGGGAGATGCTCAGATTAAAACGCATCAGTAGCAATGAGGATGATTTACATAAAGCCCAGGTAGCCAGCACCAAACGTTTTTTAGAGAGGGGGTATTCCAAAAAAACTATATAGATGGCTATCTAGAGAAGCAGTAAAATCAGCAGAGATAGCCTTTTGACAACACAGATCATTAATGACACCACAACTGATAGTAACATCCAACAAGAATCTGTACATGTGGATACATTCAGAATCATAATGGAATACAGCAAACAAGAGAAAGCCATCCAGAAAATCATTAAGAACAATTGGCCGCTCATACTAAGTGATCCTATTATCGGTCATACTTTGCCAACCAAACCAGCCATTACTTACAGTAAGGGGCCCTCCATGAAAGATGAACTGGTCAACAATGACCCTTGGGCTGGAGGAGCCTAGCGCGCAACCAAGATGGCCGCGTAGGTGTGAGGCTCCCGAGGACCTCCGCGACCTCCTGAATTAATCCTGGTTATATCCTGTCCTTGTTGAGGGGACTGTGTCTGTGAACCCGAGCTGAGGCGACACCCGTTTCCCGTTTTCGAATCGGACCCCGGACACCGGTGGGAGCACCGATCGAAGGTTGCGGCCTTCTCCGCGCCGGCCCCCCGGATTGGAGTTGTGGGGCGATCCGAGGACAAAGTGAACAACAGCGGCGGGCAGGGCTGGGCGACTCGCGTACCCCGCGCTTTCACTTTCGCTTTTGCGCCCTCCTTGCCCTCAAGCGAGGTAGGGTTGCGGAGCGGGGTGCGGTGGTGTGGCCTTGTCCGGGTGCCCGGCTGACCCGCCGGCTGTGAGTCGTCCTGCGGTCCAGTGGTCGCCCTCCCCCCCGGAACCCGTGAACTGGTTTATCGGCCCCTTCGAGGAGATTGGCACGACGGTGGGTGAGCAGACATGTCCACCAAACAAGATGGCGACCGGGCGAAGGTGAAGACGACCCGCCGTGGCCCGGCGCCTCAATCCAACAGCATGGACCGCTACACCCTCCAGAAGGGATCACCGGAGGCATCGCGTACATCCCCGGCGGGCCCGACTGAAGCGTCTGCTCAGCCAGTGGATCTGACCCTCCGGGACGTCATGGGCGCCATCGCCGAGATGAAGGCCTCGGTGGACCAGCGCTTCGACACCCTAGCGCAAAAGATAGACTCGGTCCTTGTGGATGTGAGCCTTGTGAGGGCCGACTTGTCCAAAACAAACGACCGGGTCGATTCCCTGGCCCACACCACAACGAGCCTCACGACAGATGTGGTGGCCCTCCAAAAGGAGGTGCGCCGGCTTGGCCAGGCGAGCGCCCTGATGGACCGTCGACTGGAGGATTCCGAGGGTCGGGCCCGGAGGAATAACGTTCGCATTGTGGGGGTGCCGGAGGGACGAGAGGCGGAGGCGGCAGATCTTTTTGTGAAAGAATTGATCCTTACCCATCTCCAGCCCCGGGGGCTGAGTAAGCTTTTTGCGGTGGAACGTGCCCACCGGGTCCCTGGGGGCAGACCTAAGGCCGGTGCCCCGCCGCGGCCTCTCATTGCCCGGATTTTTAACTTTCGGGACAGAGACGCTATCCTGCAGACCTCCAGGCAACAGGGACCGGTCAAGCTTGATAACATGGACGTGCATTTCTACCCTGACTTTACTCCGGCGGTCCAAAAGCAGAGACTGAGTTTTCTCGGAGTTAAACGTCGCCTACGGGACCTGAACCTTAAGTACTCAATGCTTTTTCCAGCTAAGCTCAGGGTGGAGGTGGATGGTCGCACGCACTTTTTCGACCGACCCGAGGCGGCTGGCGACTGGTTGGACACTCTGCCTGGGGATCGGGGCCGAGGGGGTGGGGGGGGTGCGGTTGGCGGGGAGGGCCCGCCGGATCAGAACTGAGGGGTGAATGATAGGCCTTGCTCTGGACAACATTCCTTTACCATTTACTGATCGTGTATGTTCCCCTCCTATGGAGGTCGTACGGGGTCTATTGGGGGCTTCCCTCCTCCTCTGGGGGACTAGTTCGTTTTTCATCTATGGGGCGACAGGCACACTGCACTTTGGGGGGGCTGTCTGGGCTCATGCAGGGGTGCAGGGAGGGGGGAGTTCTGTTGGGATGGGGGGGTGGGGGGGTGTGTTGTTTGTTTGCACCGCAAGGCAAACCCTTTACTGTATTGTTGCTCTCGAGATGCTCTTTGGGGGACGACTGATTGCTTCTACGTATGATGGGGGGTAGGGATTTGACTGTGTTGTCATGGAATGTTAACGGCCTGGGGGACAGGATTAAGCGTGGTGTGGTCCTGCAGTATCTGAAACGTATTTCACCAGATGTTGTCTTCCTGCAGGAGACACACCTTATAGGCAACTCCTTTCATGCCATGAATCGGCGGGGCTATCGTTTGGTGGCCCACTCGGGCTTCACCTCGGGCTCACGGGGGGTGGGTATCATGATCAAGAACTCGCTCCCGTTGGAGATTGATGAGGTGCGCCATGACGAGAGGGGACGCTACACTGTCCTGGTGGGTAGAATGGAGGGTAGAGTGGTTGTTTTTATATCAGTGTACGTTCCGCCTGGGTTACAATCTACTACGTTTGCGGACCTGGGGCGCCTTCTCCTAGACCTCCCGGGTGGTCTGCTGGTGGTTGGGGGGGACTTCAATGCGGTAGCTTCTGGGTCTATGGATCGTCATCCCCCTAGGGACCTCCCCCGGGCACAGGCGTGGCTGTCCGGCCTTTTAGATACACTAGGACTGGTGGATTGTTGGCGACTAAAGCATCCCACGCGGCTGCAATACACCTTCCACTCGGGTGCCCATGGTAGCCTCTCGCGGCTTGATTACGTCCTTGTCCCTGCGGCCTATGCTGGGAGGGTGGGAGAGGTGTGCCATCTGGCGCGGGGTATTTCAGATCACTCCCCATTACTGTTACATTTCGATGTCTTTCCGAGGGGGGAGGGCAGGGTGGCCCCAATCAATGCTTGGTACTTGCGCGACCCCACTATTCGTGCCGACTTGATCAAATCCTTGCAGCGGTACTTTGAGGAGAATGTGGGGTCTGTCCCTTCGGCCATCTCCCTGTGGGAGGCTTTTAAGGTAGTTCTCAGAGGGGAGGCCCTCTCCTTTATCTCCCATGCCCGGAGGCACGAGCGGGAGGAGGTAACCCGGGTGGAGGCCGAAATCCCTGAACTAGAGGGTGACCTGGGGAGCGGGGTGACGGATGCCAAGTTACATGTTCTACACCTCAAGCAGGCGGCCTATAGGGCCCTCGTCACGGAGGCGGCCAGGGGCCTCAGTAGAGAGCAACAGGGGCGATTGTATGATGTGGGTGATAAGGCTGGTAAATTGATTGCGTGGTTGGACAAGAAGGAGAGAGCGAGTCGTGTGGTTCCTTTGATCGAGGGGATGGATGGTGTGCGTGTCACCGAGCCGGAAGCCAATGTCTCCTGCTTCGCGGATTATTTCCGCGAGGTGTACTCCCCGGTTTCTCCCTGCTCGGAGGAAGATTCCCATGCCCTGCTTCGGGACATCGCGCTGCCCTCCCTTTCGGTGGAGGACAGGGATTCGCTGGACGCTCCTCCCACCTCGGACGAAATTGCCCTTGCTATTCGCTCGGTCGCATCCGGCAAGGCCATGGGCCCCAATGGTATCCCCATCGAGCTGTACAAGCTGCGACCGGATGTACTGGCGCCCCACCTGCGCGCGATGTTCTTGGCGGCCCACTCGCAGGGTTCCCTCCCGCCGGACCAGCGTCTGGCCACAATCGTGGTGATCCACAAGGAGGGGAGACCCCGTGAGCGGGTCACATCCTATAGGCCTATCTCGCTCTTGAACGCGGAGCCCAAAATCCTCGCCAAGGTGTTGGCCAACCGGCTGGTCGGCGTGGTGGGTGATTTGGTCCATCAGGACCAATCTGGCTTTATACCCCATCGCAACACGGCTCTTAATCTGCGACGCTTGCACGGGGTGCTCGCGCGTGTCCCGTTTGTGTGGGAGCCGGCCATCTTGGCGTCCTTAGACGCCACCATGGCGTTTGACACGCTTGAATGGCCATACATCTGGGCGATGCTGGCGAAATTTGGATTTGGACCGGGATTCATTAGCTGGGTCAAATTGTTGTATTCGGGCCCATTGGCGCAGGTGGTGGTGAATGGGCGAGTCTCGGCCCCATTCGCGCTGGGACGGGGCACGCGTCAGGGTTGCCCCTTGTCGCCGCTCCTGTTTGCACTGGCCTTGGAACCCTTGGCGGAGTGGCTGCGGTGGCACCCTTCCATCCGTGGCCTCCGCTGGACCCCCGAGCATGAGGACCGCGTGTCCCTCTACGCCAACGATATCCTTTTGTATCTCGCCTCCCCGCGTAAATCGCTGATTGTCCTGGTTGATGTTTTGCGCTCATTCGGTCGGAACTCAGGCCTTGTCATCAACTGGGCGAAATCCTGCGTATATGTGCTTTCCGGGGAGGCTCCGGCCCTACCACGGGACTGCCCGATCCAGATTGCCTCCCAGGGGTTCCGGTACCTGGGTATATATATTACTCTGGACCCGGAGGCCCGCTACGAGCGAAACTTGCTACCCCCCCTCCAGCGCTTGAAGGAGGACGTTGTGCGTTGGCGGCGTCTTCCGCTTTCGCCGCTTGGCCGAGCGGCCTTGTTTAAGATGATGTCGCTGCCGCGCTTTCTGTACGCTCTCCAGAACACTATGGACTTGGTTCCGGCGCGCTACTTCCGTGAGGTGGAGAGCCTGCAGCGGCGCCTGTTCTGGGACGGGAGGCCGCGTATTGCTCTGGCTAAATTGACGCTCCCGTGGTACGATGGGGGGGTTGCCCTCCCGGATATTAAATGGTATTACTGGGCCTCCCAGCTAGCTGCAATTAATCATGGCCTTTACGGGCCCGCCTTAAACCCGGCATTTGAAATGGACAAGATGCTCCTGCCCGGTGGCGATTACAATCGAGCGCTCTACTCTGGCGCGCCCGACTCCCGTCTGACGGGACCGACGCGTGTCATGGTGCGTGTATGGCACGCGGCTAATGCAGCTATGGGGTGGAAGGACCGTTTGACCCGGGCGTCACCGCTATATGCGTCTGAGAGGTTGGGCTCCCTGTGGACATCGAAGGGCTTCGAGAAGTGGGACACGATCGGCATCAGCACAGTGGGAGATCTCTGGACGAGGGGGGGATTCAAAACATTCGAGATGCTGCAGACGGAGTTTCAGCTGCAAGGCAGTGAGTACTTTCGGTACTTACAAGTCCGCCACGCGCTGGGCTCCGTCTTCCCGGATGTCGCGTCCATTCCGGAGTCTTCCCCCCTGGAGGACAGAGTGCTGGATGGCCATGTCCCAGACAGCACGATCTCCCTTATATATAAAAAACTGATCAACGACAGATCGTGCCTGCTGACTAGTCTCCGCGAGGCCTGGGTTGCCGACGGGCTGGAATTAGACGACGAGGACTGGATTTCCGCGGTGGCCTCTCCGAAGGAGGTGGCCATCCCGGCTCGCCTTCGCTTCGTCCAGCTTAAGATCCTCCACCGGGTTTACGTGACGGGGCCAAGGCTTCTACGTATGGGCTTTGCTGGGGATGGATTGTGTAAGCGTGGCTGTGGTGCTTTGGCAACTTTCATGCATATTCTGTGGGAGTGCCCGAAGGTGGAGCGATTCTGGCGTGGTGTGCATGAGGTCCTGCGAGTGGTTACGCGTGTCGCGCTGTTGCCTGAAGCGAGGAGATGCTTGCTGAATGTGTGGGAACCAAACGACTACTCGGCCCCGCAGACGCGGTGGGTGACTCTGGGATACATGATAGCTAAGCGTGACATTGCTCAATTGTGGGGATCCCAGAGGCCCCCGGCGGTGTCGGCCTGGAAAGAACACATGGATTGGTGTATGTTTCGTGAAAAGGTGGTGTATGTGGCGAGGGGTAAGCCTGGGGCGTGGGTGAAAATCTGGGGCCCCTGGAACGCCTATCGCGGGGGTATTTGTGAGCCGCCACTGCTGCCGGCTGCCTCACCAGCTCCGTCCCCCTAGCCGACCCCCCTCCCCCAGCCGTGGGCATGTGGGTCCCCAGTCCCGGATCTGCTCCCATTCCCCCTCTTCAAAGTTAGGCTGCTGGTTGGGATCCCCCACTTAAGGAGCACGTGCCGACATCTTGGACTGCGGGTTGCCTTGCGGGTGTGGTTTTTTGTGTTGTTCTGTCTTGATAAAAGGAAACCGTATTGTGGGCTTGGAGTTATGTGGCCTGCGCTATTGCTATCTCCTGATTTACCAATCCATACCGCCAAGAGACTCCTACTGTATGTATGTCATATGCTTCTGCCACTCTAGCGGCCGGCCGGATGGTTGTAGGCCCATACTTGTAACTATTTTAGTATGCAATAAACGGTTTCAAAAAAAAAAAAAAAAAAAAAAAAAAACAATGACCCTTGGGATTGCAAAAAAAGCACTTGTTTAAACCAGAGAAAAGGCTTTTTTAAGTGCACATCATGCAAAGCTTGTCAACAAGGAGTAAATAAAATCTCTTACAGCACTCCTTTCAATGACAAAGAGATTTCTATACATAGAAATCTGACATGCACATCTGAATATGTGGTCTATGTGCTGGAGTGTCCATGTGGCCTTCAATACGTTGGGAGCACGGTTCTCCAAGGCCACAAAAGGATACTCCAGCACTTGAGAGCCATAAAAAACAAAGATCACACATACCCCGTAGCGCGCCATTTTGAAGAAACACACAATGGGGATCCCAAAGGCCTAAAATACTTTTTGATAGATTGCGTGCCATATAACAAAAGAGGGGGCAACAGAGAAAAAGCCTTAAGACTGCTAGAAACCAGGTATATTTTGCAATTAGACAGCAAAAAACCTTTGGGTCTCAATGGAACGGAGGATCTCTACACCTGTTTATAACAGTTACAGGAGTAAGAGTCTCAATTTCAATCTGAAAAGAGAATTAAGAAATATTGCTGCTAATATTAAAAAATATTAAAAAATAAAAAATGACTACTGCCTCTCCGAACCTATCACAGTCACACTTATGGGTTTTTAATAGTAGGTGATATTAGTTTACTTATTTATTCACAAATGCACACGTCACAATATATACACATATATAAAAAAACTTCTTTAGTGATATTGGTTATGATTATGATGCAAAATCAGGATAGGGACATAGCAAATACAAACATCAGCTCATTTTATCAACATAGTTCCATCTATCAATATTCAATTTTATTGTTAGCAATTACCCACATCACACACAAGGGCTAAATGTTTCAAACTATGACACTACGTCAGATACAAAACCTCAGCCCAAAAGGGGATTAGCCACAAGACATTTTAAGCAGTTCTTAAATTGTTATTTATTTATTATGATCAAGTGTATGGCAGTTTTTATATATTTTATATATTTATATATTTATATATTTATAGTCACACTGATTCTATAACAATGAGTATTAATTCATGTATTGTACTTATGGGTATGTGTATTAAGTAACTCCTCTATGTGCATAACCATTACAAATGCGATATCACTAATGTTTGTTGAAAGCACTTGTCACTTTAAAAGAGAAAAAATGCACTTTTTTAAAAAAAAGAAAAAAATGGTGAAAAAGCCAGTAGAGACTGCTATTTGCGTCATGTGATCAAGGGCCTGTGGGCTCGAAACGTGTAATGGCTGTGCTGTGCTTGTGAGCAGACAATAAAACGAATCTTAAGCACAAATTTGTGGTCCGAGCTCCTACCTGCAGCGGCAAAAACGATTGCGTGAATGGGAGTAGAAGGCATATATATGTGCATATATAATGGCTTTCTGCGGTTTCCTGCCCAACTTGGACGTAATACCTGAAACCGATGAAATCACCCTCAATAATTCATTACATTTCACTCCAATGAGGGGCTTACAATTCAATCTTGAATCACGCAAGATCCCCAGGTATGAGATGGTTGAGACCTTCATTAGTGTCCAGCCTGCACCTGGAATTTTGTTAAGATTTACTTGGCCTGAAACCTACTGTCAGAGACTTGTAAAATTGGTGGCCAGGTCCTTATCATTCATAAAACAACAAACAAATCTAATAGAGTTTGCAGGCTCAATACAGTTCTAGCTAAAAGAACCCCGTGATATACACAGTAATGCTGTTAAGGGTTGTTTTCCATCAGAAGGACCATCTGCTCCTTATGCTAATAATGTGTACTCTGATCTATTTATATTCAGGGGAAATAAGAGCTGGGCCAAAATACATCCTTGACAGACTCCTCAGTTTGTACTAAAAGGTCACAAACAAGAAGAATCTCTGGAATATCAAATTGAGGCAGCTGTATCATATGACGATCCCCCAAGAAATCTTTTATATCTGGGTTCATACTGAATGAGAGAAGAAAGTTCCATAGTTTGGACCGATTTACTCTGTTGAAGGCCAAAGTTAGGCCTGGCCATGGATCAAGCTTGGTCTTACAACAGTGTACTGATTAACGATCAAATATAAATTCAAGCATTGCTCATTTGTCACCATGATGGGTATAAATCCATATTGAAGGTCAGATAAAATATCAATTTTTTGCAGCCCAAGCTGTCAGTCTATCAAGAACAACCCACCCAATAAAACTTGCGATTGTTTTTGTCCACTTTGTGAACACTGGAGAATAATTGTGGTTCACAAGGAGTAGGCGCCCTGACAGTTGTGTTTATGGTCTGGGTAAGCAAGGGAGCCCATATCTCCAGCTAATTAATGTATGCAGATTAATTGTGCCGTCTGTAACTAATTTTAACTGTTAACCATAAAGAAGAGAATATTTATTTTCTATTGTTTATTGTCAACAGATGGCTTGGGACAACTTTACAGTGCCTTATCAAAACTTTCTGCTACTTTTTATAATTTGCGTGCCAGGGTCACGTTCTGCTTGAGAAAAGAGAAGGGATCAACGAGAAGAGCTTCATCGAACTGGTCTGATGATAAGTGACAAAAACGTATCACCTTTGTTTTTGCAGCATTTGAGTGAGGCCAGATTACCATCATCCATTTTGAGAGGTTGCAGACTAACCACATGTAAGGATCAAACTCCAAGAGCTCATCATCTATATCTTAGTATCATTCTCTAAAACTCAGCTAATGATAGCTGAAGACTTCTGAGGTGAACTACTGGTGATTCTTTTAAAGAACAGGTTTTGACCTTCTTTCTTGTTACTAGGATAAGTAAAGCATGCACCTACAAACATATTTATTATTTTGAATCCTTAGGCAAGGAACATTTCCTGTTAAACTTTCATAAAGAGACGCTCACACTTCACATCATTCCTTCTGGGCTCAATCCTCTCTTAACCCAAGCCTATGGAGTCTCTCTTTAGAGAAGTCTGGTAAGTTTCAAAAAGAGTTAACAATGAACAATGGAAACGATGGATGACACCCTCAGGCGATTCAAGTACAATGATTGCCTATGAAACAGAGTTAGAATTTTAGAGTTAAATAATAAACAGTGGGAAAAAAGATGGATCACACCCTCAGGTGATTCAAGTACAGTGATTGCCTATCAATTAGGGTTAGAATTTACCAGCTTTCCAGAAGCGAGTTATAACAAGGTATAAACCAATCTAGGTTTACCTGTGTTCTCTTGTGTAGGTGGCCTCACCTGCCAGTTCGGGATGCAGTGTATCTATATGGAGCAGGGTCAGTACTGACTTGCATAGGAGTGGCCTTTGGCTAGAGAGGCACAGAGGACCAAATATAGTGGTTTGGGATGCTACTCACTGAGATTGCCTGTGATTTAGACTATTTTAAACATTCCTCCCAAATTGTTTTGTGTTTTCTCTGATTTTTGCTCATCTTTCCAAAAACAATAATAGTGACGAAGAGCTTGCTGTCAAGCCACAAGTAGCTTGAAAGAGTCTGCAGTCCTTGCAGATCTCCCTACTCTACACTCAATTCAGTCCTGTGATAATGAGGTCCAAAAATGAGCTATCATTTTAGCTTCTCTCATCTGTATACAAACCCTTTCCCAAAACCTACGTGAAGAAGTGATAACACTTCCACAAACATGAAAACAGTGGAGTACTTACATGCAATGGTGTCCCCAAAAATGAAAGATAATTGCCCTTGGTTTAGTCTTCCAAGCTGCCAGCAGTGATACAAAAGTCAAGTGCTTGGTACTACCTGCAATTAAAGACTCAAAATAATTCCTTGGTGTAGCTGCTCTAGAATGTACATTGTTAAAAACGAAAGCATTCCACATGAGCTGGTGTTTTTTATACTGGTGAAAGACTTAGAAAGACATCCTTTCCTTACATCATGCACTGTTTTAGGGAGTCAGTTGAGTGCATCAGGTAAATCACTGAGGGAAGCAAACCATTTCCCCCTTATTAGGCTCCTTTTCTGTTATCCACGGCTTGAAAGCTATAAGTATATTGACATTGTAAGGGTTCTTATCCAGATGTATGACATTTGCTCTCCTATGGAAAGGTCTCTACCTATTAGCAGCAATTGTTTTTCAAGAGCTGGTGGAATCTCCTTCAATGCAGTTCACTGTGTGGTCTATGAAGAGGAAGTTGGTGAAGGTTCCCGAAGTGTACTATACCTCTCCATCTGCTTCTTTCTCTTGTTGTTGGTGCTGCCCTGGGGTTTGAGCGTTGGAGCCGACAGTCTGAGTTAAGGAGCATTATTTTTCAGAGCATAGACCCTGACACTGGCAATAATTCTCAAGTTTATGTATTGCTACATCAGGAATATAAATGCAACACTTTTGTAGTTAGTATCTACTTTATTATCCTTGCTAGCACTTTCGTTGAGTTTACCCACCTCTTCATTTTCTCAACTTTTCTTTAAATGACAGACATTTACTTTTGGTTTAGCCTATTTCTCCTATGGATATTTCCAACAATGTGAGAAGTGAATCAATAGCTCTCACATAGCATGACCCAATAAGTAATATCTACACACTGATAGGATCAAGCATAAAAGTATTGTTCTTCCCTGAGCGTAAACCTTTTCCTGTACATATTCTTGTATCTGGAATTTTACTATCAGCGAAGGTCAAGCAAACAAGTATGCCAGTAAGAATGGGTGCAATATTAGTGTGCAAGTCAATTCAGATCTTTTTTCCCAGCAAAGAAACAGTCATAAGTTCTCAATAAACTCAGGGAAACAAAGTTGTAGTGAAAATACAATCATTAATTTCAAGGACATCAGGACAACAAAAGGTTTGGTGGCAATAATACACCGGGTCAGCCACGAAGCCATAGCATAAGCAAAAACCTTGAAATTAATCAGTCATTCCTAATGCAATAAGGAAACGAAACAAAGGTTAGACTGAGTATATAGTTAATTAGGCTCTTTCACAATAAAAAAAATAGTCACAACACATTATTAAAAATGTCAAAGCTGAACAAAATACTGTGATTATGGAGTCAAGCAGATGTTTCTTGAAAACAGATCCAAAAATGCAATAGTATTAAATAAACATAAAGCTATAGGGTCATTTTGATGTTTTTTTTAATAATTAAAAAGAAGTAGATTATATAACAATCAAGGTAATTCAAGACCAAATGATGTGCAGCAAAGTTTGGGTGCATTTGCCAACACAAAGCAACATTATTCTATGTCAAACATACACTTTCTTGTAAAACCCACAAGATAAGTCTGTCAGTCACCCTAATACACATTTTGACTGAGAATCTCCGAATAAGCTGCATATTCTAACAAATGCACAATTGTGCCTAAGGCCATGAAATTACATATACATGCTCTACAAGAGGTTTGATCTGACACAAGTCTACTATCTGATCCCTGGTGGTAAATATTTTACCTTTAGACTAAGCATGTCTAATTCTGATCATATTAGATCTAGGTTGGAAGAGTCTAAGTCAGATTTTCATAATTAAATGTTGAATAAGAATTAGTTCTATTTAAATTCACTTTATGTTGGTTTTAATTTTTTTAATATCCTGAAAATGTGGCTTGGAAACCTCAAGAGTAAAAAAGGAGTAATATTTGGATTCACTTCATGTATGTGGATATGTGAATATCATCACAAATTTGGCATGGGTAGCCAGTGAAAAAAGGTAATTAGTTCAATTTAGATTTCTTTTACATAGAGTTTCCTTACCTGTAAATACTGAAAATTATATCCCAACATCAGCCACCCTAACATCCATGATATGATTATCATATCACTTCCATGTAGATAACAGGGATGTTACGAGGTGCAGGTTGGAATCAAGTCTGGCACAGATCAAGCATTCACAAAGTAATTCAATTAGATCTAACAGGCCTTCCATGTCATGAGGGGCTGCCATGAAATGAAAGGGTAACATAAACATAATGCAGGTACATTTTTATTAGTTATACATAATTTGATTGGCACAGATCTATGGTGTGCAGCAAATAGGTAACAAAAATAATATAAAAGAAAGGCAACATCAGGAACAAGATACTACTTAGGGATTTTAGTGAAATCTTTATCGCAAAAGCATTAGAATCGAGCTGTACAGTGGGTCCGTTATGCATGGAATAACCAGTAGGGGAGGGACATAAGAAACAAAAGAAACAAGAGCACTTTATGAATATTCCACATATACTTCTTGATGTTGTGTATTTTGCATGTTAATGTAAACATGACCACCTTTAAGTAAATATGACTTACAGAAAGAGTAATAAACAATACCTTTAACACATTTTCAATTTGCCTCTCTGGTGGGGCTTCCTGCACTTCAACTCGATTTGCTCGACAGGGTGCCTGTGGAGGGCTAGGGCGCCTCCCAAAAAATATCCTTTTTCTTTTTTTGTTATTCTGTGAAATTAAACCGAATTTCACTTATAGAGAAAGTTTGTTGCTTTTTCATAGCAACAGTCTATCTTGAATATACCATCTCAATGGGCAAAAACAGATTTACAACTCTGCTGACCAATCCATTTGAATGAGGAGTATTAGGGGAAGATGAGTGAAAGTTAGGGCCAGCAGGAGGAGGTCTCCATCTGCCTATTTTTAGCTAATCAAAAGTAGCAGATGTTCTTGTTGTGATTGTAATGGGAATATATGATATTGTTGTGGATTTTCCCAGTGGGCAAATAAATTCAACCGAAGCAATAGAGAATTGATACAGAACTAGTGCTTCTCATGTGTACATTAGATTGCCAAAAAAGCCTACAAATCATTTTAGTACACTTACTTAGAGAGCTATAAAAATCTATTTAGGTAGTAATAACATGATAGTTAGCAAGTAGTTGTAATTGGCATTGTCTACTACAGAAGCCCAATTTTTTGTTTAGCTTCTCAAAAATAATTCTCAATATTTTAGAGTAAGTGACAATAACATTACAGACATTACAAAAATATTTTTTTTAACATAACTCCATCCAAGCAGTATACTGTACACCTTCCACTGCCTTGTCTGTCCATGAAGTTGTCTGTACACAATGGGAGCCGCCATTAAATTCACATCGCTTCATACGCATAACGATTTTTTCTATTGTGAGTCATTGTCTCTGAATCATGGGGCAATGAGAGGTTATTCAGCAATGTCCGTGATAGTTACTGTCTTTGATTACTGGTTTGTCAGTACTTCAGAAAGCACTGCCTTTCAATTAGGTACCTAAGTGCTTCTTTATGTGCTTATACTTCTTGAAATATGACTAGGTTCAGCACTGAGGGCTTTTTCCAGAGGCAAAAGATGTTTTTTAAGTCAGATAGAGTATGATAAAGTAACCACATGTAATAAATATAATGCTCAGGCACAGCTATTACCATTAAAATTTGCTCTGTATATACAATTGGTTTACATAGATATTTTGGTTGCTACAATAAAGAAAACCAGAAGGAAGTTGACAGCAACTTCTAGAGTCAGGTAATATAACTCCAAAAACATTTCTAGTGATTAACCAAGAGAACTAGAAATTACAGCAATTGACTTCAATCAGGTAAAGTTTTATACAGTTTATTATTCTGACTCCAAGCATTATGCCTGACAAACCAGTCATTGTTGAGGCAACTGGTCACAAGAGTATAACTGTGGTGTTATGGATGTTGTATCCTTTGTTCTAGTTTTCTTGGAGCTCATGGTTATTTGGGTTTACTCACTTGTGCATTAATGGTCCCCAAAGCCCAATAGATCACCACTCAAAAAGCAAGCTATATCGCAACACATAACATTAGTAGTGCTGCTGGTTTGCAGAGAGTAAACTTGACAGCATCAGTAATAATAATAATAATCTTTATTTGGCAATAATCACAGCCATAAAAGATAAAAAGACAGGAAATATGATACAACAACAATTCATTTAAAAGTTCCTTTAAACGTATTGCAAAATCACAAAGGTCCTAGCAGCCATCAGTCACATCTAGAGTTTTGGATCCTAATGCTGCTCTCAAGAAGTTCATTACTCCAAAAAACGTGGGATCTTTGGGCAGAAGCTGCAAATACAATAAAGCAACATCGGCATGTCTAAATCTCAAGTCTTTTAAATGCGGATTAAGAAACAGTCTTCTTGGACGAGTAAAATATTTGCATAAAAGAACAAAATATAGGGTATCCTGTGGAGACCTTTCGTCACAGCCATAGGGACCTCTATCCTCTACATGTAAAACAAAGCCAGCAGGAGATGCCAAAAGATGTTGAAGCTGATTAAATCTGAATCGAGTTATTAAAAATCTGTCAGAGGCACTGGCTAAAATAGAGAGATATTTCTCCACACCCTGGACTGATTTAACTAAAACATGCCCTCTCATAACACAGGTGTACTAAGCTCGTCGTCCTCATGGAAGGACGTGGCGTATTTATAAAACAACTCTTTTACTATTTTCAGATCCCAGGACTTCACTGTATCATATTTCAGGAAAATGTCTGCTCTTCCTAGGGCCATGATGGTCTCTTTGAAATGCTGTAACCAGGGGATATTGAATGCATGGTCTAGTGAGATTCAGTCCAGGTTAACTGAACGATTAAAAGCTGTCTCATCGCTAGACAGATCTTCACACAGCACAACATAGGCTTAACTACCACCAGGTCAGTTATATACTTAAGTCCTAATTCTTGGTGTACGGAGAAAGAGGGGCTGCCCTGGTGGACTTTCAAAATGTGTCTCAAATATTTACTTTGTTCACTCTGTAGTTTTTTACCGCCGTATAGCCCTAGATCTCGCTGCCATACAGGACCTTGGAAATGCAGAAAGTCTGGTATAGCTTTAGCATCACCCCGTGCCACAAGGTGCTTAATTTATCGGCATAGTTGGCAAGAACTCCCATTTATTTATTCATGTCCACTAGCTTCCCCTCCTGCAAGTGTTTCCAATTTATTTTTGCATCAAAAATAATTCCCAGGTATGAAAAAGCCGGGACCTTGGCTAAACTATGGGTTCCTGCCTTGAAAGTCTTTGATCTAATCACCCGAGTGCCTACTTCCATGACATACAATTTTGTAAAGTTGGGCGACAAGTCCAACCCATTCATGAAAGAAACAAACCCATTTGTGTGCGCGCCATCAATACTGCGTCATCCGTGTATAACAAAACTGGTACTGATTTCCTGCCTATCCTGGGGTTGTCATTCTATAATGATATCAGGGCAGATTCTAGTCCATTAATATATATCATAAATAAAAAAAAGGTCTAAAATACACCCTTGGCAAACCCCCCTGCTGCAATTAAAATAATTGGTAAGACACCCTTCATGAGAATATTTAGGGCAGATTCTAGACCATTAATATATATCATAAATTAAAAAAAGGTCTAAAATACACCCTTGGTGAACCCCCCTGCTGCAATTAAAATAATCAGTAAGACACCCTTCATGAGAATATTTAACTGCAGCAATGGTGTGGGCATGGTGTGTCAATAATACATTTATAATCGGCAACTCAAACACAAGAAAATTGAGTAAAATCCACAATTTCTTGCGGATTATCCAGTCGCAGATTCTAGACCATTAATATATATCATAAATTAAAAAAAGGTCTAAAATACACCCTTGGTGAACCCTCCTGCTGCAATTAAAATAATCAGTAAGACACCCTTCATGAGAATATTTAACTGCAGCAATGGTGTGGGCATGGTGTGTCAATAATACATTTATAATCGGCAACTCAACCACAAGAAAATTGAGTAAAATCCACAATTTCTTGCGGTTCATCCAGTCGAATGCTGAGGTGAGATCCATGAAGCCCAAAAAGAGAGCTCTGGATTGGGCAATCATATATTTGGAAATTAGAAGATAAAGATTTTGATTTTCTGTGGTTGATTTTCCTGTGTGAAATCCTTATTGCACCTCCGAGATAATTGAATTTGTGTCAGCCCAGGCAGAGAGCCTATTTAATAAAACCCAGCCCAAGACCTTACTGTGGAGTCAATAACGGATATAGGACCGTAACAGTAAGAGTTGTCCCTTTCCCTCTTTCTTAAAAATCGGGTCGGTGGTAGCGGTAGGCCATGAGGGTCGCATCCCGTTCATTTAATCGGTATTTAGCACCTTGGTCAAAACCGGAGCCCATACATCAATGTTGTCCTGAAAAAAGTCCGGAGGAATCCCATCGGGTTCTGGGGCCTTGTTCCGGGACAATCCCTCAATGCCCAACTTTACTTCATCCAGAAGAAAGGTGACGGGAGCATCACTGGGGCAGCGTCCTAAATCATTATTAGATCCCTCACTTTGCCTGAAATTATAAACTCTCTCAAAATGGGCAGTCCATTGATCTGGGGTAATGTGATGACATAAGGTTGGTCTTAACAGCTTTAAGAAGCAAGGGCTATTTATAACATACCAGAAAAGAGTGCAGTCCCTCTGTTCACTTGCTTCTGTTAGGTCTGTTCCATAAGCTCCCCCTTATAATTACGGCGACAGTTTGTCACCCAGATTCTATCACGGGATCTGTTTCAGGGCCTTCTTAAGGAGCTCGAGAGCTTAAGAGCAGTCCACATCGAACCATATTGGGCGTTCAGAGGGAGGACTGACTACCGGGACTATTAACAGACAGGCAACAGACCGGGCCATGGCAATAAATGATCATATAGGTTCCTCCAGGGGCTGAGGGATCTTAGCACGTTAAAATCTCTTATTGTCGTATTTTAAAAAGGGAAGGATTAAAAACCTTAGTATCTAACTATGAACAACGCAAACACCTCCCGTGATCGCTTAAGGATAATGTGCCCGCCCTTGTGCTACGGGGCACTGTCTGATTGCTCACCCCTTTAACCCCTTCGACGCGCATGACGGAACGGTTCCGTCATGCACGTCGGTTGCGCTGTGCGCATGACGGAACCGTTCCGTCATGGCCCCGCCCGCGCACGGAACCTTCAGCGTGGCGCGGAAATCCGCGCCGCGCTGAAGGGGTTAAGCACTTTAGTCAAGGGGTTGTGGTCACTAAATGGGCTGTGTAAAATATTAAAAGAAAATGTGGACCAGCCCAAAGAAACAGAAACAAAGATGTAATCAATGTTTGTTGCACATCCCCTGCCTTTATATGTTGGGGGAAAGGGTGAGTTATTGGGATAATACATCTTATCTAAGGTGAATATTAAACCATAAGTATTTAAGAGACCGTTCAATTCAAGACCTTCTGAAGAGTGCTCCATACGCAATCCCTCAATGATCGTACATGTAGGCAGACTTTGCGAGTTTTGTGAAGAGTCTGGGCATAGATGGCAGTTACAATCTCCTATCAAAATAAGATTCTCCTGGGAGAGGCCTTTTCCCTGTAATGATTCAAGGAAGCCACTTAAGTCTGATAGGCTTGAGGCCTCTTGCTTCTTCCTTTTTGGATTATAAAACGTAACTAGTGTTAGACAAAACTATCTTCCCATTACTAATTTAAGGCCCTGGAGTATTTTAGAGTCTCATTTCAAAGGCTTCACAGACCCACAGAGCTCAAGGGCTACAAAGATGATTAAACCTCCACTCGCTCTTCCTACTCTGGAACCATCTGCTGGGAGGAAGAAGGTCTTGTAACCCTCAATAAAAAAAAAATCCACCTCCCAGGTTTCCTGAATGCAAATAATGTTAAAAGATTTAATGAACTGAATCCACCTATTTTATGCTAATTTTGCAGCAAGGCCAGCCACATTCCAAGAGATAAAACTTTGATTTTCCCCTGTGCCCTGGTTATGGTTTGAATAGGGAACTGTGGAATCCTCAAGCTGGTCTATGGTCCCATTAGTGAGTGACCTATTAGGATGACATTCTACATTTACGTGAGGCAGGGACTTAATGTACACCAATGCCTGTGTCGGAGGTTCTGAGGGCGAGTCTATGACTTTGATTTTGATGGCGCCCTCTGGCAGTCAATCTAGATCATTAAGATTTGCCAAAGAGGCATAGGGGTTGGAAATTGTCTGCAACCCACCCGAACCACGAACACCCCCACGTGGACTAAAAGGTGACTACTTTTTATGGTGTTATGGGCGGGTGAATTGAAAAAGCCCAATGTTAATGGTTTAATACCGGAATCATGGAGAAAAGACTGAGATGTTTCATGCCAGTTCTGGGTGTCTAAACGTGACGATCACGCTGCCTCCCTCAAAAATGTTCCTGGACGACCCTATCCAGCAGACCCGCCTAGCCATCAGAATGTGCCTGTGGTCTGTCACGTTAAATCTAGTGCGTCTGCCTAACCAGTGGAAAACTTTATTAATTAATTGAACCGTGGTTTCCTGGTTTGGGCAGTCGAGTCCTGGAACCCCTACCAGGACCAGAGTGTAGGGACAACAAGCTGGGGGAAGGTCAATTACTGGCAAGCCAGGGCTGTTGGTGGGAGCTGGAAGTTCCTTTGCTGCTTCAAGGGTGTGTGGCAGGAGACGTTATCTGATGAAGTCTGTATGCTTACGTCCTACTTAGGGGTTGAAAGATCAGGAGGGGGCATTCAGGCAATCGGGTTCATGGCTCATAGCTCCCACTGCCATAGGTTTATGAATAAGGTGCTGACCTCTGCTTGGATTGTCTGGGAGGAGTGTCTCAGTGCTTACGGCCTGAAACTGTAGGTTTGGAGAGGGGGAAACTTTATTAATAGTGGACAACACACTTTCAGCTCTATCCAGTGTGTCTCTGGAATCTGACATCAGTTTTGTAAGTTTATCCTAGAACTGAGTCAATAATTCAGTCACTATATTGGAGAATTTTCGCTTTAGGGGGTCCCAAAACTCCTCTGTGTCCATCAGGTTACTTCTTATGAGTTCCTCTCCTGCCCCTTTCTGGACATTTAATGTCTCATCCAACTTTTTAGCTCTGCGTTTCCTCTTGAGGTCTGGGGGAACCACCGGATCTGTGCCTTATGAAGTAACTGGGCTGCCCTGCTGTTGTCAGGACCAGAAAAGGAGATGCTGGGGTCCTCTAGGTCTATTGGTGCAGCCCCTAAGATAGGCTCCTGTCGTTTTGGGCCAACCAGGTGTAATGTTTTCCTTGGCGATAGTAGAGAAGGGCAAGCAGATCCCATAGAGAGCTTCCTCTCTGCCCTGTCTATTTCCTTAGAGATGGCCCCCACTGCTTTCGCTAGGAAAGAGTCAATAGTCTCCCGCTATGAACCAATAGGAGTGATAATGGGTGCAGCCTTCCTCATCCCCATTTTGCCCAAAGTGCAGGGAGCCCACAGTAAACCAGAACACAGGGCGAGGACCAAAACCACACTGTGTGAACAGGTTACTCACTGTGTTGACTTCTGTTGGATCCTATTGCTGGGAGAACATCTAGTAATGATGTCAGACCACACCTGCAAGTTTGAAGGGGGCGAAAGATTGCCCGGCCACCAACATGCACGAACCAAGAGGATAGGCCCAGCCCAGCCTTCTCCAGCCGCTGACGGTTGCAGGCGGGTCCGCTCTTGGCCAAGTCTTTGCTGGGGCATAAGGTTAGGTGCGGCCCGCACGCGTCCTGCGCAGTGAGAGCCCAAGGCAGCCTTAATGCACCTTCGGGCGTGGGAGTGCAGGCGTGGGCGGTGGCGGCAGCTGCAAACAACACTGGTGCATGTGGTTCTGCTCCTAACCTCCTGTTCGTGCTTCCCGCGCAATGGGAGCCCAAGGCAGCCTTAATATGCCTCCTGGTATGGGAGTGCTGGCGGCTGCAGCAACCAATTGGTAGGAATGAGAAAATTCTTTCTTTTATAAATTGTAATACTGAATATGTTGTTTATGTTGTGACTTGCATTTGTGGCTTGCGCTATGTTGGTAGCACAGTGTTTCCTGTTAAGAAGCGTATATTGGAGCATCTCCGTGCCAGCAGGAATAGGGATCTTACCTACACTATTGCCAAACATTGCGCGCTAGAGCATGGAGAGATTTCTGATGTTAGCTCTAAGATCTCGTTTTTTGGAATTGACAGGGTTGCATTACATCCACGCGGAGGAGACCAAGTAAGCCGCCTGCGACGTTTGGAGTCTGAATATATCATCCGCCTACAGAGTAAGGCACCTGGTGGCCTGAATCGAGAGGAAGATCTTCATGTTCACCTAGGATGAGGGGATATCATATACCTGTAGTGCTCCAACAATCTGGACACTGTATAGATACACTCTGGCTCCCCTTCGGGCGCTCCCTTGTAGCTTCCGCCCCTTCTCTATCACCAGCCATACTATTTTCATAGACAACTTGCTTTGGCAAATGTTTATTTTATTTCTCCCTATATGTTCCATTTCACCGCCAATTCGTCCAAGCGGCTGCTTGGTCGATGGGTGGGCATAGCTGCCACGCCTTGTTTTTTAATACACTGGCGGTGGGTTTTTCCCCGGCATGATCCAAGCTTCTCCTTAGATATTTTGTCTGTTATTACACTTTCTGTGTGACCTTTTATATTTGTTTTTTTATTCATGTCTGTACTTTATAATTTTAGCCTAGCCGTCTAGCACCTATCCAGGGTATTTGGTTGTTGATGCCACTTGGCAGTTCCACTTGCTCTGGATGTGCACCATTTCACTGTGGTACACATTTGATGGGATCGCATTTCCTCTTTTGCAATTGGCGGCTTTAGCACAAGCTAATATGAGGGCCTTGCTACTTTTTCTGTTATTATTTATTCTCATCTGCTTCACCTTATTTTATATTTTTTCCACATTAAGCATTTATAAGTTAGGAATTTAAATTCACCAATTTGTTGTTGCATATATGAAAAAAGAAAAATTATTATTTTCATTAATGGCACCCTTAATGTGGTGAGAGTCTGTTTTTCATATGTACCCACAACTCTTTTTTCTATGTCTATCCTTAAATCTGCGTGGTCATGCTTGGTTGTAAAAAATGCCTTTATATGTAGCCACTTCCTTTCTATGAACACAAAGACCGTGAGGTTGAAACACATCAGTCATTAAATCTTTTCTTTTCCTGCAATCCTGAGTGCGACACCTACCTTTTTGTTGTGAAGCAAGAGGGTTTTTTTCACACACACACATATATATACATATATATATATATATATACCATACAGTGAAAGTCCAGCACTCGGGGGGTTGCTCCAAAGATGTTTTTTAATATGCCGTTCGAGAAAACAGACGCGTTTCGGGAATACCTTCGTCAGTGTTTACAACTCTTGCGGCGCGGCAGCATTTTAAATAAACATACACGTGATTAGACAAGAGACTTCTGTGATCACAACCTCAAGTTAATCAGTGAAAGTGGCGGCCATTTCAACATGGTGTGTTTGATGTACTTCAATACATAGAAGTTTACGTAAAGCAACCTTCAATCAATCAAACAACGGCAAATTAATTAACAGGAAAATTTCACTGTTTCAAAACTGTATATTGACAGAGATGCTGCCTAAATTAATTGCATCCCGTAAAAGCACAACCGAATACAACGGCGAATGTACCATTCAGAATTAACTGAGGATTTTACCGATACACGGTATCATTGATGTTGGAGACTGTCCTCATATTAACTGAGGGTATGATATAATTGATAAGTAGCCCATAATTTAGGCAGCATCTCTGTCAATATACAGTTTTGAAACAGTGACAGTGCAGTTCACTGTGTGGCCTATGAAGAGGAAGTTGGTGAAGGTTCCCGAAGTGTACTATACCTCTCCATCTGCTTCTTTCTCTTATTGTTGGTGCTGCCCTGGGGTTTGAGCATTATTAAGGAGCCTTATTTTTCAGAGCATAGACCCTGACACTGGTAATAATTCTCAAGTTTATGTATTGCTACATCAGGAATATAAATGCAACACTTTTGTAGTTAGTATCTACTTTATTATCCTTGCTAGCACTTTCGTTGAGTTCACCCACCTCTTCATTTTCTCAACTTTTCTTTAAATGACAGACATTTACATTTGGTTTAGTCTATTTCTCCCATGGATATTTCCAACAATGTGAGAAGTGAATCAATAGCTCTCACATGGCAATCAAAACACAAGCATGACCCAATAAGTAATATCTACACACTGATAGGATCAAGCATAAAAGTATAGTTCTTTCCTGAGCGTAAACCTTTTCCTGTACATCTTCTTGTATCTGGAATTTTACTATCTGCGAAGGTCAAGCAAACAAGTATGCCAGTAAGAATGGGTGCATTATTAGTGTGCAAGTCAATTCAGATCTTTTTCCCCAGAAAAGAAGCAGTCATAAGTTCTCAATAAACTCAGGGAAACAAAGTTGTAGTGAAAATACAATCATTAATTTCAAGGACATCAGGACAACGGGGGCGTGGCCAAGATGGCCGCCGAGACGGACGCGTCCTGCTAGGGTTCCGAGCTCGGGCTTTACCCTCGCCCGTTACTGGCCTGCCTGGGGGAGCCCCGGACCCTATGGGGCCATCCTAGGACGTGGGGAGCCCAGCGCTACTGGCCCGGTGGCGGAGCGACTCCTCGGTGCCGGACCCCGGACGCGGGAGCTGCTTGGAGGAGCGGGCGCCGGTTCCAACATGGCGCCCGCCTGACGCTGCTGCGGCTGCTGCCGACCTGCGGGACCGGGACGGGGACACCTGCGGCGGCGATTCCGCTCCCCTGATGCATGCCGAGGGCGGCGGAGTGCCTGATGTGGGGGCGAGGCTGAGAGGGACTCCGGGTTCCGGGACTGTGACGGTGCTGGTGGGCTCCCCGTGGGTCCCCCCCTCCCCCCTCCCCTCTCCCCCCCGGTGCAGTGGCGGCTGGAGACGAGTCAGAGAGCCGGCGAGGCGGAGAGTTGGAGAGAGCCGGCGCATGGTGCGCAGACTGGGGGCGCAGATCGGCGTGGGCTGCCGGCCACTGCTGAGGTGAGGCGACTCGCGGAGGACCAGAGGGCGGCGGAGCCGTGAGACCCCGGCGACTGGACTGCAGGTGGGCCCTTGCGGTGGTCCGGAGTGGTGGCGGTACTCCCCCCGGGGGGGGGAGTGACTCTCACGTGGGGAGGCCCCCGGCGCGGATTACGAGGGTGCCCGCCTGACCCTAAGATGGCGGCATGTGATATTCCGGCCTACTGAACTGAACTGAGGATCGGCGAGCTCAGGGGGAGTGGCGCACGAGGCAGTTTCGTTCAAAGTGCTGAGCCGTTCTATGGCGTTGCGCGCCTGCTGCTGAGACCCGGATGGACTGCCCGGCTCCCGCTCGGACGGAGGTGAGGGCCCTGAGTGGTACGAGGATTGTCTGGGGCTTCCAAGTTGACGCTGACCCGGCGGTGGAGCGGCGAGGAGAGCGCTGGCCGTGGCGGACAGGGGACTGGTGACTGCGCCGGGGGAGGCCTCTGTCGCTCGAGCGGGTGCTCTGCTCTCTACGGCCTTTCCCGCTCCGTGGGCGGCGCGGCCCGAAGACGCCGCCGGTTGGGGGCGTGAGGCGGCGAGGAGCCGGGGGGACCGGGACCGGCCACAGCCACAACTAGTCCGGATACTGCGCTTGGTCAGCGCGCGCAACGACCCTCTGGGTGGCCGTGATGGGCAAGTCCAGGACAGGGCAGTCGGCCCCAGGGACGGCGGCGGGGGTCCAGGCCGGCGCGCGTGGATGGACCCAGGTGGCCGCAGGACCGGAGGGGGAGCCTTCCTTGTCGACCAAATTGGATCAGGTCCTGGTGGCGATTGAACAGTCCCGACTCTCACTGGAGCAGCAGTTGGGCACCCTAACCGCGGACGTCAGTCTCCTCCGAGATGACCACCGAAAGCTCGCCGATAGGGTCTCGGACAACGTCAAAGCAGTCGCTAACATCCAACCAATGGTGGACACGCACCGGGACTCGATGCAAGCTTTGATGGGCCGCGTGGCCACCATGGAGGAACGCGTTGATGACTTGGAGGGGCGGTCTCGACGCTGCAACATCAGGGTCATTGGCCTGCCGGAGGGGATCGAGCGGGCGGACGCGGTGGAATACGTGGAAACCTGGACCAAGTCGTTCACCCCTGAGACGGACCGCACGGCCTACTTCTCGGTTGGGTGGGCGCACCGTGTGCCGGCTCGTTGGCCGCCGCCGGGGGCCCCACCTCGCCCGCTGCTGGCCAAGTTCCTCCACTTCAGGGACCGGGATGCGGTACTGCGAGCGGCCAGGCAGGCGGGCCCGCTACGCATCGAGAATAAGACTGTTATGATCTTCCCCGACTATTCACGAGCGGTCCAGCGCCAGCGCGCGTCCTTCCTGGAGGTGAAGCGGCGCCTTCGAGCCGAAAACATCCAATACTCTCTCCTATTCCCGGCCCGTCTGAAGATTATCCACGGCGGCGTCACACACTTCTTCATGGCACCGGAGGAGGCGCACGACTGGGCAGACCAGAACTGTACCGGGGACCGGAGGACCGGGCGTCCTCTAGATCAAAGAGCAGCTGCGGGGGGACGCAGGAGGCAGCGCTCGCGGAAGAGGCACCGCCCGGGTACTCCCGGGGAGCCTCACGCACTCTGGGGTCACCGGACTTGGAGCAGATCGTCCAGGAGCGGCGCCAGGCCCTCAAAGCGGCGGTGGGCCTATGCCCGGCCTCCCCGGCGACGGACTTGGAGTGGGCACCCCATATCTTCACGTCAGAGGAGGAAGAGGACAGTGAGGCGACACAGTCCGAGGTGGACTCGGGGGCCTTGCCCTCTGTCACCCCGCGGACAGCGGACGACCTGATATGATTGGGTCTGGGTAGAGGGTCTCACATTCGCAACCCGGGGTGCAGCCCCCCCACCACACACAGATGCAAGTCCGGCGCGCCTGGCGTTTCAGTTTCCTCCCCAGGGGCGCCCATTTTCCCCCAGTGGCTAGCCATAGCTTTCGCACACAGCCCGCTTGTAGAGCCTGCAGCAGACGTTAGCCGACCCCCCTTTCTTAACAGGTTCATGCTCCCCTGCAATTTGGGAGTCAGTTTGGACGCATCGCGCTTGGCGATGGGTCCCTTGTGTTGGGGCAAGTTACGTTCGCCTCACCCTAGTTTCCCCTTCCCCTTTCACGTACACTTTCAGCACTGTGTCCCTGCCCACATGTCGCTACGATGCCACGCCGCTGCGCCAGACCCGAGGGGGTCGGACGGGGAGATCGATTCTGGGGGGGGGGGCTCCGGGGGGTCCCGTCCGCCCAGTCCTGAGAAGGGCCCTAGACGCAGATCCCGATGGCGCAAGCAGGTAGACTTACACTCCTTACACTAAATGTGCGGGGCATGCATACAGCGCGCAAGCGGTACTCTGTTTACGCATACATTAAGCGCCACCAAGCGCAGGTTGCACTCCTGCAAGAGACCCACCTGGCGGCGGGGAGGTGGCAAAGCTGCGCAGGCGCTGGCGGGGGGCCCTTTATGCTACAACTTACTCCGCATTCGCCCGCGGTGCTCTCATATGGGTGCGCCCGGGAGTCCCCTTTCAGGAAGTGTCACACGTAATTGACCCGGAGGGTCGCTTTGTGCTGGTTCTGAGCCGGTTAGACGGCCAGACGGTCTTACTGGGCAGTATCTATGGGCCGAACATTGACCAATCCAAATTCTGGGACACGCTCTCCAATCCCTTAGGCTCATACGCGCAGGTACCATGGATCCTGGGGGGCGATTACAACTGCGTGCAAGATGTAACCCTGGACAGATCTCACCTGCCCCTCCCGTCTTCCCCCATTGTAACGCAGGCGAAACGGTTTACTACCTGGGTGAGGCACTGGTCCCTGGCAGATGCTTGGCGGCTCCGGAACCCCACCGCTAAACTCTATTCGTTCTATTCCAGACCCCACAACCTCAGAGTGCGCCTGGATTGTTTCCTTTGCTCTCCCACCATCCTCCCAGCTGTTCTAGACACTGACTACCTGGGTAGAACTATCTCCGACCATGATGCCCACACGCTCACCCTGCAATGGCGCCCACCGCACCCCCCGTTCCAGCCTGGCGCCTCCCCAGGGACAGTCTCGAAGACCCGGTCTTCCGGCAAACCCTAGCAGATCAAATTGGTCATTATTTCCGGGAGAATGCTGGCACCGCCAGCACCCGAGCCGCAGAATGGAATGCTTTTAAGGTGGTAATGCGTGGCAATTGCATTCGCCATATTACGGGAGTCCGGCGGGTTCTGGAGGGGGACATTCAGCGGACGGAAGGGGCGCTGGCCGCACTAACTAAGGAGACGGACCCTGCGAAGGCCACGCCGGCTGCGTTGGCCAGTGCTGAGACTGCGTACGCCGCGGCGTTGGCATGCATGCGTCGGTTTAATTTCGTGGCGTACGCGGCTAGGGCCCACTCGGAGGGTGATCGGGCGGGCGCCCTGCTGGCCTGGCTCATAAAGCGGGATTCGTGCCTCCCGACCATCACGGCCATACGAGACTTCCGAGGCACCGTGGTATACTCACAGGGGCAGATACTCAAGACCTTCCAAGAGCACTACATGCGCTTGTACGCTTGCCCCCAACCCGCGGGGTTGACTGCCGCCCCGGCTGACTTCCTGGACCGTATCCAGCTACCCCGTATTGACAGGGATACGCGCCTGGACCTCGTTCGCCCTCTCAAGGCGCCAGAGATCCGGCACGCCATGAAGGCGCTGGCCGCCCGCAAGGCCCCGGGGCTGGATGGTTTCCCCCTTGACTTTTACCAGACTTTTGCGTCCCAGCTGGTCCCCCAACTAGAGTTGCAGTTCCAAGCGGCTCTAGACGTGGGAGTCCTACCGCACTCCATGTGCGAATCCGTCATAGTATCCCTCCTTAAACCGGATAGGGACCCGCTTCAGCTAGGCTCCTACCGGCCCATAACTCTATTGTCGGCAGACTAAAAAATCTACGGGAAAGCCCTGGCGGACAGATACACTACGGTCCTCCCGCGGCTTGTCCACCCGGATCAGAGTGGATTCGTGCCTGGTAGGCACACCTCTTCGAATATCCGGCGGCTGTTTCACATGCAAGACCAGGTGCAGGGTCGGTTCCCTCGGGCAGCGTGCCTGGTGCTGGACCTCGAAAAGGCGTTCGACACACTTTCTTGGGCCTACTTGTTTCAGGTCTTGTTACGCATGGGAGTCGGGCCCAAACTGCTGGCCTACACTCGGCTCAGCTACTCCTCACCCAGTTCCAGGGTACGCATAGGCCCTCTCATATCGGACTCCTTTCCAATCCGGCGCGCCACTAGACAGGGGTGCCCCCTCTCCCCCCTGCTTTTCGCGTTGGCGATGGAGCCGCTGGCGGTCCTGTTGCGAGGGGCGAGCGAGGAGTGGGGCATCCCGATAGGGGATCATACCCACGCAGTGTCACTGTACGCCGATGACGTCCTCATATATGTCCGGGACATCGCGATCGACCTGACTCCGATTTCATGCATCCTGCAAGATTTCGCGGAAGTGACAGGCCTTAGGGTGAACTGGGCCAAGTCCACTGTATACCCCTTAACACAGGTCGTGCCCCAGGGTCCGATACGCCTCGGAGACAATGCAATCTCGTGGAGTCCCCATGCGGTCCGATACCTCGGCGTTAACTTATATCATACGCCACATGACATATATGAGGGGAATTACCGCAAGTTGATGGGCGACATTCGTTCCCTGGTCCATTTCTGGAAGGGTCTCCACCTGGCTGTCCCGGGAAAGATAGCCATTGCGAAAATTATCCTGGTGCCGCGCCTGCTCTACCTCTTCTCCAATCTCCCGGTGGTCCCCCCGAGATCCCTGTTTCGGGAATTGGATACCCTGCTCGGGACCCTCATCTGGGGCAACGGCCGCCGGCGGATAGCCCTGGCAAAACTGCAATTGCCCCTTGATCAGGGCGGGTTGGCGGCTCCCTCATTCGAGGCGTATTTCCTTGCTGCCCAATTGCAATGGGTGTCGCGGTGGACGGCGGGCAGGGCGCCCGAAGAGCTGCGCACAGCGACGGGGCGGATTTCGATCCCCGCTGTCCATCGCATGCTGCTGCCGGGGGCGGCACCGCCGACTTCCCGGCCCCTTCAGGTCATGACGGCGCGGGCCTGTCTGGCACGTGTTCACCGTCTTAGCCGGGGTATTCCCCTGTACTCCCCGTTGTTACCACTGGTGGGGCTACCCAGGGGACGGGCATTCTATACGGAGCACATGATGCGGGTGTGGACGGATCACGCGGTAACAGAGGTGGGGATGTTGTTCTCTGGTGAGAGCCTGCAACCTTTTGAGGCGCTGGTCGGAGACTTCGATCTCCCCAGGGGCCAATTCCTCCTGGACTGCCGTAGGCTGTGGGGGGGGGATTGAGGCGGAGCCCCCTTCACACCCGGTCATTCATGCGGTACTCCAGATGGGGCCCGACCGCCATTTAGTCACATGGATATACAAGGCAGTGAGAGCCCTGCGGAGCCCAACGCTGGCGACCCTCAGGGAACACTGGGAAGATGATTTCCAACGGCCTCTGCATGATAGGGAGTGGACGAGGGCTCTAGAATACACTAAGAAAGTGTCGCGCAACTATCGGTTTAAGAACATTCAGTTGCATATCCTGCATAGGGCGTATCTAACCCCTGAAAAGTTGCAGAAATATTTCCCCGAGGGGGTGTATGGCTGCCCTACATGCTCGGAGCCTGCCGCCTCATTTAGGCACATGTTTTGGGACTGTCCGACGCTCTACAGTTACTGGCAAACGATTCACGCTGCCCTAGAGACGGTCACAGGGCTCCATGACCTGGGCACATGGGAGGCGTGTGCGCTGGGAATTCATGGTCGGCATAAGCGGCAGAAAGTGGAGAGGAGGTTTGCTTTCTTAATGTTGATCCTCGCTAAACGTTGCATTGCTGTGCATTGGAAGGCGCCGGGGGGGTCCCCCATAGCGGCATGGGTGGGGGCTGTCAAGAAGTGCGGCAAGGCGGAGGAAACCACACTCAGAACGGAGGAGGCCCGGGGGATGCGAAAACGCCCGATCTCCATGCCCTGGGCCATGCTCATGCACACATTCACGCAGGAAACTGAGGCATCGGCGAGTTCGGGAGTGATCGACCCATCGGGGGCGCCCGCCACTCCGGACCCCACCCCGGGCAATGCGCAGGCAGGTCCGGCACCCGGTGTCTCGCAGGGGTTGCCACCAGGGGCCCCACAGCCACAGTTCTCATAGGCCAGGCGCGCTGCTCCTGCCCCCCCCACGCCCCCTCCCCATCTCCGCGTCCGCGCCCACACACCGGCCCTCTCCCACTTGATGGTCCGCTCACAAGAGCGCGCAGCTACTAGTACTCCCGATGGGCGACACAGTGCACCCCCCCCCTTTTCCCTGGTTTTTCGACCCCCAGTTAGTTAGTGGTTAATCAATGGCCGCACTACCATAGCCTCTGCGACGCCCCGTACAGGGGGCTCAGGCGCATAGCACGGCACCCCGGCCGCGAGGCGATCTTGGCGCACTCTAGCAGGGCACACTCAGAGGCTGGAATCGGGCCCATATCTGCAGCCCCACTCGGGACAGCGATGAACGGTCTGAGGAGCCGAGAGGCTGCTAGATTGCAAGAACTATGACTGGGCGCACCTGCAATGTACATCTATGTGTCAATGTCGGTATCGTATGTGCCAGTGTTTTTTTTCGCTGTCTATAAATGCCAATAAAGAAAAGTTTTTCAAAAAAAAGGACATCAGGACAACAAAAGGTTTGGTGGCAATAATACACCGGGTCAGCCACAAAGCCATAGCATAAGCAAAAACCTTGAAATTAATCAGTCATTCCTAATGCAATAAGGAAACGAAACAAAGGTTAGACTGCGTATATAGGCTCTTTCACAATAAAAAAAAATAGTCACAACACATTATTAAAAATGTCAAAGCTGAACAAAATACTGTGATTATGGAGTCAAGCAGATGTTTCTTGAAAACAGATCCAAAAATGCAATAGTATTAAATAAACATAAAGCTATAGGGTCATTTTGATGTTTTTTTTAATAATTAAAAAGAAGTAAATTATATAACAATCAAGGTAATTCAAGACCAAATGATGTGCAGCAAAGTTTGGGTGCATTTGCCAACACAAAGCAACATTATTCTATGTCAAACATACACTTTCTTGTAAAACCCACAAGAGAAGTCTGTCAGTCACCCTAATACACATTTTGACTGAGAATCTCCGAATAAGCTGCATATTCTAACAAATGCACAATTGTGCCTAAGGCCATGAAATTACATATACATGCTCTACAAGAGGTTTGATCTGACACAAGTCTACTATCTGATCCCTGGTGGTAAATATTTTAACTTTAGACTAAGCATGTCTAATTCTGATCATATTAGATCTAGGTAGGGAGAGTCTATGTCAGATTTTCATAATTAACTGTTGAACAAGAATTAGTTCTATTTAAATTCACTTTATGTAGGTTTTATTTTTTTTTATATCCTGAAAATGTGGCTTGGAAACCTCAAGAGTAAAAAAAGGAGTAATATTTGGATTCACTTCATGTATGTTGATATGTGAATATCATCACAAATTTGGCATGGGTAGCCAGTGAAAAAAGGTAATTAGTTCAATTTAGATTTCTTTTACATAGAGTTTCCTTACCTGTAAATACTGAAAATTAGATCCCAACATCAGCCACCCTAACATCCATGATATGATTATCATATCACTTCCATGTAGATAACTGGGATGTTACGAGGTGCAGGTTGGAATCCAATCAAGTCTGGCACAGATTAAGCATTCACAAAGTAATTCAATTAGATCTAACAGGCCTTCCATGTCATGAGGGGCTGCCATGAAATGAAAGGGTAACATAAACATAATGCAGGTACATTTTTATTAGTTATACATAATTTGATTGGCACAGATCTATGGTGTGCAGCAAATAGGTAACAAAAATAATATAACGAAAGGCAACATCAGGAACAAGATACTACTGAGGGATGTTGCAGTGAAACCTTTATCGCAAAAGCATTAGAATCGCGCTGTACAGTGGGTCCGTTATGCATGGAATAACCAGTAGGGGAGGGACATAAGAAACAAAAGAAACAAGAGCACTTTATGAATATTCCACATATACCTCTTGATGTTGTGTATTTGCATGTTAATGTAAACATGACCACCTTTAAGTAAATATGACTTACAGAAAGAGTAATAAACAATACCTTTAACACATTTTCAATTTGCCTCTCTGGTGGGGCTTCCTGCACTTCAACTCGATTTGCTCAACAGGGTGCCTGTGGAGGGCTAGGGCGCCTCCAAAAAAATACCTTTTTTCTTTTTTTGTTATTCTGTGAAATTAAAACGAATTTCACTTATAGGGAACATGAAGGAACATATGCTAAATTTCTTTAGAAAGTTTGTTGCTTTTTAATAGCAACAGTCTATCTTGAATATACCATCTCAATGGGCAAAAACAGATTTACAACTCTGCTGACCAATCCATTTGAATGAGGAGTATTAGGGGAAGATGTGTGAAAGTTAGGGCCAGCAGGAGGAGGTCTCCATCTGCCTATTTTTAGCTAATCAAAAGTAGCAGATTTTCTTGTTGTGATTGTAATGGGAATATATGATATTGTTGTGGATTTTCCCAGTTGGCAAATAAAATCAACCAAAGCAATAGAGAATTGATACAGAACTAGTGCTTCTCATGTGTACATTAGATTGCCAAAAAAGCCTACAAATCCCTTTAGTACAGTTACTTAGAGAGCTATAAAAATCTATTTAGGTAGTAAAAACATGATAGTTAGCAAGTAGTTGTAATTGGCATTGTCTAGTACAGAAGCCAATTTTTTGTTTCGCTTCTCAAAAATAATTCTCAATATTTTAGAGTAAGTGACAATAACATTACAGACATTACAAAAATATTTTTTTTAACATAACTCCATCCAAGCAGCATACTGTACACCTTCCGCTGCATTGTCTGTCCATGAAGTTGTCTGTACACAATGGGAGCCGCCATTAAATTCACATCGCTTCATACGCATAACGATTTTTTCTATTGTGAGTCAATGTCTCTGAATCATGGGGCAATGAGAGGTTATTCAACAATGTCCGTGATAGTTACTGTCTTTGGTTACTGGTTTGTCAGTACTTCAGAAAGCACTGCCTTTCAATTAGGTACCTAAGTGCTTCTTTATGTGCTTATACTTCTTGAAATATAACTAGGTTCAGCAGTGAGGGCTTTTTCCAGAAGGCAAAAGATGTTTTTTAAGTCAGATAGAGTATGATAAAGTAACCACATGTAATTACTATAATGCTCAGGCACAGCTATTACCATTAAAATTTGCTCTGTATATACAATAGGTTTACATAGATATTTTAGTTGCTACAATAAAGAAAACCAGAAGTTGACAGCAACTTCTAGAGTCAGGTAATATAACTTCGAAAACATTTCTAGTGATTAACCATGAGAACTAGAAATTACAGCAATTGACTTCAATCAGGTAAAGTTTTATACAGTTTATTATTCTGACTCCAAGCATTATGTCTGACAAACCAGTCATTGTTGAGGCAAC
The DNA here is from genome assembly GCF_964204655.1 of Triturus cristatus. NCBI lineage: Eukaryota > Metazoa > Chordata > Amphibia > Caudata > Salamandridae > Triturus > Triturus cristatus. The sequence continues at coordinate 418,030,049 of NC_140593.1, forward strand.
TGGTCACAAGAGTATAACTGTGGTGTTATGGATGTTGTATCCTTTGTTCTAGTTTTCTTGGAGCTCATGGTTATTTGGGTTTACTCACTTGTGCAGTAATGGTCCCCAAAGCCCAATAGATCACCACTCAAAAAGCAAGCTTAATCGCAACACATAACATTAGTAGTGCTGCTGGATTGCAGAGAGTAAACTTGACAGCATCAGTAATAATAATAATAGCAATAATCACAGCCATAAAAGATAAAAAGACAGGAAATATGATACAACAACAATTCATTTAAAAGTTCCTTTAAACGTATTGCAAAATCACAAAGGTCCTAGCAGCCATCAGTCACATCTAGAGTTTTGGACCCTAATGCTGTTCTCAAGAAGTTCATTACTCCAAAAAACGTGGGATCTTTGGGCAGAAGCTGCAAATACAATAAAGCAACATCGGCATGTCTAAATCCCAAGTCTTTTAAATGCGGATTAAGAAACAGTCTTCTGGGACGAGTAAAATATTTGCATAAAAGAACAAAATATAGGGTATCCTGTGGAGACCTTTCGTCACGGCCATAGGGACCTCTATCCTCTACATGTAAAACAAAACCAGCAGGAGATGCCAAAAGATGTTGAAGCTGATTAAATCTGAATCTAGTTTTTAAAAATCTGTCAGAGGCACTGGCTAAAATAGAGAGATATTTCTCCACACCCTGGACTGATTTAACTAAAACATGCCCTCTCACCACAGGTGCACTAGGCTCGTTGTCCTCATGGAAGGACGTGGCATATTTATAAAACAACTCTTTTACTATTTTCAGATCCCAGGACTTCACTGTATCATATTTCAGGAAAATGTCTTCTCTTCCTAGGGCCATGACGGTCTCTTTGAAATGCTGTAACCGGGGGATATTGAATGCATGGTCTAGTGAGATTCAGTCCAGGATAACTGAACGATTAAAAGCTGTCTCATCGCTAGACAGATCTTCACCCAGCACAACATAGGCTTAACTACCACCAGGTCAGTTATATACTAAAGTCCTAATTCTTGGTGTACGGAGAAAGAGGGACTGCCCTGGTGGACTTTCAAAATGTGTCTCAAATATTTACTTTGTTCACTCTGTAGTTTTTTGACCGCCGTATAGCCCTAGACCTTGCTGCCATTCAGGACCTTGCAAATGCAGAAAGTCTGGTATAGCTTTAGCATCACCCCGTGCGACAAGGTGCTTAATTTATCGGCATGGTTGGCAATAACTCCCATTTATTTATTCATGTCCACTAGCTTCCCCTCCTGCAAGTGTTTCCAATTTATTTTTGTATCAAAAGTCTGATAATCACCTGAGTGCCTACTTTCATAACATACAATTTTTTAAAGTTGGGCGTCAAGTCCAACCCATTCATGAAAGAAACAAACCCATTTGTGTGCGCGCCATCAATACTGCGTCATCCGTGTTTAACAAAACTGGTACTGATTTCCTGCCTATCCTGGGGTTGTCATTCTATAATGATATCAGGGCAGATTCTAGACCATTAATATATATCATAAATAACAAAAAGGTCTAAAATACACCCTTGGCGAACCCCCCTGCTGCAATTAAAGTAATCAGTAAGACACCCTTCATGAGAATATTTAACTGCAACAATGGTGTGGGCATGGTGTGTCAATAATATATTTATAATCGGCAACTCAACCACAAGAGAACTGAGTAAAATCCACAATTTCTTGCGGTTCATCCAGTCGAATGCTGAGGTGAGATCCATGAAGCCCAAAAAGAGAGCTCTGGGTTGGGCAATCATATATCTGGAAATTAGAAGATAAAGATTTAGATTTTCTGTGGTTGATTTTCCTGTGTGAAATCCTTATTGCACCTCCGAGATAATTTAATTTGTGTCAGCCCAGGCAGAGAGCCTATTTAATAAAACCCGGCCCAAGGCCTTACAGTGGAGTCAATAAGGGATATAGGACCGTAACAGAAAGAGTTGTCCCTTTCCCTCTCTCTTAAAAATCGGGTCGGTGGTAGTGGTAGGCCATGAGGGTCGCATCCCGTTCATTTAAGCGGAATTTAGCCCCCTGGTCAAAACCGAAGCCCATACATCAATGTTGTCCTGAAAAAAGTCTGGAGGAATCCCATCGGGTCCTGGGGCCTTGTTACAGGACAATCACTCAATGCCCAACTTTACTTCATCCAGAAGAAAGGTGACGGGAGCATCACTGGGGCAGCGTCCTAAATCATTATTATATCCCTCACTTTGCCTGAAATTATAAACTCTCTCAAAATAGGCAGTCCATTGATCCGGGGTAATGTGATGACAGAAGGTTGGTCTTAACAGCTCTAAGAAGCAAGGGCTATTTATAACATACCAGAAAAGAGTGCAGTCCCTCTGTTCACTTGCTTCTGTTAGGTCTTCCCAGGCTTGTCTTTGTAGCGAGCGCCTCTGTTCCATAAGGTCCCCCTTATAATTACGGCGACAGTTTGTCACCCAGATTCTATCACGGGATCTGTTTCAGGGCCTTCTTAAGGAGCTGGAGAGCTTAAGAGCACTCCACATCGAACCATATTGGGCGTTCAGAGGGAGGACTGACTACCAGGACTATTCACAGACAGGCAACAGACCAGGCATTGGCAAGAAATGAGCATATAGGTTCCTCTCTAGGGGCTGAGGGATCTAAGCACGTTAAAATCTCTTATTGTCGTATTTTAAAAAGGGAAGGATTAAAAACCTTAGTATCTAACTATGAACAACGCAAACACCTCCCGTGATCGCTTAAGGATAATGTGCCCGCCCTTGTGTTACGGGGCACTGTCTGATTGCTCACCCCTTTAAGCACTTTAGTCAAGAGGTTGTGGTCACTAAATGGGCTGTGTAAAATATTAAAAGAAAATGTGGACCAGCCCAAAGAAACAGAAACAAAGATGTAATCAATGATCTTTGCACATCCCTTGCCTTTATATGTTTGGGGAAAGTGTGAGTTATTGGGATAATACATCTTATCTAAGGTGAATATTAAACCATAAGTATTTAAGAGACCGTTCAATTCAAGACCTTCTGAAGAGTGCTCCATATGCAATCTCTCAATGATCGTACATGTAGGCAGACTTTGCGAGTTTTGTGAGGAGTATGGGCATAGATGGCAGTTACAATCTTCTATCAAAATAAGATTCTCCTGGGAGAGGCCTTTTCCCTGTAATGATTCAAGGAAGCCACTTAAGTCTGATAGGCTTGAGGCCTCTTGCTTCTTCCTTTTTGGATTATAAAACGTAACTAGTGTTAGACAAAACTATCTTCCCATTACTAATTTAAGGCCCTGGAGTATTTTAGAGTCTCATTTCAAAGGCTTCACAGACCCACAGAGCTCAAGGGCTACAAAGATGATTAAACCTCCACTCGCTCTTCCTACTCTGGAACCATCTGCTGGGAGGAAGAAGGTCCTGTAACCCTCAATAAAAAAAATTCAACCTCCCAGGTTTCCTGAATGCAAATAATGTTAAAAGTTTTAATGAACTGAATCCACCTATCGTATGCTAATTTTGCAGCAAGGCCAGCCACATTCCAAGAGATAAAACTTCGATTTTCCCCTATGCCCTGGTTATGGTTTGAATAGAGAACTGTGGAATCCTCAAGCTGGTCTATGGTCCCATTAGTGAGTGATCTATTAGGATGATATTCTACATTTACGTGAGGCAGTGACTTAATGTACACCAATGCCTGTGTCGGAGGTTCTGAGGGCGAGTCTATGACTTTGATTTTGATGGCGCCCTCTGGCAGTCAATCTAGATCATTAAGATTTGCCAAAGAGGCATAGGGGTTGAAAATTGTCTGCAACCCACCCGAACCACGAACACCCCCACGTGGACTAAAAGGTGACTACTTTTTATGGTGTTATGGGCGGGTCAATAGAAAAAGCCCAATGTTAATGGTTTAATACCGGAATGATGGAGAAAAGACTGAGATGTTTCGTACCAGTTCTGGGTGTCTAAACGTGACGGTCACGCTGCCTCCCTCAAAAATGTTCCTGGATGACCCTATCCAGCAGACCCTCCTAGCTATCAGAATGTGCCTGTGGTCTGTCACGTTTTAGCTCTATCCAGTGTGTCTCTGGAATCTGACATCAGTTTTGTAAGTTTATCCTAGAACTGAGTCAATAATTCTGTCACTATATTGGAGAATTTTCGCTTTAGGGGGTCCCAAAACTCCTCTGTGTCCATCAGGTTACTTCTTATGAGTTCCTCTCCTGCCCCTTTCTGGGCATTTAATGTCTCATCCAACTTTTTAGCTCTGCGTTTCCGCTTGAGAGCTGGGGGAACCACCGGATCTGTGCCTTATGAAGTAACTGGGCTGCCCTGCTGTTGTCAGGACCAGAAAAGGAGATGCTGGGGTCCTCTAGGTCTATTGGTGCAGCCCCTAAGATAGGCTCCTTTCGTTTTGAGCCAACCAGGTGTAATGTTTTGCTTGGCGATAGTAGAGAAGGGCAACCAGATCCCATAGAGTGCTTGCTCTCTGCCCTGTCTATTTCCTTAGAGATGGCCCCCACTGCTTTCGCTAGGAAAGAGTCAATAGTCTCCCGCTATGAACCAATAGGAGTAATAATGGGTGCAGCCTTCCTCATCCCCATTTTGCCCAAAGTGCAGGGAGCCCACAGTAAACCAGAACACAGGGCGAGGACCAAAACCACACTGTGTGAACAGGTTACTCACTGTGTTGACTTCTGTTGGATCCTATTGCTGGGAGAACATCTAGTATTGATGTCAGACCACACCTGCAAGTTTGAAGGGGGCGAAAGATTGCCCGGCCACCAACATGCACGAACCAAGAGGATAGGCCCAGCCCAGCCTTCTCTAGCCGCTGACGGGTACAGGCAGGTCTGCTCTTGGCCCAGTCTTTGCCGGAGCATGAGATTAGGTGCGGCCCGCACGCGTCCTGCGCAGCGGGAGCCCAAGGCAGCCTTAATGCACCTTCGGGCGTGGGAGTGCAGGTGTGGGTGGTGGCGGCAGCCACAAACAACACTGGTGCATGTGGTTCTACCCCTAACCTCCTGTTCGTGCTTCCCGCGCAATGGGAGGCCACGGCAGCCTTAATATGCCTCCTGGTATGGGAGTGCTGGCGGCTGCAGCAACCAACACTGGACTGGAGCTTGTGGTCCTGCCAATCACCTCCTGTTCGGGCTTCCCACGCAGCGGGAGCTCAAGGCAGCCTTAATGTGCCTCCGGGCGCGGGTGTGCTGACGTGGGCAGCTGTGGTGACAGCATCAGTAGTTCTGGACTATTCCAGAAGATGTCAATTGAAGATACAGCAACCAGACATCATCTAGAAAGATGGCCTTTTTTCCTCCTTTAAAACTTGTCAAAGTCAATATTTCTGGAAGTCAAAGGTGTCAGGAAATATACCTACACCAACAGAAGGCTACCTTTGGGTATACAAAGGTTAGGAGACCATTCACAAAGATACTGTAAACTCATATGTCCTCACCCCTCATTTTAGAGGTGGAGTCTGGACATTTTTTAAATATGAGCATATATTTACACTTGTAGTAGCTTTAAGACATTATTTTATGTTCTGCACATGTGGTGGAAACCGCACATGTGCAGCGGTGAAGAACTCTCAAAGGTAAAGTATAGGGGAAATTTATAAAAGTTTATTAGACTTTATCAGCAGTTATAAAACGATGTTTATGTTAGATATAAATGTAAAAGAACTATTGTAAATATAGAAAATAATTTAAAAAAATTCAACAGCACTATTAACTCACTCTTGAACTAGATATTTAATGAATTAACATATAATAAAAAATCTGAACTTAAAGTAAAATGTTTATATTTATTTATTATGTACTAAAAATTTCTATATGGTACATATTTTTTAATTACAAAAGGTTATTAAACAGTTGTATAATAAAACACATTTTTTTACCATTTACATTTAATTAACTTAACAATAAAGTAGATTACTGAAGATTATTTAGTTTGGGGTTTTATTTCGTATCCCTCCCTGCCTCCATTATTTTCTATAAAAATGTGTTTTAGTAACAATGGATGGACATAGGAGTGCAGTTTGTTCATAGGCATGGGCTTTTTCTTTGTCGGTGAGTGCATGGCAAACCCCTCCATAGTCTTTCCTTAGCCGCTCCGCACTCCTCCCCAAACCCAGCTAGTACAGCAACACTTGAAAGTCTGAGTTTATTAAATACAACTTAATCTAGATTACTTACCTTTCTTATATATATCCCTTCAATGTATTTATGTATGTTTACATTTATTAATTTACTCGTAATTCAGCATCTCCAATGCACTACCCTATATCTTACCTTATACTTCTCTCAATATATCCTCTACCTCCATTCTCTGACTCACCTCAAACCTCATTCTACTACTCTCTTCAATGCTCTAACCTATTTATTACCCTATACCTCTCTCAATATAGCCTCTATTTCCACTCTCGGATCATACCAAACCCCATTCTACTACTTTGATCCCCAAAATAACCCTTTCTAGACTCTTCCCTCCTCTACTCCCCCTTGCATCATCTCATCCTCTTTTACTATTCAGATCTCCCAAACAACCCTATCTAACCCTTCCCTCATGTATCCCTCCTAGACTCATCTGATACCTCATCTTTCTCTGTAATCCACTTCTAGAGACTCTTACCCCTCCATCTCTACTTTACTCATCCCATACCTCCTCCTACTGCTATGCTCTAGAAATAAACACTTTCCAGACCCTTCCCTTTTCTATCCCTCCACCATCCTTTTCCAACTAACAGACTCACATGTCCACCGTTCAAATTAATTTCATATTTCCCAATACTAATTCACCACTCACCCTTTTTGGGATCCAGAGTAGTGTGCTACTTGCCAAAAAGCGCTTTGATGCCTCGTCAGGGGTAGTAAGCGCTAAATAAATGTAATTACAATACAATTACAATAATTCCCATTTCCCTATCGCTCCTCTGTTTCCCTCCTTTACTATTATAACATAGATGTATAAATGTGGAGATCTCTGATCTCCCTATGTAGCTTTGTTTATAATATTTTGAAGAATGTAAGTAGTGCTGTTGCAGTAATATTAAACATTTTTCAAAAATGCAGTTTGTGTATAGACCCCTGAGAGGCCAGTTTTTCGGTAATGACTGGTCACAGTTAAAATTGTCCGATGGTGGGCCATTTGCAGAAACACTGAAGTAGGCAGGGCAGGATCACTATTGTATACTTAGGGGCCTATTAGGATGGTGGTCGGAAATTCTCCCCGACCGCCATGGTAGCGGGAAAAGACCTCCCACAACGACCGCGGCATAACCGCCGGTCCAATTAGGATGCTCCGCAGTCGAAATCCGACCGCGGCGGTCGGATTCTGGCGATTAACATTGCGGTGGTTGCTGCTGCCAGCAGCACTGCCACGGTGTGATAAGGAGCATGTCATGCATGTCACTGCACTGCGTGGCAGGCACTGCACAGTGGGGTATGGTATCCCCCAGTGTACCCACGCCCCCCCAACACATTGGGGGCCCATAATGGGCCCCTGGAGACATTGTACGCATGCCTTTCCATGGAGGTTCCACCGCCGCGGAAAGGCTGGCTACCGCCGGCATCATAATCATTCCGGCGGAGCCTGGGCCTGCACCGGCATCATTGTAGCGGTCCAGTTCCGCCCGCTAGGCATGTATGCAGACTGGTACCGGCGGAAAAGTTGCGCTCCGGAGATTCTCACCGCCGTGGTCGTCACGGCCATGCTAATGGGACAGGCGGTTTTCAGGGTTTTGGTCGCAGGCGGATGTCTTCCGCCGTTGCTGCGGTTGACACCGCTGGCCCAGCGGCAGCCATCCGTCCGCCATCCTAATGGACCCCTTAGAGTCTTCTAGAGCTTAAAATCTTGATATTTCTGGAAACTTGCATCATAGAAAATTGATTAAAAGGTTTCAGGATCAGGATAACGATCTGACCCAAGCAAACACAGTATGTAAACTGAATGAGACCGACACCTTGCTTTCTTCTTAGGTTTGGGTACGGTGATATATGCTCACACACATCTAGGAGCAGTAAGTAATACAACAGGTGTCATATTCTGATGTCTTCTTCACCCCCGCAGCCCTCAGGTGATGTAACTGTCATTCACTTTGGGCATTTCCTGCATGGTCGTAGATTCTTGTGATTCCTGAACAGTCTCTCTTTCTTAAGTCATTCTCAAGATTGATTATCCTATGTTCTCTTATTATATAGGGCTTTTGGGTTTTCCGGGCCAGTAACTGAGCTGCTCCTTTCAATGGCTTTTCATTGTTTACAGGTATAGGGCAATTCATATGGTAAAATATAAAGAGTGAAAAATAGGTATCAAGGAAGACTATGTATTTTCCAAAATAGGCACAAGATATGGAGTTGAGAAGCAGTGGATATTTGCACATCTCCCAATTTGTGGGCACCCGTACTAGCATGTGAATTAGAGGGCATTTCTCAAAATGTCCTCTTTCTTTCACACTGGCTTACATTTGGAAGGCACAAATAAGAGAAATACAATTGATAATAACACTTGTTCTACCATTCCGTTTTCCAAATTTAATGGTGCCATACTTGGTTGGGTAGGGCTGAAACCTCCCAAACCTGTACATTTTTTAAACCTAGGCACCTAGGGCAATCCACGATGGGGTGACGTGCATGGCTCTCCCAGGTTGTTTTACCAAGAATTCCTTGCAAACCACACACTTTGACTAGAAGGTCCGTCGTCCTTCCCAGGCTGGGGAGATTGACTGACTGTTGGATTGGAGTACGCATGTGCGGGGGCCCGCGACCTCGGTGCAACGTTGCTGGAAACGCTGCTGGAAAAGACCGCGGCGCGGAGGCTGCGAGATCGCTCCTCTCCCTGGTGAGCGTCCCTGTTGGGCCCGTGAGGCTCCCTGACGCGGCGCTGTGAGGAGACGGAGTGCCCGATGACTGCGCCAAGATGACCGTGAGCCTCCGACTGCATTGAGAGGCAAAGGTGAGGGTTGCCTGACGCACGGGTCCACGATCCCGAGTGAGGCTCTCATGCAGTGAGAGCGCGGCTAACCGGTGTGCTTTCAGTCGGTGCTGCAGGGGTCCACGCTGAAGGGGGACATATCGACCCTGCATATTCACGGCCCCCCAGATCGCTTCTCGCACGTGGGGTAAGGAGAATTCTGAGCTTGAGCTTGAGATGATCTGATCTATGTAACACCGGAGGGGAGATGCTGCGTATTGGTTACGAGAGACTGTGGGGGTCACAGGCAGGACTGGCAGGACTGCAAGCCCAGGAAGCCGCAGGGGGTTACACACAAGCATCCGCCCCTCCCTCTTGGCATCGGAAGTATATCAGGAAGTCTGAGTCTGAGCCTCCGTTTCGCTAAGTGCAAACCCCGCGCAAAAGACGGGCGGCTGTGGCCGTTAGGGGCAGGGCCCTTGGCGCTTGGCGCTATCCCACAACCAGAACAATTAAGAGGACTGGTAAGAACGGTGGTTATACAGATATAACGCTGGCTGTTTACCTTTACTCCGTCGCAGTAAGAGCTCCCGGATTTATGCAGCAATTTCGCTGTTTTATTTAATAGTCGCAGTTTGATTTTCTAATTTCTGTTTTTATTATTTGTATGATATTTTCTGTAACCGATGGAGAAATCAAAAAGTACTGTGGGGACTCTTGATGCTTTCCTGATAAGAGCAGAATCTCTTCTCATTCACGAGATATAATTAACAGAGCGTAGACTCTCACTTGACCCTTTACAATTCCCTCTGTCTAGGGAGGAGGAACATAACAGTTCTCTACCAACGAATAAGATAACTCCTCTAATACCCTACTCATCTTTTGTGAATCCACAATTATCATCTCCCAATGTACGAGAAAATGAACGAGAAAATGAGATTAACATCCCTATTTTAAGAGGGAAAGGCCCTCAAACCCGGGAACAAACTAAACAAAAGAAAGGACGAACCATGGGAGTAAAACAGAAGGGAGGTAAACAGGGCAAAGAGGGAAAGGAAATAGCCAGCCCTGGTGTTAGTTTATTGGGTACAGCCTCGTTACAAATTCAAACAGATGAAAGCCTAAGCTGTCCCGATTTTCAGCCAGGTTCCCTCACTAATAATCCTAATAATCCAAAAGTTATTTTTCAAGATCTAGCGAATCATATGGAGGGCCTTATAAAAAACAAATTTTGCAAAATGACCTCACATTTGACTTCCCTTTTTGATAAAAGATTTGCTCGCATCGAGAATCAGCTGGTACAACTGAAAGAGGATGTTCACTTCATTAAAGTTCGATTCGAAACTTTTAAGTCGACTCCTATTATTACGAGCATTCCTTCACTACAAAGGGATAACTGTAACCAATCCAGCCAAGAGTTCCAGCACGGTTTACCAAATGTACTGCAATTAGAGAACCCACATTTTGTAACAGAGGGTCCTATGTTAAAGACTACTGCTAGGGTGGAGAAAATCAGGAATCAGGGGCAGAAAAATACGCACTTTAATCCCCCCAATTGTACTGTTCAATCTAACATAGATAAGTTAAACTTGCCACCAGCATCTTGTCCCTATGTCTTGGTTCTAACGGGGGTTCCACCTCTAAGACAGGGACAGACAGAATCTTGGTTCTCCCTCCGTAATAAAGTGGTGGATTGGCTAGTAAAACATCAGCATTTTAACCCCCAGAATATAAACCAAATTCTGATGGTCCGAAGAGTAGGATGGGTGGGGCCCTCCCAAAAGTCCATTCAGGGTGATTGTATTGTAATAAATTTTAAGACGCCCAGGGCCTCATGTAGGTAGCCAAATACCGGTCGGTAACGGCCAATTTTCGGTAAATATGCCGTTACCGACCGGTATTTAGACAAGTGAGATGTAGGAGTGCAAAAACCACTTTTCGGTAAATATGAGGCGGTAAATACCGAATCATATTTACCGAATCCTAAAATACCGATTCATATTTACCGAATACATACTTAACGAATCGGTAAATATGAAGTGGTAAATATGAAGTGGTAAAAATTAAAATGACATGTAGGAACACTCGGTAATTAAGAAATCCATGAAAATCGGTAAATAAGAGTCGGTAATTAACACGGATTGAAAGCAGGTGGTAACCATCAACAATGCATATAAGCAATCCCAAAAGGCAACAGCATGGACAACATGGCCGCTCTGTATGTCATTGCAAGGCGCCTACGTCTACAGGCAGCAGGTCTGAGGATTTGGCGACGGGAGGAACGCATCTACAGACAGCGCATCACACTCTTCCAGCTGACTGATGCAGAGATACATGAGAGGTACAGGCTACACCCCGAAACCATCATGGACCTGATAAGGGACCTGCACCCACTCCTGGACCAGCCAACAAGAAGGGCGCACGCCATACCACCACATGTGCAGGTGCTCTGCAGCCTACATCTACTGGCATCCGGCAGTTATCAGGTGGTGATAGCTGCGGTGGGTGGTGTATCCCAGAGTTGCCTGTCCCGTTTCTTCAGGAAGTTCCTGGATGCCATGATGCAGAGAATGCACCACTACATCAGCTTCCCAAACACACAGGCTGCACTGCAGAAAACCAAAACAGACTTTTATCACATGGCACAGTTCCCCCATGTCATTGGCTGCATTGATGGCACACACATCCCAATCTGCCCACCAGCTGACACAGAGCACATCTACAGGAACAGAAAGTCCACCCACTCCATCAATGTGCAGGTGATCTGTGATGCAGGGAACATCATCACTGATATTGTTGCGAAGTTTCCTGGGAGCACCCACGACTCTTACATCTTCCAGAATAGTGGGATCTACACACGACTGAGTGCCGGAGAATTTGGAGAGGGATACCTGCTAGGTAAGTAACAGTGACGCCCCTTGCAACCTGCAAATCATAGTGTATAGAGGCATGTGACTGATGTTTCCCTTTTACTCATCTAGGCGACAGTGCATATGCATGCCGGTCATTCATCCTCACTCCCTACCTACACCCATCAACCCAGAGTGAGAGACGAAACAACGTGGCACATAAAACAACACGCAATGTGGTGGAGCGCAGGTTTGGACTACTGAAGAGCAGGTTCCGCTGCCTCCACAAGAGCGGAGGCGCACGCCAGTACACACCCATCAACTGCTGCAAGATCATTGCCACTTGTGCAATGCTGCACAACCTTGCCACGAAAAAAGGTACAGATGTGGAACTAACATATTTTGAGGACAACGAGGATGAGTCAGGCCAGCCAGAGGGCAACGCAGCTAGAGTGCCAACTGCAATCGATGGGAGAGAGAGACGGGCAGAGATCACATGCAACTATTTCTGAGTAAGTAAGGGGACACAGCCAGTTGTGATAAGTCATGACGTAGTTTTAATGTGGCACCACGCCATGAACACATGAACAAGCCAATCTGGCAATATACCATCTATACAAGGAGTAAGTCCAGGGTTACGTCACCCATTGGGAAGTGGCTAAGCAGGGCTACATCAATGTTTGCGCATACGCGCTGCAGTGGTGGATGGCACGGCTTGTGCATCCTCACTAGAGCCAACCCCAAGCCGCCTGCTGCTCCTGCGTCCTTCTGGGACGGGGGGTGTGATGCTGCTCCTGCTGCTGGTGTCGATGCTCTCCGCAGCATCCCCTGCAGCAGTTGTCGACGGCTGACTAGTTAATAGCACCCCTAGTGCACTTGTCACCTGCACCATCCCCCGAGACAGGTCGCTGCAGCAGTGTGTCAGGCCCTCCTGCATCGACACAGAGCGCCGGCAGAGTAGAGAAGTGGCAGTTGCCAGACGGTTGAGTGCCCTGTTGGTAGTGTCCCTCCTCTGCCGTTCCCGGTGCCGTGCTTCTATGTCAGCATCTAATTTGCTGCACAACTGCTGGATTGACTGGGACATGTCCCGAATGCCCGCTGCCATAGCGCTGATGTTATTGTCCATGTTGACTAATGTAGTTTTCATGACCCGCATGTGCCTCTGGACTGACATGACTGCCTTTGTTTGCAGGCGCTGTTGTTTCAACATTTGGCCCTTGAGCCCCGAGAAGACACCATGGCTGTCAATGGGTGCTGGTGGACTCTGGACACGCGACCTGCGGCGCCCTCTTGCTCCCGTCTGTGCTGCCTGTGAGGTGTAGGGCACAGTGGCATGGCTCCCTTCCTGGGGCCTGCTGAGTTCTTCAGGGCCCATGCTGTCGTCAGACGAGGTGTCTAAGGCTCGTAGCCTGGCTGCTGGACGCCTCCTCATTCTCACACCTGCAAGCGGAAATGTGGCCGGTGACTCAAACATGAGTGGCGATGCTGGCTCTGGGTGAGGTGATGCTGGCTCTGGGTGAGGTGATGCTGGCTCTGGGTGCGGCGAGGCTGCCTGTGTTGGTGGTGCGGCTGCCAGTGGGCCTGCTCCCTGGTCTGAACTTGTGCTGGCCAGAGGTGATCTGTGTGGCCGGTGTGCCCTCTCTCCTGCAGCATGCCCTGTCCTGCATGATGTCACATCTGTGGACAGAAATACAACATTGGCTCAGTGTCCCCGAAGGGCTGCATTGCAAGCGTCACAATAAATCATTTCACATTCCAAAATGTCCTCTGCCTCCTTGTGCCTCATGTGTGTGACATGCCTTGTTGCCCTGTGCCATTTACTTCATGGTTGGTGTTTCCCTGACTACATCTCCCAGAATACATTGCCTGTCTGCACTGACACATGTGGACTGGAGTGGGATTCTCGTTTCACAATGGGGGATGTGGGATAGGGGTAGGGGGGGCTACATTGCTGTGCTTTCGTCTTACCTTGTTGTGTGGCGGCTCTGGCAGAGCTGTCGGCGTCCCCAAGACCCACGACGCTCTCTTGCTCGATTGTGGCCCCCACCAGCTCCTCCAGTTCGGTGAGGGCAGGTGCCCTGTTGGTTCCACCTCCAGTCTGGCTGGCCTCCTTCTGGATGTCGCCCATCTTCCTCTTGGTTACAATCCTCAGGTCATACCAGCGCTTTTTTAGGACCTCTATGTCCCTGTGGGTCACTCCCACAGCATTGACCTGCGCCTGGATGGCCAGCCAAATGTTGCGCTTTTCAGCCTCAGGCACTTGCAGGGATTGCCTCCCAAACAGCTTCTGGTGCTGCTTCACCACCTCCTCCACCAGCACCTGGAGTTCCTTGGGGCTGAATTTCAGCTTCCTCCTCCTTTCCCCTCCATCTCTCTGTGTTCTCTGGCTGGACATGATGTTCGTTTTCCCGCTCGCACAGGCACCGGCTCCCTGCCTCTCCTCTGCACTCCAAGCCTCTCCAGGGTCGGCTAATTATGTACACCTGCCTGGGTGTGGCCACTTCCTGGTTGGGTGGGGTGTGGTTGCACAGGATTAGCTATTTCATCAAGTCATGTGATTTTATTTACCGATTCCGTAAATACCGATTCGGTATTTTCCGATTCGGTAAATACCACCTCGGTATTTACCGATTCGGTGATTTCCGATTCTTGATTACCGAGTGTTACCGATTCGGTAACTGTTACCGAATTTTTACCTACATATAACTTACCGATTCTTAAATACCGATTCGGTACGGCTCAGTATTTAAGAAACGGTAAAATTTATTTACCTACATGAGGCCCCCAGAATGGTTCGTTTTCTTTTGGCTGTCAACGAGGAATCACCCATAACACCTACAGTAATCATGGCCCTTCCTCTTGGCTTTTTTTATAAGCCGGTATGTAACTCCACTTTGAAAACAAACGGTTCCATCCTAACGCAGAACAGGTTTGAGCCTCTGTCATTCTTAGAGGAGGTGGACTGACAACCAACTCGCTCTCGTTCTCGTTCTCTGGGCTCTGTCTCCCTTATTTTAGAGAGAGAAAATACTGCGTGACAATTGATTTTAGTCTGTAATCCATCCTTGGAAGTAGCGCAATTGAATAATCTTCCGATTCCCTCCCTTAATTCTCTTCCGGTTCCTTCTGTACAGGTTTAAGAATCCACGGTAGACAATTATGGCCAAAAGTTACATCAATTAAGCCCCCTAGTAACAAATGATTTAGATCTTGCTGTGGTCTCTTTAAGGAATAGTAACCCTCTAGAAGAAAGAAGCTGTTCAAATATAGCCCCCCAGTTTGACAACAATGACTTAAAAGGGGCTTCTATTAGTGTTGCATATTGGAATATTGCCGGTCTTCGATCTAAGTTTAATCAAGAAGGGTGGTTATCTTTTGTACGGTCTCATGATATCCTGTGTTTTCAGGAGACATGGGCAGTACAACCAATCCATTTAAATGGCTATATAACCTTTTTTTCTCCGGCACTTACTTCAGTATCAGGGCGTGCGAAAGGTGGTTTAGTGGTGTATATTTCAAACCTAATTCGAGCGAGAGAAATAAAATCTTTAAAAAACAAGGAGAACTACCAGATAATTTCAATAGTTTTAAATAAATCAGCCCACATTGTGGTCGTTAATTTTTATAATAATCTACAGCAAACAAAATTGGTGGAGATACTAAAAGAAATACGTTATTATCTTCTAGATTTTAGTAATAACCACCATGGGAAAAATTCCTTCATTATGTGGGGTGGCGATTTTAATTTATCTCTTTGTGAAAGAACCAACAACATTACATGTGGTCTTTTGGACGTTCAAGATAGTATTATTACCCATTTCCCCCACTCTTTTATAGGGGCGTGTATGAATGAGACGATTTCACTCCTTCAACAGACCTTCGCTAATGAATTGGTAACACCTGCTGTTCCCTTAAGTCCAACTTTTAATGACAGAGGAGCTTCCACCTGCATAGATTATATCTTTATGGCATCTAGGGCTTCACATCTTTTAACAAACTTTATAACACATGACTGCGTATTCTGTGACCACTTTCCGATCTCTATTACTATGCAACTGGTACGAGGCAGTGTAAGGCCAACGACCTTGTTACATGAGGATTGTCTTATTATGAATAGACTTAATGGGTATGCTATAAAGTGGGTTCACTTAGATCCCGAACTAATTACAGAAAAAGTTGTCAGAACCTCCATGCCTGCAATAAGTTTATGTTTGGCGGAGAGTTCAAATCCTCAGGAGATAGTAGACAACTTTAAAGTAATAATTAAATCTGTAAATGACGCCCTAACCTTTATTCCTAAGGGGAAGAGAAAAATAAAAACTAGTTGGTTTAATAAATCCTGTACAAAAGCATACTCTTACCTTAAAGTAGCTCTTAAAAAACCTAATAGAGATAGGACAGCAGTTGTCCAACTAAGGAAAGCATATTATAAAACTTTACGTCAGAGAAAGAAGGAGCTAAAAGAGGAATTATGGATTGCCTTACATAATAGCTGTAAAAGTAATGACAGTTCAGTGTTTTGGGAAGTCATAAATACCCCATTTCTCTCTGGCCGAAGGGAGAACAGTAACATAGAAGTTGCAATCACTGAATCCGATTGGATAGCTCATTTCACTCAGATATTTGCCCTCACAGACGATTTTACCCAAACCCACAGTACTCCTGGGAAAAGGATCAGCAGCTCCAGGCCCTCTTCGAGGACTCTGGCCTTAGATTTTACTTTGGCCGAAGTTGAGCGAGCCTTAAACGCCAGTAGAGGAAGAAAGGCCCCGGGCCCTGATGGGGTCCATGTGGATTTATATAAATTCAAAATGGACTTATAGGTCCCATTATTACTCAGGGTACTAGAAGCCACGGGAAAAACTGATCTTTTGGGCTCTTGGTCAGAGTCCATCTTGGTCCCGATTTTTAAAAAGGGCGATCGCAATAGTCCAACGTGCTATCGCCCCATCTCCCTATTAGACTCGTTAGGAAAGGTGGTGGGCCGAATTTTATTAGAACGCCTACAGATCTGGACCGAGGATAACAACATCTTAACAACTTCCCTAAATCCATACTGGAGCATAGGAGCTCCAGTATGGATTTAGGGAAGGCCTCGATACTATCGAGCAAGTGCTAAATTTGTCACTACTTAGAAGCAAATATGTAGACGCGAAGGGTGGTAGATTGTACATGGCCTATGTAGATCTCACTGCAGCTTTTGACTGTGTGGGACATGCAAAACTCTGGGTTATCTTGACAGAAATGGGGGTTGATACATTGTTGGTTAATTATTTGCAAGAAATGTATTCAAACGTAACCGCGAGAGTGAGATATGGTTTGGGAGGCCAGTTATCTGTACCTTTTAGGGTGGAGCGGGGAGTAAGACAGGGTTGTGTCCTGGCCCCCTACCTTTTCACTCTTTATACAAACGGCCTGGAATTAGCCATGCTGGCCGGGAGTCAGGACCTTCCCTTTGTCCAGAATCGTCCAATCCCTGCTCTCCTATATGCGGATGATGCGGTTATTATTGCCCGCACTCCCCTTGAACTGCAGCGCTCTGTAAATCGATACAACTTATTTATGTCGAATTTAGATTTAAAAATCAATATAAAAAAGACCTTTATTATGAACTCGGGCCGAAAATTAAGAAAAGAAAAAGAAATTTTTATAAATAACTCTAGGGTAGATCATACTCCCACTTATCCTTATTTAGGAGTGATAATAGATGAAAAGGGTACCTGGAAAAGAGCAATCGAGGTTAGAAAATTACAGTTTCTAAAAGCAACAATGACTTTAGTAGCATTTACTCAGAGGCTTGGTAAACGACCCCCAGAAGAGATTTTACGTATTTACCAGGCGAAATGCGTTTTTTAAGATTCCTACTTGCAGTTCTACAAAGTACCTCTACATTCAGTTGCCTTCTAGAGCTGGGCGTGTCCTACATTTCCGAAATTATAGGGATGCAACCAGTTCTATTATGGCACCGTCTTTGGACCTCTAACAAGTTAACATTTACCCAAGCAGTAGTGACAGACTGTGTCAAGTTAGAACATGTCCAGAAGATTCAGTGGCTTCAATATGTTAGGAAGTTCTTAATTGACTTGGGTATGGAGAATTACTATCATAACCCCCAGGAAATGGCTCGGATATCAAGGAAGGTGTTAAAAAATCAATGTCTAATGCATTTAGCTGGTCTCCGTTTGACAACTGAAGTAAATAAAATCTCTGTTCAGCACTCATTGTCTATTCAATCTACTGTGATGATCCAGCCTTACTTAACTTGGAAGTTATCCAGTTTTGACAGATTCCTATTGACTCGTTTCAGACTAAACATCTTTCATCGATTTGTCACTTTTCCAGTGACAAATGATTGGTCTAAGCAGCTAACCCATTGCCCATGTGATGGAATATCCCTACAATCGCTCTTACATGTAACCCTTTTTTGTAAATTTTATATTGAACCTAGAAAGCAATGGCTTATTCCGATTTTAAAAAGCATGTGCCTTCGCCAATGACGCCCTTCTCTTATGGCTCTCCAATTTTTGGAATCAGATATTTAGCCATAAATATAGCAAGGTTCTTGAAATTCTGTATCCGACATAGAACTAACTTGTAACTTGAATTTTGATGTATTTTAAAGTTGTTATATGTGTTTAATTTCCTAAACTTTGAATGTAAAATATTAATATGTAAATAATCAACTGTGACGATTTTTTAACAATTTAAAAGTAATTCTAAATCACTGGAAAATGTAACGCTTTTTAAGATGTTTGACACTTTTATGGTTTTCTTTTGATGAAACCGAATAAAGTAAATAATGACTGAAAAACAAATTTTACTCATCTTTCTGTGATAGAAAGTTCTGGACTCTGCAGGCAGCCACAAACTTCCTTCCACCCAGCATTCCCCTAAGTCTTCTGATAAAAATGGTATCTTACTTGTTTGGGTAGGCCTAGTGCCCACAACAGAAATGCCCCAAAACGCAATATGGACACATCACATGTTCCCCCTCAAACCTGACCTTTTTTTGCAATGTGCCTAGGTGGATTTTGGGCCCTAGCTCAGCTAGCACCTTGGGAAACCTAGCAAACCTGTACATTTTAGAAGACTAGATACCTAGGGGAATCCAGGATGGGGTGACTTGTGTGGATCTAATAAGGCTTTTTTTTACCCACAATGCCCTGCTAACCTCAAACTTTGCTTGAAATCACAAAGTTTCCTTACATTTCTGTGATGGAAACTTCCGGAATCTGAAGGAATCCACAACATTCCTACCACCCAGCATTGACTCACAGATGCCAATAAAAATACTGCTCTATCTATATTTTTCTTGCTTCGCAATTCAAATCGCCTTCAAAAGGAGCTATGCACCCTAAAGTTACAGCGGATGTTTAATAAGTGGAAGTATAACGAACAAATGAACTCGTCATCGCGGAGACAGAAGACATGAAGTTTATTGCTTCAACAACACTCTTGGATATTCAGTATGAACAGTTTAAGTGGACTCTTATGGCAGTCATAAATCAGGATTGTTTCACTTTTTATCGTTATTTTGCATCTTGTCATTAGCCATGAATAATGTAAATCAGTGCACACACTTCTCAGTTAAGTGGCATTTTGAAAGCCTCTTCACGTGTTTAGTTTACACAAAGCAATAGTTTCGTTATATGATTTACGGGTAAGGGGGCGTTTTGTTAGTTTAAATGAGTTTGATTCAGTTTAATGAACACTTATGCAGTACATTTTAGAGGTTGACGAGCAAGGTGGTTTGTGGGAGGTTGAGGCCTTCGGTAAAATCATAGAGGCAATAGATAGAAGTGGCGGGAGAATTCAGTCACGTGAAGTTAGTTCAATAAAAGGGAGAGTGAATACAGCTGACAATTTGGACTAACCAGCAAGAGAAGGGAGCGACAGTGTGTTAACGGAGCATAGAACAAGGATGTAGAGCGCTGACGATGACTGATTTCTGAAAGGTAAATAGGAGAATACGGAGAAGGAGAAGCGTTGAGTAGGAGAGCTAAAGGGTAGTAGAGCAAGGGAGGACTCACAAGTGATAGTTTGGCTTTTTCCGATGGGAGGCACAATGTTTCTTATATATCTTTAGATTTTGAAGGGCAATCACAGTTGTGAATGACAGGAGAAACACAGGGTAATAAGTAGCAGCATGCGGATTATGTTTATTGGGGTCACAAATGTGTTTAATTTACACTATTCAGACGCTATGCTTTATATCTAAAACACCGTTTATAAATGCACTCATACTGTTCATTGTATTTCCAGCAACCCCTGACGAAGAGCCATGTAGGCTTGAAATGCATTGTTTTTTTTTTTAAAGCGTGTTAAACTTCGACAAGTGAATGATGTGGGCGTACCCTTGTAAAAAGCCTGGATTGGCGCGCAAGTGGTATTTGAAGTCGTTAATAAAGACCACAGATTCTCCTATACCGTCTCCTTTGTGATGAAAAGATAAGAATACACGGATTATATTGGATTATGCAACAGTCAAAATGAATTTACATTGGAGTACTTGAACAAACGTAATATATTGGCAGGAACAATTCCTACTTTTTGCTGTGCGACAGTGGGAGCGCAAGAGGAGTGCTCTTTCTAGTATACTTAATAAAAATACTGCACCACTTGTGTGGTTGGGCCTATTGTTAGTCACAGGAAGGGATCAAACCAAGGACAATGGCTGTCGCTGGCACTTGGCTCAATCACACAAGTGGGGAGAAAGGCTGTTTCTTCTTTTTTATTGGGTGGGGACATGTCCATGCTGGGCAGCCCCCACCCTTACAAATAAAAAAAAAGGAATACCTGGGGTCTAGTGGGCTTGAGGTAATTGCCCTCATCTGGCCCAGGGGGCAGAAAGACTATTTCCTTATTTTTGTTGGGTGGGGGCATTGCCATGCCAATGCTAAGCAGCCAACACAACTACAAATATATATAGAACTATAATCATGGTGCCTAGTGCACTTTCTGCCCCACCGGCAAGCAGATGGGGATAATGGCCCTCAGGACTGCATTAACAAACACGAACAAGGGGGAGCACATGCTCTTGCCCAAGGGGCCACTCCCCCTACCCTTCCTGTCTAGTGGGTGGATCCCTGCTTGGGGATCTCCCGCCTGGGGCCATCCCCAAGAATCAATCCACTGGGTACCATTGGAAAGAGGAGATTCTCCCCTTTCCTATGACACCTTCCCCATGTGAATTGGTGCTCGGGGACTGAGATATGCGCCTGAGCAATGATTCAGTGAAAGTGAAATTAGCCAAGCGGCTCATTTCACATTCACTTTCACTGTATTGACATCAGCGTACCATGCGGGCAGATCCTCATTAGATGGAAAACAACAAATGCCTCGGGCTGCTGGGGAAGCTGTTCTCCAGCTCCCAAGGCTAAAATAAAAAAGGACATCCATCTGGTGTCAATACCAGAAGGATTTCCTGCCTTGTGTGGCAGGACTGCCTGGAGCTGTCCTCAGCAGACATGGGCCAGTGCGGAGGACAACATGGAGCCATTCTCCACACCGATGGGGTTGATGCACAAAGATTTATTTGCTCAGTGTTCTTGACACTGGACATAAAAAAATTATACAAATGCAGCTCTATCCTGTTTCAAGGGGGAGTCACCCCAACTTGCTGCCATAATAGTTAAATTTATGGATCATGTGCAACATTGTACATGGTTGGCCTGATTCACAAAGGTATATTTTCACTTTTGTCAGTCCACTCTTTTTATGTGCATAGACTAGTAGTCGTAAAGGCCCTATGAGTAAAATAGATTTAATAATAACAAATAATCGTAAACTTATACAAAGTGTAAGTTTACCTTTATGAATCAGGCCCATAGTTTGTATTTGACATTGCTTTAGTTCGTCACTAATTATGTAGAGGTTTATGATTTTACACATAATAACATTAATACGACAAAAGAATATTAACTTGTAATTGAAATGAGGACATTTTATTGAGCGAATTGTCGAATTGTGCGTATGCTAACATTAGTCAATGAATGAATGAATTAATTGGCATTTATAGAGCGCATGGCTACCAGAAGGCCTCCCAGTGCTTAGGAACAGAACCTACACAAATGGCCATTAATTAAACAGCAGGGAACAGGAAAGTTTTAAACTGGCTTTGGAAGGACAGATAGTCATCTTCCAGGCGAATGTAGTTTGGAAGAAGGTTCCAACATTTGGAATCGATGTAGGAGAATAATTGTCCCCCGCTCCTAGACCTATATATACTAGAGACTGCTGCCAGGCGTTTATTCCTGGAGCGCAAGGATCTACAGGGACGGTAGGGGGAGATGATGGAATGAAGAATTGGTGGGCCCTTAGAAGATAGAGTCTTGTGTACAATGCTTAGGGCCTTGAACTGAACTCTTGCAGCGACTGGGAGCCAATGGAGAGAAGCTATTGATGATCACATGGATTCCCTATTGGGGATCTGTAGAAGGAGGCGGACTGCATAGTTTTGCACAGTCTGTAGCTTCTTAATCTTAGAGCACGGGGACTGTTAGAAATGAGGGGGCTCTGGTTGGCGCAGGTGTGTACCCACAACAAGCAGGGACCCTTTACTTCTTGTCAGGGCGAAGGATGACTTCCCAGAATAACCCCTGCTCACCCTCTAGGTGCGTGGCGCGAGCAGTCTAGGCTAAGTCTCAGGCGTACACGGTTAAGCAAGTGCAATTATACATACAGTAAACCCCTTGCATGCACCACAAACGGACACCAATCAGGAAGTATATAAAAATAAGCTTTTATGTAGATTCAGCAGATTCAAATACAAGGCCCAGTAACGTTGAACTGATGGGGCCACAACTCTTGGAAATACGGTAAAGTTCTCTTTGTTACGGAAAGTTCTTCAGGCGGGCACAAGGTAACTGTGGGCCTCAGCGCACTTCGTGCTGAGGCGGCGCCCGGGAAGCACACGGCAGATGACAGGGAAATCAGAACGTTGCGGACCCTGGATCCGATGCGAGCTCACGGTCGAGTTCGTAAGTACAGTACCTTGTTTCTTGACGCGAAGGCGGGTGCGGGATTTCAGCGGCTCTTCGACAGAAGGGCGAGGCGGCGTCCGGGGCTCCCACACTTCACGATAGGGGTCTGATCTTCAGGCTCACGGCAAGAGCGGGGTGTTGCAGGTGGCGGGTGAACAAAGCGGGGCAGCCGGGCACGCAGGTTACGTCCGGGCCGTCCGAGGCTTGGAGATGCTCACAACGCCGATTCCGGCGGGAGGGTGAAGGTGCACAGCGAGCCTCCAGCGAGCGAGGTGACAGGGGCAGCCCAGCACAGCGTAGGGGGAGCGGCTCCGATCGAGCGAGGCTCTTCCCAAGGCGGGGGCGGCTAAGCAGTCCTGGTCACAGCTCAGGGAGGGACTGGGGCACGAGGGTCACAGCTCCGGCGAGGGACAGGGCACCACAGTCCAGCGGCAGGCGAGTGAAGATCAGGTAGAGCCCAATGGTCCTGGGGCTCAGTTCAGGGGGCAAGTTCGTTTCAGGCCCTTGGAGATCGTTTTAAAAGCACAAGTCTTGAAAGTAAAAATAAAGCAAAGTCTTCAGCAACAGTTTCTCTTCTCCCCTTTGGCAGCAAGGTCACCACTGCAGGCCAATCCCCCAGGATAGGGACAGTCTTCCCAGATGCCTCTTGCCGTACTATCGGCACATCAGTCTCCTCCTCTAACACAGGCACTTCATCCGCACTAAGAGTATCTTCATCATCCGATGACTCCATACGGAGAGACAACTCACTGCCAGAATCGTCCCCTGCCTCCTCTCCCTCAGATGCAGAGTCCGTCTCTGAACCAATATCAGAGGAAGACTCAAACAGCAAACCAACAACCTGCTGAGCAGTAATCCTGCGGCTAGCCATTATACTTACTAAGATTGAAGACTGCACAAACAAGTCAACAACAACCAACAATGTGCAAACCAAGTAAGTAAAGAAATGTGTACCTTTATCACAATGATCAATGTACTCAAAAACAATAGAATTCAATTACAAGAGACAGCTACACTCACCAGAACCTACTCTGCAGTGACACAGCAAAAACCAACGATATCCAACTAGAAAGAAGAAAAAAAAAAACAAATTACTCACAAGACAACAAAATACACATCGAGCACAAATGCAAACAGTTTTTGCCAAGGGGTCACTTCCTCATGCAGAAAAATACATCCCTGGTGTCTAGTGGGCTTTTCTGCCCCCCCCTGGGAGCAGAAACGGACAGAAAGACGACCGATCTGCCCCCAGGGGGGGGCAGAAAAGTCTTCCCATTATTTATGCACCAAAGGAAGCGACCCTTGCCCAAGGGGTCGCTTCCTAAATTAGGAAAAAGACATCCCTGGTGTCTAGTGGGCTTTTCTGCCACCCCTGGGGCAGAAAGACAACCGATCTGCCCCCAGGGGGGGGCAGAAAAGTCTTCGAATTAATTTGGCAGCCAAGGAAGCGACCCTTGCCCAAGGGGTCGCTTCCTAAATTAGGAAAAAGACATCCCTGGTGTCTAGTGGGCGTTTCTGCCCCAGAAACGGGCAGAAAGACGACTGATCTGCCCCCAGGGGGGGCAGAAAAGTCTTCGTAATAATTTGGCAGCCAAGGAAGCGACCCTTCCCCAAGGGGTTGCTTCCTAAATTATTAAAAAGACATCCCTGGTGTCTAGTGGGCTTTTCTGCACCCCCCTGGGGGCAGAAACGGGCAGAAAGACGACCGATCTGCCCCCAGGGGGGGCAGACAAGTCATCGAAATATTTTGCCAGCCAAGGAAGCGACCCTTGCCCAAGGGGTCGCTTCCTAAATTATGAAAAACACATCCCTGGTGTCTAGTGGGCTCTTCTGCCCCCCCCTGGGGACAGAAACGGGCAGAAAGACGACCTATCTGCCCAGACAAGTCTTTGAAATATTTTGCCAGCCAAGGAAGCGACCCTTGCCCAAGGGGTCGCTTCCTAAATTATGAAAAACACATCCCTGGTGTCTAGTGGGCTTTTCTGCCCCCCCGCGGCAGAAAGACAACCGATCTGCCCCCAGGGGGGGCAGAAAAGTCTTCAAAAAAATGTGGCCGCCTAGGAAGCGACCCTTGCCCAAGGGGTCACTTCCCAAATAAAGAAAAGAACATCCCTGGTGTCTAGGGGGGCATCCCTGCTCCACGATCGCGACGCTGTGCGCGATCGTGGAGCAGGAATGCCCAGCATTGAGACATCAGGGGAGAGGAAATACTCTTTCCTCTCCCTCGATGCCTCAAGGCCTCGCAGTTCCGCTCCCCCGCCAAACACCTACCTGATCCATTGGACGCGCTGGAAGAAATGAATTCCAGTGCGTCCAACACTTCCTGATTACGTCGGCGCGCGCTGTGCGCGCTGACGTCATCAGGAAGGGTGGGGGGGCTCGGGGGTGGCAGCGGAAGCTCTTCCGCTGCCATCCCCCTCTGTAGGGGCACGATCGATGCCCCAGGGGGGGAGCGCCAGCGCTTCCCCCGGGGGCTGTGCTCATGACGGAACGGTTCCGTCATGAGCACAGCCCAACCGATGCTCATGACGGAACGGTTCCGTCATGAGCATCGAAGGGGTTAAAGCTGGTGTTATTAAAAATTAAGTTCGAGGATTTTTAGATTTCTTTTCTGTTGACGTTGTCGGGGTTTGTTTTCCGCTTTGCAGGCGGACATGGGCAGAGATGCTAAAGTCATGTAAGGTGTGGCTGGAAGTAAATTGCTGTGCATATGCACTTGTTTCGGCACCAGCTTTTTAGAGCTAACCGATGGTGAGAACTGGCAGGACCCGGGCCAATTAAAGCTGGTGTTATTAAAAAATATATTAGAGCAATTTTAGTTTCTTTTTCTTTTGACATTGCCGGGGTTTGTTTTCCTTTTTGCCAGCAGACATTGGCAGAGATGCTGTAGTCATGTAAGGTGTGGCTGGAAGTAAATCGCAGTGCATATGCACTCATTTCGGCACCAGCTCTTTAGAGCTAACGATGGTGAGCACCGTCAGGACCCAGGCCAATTAAATCAGGTTTTATTAAAAAATATGTTAGAGCATGTTTAGTTTCTTAGTCTGTTGACGTTGTCGGGGTTTGTTTTCCGTTTTGCCAGCGGACATGGGCAGAGATGCTGGAGTCATGTAAGGTGTGGCTGGAAGTAAATTGCAGTGCATATGCAGTTGTTTCGGCACTAGCTTTTTAGAGCTAACAATGGTGAGCACCGGCAGTACCTGGCCCAATTAAAGCTGTGTCTGTTGGTGTGATTAATACAACTATACCAAACAGTCAAATTTAAAAATAATATTAAAAACCCACGGAGCATTTTTTTAAACTAATATTAAGCATTGCGTTTTATTAAAAAATACGGTAGATCATTCATTTTTTCCTTTTCTGTTGGCGTTGTTGGGATTTGTTTTCCGTTTTGCTACCACTGCTTTTTAATACTTTCACTGCTCTTTAATACTATTTATATACTAAACTCCAATATATGGTGAGGTCTATTGGCACTGCCAATGCTTGTTTTATATAGTGGTTGGATTTGGCCCTCTCTGCAGGGTATCCCCTAAATGTTTTGCCTTCACATTTCCTATTTTTACTTAATTAGTTTTTGCTGGCCTTAGAACTATGTGCATTTAACCACTGCTAACAAGAGCAAATGTGCTTGTGCACACTCCCTAAAACATGATAAAATTGGCTTATACCTGATTGGTATCTTTAATTTACTCGTACGTCCCTAGTAAAGAGGTGTACCCAGGGTTGGTAAAATAAATGCTACTAATGCCTGTAGCACTTATTCTGCCACCCACTTAAGTAACCCTTTAAAACATGTCTCGTTGCCTGCAATTGCTGCATGTTAGCATTTTTTAACTACCAATTTGACTTAACAATATAATATCCTTGCCAAGCCTAAAACTCCCCTTTTACACATATAAGTTATACTTGTACTTTAGGTCTAGGGTGGCAAAAGACTGGTGTGAAGTTCTTTGTGAGTGTGCTGGAGGTAGCTCATTCGAAATGTAAGTGGGACAGGGAACAGCTTCACCCCACCCATCCTGGCAGAATCATGACGCATCCTCCCCACAATTAGTCCCCCTTAGTCTCACTGTCTGGTATACATTCACAAAGCCCAACTGACAACTAGTCATAGTCATATGACCCAGGCACCAAATGGTTAGGACGAGAAAATGCCAACTTTCTAAAAGTAAAAGGCACACAGATAATGGACAGAATGCAGAGTCAATAGATCTGGGTTAAATCATCGTTCCTTTGCTCACTGTGCCCCCCCAGTTTAGACCCAGCCATATGCAAATCAGTCTTGACCCTGTGCCTCAGGGGAACATTCCAGACCGAACTGCCAAGCCAGTTCCTACTTGGACGGGAAACAGGCATCCTGGGACCGGTTTCAGAGCATCACCCCTCATCAGCCAGGCTAGCTTGAACCCAGTGGCACAATAAGCCTGGGACCCATGTCTGGGCATACCCGTCGCACTTAGGGCGAGAAAGCAAAAGGCACACAGATGATGGACGGAATGCAGAGAAAATCAAACATTCTCCTTCAGTCAATAGATCTGAGTTAAATACATTGTTCTTTTGCTCACCATGCAACCCCAGTTTAGACAAAGCCATATGCAAATCAGTCTTGATCCTGTGCCTCAAGGGAACAGTCCAGACCGAACTGCCAAGCCAGTTCCTACTTGGACGGGAAATAGGCATCCTGGGACCGGTTTCAGAGCATCACCCCTCATCAGCCAGGCTAGCTTGAACCCAGTGGCACAATAAGCCTGGGACCCACGCCTGGGCATACCCGGCGCACTTAGGGCGAGAAAGCAAAAGACACACAGATGATGGAAGGAATGCAGAGCAAATCAAACATTCTCCCCAAATCAATAGATCTGGGTTAAATCCATTGTTCACTTGCTCACCATGCCATCCCAGTTTAGACCAAGCCATATGCAAATCAGGCTTGACTCTGTGCCTCAAGGGAGCAGTCCAGACCGAACTGCCAAGCCAGGTCCCCTGTGGGCCGGAAACAGGTATCCTGGGATGGGTTTTGGGGCATCACCCCTCATCAGCCAGGCTAGCTTGAATCCAGTGGCACAGTGAGCCTAGGTCCCACGTCTGGGCATACCCGACGTACTTAGGGCGAGAAAGCAAAAGATTGATTGACAGAATACATAGCAAATAAAACATTCTCACCCCAGTCAGCAGATCTGGGTTAAATCCATTGTTCTTTTGCTCACCATGCCACTCCAGTTTAGACCCAGCCGTATGCAAATCTGTCTTGACCCTGTATCTCAAGGGAAGAGTCCAGACCGAACTGCCAAGCCAGGTCCTCCTCTCTAAAAGTGGCATTTTCAGAATTGTGACATAAAATCAACCTTTACCACTAAAGAGGAATTTAGATCACAATTCTTTTGAGACCAAACATAACATTTCCACATGTTCTCAATCACAAGTTAGCACTTATTAAATGTAATAAGGGTAACCCAATGTTATCCTAGGGGATAGGTTGGCCTAACTAGTGAAAAATAAATGTAGGAGTTTTCACTACTAGGACGTGTACAAATTAAAAGTAAATGTCCAACTTTTTGAATACCCTGTACATTGCCCTATGAGCTATTCAAGCCCTTCTCTGGGGGGGACTTATATGTATTAAAAAGGGATGTTTAGGCTTGTCACAAGGTTTATTTTGCCAGGTTGAATTGGCAGTTTAAATTGCACACAGGCTGCAATGGCAGACCTGAGAAAGGTTTAAAAGGGCTGCTTAAGTGGGTGGCAGGTAAGTACTGCAGGCCCGGTAGTAGTATTTAGTTTACAGGTACATTTATTACAACTTTACTAGGGAATGCTAATTAAATTAAATGTGTCAATTTCCATATAAGCCAATTTTAACATGTTTAAAGGAGTAAGCACGAGCACTTTAGCATTGGTTAGCAAGGGTAGAGTGCACAGAGTCCTACGGCCAACAAAAATTACTGTCTACAAACAGGAAGCAAAATGTTTGGTAGAAGACCACAACAAAGGCTGTCAGGTCTAACAAACCAGTATATCTCCTGCACAAGAAAAAGTGGAAAATAATAAACCTTGTTGGCTAAGACATTATTGATCAGGCCAAGGTTCCAACATTTTAGTTTCTGCCCCCAAGAGCAATATGATGAAAATATCTGTGTTCACAGGTGTTCTTCCAAACATGGTCGTTGAGAGAGTGAGAGACAACAGAGCCCTAACATCAATGGCATGATTACTTGCCTTGATGAGCCTTGCAGATTTTTCATGTTAGATCTCTATAAAGGATTCTGTCTTTGGTATCACATCAGCACACATTGCAAGGTACACAATGCCCTGCATTTCCGGGGTACTGTTTGCTGGTCTTCCCAACACTGTAGTTGGCCCACGACCATGCGGTTGGCCTGAACTGTTGGATTTGTTGTTCATGACACTGTGAGAGCCGTGGATGGAGTTATCATCTTCAATGAACTGTATTTTAAACTTATTATAGCTAAATTTGTATCTTGAGTACTGTACGTTGGATTTTTATCATTTTGGTCTTGTTTTACACAGATAAATATTGGCTATTTTTCTAAAACTGGTGTTGTGTTTTCACTATGTTACTGTATGTTATGTGCAAAGGCTTTACACATTGCCTCTGAGATAAGTCTGACTAGAAGGAAGGGTCCCTACTTGGACAGGGTACAAACCTGCCAACTAGAGACCTCCATTTCTAACAGGTGCCAAACCATAGAAACCATTGGGTCTAAATTTGCTTTGCATTAAAATGTGGTTGATATACCTGATAAAGTATGGCTTTAAGTTTTTACATAGGCCTGGGGAGCAGTTCAAGTACCTCAGAGAACAATGCAAGACTACCCTTTTTGAAATGGTGGAACAGTCCTTATTACCTGAGGGATGGATGCCATGCTATGCAGCACTGAAGGCACATTAACAATGAATTGAAAAAACTTGCCTAGTTATTTTGAAATCTTCACCATTGACATTGGCAGCCAAGAGATTGCACCTAGGAACGTATGGTTCCTGAGGCTCTCAGCAGTACCTGTTGGTGACCTTATATGTATAGTGCAGATGTCACAGATGAGTCAAGTGTTTTCCACCGTGCCTGCTATAGTGTTGCCTTTCCTTGATGACAGGGTTGCAGCCTGGTACACCCCCATCACTCACCATCTAAAATCCCCCATTCTACAGTGATGAAGTTCATTAATTTGCAATATACCAGAGGCTGTTTCAATTCATCACACAAGAAAGCAATTCAGTGAGTGAAAATCACCAAAAGTTCGATTGGTCAAACATTATTCTAGGTCTCTAGGCATTATGGCAATTGGCTGCCTAGTACTACTGGGAACTGTTCTGCAGAGTTGGGCAAACTACGCAGTCATGCCCTTCCTCAGATGGAACTGAAGCACCCAAAGACCAAGCTTTTTTGCAGCTACAAATTGCAATCCAAATTCCTAAATGAAGGATCCTGCTGACCTCAAGTGCCATGTGTCTCTTTGAATTTTGATGCAAGTGACATGGATCTGGCATTTCAGAGACAATACAGTAAAAAAAGTCAACTCTTTCCCTTTCCCTCTTAGTGAATGATAATGTTGGCATGACTGGTGCTCTTTAATGAGGTATGCCATTTACTTCAGAAATCACAACAGTCTGTTTGAGAACCATAATACTGCATCAGCAGAGAACATTGGCAAGGAGAACACACAGTACTGCCTATACCCCCTACTAGAAACACTCCTGTGTTTTTTCTTAAGATCCATTCGATGACCTAAGCAAATGTGAATCTCTAAACTTATTTTTGAGGGCAGTTACTTTCATATCTTAGATTGGCTGAAATGATTAAGGAGAGGATGGAACAAGATTCCAAAGCTCATGTCGCTGAAGTGGAAAGGTAAGTGGAAGAGTTAATAGAAGGATTGGTAGATAACTTGTGAAATAGAAAGGAGAAGGCCGGTGTGACGAGATTGACAGAATAAAGAAAAATAAAGAGAAATATGTGAATCACAAATAAGATGTTTGCCATCATCTTTTGAGTAGATTGTGACGCCAAATAAATTAACGAATGACGCTCGTTTGTTAGGGAGCTTTTACTGGCTAAACTAAGATAAATGCAAATTTCCAGACAGGAAGATTTTGTCCATTCAACATGTAATAATTTGCTCTCAAAGGGGAGCTTAAAAAACACTTTGTGTTGAAATTAGTTATGTGTATGTACTAGGTGAGAACCTCCAGCGTCGCCTCATAAATATGACAAGCACACTGAACACAGAGGGATTTACTTTTGTCCTCCATTTTTAAGGTGTGGTCGTGCCCATGGACAAAAATGTGGGCATGTTCCAATACTCAATTAACCGTGACTCCTTTAGACCTTTAGTAGTGCTATGGGGTGTAGCCATATCAGTGGGGTGATTAGTCCAGACTAGAGGCACCTGGGCTAGATTTTAGTAAAATAATGTAATGTCTGCACCAATCTGTATCTTTTAGTATTAGCAAAGACACCTACTTTACCAGAAAGAAATGCACATTAAAACTGATTCTCTTATTCCCAGGTTGCCTACCCTTAAACAAATTAAACAAGCTGACCTTTTGTGGGCAGGAAATAAAATCCTATTTGTCAATCCACACCTTCACATTTCATGGCCACTAGGTGACCTGAAACTAACTTCACTTCTGACCTAGTCAGCAGTTTCAAACTTCTAGAAGGGGCTCGCCTCTAAATATGGTTGGATCTTTACCAAGCCTTTGCAAAGACAAAAAATTGAATCTCTCAAGGTTACTCTAGGGCTCTGAGAATAAGGGGAAATAAAAAAAAGTAGACGCCTGAACCTCTTTGGAGATAGCTGACTAAAACAATAAAGCCAGCAACTGTCTAATTCTTTAAAACAGATCCTTGAAGGATCAGCTTAGGAAATACTTACCTATTAGTGCAGCCACCCACCATCTAAAAAGTCAGAACTCCATTGTCCTGTCACTCACTCTCCTATATCTACAAAACACAAAATCTGGGATTTACAGTTATAAATCACCTCAGTAATGTCAGATGTTTCAGGTAATGTGGGTGCAGATCCTATACTGACTATATAAAAAACACATGCTTCTTTATGTCATGGCACAAACAACATACCACTAACGTTCACCCCTACATCTCTAGTATAATTCAAAAACACTAAAAAAATGAAAAATCTATCAACTCATGTTTGTTCACTTCAAACCTAGCCATTAGAGTGAAGTAATAGCATTTGCTTTTAATTGATTGCTCTCCATATCAGGTTTCCATTGAGGACATTTAGGGAGCGTTGCAACACTGCTAAGCAGGGAATGAGCAAGATTTGGTTGGTGGCTTCACACAGAATGGCACACAACAGGGATAAATGTCTGGCTCATCTTTGGTGAAGGTGAAAAAATTCTTGATTTTAGGTTTGGTGACCTGGTGGCTGGGAGCGTTTGCAGTAGTCATTTTTCTGTCAGGCCTTAGTTAGAAGGAGTGGTTAGTGTCTGTTTCCGGTGAGGGACTGTTATATCAGATTGTTGCCTACCTTAGGTTGGCGCACCATCTGGTGCTGGAGGCGTTGCAGCTTCTGAGCGAGGCCGGGCGGATGGACCTCGTCGTCATTGCGGAGACGGTGGGGTTGGCGCGGCCTATGCAGTAGGCGTCGGCCGGTGTAGCTGCCACTGTGGCTGCCTGTACCTTGCCCAAACGGCAAATATCCACCCCGGTGAGTGATTGGGCCGCTCACATGTCAGAAGAGCGGCCCCAGGGGCACCTGTCGTGATTGAGGGTGGGGAAGGCTGTGAGGTGGTTTGGACAGGGGGCGGGACCTCGGCGACTCGGCGCGAGCCTCTGGAATCGGGAGGTAAGCCTGGCAAGAAGAGAGCATCGGACTCAGCAGAGCCTGGGAGGCCTCCTTTGGCCTCCGGGGCAGCCAGGAATGCGGGCTCTGAGCCCGCGGTAGGCTAGAGGGGTATCGGGGGTAGGGCACGGCGGGTGAAGGGGTAAGAAGGCCCTCAATGTGATGGAGCTTGGGGCACCCTGCATTACTAGAACGCATGCAGTTAAAGGCCCTGCTCCCGTGGATAGCTTGAAGAGGAGCGGGGCGGGCCGCAGTGCAGAGTGTGGCGTGAGGGATGTCATCTTCCCGGAGCCTGCATGGCATGCACCGGGTGCTAGAAAGGGCGCTCGGGATGCCCCTCCTGCAGAGAGGGGCTCCCATTGGAAGCATTCTTTAGGGGGGACTGTGGGCCGGGGCCTGGGGGTGTGGGTGGACCGTGAGCCTGAGCTGGAGGGAATGCGGGCCTGGCAGCCTCCTAGGGCTGCAGGGGCTCGTTCCTAGGGGGAGGGGTCCACGGGGGATGGTGAGTGGGCCCAATTGGAAGGGAGAGAGGGGACCCCGGGCTTACTATTGCTTGTTGGGGATTTTGATGTGGCAGGAGGCCCCAGCCAGGCTGACAGTAGGGCTGGGGCAGGGGGATATTTTGGAGGGACTTGGACTTAGGGGAATGGGAGGGGGTGGAGGGTATGGGGATGGGGAAGGTGGGACAGGTTGGGAGGAGGACTTGCCAGGTGAGTTGGAGCCAGCTGGGGGGGTCCGGCGTGGGCAGGGTTGGACAGCTTTTCAGCATGGAACGAGGAGGTGAGGGGACTTGACAGGTTGGGCCAATTAGATGCGTACTTGGCGCGGGGAGAGTCTTTGACATCGGGTGCGCTGGCCTGGGTGGGGTTGTTGCCAGGGGAGTGAGTCGTGGGCTGGGACTGGCTTCAGCAATGGTTGCTGCCATGTTGGAGTGGA
Organism: Triturus cristatus; assembly: GCF_964204655.1. NCBI lineage: Eukaryota > Metazoa > Chordata > Amphibia > Caudata > Salamandridae > Triturus > Triturus cristatus. The sequence continues at coordinate 418,063,549 of NC_140593.1, forward strand.
GTGGGGAAGAAGACGGGGGTACTCTCCGCTAGGTGGGATGGTGGAGATGCAGGGGCAGGATGGTCAGGATAGAGTGAGCAGTAAGGAGTTTAGGAACAGCGGGGTAGGCACAGGGGGTAGATGTAAGAGACCTAGCACATCAGACCTAACATTTTTATTGCAGGGAAGGAGCAGCGCAGCACAGCTGACTTGGCAGGGCTGGGAGCGGCCCACTGGCGCTGAGGCAAAGCGAGGGTGGAGCCTCGCATGACGCGCCTGGTACCGGCAGTGGAACCTGGCGTGGCCAGCAGACGAAGGCCCAGAATGACCTCGCTGGCCCTAACGAACAGCGGGTCTCGGTGGAATGCCGTACCATCACGGAAAGATATTGAATGGGCAGGGGCCCTGGGGGAGTACCGGCGTGTACAGTTGGCTCCACCACAAGGAGGGCGCAGCGGGTCTGGTAAGGCCCGCAGGGAAGAGTTGTCTCATGAATGGCTCCAGGTTGGGGAGCCAGTAGAGTTAGATTATGATGAAGAGAGTCTTGAGTAAGGAGAACTGCAGGAAGATGAGGTTGTAGGAAAGTGGGGGCAATCTCCCGTTTTGGCTAGTATTTTGCAGGCACTGGCGGTGAAACCGCAAAAGGAGCATGGTCAACCTGTAAGGGCCCCGAGGATAGCGGAAAGGAAAGAGCCACTGGCAAGGCGGACTGCAACTGTATGGGCACCCTCCTTGGAGCCAGGTAAGGTTGATGGGGTACAGGACAGACCTTTGATGGTGTCAGTAGGGACAGGGGGGAGGTGGGCTGGGGGAGGTGGAAGAAAGGAAAATACGTGATGGACATTGGGGTAGAAATGCGGGACGTTGGGGACACAAAAAGTACTAAAGTTGAGAGCAGAACTAACACAGACACAGTCGCGGGAGACGGGGACAAAATGGGTGACAAAAAGGAGGGCGCGGAGAGTAAAGAGTTGAAAATTAAAAAACTCTTGGGCATCACACAGATTGGCTTGGAGGGACTTTGTGGCATCAGGTGCCCAGCAGCACGTTGAGGTCTGGTGGCGGTCAGAGGATGTAATTCAGTTAATTCTCAATCTCATTGATCAGGGTTTATCTAGGGTGACAATCGCCGGGAAGCTGGCGGGCATAGCTTTCATGGGTAAACTGCTATGGGGTTACCCTCCGACAGCGGGTGAACTAGGGAAGAGAATACTCAAGGGGTGGGCCAGGGAGCAAACCTGGGGGCGGCATCTTTGGAGACCGCTTTCATGGCAGTCTTTAGCCCGGGTGATTGAAGTTTTACCTGCGGTTTGCAGGGATGGTTTTGAGACTTGCCTGTTCTCGACATTAATGGTTTGGATTTTTTTTGGGGCCTTCAGGGTGTCTGAACTTCTGGGTAATAAGGACCGTGGAGGGGGGGTGGCTAGATCCAATAAAGACCAGAGAGGAAAGGGCGGATGGGTCAAGTTGGAGGCAGCAGTTCCTCCAGTGACATGTCCGCTTTGGTGGACCTGACGCTGGTTTTGCTTAGCAGGTAGGCCAGGGGAGGGTGCAGTGTTTAAACATGAAAATGGGCGCAAGGTGACGGACTACCAGCTACGGATGTTGTTGCGGAAAGCATTACAACACATTGGGTTGGATGGAGCGCTTTATGGGACTCATTCTTTTTGGTTTGGAGCTGCAACAGAAGCGTGCAACAGGTGTTGGCCCAGGAGGATATCATGCAATTGGGGTGCTTGTCCTCTGATTGTCTTCGGCGCTATGTTAGACAGGATGCGGGGGAGGCACAAGCGTCATTCCCCCATTTGTGAGTCTCATTCTTCTTTTTCTTGTTTCAGGTTCTGTGCTCGACCCTCAGGTGGAAGAATTGACCATTTGGATAGTGGGGCACTCTTTTGTTAAATGGGCGCAAGTCCATGCGTGCCAGAGTTACTTTGGGGCCCACCTGTATTTCAATGACCGTTTTTTTAAGGTTATCTGGAGGGGAAACGGGGGTATGCTGTGGAAGGAGTTCGTACCTTGTCTGAACCGATGGATGGTAGGTGGTTGATGTCCGGATGTTTTGTTGGTTTACCTTGGTGAGAATGATTTTTGCAGAGAAAAAGGGGTTATTTGGATGAGGGCAATGAAGAAGGATTTGACCTTATTAAAGGAGCAGTGGGCAGCTTGCCATGTACTGTGGATAGAATTTGTGCCACGGAGGGTGTGGAGGGGTGCCTTGCACCTGAGCGCTATTGACAAAGCCAGACGGAAGGCGAATACTGAAATGTCCCATTTTTGTAGAAGCTTGGGTTTTGGTCGAGTTAGTCATAAGGACATTCGTTTTAAATCAGTGGTCTTTTTTAGAGATGACGGTGTGCACTTGTCAAGACTAGGCATGGATTTATATTTATTGGAGATCAGGGAGGTTTTGTCCAGGTGCCTGAACGTGCAGAGGCATTTCACATAAAGACATAGAATGGCTTGCATTTTTGGGGGGGTGACAGAAAGGTGGGGTAGATTCTCTCAGCCCACTTTCTGGGTGGCTGGCGTTATTGAAAGTTTGCCTTGGTTGGCTGAAGTTTTTTGGTCATTGTTGAAGGTGGGTTTATCAACAGGGAAAGGGTAGGCAGGTTATTTTAAGTTTAGTTAGACAAGTTTGCAGATTTACTGTTGTAGAGAGGCAGGCAGAGGATGTTGGTTAATTGAAGTGTAGAATTATAGGGGATCATTTTACTGCAATGCTTTGTATTGTCGTGTAAATTGTAATGTCATGGTGGGGGCGGGTTCAGGGGATCATAGGGGCGGGGTCAGGGGTCTGGTATTTGGATGTATTAGTGAGGCTCTAAGTTTTGTAAGGCAGTTGTCAGGGATGTTTATTGTGATGTGCACCTGTTTCAATAAAGTAGCCTTTTACACTTTTACACACAAAATTGTTTTTTTTTTTGGTCTGCTGCCCCACCTCCCTCCCAAGGGTGTGTTGGGAGTAGCTGACTGCAGGGAGGTCTCCCCCCCCGGGCTGTTTGGGAGGGGCGGGCCTCCTCTTCTTCCATTTTGTGTTTGAGCTATTTTTATATGGACCAATGGTAGCCCAACTATAAGGGCTTTGGGCTCCTGCTCCCAGCCACCATGTTAGGTTTGGTGACCTGGTGGCTGGGAGCGTTTGCCGTAGTTAGTTTTTCCCCTCCCTCCCTCAATTTTTTCCTTTTTTCCTTGGGGTTTATATTTTTTCCATTTGGCATTTTAGCTTTGGCTGGCTTTCATTGGGACAGGTGAGCAAGGGGTAGCATGTATTGTCGCTTGGAACAGGTGCAGTGCGTAGGTTATTGAAAGTTTGCCAGGGTTGGCAGAAGTTCTTTAGTCATTGTTGAATTTTGGTTTATCAACAGGGAAAGGGTAGGCAGGTTATTTTAAGTTCAGTTAGACAAGTTTGCGGATTTACTGTTGTAGAGAGGCAGTCAGAGGATGTTGGTTAATTGAAGTGTAGAATTAAGGGGGATTATTTTAATGCAATGCTTTGTATTGTAGTATAACTTGTAATGTCAGGGTGGGGCCAGGTTCAGGGGGTCATGGGTGGGGCAGGGTCAAGTATTTGGATGTATTAGTCAGGCTCTAAGTTTTGTAAGGCAATTGCAAGGGATGTTTATTGTAATGTGCACCTGTTTCAATAAAGCGGCCTTTTACACACAAAATGGTCTTTTTTGGTCTCCTTCTCCCTCCCAATTTCATACACTTAGCTCCACTTGAGAAAGTGGCATAGCTAGCCCTTGTGCCACCCGTGACGGTTACTGCTACTGGTTTTGCTGCCCAGTGGCAACGTGAAAGAGTGGGGGGGTTCTGGCGGTGTTTTGTCGGTTGCCGCCGGCATCGGGTGCATGAAAGAGCGGGGGGGCGGCCACCCCCAAAACTTGTGGTGCCTGGGGCGGACCGCACCCCCCTTGCTATACCACTGACGAGGCAGTTTGTGAAGTAGATACACCCCATGAGAGCATGTACTGTGTAGCATGCAAATGTGACTGACACTTTCCTCTCTAAATATCACCTACTACAACCATGTGAATTTTTGTATGAAATTAATCTCCAGAATATGAGTTTTTTACTCGTGGGTTAACAAGTTCAGTCCTTATGGCAGAAAGGCTTGCAAATGAACAGATACACTTATTAAAAACACATTTGTGCCTATTGCAAGAAAAACGGCACATGTAGACCGAACTAACAGAAACACAGTTCCTGGATCCCACCAATCTGCCTACAACAACGCACTAAGGAAATGGGGTTGGCAGTTCCTAAGGCACTAGAGCAGGGTGTGGTTCAATAGTACAAAGTTCCGTAAAACTGTAAATACTGAAATCTAAAAATACATGTAAATTATTTACCACATCATAGCACCTTGCACAGGAATTGTTGCACCCAACATTTTCCTTATGAGTCTGCATCGTTAATCTTCTGTATTTATTAATGTTATCTGTTGCGTGCATAAATATACATCATAAATATCTATCCTGCCCCAAAATTGGAAATCGTAGATCATACTAACTCAGTTGGCACACACACCATTCCTTGTCTTTTCACAAATCAGCGCTGAGTATTAATGCAGCTGCAAAATCTTGGAGCTATTTTTTGATTGCTGCTATGCGACCCCTTTCATTAATGATTTAAATGCAATTAAGATCACAGTGGCCGTATCTGCACACCTTCCATATTAACAGGCAGTTCAACACACAGCTCTTCCTCTGTGCGGAAGAATCCACGCAGCTGACTCTGGTGATGTTCACATAGGCACCTGCAGTCTCCGCATGGAAACAGTACAGAGGACAAGTCCGGACTGGGAACCAAAGGCAGCACTGAAAAATAGTTTAATACCAGCCCAAGTCTGTGTGATGCAAGCAAGTACACTCAAGGAGACACTTTCAACAAAAATAACACTTTCTCACTCAGCCGGCTTTATGATATTGCGTGTTTCGGACAAGGGGTGATAAGTTCCTGGGAAGTCACTGCCAGCCTTCAGTCAGTCACTCGAAGTGATATGCTTTCTTAGCTCTCTCCCGGGCAGCCGTACTCAAGAGTACAGGCCACTTTCACTGAAGCCCCGTCCAGACTTTCCTTGGTCCGTTCATATTTGCGGGAGGCCTGTTGCTGAAGATGCAAGAAAGTAAATCTCTGAAAACTGTTAAGTTTCAGCTTCGGTCAATTGAGCCTGACAAATTGGTGCCTGCATGATTTTCATTGTTGAGTGCACCGCTATGGTGTGCCAAACTTACTTTATTTGGAGTAATTAGAGTTGGGAGACAAATTGCCCCATCATTTGTTGAAAACATCACGTCATGAGGATCTTTAAGAAAGGAATATTTTGACATGTATTTAGTGTAACAGGCGAGGTTAGCCATTGAATTTCCTGGCCATTTTAGTTTTTAGGTCGAGCCTAGAGTCAGCGCGCATGCTCTGCTCTGGGAGACTTGCTGTACTGGAGTATGAAATCGAAGCCCCGCCCACTCTCTGCCCATATTTGTCATTGACTTGTGCCGTTGTCCTTCGTAAATGCAGGCTTCTGATTGGTTCATAGGCTTGTTGGTCCCTCCTTAATACCGCCTTGTCTTCATTTGTAACCTCCCATGGCTACTGGCCCCTTTACTTCGGTTGTTACAAAAAGGTATGTGTTATTTAGTCTGTAAGCACTACATTTTTGAGTTTCTCTTACTGCAGGCATGAAAATGTGATTTGCTTACACTGAGCGCACCATGTGCGCTTTCACTTTTTCAATGGTAAAGGGCTCCCAAGGCAGATAGAACCGATGAACCGCTCCCCACCACGACCCCAGAAGCAAATCCAGCTGAGAGGAGAGGCGGCCTGGCTGTGACTGTGCACGCACAACTAGTAGGTAGAGGGAAGCATGCTCGTGACAGACTGGGAAAGTGCACACAGGTTCCAGGCAGCAACAGAGGCCTGATGCTCACTACCTCTCTGTGCCATGTCGTGCGCAGGGCATTGCTCTCCTTGGGTCTCGTACCCTTTTCATCTTCCATTTAGAAGGATCTGCTCCTGGTAATTCCTCACATTCAGTGTGTGCACTGCGATGCCTGTTACCTATGCTGAGTGCCTACAACCGCCGCTGCCTGCGATGTAGGCAAGGCTGGCGGGGATGCGCCCCGATTCTGGGAGAAGCTGCCGGTGTTGCAGCCACTCTCGCCACCCTTTTCCCCAGCCGGAGATGATCCTATTGGTCCTTCCCCTGAATCCGGGCCCGCCTTCCTGCCACTGCACAGGCAACGGACTGACTTATTGGTGTTCTATGTAGGATGGAGTCTGACATGCAGTGCAGTTATATGCAGAAGCAGGCAGAAGGGGTCTAGACCGTGTCATGGACTCTGAGGCTCTGCTTGGATGTTGCCAGGGCATGACAGGAACCACAGTAGAGAGCCTGGTGCAGCAGGGAGGGTCCATGCCGGGAAGGCAGAGGGCCCCTAAGCCGCCCTTCAGGCAATGGGAGCAAGTGAGGATGCCATTACAGGCGCCGCTAAAGCGTGATGCATGTCACTGTAGGGAGACTGATGTGGCGGTGGCAGGTCAGGAGCCGAAAGTTCGGGGGCACCCAGAATTACAGATGGCTTATCTTTGCCAGCTAGCATTCAGTCGTAGCACTAACTGGGCTCAGGCGCCTCTGGCTGGAGGGGAGGTCCACGCCAAATAATGTCAGCAGCCATCCTGTAACCATTGTGTGGCCATGCCCCTCAATCAGTGGCTCAGGATGGGGCTCTACCAATACACCAAGGATGGCGGTTTGTGTGGAGGTTGAGGTGTCATGCAGGCAAGACCTCCCAGTGGTCTCTCTCCCTTAATCACAAAAGGTAATCACTAGTCCTTAGTAACTGATAAATAGTTGATTTTTTTTTCTTATTATTTCCTACACGGGCGGTCTCATGGCAAGGCTTCAGGAGAGATTTATGCCAATGGCGATCCCCAGCCTTAGGAGCATCCTGCGGGAGCTCCTTCACTGTCGGCCATAAGTTGAATGGGTTTTCTCGCCACAGCGTGTCCCGCTTGTACTGACGTTAAGAACGTTGATGGGGAGGCACCATTTCCCATTTCTTTGCTTCTTTAATGTTTTCTCCTCCGCCTTGGGCCCACAGACGGCATATTTCTATCAAACTTCAGAGCCTCAGTTCGTCTCATCATGCCTTCACACATTATGCAGTACCCACTCCAGATTTACTAGGTACTGGCATATCAAAGTCCCTTCACAAGTCATACAGAGAAAGGAATCCCTTAATTCAAAGTAAATGGTGTTTGTTAACCTAGTTGCTCCTATATATTGTGCGATCCAAGCTAGAGACCGGAGCAGACGTGTCTACCTGGGCTCCGGCCTCCACCCAGTGAAATCCGTAACTATCCTGTGCTCCCAGAGCCATCCCAAAGATTTCCCCTGCATTTCTGGACATTATTCGGCCACCATTATTGATATATGATGTGCATTACTCTTGCAAATGGTGATAGTTGCTGGCAGGGTCAATACCGATTATTGCTAAAAATTTAATTGGTATGCCTTTAGATTGGCAGGTGGAACACGCCTAAATTCCCTAAATTAAAACTTTAATAAAGGCTGTCACTTTTTACCTTAGTTAAGGCATCTTTTCCTGAAAGCCTATGTTTGTGGCGAACCACGCGATTCCGTGTATGAAGAGTTAAAGTGTGTGTTAATTTTAGTGCTCTGACCAACCCTAAAGTTTTACATTATATTTACTGTTTGCCTTACTTGGATTGACACCATTCTACACAGAATGCAAAGCTACAAAATTTTTTTTACGAACTTACATTCTGCCTGGCCTATTTTTATCAAGTTCACTTTTCAAATGTACTTTTCACAATATTTATTAGAAATATTAATGCTTAATGTTAACGACTATAGTCAATGTATTTTTAAAACAACAATGAACATGTAGCAGAGTAAGAATATTGGCCCAAGGTGTGTTAATGGATAGAGGATAGTGTAGGCACAACGCTGGCTCAGTGAAGAGTGGTTAGAGTTCAGTAACTTACAGGATACCAGTGAGATTTTGAAATTTACAAAGTCCACTTGATGCTAAATACAATATTCATTAGGAAGCCAAGTGTATTCTTTCAGCAAATTGTAGTGTGACACCCAAGATACAGGACCATTGTATGCCAGATGATTTTAAAGTGTTGGTTCATTTCCAAAAAAGCTTAGTGCTCACTACTGAAGGAATAATCTGCATGTCACAAGTATGCTGTTATAATCCGTAACCAATTATGATAGTCGATAGTATTAGGACTCTTTGGTAAGAACATCTGTTCCTAAAGCAGAAAAAGTCAACTCACTTTTTGATCAGCATGGTTTAATTGGTTACTTCTATTGTTATTGATTGTATTTAGTCTGTGGCTGCATGGATAATACTTATAAGGTCCTAAAGGCAAGACCGATTGCATTGCAAATGCTTGTTGTATTTTAAACGTTGGTGGCACTAGATGTTTCCTGCTCCTGAGTGTGGTTAGTTTTGGAGATGCTCTAACATTTCCTGATTTCATGACTTTTCATGTGTCGCCTTGGGTACCTCTTGGTTGATTTGTCTTCGCTTACATTAAAATCTTCCACACGTTTATCTGAATAAGTGTTGTCTAGCTGGGTAATAAAAGTCTGATTGACTAAATGCACAATATTCTTATACACAATATTCGTAGCTTTGAAAGTATGCAGGATTTCTTCAATAAAACAATTTGCTGAGAATTTCACTATTTGACAGTAGTGTTCAACAAGGTATGTCCATATACTGGTGCTATACCGTGCCACGTTTGTGCAATGCTTTCCTGCAGATCACTATACTAGTCACGTGGTCACATGTCACCACTCATTTTGGAATTAAACACCAAGGGGGCGATTATGTGTGTTGACAGTGCAGGCGGTACGCCACCACCACGCCCCACACCGCAGAGTCTCGCCGCTACCCGCCAGATTACAACTTTAAAGTGTCTGGTGGGCGGGCGGAGTGGCGGTCCCGCAGCCGTACCTCCTCCAGAGGCGGTGGTGCCTTTGAAATAGGACCCGCTTTGAAAAAGGCACAGCACTGGGACCGCAAAACAAGGTCCTGCATGCCATGAACTCGAAAATCCATGCTGTGCAGGAACTGGTGTGCATGCACACATGGGGGCACATGTTATGCCCCCTGTGTGTTACATACATTAAGAGTTAGGTGCATGTATCTTTAATTCAGGTTCAGTGTCGCATGCCACTGCATGCGACCATATTATGTTTTCATTGGGGTGCCACATTCTAGGGGGAGAGCTGTATTGTAGGACAACTGTTGAGAGCATAAATAACCTGGTATCTGGAGCAGTTGGATGCATATTGAATGTGCTGCCAATAAAGAGTTATTTATTTATTATTCAACTTTTGAAAAATCATCTTTTTAACATTGGCGACGACGGGAAACCACTGGGCAGCACAAAGTAATTCAGTGGTAGAACAACTTTCGGCGATCTCAAATTCACTGAGGAAGAATTTTGTCGATTTATGTACATTAATAGTATTGGCGGCTGCTGTGGAGAAGTTGTGACACCTGCGTTTGATCAGCAGTCATTGTGGGTTTTATGCGTTTTTGTTCCGGAGGAGAAATACGGATACCGAGAACACAGCGGATTACCAGAAGTTTTGTGAGCTTTGCGATATCGCACAGCGGAGCACAGAGAATTGGTTTTTATATTTATTTGGATATTCGTGGCGTTTCAATTTGGAAAGAAGGAGAGAGAGTTGCGGAGTTACAGAGTTGGGCTCATCGTATACCAAACTCATCGTGGCCCGTGATTTTAAAGTGGTGTGATTACTCGTATTCGACCAACGAAAGCGACAGCCTGGGTGAGAAGTTCGGCGCTACATTAAGTCAATAACATCATTCGCATTATTTAAACTTACTCAGCAGCTCCCTCAACCTTCCATTTTTCTTCGCTTGTCAACACGTAGATGCGCAGGAGATCACACGCACGGTAAATAATTTGTTTCCAAGTCAACAAACCAATGCCAGCGCATTGCGTTAGGTGCTTAAAGCGTGTGAAGTAAGTACTTTACTATTTTTGTGAATAATAATAAAAAAAAAAAAAGGGGGAAACAAGAGAAAGATTCACCAAACGTGCAATTTACTAAAGGGTAATTGTTAATTTTGGAGTAATAATATATGTAGTATTGGAAAATCAATTTTAAAGGACATATAATTAGAAGGCAAAGGTAGAAATATACATCAGTATATACAATACAAAGTTAAGAAAGAAAAATTTATTTTTTTACCCTAATATACTAAAAATGAACATTAAAAAAAAAAGAAATTTTGGGAAAATTAAGATTTCACTGGCAACATTAAAAAAATGCAATTTGATCCTCCTGCAAAATTTTTACAAGTCAAAGGAGATCCACCCATGCCATGGCCGAGATGGAAAGAGGAATTTTTAAATTACATGAAGGCGATTGATGGTGAAAGGATGGGTTCAGAAAGGAAAAAGAGTATATTATTACATTGTTTAGGCTCAGAAGGTCAAGTCATTTTCAGGTCACTTCCTCAGATTAGTATTCAAAATGCAAGTAGTGACTCAATGAACGTTTACACAGAAGCTTTGGCAAGACTAGAAAAAAGATTCAAACCAAACATTAGCATAGCCCTAAATCGTTTTAAATTTTACACCAGGAAACAAAAAGAGGAGGAATCATTTGACGATTTTCTGACATCATTAAGGTCTTTGAGCATGCACTGCAATTTCGGAAGCACGTCTGACGAAATGATACGTGATCAGATCATAGTTCATGTTAAATGTAAAAAAATTCAGGATAAATTATGGGTGATGGGTGATCCAAATTTAAACGAGACTATTGCCACAGCTAAAGCGCAAGAATAGTCGGATCTATGGATGGACACTATAAAAAAGAATACTGAAAAAAAAATAACGGATGAGGAAATATGTGCAGTTGGTCATAAATTTACAGCAAAACAAAACGCAACACAAAACGTTGGGAAGCAAAACTTTAATAGATCAAAGCAACACTACAAAAAATATTTTGAAGGAACTAACAACCAAGGAATGTGTTTCAGATGCGGGAACAAAAATCACTATGCCTCATTTCCAGGATGTCCAGCCGTGAAGAGAGAATGTAAAATCTGCAATAGGATTGGACATTTCAGCAAGATGTGTAGAGACAGACGTGCACAATTCCAAAAGCAGGGATCTATATCATCAATTTCAGAGGAAGACAATACCTTTGTCATTACAGACAAAGAGCATGGTTTTGTTGTTTCTGTAGTGGGCGATCATATTCCAAAACATATCAAGTCTCCTAAATGTGTTTTCCAAGTTTGTGGGGTTGATCTATTTCTTATGGTAGATTCAGGTTCCCCTTGGACCATTATATCTTATGAATACTACATTTCAGTTTTGGCAAATGCTATTCCGTTAGACAAGTTGGAAGAACCTGACATAGTTGCTGAGAGTTTTTGTGGGACAAGGATAGACATGATTGGGTTTTTTTCAGTTTGTTTACATTTCAAACACAGAATGGCGAATGTCAAATTATATATTTCCCAAAAAGGGATGAATGTGTTGGGATGGTTGGATCAATGGAAATTAGGTATCATACTAAATTCCAGATCCACAGAACCAGTGTCCTTATGTGAGGATCATCTAATGAATACAGTATCGGCAGTAAAGAAGTGTCAGGTGGAAGAAACGAATACAATAGATAAGGACCATTCAGGGAAACTTATTAGAAATTTTGGAAAAGTCTTTATTGATAAGTTGGGTAAGCTCAAAGATTTTTCACATAGAATTGTACTTAAGAGTAATCACATTCCTGTCATACAGAAACTTAGAAATGTTCCCATCAACATCAGGGATGAACTCAAGGAGATGTTAGATGAATTACTTAAAGAGGGCATCATTGAACCCATAGAGTCATCGGAATGGGTTTCTCCCATAGTTTTAGTGCGAAAACCTGACAAAAAGTTGAGAGTGTGTGTGGATTTAAGAGCGCTAAATGCTAATATCATCGTTGATTGCCACCCTTTGCCAAACATTAATGAACTTGTATCATTCTTGCATGGTGCAAAGATATTTTCTACCCTAGACCTCAGATCGGCATATCATCAGATAGAACTGACTAGAGACTCTAGGAAATACACTGCGTTCATCACTCCACAAGGTTTGTTTCAGTACACTCGCATGCCTTTTGGATTGGCGTCCGCAGCTTCTGTATTCCAAAGGATTATGTTCCAGATTTTCAAAGATATTGATTCATACGTTAAATGCTTCCAAGATGATATTTTGGTTTTCTCAAAAGATACACATGAGAATCAAATACATTTACAAGAAGTTTGCAAAAGACTGGAACAAAATGGCTTGACTCTTAAAGCACACAAATGCAAGCTATTCAGAGAGTCTGTAGAATATTTAGGGCATACACTTTCAGGTGAGGGTGTTGTTCCCAAAAAATCTAATGTAGAAGTTATTTCCAAAGCCCCTTCTCCAGAAAATAGGGATCAATTGCTCTCATTTGCTGGAATGTGTGAGTATTACAGTAAATTTGTTGTGAATTTTGCCACCAAGATGGAGCCTTTGAGAAAACTTCTGAGACAAGGAGTTAAGTATGTTTGGGGTGATTCAGAACAACGGTCTTTTGAAGAGATCAAACATGATATTGTCAATGCACCCACACTTCAACCATTTCGTATTAACAGGGAATGTGTTATCACTGTTGATGCAAGCTTATATGGTTTGGGTGCAGTGTTGTCACAAAAGGAGAAGAATGAGGAATGGAATGTAGCCTTTGCCTCAAGGACCCTCAATGAATGTGAACGCAAATATTCCGTCATTGAGAGGGAGTTGTTAGCTTGCGTGTGGGCCATTGAGCATTTCAGGTTATATGTGTGGGGTTCTAAATTTACTTTAAGAACGGATCACAAACCGTTAGTAAACATTTTATCAGTTGGTTGAGGGTGGAATTCCACGGCCAGAATTGCCAGGTTAATGTCGAAATTGCAGGAATATAATTTCATTACGGTATATGTTCCTGGTAAGAAGAATGTCACTGCAGACTGTTTGTCACGTCTACCGTGCAAACAAGGTGGAATCAACTCTGTGTTTGAGGTTGATGTTATGATGACTATTGAAGATGTACTTCAAGGAAAATTTCAGGACATATCTGAAATCCATTGGAAGGATTGTGAGCAGAAGGATGCTAAGTGGTTGTTGTTAAAAGACTACATCAAACATGGCTGGCCTAGAAAGGATAGAATAAGTCCAGAAGTTTTACCGTTTTTCAGAGTAATGGAAGAATTAGAGCTAGATGGTGATTTTATCTTTAAGTCAGGAAAGTGTATTCCTCCAGAAGGTATGTATGAAGTGATACTGAAAATTGCCCACAAGACTCATCCGGGCATTTCATCAATGAAGCGTTTAATTAGATTGTATTTCTGGTGGCCAGGCATTGATAGATTTATCGATAGAATAGTCAGGGAGTGTCCTGAGTGCGTATCTAGTGAAAGAATGCTTAAGGTTCATACTCCACCACTTAAAATAGTCAAATGGCCGTCTGAACCTTGGAAAAAAATAGCTTTTGATATTTCGCGTCCTTTCCATTTTCTTCCAGAATCTTCACGTTACGCTTTAGTGATAGTCGATTATCATTCAAAGTGGCCTGAAGTGAAATTTGTCCCGAAGGCTACCACTAGTGCGGTCATTGGGTTTTTCAAGGATGTTTTTGCCAGAGAAGGTTGCCCTTCATGTTTGGTCACTGATAATGGGGTTCAATTAACCTCGGGAGAAATGGGTGAGTTCTTAAAAAATGCAATATTACTCATAGATTTACTTCTTTATACGAACCACATGAGAATGGACAAATAGAACGATTTAATCGAGTTTTGAAGGGGTTTGTCACTGAAGTGGTAAAGTTTGGAGCAAATTGGATAAGTGCCTTAAGAGAACGGTTATGGACTTATAGGATTACACCACATACTACAACTGAAGTTAGTCCATTTAAACTTTTTAAAGGAAGGGATCTGGCCTCTTTGGTGTTACCTTGGTGGTTAAAGGAAAAGTCTCATTATTTTGATTCTGATAAGGAGAATTTGGAAGAGGTTGCTAAACGTGTGGAAGCTAAACAGTTGAAAACTAAAAGGAGGTATGATGATAAATGGAAGGCAAGGCCCCATGAGTTTCAAGAAGGAGATTGGGTAAGAATATTAAAGCATGGGTTAATTTGTAAAGGTGATAATAAGTTTGGTGATCCTATTCAAGTAAAAAGGGTTTTTGAAAATAGTGTTATGACACAAGATGGCAAAATCTAAATGTGGGTAAGTTGGCAAAATGTACTAATATTGATGCCACAAAAGATGTTTCACGTAACAAGAGTGATGATCACAATTAGGGTGATTCTATTGCTCACAGAGTCAAAGACTGTAGACGAGAAATTAAAGTTCCCAAAAGATATGCAAATGTTATGTAATTGCTAATTGGTGTATTATTATGCTTTCTTTCTTGTTCTGTGTTTCTTTTGTTAAATAAGGGAGATATGTTACATACATTAAGAGTTAGGTGCATGTATCTTTAATTCAGGTTCAGTGTCGCATGCCACTGCATGCGACCATTTTATGTTTTCTTTGGGGTTCCACATTCTAGGGGGAGAGCTGTATTGTAGGAGAACTGTTGAGAGCATAAATAACCTGGTATCTGGAGCAGTTGGATGCATATTGAATGTGCTGCCAATAAAGAGTTATTTATTTATTATTCAACTTTTGAAGAATCATCTTTTTAACAATGCACACATGGGGGCACATGTTATGCCCCCTGTGTGCATCCACATGCGGTGGAGGCACGGGGGTCGGTGGCGAGGTAACTTGTAATATGCTTGGCGGGACCGCAGTGGTCCCACCACACATATTGCGGCCTCTAACTTCCTCGCCACCTCCAGGACACGGTAGTTCCCTGGCTGGGGCTGTGGTCCCAGGGCAGTCCAACCGCCCAGCTCATAATGGGGCAGTCAGACCGCTGGTGCAGCGGCTGCTGGCCTGCCACCATCACACCCCCGTGACTGTGGCGGTTCTCGGACCGCCTGATTCCTAATCGGGCCTCAAGCAGAGTGCAGGAGGATGGGCATGTCACCTAAGATGAGGAGGTGCGGGGGCATAAACTACTGTTGTGAATATAGCATGAGCAGGAACAGGTGAAGAGAGGGTAAAGGAAGGAGTAAACTGTTACTTAGGAGCGTAGTTAATAACAGCAAAAGGAAAGGAGCTGAGGAGCTGAGAAGGTTGGGAGAGGGTAGTTGGCGCAAGCTTAACAAGCTTGTAGGATGGCAGCTTCCGTGACTGTGCTCTGCACTACAATACCAAACATATACCACTTTATCATGAAATAGCACTCTTCGAATGGGATAAAGTACTTCATTGCAAACTTAGGGCCTGATTCACAAAGGGCCTCTGCCCTTGTGGCGAAGGCCCTGCAGTCGTGGGCATAATCTCCTCAATGAAAATTCTCATCAGCATTACTCAATCAGTCAACCAGTTTATTTTTCATATAAAAATCCATAAAACCCCAACAATAAAAATCCAAACCTTAACCAGCCTGGCTAAAATAACAAACAATCATATAAAAAAAGAAAATAAAGTACAGTAAATAAAAACATATTTACACTGAGATGCCATCAATCAGATTGTAAAGTGCAAATGCTCAGTAAAAGAGAAAAGGGAGAGATACAATAATCTTTATTATGTAGATCATTTCAATATCAAAACAGTGCTTCTATAAATAGTCTAAACCTTGCTGGAGCTCTGGAAACTCCCCCCCAATTCTGAAAATGTAGGGATCTTTAGAAACATGTTTGCACTATAGTGCCATTGATCAAACATGTTAAATGCACGCCGGAAGTGATGTTCACGTCACATATATAGATGCCACCTTGGTTTAAGCGTGGAGTCATGAAGTGCATTGACACTGGTGTTTCCAAACTAGGGCCCTGAAAGGGATAATCCCTAATCCTAGAAATCTGTCCACAGGCCGGGAAAGATGGGTGGGTTGGTAAGGAATCTGCAGCTAGATATTGTATCTATCAGATAATGCGTTACCGAAGGTATTCAACTTGTTCTTCTAATAGAGACCTCTAGCTGCAGATTCCTTACCTTTGAATAAATACCCAAGCAATAACGTCCCCAATGGTGGGCTGCTGACAAATTCTAAACTAAAGAGTTCTGCAGGACCGAACGGGCAAAATGCCCGTCCCTATGAACTTGGCTGTCCAGCCAGTAATATTTGGTGAACGTATGCAGGGACGCCCACGTTGCTGCCTGGAAGGTGTCCAGTACTGGAACTCCACGTGCTAATGCATTGATCACAGCTTTAGCGCTGGTGGAATGAGCTCTTAAGTCCTCAGGGGGATGCTTCTTTGCCAGTGTATAGCAAGTTTCTAATGCGGAGAACTACCCAGTGTGAAATGGTTTGTTTCTGCACCGCCTGGCCCTTCATTGCTCCAAATTACCCCACGAAGAGTTGGTCGTCCACCAGGAACTCTTGTGTGCAATCAAGGTGGAACGACTATGCTTTGTTTGGCGTCAGACGGTGGGAGTTGCTCCTCTTCTTTTGAAGGATATGGAGTAGCATATCAAATGGGCAAGGTGATGGATGGCTGACATGGAATGGTGTTACCACTTTTGCAAAGAAAGAGGCCCAAATGTGAAACACCAGTTTGTCTGGAAAAACTGAAAGGAAGGGAGGCCTGGATGATAAAGCCTGCAGCTCACTCACCCTCCTGGCGGATGTTATTGCCATCAGAAAGGGTGTTTTGATAGTAAGCAGCCGGAAGGGACAATTATAAAGAGGTTCGAAAGGAGCACACATTAAGATAGTGAGGCCTAAATTAAGGTCCCACTGAAGCATAATGAAAGGAGAAGGTGGAAACATTTTTACAAGACCTTTAAAGACCTTTAAGAAACTAATTTACAATAGAGGACATAAATAAAGAGGGTTAATCAGGCAGATGCAAAAAGGCAGACAGAGCAGAAAGGTAATCCTTTAGAGGGCCAGAGAAAAGCTGTGCTGGGCAACGATAAGAATAAAAAGGAACATCAGAAAGGGAAGCAGAAAGAGGGTCAATAGACTTCCCTGTACAAGATAATACATATTTTGTTTGCGTGGGGCGGTGGCTGGAATATGGTTGGCATGGTTGAAAGTCCTTTCTGGAGCCACAAAAGGAGTGATAGGCGGACTGAGCTGAGGTTGACATGGGTCAACTGAGAGACCCAAGGACTTGGCTGTAGCCTTAAAGCTCTCAAGCACCGAGTGTGCACTGTCTCCAAATAGACAAATCCAATCAAAGGGCATGTCCATGAGGGAAACCTGGAAATCCCCTGAGAAGCCATATGTTCTCAGCCAGGTGTGGTGTTTAAGTGCCACTGTCATTGCAACTGCCCTGCCCAGCAAGTCAGTTGTATCCAAAACACATCCAATGATAAACTTCGCTGCATCTCTCTCGTCCATGACCGCTTGGGAGAGAATAGCCTGGGCCTCCTCCGGGACCTGTGGCAGCATTTGCGCAACCATATCCCCCAGTGTGTGTGAGTAGTGGCCCATTATACATGCAGTATTCACCGAGTGCAATGCAAAGCTGGTTGAAGAAAACATCTTTTTCCCAAAACTATCCAGCCTCTTGGATTCCCTGTCCGAGGGTGCGGCAGGGAATGCGCCTTGGGATGTAGAGACTTGTACACCAAATTCTCAGAGGTGGAGTGTTGGTTGAGGAATTTCTGGTCCCAAGGTGCATGGTGGTGGTGGCAGGCAATTGTACTGTTCACAGGAGCCGCTGTGCTGGGTTTGGGCAAGGTTACCAGTAGGACATCGGTCAGTTGTTCATTAAAAGGAACAAGGGTTCAGAAGAGGAAGCTTCTGGTTTTAGCACTTTTGTCAAGGTGTTAGTCTTGACTGCCACAGAGGGCAACTCGAGATCCAGGACCTCGGCTGTCCTCTTCACCACATGTAATAAGAAGCTCCCTCCTCCATTGCCACGATAGGGGGAGAAAGCATACCAGTATCTGGGAATGTGTCCAGACCACTGGCATTCATGAGTTTCTCATACCAGTCCATATTCTGGCCTTCTAATTGGCATTCTAAAGGGTCCAGTGACCCCCCCCCTTTCTTCCCAAAAGCCTAGCCCTTCAGAATTGGACTCAAGCACCAACCTAGGACGCATGGGTCCTGTTGGCACTGGAATCGGCGTCGATCGATGCTAGCTAGGCTCTGTGTCAGATTCATTGATTTAAATGGAGCTGTGGGCTCTGGCAGCATAGGGAGCATCATTGAGAGGGCCAGCATCGGGGGTGGTCACTGTGGCACAGCTGATGCTGGTCCACATCCATTATCGGATCCATGGGGGACCGTCAGAGCCAAGGCCGGAGCCACTGGTGCAGAACCCGATGGGCCCCCTTCTGACCCTGTGGGGTAGAAGGCGCGCCAGAGGGATCAGACCACTCAAATACACAGTGCATGACCTCATAAAATTCCTTTACTTAAACGCGAGCCGCTCTGGCTCCCAGAAAAGGTGGAAGGCTCAGAGTCTGCCCTGGCAATGATTCTGAAGACATGTGCCTCGAACGCTGATGCTCCTTCGTCACATGAGCCGACAGAAACAGAGAAGTCGAAGCATGCTCTAACTTCTTGTGCTTCTTACGCTTTTTCTCTGAATATCCCAATGACCTGGAATGCGAAAAAGAAGACTTAAGGCTGCTAGAGCGGATCTGCGACCTCCCTCTTGATCAAGATTGAGACCTCCGAGGAGTCATGCAACTCGATGTCGCCTGCCGGGCTGCTAGCAGGTTCAGGGACTGCTTCCTCAAAGCCTTTGGTGCCATGGCCCGGCAGTCTGAGCAAGAATTGGGGTGGTGGTCACGCTCAAGACACCACAGACGCACGAGGTGTGGGTCCGTAACCAACATGGCACAATGACTGGCGCCACATGGTTTAAAACCTGTCTTCTTCTAACACATCCCTCGACACACCAGTTGGGACATTTCCTCAAAAAGAATTTGACAATACATCAGAAAAGGTCAGTCAAAAAGTGACAGAGGGCTAGCTCTTTCTCTGGATCACCGTTAAGTGGCACAAAAAAAAGAACTGAAGGCAGCATGCCAAGGTGGTGCCTATATATGTGATGCCGACGTCACTTCTGGCACGGATGCCAGCGAAAGCGCCGTGTGGAGCCGATCAACACCAACTACCAGTGCTCAGAGGTATAAGTCATGCAAAAATATTTCCGATCCAGTCTGGAAAATTCAAAGGTAAGGAATCTGTGGCTAGATGTCTCTATCAGATTGTTCGCCTTTGCTGCTTAGTAGAGGTTGAAGACCTTGAACTTGGTTAGGTTAATGTTTAATTCAAGACACCTGTCTCTGCAAAAACATAAAAAGCGATCTACTATGGCCTGCATGCTGCATGGAGTTTTGGATATTAAAAGTGTGTCATCTGCAAAGAGCAGTGTATACATTTGATGAGGGCCAAGTTTTGGGACATAATTACCAGGAAAATGTAATGCCTTTAGACAATCATTAACGTAAAGTATGAACAAGGTCGGTGTCCAGACACACTGCTGACGAATGCCTGTCTCAATCCTAAAGGGATCGGTAAACTGGCCATTACTTCCATATCTTACTTGTGCATTATTGGAGATGTGCAGCTTAGCTAGGACTGTCAGAGGATTGTCAGGGACCCCCATCTGCTTCAGAACATTCCATAATTTTACTCTGGGGATTGAATAAAGAGCTGATCTTAAATCAACAAAGACCACATACAAGTGGCTCCTGTCTAGTGTTATGGTTTTCCAATAAATGCTACAAAAGCGTAACATTTTATCTATTGTGCTGGTGTTGTTTCTAAAACTTGTCTGCCATTCTGAGAGTATGGAATTCGCATGGGCCCACTCCGCAGTTTCCCCAAAATAAGACAACAAAATTGTTTCTGTGAAGCGTCAATTATGCTGATTAGCCTATAATTGCCGTTGTCACCTTTATGCCCTTTTAAAATAACGACACAATCATTGGTTCCTGTCAAGATCTGGGTAACGGACCACCTTCCAGGATAGACCGAAATACCTTGTAAAAAAGAGGGGCCTCAAACAAGGGGTTCCAATATAAAGAAGTCCACAGGGACAGAATCAGCACCAAGTGCGTTGTGGGGAGGAATTGCCTTTATTGCCTCTAAAATATCTTCAAGTGAAAAGGCCAACGGAGTGACTTCCCTTTCGAGTGGAGCAAACCCTGCCCTTATAGCTCTGGACATTGAAACCATCTTGGCTGCATATACCCTCTTAAATGGTTTCACCCATATCTCTTTTGTAGGGGATCAGCATTAGCATTTTCTGTAATCAATTGACACAATCGGATCCTAGAGAAGGCAGTCTGTTCTTACAACAATATACTGATTGAATGTACATCTTGAAAAATTGATTATGCAGCAATCTCAATCCTCCAAATTGGCCTGTGCTCCCTCCAAAACATAATGGTTAAATATTTCCTATTTCAGACCCCATATAAAATAGAGCACATCCTATTCTATCCTTCAAAAAACTACAGACAGGGTCCTAAATTCTCACCCCTGGTATTTGTTGATTTCCACACAAACTCTCTACAACAAAGACATTTCTTGGTTTAATGCTAGACTCCCCCCTCAGAATTAATAGTAGAGATCAACAGAGTGAGTAAAGATGACAGCTTCATATTGACTTTTATGTAAAAGATGTGAAACTTCGTATTTCGAGGAATACTTGAACATTGTGGACACTGATGATAACAGCACTCTAGTTGCATGTGCTCCTCAATATTCCTAGAGAGCACTCAAAGTTATTCTTCCTTCTGCAGCTGGCCATTTACCTCATCAAAATAAATCTCCTACATGCTCTTAGAGGCCACTCGACACTTGTAAGTGCAGGATCACCTTTAAACTCTGCTGCATTGCATATGAATCCATAAATCTACATAACCCACCGCAACTCTCCATTCTGCTACCCTTCTCTGGAGAAGAAATATTTGTAGCCAAAATTAATTGTGAATGGAGGCTGCTTAATTTAGAATCAGTCCTTCTTTGGCTCATACCCAAGGACCTCTTTTATTTACTTCTGTTAGATTTTACATGCCTATGCACTTTTAATGACCAGCTCTTCTTTGTGCTCTCTAGGCTGATTGTTATACCAAATTTCAGTTTCAGGGCTTTTATTGAAAGGAACCTGAACTTCAAGCCACACACCAAACTTGTTCTACTCATAGAAGTGGAATCCTTCCTCCCTGAGATAAATTCAAAACAACCTTTCAAGCATAAGCCTTTTCCCATCTGACAGGTCTCCCAGGAGACCGAGCTGGTTGCCTTGAAGAGTATTCTAAGGGAGCTGCTCGATTCATCAGGTATGTGAGGGAGTAGAACTGGATAACTCTCAAGCTGCTGGGCCTCCACGGGCTCCTTCAACTAGCTTGAATCCTGTTCAAAGCCATCTGCATCATTCACATAGCTATAATGTAACACACCCCAATACACCAGGCTGCCAAGGTGCAAGACTTTAGGAGAAGTCCGCCTGACTTACTGATCAAAATCCAAAAGATGTAGCATAACAAGATATCAGGCTTGCTACCCCATGCCCGTCAGATATGGAATACTATCCCTCTTATCTACAATTCAGAAAAGTGCACAAGACCCTCCCCTTCTATCAATCCTACTTCAATGTGCAAATACACCACACACTGCCCTTTGTATACCCGGCACTGTGCTCATCAAATTCATAAACTCCTAACATGATAACATATCATACCTGACTTCATCCACTCTTGTCCCACTACCGTGGGTTCTCCCTCCAACTATTTCACTAAATTGTACAATGCAACATTGTCCTGCAGTAAGAGCTGTGTTATATACGTTTATAAAAGCAAAATGCTCAACTTCTGAGCAGCCTTAAAACAATCCATGTTGCTGTGGAATTTGACAGCTTGAATTTTAATTAGATAAATGTCTCTATACAGCTCTTGAAATATAGTCAGACTGCTTGTTCTGAATTATTTTTTATGATCTTATAAGGTGAGAGGTCATCAGTGACTGTATAAGAAAGTATCTGTTGTATCCATAAGAAGGGACAGTTCCAAAAAGACCCATGTGGAAAGTTTTTTTAAGCGGACCCTGACATAGATGAGAAGCCCATGAAGTTGGGCAAGTAATGGCTTGCTATTGGTGTAGCGCTGCGCAGAGGTAATAAGGCTAGCGTATTGCTTGTGGATCGATTGTAATCATGAAGGATGTTTTTGATTTTTGTGTCTTCGTTTTTTTACCGCAATGGATTATCCTCAAAGCATATCCATTACTACCTCCAATACTGTTTTTGGTGTGAGACATGCATCACATTGCATTTAATTTTTATGCAAATTGTGCATTGATATTAGTATTTTTTAAACACCCAACATTGGGGCCTTAAACAGTCTAGACCCAAGGTTGGACTCTCAGGATTATTGCTTTGATCAACATCAAAGTGGATGTAATGTCATTTTAATGTTAAATTGTTCTTTTAATGTCAAGGGTACTACTGTAATAAACATTCACAGTAATGGATATATTTGATATTTTAAACATTTTAGTTACACAATATGCAAAGACAGTGCACCATATTTTATTTTTGAGGATCCAGAAGCAAAAATTAATTTCAATGAAGAGAATTGTAAGTTTTTACATTTTGGTTTCACTTTTCCCTTTCGTTTTAGTACTGATACCTCAAAATCTACAGTGCCCGCTCTGGATATATTGTTCTTTTGTGGGTGCAATTCCTTTGTATTTATAGCTTTTCTGATGTGATTCTAAAACCACATCCCAAGCTAAAAGATTTAAAGTAATATCCCTATCTTCTTGGTAGGAATCAGTCAGGTTTTACTTTTTTGACTTTTTTTTATTCTGTTATCCTCAAACGGCAAGCACTCCTGCATTATGCGAATAATAATAGCATGCATGTTTGTCAGTTTTCACATATTAATTTTGGCGGTATCACCACTGATAACTTAACATTCATATGCTTATGTTATTTTTTGTATTTTTAGGTGATGATGTGTCTTTCTTTTTTTTAAACCCAGACATTTTAAATTGACTGGAGGACGCTCCTGCTAGTTTAAAATGTGGCTATTTTGCTAACAGAGTAGTTTTTGCCCCAATATAAACTCCTAAAAATCTACGTTTTTTTAACTCACTGTTATTAACAATGTGGCTAAAGCTGCCAAATTCTACCACCACGCTTAAAAAAAAAACAAGCACAGTCCTAAGGATTACTGAAGAGTACCAGTGTATACTTGGAGAGGATTGAACCCATATTCTACCTTGCACAATAGAGTTGCCTCTCACTCCTAATTAATATACTACCTCACTCTAGCACCATTCAGAACCCCATAGCAGAATACCACCCACAAAGGCTGTGTTGTGCCCTAGTATGGAAGCCTGGACTACACTCATTGATGAATTAAATATATTTAAACAAGTAAAGCTAATGGATAAGATGACAAATACATAATTAGACACAGCAGACATGTAAATATGAAATAACTTGTCACGTTCTGCTGGTTTGGTGGAGGGCCATGGGACATCAATGCCCTGAAATATAGAAAAGGTTTCAAATTTAGAAGTGCATGCACATCTTTTTGACCCTACACATTGCAACTAGGTTGAATTTTACAGTTCTGATTTACAAGTTTAGTATACAGTGATGTATCAACTCTAGACCCGCTGTGTTTTCAGTATTTCATTCCACAGAGTTTTGAGAAGACGAAGGTGTACGATCAACTGTCGGATCTATAAAACCCCATTGCTAAAAATCTGAAATTTATGCACATAGGCTCAAACCTACCATTTGACTAAATGTCTACCCTTGTGAAATTTACAAATGATTCCATGTGTACTCCAAGGAACTTTCAACCACCTCAGATTCGCAGTTCCCTTATACATATCCATCTATGCACCCACGAAAGTTCAAGTGTACATTTTCTCATGCATTTGCTTTTTGAATTTTAATTTCTACAATAGAAAATATTTTCCACTCTCCTCTCTAAATGCTGAATAATTTTCAGGGTATGCTCTCGCCATTTACACCATGAAAACAGATGTACCCCTGATCTATCTTTATGGATATTACATTTTGCAGCTGGACCCTGGGTACAACACCCAGAATTCCAGACTCTGTAAACAGATTTGCTCACTCAGCGATTCTTTTTTTTTATGTTTGAAAGCTTTATTGAAGAATTTGATAACAAATAAAGATATTAGCATACATAGAAATCATACATAAATCCAGTGAGAAACCTTAATACTGCTAATATCAATGCTAAAAAACCAAAAAGTATTTATAAGGATTTTAAAGCTAAAGGGAAGAAGAGAGGGGAAGAGATTGGGAGGGAAAGAAGGGGGGAGGGATAAAGGAATAGTATTACAAACCATAAACTATCAAATAAACTATCAAATAATTACGGCATACAGTCAAGTTATATACATAAGCAATACAAAATGATCAGCATAAACAAGAAATAGAATTAGATAAACCTATAAGAGGTAACAAGAAGGAGAGAGTTCAAGTCGTTCAGGGGGGTTTAAAATTTTCTGAATTGATATGCATAGATTTCTTCAAAGCCAATCGATCAAGATACGTGGTGAGGGGTAACCAAAAAAGATCAACATTACGTATAGGTTTGCAAGTGGAGGCAAAAGAAACGGCCAATCTGTGAAAATGACATAAAGAGTTCCACCAGCCTTGTAAGGAAATGTTTGATAGAGATTTCCAGTTAGAAGATATGTGCTGGAAGGCAAGAGCAAGCGTCAGGTCAAAAAGACCATGTAAGTGTACGGATAAGTTTAGAGATTCAGAAAGACTACCCAAGAAGAGAAAAGTGTTTGAGAAAGGAGTAGAAAGAGCGAAGATGCGAGAAAGGCATGACCAAACTTTCCCCCAAAAGGTAGAAAGGACAGATGTAGAAGGTCAGCATTAGGAGTACCACAAGTCCAGCATTTAGAATCAGAAGAGGGTGAGAAACGAGACAAAGAAAGAGGAGAGAGATAGAGTCTATGATACAGATAAAATAAGGATTGAGTAAGAGAAGCAGAACGAGAAATTTTTAAAGATCTGGACCAAAGCTTATCCCAAAGAGCAACAGACCAAGTACAACCAAAATTTGCTTCCCAAGAAAGCTCCACTTTAGTTTTGGCACGGTTTGGGTTAGGAGATTCGAAAAATGTATAGATGAGAGATGCTTTAGGGAGTGTAGTAAGAATATTGAGAAGAGGAGATGGAGGTATTAATGAGGACGAAGAAGGGAGAGAATAGTAGCGGTCAAGGATGATTGCCATGAGGGTTGTAAATTTCTGCAAAAAGGACCGAGGGCAATGAAATAAAAATTGAAATTGGGGAAAGGAACAAGGTAAAGCACCATCAAAGAGTTGGTTGACCCACATTACGCCCCTCACTCTCCAAGATTTTCAAAAAATGGGTCTATTATTTAAAAGGATAAGTGAATTATACCAAATAGGGGTATTTAAAAAGGATGTACGTGTAATGATAGAAGGAAGAACCAAAGAACTTAAAAGAGAAGAAGTGTGTTTGAATAAGGGAAACAGAGAATAGGGATTCCTGGCAGAGAAACGTACCACTTCGGCGAAGGAGAAAGGTAATATTAATGAGTGCTCAATGAGGAACCAAAGAGGGGTGAAAGGGGAAAGAGTTGATGAGATCCATCTCGAGGCTTGTCGTAAAGAAAAGGACCTATGATAAAGACGGAAGTCCGGAAAGTTACCTCCACCATTAGATTTGGGTTTACGAAGAGTTGCAAGAGAAATTCTGGATTTTTTATTCTCCCAGAGAAATTGCGAAAGGAGAGAATCAATTTGTTTAAAGTAAAATGCAGGAATATGAACCGGTAACATGGAGAAGATATAAATTAGAATAGGAGCTATCATCATTTTAATTGAATCCAATCGACCCCACCAGGAGAGAAAAAGAGGATTCCAGGCTGAGAACAGTTGATCAATTCTAGAGACAACTGCAGACATATTTAATTTAACTGAGGAGGAAATAGAGTTGGTGAACCAAATACCAAGATATTTAATCTTTGAACTATTCCAAGCAAAACCGGTAGAGGAAAAAAAATGAGGAAGACAGGATGAGGTGAGAGGGAGAATTTCAGTTTTATCTGAGTTAATCTTATATCCTGATACCAAAGAAAAGGAGTTGAATTCGGATAATAAGGGGGGTACAGATGATTCTGGATCAGAGATAAACAATAAAATATCGTCTGCATAGGCGGAAAGCTTCAATTGATTATTACCGTATGGAAAACCAGAAATAGAAATATTATTGCGAATGGAAGATAAAAAAGGTTCAAGAGTCCAGACAAAAAGAAGTGGGGAGAGAGGACAACCTTGGCGAACACCCCTCTGAAGAGTAAAAGGTGAAGAAAGCTGTCCGTTCCAAGCACCGAGGCCTTGGGAGCAGAGTATAACAGAGAGATAAGGGATATAAATTTGGGGCCAAAGCCATGCCAATGTAATGAAGCAAACAAAAAAGACCAATCAACCCTGTCAAAGGCCTTTTCCGCATCAACAGAGATAGCGGCAAGAGGGGTTGAAAGTGAGGAAGCTTTATTTAGGACATTAAGAAAGAGGCGAGAATTATCCGATGTGAGTCTACCTTTAACGAAGCCACATTGTTCTTTGCCAATGAGATGAGGCATAAGGGGATCTAAGCGCATCGCAAGTAACTTGGCAAAAATGTTATAGTCCACATTAACTAAAGAGATCGGACGGTAATTTTTACATAGCTGATGGTCACGACCTTCTTTGGGGATCAGACAAATGGTAGCATCCTGAAAAGTACCTTCTGCCTTACCAGATGAATAAAATGATTGAAAAAGAGTTAAGAGTTTGGGCAGTAAAAGGTCTGGGAAGTGCTAATAAAATTCCACAGGAAGGCCATCAGGGCCTGGTGTTTTACCTTTAGTAAGAGAGGTCAAGGCTATAGAAAGTTCATGCAATGAGAGGTCAAGATCAAGATCCGGAAAGTTAAGATGAGAGTTAGACGGTTTAGGAAGTTTCTCAAAATAATTCTGAATAAGAGAAGGAGTAGGAGGGCATTCTGGGGTGTAGAGTTGCTGATAAAATAATTGAAATTGATCAAGTATTTCCTTATCTTTATGGAGAAGAACACCGTCAGAAGAGTAGATAGAATCAATAAGAGTACGCTCTTTACGGGATTTAAGATAATTAGCTAAGAGTTTACCTGACTTATTGCGGCCTCCATAATAACGGGCACTACTACGAAGAAGAATCGAAGAGGCATTATCTGTAGTTAATTTATTGAACTCCAGCTTTGCTCGTAAGAGATCTGGTGACATAAATTTATCTGAAAAGGTATAAAACTGGTGCTCCAAAAATGTAATATGTGCCAGGGAGGTTTTCCGTTTTTGAAGATATTGTTTTTTTTTCCGAGAGACAAAATCAATAATGAATCCCCTTGCAGTGGCCTTAAAGGAGGCCCAGAGAGTATAAGGAGAAATACTAGGGTCACAGTTAAAGAGAAAGAATTCCGCAACGAAAGAACGAAAAGAAGAGGAGAAATTGGGACCGGTAAGAAGTACGCTATTAATGCGCCAACGGGAAGGCTTAGGACGTGGTGGGAGCAGATCAAGATCTGTTACAATGGGAGCATGGTCCCAAATGACAATGGGTTCAATAGAAGAAGACAATACGTTCTGAGATAAAGGTTTAGAAAGAAAGATATAGTCGAGACGAGAAAAAGATGAGTGAGGAGGAGAGAAAAAAGAGTAGTCCAAAGTGTCAGGGTGTGAAAGACGCCAAGAAGCAATAAGATGTGATTGCGAAATGGTGTTAAGAAATTGTTTGTGAGATTTGTGTGGTGCGAAGCGAACTGTGGATTTACGGTCAAGGAATTGGTCAACAATCTGGTTACAATCTCCACCTAAAATAAATGATTCATCCTTATATTGGATACATTTCTTTGTAATTAACCCCTTCTGTGCCCCGCCCTTTCCACGCCCTGTGCCGGGCGTTTCATTAGCGGGCGGGGTTCATGACGAGATAGTCTCGTCATGGGCACAGCGCAACTGCGCTCCATGACGAGACTATCTCGTCATGGGCACTGAAGGGGTTAAAGGCCAAAAAGAGCAATCCGGTTGCACAGGTACATAAACATTGAAGACAGTTAAAGGAATAGAGTTAAGTAATAATTTGGCTAATATCCATCGTCCATCAGTGTCCGTCTCCTGAGACAGAACCGTACACTTAAGCTTTTTGTGACAAAGGATAGCAACTCCATTCTTTTTGTTGTTGGAAGGCGAGAATAAGACTGTACCCACCCAACTTCTTTTTAACTTAAGAGATTCAATATCATTAAGTTGGGTTTCTTGCAAAAGAACTATATCCGGGTTATAAGAGGCTAAATGGGAAAGAACTCTCTGCCGCTTAATAGGATTAATGAAACCTTTTACATTCCAAGTAACAACTTTGAATTTACAAATAACATAGAATCAAGTCGGATAGAAAAAGTAAAAAAGATGCATGTACAAAAAAGCCGAAACAGAGAAAAGTAGGAAGAATATCGAGAAAATAGAATAGAGTAGAGAGATAGGGGATAAATGGAAATGAAGGAAAAGTGAACTTGATCAACAAGTAAAAGGGAAAGAAAAGGAAAAAGGAAACAGGAAAAAAGGAGGAAGTTACAAGAAGAGACAGTACATATCCCAGAAGGATGACTGAAGTAAACATACCTGAGGGGAATTCGAAATAGGACAACGGGGAAATGGCGACACTCAACGAGACAGGTCTCCCAAAACAGGAGTCCAGACCGGACCGCACCAGGACAAAGGACATGACCGAAGAACCAAATGAGGATGAAATCAATCCATCTAGATAAATAAATAAATAACATTTGAGATCACAGAAATATACAAAGAGGAAAAAAGGGTGAGATGTTAAAAAATGACACACAATTAGAAGAAATGAGGGCAATGGAGAACAGAGACGTCAAAAAGGATCAAGGAAGAGCAAAAAGCATACATTATTATTAAACAAAGGGAAGAAATAAATTGTAGTTAGATGAAAAATTGTGAAAGGAGTGAATTTACAATCTAATATTTAAAAGTCTAACATATGGAAACAAAGACAAAAACATAATTAGAAAACCTGTAAGGGAAGAAAAAGTTAAACATATTCAGGAAACCTGCAAAGAAGAAAAAGTCAAACAATCAGCCACAGGAAGAGGAAGAAGTTTCCATGGCAGAATTAGAACGAATATGAATGAAGTTTTTAAGTTCAGCAGGATCATGAAAAGTCCATGTCTGATTTTGGTGAGTGACTTTGAAAGTACATGGGTGAAATAAACCATATCTAGCACCAAGAGATCTTAGAGGAGCCCGTAGAGACAAAAATTCCTTCCGTCGAGAGGCAGTAGCATTCGAAACATCCTGAGAGAGAAACACTCTCTGACCCAACCAGGAGACTTGACGTTTAGATCTAGCCGCTGAGAGAACAGAAAGAAGATCCATAAATTTAAAAAAAAAGAATAATGACTCCCCTTGGCCTGGTTGATGTGGATGAACAAGCACCAAGTCTATGAGCTCTCTGAATGTTAAGAGAGGTGGTGGACAGCATATCCAAAAGTTTAGGAAGAAAGGAGGAGAAAAAGAGCACAGGATCGTCCCCTTCCAGAGACTCCGGCAAACCATAAATACGAAGATTGTTCCTCCTATTCCTATTTTCCAATTCCTCAGTATGTTGCTGAAGCGCCAAAACAGACTTTTCCAAAGAGGAAACCCGTTGAGATGTAGATTGAAGATCCGAAATCTGCCGCTCCACAGATGTCACTCTATTATCCATGGACGAACATTTCTCTTCAAGAAACTGCATTTTATTGTTGGTTTCTTCTACAAACGGGCGTAGAGCACGAATTTCCTCTAAAAGCATCTCCATAGAGATAGAAGATGGCGATTTATCTGGTGAGGAGGAGTCCTGTTTCAGACGCTTAGTAGACGTTGATGGAGGTGAGGATTTATTCGAAAGCGGCTGTGCTGAGGAGGAGCGAGGAAGAGACACTTTCGCCATTGGGGCTGCCTTGGGAGGAGAGTCCGATGTTGAAGGAAGTGAAGATGTTGTCACAGGAGTGCTCCCCGAAGGAATAAAGACAAATTTTGGATTGCGTAATTTGCCCATAGAAAACTAGTTGTTTGCAACCGTGGAGTAGGTGAGGAGACTGTAGGATGAAGGAGCCTAGGGTGTGAAGGAGCCCACTCACATGTAACGTAGTAAAATGTCCATAGGAGAGCAGGGGGAGTGGCTAGAAAGACAATTCAGGAACAGTCAAGGCAGTCCATGCACAATAGGAAAAGAAATAGCAACGTCTATTGTGAGGAAGATTGATGAGGGAAAAATGCCCAAAACGTGAACAAAATTAAACATCCACGAAAGGGCAGACAAGTGAAGGTCTACACTAAAAATAAGTCTGCAAAGTTGGTGCCAAATACATTAATGAATGTCCAAACCAAAGGTATGGTTAAATGCAGCTGGAGGAAAAACGTAGAGTCACATTATGAAAGCAACAATGAGAAAATTACCTCATTCCTGCAGTGTAGAAAAACAAAAATGTCAAGGCATCAATGTAAGCAGGTCAGGATCCAATGAGATTGAAAAATCGGTCTCCAGGTTTTAAAAAACATCAAAGAGGCCAGTTTGAGGAAGAGGAAGATAAGTAAGATAAGCCAGTAACAAGCGCGAGCATCGCGTGTTAAACAAAATGGCGGCCGCTCTGAGGGGAGAACGAGCGCGGCAAAAATAGAGTCATTTTGGCATAAAAAATGAGAAAAATAGCGCTCACCAGAAGCGCGCTGTGTTCCGCTAGTGGAATCCGACCTCAGGTGGACTCGAAATGTGTAAAAATCAGGACCGGCATGAAGGGAAGAGATCCGGTGTGCCGGAGGTCCCGAGTCAGGCGGCCATCTTCGTCGGCGCCATGACCACGCCCCCCTCACTCAGCGATTCTGATTCTGTTATTTAGGAATGGGTTTATGTATGCCTTAATAGCATTTAGGCATACAAATAACTGTTTAAATCTGGCCCTAAGTTGAAAGGTGAAGTCGAAAGGGTAGTAGCAAAACCAAAAATGAAACTTTACCAAAGAAATACAGACAGCGAGAGTGATGGATGAATGATTGTTATTATCCATAAAGTCATGCAACTGTTTTGTTAAACCATTAGTGTATGCATGATGTTAAATGACACATGGGGTTTTTGTTGCAGAAATTCTACAACAAAGCTATAAGTATCGTCTGCAAATGTAATAGTGTTATGTACATCAAGGCGCTCTATAGCTCTATAACATTACATATTCTACATATGCAGACTGTTGTTTGTGTGTTAGGGATATTTGATATGCTCATTTAAAGGGACTGTCTAATCGAATATAAATAATTCTTGTTCTCATTGTCTTCCCAAATGAGAGGTGATTGTTACATTATTCTGCAGTGGTGGGGCCTTTTCGCCTGCCACTAACCCACTTTCAATGCTTCTGCATGTTGATATTCAACCTTTTGTACAAAGAATATGAAGGAAAATATATTTTTTGCACTTGTCATAATTCTAAGTGTAACCAGGGTTTTTAGACTTAGATTGATCAATACTAACTAGTTAACGTCTCGTTAGCCAATTGTTTTACATGGTATTATCTGTATCTGGTTCTTGTATTGTGAATATCTGGCTTATAGAAGCCTTCATAGTCCTTTAAGTTGGTTTATGCATATTTCACAGTGGCAGTAGCCACTGTGTAGCTATGGTTCGATTTGTATTCCATAGGAAACCCCTTTTTTGATTAACTTAAAACCTTTGCTGTTTGTAACGGATTGACTTCCTCTCTAGTTCCCCAGTTACCATAACCTCATCATGAACTCCTAGTGTTGTCTTGTTGCAGGAAGATGAGGAAGGAGAAAATAATAAACCTAAGTGGAGTGAAGGAAAGCATACAGGAGAAGATCCCAAGAAAAGAGACAGAGAGAGAGAAGTTGAACCAGAGAGACATTAGTATGAAAGATGACCTGCTGGGGACCGTGCACAGCTGCCAGAAAGAGTGGGACCAGATTCTCTGGATGGTGCAGACTGGCAGGCTGAACTAGCTTTGCAGTCCAGGCATCTAATGTGGGACTGGTAGGGAAAACATTCATTGAAGTTTTCTTCCAATTCCGTCTCACTCTTTGACTTTAACCAATCATATCTACATTATAGTTTCTTTTATCTAACCCCAATCGAAGATGCAAACAATTGTGGAGAACTGTATACTACGGTATACACCCGGACTGCTTCACGCACACTATCAGCCTTTCGGAGGTGGGGGCCATGTGGAGAAACCTGTCAAACCAGATTTTATTGTGGGAATAGACAACCCCATAATAGATAGTAAACTACATTAATGTATTCTTTTGCCTGTTCTGTGTATATGACCCATTACAGGTGGGATTGGTACACCAAAACCAGAGGAGACAATAATTAAACA
The DNA here is from genome assembly GCF_964204655.1 of Triturus cristatus. Classification (NCBI taxonomy): domain Eukaryota; kingdom Metazoa; phylum Chordata; class Amphibia; order Caudata; family Salamandridae; genus Triturus; species Triturus cristatus. The sequence goes on from NC_140593.1 coordinate 418,096,088, forward strand.
AGTGATTCAGCAATTAGCTGATGTAAAAACCAAAACCAGAGGAGACAATAATTAAACAAGTGATTCAGAAATTAGCTGACGTAAAACCACAATTTTCAGCTTGTTCTTGAAAAACAGGCAGAAAGACTGCATACAGATTATAAAGACTAAAACCAAAGATTAATTTGAGCATAGGGAATACATTTTTTACCAGATCATTATACCTATTGGAACAAAAAACAGTGGTGATCTGTCTGTGAGGTGAAAAGATCTTATACAAAAGCAAGTTGCAGCATAATCTCACAGAGTTCAAGGAGACTCCCGTCAGGTCCTATGGAGAAGGAGCGCTGGGTGGGGGAAACAAGCTTTACCATGCAGTGGCAACCACACAGTGCCTTTACAATGCAGTCTCAAGAACGAATGCTTCTTTACCACACATTCCATTACCATGCAAGTCTTTAGAATGACTTGCATTAGAGAATGCATTGTTGGACTGATGTTGGATTTTAAGTCAAGGCAAGCAGTTTACTTGTCACAGGATAGATCAGATACAAGTACCCTACAGACAGGACTAGGAACAATGACAATCATAGAACCAAGAAGACAGGAAAACAAGATATAGAAAAGGAAAAAAACAGGTATCACAACAGTGAGGACATGATAGAAGACGAGGGGACTCAACAACCAGTGAGTTATGAATTTTTAACCTTTTAATTGGAAAATAGCGCCTAAAAGATCAAAGCATCAACCGCAGATATCTAGAGACCGGGCAAAGTCAAAATGTATGGCTCACACTGATGGGAGAGTGGGTCGGTCACACAAAGTGGATTGGGCCCGTTCCCTGCTTACCTTTGAACTTAGAAGAAATTTTGAAGAAATATTTCTGAGAAGGTAAGAGTTCAGTGGAGCAAGACAGCTATCTGTGTCTAAGGAAAAGGAGTCGTCATCTGGGAGGCACTGGACAAAGTTGTGGTAAAGATTTCTACGTTCAGTCTTAGTCTCTTCTTTGGAAGTCAAAAATCCCTATCGGTGCAAATCTGCAGGCTGCAGCTGACAGGACCGCCATGAGGCTGTATTCCAAGTTTGCGAGGAGCTGCTTAACAGGATGTGCTGCTGCAGTGAAGAACATATCTGGAGCTGCAGTGCAGTTCAGGCCAACCAGCGATGCACCTTTTGTGGATATACATGCAGATAGTCCATGGTCTCCTGTCTATTATCAGAGCACTTCTTGGTCAAAAATTCTCCAAGTCCCAAGTTCTGGATTTTGGCTATCTTGTTACCATTAGCACCACGGGTCCAGGACTGGAGAGGAGAGGCACCACGTGGAAGGTCAGGCTTCACACAGGCATGGTCCAAGGGTTCGAGATGGTTGCGGCCTTTTCTGTCCCTAAAGCTCTGATCAGGAGGCCAGCCAACTAGCCCTTGGAGTCCCTGTGGAAGAAGGGTTCAAGTAGGAGAGCAGGGCTTTTTCAGCAGGGCTCTAAAGTCACCCTAATATCCTTTATGAATAGCAGCATGCCAACTACATATAGTGAATAATATGTATCCTGTCCTGTCTCCTCTGGGGGCTCAGAGCAGGCTTCAGACAGAAGAGCAGTCCCTCTTGGTGCAACAAAACAGTCTTCTAAAGTACTCAGCAGGCCACAGCAGCAGGCAGTCCACTGAGATTCCTTCTGCAGGTCCAGAAAGTGAATTGAAGAGTGGATCTGAGGGCCCTATTTTTACACCTAGTGCCTCCTTTGAAGTAGAGCTTACTAGAGGGTTCCCCTTCCAGAAGGGTGTAGAATTTCATGGCTCCCTGCCCTAGTCCCAGTCTGTCTGCAGGCACAATAGGCTAGTGTGAAGTTCTTTGTGTGAGGGCAGGGCACAGCCTATTGAAGTACAATTTGGGCCTTGCACACTTCCGCCCTCGCACACGATCATGCCAGAGATGGCTCATCAAGGCACAACTAAAAGACGAAAGAGGTAGGCCTAACAGTTGTAAAAAACAAATTTGTCAATTTTTCACTACCAGGACATGTAAAACTTACAAATACATGTCCTCCTTTTGATTTAAAATGCACCCTGCCCTATAGGCTGTGTGGGTCATACTTTAGAGATGACTTATATGTTATAAAAAGGGAGTTTAGGTCTTGGCAAAATGTTCATTTTACCAGGTCAAATTGGCAGTTTGAAATTGCCAACAGGCTGTAACGGCGGGCCGCAAACATGTTTAGAAGGCTACTTAAGTGAGTGAGACAATACGAGCTGCAGGCCCATGAGTAGCATTTATTCACAAAGCCCGGGTCAGTGGCGCAGCAAGGTGGGGGCTGTCCGCCAGCACAAGTTTTGTGGGAGGGGATCTCCCCCTCTTACCTGCCATTTCGGGCTGCAATCACCACCACACCCCGCTCTTCAATGGGGTCGTTGAGGGCGGCAATCGTAGGAATCTCAGCAGCACCCCGCTCTTCAGTGTGGCCCCCGAGGAGCGGGAAACGCAGGGACTGCCAGAGGCGGCCAAAGGGCTATCCATGCCACTGCCCTGGGTGCATGTACTACGACTTTACTTGGGACTGACATGAAAATTAAATATGACAATCAGGTGTGAGCGAATTTTCCCATGTTTTAGGGAGTGGAGAGCAAGAAATTTAGCAGTTGTTAGCAGTGGTAAAGTACACAGAGTCCTATTGCTGACAAAAACAAATTCAGAAAAACAGTAGGGGTGTAGTTACAATGTTTGGGTGAAGACCATCCTAAAGCTGACAGGTCTAACAGAATCGTAAATTGGGACCTCAAAGACACATCATCACGTCTTTATTACATCGAGTTTGCAAAAATTACATCAGATTCAGATTTTGGTCAAATTTCTGTTTTGGTCCTAACACCTTGGCTCTGTAAATATAATGTCTCTAATCGGTGTAGGCAATGTAACACTGATGAAGAATCATGCGTCATACATTTTATTTATATGCCAGTTTTAACTTATATTCAAATGGTTAACCTGAAAGACACATTGTAATCCAATAACATCTGCACAATAAATAGTAACCTGGAGTTTATAGATAATGGCATCCGCAGCAAGTTATATGGTTGTACAGTTACATTAATAGACATTGCTCTCAAAAGACTACATGATATGGTGTCTTACTGTGATGTGGACTGCTGTTTTTAAATTTTACATTACTAGAAGTGATTGATTAACATGCCTTTTTTGTATGAGGGCCCGTGATATATCATGTATGGGTTCTAGTACAATTGCGTTTGCTGGGCAATTAAGATTTTACTCACTTTTAAGATTGCCATATGTCAGGGGGAGACAGAATAAAGCGACCCTATCAGGTGGGAAACCACAATCAACATAACAGGCAGCAAATTTACCAGAGGACGCATATTAGGTTGACAAGATAAGGTCAATTTGGAATTATTGAGTATAGTAAAGATATTGGAACATACAGAAACCAGTTCAGGTAGAAAGAAGTTGAATCTAGGGGAAAATCCTCATTCTATTTTGTGGAAGTGGAGAGCATAAAGTGTGGAGGAGTGAGAAGTAAGGGTGAAAATAATGCTTTAAATAGTAGTGATCTTCAAGGAAAAGTAAGACAAATGTATTAGTTTGTAAGCTAGTCAAAGTACCAATAGGGCAGGGACATAAAGGCTTGGAGCGATCCGGAATAAAGACAGGGTGGACATTTCCCTAGGTAGTTTTAGAACTTTTGTGTTGTGAGTATCCTAAATCTAGAGGGGTCAGCAGAAATACTGTTGGCCCCACAAAATGTGAACAAAGCTCCAGTCTGTATGTTGGCCTGCGGCAGAGTGTTGATACGCGCCCTATGATGATGCATGACACAGTTAAGTGTGTGAGGGCAGTATTAGAAAACTAAAGGGTTTTCCACGGGGAGAACCGAGCAACTCCTACAGAAGCACATTGACTTGATTTCTTCTTCCTTTCCATTATGTGGAAGTGGGTTACAGAATATCCCTACTTACGGATATGGGTAGACATATTTGCATCTTGAGAGTGCAAATAGAGGTGTAATATAAGGCTGAGGACAAAGGGGGGCGGAAACAGGTGTAAATTCAATAGGTTCAATGTAGAACAGAAAGGATCAAATGTCAAAAAGGGAAGTAAGGCCATAGAATTCCTTGTTGAGTATTAGGTTGGGGTTTATTTTATTTTTAGCTATAGGTATTGTTCTTCCTGGAATTTGGCAAAGAGACAGCTACTGGTGTGTATCAATTAGCCAATGAGAGTGTGGGCCAATCGTGTGAAGCAGTGGGATAATACAGATGATAATAATAACATCAGGTGGGAAATGGCCTTTACAACGCGGCCTTAAGCACGCGGGCCGTTTCCCTGCAAGCCGAACACCGCTTGTCTTAACCACACAACCCATGCATATGAGTAGTTAAGGCAATAGGGGATCTAGCTGCCTGAGCACATGGGCGGTAAGAACAACCGAAAGGATCACTGCAGGAAGGACGCTGCATGGTAAGCTGGGAGGGAGCTGGGGGGAGGTGGGGGAGGTTTTAGGGGTGGGGGCTGGTTTTAGGGATCAGGGCGGGGAGCTTGGGTCGGGATAGTATTTAGTGCAGGGGGATGAGTTTTAGGGCTCACGGCAGGGGGAAGAGGCAGTTTTCAGGGCTGGGGACCCGCTTTTAGGGCTCAGGACAGGGGTGCTGGGGTCGGAGTAGTTTTTCTGGGCTTGGGCGGGCTTTTAGGGCTTAGGGTAGCGGTTGGTGTAGTTAATAGGTCTGGGGCAGGTAGATTATAAAGCAGGAGGGCAGAAATTTAGGGCTCAGGACAGGGGGGCCTGGGTATTATCTTTACCACACATATACCTTTACCAATTATGCCTTTACAACGAAAATCGTTGTAAAGGCATGCGTGGTAAAAGCATGCGTGGTAAAGGCACGGTTGTTGTAAAGACTGAGTGGTTAAGGCATACGTGGTTTAGGCATGAGTGATTGTGTCATTAATCAGATCGGGTGTGTTACAATGGGAGTGGGTGTTTGAAAAAGTGGTTGGAGGGAAGGCGAATAAACAGATTGGTCTACCGGTGATTCTTAAGGTCAAGGTTGAAGCCACTGAGAACTATGAACTTTGCAGAGGTGGGATCGGGGATGCAGCGTTGGGGAACCACGCCTCCACGCTGCTAGGCGCGTTCATGGTTCCTCCCCCTCCCCTCGCCTCGCTGGATGCCGCGTTGATGCCGTGCTGATGGCGGATCGCGGCTGCCGGATGAAAACGCTTCGTATAACGCTTTTGCAAACTCGGTCGAGATGACATGAGCAGGAGTTCTGCGTTCTCAGTTGCTGTCTATGGAGGGCAAGGAAAAGGAAAAACGGAGAATAATCGGGTGACGATGCCGCTTGGTAGGAGCACAAACCAGCTGCTCCTCGGTCCTGTTTTCGACCACGTTGAAGGGGAACAGCCTAGCACACCTCGGGCCCGCACAGGCCCCCCGTTCTAAGACGTAAGGAGAAATAAAAGGGGGTTGTTGGTTCGAGACCTGGACTAGACTATTCTAACAGATAAACTCTATACAGGGGTATTCTTTTCAGTTCCCTCGGTTTGGAGACTTCGCCGGGGGGGAGCCGGCCTCCTTAGTTATAAGAGGAAAATGGTGAGACCTCAGAGGGAGGGTGCTGCTAACTTTAAAGTGGCCAGAACTGAAGCACAGAAAGTGAAGAAAAATCGTCGCGTTCTCACTAAGTTAGCACGCCAAGCAGTCCAAAAAAGCGACAGAGGGGCTGCCCCTTCCTCACCAGATAGTCGCAGTTCACCTATAACCTCAGATGAAGATATATCCTTTACCATGGCTGTCGATAACCAAACCTTGCAACAGGAGACGCAAGGGGCACAATTGAATGCTAGCCTGGAAGGGAATAAGCAAGACCTCTGCACTGGGGGGAACGTGCAAAAGGAGGTGAAGAAATTTCCTTTATTTACTAAAAAACAAATTTTACCACCTCCTCATTCCCCTTCACTTCTACAGTCTATTGATCTTGGCATGTCCTCCCCAGCAGCTGGATCGGCTCCTATTGACAGGGGGCGAGACACCAAGCACCCAAATTCGGTGCCAATATCAATAAGTCTTCAACCCAGCCCCATAGGGGATGTTGGGCTGGGTGGGCAGGCTGATATTCCTGTTCCGATCCAGGACTTGCTAGATCTGCCAGATCTCTCAGAATTAAGACTAACTTCAGGCAATCCACAGGCTTCTGCGCCGCTATTATTGGATCACTGTCCGAAATCTCAAGAATTATTCTCAACTCTACCATCATCCAGCGCTGGAATTCTACCACTTGCGAAATTTGGCACGGAGAAATCTGAAAATTTTCAAATCGATATCCGTGATATGCTGAATTTAATTTTAGGAGAGAGAAGGGAAATGAAAAAGCTTCAGCAAATCGAGATCAACACCCTTAATCAGCGGCTAGATAAAATTGAAGAGGCTATTACGGGTCTCCCTTCCAGATTCTCTGAGGTAGAGGCCAGAATTTCCACCATTGAAGATCAATTGGTGACGGTGATGACTGAGGCAAAAGAAGCGGACAAGAAGAAAAGATATCTTGAGAATAAGGTTGAGGAGCTGGGAAGTCATTCTAGGAGGTCTAATCTGCGCCTAGTGGGGGTGCCTGAAGGGATTGAGGGTGCCCAGACCCTCCTTTGGGTAAACACGTTTATCAAGCAGCAAGTGTTGCCAGATTATGAAGGAGATTTGTCTATCACTAGGGCACATCGTATTCCAGCCCAACCTTTTCCAAATTCCCCTTATCCGAAAAACAATTCTTCTAAACTTTGCTGACTATAGGATTAAAGAGAAAGTGTTGGCAAAGGCTATTCAACAACGACAATTCCCCCTTAACGAGACACAGAAGTGTAGAATTTTCTCCGATATGACAGCCGTTGCAGCTCGAAGAAGAAAAGAGTTCGTTAAGATGCTACATCTCTTTAAGGCTCATGGGGCTCAGGCCTCTATCGTTCAGCAATCGAAATTAAAAGTGCTGGTGAAGGGGAGATTTTTTATGTTTTCGGATATTCAGGAGGCCCAGACTTGTTTGAAGGGGATATCCGGCCCCCCAGGTCAAGTGTGATTCCTAGTTATATTCAAGCCGGTGTTGGTTATTCGTGACAAGAAATGTATTCTAAAAATGTTTCCCTTGGTTTGTTCTAATCTGGGGTCAGGAGGGGCAAGGGGGGGTGTGACCATGATCGCTAAATGGGGTGTAACAACATGACACCCAGGTATGATTGTGGGAGGGGGGAGATGTGGCCTGTGTGGTGTAGGGGGGGGTTCCACATTTCCGGGGGAGGGGCTTCTAGGGTGGTGGGGGGTTGGGTGTTAGCAGGAAAAAGAGCAGTAGTAAGAAGGCCAGGATTGATTTACAGAGTAAAGAAGTATGGCTACTGGTAGTTGTAAGATACTGTCATTGAACACCAATGGGATATTAAATAAAAAGAAATATGGTGCACTTTTAAGATGGGCCGCTTTTCTTGACCCCCATGTTCTCTTTCTTCAGGAAACCCATCTTAAGTCCAACTCCCCTAACTTGTTTATCCTAAAAAAATTCTCTAAGGCCTTTTTTGCATCTTCAGGGGCAGCAATGAGGGGGGTAGCAATTTATTTTTCTAATAGAATGGATTGGGAGTTTCTTCAAGTACATAGAGATATCTTAGGGAGATGGCTCTGGGTAACAACTAAAATCAGGGGTCGGATAATACATTTTATCAATTATTATGGCCCAATATCCGATAATGTTTTACCTCTGACCCAGATCCACGAAAGGCTGATGAGTTCTCCCGGACAAATTGTTCTAGGGGGGTATTTTAATTATATTATGGATATTAGGAAGGATACCACTAATAAAAACAAAAGACAGTTGAAGCCCAATACAAAAAAAATGATGGTGGTAATTATGGAACAGTTTGGGCTCGTTGATTCTTGGCGGGCTCTCCATCAAGAAACGGAATCCTTTACCTTTTACTCCCATCGCTTCTCTTCGGCCTCTCGACTAGACTATCTATTAACATCAAGATCTATACAGGTGACGTGGATCAGTAGTAATTCCTTTTCTGATCACGCACTGGTAGGGGTTTCTTTGCTTTAGAGGGGGAGAGATAAGGAACGGTCAAGGTGGCAGATGGATCGTCTCCTCCTTCAAAATGCAGATTGGATTACCGGATTCAGGGAGTGGATTGCTCATTATTTTGAGATTAATAATAACACCGCCACCCCCTTTGCTGTCTGGGGAGGTTTTAAGGCAGTGGCCCGGGCCCAAGTAATAGCTGTCATGGCCGGTCAGTCTAAAACTCGGAGGATACAAATTGAGCACCTTCAGAATAAGGTGGATCAAGAATATGCCTTAATGTTACGCCATTCCCCCAATTTCTTTAACGAAGCTAGTAGGGAACTAAGAGATTTTTTTATCCTGGAGGAAATATGTAACTCCAAAATATATCAGCAAAAAATGTATGAAGAGAGCCAGTTAATGGGGAAGCTGTTAGCCAATTCCACCAGGAAAAAAATGGAATCCTCCCTAATCACTTCCATCAGGGACCCTGTAACAGAATTGGTTGTATCAGATAGGGACAGTGTTTCACGGGTCTTTCTCCTCCACTAAAGACAGCTCTATTCAACAGAGTATCCGGTTAATAACGAACAAATTTCGAAGTATTTGATGGATATTGATTTTCCTAGACTTTCAGAGGACAGAATCAAAGAATTAGATGATGAAATAATGGAAGAGGAAATTATATGTGCAATTAAATCTATTGCTGGGGGAAAGGCATGTGGTCAGGATGGATTTCCCATCGAATTTTATAAGGTTTTTATTAAAGAACTGACATCTCCCATAAAGAGACATTTTAATGATATTAGAAAGGGTGGAATTGTATCAACTGAATTTAAGGAATCTATAATAATATCCTTTGTGAAAAAAGATAAGAACCCATTAGATGTGAACTCTTTTAGGCCAATCAGTCTACTTAATTCCGATTACAAGATTTTGATAAAAGTATGGGCTCAGCGCTTCCTTCCTGCTGCTCAAGAAATAATACATAAGGATCAGACAGGTTTTATAGCAGGTCGATCTATGGCTACTAATACTCAATTTTTAATTCATGCCTTAGATTTTTTTAACACTAACGAAATTCCTGCCGCAATAATCATGGTTGACGCTGAAAAAGCCTTTGATCTTGTGAATTGGCAAACATTGTTTTTAACTTTAAGGCGTATTGGTCTTCCACAACAGATTGTTAATATGTTAAAGAATATTTATCATAGTGCTAGCGCTAAGGTGGTTATTAATCAGGAACAAATAGGAGAAATTATAATAAAACGGGGAACCAGGCAGGGTTGCCCGCTTTCCCCGCTACTTTTTACTTTTTTTATTGAACCCTTGGTTTTAAGAATCCGCAATAATGCTGCTATTTTTTCTCCTATACCAGGGATGTCAAAAGTTAAGTTGTTCGCTGATGACATCATTTTATATTTAACCCCGACAAAAGAGAACCTAGAGCTTGCCTTTAAAGAGTTTTTTTGTTTCAGCAAATCGGTGGATACAAAATAAATGAAAAAAAGACCGAGATACTGGCTCTTAATATTGATCCCAATGCTCTACCTAATAATTTGAGGGTCCAAGCTATGAAAACTGACCCGATAAGATATTTGGGTATCTATGTTACTAACCAGTATCAGAAATTATTCGAACTAAATTATCTTAGATCTAAACAGAAGATCAAAAGCTATTTCGAACAATGGTCTGCACTCCCCCTTACTATTATAGGGAGAGTCTCTTTGATTAAAATGTCCATTCTTCCCCTATTGATCTTTTTATTCTTAAATGTCCCTATTCGTCTCAATCAATCTTACTTCAATGAATTAGATACATTGTTTAGGGAATTTATTTGGGCAAAAAAGGTTCCCAGAGTAAAATTAACTACAGTCCAGTTGCCCATAAATCAAGGGGGTCTAGCATTTCCGCAGGTACGGACATATTATCAGGCAGCCTTATTGAATTTAGTGGTTGACCTAATTTATTATAAGTGCATCTATGATAGTTTTTTTATCGATAAAATGATAGTAGAAGGGGGAACGCAAATGCCTGCCTTTTTAAAGACTTCTAAATTACCTAAGAAGACCCGCTACAAGTCTTTACAAAAAATTCAGTTTAGGCTTCAGGCAGTCTTTAAAAAAAATAGCTCCTCAGGCCTTTAATTTTTGGGTCTGGGTGAGTGCAACAACCTGGGCCTACATCTGCAACTAAGATATATTGAGATTTGGGGAGAGTGTGGGTTCTCTCAGCTTAAACATTTTATTGCCCATAATAAAATAATATCCTGGCAAGAAATTATTGATAGGGCAGAAGGTTATAGAAAGCCCACATTTCTTGAATATATGCGGATAGTTCATTTTATTTCCAATATCGAGGGCATTCTGAATACTCCACATAATACCATGGTAGAACTTTATGATTTCAAGTCTTTGGGACTCGGGAAATGGTATTCTGTTTTGCGGAAGGATGAACAGGCAAAGGGGATAGTCTCCCACATTGAAAAAATAGCAAGGAATACTGGTTGCAGATTTAGCCTTAAGGAATGGGCAAAATATGCCTTTTAGGGCATAGGTCTCTATGTGCCGCTAATTTTAAAAGAATGTCCTTTTTGTCAAGATGGCTCGCTTATTGGACCCTGTCCATGATTCAGAAACGATATCCCGACCATCTTAATAGGTGTTTCCGTTGCCACCAGGAGGAGGAAGGAGGATGGCTACACATTTTTTTCTCCTGCCCGCAACTGGAGCAGTTCTGGGGGGAGATTTTCAACGATATGGGAGTGGTTATAGGCATGAGTGTTCTTCCCCAGGTTGAAACTGCATTATTCGGGTATTCAAGGGACGAGGCCAATTTATCTAGCTCTGATAGGGTTTTCATAGCTATATCTTGTATGGTGGCATGCTCCTTGATACTTCAAAATTGGAAATCAAAGGAGATTCCGAATCATTTAAATTGGTTTAATAAAATGAAAAGGATTTGGAAATTTGAAGAGGCTTATGCCAAGAGAGTAGGAGGCATAAGGAAATATAAGAAAAATTGGAAAAAATTTGAAGAACTACTCCTACTTAAGGATAGGTCGTAGAGATGTCGCGGGTTTTCTAATTGTTAAAGAATAATTCAGCTTCAATTATAAAACAAATTTTTTTTTTTTTTTTAAATCAAATAAATTTATTACTATTGATCCCCAAATGGACTGGTGCAATGACTTCCTACTTGTATAAGTTTTATACTATTCATAACGTACAATCTTTGGGGGTCAATGACGAAAATGTTGTTCTCTTTTTTATGTGATTTTAGCAGCTTTTAATTGGCTGCTATTTATATTTGCACTTTACCCTGTTAGCCTTATATTCTGTATTTCATGACTGAAATACCGTGTTTTTCTTTTAAGTGAAGTTTTGCTGCTATTACAATTGCACTTCAAGCGGTGATAATATTTGTATTTGATGTTAATAGTACTGTATTTTGACAAGGTAAATTCCGGCTGCTATTGCATTTGCACTTTAATTTAGAACTTATTATGTCTTTAGTGATCTAAGATGAGTTGAGTTATGTGTGATTTCGTAGCTACATTTTGCATTTGCACTTTATTCGTCAATATTCGTATTTGACGTTAATAGTACTGTATGTGCCAAGGTAAATTCCGGCTGCTATTGCATTGGGCACTTTAATCTAGATCTTAATTTTTGTCTTGAGTGATTTAGGATGAATTTTATATCTTAGTTGAGTTATATGTGAACTTGGGGTTACATTTTGCATTTGCACTTTGTTTGTCAACTTGTCAATAGACAATGGAATGGTATGATACAGCATATAAAACACAAAAAATGCATAGCACCCCGTATATTGCTTAGTAAGTAGTCTGTCAACATACTAATATCAATGGTTTGTCCAATTGTGGTGTTTCAAATGTTGTTTCTGAAAACGTGTATGTACCTTTTTGCTCTGCTCAATAAAAAAAAAAAAACTTTGCAGAGGTGGAAGCAGAGTCTAAGATGGGGTGTTTATCCTATAGGAAGGCTCCGGTCACACTGAAGAGAAGCTAGACCACTAATGTATATAGTTTGAAATAAGTGAGTACAGTGAAGTCAATGTTTTAGCAGGTGCATAATAGAGCTTGATCATGGTTGAGAGGGTGTGAAGATGAGGAATTCATTTGAAAACAGGCCTATCCCTCGGCTGGTCTGTGCCTAACATGCTTCTCTTGATGCGTCCATAACACAGTTACATCACTTATTTGTTTTCCTTAACTGTGAGGATCAGTTCTGTGCTGCAATAATTTCCATCATTTCCCTGCAGTGAAATTTAGTACTTTTCTATTTAATGCTCTTGCCTTATCTTCTCTGGCAAGACTTTAACCACTCACTATGCAGCATAAGGAAAATGGGAGTGAAGGGAGACAAGAGGAGGACAGAGCGGTAAGGAGAACATCATAGCATAAGAAAGAAGTTGAGGGCAAAATAAGATAAGGATGAGGTAGAAAGACAGTTGAAGAAAGAAGAGACATAAGGTAGAGAAAGAATGGAGGCCCAAAGAAATATATAAAAAGATAGAATAAAAAGGAAGAGATAGATAAGATAAATTTAAGGGTATAGATAGGAATGTTATTAGAGTGGTGGACATAAATTGAGCTAGGCATATGAAGAAAGGGGTTGGGTACAACAAGAGGTGAAATAGAGGGATAAAATATATAGAGATCAGTGTTAAAAAGATACAGTGGCAGAAAAATGTTAAAGTAGACATCTAGAGAAGTGAGTTTTAGATAAAAAAAATTAAAAGTTAAGAGAGAATGGTGAGATAGAGAAAGGGGCAAAATGAGAGAAAGTATAGGACCACAGGTCATGTAAAGGGAATAGCATGGCAGAGAGAAAAGTAGAGTGATGCGGTTAAAGTTAGACTGGAGAGATGAGGCGTAGAGAGAAAATGGGTAAAACAGAGACATTTGAGATAGAGAAAGATAGGCTAGGTGATACAGAAGTAGAAAGGTGGGGAGAGTTGGGTGGGACTTCTAACCAGCTCCCCTTGCTGCCAGTCACCTCTTTCTCACTCCTGACTCCTGTTAGGCCACACCAGCCCTTGGGAGTAAGCCTCCCCAGCCAGCCTTGTCAGACAACCAGTTCTGCAGTCATGGCAGCTCTTCTAGGTTCCAGCGGCATCAGCCCTTCTGGGTTCCATGCCTTTAGGCTCCAGGTCCATTGCCACTCGCCATTTTCCCACCACCCGCAACCCTACCATCCCTCCCAGGACCTACTTAATGGAGGCCGCAGTGCCTAAGGCGTGCCAACTGCAAGATCCTCTCTTCCTGGGCTGCACCCAGCACCAGGAACCCAGATACTCCACTACAGAGTTCTGAACCCTGGACCTCAGAGGTCATAACAACTACTGCTTTGCTTCACAGAAGGACCATTCATCTGCCACCAATGTCAGTTCACATGTAAGCTAAGACAGCCTGTCCACGCAGAAACCCGTGCCACACACACTCAGCCAGCTGACACCACCCCGGGCCCACTTGAATGCCTTTTGATAAATTCCAGATCGATGTGCAAACATGGCACTGAAGTCTGGGACAGCATCACTACCTTCGCCCCCTACGTGACTTTTATCACAGAAACATGGCTCAACTTTTCCTCGGCCTCGACATTGCTACTACAATGCCCAATGGCTACAAGATGAAACAGCGGGACTGCACCAATAAACATGGAGAGGTGGCATTGTCAATTTCCACAAAGATTCAATCCACTGCACCACCACTGAGGACAAAACCTTGCTGATCATGGAACACCTGAATTTCCAAATTCACACCAACAACAAAACAACCATTAAAAGTACCCTCGCCTATAGACCCCCAGGACCATGAACCGGCCTCTGCGACACCATTACAGATTTCATCACCCCACTCGCCATCAAATCCAACCACTGCATATTCCTTCGAGACCTCAACTTCCACCTGGACGACCCCACAGGCACAAATTCCGCCAACCTCCTGGAATGAATGGATAACATTGGCCTCACCCAGCTGACCACAGACTCCCCACACAGAGGCGTACACACACTAGACCCTATCTTCACTTCCAGCAACAGAGTTAAATACAGCCGCACCATGGAACTCACCTCGACTGACTACTCCATCGTGCACCATCACAGGACCACCTTGCACCACCCTCAACCCCCACATAACCTCCTCCCTCAGCTGGAGTAAAGTTACATAGAGCCAATGGATGGACGCCCTCAACACCACCCAGTCAGACGCCACAGCCAACCTGAAACAGGCAGTCGAGAACTTCAACACCTGGATCACCAACGCCGCCACCGTGTTGTCCACACCATATCAGCCAAAACTTGCAGATCCACCAAACAAGCCAGCTGGTACACTTCGGAACTGAGCAAAATGAAACGCAGCAGCAAACAACTAGAAAGAAGATGGCGCACTACCAGAGATGATACTTACCGAGCCACCTTCAAGTCAGCCCTCACCAAATACCACCAATGACTCAAAGATTCAAAAAAGGAAGCACTTGCAGACTGTATCGAAGCTAGCATCAACCACACCAAGGAACTCTTCAGCATCCTCAGAGAGTTCAGTTCTCCTGCTCAGCAGTTACCGAGAACACAAACACTGCCTCATAGGAACTCTGTGATGCTCTAGCTAATCACTTCCACAACAAGAAATCTATCATCTACTGGAACTTTTACCCCTAAACCCACTGACCTCCTCAGTCTCCCCACATCTACAGAAGCCTCCCCAGACCAACATCTCACCGCATGGGAACAGCTCACCACACCGGACACCATAGCCATAATGGACTTCATCCACTTAGGAGATCCCACAGACCCGTGCTACCAGCACCTCTTCAAGCTAGGAAGCGACAAGATCCACCACCAACTCATCATCATCCTCAGTGTATCCATCACTGCAGCCACCTTTCCCTACACATGGAAACACTCAGAGGTCAGACCTCTCCTCAAGAAATCCTCTGTAGACCTCAGTGATCTCCAGAACTACCACCCCTCTCTCTGTTCCCGTTTCCCACCAAAGTCCTTCACAAAAGGCCCTCTACTAACACCTCACAGAATACCTGGAGAGCAACACCCTGCTAGACCCCTCCCAAGCAGGTTTCCGAGCCAACCGCAGCACCAAGACCACCATGATTGCCGCTCTGTAGGACGTCAGCACCATACTCGACAGAGGAGAATCGGCATCCTGATCCTTATGACCTCTCCGCAACCTTCGACACTGTGCCCCACCACGCCCTCATCAAAAGACTGCACTAGATCAGAATCAGAGTGCACTAGATCAGAATCAGAGGAGACACACTCAGATGGACAGCATCATTCCTCATGGGATGCATGCAGAGAATAAACTCCCCCCTTTACCTCGCAATCACTACCTGCGTTGTCCCCCAGGTTTCATCCCTCAGCCCCACCTTCTTCAACATCTACATGACGGCGCTAGCCAACATCATCAGATCCCACGACATCAACATCATATCCTACTCCAACGAAACCCAGCTCATCCTCTTGCTCTCAGCAGACCCCACTACAACAAAGACCAACTTCCACAACTGCATGAAGAACGTCATAGCATGGATGAAGGACAACTGCCTAAAGCTCAACATGGACAACACCTAAGTGCTGATCTCTAGCAACCATATTTTCCTCTGGAACGGCACCTGATGGCCTGCTGAACTCGGACCCACCCCCAAACCAAAAGACCATGCCTGCAACCTCTGCATCATCCTGGACAGCAAACTCACCATGAAACGATAGATCAACACAGTCTCCTAGGCCTGTTTTCACACTCTCCCCATGCTCTGAAGAATATTCAAAAGGCTTACCACAAGCAACAGAAAAAAAGTCATGCAAGCCCTCATTACCAGCCCTCTGGACTACGGCAACACACTGTAAAAAGGAACCTACATTGAACTCATGAGAAGGCTCCAGACAATACAGATCTCCGCAGCCAGATTGATCCTCAACCTGCCTAAACCCGCCCACATCACCCAGCACCTGAGCAACCTCCACTGACTCACCCATCCAAAAAAGATACCAATTCAAACTACTAACACACCCCTACAAAGCCCTCCAAGACAAAGGACCAGCATACACGAACCACTGGCTGAACTTCCACAAACTATCCAGAAACCACTGCTCTACCTTCCTCACCCTTACTTAGACACCACACATCTACTGGAGCCACAGTGAAGGACGCTCCTTCTCCTACCTCGCTACCAAGTCCTGGAATGCCCACCCTCTGCAACTCCGAACATCACCCTCGCTGACGGACTTCAGGAAGAAACTCAAGACCCGGCTCGTCGACTAAGCCCAGCAACCCAGCGCCTGGACTGCAGGAAGAAACTCAAGACCTGGCTCTTGGACAAATCCCCAGCACCTGGATACTCTTCCAGGTGATAAGCCACGCTCTACAATTACAAATTGATTGATTGATTGATAGATGTAGAGCGAGAGCGGTATGGTAGATATATATAAAAAGGGAGTGGTAAAGAGGGAGGTTAGGTAGAGGCACCTTGAAAATTGAGAAGGAAATACAAGGAGAAATGAGACAGGCAAGAGGTACTGATAAAGAATATGAAGTAGGGGTAGAAAAAGATAGACAGCCGGATACAATTAGGCTAGTGAGAGGGGTAAGGTACATGGAACAGAGGTAGAAAGGGAGAGAGGAGGTACACAAGTAAGGTATAAACAAAGGGCCAAGTACATCGAGAGGTAAGATAAAACAGTCAAGAAAGAGGTTGAGAGAGGTGAGGTATAGGCAAATGGAAAGTTAGTGAGTAGTGGTAAAGAGAGAAATGATAGTTCTATGGAGGCAAATAAGATAGAAGATAGATGCAGGGAGGCGAGATGGTGACAGCAGAAAGATGTAGAAAGAGGAGCAAAATGGAGTTAACGTTAATAGAGAGGTAGAGAGGTAGAGATAAAGATTCTGGCATATATAATTTGTAGTGAGAGAGGCAAGGTCCTGTGAGAGAGGTGGGGCAGTGACAAGTAGACATAGGTTAAGTAGAGAGACCTGAGGAAGGGTGAGAGAAAGGGCAGCTACATAGCGATGTAGAACCTGTCTCGAGGGAGGTAAAAGTTATTGTGAGGTAACAAGAGAAACATGAGACTGTATTATTTTTATAAAGTTAATTCCCACAAACTGTCTGAAACAATGAGGTTTATGGTTGGGCAGGACAGTCATACCTTCTAATGTTCAATTAAATGTGAGTGTCCAGCTGTCAAATTTGTAAATGTATTTTTTTATGCATACCGATAACAGCATGACTTCTAACTGTCCCATCACTTTACCAAGGGAGCCCTTAGAAGGCTGGGCCCCTGTTCAATTGTCCATTTTCCCCATTCATACAAGTGTTCTGAGTATTGACAGACATTCTGAAGACACAATTGGCAATTTCTCACTTAAAATTACCATTGAACATCCTCCAAAAACAGTAGGAGGACGGATGAAGCAATGCACTTAAGCCTTTTTCGCCCTCAATTAGGATGCATAGCTTAAACTATGCTAATTACACTTACTATACCTTTAAGCTAGATTCAAATAACCTGAATGTTAATTTCTCATAGGTCTCACTAACCATCAGGAAGTCATTTACAACCCTCTCTCTCTCTCTCACACACGCACATATACAAACACACTCACACATAATAAAACATTATGCATACCTTGGTGGATTTCAATGTGATTTTCCTCTTTTTGTCGTCATTGACATAGAAAATATATAGTAATCTTGTGTTTCGATATACCTCATCTTCCTCATCTGAAGTAACCTGAAAAACAGAAGGGGTAATTCAGAAGAAAGAAAACAGGGCTACCCTAGTGACCACCAGTTCTGGAATGTATAGGGTGGTCTAAACACTGTGTTCAACAGCAATTTCACATTTAAGAGTTTCCACAAAATTAGGCTCATGGGTCACACCATGACTTGTGAAGAATAGTCTAAGATATAAATGCAGGTGGCTTACAAATCTCTTAACAGACCCTGAGTAACAATACCCTAGAAGAGTTAGTGGCTGAAACAATAAGTTAGTCAGAAAACACTGATTTTTGCATAACAAAGTATCATGATGTTCTGTGGAAAAAATGATGAACACTTCTCAGCAAGGCCCTTTTAATGGGGCAGCATAGATACTTTTCAAGACAAAAAGCTGGCCCAGTGTCACAACTTCTCTCAACACACAATGGTATGTCACAAGGCACAAGGATGGTGATGGTTACATTGCATTGGAACAATAATATATTATTGAGTCAGGATCAGTAACATAAGATGATACAACCATGGCCCAAATCAAAAATCACTTTCACAAGATTACAATGGAAATAGGACTGATCCAAATGAATATATCCATTCTAGTGACATGGCCCTTGATGGATATGTGTTAGTTTATGAGAAATCACCCTTTTTCCTAATCAGACTTTGTCTGTGGTGTATCTGGGAGCATGGAAAGTAGTAAACTGAAATATTTATATAAATTCAATGAGTACAAACATTTGAAAACCCACCTCAGCACCTTGAGACCCTCACGGGTGAGTAGCACGCTTACAATTCCCTGCTTGATTGATTGATTGATCGACGTTTCACATTATAAGCTGAATTATATCTTTGCTATAAGTAAACAATTTTATGTGGCCAGTTTTTCCAATACACAGTTAAAATAATAAAGATTGCCATAAAAATGCAGATATACCCTGGAATGCCTAATAAATGAAACAGCTACTTAATCCCCAGCACTTCATATCCCTTTATCTATACATCCTCCTTCTCCCTGGAAAGACCATTTCTTCTGGTCAGAATATACTCTCTAATTGACTGATATGTATGTTGGGCTTTATCCTTTATGAAGTATTTAATTGTTTATGCTTTCTGATTTCAGAAAAAAACCCATGTGTCGTGTTCCAAGTGATTCTTCACATACTACAACACTTGTACGTTTTACTCAAGTGGATGGATAGCAGAGTAAATTACCATAATGTCCTTTGTGAAACTGCATGGACACACTCTTCTTGAAAACAGAGATGGACAGGATCCAGTCCGTTATTAATTCCTCAACAAGCTATCATTCCTTACCCTCTGCCCATTCACTACAGAACGATTACACCACCCTCCCAGTTTTGGGAGGTATCGGCTGTCTTAAACCCTGCTGTTTGTTTAGTGGTTTTCTATAGGTATGCCAGGTACCACATGTGGTCATTGTGTGCTTCTTGTTTGACAATTCTTAACCCATATATGTGTATGCATTATCCAATGGGATTATTTGTATTTTCCTTATTGCCATGAGTAACTGGTTGAAACCATACCTCAGTAGTAAGATTGAAACAGGTCACTCAGCTCCCATTTTTCAATAGACATGTCTGCCTTCATTTTTGGGTCTTTGATCCATTCATATTATTGATGTATGTAATTGAATGAGGAACACATACAATCTCTTGAGTAGTAGAGACCAGAATGTCCTGTGTGACCAATCTACTCAACGATCTTGCCCAGATATGTGTTCCCTTATTACTCTTTTCATAAAGGCAAAATGGGTATCTTCTAAATCTCTTTATTGCAATCCATCCAAAAAAGTGTGTCTCCTACTAACTGTATTCCTATTCCTCCATCTTCCCTCCCTCTACCCCTTGCCACCCACAAACTAGCTCTTATTTTTAACTCATCACTTTCTTATGTCTCCTCTTTTACATATACTTGCGGATTTCACACCTAAAATCTGAAAAAGTGCAATTTCTTAACTTTCCAAACTACATAATATTTATTCTACCTAACATGGTATTCAGCTGTTCTAATGTTCTTCTCATAGTCTTTCTGGTTTTCCTTTGACTCCTGTACTGTCTTTCTGGAACTCCTCTCTGTATCTTCTCTTGAAACGTCCTTCCACTGGCAATGTCTGACCTACACTAACATCCCTCCACAGTCTCTATTTTTAGTTTTCTGTTTTTTATTATTTCTTGTGCATCGCATTTGCCTGCCTCAATTTTTCCCAGTGATTCCTAAGGATTGTAACTCCTCGTTTCTGTTTCCACTACTTCAACCATACACTCCTTTTTTCTGCTTTTAAAGAAACTGTCTTTTTTTCTCTCTTATTGCCCTTAATCATTTTACATCTTCCTAAAGATTGTTGTATTGTGCATGTTTTTTCTAATTTTATGTAGAGTGCTGTGATAAAGTTGCTTCTTAAATTCAATAACAGAAAAAAAATTGAACTAAAATATATTGAAAACATCCTCATATGTAACAAATCAGGAGCCTCCATCCTTGTATCTGTGCTGCCACTCTAGTACAACACATATATATTTACACACCATCTCCTCCATCATTGCACTAACCTGTCACCCAATAACATTACACGAGGGGCCAGTGGAACTCACAGAGTTTCACACAGCAGAATTCTGTGGTGTTACATTAAAACACAGCAAAATTCCACGGAGTTCCACAGGCAGGCAGAATTTGGCATGTCGCCCTTATTTTTAGAGCTGGGAGCTTATTCCGCACTGCAAAATCAGTGCAAACAGCACCGTGCAGTGTGCCAGAAGGAGCTGCTTCTACCTGCCACTCGAGTAGATTGAGACTACCCGCGTTGAGAAATTTCGCCGGGTGACGTTCTAGCACCTGAAAATCACACTAGGGGATGCTTATTCTCGAACGTGCTTGCCAATTTAATGTTTCAAACACAAGGAGATGATGGACGGAGAGATGAATCTTTCAGACACTTACCCCAGTCATAGATCTGGGTTGAATCCTTCATCGTTCTTTAGCTCACATCGCCATCCCAGTTCAGACCCAGCCATATGCATATCAGTCTTGACCCTGTTCCTCATGGGAACAGTCTAGCCTGAACTGCCAAGCCAGATCTTCCCTGGCCCGGAAACAAGCAAAGAATTTCTACGTAATAAATGTAGAGTAAGGGGAAATCATGTATCATATATTAAGAACAGTAGCTAAGTTGGGGGGGCGTCCTCAACATGGGTGCATCAACATGGCACCCAGTCCAGGTGTCCACGATGGTGCCTTCCGAGGGAAGTTGGAGATGGTATTGTTTCCCATCTCCTAGGGTGGGAAAGGATTAGCTTGGTGGGGGTCACTGGGTTTGGGGGGGTATTTGGTAGCACAGGGGGTTTTTGAGGGGTGGTGTTGGAGAGCTCATGTGGAAGAAAAAAATAAGCAGACTCTAGGGAGACAGCAAAAAAATGCATGAATGGAAAACAGCTATAGAAGAAAAGGGGTTCAACTGTTAAGATGAGTCTTAAAATTCAAATATTATCGTGCAGTGTTATGGGGTTATCTAACAGACAAAAGTATGGAGCGCTAATCAGGTGGTTAACATAATTTTCTCTACAGATTTTATTTCTGTAGGAGACTCGTCTTAAAACTAATACGCCAAAACATTTTATTCCTAAATTCTATCATTGATCATAGTTTGCCTCAGCAGGGCTGGCAGTAAGGGGGCTAGCAGTGTATTTAGGCCATGGGCCCGATTGGGAAGAGTTTCAAGTTCGCAGAGATCTGGGTGGAAGATGAAATTATGCAGATAAACAAGGTGGCTATGAGAGCAGAAGGCCCTATAATTATAGAAGGGGATTTTAATTTTATATAGGATCTAGAAAGGGATACCTCCAATAAAACTAAGAAACAGCTAAGCAGCGCACCAAAAAATGAATAGATAAAATGAAACGGGAGTATCAACTGATGGCGCAGAGCTCATCCAGAATTTTCCCTTTATACCTGCTTCTCGCATCAATTTAAATCAGCTTCTGGTATTTTTTTTTTCTAATTTTGCATTCTCTTAATCGTATAGACTCTGATATATGGGCCAATGCTTTTTCTGATCACTCATTGGTTAGCATAGATCTGGAGTTTGAAATTAGGAGGAGGGAGAGGATCAGGTGGCAGTTTGACTGTGGCTTTCTTTCTAACCAGGAATGGGTAGCAAATACCAGAAAATTAATTGAAAATGTTCTTTTCAGATCAATAAGGGCACTGCTTCTGTTTTTTCAGTTTGGGGTGCCTTTAAGGCAGCTATCCAGGGGAAGATTGTTGCTTTCAAAGCCTCTCAAGCATTAAAATTAGCAAAACATATAAAAGAGCTTCAAACCTCTGTGGATGTTGCTTTACAGAATAGGATTAGTCGACCAGGTGCACAAAACTTAGTAAAAGTGAAACAGTAGCTGAAGGAATTCTTTATTTTAGAATAAATACAGAGTTCACTGCTCTACCAGCACTAGGTCTATGAGGAAAGTCAGATTGTGGGAATGTTTTTAGCATGGTCAACTAGGGTCAAGCAAGATGTGGCAATGATTACGGAACTAGTTGAACCAGAAAAAGGGACTTTAGTTTGTGAAAAGTATAAGATAGCTAAAATTTTCCTACAGCATTATAATCATTTATATGCAGTAAAGTACACAGCCTCAGATGAGACCATAGGTCGGTATTTTCAGTCTGTAAAACTTCAGAATCTGACTAATATACAATCAGAAGAATTGATCATAGATATTACAACTCTAGAAATTCAAAATGTTTTGGCCTCAATGCTTCGTGGTAAGACCTGTGACAACAACGGCTTTCCTTTAGAATTTTATAATACTTTCTCTAAAGAACTGATCCCCTTCTTAGTTGAATTATTTAATTTTATTAAAGGAGATGGGGTGATTATGACAAATTTTAAGGAATCTACAATCATTTTGTTATGTTAAGAAGGGGAAGAACCCAAGAGACATTAACTCATGCAGGCCGGTTAGCCTACTTAATTCAATTCAATTCAATAAATCTTTATTCGGATATGAATATCCATAAATGCCGATTAGCCTACTTAATACCGATTATGAAATTTTTGTGAAAATCTGGGCCAATCGTGTGACCTCAATAGCACAGAAGATAATCCATAGGGATCAGACATGATTTGTGGACTGACAGGTCGATATCATCTAATACAGGCTTTTTTAGTACAAGCACTTGACTTTTTTAATGTGAACCGCAAACCAGCTTTTATAATGATGTTGGATGCGGAAAAATAATTTTACCTAGTCAACTAGGACACTCTTTTTTTTGGCTTAGAGGAGTTTGGCTTTCTACTACAGTTTACCTGTATGTTCTGTTGTCTATATCAAGGCGCACAAGCAAAACATTTCTTAAACTCCAATTTAGCTGGAATTGTGGAAATAAACAGGGTAACTCGACAGGGCTGCCCCTTCTCATCTGTTTTATTCACTTTTTTTATTGAACCATTGACCGTTAGGATAAGGGCTTATATGGATATAACTGCACTGCTACATGGAATGTCTAAGCTTAAATTGTCTACAGACAATATAATACTCTATATGAGGCCAGAAGGACAAACTATTGAAGCAGCACTGACAAAACTTTAGCAATTCCAAGAAATTGGGGCTTATAAAATCAATCATTCCAAAGCTGAACTGCTGTTATTTAATACCCCTCTTAATTTTCTTCC
This sequence comes from Triturus cristatus, assembly GCF_964204655.1. Classification (NCBI taxonomy): domain Eukaryota; kingdom Metazoa; phylum Chordata; class Amphibia; order Caudata; family Salamandridae; genus Triturus; species Triturus cristatus. Next base: position 418,119,563 of record NC_140593.1, read on the forward strand.
GGTAAGTCTTCAGCTGCAGGCTTCTAATCATGCACCTATCCGTTATTAAGGCCTACAAGCCATTAATCAATATACAGAATTATACAGGTTGAATTATGAAACAATGAAGAAAAAGATTAAGGATTTACTGGATAGATGGACACTTCTTCCCCTATGTTAATAGGATGGGTTGCATTGATAAAAATGTTCATTCTACCTGTACTGATCTTTTTGTTCACTAATGTCCCGATTAAAATTAATAGAGTATTTTCCAAGGAATTAGAGACACTTTTTAGATGCTTTATTTGGAATAAAAAGGCTTCAAGAGTAGGTGTACACGTGCTGCAACTAGATGTAAGCCAGGGAGGGTTAGCATTACCTCATCTATATACATATTATGAAGCTGCTCTTCTAGATCTGATGGTACGATTTATAGATGTCAAGGGTATCAAGGATAGATTTTTTTTTAGAGAAGATGGTTCAGGAGGGAGGATCCCAGCTTTCAATATTTATTAAAACATCAAAACTCCCAAAAAAGACAAGATATAAAACGTTCCAGGAGTATGGTTGGAGACTCAAAGCATGCTATTCAAAAAATCAAGCTGCGGGATATGGGTACTTGCAGCTGAGTGAATGTAAAGTACTGGGTCTTCACATACCAAATTGCCATATTAGGCATTGTATTACAAATGGATTTAAAGAACTAGGATATTTTCGGGTTAAAGGGGGAATTATAACCAGGCAGCAACTCCAAGCTAGGTGCAGAGATCGCTGTAAGCATCTGTATTTTGGGTACCTATTGACTGTACATTTTTTTAAAAGATGCTCTGGGTACTTAAATAGTGACTCCCCACCAATAATAAGAGCATTCTTCAGAACTAAAATGAGGGGCATAGGTAATTGGTACAAATTATTATAGAGCCAGGGGGGAGCCCGCTGGTAAAAAGGATTTTAGAAAAGATCATGTTGACCACACAGTGTACCTTTTCTAAGGCTGAGTGGCAGGCGATCTCAAAATTAGGATATGAGGCATTAAGAGCAGCCAATTTCAAGAGAATGTTTTTCTTGGCACGTTGGATGGCATACTACACCCCTAAAGCTCTCCAGAGAATGTAACCCAAAATAGAAGATTGTTGCTTTCGCTGTAATTAACTAGGGGGAGGAGACTGGCTGTATACTTTTTTCATCTGTCCAAAGATAGTTGGGTTTTGGGAACATGTATTTGAAGCCCTAAGTAGTGGAGTACACTAACGGATCGAGCCTGAGCCCGGGGTGGCACTGTTTGGATTATCTAGACAGAGGCAAGATCAAGTATTAGGAAAAGGGGTTGAGGTATTTATCGCAATTTGTTCTTTGGTTGCTCGATCATTGATTTAGCAAATTTGGAAGACCAATAGAGTGCCAACATATTTTGAATGCTATAGTAAGATTTGCCGAACAAAGAAGTTCAAGGAGGCATTTGCTAAAAGGGTCGGGGGAATCAAACGATTCAATGCCCCTGGGCAACTTATGGAAAATATTGATAACAACAAAGGGTAAGATTTTGGCTAAATCTGCTCCGGAAACGGATTGGAGTAACAGAGGATATCTTGCTTTTTTGAAGATACAAGTCCTTTTTGTATAAGCCAGAATTGAATCTTGAATAGAAATGAGGACTATTTAAATCTATCACTGTTGCACTTTATTGAAGTAAATCGGACATTCAGGTTTACAGTAGGCCTGAACGGTAAACTCCGTTCCGCTCGCGGAATTTGGGTAATTTCGCGTTCCGCAGAGAACAAGGAATTGTCCAAAATTCTGCATTCCTCGACTTCGCAGAATTTTTTGCTTGTTCGCGTTCTGAAAATGCATGTTCGCGAGATATTTCCCCCGAGCACACAAACAGCGTTCATGAACAGGAAAAAAGCATTGCAAAAAAGCAAAAGTGTTCGCGGAATTTCTGTGTGCTCGTGGAGATTTTTTACTGTTTCGCGGAGCTTTGCCTAGCCCACCCCTAGTTTACAGTACTAATGAAATATGACCCTAAGATGCAATATTTGAAGGAATGTATATATTGATCAGAAAAACTATGTCTGAGATTTGACGAAATGAATTTTGAGGGAATTGCCGGTTGCTAAAGGTTGCACTGGTGCACTTTATTGAAAGCATCAACGACTATTTCTTTATTTATGTAAAATTATTATTTATTTTCTTATTATTATTAGTATTCTGTGGATATGATAAGATTTGTATATATGTATGTATAATATGTATGTCTTCTATGGAGCTGCTTTACAAAAATAATAATAACATTTAAAAAAAGACCATGTTCCGCATGGGAGCAGTTGAACCCGAACTGCCAAGCCAGGTCTTCCCTGGACCAGAAATAAGCATCTTAGGACCAGTTACAAGGTAACACCCCTCATCAGCCAGGCTAGCTTGAATCCAGTGGCAAAGTGAGCAAATGACCCATGTCTGGACATACCCTGCCAACTTAGGGCAAACAAACCAAATACAAGGAGATGATGGGTGGAGCGCTGAATCTTTCAGATACTCACCCCCGTCACAGATCTGGGTTGAATCCATCATCCTTCTTTAGCTCACTTCTCCACCTCAGATCAGACGCAGCCATATGCAAATCAGTTTTGACCCTGTTCCTCATGGGAACAGTGTAGAAAGCTGGGTTTCAGTTGCAGAAACCCCCTCACTTTTTGACAGATTTCTGATGCACTTCGACTTGATGTGCCCTGGGTCCCTGCCAATCAGGTTCCTAGGGCTTGTGTTCTTTCCCGAACTGTACGTTTGTACCCCTAATTGGCACCTCTCTGGCCACATGTGAGACCCTTGTAAAAGGTATCATGGGTACCAAGGGAAAAGTGTTGTGTTTCGATTTAGATACCTGTATATAGGTTTCCCTGAATCATTTCCATATATAGGCACAACTCGCTTTGCCCTTATTTAGGCAAAGAATCCCAGTCCTTATTTAGGTATAACCTCAGGAATAGGGATAATTTGAAAAAACCTGACAGGTATCAAGATACTGATACACGTTCCTCTTGTACCTTTCAGACATCTTCACAGACATCCGAAAGAAGAGGACGGTCAGATCACAAAGAAGAACGTGTGAAGTCCAGAGACGATCAATAATTTCAGAAAAACAAACCAAAACCTCAATTCATCAAGAAAAAGGTAGCAGGTCTGAAGCTCAGACATGCCGAAAATCCTGAGGACACTACTCAAGAATGGAGAATGGGTCAGACAATGCTGGACAGTGCAGCAGAAGTAACAATAGCTCGCAAGAACCTGAAGGAACTTCTGGAGACAGTGGACTTGAATGAATACAAAACAGTTGAAACTGTAGCCACCAGGGTTAGTTCTCCACAAAAGTTATATGAGATAACACTCCAGATGGAGGGAGACATACCAAGAAAAGTGAAAGCACTCTTTTGGGAAAATCTTTCAAGGGGTTATGATATACTTCTACGAGAAAAAGATTGGCCACCAGAATTTGTCAGGGAGTGCCAACATGAAAAAGACATCATTATGCCAGCCTTCTCCAACCATGTTCCTATACATTTAAAATATACTTATGCCAGGAAATGGGCAGTAGCCCAGGCCCCTGCATTATACAAAAATCCTTTAGGATGGGATGAGGACTCACCTCACCATAAAATCCACATAAAACGTCAACCTACTGCACAAAGGCAGTACCCAATTAAGCAAGAAGCTAAAAAACAGGTCAGGGAGATCTTAGATCAACTTGAATACTGAGGGGTGATTGAAACATGCACCTCATCAGTGAACAATCCTTTGGTTCATGTTCCAAACCAGACAACACATATCGTCTAGTTTGGATTACAGACACCTGGACACTTGTTCTAAGACATTTGCTGTGCAAAATGCACACAGTACAGCATTAATGAATAACATTGTGCGTAAAAAATATAAAACCACATTGGATATTTCAAATGTTTTTTTTTGTCAAAACATAGCACCTGAAAGTAGGTACTTGACAGCTGTCTCAATAATGGGGACCCAGCGTCACTTCTGTCGACTCCCACAGGGGTTCAAGAACAGCCCGGGGTTATTCTCAGCAAGAGTAACAGAGTTACTACAAATTTATGATAACGAGGCATTGTCATATGTCGATGATATCTATCTGACAGACGATGACCTGGATAGGCACTTGAACAGGGTGAACATCATTATACTGGGCTTTGCATCTGAGGGCTATACATTCAACTTTAAGAAATCAAAAATTGCCCATCTCAATGTCCTTTTTCTAGGATATGAACTTTCAAGTGAAGACAAAAGCCTGGCAGTGAATTTTTTAGAATAGTGTGCACTGCTCCAACCTACAAAAACGCTGAAAAATTTACAGTCGATTCTGGGTTTCGGAAGAACTTACATTCTAAATTACACAGAAAGGGTTAAACGTCTCTACAAACTAATCAAACCTGATTTCAAAATCAAAGATTGGACACAGGAACACACAGAAATCCTGCGTTCACTACAAGCTGACTTGTTAGCAACAAATTACCTACAAACACGCGTAAATACACGCAATTTAATGATCCGAATAATTTCAGGTCAATTCGAATTCACCTACTTAACTTTTAATGAAGGTGAAAAAGTACCTATTGCATACAAATTTCAAATGCGATTCACTTCGACAGAAAAAATTCTGACAGCAGTTCAAACCGCTGTTGCAAAAGAAAGAGCTCTAGCTCTGTGGAAACGCATTATTGTCGTGACTCCGGTACCAGCCTTAGAGGCAGTTACAAAAGCGAGCATTCCAAATGCAAAACCTTTACATCCAAGATGGCTACAATGGGTTAATTCTCTTGCTGCAACAGATGTTGAATATGTTTTTGATCCTTATTTAAAAACACAAGCATTCCTGCAATACGAAAACAAATGTCCTCTGCCTATTGAGATTCAGCCTCTTGACCAGTATGAATTCATAATTTATACTGACGGATCAGCACAACCCACTACGGAAAGTAAGCAAGCTTACAGTGCAGCCTGCGCGATCGTTAAAGGTCGTATGCGCAATGGTAAATTCCGACCGATGGTGACTAAAACACAATCTCTAGGAGATTGTACAGCTCAGCGAGCTGAACTACAAGCATTCAAATTGGCACTTGAAAATACGGATCGCGAATTCCCCACACTTATAGTGTGTGATTCTTTTTAGTGTACAATCATACAATGAATATTTACAGAATTGGCTTCAAAATGGTTTCAAAGATGCAAAAGGTGGCACAATCATGCATAAAACGTTTTGGGAACAAGTAGTTTAGTTGCGAGACGGACTAAAAAACAATCACGTTATACACACGCTGAGTCATCAACGTGATGGCGCTCACGTTGCAGGGAATTCATTGGCTGACGAAGCCTCGAAGGGGGCTGTGCAAACGGCTTCCGTAGCTGCAATCACTCCTTCAAAAACTAAAATAGACAGTGAGATATTGTTGGCTGTCAATGCTTCAAGCAAAAGCAGTGGTGCAGCGTTACCTAAAAAGTTTCCACTCAAATACTCGTATATAATTGATGCAAACAGCGTTCCGTGGAACATGGAACATAGAGCAGCTTTGATTTATGAAGCACATCTGGGAGAGGGTCTGTCACATCAGGGGATCTCTAAAACAATTTTAACATTAAAAGAGATGTGCTGGTGGCCTGGAATGAATACACTTATTCACATCTTCATCAATAACTGCATAGACTCCAATAGAGATCGCAGGGCAGAACGCCATGAGATTCCAGGCTGCGAAGTAGCCTGCCCAGTATAGACACCATTGTTAGACAGCATTAGACTATCTACGTGCAGGCGTCCTCTTGGACGAATGCAATCCCACAAACACTAAGTCAAGGTTCCTTTGGATGTGGCCTCAGCGCTCGGCTGATGCTCAAACTGTTATAAAAGATTTGCGAGTCTTTATCGGCACATACGCAATTGGCACACTACATTCTGACCAGGGCCCTGCGTTTAGCTCTCGGGCTTACAAAGAAGCCATGGCCAGTTTGAGTGTTGCATTGCGGTACACCTCTCCATTCCATCCTGAGGGAAATTTGGTTGTGGGAACTAAAAACCCGGACATAAAGCGGTCCATAACAGCTAGGGTATTAGGTTTGGGTGATGGGTGGGTTAAACATCTTTATGGGGTCCAACCCTCATTAACCAATTTGACAAAAAGTTCTCTAAGGGGGTCACTCCACATGAGGTCCTATTTGGGACAAGAATGTGGGTTTCTGATCTCGAATGCAAAGGCACAGTGGTGGAAAATAAACCATTTGATATCAAAGATCGTTTGGCTGATTTACAGGACTTAAATGAACTAAGATCAAAACATACAAACGTTTTCCTGAAGCCAACCACCACAGGGAATAAACCAGCCATACCAGCAAGGCCTTTCTGGATCCCAAAGCTTGGGGATCTAGTCAGAGAGGAGATCACGGACAAGAAGGAATTAGGGCCTTCTTACAGACAACCAGTACCTGTCCTAGCAATCCACGGATCAAGAACAGTGCTTCTGCCGCCCCTTGCTGGAAAAAAGGAGAAAAGATTTATGTCCATCGACCTCATCATATCACACTATGTGGCCGATACTAAACAGTAGGCCATGTGGACTCCAACCAAGTATCACACACACTCCTCTAGCTACTATCCAAAATGTTCAAACTGAAAGACTCATCACCATTGAGAATCCAACAGTAAGAAATGAAGGACTAAGCAACAATGCTATGGAACTCATCCCTCTTGAAACCCAAATAACAGTTCGTCCTGATACACCGGTCAACACCAACGTAGCAAGTGATCTACTGGTTCCAGCGATTTCAACGAATCCTGATGCAATTTCAACCATTGACAGAACTGCTTCTGGCTATTTCATTAGCTTTGATACGTTTTCTGAGGATCCCAGCGAGTCTGAAACAACGCCAGTAAAAAGAACTTTCAAAAAACAAGCATAAGGCTTTTTTCAACACGTGAAAAAGACTTATCTGGTTTCACCATGGATTGAACTATGGATTATTTCTGGAATATTTTTCTTTCTACTTTGGCTAGCTTTAGTAATAACTCTGAGCATGGTGATAGATGAAGATATATTCATTTGGACACAGGAAGTAAAAATGTGAACACACTTATTCAAGATATCATTAAGTGACTTTAGCCTCCAGTACCTATTCTGATGATTGGGACTTTGAGATTGTTAATATCATGATGTCTGATCTGCTGCATGCTCTAACCATGAATACTTAAAGGGTTCAACAGACTATGAACAGCTGTTTTGTTACAACCACTACGGTCATCATTTCTTGCATAAATCTGCAACACCTAGAAATGTATTTATGTATAAGCAATGGGAACATTGTCCTACACCACCAAGGGGTATCTCAAAATCATTTGAAATGAAGTTTCCATATTTTTCAGGGTACAATACATCCAATCCAGAAACGTTTTACTTTAAAAATGTGAACAAAACAGGAACGAATAATATGTTAACCAATATGAAACAGATTTATTCTGCAGCCTTTAATGCCCCACTGTCTAGACAGGGTTTCGACTTTTGGAAAAAGACAATTGACACGAAATGTGTCTGGAGTTCAAAAGATTGGTAAGTGCAGAGGATAGAAGCTTTGTTTAGAGCCTGCATCATCCCACAGCAGATAATGTTTTTGAATGACACTGTCCAACAAATGTCTTGCCTTGGGTTAGCCAAGATCAAAGACATGAACAAACCGTCTATACCTATACCTGCAAGTAATAGCACTACACAGGGGGTGGTCGACGTACATACTATCTTACAATACAACAGATCAGATTCTGAATGGAAACAATGGTTGCTCTGGCCCACAGACACAAACATCTGTCAAGAAAGATTCCTGAACAAAACACAAGGTTTAACAATCAATAGGCCAGACCCAAGCTATGTTCAAAGACAGCATCCAGGGGTAGTAACAACATACAGTGTAGGAAAAGTATGCCTTGATTGGCTACAGACATCTACACTAGAGGATGTAACAACACTTATCTTTACTTAAAAGAAGACGCGGATCTTAGGGAATTCTTGCTAGGTCCAAGAAAACCGTGTCAAAAATGTTTCATATATGCCGGCATCTATGCTGCATATAATAAAATATGGAAGGTTACCCAAGTAGACGCTGCAGAAAGAACACGAGAAATTGATCGTATTAATTCAGAGAAATCTCTCTCTGTGGTCGACAATCGGTTAACAACTCTGTCATCCAGGATATAGTCATTGGGCAACATTGTATCCTCTGCTATAGACATTGTGGAACAAGATTTGGTCCTGCTGTGTCAAGGCCAGTCTCAATTACGTTCTATTCTGTCATTAGGCTGGACGTTACAAAACGTATGTGCAGGCTATGTGCCTTGGCGTTTCATCAACACGTCTTCTCTGTTTTCTGATTACAATCTCACTGAAAAACAGATCGAGCTGGCACAAAGGGGAGCGAAGTATACAGTGCTGAGCATTGAAAAACTGGAAAAATTGCCATTTACGGTAGCAGGAAAACCAGCTACAGAATGGATCATACATGGCAAAATAACCCTGCCTTTCAGTATTGCCTTAAACACATGCCAGTAGGCAAATATGAAAGATTGGGTAAAGAATACATCAGGACATCCTGTGATTTACCTTACACACAGAGATGTTGGTGTGGGGGCGTGAACTGTTTATTAGCGGCATACACTGTGAAAATGCAGTGAGCGGTTCAATCATATGTCGGTATATTAGCTTACACAGGGCCTGTAGCAGTTCCACCACAAACTTTTCCTGCCACCTGCAAGTTCCACCAGCCGCTGTGATTAATCCAACGTTTGGACAACTTTCAAATGGGTGTTACCTCATGTTGAATGATCAGAGCTGTTGTGGCATGTTGCCAGGTATCCCATATCTAGTAACGGTTACTTCTAGGGTCACTTGCTGTATGCAAGTCTTGTTCCCCCAAATAGACACAGTCAGGGAGTCGCCTTTATAGTCTTCACTGAACATCTCTTCTATACGAATTGATACTTTAAGCAGAATAAAAGCCATTCTTTTACAACAAACCGTGCCTTTGACCTCAGCCAAAGAAACCTATGATCTACAAGTGGCAAGGACTTCGGCTGAGATACAGGCTCTGTTAAGGACAAATTGCCCTACACATTTCACAGAAATGTTGGGACGTATCTTAAACATGTCTGATATGAGCAGAACTGTTATTACCTTACCAAGCAGTCCTCAGAATCATTCCAAACTTCATGAACTCGGTGTTTGGCTAATTCTAGCACTCGTTGCAGGAATCCTGTTTTTATTGTTACTGCTATGCTATGGCAAGCCAATCCCCCAGCGTCACTCCCAGCACCTTGGCGAATGCTCTCCTGGAAAGGAAGTGTCGTGATCGCATAGTACAACTATTGGGTTTACCTCGTCTACGAAAACTAAATACCACATGGTTTCTGTTGTTCAGACCAATCTGGCAAGATTGCATCTTACCTGTTCTACGCTGCCTGCTTTACGGTGAAGAATGTGTGCTAGACATCTGTCTAACACTTCCATCAGTCATGCCAATGGATATCGAAACTCTGCTGGACCCGATAATAGCCCATGCTCTGTGTTGTCCCCAGAGGCTGCCGATCCTGATGACGGCATTCATTGAGATCTCACAGACGCAACATGCTACTGCTGAGGTACAAGATGGATCAACAGGCACACAGGTATCAACAAACACTGCTACTGACGATGCATCACATATATGTGCAGTTAGTCGAAACGAGGTAATCGACCTATCACTGACAACAATAGACGACTTTTTGTCTACAGGATTAGAGGATTTCATGTTTTCGCCAGCATCTTCAAATAACTTTTGATTTGGCTCACAGTGTACCATGTAATCTATGAATTCGGCCTTCATTTTTTCAAAACAAAAAAACTAAATTTGGAACTTTCCTAAGATTGCACTTTTTGAATATTGACTTTTTCTTTTATGGCTAAAAGCTCTGCTTACAGTAGAACTATTCATAGAGAACAGACTTCTTTGAAACACTTCCAGGGACACATTGTCACCTTTTTTCCACATTAATGTAATCATGACATGAAATAGCTCTGAACTTTTTTCCTTTCTGTAAACCTGGACCATTTCATTACATATGTGTATATATTTTCTGTTCATTCTCTTAGCATTCACTGTAAATATATGTTTAGAATGCAACATTGCTTTAATATGTACCGCACCTGTATTTCATGTGTAGCAAACTATTAACAAAGAGTTTTTAGTATGCTTTTACAAATGTTTTTAGTGAACATGTGATACTCAATTTTATGTGTTTAGCAAGTTTAGCATTTAGTAATATCGATCATTCGTCAATGGAGTGGGTGTTGTGTTTCGATTTAGATACCTGTATATAGGTTTCCGTGAATCATGTCCTTATATAGGCACAACTCGCTTTGCCCTTATTTAGGCATAGAATCCCAGTCCTTATTTAGGCATTAGCCATGCTGACCAAATACAGGCATGGTAACCTACATCCGTCCATCCCACGTCACAACGAGTTCTTAGAAACCAGACCCTTAAGCCGAATGGGACTTTCCCTAGCAAGGATTATTGATTTCTCCAAGAACTCATACATTATGCATGAACAACTATTCCTTAGGGGTTCATCCATGACGTCTTCCTCTGCCCGACTTTACGTCAATGCTAGCATTCCTAAGCACCTTCCAGGTATAAATATGTCTTCCCTTACCATGGCAAACCACAGCACGACTCAGCACGACTTAATTGGATGGTTCGCCACGTCAAGTTCGGAAAAGACCATATCGCGGCCTGACGCACTGACCAGACGCTGTCATCCCTGCTTGCAGAGAATCCAGCTTCCAGTGTTCTGACTCCCTTTGCGGGGTGTTAGAGTTTGAGACCCGGATAGAGATTCCCACCTCGCTCATTCTGAAGATAAGGAGCCGACAAGACCCTAGAAGGACTCTTGGCATACTAAACTTAGTATATACCATACTATTGAAAACAGCACCTTCTTTTACCTCGCACTACACTTAGGTTAGATACACCGGAGTAGGACTATTTTAGAAGCATTAGACAAGTATTCACATTTTAGCCTGTGTTATTTATGTATGTATATATGAATATATGTCATAGCTAAAAGACAATGCTATTGCAGTACTATTTCTTCTTACTGCTTACGCTGTGCGTATTATATCTTGCTTACTGTCTAATGATTGTAACAGCTCACATCTCTTACACGAGAAACAAGACTGTTCAATAAACCCTTTTATTGAAATGCCCGTCTTTCTATTTCTGTGTAACTCTGAAGAAACTAAGCATGCACGATTGACTGAGTGAAACTGTTGTCTATTGTTTCCTCGATTCTGAGACGCGTTCCGATTCTAAGGGAAACAAAGTTGTCATGTTTATGCAGTTGACAGAAACTAATCCCTTCTTGTTTATTCGAGAAGTTTCTAGTGACCTCTGAGTTAGCTGGCACACACAAGTAATTAAGTTTAATGTACATACTGACCTTAGTCCTGTGCAAAAACGATAGTGTATAATATTCCAATGCGCAGAGCCTATAAGGGAAATAGGAACTACACTACAAAAGTGACCAGGGAAGGCCTCTAAGGTGCTGCAGCACATATTGTGCCACCCTTAGAGGTCCTGTACCTTAACACACACACACACTGTCAGTGCAGACTACATGTTTTGGTGCAGGGAAAAGTGACATGGCACACCTGCCTGTGTGCCATGACTGCAACCCACTGCCTATGGTATAGGTAAGGCACTTCTCTAGCTGAGTGCATGATAACACTGGTGAGGGTACAGTTGCATGAGAACTGCACCCCTACAGTGTCTAAATCCAATCTTAGACATTGCAAGTGCAGTAAAGCCATAAAGAGTATATGGCCTGGTAGTTTGCCATTTCGAACTCCACAGGACCATAATGGCTTTACTGAATTCTGGGAAGTTTGGAAGCAACCTTCTCAGCATAATAAACCCACATTGATGCCAATGTGAGATATATTATACCATGCACTCAGAGGGCATTTTAGAGATGCCCCCTAAAAAGACCAGCCTCTGGTGGGCTCCTCCTGACTGGCCTTCTCAGCATAATAAACCCACATTGATGCCAATGTGGGATATATTATACCATGCACTCAGAGGGTATCTTAGAGATGCCCCCTAAAAAATACCAGCTTCTAGTGAGCTCCTCCTGACTTGTAAACACCAGCCTGCCACCATGAAACATGTTTCTTGACACCTGGCATGGGAGCCATCGCTCCCTGAGCCCAGAAACAAAGCCTTTCCTGGGTGGAGGTGGTCACACCTCACCCAGGTTAAGAAGAGCTACCTGTGGCAGGGGAGCTTCAAAGGCCTTTGTAACGTGACCCCCAGCCTCTCCTGCTACCAGGAGTACTCCCCTTCCTGTCTCCCCTCCTTTTCTGTGGGAAGACAGGCAGGAAAAATTAGAACAGCCCAGAAAGTGTGCCCATCCCTGCCAACCCCACCTCTCAGGTGGGGAAGGCGAGGTGAAGCCCAATCTTCAGTGCCCACCATCTTGCAGATGGCAGGCAATCTCCAATCGGATTAGGGATTGTGCACACTCCCCCACGTGTGGTGAGCACAACAAGGGTGTGCTCACTAAGGTCAGAAGCCCATTGGCTACTGACTTCTAGACTCCTAAAACACCCCCTAAATACAGTATTTAGGGGGCAGCCATGAACCAAGAATACAGATTCCTGCAACCTACGAAGAAGAAGGACAAAAGAAAATGCACAGCAGAGGAGACTGAAAAGAAGAACTGACTTGGCCCCAGCCCTACCGGCCTGTCTGCAGTTTTCAGAGATCCTGCTCCAAAAGTCACCTTGTCCTGCATCCAGTGACCTCCAGAACCCCTAAGAGGACTGCCTGCCTTCCACAAAGACCGGATCTCCTGTGAACAGCAGCTCTGTTCAAAAGAATCACCAAAGAAAGACTGCGGAGGACAAAGAAACTCAATGCCTAGAACCAGCACTGCACCCGACTCCTACGGCCCGAGCCTGAGTTGGCCAATGGCCCCAGCAAGGTCCCCCAGCACTTCAGAGTCCGAGTCCACCATGGGTTGACCCCTTGAGGACTCCCTGAAGATGCCTGCAGCCTCTGCACGGAGACCCCCCCAACCATGAGTGACCCGTTGAGGTGAAATCATACCTCAAAAGGCACCCCTGCATCCGGCCATCCTGCACCCCGGTGAAGAGGACCTGTGCTCCACCTTCACCTCCAAACCATCCAACTTACCTGCCCAGCTGTTGGTTTCTCCTGGAAGACTTCCTGGACTGAGCCTGTAGCCAAAATCCCAAACTGGCAACTCCCATTAACAACAACAGGGCACCTGACGCCAAAACAGCACTCTGCACCCGGGCACACCTGTGCCACTGTGAGTGTACCTTGTGTGCTAAATCGAATCGCCCATTGCCCTGAGCTTAAGTCCAGGAGCTTTGCTCCCACAACCTTGTGGCCTGCTAGTAAGCAGCCACCAACCAGAGTCCACCTATCCCCCATTGGATAACATTGGGCCTCAGCACTCTGCACCCGCCGCCCTAGTGCCGCTGAAGGTGCCTTGAGAGTACACCCTTGACCCGAGGGGAACGCTGGTTCAAACCCCAGAAAACCAACTCCAAAACCAAAGTACTTACCGTTAATCCAATAACACTTTTTTCTCCCATAGGACTGCATTGACTGCTTTTCTGTGAAAAATCTTTAAAGTGTGGAGTTGGTTGGTATGAAAACCTAAGAAGCTGCAAATGTAGAAAAACTGATTTACTTACCTTTTATGTAGAATGTATCTCAGTGTGATATCTAGGCATATCACACTGAGTGGAAAAAGTAACTTAAAAAGTAATCTGAAAAGTAACATACAAAGTAGTCACAATAGTAACTGAAAAGTAATTTTGACTATTGACTTACCTGTAAACAAACCAATTGCATTCTACTGCATTCCAACTGTATTCAATTGCATTATTCTTGCAAAGTATTATTTCATTTACCTGCACCAGGCCTGGTGTGGTTCTACAAATAAAATACAACTAAAATAATTTTTTTATGCAAACAAATTGGTCTGAGTTCAGTCTTTGAGTGTGTGCCACTACTTCTTGCCTAAGTGTGTACAATAAATGCTTAACACTACCCTCTGATAAAGTCTTCCTGCTCTCCCACACTACCACAAATAGAGAGTAATGTATTAACTACTTTTACCTCGTCCTAATTCTGTGGATCCACTGGACTCTGTGCACACTATTCCGTACTTTGGTATAGTATATACAGAGCCAGCTTCCTACAAACAGTGCAGTCTGAACTGCCAAGTCAGGTCTTCCCTGGACTGGAAACAAGCATCCTGGGACCGGTTTCGGGGTAACACCCCTCATGAGCCAGGCTAGCTTGAATCCAGTGGCAAAGTGTGCAAGGGACCCACGTCTGGGCATACTCTGCCAAATTAGGATGAAAGAGCAAACATGATGACCGGAGCGCTGAATCTTTCAGAGACTCACCCCCGGTCACAGATCTGGGTTGAATCCATCATCGTTCTTTAGCTCACTTCACCACCCCAGTTCAGACCCAGCCATATGCAGATTAGTCTTGACCCTGGTCCTCACGGGAACAGTCCAGCCAGAACTGCCAAGCCAGGCCTTCCCTGGACCAGAAACAAGCATCCTGGGATCGGTTTCGGGTAACACCCCTCATCAGCAAGGCAAGCTTAAATCCAGCAGCAACGTGAGCAAGGTACCCACATCTTGGCATACCCAATTTAATGTTGGTGAGCCATGCGTGAGAAAAAAATCCATTACGGTTGATGAAGTTTTGCCAGAACCCCATGTTACAAGCGTGAGGCACTAACGGAGCGGAAATTATTGACCGCCCCTACATTACACTACCTATACCAATTCACCAATAATATTGCTTCATTGGTGGTTCCCCATATGATTTTATTTCTTGTCATTCCAACTGTCTGGCCTTATACTGCATTGCACTGTGCCATTTGTATAGTGCCTAATTCTACAGGTGTGGCCTTGAAGTGATGTTTAAAGCCAGTCAAGTGAAAGGGTACTCTGTTCTGTATCATTGGTTAGAGTTTATGTTTATAGTTTGATCTATGTGAAACACAATAGGTGTTGTGTGTTAGTCAAAAGTGTCCTCCAGCTGTTTCAATGCAGAAAGTTAAGAAGTAGACAGAGACATAGATGTTACATGACATCTCCTGTTTGTCAACCAAGTTGAATTATTTGGTGTCAGCGTGTCTAGGTTGAGTGGAAATCTTGGTTGATAGAAAAGGTCATGTGTTTTACAGCCTTTTTGGAACTCCTCTTCATTGTAAAGGTTCTGTATTGTTGATGGGGCATAGTTGCAGAGCTTGGCTGTCTGTACCAAAAAGGAAGGTACACAAATGTGGGACATTCTGACACTGGTACTAGTTAGACTCTTGGTCAGTCTGTATCTGAAGCACCTACTTGGTGGTAGGTGCATATTGTTTGTAGTAGAGATATTTGTGGCTTTATTCCATTGGGTCTACCTTATTCTTTGAAAGTTGATAGTGTATGCAAGAGTTGGTATTTGAAAACTAATAATGTTGGCATTGATTAGCAATGTACTAGAAGAATGTTCAAATTCGATAAATTACTCTGAATATCCTGAGAAGTAATGGAGTCTGCCTTGAAGCAGATACATATTGCCATGTTGTGAGAGTGGAGTGCTAGCAAAGCAGGTATTAATAAATGAATGTGATCCTCTAGAATCTGTGGGTTATAAAGGTGGGTGTGACTTGGCATATATTCCGTGGTTGTAATTTAGGCAGTAAAGAACCAAAGTAATGGGGGCCTGCAGCCTGTGTCAAGCCATGTGTCTGCAAATATGATGCTGGGCCCTCATGCTTGAGATGAGGGATTGAAAACTGATTAACTTTAGGATGAAGGGAAAGGTAATTTGCGTATTCACTTTGGTGTGCCTCACTTTGATTAAGCAGTCAGTGGGGTTCCTAGTCCTCAGACCAAAGGGCAGTGCAGTGGGGGTGGAATCAGTTTCTAAATGTGACAGCCTTTAATTTGCAATCTTTGGACTTTAGATCATTGGGCATAATGCATTAATCCACTAAAAGACAAGTATCTATGGCACAGAATTGTAATTCACAAGCTCCAACTTATTTCAAACTTTACAACTGCAGAGACACCAAAGTCAGGGCGGAGAACTCCGCACATAAAAAGTTAGGCATGTTGTATCTTTTAATGTGTGGAGTTCACCGTCTGAATGTGGATCCTCCACAATCATTTTCCCAAAAAGTGTAATAGTTTATTGATCAGTTAATGAAAATTGTCAACAATACAAGGCGGAAACTAAACAGCAAATAGAAGCATAAATTATGACAATTAAAAGATCTGACCCAATGTTTTAAGATCATATAATATGCACCATTTAAAAATGCTTTAACAACCAACATCGGGAGGTATTCCCATTCAACCAGTACCAACAATGAGTTTGCTCATGAAACAAAGGGCATTTCGGGCCTGATTTACATTTCGGCAGATGGGTCACTCCTCCACAACGGGGACGGATATCCCATCCGCCAAAATATAAATCCGGTAGGATATTATAGGATTTATATTTCTGTGACGGGATATCTGTCACCATTGTGATGGAGTAACCCATCTGCTGAAATCTTAATCAGGCCCTTAGTCTTGGATTGCTCCCATGGCTAAAAAACCATTACATGTGCAAAGAAGAACACAGAAACAGTTTGTTTACTGTCAAAAAAACATAATAAATCCTAGCAGAAGGTATGATCATGCGACCAGTGCTTTCAATGGATTTACTCATAAGACATTAGGTGCAAAATTATTGTGTAATGACCTCATCTAAAATCATTAACACAAACATAATGCCAACAACAATGGATACAGGGGGAGTTAGAGTATTACATCCATTGACACTGGCTATAATTGCCTGACGGCAGGACCACACTTCCAGTATGTTAAAGGATTGCCATAATAATTGTTGTCGCTTTGTTAAGAAAGCTGGGCAGATGCAAATAATGTGCATTATTATTTCAGGAACTTGGTTGTAGCCCCTACAAGATTTATGAATTTGTTTTACGAGCCATTTCAGACAGAGATCTGGGGTAGCAAAATTTCCTAGGTACAGATTGATTAATTCTATATTTTTGTGGAGAGGATAAGTGATGCTTAGGTATCCCTGATATGCTAAAGTCTCACAGGACTGGATAATTATCCGTGAGTGGTCTCACTTTTATAGGATATTTTTGTTCTCCAATAGCGAAAGCTCCAGAATTATTTAGTTGACATGTTTCCTAAAGATTTTAAATAAGGTTGGAAGTTTCCACCAAACATTTATTTGTACGGACTCAATGCTACACCATAAATTATCACTGTGTGGACCCATGTTTGTAGACAATTCAGTCCAGAGCCTTTGGACTAGTGAGTCTTCCTGTGCTGCTCTCAGTTTGTGGGAGGATTTAACAAAAGCTCCTTGTCTTGCATATTTTTGCCTTACAAGTCCAAACTCCATTCTGATTTGTGCTAGTGAGGCATTCTGGGGTAGTCGCAAGAACTGCCTGTAGGTGTTAAGGTTTAGTGACTCAAGCCATTCTGGTTCGCGGCCACAAACTGCTTCACAGCCTTAGGGTATGGTGGGTAATAGTTTTGTTCTGATAACATCTAGCAGGGTTAGTAGTGAATTCTCTTCTGCAGGAATAAAAAGGTGGCTGTTAGGGACCCTGCCCTAGCTTTTATTTGTTCCTTGTATCGTAAAAAAAGAGTTGTTGGTGTTAATTATCATTTTATTAGTTTATGATTATTTAAGAACCAGGGTCCTGCTTTTAAAATTATTTTACTAAATGCTAAAAACCTTTGTTTTTGTGAGGTTAATGTCCAGTTTATTTGTACGAGTTTGGTTGCATAATTTTACCAACATCCTTTGTAGGCTCACTTATTGACTTCCGAAATGAAATGAACTATATCATCAGTTTATAATATACTCATTAATGGTTTCCTCCCTAGTATGGGTGCATTAGCTTTTCCCTGATCTATGGCTTCTATGAGGTCTGCCAGAAAGAGGTTGCGCAATGCTGGGGATGTCAAGCATCCCTGTATAAGGCCTGTTGTAGTCTGGATCTTATAGGAGACACTTGTTCCGTCTCCTATTTCAATCCTGATCCACTTGTCTGTTCGTTGTTGAACTGATTTTAATAACTTCTCTGGGATCCACAGGCTGCAACTTTGAACCAAACTTTTGTCCTGTCCACTCGATGAAAATCAGCCATCAAATCCACAAAACAGGCATACAGGAAATGTTTAAGCTTCTGGGCATTTCTTATTGGAAGAACTAATACTGTCAAATTGGTCAGGGTGCCCATCCCAGGACGAAAGCTAGTCTGGATTAATGGGGAGATCTTCTGGTCTTCCATCCAACTGTTCAAATCATGGAGTAGGAGCCTTGTATAATATTCAGCCTTGTTATTTAACAAAGTGATCAGACAGTAATTTGAAGGTTTGCTATTTTTTTCACCTTTAAAGATCGGGTGGATGACCACTCCTCACTATGAGTCTGGAATATGTTTCAAAATGTAACAGTAGTTATTTAGTGGGACTAGATAGTTTGCCCATTTCTCTGAACTTGGTTTAGTGAGTGCATTTGGTAGACCTCTTGGTCTTGGGGAGCAGTCTGATTTGCTTTTTGTTATCAGCTTCTTAAAACATATTCTGTCTGAGTCATTCATGTCCGTCACCAATTTAAATGCAGGTATATCATGTGTAAAATTGTTGTTCCTGATTCATTCCGACAAATATTATAATACGCTGCTAAATACTGGACTCAAGTTGGCTCAGTGATATTGGAGTTGTTGGAGTTGTGTGGGCCTCTTTCTAGTATGTTGACAGTTCTCCAGAATTGGCTTAGGTGTTTGTTTTAAAGTTGTAGAGTACTCTTGCCCACTGGCCTTCGATGCACTCCTTCTTGAGCGTCCATGTGTTTGTTTTGTACTCTGTTGTGTCTGAATTTCTCTGGCAGTACTGTATCAGCTGAGGACTTAGTAAATGGTTCATGCTGTTTTTTGCGATTCCTATAGCTTGTGCAACTTGGTGACACATGCCTGCCAGTTTTGCACAGGGATGCTGTCCTGAGAAACTCTTAAGGTAGTCATAGTGACACACTGTTCAATCATGTCTTTTGAAATACGGCCTTTCTATTGCAGCCTTCCTAGTTGTTCCGTTGTGACTGGGTACTGGAATGTTGCAGCTGTTAGGAGAAAGCTGGTCACAGTCCTTTGGCCAAATAACTGAGGACAGTTGTTGCTTTCAGGACATAGCTCTGTTCTGAAGGTTGTCATATGACTGAGTAAACTTAGGGATCCTGAAGAGTAGTCTACTGTGAAATTAGTCATTGTGACTCTCGTTTTAAATGCCGGCTGGTCCTCTTGAAATCACCCATTCAATATCCTCAGGCCCATACTAGTACATGACATGAGAATGGACATCTTGATTTTGTTGTATCGGATCTTTGACGATTTGTACTGATCCAGAATCTGACATATTGAGTCTTGTTCGACTACGAGGGCATCCCATCTTGCTTCAGGCTCATTAATATTGATTGCAGGTTAGCCTCGACTTTTCCTCTGATAACGGATTGATGTAGGTGCTCAAAATGAATAGGGGCTGTTTTTATCCTTGGGCCAATCCTACAGTTTATCTGACAGGATCCAAGGATAGGACAGGTCCAACTGGGATGCCCTGACCTTTAGCTCCTGTAAAATATAGATAGACAGGCCTCCCTATGGTTGATGATCCCTTAGGGTATGTTTTATTGATAAGTTGTTAAATTCAGTATACCCAATTAATGGAATTTTATCCTAGATCCAGGCCTTCTACAATGAAATAATGTGATGTTCATTCCAGAAAGTGGGCAATGTAGGCAATTCTTGCCAATTTATTTAAGGCCCCCCCCCCCAACGTTCCAGGAGCAGAATTGCAGGGCACCAGTAAGTTCTATGCTACAGGTGTTAAATGATTTTGTGTATTTAAGTCATCCAGTGCTCCTCTGATTAGTGCCAATGGAAGAAACTCCACTCTTCATTCAAATGTTTCCATGAAGTACATGGCTCAGTTGTTTAATTTGGCTGGGGCCCCTTTGTGATGACACTTAACCAATTTGTAACATTGGGTTTCTTGAGAAACAAATAGTCTGGAGAGTGAAGCATTGTATGTGGGGGAGATACACTTGGCTCGGAGTGCCAGTAGCCTATTTTGGCCTTCAAGTTCACCAAAGATCAAGTTCTTGGGATGGTTTTAACTGATACTATATCAGAAAAGTTAATATCCCAGAGTGACGTGATGCTCCTGACCAGCTGGAGGATATTTCCTATGTTATGCTGTGCTGTCCCCTGGAGACAAAAGTAGGTGTCAACTATAACTGTGTATTATATTCCTTACACCTAAATGCACCAGACTGTAAGATAGGCTCCTTTGTTAACCGGTGCACTTTCTGGGGACTCAGACCAGAGTTTGCACAACGTGATTCAGTGATCTTATTCTGGTCTAGGTGCCAACAAACAAAGGCAGAGTTTGTCTCAATGAGTGCAAACTGATTATCTTAACCGACTCTACTCATTGAAATATTCATATGGGTAGATTTCTTCGGGATTTGTTTTGAACTGCGGTATCTTTCTTTGCTGTGGCTGGTACATTGTGATGATTTCCATTTATATTTCCAACTCTGTCTTGTGGGTCCATTAGTGAGCTTTTTAGGGTTTGCTATGCAATTTGGGCCCTACCAGTGTTGGATCTTTGGAGCTATTTTTGTTAACCTTTCAGGGTATTAAAACTTGTGTATGAGACATAGGGCTCTATTACAATGTCGGTCGGAAAGCATTACGACCGAATCGGTCTCGGAATGGTTTCTGACCGAATCAGATATGGGGAGTCCGACCGATGGGTTACGATGGTTCCGGATACCATTCGGTTGGACTTCCATTGGCTTCAATGGGACCCTGCGTTCCGACGGAATACACAGGCTCCCGTTGAAGAAAGGGGTGACTGGGAAAAATCATGCACCCTGTGGTGGGCACCCCTTGGTGCCTGCCACACTGTGCATGGTTTGAAAAGGGGGTCCCGTGGGTACCCCATGGGCCCCATTCAGAAGGCTCAGGGTGAAGGGGGGCCTGCTACGGGCCCCCAAAGTCAGATTCTGACAGCTGATCCATGTCAGAACAACCGATTTGGAAAGGCTGTCAGAATCCGACATAGTAATCGCTTGGTCGGAAACCTGGTCTGTAGACCTGTACAAGTCGGCTCCGAATGACTCGGTTCCTCTGAAAGCGCTCCTGAACTGACTCAGACAGTCCGAACACTTTCCGAACATTGTAATTGGTCGTTCGGAAAGCTTTCCGAATCGATCAGAAAGATGATCCCAAATCGGATTCGGGAGACCCGAATCTGATTCAGAGCCTTTCCGAACAACATCGTAATCGACCCCCTAGTAGTATCATGCTGCTTATATTTCAGATCCGGGTGAACCTTAAGCCCTTCAGAAACTTGACAGTTGACTTTAGATACTAGCAGTCTGTTTGTGTCTTTGCAATTCACCATGGTTTTTTCTTCACAAAAGTGTTTCTCATCTACTAGTTTAGGTGTCATTTCTGAGAGGGGGTCCCTCCCCCTGGGCCTGTTTTTTGGGTGCTTACTTTTCTGGCTGGCTCAGCATGATTCCTTTGGACCACCTGGGTTGAGTAATTTGGATGTATGGCGTAATTACGTATGCTTTTGCAACGCATGCCATTACAACGCGGGCAATCCAACAAACGTGTCATTACCACTCGTTCCATTACAACGCAAGTCTTTACAACTTGCCTTAGAGAAGCGCAGGGCTTTGGAATAGTATATTTTACTATTCCAACTCCAGTCTGTGCAACAGTAGGGAAGGTGTTGTTAACAGGCCCTCAACTTTCCTGCTCGAATAACCCACAACCAGCTCAAAAATGTGGCCACTGCTATGACAATAGAGTCATCAGTGTTTGTTTTCAAAAGAAACATTTTGGCCCATACTATTGAAACATCGCTAGGCAACAGTATAGTCCCGCGGGCACTTTGAGACGTCACCACCACGCATGCGAGCACGTCATGCTCTGCGTGTGATTGGAACATGCTGCTACTAATTACGTGTGCACGGCAAGCGCATTCAAGACTGCCGTCCACGGAGGACGCATCACTCAGCAAGTAAGCTCCTTGTTACCCCAGCTTAACTTTCTAATGTGCTAGAGAACACATTTCAGGGATGATTAATGGCTTTGCCAATATCGTATACGCTACAAATAAGCTCCCTGTCACGGACGATCAATATCGTATACATTACAAGTAAGCTCCCTGAGTCATTCTAGCTCAACTTTTTAATGCGTTGGAGAACACATGCGCGTATGATGAATGACATCTCAAACGCCACAACGTTTAACAACTGTCGAGATTTCATTCGTGATCTAAGTTCATTGGGATATGCCCATGGGAAGCACTAACGCCACGGAGAGATGAGCGGCGCTCCCTTTGGCCAACTATTCCTACAATGCTCATGAAAAGATTGTGCTTTTATAATAATGAGCGCTGTCCTTTTACATTCATTTATTCACACCAGACACGCAAACAGTCTCACGCTGGTGCACTAATCAATAGCCATTTTTCTTAAAACAGTTCATTCTATGCATGGTCTCAAACCATTTTTAAAATCACGCATTTTCTTACAGAAAGTAAGACGCCTTTAGACGAAGGGATAATTCATTAATTCCCCGCTTCCACAATCATGACAATAAGGACCGTGCCGGTCACTGATATAGATCAGGTAAGACCATACATCTGGCTTTCAGACAAGTTATGTCATAATTTTAACGCCATACGAATGGGTAGACTAATCCTCCCCATTACTTCCAGAGACCATTTTAACTCAAGAAGAAGCGTTTTTGAGGAATTCAAGCCTCAAATTGGGTGAGTAATCTCACTCTGGTGGTGACGTCATTCATTGCACATCACCGTTGGAACACATACCCTGATACAATTATTCTTATGTACAGGCTGTCTACATCTACCTTTTAGCCTTGAAAAAGACCCACCCTGACATCTATGAATTAGGCTGTCTTCAGGGTCGAAACGTCGGCGTTGTGTATTGGTTCATCAATATCGAGTCTCTTGGCTTTGAATAATGAGCATTTCTGTTGGTTGCCAGAGACACCGATTACTTTCGTTCTGACCTTTATTGTTGTCAATTTATTGTAAATATTTGTACATATTTTATTTGCACCTGTATATAATGCATTCACCACACTACAGTCACTGTGCACTTATTTCACTTAACTTTATGTCACTATGGGCCTCATGTAGGTAGCCAAATACCGGTCGGTAACGGCCGATTTTCGGTAATTATACCGTTACCGACCGGTATTTTGGCTATTGGTATGTAGGGGGTCAATTTCTGGAATCGGTATTTACCGATTCGGTAAAACTACCGAATCGGTAAAATTACCGAATCGGTAACGTTACCGATGTGGTAATTTTACCGATTCGGTAATTTTACCGAATCGGTAAATTCCGATTCCAGAAATGATATGTAGGGGGAGTGTGTGGGTGTGTTTATGAGTCGGTATTTACCACCAACTTATAGTTGGTGGTAAATAATTAATGTATGTGTGCATGCAGTTTGAAGCGCGTAGCAGTGTGCAATGTGGCATACATACATGCCCTTAGGGCCTGTATGTGTGCCACATGTGCACACATGGCCGAATCAGGGGTGCAACAGGGTGTCAATGTGACACCCTGCCACCCTTGCATGTTTTCCCCCCATTACCGAATCGGTATTTACCGATTCGGTAATGAGGCATACCTTCCCATCAATGGGAAGGTATGCCTCATTACCGAATCGGTAAATACCGATTCGGTAATTACCGAATATTACCGATTCGGTAATATTTACCGACGGATTACCTACATACAAGTTACCACTTCTTAAATACCGATTCGGTAACGTTCGGTATTTAAGAAGTGGTAACTTGTATGCTACCTACATGAGGCCCTATATCTTTTGACAGCCTGAGGAATTTAAATAAATTAATATTATGATTGAATTTGATAAAAAAGAAAAGTTTTGAATGTGTTCCTTTTGAATGTTTATATCAAATGTATAATTCTTTGAAGAAATCAGCATGTACAGGACGGAACCACTGTAGTTTTGTTGTTTGATACCCAGGTTCTGAGGGACACAGGGTTTCCCCATTGTTTTGTATGAGACCAACTGAACAACAAGCAGCAACCAGTGGGTGAGTCACTCACTTCTTCTCAGGTTTCAAAAGACACGCGTGGCTACCAATGATCTTCAAGCGATGCGGGCACTGCACTACGCTGCAGACTGATCCATTCCTAGAAATATCAGGCCTCTGCGGCGGTCCTGTGGTGACAAACCAGCGGTGATCCTGGTGGACTCCCCTAGAGGTGGTGAGCTGAAGGTCTCCACCATAACCTCAGGAGTTTATCCTCCTCCACTCACAGATACCCCAGTGTGAGCATGTGGGTGCGTAAGTACATGCAAACTAACTCGCTGCTGATTGCTGCTGCTGGCAACACAGACAGCGTGCTGTGTTGTGTTGGTGAATCGGGAAGCAGCACAGCCTGTACGCAGATGGATGATGTATCCAGAAGGAGAAAAAGTCAGTAGAGGGAGTGGCACGGAGCTAAGAAACCCCCTCACATTGTTTACTCATCTTGACTTCTCCTATCCTTTTCCTCCATTCACTGGTCTCCATGCTCTGCCCAGCAAGCAGTGGGAGCTAGCAGGAAGTGGTAGCATCAGTAACTGAAGTGATAACATAGGCGGGTGCCGTAAACAGCCGTAAGCCACATTGGTGTCACTTTCCTGTGACCCTCTGCTGAGTACCACACCCCTGAGCCCGGGAGCAGCACACCTTTGGGGCCAGTCGGTGGCACAAGCAACCCCAGCTGCTTTTGCAGAGCTCCGGAGCTCCGTCCACCTCACTCCGCATGAGAATCTGCCAGACTTGACCAATCGAGCGATCACGCTGCTGTTGTAAATTTACTCTTGATTCCGAGTTTGTAAATCTCAATAGAAATGTAAACCTATACAAAGGTGTAACTTTACCTTCATGAACCAGGCCCAAAGTTGAGACGTTAACAGACTAATCTTTTTCAGCTCATCTGCATGAGTTTATACATCAGTTCTATCAACATAATGAGTAGGGGTTGTTGAATAGTAGGCTTTTATGGTGAGAGTTAGCAGAGACTGTATAGCACATAGATATGGTAATAAAAAAAATCTTGAGCATACACTCAAGGCAAAGGTGCACTACTCCTGGCCTGGAACAAGAGGTCCTGAAGGCTCCAGACAAAATACAGAGACTAATGAAAGTAAAAAGACAAATAGAGGGGACTCAACTTAAACTGGACAAACACCCACATACAAAATACAGATAAAGGGTCGACAGGGAAGGGAAGAAGATAGGTTGCATACCTGCATTCCTATTAAGAATAGAGAAGCCTTACTCCCAAGATATGTAGCTGATGAACAAGGCCAAACCTAACTTAATTTCCCAGCTGAGGATAAATGACAAATATAATGAATAACTATCAGAAGGGTAGAGAGAGCCACAATCCAAGAACAGACAGCAAACATTAGACCACTTGATGGATGAACAGCATGATGGATTACAAGCCCCACCTATAAAGGACAAGATCTTTGAAGCACTTCATGGTAGGTTAAATAGTATGTGCTGATGCAATCCCAGTGGACGTGTACCAGTTGACATCTGGAATATTAGTGGGTAAAAGTATTAAAGTGTACAAGGAGGAGCAAAGAGATGGCTGGTTACCACCCACTATTAGGAAAGCATTGATCACACTGATTCCAAAGCTGGATAGTGTCCCATCAGAGGTTTATGCCTATCACCCACCTAAAAGGTTTAAAAGAGATATAATGATACTAAACAAAACATTGGCAAAGAGGGTATTGAGAGTGGTGGGCAAACTGGTCTATCAGGAGTAATTTGGGATTATCCCGGGGGGAAGCACCAAGAATAGTGGTGGGGAACAGAATACACATTGTTTTGTTACATGCAAAAGACACCCTATTAGAGAAACACTGAGAACTCTTTTCTGCTACTCCTTCAGAAGCTAAAAAGATCTGGGCAGGTGTCCGATTTGCTCACTAACAGGGGCAAGTCGAGTTTAACCCAGTTGGGTAGTCTTATAGATGTGAGGTTCCAACCTGACCCATGGGGAGTATAAAATGGGAGATGGGGAGCTTACGGTATCAGGATATCCAGCCGTGGTTGCACAATAAAGTCTCAACATGAGCAGAATACTTGAAAGACTAGAGCATGTGTTCGTGTTCTGGTATACACTGCCTCTCTCGGTCGTGGATAGGATGGTTAGGATTCCACTGGCCAAAATGAGGGATGGAATGCTGAACAAAACACTCACGCCCAGTACAGAGATCTGGGCCTACACCCATTGTTTTTTCGCTTACCACGCCATTCCACTTTGGACCCAGCCATATGCAAGTCAGTCTTGACCCTGCTCCCAATGGGAAGAATCCAGCCTGAACTGCCAGGTGAGGTCCTCCCCAGATCGGAAACAAGCATCCTAGTACCGGTTTCAAGGTATCACCCCTCATTAGCCAGGATAGCTTGACTCTGGTGGCATGGTGCATAAACAACAGGGGTATGCACAAATAACCCTTTAATACCTGGGTATGGGAACGTAGTTATATACAAAAGGAAATTGGTATAAAGGAATCAATACTGGTCAATTTTATGAGTAGAGCACATTAAATTACCCTCTCAAAAAGAACTAATGTTCATAATGAGTATATCAAAATGATATACTTATTATGAATATTAATTATTTTTGAGAGGGTAATTAAATATGCTCTACTCATAAAATTGACCAGTACTGAATCCTTCATACCAATTTCTGTTTTGTATATAACTCTGGTGGCATGGTGAGCACAGAACCTACATCTGTGCATACCCACCCCACTTAGGGTGACTAATGTATAAAAGACAAAATGCTTTTTGTACATACTGCAGAACTCTATGGGCCTCATTTAAGAAATGTGTTGCATCGCTGCGGTAAAACAGCGATGCAACACTTTTCAGTCCTCCCTCCTTGCGGCACCATGGATTCCCCGTATTTACTGTATGACGCTCCATTTAGCAAGGATTAACAGATATGTCAGGAATCCCGATGTATCTGTCGGCACAAAAATAGCGCATTGCTGGAGTGTGTCTGGAAACATACGCAACTCCAGTGGTATGTCATTTCACATGGGGCGAGCAGGGAGGATTATTTTTGTGCGGAAAGGAGAACCTTTCTGCACAAAAACAATCACAAGAGGCTTTTTCCTCTATCTATCTGCAAGCACACATAGAAAAAGGAAAAACGAGGAGCGGCGTAAGTTTTTGGCGTTGCCTCAGAATTACAATTTCTTGTAAATCTGGAGAGTGTCAAAAAGCCATGGATCTTGCTGGGAATGCCCCTAGTAACACCCCTCGCATGCCCCTTTAAAAGAGAAAACTGCGTTAAAGGGTACAATAATTCGGAAGCAGCATTAAGTCAAAAAAGTGGCTTAGTGCTGTCTTGTAAATATGGAGCAGGTTCCTGCACCATGGAACGTCACAAAAAGTGATGTTCCGGTGGCACAAGAGGCCCTGTGAGTTTACTGGCCACATTTTGTAGCCGTACAAATAGGGCCTTGTTTTTTATAGCAAACACAAGGAGATGATAGACGGAGCGCTGAAAATTTTCAGACACTCGCCCCAAATCACAGATATGAGTTGAATCCATCATCATTCTTTAGCTCACTTGGCCACCTCAGTTCAGACCTAGCTATATGCAAACCAGCCCGAACTGCCAAGCCAAGTCTTCCCTGAACCGGAAACAAGCATCCTAAGACCGGTTTCTGGGTAACACCCTTCATCAGCCAGGATATCTTGAATTCAGTGGCAAAGTGAACAAGGGACCCACGTCTAGGCATACCCTGCCAACTTAGAGCGAGCAAAGCAAACACAAGGCCGGCTAACGCTAGCCGGCCCTAAGTCCCAGCCAAACCAGCACCCTTCACTGAAACCGTCTTGGCACAAACTTGACCAGGAGGCTTTCCTCACAGCCTTGAGCACACAGCCAGTAAATAGAGCAGTCAATATGGAAGAGGCTGATGCGCTCTTTCATAGGTGGGTAACCCAAGCACTGGACACTTGCATCCCTCTCAAACTCACCCACTCTAAAGGTGCTCGTGCTAACGCCTGGTTTAAAGAGGACCTGACCCTAACCAGGAAGAATTGCAAGGTTCTGGAAAGAATATGGAGGCGTTCATATAATTCCCAGGCTAAATTACAGTATAGATCAGCTATCAAGTCTTACCATAAACTAGTCCGCAAATCTAGGGCCGCCCACTACTCCAGCCCCATCACCACAAGTACCAATCTCAGCAAAACCATATTCTCCCATTTGAAGAATCTGGTTACTCCTCCTTCGGCATCAGGCAGCATTATATCCTCTAGCCAACAATGTGAAGAGCTGGCGAATTCCTTCCTGGAGAAGGTTGAAAGCATCTACCATAATTTCCACCTCGTCGTAACACCCAGCGTCACCGGGAGGAACACGTACATAGGCCAGGAGATTGTTCCTATTACGTCGTTACCCCCTATTCTTCTTAAAGACTTGGAAGTACTAGTGGCCAAAATTAAATCAGGATCTCCAGACGACCCCCTAAGACCTGACGCCTTCTGGAAAGTCCAACAGGGCCTCTTGCCTGAGTATCTGGAGCTGCTCAATCTATCCCTTCTTCGGCGGTGGTCCCAAAATCTTGGAAGCATGCAAAAGTGGTCCCGTAACTCAAAAAACCATCATTGGATGCATCCAAATCAGAAAACTATTGTCCAATTTCGCTACTTCCATTCTTATCCAAAATATTGGAAGCTCATGTGAATTTGACTTCAACTCACTTCCTGGAAGTCAATTCCATTCTAGATAGTTCCCAGAACGGTTTCCGACCACGATATAGTACCGAGTCTGCACTGCTGACAGTTGCGGAACAACTAAGGTCCACCTTGGATGCCGGCAGAACCTCAGCTCTGGTTCTGTTGGATCTGAGCGTGGCATTTGACACGGATTCCCATGAAATCTTGCTTCACCGTCTGGAGGAGATAGGGGTCGGCAATAAAGCCTTATCGTGGTTATCTTCCTTCTTGGCTGACCGGACTTTCCAAGTGATAGCTCCTCATTTTGCCTCCCATGTCCATCCACTCCGTTGTGGGCTTCCTCAGGGCTCAGCATTGAGCCCCACGCTTTTTAATATCTATATGAGCCCACTGGCGCGGATGGCGAAAGCACGGGGAATTTCCCTGGTGTCATATGCAGATGACACCCAACTGGTGATCACCCTGTCTAGCAATCCTAGCCAGGTGGCAAGACCCCCCTTGCTTGCGCCAATGATTGTTTGGAAAGATCTACCAACAAACGATGCATGAGGTAATACCCACAATGGCGATGGTTGTGTCCCGTGTGGAAAGCTGCTTTGCTCTCCATTCTGAGGAAGATGTGAGTCCTGTGTAGCCATTGCGATTGGAAACTACAGTTCATTTCCTGCTTGGGTTCTCGGTCTGGTTGTTGAGACTCGAGACTCCCAAGCGGGATCAATGTGCCTGCGCGAGCTAAGCGCAATGCACTTCAACAGATTCCTGTTAGGAACAGCCGCGTTTTGTGAGGGCTCTGTAAATGATTCCACCTGGCATTCTTAGCCGGTTTCTAGAGTTATTAATAGTTAATTGCCGGAGAGTAGAGCGTACCGCGACGTTTCCTCTAGAGAGTTGAGGCTGCATGGGATCCCCAAGGTTTTGGTTTCAGATCGAGGTTCCCAATTCGTTTCACACTTTTGGATGGCGTTTACCAAGAGATTAGGAATAGACACCCGTTACTCCACCAGCTTCCATCCGGAGACTGATGGACAAACAGAAAGAATAAATCAAGATTTAGAGCAATATCTAAGACTCTATTTACGGGACCAAAAATGTGAGTGGTCAGAGTTGGTTTGGGCGGAGTTTGCTTACAATAATGCCAAGCACTCCTCTACAGGTTACACTCCTTTTAACTTGAACTACGGCAGGCAGCCCAGTTTAATCTTTGAGAAAGAAGAGAAGTTAGTTCCAGCGGTTGCAGAGTTTGTGAAAGAAAAACAAGATACCCTAGTAAAAGCAAAGGAAAATCTAGTTAAGGCTAAAAACTCTTAAAAGACTCAGGCAGACAAGTGAAGAAGAGAGGGCCCCCTCTTTTAAGACAGGGGATAAGGTTTGGTTGTCAACTAGAAACTTGAGACTAAAGGAAAATCGAAAGTTCCAACCCAGACTTATCGGTCCTTTTGTAGTGGATCATTTAATAAATCCAGTAACTGTAAAACTGCACTTACCTCCTTATCTTAAGGTACATCCAGTATTCCATGTATCCTTGTTATAAAGAAACCCATGTGACTTGTGCACTATTGTTACACCTAAACCAGTGCTAGTAGATTCAGTTGAGGAATATGAAGTAAATAAAATCTTAGACCCAAAAACTAGCAAAGGCAAATTGTATTATCTGGTTGAGTGGAAGAATTTTGGTCCAGAAGAAAGGTCTTGGGAGAAAGACTTACACAAGTTTTCCACAAGGCCAATCCTACAAAACCCACTTTGAAGGGACGCCTTTTGGAAGGGGGTACTGTCAAGACCCCCCTTGCTTGCGCCAGTGCTTGTTTGGAAAGATCTGTCAAGAAATGATGCATGAGGAAATACCCACACTGGCGATGGTTGGGTCCTGTGTTGAAAGCTGCTTTGCGCTCCATTCTGATGAAGATACGAGTCCCGTGTAGCCATTGCGATTGGAAACTGCAGTTCACTTCCTGCTTGGGTTCTCGGTCTAGTTGTTGAGACTCAAGACTCCCAAGCGGGATCAATGCACCTGCGCGAGCTAAGCACGATGCACTTCAACAGATTCCTGTCAGGAACAGCAGCGTTTTGTCAGGGCTCTGTAAAAGATTCCACATGGCATTCTTAGCCGGTTTCCAGATTTATTAATAGTTAATTGCCGGAGAGTAAAGCGTACCACGACGTTTCCTCTAGAGAGTTGAGGACGTCGATGTATTTTTGACAAACATTATTTTTTCCTTCAGAACCCAAGATTATTCCCCCTCAAGTGTCGAAAGCTTCAATCATTGGAGCTTCCAGCGTCGAGGGATCCGAGGTTGGTGTGGGAGCTAGCTTCTGTGAAGAGAGGCTTCTCCCATTTCGCAAGTAAGATGAACTAAACAGTTATTCTGAGCACGCATGCCAGCAGTAAATCGTGCCTAGAGAGAGTGGAGTATTTAGAGATCTAAAGGCAGCGCTTCTCAGCATATCGGCGAGCAATTGTTATTTGGGCTCCTTCTTCCAGAACCACGATTTTAGAGACAATTCTCCATTCTGAGGAATTCAACCAGCTGCATGAAAGAATAAAAGGAAAACTATTTACAGGTATAAGTCTACCTTCAAAGGGCTCAATTTTGGAGACTGTTCTGTAGCTTGGAATCAACTGCTACCAATTGTATTATAACTATTTACCATTGTTGAGCGTCAGAATCTCTGAATTATTATTTTTTGTCTGCGTCTTGAACCAAAATCAGAACTGTTATGCGCAGAGTGTGTTGACCTGATGTTCTTCCAATTAATCAATATAATGCAACACACTAAGAGAGAGGCTATTTGATCAGGTCAAAAAGGTAATTAGGGATAGAGTTTAGTATTGAGCACTCCCCTAGAGGTAGTTTAGGGATAGTAGTAATTGTTTGTGTTTTCTTGTAGGCTCCAGAGATGAAACACTGACGGTGGGCCGTACCCTGAGGCAGTCTCCATTGTTTGTCTTCCCATTCCCCTTTCCCCCGAGCTGGGGTCAGTAGCAGTTCTACCACTAGACTGTTGCTGGAAACGGTTTGGAGGAATTGTGGAGCCATCATCTGCTTCAAAGGAGATCGCACGTTCTGACAGATTGAAGTGCCTAAACCCTCTTTCATAGAGGAATACAGATCTCCTCCCGAGCAAGATGGCTGAGGGAAAAGACTTGAAGGCTTTGGCTACCATTTTAGATGGAATGCAAAAGCAATTGAATGACTCAGTAGAAGAGAAGAAGGCTTTAAGAGAGGAAGTCAGGAGAACTAGCCGAGAGTCAGTTCAAATTAAGCAAAAGTTAGAGGAGTTCGTAGGTGGGTTGGCTTCTGGTTCAGTTTTTAAGGGTCCTCAAGTGTTCTCAGGCAATCAATCTCCTTCTGAAGTCTCAACCCAAGTAATTCATGCAGTTTCCCCAATAATTCCTTTGGCTCCCCCGGAAAGATTTAGTGGTGACCCCCATAAAGCGTAGATATTTTTAACTCAATGTTCTCTGCATTTTTTGTGTAGACCGGTAATTTTTTCAGAGGATCAATCAAAGGTGGCCTTCATGCTGTCTTATCTGACGGGCGATGCGGCTGCATGGTCCATGTCCCTGGTAACCCGGAACAACCCTGTGCTGTTTTTTTGAGAATATTCGATCGCCGATCAGCTTCCTAGGCCTCCGACAATTAATTACTAGAGCTGAAACAAGGTAAGAGAGATTTGGTCGGATAAATTGCCTACTTTAACAAATTAATAGTACTACTAATAGCTACTATTTTTTACCGGCGGTTGAAGGATGAATTAAAAGATGCCTTGGCTCAAATTTCACAAAGACCCTCCGAAGTATCAGAATTGATCGACTTGGTTTTGCAATTAGATCATCGGATTAGTGAACAGCGTCATGAAAAAAGAAGAGATGTTCGTCCGTTCCCGCCTCGATTAGATCGAGCCAGACCAGAAATTCATCGCTCCTCAGAATCCCAAACTTCTGAAGAACCAATGCAGATTGGGTCAATTTGTGGTCCTTTAACTAAGGAAGAGAAAGAAAGACGCAGATCAAGGCAATTGTGTTTGTATTGCGGACAAGCGGGCCATTTCGTGAAAGCGTGTCTGAAAAAACCAAAGACCTCTCAACAGGTAAAAGGCCGGCTCCACCTGTAGAAGGAGTTGCTCAGGTAGTCATCTGCACCTCACCTTGTAGTAGCCTTCACAGTTAAAGTCCGAGTCTTGGAGTTACAAGGAGTCTCAGTGATGATAGACTCAGGTGCGACAGGCAACTTTTGCGATATTAAATATGCACAATGAGTCGGAATAAGATTCGCGAAGAACAAAGTCTTAGAAGCTGTTCGAGCAGTGGATGGAACCAGCCTTTTCTCTGAGCCCATCACTCATGAGACAGAACTGATTCGATTGTCCGGTTTAAATGGGCATACAGAATTAATCACTTTCAATCTCATCGATGCTCCTCAATTCCACTTAATACTGAGCCTACCTTGGCTCACAGAACACAACCCTAGTATTGACTGGAATCAAAGAAACTGTGCAAATGAACTCATCCTATTGTAAGGAAAACTGTTTCTGTGAACAAACTCATGTGGACAAAGAATCACCAGCCAAGAAGTTAGCTACTCATCTCACCATCATTTGTTGTTTGGAGACAAAGGAAATACCTCCAGAATATAGAGAATTGGCTTCAGTATTTGACAAAAAGGAAGCAGAAAAACTCCCCCCCCCCCCACCGTCGATATGATTGTAAGATCGAGATCGAACCTAGAGCCATATTACCTTGCAGCAGAATGTATGCATTAACTGAAACAGAAAATCAATATCTCAAGACCTATTTGGATCAGTATCTTGCCAATGCTTTTATCTGCCCCTGGCAATCCCCAGTCTCATCTCCTTTATTTTTCATCCCTAGGAAGGATGGAGAGCTACGAAGGTGCATTGACTATAGAGCTCTCAATCAGGTGACCATAAAAAATCATTAGCCTTTACCCTTGATTTCTGTTTTGTTGGACCAAGTTAAAAAAGCAAAAATCTATACCAAATTAGACTTCTGTGGAGCCTACCATTTAATTCGTATTGCCCAAGGAGACGAGTGGAAGATGGCCTTTCACACCCGATACGGCCTTTTTGAATACCAAGTGATGCCGTACGGGTTGTGCAATGCCCCAGGGGCATTCCAACATGATGTGCTCAGAGAATATTTGGATAGAATTGCATTTGTATACATTGACGATATCCTGATTTTTTCCAATAATGTAGAAGAACATGTTTCTCAAGTGACATCCATTCTAACCAAGCTTCTTGAGAATCATCTCTACATAAAACTCGAGAAATGCGCCTTTCATGTGAAGAAGGTTGAATTTTTGGGTTTCGTTTTGTCTCCAGAAGGAGTAAGCATGGATGTCGCTAAAATCAGAGCAGTGCAGAATTGGCCATCTCCCAAAAATGTGAAGGAGATCCAGAGTTTCATCAGATCAAAGGTTTATCTCAGATTTCTCGCTCAAAGTGAGTCCCATCACTCGCCTGTTAAAAAAGGGAGTGAAATTCGACTGGACAGATGAAGCTGAAGAGGCCTTTCAATTTCTGAAAAGATATTTTACCCAGGCTCCAATTTTGTTCCGTCCAAGAATCGAGGAACCATTTTATGTTGAGGCGCATGCATCCGATGTTGCCATTGGAGGGATATTATCTCAACAACACAGTGATACAGGCCAATTACATCCGGTGGCTTATTACTCCAGGAAGTTAACCCCTCCAGAATGTAATTACTCGATAGCTGACAAAGAGTTGATGGCGGTCAAGTGTGCATTTACCGATTGGAGACATTATTTGCTGGGAGCCGAAAAAGTCACAGTTTATACAGATCACCGGAACTCACAATTCCTGAAATCAGCCCGTACCTTGACTGCTCGGCTTGGCAGTTCGGGCTGGACTGTTCCCATGAGGCACAGGGTCAAGACTGATTTGCAGATAGCTGTGTCCAAACTGGGGTGGCAAAGTGAGCTAAAGAATGAGGATGGATTCAACCCAAATCTGTAACTGGGGGTGAGTGTTTGAAAAGTTTTAGCACTTTGTGTTTGCCTTGTATAGCCAAGAAATCAACCTGTGAAAATACTGGCCCATTTCTAATTGGACAGAATGGTATCCCATCCATATTACAACTCCCTCCACTCACAATCAACCCCATAATCCAGATTAGATATATACAGCCCTACATGTTAAACTGAAAAAGAAACATGTTAATCTAAGACCACATGAAGTTGATAAATAGCAGGCAATATGGGCACATACAGCAATATTTTCTAACACAAATAATTTCAACATAATACATTTCTGTTCTCCGTGACTTTCTGGTGTGATCTTGTTCGCAGACCCACCACCGGGGTTGGTATTGCTGGGGTATCTATTCGAAGGTAAGGAATCTATCACTAACGTGTCTCTTTTAGATGCACAAGTTATTTACTTGTGTAACGATATATCTGTAAGAGACATTAGTTAGTGATAGATTCCTTACCTCCCCACCCATCCTCCCCATTCTGCGAACTGATTTCTAGGGTTAAGGTCATCCCTTTCAGCGCACTAGTTTCATGGAACCAGTGGTCAGTTTCTTGCATGGCTCTGCGTTCCTGGCACGGAAAGTCGTGTACAGAACTGACGTCAGCGCACATGGGTGGCACCTGGGTGGTCTCTGTGGCGTCATCTCGGCACCAATGGTGCCGGACGTGGAGCCTTCCGACGCCACCTTCCGACGCGCAGGGGTACTGCTGACGAGGGCTTTCCAGTTCGAGTTTGACGCCTGGGGAAATTCTAAGGTGAGGAATCCATCACTAACTAATGTCTCTTACAGATATATCGTTACACAAGTAAGTAACTTGTGCTACCGAGCCCCAGACCAGGATCTACTTTCCCTGAGGTCCGATCCTCCACGGCAATCCGTCAAAGTGGCGGCAGCAAGAAAAGCGCACACAGGGGCATCCTCCTCCACAGTCCCACCCGACAAAGATAGCTAGTTAATGGACTCTCTTGGGAAGAGGATGTGTAGCACCTCGGCCTCCTAAATGTTGGTCGATAGCGCCACCACCACCACCGATCACTATGGGACTTCCTCTCATGATTCAGAGAAAAACTGCCAAAAGAAGATCGGCAGGAGATCCTACAGGAAGGAGTACTGGCAGCGAGCCAGGTCATAAGTCCAGTAGCCGATGTGTCGGATCTGGCGGCTCATGGTTACGTGCATGGCATCTGCACTAGGGGCTCCTCTTGGTTGCGACTCACAGGTCTAAAACCGGAGGCCCAACACAATCAATCAACCAGGAAGTTTAAAGCACGCTACACACCCGTGAGGGTCTCAAGGTGCTGGGGGCGGGGGGTGCAGCTCTGATTCAGCCGAAAAGCCAGGTCTTGAGGCTCTTCCTGAAGGTATGCAGAGATGGGGACTGTCTGATGTTGACTGGGAGCTCGTTCCAGGCTTTGGCTGCGATGTAGGAGAAGTCTCTTTCACCCGCTCTTGTTCTGCGGATGCGCAGGGTTTCTGCTAGGGGGAGGTCAACAGAGCGGATATTCCTTTTGGGTTTGTAGAAGGAGACTCTCTCATTGAGGTATTTGGGTCCGGTGTTGTGGAGGGATTTGTAGGCATGGGTGAGTATCTTGAAGGTTACTCTCTTCTTGATGGGGAGCCAGTCGAGGTCTCATAGGTGTTGGGTGATGTGCTCATGTCGTGGGATGCCGAGGACGAGTCTGGCCGCAGAGTTCTGGATGGTCTTGAGTCTGCGTAGCAAGGATTTGTTGATTCCAGTGTATAGGGCGTTTCCGTAGTCCAGTCTGTTATGAGTGCGTGGGTGACAGTCTTTCTGGCTTCAGGGAGGGATCCACTTGAAGGTCTTGCAGAGGGTGTTGAAGCAGGTGGAGCTGACGACGTTGATCTGTCCGGTCATGGTGAGCGAGTAATCTAGTTTGATGCTGAGGTTCCAGGCGTGGTCCGTGGGGGTGGGGTAGCTGCAGAGGGCCACCAGGAGTTGTTCAAAGCTGAGGGGGTGGGTCCGAGGACGAGGACTTCCGTCTTCTCCGAGTTGAGTTTCAGACAGCTGCTGTTCATCCAGGTTGTGACGTCTTTCATTCCTTCTTGGAAGCTGAGTCTGGTGGTTTTGGGGTCCTTCGTGAGGGAGAGGATGAGCTGAGTGTCGTGGGCATAGGATACAATGCTGAGTCCATGCTGTCTGACGATGG
Source organism: Triturus cristatus (assembly GCF_964204655.1). Taxonomy (NCBI): domain Eukaryota; kingdom Metazoa; phylum Chordata; class Amphibia; order Caudata; family Salamandridae; genus Triturus; species Triturus cristatus. The sequence continues at coordinate 418,156,728 of NC_140593.1, forward strand.
TGGTGAGGGGGGCCATGTACATGTTGAAGAGCGTGGGACTGAGCGATGATCCTTGGGGTACTCCGCAGTTGATCTCTGTGGATTCGGAGAGGAAAGGTGGGAGTCTGATCCTTCAGATGCCAGTATTTAGGGACTTCCTTAAAAGGACGAAAAAGGTCTACCCTCTGGTTATGTCTCCTTCCCCTTCCTGGGAACTTAATGTAGTCCTTTCTAAATTAATGGGTCCTCCCTATGAGCCCCTTCACAGAGCATCATTGCAGCAACTGACGTGGAAGGCTGCTTTCTTAGTGGCAAATACCTCGGCTCGCAGTGAGCGAGATCAAAGCGCTATGTTCTAAAGAGCCTCATCTAATTTTCCATGCTAACAGAGTGGTCCTGAGAACCCACCCTAGCTTCCTGCCTAAGGTTGTCTTGGATTTTCATATTAATCAGTCAATTACTCTCCCCCACCTTTTTTCCGAACCCTACCACCCTTCCTGGGAGGGCGTTGCATTTCTTGACATAAAAAGGATTATAAAATTCTACCTGGATAAAACTAAGAGCATAAGAAAGTTGAATCGTCTGTGACCTATGATCCAATACACACTGGTCTCCCTTCTTCTAAGCAATCCATCTCTAGATGGATAGTATCCTGTATTACCCTAGCTTATCAGTTAGCTAACAAGCAACTCCCTGGCTGACCAAAGGCTCATTTCGCTAGAGGGAAGGCCTCCACTACAGCCCTTCTCAGAAATGTTCCCATTGTAGAGATATTTAAGGCTGCTACATGGCGTTCGGTACATACCTTTGTTCATCACTACTGCCTAGATTCTGATACTCGGGCAGATGTTCAGTTCGGGCAAGCTTCCTTGAGGAATTTGTTTGGTTAACCTGTTTTTCAGAGTGTGCTAGCTATACTGGTGTTCGTCCGCAGGATTCAGGGCATGGGCTTGCTACTCTATTCAGTGCTTATGACTATTGATGAAGTATCCTCTGTAAGAGAAAGATAAGTTACTTACCTGTAATCCTAGTTGTCTTCCAGGGGTATACTCATTAAAGTCCTAAGCAACCCTTCTGTCTTCCCGGATGAATACCATCTATAACAGCACTCTGTCTCCTTATTATCGATACACTGTGTAACACACCCTAAAAAAGACCTGAGGCATGATAGGAGCGTGGTGGTCCTGAATGTTTTAAAGGCACAACACTAGTATCTGAAAGAAACAGTTAGTTATAGATTCCTTACCTTAGAATTACCCCCAGGCGTCAGACTGGATCCAGAAAGTTTTTTCGTCAGCAGTACCTCTGCGTATCGGAAGGTGGCGTTGGTTGGCTCCGCGTCATTCATTGGCGTCGTGTCACCGGGATGACATCACGATAGCTACTTAGACACCGCACTCGCGTGCTGTCGTCGTTCTTTCTTTTTCCGCGCCAGCCAAGTCGTGCTCCGACTGCCGGTCCATGGCTACAAAGACTATGCGGGAGCGGTTCCGAAAGCTTCTTGAGCACCGTTCCCATTGAGGTCCCGGTCGTGAGGGAGGTCGAGGGACCAGTCACGGAGCCATAACCACTCGTCTTCTAAGTCTTCGCACTCTGGGTCAGGTAAGTCCAAGCACAAGAAGAGGTCGAAGAAGCATAGTCGCTCTTCGACTTCTCCCTGTTGGTCGGCTGACGCGATGAGGGATGCGGGCAGTGCCCCTCCCGCGGCTCCGCGTGCAGAACCTGAAGAGTGGACCCAGAGTTTCCCTTCCTTCCCGGGACCCGGAGCGACTCCTGCCCAGCTTCGTAAGTTTTACATGGCGATGCACATGATCTTTGGGCATCCCGAACCTGCCGGTGCGCCCTCGGGCCCCCTCGGACTCGGTTGAAGGACCTAGGCCTTCTCTGCCGGTGGCACCGGACCCGGAGCTGCAGTCCCCCCTTGGATCCAGTCCTGGATCTGCATCAGTGTCGGATGACCTTATTACTCCTCCACCGGCGCCGCTTCCTCCGGCACCGCTACCGCATTGGACGCCGGTTGTGCCCCCGGCCGGCGTCGACCCCGGCCTCCATCCTGATGTTGAGCCGGACCGGCGTCGTCCAATGCCGGATCCAGCACCGGGAGTTTTTCTTTGCCCCTGTTCACTCCTGGGGTCCGTTTTAGGCCAGATTGGCACCCAGAGGATGAGGAGGACTGGGAGGGGTCAGGTGACCCTCAGACTGACCAGTTGGGCAGTGAACAGGACTGGAGAGAGAAACTGGGGGATGCCAGTGGTCTGGACACCTCCCCTGACCATGGCATGTTGTCTCCTCCTACCGTGGCTATGGAGGAGAGAGCGTCATACGCAGTGGTGTTGCATAGGGTGGCTGAGGCTATCAACCACAAGCTCCCTACAGTGGCAGTCAGGACTATCCTCCTGACAGAGGTGCTTCAACCACAAGTGAGCTCTTCGGAGCTCCTGCTGGCATTTAATGAAGCACTCACCGATGTCCTTTTGGGCACCAGGTCCAGGCCCAACACGGGGTCTCCCGTGGATAGGATGATTGCCCGACACCACCGCCTGGCTCCGGGCGACCCCACTTTCCTCTCCCAACATCACTCCCCAGAGATCTTGGTGGTCCAAGCCTCTACCACCAAGAGCGCATTTCCTACCGATCCACCGGAGAGGGAATCCAAGAAGCTGGATCATCTTGGGAAGAAGATTTTCTCTTCCACCAGCTATGGACTGTGGTCGGTAAACACTGCATATCTATTGGGCCGTTATTCCCAATCTGTGTGGGACACGGTTGCCTTAGTGTCCGGAGGAGGCCTGGACAGTGCTCTCGCAGGCTATTGCAGCTGGGAGGGATGCGGCGAAGTTTACCATCTGTTGTGGGCTGGATACCGCCGACTCTCTAGGCAGGACGATTTCCACGTCGGTAGCTGTTAGAATCCGGCGTCTCTGGTTGGCGCAGGTATGCACTTGCGACAAGCAGGGACCCTTTTCATCTAAGTCAGGGCAAAGGATCACCTCTTTAAAAATAACCCCTGCTCACCCTCTAGGTAACGTGGCGCGAGCAGTCAGGCTAAATTTCCAGAGGGCATATAGGTTAAGCGTTCAAGTTGTCCCACACAATAATCACCACCCCACCACACAAAGACACAAGGCTGTATTTATGTCCAAAATATAATTCTTTATATAAAAGGTTTTCTTTCAGGCAGGTTGCATAAATACAGTTCTCTTGGTAAAATAATCCAGTTACTCTCAAAATGCTTTACGGGCAGTCCACAGTTGTAAAAATGGCACAGTTCTCTTTAAAATAGGTTTCTTAGGTCTTCTGGGCACTTCGTAGCGCCTTTGGGGTGCCTTTGGCAAGGTTTTTACAGGGCCTTGCCGTTTCCCACGCTTCTCGCGTGAGCCGGAGTACGCTTGCCGAGTCTCACTCTTCTCGAGTGAGCACCGGTAATGCTTTTCAATGCAGTACGGTTAAAACGTAGGTACGGTTCGAACCTTGCTGTTCCCAGGGTAAGTACGGGTCGAACCAAGGCTGTTACGGCTCGAACTCAGCCAAAAGGAGCACTTTTCAAAGCGCCATTATTTCAGCTGGCAGTACGGTGCGAACCAGGCACAAGTATTTACAAGGCGGGTACGAACCAAGGCACTTCACAGGCAGTACGGTGCGAACCAGGCACAAGTATTTACAAGGCGGGTACGAACCAAGGCACTTCACAGGCAGTACGGTGCGAACCAGGCACCCGTAGTTACAGGGCAGGTACGGTTCGTACAAAGGCAAGTACGGGCCGTACTTTTCACGCGCTGGCACAATACCTTGCAGATTTCACGGGGAAGGTTCGTGGCGGCCTCGCGGTCCAGTCCAGGGGTGTCCCACGTCGCGCTGGTGTCCCCAGTGTCCAGGGGACGGCGGAGCTTCGTGGGGCGCTCGGGCAGGATGCAGGTTGCCACGAAGGGGGTCAGAAGCAGGAGGGCAGCCTCGGGGTGAGAGCACAGCGCCGCGCGCTGTTAGCTTCGGCCGGAGACGCGAACCAGGGCACTTTAGTCCTTTGCAGAAGCCTCTACAACCCGGCAGGGGTCACAGGGACTCGGCGCTCAGGCGCGGAGATCTCCACCTTACTTTGCGAGCTACGGCTCGAGGGGGCAACTGTTCACGGTGCTCGGGCTGTCAGGCCTTTACGTTGTTTGCAGCCACGCCAGCAGCAGAAGTCGCGTTGCTCAGCGAGATCAGGGGATGCACAGGTTCTCCGGGGTCAGCTTGCTGAATCACTTCAAGGCACTTCTCCTCTTCTTTCAGGATGGTAGCGCCCACTGTTCCTGGGGCGCAGGTCAGGGGGCAAGTTCACACGCAAGCCCTTGGAGATTGTTTTAAAGGCACAAGTTGAATCAAAGTCCTTTTCTTCAGGCTTTCCCTCTCCTTCCAGCAGACAGGCACCCACTGCAGGCCAGTCTCTCAGGCAGAGAGACAGTATTCCTCCTTCAGCTTCTCCAGGTCCTTCTCCTTCAGGCAGAGTTTCTTCTTGGCGCAAACAGGATCTAATTTCTTAGGAGCCAGGCTCCTACTTTTATACACCAATTCTTTTGTTCTTTAGCGCCAGGGGGCCTGGGCCTGGCTCAGTCCAGTTTTTGGAGCACTTTGTTGTGGTGACTCTGCGCTTCCCTTTCAGCAGCAGGGCAGAGACATCAGCCGCTCCACAGGGGGCGGCGCCGGCTTTGTGCTGGCAGAGCACAGGTCTATTCAAGAGTCAGGGTGTACTCCTCCCACCCATCCTGGTGTAATCTCTCTACCCACCACCTGGCAGCCAGCCTGTCTCCTGGAATTCCCCAGCCCTGCTCCTTACTGTTGCTAGGCAGAACACACACACACAGCAGAGGCGGACTGAAATGGCCAGGTCAGTAAATACTAACTTTCTAAAAGTAGTATTTACAAACGCAGGATATTAAAATAAACTTTACTAAAAGAAGTATTTTATTATTCTGAGTTCAGGCATACTAAACATAATTGTCTACCATGCTCTATGAGTCCACTGGGATTACAGCGTGTAGTGACTCCAGCAGCCCATTCTGGCCTATGGAGAGCAGGTAGCCTTCAATAGTGAAAAACGAAAATGGCTGTAATTCACTATTAAGACATGCCACACACATCAGGGCATGTCCTACCTTATGCCTACAATGCACCCTGCCCTTGGGCCTACCAGAGGGGTGACTAATATGTAGTTAAGGGAAGGTTTAGGGACTGGCAAGTGGGTGCACTTGCGCAGTCAGCGCGACGGTACCAGACCGCACGCAGGTTCTGCAGTGGCAGATCCTAGACACATTTTACTAGGCCGCTTCTGTGGGTGGCACAACCAGTGCTGCAAGCCCACTAGCGGCATTTGTATTTACAAGCCCTGGCACTCCTGGTGCACTCTACTAGGGGCTGACAGTAAACCAAATGAACCAATCATGGACACCAATCAATGTATACATTTTACCATAGGGAGAGCATATGCACCTTAGCACTGGTCAGCAGTGGTAAGGTGCCCAGAGTCATAAATCAGCCAACACCAGGTCAGAAAAAATACAGGAGGAAGGCAAAAAGTTTAGGGATGACCCTTCAAAAAGGGCCAGGTCCAACACAACCCCCTTCCAGCCAAAACGCAGGGTAGACCAATCACCACCGTGATGGTCTTCCCTGCTTGGGGCGATAGAACAAGGACCTGGCCCGCAACTGCAGGGGCAGACTCCATTTCTACGCCAATCTGAACCTATCGGACTCCCTCTGTCCATACTCTCAGGGCCCACCAAGCCAATCCATGGGGAACCCTTCTCCTTGCCTGTGGACACCACCTGTGCAGCACCTAACCTTAACTGGCCCACAGGTGTGTCCCACCAGAGAGACAGCAAAATGCTACAGTGGCCACTGACAGTAGTCAGGGATGAGACCCAGGCCGTATGCCTCTCAGGGCTCTCAATCCTCTGTGGCGCCAGGGAGCGGGGGGCAGTAGCCCCAGGTGCTTGGCACCCTTTGTCCATTCTCCCCCTTGTCAGGTCAGGTATGACATCCTGGCACTGACCCACCAGCCCCGGGACTGTACCCAGCGGCTGGACCAAAGACTGGGGTGGGCTCTCCCACTCCCGGTCCTCCTCCTTGGGGCTCTGTACCCTCCCACCTGGAGTGGCACCCCCTTCCAGAATTGCCACGGCACCTGTGGCAGGTGTCCTGCGCAATTCGCCCACCAGTTCAGGGGTTCTATCCTGCAACTGGGTGCCCAGGTCAGGGGGGACACCCTGAACCTGGCCCTTCAACCTAGGGTCTAAACCCTTCAGTTGAGCCGGGGTCAGAGGCGAGGACTCCCTCCCTCTGCACCCCCTTCCAGAGTACTGCCCACTCCCAACTGGCGTGGTACCCCTAGAAGCAACATGGGTCAGGACACTGATTACAGTGGTCCCACCCTCCAGGTCAGACAACACCTGAACCTGGCTTCCCAACCCTGGGTCCAACCCATGCGGTTGAACGCTCGCCTGGCGCACCAGGACTTCCCGGGGAGCACGCATGCCCCCCCTGAGGGTGACACCTAACTCATGTGTCGTGTGACAGTCTGCCTGGCGCTGATCTCCAGACCCCTGTCCATCTGACAGTGCCTGAAGATCCCCCAGGACAGAAGTGGTGTCACCATGGTCACTCACGGGGGACGCAGCCCTTCTGGCTGGCCCCTGACCCACTGGTTCTTCCACTGGGGACTCTTTCCCCCTCTCACCCCTCAATCTGGACCTCTGCACCCTCCCAACTGGAGCGGTACTGCCAGACACCAGAACTGATGGAGGCCTGCTTACAGACACTCCCAGCTCACCAGACACTAGGGGATCCCCCTCAATGGGCGGCCCATCAGGACAGCCTAGGCTCCCCGCCTGGTGTTCCCTTAAAGAACCATCCAGGCTCTGAGACTGGGTTTCGGGCACCTGGGGGAACGCAGCCCCACGCTCACTCTTTCTCCACTGAGACAGGACGTGAGCCCCTACACCCCTCCCACTACCATGGGACCTAGCTGGGCTACTCTGCACCACTTCCACCACTCGGGGTTGGAAGATACCTGAGCCACTCCCCACGGGGTCACTCCCCAATGCCTCTCCAGACCCTCTGGAATCCACCAAAAGGTCTGCCTCCAATGTGAGTTCCCTGCGGTCAGAGAACTCACCCTCCCACAGGTGTTGGCCTAGCTCTGGAAAACAGGGACTTAAAATATGCTCTCCCACAATTGGATCACACAGCCCCCTAGCAGGGTTAACCAAACTAGCCTTCACCTTACCATCCAGTGCCTCAGACACATACTCCACACCACTCTCCTGAGACTGGCAAGACAGTATCTGACTGTCTCTGTCACACAACCCACACTCTTCTGGGCGGTCTTCACACTCACCTACCAGGACTTCGATTTTGGGGGAACCCCTCTCCCTGCGCCTCTCATCTAGAGTCAGTAGAGTGTCCCTCCCGCCACTAGGACCATGCACCCCTGCGCCAGTTACCCTATTCCCTTCAGGGATACTGCGCACTACTGGAGCTACCTCATGCCCTTGAACCTCCTGGTGTGTGTTAACCACCTCCTGCAAGTCAGGCGCCACATCTCTGGGTGTGCGTACTACTCTTTCAGCACTAGAGAATTCTATACTGCTGCCACCATCTGAGCTGGATTCCTCCTCCCACTCAGAAAAGCTCAATCTCTGAGCTACGCACCTTTCTTGCTGCTGGGATGAGACACTCATGGCCTCAAGCCTCTCGAGCTCCATATCATATTTCTTCATTAAAAAGTCATGCTCCATTTGCATTTTCTTTTCTTCAAGAGCCAGCTTCTTCTCTTCCAGAGCCAGCTTTTTGCTTTCCAGCTCCAATTGACCATCTATTTTCAGTTTTGCCAAAGTGACTTGTTGCTCTCTTGCGGCCTGTCTGTCTGCCAGCTCCTCTGGTGACAGACACCTGCCCGCACTGTGGATGCTCTCCGCTGGTTCCACTAGGTCAATCTCCTCAGGTACAACATCCTCAGCTGCACCCCTTGATTCCATCCAGGCTTTCAGCGCCTTGTAGATCTGTGGTTTGAGCTTGCACCCCACATGTGGAACCTTGAACTTCTTGCAGAAGTACTTGAGTTGCCTTCTTGTGTAGTCGTCCAGTTTTGACGCATCCCATTCCCATTCCATCTCAGAGGCTTCAGATGCTGTGCTGGTTGAGCCCGGCATGGCTTCAAACGCAAGGGATCTTCTTTTTCCTTGGCAAGCGAAAATTAAAACTTGAAAAAGTTCTGTGGTTTAAGCTACTGGACTGTCCACTGTGCAATGGTTAGTAATCACTGCGCAGACACCAAGAACGCAAATCCGTAAATTCCCACCGCTGCCACCAATGTTAGAATCCGGCGTCTCTGGTTGGCGCAGGTATGCACTTGCGACAAGCAGGGACCCTTTTCATCTAAGTCAGGGCAAAGGATCACCTCTTTAAAAATAACCCCTGCTCACCCTCTAGGTAACGTGGCGCGAGCAGTCAGGCTAAATTTCCAGAGGGCATATAGGTTAAGCGTTCAAGTTGTCCCACACAATAATCACCACCCCACCACACAAAGACACAAGGCTGTATTTATGTCCAAAATATAATTCTTTATATAAAAGGTTTTCTTTCAGGCAGGTTGCATAAATACAGTTCTCTTGGTAAAATAATCCAGTTACTCTCAAAATGCTTTACGGGCAGTCCACAGTTGTAAAAATGGCACAGTTCTCTTTAAAATAGGTTTCTTAGGTCTTCTGGGCACTTCGTAGCGCCTTTGGGGTGCCTTTGGCAAGGTTTTTACAGGGCCTTGCCGTTTCCCACGCTTCTCGCGTGAGCCGGAGTACGCTTGCCGAGTCTCACTCTTCTCGAGTGAGCACCGGTAATGCTTTTCAATGCAGTACGGTTAAAACGTAGGTACGGTTCGAACCTTGCTGTTCCCAGGGTAAGTACGGGTCGAACCAAGGCTGTTACGGCTCGAACTCAGCCAAAAGGAGCACTTTTCAAAGCGCCATTATTTCAGCTGGCAGTACGGTGCGAACCAGGCACAAGTATTTACAAGGCGGGTACGAACCAAGGCACTTCACAGGCAGTACGGTGCGAACCAGGCACAAGTATTTACAAGGCGGGTACGAACCAAGGCACTTCACAGGCAGTACGGTGCGAACCAGGCACCCGTAGTTACAGGGCAGGTACGGTTCGTACAAAGGCAAGTACGGGCCGTACTTTTCACGCGCTGGCACAATACCTTGCAGATTTCACGGGGAAGGTTCGTGGCGGCCTCGCGGTCCAGTCCAGGGGTGTCCCACGTCGCGCTGGTGTCCCCAGTGTCCAGGGGACGGCGGAGCTTCGTGGGGCGCTCGGGCAGGATGCAGGTTGCCACGAAGGGGGTCAGAAGCAGGAGGGCAGCCTCGGGGTGAGAGCACAGCGCCGCGCGCTGTTAGCTTCGGCCGGAGACGCGAACCAGGGCACTTTAGTCCTTTGCAGAAGCCTCTACAACCCGGCAGGGGTCACAGGGACTCGGCGCTCAGGCGCGGAGATCTCCACCTTACTTTGCGAGCTACGGCTCGAGGGGGCAACTGTTCACGGTGCTCGGGCTGTCAGGCCTTTACGTTGTTTGCAGCCACGCCAGCAGCAGAAGTCGCGTTGCTCAGCGAGATCAGGGGATGCACAGGTTCTCCGGGGTCAGCTTGCTGAATCACTTCAAGGCACTTCTCCTCTTCTTTCAGGATGGTAGCGCCCACTGTTCCTGGGGCGCAGGTCAGGGGGCAAGTTCACACGCAAGCCCTTGGAGATTGTTTTAAAGGCACAAGTTGAATCAAAGTCCTTTTCTTCAGGCTTTCCCTCTCCTTCCAGCAGACAGGCACCCACTGCAGGCCAGTCTCTCAGGCAGAGAGACAGTATTCCTCCTTCAGCTTCTCCAGGTCCTTCTCCTTCAGGCAGAGTTTCTTCTTGGCGCAAACAGGATCTAATTTCTTAGGAGCCAGGCTCCTACTTTTATACACCAATTCTTTTGTTCTTTAGCGCCAGGGGGCCTGGGCCTGGCTCAGTCCAGTTTTTGGAGCACTTTGTTGTGGTGACTCTGCGCTTCCCTTTCAGCAGCAGGGCAGAGACATCAGCCGCTCCACAGGGGGCGGCGCCGGCTTTGTGCTGGCAGAGCACAGGTCTATTCAAGAGTCAGGGTGTACTCCTCCCACCCATCCTGGTGTAATCTCTCTACCCACCACCTGGCAGCCAGCCTGTCTCCTGGAATTCCCCAGCCCTGCTCCTTACTGTTGCTAGGCAGAACACACACACACAGCAGAGGCGGACTGAAATGGCCAGGTCAGTAAATACTAACTTTCTAAAAGTAGTATTTACAAACGCAGGATATTAAAATAAACTTTACTAAAAGAAGTATTTTATTATTCTGAGTTCAGGCATACTAAACATAATTGTCTACCATGCTCTATGAGTCCACTGGGATTACAGCGTGTAGTGACTCCAGCAGCCCATTCTGGCCTATGGAGAGCAGGTAGCCTTCAATAGTGAAAAACGAAAATGGCTGTAATTCACTATTAAGACATGCCACACACATCAGGGCATGTCCTACCTTATGCCTACAATGCACCCTGCCCTTGGGCCTACCAGAGGGGTGACTAATATGTAGTTAAGGGAAGGTTTAGGGACTGGCAAGTGGGTGCACTTGCGCAGTCAGCGCGACGGTACCAGACCGCACGCAGGTTCTGCAGTGGCAGATCCTAGACACATTTTACTAGGCCGCTTCTGTGGGTGGCACAACCAGTGCTGCAAGCCCACTAGCGGCATTTGTATTTACAAGCCCTGGCACTCCTGGTGCACTCTACTAGGGGCTGACAGTAAACCAAATGAACCAATCATGGACACCAATCAATGTATACATTTTACCATAGGGAGAGCATATGCACCTTAGCACTGGTCAGCAGTGGTAAGGTGCCCAGAGTCATAAATCAGCCAACACCAGGTCAGAAAAAATACAGGAGGAAGGCAAAAAGTTTAGGGATGACCCTTCAAAAAGGGCCAGGTCCAACAGTAGCCCTTCGACGCAACGCCTGGATGAGATTGATTGGCTTTTCTGGGGATGTCCATAATACTCTCATGGACATGCCCTGTGATGGCCGTCACCTTTTTGGCCACAAAGCGTTAACGCCCTAGAGCGTTTGAAGGACTCTTTGGGCCTCTCCAGCCGCCCTGCGCAGTCTGCTTTTCATAGCCACGAAAGGGGTGCCTTTGAGCAGCCAGGGATGTGGGAACCACCGCTGTGGTTCAGGGTGCCAGCGGGCAGGCCATTCCACCAACCCCCCCTCTGCAGCAGCCTCTAAGCCTTCCTAGTCCGACATTTCAGACCCATCAAACGCCAGTGGGCGGCAGTGTTTGCCATCACCACCCCCACTGGTGCACCATCACGTCGGACAGTGGGTTTTGCAGATAGTCTGAAGGGGCTACTCCCTCCCTTCGAGGCTACACCTCCAGCCATGCCACCGGCATATGTCGGGGGTACCTGGGCCTTCTCCAACAGGATGTTATGGCTCTCCCGGCCAAGGGAGCCATTGAGCGCGTTCCTGTCTCAGAAGTAGGTCGTGGTTGTTACTCCAACTACTTTCTGGTACCCAAGAAGGACAATGGCCTGCGTCCTATCATGAATCTCAGGAAGTTCAAGATGTTGACGCTCGCTCAGGCCCTGGACCCTGGAGACTGGTTGGCAGCAATGGACTTGCAAAGACGCTTATTTTCACATCCCCGTCCTGCCGGCCCACCGGCATTACCTGTGGTTCATGGTAGGCCATGAGCACTTTCAGTTTACCGTGCTCCCCTTTGGCCTTACAAGCGCCCTTCGGGTGTTCACGAAAGTGATGGCGGTGGTCGCAGCTCATCTGCGCAGATCAGGGGTTCCAGTCTTCCCCTATCTCAACGACTGGCTGTTGAAGGCTGGCTCGCCCCAGACTGTCGTCTCCCACCTCCGGACTACGGCTGACCTCCTGCATTCGCTGGGATTCTCCATCAATGTGCCGATGTCACACCTGATCCTCTCTCAGAATTTCCTCTTTATCGGAGCGGTTCTGGACACAAATCGATTTCTGGTTTATCCTCCCGAACAGCGAGTCTGGGATATTCGGGCTATGATTCCAATCTTTCAGCCTCTAACTCAGGTTTCGGTCAGGATGACCCTGAGGCTGCTGGGCCTCACGGCCTCCTGCATCCGGCTTTTTGATCATGCCAGGTGGCATATGCGGGCTCTGTAGTGGGACCTGAAGTTCCAGTGGGCGCAGCATCAGGGAAATCTGTCCGATTGCGTCCAGATCTTAGAGGGCACTGCACGTCAACTGCAGTGGTGGCTCAGGAACCAGGATTGGGTCAACGTCAGATCCCTCTCCCTTCCCCAACCAGAGCACACAGTGGTGACGAATGCATCCCTTCTGGAATGAGTTGGCCACATGGGAGAGGCAGAGATCAGAGGCCTCTGGTCTCTGGCGGAGTCTGGGCTCCACATCAACCTTCTGGAGCTCCAGGCGATTCGTCTTGCACTGAAAACATGCCTTCCCTCTGTCCGGGGAAGAGTAGTCCAGGTGTTCACGGACAACACCACCACCATGTGGTACTGCAACCAACAGGGCGGGGGCGGGTCGTGAACCCTATGTCAGGAGGCCCTTTGCCTCTGGACATGGCTGGAACTTCAAGGCATATCCCTGGTGGTTCAGCACCTGGCAGGTTCTCTGAACGCCATGGCGGACAAACTCAGCCTCAGGTGCATGATGGATCACAAATGGCGTCTTCACTCTGAGGTGGTGCAAGGTCTCCTTTAACAGTGGGGAGAGCCTTGCTTAGATCTTTTCGCCACTGAAGAGAGCGCTCAATGGCAGCAATTCTGCGCGTTGGAATTTCCAAGGCGGCACTCGCTAGGCGACGCTTTACTTTGCGAGTGGAGTTGAGTTGCGGTCTGTTGTATGCCTTTCCGTCTATGCCACTTCCACCCCGAGTGCTGAAGAAGATCAAGCACGACCGGGCTCAAGTCATTCTGGTGGCTCCGGATTGGGCTTGAAGAGTCTGGTATCCCGAGCTGCTCAACATGGCCATCGATCCTCCGATCCGACTGCCTCTTTGGGAGGATCTTCTGTTGCAGCAGCAGGGGACGGTCCTCCACCCGAACCTGTCCAGCCTCCACCTAGTTGTGTGGGGATTGATCAGTGGCAGGTGACGTCATTTGACTTGCCTCCCGAAGTTTGTGATGTAATCTTGGCAGCCAGGCTTCCCCCCACTAAGACTATATGCCTTCCGGTGGAACACATTTGTGACATGGTGCACAGCAAAGGCTGTGGATCCTTTTTCTGCCCCTCTTTCTGAGGTGCTCTTGTTCCTTCTCTCTTTGGCCTAGCAGGGCTTTGCTCTGGGCACTATCAAGGGCTATCTTTCAGCCAATTTTGCCTTTCTTCGACTTCCTGATCAGCATTCTCTCTTCAAGTCCCCGGTTGTAAATCATTTCTTAAAAGGCATAACTCATCTCTTTCCAACTATTCCCTTCGTTATGCCTCAGAGGGACTTGAATCTGGTCTTGACCTATTTCATGTGTGCTCCCTTTGAGCCGCTTCACAACTGTCCTTTTAACTCTTAAGCGGTACAAAAGGGGGTGGTGATGGACGGAGCATCAGAACCAATCAAACACTCATAACCCAGTCAACAGATCTGGGTTTGATCCATCACCGTTCTTTAGCCCACTCTGCCACCCCAGTTCAGACATGGCCATATGCAAATCAGTCTGACCCTGTGCCTCATAGGAACAGTCCAGCCCGAACTGCCAAGCCATGCCTTCCCTGGACCGGAAACAAGCTTCCTAGGACCGGTTTCTGGCATTTCAGCCGTCTTCAGCCAGGCTTGCTTGAATCCAGTGGCAAAGTGAGCAAGGGACTCATGTCTGAGCATACCCTGCCAACTTATGGCAAACAAAGCGGTACAAAAGGGGGTGGTGATGGACGGAGCATCAGAACCAATCAAACACTCACACCCAGTCAACAGATCTGGGTTTGATCCATCACCGTTCTTTAGCCCACTCTGCCACCCCAGTTCAGACATGGCCATATGCAAATCAGTCTGACCCTGTGCCTCATGGGAACAGTCCAGCCCGAACTGCCAAGCCCGAAACCGGTCCTAGGATGCTTGTTTCCAGTCCAGGGAGGACCTGGCTTGGCAGTTCGGGCTGGACTGTTCCCATGGGGCACAGGGTCAAGACTGATTTGCATATGGCTGGGTTCAAACTGGAATGGCATGGTGAGCAAAAAAATGATGGATTTAGGCCCAGATCTCTGTACTGGGGTGAATGTATGACATTGTTCTGCATTCTGTCCATCTATTGTTGTTTTTGCATTTGTCACCCCGAGTGGGAAGGGTATGCTCAGACGTGAGTCCCTTGCTCTCCATGCCACTGGAATCAAGCTATCCTGGCTGACGAGGGCTGAAAGCCCGAAACCGGTCCTAGGATGCTTGTTTCCAGTCCAGGGAGGACCTGGCTTGGCAGTTCGGGCTGGACTGTTCCCATGGGGCACAGGGTCAAGACTGATTTGCATATGGCTGGGTTCAAACTGGAATGGCATGGTGAGCAAAAAAACGATGGATTTAGGCCCAGATCTCTGTACTGGGGTGAATGTATGACATTGTTCTGCATTCTGTCCATCTATTGTTGTTTTTGCATTTGTCACCCCGAGTGGGAAGGGTATGCTCAGACGTGAGTCCCTTGCTCTCCATGCCACTGGAATCAAGCTATCCTGGCTGATGAGGGCTGAAAGCCGAAACCGGTCCTAGGATGCTTGTTTCCAGTCCAGGGAGGACCTGGCTTGGCAGTTCGGGCTGGACTGTTCCCATGGGGCACAGGGTCAAGACTGATTTGCATATGACTGGGTTCAAACTGGAATGGCATGGTGAGCAAAAAAACGATGGATTTAGGCCCAGATCTCTGTACTGGGGTGAATGTATGACATTGTTCTGCATTCTGTCCATCTATTGTTGTTTTTGCATTTGTCACCCCGAGTGGGAAGGGTATGCTCAGACGTGAGTCCCTTGCTCTCCATGCCACTGGAATCAAGCTATCCTGGCTGACGAGGGCTGAAAGCCCGAAACCGGTCCTAGGATGCTTGTTTCCAGTCCAGGGAGGACCTGGCTTGGTAGTTCGGGCTGGACTGTTCCCATGGGGCACAGGGTCAAGACTGATTTGCATATGGCTGGGTTCAAACTGGAATGGCATGGTGAGCAAAAAAACGATGGATTTAGGCCCAGATCTCTGTACTGGGGTGAATGTATGACATTGTTCTGCATTCTGTCCATCTATTGTTGTTTTTGCATTTGTCACCCCGAGTGGGAAGGGTATGCTCAGACGTGAGTCCCTTGCTCTCCATGCCACTGGAATCAAGCTATCCTGGCTGACGAGGGCTGAAAGCCCGAAACCGGTCCTAGGATGCTTGTTTCCAGTCCAGGGAGGACCTGGCTTGGCAGTTCGGGCTGGACTGTTCCCATGGGGCACAGGGTCAAGACTGATTTGCATATGGCTGGGTTCAAACTGGAATGGCATGGTGAGCAAAAAAACGATGGATTTAGGCCCAGATCTCTGTACTGGGGTGAATGTATGACATTGTTCTGCATTCTGTCCATCTATTGTTGTTTTTGCATTTGTCACCCCGAGTGGGAAGGGTATGCTCAGACGTGAGTCCCTTGCTCTCCATGCCACTGGAATCAAGCTATCCTGGCTGACGAGGGCTGAAAGCCCGAAACCGGTCCTAGGATGCTTGTTTCCAGTCCAGGGAGGACCTGGCTTGGTAGTTCGGGCTGGACTGTTCCCATGGGGCACAGGGTCAAGACTGATTTGCATATGGCTGGGTTCAAACTGGAATGGCATGGTGAGCAAAAAACGATGGATTTAGGCCCAGATCTCTGTACTGGGGTGAATGTATGACATTGTTCTGCATTCTGTCCATCTATTGTTGTTTTTGCATTTGTCACCCCGAGTGGGAAGGGTATGCTCAGACGTGAGTCCCTTGCTCTCCATGCCACTGGAATCAAGCTATCCTGGCTGACGAGGGCTGAAAGCCCGAAACCGGTCCTAGGATTCTTGTTTCCAGTCCAGGGAGGACCTGGCTTGGCAGTTTGGGCTGGACTGTTCCCATGGGGCACAGGGTCAAGACTGATTTGCATATGGCTGGGTTCAAACTGGAATGGTATGGTGAGCAAAAAAACTATGGATTTAGGCCCAGATCTCTGTACTGGGGTGAATGTATGACATTGTTCTGCATTCTGTCCATCTATTGTTGTTTTTGCATTTGTCACCCCGAGTGGGAAGGGTATGCTCAGACGTGAGTCCCTTGCTCTCCATGCCACTGGAATCAAGCTATCCTGGCTGACGAGGGCTGAAAGCCCGAAACCGGTCCTAGGATGCTTGTTTCCAGTCCAGGGAGGACCTGGCTTGGCAGTTCGGGCTGGACTGTTCCCATGGGGCACAGGGTCAAGACTGATTTGCATATGGCTCGGTTCAAACTGGAATGGCATGGTGAGCAAAAAAACGATGGATTTAGGCCCAGATCTCTGTACTGGGGTGAATGTATGACATTGTTCGGCATTCTGTCCATCTATTGTTGTTTTTGCATTTGTCACCCCGAGTGGGAAGGGTATGCTCAGACGTGAGTCCTTTGCTCTCCATGCCACTGGAATCAAGCTATCCTGGCTGACGAGGGCTGAAAGCCCGAAACCGGTCCTAGGATGCTTGTTTCCAGTCCAGGGAGGACCTGGCTTGGCAGTTCGGGCTGGACTGTTCCCATGGGGCACAGGGTCAAGACTGATTTGCATATGGCTGGGTTCAAACTGGAATGGCATGGTGAGCAAAAAAACGATGGATTTAGGCCCAGATCTCTGTACTGGGGTGAATGTATGACATTGTTCTGCATTCTGTCCATCTATTGTTGTTTTTGCATTTGTCACCCCGAGTGGGAAGGGTATGCTCAGACGTGAGTCCCTTGCTCTCCATGCCACTGGAATCAAGCTATCCTGGCTGACGAGGGCTGAAAGCCCGAAACCGGTCCTAGGATGCTTGTTTCCAGTCCAGGGAGGACCTGGCTTGGCAGTTCGGGCTGGACTGTTCCCATGGGGCACAGGGTCAAGACTGATTTGCATATGGCTCGGTTCAAACTGGAATGGCATGGTGAGCAAAAAAACGATGGATTTAGGCCCAGATCTCTGTACTGGGGTGAATGTATGACATTGTTCTGCATTCTGTCCATCTATTGTTGTTTTTGCATTTGTCACCCCGAGTGGGAAGGGTATGCTCAGACGTGAGTCCCTTGCTCTCCATGCCACTGGAATCAAGCTATCCTGGCTGACGAGGGCTGAAAGCCCGAAACCGGTCCTAGGATGCTTGTTTCCAGTCCAGGGAGGACCCGGCTTGGCAGTTCGGGCTGGACTGTTCCCATGGGGCACAGGGTCAAGCCTGATTTGCATATGGCTGGGTTCAAACTGGAATGGCATGATGAGCAAAAAAACGATGGATTTAGGCCCAGATCTCTGTACTGGGGTGAATGTATGACATTGTTCTGCATTCTGTCCATCTATTGTTGTTTTTGCTTTTAACTCTTAAGACTGCATTCCTGGTGGCCATCACATTTGCCAGAAGAGTGAGTGAGCTCCAGGCCCTCTTTATCTAAGCCTCCTTTTCTGTCAGTACATCCGGACAAAGTTGTCCTCAGGACTCGTCCATCCTTCCTTTCCAAGGTTGTCACCATCTTTCACATTGGGCAAACCATCACTTTGCCCACCTTCTTTCTGCCTCTGCATCCTTCGAAAAAGGAAGAGAGGCTTCGCCATCTGGACCCGAAACGTGCACTTTCTTTTTATTTGGATCGCACCAAACAGTTCCGGGTGGATGACCAGCTCTTTGTTGGCTACGTGGGCGCCAAGAAAGGTAGGGCCGTACATAAGCGGACTATCTCCAGATGGGTCGTTTTGTGTATCAAATCCTGCTATTCTCTAGCAAAGAAGGAGCCTCCAATGGGGGTGCGCGCCCATTCCACCAGGGCGACGGCAGTCACTACTGCTTTGGGATGAGGAGTTCCTCTAAATGACATCTGTCAGGCAGCTACGTGGTCATCGCTGCACACGTTTACGAGACACTACTGCCTCGACAGCCAAGTCCGGAGAGATGGCTTCCTTGGCTGTTCTGTTCTCCTGGACTTTCTGGTGTGAACTTGGTTTGCAGACCCACCTCCGGGGTTGGTATTGCTGGCGTATCTATTCTACGGTAAGGAATCTACAACTAACTGTTTCTTTCAGATGAACAAGTTACTTACCTTCCATAACAATATATCTGTAAGAAACATAGGTTAGCTATAGATTCCTTACCGCCCCACCCGTGCTCCCCGTTCTGCAAACTGATTTCTAGGGTTAAGGATATCCGTTCAGGGCCCTAGTTTTGTGCACCAGTGGTCAGTGTCTTGCATGGCTCTGTGTTTCTGGCGTGGAAAGTCATATACAGAACTGACGTCAGCGCGTGAGGGCGGCGTCTAAGTAGCTACTTCGATGTCATCCCCGCGACACGACGCCAACGATGGACGCAGAGCCGACAGACGCCACCTTCCGACGCGCTGGGGTACCGCTGACGAAAAAACTTTCCGGACCCAGTGTGACACCTGGGGGTAATTCTAAGGTAAGGAATATATAACTAACCTATGGTTTTTTACAGATTGTATTGTTTCCTTACCTTTTTCCTTGAAATTAAAGGCTATGTTTAAACAAGTGAAGACTTTGAGTATACCCTTGGAAGAGAACTTGGATTACAGGCAAGTAACGTATCCTTCCTTGGTTCTCCTTGGTTTGCTCATGCTTGCATCACTTCCTCTTCGGGTGTTTGCCCCCTCTCCTGGAGCATGGCCTGAGTACTTGTGCCCTTCCACTGATCGCACTTTTGGAGCTTCTGTTTTCTTTTAGTTGAAGCTCTCATAAGAGTGCATATGTTTACAGCCCATCTCCCTCTTTGGCTCCCCTGTGTCACTATCTCAGTACCTGTGTTTTTCCCCCTCTGTTACTTGCCCCCATGTTTTGGGGCTGGCCTCCATCCTGTGTTGTTGCTTGACCCCCATGCTCTGATCCTGCACTGTTGTTGCTTGACCCCCGCCCAACCAGCTATGTATTGTTGCTTAACCCTCCCCATCCTGCGCTTTTGTTTTTGATTGACCCTCCCCACTCTCCCATCCTGCTTTGTGTTGTTGCTTGACCTTCCATTCCCCCATCCATTTTATTGCTTGACTGTCTCCCACCCACCTGTTCCTTATCATTACTTGACCCTCCTCCCACCATCCTGCTCTGTGTGGCTGTTGCTGACCTCCTCAGCCTTCCGTCCCTCGTTGCTTGACATGTTGCCATCCTTTGATTTTTTTTCCTTGCCCCTCCTGAACCCTCTTTGTTGTTGCTTGACTTTCCCACCCCATCCGAGTTGGTTGACCCCATCCCGTCCCTCGATGGTGCTTGCTCCCCTTTTGTCCGTTGTTGTTGCTTGACCCCCCACACTCCCATCCCTTGTTGTTACTTGACCCCCTCCCACCCTTCTGTCCCTTGTTCATGATTGATCCCTTCTAATCCTACCATCCCTCGTTGTTACTTGATCCCTTCTCATGTTTTCTTCCTTACTTGTTGCTGGCTGACTCCTCCTCCATCCCAGTTGTTGCTTGTCCACTCCCTCATTGTTGCTTGGACCCATCCACCCTGCCCTCCCTTGTTATTTACGCAATTTTATATAGTGCTGATTTTACCCAGTGGTGTCAGAGTGCTTTACAATAGAGTGCAGTAAATTTCATAAGGAATGAGAGTAGCATGGAAGTAGGTAAAACTACTTATAGGTAAAACCGTTACTCGTGGTGAAAGCTACAGATTAACAAGTTAAAAATTCACTCAAGATTACATAGTTAGAAAAGGTGAAGCAATTAAGGTTATACATGTACAGAATACATATTTGCAAAATTAGATGGAGGGTCCTAGTAGCTCTTGTGAGTGTCATGTGGCAATCAGGGTTATGACCTGCGTTGATGAGGCGTGTGCCTGGTTGGAAGCTGGGCGAGGTGAATGATTGATAGAAGTGTCTTTTGAAGAGAAGACTTTTAAGATCCGTTGTGAAAATCTGGAAGGAGGCGGTATTCCTAAGGTTTGGAGGTAGGGAGTTCCAAATTCTAGTCGATTTATCTGAGAAGGATTAAGCCATAAATCTTTCTCTTTTGAAAGTTGGAGGTTCGAGCAGTACATTTTCAGCGTTGAGTGAAGGTTCGGAGTACCTGATATTTTGAGTTAGTTGGCCAGGTAGTGAGGGGTGGAAGTGTGTATGGCTTTATGGGGGATGCAGGCAGTCTTGTATATTAACCTTGCTTCAATGGTAAGCCAGCAAAGAGAAATCAGTATGGGTGTAATATGGTCATTCTTTTTGGCCCCATAGACCAAATGTGCCACTGAAAGGAGGATACATTTTAGAGGGGATAGGTGGGTTTTGGGGAGGCCAGCAAGGAGAGAATTACAGTAGTCCAGTCTGGAGAGTACCAAAGATTGAACCAGATTTTTCAGGAATGAAACGCGGAATCCCCCAGAGAGGGCGCAGTTGGTAGCGTGCGTTCTTGGGCCTGGTGTTGATTTGGAACTGTAAATTGAGTGTCTAGGATCACACCTAGGGATTTGGCACTGCTAACAATGTTAGGTTTGTTGTTAAGAATATTCAGATTATCCATCCATGATGGACCAGGAGGTGGAGATTTTGGGTTTGAGGTTGAGAGAAGAAGGAATTCAGTTTTAGATGATGAGATGTCATCCAATCTTGAATGGAGTTGAGAGTGGTGTAGAGGATTGAAATGTTGCGTGTGGAGGCCACCTTTAGGTAGAGATGGGTGTCATCAGCATAGAGGTGATAATGGACCCTGGACTCTTTTAGGTTTCCCATTGGTTTCATGTAAAGATTGAAAAGGGTGGGCGGGAGGATTGAGCCTCAAGGGACGCCTAGTTTGGTATTTCGATCATCTGTGATCTGCCCGAGGAGTATGATTCAAACCATTTGAGCACTGTGCCTTCAAATCCCATTTTTTGATTTGCTTGACCTCCCCTGAATGACCCCTCCCATCATTTGACCCCTCCCATCCTCCTGTTGCTTGACCCCTCCCACCCTCCCATCACTTGACCCCTCTCACCATCCCGTCGCTTGACCCCTCTCACCCGGATGTATGATGCGACATCGTAAACGTTTACATCGCATCCCTTTACATCAGTGTCTTCACATCGCATGCACATGTACAACGCAATCTTTCACCACGCAAACCATTACTTAGCTTACGCATTCAAACACATGCAAAACACATTTACAACGCACACAAACACCCCGCATGGTTTAACATCGCGATTTTTTCCCAAATACCCCCCTACACCCTCACCAACATTTGCAATGTAAACGCATGCGACCTAATGCATGCGTTGTAATGGATGTTACCCCTCTCACCCTCCCGTCATTTGACCCCTCTCATGCTCCCGTCACTTGACCCCTCCTACCCTCCCGTCCCTCGTTGCTTGACCCCTCCAATCCCTCGTTGCTTGGCCCCTCCCAACCCTTGTTGCTTGACCCCTCCCACCCTCCTTTTCCTCGTTGCTTGATGCCACCCACCCTCCTGTCCCTCGTTGCTGCTTGATTCCCTCCCTCATTTCACTCCACCCTCCCTTCCCTCATTGTTGCTTGATTCCCTCCCTCCCTCCGGTCCTTCATTGTTGCTTGACAGTCCCTCGTTGTTGCTTGAGTTCTCCCTCGTTGCTGCTTGATTCCCTTCTGTTAGACCTGGCACCATTGCCATGGGTCTCCCTTCCGTTTTTCGCTGTTGTCTCCTCTGTTTTTGCTGGTAATAGATGCTCTGGGCTCTGTGCCACTGCCATTCAGTGCCACAGCGCGAATGCTCCCTGTGTAAATAGGACGTGTGAATTGGTATATTCCTGATTGGCTTATTTGGTTTACCTGTTAGTCCCTAGTAGCGTGGCCTGTGTGTGCCCAGGGCTGGTAAACCTAATGCTGCTGGTGGGCCTGCAGCGTTGGTTTGCGCCACCCACAGAAGCAGCTTGTAAAGTGTGTCTCAGACCTGCCACTGCAGTGTCTGTGTGCAGTCTAGAACTGCCATCTTGGCTGTGAAGTGCACCCACTTCCCAGCCCCTGAACCTTCCCTTGGCATAATGTAAGCCACCCCTATGGTAGGGTGCATTGTATGTGTAAGGTAGGACATGCTCTGATGTGTGTAGCTTGTCCTGGTAGTGAATTACACCCAATTTCGTTTTTTCACTACTGTAAGGCTGCCTGTTCGCCATAGGCCAGAATGGGAAGTTTGATTATTACACTCTATAGTCCTAACTGACCCAAAGAACATGGTAGAAAAACGAATTTAGTATGCCTGAGCTCAGATTATTAAAATACATCTTTTAGTGAAGTTTATTTTTATATTCTGTGTTTGAAAATACCACTTTTAGAAAGTAGGTATTTTCTTGCCTAAGCCTTCCAAAGTGCTCTGCTATTATGTGTATTGGCTGTCTGGTTTTGGAGGGACAGGGCAGTCTGAGTCAGACCTGGGTTGAATAGAGAGATCTGCATTGGAGTATGGGGATGGGTAGCTCCTGGACCTGAATAGGGCTGTGCCTGGCAAGGTGAATGCTGGCTCCACCTCCCACTGTGCGTCTGATAGCAGACCCCCTCTTTCTGAAAGGAAGGATGCAGCCTGGTAAACAAAGTGCTCCAGGACAGGGCAGAACCGGTTCTGGCTGGGTTCAGTGACTTGTAGCTTGTAGCTTCTGAGAACAAAGACTTTTGGGGTATAAATATCTGTGCTGAAACCCCTACAATTTATATTGCTCCTGGACAACAAGAAGAACCTCTGTCCGTGTATAACTCTAGGAATCTGAGAGACTATCCTTGTGCTTGTGTGCTGTTTCTTGGACTGGCCTGCAGTGGTTACTACTGAACTTGGAAGAAGAGGAAAAGGACTTTGAAGGAACTTTTATTTTTGCTACAGCAATCACCCAAGGGCTAGAAGAGAGCTAGCTTCCTGCAGGAGTCTCCGGCACATCAGACTCCACCACCAGCCTCCTGTTTCCTACCAGCGACGATTTATATCTGCAGGTGAGGCTCCTGTGAATTCCAGGGCCTCTAGTTCTACTGTGGAGAACAGAGTGCTGAAAATCATCGCTAACACCCGTTTGCGAGCCGCCGCAGCTGAAGAGCGTAAGGAAAATCATCGCGCTGCTGCCGCTGAGTGCTCGCTACCGGAGATCATCGCATTACCTGTTTGCGGGCTGCCAAATGCTCGCTTACCTCAAGATTATCGCATCACCTGTTTGCGGGCTGCCAAAGGCTCGCTAACCAGAGATCCTCACATCGAGTTCATCGCTTCATGACATCGCAGCACAGACGCCGAGCGTCCGCCATTTGCATCGCATCGCATCAGGATCGTCACTCCCTCGCGGAGCACCATTTCTTTTCATCGCAACAAAATCGCACACGCCACAGGCTCGGCGCATCATCCTCTCTTCGTGGCAAGGATTTCAACGCATCGCCGGCTTAGCGTGGAGAAGTTTGTCGCTTTGTCCTGCACACAGATCAGTGCATCATCCTCCCTTGCGGCAAGGATTCAAAGCATCGCTGGTCACGCGTGAGGAAAATCATCGCTACAGCTCCTTAGCGACATTTTGGTTGCTTTGCTACAGAATCCAGGTATTTTGTGAGTAAAAGGGTCGCAGAGACCACTGCCTTGAACTGAACTCCTCTTTTCACACTTTGAATTATTTGTGCAGCATTTTAACCTTATTTTTCTAGTATTGTGGATTTTTACTGTTATTGGTCTTGTGTTAAGTCTATATTTAAAGATACTTATTTTTATAACTACTTGAGTGGTGTCCCTTTCTAGTGTTCCTCACTGTGTTACTGTGTATGGTCATAAATGCTTCACACACTGCCTCTGAGATAAGCCTAGCTGCTCGTGCTATGTTACCACAGGGTTGGGCACCCTCCCATCCCTCCTTGCTTGATTCCTCCCACCCTCCTGTCCCTCCTTGCTTGATCCCTCCCACCCTCTCGTTGCTTGACCCCTCCCACCCTCTCGTTGCTTGACCCCTCCCACCCCTGTCCCTCCTTGCTTGATCCCTCCCACCCTCCCGTCCCTCATTGTTGCTTGATTCCCTCCCACCCTCATGTCCCTTGTGGTTGCTTGATTACCTGCCACCCTCCCGTTTCTCGTTGTTGCTTGATGCCCTCCCACTCTCCCGTCCCTCGTTGTTGCTTGATTCCCTCCCACCCTCCCGTCCCTGATTGTTTCTTGATTCCCTCCCACCCTCCAGTCCCTCATTGTTGCTTGATTCCCTCCCACCCTCCCATCCCTCGTTGTTACTTGTTCCCTCGTTGTTGCTTGACAGTACCTCGTTGCTTGAGTCCCTCCTGTCCCTCGTTGTTGCTTGATCACCTCCCACCTTCCTGTCCCTCATTGTTGCTTGATCCCCTCCCACCCCGTCCCTCGTTGTTGTGTGATCCCCTCCCACCCTTCTGTCCCTCGTTGTTGCTTGATCTCCCTCCCACCCTTCCATCCCTCATTGTTGCTTGATTCCCCTCCCACCCTCCTGTCCCTCATTGTTGCTTGACCCCTCTCACCCTCCCGCCCCTTGTTGTTGCTTGACCCCTCCCACCCTCCTGTCCCTCGTTGTAGCTTGACCCCTCTCACCCTCCCGTCCCTCATTGTTGCTTGATCTTTCCCACCACCCTGTCCCTGCTTGTTGTTTTCCCCCTTCCCTTCACCACGCTTTTGTTGCTTGACCAATATCACTACCTCCCTCGTTGTTGCTTGACCAATATCACTACCTCCCACTTTGTTGCTTGACCAATGTCACTACCTCTCTCGTTGTTGCTTGACCAATATCCCTACCTCCCTCGTTGTTGCTTGACCAATTTTCCTACCTCCCTCGTTTTTGCTTGACCAATATCCCTACCTCCCTCATTGTTACTTGACCAATTTCCCTACCTCCCTCATTGTTGCTTGACCAATATCACTACCTCCCTTGTTGTTGATTGACCAATTTCCCTACCTCCCTTGTTGTTGCTTGACCAATACCCCTACCTCCCTCATTGTTGCTTGACAACCTCCCATCCCATCAACACAACTGGAGCAACAGGGGGAGAAAAAGCCAGTCCGCCCCCCACTCAAAACACTGTAAACAAGAAGAGGCCTGCCTTGATTTAGACACCTATTACTAACAACTCAACACCAGAGGGGTTACCCGTATTATTCATACTCCCTCACAAAAGCTAATCAAAGTTTCATGGTGTTCCAATTTATAAGAAATTTCTGTAGGAGAGTAGGGTCTGCTTTCTATGTTCACCCCCACTTTTTGCTTTTGCTTTACTGGTTTACGACTTAGATGTGGCTGTGGGCCTGCTAATCAGACCCACAGCCCTGCTGTTCTCTCTCTAAATTACTACTATGTACTTTAGGTGCATAACCCATTTGGATAGGATCACCTTATTGGCCCCTGTACAGTGTACCCTAGGTACCCAGGGCATAGGTGTACCCTAGGCCTACCAGGGGCTGCAGCATGTATTGTGCCACCCCTGGCCTGGCCTTCCATTTTGACACAACTGGCTGATCACTCAGCTGGGGCAAGGTCGTGTAATCACCCCTTGCTTAGGTGTAGTATTCCTATACCTAACTTACCTATAGACACATGTGTACCTATCAGTCACTCCTATGGCAGGCCTTGACAATCCTGGAGGCAGAGTGCTTGGTACCATGTGAGATGGTGCTCTAGCATGAGCTGAGCCTGTCTGCAGCTTTCGGAACCATGTCCTTATAGCTGTTCTATGATATAGCCTACCATATACTCTTAAAGTGCCTTATAATCTTAGACGGTTATGGTAACTATGGTTTGGCTTTATCAAAGCATGTCGTGTAAGGTGTCTAACACTCGGGAATAATACCCCCATGCCATTTCTGGACATGAGAATATTATTCCCCCCTTCTAGAGGGAAAGACATGTTAAAATCATACTTCAACTGTTAGCCTCTGACCAAAGCCTCAGCATCACAAAATGGATGCTGCTGCCACGACACAAGTCTGACCTCCTGCTGCTGGGAGGGATCCCAGCCAGGGAGGCCTGGACAATAGGTTTCCTGCTTGGGGAGGTGCTAGCACCTCCCCAGACAGCCTTTAGTGTATTGGGGCAGGGTGGGCTGAAAGGAATGAGACATGCCTGGGGCACACAAGGTGTTCCTTGCATAGTCCAGTTCAAACCGGCGCTGGGGCACTCCAGCCCCAGCTCTGGCGCGAAACTGGACAAAGGGAAGTGGGTGTAACCACCCCCTCCCAGGTCCCACCCATAAGGCGTGACCTAGCAGGTATCCCAGCCCCCCAGATTAGTATAAGAGTGGGAGTTGGGCCTCAAGACTTTAGATTATCCTGAACCTGCAAAACTGAACAGAAACTCTGGACCTTCGACATTCGACGAAAGAAGAAGACTGAAGAATCTCCCTTGTAGCCAAGGAGTGGCTACCCTGTGCAAACAGGCACCATCAAGTGACTACCCTTTGCTTTGTGAAACGTTCGACGAGGAACCGACTGCAGAGCCCGACCAGAGCCTTGATTTCCAGACTTCTCCGACCCTCATCCACATCTGCAGCAGAGCTGAGATCCGTGGAGGCGACGAGCGACGTGGGACCGGCTACCTGGGAAAAGTGGCTAGTAACTTACAGCGCAGCTTCTGAGGTACCCTCGAAGTTGTGCACCGGGGATTGAGAAGCCCCAACCCCAAGCACCATCTGCACCGAAGACCAGCCCCCCACACTCCACGAGTCCTGCGTGGGGCCCTTCAGCATTTTCCTGCTTGCCGCGTCTGTCCGGTTGCTTGCCCGCTGGCTAGTGGCCTTTGTGACGACGCTCCCTAAAATCTTCTGCGCTGGTTTGGCTCCTCCAGACTGGCTCCCGCTTCTCTGCAAAGAAGAAGCACCCCAGACCTTCCTGGTCTGCACCAGAAGCAAGTCCCTTGTTCTTCGTGGGTTCCGCTTGCCAAGGCTTGGTGAGTCCTAGTCCAACTTCGACGCCGCCGACAGCAAGAGCCTTCGTGGGACAGCTCGCCTCCTGGTCCTGGTCGTCCTCGACGCTTCCTGGTCCTCCTGGCTCCAGCGACAAGCTTCACCTTCACCTGCAACTCTTCACGACATCGCCTGGTTCCTTCCTGGTTCCACGTGGTCACTGGCTAGTGACCTTGACTCTGTCCCTTCTGCTTGCAGGTTTCTTCTCTTCGTGATCCCAGCCTTGGGATCCACCGGACACTCTCCCCTGACTGCCTGTCAGCATCTTTCTTCAGGCATCCATAGGAGTCGACGACGAAAACGACGCATCTTCACCCCTATGCACCCGCAGCCTGTGGGCTAGGTAACTTGGGTACTCCGGTGCTCATCAGGATAGTGACTATCCTAGTGTCTAGTTTTCAAGTCTCAACTTCCTAGCTACTCCGGAAGTGTCCTAAATCTATCTATTTCTAAACTGTAACATTGCTATTGACTTTTACGCATTACGCGTGAGTGTTTCCACTCTGCACACGAATCCCGTGGGCCTCCCACTCCCTAACTAACGCTAGTGTAGTGTAGCCCCAGCGATTCCCTAGGCCTAGGCCTATTCTATTTCCGTGACAGTGGTTCTTATACCACTTATTTAGTATATGGTTTGCGTGGCCCCTAGGGCCTAACTGTATTACTTACCTGTGTGACTTACTGTATGCATTAATAAGACTGTGTTGTACTTACCTCTAAACTCATAAAGAGTGCTGAGGGTTTGCTTAGAATAAATACACTTTATTTTATATATATATCTGTTGTGGTGTCCTTTCATTTGGTATTCAAGGGATTATATATGGTATCACAGCTGGCTTCACATGCCATTCAGAGTTTAGCCTAAGACTGCTCTTGTCCATGCTACCACTAGGATAGCTGGTCTATAAGGTTGACTTTACAACCAATCACCATAAGGGTATTTGGACTGATATAAGGTGTACACTATAACTAGTGACATCATACATCAGGCCAACTTCTCACATTGGTGAGCAGCGGTTGGGATCTGAGCTTGCTGTTGTAATACCATTGTAATCTTGAGATACTAAATTGAAAGATCACACAGATATTGTCTAGGTACATATAACATAGATTATTATACTTAAGTCCTACTGGACTTTGTAGTTGTAGGTTGAAGGGAATAACACACCCTGACTACAACTACTAGAAAGGTTTAGTAGATACAACTAGTGTAGGTAGGTGCACACACCACACCCTCACTAGATCATGCCTCTGGGAGGAGATCAAGTAGATGCTCTCTCAGGAGGGGCAGGTCTGCAGAAGACCCCCTCTAGGTATGATACCTTAACATTCCAGGAGATGAGACAATTGTGTACCTCCAGAGGAATAAAACAGGGTGCAAACCCTACCCTCCTTCAGTTAAGACAACTCCTAGAGGAGTATGATGCTCAGAGGGCATCACAGGAAGGTGCCCTAGGCGCAGAGGAGGGTCTACCCACCACAGAGGAGTCAGATGGGCCTTCAGATGGGGAGGTAGACAGCCAGAGCCAAGTAAGGAGACTTAGCCAGGCTAACTTAAGTTTACATGGGAGTTTGCATGGGGTCCCCCCATACAGACCCACAAGTAGACATTCACAGAGAAGCAGGAGGGACAGATCCCCTTCAAGGGAATCCATCCACTCCCATGTCTCTAACACCTCTAATGCTTCCTCTCACAGGGGAATGACTTCACCTGAGAGAAAGGAGCATGCAGCCAGAATGAGGGAGGCTAATCTGAGGATTCAGAGGGAAGAACTTGCCCTTGCCAAAGAGAAGCTTGCTCTGGCTAGAGAACAAAAGTTAAGTGGGTTAGAACCCACTGGTGGCAGCAACATTCCTAGAGATAGAGACAGGCACTATGATAATAGAAACCTGAGCAAGATTGTCCCTCCCTACAAGTGTGGGGATGACATCCACAAATGGATAACTGCTTTGGAGAGAGCTTGCAAAGTACAGCAGGTACCCCAAAGTCAGTGGGCAGCTATCTTGTGGCTCTCCTTCTCTGAGAAAGGAAGAGACAAGCTCCTCACAGTTAGTGATGAGGATGCAGATAATTACACTGTCCTGAAGAGTGCTCTGATTGATGGGTTTGGCCTAACCACTGAACAATACAGGTTGTTGTTCAGGGATACCCAGAAGACACAGACTCAGGACTGGACTGACTTTGTAGATTGTGCCACTAAGGCTCTGGAAGGCTGGCTATTGGGAAGTAAGGTTAAGGACTATACAGGATTGTATAATTTGATCATGAGAGAACAAATACTTAACAACTGTCAAAACCAGCTATTGCATCAACACCTGATTGATTCTGATCTGACTTCTCCCCAAGAATTGGGAAAGAAGGCAGATAGATGGGTCAGGACTAGAGTTAAGCAGAAAAACCAGAACCAGGGCGGTGATCAGAAAAAGGCAGACCAGAAGGGTAATGAGCAGAAACAAAAAGACCAGAAGTCTTCACCAGGCCCCCAAAAGGCTCAGGGGGAGGGTGGTTCCAAAAAGGATAAGAAGAAAGAAGGCCAAAAGAAACCATGGTGCAACTATTGTAAGTCTACCTCACATTGGTTTAGTGAGTGCACCAAAAAGGATAAGCCCCCAGCCACCATTGCCCCTAAGGCAACTGTACCCCCTAGTTCAGCTGTAAGTGGTGGTTCCCAGCAAAAGGGTGTAGTAGGGTTAACCCTGGGAACTGAGGAGGATTCTGGCCTAGTCAGAGTGCCTACTCAGGCTGTCCTGATCTGTGATGGGGACTTAGCTTTGTCCTCTACTGTAGGCCCCAGTAACCTGGGCAAGTACAGACAGACACCTTTTATCAACCAAAGAATGGCTCAGGCCTACAGGGACACTGGGGCTAGTGTCACAATGGTGACACCTGCTTTTGTGGACCCTGGACAGATCATACTAGGTGAGAATTACCTAGTGACCAACGCTAGCAATGCCACTACCTCCCATAGTGTGGCTATTGTTAACTTCTCCTGGGGAGGGGTAACTGGCCTCAAGAAAGTTGTTGTTAGTTCAGACCTTCCTGTAGAGTGTTTACTGGGCAATGATCTTGAAACTTCAGTTTGGTCTGAAGTGGAGTATAGGACCCATGCAGAAATGCTGGGGATAGATGCACATGTCCTTGCTGTGACCAGGTCACAGGCCAAAAAGTGCAACACTGAACAAGTGCTGGATCCTGAAACTATGGACCAGTCACACTCCAAGAGAAAGAGCAGTAGGGTTAAGGCTGTGCCTTCCCCCCTGCCTCAGGTGGTGGATCAGCCCTCCCAGGAGGATGATTCTGAGAGCCCTGAAGGAACTGTCCTAGAAGAACTTGAACCTGATCAGGTTGAGTTTCTTGGGACAGGGGGACCTTCCAGGGCAGATCTGAGGCAGGCTCAATTAGACTGCCCCTCTCTTGAACCCCTCAGACAGCTGGCTGCTGCTGAGGCTGCAGGGAATGCTCAAGGTACCCATAGAGTGTATTGGGATGAAGGGCTACTGTACTCAGAGGCTAGAGACCCCAAGCCTGGTGCATCCAGGAGGTTGGTCATACCACTGAAGTTCAGGGGCTTCCTTCTAACCTTGGCCCATGATATTCCCCTTGCAGGACATTTAGGCCAGAACAAGACTTGGGACAGGCTTGTCCCTCACTTTCACTGGCCCCATATGTCAGAAGATACTAAGGAGTTTTGTCGCTCCTGTGTCACCTGCCAAGCCAGTGGCAAATCAGGTGGCACCACAAAGGCCCCCCTCATACCACTACCTGTGGTGGGGGTCCCCTTTGAAAGAGTGGGCATAGATATTGTAGGACCAATGGACCCACAAACAGCATCTGGGCACAGATTCATACTGGTGATAGTGGACCATGCCACCAGGTACCCAGAAGCAATTCCCCTGAGGACCACAACAGCTCCTGTTGTGGCAAGGGCCCTGCTTGGAGTATTCTCCAGAGTGGGCTTTCCAAAGGAGGTCATTTCTGACAGAGGTGCCAACTTTATGTCAGGATACTTGACTGCAATGTGGAAGGAGTGTGGTGTTAACTATAAGTTCACCACACCCTATCACCCACAGTGCAATGGGCTTGTTGAGAGATTCAACAAGACCCTAAAGGGAATGATAAAAGGATTACCAGACAAGCTTAGGCGAAGATGGGACATCCTTTTACCCTGCCTTCTGTTTGCTTACCGAGAGGTCCCACAAAAGGGGGTTGGCTACAGCCCTTTTGAGCTTTTGTTTGGGCATCCTGTAAGAGGACCCCTGTGTTTGGTGAAGGAAGGATGGGAGAGACCTCTCAGACAACCCAAACTAGACATAGTGGATTATGTACTTGGTCTCCGCTCCAGGATGGCAGAGTATATGAAGAAGGCTTCTAAAAACCTTGAGGCAAGCCAAGAACTCCAAAAAGCTTGGCATGACCAAAAGGCTGTACTGACTGTTTACCAGCCAGGACAGAAAGTGTGGGTGTTGGAGCCAGTGGCCCCAGCAGCACTCCAAGACAAATGGTCTGGACCCCACACTATTGTTGAGAAAAAGGGAGAAGTCACCTACTTGGTGGACCTTGGGACTCCCAGAAGCCCCCACAGGGTGCTTCATGTCAACAGATTGAAGGCATATGTTGACAGGGCAGACATGGGGCTACTCATGGCTACAGATGAGGGGCAGGAGGAAGAGAGTGACCCTCTCCCAGACCTGTTGACTCAGAACCCTGATGATGGCTCAGTTGATGGTGTGGTCTTTTCTGACAGCCTCACTGTCCATCAGCAACAGGACTGCAGACAAGTTCTGCAGGCCTACAGACATATGTTCTCTCTGACCCCAAGTCAGACAAACTGGTGCACCCATGAGGTGGACACTGGTGACAGTCTGCCTGTGAAGAGTAAAATCTACAGGCAACCTGACCATGTCAGGGACTGCATAAAAGTTGAGGTACAAAAGATGTTGGAGCTGGGAGTCATTGAACCTTCAGAGAGCCCTTGGGCTAGTCCTGTAGTCCTTGTGCCAAAACCTCACACCCAAGATGGTAAGAGAGAGATGAGGTTTTGCGTGGATTACAGAGGTCTCAATGCTGTCACTAGGACAGATGCCCACCCAATACCTAGGGCAGATGAGCTCATTGACAGACTGGCAGCTGCTAAGTTTTTGAGCACATTTGACCTAACAGCAGGCTACTGGCAAATCAGACTAGCTGAGAGTGCAAAGGCCAAAACTGCTTTCTCGACCCCAGGAGGACATTATCAATTTGTGGTAATGCCCTTTGGTTTGAAGAATGCACCTGCCACTTTCCAAAGGCTGGTGAATCAAGTCCTTACTGGGTTGGATGATTATTGTGCAGCTTATCTTGATGATATTGCTGTCTTTAGCTCCACCTGGGAGGATCACCTGGTCCACCTGAGGAATGTTTTAGAGGCCCTGCAAAAGGCAGGCCTCACTATCAAGGCCACTAAGTGCCAGATAGGGCAGAGCAAGGTTGTATACCTGGGCCACCTAGTTGGTGGGGGTCAGGTTCAACCACTGGAGAGCAAGATCCAGACCATAAAGGACTGGGCTCCTCCAACTACCCAGACTCAGGTCAGAGCTTTCTTGGGCCTGTCTGGGTACTACAGAAAGTTTGTTAAGAACTATGGGTCCATAGTGACACCACTTAATGACTTGACCTCCAAGAAGATGCCAAAGAAAGTTCAGTGGACAGCAAGCTGTCAAAAAGCATTTGATGACCTGAAGCAGGCCATGTGCAGTGCACCTATTCTGAAAAGTCCAGACTACTCCAAAGAGTTCATTGTCCAGACAGATGCTTCTGAGTTAGGTGTGGGAGCTGTTCTTTCACAACTGAATGTAGATGGTCAAGACCAGCCCATTGCTTTTATAAGTAGAAGGCTGACCCCTAGAGAGAAACGTTGGTCAGCTATTGAGAGGGAGGCCTTTGCTGTGGTTTGGGCCCTGAAGAAGCTGAGGCCATACTTGTTTGGCACTCACTTCAAGATTCAGACAGACCATAAGCCCCTCTTGTGGCTAAATCAGATGAAGGGTGAAAATCCCAAACTTCTTAGGTGGTCCATTTCCCTACAGGGGATGGACTTCACAGTGGAACATAGACCTGGGACTGACCATGCCAATGCAGATGGACTCTCCAGATATTTCCACTTAGAACATGAAGACTCAACTGGTCAAGGTTAGTTTAATGTCCCTAAGTTTGGGGGGGGGTTGTGTAGGAGAGTAGGGTCTGCTTTCTATGTTCACCCCCACTTTTTGCTTTTGCTTTACTGGTTTACGACTTAGATGTGGCTGTGGGCCTGCTAATCAGACCCACAGCCCTGCTGTTCTCTCTCTAAATTACTACTATGTACTTTAGGTGCATAACCCATTTGGATAGGATCACCTTATTGGCCCCTGTACAGTGTACCCTAGGTACCCAGGGCATAGGTGTACCCTAGGCCTACCAGGGGCTGCAGCATGTATTGTGCCACCCCTGGCCTGGCCTTCCATTTTGACACAACTGGCTGATCACTCAGCTGGGGCAAGGTCGTGTAATCACCCCTTGCTTAGGTGTAGTATTCCTATACCTAACTTACATATAGACACATGTGTACCTATCAGTCACTCCTATGGCAGGCCTTGACAATCCTGGAGGCAGAGTGCTTGGTACCATGTGAGATGGTGCTCTAGCATGAGCTGAGCCTGTCTGCAGCTTTCGGAACCATGTCCTTATAGCTGTTCTATGATATAGCCTACCATATACTCTTAAAGTGCCTTATAATCTTAGACGGTTATGGTAACTATGGTTTGGCTTTATCAAAGCATGTCGTGTAAGGTGTCTAACACTCGGGAATAATACCCCCATGCCATTTCTGGACATGAGAATATTATTCCCCCCTTCTAGAGGGAAAGACATGTTAAAATCATACTTCAACTGTTAGCCTCTGACCAAAGCCTCAGCATCACAAAATGGATGCTGCTGCCACGACACAAGTCTGACCTCCTGCTGCTGGGAGGGATCCCAGCCAGGGAGGCCTGGACAATAGGTTTCCTGCTTGGGGAGGTGCTAGCACCTCCCCAGACAGCCTTTAGTGTATTGGGGCAGGGTGGGCTGAAAGGAATGAGACATGCCTGGGGCACACAAGGTGTTCCTTGCATAGTCCAGTTCAAACCGGCGCTGGGGCACTCCAGCCCCAGCTCTGGCGCGAAACTGGACAAAGGGAAGTGGGTGTAACCACCCCCTCCCAGGTCCCACCCATAAGGCGTGACCTAGCAGGTATCCCAGCCCCCCAGATTAGTATAAGAGTGGGAGTTGGGCCTCAAGACTTTAGATTATCCTGAACCTGCAAAACTGAACAGAAACTCTGGACCTTCGACATTCGACGAAAGAAGAAGACTGAAGAATCTCCCTTGTAGCCAAGGAGTGGCTACCCTGTGCAAACAGGCACCATCAAGTGACTACCCTTTGCTTTGTGAAACGTTCGACGAGGAACCGACTGCAGAGCCCGACCAGAGCCTTGATTTCCAGACTTCTCCGACCCTCATCCACATCTGCAGCAGAGCTGAGATCCGTGGAGGCGACGAGCGACGTGGGACCGGCTACCTGGGAAAAGTGGCTAGTAACTTACAGCGCAGCTTCTGAGGTACCCTCGAAGTTGTGCACCGGGGATTGAGAAGCCCCAACCCCAAGCACCATCTGCACCGAAGACCAGCCCCCCACACTCCACGAGTCCTGCGTGGGGCCCTTCAGCATTTTCCTGCTTGCCGCGTCTGTCCGGTTGCTTGCCCGCTGGCTAGTGGCCTTTGTGACGACGCTCCCTAAAATCTTCTGCGCTGGTTTGGCTCCTCCAGACTGGCTCCCGCTTCTCTGCAAAGAAGAAGCACCCCAGACCTTCCTGGTCTGCACCAGAAGCAAGTCCCTTGTTCTTCGTGGGTTCCGCTTGCCAAGGCTTGGTGAGTCCTAGTCCAACTTCGACGCCGCCGACAGCAAGAGCCTTCGTGGGACAGCTCGCCTCCTGGTCCTGGTCGTCCTCGACGCTTCCTGGTCCTCCTGGCTCCAGCGACAAGCTTCACCTTCACCTGCAACTCTTCACGACATCGCCTGGTTCCTTCCTGGTTCCACGTGGTCACTGGCTAGTGACCTTGACTCTGTCCCTTCTGCTTGCAGGTTTCTTCTCTTCGTGATCCCAGCCTTGGGATCCACCGGACACTCTCCCCTGACTGCCTGTCAGCATCTTTCTTCAGGCATCCATAGGAGTCGACGACGAAAACGACGCATCTTCACCCCTATGCACCCGCAGCCTGTGGGCTAGGTAACTTGGGTACTCCGGTGCTCATCAGGATAGTGACTATCCTAGTGTCTAGTTTTCAAGTCTCAACTTCCTAGCTACTCCGGAAGTGTCCTAAATCTATCTATTTCTAAACTGTAACATTGCTATTGACTTTTACGCATTACGCGTGAGTGTTTCCACTCTGCACACGAATCCCGTGGGCCTCCCACTCCCTAACTAACGCTAGTGTAGTGTAGCCCCAGCGATTCCCTAGGCCTAGGCCTATTCTATTTCCGTGACAGTGGTTCTTATACCACTTATTTAGTATATGGTTTGCGTGGCCCCTAGGGCCTAACTGTATTACTTACCTGTGTGACTTACTGTATGCATTAATAAGACTGTGTTGTACTTACCTCTAAACTCATAAAGAGTGCTGAGGGTTTGCTTAGAATAAATACACTTTATTTTATATATATATCTGTTGTGGTGTCCTTTCATTTGGTATTCAAGGGATTATATATGGTATCACAGCTGGCTTCACATGCCATTCAGAGTTTAGCCTAAGACTGCTCTTGTCCATGCTACCACTAGGATAGCTGGTCTATAAGGTTGACTTTACAACCAATCACCATAAGGGTATTTGGACTGATATAAGGTGTACACTATAACTAGTGACATCATACATCAGGCCAACTTCTCACAATTTCAATATAGCATCATAGGACCACTCCCACCTAAACATAAAAATCAAAAAGTGTGGGATAGGAGAGAATGCACCTCACGGTCGTAACACCAAGGGGGTTGCTGGTTGGTACTCACTAGCACACCCACTTATCATCATCGGTTACTTTCTCTACATGCAAGAAACAAAAGGTGTGTGTTCTATCGTGAAGATCTCGAAACCTGAATAAAAGGGTAAAGACAGTGTGAAACCTAAATGTGAATGAACTTTCAGTGCATAGTGTCACTACAAGTGCCCACTGGACACTGTGAGAATAGAGATATAATTCCCACCGTTAAAAGGCATTACAGCTTACTAGCTTGACGTAACTTTATTAAGCGCTGTTGTCAGGTCCTCAAATCCTAGAAGACGTACGATGCTCAATGGAGTCCACCTCCTGATAGCCCCAAGGTCTGAGTAAACCAACAGACTCAATAGAGTGATCAGGTGAGGGAAGGAAAGGATGGGATCAGCAGGAGGGAGATCTGGAAAGAGAGCAAATAACGATAAGTACACAATACCTTCTTTCTCTAGATAACAGAATATCTCATATAAGTATTTACATCTAACCCCAATATCTGTAAAGAAAAATAACTGTTCGTGTGTCCTAGGTAGGTATCTCTGATGAACCAATGCCACTAACGGATCTATGGATAGAACAATGGTATTACTATACACATCTTAAATACTGTTTAGAATGTAATGTGAAAACCTGTATCAATGGTAACATACCCAAAGGCAACTTAAGCGGCACGTAAGAGGGAAAGTGGAGCTGTCTTCGGGGTGAGTTCAACAAGCCCCTGCTGTAGAGGATACAGATACACAATCCAATGTGAACACAGTTACTGTCTGCGTGATGTTGAGTCACAAAAGACCCCAATAAAATTCCACATTCAGTACACAGTAAATTCAAGGAAGCGCCACTGGTACTTGGAGCCTTATTATGATAATTCAATTCCAAATGTGCATAATGTCAAAATGAACAATACAAAGAAAAACCAACACTTCTTGGATAGGCTATAAATCAAGAGTTATTCAGCAAGCAAGTACTCCATTACCAGCTGCCTGGCCATATTACCTTCATATCGGCAGAACTGGAGGATACAGGCACTGCTGGGGGAACCAATGTCAAGAGAGGTATGTAGGCAGCCACGCAGCCGCGCGTACTGACTAGTTTCAGGAAAAAACTACCTCCGTCCCTCTAATGTGAGTAGGTCCCGGCTCATCCAACGGGGCTACTGTAGCTGGGGTCTTGCTTCCGCATGCGAGTAACAGCCAAGCAAGGTTCAGGGAAATAACTTTTCATAAAACAAACAAGGAGAGGTTGGTGTGGATAGCACCCCTACCGGGTCTCCTTCCGTCCGTCTGTTCTGCTGGAATCCTGGAATTAACGGCACTGGACTGGTCCTCTGGAAGCGCTTACAATTGGCTTCCAGGAAAAGATGTGACGTCACCGGCGTCACATTCCCATGGCCTCACATGAACTGTAGTTCTTCAGACTACACTTGCCCGAATCACGGAGAGGCTTGGCGTGTCAGTGTTCCCCGACAGCCACCATAATGTGACATGACAATTGTAGGCTGTCCCAATTAAAAAGGGTTTCAGTCAAACCATATTCAATTTCCAAAAGCCAATATGTTTTGTTACGAGTAATTCGTGCAACTTCTTCAGGGCTTCCAAGTTATAACTTCATACGAGAATCACATCAAACCTATGATGGTATGACATTGAGAAAAGGAGAGAACATGCCACATGTAAATACCACAAAATTATTAAAAACATTCCAAGACTTCATGATATTACTCGATAAGTAATGCAAATGCATAATTATCATGTGGTTGCGAAGATTCCTCATACCTGCAACCATCCCTACGTAGCACACGCGTCAGCTGATGGCGTCCCCACCAGGTGACTGCCCAAGGTCCTGTCACCTACAAATATGCATATAACAACATCACTTAACCAGGGTATCATCCCCAACATTTGCCCAAATTGTGTTTTTATGGCGCCCGACCACTGAAAACTTCTTGGGTCATTTTCTTTTTAATGCTCTCTGCATTGCGCGCATCACCATACTTCTGGCACCTCTTAATGTATTAAAAACCACACCTAGCAGGCACCTCCATCTGCTAAATACGGCCGGCTCTTTGTAACAACTGAGCCGTTCAGCAGCACCATGAATCACTCAGCGTCCACTCTGTTTTGCTATTTTAGCTAGTTAAAACACTACCCCCAGCAAGCTGGCCAATCATCCTTAAGAGGTCACCCAACAATGCTCCTACATCAGAGAAATGGTATGGCGCCACCTGCCCTTTCAAAACGGATAAAGGAACCATCCTTCCAGGTTCTTAACCTAGCGTGTTGTGTACCTCCCGCATTCAGACCTTTTACCAATACCCAGTCCCACCGGCGTTTGTGGAGCTTCGTCTTGGAGTTTACGCTCTGCACATATACTTAAGCCCACGCCCTCACACAGTGTGCATGCACATGCGCACATGATAGTCTTTCACAGCCTAGTGTGGTGGCCATCTTCGAATGAAGTTTAGTATACCGAAACGCCACTATATATATCAGTGTCCGGTATCTCAACATATGTTTTTCAGGTGAATACTCAAATTACAGCTTATTCATCGTTTTAATCCTCCAAGGTGCCAGAATGGGTTCCATATTTTATTGCTGCCATACATATTGCCCGAATAGGTGGTGCCATTGGTCTCTGTGGCGACTACATACTCCTTCTGGAAGTGACAACACACAGCTGCTTATATGCGCCACTCCAGTGCACTGACGTCACGTCTGTTTCTAAGCCCATTATTTCTGCACCCCATTAGAAGTCGAATGACTGACGATTAGTGTCAACATTGTGCACCCTCTAGCTTGGAAACTTTTCACATAACCAAAAATTCTCACTGAACACTAGGGAGGTGGTAAGGAATATGCGGTTTGACATAGTATACATAAGACAGAGCTAGAGTGTTAAAGGCAAATAACTTGTTCTTCTCATGGAAACTTCTTACTACAGATTCTTCACCTTTTGACACAATACCAAAGCTTTACACCACCCCACCCCCCACTTCCCCGGGAGGTGGGTCTGAGGCATGGATTTTACACCAGGAAGTAAAATAGCCCTGCCTGCCAACTTAGAAGTTGATACAATAGTACCTGGCAAAGTTATGGATAGGTGCTAAAGTAGCAGCTTGGCAATGCCCAACACTGAAACACCACTAGCCTGTGTCATAGTCACAGTTTTTGTCCCGGTGAAATGGGCATAAAGATCCTCAGGGGTATTTCTTTTTAGGACACAGCACAGTTTAATGAAAACGACAGTCCACCTCAATAAGGAGCGTTTCTGAACTGTATTTATCTTTGTCCAGCAAACCCTTCAAAGAGTTGTAGTCTTACTTAGAAACTAATGCCCTCATGATGATATAACTGGCGCAGCCGCTCCTCCTAAGAGGGATGTGGTGGAGAGAAGACTGCAGTGACAATAATAGACTACCCCACGTGAAAAGGCAACACAACCATGGACGAACAATACGTTTGAGTCCAAAGCACCAATGTGTCTGGGAATAAGACTACATTTAAATACATTTTTAAATATTGGTATTTGAGTTTGTGTATGGCAAGTAAAATATCTCAGCAACCCCCTCCCTCAGCAACCATTACCCCTTTAAGAACTCCCCCCCAGTACTGACAGCCCCCCACCTCTGCCCCCTGTCAGTTTCATACTCTCATTATTCCAAGCTATTTAAGCAGTGGTGATGGTATTTAAGTCCATGGATGCAAAACTGAGGTATAATAATTGTCCAGCTTGGAATCCCCATGTATCCTCAGGGCACTGAGCTGCCTAGGACAGGAAAAGTAACTATAGTCTTTTCTGGAAAAAGTTGAGGAAGTGGCTCCATTGTTTCATAAAATCTTTTTCTACACCTCAAGCTGCTTTCAACAACTTTCTACTCCCAAAAATCACAATAACCATTTAGACTGTGAGGGGGGCATCTGCTGCCCCACAGTGCAAGAATGGTTTGCTTTGCAGCTAACAATACATGAGAGATAAGCCTGCCTTTGCCACCATAGAGGGGGGCTAAAAATCTGTCTCGGGGCAACCCAAAAATACCTTTTCAGTGCATTTGGCTGTCAAAACCTGTGATTTGCTCTATAAAGGTCGAAATTAAAGTCCAGAATAGTCACAGTATGGGGCAAGACCAAATTATGCGTCATGGTCCCATTTTCCCGCACTCCCTCCAGCAAAAAGGGCTCACACCCCCTTCTTGCTAGGCATGTTTGGGTATAGTGCCATTTTTAGAAATGGGGTTTCTGATTGGCTAGGGTATGCACCTAAGCCAGGCTGAACCCACCACTCCAGTCAGGGCAAGTAAATAACACACCAAAGAAAACCTGTGTTTACTCTCTGGTAGCATGGCACTGGGCAAGCAGGCTTATCAGAAGCCATGTGCAAAGCATTTGCACAACACACTCACACCAGTAACACAATAAATACGCCACAAAACAGACTCTACGCATGATTATATAAAAATGTTTTTGTATTGTA
This sequence comes from Triturus cristatus, assembly GCF_964204655.1. Taxonomy (NCBI): domain Eukaryota; kingdom Metazoa; phylum Chordata; class Amphibia; order Caudata; family Salamandridae; genus Triturus; species Triturus cristatus. The sequence goes on from NC_140593.1 coordinate 418,197,323, forward strand.
TATACAGTACACCAACATGACATAAACCAATAATGCCAACTAGGCAATTGTCAAATATCACAATAAGGGAAAAACTTGTATGTTGCAAACACCATGACACAAAATTACTGTGCATACTGATCTAATGGTAATTTCACGGTAATTTCTCAATGCAAAACCTCATTTACTTCCAATTTACCGCTGTAAAGGTGTTGGACCCTTGCCACCGTGTATTACCTTCAGGAGACTTTATATAAACATGAAAAATCAAAAATGCAATTAAACTTTGAGCCAATAAAGAGAGTTGTGAGTATTTTAAAGGGTTTTATTTTCTAGTTAAAAGTTAAAGTGCTCTGACCCTTTATTCATTAGTCAAATATCAATCAGGTTACAGAATTGAAAATAGGAAAAATAGAATTAATACAAAACATATTATAGGTTGCATAAAAAGCTCTCCATAATTGAGGAAAAGCCCCTAATTCTATATTAGTCAGAACTCTTTAAAGAGTTTCAGGAAAAATATAATTCAAGAGTGAGTTTGCAAGGCTAATCAATAATTAATAATTTGCAAAACTCTCCCATAAAGAGAAATAAATGTACAAGACAAACACATCTTTTACAAACTAGTTAATTAGTCAAAGCATAAACTTAGAGTTTTAGCATCTAAATCTAAACCTGTTCCATCAGCTGTACTTTCTGCCCTGGTCTGTTCAATCTGCCTCTCTGTGCTTCACAGAGAGAAACAGCCCGCCCTTCACAAGACCACTGAGGAATGTGGTCTGCCTTGCCAAAAATATGACGTGCAAGCACTCTCTGAAAAAAATATGAGCAAGAACCCCCACTTCTCTCTGTCTCTCCTCTGACGCAATCTCCTCCCAGGCTGCACCTGCGACGTACACGTACCTAACCCATATGATGTCTGGTCTCATCTGCTCCCTCTCCTCCTCTCTCCTATCTTTTCTAGTCCAACACGCCCCTAAGGGGTCATTATTTATACTTTAATTCTTGGCTGACTACACTAATAATGTTGCAGTTTCAGTAGAGACTCGCACTGTGATTGGTTAGCATAGATGACATGAGATCTCACCCTCCGGTTCTAATTGCAAATCCATCCCATACCATTTTACCAATGGAAGTGTTAATGCTTAATACAGTCCTATGTTTCACCATCAATAATTATAAAAAAATATGCAACATTAAGGCAGAAAAATGTATCAGTCCATTTCCTCCTTGCTTTCACATCACACACAGGAATGACACTCTCCCACAACCACTGGTACATTGGCACGATGACAAGAATGTACAGTTCACTGTGGCCTTGACCCATGTGTCTTAACTTGAGGGAAGCTGGTTCTGTGAATGCGTCTCTCATTCAGTACAATTCTCGGCCATGCTGGATTCCTAGGCGGCCATTTTATGGTAGGCCAAAAACAAAACAAACACAAAAGAGTATTAATTTATTCAATAAAACCCATTATGTTTACCTACCCCCATACTAGTACCCTGTATTCATTATTACCTAGAAAAAGCTATTAGTTTAAAGCAGTTTTTCTATTATTTGTGCACATCATGCAAAAATGTGCATTGTACAACATGGCATAAACATGCAACAGTGCAAATTTTCAAAGCGCAAGCAGTTAATTCATACTTATAGCAACATGCCCTAATGTTTTCGATAGCTTTTCATGCAAAATGCTTTTGCCCCACGTGTAGTGTTAGTGCATGGTTGATTAATTAATACACAATATAAAAAGAAGTGTTATGAACTGAATTTGCATTGTCTAAATATGCAACAACGCCAGAGTTTCTTGAGACGGGAACAGGGATTGTAGATTATAAGGGAAAGGAGCTGGGAGGAGGTAACACATTCCATTTTATCTTCAAAGCTAAGAAGGAAAACTGCAATCACGAGTTTCTCTACACTGCAAAAAACACATGTTAATTCAGCACAAGCATTTCAGACTGAAAGCATTTTGACCAGGCCTCATTTTATGCCTTTCACTTTGCATGCACCAAAAGTGCCCCTTTTAAAAAGCATTTGACTAGGCCTCATTTCATATTTCATGTGCCATGTGTTTTCACTTGCACCAAAATCTGCGTGCCGATTTAAATGCAGTCTGTCTGAAACACAAAACAGAGAGATGCTTAATCTTGAGAAATCTAGCTCTATCAATTTACTGTGCATACTATCCAGTCATATTATATAGTACTCATCATCCTCAAGGCAAGGCAAAACGACAAACATCAATGCATTAGTGTTGATTATGCACCAGATATTGCCTAAAACCCACAAATTATTATAACTGCTGTGCTTACTTATGCCAACTTGTGATATTACTCGTAATCTTGTCAGTGCAAAAACTAAAACAACATACATGATCATATCAGGGCATGGAAGGCAGCAGTTGGGTTAGAGCAAGAAAACATCTGAGTCAACCCGTACCACTGAAAGCACAGCACCCCTTCCATTATTAAACTTTAAATGGAAATGTTTGCAACAGCGTTGTCGTAGAAGCACCTGGATGCCTATTATACTTATTACTGCAATCTGGTAGAAGTATGTGAGCGTTCTTGTTATGCGAAATACAAAGTTGAAATCATACTATAAATGCCAACAAGACACCGAAATCACAATAATTAAACATTAGGCACCGGAGCTCCTGTAAGGTTTCATACGGTAATCCAATGTGAGCCAAGTTCCCATCCATGAGCGGGGGCCTCCGTCAAGGTCTCTCACCCCGTAATGCCGGATACAGAACCAATTTAAAACGGGGCCATCCGGGATATCCCCATTCTACAGAAAGAAAAAGGAGTTAAAAAGCAGCATCAGCTGTGGTGTAAAGGCTTCCCCGCAGGAGGGGCCCCACGGGGGGGGGGGGGGTCTTGAAAGGTCAGCCCCAGTCTTTTTAATGAGATAGTTGATGCCAATACATCATCGGGTTGTCCGTCTCAGTCCCCTCGGCTGGGGGATCAATATCACAGACCAGGGCTTCGCTGACGCGCCATGGAAAGAGAAGAAAACGCTCATCATGCGCTAGGTTTTGAGATAAGAAAACAAAAGAATAAAGCTCTCACCATATGCTTTGCTTTAGGGTAAAATCAAATCCCAAACTAAGCGCTCTCCGCATGCTTCTCCAGAAGCAAAGCGCTGGGGCCCACAATGAATCAAGGAGGCAAGCATCTCCTGCAACCAACAACTTCACCTGCCTCGCATCCTCTGCACCGTGGGCCTTCATCTTTTGGTGAGCTGCTTGAGGTCCTCTTGCGACTCCTATGCCTCCGGCCCGTGGGTCATCTTGAGGGTCTTCTATGGCTCCAGTGGGCTCCCCTGCTTGCTCAGGGCCAGCCCTGACTTACCTGCTCGTGGTGAGCCACTTGAACCTTACTAGTCCCGACACTGCACCTTTATCTTCAACTACGTTGTTTGCCCTTGCCAAGGCTTGTCGGTGCCCCTGCCGGACACTGATCACTGGGCTCTTGACATCTGACATGGGACAGTTCTTGAACGGCTCCTGGTCTTCCAAAGCATCGCCTGGTTCGCACAACTGTAACTTAAATGGCACTGTCAACTCCCCTACATCTACTGACATCGGTGGGCATTCGTCTTCTGTGCCTCCTTGTCACGCCAAGCGGCATGGACTCTGTCCTCTTCTCACACTGGAATCCACCTTTGTGTTCCAAGGAGATTCCTTCGTCTTCTTCTCCAGCAGCACGTTTCCTGAAGTCCTCCATTGTGGTCTACGGCGGTTTCCGACGTCACTTGACACCTATGCACCCGGCTTCCCTGGTGTAGTTATCTTGGTTCCTAGGGTATCCACGGATGGGGGGGCTCTCCAACCTTCCATCTTCCCTGGGGTTTCTTCAAGGTCCGGTGGGGAGGGTCCTTCTTCTTTAAAATCGCAACTGCAACTTACCTATTGACTAACATTGATCCCACTCTGCACACGACCTCCGTGGGGTACCTAGGTACTCACCTTGGATGGTACCTTGGGTCCCTGGATCTTCTACATCTTCTGGGTCCATTCTCGAGATAGGTGTGGTTCGCATTGCACTATTTTAGTATATTTATTTTTATTTTATTTTTATTTTTAGAGTTTTCTATAGCGTGGACCAGACCCAGGGTAGGGTATCAGAGCGCTTTACAATGAGTACACAGAACGAGTAAAACAAGTAGCAAAATAAAGCAGTACACAATATCAGCATGTTTTATCAAAGATCAGAGGGGCATAAGCAACAAAGTTAATCTGAGCAACAGGAAATAGGTGCAAGGGAGTCCTTGGTGGGGGAGAGGAGGCAAGTATAAGGGTGTAGAGCTGGAATGGTTCCTGGTTCCTGTGAGAGTTCACAGGAGGAATTTGCACATCAGGAATGAATTTGCTTCTCTTTTGAACAGAGGAGTAGAGGCGATTTTTCTGATGTAAGGAGAGAGTGAGTTCCATATTCTTGGTGCTGCTCCGGAGAATGCTCTGTCAGATGTTTTTTTCCTGCTGAAACGTGAGGGTTTCAGGAGTAGGTTATCGACCCTCCTCGAATGTCTGAGTCCTCCAGATAGGGTACGTTTTTGGGATAGTGTTGGACAGGCCACATGAAGGGCTTGCTCCCTCCCCGCATGACAGGGCCCAAGCCCCGGCCCTCCAGGTGTTACCCACAGAAACAACCCGCACCCCGTCTCCCGACGGAACTCCTGCCCCCGGACATCTATGTATCATGGGGCTGAACCACTACCGGCTTCCCCGGCCGGACCAGCCGCCATCTTGGACACTGCACCACGAGGCCGCGTGGCCTCCGCTCGACCCTAACCCTGGGCCTGGCCAGGCCCCGACATCCCGGCACCACCATCCACCCAGGAGGTGAACGGACCACTTGGCAGGTCGATGGGAGAAAGAGGTGTCGATGGCTCTCCCCCGCCAGGTGCCGATCGCCCTCCAGCTCCCCCGGGCGCTGGCTCCACCCCCCTGCTGGGTGTCTGGACTCCCTCATCCCGGACCTCCCGACCTCCAAGTGCGAGGGTCCGGACATCAAAGGGCGCCAGACCTATAACTAGGGCAGCTCCAGAGCAGGAAGGCAGTTGTATCCTGGAGTCGAGAGACACCGAGAAGAACTCATCCTTGACGGACTACCGGCGCTGCCGTAGCCCTGCCTTGTGAACTGTCGTCCTGCCTGCTGGCGCTGCCGCGGCCTTCTACATCCTCCATCCTCGTTGGGACCTGCTGGCGCTGCCGCGGACCGTTGTAACTACTACCTTTGTCGGGACCTGCTGGCGCTGCCGCGGACCGTTGTAACCACCACCTTCATCGGGACCTGCTGGCGCTGCCGCGGACCGTGTACCGACCACCTTCATCGGGACCTGCTGGCGCTGCCGCGGACCGTGTAACGACCACCTTCACCGGGACCTGCTGGCGCTGCCGCGGCCCATCTCAGCTAGAACACCAAGCTCGAGGATTGTGAGCTATCCATCATCGCATCTACCAGATTGGTAACCAGACTGTCCCGCTACCCCCTTTCCCAAACCAAGAGACTAGAATCGAGGGGACCCCTGAGTCCAGACCTCCTTGTACCATTCCACCGTACCTTAAGAAATCGCTTATAAAGAACGTTAAATCCTATCCTTGTGTGGTGTACATCTGTGGGGGGGAAGTTGCTCGTCTGTGCGATCGCTGGAGACGGCTCTCCCCGGAGACCTCTCCCCTTGTCCTCGGCCGACCCTCCCGGTCCGTCTAACAGATAGGTACTGGGGCGTATTGTGGTGAAGCGCTTTGTGAGTGATGCATGCCATTTTTAGGTAGATTCGAGCTTCATAAGGTAGCCAGTTGAGTGCTTTCAGGTGTTGGTGATATGTGGTCACATTTTCTAGATCCTGTTAGGAGTCTTGCTGTGGTGTTGAGGCAGGCTTTTAGAGGGGCGGATGAGATTTTGGGAAGCTCCGCGAGGGTGGTGCAGCTGTGTTCCAGCCTTGAGATGACTAAGGACTGAACTGCTGTTTTGAGGTCCCAGTTCTCCATGAACGGTTTCATTTTTCTAAGGTAACTGAGGTGAAGGCGTGCGTTTTTAGCTAACAGGTTGATGTGTGTTTGCATGTTAAGGTTTTTATCTAGTATAATTCCGATTGATTTGGAGGAGTCCACCAAAGTTGGCATGCAGTTCGGAGCAGTGATCAACTTGGTCCATTCCTTTGTCTCCAGGTAGTTATTGAGGGGGGGGGGGGGGGGGGGGATTAGAAGAAATTCTATTTTGTGAGTTTAGCTTGAGGAAGTTGGTTGTTAGCCAGTGGACGGTCTGTTCGAGTGCCAGGTTCATCGTCTTTATGTCTTCAATGGTGGAGATCTTGATGTAAAGTTGAGTGTCATCCACGTACATATGGTAGGCAATGTTCGCTTGCTGAAGTAGTTCAGTTAGTGGTTCGACATATAGGTTGAATAGGGTGGGTGATAGGGTGGAGCCTTGTGGTACTCCTAGAAGGTTCGGTGAGGAGGAAGAGAGATTTTTGTTCACCATGAATGATTGTGTTCTGTTTTCCAGAAAGGTGAACCATTGAAGGACTGTGCCAGATAAACCCATCCTGTTTTCCAGTTTTCTTAGAATTTTATCGTGATTGACCGTGTCGAAGGCTGAGGAGAGGTCAAGCAGGACTAGTAGACAGGTTTCGTTGCGGTCAAGAGCTAGGAGGGCGTTGTCGACTATGTGCAGAATGGCTGTTTCTGTACTATGGCCAGGCCTGAAACCTGATTGGTGGCTGTTCAGAAGGTTGAAGTCCTTGATGTGTTGGTTCAGTTGTTGCTGAACACCTTTTTCCAGGACCTTTGCTAGCATGGGAATGTTGGTTATGGGTCGGAAATTATTGGGGTCGGAGGAGTTTGCTGTTGATTTCTTTAATAGAGGGGTGACTTGGCCCGTTTTTAGGCAGTCTGGTATGAGCCCTTGTGCTAGCGATATGGTGATGATTTTGGGCCAGAGAGGGGAGATGGCTTGGTAGATGTGGGAAAGGCAGTTTGAGGGGACTGGGTCGTTGAAGTGGTTGTTGAGTTCAGTAGTTGCTAAGGTTTTGGTAATGTCATTAAGATCGTAGAGTTTGAAAATGGACCAGTGAGAGCTATTTTTTGGCAGAGGCAGCCCATGTTGTTCAGCGTTTTCGGTTTGAATGCTTTTAGGGGTGGCTGAGTTAGTTGCTGCCGTGTTAAGCTCAAGTTGGAGGGAGTTTGTTTTGACTGTGAAGAAAGAAGAGAATTCTTCACTGCTAAGCTGTGATTTCAAAGTCGATAGTGAGGTTTTAGCCACTTTGTCAGATTGTTGTTTAAGAATTTCAAAAAGTTTCTTAGGTCTATTTTTGGCATTGTTTAGTTCTGATCTAAAGAAGTCTTTTTTAGATTGTAGAATACATTTTTTATAGGAGTTTCTAGCTTTCCAAAGTAGTTGAAGATGGAGGGTGGAGGGATGTTGTCTCCATTTCCGTTCTGAAGATCTAAGTTTACGCCTTTCTTCATTCAGGGCTCCGTTAAACCATGGGTTTTTGTCTTTGTTTGGAATACGTTTGAGTATTGGTGGAGCAGCTTGGTCTAAGACCTTGGTCATCGTGGAGTTGTTGATCGGTGAGGCCATTGACGTCTGACATGTTGTTGGGGGGGATGAGAACTTTCTCATAGTGGGATGCTAGGTTGTTCCAGTCAAGGTTTTTCGTGTTTCTTATCTATTGTTTAGGCTTCTTTTGCTGCGAGAAAGTTTTCTTGGTAGTGGAGGAAATATGGAAGGTGGTGATGTGATGGTCTGACCAGTCACACAGGGTGCTCAGGATAGATTCAATCTTATTTTGTTTAGAGATGAGCCAGTCGAGAGTAGCACCCTTAGAGTGAGTGAGCTTTGAGATAGCTTGGATCAAGTAATGGTCTGCTAGGAAGGTTTTGAGGGCGTTTACCTGCTTGTCTAGGGGTTTTTCCCAATGGAGATTGAAGTCGCCTAGGAATATGTCGTTGGAATGAGGGGTAGAGTTTGTAGTAATGATTTCCATAAGTTGGTCTGTAAATCCTGCATTCTTACCTGGGGGATGGTAGAGGATATGAAGTTTGTGGAAGTGGTTATCAGAGGATTTGACAGAGATCCCAAGGTATTCACAGGCATCCATGGGTTCAGAGTGAAACTTTGAGATGGTGAGGTCAGATCGATGTATGCTATATGTTTTGGTGTCTCTCTGGGGACCAATGTGTATTCTGTGCTAATTACGAATTCTATTGATAAAGAATTGTGTGTATTGTGCATATATCTCTGGGTAGAAGATACTATATTGTGTTAGTGAGTGTTAATAATAAATGCATATTTTTATAAGTACACTGTGTGGTTCTTTTTTGCTTAACATATACCATAAGATTAACTACTGATAAAACAAGCTGCTTTACACTTCTGGACTACGCCTGAAGGCTGCTCTCCATAGCTACCTCTTAGAGAGCTTTCTAAGGTTGTCTAAGACCACTAAAATCACTATAAGGGTTGTTTGAATTAGTGCAGGGTGCTACACTTACATAAGTGAGCACCATATACTAAGCCAGCCTCTTACACGTTGGACCTGCAGGATGCGTATTTTCACATCCCCAGTCTGCCAGGCCACAGGCTTTACCTGTGGTTCAAGGTAGGCCGCAAGCACTTTCAGTTTACCGTGACCCCCTTCAGACTTACCAGTGCCCCTCAGGTTTTCACCAAGGTGATTGCGGTGGTCGCAGCTCATCTGCGCAGGATAGGGGCTCAATCTTCTACTACCTTGACGATTTGTTGTTGAAGGTGTCTTAGCCCCAGCCTGTCGTCTCCCGTCTTCAGACCATGGCAAACCTCCTGCATTCGCTGGGGTTCTCTATAAACGTGCCGAAGTCACACCGGACTCCTCAGAAGCTCCCTATCATCGGGCTCTTCTGGACACAGTGCAGTTTCAGGTCTATCCTCCCAAGCAGTGAGTCCAGGATATTCAGGTTATGATTTAGATGTTTCAGCCTGAAACTGACTCTGAGACTGTTGGGTCTCATTGCCTCCTGCATCCTGTTGGTATAGCATGCCAGGAGGCGTATGCGGGTTTTTCAGTGGACCCTGAAGTTCCAGTGGGCACAGCATTGAGGAAATCTAACCCATGTGGTCCAGATCTCAGAAGGAACTGCGAGAGATCAGCAGTGATGGTTAACCAACAGCGATTGGATCAATGGCAGACCCCTCTCCCTTCCCCAACCAGAGCTCAGAGTCATGACAGATGCTTCACTTCTGGAATTGGGCATCTATCTGGGAGAGGTGGAGATCAGGGGACACTAGTCTCCGGCGGAGTCGGGGCTCCACATTAATTTGTTGGACCTTCAAGTGATTTGATTGGCATTGAAGGCATTTCTTCCCTCAGTCAATGGGAAGTTAGTGCAGGTGTTCACAGACACTACCACCACGATGTGGTACTAAAACAAGCAGGGTTGGGTCGTGGACCCTTTGTCGTGAGACCCTACGTCTCTAGACATAGTAGGAACAGCAGGGCATAACTCTAGTGGTTTAACACCTGGTGGGTTCTCTGAACATCAGGGTGATAAACCCAGCCATCGATACCTAGCGGATCACAAATGGGGTATTCCAGTTGGAGGTGGTGCAAGGTCTCTTTCAGCAGTTGGGAGAACCTTAGTTAGATTTGTTCGCCTCCAAAGAGAACATGCAGTGTCAGCAATACTGTGCGCTGGAGTTTCCAAGGTGGCTATCGCTCGGCGACGCCTTTCATCACTAGTGGAGCTCAAGCCTGCTGTACATCTTTCCGCCCATAATTCTCCTGCCCAGGGTTCTGAAGAAGATCAGGAACGACCAGGCCCAAGTCATTCTTGTGGCTTCGGACTCGGCGAGGAGAGACTGGTGTCCATAGCTTCTGAAAATGAGTATTAATCCTCCTATCAGGCTGCCCCTTTGTGAGGCTCCTCTGTCGCAGCAACAGGGGAGGGTCCTCCACCTGAACTTGTCAACTCTGGGCCTCCATTTGTCAAGATCGAGCGATGGCGATTGATGGCTTTTGACCTTCCTCCCGAAGTATGTTATTTTGGCGGCCAGGCGGCCCTCCACTAAGATGGTATACGCCTGCTATTGGCAGAAATTTGTATTATACTGTACAGAAAGGTCTAGTGACCTTTTTTCTGCTTCTCTTTCCAATGTTCTTCTACTCATTCTAACCCTTGCACAACAGGGCTCTGCTTTGTTTACTCTCAAGGGTTATCTTTCTGCTCTAGCCGCTTTTTTGCGGATGCCAGACCAATCCTCTCTCTTCAGGTCTCCGATTGTAAATAGGTTTTTGAAGGAGTTGGCTCTCTTGTTTCCACCCATACCCTTTGTTATGCCACAGTGGTACCTTAATTTGGTCCTCAATTATCTTATGAGAGCCCCCTTCGAGCCATTACACAACTCTCCCCTCTGGCTGCTTACCATCAATACACCTTTTCTCCTGATTCCTTGGCTGAGGCACATTGTTTTTTCATGTTCTCTGTCGTCGTTTAGTCAAGGTAGTATTTTGCAGTATTCATGCCTTCAATTGAGCCACCTTTCCGTTTAAAGTGACTTTGATCGGATTCTGCGCACATGCAGCACGCTACTGCGTTCATCTCGCTTCGCTTCATCGAAGTGAGTGTTCGCCTAGCGTTCATTCGCAGAAACTCTCCTGAAGCCTGAAGGAAGATTCATTGGAGCTCAACCCTCAATTAACCGAAGAGTGTCACAAGAAATAAACCAGAGTGCGAGTGTACAGCGGCTCTCAAGTAAGGAGACCTGAATTCATCTCACAGAAAAGAGCTAAGTACATTAATTGTTATGTTTCATGTTATACTGAAAGCAATGTATAAAATTAATTGTAGCGGACCGAATATAATTGTAAATTAAGTATTGAACTAACAACATTTCTAGAACAATAAGACTTACCTGGAGTGAGTGAATTCTTCCTGGAGATTCTTCCTATGAAGGAAAATAAAAAGGATTAGTTAGGAGGAACAAGACAAATTGTAAAGGTACGTTGAAATATAAGCAAGTTAAAAGTCACATATGCAATCCATAGTATTTAAGGAAACTATAGGTTAAGAATAACATTGTATTTAGTTTCTTCTTAAATTGGCATTAAAGAAGGACAATAGGAGATAGAACTCTTCAATTAGAAAGAAAAAAAAAACATAGAAGAGAAACAGAAGCCAATTGTTATATAGGTATGCCAGATATAGAAGTAGCATTAAGTACATGAGAAATCAGAATAATTAAAGTAAAAAAAGTACATTGAGTTTAAGTGTATCTTGTGTTTAGTTTTCTAGAACCAAACAATCCAAGGCAACACACTATCGCTAAGGAGAAGACAAGGTGCAGAAAACTGATAACTAAAGGCAGTCTCTTCTTCTCATTTGTTATTTTATCCAACTCCCCCTCCCCCTTTTGGAGATCCTTCAGAACACTTGTATTATTGGGTGTCAGAGGTGTTCCAGGGGGGGCATTGGGAATAAGCATCTTCTGTTCCTGCGCAAGAATAAGAGGCATCACTCTGACAGAGTGAAGTGCCCACATATTAAAACTGGCACCTGAACAGTATGATTGAAGGAATACATTTGCTAAATTTAGGTGAAGCACTGGATTTGACACAAAAGGAATTAGCAGCAGTTAGAGAAGAGAATAGAGGATTGAGGCAAGAAATAATGGACTCTAGCAGAGAAACTGTAGAATTAGAAGCCAGGGTGACCATATGAATCCAGCATCTAGCTTAAGATTTCCAGAGACTGAAGGAGAGAATATAGGATCCACTTCTAGAGTTGCAACTCATGTAGTATATTCCTCATCTCCAGTGATTCCCTTAGCGCCACCGGAATGATTTAGTGGGGATCTCCAGAAGGCTCAAATATTCTTGACCCAATGTTCTTTGCATTTTATGTGTCGTCCTTCGATTTTTCCAGACTCATCGTCCCACATGGCTTTCATTTTGTCATATCTCAGTGGTGATGCCGCTAATTAGTCCATGCCCTTGGTTACCCAAGATGACACCCTTCTTTATAACTTTGAAGACTTTAAGAAAGAATTCCTTCAGATTTTTGATCGGCGGAAGATCTCACAGGCCACAAAGAATGAACTGCTAGAGCTGAAGCAAGGCAACAAGGATCTGGCCCAGTTTAATAAGCTGGTAGTCGAAACAGATTGGCCAGAAAGTAAAAGAGCTGCAATCTTTTATAATGGGTTTAAAGACGAACTGAAAGATATCCTAGCCCAGATTCCCAATAGACCCACAGATATATCAGCTTTAGTAGACCTAGTTCTGGAGACTGATTTTCATCAAAGCGAGAGAAGAGGTGGGAGAAGAGAAGATTTCAAATTCAACACTCCAAGATTCGACAGAATTAAGACGGAATCTTCAAGAGTGACAGAAGGTCAAACCGGAGTAGAACCCATGCGAATTGGAGTAGTACGGGGGCCCTTAAATAAGGAGAAAATAGAAAAAAGGAGGCAGAATAAATTATGAATGTATTGTGGAGGCAGCGGACACTTTGTGAGAGTGTGTCCGAAGAAACCAAAAATATTTTCCAAGGAGAAGGAAAACTTGAAGCACCACCAGTAAGTGGAGTTGGGTTGGTGCGTGCAGAGGAAAAGACAATTCCAGAAGAACACCTCCTGGCAAATACACTACAGTCTTCGTCCCCTCAATTAGTAATCTCAATGACATTAAGATTCGAACATATTACCCTAACCAAAGTCTCAGTTATGATCGACTCAGGAGCAAATGGGAACTTTTGCGACTTAAAATATGCAATTAGGATGAGTGAACTGGTAAGAGCGGTGGATGGGAAGAACCTTTCTTCAGGACTCATCATCAGTCACACAGAACAAGTGGAATTAACCTTTCAAGAAGGACATTGAGAAACGATGCAGTTCAATTTGATTGATGCACCACAATTCCAGATTATTCTAGGTTTGCCATGGCTCACTGAGCACAATCCGAGAATAGATTGGGGTGCGAGAACAGTGAAGATGGATTCGGACTTTTGTAAGGAAAATTGTTTCCATACCAAAACAAGATCTAGTGAAATGAGGCCAGCGACCCTCCTGAGTGAACAAGAAGTTTCAGTGTGTGTGATCCACACCAGTGAAGTTCCACCAGAATACAAGGAATTTGAAGATGTATACAATTAATCAGAGGCAGAAGAATTACCGTCACATAGACCATTTGACTGCAGAATTGATTTGGAGCCAGGTGCTAATCTCCCATGTAGTAGGGTCTATGCCCTGACTGAAAAAGAAAATGAACATCTGAAGGAGTATATCAAGAAATATTTGGCCAACGGTTTTATACGTCCCTCACAGTCCCCAGTCAATCTCCTCGTCGTTATTTTTCGTCCCCATGGAAGGAGAGTTGAGAGCTTGTATTGACTATTGAGCAATATACAAAGTCACCATCAGGAATAGATACCCACTTCCTCTCATCTCAGTACTCTTGGATCAGGTGAAAGAAGCATAAATTTACACCAAGCTTGATCTTCGAGGTGCATACCATTTGATCAGAGTCAAAGAAGGCGATGAGTGGAAGACAGCATTAAGGACGAATCTGGGATTGTACGAATACCAAGTGATGCCCTAAGGGCTATGTAACGCACCAGCTGCCTTTCAGCACTTTATAAATAGTGTGTAAAGCGAGTTCATTGATCAATGTGTTATAGTATACATTGATGATATCTCAATTTACTTGAAGTCTGTAGAAGAACTTCCAAATCAAGTACGAAAAATCTTACAAAGACTGAGAGAAAACAATTTGTATGTAAATTTGGAAAAGTGTGCGTTCAATGTGAAAGAGGTAGAGTTCCTTGGCTTTGTGCTTATACCATCTGACATTACAATGGATACAAAAAAAGTAATGGCCGTCTTGGAATGGAAATCTTCAAGTAGTTTGAAAGAGTTACAAAGCTTCATTGGCTTTGCCAATTTCTATTTAAGATTTGAAAATGAATTCTTACACAAGTTTATTCCGCTAACTCGACTCCTTAAGAAAGGAGTTCCTTTTGGGTGGACCAAAGATGCCGAAAGAGCTTTTCAATTATTGAAGAAAGAGTTCACCACCGTGCCCGTTTCATTGCACGCAGACCCCACAGAGCCTTTCTATCTAGAGACGGATGCCTCAGAGTTGGCTATTGGGGGAGTTCTCTCTCAGAGACAAAAAAGAACGGGACAACTCCATCCTGTAGCTTATAGATCCAGGAAATTGCCACCCGCAGAAATTGATTACACAATACGGAGAAAGAGTTACTGGTCATCAAGGATGCATTCAAGGAGTGAAGGCATTACTTGATGGGGGCCAGACATACAGTAACTGTGTTCACAGACCATCGCAACCTGAAATCTTTTAAATCTGCTAAAACCCTTACACCACAACAACTTAGGTGGTCCTTATACTTCGCAGATTACGATTTTGTGATCACCTATAGGCCAGGAATCAACAACAGAAAAGCTGACGCTCTGTCAAGAATTAACACAGGGAAAACAGAGGATAATCAAGAACAACCAACGATTATTCTGGAACTAAAGATTGTGGGAGCAGTGAGTCAGGAAACTATTGAGGAAAAGGTAATTAAAGCTATGACACAAGAAGAAATGTCAGAATGGGCAAAACAGGGACCACAAGGAGAAATTCGACACAACTTACCGCTATATGAAGGTAAACTTTATTTACCCAATCAAGAATTACAACAATTAGTTCTCGAGGAAAGTCATAACAGTCGACTAGCGGGTCACAAGGTCTCGCCGTCTCTGGACCCCGGCGTATCACCACTAGGCAGGGCACCCTCGATCAGGTGGGCTGGGCAAGTCACAGAAACATAGCTCTATCTTGTGGGGGCCGCCGAACCGCCCATCTGACCAGCCTGCACCCCGACCTCACGACCCGTCTGCGGGTGTGGTGGGTGATAATCGCGGGGTTACTAAACCACCTCTCGGCCTTACCTATATCAGTGAAGAGTCGGTCAGCCAGTAGAGAATACAAACAAGCAGTTTATTATCAATACTCTGCAGAGGAGCCCAAATACAACAAGCTGCATGCGATGCTTGCTACTGGACTGACTCAATAATCATGCGCAGCATAGTATAATACATCAAACACATCATGGACCTCTAGAACACGCCTACAAGGGAAAGTTACAGGTTTGGGAATGCGCATTTTAGGGAGGTAGAGGGGCGTACATCACCAGCCTGAGACGGGCACACAGTATCTCTTAGCCAAGGTCAGCCAGCTGCATCCCTGCTCCTCCCCACGTAGGAGAGGTGCTGTGAATAGAACATTGCTTGTGCACATAGAAAGGCCTATTCATAAGCGAGGCAATGCCCCTGTGTTGAATAAAGAAACGAAACTGGGCGTATACTTATCAAGTGAACAACAAGTGTCATGGCGTAACTATCTGGGCCTTCCTTGTTCGCAGTTTAGAGCTCACTGCGTGCTTATATATAACCATAATATAAAATGGCGGCCAGCATACAAAATGGATGCCACCCGTCCAAGACTAACCTATGTTTTAAAGCATCCTCTTTATTATTATAGCTCAGTGGGTTGTAAATATAGATGCTTACCACTGCTATATTTAGCTATATAGGGCTAATCTAAATAGCGTAACATATGGGGCATAACCCTATGATTATTTTGAAACCTACAAAGACTCACACAAATAAACTGAGAATTGCTCCTAGAGGCCTTTTCTTACGCTAAGGACATTTCAACTGTCCCAGGCTATTGTCACACAATACATTTATTTGGATTGTCAAAGTAACTGTGAGAATGCCTTATTTGGAATTTTATATAGCTTAAACAAGACTGTTACGGGTGACAGAGCGCTTTACAGGACAAGAAAAAGTACACAAATAATAACAATATTGTATAGCCTGATATTAAATCCATAACATGACATATATCACAGAGAACAGTAATTACATGCATAGATAGGTAGAAGAGAGATAAGAGCACATAGTCTAACTAATTCCCAGCCTGAACGTAGTTCTAGGGGTGGAGGAACGTAGTGTAAATGGTGGAGTGACATCGGAGAGAGAACAGTTCAAGACTCAGGAGCAGGAGGCGGGAAACCGATCAAGAAGCAAGTAAGTCCTCAGAGGGTGGTGAATTTGTTGGCTAATCAAGTTTAAACCATTTCTTGAAGAAGGAAGTGGAAGGGTTGCATCTGATTTCAGTAGGGAGAGTGTTCCAGATTCGCAGAGCAATTCTGAGAAGGATCCATGTATGCTTTCTTTCTCTTGAATTTTTGTGGCTTGAGTAGTAGGAAACGTACACTTCTGGAAGACCTGTTTGAACCCCAGAGGGTCAGTTTGTGGGCCAGGTAGGAAGGGTGTTGTGGTGCGATGCTATATGTGTCATACAAGCAATTTTGAGATGGATCTTAGCCTCATAGGGTAGTCATTTCAGTGAGTAGAGGTCTAGGGTGATCTCTTTATTTTTGATTGAGTGTTAAGTTTAGCTGCTTTATTCAGTGTGGCCTTCAGCGGTAGAAGTGATGTTTTTGGAAGGCCCGCAAGGGTACATGTACCGTAGCCTAGTTTCGGTAGTACAAGAGCATGAACAGCTGTTTTGAGGTCTTCCAGGGGGCAGGAAAAGTTTGTTTTCTAAGAAGATGTAACTGATGGTTAGCAAGCCTAGTGGAAGCACTTAAGTGTTTTTAAATGGATAGGATTTTGTCCAAGGTTCTACCTAACAATTATGCAAAGTCAATGATGTGTGGGGTGTAGCTAAAGGCAGTAAGATGTAAGATGCCAGTATATGAGGGGCGCTAGAAGGTGGCGAGATCAATAAGAATTCAGGGGCATATTATCAAGAAATGGCGTTAAAATGATCGCAGCTTTAGCAGCGATAATGGGCATGATAATATGCCCTTGAGAGTTCCCATAGAAGCCCATGTTCTGGTGTCAACATGGGCTTCTATTGGAATTCTCTGCTGCATATTATCAAGCCCATTATCGCTGCTTTAGCGGCAGTTGTTGGGATTAGACTGGCCTGAGTTGAGTTTCTTTAGAATAGGAGTCCTCTTTTAGGCAGTCAGGTTATGAACCTTGAGTGAATGAATCTTTGATTATCATGTTCCGTAAGGGAGAAGTAGGTGAGTGGACTGAAGGGGAAATTTGCAAACAAGGGTATAGTTGAAGTGGTTGGAGTATTTCAAAGAGGTCAGAAGATTTATTATGTCATTTTCATTGAAGCTTTTAAAGCTGGATCAGACGGCGTTATTTTTAGGTATCTAGTGAACTGGGGAGTAGGGGGCTTCCTGTGGTAAGAGTTACAAATTGTTTTGATTATTGTTGGTGAATAGTGTGTTTTTCTCAGCGAAAAAGGAGACAAAGGCTTCACAAGTGAGTGGAGTTTTGTTGAGGAGATGAACTCGCATTTTTGGATTGACTGTTTTTAGGTCTCGCCTAGGCAGCACTTGTGCTGTCTCGTTGAGACATGCAGTATATACTTTATTAAGTGGCTGACCGCCTCTTTTAAATTGGTTGTTTTCATTTGTTCTCCAGTGTGCCTTTCAAAATTGTTTACTTGGTATTTGTTAATAGTGTTTTAAGTCCCTCCTTTCTGGCTCTTGGCCACGCCTATGTCTATCAGCCCCTTTACTTGTATTAGAGGCGTTGTTTTGGTATGCTGTTTTTGTTGGACTTTTTTATTTCATGTGCCTTGTTTAAGCCAAGCACATGATGTTGACAGAGTGCAGAAGGTTTCAGGTTCAGGCAATATTGTGTCGTCCAGGCACAGACACAGATATTTTTTCAGCTGGTGTGATGTATATAAAGGGCAAAAGGTTGCAGCCCCTGCTGATCGTGTGCCTCCTATGCAGAAACACACTGTTTTTTATTAGCAGCTGCTTGGTGTGTATATTTCTCATGCTCATATAATTACAAAAGTATTAATTTAAACAAAAATACGAATAAATATTGTTTGTGTTCCTCTTTAGGATTCAGTTAATTAAAAAAAAAACAATTTCTCTTTTATTCTGCTTTGAAGTGCCATCTAATTATTTCGCAATCACATTAGTGGGCTCTTTTTCCCCCCAAACACAATAGGCCAGTCTCACCACCTTCCTGGTGGGGGCTCCACTGTAACTTGATTAAGTTATCATGCTAAACGAAGGGGATCACAATTTCATGGCTGCTTAAGCAGCCCCTGAACTGGCTCGCCTGCCCACACATGATGACGGGGGCAGTACCAGGGGCCGGGGTTGTGAGAAGGGACGGGTCAAGCCTCGGTGCGTTGACTGCTCACACATACCTGCCAGAGGCTGCCAAGCGTGCGAGCGCGCTCCAAGCACCGGAGTGAGTATGGATGGGGGTATGGACCACTCAATGTATACATAATTTCGACATTTGTTGCGAGTGAGTTCGCCGGATGTTAGTGAAGCTCAGCGCTCGCCGTTTAGCCTCTTGGCGCTATATGCAGAAGGCACTTTAACATCTTATGTGATACTTTATACTGGTGTACAGTCAGTGATCTCACATTGACCCTGGTCCGTGTGACTAATTTGCTTTCTGTGCATTTATTATTGCCATTTGATATTATGCTGAACTAATGCCTGGAAGCACAGAGCGCTTTGGAGACAACTTTTTATTTTATTTTATCAACAGGTCATCTTAAACATTAGGTATTGTACACAGCACATTAGTGTAGTATAATTCGGATAGAACATCATACAGTAGTTTTTTTATGGACTGCTAACCTTTTTCAAATGCAGGCCCAGGATGATGGGATGATTTTAGCAGCGTAAACTGTTTTTTTTTTTATCAAGTGCCAACAAACAAGGTGGCAGGTTCCAAAGCCAACAACCCAGCTGCATTCTGGTAGTTGTAGTTGTTTTTCTATTATGAATCACAGAACGCAGAGAATGAATCTGGGGTGGCTAGCTGTGTGCACACGATATGGAGAAAGACTGCATCTAAGGAACCCACTTTTTGCGAGACCACAAATCAAATGCACAGGGCACTCACATTGTGCTGTGTGTGTGTGAGATGTTCCCCATGACAGGTCATTCATTAGTTTTACCCTTCAGTTATTGTGAGAGTGGATTCATGATGAGAAAAAGTCACCCCAAGGTCTTCAGTGCAAAGCGATTTGATATTAAAGATGCGAGGCTCACTGGCCATCTCGCACCCGACAATGGAGCAATATGAGATCACCAGATATAATTCCTTTGCCAAGGATCACACAGTGTATTTAAGTGTTGATGGCTGGGGGAGAACCTTGGTCACCTGGTAACACATGAGCTAATCACACTACCAGATCATATTTGCCATGTATGTCCAGAGGGCATAATTATGTTCACAAACTACTTATTTCCAGTGGGTTCCATATTTTGGAGAGTAAACTTACCTTTCTGGGGTCGTGTGCAATCCCATCAAAGAGCCTTCCAGTCCTGCCTGGCCCTCTGCATATGGATTCACTGGTACTCTGGGTGAAGCCGACCACCCTCCCAATGCAGTATCTTAGTGGGAAATTGCTGAGAATGAAGAATGGTTGCAGTGTGAAAACTGCACTCCTTTATTTGTTTTATATAGAGCAAATTCAACCCGAAAGCATCGGAGCGCTTTACATGATGAACACCAGTTAAGAGCACATTCATTTTTGATACTCAAGGGGACAGTAAGGGATTTGCCCAGAATCTTAGGATATTGAGCCGATGGCGAGACTCGAACCTGGTTCCCCAGCTTCAAAGTCAGCAACTCTGGCCATTAGGCCACAACCTCTCCACGCTTGTCTGACGTGCAAGACACACTCAGGAAAGCTTGAAATGTTCTCTGGCTCACTCAGGAAGGTGAACGAGGCAGACTTCAGTTCAAGCATAGAAGTATTTTACTGGGCAGTCCCTTTTTTTTCTTATTTACCAAACCACACACATCCCAACACAGGCTGGAGCCCATTATTATAATGTTTCAACAATATTGCTGCATGATGTGATATTATCAGTTAAAAAATTAAATTCTTCTTCGTTTGTCTGTTCACATTTGATTTGATACTAAGGTTTCTACAGTGCTAATACTGGAGCACGGGCCTGTTTTGGTTGCACGGTGCCTGCCTCATCAGTAGTAGCATTCTACTCGAGTTTAGGCTTAGAACAACCCGGCTTGGTGTGGCCTGTTGAGATTCGGTGATACGTGCAGCGCCTACACGCTTTTGTGACGTTGCTACTGTGTAGCGCTTTTTGCTCCCACAAGGTCACCTCATGTCACGACTGGGTGAAGTGGAGGAAAGATAAGAAAATGGAAACCAGGACGGTTGGAACTAAATATTGTGATTTCACAGTTAGGAATTGTAGGGCTAATGTGATGATGTCACACAATTCTGCACTCTTTCATTTTATAACACAATCTCACTCTTACTAGCAGCAGTTAAGACCACATAGACATATTTATGTATGTAGTGTGTGTAGTAATTTCTTTGCACACAACAAATGCAGGTACCTTTGCTTGTGTCTCAGAAGTAGCAAGAAAGTGGGCAGCGAATGCAAGAGTTTCTGTTAGAACCTTTTTAGGATTCTAACGCAAGACCAGAATCTAACCTCAGGTTGCAACCCTTGGGCACCACTTTAAACCAGCCCAGAAAAGAGCGGTAGAGCTGGGGAACACAACCCCCAAGTCAACAACAGCCAACGCTTTTGATTCTCATTATGAAGCTGTCAATGGTGAATCCGCGTACAGCTGAACTGAATCATCTGATTGGTAAAGCTAGCTCTGCCCCATTTTGAAAATACAGTTTTGTGTTGTCCGCATTGGCGGTGAATCAGAGGAGTCCATTCGTCGCTTGGAAGCACACGTTGAAAGGCGAAGTTGGCAGAGATCTGCTTTGAGGTACTCAACATGTAATAGAGAAGTGAAAGTTGTTGGTGGTCTTAGCTTCAGCCTCTAGATTTGGTGCATCAATGTCAAACATAACTGCTCTAAGATGGCAACTTCCTTAAAATCTGCCATTCGAGTAGGGCATGGTCATTTAAGTCAACAATAGACATGACATCGTTTTTAGATGACGTTTTGTGTTGTACCATTTTCCTAAGATCAAGGACATTTGGGTCGATTGAGAGGATGTTGTTGTGTTTTGATTTAGATACCCGTATATAGGTTTCCCTGAATCCTGTCCTTATATAGGCACAATTCACATTAGCCATATTTAGGCATAGAATCCCAGTCCTTATTTAGGCATTAGCCATGCTAACCAAATACAGGCATGGTCACCTACATCCGTCCATCCCACATCACAACGAGTTCTTAGAAACCAGACCCTTAAGCTGAACGGGACTCTCCCTAGTTAGGATTATTGATATATCCAAGAACTTATCTATTATGCATGAACTACTATTCCTTAGGGGTTCATCCATGACGTCTTCCTCTGCCCTACTTTACGTAAATGCTAGCATTCCTAAGCACCTTCCAGGTCTAAATATGGCTTCCCTTACCATGGCAAACGACGGCACGACACAGCACGACTTGACTGCATGGTTTGCCACGGCAAGTTCAGAAGAGACAATATCCCGGCCTGACGCACTGACCAGACGCTGTCATCCGTGCTCGCAGAAAATCCAGCTTCCAGTGCTCTGACTCCCTTTGTGGGGTGTTAGAGTTTGAGGCCTGGATAGAGATTCCCACCTCGCTCATTCTAAAGGTATGGAGCCGACCAGAACCTAGAGGGACTCTTGGCATGCTAAACTTAGTATATACCTTACTATAGAAAACAGCACTTACTATTACCTCGAACTACACTTAGGTTAGGTACACCGGGGTAGGACTATTTTAGAAGCATCAGACGAGTATTCACTTTTTAGCCTATGTTATTTATGTATGTATATTTGAATATATGTCATAGCTAAAAGACAATGCTATTGCAGTATTATTTCTTCTTACTGAGTACACTGTGCGCATTATATCTTGCTTACTGTCTAATGATTGTAACAGCTCATATCTCTTACACGAGAAACAAGACTGTTCAATAAACCCTTTTATTGAAACGGCTGTCTATCTATTTCTGTGTAACTCTGGAGAAACTAAGCATGCACTATTGACTGAGTGAAACTGTAATCTATTGTTTCCACGATTCTGAAACTGTTCTGATTCTAAGGGAAACAAATTTGTTATGTTTATGTGGTTGTCAGAAACTAGTCCCGTCTTGTTCATTCGAGAAGTTTCTAGTGACCTCTGTATATTATTCCAATGCGCAGAGCCTATAAGGGAAATAGGAACTACACTACATGGCGCCCAACGGTTTGGTAAGGCACTAATTTAATGCTAGATACTGAAGTAACTTAGTTGTGCTTTTCTCAGAGACCTCTACTCATATTACTCCATAAGAGGTCTGGAGTGGGTAGGGATAATATCCGCCATAGCTGAGTAGGACGAAAATCCTATGTATTAGCTGTTTGGTTTGTTCAACGTTGAAGGATACAGTGTTCCATAATATTGTGCACCTTATCTTTGTTCCCTTGAAACTTGTTCTAAATTTTTCATTAAACAAAAATGTCTGATACAGAGACTGCGTCTGACCAAGTGGCAAAAGGTTTCAATACTACAGGTTTAAATGAAACCGATGAGGGTGTTATAAACATCCATCCAAATTTAAGAAGAGCCATCACTCTAAAACTTATAAAACATGGCCTAACACCAAGAGGTGGTAGAGCAGTTTTTGTGATAGAAGCACATGAATCTTTTCAGACAGAGGTATTCTATTCATGGATTACATTCCCAGAATCAAATCCAGTAACAAAAATGTTTCACTTCTTCAAAGAAGATGAACCACCTGAAGAATACATTCCCTTTGCGGATATTGAAATTCCACTCACATACCAGGAGCATCAGCTCTGGTTTAAAGGCTCGCTAAAACATTACAATCACATTACCAGGCTCGGTCCACTAGGTAGACCAAGAGCAATATGGCCGATTTTACCCGGCTACACACCTCATCCGGACATTGAAACATTGTCAGACGATGAATTACTCAATCAAAGCAAAGAGTTATTAAAAATGTACAGACAGTTAGTACAATATGTGAAGCGGACTTTAACAGTCCAACCACCAATAACCATTCTAAATCAGACCCCTCATCAGGGAAATACACAAAAAATTACTCCACAGACTTTACACGCAGTCATGGGTAAAATGCCCACAAAATGTGAACAAATTCCATTCTGAATAGCTCAAAAAATTACTCAAATCGAAACAGTATTTCCTAATACTAGCCCTTATGAGAAACACAGAATCCTAACAATCTGTTTACCAATGGGGAGCACATCACATCTGGAATACTGCACCACTTGGGGCACAGTCTTTGCTGCCATCTATACTTAAAATACATGGTGTTCCGTCTATTGCGGTAATTCCTGATCTCCTGAAACAAATTCAAAATGAATACAGGGCAGAGCCTGCTCTTAACTTAGGTATGAAATTACTGAAAAACTTCGACCAGGTCTCAACAATTATATTATCTAATATTAAAGGGGAGGCAGCATCAGTGGCGATCCGTCAGAAATTAAGGGAATTTGATGTAATAGAACATCAACATGAACTACCCAGAATAATAGAAAATTCCTATGAAGAATTAGGCAGATTCAGTTTAGGTGGGAAACCAGTTAAACCACAACTGTCTGAGGGTCCTGAAAATGACTCAATTAAACAAACTCTTACATCTTCTAAAAAGAAGTGGGGAAATAAAAAACAACATTCAAAAGAGAAACGTTATCATTCCCGAGGTAGGTCTCCTCAAAAGGAGCACTCTGACAGGAGGTATAACCTCAGTAATAGGGATCATTTGAAAGATACTGATACACGTTCCTCTCGTACCTTTCAGGCATCTTCACAGATATTCGAAAGAAGAGGACGGTCAGATCACAAAGAAGAACGCGTGAAGTCCAGAGACGATCAACACGTTCAGGAAAACAAACCAAAACCTCAATTCACCAAGAAAAAGGTAGCAGGTCTGAAGATTCGACATGCCAAAAATCCTGAGGACACAACTCAAGAACGGAGAATGGGCTCAGACAATGCTGGACAATGCAGCAGAATTAACAATAGCTCGCCAGAACCTGAAGGAACTTCTGGAGACAGTGGACTTGAATGAATACATAACAGTTGAAACTGTAAGTACCAGGGTTAGTTCTCCATAGAGGTTATATGAAATAACACTCCGGATGGAGGGAGACATACCAAGAAAAGTGAGAGCTCTCTTTTGGGAAAAGCCTTCAAGGGGCTATGATATACTTCTAGCAGAAAAAGACTGGCCACCAGAATTTGTCAGGGCGAAGACATCATTATCACCAGAGTGTGACATGCAGTTTTGCATGTCATGGAAGAGTTGCACAGCCTTCTGCACATTTGTCAACCAATTAATCACATATTCGTTGAAGTTCTCAACATTCATCTGGTTTATTTTCATTCTGAAGCCAAATTTGATCAGTCATGTCAAAGATACAAAGTTTCACCTGTTCAAGCATTTTCTTTTGTACAGGAATTGCCCATCCGGGCCTATTCACAGGCACGTCTTAACTTGGTTGCTCCGTATTGTACATTTCACACAATACATTTCGGTCGTTAAAACGACCTTCTTCAGGGGTATCTACAGTGATTTGAAACACATGCGTCAATCACACACAATATCATACTGATAAAAAACTCATTTTTGTTCATAAATCAATGACATCATTCATATTATGAAGACATCATTATGCCAGTCTTCTCCAACCGTGTTCCTATACATTTAAAATATACTTATGCCAGGAAATGGGCAGCAGCCCAGGCCCCAGCATTATAACAAAATCATGTAGGATGGGATGAGGACTCACCTCTCCACAAGATTCAATTAAAATGTCAACCTACTGCACAAAGGCAGTACCCAATTAAGCAAGAAGCTAAAAAACAGGTCAGGGAGATCTTAGATCAACTTGAATATCAAGGGGTGATACATGCACCTCATCAATTAACAATCCTTTGTTTCCTGTTTCCAAACCAGACAACACATATCGTCTAACACATATCGTCTAGTTTTGGATTAGGGACACCTGAACACTTGTTCTGAAACATTTGCTGTGCAAAATGCACACAGTACAGCATTAATGAATAACATTGTGCGTAAAAAATATAAAACCACATTGGATATTTCAAATGGTTTCTTTTGTCAAAACAGCACCTGAATGTAGGTACTTGACAGCTTTCTCAATAATGGGGACCCAGCGTCACTTCTGTCGACTCCCACAAGGGTTCAAGAACAGCCTGGTGTTATTCTCAGCAAGAGTAACAGAGTTACTACAAATTTATGATGACGAGGCATTGTCATATGTCAATGACATCTATCTGACAGACAATGACCTGGATAGGCACTTGAACGGAGTGAACAACATTATACTGTGTTTTGCCTCTGAGGGCTACAAATTCAACTTTAAAAAATCTAGAATTGCCCATCTCAATGTCCTTTTCCTAGGATATGAACTTTCAAGTGAAGGCAAAAGCCTGGCAGCGAATTTTTTTAGAAAAGTGGGTGCTGCTCCAACCTCCAAAAACGCTGAAAAATGTACACAGTCGATTCTAGATTTCCTGAATTTTAGAAGAGCTTACATTCAAAATTACGCAGAAAGGGTTAAACCTCTCTACGAACTAATCAAACCTGATTTCAAATCAAAGATTGGACACAGGAACGCACAGAAATCCTGCATTCACTACAAGCAGACTTGTTAGCAACAAATCACTTCCAAACACGCATAAATACACGTAATTTAGTGATCCGAATAAATTCGGGTCAATGCTAATTCACCTACTTAACTTTTAATGACGGTGAAAAAGTACCAATTGCATGCAAATCACATTTGTATTCACAAACGGAAATGCGATTCACTTCTACAGGAAAAATTCTGACAGCAGTTCAAAGCGCTGTAGCAAAAGAAAGAGCTCTAGCTCAGGGGAAACGCATTATTGTATTGACTCCGGAACCAGCCTTAGAGGCAGTTACAAAAGCGTGCATTCCGAATGCAAAAGCTTTACATCCAAGATGGATAAAATGGGTTAATTCTCTTCCTGCAACAGAATATGTTTTTGATCCTTATTTAAAAACACACGCATTCCTGCAATACCAACACGAATGTCCTCTCCCTATTGAGATTCTCCCTCTTGACCAGTATGAATTCATAATTTATACTGACGGATCAGCACAACCTGCTACGGAAAGTAAGCAAGCTTAAAGTGCAGCCTGCGCAATCGTTAAAGGTCGTATGCGCAATGATAAATTCCGACCGATGGTGACTAAAACACAATCTCTAGGAGATTGTACAGCTCAGCGAACTGAACTGCAAGCATTCAATTTGGCAATGGAACATACGGATCGAGAATTCCCCACACTTAAAGTGTGCAATTCTTTTTACTGTGTACAATCATACAATGAATATTTACAGAATTGGCTTCAAAATGGTTTCCAAGATGCAAAAGGTGGCACAATCAAGCATAAAATGCTTTGGGAACAAGTAGTTCAGATGCGAGATGGACAACAAAACACTCATGTGATACACACGCTGAGTCATCAACGTGATGGCGTTCACGTTGCAGGAAATTCATTGGCTGACGAAGCCGTGAAGGGGGCTGTGCAAACGGCTTCTGTAGCTGCAATCACTCGTTCAAAAACGAAAATAGACTGTGAGATATTGTTGGCTGTCAATGCTTCAAGCAAAAGCAGTGGTGCAGCGTTATATAAAAAATTTCCACTCAAATACTTGTATATAATTGATGCGAACAACATTTCCTTTGCTCGAATCCCTGGAGTCGGGGATAGGGTAATTCCAAACACGGAACGTAGATTAGAACTAATCCTAGCAGCACATGAGGGGATAGCCTCTGCCCATGCAGGTGTTTCCTCCACAGTATCGTTATTAAAACAGAGATATTGGTGGCCTGGCATTAGGAAATGGGCCAAGAACTATGTTTTGGAATGTGAAATATGCCACAAGATGAAAATCTCTACAGTGAAACGTCCTGCGCAGACATCCCAGTTAATTTCAGATAAGCCATTAGCTTGTGTTTCCCTCGTTCACTGCGGTCCCTTGCAAAGGGATGGTAACTATAAATATATCATGGTCGCAGTGGATTCATGCTCAAGGTTTCTGTGGATGTGGCATCAGCGCTCGGCTGACGCTCGAACTGTTATAAAAGATGTGCGAGTCTTTATCGGCACATACGCAATAGGCACACTGCACTCTGACCAGGGACGGCGTTTAACTCTTGGGCTTACAAAGAAGCCATGGCCAGTTTGGGCGTTGCATTGCAGTACTCCTCTCCATTCCATCCTGAGGGAAATTCGGTTGTGGAAAGGAAAAACTGGGACATAAAGCTGTCTATAACAGCTAGGGTATTAGGTTCAGGTGATGGGTGGGTTAAACATCTTTATGGGGTCCCACGCTCAATAAACAATTTGCCATGAAGTTCTCTGGGGGGGGGGGGGGTCACTCCATATGAGGTCCTATTTGGGACAAGAATTTGGGTTCCTGATCTCGAATGTGAAGGCACACTGGTGGAAAATAAACCATTTGTTATCAAAGATCTTTTGGCTGTTTTACAGGACTTAAATGAACCAAGATCGAAAGAAAGCAACGTTTTTCTGAAGCCAACCACCACTGGGGATAATCCAGCTATCCCAGCAAGGCCTGTCTGGATAACAAAGCTTGAGGATCTAGTCAGAGAAAAGATTGCGGACAAGAAGGAATTTGGTCCTTCTTACAGACAACCAGTACCTGTCCTAGCAATCCACGGATCAAGAACAGTACTTCTACCGCCCCCTGCTGGAAAAAAGGAGAAAAGATTTGTTTCCATCAAACTCATCAAACCACACTATGTGGCCGATACTAAACAGTAGGCCATGTAGACTCCGACCAAGTAGCAGAAGCACTCCTCTAGCTACTATCCAAGAGGTTGAAACTGAGAGACTCATCACCATTGAGAATCCAACAGTAAGAAATGAAGGACTAAGCAACAATGCTATGGAACTCATCCCTCTTGAAACCCAAATAACAGTTCGTCCTGATACACCGGTCTATATCAACGTAGCAAGTGATCCACTGGTTCCAGCGATTTCCACGAATCCTGATGCAATTTCAACCATTGACAGAACTGCTTCTGGCTATTTCATTAACTTTGATACGTTTTCTGAGAAACCCAGCAAGCCTGAAATGACGCCAGCCAAAAGAACTTTCAAAGAGCGAGCACAAGAATTTTTTCAACACGTGAAAAAGACTTATCTGGTTTCACCATGAATTGAAATATGGATTATTTCTGGAATATTTTTCTTTCTGCTTTGGCTAGCTTTAGTAATAACTCTGAGCATGTTGATAGATGGAAGATATATTCATTCTGACAGAGGAAGTGAAAATGTGAACTTACTTTTGAAACCACACAAATCATCTCATCGTGAAGGAAGAGACTTGTCAGCAGTGAACATCACAGCCGTTCCTAAACAGGATGGTATAGTTTGGGACAAAACAGATTATGATATATTCGGTCTGTCGGAACTTTTGAAGATTCCACACTTATTCAAGATTTGATTAAGTGACTTTATTACCTCTGGTACCTATTCTGATGATTGGGACTTTGAGACTGTTAATAATATGATGTCTGATCTAGAAAGGTCTGCTACATTCTCTAACCATGAATACTTAAAAGGTTCAACAGACTATGAACAGCTTTTTTGTTACAACCACTATGGTCATGATTTCTTGCATAAATCTGCAACACCTAGAAATGTATTTATGTATAACCAATGGGAACATTGTCCTACACCACCAAAGGGTAGCTCAAAAACGTTTGAAATGAAGTTTCCATATTTTTCAGGGTACAACACATCCAATCCAGAAACGTTTTACTTTAAAAATGTGAACAAAACAGGAACGAAAAATATGTTAACCAATACGAAACAGATTTATTCTGCAGCCTTTATTGCCCAACTGTCTAGACAGGGTTTCGACTTTTGGAAAAAGACAATTGACACGAAATCTGTCTGAGGTTCAAAAGATTGGCAGGTGCAGGGGATAGAAGCTTTATTTAGAGCCTGCATCATCCCACAGCAGATAATGTTTTTGAATGAAACTGTCCAACAAACGTCTTGCCCTGCGTTATCCAAGATCAAAGACATGACGCGCGCAGAGCCTGATTTACGAGGTACTGCCGCTAGCTGAGTGTCAGAGTGCTCACCTTTTATCTTGTTAAAAACTATTTTTATCTGTGTTGCTACCGATTTTATTTTAATGCTGCCCCCATTACGCTGCTACTGTTGGAAATCACTTGCTATTTGCACATTTACCTGCTATCCCCGCTGGAGTGCTCCTTAAGCCCCGGTCCGACTCGGCAAGTGCCGTTGAGCGGAGGGCTGGCTGGAGTCACTTCCTGGGCACTGCATTTCCGGGTCGTTCAGCGCTCTAGTCCTTCCTCGCTGACACTGTATATATTCTGATGCACTTTCGATCGCGCAGCGGACGCGCGCAGAGCCTGATTTACGAGGTACTGCCGCTAGCTGAGTGTCAGAGTGCTCACCTTTTATCTTGTTAAAAACTATTTTTATCTGTGTTGCTACCGATTTTATTTTAATGCTGCCCCCATTACGCTGCTACTGTTGGAAATCACTTGCTATTTGCACATTTACCTGCTATCCCCGCTGGAGTGCTCCTTAAGCCCCGGTCCGACTCGGCAAGTGCCGTTGAGCGGAGGGCTGGCTGGAGTCACTTCCTGGGCACTGCATTTCCGGGTCGTTCAGCGCTCTAGTCCTTCCTCGCTGACACTGTATATATTCTGATGCACTTTCGATCGCGCAGCGGACGCGCGCAGAGCCTGATTTACGAGGTACTGCCGCTAGCTGAGTGTCAGAGGGCTCACCTTTTATCTTGTTAAAAACTATTTTTATCTGTGTTGCTACCGATTTTATTTTAATGCTGCCCCCATTACGCTGCTACTGTTGGAAATCACTTGCTATTTGCACATTTACCTGCTATCCCCGCTGGAGTGCTCCTTAAGCCCCGGTCCGACTCGGCAAGTGCCGTTGAGCGGAGGGCTGGCTGGAGTCACTTCCTGGGCACTGCATTTCCGGGTCGTTCAGCGCTCTAGTCCTTCCTCGCTGACACTGTATATATTCTGATGCACTTTCGATCGCGCAGCGGACGCGCGCAGAGCCTGATTTACAAGGTACTGCCGCTAGCTGAGTGTCAGAGTGCTCACCTTTTATCTTGTTAAAAACTATTTTTATCTGTGTTGCTACCGATTTTATTTTAATGCTGCCCCCATTACGCTGCTACTGTTGGAAATCACTTGCTATTTGCACATTTACCTGCTATCCCCGCTGGAGTGCTCCTTAAGCCCCGGTCCGACTCGGCAAGTGCCGTTGAGCGGAGGGCTGGCTGGAGTCACTTCCTGGGCACTGCATTTCCGGGTCGTTCAGCGCTCTAGTCCTTCCTCGCTGACACTGTATATATTCTGATGCACTTTCGATCGCGCAGCGGACGCGCGCAGAGCCTGATTTACGAGGTACTGCCGCTAGCTGAGTGTCAGAGTGCTCACCTTTTATCTTGTTAAAAACTATTTTTATCTGTGTTGCTACCGATTTTATTTTAATGCTGCCCCCATTACGCTGCTACTGTTGGAAATCACTTGCTATTTGCACATTTACCTGCTATCCCCGCTGGAGTGCTCCTTAAGCCCCGGTCCGACTCGGCAAGTGCCGTTGAGCGGAGGGCTGGCTGGAGTCACTTCCTGGGCACTGCATTTCCGGGTCGTTCAGCGCTCTAGTCCTTCCTCGCTGACACTGTATATATTCTGATGCACTTTCGATCGCGCAGCGGACGCGCGCAGAGCCTGATTTACGAGGTACTGCCGCTAGCTGAGTGTCAGAGTGCTCACCTTTTATCTTGTTAAAAACTATTTTTATCTGTGTTGCTACCGATTTTATTTTAATGCTGCCCCCATTACGCTGCTACTGTTGGAAATCACTTGCTATTTGCACATTTACCTGCTATCCCCGCTGGAGTGCTCCTTAAGCCCCGGTCCGACTCGGCAAGTGCCGTTGAGCGGAGGGCTGGCTGGAGTCACTTCCTGGGCACTGCATTTCCGGGTCGTTCAGCGCTCTAGTCCTTCCTCGCTGACACTGTATATATTCTGATGCACTTTCGATCGCGCAGCGGACGCGCGCAGCGGGCGCGCCGGCGGCGCGCCGAAGGCGCGCCAAAGGCAAGCCCGTCTGCGCCCGTCCGCGACCGGCCGGGACCTGGGGCCACAACCCCTGGCAGTTTCCGCACCTCTATTCGCTACAGCGCCCAAACTCTTAAAACCCTACAGGGTACTACTGCCTCACAGTGCGCTCACTCTATAAATCCCATGAGAGAGCTCGCTGACTGCCCTTCTTGTTGCTTTAAACTACTCCCAAGTGTCAAGGAGACCCACACACCAGCCCCAACCCTGAAGCTGCTCCTACTAAACTGCCGCTCCCTCCCCAGACACTCCACTGAACTCCGTCTTTTACTAGAAGATCGTCAGCCTGACGTCTTATTTTTAACTGAAACCTGGCTTCACAACAACTCCGACCCAGATATTGTCCAGACCCTACCCCCCGGTTACCTCATACATAGAGCTGACCGTAAGATCTCTAGAGGCGGAGGACTAGCAATAATATACAAAACATCCATTAGCTGCCGCTCATCCTCAGAGGGGCCCCCTGATTGCGAAGGTATGCAGTTTGCCTTGGAACTCTCACCCACCTGTACCTTCTCTGGTCTCTTAATTTATCGTCCTCCCGGACCTCTAGGCCAATTTCTCAACTCCCTTCCTTCATTCGTGGCCGAGCGAGCTGTAACCCTAGCTAATTTTACGATGCTTGGTGATCTTAACATCCATTTGGATGACCCCGCTAATCCCTCCGCCAGGGAGCTGTCCTCCTGCCTTTCTGCCCTTCAAATCATGCAAATGGGCTTTTCTCCCACCCACGACAAAGGCCACCTACTTGATCCTGTCTTTAGTAATGCACAAGAACTATCAGTGGCCGCTCCTATTCCACTCCCCTGGACTGACCACTTATTAGTTCCCATGACCTGGGAGACTAGTCCCCCCAATCCCGTCTTGCTGTCTACAGTCACTCTGGACAGAAAATGGTCGAACCTCTCCGCCAGTATCTGGTCGGATACTCTCGCCTCCCACAGACCTCCCCATAACCCTAACCCAGATTTGGCCAATAGTAATTTCAACGCCTGGATCCGTAACTCGTTGGATACTCTCCTGCCTAAACTTCCGGCCCACAAGAAATGCAGGGAGAAATCGGCCCCTTGGTACACTCCCAATTTAAGGAAAATTAAACAAAGCTGCAGACGACTAGAAAGGAAATGGAGACTGAATTACGAGGAATGTAGGAAATCTGAGTACAAAGAAGCCCTAAGATCCTACAAAGCTGAAATTAAATCGGCGCAAATTCATTTTTATGAGGACAAGATCACGTCCGCTGCATCTTCCCCGAAAGATATATTCAGAATCGTCAAATCCTTGTCCTCCCTTCCTCAGGAGCCTCCCAAGTTGGAGGATGCATCTCAACATTGCAATAAATTGGCTGAATACTTTCATCAGAAAATTCAACTAATATGTCAGTCCTTTTCCCCTTATGCGCTTAACTCCTCCTGCTCCAGTACCAGTTCAAATACGACACACTCTCTAGAAGAATTTCCCTTGCTAGAGGAGAAAGGTCTGGACTACCTTCTCTCTAAGGTAACGTCTTGCTCCCCTACTGATCCTGCTCCTCCACATCACCTCTCCCTGGTCTTTCAATCTATAGGCCCAGTCATCATTGACATACTTAACTCTTCCATTACTTCCGGCATAGTTCCCCAGGCCTGGAAATGTGCCCAGGTTAGAGCTCTGTTAAAAAAACCGAATCTGGACCGTTTAAATTTGGCAAACTACCGCCCCATCTCCCTCCTCCCTTGGCTGAGTAAACTGGCCGAACGTCACATTAATGCTACTCTGGTTAATTATTTCGAATCCAACAATCTACTTCATTCCTCCCAAACAGGTTTCCGTCCCCAGTTAGGTACCGAGACGGCACTGCTTGCTGTTACTGAAGAAGCCAGAAGACTTCTAGACCAGGGCGGTGCTGTAGCGATCATCTTACTTGACCTCAGTGCCGCCTTCGACACTGTCAACCACTACATCTTACTTGAACGGTTGATTAACATGGGATAGGAAAGATGGCGCTCACCTGGATTCAGTCATTCCTTAAGGATCGTTTCTACCAAGTTTTTGAGGGGACAGCCATGTCCAATCAGTGGCCTCTCAACTGTGGGGTCCCGCAGGGATCCTCTCTGAGCCCCACCCTTTTTAATTCATACATGGCCCCACTAGCCGAGATAGTGCATCCCTTCGGTATCAAAATAATCACCTACGCAGACGATACCCAGCTGGTGGTGTCATTGAACCACCCTGAGGGCTCGGCTGGCGCTCTAGGACTTTGCCTTGAGGCAGTCGCCCAATGGATGAGCAGCTCCCACCTCAAACTAAACGGGGAGAAGACCGAACTTATGTTCCTAGGGAAAACCCCCTCGCCCTTCTCCTCGTTTGTTTGGCCATCCTGTCTTGGACCTATGCCTACGCCAAAACAACAGATCAAAAGTCTCGGCATATGGCTTGACAGCTCTCTCACTTTTAATCATCATACTACCAAGCTCTCGGCCACATGTTTTGGTCTACTACGTATGCTCAGGAAAATCCTTCCCTTGCTCCCCTTTCAGGCTAGAAGAATCACAGTTCAGGCCCTGTTTCTGTCCCGCCTGGACTACGGGAACGCACTTTACCTGGGCGCCCCTCAGTCAACCTTAAATAGGCTACAGGTTATCCAAAACTGTGCAGCTCGTCACTTATTACAGATTCCCCGCAGACAGTCAGCCAAGCCTGCTTTAAAAAATCTACACTGGCTACCCATTCGAGCCAGGATCCAGTTTAAATCTTTGTGTCTGACTCACAAAGCTTTCTGGAAATACGGGTCCGACATTACTCAATCTCTAGTTTTTCCCTACCAGCCATCCAGAACTCTTCGTTCTAGTGCAGCCTTCCTTGCCATGCCTCTGAAAGTCCGTAGATCTAGATGGGGTGGCCGCTCCTTCACCCTGAACGCCTCCAACCTCTGGAACACCCTTCCACACACGCTCCGTAGTGAACCTAACATATCGGTCTTTCGTAAACATCTCAAGACCCACCTGTTCCTCTCAGCTTTTCAGTGATACTCCGTCCTTCTGTGCTCTCCGTGTCTGCAAGCGCTAGGAGGCCTCCGGGTAGCTACGCGCTATATAAATGCAATTTCATTCATTCATTCATGAACAAACCGTCTATACCTACACCTGCAAGTAATAGCACTACACAGGGGGTGGTGGACGTACATACTATCTTACAATACAACTGATCAGATTCCGAATGGAAAAAATGATGGCTCTGGCCCACAAACACGAACATCTGTCAAAAAAGATTCCTAAACAAAACACAAGGTTTAACAATCAATAGGCCAGACCCACGCTATGTTCAAAGACAGCATCCAGGGGTAGTAACAACATACAGTGTAGGAAAATTATGCCTTGATTGGCTAAAGACATCTACACTAGAGGATGTGAAACAACACTTATCTTTACTTAAAGAAGATGCAGACCCTAGGGAATTCTTGCTAGGTCCAAGAAAACCGCGTCAAAAAAGTTTCATATATGCCAGCATCTATGCTGCTTATAATGAAATATGGAAGGTTACCCAAGCAGACGCTGCAGAAAGAATACGACAATGGGTTAACGATTCTGGTATTCAGGATATATTAATTGGGCAACACGGCCAAGGGCAACAAGTTTTAATGTCTATTTTGTCCTTGGGACAAGTAGGCCCAACCCCCTACAGCACAAACCCTTTAGCTGTCAGTTTACAATACCACATTATGGATCAAGGAAGGGTGTTGTCTACAGTTAAGGAAATATGTGAGTCCATGTGTTAACACTGTTCAAACTTGTATTTATGGTTCACTAATGCAAAGCCTTTATTATTAGGGTGAGCACTAAAAGTAAATGTTGTCAGCTCTGCCTGCACTACTGACGGTGGTTCCAGTATAAACATGTACACACGTTTTCAAAGTTTAGTAATATGAGGCTATGTATAATTCTCCCAGAATGCTCTCTGATTATATGCAAATATTTGCAGAAGCTTGAAAGCAACAGTGATGATTCTTTGCTTTCAAAATAAAATGTTCACAAAAAAATGCAAGTAGGAAAAAAATATTTTGCTAAACTACTGTAAGATTTTAGGTACCATATCTTTGCAGCATCATTTAGTAACATGTTGATGTATGCTTGTACTTCCCAAAAATATTCATTATGAAAAATCAGTGTAACCAGTTAAAATACGATTGTGGGAAACAAAAATAAACAAGCACTGGCAAAGCCAGTAGGTCTGAAATTGGTGGTCAGGCTTTTGGTTTTGTCAATGCGTGACTTGTTTAGGCATGGTTTTTGTAAAACCTTATCTGTGTGGGAGCTGCAGGGCCCTCGCCATTCTAACAAGCATTGGCAAAAGCAAAAAACTGTTTGTGGTCTCAAAAAGCACACATTGCCACAGCAGTTCCAGGCGCTTAACAAAACTACTTTGTGTGCCAATATGCTCCTTGTAATAGAGCAGAATACTGTCACTCACAGTGAAGCCAGCTGATAGAGAGAGAGAGAGAGAGAGAGAGAGAGAGAGACAAAAGGTCATGGTTGACCCCAGGCCTAATTAGAGGCCCAATTATTACAGAAAGTCTCAAAAGTGCATCCATGGTATATATCCATGCGTTACGTGCATATATACCGTCTCCGTGAATTCACAAGAATTTACAGAAGTAGGCCAAGAAATAGTATTTGTGAACTGCATTTTAGCATGAGCAAATGTGCTTGTGTAGATTTGCTCATGTGAAAATCTGAATGTTTCAAGTTCACTTTTCCTCCAACTCTGAAGAAGTTTTACATCTGCCAATGCCAGGAGTACATTTCCAACCTTTTTCAGTATGGGAAAAGATTAGAAAAGAGTTGGTGAAAACCCTTAAAACATGCAAGTTAGTAGGTTTGAACAGAATCAAAAGGGCATTCCAACCCTTGAACTATTGCTTACCACTACCTTCAGCCCCAGTATGTAGACCTGCAGAAACATAGCAACATAAGGGAATTGCTAGTATTCAAACCCTACTATGGTACAAGCCCTGGCATAATTAGAGAGGCTTTATCAGAACTCTTGCTTAATGAGATTGCTGCCGTAATTTGTCGCCACATTACATGGCACAAAAGGGACAAGTGGATTTTGTTACGGGACAAGTAGATTTATGAAGCAACCTGCCCCATGGACAAATAGATATTTTATTAAATTCCACACCCCTGTTTCTGATTACACAAAGGGGAGCAAGGTATACAGTGCTCAGCATTAAAAAACTGGAAAAATTGCCATTTACGGTAGCAGAAAAACCAGCTACAGAATGGATCATTCATGGCAAAATAACTCTGCCTGTTACAACTTTCCATTTTCAGTATTGCCTTAAACACATGCCAGTAGGCAAATATGAAAGGTTGGGTAAAGAATACATCAGGACATCCTGGGAATTACCTTACACACACAGATGTTGGAGTGGGGGCCGTGAAGTGTTTATTAGTGGTACACACTGTGAAAATGCACTTTGCGGTTCACTCATATGTCGGGATATTAGCCTGTAGCGGTTCTACCGCAAACTTATCCTGCCACCTACAAGGTTCACCAGCAGCTGTAATTAATCCAACGTTTGGACAACTTTCAAATGGGAGTTACCTCATGTTGAATGATCGGAGCTGTTGTGGCATGTTGCCAGGTATTCCATATCTAGTAACGGTTACTTCCAGGGTCACTCGCTGTATGCAAGTCTTGTTCCCTCAAATAGACACAAGCAGGGAGTCGCCTTTATGGCCTTCACTGATCATCTCTTCTATACGAATTGATACTTTAAGCTGAATAAAAGCCATTCTTTTACAACAAACAGTGCCTTTGACCTCGGCCAAAGAAACCTATGGTCTACAAGTCGCAAGGACTTCGGCTGAGATACAGGCTCTGTTAAGGACAAATTGCCCTACACATTTCACAGAAATGTTGGGACGTATCTTAAACATGTCTGATACGAGCGGTATTATGCATGTATTTAAGACCGTATGTTCGGGACTGTTAATACCTTTTCAAGCAGTCCTCGGAATCATTCCAAACTTCTTGTACTCGGTGTTTGGTGGTCTGCCGCTAATTCTAGCCCTTGTTGCAGGAATCCTGTTTTTATTCCTACTGCTACTCTATGGCAAGCCAATCCACCAGCGTCACTCCCAGCACCTTGAAGAATTCCCTCCTGGAAAGGAAGTGTCGTGAGCGCATAGTACAGCTATTGGGCTTACCTCGTCTACGTCGTTTTTTAATATTGACTTTTTCTTTTATGGCTAAAAGCTCTGCTTACAGTAGAACTATTCATAGAGAACAGACTTCTTTGAAACACTTCCAGGGACATATTGTCACCTTTTTCCACATTTATGTAATCATGACATGAAATGTCTCTGAACTTTTTTCCTTTCTGTAAACCTTGACCATTTCATTACATATGTGTATATAGATTTCTGTTCATTCTCTTAGCATTCCCTGTAAATATATGCTTAGAATGAAACATTGCTTTGATATGTACAGCAACTTTGCATTTCATGTGCCACAAACTTTTAACAA
Organism: Triturus cristatus; assembly: GCF_964204655.1. Taxonomy (NCBI): domain Eukaryota; kingdom Metazoa; phylum Chordata; class Amphibia; order Caudata; family Salamandridae; genus Triturus; species Triturus cristatus. The sequence continues at coordinate 418,235,036 of NC_140593.1, forward strand.
CGACTTCTTTTAGTATTCTTTTACCAATGTTTTTAGTGAACATGTGATACTCAATTTTATGTGTTTAACATGTTTAGCATTTAGTAATATCGATCATTTGTTAATGGAGTGGGTATTGTGTTTCGATTTAGATACCCGTGTATAGGTTTCCCTGAATCATGTCCATAAATAGGCACAATTCACATTGCCCTTATATAGGCATAGAATCCCAGTCCTTATTTAGGCATTAGCCATGCTAACCAAATACAGGCATGGTCACCTACATCCGTCTATCCCACGTCACAACGAGTTCTTAGAAACCAGACCCTTAAGCCGAACGGGACTTTCCCTAGCTAGGATTATTGATTTCTTCATGAACCCATCTATTATGCATGAACTACTATTCCTTAGGGGTTCATCCATGATGTCTTCCATTCTATAGAAAACAGCACCTACTCTTACCTCGAACTACACTTAGGTTAGGTACACCGGGGTAGGACTATTTTAGAAGCATCAGACGAGTATTCACTTTTTAGCCTATGTTATTTATGTATGTATATTTGAATATATGTCATAGCTAAAAGACAATGCTATTGCAGTATTATTTCTTCTTACTGAGTACACTGTGTGCATTATATCTTGCTTACTGTCTAATGATTGTAACAGCTCATATCTCTTACACGAGAAACAAGACTGTTTAATAAACCCTTTTATTGAAACGCCCGTCTATCTATTTCTGTGCAACTCTGGAGAAACTAAGCATGCACGATTGACTGAGTGAAACTGTTATCTATTGTTTCCACGATTCTGAGACTGTTCCGATTCTAAGGGAAACAAAGTTGGCATGTTTATGCGGTTGTCAGAAACGAATCCCTTCTTGTTCATTCGAGAATTTTCTAGTGACCTCTGAGTTAGCTGGCACACACAAGTAATTAAGTTTAATGTACTCGATAGGAGCATACTGATCTTAGTCCTATGCAAAAACGATAGTGTATATTATTCCAATGCGCAGAGCCTATAATGGAAATAGGAACTACACTACTCGGAAGTAGTAAGAAAGTGGGCAGCGAATGCAAGAGTTTCTGCTGGAACCTTTTTGGGATTCTAACGCAAGACCAGAATCAAACCTCAGGTTGCAACCCTTGGGCACCACATTAAACCAGCCCAGAAAAGAGCAGTAGAGCCAGGGAACACAACCAGCAAGTCAACAACAGCCAACGCTTTTGATTCTCATTATGAAGCTGTCAATGGGGAATCCGCGTACAGTTGAACTGAATCATCTGATTGGTAAAGCTAGCTCTGCCCCATTTTGAAAATACAGTTGTCTGCACTGGCAGTGAATCAGGGGAGTCCATTCGTCGCTTGGAGGCACACGTTGAAAGGCGGAGTTGGCAGAGATCTGCTTTGAGGTATTCAACATGTAATAGAGAAGTGAAAGTTGTTGGTGGTCTTAGCTTCAGCCTCTAGATTTAGTGCATCAATGTCAAACATAACTGCTCTAAGATGGCAACTTCCTTAAAATCCGCCATTCGAGTAGGGCATGGTCATTTAAGTCAACAATAGACATGACATCATTTTTAGATGAAGTTTTGTGTTGTACCATTTTTCTAATCTGCTCGTCACACTAAGATATGCTGTCAAGCTGTCTGCTCGCTCGTTCTCTACCAAGGGCAATGACTTAATGAGTAAGATCAACGATATTTGGGTCAATTGAGAGGATGTGGTGCTGCAGCAAGCAGGGCAATTGGTAACCTAATGGTCTTTACCACCTGCCTTCAATATCTATATCTAGATATCAGTGCACATAATAAAGGTACAGCAAGATGGCAATCGTTTGAGATCGCAGAGTGCATGGAGCTGTGAGAGCCAGAAAGAACCTATGATGCTGCTGTGAAAAGTCCAGAGGGATGAATACAGAGATTTGTGGCGTTGAGTTCAAGCCCGCCAGGAGCTAACTGCACCTACTGGGAACTGCCATCGGGCTAGCTATGTTACGGTATCTAGATAAAATATTATTGATATCTACAACCAGCGAAATCCACCACAGGCAATCTTACCTGCCAGCCGGTGTCGGTCGGGATGGGACCGAAGGCGGCTGCAGCTGAAAAGACGAGAACGTCCAGACTGGTGCTGCGGGGGACGCCGGAGTCGGTAGATGCAGGGACGGAGAAGGTGGTGGCCCCAGCAACGCTCGGGTCACCCACACAGACACCGAGACGTGGAAGAGGCGGGGCCGCTCAGAAAGGACACCCACCTGGCCCCACTGTGGCTGATCTACGGAGAGGGTCGGCCGGGAAAGCAGGTCCGGGTCAAGAGGGGAAGACTCAGAGTACAGCCTGCTCCAAACTGAGTGTGAAAGCAGCGAGCATCGCTGATGCTTGCGAGGTTACGAACGCAGCCCAGAGTGTAGAGCGGGCTACACTAGGAGAGCTAAGCGAGACGGTGGATCCTCCTAATTCGGAGACATACGATCAGGATGGAGTCCCTGCTAACAATGAAGGTATGCCCGGCCCTTTTCCTTCACCTATGATTTTGACTTTGACTGTTGCTGATGGATCAGAGTGTCTGATACCAGCCTGCCAGAATGAGAATGTAACCTTGGAGAACTCCACCATTATTCAAGACCCAGTAAATATGATTAGGGATGCTGGGGGAGGCAAGATTCAGTATTGATATCATCCCAAGTACAACTGTCTGGTGTAGATCACGCCACAGCTCATGTGAGTCAAACTCAAGCAGCTTTTAAAACTAGTAAACCCAACATTGGTGATACAGATCTTGATAAAGAACCTAGCGCTTTTTTCTTTTCTTTATCTGACGGGGGTGAATGGTCTGATGACTTGTCATATACTACAGATGAGAGGTGTAGCGACCAGGAAGACGACGAGGGCTGCAAATCAAAAACTATTTTCAAAAAAAAGAAAAAGAGACAGGGGGGAAGGATCTGGCTTGGGATTATACCCCTCACAAATCAAATCACTAGCCCTATACCTATACCTCCTGTCCCTCCCAGCTCAGATCATTCCGGGCTAGCCCCTCCAATGTTAGAGGCTATCTTCCAGGCCATTTCAATGTACCGAGAAGAGACACGCCAGGACGAGCGCAAGGCCCAGGCTGCAATGCGCAAAATGCAACGGGTTGTCTGAAAGCTAACTAAGACGTGCAATGTATTTGGGGGTAAGCTGACGGATTTGGAGTCGAGAATTGTTTCTACTGAATCCGATTTGGCTTTGAATCAAACACAAGTGGATTCTCATGAGACACAGCAAGTTGATGTCAAATGGAAGCTTGAGGAATTTGAGAATCGGCAGCTGAGGAATAATCTACGGATACTGGGGGTTCCTGAAGAAGCTGAGGGGGGGATGTTCGATCATACGTGGTGGACTTGCTACGAGACTCTTTGCCAGAACTCACTGAATGGAACTGGGCTCTTGAAGTCCAACGTGCCAACCGTGTCCCCTTTGTTCAGAAACAGCCAGCAAAGGTGGGGGCTTTCCCCCGTGCCATCCTGGTGTACTTTGGCAATTTCTTACTACGCCAAGCGATTTTTGAAAAAGCAACACCAGAAGCGAAAAGAACTAGGAATGAGATCTCCTATTTTGTTCGCCCAGACTTCTGCCACTCCACCGTCGAAAGGCGGTGGAGGTTGTGCCAGCTTATTAAGCCGTTCAAAGACAAGAAAGCGCAAGCTTACCTAAATAATCCACCTCGGCTTAAAGTGATCTGGGGGGGACAAACCAAATTATTTTTATCCGAAATAAAGGCTAAAGAATATCTGGACAGTCTGTCTTGGTAGATTTAGACTTAGACAGCTATAAAGCGCCAGGTAAGCTACAGTTTACAACTATCACAAGAGGAAAGTAAACCAAATAAGAAAGGACAAAGGTGGCACTATATTCTCGTTTTTTAATATTTTTTTTATATACCTTGATATATTTTGATATATTTGAAACAGAATAAAATTCCACACAAAAAAAAAGAAATAAAATGCATGTTTAGAAAAACAACTGTGTGAATTGGGGATCCATGAGCAGCATCTAATAATTGCTAGTAGAAAAACTCAGTATTAGGGCTCAGGTTCTGTGTTGCACATTCATCACAAACAGACTCAAGATCGAGGGCCCGATTCACAGAACTAACTTAAGACAAAATCCTAAACTTACTACCATTTTGGTATTCACAGAAGGCACTTACTCATTTTGGTATTCACAGAAGGCACTTACTCATTTCGGTATTCACAGAAGTTAGGAGTCCTAACTTTAGGACTCCTAAATGCCTTCTGTGAATACCGAAAGTCTTAAAATTAGGATTTTTCGCAGTTTAGTAGTAGTATAGTTAGGACTCCTAACTTTAGGACTCCTAAAAGCCTTCTGTGAATACCGAAATTCTTAAAATTAGGATTTTTCTCAATTTAGTAGTCCTAAGTTTAGATTTAGGACTACTAAATTGAGAAAAATCCTAATTTTAAGACTTTCGGTATTCACAGAAGGCATTTAGGAGTCCTAAAGTTAGGAGTCCTAACTATACTACTAGTAAACTGAGAAAAATCCTAATTTTAAGACTTTCGGTAGTCACAGAAGGTATTTAGGAGTCCTAAAGTTAGGAGTCCTAAATTTAGGACTACTAAATTGAGAAAAATCCTAATTTTAAGAATTTCGGTATTCACAGAAGGCATTTAGGAGTCCTAAAGTTAGGAGTCCTAACTATACTGCTACTAAACTGAGAAAAATCCTAATTTTAAGACTTTCGGTATTCACAGAAGGCATTTAGGAGTCCTAAAGTTAGGACTCCTAACTTCTGTGAATACCGAAATGAGTAAGTGCCTTCTGTGAATACCAAAATGAGTAAGTGCCTTCTGTGAATACCAAAATGGTAGTAAGTTTAGGATTTTGTCTTAAGTTAGATCTGTGAATCGGGCCCCGAGTCTTTACGCCTCATGTGGGGAGGTGGGGGTGCTGGGGAGGTGGGTGGAGGGAGGGTTCGGGGGAGCGACAGAGAGGGTGTAGTGGGTAAGGGGAGGGTGGTGGGTATAAAGCAAAATAAAAAGAGCATTTCCGGAATTAGTAACGAAATGAAGAAACAGTCAAAAGAGATTATTGGATGGCAGAAGTGGAGTCATAATGTGGAGGAGCATGAGGGCAACAGATTACTAATAGAAGGAACCTGTAACCAAATTTCAATGGGGAAGTTAACTATATGTTCATGGAATGTGGCAGGGCTGAATGATAGGGTAAAAAGGATTTCATGTGCTGAAATTATTAGGTTAAACTCTATGGACGTAGTTTGCATACATGAGACACACATTCCCTGGGAGAAAAGAGAATTACTAAGGGTCGGTGGGTATAATACTCTAGCTTGCACAACTCAGATCTCTAATATTCGTGGGGTGGCCATTCTAGCCAAAACGTCATTAGGATTACCCAAACGTAAGGCAGTGGATGCCCTGGGGAGGTGGGTCATAGTAGAACTTGCAACAGGAACTACTGTATGCTTGGTTTACAGATCTAATCAAGATGACCCTCAAAAATTTGAAGATCTACAAATAGAGCTTGCCACATGGCCAAACTCCCAAATTTTCTCTGGAGATTTAAATATTTCTTTAGATATAGGCACTGGGAAGCAGAGGTAAGGCGGATATTCTGGCCGGAAGCCTAGAGTTTACAGGGCCCAAAATAGCCTTAAGAATAGTCATGGTCTGGTGGATATTTGGAATTTAAAAAAACCCGACTAAGCCCAGTTACACATACTTCTCCTGCCCACATAATAAATATGTCAGGATCGATTATATTTTTTCATCAAGAGATTTACTAACACAAGCTGAGATTAAGAAACTCCCTAAATTAATATCTGACCACAATTCTGTGATTCTAGAAATTGAATTAACTAACTTTAAAAGGCCACGGAGTAAATGGACGTTCGATAGAAAATTGCTAGTGAATAACGAGTATATCGAATTCATTAAGGATTGGGCACAAGAATAGTATGATATGAATCGCTGTAGTGCAGACAGGGTGGCCGTTTGGGATTCTTTTAAACCCACTCTAAGAGGGGAAACTATCAGTTTTGTGGCCAGAGCTAAGAAGGAGCGGGAAAATAAGAATCAACAAATATTACGGGAGCTGGCCAGAGCTGAAGAGGAACATGTCTTGACAATAATACAGGGACAAGATGGGGTCCATTTCCAACATCGAATAATTGCTTTAAAGGCGGAATTAAATAGTTGGCTAATGCAGAGATAAGCAGAAGCATAACAATCACATCAGAGTAGTACATATTAAAACGGTGAGCTGGTAGGTAAGAGGTTAACCCTTCGAACCCGGCAAAAGATCTCTTTTAACGCAATACCCTCTATTAAAATAGACGGACAAGTACATACTGATCCGGAAGATATCATTAAAGGGTTTCAACGGTATTATCAAATCTAGCATCAAGATGATATCATGAAAAATACAGCAGATGTCATGAAGGCCCTAGCAGAACTGACCGTAGACATCGAATTTGGAGGGGGCCTGGACAGGGTAATAAGAGATGAACTTGAAGAAGAAATTACTCTAGAGGAAGTTCATTTGGCTCTGCTAGAAATGGCCTCAGGAAAAGCTGCAGGACCCGACAAAATCCCGCTAGAGATTTATAAAATCCTAGGAACAGTGATAACACCTCTTCTTCTGGACCTGTTTAAGGGAGTGCAATATAGTGGAACCCCCCGGGAGTCTTGGAAAAAGACAGATATAAGAATATTCCCTAAAAAAGGCAAGCCGGTTGACAATCCATTATCTTACCGACCAATCTCTTTGATTAATTCAGACTCTAAATTATGTGCTAAAATCTTGGCCAATCGGCTTGGGAGGGTCATAGAACATCTGGTCTCCCCCTGGCAACATGGTTTTATCCCCGGCAAAGGAACAACTGACCATACCCGCAGAGTTATTTCCCTTTTTGATATCATGTCTGGGACGGGGGGCCAGATGGCTATGATTCTTCTCGATGCCGAGAAAGCTTTCGATCGGGTGTCCTGGGAGTTTTAAATGGTTTTGGGCCCCAATTTATAAAAGCAATTTACTGTCAACCAAGGGCCCGACTGCAACTTATGGGAAAGGAGTCTGATAATATTAATATATCAAGAGGGACAAGGCAGGGATGTCCTTGTTCCCTGATTTTATTTGCTTTATATATTAACCCTTTGGTGGTTAAACGTTTACAGAACCGAAATATTAAGCCAATAGTTACAGGTGGTTATGAAACTAAAGTACTGGCTGATGCTGATGATGTTGCGGTACTAAACCCGAATCCAGCTGAGGCAATTATGGAAATTAATAAAATCGCTGAGAGCTATGGGCTTCTCTCTGGATATGCTTTGAATAAGGGGAAAACTATTGTGCTATGTACAGATAACATTGATTTTAACGACCCAAGGAAGTAAAACACAGCAGTTTATCTGGGGGTTTGTATAAGCGCTAACATAGATGAAATTAATAAGTGTAATTTTGAACCTTTGATAAAAACCATAGGGAATGATCTAAGGAGAATCAATGGTTTGCACTTGTCCATTATTGGGAGGGGAAACTTTTTAAAAATGACCATGCTACCAAAGGTATTGTATCTGTTTCGGGCTTTACCACTGGCTGTAGAAGATAATTTATTGAAGACACTGGAATCAATGTTTACCAAGTTTATATGGCAATATGGGAAGGTTAGGAGAGCAGTGAAATACTTAGCTCTACCACAAGACAGGGGTGGCTTAGCAATCCCTAATATCACCCTATATTATTGGGTGGCTCTTCTCCATCAAATGGCTACTCTACTTATCGTAGATAACGACACTGGGACATAGCATGGTCCAAAAACACCCGCTATTTACAAACTTTCTATTGGGAAGAAAGCTCCAGGGCTTTTATTGAGACAAGTGGAACCAAGTTACTATAAGATGGTAAGGTTTAAAGTGATCCGCAGCGCATGGAATGTATGGAAGCAGGTCTCCAAATTTATGGTAATCCCAAACGCCAATAGATATACCCCCCTGTGGCGCTCATCATTATTACCGCCCCAGGTTAATGACGATATGGGGAAGAAATGGGAAAGGTCTGGGGTAAGAACAATCGGGGACTTTTGTGGTGGTGGGCAAGATTTTAAATTTCCCGTGCTTCAGAAGGCTTTTGATATACTGAATAACCATTATTTAAAATTTGTTCAGATTAAAAACATCCTTGTCTTAAATATCCCTAAGATCACGCTCGATGAGATTCCACTTTTAGATATTATAACTAGGAAGTCTACCAAAATTAGGAACTTTTATGGCTTACTTCTTGACAAGATCCCAGGCGATTTAGAAAAACTGAATTATCTTGGGCATTGAAGCTGGGAAATCCCGATGTGGACATTTATATGAGCCGCTCTTTAACAGCTAAAATAATTTTATCATCGAACCTAAAAGCTCAACTGTACAAAACTATTTTTAATCTATATTTTAAGCCAGCCAAATTGTACACATGGGGGAAAAGGATAGATGATAAGTGCCCTAGATGTGGGTAAGGACCAGCCACCCTGACTCATATGCTCTATGATTGTGACAAATTAACATTGTTAAAAAAAGGTTTATCAGGGTACTGGGAGGAAGTATTTGGCTGTAGATTAGAACTACTCTGCTGATTCTCGGTTATGATGGTTCAATGGAACTTAGTGTAGAGGAGGAATACTGTCTCTTTCTGGGGACAGCGGTATATAGGATATTATTAGCAACTAGATGGAAAGATGCCGAAACACCAACTTTCCATATGTGGCTTGCCAGACTGCTTGGAATCTATAATCAAGAGAGGGCTATCTATGCTAGCAGAGGCAGACAGGCTAGAATTCGGGGGCAGAAGGTTTGGGCACATATTGCCGGTTGGAGCAGAGATGTAAGGGTGGCATAGGAAGAGATAAACAGAGGGGGCCCTTAGCGTCATCAGAGATAGGCGCTAATGAACTGACTCGTTTGTAGATATCTCCAAAATACCGTGCAAGAGAGGTTAACTGTTTGCTTATAAGATCAAGTCGTTTTAACATCTGATGAAATGTAATATTCTTAAGACTGCTTTTCTTTTAAACCAACTGCCTTTTAATTAATCTAATCAATCTATTTTAGTGTATTAACTGGTTTTATCATTGATTGATTGTTTGTTATTTCATATATATGTATTTTCTGGAAATGCTTAATAAAAAATAAAAAAAGGACATAATAAAGGTACAGTTCTCAGGCCTTCCCACCTCCAGCATCACTTGATTGGACATACAATCTGCAGATGTAAATTCATGACAGGGTCCAGGGGCATTTACTGGCTTCATACATGAGGAGATTTAAAACAAGTATGTACAGCTGAAGTTATGCTCGTTATTATTTGAAATTGAGAATGTAAAGGGAATTTCTATTAGCCACTTAAACAGAATTGCAAGATTGCAGGTAAATGTTGATTAGAAGAACATATTTAGAGCGCACCGGCTACATAAAATTGTTTGGCTTTTGTGGCATATTCATTCGCCTGCTTCTTATTCATGTCCCAGCCTGTAAGTCTTGTGTTTGTCTCGGCTATGGAACATTGCCTCTTCACCAGCACTTTTGATTGGCTTACTTCTGTGCCTCCAGTGCGTTCTTTTCAAGCACTACTTTCTTCTTTTTGGGTAAGCACTCCATGAACATGCATGTTTTATCCAGCTGTCTCCATCATGTACTTCTCTCCCACCGCACTCAGTGCTGCTCTCTTGTCTGTGTGTGTCTCCCCACCCTCTCCATGTTGCGCTTGCCCTCCTGTACTCCCCCATTGCTCTTTCACCCATTTGCTTCTCCCCGTCCACTCCATGTTGCTTTCTTGCCAATTGCTTCGCCTTCCTCCCTCCGCCCTCTGTATTGCTTTCCCTACCCCATCCTCCTTTCTCAACCGTTGCTTCTCGTCCTCACCCACGTAGTCCCCCATTGCCTACTTGTGCATGTGCTTATCCCTCAATTACTACATGTTGCTCTCTCATCAGTTTTTTCCTTCCCACCACACATGCACTCTGTGTTGCTTCTGTCCCCCTGCAGTGTCATGTTTTGCGTCAACGCCATGTTTCTCCCTTCCCCGTGTTGCTTCCACACCCCCACATTTAAAAAAAACGTTTTAGAATTTTTTTGTTTTTTGTTACTGATCCAACTTGGATCAGTAACTAAACTGAAAACAAGCACCCACATATTTTTAGGTCGAGCTTGGGCAGCGCATGTGCTGCTCTTAGAGGCATGCTGTATTTGAGTATGGACTTGAAGCTCCACCCACTCTCTGCCCATAATTTTCATTGGCTTGTGTCATTGTCCTTTGTAAATGCTGGCTTCTGATTTGTTGAATGGCTTATTAGTCCCCCCTTAGTACCACCGTGTCTTTATTTGATTTGTAGCCTCCCATGAGGACTGGCCCTATTATTTCTGTTGTTACACGGTATGTTTTATTTAGTCTGTAGTTACCAACAACAGGGGCAGTAGCGGCCGGTGGTCAAATGCAATGCAGTGCGGGCAACTAAATTTGTTTTATTTATTTATATGTTTACTTACCTGTATTTGCCTGTATTCCGTAGTTTACTTCCCCCCACCCTGCCCCTCCCCCACCCCACGTCACCCCCGGCAGCACTCCCACCACCGGCCGTTACTGAACAGGGGAAGCCCTAAGACTTGAACCTGGGCAAAATAAAGATATTTAGTTTGTAAGCACATTTTTCTTAAATGAGTTTCTCCTACTGCAGGCACCAAATGCTTTCCTGCAACGTTCAGCGCGCCATGCATGCTTTCACTTCCCAAGCAGCCCGGTACAACGGCGGTTGCTTCTTTGAAATGAAATAGGTCTTGTATTTACAAGAGCTTGAGCTATTGGCATTGTAAATGACAATGGCTTTTATTTATGCGCTAGTTATCAAATCAGATAAAGAAAAGGCATTGTCATTTAATAATGCCAATAGCTTAAACTCTCGCAAATGCGAGACCTAATGCATTGCAAATGCTTGTTTAATGATCTTGTACAGTTTATTCAAGTAGTTTGTTGCTGTGCCTAGTTGATTTTTGAAGAACGTTGCTTTGGATATCGTAATGTGCCTATTGTAGGTGCTACGTCGTTGCCTTAGAAGTTTGAGGTTGGGCACAGAGGAGTAGGTCTCCATGCTCTTTCTGCGTGACTGAGGTGTCAAAGTTGTTCGTTAAGGTTACTATTGAACCAGGGGTTGGATCTTTTTGACGGGATTATCTTAAGTTATTTGGGGGCAAGGGTGTCATTGATATTAGATTTGGAATTGATATAGTGATCAATAAGGTTCTAATTCAATTCAATTTAGTATTACCATGAGAGAATCTTCAAACGTATTCTGTAGTAAAATGTTTCTTATTGCTTGTTCCCTTTCGGTGCATATCCTTAGAATAATGTACCACTGTAGAATGTATGGATATCTTTGTCCAAAGTCCTATAAAAGGATAGATTTAATTTTCTATGGATAGGTGTAGATATCTATGTAGAGGAGACCCTTTTCCCCACCTTTAGAGACAAATCTATGCTGGAATTCACTTAGAACTGGCCTGAGTTATCTGTACTTTTAATTTGTACGCTTTGCTATTAAAGGTTTCCTATAACATACTCTGTGTAATCAGCCTGTAAATTCTTACATAAAGCATTGAAGCAACAACTCTTGTATATCATGTTTATATGAATGTTTATCACCTGCTATTAAAGTAAACTGATTTAACAAATGTGACATCTCCAGTTGGCATCTCCAGCTGGCAGTCCTGGACACGCTCAGGAACAACGCGGACTCCGGGCTCCCCCAAGCCCTTGTCCTCCTGGATCTATCAGCCGCGTTCGACACGGTGGACCATAACATCCTTCTCCACCGCGTCGGGCAGGCAGGCATCCAGGGTACCGCTCTCAGTTGGGTTAAGTCCTTCCTGACTGGAAGAACACAGGCGGTCCGCTTGGGGCCCTTTACTGCTACCAAAACCCCCACGTCCTGTGGAGTCCCTCAGGGCTCCTCTTTATCGCCGCTATTATTTAACCTATACCTCCGGCCCCTGATTCAATCTCTTCAAAAATGGGACATCGTCGTCTATAACTATGCTGACGACTTACAGATCATTCTTCCGCTTAATTCACCTCATGCCATCAAAACCTTTCATGCAGTCATGATTCACATTCAAGGTTGGATGAACCAGAATCAATTGAAACTTAACCCCGGGAAAACTGAGCTCCTCCTCCCGGGACTCAGCCACGCTCACTGGGGCCCGCAGTTTTGGCCTCCGGAGCTAGGCTCCCCCCCAATCCCGGTGAAAGCTGTAAAGAGTTTGGGAGTGATTATTGACTCTGAACTTTCTCTCAGAGCACAGGTGGGCTCGGTAATATCTTCCTGCATGTACCAACTGCGGAAGATCCGTAAAGTCCGCCACCTTCTTCCCTCTCTTGCACTCACCCAAGTTGTCATCTCACTTGTGTTCTCCCATTTGGACTTCTCTAACTCCATCTATCATGGCCTTCCTTCATCTCTGACACATCGTCTCCAAGTTGTCCAGAAACAAGCGGCCCGTTTAATTTCTAACACCCCTAGATGGCAGTCAGCCAAACCTCTACTCCACAGTCTTCACTGGCTCCCGATCGACCAAAGGGCAGCTTTCAAGGTGGCTTGCCTCACATTCAAAACCCTTCATTGCCCTGGTCCCTCATTTGTAAAATCTCTTATTTGTCCCTACCATCCTCAGCGTGATCTCCGTTCTGCCCACAGCCATCTGCTAGCCACACCCAAAATCAGAACTAAGAAATTTGGTGGTCGCCGGTTTTCCCATCTTGCCCCTGGACTTTGGAATCCCCTCCCACTCCACATTAAATCCTCCTCTTCTCTCATGAACTTCAGGAAACTTCTTAAGACTCATCTTTTCCCTCTTCTCAGTTAGAATCCCGTTTTCTCTTGTCTCCCCCTCATTCACTCTGTCTGTCAGCGCCAGGAAGCCTCGGCGATAGTGCGCTTTACAAATCTCACCTAAGATAAGAAGATAAGATAAGTTGGGGAGCACCAAAGTCCATATGGGGCCTACACTGCTCCCGGTCCTAGTTGTTGGCACGCCCCATGAGTTGGATTTTAACGGAGTGTGTTCGGCACTGCCATGGACAACATGGTGGCTCCCACTGTAGGAAGGCAGTGCTTATCATATTTCGTTACATGTTTGTTGAAAAATGTCTTTAAAAATGAAGATGTTCCAAAAGATAAGTGGTGCTAGACACACTCTCTGTTTCTTTTCCTTTTGCTTCAGGTTATTTGTGAGTAAATACTTGCCCATTTAACATCTTTCTGAAAGTGAGTGCTAAGTCAAATAAACAGCAGCTTAGAAGGGCACATGTAAAGGTCAGGACTGCTGTAAGTAACCCCGAGCAATACTTTGCTTATACCTGGTTAAGAAGAATACTTACGTTGTTACCAACTGTAAAACAAGGACTGGGCAACTTCCTTGTGGGTAGCAGTTTTGTACACCACATTAATCCCCAGTTTCCATATACCATCATGGGCATTCATATGGCTGTCTAAAAGACAACAATGCTTAAAAGCGAGCATCAAATTCCAACCAAAAGATTTCAGTATATTTAAAGTTTTCAAAATTAGTTGTCAACTGGCTGTTAAACTTGAACTCCCTACTACGTTAACTGTTCAAGTCTCCCCGTTTGTTTGGAGAAATCAGTACCAGAAGAAAGGTGTGTGTCCACACAAACCTCTTCTGCTGGCAGACCAGGAGCCAAAATCTGAGGTATGTATCATACTGGATATGAAAGGAGTAGGAAAGACGGTTCCACAATCTTCATGAATGGAAAGGCTATGGTTCAAAAGCAGAACATGGGAACCTCTGAGTGAAATGCATGTACTCACGCTTCATCTGGCAAATCCACTTAAGTTACTCAACTAAATCAAACCTGGTGGGAAGCTTCTTGTGTGAGATGTACTATCTTGCCTCCAGTGTCTCCAGATGTTTTCAGCATTCTCAATGATTCTAATGTTCCTTGAGCCCCAGCATTCTGGGGTCAATCGTGTCAGAGTTACTTTTTTTGACCACTGCAGTATTATCCGGTGTCCCTGAACCATCCTTTCAACATGGCCTGCATTTGCAGAGACACAGAACAGGCATGTGATACAGAAATGACATCTCTCATTTTATCAAGACTTCCAAAGACTCATATGAGCAGCAGTCATCATGGGTGATGGGTCTTCTAATATTTATATATTCCTGTTGGTTACCAGATAGCACAAATATCAGCAACTAGCCTTCATTGTGCCCCTGTTCTGAGGTTCTAGATATATACCTCTCTTTGGTTTGTGACACAGCAAGTTTGCCCAGATCTGGCTCCTTTACTAGAAAGCACAATGTAAGTAGGATTTAGCATAGTTTGGGTACATCTTATCTCTGACTCCATCGTTGACACCTATGTGTGGCCAAGACATACATGGACATATTTTGCCTTGGAAGAGTAGGATATCATACCAGGTCAAGGAGGGCTTTAAGAAGTGATTGCTAAGATACTGGATACAGTAGTCAATAGGTTCTCCTCTATCACACTGTTCAGCTCAGTGTTGCTGTTCCAAAGCAAGGGTAAAAAAATTGACAATTCTACCTAGACTGTCAGGTTCTAAAATCTGGTGAATAGGACTGATATATACACTATTCTCTAAGCTGAAGAGGTGGTAGGCAGGCTAGCTGCTGCTATGTACATGACCCCATTTGATGCGATTCCGGGTGTCAAGGATAGGACTATGTTCTCCCACCCAGGGCATTCCTTCACTCCCAGGGGTCCCTCCATAAGAAAGGCTGGACAAGAAGGAGCATACTCCCCTGTCCTTTGTCCAGTTTCATGCCAGAGGGGGAGCCAATGGCTATCTGAACTGGTTTGAAGTGGATTATGCATGGAGGGCACCAAATGTGCCCTGCACGCAGACTATGTGCCAGAACGTGTCCCAATACACTACACCCTGTCTGGGAGGTGGTCACACCTCCCTGTGACAGGATGTTTATTGTTCTGCCTTCCCCTCCTCAAGCTTGGTTCAGCAGTAGGTTGGCAGAATCGTGTCTCTGGTTGGCAGCAGCCATGTAATGATGTTCAGGTCTAAAAGACGGGTACCAGGAGCACTGAGGGCCTAATGGTGGGATCTTACAGTGCTTGGAAGCATACCTCCCACATCTTTTTAGGATGTGGGGGTGTGATTCCAACATGCTTGATACCAATCCTCACAGGGTTCATTACAGCCAGTTTTGAGATGGTCATCGCGTAGTGACGCGGTGCCCCTCTATATGTTATATGGCTGTCTCACTGTCAGGACTCACAGGAGGTTTCCTCCTTCTACCTCCACTGTGGCTACTATTTTCTCACTACAAACTCACCAAAGGGCAGTTAATCCCTTAAACTGGAGCGCTAGTTGGCTCAGTAGAAACTCCAACATGGCTGCCAACATTCTGACACTGCAACAGCACACCGCTGTTTAGCAGTCTCGTCTTTTTGGTAATGACAGTCTGGTGAGGTGTGCTTCAACATTCCACTGCGCACTTCACTGAAGAATTTACTGGAAGAGCACCTCAAGTGTCATGGAAGTTAGTCAGGGTAGTCGCAGAATTAACGGGGTTAGTTTGCCGGCACATCATAGTCTCACAGAACCAAGGTTAGTGTGAAATAACAGTTAAACATATTTGAATGTCAGTGAGAATATTCTTGAATATTTACTATAAACTCATGGGCTCTAAGCAAGTGTTTTAAAACAAGGGAAATAACGAAGTTAAAAAGCAAATGTTCCTTTGGCAGCTATAATACTTCTAAGAATATTCTCCAAGGCTTTGGTTTAGGCCCTGGTGAAAGCTTCCGAGTTATCCAGACGCGGGCGTGACCTTTCAACACGCCGTGTCTGCTCGAAGCCTTCTGAGTAAGGGTGGGCGGAAATTGCGTAATCGCGTTACGCAAACCTCGCGAAGACGCGGAAGTTTTTGTCCTGCCCGTTCGTGAGGTTTTTTGCGTGATCGTGTTGGAAATGTGTCACCAACTTGCCCATGCGGTCACTAATGGGCGCAGCCATCTTGTTTTCACTTGTCCCGCCTGCTCGCGATACTATTTCCTGTTCCGGGTCGTGCAATGCATGCTCGCGCGTGTTTGTGTTAGGTATTTCCTGTTCGGGAACGCATATTGCGAGTTTGCGATGCTTTTGCGTGCTCGGGGGGAAAATAACTTGCGAACTTGCCCATGCGGTCGCAATGGGCGCGGCCATCTTGTTTTTCACTCTATGCTATGGTTCTGGTGCCTGCTTTTCAACCCTCCCTCTATCTTTTCAATCCTTTGCTTCTGAAAACTTTTTTTTGATCTTTTTTATATATTATCTCTCTCTCTATTTTCCTGACTCTCTATTTTTTGTTTTTGTCTACTTTTTTTTTTTTGTAACTTCTTTTTCACTCTTTTTCTATTACCTACTTTTTTCATTTCTTTTACTTACTTTTTTAATTTTAAT
This sequence comes from Triturus cristatus, assembly GCF_964204655.1. NCBI lineage: Eukaryota > Metazoa > Chordata > Amphibia > Caudata > Salamandridae > Triturus > Triturus cristatus. The sequence goes on from NC_140593.1 coordinate 418,251,518, forward strand.
CTTTTCTTTTCCGCCACCCGCCTACCCCAGAACCAAAGGGCCACAGGGGGCATTGCAGCCTGAGCCGTGACCGCATTCCTTGCGGAAGGTGGCGCCCACAAGGGGTGCTGGCACGGGCCTTATTTGGGGAAGTGGAGTTGGCTGCACTGGTTTTTTTTGTGCAGCGCCACCGCCCCTTAACCCTGGCAGCAGGCGGCATGCCTGGGTCCGGGTACGGGCTCCGGGAGCGTCGGCAGCGGTGGGGGAAGGTGCGCCGGGCAGTGTTTCGCTGCTCGGGTGTCCGGCGCAGCCAGAACCAGCTGACGCACCGGTGGTCCAATATCCTGGACCGGGAGCAGGACCTGCTGGACCTGCTAGGAGTGGAGGTCCCGGCTCTTAGCGAGTAGCCATTTAATTATTACTACTTTATGTCTGTTCTTCTGCTCTGTGTTATATATTGCAAATATATTTTTTTACCGACCAGCTAGAATGCTGCTGCTTACATACATTACAGGTAATTTACGTTTAAAAGTCTTCTGTGACTGTTATGACACTGGTGCACTGCGCTACTAATCTTGTTATTTTCAACTTTGCGTTTGCACTCGTTTTGCGTGATTATGTAAGAGTTTATTTTAGAAAACTTAAGTTAGGAAATGCTAGAGTGACTCTAGTCCTTCCTTTGTCCTGTCACTAAGAGATAGGGGTGGATTGATACTTAGGTTTAGTTACTTATTATAAGTTTGTAATTTTTTAGTGGTCTGCGACGCCCCCTCTATTTCGTCACATGATGCTGAGTGCTGCTAGTGCTTACCCCAGTCCTTAGTAGAACCTTTTGTAGTTTGTTCAGTGAGTGCTAATAGGCTTAGCACTAGCAGAACATCTGCATCAACGAACCAACAATTTTGTGTATGCAAAAATATAGGCATATGTCCTCCATTTATGCATTTTTGAGGACTAAAAGAAGTGCAAATGCTTACTTAATGTACAATTGGCATGCCTGGAATAGGTGGGCTCGGGTTTTTTTGACAGTCTTATACAAATATTTTATTTGTTTCACACCAATCATCAATGTTTGTCTCTTCCTTTCTTATATCTTTCATGCAGTTCCAGTCGGACAGGAGGACCAGAACGAGGGCTCTTCTGCTGGCCCCAGTAAGTCTTCCTGTTTTTAATATTAATTCTTATTCACTAACTTTTACTGCACCGTATTTTTTTCCCGAACTATTGTTTCCGTTTCCTAATGCTATTTTGTACCAACAATTACCCTTCAATCTAGACTATCTGTTTCTAGATTCTTGTAAATCCCTGCCTCTAACTGCCTCTGCTATGACTCTCTGTACTACTAGTATTAGTCTGTCTGTAGCTAAGCATGCCCAGTTGGCCACTATTTATTTAAAAGGTTTTAAATAAAACTCAGATTCACCAGTAGCTCTAGCCATTGATGAGTCCAGTCCTTTGGGTTGTCCTCTTGTACTCCTTCTATTCTTCTTAATCTTTGAGGCTTTATTAATCTTGATGTTTTTCGACAATTCCCACTAACAAAATGCCCAACCAGATTTTACTATTTTGATAGGATAGGACATACTACTACTGTTGTAGGGATATTCTACATACAGAATATTGCAGTTGCACAAGAAAATAGGATGTTGGTGATGGGAGGTTGGACCTTTCTCACACTCACACCTCAATCAGAACAGAACCCACCACAATCCCCTGCCCGACTAGTTATAATAGTGTTTTTATTACTATTAGCTCTCCGAACCCCCCTCAAGATACCCAATGAGTAGACAACCCAGAACATAACACTCCCGACCTTTCAGTCGTGGAAGCAATGCACAAGCACAGTTTGCACACCCTTCCTTTCGCTCGCTCACTCGTGTAAGTCCATCCACACCAAATACCACAGAGTCTATGTAAGTTCAAAAATGTTATTTGCAACTGACAAGCTATGTACGTTGTTCTATAATCAACAGCAAAATGCATAAGATTAAAACTATAAACATTGATGCACTTAGTTACACTTACAACAACTACAAGTCCAGAACGAAGAAAAAAAAATCGAAATCATGATTAATAAATAAGTGAACAGTGGTGGAAGTACCACCATCCCCTTTGTAGGAATAGGAATATAGTTTATATAAAATTAAAAATGAAGATCTGAGCGAATTCTGTGGCCCCCTCACCTTAGTAGAAGCTAGTACTGGTTACATCATAAGCTCTGCAAAGCTCTGGTTCGTAGAATGTAATCTTCCGTCTGTTAGGAGAAAAATGGTGCGCGTTAGTATATTGCAAGCATTTCTCAGTCGTGGCAAAAAGTGTAGCATTTTGGATAAGCAATATGGACTAACACCAGAACTCCATCACAAAGTGGCTTGTTTTGATTGACCGTGTACGCAGCTCTTAGACAGTAGCAGTATGAGCTCATGTAGGCTCAAAGGCGTCACTCTTTTAACAACAAGCTGCGAGGTAACGACGTGTGTACTAAAATAAAAGACACAAAGTTAAAATGGTAGCATGGCTCGGGCTAACTAAGCAAAGACTAGAATGACTCTAGGGACCATATAACAACTAGTGTCTACTCTACTACTACCTGATTTGTACTAGTGATGTATGTTGTATATGTATGTATTACTATCAACTCATTTTTCAATCTTGCTAGTGAAAAATAGGGGGAGGTGGATATGACACCTAAAAAATGTGTAATGTTTTTTCAAGGCGCACTACCAACCACTGGTGCCGGGGCCAGCGGTGACGCGGCTGCTGCCGGAGGAGAGGAGGAGGTGGCAGTTGCAGGAGGAGCTGCAGGAGGTGAGCCAGCAGCAGTGGTGGGCGGTGGTAAGTTAGATACCTAATCCTTACTTAGTGACAATACACTCACTGCAAGGGTGTACTATACTATACAGTTGACTTAGTAAGAGGTTGTTGTGAACGGTTGAAGACACCCTTTACTTAGCATTAGTAAAAGCATTAGTGGCGGGAGTGTTGTTGAGTAACCAATTGCCTCTTCTATCTGATGATTTCAACTCAGCTGTGAAAGTTTTATGGAGAAGACTAAAAGTCAGATCAGATGACCTTGATGGATGGGTTGAACGAAAAGGGAAAGAAGAGTGGAAGGAAGCAGGACGGGCGAGATTTAAGATTTATGACTGGCAGAGAAGGATTCGTGGAATGCATGCAGCATGCATACTGGGGGCTGATAGGAATCAGATGCATGGTTGGTTGAATGCCTGAAACTCCCACAAATGTTAAAGTCCAAGAAAGTGGGAGGATAGATAGTACATACCACAAATGTTATGTGCTTGCTAGTGCTATCGTGACACTATGTGTAGAAATATTTGTCTTACTGCTTTGTTAAGAGTATATTTTACAATAGTCTTGTTTTTTCTTCTTCATATATAGCTACTCCTTCCAAGGGGAAACCTGACTGGAAGGAGTTGGCAGCCAAGGCCCGGGACCGGAAACTGGAGGCCATACAGACCAAATATCGTCGGCTGGTGGTCCTGAAAGAGGCGGAGGCGGCAGCAGCTGCAGCCTCCTCCAATGCCCCGGACCCCAGCCACCGCCCTTCAGTGGTACGGTGCCAACGTCTGGCAGCCGCCCAGCTCCGCCCCTCCATCAGTGCTGCCCCCCCCCGTAGATGCAACTGCCGCTCATTGAAGAGCCGTGTTGCCTGCCTGGAGGAGCAGGTTTGTGTCCTCCTGAAAAAAGCCTGCCGAACTTAGACCCTGTTCTTATTGCCCCTTTTTTATTTATTCTTGGGGTGGGTGGGATCCGGGTGTTGGGTTTTCTCTTTTGGACAATTGGACATTTTCTTTACGGACATTGGTTGGGGTTAGGGAGAGGGGTGGGTCAGGTGTGGGATTTTTTTTACATAGTTTATTTTTGTTAGGGTATTAAATAATATATTTCTACTTAAGTTTACACACGATGTCGTTAATGTTTTCTGGTTGGGGTTACTGTTTTACATCACACTGTATTCTTTTTCCTTGCTGGTGCAGGGCCGCCCACAGCCAGTTTTTGATTTTAATAATTGGATGACTTTGAAAGACAGAAACAGATAGATGCGGCACCCCTCACTGAGTGACTTGTCCTACTCCTAGTACTGTCAGTCTCTTCCACTCTAGGCACTCTGCAACTGGACTCAAAGGGGTGTGTGAAATTGAATTAATGAAAACATGTCCATTATTAATTATGCCTCCCCCAAACTTCTCTTACCTTTGCTTGATGTTTAACTTAGGCACAGCGATGGCTGCATGGTGAAGATGGTTTTCTTTCCTAACATGCCATGGTTGTGGTGGTGGTAGTAGTAGCAGTAGACACTGGCAGCAGCATTTGCCAAAAAAGAAAATGAGATAGTCATTAGCCTGAGAGAGACTCTTCGAGGAGTAGTAGATTGAAGTACAGTACAGAACTTACTGCCAAACAATAATATGCCCAAATACAACAAAACATAATGGTGGTGGAGATAGCCTAGTAGTACACAGAGTTATAAACTCTAGTTGTGTCAAATCAATTGACTAGGCCTACAGCACACTGACACAAGCGTAACTGTTAGTGCTGTGTAGGAGGATGACAATGAATGAAATCCATTAATCCAATCAATACCGGGAATTAATGCTGATGTAGTAGCCGGTTTCTTTGGTAAAAAAATTACCTCACAAATATACTTCTCATGGGTGGGCAAGCAGAAGAAGATCCCCGCCCTGCCTTGAAATTGAAGTACTGTTGCTTTTGCCACATCCGCCCCAGCAATCGTGTGATAAATTATTGATGTACATTTAATGTAGTCATACCTCAATAAGTCACACAGCCCCGGGGAAAGAGGGTTAGGGTTTGTTGAATGGTTGGGAAGGGGGTTTTGGGGAAAGGTTTGAGAAAGAAAAACAGTATGCATGGACAAACATCAAACGACAGAATCTTTGTAGACTACCATATCCATATCAATATGTTAAGGGAGAGAAAGGAAATAATGCATGCATGATGATTGATGATAAGGAGAGACCCGGATTACATACAGTTTGTGTTCAGTGTTACCGGGCTTACTTTTACAGACAGCAAAGAACATTTTAAAATATCTGTAGGGATGAATTATAGACAGAGAGCAAACCTAATGATAATAATAGTAATAACAACAAGAACACACAGTTGTAATGATTGTAGACAAAAAAATGAATCAAATTATTTAAAAGATGAAAGTTGATACTGTTACTGTGTTATCCTGGTCAAATGGTGAGTTGAATCTCGGCATTCCTCTTGGTCTTCCCTTCCATGGATGCTCCGTCCATCAATGTTGGGTGATGCCACTGCCTGCCTGGCAGATGTAGATTCATTGGTAAGGTGAGTGTGCATTGTTGTTTTCCCAAGTATAGCACAGGGTAAGGCCCGGCCTGTAATTGTAGATGCAAAAACAAAAGGGATATTGAGATTGAAACCAGGTTGTAAAAAATGCACAAGTTAATGTTGTAGTGCAACAAGAACACTTTCCGAGGCGGCATGGATGCATCATCTCTACTCTAGTCTGTTTCCAGTATTAACCTACAACACCAACAGGACAGAGCAGGCCCACGGTGAAGGCACCCTTTGCACATCCTCCATTTAGCGTACATTTTTTGAAAGAGTTGGACAAAGCACATATCCAGCAACATTGCATTTTACAATTTACCGCAGTCATACCACCGCTACACTTGATTCCACCGCTACACAGGCATGTAGGTCTGCTGTGGTTGTTGTTTACTTGTTTACCTTATATACCACTCATAAAACGGCCTGACTTATTCCATCAATCATCTCCGATCCGTGTACTGAGTGACTGTGAAGATACTATGTCACTGTGGTCATCATGATGGTGTTGTTCAACTCAGTCTGGGTGTACCGAGTGAGTCCCCTTCCTATATTCAAAATGCAATGTATCGGCCTGCAATAGAAGTACAAATTTGGTATTACAAAAACAAGAAGGGAAAAGGGACTTGAGTTACTTTTAGTGTGTAGATTATTACATAAAGTACACAATGAAGTAACTTCATGCGCAACAAACAACAACAAAATCACTCAGTCAGCGTCCAATGCATGGCATCATTCAGTACCTGTTCCTTCTCATCTTCAGTTAATGGGCAGTCTCTCTCGGATCACAAAGGAGGATAGCTATAGTAGTCATCATCAATCATGTTCCACTTATTTTGGAGGGACTTGGAAATATTTTTTATTTTTTCTTCTATTTTGCATCATCCAATCATCATCTGACTTCTTGAGGGCAATGGATTTAGGGAGATTCAGGAGGATGAAGAAACTAAAAAGAAAACAACCATCTCCGTGAACACAATTTGTTTGTACATTTTCATATGCATTGTACACTTCCTTCGGTAATATTTCTGTGAAGTTACCTGCAGTGCATGCCCGCAGTCAACCAACGTACACACCTCGGAATTGTTATATATTGTAGTTCTCGTTGCCCCTGACCTGTTCTATAAAGGGTAAGATATGTTAATCTCTACCATGTTATCATTGTTACTTGTTTCGCGTTTCACTCCTGTGAGTGCCCAACCAGGTTACAAAAAAAACGGCTCCCAGATATCCTTTGGACGGGATTTGCTGGGCATTAGTTCCCAATATTGTGACAGTTGATCTTTGCAATAAGTGACAGCATATACCCAGTCCGCTGTGGTGGGGGGCCCCTGTTTTTTACAATGTATCGCCACCTGTCTCTTAGCCATAAGTAGCAGGATTGCTATAAGTTTCCTCCTCTTCTTGGGTATGTCAAGAACATATCCCAGGAATGTGGTCAGCGGAGAACATACCATGGGGCAGCCTGTCATTTTTCTAATATGTTTAAATATTGCTAGCCAAAATAGCGCTATCGGTTGGCATTCCCAAGCTAAATGAGTGTAAGTGGTCCTCGGGGAGCCACATCTCCAGCAGCGAGTGTCAGGGTGTAGTTCCATGCAGTGTAGCTGCACTGGTGTGCTGTATAAGCGGTGTAAGTAATTAAAATGTATCAGCCGAAGTCTATAATTCGGTGATAGGTGCTTCAGTTGAGTGCAGCAAAAGGACCATTGTTTATCTGTTATGGTAATGTGCACATCCTCTTCCCAATCTAGTTTGGAGTGCAACACAGCAATTGGAGATTCCCTTTGAGTAATGCTATAAAGGCGTGTGATAAGCTTACGGGTTAACGGTACAGCGATAATATTTTCTAATGCTGGTAGTGTGGGGGGTATGTGCAGAAAGTCCGCATATCTGGCCTTGCATGCAGCTCTGATTTTGTAGTAGAGGAGGGTGTCTAGTGCTGTAGGCGGAGTATCCACACACATCTGTTGTAATGTAATGAATGTATGTTCTGGATACAGGTCTTTACCTATCTTGAGCTCATGGGCCGCGGCTCTTTGTTTGGCAGCAGTGTCTAACAATGGCGCAATTAGTGGGTTACCGCCTATCGGCATGGAGGGCGCAAACAGAACCTTTTGATGTTCCCTCTGTGCCAGTCTTTGCCATGCCCAGCGAAGAGTTTCAACAGTGTACATCTCTAAGTGTGGGTGTTTGTATTGTTGGTAAAGTGCTGTGTTCAATGGGAGGGGGGCTACTTTGTCCAGTTCGATCACAACATGTGGCTGGTATGGTGTGGGATGCTGCCAGTAATGAAGGAATTGTGCCTGAGCGCAGTATGCGTACAATTCAAAGTTGGGGGTTCCTAGGCCCCATGTGTAAAAGGCAACATTAGGATATTCCAAGAAATGCGAGGTTGTTTGCTGGCCCATATTTTTTCCAGTATAGTTGATCGTAATCTTTTTTAAAAAGTGTGTGTTTAGTGGCATTGGGATGTTTGCGAAGAGGTACAACAGCTTTGGGAGTATCACCATCTTTGCAATCGCTAAACGGCCCGCCAGGGATAATGGTAAAGTCCTCCATCTGTGCACTTTCCCCTCCAACCAGTCAATCACCCTCCCATAATTAGCCAACCATATCTCCTGTAGATCTCGACTAATCCACATCCCTAAATATCTGATCAGACCATTAGCCCATTGTATCGGGAATTCCGTGTCAAAGGGAATGGAACTATGTGTCAGGGGTAGGATTGTGGATTTATTCCAATTTATCTGGATACCCGTTAGGCCTCCGTAGTGCACTAGTTCCCTCATCACTGGCGTGAAATTGGTTTCTGGATCCACTAAATATATCATCATATCATCTGCATACATTGATATGAGCAAACCTCTGGAGGTGAAGCCTATACTGCGCTGCATATGGTGTTGACGCAGGCGGGCCGCCATTGGCTCCATAGCGATCGCGAAAAGGAGCGTCGAGAGTGGGCAACCCTGTCGCGTCCCTCTCGTTATATGAAATGGGTCAGAAATCTGACCGTTTACCCTGACTCTCGCTGTGGGAGTGGCATACAATAGTTGGATTTGCTTCAGAAATATAGGGCTAAATCCCATGCGTGCCAGCAGTGTAAAAAGGAATTTCCACTCTAGGGAATCGAACGCCTTCGAGGCGTCTAATAGGGCTGCTACGGCACACACATGTGGGGCCAGGTAATGCAAAAGAGCGAAGATAGTGCACAAATTATACGCCGTCGAGCGGCCTGGAATGAATCCTGACTGATCAGGTAGTGCGATTACCGGAAGAAGGGGCTGCAACCTGTTTGCCAAGAGCTTTGCATATATCTTAGCGTCTACATTTATTAAGGACAAAGGGCGATAGGAGTCTGGCTGGGTTGGGTCTTTATCCGGTTTAGGCAGGGTAATGATTGTGGCTTTGCGCATGGTATATGGAAGAGTGCCAGTATGTTGTGCTTCCTGATAAACCTGCAAGAGCCTTGGTGCAAGAATATCCACATATTCCTTGTAGAAGGCTGCAGTTAAGCCATCTGCTCCTGGAGTCTTACCCGCCGGCATACTGTTTATTACTTGTCTTACATCATCGATCGTGAATGGCAGTTCCATGTACTCCCTATACCCTTGGCTAAACCAGACTAGTGCTATTGTATCCAGATAGTCTGTAATGTCTGTCTCGGGAGGGTCTATCATAGATGTATATAGGGTCTTGTAGAATTGTGTCATAGTGTGCAGTATTTCTTATGGTGTGCGTGATGGCGGGGCTGCCTGGTTTTGAAGATCAGTAATGTATGTTGAACCCCGTGGCATTCGTAGGATACCTGCCAGTGTTTTCCCAGGTCTATCTTCTTCCCCATATCTATGTGCTTGTGTGTATTTATTCATATACTTGGTCCCCTCTCTGCCTCTTCCTGAAACGCTGTCAATTTACTCCTTATTTGTGCTAACGTGGTAGGAGAGGGAGTTGTGTAATATTTGCGCTCAAGGGGCCCGATTCACAGAACAAACTTAAGACAAAATCCTAAACTTAGTACCATTTTGGTATTCACAGAATGCACTTACTACTTCTGGTATTCACAGAATGAACTTACTACTTTTGCGATTCACAGAATAAACTTACTATTTTTGGTATTCACAGAATGGATTTACGACTACTAACTTTACGTCCACACTCGGGCCGGAAATTCCGGCCCGGAGGCGGAGCTTCCGGCCCAGAGGTGGAGATTTTGGCCATGGCTAAATCTCCGCCACTGGTCGGAATCCCCACCTCCGGGCCGGAAGCTCCGCCTCCGGGCTGGAAGCTCCACCTCTGGGCCGGAAGCCCCGCCTCCGGGCCGGAAGCCCCACCTCCGGGCCGAAAGCTCCGCCTCCGGGCCGAAAGCTCCGCCTCCGAGTGCGGACGTAAAGTTAGTAGTCGTAAATCCATTCTGTGAATACCAAAAGTAGTAAGTTTATTCTGTGAATCGCAAAAGTAGTAAGTGCATTCTGTGAATACCAAAAGTAGTAAGTTTAGGATTTTGTCTTAAGTTAATTCTGTGAATCGGGCCCCATATCTTTAATCTCACCTTCCAAGCGGGCAATAGTGGTTCTTATGTCTCTAAGCACTCCAGTTTTCAATGCCATGCAGTTTCCTCTAGTCACCACTTTAAAGGCCTCCCAGGGGGTCCCTGGAGAGTCCACTGTACCCTCGTTCAGGTAAAAATATTATCTCATTTCGAAGTTCTTCTCTGAATACTTGATCTAATAACGCGCCTGATGGGAATCTCCAACTGAAAGGTTGTATGTATGGTTTGGGTATGTGTAGGCTAAGCTGTACAGGCGCATGGTCCGACAGTGTATGGGGATGGCGTCGGGTTAGCAACTCAGGCATGTATATCCTTCTTGGTGAGCCAATAGTCCAGTCTGGACCATGCATTACGACGATGAGTGATGCAAGTCCCTTCCCTAGCAGATGGGTGTAGCGCCCTCCAGGAATCTACAAGCTGTAATTTGTCAATGATATCTTTTAGCTTGGAGGCTGCCCTAGGATGAGGTGTTCTGGAGGTGCCTATTCTGTCAACTGTCATGGAGAGAACCACATTGAAATCTCCACCTCACAAAACTGCAACATCCCCTAGCATTTGGATCTACCGCCATATTCTTTGGAAAAATTCAGGGCAGTCTAAATTTGGACCGTAGGTGTTTAAAATTACTAGCGGGCTGTTGTATAGGTCATCCTTTACCAAAATATATCTTCCCTCCTTATCCATTATGGTTCGGTGCGTTGTCCAATGAAGGCCTTTACGAATTAATATCGCTACCCCACGGGAATAACTGGAGTAACCGGAGCTTAATATCTCACCCCATCTGTTATTGTACAGTGTAGACCTCGACGTGTCTATCAGGTGGGTTTCTTGTAGTAGGCAGATATCCACTGCATGCCGAGTCAGATAAGAGTGTACCAATCTAGTTTTTCTCCTGTCATTTAATCCCTGGATGTTCCAGGTCAGACATTTAAGCTCTGTCATGCACTGTGTGTAGGACGTTGAGGGTGGGTGTTAGCCTTGCGGCCGTCGAGTCACTTTGCGTGTATACGGTGCAAGATGTAAGAATCTAACTGACCCTCCATCTTTGGCTGTGCCTGCAGGCATGCTTGTACGCGCAACTGTCTATACCATACGTGTACTTCTAGTGAATCAGTCTGCGAAAACATAGAACATTGAACCCCCTCCCTCCTCCCACACCAACCCCCCAATCAGGTTGTGTTTTCCCCATATCCCCCTCGAACAACTTCAGCATTGCTCCCGAACCTTGGGAGTCTTTGGGAGTCATCCCCTTGGGATGCGTGGGTACGCTGGCGAACACCCCTGCCATAGTCCACGGGGGGCCGAGAACTTAGTGTGGAACTCGGGGACTTGTATCTACATGGGCTTAGTATGGCACCACAGCTAGGATTCGAGGCTCGTCCACCCCAATCATCCGGCCCACTGTCCAAAAATTGTGTCTCACTCGTACTTGCCCATGGGCAATTATCCTGCCCAGTCCAGAACAACTATAAACTACCCACTTATCTGAATATACATGAGTCTGCGCTGATATTCTGGAATTCAGTCATTGTCACTCAGATTGTGTTCTGTTTTGTCGACTGCCGCCGCTCCCCACTTCTTCTGTTCTTTCGCCATCTGTTTGGCATATGTAAGAGCTGCCTTTGCATCAGTAAAGAAGGTAGGCCGTCCTCTGCCAAGTATTTTGAGTTTAGCTGGGTATATCAAAGCATATTTGGTACCAAGCAGTTGCAGTATCTTCTTGGCTGGAAGAAATTGCCGGTGTGCAGACTGAACCGGTAGCGTAAAATCGGGGTAGAGTGATACTCCGTTACCTTGATACTTGAGGGAGCCCAGTTCCCTTGCCATGCGCAAAATCGTGTCCCGATCTCGGTAATTCAGAAAACGGGCCAGGATAGGTCTTGCTGGTGCGCCCGGTGGTGGTTTAGGGCCCAGAGTGCGGTGAGCAAGTTCGATCAGAAACATAGGGGAAAGTTCAGATCCGAACAGCTCCTTGAGCACAGTCTGTATATATTTCTCCATATTTGAAATATCTGTTGATTCGGGAATACCTGTAATGCGGACATTGTTCCTGCACGATCTAGCTTCCAAATCTTTGTTCTTGTTTTTGATGACGTTTAATACTGCGTCTATTTGTAGCAGCTTGTCGCACGTCTCTGTTAGGCAGTCCTCAGCATCCGAAACTCTACTCTCTAGCGTGTCCAGGCGGTTTTCATGCTTGTCAACACTCTGTGTTACTCTGTTCATGCGCTCAGCTAGAGTGTCTATTTTAGATCCTATCTCCTGTAAGCTGGTTTTAAGAGCCTTAAACATGGCAGGAACGTCTTCATTCGGTATTGTGCCCGTAGCTGTGTCCTCAGCAGTGTCTTTTGCGGGGTTGCTCTCTTCGGCTTGTTTACTCAACTTTTTGTCAAAGTTAAGACATGGTTGTCGGATGTCTGGTTTCCCCATTTCACCTTTTGGTGGGATCCGATCGGAGAGGAGAGGTTCTACCAGACTCCCCACGTGTCTTCTAGTATTAGTGGCGGTGGTGTCCTCAACGTTGACAGGTGATGGCCCAGTCTCTTTCACGTCCTGCACGTGTGGCTGCCAATCTGACTATGTGACCCAACACACCTATCCTAGGGCTGAGCTATGACCACGATCCAATCTGCTGTTGTTGGCTTCTGAGGTATCGCGATGTGGGCTTGGTCTGAAGCTCGCTTCTGGTGCAGGGAGAACAGGTAATGTATCTCCGATTTGTTCGCCTGTCCCCGCATTGACCGCAACTTCGAGGACCTCTGGGTATCCCCTGCTCTGTCAGTGCGCCCTCGTAGAGTGCGCCTCTTATCTACAGCAGCTCTCATAGAAGGCAGCGTCCTGGGACCTGAGGGGATTCTTAGCTCCTTGAAGTGTGATGGGTTACTCATGGAATCCTGCAATCAATAATGCAGGTATGCCCTCAGCGGCAGGATCGCTACCCCCCCGGCTCTGACGTCTGCAGCGCGCTCTCCCGCTCTGTGCTTTTTAGCCCATAAAATGGCGTTGCGTTTGTCACGGAGCCGTTTTTCACTGTCCTTTGTATGTCCCACAGCTATGCCGGCTGCCGCACTGCCGTCGGCGCCCTCAGCGGGCCAGGGGGTCAGTAAAATGTGATTTCTCCCGACGGAGAGTAGGTCTTGGCAGGACTGGAAATTGTTTGCCTGGTTCTGCTCAGCACCCGCTCGGTGTTCGCGGCCGTCCCTTCGCCGCCAGACAACACACCCATCGAGTCCGCCCGCAACGAGGAAAGGCGCCAGCCGATATGCCGCCGCAGTGGACAGCTGTTGCTGCGCAGCGTGTCTCCTTGGCCGGCCCCTTCAGCAGTCTCCGGCGCCTCGCAGTTCGTCTGCGGGGTTGGCTAGTACTTGAACTCCCGGCTTCCTTTTCCGAGTCTAGGCCGCAGCCGGGTCCGGGGATCTTCGCTGTCCTCAATGTCGCCGAGGAGCTCCCTCGCCTCATATGCACTCTGCAGCCTGCAGCACACGAGTGTCCGGTGCGCTGCACGAGCAGTTATAGCAAGTTTCCCCTGTTTTGTACACAGATAAGTGTCGGATTTTAGTCTTGGCCGGCGGAGCCACCTTACATTGCGGCCATCTTGCTGCTCAGCATGGCCACGCCCTCATTCTATCCTACCTTAGTGGGGACACCGCCTCATGGTCCATGCCACTAGTGACCATGGATGACCCAATTTTATACAGCCTAGATGACTTCAAGAAGGAATTTCTACGAATTTTTGATTGAAGAACAGCATCTCAGGCGTCGGACAATGAATTGTTAGAATTAAAACAGTGTAATCGAGAACTCGTGGCCTACCTAGCCCAATTTAATAAACTAGTGGTCGAGACCAACCGGCCCGAAGATAAAAGAGCAGCAGTATTCTACAGGGGATTGTCAGAAGAACTGATGATTGATTATCGGCAAAGTGAGCGGAAATGAGAATTTAGGAGTGAGTTTAGATCTAGTGTTCCTTGCTTCGACCATGTCAAAACTAAATCCACACGAACAGCAGAAAGTTCTTCAGGAACAGAACCCATTCAAATTGGGGTAGTCAGAGGTCCACTCTCTTAGAAGGAAAAAGAGAAACGAAGATTAAACAAACTGTGCTTGTATTGTGGAGGAAGTGGACATTTTGTCAGGAACTGTTTAAAGAGACCTAAGTTGTCAGCAAAGGAGAAGGAAAACTAGAGGCACCACAGGTAAGTGGAGTTGGACCTCCAATAGGACACCAATTGGCAAACACACTACAAGTCTCCTCACCTCATTTGGTAATGACGATAACACCAACGTTTAGGGGTATGGTCTTGACCGGAGTCATCGTCATGGTTGGTTCTGGGGCAACAGGTAATTTTTGTGACCACAACTTCGCTGGTCTGATCGGATTACAAGCTATCAAAAAGGAGAAAAGCGAGTAGGTCCGAGCGGTGGATGGTACAGATTTGACTTCAGGACCAATTACCAGTCACACGGAATTGGTACATGTTAGAATGGGGAACTTCTGGTTGGCACAGGTGGTTACTTGTGACAAGCAGTGGTCCCTTCTTCCAGTCAGGGCAAGAGAATTATCCCTTCAGAACAACCCCTGCTCACCCTATAGGTAGTGTGGCGCGAGCAGTCAGGGCTAAACTTCAGGGCGCTAAGTCAGTTAAGCATTTATGATGACACACAGTAAATCACAACGATCCCCCACAAATGGACACCAGGCGTAAGTCAAAAATACGTATACTTTATATAAAAGTTTCTTTGCTATGCAGGCTTAGTACAAGACCATAAATAACGGTTGCGGAATGAGAGCCACAAGATGGAAATTTAGGCACTGTTCTCTTCTGTTACGGGCGCTTCGTAGCGCTCTTTCGAGTTTGTCCAGTCACGGTGATGCGCAGCGCACCCGAGGTACAGTGATGCGGGGAAATCAGAACGTTGCGGACCCCGAGTCCGAGAGAGAGTTCACTGTACCTGGGCACGTGCGGTGTGTTGGCCGAGTCTTCGGTGGGGGGCGCAGGTTCTGCACCTCGAGGGACTCCGGATCTAGAACCAGCGGGCGGCTTTCGGTGGACAGGCGCGGCCCCGGGCCTCTGACACGGCGGTGCAAGAGGTCACTCCAGGGGGGAGCGGCGTGGTCTGACTCTTCGTGGAGGCGAAGCGGGGCGGCCGGGTACAGGCGGCCGTCCGGGGCTTGAATTCGCGTTCCAAGTAGAAATCCGGCGGGATGGCAAGGGGGCACCAAGCACGCTCCAGTAGCAGGCAGGCGACAGGGAAGCGGGGCGACCAAACCCGAGGGGTCAAGAGCGACTCAGGTAGAGAGGGGCTCTCGGCGAGTGGAGGCGGCCAGGCTTCTGGGTGTCACGGCCCTTGGAGGGGGTGAAGGTGCGCAGAGCACTCCGGCGGGCGAAAGCACACGGCTTGATTCTCAGACGAGCGGAGACACTGTGAACCCACTAGTCCTGGGGTTCGATTCAGGGGGCAAGCTCAATCAAGCCCTTGGAGATTGCTGTGAGCACAAGTCTTTGAGTAGATAAATAAAGCAAGTCTTTGTAAGTTTCTTCTCTCCTTTGGCAGCGAGGCAACCTCTGCAGGCCAGTCCTCCAGACTTAGGGACAGCTTCCCCCCTTTAGCTTCAGGTTCCTCCTCCTCAGGCAGAGCGTTCTTCTTGGTCACGAGCAGGATCTGATTTCTTAGGCGCAGGGCTCCTACATTTATACTCAGTTTCTTTTGTCTTTACAGGCCAGGGGGGCCTTTGCATAATCCTAGTCCAGTTCTTTTCAGTGAGGAGCACTTTGTTGTTGAGACTCAGGCTTCTTCTTTCAGCAGGCAGGGCAGAGACATCAGACGCTCCCCAGGGGGTGGAGCCAGCATTGTGGAGGCAGAGCACTGTCCTATTCAGAGTCAAGGTGCACTCCTCCCACCCATCCTGGTGTAATCTTTCTATTCACCACCTGGCAGCCCCAGCCTGTCTCTTGGAACTTCCCAGCCCTGTCAGTCAAGCTACACACAAAGAAGATAGCCCTCCCCTCCAGAGGCGGACTGAAATGGTTAAGCAAGCAAATGCTAACTTTCTAAAAGTAGCATTTGCTAACACAGGATATTAAAATAAACTTTACTAAAAGATGTATTTTATTATTCTGAGTTCAGGCATACTAAACATGAATTTCTACCATGCTTCCTGAGCCTGCTAGGATTATAGAGTGTTATAATCTAGCAGCCCATTCTGGCCTATGGAGAGCAGGTAGCCTTACAATAGTGAAAAACGAAAATGGCGGTAATTCACTATTAGGACATGCCACACACCTCAGGGCATGTCCTACCTCATCCTTACAATGCACCCTGCCCTAGGGCCTACCATAGGGGTGACTAATATGAAGGTAAGGGAAGGTTTAGGGACTGGCAAGTGGGGACACTTGCCCAGTCAGCATGATAGTACCAGACTGCATGTAGTTTCTGCAATGGCAGACCTTAGACACATTTTACCAGGCTGCTTCTGTGGGTGGGACAACCAGTGCTGCAAGCCCACTAGCAGCATTTGGATATACAAGCCCTTGGCACCCCTGGTGCACTCTACTAGGGACTGATAGTAAACCAAATAAGCCAAACATGGAAGTCAATTCACATAGTACATTTTACCATAGGGAGCACTTGCACTGTGGCACTGGATGACAGTGGCACAGTGCCCTGAGCAGCTAACACCAGCACAAAAATACATTGAGGCACAGACAAAAATGGAAGGGTGACCCACGCCAATGGTGCCAGGTCTAACATGTGTCCCCTCCAGCTGAAATGTGGGGAGAACTATCCTACCCCAGGGAGTTCTCATCACTAAGGCGGAAAAATCTGGAAAGACCATCAGCGTTGGCGTGGTCTGTACCGGGGCGATGTTCCACCGTGAAATCCATCCCCTGTAGGGAAATGGACCACCTCAACAACTTAGGATTCCCACCCCTCATCTGCATCAACCATCTGAGGGGCCGGTGGTCTGTTTGAACCCGGAAGTGAGACCCAAACAAGTAGGGTCTTAGCTTCTTCAATGCCCAGACCACCGCAAATGCTTCTCGCTCAATCGCACTCCACTTTTGTTCCCGGGGAAGTAACCTTCTACTAATAAAGGCTACGGGTTGGTCAAAGCCCTCCTCAGTGATCTGTGAGAGAACAGCCCCTACACCATGCTCTGATACATCTGTCTGCACCAGGAACTCTTTGGAGAAGTCAGGAGCCAAGAGCACGGGCGCCGTGCACATGGCAGTTTTCAGGGTGTCAAAGGCCTTCTGACAGGTGTCAGTCCATATCACTTTTCTAGGCTGCTTTTTCGAAGTCAGCTCTGTCAAGGGGGCAACGATGCTGCCATACCCCTTGACAAACCTCCTGTAGTACGCTGTGAGTCCTAAAAAGGCCCTCACCTCCGTCTGGGTCTTTGGGGGCTCCCAAGCCAGGATGGTTTCGATCTTGGGTTGTAGGGGCGCCACCTGGCCGCTCCCTACTTGGTGTCCCAAGTACACCACAGAACCCTGCCCGATCTGACACTTGCTTGCCTTGATCGTGAGGCCTGCCTTACGCAGTGCCATCAACACTTCCCAGAGATGTCGCAGGTGTTCTTCCCATGTGCCACTGAACACTGCGATGTCATCCAGGTATGCTGCGCTGAACTCGGACAGCCCAGCCAACACCTGGTTGACCAACCTCTGGAAGGTGACAGGGGCATTCTTCATCCCAAATGGCATAACCCAGAACTGGAAATGCCCATCTGGTGTGGAGAATGCGGACCTCTCCTTGGCCCCCTCAGTCAAGGTGATCTGCCAGTACCCAGACGTTAAATCAAACGTGCTGAGGTACCGTGCAGCCCCTAACCGATCGATGAGCTCATCAGCTCTGGGGATGGGGTGCGCGTCAGTCTTCGTGACTGAATTGAGTCCTCTGTAGTCCACACAGAACCGGAGTTCGGGTGTGGCACCCGGCGAGGCAGCCTTTGGGACCAAGACCACTGGGCTGGCCCAAGGACTGCTGGAGGACTCAACCACCCCAAGAGCAAGCATCTTTGAGACCTCCTCCTTGATGCAGGCTCTGACCCTGTCAGTTACCCTGTAAGCCTTGTGCTTCACAGGTAAGCTGTCTCCTGTATCCACATCATACACGCACCAATCTGTGATACCAGGAACCAGGGAGAACAGGTCAGGAAACTGCCCCAGCAGGTGGCGGCAGTCATCCTGTTGCTCAGGGGTCAGGGTGGGTGAGAGGTTAACTCCATCCACTGACCCGTCTCGCTCTGAGGCTACCAGTAGGTCAGGAAGAGGCTCAGACTCCTTCTCCGTCCCATCATTTGTGGCCAAGAGCATGCCCACTTCGGACCTCTCCAAGTGGGGCTTCAGTCAATTGACATGGAAGACCCTCAAGGGGTTCCTCGGAGACTGCAAGTTCACCAAGTAGGTGACAGAACTCTTGCGCTCCACAATCTCAAAGGGTCCTGTCCACTTGTCCTGGAGTGCACAAGGCTCCACAGGGGCCAGGACCCAACCCTTTTGGCCAGGTTGAAGCTCAACCAGAGTGGCATTCTGGTCGTACCACCGCTTCATTTCCTCCTGGCTGGCTTCCAGGTTTGCCTCAGCAAGTTGCCTGAAACGCCTAGTCTGGTTCCGGAAAGCCAGCATGTAACTGTATACATTCTGGGGAGGTTTCCTGGGAGATTGCTCCTAGCCTTCCTTGACCAGACTAAGAGGTCCTCGTACTGGGTGGCCATACAAAAGCTCAAAGGGACTGAACCCCAGAGACTTTTGTGGCACCTCACGGTACGCAGAGAAGGCATGGTAAGAGGACGTCCCACTTACGCCTCATGGGTTCCTCAAGACCCATAATCATGCCTTTTAGGGTTCGGTTGAAGCGCTCAACCAACCCGTTTCCTTGGGGATGGTAAGGGGTGGTGAACTTGTACGTCACGTCAAGGGAAAGAGTATGCAGTTCCTCAGAGAAAGGGGAGAGTAGAAGAGTGGAGAGGAGACCGTGTGGAAGAGGAATTCCTCTATTCGGAACTAGGGTCCTCACACACCCAGCAAGCTAGGTGTCATGCTTCATCATATGGACCTGCTCCTCGTCGGGCCGGCGCTGCAATGCCCGTCGGGCACCCTTAAAGGGGCTCTTTAGCGGAGATCTTCTGTTCCTGGCCGTATGGTGTAGTGTGTGTGAGAGGAATCTAGTGGTGTAGATGTGAATGCGTGTATGCGGTTAAAACAAGTTGGAAAGTCCAAAAATCGGATTTTATTAGGAGTGGCTCTCCACTTGATTAAAACAAAACAAAGACAGAGTGGCAGCTGGCTGACATTATGGTTCAGCTTAGCTATGCTCTTCTGTGATGGTCAACATGTTTCATGCCTAGTGGTCCTAGTGATCCGTGGCAATTCTTCAGGACCTACTGAACTGTCAACTATCTACACACTGTGGAAAGTACAATTGTTACCTGCCACACGTTTTATGGGAAACGATCTCGCCATATGTCTAAGGGGACCTATTGTGGTGTGTATCCCTGCTCCTGTCCGTGTCCGTGGCGCCACCGGGACACCAAGATTCTGGTGTCTTGAAGGTTGCTACCGGAATGGGCCGTCAACCTACCCTCGCGCCACTCGACCCGGGACTTGTACGTCACACCACACTCTTGCCAAAGGGATTTCATATATTTTGATATGAAATTGGTCCCCCTGTCAGACACCACCTCTAGAGGGAATCCTACTCATGAGAAAATTCCCATCAGTGCTCGTCCCACCACGGGGGCCGTCACTGTCCTCAGAGGGATGTCTTCAGGGTACCGGGTGGCATGGTCCACCAAGACCAGGATAAACCTGTTGCCCATGGCTATCTTGGGGTCCAGTGGCCCCACAATGTCAATCCCCACTCGCTGGAATGGGGTACTGACCACAGGGAAAGGTTGGAGTGGAGCTCTCAGCTTCCTTCCACTCTTACCACTTGCCTGGCAAGCCTGGCATGTCCTGCAGAGAGTGTCAGAACTCCTGCGCATCTGAGGCCAATAAAAGTGGGTGACAAGCCGTTCAAAGGTCTTGTCCTGCCCCAAATGCCCTGCTAACGGAACGTTGTGAGCCAGCCCCAGTAGGAAGGCTCTGAACTTCTGGGGTACCACCAGCACACGGGCTGACCCAGGTTCAGCAACCTTAGGCTCGGAGTACAGGAGGTCGTTCTCCCAGTAGATCAAGTGAGTACCGGACTGATCACCATTGGCCTGGGCTGCAGCCTGCTGCCGCATACCCACTAGAGAGGGGCACTCTTTCTGCTCCCTGCAGAATTCCTCCCTGGTGGGGCCTCCTCCTTGCTGCCAATGGGTCAGCTCAGGCAGGTCCCCCAGTTCGGCTATCTGTTCCCCGGTAGGCTCCAGGGCATCCCCCTCAGGGTCTGCTTCCTCCTGGGCCGTGGAAAATTCAGGAGTGGATTCCCGTGCCTCCTGTGCCCTCTCCCTAAGGCCGGTTCCTGGGCCTCTTCCTCAGGCTCCAGGGTCCCTTCAACACCCCTACTGGCTGCCATCGACCGGGTGGTCACGCACGCCCAATCAGGTAAACCCACCATCCTCAGGTGAGTTGTCTTCTCCACCTTTTCCCAAGGGGAGCTCTCCAAATCGTTACCTAGGAGACAATCAACAGGCATGGCCTCTCTCACAGCCACTTGCAGAGTACCAGAGACCCCCCCCCCCACTCAAAGGGAACCTGAGCCATTGGACACTGACTCTCTGTGTTGTCGGCGTTGACAACACGGCAGAATGCGTGTGGGACAACCTACTCTTGAGACACCAGGTGTTGCTTGACAGCAGTCACACTGGCTCCTGTATCTCTAAGAGCCCCCACCCTCTTGCCATTTATGGTCACCCACTGCACATACTTTTGAGTATTGGGGGGCAGTTGGGCCTCAGAGACCATCTCACTGTCTCCTAATGAGACTAGGGTCATTTGCACGGGAACCCCCTCCCTTTGGACATCTACCTCCCTCCCAAAGGCTACACTAGCCACCTGCTTGGGGGGTGGAGCACCAGAGGGTGCTGGTTTACCATACATGGGGCACTTGGGATCCATGGAATAGTGCCCCAGGTTGTTACACTTGTAACATCTGGGGGGCCCTCTTTGAACAGGGTTAACTGTCGGGCCCCGGTCTGCTTCGGGGGTGGGTGTGGCTGAGAACCTTTCACTTGGTTCCCTTGGGAATTACTTTGGGGCCCTCTGTAGAACTCCCTCTGTTTACCCTTGTCCCCCCCACTCTTCTGCTGGGGACCCTGACCATCCTTGGCGGGGCCTCCCACGGGACCCTTGTGGACCCTGGTACTGATCCAGCGGTCTGCCTCCTCAGCAAGCTTCCTAGGGTTAGTCAGCTTGCTGTCGATCAGGTGCTGGCGTAGCTCAGGAAAACAATTATCAGACAATTGTTCCCATGCAATTAAATCAAACAGCCCTTGGTAATCATTCACTTTGCTACCCTTCACCCAGCCATCTAGCACTCTGGAAAAAAAACGTCACATATTCTACATAAGTGGTACCAGGTTTCTTGGTGCAATCCCTAAATCTCTGCCTGTACAACTCAGGAGTTAACCCATACCTTGTCATCAGAGCTTCCTTCATGTGTGGATAGGATGTGTGGACATCAGAGGGGAGATCCAGCAGTGTGTCCCGCCCCTCACTCAGGAACCTTCCCCACAACCCCGCTCCCCAATCTTTCTCAGGGACCCGGTGGGAGGACATGGCTACTTCATAGGCCCTGAACCACTGCCCAATATCATCCTGCTTATAAATCTCTCTTACTACATCTTTAGGAATATGCACCCTTGACTCTGTTAAATTGCTGCCACCAGAGGGAGAGTGGTTTAAACTCTTGGCCTTGATATCCAACTCCCTCATTTTTACCTCATGCTCCATGGCCAGCCTTTGTCTTTCCATCTCCATTTGAAGTTTTGCCATCTGCACTTCATGTGCTCTTGCAGCAATCCTGTCGGCCATCTCCTCTGGCGACAGGCCTCTGCCAGGCTCAGAAACACCTTCTGGGGGTATCACCTCCCGTGTATTCTCTGGGAACTTTGATTCGTGCCAGGCCCTCAGCGCCTTTATGTACTGATCCTTGTTTGTTAATCCAGCTTGTTTAATTCTGTACTTGGAGAGATATCCTTTCAAGTCTTCATTTGTGCACTTCCTCAGTGCCTCCTGTTACCAATCTATGTCATCAATTCCAGAGAGTATAGAGGACGTTCCGCCTCCATCGGTTGAGCTAGGCATGGCTTCTTAAAGTGGAGATTCTTCTTTAGCAACAATCTGTGGCTGCGTTTTAGGTCTGCTCTCTCTACGTGGTGATCAATAATTCACTGTATGTAAATCATAAATGCAAATTCGAAATCCCCACCGCTGCCACCAATGTTAGAATGGGGAACCTCTGGTTGGCACAGGTGGTTACTTGTGACAAGCAGTGGTCCCTTCTTCCAGTCAGGGCAAGAGAATTATCCCTTCAGAACAACCCCTGCTCACCCTATAGGTAGTGTGGCGCGAGCAGTCAGGGCTAAACTTCAGGGCGCTAAGTCAGTTAAGCATTTATGATGACACACAGTAAATCACAACGATCCCCCACAAATGGACACCAGGCGTAAGTTGTATCAAAAATATGTATACTTTATATAAAAGTTTCTTTGCTATGCGGCTTAGTACAAGACCATAAATAACGGTTGCGGAATGAGAGCCACAAGATGGAAATTTAGGCACTGTTCTCTTCTGTTACGGGTGCTTCGTAGCGCTCTTTCAAATTTGTCCAGTCACGGTGATGCGCAGCGCACCCGAGGTACAGTGATGCGGGGAAATCAGAACGTTGCGGACCCCGAGTCCGAGAGAGAGTTCACTGTACCTTGGCACGTGCGGTGTGTTGGACGAGTCTTCGGTGGGGGCGCTGGTTCTGCACCTCGAGGGACTCCGGATCTAGAACCAGCGGGCGGCTTTCGGTGGACAGGCGCTGCCCCGGGCCTCTGACACGGCGGTGCGAGAGGTCACTCCAGGGGGGGGGGGCGGCGCGGTCTGACTCTTCGTGGAGGTGAAGCGGGGCGGCCAGGTATGTGCGACGTACGGGCGGCCGTCCGGGGCTTGAATTCGCGTTCCAAGTAGAAATCTGGCGGGAGGGCAAGGGGGCACCAAGCACGCTCCAGTAGCAGGCAGGCGACAGGGAAGCGGGGCGACCAAACCCGAGGGGACAAGAGCGACTCAGGTAGAGCGGGGCTCTCGGCGAGTGGAGGCAGCCAGGCTTCTGGGTGTCACGGCCCTTGGAGGGGGTGAAGGTGCGCAGAGCACTCCAGCAGGAGAAAGCACACGGCTCGATTCTCAGACGAGCGGAGACACGGTGAACCCACTAGTCCTGGGGTTCGATTCAGGGGGCAAGCTCAATCAAGCCCTTGGAGATTGCTGTGAGCACAAGTCTTTGAGTAGATAAATAAAGCAAGTCTTTGTAAGTTTCTTCTCTCCTTTGGCAGCGAGGCAACCACTGCACGCCAGTCCTCCAGACTTAGGGACAGCTTCCCCCCTTCAGCTTCAGGTTCCTCCTCCTCAGGCAGAGAGTTCTTCTTGGTCACGAGCAGGATCTGATTTCTTAGGAACAGGGCTCCTACATTTATACTCAGTTTCTTTTGTCTTTACAGGCCAGGGGGGCCTTTGCATAGTCCTAGTCCAGTTCTTTTCAGTGAGGAGCCCTTTGTTGTTGAGACTCTGGCTTCTTCTTTCAGCAGGCAGGGCAGAGACATCAGACGCTTCCCAGGGGGTGGAGCCAGCATTGTGGAGGCAGAGCACTGTCCTATTCAGAGTCAAGGTGCACTCCTCCCACCCATCCTGGTGTAATCTTTCTATTCACCACCTGGCAGCCCCAGCCTGTCTCCTGGAACTTCCCAGCCCTGTCACTCAAGCTACACACAAAGAAGATAGCCCTCCCCTCCAGAGGCGGACTGAAATGGTTAAGCAAGCAAAATGCTAACTTTCTAAAAGTAGCATTTGCAAACACAGGATATTAAAATAAACTTTACTAAAAGATGTATTTTATTATTCTGAGTTCAGGCATACTAAACATGAATTTCTACCATGCTTCCTGAGCCTGCTAGGATTATAGAGTGTTATAATCAAGCAGCCCATTCTGGCCTATGGAGAGCAGGTAGCCTTACAATAGTGAAAAACAAAAATGGCTGTAATTCACTATTAGGACATGCCACACACCTCAGGGCATGTCCTACCTCATCTTTACAATGCACCCTGCCCTAGGGCCTACCATAGGGGTGACTATAGGGGTGACTAATATGAAGGTAAGGGAAGGTTTAGGGACTGGCAAGTGGGGACACTTGCCCAGTCAGCATGACAGTACCAGACTGCATGTAGTTTCTGCAATGGCAGACCTTAGACACATTTTACCAGGCTTCTTCTGTGGGTGGCACAACCAGTGCTGCAAGCCCACTAGCAGCATTTGGATATACAAGCCCTTGGCACCCCTGGTGCACTCTACTAGGGACTGATAGTAAACCAAATAAGCCAAACATGGAAGTCAATTCACATAGTACATTTTACCATAGGGAGCACTTGCACTGTGGCACTGGATGGCAGTGGCACAGTGCCCTGAGCAGCTAACACCAGCACAAAAATACATTGAGGCACAGACAAAAATGGAAGGGTGACCCACGCCAATGGTGCCAGGTCTAACAGTACATATGACACAATTGAAGGACATCAAGAGACATTACAGTTTAATTTAATAGACGCCCCCCAATTTCAACTGATTCTAGGTCTACCATGGCTGACTGAACGCAAACCATTGATAGATTGGGGAGCCCGAACAATTCAATTAAATTCAGAATACTGTACAAGACATTGTTTTGAAGGTTCAACAAATTCTACAGTAACCGGTACGGTCACCCAGTTATGCATAAATGGAGGTTCTATATGTGTGATTCAAACAACTGAGATACCAGAACCATACCAAGATTTTGCAGACATTTTTGACGAAATCAAGGTCGAGGCCGAGGTCATAGGCCCTACGACTGCAAGATCGACCTGGAACCTGGAGCTAATCTACCATACAGCAGAGTCTATGCCTTAACTGAGAAGGAAAATATCCAGTTGAAAGAATATCTAACTAAGCATCTGGAGAATGGTTTTATTAGGCCAACCCAATCCCCCGTTTCTTTCCCCCTTTTTTTGTACTGAAGAAAGGGGAGGATCTCAGGACTTGTATTAAATTTAGGGCAATTAACAGGATAACTGTCAAGAACCGACACCCGTTACCCCTCATTTCAGTACAGATTGATCAAGTGAAGGAAGCAAATATTTACACTCACTTAGATCTACGAGGAGCATACCACCTGATTAGAATCCGAGAAGGCGACGAGTGGAAGACCACGTTCAGGACCGAATTCGGGCTTTATGAGTATCTAGTAATGCCGTATGGTCTCTGTAACGTGCCCGCGGCCTTCCAGTACTTTATCAACAATGTTGCAAGTGAATTCATTGATCGATGTGCTATAGTTTGCATCCACGACATCCTGATTTATTCGAACGCGACAGAAGAACATTATGACCAGGTCAGAGATGTTCTACAACGTCTAAGAGAGAACTCTCTATACGTAAAATTGGAGAAATGCCTGTTCAACACCGGTACTGTGGAATTCCTAGGCTTTGTGTTATTACCTAATGGGGTTCAAATGGATGAGCAGAAGGTGAAAGCGATAACGGACTGGAAATCTCCTACCAGTATCAAGGAAGTTCAAAGCTTTATTGGATTCTCCAATTCTTACAGACGATTCATTCATGGATTCTTCCATAAGATACTTCCTCTGACTCGTCTATGAAGAAAGGCGTTCCGTTCCAATGGTCCGAAGAGGCGGACGAGGCCTTCCGGTTGATGAAGAACAGCTTCACAAAAGCACCAGTGTTACTTAATGCAGATCCCTCTGAGCCCTTCTATTTGGAGAAAGATGCTTCGGACTTAGCCATCGGAGGGATACTCTCTCAGAGGCACAAAGACACGGGACAGTTGCATCCGGTGGCTTATCGGTCCGCAAACTCAACCCTGCGGAATGCAAGTATACAATTACAGAAAAAGAACTCCTGGCAATCAAAGATGCCTTCAAGGATTAGAGGCATTACTTAATGGGGGCTAAACACACTGTAACCGTGTTTACAGACCACCGCAACCTAAAATGTTTGCGATCTGCTCGTACTCTCACACCACGTCAGTTGCGTTGGTCTCTGTACTTCACGGACTTTGACTTTGTTATTACCTTTCATCCGGGATCTAAGAATGGAACGGCTGATGTCCTATATCGAATGTCAGTGAGAATATTCTTGAATATTTACTATAAACTCTTAGGCTCTAAGCAAGTGTTTTAAAACAGGGGAAATAAGGAAGTTAAAAAGCAAATATTCCTTTGGCAGCTATAATACTTCTAAGAATATTCTCCATGGCTTCGGTTTAGGCACTGGTGAAATCTTCTGAGTTATCCAGATGCGGGCTGACCTTTCAACACGCCGCGTCTGCTCGAAGCCTTCTGAGACATAAACCCTTAGAGCCAAAGATGAAATAAATAAAAACCAAACGCGGGCACTGTTCTCCTCCGTGCCGCGTTTGAACATTACTGGCATAACGAATTTAAACGCGTGCACGATTCTACTTCGTGCCGTATAGAAATTCCCCAAGGCAGAATAGTGCTGAAACCAAATAAAAATAAACGCGGGCACAGTTCTCCTCCGTGTCAAGTTTGTACATTAATCTCATCACAGATTTAAACACGTGCACGATTGGCCACATTCATCAAGTGTGCCGTGATTAATCATTTAGAAAAGAAAGGAGTAACCCGGGCACGATTCTCCTAAGTGCCGCGTAACTCCATAAATCTCCATAGGAACGGCAATAAAAGTCACTAGAACATTCTTTTCTAAAGAATTACATATTAAGAGTTGGTGATACAGTGCTTACAGAAAAGGACAGAAGACAGAGCATAGCAATTCCAGAAACCCCAGTACAAGGCATCACTTCAGCGTGTTCTAGTGAGTATAGGTTTGAGAACAAGGAAAGTAAAACCATACTTTGTAGAGCATTAAAGACATATTTACTTACCTTATTTTCTTGCATCATCACAGAGCAGAGTCAGAAGTAGAAGGACCTGTAAAAGAAAGAACAAGAGAATTGAGTGAAGGCTTCTCATGACACTACATTAACAACACATATGAGTAGTAAGAAGAGAGGCAAGCCCAAATCTACTTCCTGGTAAGATAAGTAATCTAATGCTAAAAATAAAATTAAGTTTAAGGTGAACAATAATAGTTGACAAATCTAAATGTTTTTAGCCTGTAAAACGAATAATAAGACGATGAAGCAGAACCGGCAGAGTTTTGGAGCAGTCTCCTCTCTGTCCCCAACCCCTTTCCCCCGTTAGTACTTACCTGCGATGGAATACTAAATACCTAGCAGGAAGGTTCTGAGAAGGGCATTGGAACTTGGCGTCATTCTGCTCCTGTGTGGTTTAACTAGTTTAAAGTACGGCCCTTGACACTCACTTAAAACCCGGAAGAATGGACTCCGAAAGGCTGTAGGAGTGTCCTGCTCATGCAGGGACAACCTCACACTTAGAACCGAGCACCCTGCCTTCAGAACTGAAAAGGACTGCTGTAGGGGTGACTTATAGGTTTTAAGTGCAGTGACCCTAGATATAGGGAAACCTATATCTTTTGTAAGTGGCACTAGCACCAGCTTACACAGGCTGCAATGGCAGGCCTTTAGCGATAGTTTGAATGGTTTCCCATAGGTAGCATAATACATGCTTCAGCCTATGAGGGACATCTGGGGTACCTATGCCCTGGGTACCTTAGCACCATATACTAGGGACTTATAAGGGTACTCCAGTATCCATTCTGGGATGTAATAAAGTACTTACCACAACAATTTAGTTGGGAAAGCAGCAAGACTGAGGTCCTGCTTAGAGGGATCCCAGTCAGAGTAGTCAGAAGCAGCATTACATCAAGCAAAAATGGGGGTAAGCATTGAAGCAGATTCTACTTTCCTACACATCCTGTAACCCAGTACTATCCACAGCTACCTGTTGCACCGATGGGCTAAACTCATTCAAATACAGAGTGAACACCACTGGGATGCTCAACCCTAGTTCACAGGTAAATGTTCTGCATATTCTTCATATTCTTCCTTGCTGAAGTGAACACTGTCACTTTTCCCTAGAATTGATACAACTGACAGCAATTATTGATCACAGCTCATGCTGACTCCTTTCACATTAGTTGCCAATCTAACTTGTAGGTAGTCACAATATTACCCGTATTCCACCACAAACCATTCCCAATTGATTATTGTTCACTAGGCACATCTTTACCAAGTTTTGATATCTTTGACCATGGAAGACTGATCAGCAACATATTTACTTTACAGAAATCTATAATGCAGTTAGGTTTGAATGCGGTCAACTTTTGTAAGCAAATAGCAGCATAGGAGCAGAAACATCCTGTAACCGGGGACTATCCATAGCTGCATATTGCACCCATGGGCCAAACTCATTAAAATACAGAGCTAACACCACTGGGCTAGATGCTCAATACTAGTTCGCAGGGAAATGTTCTGCATATTCTGTATATTCTTACTTCCTGAAGTGAACATTGTCACATGTCCCTAGAATGGATATAACTGACAGCAGTAATTGATTTATATTATTATTGCTTTAAATGCAATAAGATAGTAAGCTCAGACTGCTTTATTGAACAGAAATGTTTAGTTTTTTTTATTTTATGTTGGATATTTACACCTGCAGAAGGCTGAGTTTGGTGAAACAGGATAGCTGCCTTACTTCTGTTGTGCAGTCCTGCACTCTGGGATCTTCAGTCTGAAATTAAATGTAACATGGTATTAATGTAGAGAAACATGCCCTGGTGCATTTCAGTAATACAATGTTTTTGATAAAATTTACTTTCAGAACATAGTAACGTCTTCATTTGAACAACCATAAATCAAATCAATCAATTGCAACCTTACTTAATGGGTGACTCTTTTTTCTTAACTTAATTCATGTTGAATCTAGCACACAGATTTTGGCCAACTGAATAAAAACAGTCAACTATTTTCTATATTTGAATTTAATTGTCTTCAGAAAAATGTACAGAATATATATTTCAACATAAGAATAACTGTTTCTTAGTTAGCTAATTGGCAACCCGCAGCTAGATTTTGGTGTTCAGTAGCTCGTCAGCCCTCATTTGACAACATGATTAAAATTGATGCATTTTCTTTCATATTTCCTTCTACATCATAATTTTGGATGTAAGAAGATGAGGTCCAGTTCTAAGAGTCATTTGTGTGTGTGAGACAGACATGCCCAAATGACTCGATTGAGAAGTTGCTCTTGTAAATAAATGTACTCATGCACAATATTACCTTGTAATTGTATAATATAGAGTGTGAGTAAATCTTATTAAAGTTGCAAGGAAGTCTGCCTTGAAAGTTTAGGAACATCTACAAACTAGAGTTTGTGAGTGGTCTCAGACTCTTATCTGAACCCTTTCA
This sequence comes from Triturus cristatus, assembly GCF_964204655.1. Classification (NCBI taxonomy): domain Eukaryota; kingdom Metazoa; phylum Chordata; class Amphibia; order Caudata; family Salamandridae; genus Triturus; species Triturus cristatus. Next base: position 418,280,928 of record NC_140593.1, read on the forward strand.
CCAAATTATCCTAGAAAAAATATCTTTCGAGAGTGGGAAGGCAAAGAACCCCAAAATGATCCCAGGTGTAATGGAAGGGAGTTCTCCTGCAGGAAAAAATTTATTTTTGGAGCAAAATAAAGAAATGATCATTGACAAAGCCAACAGTTCTGGATTTAATGTGTTAGCGCATGCAGCATAAGCATATTCAAATCAGCAGGAGAGGCCAGAGAGGACTATAGTTGTAAAGTGCACACAAGTAGAGGCAGAAGGGTGCATAGAATTAGCCAACAGTATTTGGTGATGGTTGAATACTCCACTGGGCAGAGCCAAGAAAACAATGACAAAGTTTGGAGCAGGGCCAGACTGGGATCGCAAATCAGCCCTGGCAATTATGTACGACCGGCCCCGGTGGGTGATGGGGGGAGTTAGCAGGAGCACTACTGCTGTGCTTTTGTTACAAGGGGCCGATTTTGCAGCACTGCTGCAAAACTGGCCCCCAGTCGCAAAAAAAAGCCCCCACTGTTCCAAACCGGATCCCACCCTTCAGGCCCACTGGGGAAATGCCCGGTGCCTGCTATGTCCAGTCCGGCCCTGGTTTCAGGTCAATAGTTAAAAGCAACTGGTTGAGGAAAGCCAGTCATTAAAAGGGGCAGACTCAAAGTTCACTTAAAATACATTGTAAACAATAAGTCTAGATGGCAGTTATGCTGTGAAAAGACAGATCTACAAAATAGGTCTGTTCTGAAGCTACTATTATGCATGTACACATTTCTTTTTTTTTTATTTGCCAAAACAAGGGCATCCTTATGTTTTCTAGGGGCAGGTGTCAGGACCACAGTAGCTACAATCAGATTAGTTTAGAAAGGCAAACACATTAGTGCACGTTTCAGAAGAGCAGGAAGATATCCACGCTGGAAGAAACTGCACATGTGTCTACTTCGCACCCTGAAGGTCCTGCTCAAAAGTTTGCAAATGGCACCCAGAATGACGAAAGAACAGAGGGCCGATTCAGCGAGAATCAAGTTAGCGCACAAGGCAATTTTCCTCTCACGCTAGAACTCTGTTTGAAAGGCTCGTGCATACCGTTGACAGCTCGCACTTTAACTGAACTCTGAGGCACTTCTGACGCCTTGTTCTTGCGGTACTGTTTTTGAAGAAATTCCTTGAAGTCAGTAAACCAATTAAAAGCCTGTGTTAGGAATTCAGGTATTGACGTTTTTGTCCGGAGTGTTCAGGGATCTACAGCACTCCTTTTACGAGCTCAGCTCTCTTTTTGAATTTATGAGGTGTCAGAGACTCATCAGAATTTAACAAACTCCAGTAGGCTTTTGGCAGCTTGTGTGTTTTCTTTGAGGCAAAGCCCTTTATCGCATTCATTTTGGAGAAGTGAACAGCTGTTGAAAACTCCACAGTAATGAACATTTTTCTTTCCATTGAAGGCAAGTCAGCAAGTTCGTTTTCTGGTAAGCTTGTTCCATAGTGGGAAATCAGCTACAATCTAAGGTATTGTGACATTCCAATTTTCTACAGTTCCTGAAAACCCTAATTCAGCAGCTTTTTAAAGACTGTTCAGTTTATTTAAGAAGCATTGAGTTCATACTCTGAAGAAAGAACTATACCAAAAAGTAAAATATATATTTGTGACTTTATTTACAACCATTGAAGATTCACTCTACTACTTTCTACTACAAGAGAGCTGCATTAGCCTTTTGTCTAGGGGTAATAAGAGTTGAGGTTATTATTAATAGAGCTTAGGGTGTGAGTACATGTATTATATGTTTTCTCTCCTTATGCAGATGCAGAACACCAGGTCCCAGGCAGAGAAGCGGAGACGTGTAGAAGGTTTTCGGTGTCTCCATCACAAGGCTGTCTCTCTTTTTATCCACTTTCCCTTTCCCCCCGCTGTTGCACTCACCGGGAGTTTACCTGTTGGTGGGGGTATTGATGGAGGGGCTTTGGGACCATCTTCGGCTCCTGTGGAATCTGACTGGTTTCTGACAGAAGGCCTGTATCTTGCTTACACCATGCCATGTGGCAAATCCTGAAATTAACTTCACTTTTAAAAGATTGGTTTGCAGTTGGTACTTTTACTCTAAAATATTTTTGACTATAATTTAGAGATGATTTTCAATTATATTAGTAACTCTATTCAAATAATGAACATCTCAAATACAAAACAATAGGAACCCAGAAAAATATATTATATATGTATGACACAGATTCCACAGGAGAATGCTAAAAGAACCTACAAGTTAAAGATACAAGAATTCAATAGAACAAATCAAATTTAAAGCAAACATCCCACATCTGTTTGACAGCCAAAGGCTACTTCTTCAAAGCAGATAAAAAGAGATGAAAAATGCAGAGAGCAATGAAATATTCAATGTAATCAGGAAAATATGAATCACACGTGAATGTAAGTACAGCTAAACATTTCAACATTAAGTATCTAAAGGATATGTTCCTGGCATACATTAAGTAGAAATCATGCTAAGATTAAAAGTGTTAAAGATTAAGAGCATAAATTAATATTAATAGAACTGGCTACTTTCTGCCCAAACTGACCAAGACGAAACCCTGATGACTTCTTTTGGCCTACAACACATGCTAATCTAGTGCCATGTCATACATTTTTATGGAAGCTCCACCTGTCATATTTGGTTACACTCTCGCTTTCAATCTTTGGTTTCAGCCTCGTTTTGATCAGTGGGATTGTGCGCAGTAAAGATTTGCCAACAATATGTTTGCAAACATTGCAGGAATCATTCCATTGTAAAAGTAACTGCATTGATACTGTGTTATATGTATTGGCTTATCAGTTGTTCCTGGAATGAGAATGCCCCTGCAAGATGTTGCTCATATGCATCCCTGCCCTTAGTCACACAGATGCAAGTATCTTCTGTGGAATACAAAAAAGAGATCATGACTTTGATAGCCAGGGCAGAATGAAGGGGACTATGTGCCCTTCAAAGTTCCTTCTTTGAAGTCACCCCAGCTTCAAAGGCACAACTGGGCACAACTGGGTATAAGTGCCAAAAAGCATTTCACTCCCTGAAGTAGGCCATGGACACAGCTCCTATGCTCAAGGCCCCTGACTTCTCCAATGGCATGGGGGCAGTTTTATCACAGCTAAATGAAGAGGGCCTAAACCAATCTGTAGCCTTCATCTCTTGAAGGTTACTTTCCAGGGAACAAAGGTGGAGTGCTATTAAATGGGAAACCTTTGCAGTGGTCTGGGCACTGAATAATTTGAGACCATGAATGTTTGGGACTCCATTCATGATTCAGACAGACCACAGGCCCCCAGGTGCCTAATTAAAATGAGGGGTGTGAATCCAAAACACTTGAGGTGGTCCATTTTCCTACAGGGAATGGATTTTACAGTGGAACTCAGACCTTTAGTTGATCACACCAATACTGATGGTCTTTCCAGGTTCGTCAGCATTAGTGATGAGAAACCCCAGGAGGTTCGGTAGCTCTACCAACTTTTAGCTGGGAGTTGCCCATTCTACACCTGGCATCCTTAGGGTGGTCTTCTCCCAGACATTTTGCCAAATTGCCTCCCATTTTTGCTGATTTTTTTTGTTAGCTTAGGACTCTTGGCAATTTACCACTGCTAACCAGTGTTAAAGTGCATGTGCTTCCCCCCTAAAACATGGTTTGATTGATGTACCCACAATTGGCACATTTAATTTACTTATAATTCCCTATGTTCAGTGAACTACATGTGCCCAGGTCCTGTAAATTAAATGCTACTAGTGGGCCTGCAGCACTACTTGTGCCACCCACAGAATTAGCTCTTTAAACATGTCTCAGGCTTGTCTCTGCAAAACCCCTATGTAGATTTTACACCTTCATGTCAACTTACGATTTAAAACCCCTTGCCAAGCTTAAAACTCACTTTTAGTTACATATATGTCACCCCTTAGGTAGGCCTAATGTAGCCCATAGGTCAGGATGCTATGTAACTAAAAAGAAGGACATGTACTTTAAGTTGTGTATGTCCTGGTAGTGAAAAACTCCCAAACTTGTGTTTCACTACTGAGAGGCCTACCCCGCTCATATGTTAACATTGGGAAATCCTTATTACAATTAATACGTTGTAATTCATAACTGAGAAAAGGTAGAATCGCCATGTTTAGTACCTCTGGAATAGGAATGGCAAATCTTCTTTAATGGTGACATTGGATTTGTAGTTACCATCCTGGAAAGGCCACTGTCCAGGCCACTGTCTGTCTCTGATCACTGGCTTGGCAAAAATTCACTTTTGTTTATTCCCTCTAGACAGTTCCACACAATGGAAGCTTGGGTGTGACTTTATGCATCTTCCTGGGATGAAGGGAGGGAGGAAGTGGGCAAAGTTTCACACTTACGCCTGAATAGGCTTGACCCTGCTCACACATACATTGCTGCATAACCCCCTGTAGTGAGTCTGGTGCCAGGGCAGGATGAAGGGATATCTGTGCACTTCAAAGACCCTTCTTTGAAGTCCCCCTACTTCAAATGCACAACTGAGTATAAGTACTGGACCTCTGACCCTAAAAAATCAGTACTCTTCAGGACCTGAAACCACTTTGCCAAGAAGAAGGACTGCTGTGCCAAAGACTGCTGTTGCTGGACTGCTGCTCTGAAGGGTTGCTGCCTTGCTGTGCTCTCTGTTGCTCCCTCTGACTGGACCTTCATCACCTGTCCCAGAGTGTCTCCAAATGCTAGCTGACTAGCCTTCTATTCTTCAAAGACTCAGGGACATTAAAGTCTTTAACTCTGCTCAAGTGCCTGGTTTATTGGAAGTGAACCCAGGTGCTTGCTCCAGTGAACAGGACATATCTTCTGCTGCATCGTAGAGAACTGATTCATTACTGCTGTTGCGGCAACAGAATTTGTACAATGCTCCTAGAGCCTGAGCATCACCACAAGCATCGCCGCATCGGAACTGCCACATTGCCACCACTGCTGAAGGAAGATTGACTCATCCTTTGTTTGCGTGGAGAAAGCCAGCACATCAGCTACAAAACCAATGCACCTCAGAACCAGTGCTTTGTCTTCAGAAACCAGTGCGCCACTATTGTTGTGTGGCAAAATTCAACGTATCTCCTTGACTGCAGGACTGACAGTGACGCATCGCTCAACTGGACCCACATCTCGTTGTTTGGACCAAGGATTACAGTACTTTAGCTTAGTGTGTCATAAAAAACAAGTACCTCAAACCTTTCACTTGATTTCCTGGGGAGCAGAAGAGCTAGTCCCAAATCCCAAACTCCACGGTCAACTAAATAAATTTGAACGCAGTAAAGAGGGGGAAGGGGGAATGGGAATGAAAAGAGATACTGCTACTTTTGTGTTCTCCTCACCAGGTACCCAGCTAAGATTGTCACGAACACCTGTAATTACAAGGACAGAGTTACTATTTCTTCACTAAACCCCTATAGCCCAAAACACTCTTCTCCACCCATAGCTTAATTACCTTTTTAAAGCAAGTAGCTAGCTTCTCTCTTTAGTGTTGCAAGTTGAAAGATTGCATAAAAGTATTTTATTTAAATGCTCTGCCTGTATTTGCTGTTAATGCTGTCTCAGTTTGTGTCTTTTCTGTTTATTTGCTCTTGTCTCTTTTCTCTTCACTCACCGGAAGATGGAATGATGGTAAAGGTGGTAAGTATATAATATATATATATATATATATATAATATATATATATATATATATGTATATATATATATATATATATATATTTTCACTGAAAAAACCATAGGTTTCACACACGTTATAGTTACGAATTGGCATTTAAAAAACCTTAGAAATTCACTGAAAAAACCATAGGTTTCACACATGTTATAGTTAGTTGGACATTTCACTTGTAAAAAACCATTGAAATTCCCCCGTTATAGTTAGTTCAGCTAACTAGAACTCGTGCGACCGCAATCCACTGCTGATGACGTCACATATTACATCACCCATGACATGGTCAGTGACATCACTGATGACATCTCAAATGACATCACTGATGACGTCATCCAGTGAGTATGTGTATCTGTAAAGTTTTAATATGTTTAATATATCTAGGTAAAGGCCTGTTGAAGAATGAGTTGGTGTACATGTGTGTGAATGGATGATATTCTAGGTGTGTAACTGACTCTATTAGTGAGTCATTAAATGTATCTTACTGCAGACTAGTGACTAAACTGTGTGAATGTCTGTATGTGTCTGTGTGTTGGTGTATATTTGGCTGCATGGTTTTGTGAATAACTATATCAGTGTCTATATGGGTTATTGATTGGTTGTCTGAGTATATGTATGGGTGCCTGAGTGTTTGTGTGGGTAGGGAGTGTGTGACTCTCTGCATAGATGTGTGAGTGGGTGATTCTATGGGTGCATGGTTTTAAGAGTGCAACTGTGATGGTCCGTATGGTTGGGTGAGTGTATGTATGGGTGTGTTAGTGATTGAATGTATATCTCAGTTGTACATGTGTCAGTAACTATATATGTGAAACGCAGTGTATATGTGTGTAAGAGTATATAACTATCTATATGTGAGAGTGTGTGATTGTAGGAGTGGCTGTATAGATGAGTGTGCTTGTATCAGTAATTGTATAAGAGCGTTAGAATTTGTTAGTATTTTTATGAGTAAGTGAACTTGAGTGTGTTTAACTGTCTAGGTGAGTAAATTCGACTGTGATTAATTATTTGCATGACAGGACTAGGTGTGTCAGTACCTCAATGGATGATTGGCGGTGTGTGATTGTCTCTATAGGTGTATAAATGCATATGATACTCCTGTACGGAGTGACTGTAAGTATGAGTGACTGTACAGGTGAGTGAGTGGAGATGTATGTAGACCTAAGAGTCAATGAGTGGGTATGTAGTTTTTGGTATTGGAGTATCTATGGTTTTCAAAATTTTGAGTCGGTGTATCTAAGGTTATATTAGGGTGTGAGAAGATGCACTAATTTTTCACATGGATGACGTCATCAGTGATGTCATTTGAGATGTCATCAGTGATGTCATCAGTGATGTCACTGACCATGTCATGAGTGATGTAATATGTGACGTCATCAGCAGTGGATTGCGGTCGTGCGAGTTATAGTAAGCTGAACTAACTATAACGGGGGAATTTCAATGGTTTTTTACGAGTGAAATGTCCAGCTAACTATAACATGTGTGAAACCTATGGTTTTTTCAGTGAATTTCTAAGGTTTTTTAAATGCCAATTCCTAACTATAACGTGTGTGAAACCTATGGTTTTTTCAGTGAATTTGCAAGGTTTTTTAAATGCCAATTCCTAACTATAACGTGTGTGAAACCTATGGTTTTTTCAGTGAATTTGCAAGGTTTTTTAAATGCTAATTTATGTATGTATTTTTATATTTTTTATATATTTATTTTACAATAAACTACCTATGTATATAGTTATAGATTAACTATATCCTGTAATATGGAATGGCTCAGCTCTTTTTTTTTTTTTTTGGATAAAGTTGAACAGTATAGTTAATATCTTCTATAAACTTATAAACACTTAAATTAATATTATTATTTTTTTTTTAAGGGTTTTTTACAGTGCGCGCACCGTACGCGAACGGTACGCGTACGCATGCCATACGCGTACGGTGCGTGCACCGTACGATGCGCGCACCGTACGATGCGTACGTGCTCTGTGTGCGCATGCGTACGTGCTCCGTGTGCGCATGTGTACGTGCTCTACTTCCGCATGCGTACGTCGTACGTGCTTCGTACGCGCGTGCTACTGACGTGCATGCGCACGTGCTCCGTACGCGCACGCGTTCGTTCTGCGTACGTCCGTGCTGCGTATGCGCGTGTACTCCCTATGCGCATGCACGCGTCTTCCGCGCGCGCTCCGTACGCGGTCCGTACACGTACGGTGCACGCACCGAGCGCGCACGGCAAGTCATGTGATTTCAGAAACAATACTTTTCATTGGTTTATACTAGTTTCAGGTCATGTGATTAAGAAACAACACTTTTCATTGGTTTATAGTAGTTTCAGTTCCAGAAACTTCCAACACCACACCCACTTCCCTCATTATTTCTTGTGATTCCATGGGAGAAGTAGCTGAACTGTTTTTGTGATACAATGGCAGAGCAGCAGTCATCTTCTGGGAGTGAGCAGGAGACCCCTGTGCCACAGAGACAGAGGAAACTAAAAGACTATTTCATCTGGCAATTTTTTACATTTCCACAGGGGCAAAAGAAGGTTAATGCTCCAAAAGTCACCTGCACTCTTTGTGCTTGTGTCTTATCTAGAGGAGATCCTAAAAAGAAGTACTCTTTTAGTATCTTCACTATGATCAGGCACGTTAGGGATCTACATCCTGTGGCTTTTGCTCGAGCTGCTAGAGAAAACCCTCCAGCAGCTCAGCCGAGCACATCCGCAGCAGCTCGAGTACATCATCGGCAGCTCAGCCGAGCACTTCATCTGCGGCGGCAGCTTCACCTTCTTCAACTCCTCTGGATATACACCCTCTGTTTGAGAGGGTGCATATAAGGTGCAATACGTGTAATGCTCTTCTTGCTTTGGGGGAGACCAGCATACCCCTAATAGAGAGCAAGATACAGCAGCACACGTGCGGCACCCTATCATTTTTGCCATTCTTTTTTTCCTCTGTCCCTCTATTAACACAACGGCTCTTTTTAGAGCCACCTAACATCTAAACCTTTTTTTTTGTTTTTTATGATTTTTCCCCGCCGTGCACGCACGGTACACGAACCGTGCGCGTACGGTTCGCGTACGGTGCGCTCACGGTAAGTCATGTGATCACAAAACAACACTTTTATTGGTTCATATTAGTTTCTGTTCCAGAATGTTCAAAAACCACACCCACTCCCACTCCCCTCACTATTTCTACTTACTTCCTGAGAGAAGGTTGCTGAAGAGCTACTCCAGTAAAATGGCAGAAGTCCAGTCATCCTCAGACAGTGAGGACCTTTCAAGAACCACCCAGAAAGAGTAAACAGAAGAACTCTCACATTTGGAATTTTTTCACTTTCCCTGAGGGACAAAAAAAAGTAAATGCACCTAAGGTCACTTGCACAATTTGCGGAACTGTGCTGTCTAGAGAGGATGCGACCAAAAAATACTCATTCAGTATTTATAGCATGCTCAGGCACTTTAAAAAAATGCATCCAATTCGGAATGCTCGCGAAAGCACAAGAGCCCTAAGGGAGAAACCTCTACATGGACCATCTCAGCCGAGCACATCATTTGCGGCTGCAGATTCACCATGCTCCAGATCTCTCAACATCCGTCCTTTATTCAGTAACGTGTACATTCCCTGTGCCGGGCATGGAGGGATTTTGGAAACTGCAGTGAGAGAAAGGGAGTCAGGATTTCAATGAGCAAAGGAGAGTGAGGGAGAGTGAAGGAAAGAATGCGAAAAGGTGCAGGGGTGTGAGATACAGACAGGAGAAAGTGAAGTAGGAGAATAGGTGTGACTATAAGTAAAGGATAGTGACAGTTAGGGAAGGTGAGGGAAGGAGAATAATGGAGAAGGTTAAAAAATTACCATAGATGGAAAATGAGTGATAGAGAGAGGAGGAGTGGTAGAAACAGAGGGGCACATTTATAACAAATTAACGCAGCACGGTGCAGCAAGTAATTTTGCTGCACCATGCTGCGTTAGTTTTGAAGCACAAAGATGCAACATATTTACACGAATATGTCGCATCTCTATGCTTCCCCTGCGCTGGCGCACAAACTGCAGCCATGCGCCGGCGCAGGCTCCCTTACACCATGCTGAAAGCATGCCTGCATGGTGGGGACATTGTTCTTCTGCAGGAAGGGACACCTTCTTGTAGAAAAAGAATCACAAGAGGCTTTTTCCTCTTTCAATGCGTGCTGTAGCATGCAGCACGCACTGAAAGAGGAAAAAAATAGGAGAAATTAAAACTTTTTTTCTCGTTGTCCCTCGCTACGCTACCTCTACGATGGCGTAGCATTCACATGCATCTCCAGAGTTACGATTTCACGTAAATCTGGAGATGTGTCTGGTTGTATGGGTGTTGCGTGGGAACACCCACAACAACATCCATTGAATGCCCTTTCAACGCACAGTGCTGTGTGTGAAGTGGCTGTATTTACGAGGAGAAGAAAAGTCACACAGGGTGGCTTTTCCTCTCCTTGTAAATATGGAGGAGGCCCCTGCGCCACCAGTACGTCTTGAAAAGTGATGTAGTGGTGGCGCAGGGGGCTTGTAAATCTGCCCCAGAGATATTAAGGAAATTAAGGGTAAGACAGACAAAGGGAGAGAGACAGAAACAGAGACAGATAGCAAGGAGAAGGAGTAAGGCAGTTAGAATAACTGAGATGTATAGAGACAGGGAGAGAAACATGGCTGAAAAAATAGTGATGGAGGCAGTAAACCTAGGGGAGTAGTAGAGAAGGAGTAAGGGAGTTACAAAAGAGCAGTAAAGGAAAAAGAAAGAGAGGGAAAGGGAATGAGAAAAGCAGAGTGAGGAGAAATGAAGAAAAAGGAGCATGAAAGTGAAGGGGTGACAAATACAGATTTTTTAAACTTACCTCACCAACAAAATATTCTAATTAGAAACAAATGGGTTTTTTTAATTACAAAAAAATGGATTCAATTTCCTAAGTTTTCTTTCTCGATCTGAAAAAAAAGTAAAAAAAGTAGTAATATTTATCAATACATTTTAGAATACAGTACACATATTTTCATATTCAAAAAAGTAATTTTTTGCCCTTTTTTTGCTGTTTTCAGAATATATTGAATTTCACTGTAAATCGTGAAATCAATTGCATTCATCACTTAACAGCGGGCAAAAAAAAAAACAATCAGAAAGATTGTTTAAAAAAAAAACGAATCAATCCTCAGTAAAAAATACCTTGATAGAAATGTAATACATAATTTAAAAATATCTTCTAAGAACAATAACTATTTACAATAAATAACGTCTGTAAATCTTGTTGCTTAAGCACATACACCAAATTAATATCTGTCAAAGAAGTCCACAATATAAACAGTTACCTTTCCATGAGGACAAATGGTAATTTTTTAATTCTTTTTTGGTGAAATATCCAATGGTAATCCAATAAAATCAAAATAATGGTTTCTTCAGATAATGCAATATTTATCTAAAATTTTGGTTTTAGAAAAATCAAGTAAGAATTTGGTAATTCTGCAGGCAAACGTTGCTTGAAAATCAATTGAGAATCATTACACAGTGTCCAGCCTTTTCACATTTTAGATAAACTGTGTAATGACCAGAAGTTATAGAATAAGATAAGATAAGATAATTTTATTGCACAGTTAATTAAAACTTACAATTTCAGGTACACAGCCTTTGAAAGAGATACATATCAAAGATAAAAAAAATAATTATCAGGGGTTAAAAATTGTGAGGATCATATTGATAGTTTACATTTTTGGATTGTTCATTAGGGCCATGGCCCATAAGTTATGCTCAGAGGCGCTATTTGGCTTTTACTCAATTTCCTCGTTTTGTTTCTGCTTAATTCACTGCGTCGAAGTATTTTGTAAATCTGCAGTTTAATTGAGTCTCCTGCGGGTTAAAACATAGTTTGACTGCATGCCTACAGGTTCTAATGCCCTTCTAGTTCCATATTACGCGTAATAGGGATCTCCTTTTGTCCATTAAGTTTGGGCAGATACATACTATATGGACTAGGTCTTCAGGTCCTGTGTTGCAGAGACGGCAAGTTTTGTCTTCCTGAGTCCGTTTCCATGGGGCCAGGTGGGGGAGAATTGGTAGTATACCGAGTCGCATTTTTAAAAATTTCTCTTTGATCTTCTGTTTGAATCCTTGATCCATATACGCTTGAGTCTTTAATGATTTGTAGTCACTTAGGACTGTCCATCCGTGTGCCCTTTTTGCTAGAGATTCTTTATCCTCTAATAGCGATGTTATTTTTGTCACCTTTGTTACTAGTTTTTTAAAGCTTCTATGATCTACTGGGGTGTTCCCTGGCCGTTGCAAACTGTGAATTGTTTGCCAAAATTTAGCACTGTTTTTTAATTTCAAATCGTACTTTATTTTTGCCCAGAGGTCGTCGTTCGCCTGTCTTTTGATTTCCCAAGTTGTCTTTCTTAGGCTTGCTTTTAAACTGCGTAGAACATCTTGCAAAGGCCCTTTATTAGGCTGTGCACGGATTTGGTTTAAAGTTTGCTTTATGTTCCGTTTAATTCTTTTTATTTCCAGCTTATTTGCTTTGCTTAATCCGGACTTAGGGATTTTGTTATTCGCTTGCCTTGGTTTTGTTGCGTATTTGGTTCCCAGAGTCTTTGTTTACCGCTCCCAGGCCTCTATTGGGTTTACACCCAAATTGCCCTGATGAAAAAGCTCCTTCGCGTTTGACGACAGTTCTTCAATGTTATTTTGTTTATGTCTTATGTGTTTGAAATCTGATGTGTATTCAGATCTAGCGCATACCCTGACTTCCATTGGGTTTTCTCTGATTGTCCTTAGAACGATTTCTTGTGGTAAATGGTCACTTTGATCACTAACACCCAGCTTAAATGATTTAATTATGTCAAAGAGAGGGAGAGTTACAAATGTGTAGTCTAGGTAGGAAGAAGTTGCTGCCGAGTGGTAGGTGGGTACTGGAGGAGTGTCTTCTTTGTACCGGCCATTCAGGGCCCTTAGATTTAATTGCTTTAATTCTTTTAGTAACTGGTTCAAACAATTTGTTTGTTTAGTTGAAGGTGGTTGTACTTGGGTTGGAATTCCCCAGGCTCTATTAAGGTCATGTACCAAATCATCGTCCATTGCGGTTCCAAAAAGAAGGAGGTTAAAATCTCCTGCGATGATTAAATTTTCAGCTTCCCCCTCATCCATAATTCTTGCTGTCTCATTGACCAGCTCTCTTGCACCTTTCCTTCTGTGCTTCGGGTGAATATAAGAGTTAACTATTACCAGGCGATGGTCCGGCTTTCTGGTGTTGATTGTTATCTCAGTCGCTTGTATGACGTTAGGAGCTATGGTTTTAATCTTTATTTCCTTCATTGATCGTACTGTGAGGATTGAGGCAAAGATCATTAGTCCGCCTGAGCTGTGGCCAAAGGGTGATGTCCTGGTAGCAGGGACGATTTGCGTCATGTAGCCTTCAAGGGCTATCTCAGCTTCTTCCCAGGTTTCTTGAAGTAATATCAAGTCGAATGTCCTTAGGTATTCTAGCGTTTCGTGATCATCCAATTTGTCAGTCAGGCCGTTGATATTCCAGATACATACTCTGAGATTATTCGAATTTGTGTGTGATGGGGGCTGCACAGAGCATCCTTGTCAATGCCCGTCTCTGTTTGTTATTGTTCGCTGTATTATGCCCAGATTAGAAGCTGTAAATTGTGTATTTACCGTAGAAATGTGTAAGGACCTTCCTTGGCGGCCTGGTGACTGGCTGAGGGCTCCTTTTAGAAGTTATAGAAGGTCCATCATGGAAAATTATTGCAACTGCAACAAAAGTCTTTCCTGATATTGATAATTGATTTCCTGTAAACTTCTTTATTAAAGTGTCCAATTTTGTTCCATCAGCTCTACAACGTTGCATTATTAAAATGATATACTGTCCATATTTCTTTAAAAATAACGTTGATAACATGTCCGATTTACATTGAGAACATTCCATGTTGTGATTTGCATCTTTAACTAATTTACTAAAAGTCACTGATTTACTCTCTGGTAATGTTAAATATATGAACCTTTCAGAATCAACATTAGAGCTGCATGTGTACAAACAGTTTTCACAAGAATGTTCCCATTTCTAAGACAGACCAAACATATTTTCTATTTCTACCCCTTCATCTTCCAGTACCATAAGCATATACATTAAGAATTCCTGTGCATATTGCTGGACATTTTGTGTAAACTGTGTACATCCAGAACATACATCTAAAAGATTTCTAACATCAGAAGCAGTTTCTATTTTAGTGTTATCATTACTCAAGGTCTCATAAAGGAAACTCAGCTAAGAACAAAATCTTTTTTCATGATTTAGTATTATCTGCTCTTGCAAACTTTCAAGATAAAAAACAACATTCAGTACTACATTAGCGTAGCAGTTGACACCAGAGCTATTTTCAACATTGTCCTTTTTCTTTTTGCTTGCAATCATATCACTCTCCTTTTGTTTTCTCTTCTGTACATCCTCATTACAGATATTATCAATTCTCCTTTTCCGAGAAACAACACATTTTTCAAACACAGGATACTGACCTAAATGAGGAGCATAGGTTCTTCTTAATCTATTATACTCCTTTACACAATTTGCATCAGCACTAACTTTTGAGTCATCAAAGTTTATCATGAATAAACCAGATAATGTTTTCACTCGTGACAAAGCAACATATGCCATTCCTTCTTTGAACACACTAGATCCAATGTTTACAAAAGCACTATCTACAGTTAATCCTTGAGATTTGTGAATAGTTACAGCATATGCTAGAGAAAACGGAAACTACTTCCTACGTACAAATAAGTCTTTCACAAGCAAAAAACGAACTGAACAACGACTAATGTCTTTAACCTCTTCAATCTGATCAAATTTTATTTTTAAAAATTCAATTCCATTTTTTTTCTGGTATTTCACAAAACCCACAACTTTACCCATAGCTCCATTTACTAAACCTTTTTCTACATCCAAATTACGTCTTAAAAATACTCGACAGTTCATACATACATAAAGATTCTTTTCTAAACCAGCTGTTTTCGAAAACATTTTCTCTAGAGAATCCAATTTATTTTTCAATTTGCCTGTCAATGTAATAGTTATTCCTTCATGCTGTATTTTGTCCACTGCTTCCATTTCCATAATCTCTTCATTTTCCAATTTCAAAAGTTCTTCATTGAAGATAGCACATTCATGTAGTGTTGGCATTAAGCAGATTACAGTACTTTTTTCTGCAATTTTCTTGTATATTTTCTCTGGAACTATTTGTTCTGTTGGAAACAAATTACAAAACAATCAACTTTGTAAAGCTTTTCTGCCATTTTCTGTGAGTAGTCCAATTCTGATATCTTTCAGAATACTTGCATAATCTTCATCATTTGCTGGCTGCATATTGGTAATGAGTTCTTTGTACTCAAAGAATGACCAAATATTCACATTACCTATACTTCCTAATGACTTTTTCGTGTCTTCATGTGTAACAGTATTAAATACTGGTTGTCCTTTAACTGGAGTGAGCTGGAGTAGATCCCCAAAAACTATAACATGTTTTCCACCAAATAACACGTCATAGTCTCTCTTTAGAATTTGCTGCATTCTTAAATGCACAAAGGCAAGCATTAAGTTTGATACCATGCTTACCTCATCAATAATGAGAACTTGCATTTTCTTCAACACTCTTGAAACTTCAAAACATGCTTCTCCTGTTAGCTTGTGTTATTCTATTTTGTTCTCATGCTCCATTGGTAACATTAGCAAACGATGTAAGGTAATTCCTTTTATTTTATATGCTGCTAACCCAGTTGGAGCAGTAACAACACAAGACAAAGTTGAATCAGTTTTTTTCTGTAGGTAGCTTTTAATTACTTTAATTAAGAAACTTTTTCCAGTTCCAGCTTGTCCACTAACATACATTCTGATTGGTTCAAATGATGTGCATGAGCACTCTTTATTTTCATGTAGTAATCCATGATCAATTTGTTTTGTGACTTCTTCATAAATGTGTTGTTGTTCTTCATTCAGTTGTTGTTCCAAATTTGGTAAGTCTATTAAATCTTCCTGAGCTTGATTCATAGCTGTTTCCACTTCAGTCATGGCTATTGCAGCTTAATTTTCTACGATTGGTTGTCCTAGGGGAACTTGACTGAGCGTTCCAGAACTTTGACTGTCTTGAGAACTGTCTCCAGCTACTTCAGCTGCAATTGTAGCTTCCTGTTCAATTTCTTCATTTAACATTTGTACATAATTTGTGAAAGTACTGCATTCTATGCCATCTTTACATGCATTAAAGGAATCTTCATAGCTGTGAAAATCTCCAAGTAATTCATCCTCTGAACGCCATGGTTTAAACATCTGTAAAAGTGCTAAGTAGTAAAATTCTTTTTTTTCAGTAGTGTCGCAACTCAGCTTCCTGTGATTAATCAAACTTCCTTTTGTTTGTTTCACCAAACATCCTTCCTCACCAATGACTTTATATTTTCCATTGTTGATGTCTTCTGTGGCATTCCGTGTAAAAATGTAGTTCTGCAGCACTTCATAGAGACACATGTTCTCAAGAAGATGACTTCTTTTTGGGTAATATGTGTCCAACATATTTGATTTCAAAATGTCTGTACTTTCCGGTTCGTTCTCTGCTAAATATTCAATTTCTCGGACAGATTTCAGTACCCGATTTCGCATTCCTGCAAGGCCTAAACGTACCCAAATTATTCTTCTGGATTTGGAGTAAAGACTTGCAGATGATAATCTATCTGAGCATTCGTATGATCCAATTTCTCGATGCGATAACATCTTGAAACTGAAACTGTATAGCTTCTTACTGACAGTCTTCTCGTGAGAAATTTTTTCCCACATTTCTTTCAATTCCGTTTTCTCAGATTTAGTGATGTAAGATGTGACATACCGAGCAACAGCAATAGAATTGTCAGCTACATACTGAATATCCATGTTAGCATTCCAAATGGATAAAATGACTGGGTTGTAGTCATTTATAAATTTTGACTCTTCTTTTCTTCTTAGGTTGTAAGTATTTTTTGGAGATTTTCTTGTAATAGTATGTCGCACAGCTGACATAAAACTGTTTACTCTACCTTTTGAAAGAACAGGTCGTGGAAATCCAAATCGACATTTTGTGTAGAATTTATCTTTACTCTTGTACTTTCGCCGACAGTATTTTCCACACTGATGACTTTGGAAACGTAAAACTTGCTCTTTTAAGTTTTTCTCTTCTGTGCTTTTAGGTATAGCACATGTTGCATATTCTTCAATGAAACTTAAAACTGCATCATCAGAATCTGTTCCAAATTTTGGGGCATCCTTGATCCACAACAGCATATGAATATGAGGAGCACCTCTTGCTTGGTACTCTTTTCTCCAAAAGAAATCCACAACTTCTCCAAGAGGTGGATTTTTTTTATTGCAGATGAAGGACATCATAGCCTCAAATCTATGATTGAAATATCTGCAAACATTAGCCGGATCCAATGAGCACAATTCTCCTGCTGTCTTGTATTGGATTTTTTCAATATTTGAATTTGCCTCTCGAAGAAAATCCAGTAAATCATTCCAAGCGTACTCAGCACAGCTTAGGGTAAGGAACCATGTAGGAGTTCCTAAATTCCTTAACATACATTTCAATTCTCCATGGCGTCGGTACCAATATTCATTAGTTCCACGCTGACAAGCCATCAGATTCATCAATTGTGATTCCAAATGATCATCTCGCTGTTGCATTTTGTTCATAAAATCCTTTGCAGAAACATTATGTAGATGTACTCCACTTTTTAAAATGTGATTTACTGCATAAGATAGTGCAGACAAGTCACTTTCAAATAAAAGATGGAACAAATAAGGAATACTTTGACGAAATCTTGGATCTTCTGCATATAATCTTGTAGTCCGATACTCAGAAGCAGGAATCTGTACTGGACGTTCATCATATCGTCCACCTTTTCCTGTAGGAAACAGCTGGGGAAAACATCGAGCTTCCAAGCTCTCCTCCCATACACTCACAGGAGTTCCTTTTGCTTTTTTCATCTGAAACAGATTAATAGTGTTTGCCATAACCTCTTTAGAATGAAGAGGATGTATGCTGAAATGTTCATACATTTCTTCTTCTTTTGACTTGTCCACTTTTTCAATTTGCCCAGTTGGTATTCCTGTGTCTGCTAGTAAAACTTCTTCATCTTCATCCATATAAATTGATTCATACCATTTATTGTTTCTTTTCAAATATAAATTTGCTCTTTGTACTTTTCGTACATCTACTAGCTCCTGCCAAATTTTCTTATTCTTTGTAGGTACACCATTAACCAGAATAACTAATGGTTCAGTTTCCAAACTATCTGCATCAATTGTTTCAATTTTTTTTTCAAATCTAACGGCAAATAGACAACTCTTCCTTTTAAACCTCTTTGTAAATCTGAAGAAGGTAATTTACCGGTTTTGGGCTCCATGCGAACTATAGTCTGAAACGGATGGACACATTGAATGAGTATAGACTCATACGTATTTAAATCACTAACACCCTTATGCATCAAGCCAAAATCCAGTCGGTAAAATACCGATTCCTTATTAGCTCCCGGTATTAAGTAGAAAATACCCAATCCCAATGCATCAACCCAAAAGCAGAAATCGGTATTTAAGGAATCCTTAAATAGCGATTCTTTAAATAGGGATTCCTTAAATACCGATTCCTTAAATAGCTCTTGCATTTAAGGAATCCCAAAGTGAGATTCCTTAAATGCAATGCATCAAAGTTAAAAAATTAGCGATTTCGCTAATAAGGGGAGCAAATTACCATGAAGATGAACTGCATGGTAATTTGCAAAAACTTTGAAAAATGCCCTTTTGTGCATTTTTCAAAGTGTCATGTTGCGCACACACATGCCCTTAGAGCATGTGTGTGTGCAACATATGTGCACATATCATTTTCAGGGGTGCAACAGGGTGTCCTTTTGACACCCTGGCACCCTTGAAAGTGCTCCAGCTATTAGCGATTCGGTAATACCGAATCGCTAATACAGAATGGCTTTACATTCATTCCTATGGGCCTCCAAGCCCATAGGAATGAATGGGTAGGTATTCCTTATTACCGATTCGGTATTACCGATTCGGTAATAAGGAATGTTAAGGAATTGCTATTTTAATAGCGATTCCTACATGCATAGCCTTTTGCTATTCCTTATTAGCGATTCCTTATTTTTCGCTAATAAGGAATCGCAAATGCTAATGTTGATGCATATGCCCCATACACCCTTATGCATCAAGCCAAAATCCAGTCGGTAAAATACCGATTCGGTAATAGCTCCCGGTATTGTGTTAAAAATACCCAATCCCAATGCATCAACCCAAAACCCGAGCAAATAACGAATCGCTAAATAAATAACCTCGAACATACCGAATCGCTAATACCAAAAATGCTAATTTACCGAATCGCTAAATACCGAATCCGCAATTACCGAAATCACTATTAGCTCCCGGAAATTGCCAATAGCAAATAAAGAATCGCACCCCAATGCAAGAAAACTCGCTAATTCCGAAAATCCCAAAAATCGCTATTTTGCCAGAGCTAAATAAGGGGAATCAAAACCTGGAGGTAAAGTCAAAAAAAAAAAAAAAAAAAAAAAAAGATATTCCTACATGTGCAAATGATTGAGGCAATCACTAAACCCTTAAATTTGGCCCAGGAGACCCTGTTGGCTCCCCCAAAATGGCTGCCCTCTACGTGCTTGCAAGGAGGATGCGGATCAATGCAGCAGGACAGCGCAGGAGAAGGGTACAGGAGAGAGTGTTCAGACTGCGCATAACCCTGCTCGGCCAGAATGAGGACGAGGTGTACCAGAAATATCGCCTCAATCGCGCTATGATCATGCGCCTGATTGCAGACCTGGAACCATTACTGCAGCACCAGACCCACCGGACAAATGCTATCCCTGCGCACGTTCAGGTACTATGCAGCCTGCACCTACTGGCCTCTGGGAGTTTCCAGGGGGTAATTGCGGTTGCTGGAGGTGTTTCGCAAAGCGCACTGTCACGCTTCTTCCAAAAATTCCTAGATGCCATGCTGACAATGCTCCACAGACACATCAGCTTCCCCACAACCCCACAGCAGTTGGACCGCACTAAACAGGCATTCTACCAGGTGGCACAATTTCCACATGTGATTGGATGCATCGACTGCACGCATATCCCCATATGCCCTCCGTCAGCAAATGAGTACCTTTTCAGGAACCGCAAGTCATACCACTCGATCAACGTGCAGGTTGTGTGCGATGCCAACAACATCATAACGGACCTAGTGGCACAATTCCCAGGGAGCACACACGACTCATACATCTTCCGCAACAGTGGAATGCACAGGCGACTACTCAATGGCGAATTTGGAGAGGGACTCCTGTTAGGTAAGTAGAACTACGCTTCCCCACACCAACACCACACATGTATGTACATCACCAATGCTAAGTCTATGCTTCTATCTTCTAGGTGACAGTGCTTACGCCCTGCGGGAATACATACTAACCCCATACCTAAATCCAGCAACCCCGCAGGAACATCGCTACAACGCTGCACACATCAGCACGAGGAATGTGATAGAGCGGACTTTTGGGATTCTCAAGAGCCGCTTCCGTATCCTCCACAAGACTGGCGGCGCAATGCTATACCAACCAGACACATGCTGTCGAATAATTGCTGTATGTGCAATGCTGCACAACATTGCCACCAGAAGGGGGATACCCATGGAGGTGGACAGGGATGACGACCCCCAGGCTGACCAACCACCCGCCCAACGACGACCGGCACACATCCCAAACACAGCAGAGGGCCATAGGAGGCGGACAGACATAACGCAAAATCATTTTTGACCCTGGGTAAAATGAGACATTACAAGTTGGTGTTGGGTGCAACTGTTTAATGCACAGTAGCACTGAGGATTGTGCAACAGAACTAGCATTGTGAATCATGCTCCGATTGCATAAATGTAAATAAAAGGTTCCTTAAAGTCAGTCCTGTGCAAACAGAATAATTGGATGGCCATGGTTGCTCCACCATGGACCTGCAGCATGTACAAATTTCTAGTGCCGCTTGCCACGTACACCAAGCCTCCGCTCAGGTGCATCCATACCCTCACCACGGCCTGTCCCCGTGGAGGCACGCGAACTTCGGCGCCTGGTGCTGGCCTCTGCCAGTGACACGCTGCTGACACTGGAGGCAGCCTCACTGGTGTCATCCCCTCCCAATGCTGCAGCACTGCATGTGCTGCTCTGAAGTTGTTCCACAGCAGTGGTGATGTGTCTCAGTGACTTGGCAACATCACCGCAGAAGTGCCCAAGGTCCACCTGCAGGGAGACTGTGCGGCGTGCCAACACAGCGGTGCAGTTGCTGTGCCGTTGTATGGCCTTGGTAGCGGCGGCAGAACGCAACATTAGCTGCCGGTTACTCCTCCTCTGGGACTCATGGCCCTCCCTGATGGCACGGGTGAGCTCACGTACCTCCTCCCTGAGCTGAGCATTGCCATCAGCAACCGCAGTGGTCTGGTCCCTGACCGCCGTGCCCATGTCCCTGACCGCGGAGCCCATGTCGGTGACTGCTGCAGTCATGGCGCGCATCTCCCTCGCTAGGCGCACGATGTTGCAGCTGATGCTAGCCACATGTCTTCCCTGCAGGTTCTGTGTGCGCAGCATCCTCTCCTCAATTGCAGAGGTTGTTGTGACATCCTGGTCAGCTGAGGAGACGGAACTGCGACGGGCCCTGTGACGCCGTGCGTGTCTTGAGCCTCCATGTGGTGCAGCAGGTGGTGTGGATGTGCGCTGCGTGGGTGCCAATTGAGGGGGGGGGGTTGCCATCTCCTGCAAGGGCGCAACTTGGTGCCTGTGCCTCTGCGGTATTGTGGCTGCACTGGCTGCAGGCTGGCTTGCTGGTGCCGTTGCTTGTGGCGCAGGTGGTGGTGCCTTGGCTTGTGACGCAGGTGCCTTGGCTTGTGGCACTGGTGCTGGTGCCGATGATTGTGGCGCTGGTGGAGGTGGTGCTGGTGGGGTGGCAGGTGTTGGCGGTGCGTGCGCATCCTGCACAGTCTCCTGGTCTGACTCCACGGGTGTCTCAGAGATGATCAGCTGGTCGCTGTCGTCAGAGTCCCCAGGTGATGCATCTGTGTGTGAAACAGTGCATGATTAGTGGGATGATTACACCTACATAGTGTTGTACCCATCAATGTACCTCTGTGGTCCAACAAATGAACAGTCTACAGCCATGTACAACATATGTGTTGTGTGAGGATTTACGCCTGTGCCTGCACTCTGGGCTGACTAGACTACAACTCCCAAGATGCAGTAGTGTCATGTGTGGAACTGTCTGTGCCAGAGCTGCAGACACAGTGAGATTGGGCTGGGGGCATGGGTATGGATTTACGCTATGCTGGGTGTGGCACAGGCATGCATCTTACCTTGGGCACTTGTGGCTGCGCCGGACGTGTCCATCTGGATCACCCCCACGACGGCTTCCCGCTCTATCGTCCCTTCCACAAGGTCCTCCAGGGCTGTGTTGGATGGTGCAGTGCTTGTTCCGCCTCCAGTCCTTCTTGCCTCCCGGAGCCTCTCAGCAATCCTCTCTTTTGCGCGCTTCCGGAGGTCATACCACCGTTTTTTGAGATCGTCGATGCTGCGGCTAGTGACGCCAACCGCATTGATCCTCTCACGGATGCGCTGCCAGATGCGCCGCTTCTCAGTCTCAGGCACCTTGAGGGACAGCTTGCCAAAGAGGCGGTCGTGTTTGCTGGCCACTCCCTCGATGAGGTACTCCAGCTCCCTGTCTGAGAACTTCTTCTTGCGCTTGCGTGCAGATTCAGCGCTGGATGGCACTTCCTGCGACATGATGGATGTGTGCTGTGACTGGCAGAATCTGTGTGGCCTCACTCTGCACAGCCTGTCCTTCTTTCCAGCTCCTGTCTGCTCCTCTGTCGAGGCTATGTGGGTGGGGCAGCAGTATTTCCTGGTTGGTGATGTCATCAGCCTGTTCCCGGTGCGACGCGGCAATTTGCGATTTCGCTAATACCGATTCGGTAATTGCTAATTCGGTATTACCGAACTCGCTATTAGCCAAATCGGTATTACCGAACTCGCTATTTGCTAGTGGGGCCGTTTGCGTGCCCCGCTATTAAGGAATCTGTAAATTTAGCGATTTTTAAGGAATCGCTAAATTTTACCGAATCTGTTGATGCATGCCAATTACCGATTCCTTAATGGCGATTCCTTATTTTTCGCTATTAAGGAATCGGTATTAGTTTGGTTGATGCATATGCCCCTTACACCCTTATGCATCAAGCCAAAATCCAGTCGGTAAAATACCGATTCCTTATTAGCTCCCGGTATTAAGTAGAAAATACCCAATCCCAATGCATCAACCCAAAAGCAGAAATCGGTATTTAAGGAATCCTTAAATAGCGATTCTTTAAATAGGGATTCATATGCCCCTAAGGCATATGCATCAACATTAGCATTTGCGATTCCTTATTAGCGAAAAATAAGGAATCGCTAATAAGGAATAGCAAAAGGCTATGCATGTAGGAATCGCTATTAAAATAGCGATTCCTTAACATTCCTTATTACCGAATCGGTAATACCGAATCGGTAATAAGGAATACCTACCCATTCATTCCTATGGGCTTGGAGGCCCATAGGAATGAATGTAAAGCCATTCTGTATTAGCGATTCGGTATTACCGAATCGCTAATAGCTGGAGCACTTTCAAGGGTGCCAGGGTGTCAAAAGGACACCCTGTTGCACCCCTGAAAATGATATGTGCACATATGTTGCACACACACATGCTCTAAGGGCATGTGTGTGCGCAACATGACACTTTGAAAAATGCACAAAAGTGCATTTTTCAAAGTTTTTGCAAATTACCATGCAGTTCATCTTCATGGTAATTTGCTCCCCTTATTAGCGAAATCGCTAATTTTTTAACTTTGATGCATTGCATTTAAGGAATCTCACTTTGGGATTCCTTAAATGCAAGAGCTATTTAAGGAATCGGTATTTAAGGAATCCCTATTTAAAGAATCGCTATTTAAGGATTCCTTAAATACCGATTTCTGCTTTTGGGTTGATGCATTGGGATTGGGTATTTTCTACTTAATACCGGGAGCTAATAAGGAATCGGTATTTTACCGACTGGATTTTGGCTTGATGCATAAGGGTGTAAGTTCTGCAGGAATATCAACCAATTCTAAATTATTATGTACAGCTCTAGCTGGCATTTTATTTTCTTCTAACTTGTTATACCAGTATTCACAAATACGCTGATCTTCACCCAAATCAAAACAATTTTCCAGAAACAAATATGTAGCAAAATCCTTCCACTCATAATTATTTTCTTTTTCACTTTTTTTATAGAGATCAACATTCCTTGTTTGACTTTTATAATGGCTTCTCCGGCAACAAATACAAGTAATATTTGGTCTTTCATTAGAGATGATAGTAAATTTTGTCATTTGATCTTCAAAATTTTTACTAACAGTGGGTTCTACATTCTCTTCCACATTTTCTTCAATAACTGTGTCATTTTCTGCACTTTCTTGTTCTGGACCAAAGTAACAAAACTGAATTTCATCAGTAACCTTCTCTACATCTGATACAGATCCACGGAACAGAGCCCTATTCAACTCATTTAACTTTAGTGCTGGACTTTTAGCAAAATACAATCTTCTCACAAACTTTCTCATTTCAGTATGATGTACTGCCAGCATCCTTAAATGGTGAAAAACACTTTGACAAACTTTCCTAGAAAGACAAGCCAGAGAATGTCCTTGCAAACCAGTATTCTCTCTCACTCTGCATGGATCTAGTCTTTGAAGCAACTTAATCTTCTGTTTACACTATTTTTAGTATATTCTCTTAGAAACTCACGTAATTTATCAATAGATTCTTGTCGTACAGTACAAATACTACTACAATTCCAAGTGTACACTGGGGCTTTAGGACGTCTCCCCATAAGCTCATCAGCTAACACTTCTTCCTCATTTCTTGGAACCATTTTCTCCTTTTCCATTACACAACCATTTTTCACTTCATAAGCACGACCTCTGGTGTCAACTGCATGCAGCAAACTATTACTTTGAAGATAACTCTCTTCATTAAAAAATGGTTCAGTACTTGAACTATGCACCCATTTTCCTAAGAACACTTTACAAAAGTTATTTTTTTTCACTACTCTTTTCCTTTTGCTTTGTGACTTCATTACATTGACCATTTTATCTAATGTACGGATCCTGTTCAAAATTAAAATGAATAGTTTTCTTTTTAATTCCAAAGCCTTAGCAACAATTGATTCAATATGTTTCTTTCTCTTATAAAATTTTGCTTTCTTCTTATATTTTTTCACATCCTTTAGCAAATTGGACATCACTCTTCTCTGAAACATTTTTCTACTAATGTTTTTAAATTCTGTTTTTCTTCTTAAGTCACTCTTTATTGCTTCTGATTGTACATTAGCATTTACTATTGTCTTACTCTTGTCTTGTTGTTTTCTACTTGTAACACTATTTGCAGTGGAAACATTTTTTATATTTTTCCTTTGTTTGAAGATATTTTTAAAAAAATCCTTAGTCTGCTTACCAGAAGACTTTTTCTTTTTTCCAACATGAGGTTCTTCAACTAATTTGGATTGTCGAGTTGTCTTCAAATATAGATGTTTTTGCTGTTCTTTTCTCTTTCTTGATTTTATAGGCATGTTTAATTTATTTCAGTGTTATTCAGCCATACCTGAAAGAAACTAAAAAAAAGATACCATTATGTAATTTAAATATATTACTATATTTTTTGAGCTTATCAAATCCTATCATATTAACTGCCCTTTTCCTACGAATGCAACTCTTACAGAACCACACAAACACAAATTAAATCTCTGACAACAATTCCTATGTGCACACAGACTCATGTTGTGATTCTAGGCAGAAAACGATATTTGATTGGCAATTTGAAAGCACATTTACTACTGTGGTTTTGCAAGTGATAATTACTGTTACAGCCTGACACATTTTCCTTATAGTTTGGAGAAGCAGAAAAGACCACATGT
This sequence comes from Triturus cristatus, assembly GCF_964204655.1. Taxonomy (NCBI): domain Eukaryota; kingdom Metazoa; phylum Chordata; class Amphibia; order Caudata; family Salamandridae; genus Triturus; species Triturus cristatus. Next base: position 418,306,626 of record NC_140593.1, read on the forward strand.
CCTAACAGATACTTGAGACCATAAGCATGTGTAACCTGGGTGAGTGACTACACTACAGCAAAGGAAATGAGCTTTGGTGATGTTGAATGTATTAGCGTTACTCACTGCTATCTGAAACACCACACAGTCCTGAATAGTAAGCATGACTGTACAGGAGAAGCAGCTGGCTGTGTGCTAAGAGTGTGCTTCTGGAGACTTTGTATTGTGAGGTGCAAGAGAGATCTGCATGGACGTTTGCACAACTGCATAAACACTGGAGAGATGTATGTAAGACTACATGTGTGGTAAGGGTTAAAAGGAGTTTTGAACATGTAGGAACTACCTCACCCATTGCAGGAGTGGAAGGAAAATCTACCATGTTGATTTCAAATGTGTTAGCATTGGCCTCTCATTTGTGACATATTAATTTGGGCTGAATGCTAACCATCACAGTTCAAGAAAACAAGGTGCCCCTTTCCTACGAATGCAAGTCTAAAAAAACCAGAGTAACATGAATTAAATCTCTGACAACAATTCCTGTGTGCACACAGACTCATGGTGTGATTCTAGGCAGAAAACGATATTTGATTGGCAATTTGAAAGCACATTTACTAATGTGATATTGCAAGTGATAATTACTTTAACAGCCTGACACATTTTCCTTATAGCTTTGAGAAGCAGAAAAGACCACATGTCCTAACAGCTACTTGAGACCATAAGCATGTGTAACCTGGGTGAGTGACTACACTACAGCAAAGGAAATGAGCCTTGGTGATGTTGAATGTATTAGCGTTACTCACTGCTATCTGAAACACCACACAGTCCTGAATAGTAAGCATGACTGTACAGGAGAAGCAGCTGGCTCTCTGCTAAGAGTGTGCTTCTGGAGACTGTGTATTGTCAGGTGCAAGAGAGATCTGCATGGACACTTGCACAACTGCATAAACACTAGAGAGATGTATGTAAGAGTACATATGTGGTAAGGGTTAATAGGAGTTTTGAACATGTAGGAACTACCTCACCCATTGCAGGAGTGGAAGGAAAATCTACCATGTTAATTTCAAATGTGTTAGCATTGGCCTCTCATTTGTGACATATTAATTTGGGCTGAATGCTAACCATCACAGTTCAAGAAAACAAGCTACCCCTTTCCTACGAATGCAAGTCTAAAAGAACCCGAGTAACACAAATTAAATGTCTGACAACAATTCCTGTGTGCACACAGACTCATGGTGTGATTCTAGGCAGAAAACGATATTTGATTGGCAATTTGAAAGCACATTTACTACTATGGTTTTGCAAGTGATAATTACTGTAACAGCCTGACACATTTTCCTTATAGTTTTGAGAAGCAGAAAAGACCACATGTCCTAACAGCTACTTGAGACCATAAGCATGTGTAACCTGGGTGAGTGAATACACTACAGCAAAGGAAATGAGCCTTGTTGATGTTGAATGTATTAGCATTACTCACTGCTATCTGAAACACCACACAGTCCTGAATAGTAAGCATGACTGTACAGGAGAAGCAACTGGCTCTCTGCTAAGAGTGTGCTTCTGGAGACTGTGTATTGTCAGGTGCAAGAGAGATCTGCATGGTCGCTTGTACAACTGCATAAACACTGGAGAGATGTATGTAAGAGTACATGTATGGTAAGGGTTAATAGGAGTTTTGAACATGTAGGAACTACCTCACCCGTTGCAGGAGTGCTAACCTGCAATGGGTGAGGTAACCACGAATTAAATGTCTGACAACAATTCCTGTGTGCACACAGACTCATGGTGTGATTCTAGGCAGAAAACGATATTTGATTGGCAATTTGAAAGCACATTTACTACTGTGATATTGCAAGTGATCATTACTGTAACAGCCTGACACATTTTCCTTATAGTTTTGAGAAGCAGAAAAGACCACATGTCCTAACAGCTACTTGAGACCATAAGCATGTGTAACCTGGGTGAGTGACTACACTACAGCAAAGGAAATGAGCCTTGGTGATGTTGAATGTATTAGCGTTACTCACTGCTATCTGAAACACCACACAATGCTGAATAGTAAGCATGACTGTACAGGAGAAGCAGCTGGCTCTCTGCTAAGAGTGTGCTTCTGGAGACTGTGTATTGTCAGGTGCAAGAGAGATCTGCATGGACGCTTGCACAACTGCATAAACACTGGAGAAATGTATGTAAGACTACATGTGTGGTAAGGGTTAATAGGAGTTTTGAACATGTAGGAACTACCTCACCCGTGGCAGGAGTGGAAGGAAAATCTACCATGTTGATTTCAAATGTGTTAGCATTGGCCTCTCATTTGTGACATATTAATTTGGGCTGAATGCTAACCATCACAGTTCAAGAAAACAAGCTGCCCCTTTCCTACGAATGCAAGTCTAAAAGAACCAGAGTAACACAAATTAAATCTCTGACAACAATTCCTGTGTGCACACAGACTCATGGTGTGATTCTAGGCAGAAAACGATATTTGATTGGCAATTTGAAAGCACATTTACTACTGTGATATTGCAAGTGATAATTACTGTAACAGCCTGACACATTTACCTTATAGTTTTGAGAAGCAGAAAAGACCACATATCCTAATAGCTACTTCAGACCATAAGCATGTGTAACCTGGGTGAGTGACTACATTACAGCAAAGGCAATGAGCCTTGGTGATGTTGAATGTATTAGCGTTACTCACTGCTATCTGAAACACCACACAGTGCTGAATAGTAAGCATGACATTGCAGGAGAAGCTGCTGTCTGTGTGCTAAGAGTGTGCTTCTGGAGACTGTGTATTGTCAGGTGCAAGAGAGATCTGCATGGACGCTTGCACAACTGCCTGATCACTGGAGAAATGTATGTAAGAGTACATGTGTGGTAAGGGTTAATTGGAGTTTTGAACATGCAGGAACTACCTCACCCATTGCAGCAGTGGAAGGAAAATCTACCATGTTGATTTCAAATGTGTTAGCATTGGCCTCTCATTTGTGACATATTAATATGGGCTGAATGCTAACCATCACAGTTCAAGAAAACAAGCTGCCCCTTTCCTACGAATGCAAGTCTAAAAGAACCAGAGTAACACAAATTAAATCTCTGACAACAATTCCTGTGTGCACACAGACTCATGGTGTGATTCTAGGCAGAAAACGATATTTGATTGGCAATTTGAAAGCACATTTACTACTGTGATATTGCAAGTGATAATTACTGTAACAGCCTGACACATTTTCCTTATAGTTTTGAGAAGCAGAAAAGACCACATGTCCTAATAGCTACTTCAGACCATAAGCATGTGTAACCTGGGTGAGTGACTACATTACAGCAAAGGCAATGAGCCTTGGTGATGTTGAATATATTAGCGCTACTCACTGCTATCTGAAACACCACACAGTGCTGAATAGTAAGCATGACAGTGCAGGAGAAGCTGCTGGCTGTGTGCTAAGAGTGTGCTTCTGGAGACTGTGTATTGTCAGGTGCAAGAGAGATCTGCATGGACGCTTGCACAACTGCCTGATCACTGGAGAAATGTATGTAAGAGTACATGTGTGGTAAGGGTTAATTGGAGTTTTGAACATGTAGGAACTACCTCACCCATTGCAGCAGTGGAAGGAAAATCTACCATGTTGATTTCAAATGTGTTAGCATTAGCCTCTCATTTGTGACATATTAATTTGGGCTGAATGCTAACCATCACAGTTCAAGAAAACAAGCTGCCCCTTTCCTACGAATGGACGTCCAAAAAAACCAGAGTAACACAAATTAAATCTCTGACAACAATTCCTGTGTGCACACAGACTCATGGTGTGATTCTAGGCACACAACAGTATTCCTGAGTGATACCAGTACACCTTAACTTATGGTGAAGACATACTCCATAATATTTTACAAGTTCAAGGCAGTTAAATATCTTCCAAAACACAAAATGTAAAACACAACTTTAAAAGAAGAATCACATTTCTATTATTTATATCAAAATGCACCACATACATCCCCTCTCAAATTCATAACTCACCTTTGAAAGTAGTTAGTTGAGAAAAAATGTGGCACTCAAACAGCAGATTATCAGAGCCAGAATCTCTGAGGTGTACACCTCTCTCCTCTCACCAGAGCCAGTAAATGGCAAAGTTTCCCTCTCTTTTTTCACACATATACATGTTAACTTCAAATCACAGTGCTTCCCACATTTTTTCAAATGGAAACACACATTTCTATTGGTTGCAAATATCAACCCTTTCCAAATGATCCCTACCCTCAACTTGACTTCTGCCTGCTACCATAGCAACAGGTCATGGAACACTGGTGTAAGCAGAGAGGTCAGAAGTTCAGCACACAAAGTTTCAAATCCAAAGAGCAAGAGTGCTTGACTTTTCAAACCTAACAGCAAATCCAAAGTAATGTTCTGTGGGAACACATTTTTCTGAACCAATACAAAACATGCTAGTAAAAATGTAAACATACAGCCTAGTTTTTAGTGTAGAATGGTTTGAAACAGCCAATGAGTTAATTTTATTTTTAAAAAAGTATGTTAGACACCACTTTACAACTATCTTTCTTTTCATATTGCCATTCTACTGAAAGACACCTTCTGAGTGCATCCAGATCTCCTTGAAAGATGTTCACAGTGTGGATTGTAGGTCATAGCTATGTCTTCTGGAGTGAAAAATATGCAGAGAAAAGAGGTATTGTGACAGACCTTGCTTTACCAAATGTAGACATTAAATGGATTGGTCAGAGAGGGTTAAAGTGGCACCAATTAATGCCTTTGGTGAAATCATTTCTACATCTCCCACACCCTGACCTCATAATAGTGCACTGTGGTGGAAATGACCTAGGCACTTTAACTGGGGTAGGTCTGGAAATGCTTGTTAAGGACACCTTTGTACAATTGATGTCGCTTTTTCCACAATCTACATTTGTATATTCTAATATATGCCAAAGGCAAAAGTGGAACTGGTCCAACCAATTTTGTCCGCAGATTGACAAAGCAAGAAAGCATGTCAATAAGTCTGTTTCTGCTTTCCTCAGAGACTATGGTATGGGTTCTATATACCACAACAACTTGCAATACAACATGCAAGGCATTTATAGAGGAGACGGTGTACATTTCACAGATGAAGGCAACAGAGTCTTCCTCTTGAACTTTAGACTCTGCATCGGTACTTACTGGTAGGTACCAAAAAACACTCAATGAACACAACAGCTCTTTTTAGAGCCACCTAACATCTAAACACTTAAATTTGATTTTTAATTCTATTTTTTAATGATTTTTTTCCTCCGTGCGCGCACCGTACGCGCACCGTGCGTGCACCGTGCGTGCACCTCGTAATATTTGTAATTTTTTTTTTTGTGACCTAAGAGGTCTTTCATAGCCCCCCTGAGAAGGCCTAGGGGGTCAGGGACTCTCTACCCTGCCCCCTTTTCACGTTCTCCACTTGTGTTTTTAACTCTCTTCTGCCTCTATAACTCAAAATGGCCGCTGGGGTGCGCGCACTGTGCGCGCCCCCCGCGATTTTTTAAAAAAAAATTAAATGTTTTTTTCACCCTTCAGGGTCCTTCAGGGACCCCCTGACAAAGGCCAGGGGGTCAGGAACTCTCTACCCTGCCCCCTTTTCACATTCTCCACCTTTGTTTTTCAGTGCGAGACACACAAAATGGCGGCCGACACTTCCTGATTTCGACCGATTGGAATGTTGACTGACATCTAACCACCAATCAGAATTACGCTCGCGCACGGTTCCGTGCGCGCACCGTACGCGTACGGTGCGCGCACGGTGCGCGGCTATAGATATTTATGTACGTTTAACTGCAATTTCCTCAGGAACTACTGAACAGATTGAATCCATATATGCAAAAGGCACATCCCTGACCTGAGGACTACCTCTTTGCCAAATTTCATGTAATTCTGTTCAGCCGTTCGGGCTGTACCTTCGACTAAATGTCCCTATGGAAAATTGCATGGCGAAAACGTGTTTTGGGACCCCCCTTTTTTCTAAGCCCCCGCTTGACGAATCCCCCCGAGACTTTCAGGGTAGGAGCGGACCGGAGCGCCCATCTGCTTTGAAATTTTCGCAAGGATTCGTCAACCGGCGCCAAAGTTATTCCAAATAGAATGTTGCGGATTTCCTATGGAAACACGGTCCTAACTATAACTATCTATTGGTGACCGCCAGTAGATAATATATATATATATATATATATATATATATATATATATAAGAAGCAGGAGACCTCTGAGCCCAGAGGTCAGGAGTACACGCACTCACTCGGAATCCAAGGTTAAATTAACAGTTCGTTTTTTATTCCAAAAAGAAAAGTTCTTCAGCACAGCACTGCCAGTCAACAACAACACTGGCCCAACGCGTTTCGGTTCTCACTCGAACCTTGATCACGGGTTACCAAACACAGTGGTCAGACATTATTATGTCAGTTAATGCTGTATATATGTATTATCTACTGGCGGTCGCCAGTAGATAGTTATAGTTAGGACCGTGTTTCCATAGGAAATCTGCAACATTCTATTTGGAATAACTTTGGCGCCGGTCGACGAATCCTCGCGATATTTTCAAAACTAATGGGGCGCTACGCTCCGCTCCTACCCTGAAAGTCTCGGGGGGATTCGTCAAGCGGGGGCTGAGAAAAAAGGGGGGTCCCAAAACGCATTTTCCCCATGCATTTTCCCATAGGACCTTTAGTCCGAGCTACAGCCCGAACGGCTGAACAGAATTACTTGAAATTTGGCAGAGAGGTAGTCCTCAGGTCAAGGATGTGCCTTTTGTAGGTCTGGTGTAAATCTGTTCAGTAGGTCCAGAGAAAATAGCATTTAAATCAATATATATATCTGTAAGCGCGCTCCGTGCGCTTACCGTAAGCTTACCGTACGAGTACGGTGCCGTGCGCGAGCTCAATTCTGATTGGTGGTTACATGAGTGTAAACATTCAAATCGGTCGAAATCAGGAAGTGTCGGCCGCCATTTTCTGTCTCTCGCACTGAGAAACAAAGGTGGGGAACGTGAAAAGGGGGCAACGAAGAGAGTTGCAGACCCTCTAGTGTTTATCAGGGGGTCCAAGAAGGACCCAAAAGTACGAAAAATACATTTAATAATTTTTAAAAAAAATCGCGGAGTGCGCGTACGGTAAGCTTACCATACGCGCACGGCAAAAAAAAATAAAAAAAAAATAAAGAAGTAACAATCACATTTATTAAATAAATTAAAGGACCCACAAGGGAGAAAAAAACAAATGTTACTGTGTAAAAAAATGCGAGGCGCGCACGGCATGGACTGCGCAACGTGGGCGCTCGGTGCGCGAAGCGCACCGTGCGCGCAGGGTGTGCGCACAGTGAAAAACCAGAAAAAAATAAAATAAATAAATACATAACATAGCATTTAAAAAAACGTACAAATTCACTGAAAAAACCATAGGTTTCACACACGTTATAGTTAGGAATTATCATTTACAAAACCTTGCAAATTCACTTAAAAAACCATAGGTTTCACACATGTTATAGTTAGCTGTACATTTCACTCGTAAAAAACCAATGAAATTCCACGTTATAGTTAGATCAGGTAACTATAACTTGCGCGACCGCAATCCACAATGTGTAATTTCAGATGTCAACATTGATGTCATGAGTGATGTCACTGACCATGTCATGAGTGATGTAATATGTGACGTCATCAGCAGTTTATTGTGGGCGCGCAAGTTATAGTTACCTGATCTAACTATAACGTGGAATTTCATTGGTTTTTTATGAGTGAAATGTACAGCTAACTATAACATGTGTGAAACCTATGTTTTTTTAAGTGAATATGTATATGTATGCCGATTAAAAGTACAAGAGAAACCATTCTTCTTGTGGCCTCATTCAAATGGGTAATCCTGCCATTGTGGATTTATGGCGGCTGACCTCGGTCGCGAAAGAGGCCCACTGCGGATAAGCGGGTCCTATCATGCACCAACCGGTGCTCGAACATTAGGAGTGAAGAAAGAGCTGGCGTGATAGCAGGTTAACGTCCGCTCACTCGCATTGACAGCCACAAAGCGGGGCGCAGGATGGCAGCTTGTTTTTCATCGACCCACTTGGGAAATAACTTTGTTCGAATTTTGGAATGGCCAGCACACCCACATGGGAGGACGAGTAACGCACCACAACATCCAGCAGGCCTTGCATTAGGCCATGACCACATGGGCAGGAGTTTTAAATGAAGGAGTGCGTGAGACTGGGTGCTTTCATTCTTTGTGAACTACACGCCGCAGAAGAAGGGACAGGGAGTTCCCGAAACGCGTCTGGCGTTTGAACTTTATTTGGTGAATACTGCTTTCCATCCTTTGCTGGCTGGCTGCCGATTAAAAGTACGAGAGAAACCATTCTTCTTGTGGCCTCATTCAAATGGGTAATCCTGCCATTGTGGATATATATATATATATATATACATATACATATACATATATATATATATATTTCTAATTTCTTCCTGAGGATGAGATGACTGAAACTTCCTGAGCAGCTTGCTTGCTGGCGGCAGATTTTCTAGGTAATTCTATGCGCCGTTTGTCAGGCCTCCAGAGGACGAAGAGGCGGTAATGGGGGAAACGTTGGGGTCTTTTTGCTGCCCAGGACTGAACAGAAGGGCAAAGGACAATTCATGGACTGAACTACAAAGAAAGAGGAATTCCAAGATGGCGGCCGCGCTGGAAGCATAGCGGCAGTCTAGTCTTTCCCCCACAGGTGTCCAGAGGTTAGGAGAGGCGCGCGCTCCAAGGGGAATGCGCACTTCACTGAGGAGATTCAGAGAGTAGCAGCTTGACTTTTGAGTTCCTGAGTTAGAGTTAGAGAGAGTAGAAATAGAGTTAGTTAGTTAGCGCTTTAGCAACAGAATAGTTTTCCTAGTCAGAAGACTACACAACTCCGAGAAAAATAACTGAAGAGAATTCAGAAAGATTTACAGAGACAGAAAAGACAACGAATTCACTCCTACCTTCGTGAAGACTTACAATTCATCTCCGTGTTTCCCGAGCAGACATTCGGAGGTCTTTTGGCGCCATTCTGTGACAGAAAAAAGAAGACCGAAGCTAAGTATATTAGAGAGACATGAGAGAATGTATGGAAAAGAATATGACAGAAAAAATTGCATAGAAGACGTACCTGATAACTCTAGTAATCTGAAATTCACCCTGAGGGAAAAAGATAAAAGTGCAGATTAATAGAGTTGAGGAAAACTATACACTAAATATACTAACCACAGTTTCTCAGTATTAGATAACTAGATATAAGGAAAAGTAAGGGAAACACAAGCTTAGAGATAGAATAGTTTAGCGTTAGAGAATTACACTGCAAGAAGAATACACAGAAGAAGAGGACAAGCGAGAAATATTCCACTCTTGAAGTAAGCCCAAAAATAATAAATTTCAAGTTAAAAGAAAAGGAAAAAAGGTTATAAGAAGGAATTAATAGAAAGATGTTTTGTAGGAAAGAGAGTTGGAAAGGAGTGTCCAGACCCTCAGAAAAGAATTGAAAAAGAAGCACCACACAACAAGTCAGACATACAGAAGAGGGGCACGCGCTTGAAACCCAGGGTAGGTGTTAACACATAGAGAGAGTAGTGGTAGAAGGGAATAGAAAGTTATTGCGTTGTGTTTTGTTTCAAGGTTCTCATTTACAAGAGCTGGCAACTGCATTAAGAAGAAGCTGAGGAGAATAGTGAAGAACCGGTGTTTCAGGACCAGTCTCTTCTTTGTTTATTATTTTATCCACTCCCCCCTTCCCCCTGCGGGGTAGTTTCAGAGTCCAGGTGAATATTACTGGAACTCTGGCTGCCGCGTAGTGGGAGTCGGGAACCAGCATCTCTGTTCCTGTGCAAGCACTTCAGGATACGTCATCTTGACTCTGACAGAGTGAAGTGCCCAAGTGGTATACTTGCACCCGGACAGAGATGGCAGAAGGAATAAACTTACAGACTTTGGGAGTAGTGTTAGAGACCATTCAAAAGGAGTTAGTGGCAGTGAGAGAGGAAAACCAGAACCTGAGGCAGGAGGTGATGAACTCGAGAAAAGAGACAGCAGAGTTAGTTCAACGAGTAAAACAACCATTCGGCTCAGGAAGGAACGCTTTAGACCCTTATACTGAAGACCCAAATAGAATAACAACACAAGTAATCCATTCACTGTCCCCAGTTATTCCGTTGGCTCCTCCGGAGCGTTTTAGTGGGGACCCACAAAAGGCACAGCTATTCATCACACAGTGTTCTTTGCACTTCATGTGTCGCCCTTCCATTTCCCCAGATGCGCAGTCTAGGGTGTCCTTTGTTTTATCGTACTTGAGCGGTGACGCAGCGTCCTGGTCAATGCCTCTGGTTTCCCGGGATGATCCTCTGTTACAAAACTATGAAGACCTCAAGCGAGAATTTCTTCGAATTTTCGACAGGCAGAGAATATCTCAAGCAGTAGATAATGAATTATTAGATCTAAGACAGGGAAATCGAGATCTAGTAGCATATCTGGCCCAATTCAATAAATTAATCGTAGAAACGGACTGGCCAGAAAGCAAGAGAGCTGCAGTTTTTTATAGAGGTTTAAGAGACGAACTTAAGGATGTGTTGGCACAGATACCAAATAGACCCACAGAAATCTCAGAATTAGTGGACCTGGTCTTAGAAATAGACTTTCGCCAAGGAGAGAGGAGAGGAGAAAAAAGGAAAGATTTCAGGCCAATAGCCCCAAGATTTGATCGGGTTCGGCCAGAAGGGAATAAGGCTGTGGAAGGACAACAAAGTTCGGAACCCATGCAAATTGGAACGATAAGAGGTCCCCTAACTAAAGAAGAGAAAGAGAAAAGAAGAGCAGGAAATCTATATATGTATTGTGGCTCCAGCGGGCATTTTGTTCGGGGTTGTCCAAGAAAACCGAAGACCCCCTTTAAACCGAAGGAAAACTCGCAGCACCACCAGTAGCGGGGGTTGGACCGGTGGATGCTAATCAGAAATCGACTCCAAAAGAACATCTAGTGGCTAACACTCTACAGTCGTCGGCCCCACATCTAATTTTATCCATGGTGCTCAAGTTCAGGCAAGAAACGTTGACGGAAGTTTCAGTAATGATAGATTCTGGAGCCACCGGAAACTTTTGTGATCTAAAATTTGCTGCTAAGGTGGGGTTACGAGCTATCTTGAAACCCAAAAGTGAACCGGTCCGGGCAGTAGACGTAACGAACCTCTCATCTGGACCGATAGTAAGTCATACAGAACAGGTACAATTGATCTACTGTGACGGGCATGAGGAAGTCATTCAATTCAATCTAATTGACGCACCTCAGTTTCAACTCATCCTGGGCCTTCCATGGCTCACGGGACATAATCCAACGATAAATTGGAGCACAAGAACCATAGTGATGGATTCAGAATATTGTCGGAAAAATTGTTTCGGAACGAAAGGGGGAACCAGAGAGTGCAATCCAGCTCAAGGCTTATGCACAGCGGAGACGTCTGTTTGTGTGATAGATTCTCAGGAGATTCCGTCGGAATATGAAGATTTTGCCAATGTGTTTAACGAAACAGAGGCAGAACAATTGCCACCCCATCGGGCTTACGATTGTAAGATAGATTTGGAGCCAGGTTCTAATCTCCCCTGCAGCCGGGTATACGCCTTGACAGAAAAAGAACATCACCACTTGAAGGAATACTTGGATAAGTATCTGGCGAATGGATTCATTCGTCCATCCCAGTCACCAGTATCTTCGCCTCTTTTCTTCGTGCCCAAGAAGAAAGAGGGAGATCTCAGAACCTGTATTGACTATCGTGCGATCAATAAGATCACCAAAAAGAACCGATATCCACTTCCTCTCATTTCAGTTTTACTGGATCAGTTGAAGGGAGCGCAGATCTATACAAAATTAGATCTCAGAGGAGCCTACCATCTTGTGAGAATACGCGAGGGGGATGAATGGAAGACAGCCTTCAGGACTCGATTTGGGCTGTTTGAATATCAAGTTATGCCTTACGGTCTGTGCAACGCCCAGGCTGCTTTCCAGCATTTCATCAACGATGTTCTCAGTGAGTATATTGATCAATGTGCAATAGTGTACATAGACGATATTCTAATCTATTCGTCAGACACGAGCCAACACCAGGGACAAGTAAGAGGAGTACTACAGAAGCTCAGAGAAAACAAACTATATGTTAAATTGGAGAAATGTGCATTCGGGGTCTCCCAAGTGGAATTTTTGGGTTTCGTTCTATCACCGGCTGGAATGAAGATGGACGAGCAGAAGGTGAAGGCCGTGGTTGATTGGAAATCCCCGGAGTGTGTCAAGGAAGTCCAGAGTTTCATCGGGTTCGCGAACTTCTATCGAAGATTTATAAGCGAATTTTCACGAAAGATATTACCTCTGACGCGCCTACTGAGAAAAGGAGTGCGTTTTGAATGGACGGAAGAATCAGAAGGGGCCTTTCAACTCCTAAAGAAGGACTTCACTACTGCACCGATACTCCTACACGCCGACCCTACTGAACCTTTTTATGTAGAAACGGACGCCTCAGACCTGGCAGTTGGAGGAGTATTATCCCAACGGCATAAGGTAACAGGTCAATTACATCCAGTCGCCTACAGATCACGAAAGCTAACGTCAGCAGAGGTAAATTACACCATAACAGAAAAGGAGTTACTGGCAATCAAGGATGCATTTAGAGAGTGGCAACACTATCTCATGGGGGCTCAACATCAAACCATGATCTCTTGACTTGGTAAGAGTATTCTGCATCATTCAGAAACTCTGTCCATCACCACCCCCTTTTTCCCAAATTGATTTTATCCACACTCAGTGTGGGAGGGTATGCTCAGACGTGAGTCCCTTGCTCATTGCACCATCAGGATTCAGGCAAGCCGGGCCGACGAAGGCTGTGATGCCAGAAACCGGTCCCCGGAAGCTTGTTTCCTTCCCAGTATAAGAATTGGCTTGGTAGTTTGGTTTGCCCTGTTCCCATCATGCACTGGGACAGGTACAGACTAATTTGCATGTAGCCAGGTTCTGAGCTGGGATGGTGCAGTGAGCTAAAAAACGGTGATGGATTAAAACCATGATCTCTTGACTTGGTAAGAGTATTCTGCATCATTCAGAAACTCTGTCCATCACCACCCCCTTTTTCCCAAATTGGCTCAACATCAAGTGACAGTCTTCACTGACCACAGGAATTTGAAATTTTTTAAGTCAGCTCGGACACTAACACCAAGACAACTCCGTTGGTCATTGTACTTCGCGGACTACGATTTCGTGATTACATATAGGCCAGGAGCCCAGAATGGGAAGGCTGACGCTCTATCCAGATTGGGAACAAATGACCAGAAGAATCAAATCAAAGATCAAACTATAATTCCGAGTGAAAAAATTGTTGGAGCTACAATATCTTCTGATTTAAAGGAGCAGATTCTCGAACAAATGAGCCCAGAGGAAATACAGAATTGGGTTGCGGAAGACAAGGAAAGAAAAATTCAGCATCAGTTGCCTTATTATAAGGAAGCCCTGTGCTTGCCCACCACGGAGTTACGGAATCAGGTGATGGCTGAATGTCACGACAATCTTCTGGCAGGGCACAAAGGAGAAACAAAGACAGAAGAGTTGATCAAGAGACATTATTGGTGGCCACATATGACCAGAGACATTGAAGAGTACGTTAGAACTTGTGAGATCTGCGCACAGGGAAAATAGGAACGGCAGGCCCCTAAGGGTTTGTTACAACCTCTACCCACTCCACCATATCCATGGCATACCGTTACACTAGATTTAATAGTGGATTTACCTTTGAGTTTGGGTTATAATACTATTCTAGTGTTCGTAGATGCATTTTCTAAGATGGCGCACTTTATGGCCTTGAAGGGGATTCCTATAGCCAAACAGTTAGCCCACCACTTTAGTACACAAATTGTAAAGATACTTGGGGTCCCAAGGTCATTATTTCAGACAGGGGAACACAATTTGTATCTCATTTTTGGAAGGCCTTTGTGGGTGGATTGGGAATTGAAGCCAAGTACTCGACTAGTTATCACCCAGAGACAGACGGGCAAACAGAAAGAGCGAATGAGGAGTTAGAGCAGTATTTGAGGTTGTTTCTTCTGAAGCAAGAAGGAGAGTGGTCAGAGTGATTATGGGCGGCAGAATTTGCACATAACAACGCCAAAAATGTCTCGACAGAATATTCCCCATTTTATTTAAATTATGGAAGACACCCAAATGCAACTATTAGACAAACCGATATTTCAGTTCCAGCAGTAAAAGATTTGGTGTCCCATCTAGATCAGGTCCATCAAACTGCTAAACAAAATTTAGAACAGGCAAAACAGAAATACAAGCAATATGCAGATAAAAAGAGACGAGAGGGTCCTTCCCTTGAAAAGGGAGATAGAGTCTGGTTAAGCACAAAGAACCTTAGACTAAAAGGAAACAGGAAATTCCAGCCCAGATTCATAGGACCATATCTGATAGAAGAGAAAACCTCACCAGTTAACTATCAGTTAAAATTACCTCCTAAGTTGAAAATTCATCCAGTTTTTCATGTTTCCTTGTTAAAAAAGGCATCAGCAGGCTTACGCAGCGAATTGACACCAAAACCCATTCAGTTAGAATCAGGAGTAGAGTATGAAGTGAAAGAAATTCTGGATTCCAAAGTAGTAAAAGGAAGACTATATTACTTGATAGACTGGAAAGGCTATGGGCCCGAGGAACGGTCTTGGGAACTAGAATCAGATGTTCATGCTCCTAGATTGGTGAAATCATTTCATCAAAGATTCCCGACCAAACCAGGAATGAGAGGACCTCCTTTGTTGGGGGGTACTGTCAGGCCTCCAGAGGACGAAGAGGCGGTAATGGGGGCAACGTTGGGGTCTTTTTGCTGCCCAGGACTGAACAGAAGGGCAAAGGACAATTCATGGACTGAACTACAAAGAAAGAGGAATTCCAAGATGGCGGCCACGCTGGAAGCATTGCGGCAGTCTAGTCTTTCCCCCACAGGTGTCCAGAGGTTAGGAGAGGCGCGCGCTCCAAGGGGAATGCTCACTTCACTGATGAGATTCAAAGAGTAGCAGCTTGACTTTTGAGTTCCTGAGTTAGAGTTAGGGAGAGTAGAAATAGAGTTAGTTAGTTAGCGCTTTAGCAACAGAATAGTTTTCCTAGTCAGGAAGACTACACAACTCCGAGAAAAATAACTGAAGAGAATTCAGAAAGATTTACAGAGACAGAAAAGACGACGAATTCACTCCTACCTTCGTGAAGACTTCCAATCCATCTCCGTGTTTCCCGAGCAGACATTCGGAGGTCTTTTGGCGCCATCCTGTGACAGAAAAAAGAAGACCGAAGCTAAGTATATTAGAGAGACATGAGAGAATGTATGGAAAAGAATATGACAGAAAAAATTGCATAGAAGACGTACCTGATAACTCTAGTAATCTGAAATTCACCCTGAGGGAAAAAGATAAAATTGCAGATTAATAGAGTTGAGGAAAACTATACACTAAATATACTAACCACAGTTTCTCAGTATTAGATAACTAGAAATAAGTAAAAGTAAGGGAAACACAAGCTTCGAGATAGAATAGTTTAGCGTTAGAGAATTACACTGCAAGAAGAATACACAGAAGAAGAGGACAAGCGAGAAATATTCCACTCTAGAAGTAAGCCCAAAAATAATAAATTTCAAGTTAAAAGAAAAGGAAAAAAGGTTATAAGAAGGAATTAATAGAAAGATGTTTTGTAGGAAAGAGAGTTGGAAAGGAGTGTCCAGACCCTCAGAAAAGAATTGAAAAAGAAGCACCACACAATAAGTCAGACATACAGAAGAGGGGCACCGCGCTTGAAACCCAGGGTAGGTGTTAACACATAGAGAGAGTAGTGGTAGAAGGGAATAGAAAGTTATTGCGTTGTGTTTTGTTTCAAGGTTCTCATTTACAAGAGCTGGCAACTGCATTAAGAAGAAGCTGAGGAGAATAGTGAAGAACCGGTGTTTCAGGACCAGTCTCTTATTTGTTTATTATTTTATCCACTCCCCCCTTCCCCCTGCGGGGTAGTTTCAGAGTCCAGGTGAATATTACTGGAACTCTGGCTGCCGCGTAGTGGGAGTCGGGAACCAGCATCTCTGTTCCTGTGCAAGCACTTCAGGATACGTCATCTTGACTCTGACACCGTTTTAATGAATAGGAGATAAGCAGACTGTAATCTCCCAGAGAAACATGCACTCTCCTAGCAGATATATATGTATATTTATATCTACTGTTCTAATGGCAATTGGTAGCATGAAGTGACTAAGCGGCTACTGTTATGAGTGGTCTTGTAACTGAAAGTCTAAATTGCCTGGTTACAATTCTGAAGTTCACTTAGCCCAAATTCTGTCGTTCATTAACTATGACTTAGTGTAAATCCAATAATTCTCTTCCCACTGAGCGGTGGGACGAAATAATGTAAATCCTCACAGAAACAATTAAATGGGGCTTACTTGACTGTTCACAGGAAACAAGAACTATATTGCCTGGAAATGCTCTTCTTCTTTCTGTCAAAAACTAAACTCACCAGGTTTTAGACTTTTGATTTTTTTGAAAATACCTGGCAACGAACTCAAATTTTACATATATTTTTTTTACTTTATTTGATTTAATTTAAATCATAAAAAGAGCGATACGCCCGCTAAAACACATAAAATTCATAAGCAAGATACAGATTAATTGATCAATTCTCGTTAAAATTTGTGATAAAAGAATTTGTGATTAAAACTTTTTAAAGCATAGTGCAATTGGTTCCTTCAGTCTTGTAACTGTGAGTCAAGCTATAAGATACATAGTTCTTATGTAAACTGCAGGCAGATTAACTACACTTTATCACTTTGCATGCTTTACCAGTTCAAGTTCTCTGTCTCTCTTTTCTAGTTTGTTTGCTGCTAGACTCAGAAACGTTATTGCCTTACATGCCAGTTGTACTGTCGAGCCTCCCAAACATTTTATTACGGCGGATCTACAGGTCCTTATTTGCTCTCTTTTCATTGTTGGCCGCAAAAGTTCTTTCCTCATGGTTAATAATGCCAGACAACTACAAAGTAGGTGGAGAAATGATTCGTCTCCTTGTCCACAAAGGTGACAGTCCATTGAGGGACAAGTCCGTTTCCATTTTGGGGTTAGGTCTTTAGTTGAATAAACTCCCAGTCTCAATAATGTCAGTTGCTGCTTCATGCGAGTTGCAAAATGTTCCAACAGGTATGATTGAGGCTTTAACTTTTTGTATGTTGACAACACAATCCATGCATTGTTTTTCATGGTCAATGATGCTTTGTCCTTTTCTTGAGATGTTTGATTGATCGTTATGTTGACTATTCATTTAAACTCCGTGCAAGATGGTATTGTGTGCCAAGCTTCCTCTAACTTGAAAGCTAATTTGATATGACGAAGACTCTCTCTGAACGTCAGGCAGAGCAGCGAAATCCAGACGCTACTCCCCTGAAGGAAATTCTGACTAAACCATGCACGTAGCAGAGATGCTCCACACTCCAAGAATCAGACAGTTGAAGTGCGCACCGTTCAAAGAGCACGCACGCAAAATACTCTACTCTTAAAAACTCGGGGCAAACACTAGAGCGCTGATTTAAGAAAACCGGTTGACAGTGTACCCTGTAATGACCTAGCACCTGATCTGTTATCCCTGATTAATTTATGTTAAATGGGAGTTTCCCCTAGGTTCATGTGTGCACACTGTTAATACACCCACTGCCACAGTGCAATCCAATACCGGACTATAACAGATTACAAAAAAGCAAAGGTGCACCACTAGACACATGAGAAGAAAAATAATTGGTTTACAACCATAAAACTTTTCTTTAGTATCTTCTTTTATTCACAAAAATGATTGTTTTAAAATACACAGCCAACACGTTTTGTCCAGTAAAGGACTTCTTCAGGGCTGCAAAGATGTCGATAAAAAAGTAAAAAAAGAAAAAAATATCTGGCAGGTGATGGAAGTCAGCCAAGTTAATCCATCAAGGTAAAGGAGCAGTAAGTTGCAACAGCCTCCAAGAGGAAGTGATTGTTGACATCAGAAAAGAGAGTAGCCATCCATTCCAGCAAAGAGAATGAACATACATGCTCATCAAAAATGGGGGCTTCTAGCACCATCAGTGGACAACTTGCGTGTTCCTCAAGAAAACTTCGTTGTAGGAAATCATGTGCAGCTGCACAGACATCCCATTCTGCTAAAACTCCAAGCTCAGCCGCACAGGCCATAATCCCAACACCGGAACATTCCAGCTGATGTGCCACTAGAGGACTGATTAGCAGGTCGTGATCCGGGGCAGGAGACACCCTCTTGGAGATGAAAAGATCCAATGCCCATTCAATTGAACATTCCAGGCAGTGGAAGACTGGTTGCACGCAAGTGAAATAACTAAACCAAAAAGATAATCCATAAACCACGCTTAGAGAGGCCAGTGACAAAGTACCGTAGCATTCAAGCATATGACTACGAAGTAGCAGCAACTGGCCTCGGCTGTTTGGGGCCACAGAGGGAGAAGCCATTCTGAAGCAGGCAAATCAACAACAGAACCTAAGCAGCTAATGCAAGTATTAATGGCAAGCCACCGAAGACGCTGGAAAAGATAAAATGAAAAAATGCCGGTATCACACCAAATATAGATTGGAAAGAAGTCACAAGTCCAGAGCCCACAAGCTTAAAAAAATTGACCAAGCCTTTAGTAGTAGAGGCATTGAAAATGGTATAGATCAAGGCACCAAAATGGAGTGGGAGGTCGGTATTAAGAAGTGACTGTACTTCTGTGCTGGTGTTAGCCACGTGAAGGACGAATGTCTCAAGGGCAGATGTGAGCGCAAATTCTTTTTGAGACAATAATGGTCTTATTTTACTCAATTTATTGAACTCTGCCTACAAGGTCGGAATGGAAGGCCAAATCGAGATGTCGAGCTTCTCTTGTGGGGGTGGAAAAAGCAAATATTTAGAGCAAACCATACGTTGTGAGACTGTTACAATGTAAGGTATGCCAGCAGGTATGCCACAGCAATCTTCATTATTTAAAAGCAAATAGCTACCGTTTGCAACCACGGTAAATGTAGGTGTGATAGCTGGTACTGGATGACCCCTTAAAACACACGCCATTCGGTGCTTTTAAGTTACATGCTCCATTTTTTTAATTAAATATCTTTATTGGTAGTTTTCTTTTTTTACATGACTATCATTACGAATTCCTACAAAAATACTTAGATGTTTAAAACAGAAATGCAAATCCCACTTACAGAATAGCGTTATTTATCACAGAAGCATACAACCAATACCGATTTGCCATTCACCAATACAGATAGTTTTATCTTACATGAGCCTATGTTTTAGTGCCACTGCGTGCCATTACCTTCAGTGCAACCACATCGGCAATCGACAATAAGTGTAATTGGTATCCATTTCTTACTCTTAACACATCTTATCTGAGCAGTTATGACAGTACCTTGCGTGTATACATCTTATACATACAAATCTGTGACAGTAGGGCCTAATCATCAGTTTGCTGCGTGACAGGGGAAAGTATTTGGATGATGATAGAGCATTGATAATAATCACCGGTGAATACTAATAAGTCTAATTTCCCAAAATATACAAAATAAACTGTAACTTAAAATATAGAAAAGAGAAGTCTGCCATCTATTAAGGACAAACAATATCAATTGTGCGCGGGTGAGTACGAAGGTGTAGTATCGGTACATTTCCACAAAACCATGTATCTGACGAATGGTGGAGGTAGCGCACGTAATAGGGCATGGTGATTTGCCAACAGATAGGACTTTTGTGTCTGAGGGCGGATGAGGGGCAAGTAGCTATCCATGGCAGCTCAGGGGGAGCATCACATATCTGTTTTGCATACATTAAGGTGTGCCAACTCCATTTAGCTAGGATATGGGGGACTAGTAGGTTTATAACTAATTATCTGTGGGGGTGTTATCAACAGCTATTGGATTGCAGGTCTGTAAGGCAGCAAGTAAAGTGTCCCAGCTTTGTGCAGTGGGAAACTTGCGAAGCCCCGCTGTCTCTTCCCTATGTAGTGCCGTACTTTCCGCCTGCGCCCATATTCTGAGTGAGCGCTTCCAGCTGAGTATCTCCGGAGGGACTCCATTTTTCCATTTTTTTGTCATTAGACATTTTGCAGTGATGAGACCCAGATCTCGGAACTTTGAAGAGACTTTTGTCTTTTTGGATCTAGTGTAGAGCCCTAGAAGGCAGACTTTCCATGACAATGGCAACGCCATGTTTGTGCATGAAGCTAGGGTTGTGACCACTTCTTGCCAATAATGCTGAAGGGATGCGCAAGCCCACAGCATATGAAGCAGGTCTGCGCCAGGATGCTGACAGCGTGGGCATGCAGAGGTTGCGATGTGAAAGTACCTATTTATCATGTCCAGTGAGAGATATGCCCTCTGTATAATATATGTTTGAATGAGCTTCAACATGGAGTTCCTTGGTATGTTTCTAGCACCCGCTAATATGGCATCCCATTCCTTGTCAGTCCAAGGTTGGCCTCCATCCAACTCCCACCGTACTCTGAGTCGTTGCATCGGCCTCAACGTATGTGTGAGAAGTGCCTCCACCAGCCAGTGTACCACATGTGACCCCACACCCTTTACGTGTAAATATTCTACTAACAAATGTGTCCGCGGCTCACTTGTCAGATCTCCCCAGGCAGTTGACAAAGCCTTCAGGAGAGAGATGTGTAAAAGAAATTGGCCCGCTGGCAATTCATTGTCTTCAACTAGTGTCTCAAATGTTAACAATGCACCATCTCTATATAAGTGTCAAGATTTGCCGCATGCCAGGTCGCTAAAGCTGCCTCCGAGGTACTCAATCTACCCTGTGGGGTCCCTATCAGCGGTAAAATTGGAGCGTATGGAAGCGTCTTGCGGGTAAGATATAAACTTCTTTTGTAGCAATTATGGGCTAAACCCAAATGCAACTGTGGTGGCCGTGGAAGTTTAGCTATGGGGTGGAACAAGTGACAAACTTGGGAGTGGGTCCAGGGCTGGTGCATGGTCACTGTGTCCTCCAGACTCCTGCCATTCAGCCATTTCATCGACCATTGGAGTTAGGCAGCTAAATAGTATAGTTCCATATTGGGGACCGACAGCCCGCCCCCGCTAGTGGGAGCATACAACTTCCACAAAGCGACACGTGGTCTCCCACAAATCCATATCAAGTCCCGGAATAGTCGCTCCAGGTCACGGAATGTCGTAGGAGGAATGTAAAGTGGGATATTGGAAAAATAATATAGCAATCTGGGAAGTACAACAATTTTCAGTAGGGTAATGCGGCTCATTACATTCAGCGGGAGGGTCTTCCAGAATTGCATTTGAGCGTGTATGGCTGATACCGCTCTCATTAAATTACCTTCCAGTAAGTCTTCAGGCAATCGATATATAAAAACACCAAGATATCTGAATGTGGTGGGATACCAAGTGAGGAGTGTGCCATTCAGAGACACGTCTACCTCTGGTGTGCTAGCACTAAATGAATAGATCCCCAATTTGGCCCAATTAAACCATAGTCCTGACTTCTCCTCAAAGGTTTTAAGTATATCCGCAATGGACGTCGGAATTGCAGTAATGTCGCGGAGATACAACAGCAAATCGTCCACATACAGGGAAACAGCATGTAACCCATCTCCCAGCCGTATCCGCCACTCCTCGCAATCTCTCTGGAGCAACCTTGCTAATAGCTCCATAGCTAGGGAGAACAATAACGGGGATAGCGGGCATCCCTGACGTGTCCCCCGTCTCACTCTAATGCAATCCGAAATTAACCTGCCAGTACGAACCCGAACAGTGGGTCGTTTATACAATAAACAAACCATATTTAAGTAGTGTTCCCCTAGTTTGTATTTACTCAGCACAGATGCCAGATAAGGCCATTCCAATTAGTCAAAGACTCTTTCAAAATCAAGTACCAGGCAGCCCGAATGAGGCCAGGCATGCGTGGTGTACTGCGGCACTCTAAAAAATCGGCATATTTTATGAGAAGTGCAACGTGCAGGAACAAAGCTGTTCTGAGCGGGGTGTACCAACTTTTATATGAGATGTGAGAGACTTCTGGCTAATAGTGATGCAAACATTTTATAATCCGAGTTAAGGAGCGCTAGCGGACGATAGGAGCCCAAGAGGTCAGGATTTTTATCAGGTTTAAGGAGGGAGACCAGCAGAGCCTCATTCTGCGTAACAGTAAGGGTACACTCATCAAGCGCTGTTTCGTATACTTTTAGCAGATGTGGTACTAAAACGTGTGTATATGCCTTATAGATTTCAGTCGGTGGGCCGTCCGGCCCTGGTGACTTCCCAATGGACAGTGCAAAAATACTTTTATGGAGTTCCTCTGAGTGGAGAGGAGCATTTAGTTCCTCGCTTTGTAAGCACGTTAGCCGTGGCAGTTCTAGGCCGTCCAGGTATGACTGTATCTCTGGGAGGCGCGACTTATATAGATCATGATAATGCATCACAAATGCACAGTGAATGTCCTGCTGTGTATACGCAATTTCCCCAGTCGTCTTCCTCACCGATGCCATAGGTGTCGACGACTCATTCTGACGGATGAGCCATGAGAGTAGCTTGGGATTTGACCTAGCCGAATGTGCAGCATAATTGAGGCATCTCAATCGCTCTAGCAGCCATGCATGCTCCTCTTTGAGGCAGCCTATCTGTCCCTGTGTATCATCTATATCTGCCTGTTCTGTAGCGGCTAGCCTACCCTCTAAAGTAGTGAGTTATTTTCCAATTGCGTGCGCATACCTGCCTGCGTCACCAGATAACGTCACCTAACAACTACCTTAAGGGCATCCCATTCCACCAATGGCGACGTGGCTATGCCTGCATTGTCTTCAAAATATTGTGCCACAGTGGTAGCCAGTAAGTCCCGAAATGGGGTGTCCAGGAGGACATCTTCCTGAAGGCGCCAGATCGGGACCGGTCACAACTCAGCCTCCCACTGCAGCTCCACGATGTGCAGATTGTGATCAGAATGTGTGCGTCCCATGTAGGTGGAATCTGGATTGCATGGTAGGAGGTCATTGGACACCATGAAGCGATCCAAGCGTACATGTAGTTTATTGGCCCCGGAGTAGTATGAGTATACCCTGTCTAGTGGGTTTCTGTGGTGCCACACATCTGAGAAGCACCACTGTAGTGCCCAGTGACCCAACGCTTTTGCGGCTGTGTGTGTGACGGTACCAGGCATGGGAGGGAAGGGAGGGAAGGATCGGTCCAGGGAAACATCCAGTACACAGCTATAGTCTCCTCCCAGGATCATAGGGTTATCATGCCATTTAGCCAATTTTTGTGATAACAGATCTAAGAACGCTGGCTGCTCAGTGTTGGGTGCATAGAGCCATGCTAATACTACCGGCTTTCCATCAAGCACCCCTTTAACTATACCATATCTGCCCTCCCCATCTACCAATGTAGAAGGGAGGGCAATGTAGCCACTTTAAATGGAGTACCTGGTCTCACCCACACTAGGACTCCTTGTGCGTATGCAGAATAGCCAGTCGCATATAGTTGCCCCCTCCAATGTCTGTGTGTGACTTCTGTGTTAGCTAAATGCATCTGCTGAAGGAGCGCTATTTGTATTTGATGGCGTTTCAAGTAGGAGTATATGGGATAGCGACGTTCTGGGCTGTGGATGCCTCGCGCGTTCCATGTACCTATTTTAATGGGCGCCATAACCAGTGAGTGTCAGGGGTGCAACTGGGCTCATTCAGCCAGGTAACGGGAGAAAGTGACAGATCATTCCAGTGTGTGCTTCACTGCACAGCCCGATTTCACAACAATCATACTCTTGTCGAAGAATGATGGCAGAGAAAACATAAAAACAATTCCCAGTCAAAAATATCATGAGAGCATATTTGCAACATGCACTTGCCCAAACTTGAAATGCAATAGCACACAGCTAACGTCTGGGGGAGGCTATTGTGCACAGCAACCTAAGAGCCAAGGAAAAGGAAGGAAGGGACCGTCATATGGGGCTGAGCCTATTCCTGGCTAGACCCTTTCTGCGCAGGAATACCAGCCTGAGTCATTACAATGCAAAAACAACATACTGAGTCTTTTATACTTGCGTGACCAAAAGTTCCATGCGTCACTCAAAGTATGGAGGAGTGGAAAGGTGAGCAATGGATATCCAGGAGTTCAGGCAATGGTATCAGAGCTCTGCGGAATGACATGTGGCAATGCACCGGAGGCTTGGAAAACAGGGAAAGCGTCCAAAATGTCTTCATCACTGTGCAGCCCCTGGTGATCAGAGTCTGAGTCGGTTTCCCCCTCCGGGGATCTGCTGATGTTTGCTGCTGCCTGAACTGCCTCAAGTTGTCCACTCAGTATCAATTCCGGGGTCAGGCCAGACACTTGATGGGGTGAGGATTGCGATTTTCTCAGCCTCCTTCTGTGGCGCCGTTGAGTAGTTTTGGGTAGTTGCTCTCTGCGTCCAGGTTGTGATGCATTGTAAGAGTCCAGCCATTCCTCTGCGCCTTCCGGTGTAGTGAAAAAGTGGTTCTTGCCACTCACGACGACCCTCAGTTTCGCAGGAAACAACAGTGAATACTTAAGATCACATTGTCGCAGGCGTCTCTTCACCGCTAAATAAGAGTGGCGCTGCTTCTGGACTTGGAAAGTGTAGTCCGGAAAGATCATTACTTTGTAATTGTCCACTTGTATGTCTTGCAATTTTCTGGTCTCTTGAAGAACAGCATCCCTGTCCCTGTAGTTTAATAGTCTGATTGAAAACGGCCGTGGGTTCGAGCCCGGAGGTGGAGGTTTGGCAGGTACCCTGTGCTCTCATACAACCACAATGTGTAGGGACAGGGCATCTCCCGACATCAGCGAGCGGATCCAGTCTTCCGCGTAATTTACAGTGTTCTTCTCTTCCACTCCCTCCGGAAGGCCCACTACGTGTATGTTGTTGCGGTGGGCCCTTCCTTCGGCGTCTTCCGCTCTATCTTCCAGGAATTCCACTATATTGACCAAATTACGGATGTTCTTCTCGGCCGAGGACACTTGCGGTGAAACCTCCACTATTTCCCCATCTGGAGCAGCAGTGCATGTAACCACATACTGGACTATAGCCACAGCAGTAGTCTGATCAGCCCAGCTCACAATGGTTCCTGGGGACAAGGCACCTGTTGTGGCGAGTTCCTCAAATCGGGGCGATCAACAGCGGGTTGTCTCCCACTTAGTACCCCTTGAAGCGCTTGAAATGGCTCTGCATGCCCACCTTGGCACAACAGGAATAACAATTAATTTCACTCCAGAAGGCCTCAATCACGCCACTTAAACAGCACAGGCCATAAGTGTCAATGCGGGTAAGTGGCGCCATTTCTCCCCTCAAAGTTATGAGAGTGTCACTCCTTAGCTGCAATGGAGAGCCGTGATGGGGGGTACCAATGTATCTACCCAGTCTCAGTGGTGGAACAGCCTCCGATTACAGGCGAGCCGCGGAGTCTGATACCTTTATTACAACGCGGCAACCTTAGAGTAGGGTTGAGCTATCCCTGAGCGGCAGCCCTCCTGTCGCTAGTCCAGTCTCCACATCAGTGCCCTACCGGCGAGCGCAGAGTCCTTACAGCAGCTCGCAGCCTTCACGCCACACTTCACACGATGAGGCACAATGGGCGGAGTCAGTCCCCGGCAACAGCGCTCCACACGAGGCAGCTTAACAGGCAGTGGGGTGAAATCCGGGGCCGGGTGGGATTGTCACAGCGTCTCCTCTCAGTGTCTGGCAAATCAATTACGGGAGTTCCGTGGCAAGAGATGATCTGTGGGGATGAAATGGAGCCACAATGGAGATCGAGGCCCAGGGGGCGGGGCCAATCCCCAGCTCCACGTACCTCGTCACGCCTGATTCCCCAAAGCCTCCCTCGGCAGCATCATAAGCAGGGAGGTCCGTTGCGGTGTTGTACTGCTTCCGTGCACTTATCCGCTCACCTGGACAGCCGACCCTTGCAGGAGAAGTCTCAGCTGACAGCGGCCCCTTCAGCTCAGCTATAGATGGAGTATTGCAGCCAGGGAAGGGAGCCAGAGACGGAGCTCCGCAGTTACAAGTCTGGCTCCATTGCTGGCCAAGCCACGCCCCCCTTAAGTTACATGCTCCATGCAACTGTATATTCTTACACACAAGAGAATGATCAGGTGAGGAATCACATGATTCCCCAGTGAGGTGCACCTCTTTGTCATCCCGTAAGCATCTGTATGTGAATGGTAAAGACCACACCTCGTGTAGAAATGCACTACATAAAGGTTCATAGCGGCCCAAGGGATAATGTTTCATACATGAACTAAGTTTCAACAAGGAAAATGGCAGAGCTATTACCCCATGGATGATCCATACTGCTGAATTAGTTTCAGCAACAGAAAATGGCAAAGGTTCTAACTTTTCAATATGTAACAGAGTGAATGTGGAATCCTTCATGGACATAAACTGTTGTTTATCTGTCAAGCTAAATAGCGAAAATAACGATGACGTGTTCATGTAATCCCATGGAACTTTCCCCATCTTCAACGTTTGCAACGTCCATGCAAACTGCATAATTGAACGCAATTGATTTTGACCATGATACAAAACAGACACTTCATCATGAACAATATCCACAACAGGGTAAATAATATTGTCTAATGTGTAAATGTGGGAAGAAAGAGTTGTAATACTATTATCAACAACAGCAAGCACTTTTTCTAAATTAGCTTGTTCTTGTGCCCTTGGACGCGAAGCAGCTTCAATTTGGGAGAGCTTCCAGATTTCATTGTAAATTGCATAAAAATTTTTTTTTGATCGAAGACCAGCAGGCCCTTTTATAAAATCTGTCAAGTCAATGTCACCTGACAACAAAGATAAATGGTGTTGTACAAATGTTAGGGTCGAGTGTTGCAACCAATTTTGACATAATTTTCCTCCTGAATAGGCATTAATTGAATGGGAATCAGAAAAAACGTGGATCAGGTCTATCCTGAGTGTATCCTGGGTCCTTGCCTAGAAAACGACGTTTGCAAGAATCTGAACTTGTTTGCCAAACCAACCAACCCAAGGGATCCAGGCTAGAGATATTAAAAGTATTAATCGTAAGCAACCATTGCAAATCTTTAATGGACAAATCAGTGTGATTGTTCCAGTTCTCATAAGGAGCTATTGCAGGCATTTTAGGTGCATTCATTTGTTTTGCAGTTTCTAAACCTAAACAGGTGGATTGATAAATCGAACTGTTTAAGAATAGGATTTGGATTGGGATAAGGCACGCACGATGCAAGGCTTCAGAGCCTTGTACCTGCCAAATTTTAGAACCCCAAACAGACTTAAGATCTACTGCATCTTTAGCTCATACCCACCCATTGCCAGTTGATCAATAAAGAATTTGGAATACACTAATTTAGTGTGGGTGAGCATGACTTTAGAAGTGGACGTAGTATTCATTTTAAAATAAAATGAACCCCGATTGGATTTATTAAAATCAGTGAAATAGACACATTTTTTCAAAAACATTTTCGAACTGCCTTCAATGGGAGCTGGGCAATGTTCCCACTAAAAATATTTCTAAATGAATTAGCTTTATGCAGATAATGATGGCCATAATGCTGGTAACAAAATAAATCAGCATAATTTGCAGAATTCAAATACAAATCCTCAGCATCAAATGCAGCATAATACTTTAAATCAGAAAATAAAGAGTGAACGGCTTGTACGTCCAAATCATCAAAGCATATGTTATGTTTCACTACATCCCCCATAGAAACACGAAGTACATTTGGAACATTAACCGCCTCGGTGGGGTCATGAATTTGGAAGTCTACTGCATCCCAAACTATTCCATCCGCAACAGGCCAGGCAGAGATGTTGACAAAAGTCTGGTCCCTTTTCATGATATGAGATTTATTTATTTATTTTATTTTATTTGAAGAGTTTTATATAGCGCTAGCTAGACCCATAGGCATCAAAGCGCTTTACATGAGGATCGTTGCATTACAAGTTACAAATTACATCCGTTACCAGAGCATAGTAAAACATAGGCAAAAAACAATGTTACGGTAATTCGTGGTAGGGAGGGGGAGGAAAGAGACACAGCGGGGAGACGGGGAGAACTGTACCCAATGTCCGGCTGGGTAGGTGACGGCCGAGGGGGTGAACCAGGGCCGATCTCCTCTATAGTTGCCTAGCAGCTCCACTGAGTATCAGCCATGATACTCAGGTCTCAGCGGTCAGGAATAACAGGAGAAAACAGTTTTTCATGGGTTACATTAGTTACAATTGCATAGTCAAACACAGATGAAACAAGTCCCCAGTAGCAGAATAGTGGGAATGGGGGAGAGGAGTGGAGAACAGGGGGCTGGGAAGCAGATCAGAATCTGGAAAACCGCAGTCGGAGAAAAGGACCATGAGGGGGCCCAAAAAGTTAGAGTAAGCTGGCCCATAATCCAGATGGGGTCACAAAGTCACTAAGTCCAGTGTCCAAATTCAATCACCGCGGTAGCGCTGGCTAGACCCGGAGGTATCAGAGAGCTTTACATGAGTATCAGCGAGTTACAAGTTACAAAATTACATCAGTTACAGGATCCAAGAATAGACTTAGGAGAGAAACAATGATATCACAATATCAAGAGACATTAACGCATAAGCTGGAAATGGGAGGTAGCCACAGGATCACAGAGGGAGGAGACGGGGAGGGAAGGAAACACAATGGGGAGAACGAGAAAAAACATTTCCAAAGTCTGGCTGGGTAGGTGACGGCCTATGGGGTGAACCAGAGCCAGAATCCTCTATAGCTGCTTAAACAGCTCCACTGGGCCTCAGCCATGTTGCTCAGTCTCAGAGCTCTTTACATGAGAACAAAGTAGTACAGAAATACATCAGATCACCAGAGCATAAATAATACAACAACAAGTCCCAATGGGGCTTTGAGGGAAACAGGGGGGGAGGAGAAAATGAGTCCAGTAGCTTGAAAACGGATATAGGCTAAGCAAACTGGCAATGGGAGAAGTGCAGTGCCAAAGTTCCATCAATCACCTAAACAGCAGAGCGTTCAGTGAGGTAGTGACCATTTATTGAAAGGAAGAAAAATTTTGCGAATCCAATTGACAAGAACAAACAAATGGCGATGAGCACCAACCAAATGTATGTCCAAGGAGGAACCAAATATTTCAGTTTAAACCAGGTGAAAAAAAAAAAAATGTGGACAGAGGACTCGATGATGTGGAGATAGTGTCAAAAGAAAAACGTGACTGGTTAAGGGATTTGTCTCGCAAACCAGGCAATAACTATGTAGTGGGATACACATATTTAGTTTCTTCATGTAGACCTCAAGCCAGAGGGTTTAGCAAAGGATTAGTACCAGAGGTCATCTCTACGGCAGTGTCTGGCCATATGTTGTTCGAAGTGGCCAAGACTGTGTTCCTCGACATTGTTGGACAGGAAACCGAAGGTGTCATACTATGTAGAATAAGCCATGCGTTGTAGTTTGACATTGTCCATTGAGATGTATCTGTTGTCTTTGTGACCAGGAAGTGGTGTTCAAAAGACTGTACGAGTACCCTTCACGCCAAGCATTGGGACCAGTGCACGAGAAGAGGGGCCAAATTCTTTCTTGTTCTCCACCTTCTCATGGACCAGGTCTCCGATCTTGGGTAGGCAGCCGACTACCGGAATCTGCGGCACCTTTTCTGTGTCGGAGGGCAAATGATCCTTTGCAAGACTGTCACGAGTCTCCTGTAGTTTCTGTAATATATCAGAATAATTATCTACGTCAAAGGATGCGGATGTCGCCACCATGTCTAGACCGTCAAGTTCTGGAACAAACATTTTCATGCCAAAGAGCATTTTGTATGGGGTCTGCCCACCCAGAGATCTTCTAGGGAGATTATTTCACGCATGTTGTATGCTATACAAATGGGCGGACCAGTTCCTTCTAGTACCTATAGCTCTAGCTGTCAAGGATTGCTTTAAGTCATGATTCATTCACTCCACAACTGAATTACCCTCAGACCTGTATGGAGACGAAAATTTGACTTGCACCCCCAAAGACCTCATGGCATCCTAGTACGCCTTAGAGGCGAACGCTGGACCCTGGTCAGAATGAAAGGTGCCACATGCAAAAATTCCCCCAAAGACTTGCAAATCCCTGATGATACTTTGTGCGTCAGCACTGCGTTGTGGCCAAACCCAAAGAAAATGTGTGCACGAATCAACTGCAACTAAGATAAACGTATACGCAGTATCTGAAGAAAATGGACCGCAGTCATCTAAATGAACACAACTGAATGGTTTATTAGAAATGTACAGCTGTGTTTGTGGCGGTCGTGCAGCCATTGAAGGTATTATCTGCTGACGGATGTCACAAGAAAGCACATAATTACGGGTTTGTTTATATAACCCACGCCACCAGCAACGCTGCTGTAAGATAGACACAGTCGCCGAAACGCCGTCATGAGCCGAGGCCATGCCTTCGTGTGCGGCTGTTGTCAATGAAAGTGTGCGGTCCTCGTTGGGAATCAACCTGTCACCAACGTCATTAATTCTCACATAGGGAGCTTTATCGGGACCTAAATGATAAGAGTATTTCGAAGGGAAACCCTGTGGGCACTTACTTCCCTTTTCTGTAGCAGCTATAGCTGCCAAGATGTCATCATCAATCTTAGTCATGGATCTTGTAACTGCTGCTACTGAGTATGCGGCTACTGCTGTTTTATCTGCTTAATCAGCCAAACTGATACCGACCGCGTATACTCCTACGCGCTGGTGGCCAAGAGTTTGATTTACTTGCATGAGAGGCAGACGTTCTTTAAGCTCTGCGCCTCGAACCCAAAGCATTTTATGCTTAAATGCACTGCCTTAGAATCACGATAGTCATTCTGAGACCAAAAGAATAAGTTGTCATTAAAAGACTGAACACAGTAGTAAGAGACACTTACAATCAAGACAGTCACTTTAGGATCAGCAAACTCCAGTGCTAGCAGCACCAGAGCACGCAGCTCCGCTAATTGGATGATACAGTCCCTTATTGCCTTTACTTTTTATATTCTTTTAAGTTTTTAAATGAGGGCAGGCGGGTGGGCGGCGGGTGGCGGGCAGCTTCACTTCGCAGCGGCGTGGGCGTAGCGCTGCCTGCTATGCCTACTTTGTAAAAGGCGAAGCGGAGCATGCTGCCCACCCTTACTTGATATGCTGGGCATAATATGGAATGTAAGTTCTTCCGAAGTCTAAAAATCCCAGCCAAGATTGCAATTTTTTCAGGGTTGTAGGCGATCGCAAACATGTGCATTTCTCCAAGAAGTGGAGGCGCTAAGCCTCTACTTTCATTATTGAGTTCATAGCCCAGGAACAACACTGTGTACTCTGCAATATGTGATTTTGCAAGGTTAAATTCATAACCGTAGTCCGCAAACAAAACTATGATGCGGTCCACGTGACAAAGATGCGGCTATAATTATTTGTCCGTGAGATAAATATCATCAACGTACGAGTATGCATCAGGGTCTATGTCATCTAACAAAGTGACAACACGTGCGGCAAAAAAGCCCGGGCAGTTTTTTGTAGCCCATGGCTAACATTTTAAATTGTTTTTGTTTGCCGCCCAAGGTGAATGCAGTCCATTGACAGATTGTGGCTAAAAAAGCCATTGGAAATGTCAAGTGTAGTTTTATATTTTTTACGCACAAGACTGTCTACAAGACCGGAGCTATGGGTATTCTGAACTGCACAGTTACGACAATGAGAGTTCAAATGTCGGTAATCTAAAACTAAGCAGTACAACCCATCTGATTTGGTTACTATAAAAAGAGGGTTATTCATCGGTGACACACATGTCTCAATCTCTCCTTGATACTCTAATTGTTCAAGAATTTCAGAAACGGGAGCTTTAGCTTCCTGCCGGAGGGGATATTGGGGTTGTGGCTGTGGCATAGACCACAATGGTATCCCATGAGGGGGAGAGGTTTTATCCCAGCCCACCTGAGTACGGTACAGAGCCGGTGCAAACACCAAAGACCATTCTTTCGGGAAAGCCATCGCTTGCTCCTTGGCTACGTTGTGTGAAAAACTAGGGAGGATTACCTCCCCCCCTCGCAGAGCGGCTAAAACAAAAGGTGGGGGCCAGTCTGCCTCAGATAACAGGATGTCATATGAAGAAGTCAGATTTTCCCATAAAATCCCTTTAACAGCACGTTGTTTATCACCTTCAATCAGAAATACTATTTCATATAATCTATCAGGGGGAGCCACTCTGGTGTCAGCAGTTTCTACTGTGATGAAAGTGTCAGTTGCTGTCGCCTTCAGAAATGGACGCTGTGCTTGCCGCACTATTGTAACCTCCGCTGCGCTGTCTAGCAGCGTTACTGCCCAAGATAGATTCCGAAGGTGGGTTCTCACCATCTGTGGCATATCTCGCTGTTAAAGCAGCAACTTTCTTTTTCTTTTTCTAAAACAGAGGGCGCTGACGAGAAAAATCGTCTTGCTTCCCTTTGCCGTCAGTCTGACGAGGCTCACGTCCTTGCAGGGCACCTTGACCTCTTCCACGATCTTGGCGATCACCTCCACCGACTTGTGAGCCTGATGTTTCCTGTGAAGAACCAGGAGAACGCCGGTCATGAACCTGAAATCTCTCAGGACACCTAATATTTGCGCGGGTACCGGTGACACTGCACGCCACCCTTGTTTCCGTTGTTGCTTCCTCTGTTTTTTATTTTTCCAATTCATTTTAGAAAAAGTAGGACGGTTATCTTTAGTAGACTGCGCCATCTGAGTTTGTGGTTGTGCTGGTATTTTAGCAGAAGGCGTAACTACCAAACTATTGCGTTCTATGGTCTTATAAGCATTTGCAATAATTTTCGGTAACTCGCAGGGTTTGTCCCCCTCTGGGATAAGACGCAAAGCATTAGACACCTGAAAGCTAACTGCATCTCCCTTGACATTAGCAAGGATGAGATCAGCAACAACGTCAAACACTCCGACAAGCCTCATCCCCAACTCCACAGCTGCCTCGGGTCCATGCTCATTCTGAACACGCTTAATCACCGAGGGCAACACAGTTATAGAGGGAGTGCCAAAACAGTTTGCATATACTGCTGAGAACACTTTACCCCAATTATCACAATCGGTTACCTCTGGTATTAAGTCTTTCTGCAAACTTATTGTTAAGATCCTGTGTTTCTCCAAAGGAGAGGTATAAGGAAATACCGCTTACAGCTGGTCACATTTCTCAGCAAGCCAGTAAGGTAAATCATCCTTATTCTGTGGTCGCTTGCCCATAACCAAATTAACCATGACGTGACTAATGGACATCCCGGCCTGGCCAGCCGGTTGCGCCCCAACCCCAGGTGCACCCATCTGGAGATTGTGGGAAACATATTGTACTAGAGCCCTATGTGCCTCAATTAAGGAGGTGTGCAAGATACGCAATTCAGCTACAGTGGCTGCTAGATAACGTGGATGTGGTGTCTACCCGGCCAAAACTGGCCAAGTGGGCCCTGGAATTGACAAAGGGCCTAACCTGACCAGAGTCATGGTGTCGGGGAGGACGCCATTAAACCAAATAATATGTTGTCATGCCCAAATCGGAACTTCAAGAGTAGTATATGGCCGATATACAACAGGTACCGCAGTGTGAGTGTATTCATGGAACAAGCCATCATCTCCATTCACTACAGGAAACGTTACCCAAAAGGAAAATACCTCAAAGTGGAAAGCCGGTTTGGCCCCAACCACAAAGATGAGAGCGATGCCCGTGTCTGGCACTCCATATGCCGTCAAATGACGATGGAGTGGTGTGCGGCTATGTGCCGCAATAGCGACTTCAGCCATAAGAATTAAGATAAGGATAACAACTTAAATGCGTGGCAGCGCAATAGGCTCGTAATTCATGCGAATGAGAAAACCATTTTATAATATCAAGTTTGAAAAGACCTATAAAGTATCAATACAGGTAGGTTATGCCGTCACCACTGTTTACCGGAAAACAGGAGTGAGGGTATTGTGGACAAGTAGAAGCACTACTAAAGTCTCGTAAATAAGTACCAGACCAAACGTTTGGTGCGCCATGGTGCAGGGATTCTTTTCATGCACAGAACTATGCGCAGGAAACCAGGACCTCGATGTATTGTTGTGTACCAAAAAAGCCACCTCAGTGCCCTGAGCCCAATGCAACTAGCAACAGTGTCTCATTCGTTCTCTGTACTACAACGAAGCTACCAATGATTAGACAGCCTAGAACATGCGACTTGATTGCAGTCAAAATATTTTCTTTATTGAAAAATCACTTTGTTCTTTAAAAGTATCACACCATTGCCAGTCGACGCGTTTCATCCCTCATGGAACTTCTTCAGGGCTAGAAGCAATTACAAAACACTATTTACATTGTGCTCACATTACATTAAAAACATATAATAAACATAGTCCAGACAGTTAATTGTTATTGTACAAACAGTATTACACTATTGATCAATACCATAGTTAATTGTGTTTCTCATCATATGAATGAATAAGCAAAGGGAAACCATTTTTAACAAAGGGAGGGAACAAAGCAAAAGAATCCATCATCAACCTCTTACAACAAGCCTTTATCTGTTTAAAGACAACCTATCACTACCACACTTTTTTTTGGAAAAGGGGAGAAAAGACCATAACATGTAAACAGTAATCTCTGGAGAGAGCAACATTCGCTTATATCCTGAATACCTTTAATTAAAGTATGTTGGTACATTTTTAGGATTCATAGTTTTTCAGTCCTATAATACGTGGTCACATATAATCATAATTACACATTAGCTCATACCTTAAAGAGTGTTTGTATCTGCTGCAGGTAATATTGAAAGTTCATGCCAGATTTGAGAGCAGCAACGAAAACCCACTGTATCTATAAATAAACATAAGTATTACAATTCTTATACTTGTATGTTTTGAATATTGTTATGCTATCACACTAAGTATTGGGTTGGTACTTTTATGATAGCTTAATTTTAAAAAGAGAAGGGGTAAGTTTAAAAACTTACACCAATGACATATCTGTATGGCAAGTATAGTATATATGATTTATAGACACGTTTGAGAAAGGGCAAGGCCAATCAAAGATCCTTTTTTTCGATCGTGAACACATAATTCCATTAGCCTTTATCCTAATATTTATACTCTAGTTCATGCCTTGATAAGCAGTCCGTATTAGTTGAGGATGTCTTTGTCGGTTCTTGCCAAATTTGAAAATAACGTGAGAGACCCAACTTATCTATAAATAAGCACAATTTGTATATGGCCATAAGTGTATATTGCGAACAATGTAATATTTTCTAACTAAATCTTTATTCCCCTTCTATTGTTTAAAATATTATTATGCATAAAAATGACTTACTAATATTAGTTGATCATGTGTCTGTGTGTGCCATAATGATCAACAAAAGATAATGTGAGCTGGTGAATCTGTATAAACCGGTCATTCAAAGTGGTTCTCTTCTGTAAGGAAACATGGAAAACCGACATTACGCCTCAATCCGCTATGTCATGTGGTTCTAAACGTTTATTATAAAGATCGGCAACATATCGATTGCCAGCCCACCTGATATCATACATAATGGCCCCTCGGAAACTCTTAGGCACAAGCAGTCTTGTTCAAATTAATAATGCATGCGTGTTATGTGTTGGTATTTAACCAAACAGAACGGACAACAGCCTCCCACCCAAAGGAAAAGGCTGGTGGACCTGCTTTGAGCAGTTCTAAACAACTAAAAAATCCCAGAGTTTAAGACAGCGTCTCCAGATATCCCTATCATAGCCATTTACATGTAACACACTGTGGCGAGCGTTCCCTAGACGATTAAAATAACCCAACACCACACATAAAATAGGATGTTCTCAATCCAGTCACGTGACTGGATTGAGAACATCCTATTTTATGCCAGATACATTGACGACGTTTTCCTAATATGGAAGGGCAGTAATGAATAATTAAATCAGTATTTTTTGTATCTTAATAACAACTTATTTAATGTCAGACTCACAATCAGTAGCTCTAAACAAGAGATCCTGTATTTGGACTTGAGATTGTATATATCAGAAGGCAATATTCAGAGTGACATTTTTAAAAAATCAACCTCCTGTAACAGCGTTTCACACGCTGATAGCTGCCATCCTAGTACCACCATCTCAGCAATACCATACGGGGAGATGGTACGAGCACGTCGTAATTGCAGCCAAGAAGCTAACTTTAACAGAACTATAAACAGCATTAAAACAGATTTTAATAACAGGGGATATAACATGAGTTGCCTTAAGAAAGCGGAAGGAAAGGTAAAGAAACTTGATAGAAAGGACACCTTTGGTGTCAAATCTGTCAATGTGGACAGGTCATTTCAGGATCAAATGTCTTTCATTACAGAATACACCATGTATAGTGGACATATTTATAATATTTTTTTTTTGATAATCAAATTTTTAATATTTTTAAAACACATAAAACAATTCAGCAAATACACGGAAATCATTGGTTTGAATTCATTCTTAAAAGCAGTGTTACCCCCATAAGGCATACACCTACGGGAGAGGGGACTGGGTTAATCAGGACCCTCCACATTCCCCAGCCACTTCCCCACACTCTACGATATTTCTTGTCGCACCCCTTAGCCATGTAAAGGGTTTTCTCCTGCGTCGCGCACCAGTCCACCCCTCTGTGCCACCTCTCCAGGCCAGGTGAGTCGGGGCTTTTTCAAGCTGCAGCTATGTCCCGCTTGGCCACCATCATAGCTGTATTAAAGAATAACTTTTCGTTTCTGGACCCATCCAGCCCGTCTGTGATCCCCAACAATGAGTGACGTGGATCATGAGGAACCTCCCAGTCCAATACTTCTGTTAGCTCCACCTCAATAGATCCCCAGAATTGCTCCAGTCGGGGGCACAACCAAACCATGTGGAGGAAGTCAGCCGGGGCATGAGTGCATCTCACACATGACGCATCTGGGCGCAAGCCCGCTCGATAAAGGCGCAGGGGAGTGAGATACGCAGCATGTAGGTAATAGAGCTGAATCAGCTTGAGATATTTATAATATTTTACCCAAAAACTGGCATCTGTTACAATCCAACTCTCTTCCATCTAACATTGTCCCATGTAAACCATGAGTTATATATCGAAAGGACAAAACATTGAGGGATATGCTTTGCCCAAGTCATATTAAAGAACCTCAAGCAGCACCTCAATTGTGGCTGCCAGAGAAGCTAAATGGCTTTTACACGTGTGGCAATTGTTGTGTCTGCAAGCTGGCACTTAACAAATGTGTTAGTTTTCAGTACAACAACTCAAGAATATTCAAGATTGTCTCATTTATAAATTGCAACACGACACATGTTGTTTATGTTAAGATGTGTGTGTGATCAAATTTATATAGGCAGTAATATTCGGAGTTTAAAAATACGTATACAGGAACATGTTAGAGACATTAAGAATAAAGATGAGCACTCTCCAGTGGCCCAACATATATACACAATGCATCCTGAGAGAACAAATATAACCTTTCACGCTCTAGACGAGGTGAAAGGCGGTGTTAGAGGTGGAGACAGGACCACCTTATTAAGACAGACAATGGCAAAGTGGATCTGCCGCTTGAGGGCAGTCACGTAAGACCTCAAGTGCAATGATGAATTCCATCATTTTCTGTGATTATATGTGAATAGCTTTCCACAATATCATGTGGGTGTCAAGTGGATTTTAAGAAACTAGAACTGTATCATGCACACATGATTATAGGAGTATTGCTGTCATTTAGATTTGGTTCTATACATGATTATAAAAGTATTGCTGACATTTAGATTTGACTCTATTGAACTGAGCTGATAGAAGAGGCCTTAAAATGATAAGGTATACATGGTCTCATTTGCTTATCCTGTGATCCACTCTAAACAAGTATTCAGTGCATATCCATTAAGCAATATAACAAAGTCTAGTTTTTAAACCATAATACTGTTTGTTAAATATTGAATCCTTGCACCCCTTTAAGATAGCGCCTAGTATCTCGGCTGGGTCATGTGACCGGATAGTTCTCTTTGGGCATTGTTAGACGGCGACCTCAGAGGAGCCCGGAAAGGGGTCCTGACTACCCTGAGACCCACCCTCGAAGTATCGTAGCCGGGCACTGGCGGGAGACTCCTCAGGGGGAAGAATCTCGTATCTAGGATCGTACCCCTGGCACCACACGACACAGAGACACCACACCGTGCGTTCTTAGGAATCAATCTTTATCAATCAGGTTTAGCACTGCAAATATGTACAAGGAGAGCGCGGGCTCAATGAGTCTCGGAAGGGATAGGGGGTAGCGGGACAGTCTCTGGCAAAGGTTCAAGGCAGGGGCGTACCCGGCGCACAGCTCACAATCCTCGAGCTGGGGGATACGCTTGTTGTAGTTGGGGTCCGGCGGGACCGTGAGAGTCTGTGGGAGCCGCGAGTCACTCAGCAGGGCTCAGGTACAAGTTCGGAGGTCTTACGATCTTCAGGGAGCCGCGAGTCACTCAGCAGGGCTCAGGTACAAGTTCGGGGGTCTTACGATCTTCAGGGAGCCGCGAGTCACTCAGCAGGGCTCAGGTACAAGTTCGGAGGTCTTACGATCTTCAGGGAGCCGCGAGTCACTCAGCAGGGCTCAGGTACAAGTTCGGAGGTCTTACGATCTTCAGGGAGCCGCGACCACGTCAGCAGGGCTCTTGTTGTTCCAGCGTCGAATCTACCGGACAGTCCCAGAGCACCCCTTGTTATAGGTCGACCCCTCTTTGATGTCCGGAGTCTGTGCAGGCAGGGGTCTTGTCACCTGGGGGTCGCTTGTCGGGGTTTCCTGCCATTGTCTTTTGATCCTTTCAGGGCCGTGTCGGGAGGAGTCCCAGACACCCAGCAGGCATGGAGCCAGCCCTCAGGGAGGCCGGAGGGCCGATCGAAACCCATCGTCCCAGGGGAGTTCGGAGGTGCGATAGAAACTGCTCCTCCCTCTCTCAACCCCTGGCAAGCGTGATGTCCTCCAGCCGGAGTGGCGCCTCTAGGCCCGGGTCGCGCTGGGGCCGGGTGGCCATCTTGGTGCATGAAGTGGGCACGCGGGCCCGGGGTGGCCGAAAGGAGAGAGGCCATGGACGAGGATGTCCGGGTCGGGTGCGTGTGTTCTGGTGGGAAGGATCGGCTAGGCCGTGTGCTTGGGGCTGCAGGTACCAGGTTAGGTGGTGCGGGGGCAAGTAGAGCCATGCTACGAGGCCGGGTCCAACACGCGTCCCCCCCAGCTGAAAGCCGGAGAGAACTGCCCATCATCTTGGGGGGTTCTCTTCGCTGAGGCGGAAGAACCGGGAGAGGCCGTCAGCGTTGGCGTGGTCCGTACCAGGGCGATGTTCTACGGTGAAATCCATCCCCTGGAGGGAGATTGATCACCGCAGTAGCTTGGGGTTTTCTCCTCGCATCTGCATGAGCCATCGCAAGGGCCGATGGTCGGTTTGGACTTTGAAATGGGTGCCGAACAGGTAGGGGCGTAGCTTCTTGAGTGCCCAGACCACGGCAAAGGCTTCGCGCTCAATGGTGCTCCATCTCTGTTCTCTGGGCAACAGCCGCCGGCTGAGGAAGGCGATGGGCTGGTCTAGGCCTTGGTCATTCATCTGGGACAGGACGGCCCCAATGCCATGCTCGGAGGCATCGGTTTGGACTACAAACTCCTTGGAGTAGTCGGGAGCCTGGAGGACGGGGGCAGTACACATGGCCTTCTTTAGGGCATCGAACGCCTCCTGGCAGGCAGTCGTCCACTGCACCTTCTTTGGCTGTTTTTTGGACATGAGTTCTGTGAGGGGGCCGACAAGGCTGCCATACCCCCGGATGAATCTTCGGTAGTAGCCAGTGAGGCCCAGAAAGGCTCGGACCTCCGTTTGGGTGGTGGGTGGTTCCCAGGCTAAGATGGCGTCGATCTTCGGCTGTAGAGGGGCGACCTGGCCGCTCCCGACCTGGTGCCCCAGGTAGACTACTGATCCCTGCCCAATCTGGCACTTGCTGGCTTTTACTGTGAGGCCTGCCTGGCGCAGGGCGGTTAGCACCCTCCGGAGGTGCTGGAGGTGCTCACTCCATTCGGAACTGAAAACGGCGATGTCGTCTAGATAGGCCGCGCTGAACTGTTCCAGCCCGGCCAGGACTCTATTCACCAGTCGCTGGAAGGTGGCCGGGGCATTTTTCATTCCGAAGGGCATTACGCGGAAGCGGTAGTGCCCATCTGGGGTGGAGAAGGCGGACCGCTCCTTGGCTCCCTCGGTGAGCGCAATCTGCCAGTATCCGCAGGTGAGGTCGAATGTGCTGAGGAACCGGGCTGCCCCGAGTCGGTCAATGAGCTCGTCGGCTCGTGGAATGGGGTGGGCATCGGCTCGGGTGACGTCATTGAGCCCCCGGTAGTCCACGCAGAATCGGAGCTCGGGGGCGACACCGGGGGCCGCTGCCTTCGGGACTAGGACCACGGGGCTGGCCCAGGGACTGTCAGATGGCTCGATCACCCCCAGGGTCAACATCTTCGAGACTTCAGCTTGAATGCAGGACCGGACCCGGTCAGGGACTCGGTATGCTCGGTGTCTCACCGGCGGGCTGTCCCCGGTGTCCACGTCATGGACACACCAGTCGGTGACTCGGGGGATCAGGGAGAAGAGGTCGGAAAATTGTCCTAGGAGCTGGCGGCAGTCCTCTTGTTGCTGGGCAGTGAGGGCTGGGGAGAGGTTCACTCCTTCCACGGAGCCATCCTGCTCCTTGACACACAGGAGGTCCGGGAGGGGGATCGGACTCATCTTCGGCCCCGTCATCGGTGGCCAGCAGGAGGCTCAGTTCTGTCCGCACGAAGTGAGGCTTGAGGCGGTTCACGTGAAGGACCCGAAGGGGATCCCGAGGCGACTGGACGACCACCAAGTATGTGACTTGACTCTTCCACTCAATCACTTTGTAGGGCCCGGTCCACCTGTCCTGGAGGGCGCCAGGCTTCATGGGGGCCATGACCCATACCTGCTGGCCCGGCTGGAACTCGACCAGAGTGGCATTCTGGTCGTACCAGCGCTTCATCTCTTCTTGGCTCGCCTCCAGGTTGGCCTCGGCCAGTTATCGGAACTTCCTGGTCTGGTTCCGGAGGGTCAGAACGTATTGGAACACATCTCGTGGGGTGGTCTGGGGTGCCGCCTCCCACCCTTCCTTAACCAAACTGAGGGGACCTCGGACGGGGTGTCCATAGAGTAACTCAAACGGGCTGAACCCTAGGGACTTCTGTGGGACTTCCCGGTAAGCGAACAAGAGGCAGGGGAGCAGGACGTCCCACTTAAGCCGGAGGGGCTCTTCTAGGCTGGTGATCATCCCTTTCAGAGTCCTGTTAAACCTCTCTACTAGGCCGTTCCCTTGGGGACGGTACGGGGTGGTGAACTTATAGGACACTCCACATTGTTGCCACAGGGACGTCATGTACTTCGAGATAAAATTAGTGCCGCGATCGCTCACGACCTCGCGGGGAAAACCCACCCGGGAAAAGATCCCCATCAGGGCCCGGCCCACCACGGGGGCCGTGACGGTGCGTAGGGGGGATAGCCTCAGGATAGCGGGTGGCGTGATCCACTAGGACCAGGATGAAACGGTGACCTTGGGAGGTGGGGGGGTCCAGGGGCCCCACGATGTCGATCCCGACTCGTTCGAATGGGGTACTGACGACCGGGAAGGGTTGGAGGGGAGCCTTGCGCTTCCCCCCACTCTTCCCACTAGCTTGGCACATGGGACAGGACTTGCAGTGGGCTTCTACAGCTGCTCTCATTCTAGGCCAGTAAAAGTGGGTCACAAGACGGCTGTAGGTCTTGTCTTGACCCAGGTGGCCGGCGAGGGGGACGTCGTGGGCTAAGCCCAGGAGGAAGTCTCGGAAGCGTAGGGGTACCACCAGCACCCAGCCGGATCCCAGCTCCACCGACTTCTGCTCACTGTACAAAATGTTATTCTCCCAGTAAACTCGGTGCGTTCCGGTTTGGTCGCCTGCGGCTTGGCCCTCGGCCTGGCGCCGCAGTCCGACCAGGGAAGGACAAGTGGCTTGCTCCCGGCAAAATTCCTCCCGGGTGGGCCCACCCTTGTGGCGCCATTGGGCCAATTCGGGTAGATCGCCTACCTCGGGGACCGGGGCGGTGTCGGACAGTGAGGGTTCGTCGCTGGCGACTGACCCTTCCGATGGGGGGACGGGAGGACCCTCGGCGGGGACTGTTCTGACTTCTTCGGTCGGGGCGTCTTCGACTTCTCCCAGGGGGGTGAGTCGGGCTGACATAGATCGGGTGGTGGCGCACACCCACTCGGGGAGTCCCATCATTCCTAGGTGGGCCTTGCGCTCAACGTGCTTCCAGGGAGAACTCTCCAGGTCGTTCCCTAAGAGGCAGTCGACCGGCTGGGAGGTTCTTACGGCAACCCTTAGTTTACCTGTCACCCCTCCCCACTCAAACGGCACCAGGGCTACCTGACACATACTCTCTCTATTATCTGCGGAAATTACCGGGCAAAAGACGTTGGGGAGGATCTGCTCCTCGGGGACTAAGTGCCTGAGGACACCGGTGATGCTGGCCCCGGTGTCCCGCAGGGCCTCTATTTGGTGGCCATTGATCTTGACGAGCTGCCCGTATTTCTTCGTGTTGGAGGGCAGGAGGCTACCAGGGACCATCTCTCTATCTCCCAGTGATACTAGGGCCATAGCTGCGGGTTCCCACTCCCCGGTTTCCTCAACCTCCTCCCCCAGGGCTACGTTGGCTATCTGTCTCGCAGGGGTTGCCGCAGGGGGGACTTGGGTGGCCATGGGGCACTCCGGGTCATTGGCGTAGTGCCCGGGCTTCTGGCAACGGAAACAAGTGACGGTTACCCGGTGTCCCCGTCTCCCGGGGGGCCCGGTTACTGGTGGGGGGGCGCTGGGAAAGGTGGAGGTTGGGTCTTTGGGGGGCTAGGCTGGGACTCTCTCTGCCCTCCCTGGTTCCCTCCTCCTCTCTGGCGGGGTGGTCCCTGACTGGCTCGGGGGTATTCTCCTACCATGCCCCGGGGGACCCGGGTGTTGGTCCAGCGGTCTGCTTCCACAGCCAGCTTCCTGGGATCGGTGAGTTTGCTGTCGAGCAGATGCTGGCGTAGTTCCACAAAGCAGTTCGCAGCCAGGTGTTCCCACAACATGAGGTCGGTGAGTTCCTCAAGGGTGGTGACTTTGCTGCCCTTGATCCACCCATCGAAGGCCCGACTGAAAAAGTTTACATACTCCACCCAGGTGGTGCCCGAGATCTTCCTGCAGTCCCGGAATCGCTGACGGTACATCTCGGGGGTGAGGCCGTACCTTGTGAGTAGAGCCTCTTTCATGTGGCTGTAGGAGGTCTGCAGGGAGATGGGTAGGTTGAGCAGGGTGTCTCTTCCTTCGCTCAGAAACCGTCCCCACAACCCTGCCCCCCCGTCCTTCTGCGGGACCCGATGGGAGGTCATGGCGACCTCGTAGGCCCTGAACCATTGTTGAATGTCATCGTTTTTATAATATTCTTTGACCACGTCCTTGGGGATGTGGACCTTCTGCTCCGCTGGGGAGGCCGCCTCTCGGTTTCCCGGGGGCCTCCCTTCCTCGTTTCTGGCCTTGAGCTCGATTTCCTTCAAGCTGCGTTCGTGCTCTAGTTGGAGCTTCCTTCCTTCGTGCTCCCGTTGGAGCTTCTTCTCTTCTAGTTCGCCTTGTACGCGCATTTGCTCTACTGCTAGCTTTTTTTCCGCTAACTTCA
This sequence comes from Triturus cristatus, assembly GCF_964204655.1. Taxonomy (NCBI): domain Eukaryota; kingdom Metazoa; phylum Chordata; class Amphibia; order Caudata; family Salamandridae; genus Triturus; species Triturus cristatus. The sequence goes on from NC_140593.1 coordinate 418,350,364, forward strand.
ATTCGCCTTCGATTTTGAGTTTGGCTAACTCGAGTTCGTGATTGCGACTTCTCTCTCTGTCCGCGAGTTCTTCCGGGGATAGGCCCCCGTCTGGTACGATGCCTCGCACCTGATTGCTGCTGCTTTCGCCTTGGGGGGGTTCGGCTTCGTCGGGGCGCTCCCCCGTGCCTTCTGGGCGGGAGGCCCCGGCATCCACCCAAGCTTTCAGTGCTTTCTGCAAATCTTCTTTGGTGTTGAGACCGGTGGTAGCGATTTTAAGTTCTTTGCAGAATTGCTTTAGTTCTTTGTGCGTGTATTCTTCTAGTTGTTCCACCTGGAACACCCTGTTGGCGTTGGTTTCTGCGGGGCTCATGGCGCTTCCTTCTGCCATCTTTGTCGGTAGTGCGTCCGTCGTTCACGGTACGATCTCTAGGTTATGGGCCCGAATCCCGTCGCTTGCCACCAATGTTAGACGGCGACCTCAGAGGAGCCCGGAAAGGGGTCCTGACTACCCTGAGACCCACCCTCGAAGTATCGTAGCCGGGCACTGGCGGGAGACTCCTCAGGGGGAGGAATCTCGTATCTAGGATCGTACCCCTGGCACCACACGACACAGAGACACCACACCATGCGTTCTTAGGAATCAATCTTTATCAATCAGGTTTAGCACTGCAAATATGTACAAGGAGAGCGCGGGCTCAATGAGTCTCGGAAGGGATAGGGGGTAGCGGGACAGTCTCTGGCAAAGGTTCAAGGCAGGGGCGTACCCGGCGCACAGCTCACAATCCTCGAGCTGGGGGATACGCTTGTTGTAGTTGGGGTCCGGCGGGACCGTGAGAGTCTGTGGGAGCCGCGAGTCACTCAGCAGGGCTCAGGTACAAGTTCGGAGGTCTTACGATCTTCAGGGAGCCGCGAGTCACTCAGCAGGGCTCAGGTACAAGTTCGGAGGTCTTACGATCTTCAGGGAGCCGCGAGTCACTCAGCAGGGCTCAGGTACAAGTTCAGAGGTCTTACGATCTTCAGGGAGCCGCGACCACGTCAGCAGGGCTCTCGTTGTTCCAGCGTCGAATCTACCGGACAGTCCCAGAGCACCCCTTGTTATAGGTCGACCCCTCTTTGATGTCCGGAGTCTGTGCAGGCAGGGGTCTTGTCACCTGGGGGTCGCTTGTCGGGGTTTCCTGCCATTGTCTTTTGATCCTTTCAGGGCCGGGTCGGGAGGAGTCCCAGACACCCAGCAGGCATGGAGCCAGCCCTCAGGGAGGCCGGAGGGCCGATCGAAACCCATCGTCCCAGGGGAGTTCAGAGGTGCGATAGAAACTGCTCCTCCCTCTCCCATCCCCTGGCAAGCGTGATGTCCTCCAGCCGGAGTGGCGCCTCTAGGCCCGGGTCGCGCTGGGGCCGGGCGGCCATCTTGGTGCATGAAGTGGGCACGCGGGCCCGGGGTGGCCGAAAGGAGAGAGGCCATGGACGAGGATGTCCGGGTCGGGTGCGTGTGTTCTGGTGGGAAGGATCGGCTAGGCCGTGTGCTTGGGGCTGCAGGTACCAGGTTAGGTGGTGCGGGGGCAAGTAGAGCCATGCTACGAGGCCGGGTCCAACAGGCATTATTTAAAATTTCCACTTTGGACTAATCTGAATGTGTCATTATAAAATAAAATGCCAATTAGGCAATGTCAAGATCTTCGGCATATTATTTCTGCTCACTATAAAAGAATAACTAGATTTAGCAGTTGTTAAATATAGAATTCCTGCACTTTTACAAGATGATGCTCAACATCGCGACCGGGTCACATGACCAGAAAGTCATGTTCGGCAACAGGTGTGGGTACTTCACCATTTTATAAATGGTGTACTAGAAAGTTGTTTGGTTCCACACGACTTTGAGGGAACCGGACTACACTATACGCCAAAAGGAATTCATATTACCCATAAGTACCGCGATAGGTGTGACCGACTTGGAGCTTTATCACCCTTGTAGTGTCTGGTTATTTTAATCGTCTAGGGAATGCTAGCCACAGTGTGTTACTTGTAAATGGCTATGATAGCGATATCTGGAGACGCTGTCTTAAACTCTGGGATTTTTCTGTTGTTTAGAACTGCTCAAAGCAGGTCCACCAGCCTTTTCCTTTGGGTGGGAGGCTGTTGTCCGTATTGTTTGGTTAAATACCAACACATAACACGCATGCGTTATTAATTTGAACAAGACTGCTTGTGCCTATGAGTTTCCGAGGGGCCATCATGTATGATATCAGGTGGACTGGCAATCGATATGTTGCCGATCTTTATAATAAACGTTTAGAACCACATGACATAGCGGACTGAGGCGTAATGTCGGTTTCCATGTTTCCTTACAGAAGAAAACCACTTTGAATGACCGGTTTATACAGATTCACCGGCTCACATTATCTTTTGTTGATCTTTATGGCACACACAGACACATGATCAACTAATATTAGCAAGTCATTTTTATGCATAATAATATTTTAAACAATGGAATGAGAATAAAGATTTAGTTAGAAAATATTACATTGTTCGCAATATACACTTATGGCCATATACAAATTGTGCTTATTTATAGATAAATTGGGTCTCTCACGTTATTTTCATATTTGGCAAGAACCGACAAAGACATCCTCAACTAATACGGACTACTTATCAAGGCATGAACTAGAGTATAAATATTAGGATAAAGGCTTATGGAATTATGTGTTCACGATCGAAAAAAAGGATCTTTGATTGGCCTTGCCCGTTCTCAAACGTGTCCAGAAATCATATATACTACACTTGCCATACAGATATGTGATTGGTGCACGTTTTTAAACTTACCCCTTCTCTTTTTAAAATTAAGCTATTATGATAGTAGCTTTCATAAAAGTTCCAACAAACCCAATACTTAGTGTGATAGCATAACAATATTCAAAACATACAAGTATAAGAATTGTAATACTTATGTTTAATTATAGATACAGTGTGTTTTCATTGCTGCTCTCAAATCTGTCATGAACGTTCAATATTACCTGCAGCAGATACAAACACTCTTTAAGGTATGAGCCAGTTTGTAATTATGATTATATGTGACCACAGATTATAGGAATGTTCAGACCTAGCAAATGAACCACTGAAAAAATATGGTTCCTAAAAATGTACCAACATACTTTAATTAAAGGTATAAGCGAATGTTGTTCTCTCCAGAGATGACAGTTTACATGCTATGGTCTTTTCTCCCCTTTTCCCCCAAAACACGCGTTGTAGTGATAGGTTGTCTTTAAACAGATAAAGGCTTGTTGTAAGAGGCTGATGATGGATTCTTTTGCTTTGTTCTCTCCCTTTGTTAAAAATGGTTTCCCTTTGCTTATTCATTCATATGATGAGAAACATGATTAACTATGGTATTGATCGATAGTGTAATACTGTTAGTACAATAACAATTAACTGTCTGGACTATGTGTATTATATGTTTTTAATGTAATGGGATCACAATGTAAATAGTGTTCTGTAATTGCTTCCAGCTCTGAAGAAGTCCCATGAGGAATAAAACGCGTCGGCTAGCAATGGTGTGATACTTTTAAAGAACAAAGTGATTTTTTCAATAAAGGAATTATTTTGACTGCAATCAAGAAATACGACCCTTTGCCTTTTTCAGTTGGGAAACCATTTATTTATATGATGTTCTGTTGTTTAGTCTTGATGTACTTGAGTATCATTACAAAAAAGAATTTGTCTCTCTCGGGTGCATGGTCAATCTTGTGTCTTTGATAGTGGTAGTTTTTAACTACTCCTTTTTGGGATGTATGTGGGTCACATCCCAGACTCAATGCACCGAGATATAGTATAGAACGAAAAGGCCATTATAAGAATTAATGACTGGTGCTGGACTTTTAAGCTCTGACCCCCTTTTCGGTTTATATACTTAAATTTGGGCTTATCAGCACATTCTATACAAGTGCCTCAAACAATCTGATAATATGGATTTCGATGACAACAGGGAGGAAGTATTTGGAGATTTATTCAGTAAACATGACACTAACGCAGCACAAGCAGCTTTTCAGTTTATAGAACATGCGACTTTGTAAACTCTCAGGAATAGTGGGAAAGAAGAACACTCTTTCGTTCACACTCATACTTGTACACAACGTGAGTAATCAGAGACACTCTATTGCTTAAAATGTGTATTTTTAACTAACCTGCTCTAAGGTGCAGTACTTTAGCCACTACGAGCAGCATAATGCATAAGAATAATATAATCAGCATTGTTACAATTCCATAAAGCACAAAAGGGGATATCATATTACAATGACAGTGGAAACAGGACTATAGCGCCGTTCACCACCCTCTCCGTGCTCATGAGCTAGTTTAGAATAAGCGAAAATGGTTGTTCCGCCCATTCGTAATGCATTTTTCCTGTTCACCAACGCCGTTTGCATGCTCGAGGGGAAATATCTTTCGAACACGCATTTTGAAAGCGCAAACAAACAAAAAATACAGCGAAGCCACAGATCGCGCAATTTTTGGCAATTCAGTGATCTCCGCGGAACGCGAAATTACCCAAATTCTGCAAGCAGTACGGAATTTACCGCCCAGGCCTAATAATTTTAGAAGACCTCTGGGCTTTGTAAGCGAGACCCCATACCTACGAGATCAGATGCAATGAATCACATTCCAGGATCTGCACAGCTCTTCTATGTTGGACAGGTTTTCTCCAAGTGCCTCCTCATGCATGTAATGCCATATTAAAAGCACCCGAGTTTCAGTTGGGCCGCTGTGCCTCATGTTATGTCTATGTGTGTGGGACTAACCAAAGTGAATCAACAGCATACATTGTTATTCAACCTTGAACACGCTGTGCAGACAGAGAGCACGGTGTACAGCTGAATATATGAAAGGTTGACGGTTCTCATGTGAGGCAGCGCCAGCAAAGTATTTACGAGAACAGAGCCATGTAGTGTCGTGTGCGAAAGCGGCAGAATAGCAGCCAAGCATCTATTACTCATGCTAACTTAGCAATGTCTGCAGTTAACCCCTATTCCTTACTACATACCTTCCTGTTCCATCAAGAATAAGTGTAGATATTGTTCCAGATCTTGATTTACTCTCAGTTTGTCCATCTGTTTCTGGATGGAAACCAGATGACAAACGAAAATCGACTCCCAATCTGTCTAAAAATGACCTCCAGAAGTGTGAAATAAACCGGGGATCCCGATCAGAAATCACCACCTTTGGAATTCCATGTATCTTCACGTGTAGTGAAAATAAATTAGCCAACTGAGCAGTGTTGGGAAGAATCTTCAGTGGGACAAAATGACTCATTTTAGAAAAATGGTCAACTATCACCCAAATGGTTGAGTAAACTTGACAGGAGGGCAAATCTACAATGAAGTCCATAGAAACTGTATGCCAAGGATAGGGAGCTACAGTCAGAGGCATCAGCAAACCTTGTGGGGCTCGTCTGATGATATATCCTTGACACATTGTTCACAAGATGCCACATACTGTCCCACCTGAGCTTCCATTTCTGGCCACAAAAAATCTCGTTTTATCAAATCCAAGGTCTTCTTGACTCCTTTGTGCCTAGCCAATAGATGATTATGACAATGCCTAATTACTTTCTTCTGTTGTTCTTCACATGGGGCGTAAAGTCTTCCCTGAAAATAAAGCCTTCCCTCCTTCAGTTCTCTCCCAGAGCCTTCCTCTACCATTTTAACATCTCCTCTTCCGAAAGGTAATCCTGAAGGTCTTTCTCAAACTCCATATACTGAATGGTTCCAATTATCTTGTCTTTAGCTACGATCAATCCCTCTGCAGGAAGTTAGACACCTTCTCCAGAGTTGATACGAGACAAAGCATCTGCCTTTCCATTTCTTGAAAATTCCTGTGGTGAGTAAAGAATGTGACCACATGCTTGGCTCCCAATAAATAATGCCTCCATTCCAAAAAGGCATTCTTTACTGCCAACAGTTCTTTGTCTGCGATAGCATAGTTGACCTCTGCTGCAGTTAATTTTCTGGAACGATAGGCCACCGGATAAAGCTGACCAGTATTCGTTTGCCTTTGTGACAGGATTCCACCGATAGCCAAATTGGAAATGTCAGCCTCAACAAAAAATAGCTCTTCAGGGTCTGGATGCAACAGAATTGGGGCAGAGGTAAATGTATCCGTAAATAACTGAAAAGCTTCTTCTGTCTCTGAATTCCAAACAAATGTCTCCTTCTTTTTTAGCAAACGAGCAAGAGGGTGAACTTTCTCCGAAAAGTTGTGGATAAAACGCCTATAAAAAATTGGCAAATCCAAAAAAGATTTGTATCTCTTTTACATTTCTGGGTGATGGCCACTCTTTGATAGCTCTCACTTTTGCATCATCCATCGAAACTCCATCAGGAGACAAAATGAAACCCCAAAACTCCACTCAAGAGGTATGAAACACTTTTCCAACTTCACATACAGTTGATTTTCCAGCAATCTTTCCAAAATCGCCCGCACATGTAAAACATTTTCTTCCAGATTTGCAGAGAAAATAAGGATATCGTCAATGTAAACTATGGCGAATCGATCCAAATATTCTCTGAGTCTGTCATTGACGAAATGCTGAAAAGCTGCTGGAGTGTTGCACAAGCCAAAAGGCATGACCTGATATTCAAATAGGCCAAAGCGGGTCCGCCAAGTAGTCTTCCACTCGTCGCCCTCTGCCATCCTCACCAAATGGTAGGCCCTTCTACGATCCAACTTGGTATATATCTTAGCTTCCTTTACCTGATCCAAAAGTTCCGAAATCAAAAGTAAAGGGTAATGATTCGTCTTAGGGACCAAATTCAAGGCTTTTTAGTCAATACAAGTCCTAAGTTTTCCATCCTTCTTAGGGACAAAAAACTGAGGAGATGACACAGGAGACTGTGAGGGTCGTATAAATCCGTTTGCCAAATGCTGGACCAGATATTTCTTCGAATGGCAATTTTCAACTTCCGAGAGCGGATAAATTCTGCTGCATGGCAAAGAAGCTCCAGGTTCCCGGTCATCTTACAATTGTATTCACGGTGTGGAGGCAACTTTTTGGCTTTTTGTTCATCAAATACTGCATCCAAATCCTGATATTCACTGGGAACATCTCCCACTTTGAAGGTGCAAACCATGTGCGTTTAGGTGGCTAATATAATATTGACGATGGGGAAAGTAACTGAACTGAGTCACATGCATGAAAGCAATGTTCCTGGCAGTATTTCAAATTCATTTCAACTGTCCGACGAGCCCAATCAATTTTCGGATTATGCTCGGTGAGCCACAGTAGTCCCAATATAGACTGAAATTGTGGGGCGTCAATGAATCTGAATCTTAACAAGCTTCGATGTTCCCCGGGTTAAAAAATAGAGTAATAACTTTGGTGTCGTAAATAATGAGTCCAGATGATAAATTGGTTCCTTCCACAGCTCGAACTTGCTCTGGTATTTCTTTCTTTAAAAAATGTATTCCAAGAGACTTAGCAAACGCAATATCGCAGAAGTTCCCATTGGCACCGGAATCTATTATGACTGACACCTCCTTCACCACTGTATCTCCGAACCTCAACAAACTGGTTATAGTCAAATGGGGTGCAGAAGATTGTAGGGTATTTGCGATGAGTTGTGTGTCTGGAGTCGTCTTATTATCAGGAGCACCCACCAGAGCAACTCTTCTTACTGGTGGGGCTTGTCTTTTACCCAAACATTGTTCCTAGGCTTCTTGGGACATTGTTTGACAAAATATCCAGAATTTCCACAGTACATACATAACTTGCCACTCCTATGCCTCTCTCTCTCTTCCTTGTTTAGAGGCCCCTGAACCATTCCAATCTGCATGGGCTCATCTACAGCTGCAGAGTCACTTGTCTGACTGAACTGTCAAATGTAGGAGGCACTGGACACCAGTCTTTTCGACACTCAATCCTACTCTCATTTTGTCTTTGATCTATTTGTAGAACCACATTGATTAATTCGGAAACATCAGTGGGTCTCTTCGGTATTTGGGCCAGTCCATCCTTTAATTCGTCCTTGAGGCCTTTGTAAAAGATTGCTGATCTCTTCGCTTCTGGCCAATTTGTTTGTACTATCAACTTGTTGAATTGTGCAAGATACGCAACCAACTCACAATTTCCTTGTTTAAGATCTAGCAGTTCATTGTCAGTAGTCTGAGATACGGTTTGGCGATCAAAAATGTGAAGAAACTCTCTCTTAAATTCCTCAAAGTTCTACAAGATGGGATCATTGCAATTTACTAGTGACATAGACCGGACTGCGGAATCTCCACTCAGATGAGGCGGCATGAAGGCCACCTTGTATGATCCTCTTTAAAAATAATGGGCCTGCAAAGAAAATGCAAGGAACACTGCGTGATAAACACTTGTGCCTTATGAGGATCTCCACTAAACCTCTCTGGGGCTGCTAAAGGTATAGTGGTCAATTCTGCAGCCGATGGGGATGGGGAAAACTGTTGGGACTTTTGCTCCTTAGCTCATGGATTAACACTTTCCACTAAATCATCAAAACTCTGTCCATGACAAAGGGCCTCCTGACTAGACTTCCTAACTTCATCTCTTAAAGTTTATTCTCTTCCATTGTTTAACTTAACTTCTTCTGAATCCCCTCCAACACTGAAGCTAAAGCCTTAACATCGAAGCCCTCCGCCATTCTGCTCGAGTGGAATAATTGAATTGGTACTTCAATCTGTCAGAAAAAACAAGTACGGAATGGGAATGGGAATAAAAAGAGAGACTGCTCCTGTTGTGTTCTCCTCACTAGGTACACAGCTAGGATTGTCACGAACACCTGAAATACAAGGACAGACTTCTTCACTAAACCCCTGTAGCCCAAAACACTCTTCTCTACCCATAGCTTAGTTACCTATTCAAAGCAAGTAGCTAGCTTCTCTCTTTAGTGTTGCAAGTTGAAAGATTGCATACAAGTCTTTTCTTTAAGCGCTCTGCCTGTATTTGCTGTTAATGCTGTCTTAGTTTGTGTCTTTTCTGTTTATTTACTATTGTCTCTTTTCTCTTCACTCCTCGGAAGATGAAATGATGATAAAGGTGGTAAGTATAAATATATATATATATATGTGAAGGGGGCCACGAGTTCCGAAGCACGGGGCTCAATGTGGAGCACGGCGCGTGGATTGAGCGCGGCTTCACTCCTTGGGGCTCAATGTAGAGCTATGAACTTGGCAATTATTAAGGAAGCAACCATCTATGGATAAGTAATTACGGACTACATCTCCCATTAATCATTGCGTTTTGTCTCATCCAGAGCAGCTGCATATCAGCGGACGATTGGATTAAAAAGGAGGATGTGGCCCGGCTTGCTTCCTTCGACTGCGGTGCCTCTGAGGAAGTGAACTACGAAACGCGTCAGGTGGCAGTCGTATGCTAATAGACTGAGAAGCGAAGCTGAGCATACCAAATAAATGCTTTTACTGGGGAAAAGAGTGTCGTGTTCGAGTGCTGCTTGCCCTTTGGTCACCCCAACGAGCCTTGATATATATATATATATATATATATATATATATATATATATATATATATATATATATATATATATATATATATATATATATATATATAATTACTTGTTGAATATGCTGAGGATGAGATGACTTAAACTCCTTGTGCAGCTTGCTTCTTAGCGGAAGATTTTTTAGGTAATTCTATGCACCGTTCTGATGAATAGGCGATAAGTAGACTGTAATCTCCCAGAGAAACATGCACTCTCCTAGCAGAGATATATGTATATTGATAGCTACTGTTCTAATGGTAATTGGTAGCTTAAGGTGACTAAGCGGCTACTGTTAAGAGCGGTCTTGTAACTGAAAGTCTAAATTGCCTGGTTACAATTCTGAAGTTCACATAGCCCAAAATCTTTCGTTCATTATCTATGACTCAGTGTAAGTCCAATACTTCTCTTCCCACTGAGGGGTGAGACGAAATAATGTAAATCCTCACAGAAACAATTAAATGGGACTTACTTGACAGTACACAGGAAATGAGAAGTAATTTCCTGGGATATGCTGTTCTTCTTTCTGTCAAAAACTAAACTCACCAGGTTTCAGACTAGCTAGAGGCTATGGACAAAAGGTATTAGATCGTGCAATTACTCGCACTAAGGAAACCTCCAGACAAGATTTACTTTTTAAAACCTCACGTAACAAAATAAAACAGCAACAACAACATTGTGGCAGTGAGAACGTCACAAGTAGCCCCAGACTCATTTTAACATACAACAATCAAAGAAACAACATCAGGAAAATAATTAAAAGCAACTGGCACTTGGTTTTAAGTGATCCTGTAATTGGGGATAAAATGCCTGCCTCTCCTACTATCACCTTTAGGAAGGCATGCAGTACCAGTGACCATTTAGTGAGCAGTAGCCCTGAAGTTCCGACCAATTCCAACTGGTTGACCAAACGTAAAGGCTTTGTGAGGTGTACAACATGCAAAGCATGCAAATATGGGGAAAATTAAACCATGTACCATTCACCCTTTAATGACAAGCCTATCCTCATCAGTAAATTTCTAACGTGCAAGTCAGAGTTTGCAATCTACATATTGGAGTGCTCTTGTGGTCTAAGATATATTGGAAGCACACGCCTCCAGGTACACAAGAGAATATTTCAACACTTACGGGCTATCACCAACAACGATAGTTCTTACCCGGTAGCCCGGCATTTCAACGAGGCACACAATAAAGATTTGAACCAGTTGAAATATTATGTAATTGATAATGTCCCCCCATTAAGAAGGGGAGGCAACAGAGAAGCAACTCTGAGACGACTAGAAACCAAACACATATTAGAACTTGACAGTAAAAATCCGCACGGTCTGAACACTACTGAAGACTTGTACACCTGGCTGTAGAATTAAGATTCCGATGAATAAGAATATAACACTAAAAGATAAAGCTGCTAACATAAAATAATATTTTACTCTGTCCCACCTCCCGGTCAGAATACCCGTTGTTTTTACTAATAGTACCATGGGCGCATGGCACACAACAAATATTTGCACAAATAGTGGGTGTCACGGAAAATTAGCACCTTAGCACTGTCTTTAGCGTACTTTGGACATATCAAGTACTGTATCAAAACCTTGAATGTGTACCCCAATTCTAACATACATGTATTATAACGAACAAAATGGGTTAACATTTTGTTACAATATGGTAGCAATATCAAACATTGAAAAGATAACCCAGTGTGAACTTGTTCAAAATGTTTTATGCATATCACATATATACTTGTGCGTGGATAAAATATGTATTTTACAAATATAGTGATTTTAAGATAAATCAAGGAAAGGAACACATTTTAAATATTGGCGCATTATGCAGACATATTGTAAATAGGGGTCACTTACAAATATCTGATCTTTTTAATGAATGTGTTTTTTTTAGAACAATTACCAATATTTATTAACATAGCTTCATAGGGTTTGTAAAAGATATTTATTTAATTATTTATCTATTTATCTATTTATTCATACAAACTAATTGTCAAAGTGCCTTAAAGTATGATACAAACATCTGGTTCAGATATGTGGTAAATGCGATAGTACTACAAACAATGAAAAAAGACGAGCAGTCTGTTGTTATGGTTATGAACACCAACTAGCACTATGTCACTTTAAAAACGGGAAAAAAAATGAAGCATGTCATGTGATCAAGGGCTCTGGGTGGCCCGAAACGCGTAATGGCGGCAGAAGCAAAAATAAATAATTAAATGCACGAAACAAGTGGAGTCCGTTCCGTTCTTGTTTGAAAAACAACAGAAGGAGTATCGTAATATATATATATATACATATATATACATATATATATATATATATATATATATATATATATATATATATATATATATATATATATATATATATATATATTTTCTAATTACTTATTGAATATGCTGAGGATGAGATGACTTAAACTCCTTGTGCAGCTTGCTTCTTAGCGGAAGATTTTTTAGGTAATTCTATGCACCGTTCTGATGAATAGGCGATAAGTAGACTGTAATCTCCCAGAGAAACATGCACTCTCCTAGCAGAGATATATGTATATTGATATCTACTGTTCTAATGGTAATTGGTAGCTTAAGGTGACTAAGAGGCTACTGTTAAGAGCGGTCTTGTAACTGAAAGTCTAAATTGCCTGGTTACAATTCTGAAGTTCACATAGCCCAAAATCTTTCGTTCATTATCTATGACTCAGTGTAAGTCCAATACTTCTCTTTCCACTAATTTCCTGGGATATGCTCTTCTTCTTTCTGTCAAAAACTAAACTCACCAGGTTTCAGACTTTCAGCTTTACTTGAAAATACCTGGCAACAAACTCAAATTTGATATGACGAGGACTTTCTCTGGAGATCAGGCAGAGCAGCGAAATCCAGACGCTACTCCCCTGAAGGAATTTCTGACTAAACATTGCACGAAGCAGAGACGCTCCACACTCCCAAAATCCGACGGTTGAAGTGCGCATAGAGCGCGCACGTGAAATACTCTACTCGCCATCTACAGCCGTCATCTTGGAATTCGCTGTAATCTGAAACAGAAACTCCTAGAATTCGATAGTAAAGACCTCCCAGAGGGCAAACAATGTTTCCAATGGAGTAAACTACCAAACACTCTCTTTCTATCTTGACCAGAGAGTAGATGTTTGACCCTAAATTGAGACACTAACTGGTCAGTCTGACATAGTGGGCCCTGCGTGGGTCCTGTATCCTGCCTGTAGTCCATAATTATTGGGCTGAAATGTTGTCTTGGTCCAGCGCAAATTATGAACACTGCTAGTGCTATTTGCTTCTAACTGCTATGTTTATACTTTGGGACTGATTATGATCTCGTTAGGAAAGCATTCCAACCGAATCGGTTCCGGAATGCAGCCTTGTAATGAGTGTGTAGTGGGAGATCATATCGAAGGCTTCTAAGACATCTAGTAGGATCAGAGCTGCAGTCTCTCCTTGGAAGAGTAGGGCTCAGATTTTGTCGGTAGCCGTGATGAGGACTGTCATGGTGCTGTGGTTGCTGCGGAATCTGTATTAGGAGGAGTCAAGTAGCAGGTTCCATTCCAGATATGAGGAGAGTTGTTGGTTGGTGTTTTTTTCAAATACTTTAGCCAGGAATGGGAGCAGGGAGATTGGTCTGTAGTTGATGAGTTTGCTGGGGTCTGCCAATAGTTTCTTTAGTAGGGCGTTGACTTCTGCATGTTTCCAGTTCTTGGGGAAGGTGACCTTTAGAATGAGGTGTTAAATAATGTAGTGAGCATTTGGCTGATTCTGAATTTGCCTAGGTTGAAGATGTGGTGAGGGCATGGGTCGGTTTGGGTCCCTGAGTGGACAGAGTTCAGGATGGAGGCAGTATTCTGTGGGGTGAGCTGGCTGCATTCGGATAGTTGGATGTCTGTGGTGGTAGCAGTGTTGTTTTGTTGCTTGAAGAAGTCAAGGGGTTGGGGCAGGGGTTTGAAGTTTCTGTAGATGTTGGCTATCTCGTCATGTAAGACGTTTGCAAGGTTGTCACAGAGTTCCTCTGAGGGGGTAGTATTGTTTGTTGCAGCTGAGGGGTTGGAGAATACTTTGACAATGTTGAAGAGTTCTTCGATTCGAAGCATGAGACTAATGTCTTTTTCTTTGATTCTCTCAACTGACTGTGGTAGAGGTCTTCATTGTACCAGCTATCCTGCTTGGTGGACCTTCTGTGTGTGTTGTTGCCGATGGGAGTATGTGAGGTGTTCCATGGATGGGGTGATGTTGTCATTTGTGGGGGTGCATTGGATGTATACCTTGTGTATGATGGCGTTCCCTCTGCCAGTCTTCTTTTTAAAAAATTTTTTTATTGGACCTCATGTGCAGAAAAAAGGAATCATTGTGACATATATTCACATACAAGAAGAAGAAAAAACGTATCTGATGGCCAAATTTTGCATTTTTACCCCTCCCTCCCCCCACCCACAGTAGATCACTACATAGGAGGAATAAAAAAAGAACACAAAATTGTTAGACAAAACTAACACTAACATGACAAACTTGGGAGTACTTACAATCATATATACAATTACTCCTCATTCAGCCATTTTGTTAAAGAATCTCAGATCTTTTCACCTTTGGCCCTTGCCCTACTCCCCCTTCTTCTAAACACAGATATCTCCCAATTTTATGTAAATAATAGTTTGCTAAACCAAACATGAATCGAGGGAGGATTTGGCCAAACAAAGCCGAAGCACCGCCATTGCTATATGCACCATTTTCCGGTCCGCTTCCTCCATTTTTTGATTGGAAATCCCTAGCATGATAACCTGGGGAGTCAATGATACTGCATATCCCAGTATGGATTCTAACCGCTGCTCAATTTTGGCCAACAATTGAGAAAGACCAGAACAGGTGGCGAACATATGTGTGCTATCTGCAGCTAGCAACCCACTCCGCGGGTAGCGTGTTCCCGACGCCCCCCCCATCGTTGGATATGCGCTGGAGTAATATATAAGTTACACCAAGTCTTAAAACATTGTACCTGCAAATTGGCAGAGACAACAGTGAGTCTTCACACTCACCTTGCCCAGCTAGTAAACTCGTGTGCCATCTCTCAAAGTGCTTGGCCAAGTCATCGCCCATCTTCTCGTTAAGGAGTTTATATAGAGAGGGTGTTGTGGATTGGCCACCTTGAATTAGATCTAATAGAGGGATTCGCTCCCGATTGATAAGTCTTTTGGCCACAAAATCCCTTATCTGTAAATATTTGAAAAAATATTTATTCTCTATCCCAAATCTCTCTTTGATGGCCTCAAAAGTAAGCATTTCGGCATTCAGTATGAAATCCCCTATGCACTGAATACCTTTCTCAGCCCAGATTTTAAAATATGGATCTTGAAAAATTGCCGGAAGTAAGATATTATTAGATAAAGGGGAACATAAATGAAGCCGCCCAATCCCAAACTTTTTCCTAACAGCGGTCCAGACCCTGTCAGAACCAAGTAAAACCTTGAATTTGACCCTCTTAAAATAGCCAAAATCTATCTGGTGCAGAAGAAGTCCTCTAGCTTCGATCCCATAAATTAGATGATAAATTGAAATCTCAAAACATCCCGATATCCCCCCATTTATCAACTCTCCCATCTGTTTAAGCATGGTTACCCAATAATAGATTTGAAAATTAGGGACAGACCAGCCTCCTCTGTCTCTCGGTTGAGTCATATATCTAAGAGCCCTTCTTGGACGCCGTCCTGCCCATAGAAACCATGAGGCTAGCTGATCTAACTTCTGGAACCAAACTTTGTGTATGTCTAGAGGAATTGTTCTAAAACAATAAAGAATTTTGGGCAGGAAGATAATTTTTAAAACATTATTTCTCCCAAGTAACGTTAGATATAAGTTGTTTATTCTTCGGGAGTCTGATTTAATTTTCTGAAGTAACGGTTTAAAATTAATATCAACGATCTCATCAGGTTTGGAGCTTATTTCTATACCTAAGTATCTGGCACTTGATACTGTCCGCTGGTCTGTGGTAAATATTCTTTTTACCGAAACTGAATTTCATACGGAATCTTTAAAATAAAGTAAAATAGCTCAGAATAACAAGAGGCAGAATCCGTGGTATAAGAGGTTTTCTAAATGGGCTTTATTCCATCCAAAATGGCCGACTCGAGTCGCGGCCTTCAGGTTCCGTCACCACGAGGGTTCAGGAAGTGAAGTACAATACTTTATTGACAAGAAGTAACTTTTATAGGTCATACATTTACAATGAAACAAGTGCAAAAAGGCGTAACAATTGATAAGATAAATTAACATAGTGATACGTAATTGAAACTAGGCGTAATAAGGAGCAAAAAGAAACGTGATTGGCTCTGATTATCTTACATAGGTGGATCTATACGATAATACTTAACATAGATGCGTGCGCAGCAGCATGACGTGTGATTGACGTGTAACTAGGGGGTGAAGGGGACTTGACATTTAGCTCTACATGTGGAGACGAGAAGTCTGGGGGTCATGTCAACCTAATCCCAAATCATATCTAACATCCTATGTTTAGAGAACTATGTTATCCACAAGGAAGGACTCTCGGACAGAATCTACTCTATACTAACTGTATGTGCGTGTACAAGCGTCTAAGTGCCTATATGAGAAGCGAGGGGCAGAAAACTTTCCATGGCAACAGGGCTATGAATCACTTGCAGGAGGACGGAAAGGCTGAGTCCTTTGCTTGTGAGCTAAAGGAAATGTTTACCTAAATCACTAGACAGGAATGCATCGGCTGAAGAGTAAAATAGATAATTCGAAGGTGAAATACAGCTTCTTGGCAGGCAGGCGAAAACTGGCCGAGGCAGGCACCGTTAGCTGCACAGGGAGTAGGACAAAGTTCATGGATACAGATGCGAGCTCAAGCTGAAACTGTCAGAGACAGAGAGCAGGGAAAGGCTTTGAGGAAAGAATCGGGCCTACTTGCCTGAACTGTAAAAATGGAGTAACTTAGCCATATAAAGTCGGTGGCTTTTCATACTTAGGAATTGAATATCCAGCCCATTGATGGCGGATCTGACAGAGAACATGTCGACGGTAGACACACATATGTTTGCGTCTTGGAAACTGGAACTGGAGGGAACATACATGTACTTGTGACATGCACATAGAATCGTTGGGGTCCAAGATAGGGGACATAACTGATCAGGAAAATCCACATTTCCACATTCCCTCCTTGTCCCCTACTTGCCCTTCAAGAGATATCAATCTTCATTATTCCATCGATTTGCTCATGGAGCATCATTTCTTCTTCCTTCTTTTTCCGGCATTTTGAACGAGAACTTTGATATGGAATGCATGATGTGGCACACAGACCACAAATCGCTGGTCCACATTGTAGGCATAAACAACAACTGAAGAGCATAAGAAGGCCAATACCTAGGAAAGATAGAACTCTCCATCCCCAGGCTGATATCACACTCCAAAACCACCCGGACCACGTCCAAGTGCCTGGATTCTCGTGTATCTGGCTTACAATCTTATGAAGGCGTGTTATAGCTTTATATACAGATGGCGAATTTTCTGGTATGAATATGCAGCAGCTGGATCCGATGACCCTGCAAGCTCCGCCCCTATCGGCCAGGATGACGTCAAGGACAAGACGATTCTGGAGAACAACAATTCTCATCACTGATTGTTCCTCTGTCAGATTGCCTAGGGCGGCTATAGTCTCGTTTACTACAGCTTCAAGAGTCTTGGTGAGTCTGCGTATCAGCTTACTATTTGATATTGTACCTATATAGGGAAAGATACCTTTATTGAAATCTACATACTTGTCCCATGCCGTCTCAGTATAATCGACAACTGGGAGATCTCTACGCTCTCTTTTGTGTACTAAATGAACATTTCGATAATAATCAGGGGGAGCTAGGAAAACAGGTGGCAAAAGGAATGCTATGTAACAGGTACCATCCCAATCTAGAGGCAGACGCATATATGCCGTCTGACCACATATAAAGTAAGAATGGCGAGAAGCTCTAAATGAAGATTTCCCTTGATCACTATATTCTACTGTAGTAACGCATTTGCTATGGCCCATGTGTATGGAACCAACTTTTCTCACACATAATTCACCCTTAACTGGAAATACTGACATAGTGGGCAGAATTAATTCAACTTCGGATTTGACGTTCAAAATCATGAGATTAGGCGTAAAATTACCTAATTTATACACTTCATTTTCTAAATCAGTTCCTGTTCTACTGGGGTGACCCTCCTTATTAGGGTGACAGACTTTGAATAAAACTAGATTCAGATTTCCCCATATCCAATGTTGTTGATAAACTGCTGTGTCTGGGTCTATGGAATTTAGTAAACTAAACCATGCTCCACAGGAGCCATTGTGTGTGAACGGATGTGGAAAGAAAGGCAGAACTCCTTTGTTATTCTGATAGGGAGGGAGTCGGCCACACACCCAACAATTGGTGGCATTACTAGTCTGATGGGAATGATGTAACATACTAATGAAGGTGTTATTGCGCAGCGCAAGTCTATAAGATAATTCATGTGGCGGTAGATCGCTAAAAGAATGTTCAGCAGTAATATTATAAACATGTCTAGAAATAGGATGATATATATGCAAAATCACACTCGTAATGATTATTAAAACACTCAAAAAAAACAGAATTAATAATGTCCTCACACAGTAGCTACGCAGTGTTTTACAATACGCCTGTCGTTTCAACATTTCTCTGGTATTTTCTCTACTCAGGTCCAAGGGATACATGTCAGAGACAATTCAACCGCTTCACCTTGGAGAGGACTTAAACAATCAAATTGCTCGACTGTTTGGGCCTAAGTTTTAATTTATAGTTCTGAGAGTCATTCCTTTCAACAAAGGGAAGTTTTGAATCAGTCTGTGAGGGAGTGCAGGGCACAGTGTCTATATCCGAGGATAGTCCATGAAATTTTTTAACGTGGCTGGAATGTATCCATCCTTTGCGGCCCTCCACTTTCACGGCTGTTCTTGTGGTCAGCAGGACTAGCTTCGGTGTTTTCCACCTGGGCTCCAATTGGGTTTTCCGATCGAAATTCCTCACAAACACCAGATCCCCCGGAGCAACGTCATGGGGTTTCACCTCAGTGTTGTCAGGAAAAGCTGCAGCTACCTGTGAACGACAAGATTGTAGTGCAGACATCAAGGAAGCCAGGTAATCTGTCAGCATATTACAATTAACATCAGTTATTTTACGTGGTACAGGCGTCCCCCACATATTTGGTGGCCTTCCGAAGATCACCTCATACGGGGATAGCCCTGTTCGAGAGTGTGCTACCATTCTTATGTAAAATAGTGCAACTGGTAAGGCTACTATCCAGTCAACACCTTTCTCCTTACATATTTTAGACAATCTGATTTTCAAAATTTGATTATGTCGTTCCACGAGACCTGCTGCCTCGGGGTGTCGGACACAGTGGAATTTCCACTGATATCCCAACAAAAGTGAGACATGTTTCATTAATTCGGATGAGAAAGGCTGGCCGTTATCTGAATATACAACACGTGGTAGCCCGTACCGTGGGAAGAATTCTCGAACTAACTGTTTGGCAGTAGTCGGGGCCGTGTAATCTGATACTGGGTACGCCTCAGTCCATCGGGAGAGAGCGCAGACAACTACAAGAACATATTTGAATCCTCGACATCGTTCCATCTGGATATAATCCATTTGGAGCACTTCAAAAGGATGATCAGGAGTCTGGAATCCACCCTGTTCTACGGGAACACTTTTTCCCGGATTGAACTGACAACATATCATACAGGTACGGACCTTTTGTTTAGCTGCTGCTCGTAAATGTTTATTGAACCAAATGTGTTGAATGCTATCTAGCATAGCTTTTTCTCCTAGATGCGCCGGGCTGTGAATTGTAGCTATAATGGCTTGGACCATAGAGTCAGGAAGAAACCATACAGATTTCTCCTTCGTCATCCATCCCTGATCTGTCTGGATCCCTCCTAGTTCAGTCCATTTCTTTAATTCTTCTGCAGTAGCATGTGTCTGTATGTCAATTACGTCAAGTGCGGGATCCTTAATTGTCATACACTGTGTTGGTGTCTGAACTATTGGCTTTGTCATGTCTAATGTGCGATTCTGAGCAGTCTGTTTAGCTGTTCTGTCAGCTAAATCATTGCCTTGAGAAATGATATCAGTAACCTTCGTGTGTGCTTTACATTTCATAATCGATATAGCAGTGGGTAGATGTATTGCGTCTAACAAGGCATGAATGAGGGGTCCGTGCTGAATGTGGGCACCATGGGAGGTTAAATAACCTCTCTCTCGCCACAGTACGCCGAAGTCGTGTACAACTCCGAATGCATAACGTGAGTCAGTGTATACATTAACTTTCTTATTTGTGGCTTGAATACAGGCTTGTGTTAGAGCAATAAGTTCTGCTGCTTGGGCTGACAAAGTATCTATACAATTTGTCTCAATAACTTCAGTGTCTGTTGTGACTGCATACGCGGCCACTAAATCTCCTGTACTTGTTCTCATGCACGATCCGTCTACATACAACGTCAGGTCTGGATCTAACAACGGAACGTCTGTCAAGTCTTGTCTAGGTTTCGTCTTTATTTCAATGATTTCAACACAATCATGAGCTAGTGGGTCTGTTCCAATTACAGGTAATAGTGTAGCAGGATTCAATGTATTACACCGTCGGATCTCTATGTGTGGTTGAAACAATGTCAGTTCATAACCGGTAAGTCTTGCTATGGTCAAGTGTTGTGTTTGTGTTCGGTTCACAAGAACCTCTACTGCATGTGGTACTTGTACTGTCAATGGATGTCCTAATACTATGGCATCGCTTTGTCTGATTGCTAAAGCTGTCGCCGCCACTGATTTCAGGCATGCAGGCAAAGCCTGAGCTACGGGATCTAATGTACTGGAAAAATAAGCACATGGCTTGCGTGATCCTGCTTGATCCTGAGTGAGTACTGACAAGGCAGTACCTTCACGTTCTGTAACAAAGAGTGTAAAATGTTTGCTATAACATGGTGTTGCTAAAACAGGTGCTTGACATAAAGCTTCCTTTAGGCTTTCAAAAGCTTGTGTATGTTCCTGAGTCCAAGGGAGAACAGTCGATGTGGCTGCCTCCTGTGTGGTTAACTGAATGAGTGGTTTTGCTAGAAATGCGTACTGAGGGATCCACTGCCTACAATATGAAGTGAGGCCTATAAAAGCCCGCACTTCCTTTTGTGTCTGGGGTATTGACATGTTAGCAATTAACTGGATGCGATCTGGTGTAAGCTGCCTTCCCTCCTTGGACAGCGAGTGACCAAGATAAATAACTCGCTGGACACAGAATTGCAGCTTAGAAGGAGACACCTTGTGCCCCTTGTCGGCTAGAAAATGTAAAACTGTCAGAGAAGCCTTTTCACATTCGGGTTCGCTTCGGGCGGTGATCAGCAGATCATCGACATATTGAAGCAGTGCAGTATTGACTGGCATGTGGATACTGTCAAGTTCTCGTTTCAGTGCTTGGCTGTAGATGCTGGGGCTTTCTGTGAATCCTTGGGGAGCGCGTGAGAATTTAAAGCTGCGCCCATTTAAACTGAATCCGAACAAATATTGGCTTTCCGGATCTATTGGGACGCTGAAAAAGGCATTCTTGAGATCAATTACAGTAAAGAATGTTGCTTCGGAATCAATTGCTGTCAATAATGATGATATATCAGGGACCACAGGAAATTGTGGTACAATGCACTTGTTTAGTTCGCGCAAATCAATAACCAATCGGTATACTGGTGGGGCAGTAGGATCAGTTCGTTTAAGAATCGGAATTATCGGTGAATTACATACATTGGAGTCTGTTTCTACAACTACTCCCTGGGCAATTAGCTCATCAATGATTTTCAGCAAAGCCACTACAGCATCATGCGGTAACTTGTATTGTCGCATTCGTGGTAGTACCACTCCTGCTTTCAATGTGACTCGGTATGGTGTAATGTTCATGCAGCCAACATCCGTAGGGCCTTGTGCCCATAGATGTACTGGTAAAGTCTGTAGTTGGGGATCCATGTCCCTAGACACATAGTGACCTTTAAAATCACGTAGAAACAACCTTACTCCTTCCGGAGAACAACATATTATGGCTCCTAGTGCTTTCAGAGTTTTAATTCCTAACAGATTTTCTGGGCATGATTTAGTAAGCAATAAATCTGTAGTTCGTGTCAAAGGTCCTATCGTAAGTGGGAGAGGCTGTGATACTTCATTAACAATAGGTTTTCCTGAAAAACCAAGGGAAACATTTTGAGAGCCTGAGAGGGGTGCCCCTGGAACTTCACTACGTTTTATAGTTGTTCGACTTGCCCCTGTATCGAGTAAGAATTTTCGATCTTGACCTAATAATTCACTATGTACATACGGTCCTTCTTGATCTACAGGAATCTCGATGAGTGGTAAGTCAACTTCCCTCTCTAGGCTTGTTCATGCGTAACGCTGATACTCAGGATATTCATATTGTGCAGTCTGATACATTTGTCGTGTTGTGGTTTGTGTGGCAGTAGCAGGCAACGGTGGTGCAGCTGGCACAAACTGTATGGGCTGCTGTGAGGCTGGCACGGACTGTTGCTGAACTGGCATGGACTGTTGCTGAACTGGCATGGACTGTCCATGCTGCATAGCTCCTTGTTCATTCTGATCTTGTCTAACTAATCGTGGTCTCTCTTTTGCAATACCTGTAGCGATATTACGTTTCAGGACTGGACAATCGTGTACATAATGGCCTAGTTGCTTACAGTAATTGCAGGTTCCTTTTACAGGAGCTGCAGAATCACCAGAATGTGTCACACCCTTTTTGTGACCCTCTGCTGGTACTGTCTGAGAAACTAGCATTTTCATTTTTGTATCCTTCATGCGTCTATGCTCGTGCTCTTGTTCATCCCTAATTCTATTGTGATGATACTGTAACATTTGTAGCATTTGTGACGGAGTGTTACTTTGCCAGGTACTCTCGAATTTCAATATTCTATTCTTCACTGGAGGCAATGCATTTTCCACTAATTTTGTTACAAATAAATGTGGATATGAGTCACTACTTGCTTTTATACCACTGTTTATACCAAAACATTTTTCAAATCGAGCATAATAATCGCTTGTGTCTTCATCTTGCTTTTGTTTGCAGGCTGTGATTGCACCCCAATCTTCCTTTTTTGTAGTTAATAGACGTGGCAGTACCTGTACTAGTAAACCTGGTAACAGTTTAACTTTATCCCCGAGCCCTGAACCTGCAGTTCGGGCCCTTTCTTCCTCTGCTAATGCTGTCCAGTCTATCCTTTGGTCTCCCACTTCCCACTCTTTTTCTTTCAGTTTTTCATAGATGCCAGCAGGCAAAAGCACCTTTAATATCGTCATAATATCAGGAAAGGTGTACTCTCCCATTAGTAACATGTCTTTAATTTCTCGGTGGAAACCCGCTGGGTCTTTGTCATGACTAGGTACTACTTTCTTCATTTCTAATAATTCCATTTTTGATATGGGTGTGTAAACAAATACACGGTGAAACTCATTGTCTTCGCCTTTTATTGGGTGCACTTCTCGTAAAGGATTTTGTCTATCCATATAGTACGGCGTTCTTTCTCTGTGGGGCAGCGAGAGAGAATCCGGATTTACAAAAAGGACATACTGTTTACGTGACACTAATATCTCTTTAATTAGCTTGTTACTAGAACCTCTCCATCTGTTCGTGAGTAGTTCCGTTAATATATCAGGTAAAGGACCAGGGTCAGCATGTTGGCTCTTATATAATATAAGGAGTTGCTGAATCATATAGATTCCAGCTAAACGTTGTTCATCTGCACTGAGATTAAAAAACGTGTGTGCTACGGTCTCATCACCGTATTTTTCAGGACTGTCAATCCAGTGAACAGCTGATCTGGCTAATTCTTGCTCATCCATGGAATCGAGGAGGTGGTAACCCCTTCGTTCTCGTAGTATTTTATCTGCGGCTTGAAACAAATGTTCAGGAGACTTCAGATTTATTACAGGCGTCGGATACGTTCTGCTATTATTTGGGCATACAGAGTGTATGGGATCAGAAAAACATCTAGTATTTTCACAGGATCTTCCTTTTCCTACATAGGCTATGGTCTCTGACTGTCTTGCGGAATTCCCTGATTCGGACACTTCATCTTGCTCGAACTCGTCTGTTCCCAATCTTTCTTCATGAATACGCTCTATTTCTCTACGGATTTTTCGGCACATGGCTATTATACAATTTTGCTTATCGTGTCTCCCTTCTGATATATTCTGGCTCCATCTTGTAAGAATAAGCATTGCATTCGGGTCTACCCCCGGACGGTCTTGATTTCTGATCACACAGTTTATGAGGAAACGTAACAGTTCCCCCTGTATCTCTACTTTCTGGAATTCCATAGCTCTGTTAATACATCCTGGATCTCGTCCTGTTTGAACAAAATGGTATATGTTATCTAGATGCGTAGTCATTCCTGGTAACCTTGCTAAATACTCTGCGGCTCGCCTGATGCGTAATGATGCCAGGACCATTTCGTCCTCTTTACCAACCACCGGGTCATATCTACAATTTACAAGGAGTTCCTTAAGCGTACGTTCACTTACGAATTTAGGTGTACGTGAATGCGCTGATTCTTGAAAGACAAGTTTATTTATTCTGGGTGGTGTAAAGGTATTGCTAGCACCTCCCGTGGCCCCATCTGGGGCGTCGGGTGTGAATGGGTTCGTTGAACGTGACACAGCAACTATGGGTGTCGATACCACTGTAGAATCGACTGCGGGGACAGATGTGCTTGCCGAAGCTTGTATCGGGACTTGCTGTTGCACGGGGTCGGATACCTGATCCTGACGTTGAACCCCTCCGCCAGACGGTCTATGTGGTGTGGCGTTAGCATACTCGGGAGCTGTGTCGTCTAGATATGAGGAAAGAAAAACATCTTCTGCGGTTCTGGGATGCCCTTTTTGATGTACCTTAATTGGAAATAACGGGGGTGGCAAGTCTTTTGGCATTCCTGGAACAGCCGTAGGTAATCCTTCGGCTAGAAGGGGATACATACCATTCATAAGAGCATTTCTTTGTCTATTTACTTGTTCTGACTTCACTCGGAAACCTTCCTCAATTAATAGATTTTCTTGAACTTTATTTGAACTTTCTTTACTCCTCTCTTCTTGTCTACGTGCTTTTTCTGTACGTCTATGAGATTCTTTACGCCATAACTCAACAGCGTCTTTCTGTGACTGTCTGACCTTTCTTTTCCATAACTCTTCCTCCACTTTCATGATGCACTCTGCATCCCAGGTTCCCGCTGCGGGCCACCTTTGACTTTCCGGTAATCCCTTGGTATAATCTACCCATAGATCAAGAAACAATATGGCATCTAAGCCATGCTTGTGGTACATAAAATGCCCTGGAGTGTCCCTAGGAGGAATAGGAACTGCTTCTTCAAGCACCCCTTTTCTGGTAGTAATCTGTCTTAACTTCGAGAAGAGCGGCATATTGACAACTGATCTGATACTTACTCTTGAATTCACTTAATACGGAAAACACAATAATGAACAGTGAACAAAGAACAATCATTCATACCACAATATGCAAGACATTTGAACACTTTAAACATTGAACATTAAACATTTTAACAATAACCGACAATGATGACAGTCTGCCTAACTAATCACCACGCTGAATTCTTGACATTAACTTACTACTTCGGAATACTTGATATACTGCTAAACAGTACATATACACTGCTAAACAGTGCAGACCGGATTTGTGTACCCAAATCCGTCTTGACCGGCACAACCTATGTGCGCGTCAACACGCCTCCTCGGCGATGGTACTCACCGAGTAGCTCCTTGAAACGGAAGGCCTCAGAGAATGGACAGGACTCGATGACTGCGGACAGCGGACCCTCTGGACATCGGGATTTCGAAAAACCTGGTGGGCTTCTGTATACCTCGGATCTTGCTCTCTCAGCTAGGCTCTGGTCGGGATACTTCGCACTTCTCACCGCCTCGTCTGGGTTGATCGCAGCCTCAGTCGCCCCCGCTTGACCGGAGGGAGCTTACAGGAAATCCTGCTGGTACGCGTTTATGGTCCGTCCAGCTGTGGCAGGAGACCGGGCCTGCAACGCACCGCCGGCGCGTGAGATGAGAAAGTGTCCCTGTTCGGGCGCCATTATGTGGTAAATATTCTTTTTACCGAAACTGAATTTCATACGGAATCTTTAAAATAAAGTAAAATAGCTCAGAATAACAAGAGGCAGAATCCGTGGTATAAGAGGTTTTCTAAATGGGCTTTATTCCATCCAAAATGGCCGACTCGAGTCGCGGCCTTCAGGTTCCGTCACCACGAGGGTTCAGGAAGTGAAGTACAATACTTTATTGACAAGAAGTAACTTTTATAGGTCATACATTTACAATGAAACAAGTGCAAAAAGGCGTAACAATTGATAAGATAAATTAACATAGTGATACGTAATTGAAACTAGGCGTAATAAGGAGCAAAAAGAAACGTGATTGGCTCTGATTATCTTACATAGGTGGATCTATACGATAATACTTAACATAGATGCGTGCGCAGCAGCATGACGTGTGATTGACGTGTAACTAGGGGGTGAAGGGGACTTGACATTTAGCTCTACATGTGGAGACGAGGAGTCTGGGGGTCATGTCAACCTAATCCCAAATCATATCTAACATCCTATGTTTAGAGAACTATGTTATCCACAAGGAAGGACTCTCGGACAGAATCTACTCTATACTAACTGTATGTGCGTGTACAAGCGTCTAAGTGCCTATATGAGAAGCGAGGGGCAGAAAACTTTCCATGGCAACAGGGCTATGAATCACTTGCAGGAGGACGGAAAGGCTGAGTCCTTTGCTTGTGAGCTAAAGGAAATGTTTACCTAAATCACTAGACAGGAATGCATCGGCTGAAGAGTAAAATAGATAATTCGAAGGTGAAATACAGCTTCTTGGCAGGCAGGCGAAAACTGGCCGAGGCAGGCACCGTTAGCTGCACAGGGAGTAGGACAAAGTTCATGGATACAGATGCGAGCTCAAGCTGAAACTGTCAGAGACAGAGAGCAGGGAAAGGCTTTGAGGAAAGAATCGGGCCTACTTGCCTGAACTGTAAAAATGGAGTAACTTAGCCATATAAAGTCGGTGGCTTTTCATACTTAGGAATTGAATATCCAGCCCATTGATGGCGGATCTGACAGAGAACATGTCGACGGTAGACACACATATGTTTGCGTCTTGGAAACTGGAACTGGAGGGAACATACATGTACTTGTGACATGCACATAGAATCGTTGGGGTCCAAGATAGGGGACATAACTGATCAGGAAAATCCACATTTCCACAGGTCGACCAGTGTAACCTTATCATTAACTACAATTTGAGTTTTACTATCATTCAGATGATTGCCAGATATCTTACCAAATTGCGATGTTAAAATTGTTATTTCTTCTAATGCCTGACGAGGAGCAGCTGTTGTAATGGCTAAGTCGCCTGCATATTCCAAAATTTTAACGTCTTCCCCTCTAGCATGAATAGGTTGAATTGCTTGATTCTCCTGAATCTTCCTAATTAGTGGATCAATATAGATGGCAAATAATAAGGGGGAGCACGGACATCCTTGTCTCGTTACACGCCTTATATTGATCTCCCCGGACTGTATCCCCATCAGAGCAATTTTAGCAATCGGATCTTTGTACTTACCTTGTATTGCTCTTAAAAATCCATCCTCAATTCCATAATGTTTCAAGACAGCCCATAAAAAAGGCCAGGAGACCATATCAAATGCTTTTTCTGCATCTAAGAGAATTGAGGCCAAAGTGTCTCCTGTAACCTTGGTGTAATCAAACAATGTTATTACCCGTCGTATATGATATATAGTTTCGCGACCCGGGACAAAACCATTTTTTTGATAACTGACGCCAATCTATTTGCGAAGATCTTAGAATAGATCTTAATATCAATATTTATTAATGTGATCGGCTTGTATGCCCCTGGGTCAGTCGCCACTTTCCCTTTTTTTTTTTTAAATACAACGATCTTAGCATTCCGCCAAGACTCGGGGGTGTGTCTCCTCTCGGAACAATGCAAAACATCTCAAGGATTGTGGCCTACCAGCAGAACTATATAAGATCCTGGTAGAAGAAATTTCTCCCTTTCTTACAATATTATTTAACCATATCATAGTAGGAGGGGCCATACCACCAGCAACTTGGAATGAAGCTTCTATTACCCTTATATTAAAACCCGGTAAGACTCCCGATGACTGTGGTTCTTATCGCCCCTTATCCATTTTAAATGCAGACTACAAAATCTTTGCCTCCTTATTGGCTAGTAGACTGGGTCAAGTCATACCCGCGTTAGTTCATCCTAACCAAAAGGGATTTATTAGAGGCCGCCAGCTCTTCGAGTTAACATACGATCTAATTGGAGCAATAGATATGGCCACCTTGAACGCAGCCCCGTTGGCCATTCTCACGCTCGACGCCACCAAGGCCTTCGATAGGGTTAATTGGTTGTACCTGTCGGGGGTCTTGGATAAGTTTGGCGTGGGGGGAAACTTTCAAAGGGCTGTACGGTTGTTATATAATTGTCCAACAGCTCGGGTACTTGTTAATGGAGGTCTCTCTGAATCATTTTCCATCTCTAGAGGGACCCGCCAGGGCTGTCCTCTCTCCCCTCTTTTATTTGACCTCTATATCGAACCTTTGGCTCAAAAAATTCGTGAGGAACCTCGTATCAAACCTTTTAGATATAGGGAATGGGAGAAGAAAGTCGCGTTGTATGCGGATGACCTCATGGTTATGACAGCAGACATCGATACTGCTTTCCCGGCAGTTATCAGTTTGGCAGCCGAATTTGGAAATGTTTCCGGTTACGAGGTAAATGCTGCCAAAACTGAAACGTTGGTATGGAATGATGTCGGGAGCAGTTTTAGTAATGGTTCGAATAAATGTCTTCGATATTTGGGGTTAAATATTATTAAAGATATTACTTTGATCGCGTCTAATAATTTTGCCAGGATCGCAAAGGAATGTCGGAAACTGATGAGAGCTTGGGTGCATCTTCCTCTTACTCTAATTGGCAGAGTTAACTTAGTCAAAATGTCTATCCTTCCCAAAATCTCTTTTTTGTTTAACACAATCCCTCTTTATTTTGAACCTGCTTTGTTGTCTAAACTTCAGGGTGAGATCAGTTCTTTCATCTGGTGCAATAAAAATCCAAGGATAGCTTGGAAAAAGATAAGGCGTCGAAGGGAGAAGGGGGGCTTGGCAGGGCCTGATCTACAAATTTATGCCTGGGCTTTTCAGCTTTCCCATTCACGTATGCTCTTAAAAACTCCTGCAGGTGATGGGATTGGCAACCTGTTTTCTACTTTGTTGAGGAGCGAAGGAGCTGGGCAGTCAGGGTTCTTGTTTAAGTTTGGAGACCCTAAATTTTTCAAAAAGGTGAAGTTAAAGATTTTACAGGGCCTGGCAAGAACTTGGGCAAAAATTAAATTTTCTACTAAACTAGGGTATTATTCCAGCAGAGCTCCCCTCTGGGACCTTCCAGAGTCCCCAAACTGGCTAAGTGATGCACTTGCAGTACCACTCAGGGAATCAGGGATAGCTGTTTGGGGAGATCTTTTTGTGGAAGGGATCTTGATCCCCTGGGAGGATTTAGTTCGTAATGTTGGGCCCAATTTTTCAAGATTTAAGTATTTACAAATAGTAAGTTGGTCCCAAGCAGTAACATCACGATCTACACGGCTTGATAAGTTTGTCCTAGGGGGAGGAAACTACTTGGAAACTCTTTTGGTTGATCAGACTCCTGCAAAAAAAGAGGTTTCACTATGGTATTCTTTAATATTGGATGAAATGGACGGCGAATTTGATCTCCCAAAACAGCTCTGGAGCTCTTCACTGCCAGCCTCCAATGTTGAAGACCTCTGGTTGAGGTCCTGTAAATTGTTGTGGGAATTAGTCAAACCAGCTTGGCTTCGCAGGAATCACCTGTTCACTTTACATAGAGCTTATTATTCTCCACAAAGACTTTCGAAATTTTCTGCCGGAGGCCCGGTGGCTTGCCCGAGATGTGGACTTATGGAGGCGGCTGATACACATATGTTCTTTGAGTGTTCCCATTTAACTCCTTTTTGGGATGCAATTAGTATCAAACTCTCGGCCAGCCTGGGTCGCCCAATATTAATAGATCTGAAACTTGTAATTTTTGGAATAGCAGACAATTTTCGATCTATGGCTGGTAACCTACTATTTTACGCAATGTTAGCGGCTCGAAGAGAAATTTGTAAACGTTGGAAAGAACCTGCGCCACCATCTCTTTTTGAGTGGCGTAGTTCTTTGCTTCAGCTCTCTAAACTAGATATAGCTAGGGCCGGTAATCGTGACAGGAGAAAATACTGGAGGATGCTGGATGGGACTGTTTGAACTTGCTGGTTTTTTTTTTTTTTTTTTTTTTTTTTCCCAGCTCCGATGATTATTCTGCCATAGTGCCACCTTGCTGTCTTATTGATGGTCTCCCTCTCTCTCTTGCCCAGGCGCACATATCCTTTCCAGCATGAATAACCACAAAGATGGTTAACTTCTGTCAGCTGGCTAGCAAGGGTTGAGCTGTTAGGGCGGCCGTGGTGGCTGTAGGGCTTCTATATTTGATCTCCCTCCGTTTGCCCTCCCAGCAATTGCTGCGCCAGCACAGCGGTGCGCCCGTAGCTCCTGTTATCCAAGCAGCGGCTTTCAGTAGTCTGGAACCATGGCAGTAAATGAGGAATAAAAAAAAAAAAAAAAAAAGACTCGGGGGTGTGTCTCCTCTCGGAACAATGCGAAACATCTCAAGGATTGTTGGTGCCAACTGTGTCCGGAAGATCTTAAAAAATTCACCTGGGAGAAAATCAGGGCCAACAGCTGTGCCAGATGGTGATAAATCTAATGCCCGGATTATTTCTACCAGACTAATCGGGGCATCCAGAATATCCCGGTCTACAGAGAACAGTTGATCTAATCTAACCTCTTCAAGGTATCTCTTAATTTCACCCTGTAGACTACAATTATCCCTTATCTCTTCCTAATATAACTTCTGATAGAATTTCTGAAACGCAGAACGAATTTCCCCTGGGTCAGTTACTAAGCCAATGTCTGGGTCTGAAATGCCTGGAATCAGATTTTGTGCTTCTTTTTCTCTAATCTGCACAGCTAGAATATGACCCACCCTTTTGTTGCTTTCATAGAGCCTGGACCGCCAAGCTAGGTATCTACCCGCAGATTTAGCAGAAAAAGGTAATCAGACCCTTGTGATGCCTCCTGAGTTAATGTGCGCTCCATGTCACTCCCCATCCCGCCGCAAAAGAACCAAACCCCAATCAGTAATAAAAGAGTAGGCCAGCCCCGCCTAAATCCTCAAAAATCACGATTCAAGATTCACAATAGCCAAAACAAGCAACACTATTTACACATTTTCCATCAAAAAAACCCAACCTTTGACTCTACCTGGCACCCCCTTAGAGCTAAAAAAAAGAAAGAAAAAAAAAAAGGGAGGGGGAAGAAAAGGGGGAAAAGGGAAGCCCTGAGAGTCACAAGCTCAGTCAGCCATCAGATAACTCCTTTAAATAATTCTCAGCCTGAATCTCAGAAGTGAATACCCTAACCCGCCCCTGATAGATAACTTTCAACCAGGCAGGGTTCATCAAATACACTTCGCATCCAAGTTTTTGGAAGGGGCTGATCAGCTGCCACAGGCGCCACCTCCTTTCCACGGTAGTGTGGCAGACGTCAGGCCGGATGAAAAAAGTCTGCCCCTCTGCTGATTTTTGGGCGTCTGGTCTGGCCTTTTCAAATATTGCTTGCCGCAATAAAAAGTTCCCGAAGAATATTAAGATTGCTCGGGGCTTTGGGTTGGGCCCAGGATTGCTTTTTACCATTAGGGGGAATCTGTGTACACGCTGGATCTCTGTTTCCCAGTTCCAATGAGATAATTCTGGGAAAGCCGATTTAAAGAGCTTTAACACAAAGCCACGTATGTCGCCCCCCTCGGCCTTTCTTCAATGCCCAGCAAGCGTAGATTGTTCCTTCGCTGCCTATTATCGGATTCTTCCAATTTCCAGAGGATATCCAGCATTCTTGTATCATTCGCAGATGTTTTTTGTTCAGTGTTTTCCAAGCCGGCCTCCAATTCCACTAGGCGCTCTTCTAGGTTCTTGCTACCACCTCTGAGCAAGCTTTAGTTGTCTTGTGAATAGTGCCCTGGATTTTTTTGGTCGCCAGTTGTGCCCTTTTGTGCTCCTGCCGAGCCTCACTTTGCATGACCTTAAGGGTCGCGTATATTAAGCTGATGGAGGGAGCAGGCTCCGTCTTTTACCCGAAACACTAAGATGTTCTTCCTGATACCCGGGCCCAGGCCCCCCTCTGACTCTAAATTGGTGGTAGAATAGTCCCATTGAAGATGTTCATTGGTATCAGAGTGAGAGCTTTCATTAGGCCTGGGCTAAAATTCCGTTCCGCTCGCGGAAATTGCGATAATTTTACATTTTCGCGTTCCGCGGAGAGCGCGAAAATGTAAAAATTTCCGCAATCCGCATTTTAGCGGAATTTTTTCCTTGCTCGCGCTGTAAAATAATACATTCTCGCGTGGGCGCGATCGCCTTACCTGAATCCCCGCGTTCACCGACAAGTTTTCCCGATCCGGTCGCATTCTCCACAAGATGTTGGATTGTTGGTAGCCATTTGCGCTGTCACGCGACAGTTCGCGCCCGCAGTAACGTCATTTGTCACGCGATCACGTCTTTCTTCTCGCGATCATGCACCGCGAGACAAGTGAAAACAAGATGGCCGCGCCCGCGAGCAACCGAATGGGTAAGTTGGCGAGCCGCGACCGCGCAGAAAATACCGCGAACGGGCGGGAAAAAAACTTCCGCATCTTCGCGATATTTCCACGTGTTTGCAGAGATTTGTAACATTTTCGCGATAATTTGCGAAAGTGAATTTCGCGAATTCCGCCCACCCCTAGCTTTCATGCCAGGAGCCCACATAGTTTTTCTTTCTAGGTCGGTTAGTGGCCCTCCTTAGTGTATCGGCAGTCGTAGGGAGGCTATCGCTATCACCCCCGAGGCATCTACATCTGTATTATCGGAGTCACTAATATTTAGATTCGACTCTTCTGCCAGCGAAAAAAAGTTTTCCCCGTCTGGGGTACCTGGCACCGCATCTCCCAGCTCCTGAAAGTTCCCAACACCCTCGGTGAGAATAGTCATTACACCTGCCACCCCCTCCTGTTCTCTCCTGATAAGTACTCCTTTTATACCCACTGTTTGGACATCAGGGGTGTCGTGCATACTGTAAACCTCCCTAGTAGAGAGAGGGTCCTGTGTAACCAACACCTCTGCAGCCGCTACACTGTTACAGGCTTTGTTAATAACAGTAGCAGAACCAACAACAGTCCCGGTGCCTATACATGTGCTAGGGATTTTCTCCAACAATGGATTGGGTTGTTTAGATGGTTTCCCGCTTACCGGTTTGCCTGAAAACATCCCTGGAACAGAAGGGTTCTTTTTCCAAGCCCCACCTTCTGTAAGATGCCATTCCATATCGGAAGTCTATTTCCTGCTCCCCGCCTTCTCCGCGTTATCCTCGATGGGAGTGCGAGCTGCCTCGTAATCCTTTGTAGCAGGCAGCTTTTTGGGCATCACAGCCCCCTTCATGCCAGTAGCTCCATCCTTTGGTGCCACGCTCGCGCTCGCGTTCTCCCCCAGCAACTTTCCGGCCAGACACGTCCGCCAGATAGCCAGATACGTTTGGCTGCGTGTAAGTGGAGTGTTCAGGGTTTCAACAAGTTAGAAGGAGGATTGGTGCTAACTGATGATAAAAACTGATACAAACTTTCGATAATTGGAGGCCCATGTTTCCAGATAAAAACATGTTCAGGGTCTCAAATGTTAGAAGAAGGATGTGTGCTAACTGATGATAAAAACTTTTGATAATTGAAGGCCAGGTTAGTCATGATACATCATGGATCAGTGCACACGTACTATTCTGATCAACAATATTTTGAACAAAGATAGGTAATTATTATGTATAGGTGAATATAAGTTGGAAACTGTATAGGTTTGTGGATCTAAAAGAATTTCATATAGGCAGGCTGCCTTTTGTTTGATATAAGTACATGTTGAATGAGTCAATGATTGTGGGGTATAACTTATCAGATGAATATAGACTGTTCCATAGGAAGGTTGTAATGAATAAGTTATCAAAACATTTTGGTATGTTGTTGAATATAATTTGCAAGTACATTTCTGATGTGCCAAAGATAGTGGGGCATACCTTTACAGATGAGTAAAGACTGTTCTATAGGCAGGTGGTAATGAACATGTTTTCTAAACATTTTGCTACTTTATTTTAATTTGTATGTGCAATCTTAAATTGGAATGGGTTTTTATTTTTTGCTTTCTTTTTGCAGCCCTGATGATGTCCCATGGGGGACGAAACGCGTAGGCTGGCTGTATTGAAATATTTCGACAACCAAATTCGTAAGGTAGCAGGCAAATGCTATGGGACTATGAAAACCCTACGAAAGATCCTTGACCCCTTAACCTCTTGCCATCAAATGCAAGGAAAACCATAGTTACCGTGGTTACCTCGCAAATGGATTACGGCAATGTATTATACTTAGGAGCTTCCAAAAAAGGGTTGTCCAAATTACAAACGGTACAGAATGCGGCTGCTCACCTGGTATTAAGCCTCCCGAGAAGAGCCTCTGCTAAGACAGCTCTGGACAAATTACATTGGCTACCAATAGGAAAAAGAATCTTTTTAAGGCAATGTGTCACTGCCACCGCATTTTATTAAGGAAAGGCCCACGGTACCTGCAACCACTGTTAACACAGTATACACCAGGCCAGGTTTTAAGATCACAGGGTAGGGCACTGGTGACAGTACCCAGAATTTTTAAGGCCAAGATGGGCACACGCTCCTTTAGATATCTTGCGGCAAAAGCTTGGAACTCACTTCCAATGGATCTAAGAACAGAACAATGCGAATCTAGATTTCGCAAACTACTGAAGACCTGGCTGTTCTCAACCAGTGACTAAAACACAGTCTACGGGTCAGGTATGTAAATGTCGCCTATATCCTCTACGAAGAACCGTTTAAGCGCGGTGACACACCGATGGTGTAACCATGCGCTCTACAAATGGCAAACTAAACTAAACATTGATTGATCTGTGTTTTGAAGAGTTTGGAACAAGTGTCAATAAAGACAAGTGGACAAGGAAGCTTGCATTGGAATTTTGATCATTTATGGACTTCAATAATCAATTGTGGATGAACTCATAATAATTGTACACTCCTTCTGTGTGGATTTAATCTTTTGTTAGATGACCTCTGGGCGGTGGATCATCAGAAGTGAGCGGTTTCTTTGAATATCTAGCCAATAAGTGATACACCTAGAATACTCACCTGTGCACATGAGTTCTGTGACCCTCACCGCTCTTTAACGTTGGTTTGATTAATTAAGAATTGAATTGATCATTTGAAACTATTGGGGGGGGGGTTGTGAGAGCTGACTTCCTTACACCTTAACAATTTCACTAAACTGTGGCTTGCGCTAACTTATGTTGTGTTTACAATGTCACTCTTCTTGTGCTAATGTCACCAAGTTCACATGTTAACTGTTGTACTTCTTGCTCCAAATAAAGAACTGCAAGACTCACACTAATAAACTGAGAAATGCTCCTAGAGGCCTGTTCTTACTCTGTACCTAGCCAAGGACATTGCAACTGTCCCAGGCTATTGTCACACAATAAACTAAGTGGATGGTCAAAGTAACTGTAAGAAGGCCGTATTTAGAGTTTTATATAGCGTAAACAAGGCTGTTACGGGTGACAGAGTGCTTTACAGGACAAGCAGAAGTACACAAATAATAACAATATAGTATAGCCTGATATTAAATACATAACATGGCATATATCACAGAGAACAGTAATTACATGCACGGATGGGTAGAAGAGAGATAAGAACACATAGTCTAACAAATTCCGAGCCTGAACATAGTTTTAGGGGTGAAGGAACGTAATTTAAATGGTGGAGCGACGTAAAGAGAGAACAGTGCAAGACTCGGGGGCAGGAGGGGGTAAACCGATCAAGAAGCAAGTAAGTCTTCAGTGGGTGGTGAATTTGTTGGATAAATGAGTTTAAACTCATTTCTTGAAGAAGGAAGTTGAAGGGTTGCATCTAATTTCATTAGGGAGAGCGTTCCAGATTCTCGGAGCAATTCTGGAGAAGGATCCATGTATGCTTTCTTTCTCTTGAATTTTTGTAGTTTGAGTAGTAGGAAACGTACACTTCTGAGAGACCTGTTTGTACCCAAGAGGGTCAGTTTCTAGGACAGGTAGGAAGGGTGTTGTAGTGCGATGCTTTATGTGTCATACATGCAATTTTGATGTAGATCTTAGCCTTTAGCGTAGCTAATTCAATGATTAGAGGTCTGGGGTGATCTCTTTATTTTTGATCTAGTGTTGAGTTTAGCTGTTTCATTCAGTGTGGCCTTCAGCGGTGGAAGTGAAGTTTTTGGAAGGCCTGCAAGGATACAGTTACCGTAGCCTAGATTCGTTAGTACAAGAGCTTGAACTGCAGTTTTGAGATCTTCAAGGGGGCAGGAAATATTTAAGTTTCCTAAGAAGATGCAACTGATGGTTAGCACCCCTAGTGGCAGCACTGATGTGTTTTTGAATGAAGAGGACTTTTTCCAAGGTTATACCTAGCGATTATGCAAAGTTAACGATGTGTGGGGTGTAGATAAAGGTAGTAAGATGTGGAAGCCAGTCTTCTGTATTAGGAGTGCAGGAAGGCGGCGATTTCAATAAGAATTCAGTTTTTATTGGAATGAGTTTGATGTGATTACGAGTCAGCCAGTATTACATTTTTGTCAAAATAAGGTTAAAGATATTAAGGTCATCAGGCAAAGTGATTTTCATGTAGAGTTGAGTATCATCTGCATCCATATGGTAGGAAATGTGGGTGAGTTTGAGGATTTCTGTTAGGGGCTCCATGTATAGGTTAAATAATGTCAGGGAGAGAGTAGAGCTTTGTGGTATGCCAAGTGTCACTGGGAACTGGTCAGAAAAAACGTGGTTGAGTAGGATGCACTGAGATCTGTTGTTTAGGAAAGAGGAAATCCAATTAAAAACTGTGCCGGACAGACCCATCCTGTGTTCTAGAACGTTTAGGAGTGTATCATGATTGATAGTGTCAAACGCCGTTGACAGGTCAAGTAGAATTAGGAGGCACCATTCATTCTGGTCGAATGAGCATAGGGCATCGTCGACAATATGGACCATGGTCGGTTTTGGTGCTATGGCCTGATTGCCATTGGTCTAAGCGTTGGAATTGCTCGATGTGATTTCAAAGCTGTAAGTGTACACATGTTTCTAAGAGTTTGGCCAAAGTTGGGATTTTGGAGATAGAACAGTAGTTGTTGGGATTAGACTGGTCTGAGTTGGGTTTCTTTAGAATAGGAGTCCTCTTTTTAGGCAGTCTGGTTAGGAACCTTGGGTGAATGAATCTTTGATTATCATGTTCTATAAAGGGAGAAGTAGGTGAGTGGATTCAGGGGTAAATTTGCAAACACGGGTATCGTTGAAGAGGTTGGAGTATTTCAAAGAAGTCAGAAGATTTAATATGCCATTTTCATTGAAGGTTTTAAAGCTGGATCAGACGGCGTTATAGTTAGGTGTGAGGGGGATTTCTTGGTAATACTTATCTGGGGAGTAGGGGGCTTCCTGTGTTAAGAGTTATACATCGTTATGAATATTTTTGGTGACTAGTGTGTTCTTATCAGCGGAAAAGGAGACACAGGCTTCACAACTGAGTGGAGTTTTGTTGTCTGAGGAGATGAACTCGCCTTTTCGGATTGACTGTTTTTTGATGATCTTGTTCAGTTTTTTAGATTAGTTTGTTGCTGTGTCTAGTTGATTTTTGAAGGACGCTACTTTGGATATCCTAATGTGCCAATTGTAGGTGCTACGTTGTTGTCCTAGAAGTTTGAGGTTGGGCACAGAGGAGGTATGTTTCCATGATCTTTCTGCGCGACTTAGGTGTCAAAGTTGTTTGTTAAGGTTACTAGTGAACCAGGGGGTGGATCTTTTTGCCTGGATTATCTTAAGTTACTTGGGGGCAAAGGTGTCCATGATATTGGCTATGCAATTGATGTAGTGATCAGTGAGGTTCTAATTCAATTCAATTTAGTATTACCATGATAGATTATTCAAAGGTATTCTATAGTAAAATGTTTCTTAGTGCTTGTTCCCTTGCTTTGCATATCCTGAGAATAATGTACCCCTGTAGAATGTATGAATATCTTTGTCTAAAGTCCTATAAAAGGGAAGATTTCGATTTCTATGGATAGCTATAGATATCTATGTAGAGGAGACCCTTCTCCCGCACCTTTAGAGACAAATCTATGCTGGATTCACTTAGAACTGGCCTGAGTTACCTGTACTTTTAATTTGTATGCTTTGCTATTATAGGTTACCTATGACATACTCTATGTAATCAGCCTGTATATTCTTATATAAACCATTGAATCAACAACTCTTGCACGACATTTTTATGAGAATGTTTATCACCTGCTATTAAACTAAACTGATTTAACAAATGTGATATCTCCAATCGGGGAGCACCAAAGTCCATATGGGGTCTACACTGCTCCCGGTCCTAGTTGTTGGCATGCCCCATGAGTTGGATTTTATGGGAGTATGTTCGGCGCTGCCATGGACAACATGGAAGGCAGTGCTTATCATATTTTGTTACACGTTTGTTGCAAAATGTCTTTAAAAATGAAGGTGTTCCAAAAGATAAGTGGTGCTAGACACCCTCTCTGTTTCTTTTGCTTTTACTTCAGGTTATTTGTAAGTAAATACTTTGCCCATTTAATATCTTTCTGAATATGAGTGCTAAGTCAAATAAAAAGCAGCTTAGAGGGGCATATGTAAAGGTCAGGAGTGCTGCAAGTAACCCCGAGTAATACTTTTTAATTCCTGATTAAGAACAATACTTACGTTGTTACCAAATGTAAATCAAGGACTTGACAACATCCTTTTTTTTTTTTTTTTTTTTTTAATTTTTTGTCCTCATGCGCCACCAAGGTTCTATGTGCGTGATCGATAGGTTAGCAAACAAAATGCTAGCTCAGTCGGCAACTGGAGGGGACCAAACGGTGAGCGAGAGCCTCGTCCCATAGCAGTATAGCTTGACATACCAACGATCAGCATAGCATAACCTTACAGAGGATTTTGAAGATCCACCAAAATACTGAACAGGAGTATCCAGGCATTACTCATACCCAGACATAGTATAGATGGCTTAATCATTGGACCTGGGGAAAAAAAAAAAAAAAAAAAAAAAAAAAAACAGACTCTCAATGATCCCATCTCAGGAGGTACCAAAAAGATCTTTTCTCAGGATTCCCTATTCTGACCAAGTCCAGCTTGGAGACTTGCAGAGCAGAAGCAAACCATTCAATAACAGAGGGAGGTGAACAGTCCTTCCACTTCTTACATATCTCCCTTCTAGCAAGCAATATTGCATAGAAGACTAACTTTTTCGCCATATTGGAAACCCCCTCTAGGATTCCAAAGATCACTAACTGAGAATCCAATACTATGTTGAAATCGACAGGAGTTGACAGAATCTTACAAATAGCTTCCCAAAACTGCGACAAAGATGGACACTCGTAAAACATGTGGATGTCCGAGGCAGCCAAGAGACCACATCTAGCACACTTCACCGTGTTCCCTTGAGTAAATTTGGACAGGCGAAGGGGAGAGTAGTACGCTCTGTGGATAGTATAAAGGTGGTTCCTGCGCAACCATGCCGGCTTCACGACATCCCACATCATTCTACATGATTTCCCCCATACCTCTTGCAGGTTGGTATTGCTTATATCTGACCCCCAAAGCTCATCAGGTAGCTGAAATTCCCCGTCTAACTCCTCCAAAATCAAATTGTACCATAAAGAGATCTCTTTCCTGGCAGGGGGTTTGTCGATCAACAAATTTATGAAAGTACTATAGCCACCTAATGGGGGCTTGCTTCTCTGAGAGGGCTGTGCTATATAAGATCTATACCAACTGGACATCTGCAGATATGTTAGCCTAGATAGGCCAGAACCGATCTTCCCCCTCAGGCAGTCCCAAGAAAGCAATTCACCCTCAACAAATAGGTCTCCCCAACACTCCAACCCTGCCTCCCTGATGGGTGATGCAAGCAGATCACACAGCCAGGTCGGGGGATCGGGGAGATCCCATAAGGGAGTCCTACTGCCATAATACCCTATTTTGGTGGCTTTTAGAACCTGGGCCCAAGTCGTTGCCATCCCCAGTAGGATCTTCAGCTTAATCTTTTTGAAGTATTTCGGATCTCCAAATTTCAAAAGGAATCCAGACTGACTAACCCCCTCTCCATCTAGCGGGGTCGCGTATAATGTTCCCACACCAGACTCTAATGGCTTTTTTAACAGCATTCTGGCATGGGAAAGCTGGAACGCCCATGCATACAACTGGATGTCCGGAGCAGCCAAGCCCCCCTTTTCCCTAGGCCTCCTTATCTTTTTCCACGAGATTCTAGGAAGATGTTTATTCCAAATAAATGTATTAATCTCGGCCTGGAATGTTTTAATAGGGATTGGATCAAAGTACAGGGGAATAGTACTAAATAAAAAGGAAAGCTTTGGCAGAACCGACATCTTGACCAGATTAGACCGCCCCAGTAACGACAGAGGGAGACAAGACCAGGACTGAAGTAACTTACGACAGTCCTTAACTATCTTTGAAAAGTTGGTCTTGACAATCTGGTCTAAATTCTCAACAATGTCAAGGCCCAGGTATCTTAACTTCTTTCCTGGCTGAATACCGGCAATACTCGGACTCTGATCCATACTCCAAGTCATCATCTCAGTTTTTGTGGCATTGATCTCATATCCAGATACTTCTCCAAAAGCAGAGGCTAGCTTGAATATTTCTGGAAGAGCCATATGGGCATCGGAAGTATAGATAATGATGTCATCCGCGTACAAGGCCACTTTTCTCTCCCAGCCCCTACACGCAAACTCCTTGATGTTAACATTATCCCTCAGACTTTGGGCAAAGGGTTCAACATACAAATCAAATAGGAGCGGAGAGAGAGGGCAACCCTGCCTTGTACCTCTCGAGATGTTAAAGGGATCGGACAAACCTCCGTTCACCAATACACAAGCACTTGGGTTCTGATATAAAAGGGCAATTGTCCGACGAAACACTGGTCCCACTCCAAACTTCGCCAGGGCCTCCGACAGATACGACCAATTCACTCTGTCGAAGGCCTTGGCAGCATCCAGGGTAAGGACCGCCAAGGGGGACGGCTCCAAAACTGCCAGATCTATTGCCCCAATTAAGTCATATGTCAGTTCATATAACTGGCGCCCTTTGACAAACCCTTTCTGATCGGGATGTAGGATTTTAGGTGCAACAAGAGCTAGTCTATTTGCCAAAATTGAAGCGAATAGTTTATAATCTGCGTTCAGAATGGAAATAGGCCTATATGAACTACATGCCGTTTGTGATTTCCCCGGTTTTAAAATTACAGTGATGGACGCACTGTCCCAGGACTTAGGGGGAGACCCGCCAGCCAATAAGATGTTATTAAATAGTAGAACCAGGAAAGAGACAAGTTCCCGCTCGAGCACCTTATATAATTCAGCCGGGAGGCCGTCTGTACCAGACGCCTTCCCCTTTTTGGCATCATATAAGGCCTTGATGACTTCCTCCTCCGAGATTTCACCTTCTAATGTTTCGCTCTGCTCGGCAGAAAGTGCTGGAAGGGTGATCTTACTAAGCCAGTCATTGATGGTATTTAAACTAATATTCTTGTCTTCACAATAAATGTTTTGAAAAAAATCTCTAAAGGCAGATCTAATGTCATCATCCCGGGAGAGAGGGGAACCATTGACTCTAATCACCTCGATGTTATTCCGTACTTGGTCAGTTTTGGTTTTCCAGGCCAATAGTTTCCCCGCTCCTTCTCCATATTGAAAGTGTGCAAGTTTGCTGGCCTCTCACCTTTCTTGAACCCGCTGATTTAGAATCGAAGCTAGATGGCCCTTTGAAGAAAGTAAACTCTCAGACAAAGAAGAGCGGACCGCTGCTGTGTTATAATTATCCTCTTGATCTAATTGGGTCTGAATCTTAACAATGTTTGCTTCGGCTGACATAACGGCCTCCCTATATTCCTTCCTCCTGAAAGCCACTTTATTTGTAATAAGCCCTCTCAGAAATGCTTTCAGAGAGTCCCATACAATTCCGATGTCTGCCGAGTCAACATTTACCCTTAAAAAGAGGCTCACCTCAGACTTAAGAAAAAGAACGTCTTCTGAGTGGGAGAGTAAGGAACGATCGAAGGACCAACTCCTCGCCGGCGCCCTCAATAGTGATGTAAGATCCAAAGCTACAGCCGAGTGGTCAGACAAGTGAATTGGAAGGTATTTAATATCTTTAACAAGATCTACTAAGGAATGGCTAATTAGTATAAAATCAATTCTAGATTGATGGTTGTATTTGTGATTTCTATAGGAGACACCCTGTTGTTCCCCTGCCCTTAACCTCCAAATATCTGCATATCCAAACTGCTTCATAGCATTTAACAAAACAGACCTTGATTTAGATGAAATTAGTGATCGACTATTGCAAGATTTATCCAGGGAGGGATTTAGGACAATATTAAAATCACCAGCAAAAACTACAGGTTCTGGAAAGGTCAAGAGGTGAGATAGAATTACCTCTAATGAAGACGGGTCGTCCTGATTGGGACCGTAATACCCCACCAGAGTTATCTGGGTACCCAAGATGGAGAGCGCTGCAATTACCCACCTACCTGCAGGATCGACTTTGAAATCTAATACCCTAGCTCTAAGATACTTTTTGAAAATGATCGATACTCGTCTACAAGTCAAAGACTGTGAAGTAGAAATTGCAAAGTCGATCCACTTATTGCTTTTGACTACTGCGTCCATTTCATCCTGAGTCAAGTGCGTCTCCTGCAATAAAATGACCTGTGCCTCTGAGTCTCTAAGGTATTGTAATATTTTCCTAGCCCTGGGTTTAGTACGCAGACGATTCACATTCCATGATAATATCTTTAAATTAGCCAAAGCCATGATGTTAGATAGCTGACCCTAAAAATACAAAACCTTGCGTAGGTGCCCTCATTTGTCTGACCTAACTTTATAGCAGACAACAACATATCTAAGATTTTCATATTCAAAGCAAGAAATAATAGAAGACTAAGATGGCACAAGAGGAAATTTTTAGTCGTTTTACCCCGTGACCCTCCCAACCCCCCCACCCCCCCCTGGAGAACCCGTGGTGTATCTAACCGGATCAAATCCAGCAGATGGCACCCCCAACTCAAGCTCCCGTGTTTCACACCCACCCCTGAACCGAGTTGCAATCAAAAGAAAGAGTTTCGGAGTAACCGTTTATACAAGCGGAAGGTAGTTGGGAAAGTACACAAAGAAATTTCTTGTCCACCTTCTTTTTTTTTTTTTTTTTTTGTTTGTTTGTTGTTGTTTGTTATTTTTTTTTTTGTTGTTGTTGTTTTTTATTTTTTTTTATTTCCTTTCCTTCCTTCCTTCCTTATCATTTCCCTTCCCCTTCTCAAATAACAACATTCAAGTGAGTGAACCTAGCCTTCAAAAATCAAGTCCTTCCTTAATTCTAACTTAACCCGTTGTCTTATTGCCTAGTTCTAAGAGGAGCTCATCAGCAGCTTGCACTGTACTTATGTTAGACATTTTGTTGTTAAACATCACCCTCAAGACAGCAGGGAAAACCAACTGGGCGGTGGCTCCTAACTTTCTGAATGCTTCAAGCCGCCTTCCAAACTCCCACTGTTTTTCTAACGTGGCCCTGGATAAATCTGACCTAATAAGGAAAGTGAATCCCTTTCCAGGAAGAGATTTTTGCTTCAAGGCTAAATTAAGAATCCGCTCTTTAAGGGCATAGGTGTGGAAGTTGACGAGGATTTTGCGAGGCTTAGCTCTTTGCTGGTTGCGCCTAAATGGGTCCCTATGGACCCTTTGAATGTCAATGGCCAGTTCTTCTGATGACTGATCTAGACCCAACTACTCCTTCAATAGCTGCACCACATAAGTTTTAACATCAGAGCCTTCAGAGCCCTCTGGTACATTAAGTATACAGATATTAGATCTTCTGGCATTGTTCTCTAACACCTCCATCCTGTCTAATAGGGTCTGGTCGACCTTCCGCAACTTGACAATCTCCTCCTCAGCCGTATCGAGGTGTGTAGACAACGCAGTG
Organism: Triturus cristatus; assembly: GCF_964204655.1. Classification (NCBI taxonomy): domain Eukaryota; kingdom Metazoa; phylum Chordata; class Amphibia; order Caudata; family Salamandridae; genus Triturus; species Triturus cristatus. The sequence goes on from NC_140593.1 coordinate 418,394,179, forward strand.
ACTGTTTCTTCTAACTCTCCAGTCCTGGAAGTTAAACCGTCGATCTTTTTGTCTAGGGACTCACAATGGTTGCGAATGTCCATCTGGTTAGCGGAGGACTCTTCAAAACCCTTTTTGATATCTTGAGAGAGGGAAGAAAACATTGCTAGAAGGGAGGCAGCGGAAACTGTGCTCTCGGTCTCATGATAAGAGGCGGAGGCTTGTTGTTGTGCCAAATGTGGGGGAACCCCCAACCCTGCTCTAATTGTGTCAACAGAATCCAGTTCTGCTCCGCCCCCCTGGGATTCACGTATTAACGGTGCAGGCAAGCCTCCAGGCAATGAATCGCCCCTAGATATAACTAACTCCCCCGTAGGTGAGAGGTTCACAGAAGTGGGCAGTGCCTCTGAGTCGCCTCCTAAGGGGGGACAAGGGGCAGAACAGGGGGCAGGACAGGGAGCAAAAGAGGGGGCAGAAGTACAAACCAGAACTGAGATCTGAGGATCCATGACATCCGGAATGATGGGAACAGGCATTCTCACCTCCCCTGAATCCGTAACTGACAGAGAGGCAGACATGGCTTGAGCGTCTTGTAAGCAAAGTACCTGTGGTATTGCTTTGAAGTAGGAACACAGGGACGGAGTTATTTTATTACCCAACTCTGTGCTCAAATCCCTTTTCAGTTTCACCTTACGTCTGGCTCCGTTTGCACTTATGCCCTTTGATTTCACTTCTGTAGACAAATAAGAAGAAGCTTTCTTACCTTTAAGAAGGCCTCCCACCAGCCTAACCTGGGTTACCTCAGGTGGAGTATGACAAGTGGACTCCTTCTCCAGACCTCTGCCCTTTCTGCAAGCCCCTCTACCTTTACTTTTAGATTTGGGGGACCTTAAATGCGGCTGCAAACACTCCTCCTCAGACTTCTCCGAAGACTCCTCTACGCAGATTTCCGTTGGTCTTGTGCCCATAGGACACTGATCTGCCTCTTGACCTTCCACTGCTCCTCGTAAATCAAGCTCAAGATTAACAGCTTGGGAATTGACTAGCGCGCTACATACAGTAAGCGCTATACAGCGTGCCTTTCTCCCCCGTCGCAGCTCCAGGGCGGCGACAGACCAAAGCCAAAAACCGGCCGATGCTCCGCGATGTATTTCCTCGTCTTTGTCCTTCAGACTTAATTCAGGGCCAATAGGGCGTACAGCTTTCCAGCCGCCTCCGCCGCTGAAGCTGCCCGATTCGCCGCCCAGAGCTCCCGTCATAGGGAGGACGAACAAACCAACGGCCGCGTCAAGATCAACAATCGCCGCGTATGTCCAAAAAAAAAAAAAAAAGTCGCCGCTTTCCCTTCGGTTTGTTCTTTAAAAACCAAGAGCCTGGACTAAAAAGGGATCCTTTCAAAGGTACGGGGAAAGTCAAAATTCCGAAAAGTTACTCATTTTCCTTAAGTTGCAGGGGTTAGGTGACGAACAGCGGGAGCTTGGTCACGGAGCTCCGCAGCGAGTCAGCCGACTGCCGCCATGTTCTCCTCCAATGACAACATCCTTGTGAGTTGCAGTTTTGTACACCAAATTACACCTTATTGCGAGGTTTCCAGTTCTATTGCTCAAGAAGATATTGTTGCATGATAGGGATTGATGTAGCTCCACTACAGACTGTCCAGCAGTGAAGGGCTATGATAACCACCTCACAAGCATACACCAACCAACCTATGAAAATTTGTCACAAACCAATTGAAATACAAGGACTATGCTGATCAAAAACATTAATCCCCAGTCCCCATATACCATCATGGGCAATCATAAGGCCATGTAAATGACAGCCACACAGAAAAGGGTGCACCAAAGTCCAACCAAAAGATTTCACTATATTTAAAGTTTCCAAAATAAGTAGTCAACTGGCTGTTAAACTTGAACTCCCTCCTACGTTAACTGTTCATCAAGTCTCCCTGTTTGTTTGGAGAAATCTGTAGCAGAAGAAGGGTGTGTGTCCACACAGACCTCTTCTGCTGGTAGACCAGAAGCCAAAATCTGAGGTATGTGTCATACTGAATATGAAAGCAGTAGGAAAGGTGGTTCAACAATCTTCATGAATGGAAAGGCTACGTATCAAAAGCAGAATATGGTAACCTCTGAGTGAAATGCATGTACTCACGCTTCATCTGGCAAATCCACATAAGTAACATAACAAAATCAAACCTGGGGGAAGCGTCTTGGGCAAGATGTACTATCTTGCCTCTAGTGCCTCCAGATGTCTTCAGCATTCTCAATAATTCTAATGTTCCTTGAGCCCCAGCCTTCTGGGGTCAATCGTGTCAAAGTTACTTGTTTTGACCACTGCAGTATTATCCGGTGTCCCTGAACCATCCCTTCAACATGGCCTGCATTGGCAGAGATGCAGAACAGGCATGTGATACAGAAATTGCATCTCTCATTTCAGCAAGACTTCCAAAGACTCATAAGAGCAGCAGTCATCATGGGTGATGGGTCTCCTATTATTTATATATTTCTGTTGGTTACCAGATAGCACAGATATCAGCAACTAGCCTTAATTGTGCCCCCGTACCGTATTGTGTATTAGTTCTAGTTGCAAGGATGTGCTGAGGCTTTAGATATTTACCTCTCTTTGGTTTTTGACACAACCTGTTTGCACTGATGTGAATCCTTTAATACAAAGAACAATGTAAGTAGGATTTAGCATAGTTGGGGATCATTTGATCTCTGACTCCACGGTTGACACCTATCTGTCAACAAGACAGACATGGACATATTTTGCCTTTGAAGAGTAGGATATCATACCAGGTCAAGGAGTACTTTGAGAAGTGATTGCTAAGATACTGGATATGGTAGTCAATAAGTTCTCTATCACACTGCTCAGCTCAGTGTTGCTGTTCCAAAGCAAGGGTCAACAAATTGATGATTCTACTTAGACTGTCAGGTTCTAAAATGTGGTGAATAAGACTGATGTACGTACTATTCTCTAACCCGAAGAGGTGGTAGGCAGGCTAGCTGTAGCTAAGTACATGACCCCATTTGATGCGATTCCGAGTGTCAAGGGTAGGACTATGTTCTTCCACCCAGGGCACTCCTTCACACCAAGGGGTCCCTCCCTAAGGAAGGCTGGACAACGGGGAGGATACTCCCCTGTCCTTTGTCCAGTTTCACGCCATAGCAGGAGCCAATGGCTCTCTGAACTGGTTTGAACTGGATTGTGCATGGAGGGCACCAAATGTGCCCTGCACGCGGACTATGGGGCGGACCCTGTCCCAATACACTAAACCCTGTCTGGGAGGTGGTTACACCTCCCTGTGACAGGATCCCTATTGTTCTTCCTTCCACTCCTCAAACTTTGCTCCAGCAGCAAGTGGGCAGAATCGTATCTCTGGTTGGCAGCAGCCATGTTGTGCTGTCCAGGTCTAGAAGGCTGGTAACGGGTGCACTGAGGGCCTAACACATGGCCTTTACAGTGTTTGGAAGCACACCTCCCATACCTTTTACGATATGGGGGTATGATTCCAACATGCTTGATACCAAACATTACAGGGTTCGTTACAGCCAGTTTCGAGATGGTCATCGCGTAATGATGCGTTTCCCCTCTATATGTTATATTGCTGTCTCACTTACAACCGGGGAGAATGGACTCCGAATGCTGTAGGTGTGTCCTACTCATGCAGGGACAACCTCACATTTATAACTGAGCACCCTGCCTTCAGGACTGAAATGGCCTGCTGTAGGGGTGACTTATAGGTTTTAAGTGCCGTGACCCTAGATATAGGGAAACCTATATCTTTTGTAAGTGGTACTAGCACCAGTTTACACAGGCTGCAATAGCAGGCCTGTAGTGATAGTTTGAATGGTTTCCCATATGTGGCATAATACCCGCTTTAGCCTAAGAGGGTCATCTGGGGTACCTATGCCATGGGTACCTTAGCACCATATACTTGGGACTTATAAGGGTGCCCAAGTATCCAATCTGGGATGTACCTAAGCACTTACCATAACTATTTAGGGGAGAAAGCAGCAAGACTGGGGTCCTGATTGGCAAGATCCCAGTCAGACTAGTCAGAAACAGCATTACATCAAGCAAAAAGTGGGGGTAACCATAGAAGCAGATTCTACTTTCCTACACATCCTGTAACCCAGTACTATCCACAGTTGCCTGTTGCACCCATGGGCTAAACTCATTAAAATACAGAGTAAACACCACTGGGCTGAATGCTCAACCCTAGTTCACAGGTAAATGTTCTTCATATTCTTCATATTCTCCATTGCTGAAGTGAACACTGTCACTTTTCCATAGAATGGATACAACTGACAGCAATTATTGATCACAGCTCATGCTGACTCCTTTCACATTTGTTGTACATCTAACTTGTAGGTAGTGACAATATTGGACATATTCCAGCCCAAACCATTCCCAATTTATTATTGTTCACTAGGCACATCTTTACCAAGTTTTGATACCTTTGACGATGAGAGACTGCTCAGCAACATGTTTACTTGACAGAAATCTGTAATGTAGTCAGGTGTGAATGCGGGCAACCTTTGTAAGTAAATAGGCACACAGGAGCAGAAACCTCCTGTAACCGTGGACTATCCACAGCTGCATATTGCACACATGGGCCAAACTCATTAAAATACAGAGTTAACACCACTGGGCGAGATGCTCAATCCTAGTTCTCAGGGAAATGTTCTGCATATTCTGGATATTCTTGCTTCCTGAAGTGAACATTGTCACATGTCACTAGATTGGATATAAGTGGCAGCAATTATTGATTTATATTATTATTGCTTTAAATGCAATAAGATAGTAAGCTCAGACTGGTTCGGAAAACAGCCATTTATTTTTTTTTCTTGCAAAATGCAAAACAACTTGTCATGCAATTTGACTTCCTCTCTTTCATCTTGGGATCTTCAGTCTGAAATTAAATGTAACAGGTTATTAATGTAGAGAAACGTGCCATGGTGCATTTCAGTAATACAATGTTTTAAAAAGAAATTACTTTCAGTTCATAGTAACGTCTTAATTTTAAAAACCATGAATCAAATCAATCAACTGCTACCTTACTTATATGTGACTCTTTTTTCTTAACATAATTCATGTTGATTCTAGCACACTGATGTTGACCAACTGAAAAAAAGCAGACAGCTATTTTGTATATTTGAATTTAATTGTCTTCAGAAAAATGTACAGAAGATATATTTCAATGTAAGAATAACTGTTTCTTAGCTAGCTAATCTGCAACCCGTAGCTAGATTTCGGTGTTCAGTAGCTCATCAGCCCTCATTTGACAGCATGCTTAAAATTGAGCCATTTTCCTTCATATTTCCCTCTACATCACAATTTTGGATGTAAGAAAATGAGGGCCAGTTCATAGAATCATTTGTGTGTGTGGGACAGACTTGTGCAAATGACTCGATTGAGATGTAGCTCTTGTAAATAAATGTACTCATGCACAATATTACCTTGTTAGGGTATTATATAGAGTGTGAGTAAATCTTATTAAAGGGGCAAGGAAGTATGTCCGGAAAGTTTAGGAACAACCACAAACTAGAGTTTGAGAGTGGTATCATACCCCCATTCCCTGAACCCTTCCACCAAATTATCCTAGAAAAAAATCACTTTCGAGAGTGGGAAAGCGAAGACCCCCAAAATGATCCCAGGTGTAATGCAAGGGAATTCTCCAGCAGGAAATAATTTACTTGTGGAGCAAATAAAGAAATGATCATTGACAAAGCCAACAGTTCTGGATTCAATGTGTTAGAGCATGCAGCATAGGCATTTTCAAATCAGCAGGAGAGGCCAGAGAGGACTACAGTTTTGAAGTGCACTCAAGTAGAGGAAAAAGGGTACATAGAATTATCCAACAGTATTTGGTGACGGTTGAATACTCCACTGGGCAGAGTCAAGAAAAGAATGACAAAGTTTTGAGCAGGGCCGGACTGGGATCGCAAATCAGCCCTGGCAATTATGTCTGACCGGACCCGGTAGGGGATGGGGTGGGGGTGCTAGCAGAAGCACTGCTGCTGTTCTTTTGTTACAAGTGGCCGATTTTGCAGCACTGCTGCCAAACTGGCCGGCAGTAGCAAAAACAGCCCCCACTGGCCCAAAACTGGCCCCCACCCTTCAGGTCGACCGGGGAAATACCCGGTGCCTGCTATGTCCAGTCCGGCCCTGGTTTCAGGTCAATAGTTAAAAGCAACTGGTTGAGTAAAGCCAATCATTAAAAGGGGCATACTCAAAGTCCACTTAAAGTACATTGTAAACAATAAGTCTATACGGGAGTTGTGTTGTCAAAAGCCAGAGTTACAAAGTAGGTCTGTTGGGCAGCTACTATTATGCATGTACGATTTTTTTCTTTTTATTTGCCAAAAAAGGATATCCTTACGTTTTTTAGGAGCAGGCCTGTATCTTGCTTACACCATGACATGTGGCAAATCCTGAAATTAACTTCACTTTTTAAAGATTGGTTTGCAGCTTTTAAAATTGTTATGTGTCAGAATACCCAACACAAATTATTGTGCTACATCTACAATATAGTGAAAGTATACATAGGTAAAACTGGAGACACTTCTACTCACTAAAATATTTTTGACTATAATTTTGAGTTGATTTTTGATTATATAAGCTACTCTATTCATTAAGTGAATATCTCAAATATAAAACAATAACAACCCAGAAAACGATATTATGTATCTATGACACAGATTCCACAGGAGAATGCTAAAAGGATTTACAAGTTAAAGATGGAAGGATTCAATTGAACAATACAAACTTATAGCAAACATCCCACAACTGTTCCACAGCCAAAGGCTACTTCTTCAAGCAATAAAAAACCAATGAAATTCCACGTTATAGTTAGATCAGGTAACTATAACTTGCGCGCCCACAATAAACTGCTGATGACGTCACATATTACATCACTCATGACATGGTCAGTGAAATCACTCATGACATCAATGATGACATCTGAAATTACACATTGTGGATTGCGGTCGCGCAAGTTATAGTTACCTGATCTAACTATAACGTGGAATTTCATTGGTTTTTTACGAGTGAAATGTACAGCTAACTATAACATGTGTGAAACCAATGGTTTTTTAAGTGAATTTGCAAGGTTTTTTAAATGCTAAGTTATGTATTTATTTTTTATTTTTTTTTCTGGTTTTTCACTGTGCGCACACCCTGCGCGCAGTCCATGCCGTGCGCGCCTCGCCTGTTTTTTACACATTAACATTTGTTTTTTTCTCCCTTGTGGGTCCTTTAATTTATTTAATAAATGTGATTGTTACTTCTTTATTTTTTTATTTTTTTATTTTTTTTTTGCCGTGCGCGTACGGTAAGCTTACCGTACGCGCACTCCGCGTTTTTTGAAAAAAAATTATTAAAAGTATTTTTCGTACTTTTGTGTCTTTCTTGGACCCCCTGACAAACACTAGGGGGTCTGCAACTCTCTTCGTTCCCCCCTTTTCACGTTCCCCATCTTTGTTTCTCAGTGCGAGACACTTCCTGATCTCGACCGATTCGAATGTTTAAAATCATGTAACCACCAATCAGAATTGAGCTCGCGCACGGCACCGTACGCGTACGGTAAGCTTACGGTAAGCGCACGGAGCGCGCTTACAGATATGTATATTGATTTAAATGCTATTTTCTCAGGACCTACTGAACAGATTTACACCAGACCTACAAAAGGCACATCCTTGACCTGAGGACTACCTCTCTGCCAAATTTCAAGTAATTCTGTTCAGCAGTTCGGGCTGTAGCTCGGACTAAAGGTCCTATGGGAAAATGCATGGGGAAAACGCGTTTTGGGACCCCCCTTTTTTCTCAGCCCCTGCTTGACGAATTCCCCCGAGACTTTCAGGGTAGGAGCGGAGCATAGCGCCCCATTAGTTTTGAAAATTTTGCGAGGATTCGTCGACCGGCGCCAAAGTTATTCCAAATAGAATGTTGCGGATTTCCTATGGAAACACGGTCCTAACTATAACTATCTACTGGCTACCGCCAGTAGATAATATATATATATTTCTACTTACTTGTTGAATATGCTGAGGATGAGATGACTTAAACTCCTTGTGCAGCTTGCTTCTTAGCGGAAGATTTTTTAGGTAATTCTATGCACCGTTCTGATGAATGGGCGATAAGTAGACTGTAATCTCCCAGAGAAACATGCACTCTCCTAGCAGAGATATATGTATATTGATATCTACTGTTCTAATGGTAATTGGTAGGTTAAGGTGACTAAACGGCTACTGTTAAGAGCGGTCTTGTAACTGAAAGTCTAAATTGCCTGGTTACAATTCTGAAGTTCACATAGCCCAAAATCTTTCGTTCATTATCTATGACTCAGTGTAAGTCCAATACTTCTCTTCCCACTGAGGGGTGAGACGAAATAATGTAAATCCTCACAGAAAACAATTAAATGGGACTTACTTGACAGTACACAGGAAATGAGAAGTAATTTCCTGGGATATGCTCTTCTTCTTTCTGTAAAAAACTAAACTCACCAGGTTTCAGACTTTCAGCTTTACTTGAAAATACCTGGCAACAAACTCAAATTTGAGATGACGAGGACTTTCTCTGAACATCAGGCAGAGCAGCGAAATCAAGATTCTACTCACCTGAAGGAATTTCTGACTAAACATTGCACGAAGCAGAGACGCTCCACACTCCCAAAATCCGACGATTGAAGTGCGCATAGAGCGCGCCCGCAAAATACTCTACTCGCCATCTACAGCCGTCATCTTGGAATTCCGCTGTAATCTGAAACAGAAACTCCTAGAATTCAATAGTAAAGACCTCCCAGAGGGCAAACAATGTTTCCAATGGAGTAAACTACCAAACACTCTCTTTCTATCTTGACCAGAGAGTAGATGTTTGACCCTAAATTGAGACACCAACTGGGCAGTCTGACATAGTGGGGCCTGCGTGGGTCCTGTATCCTGCCTGTAGTCCATAATTATTGGGCTGAACTGTTGTCTTGGTCCAGCGCAATTAATGAACACTGCTAGTGCTATTTGCTTCTAACTGCTATGTTTATACTTTGGGACTGATTATGATCTCGTTAGGAAAGCATTCCAACAGAATCGGTTCCGGAATGCAGCCTTGTAATGAGTGTGTAGTGGGAGATCATATCGAAGGCTTCTAAGACATCTAGTAGGATCAGAGCTGCAGTCTCTCCTTGGAAGAGTAGGGCTCAGATTTTGTCTGTAGCTGTGATGAGGACTGTCATGGTGCTGTGGTTGCTGCGGAATCTGTATTAGGAGGAGTCAAGTAGCAGGTTCCATTCCAGATACGAGGAGAGTTGTTGGTTGGTGTTTTTTTCAAATACTTTAGCCAGGAATGGGAACAGGGAGATCGGTCTGTAGTTGATGAGTTTACTGGGGTCTGCCAATAGTTTCTTTAGTAGGGCGTTGACTTCTGCATGTTTCCAGTTCTTGGGGAAGGTGACCTTTAGAATGAGGTGTTAAATAATGTAGTGAGCATTTGGCTGATTCTGAATTTGCCTAGGTTGAAGATGTGGTGAGGGCATGGGTCGGTTTGGGTCCATGAGTGGACAGAGTTCAGGATGGAGGCAGTATTCTGTGGGGTGAGCTGGCTGCATTCGGATAGTTGGATGCCTGTGGTGGTAGCAGTGTTGTTTTGTTGCTTGAAGAAGTCAAGGGGTTGGGGCAGGGGTTTGAAGTTTCTGTAGATGTTGGCTATCTCGTCATGTAAGACGTTTGCAAGGTTGTCACAGAGTTCCTCTGAGGGGGTAGTATTGTTTGTTGCAGCTGAGGGGTTGGAGAATACTTTGACAATGTTGAAGACTTCTTCGATTCAAAGCATGAGACTAAGGTCTTTTTCTTTGATTCTCTCAACTGACTGTGGCAGAGGTCTTCATTGTACCAGCTAGCCTGCTTGGTGGACTTTCTGTGTGTGTTGTTGCCGATGGGAGTATGTGAGGTTTTCCATGGATGGGGTGATGTTGTCATTTGTTGGGGTGCATTGGATGAATACCTTGTGTATGATGGCGTTCCCTCTGCCAGTCTTCTTTTAAAAAAAATGTTTCATTGGACCTCATATGCAGAAAAACGGAATCAATGTGACATATATTCACATACAAGAAGAAGAAAAAACGTATCTGATGGCCAAATTTTGCATTTTTACCCCTCCCTCCCCCCACCCACAGTGGATCACCATATAGGAGGAATAAAAAAAGAACACAAAATTGTTAGACAAAACTAACACTAACATGACAAACTTGGGAGTACTTACAATCATATATACAATTACTCCTTATTCAGCCATTTTGTTAAAGAATCCCAGATCTTTTCACCTTTAGCCCTTGCCCTACTCCCCCTTCTTCTAAACACAGATATCTCCCACTTTTATGTAAATAATAGTTTGCTAAACCAAACATGAATTGAGGAAGTATTTGGCCAAACAAAGCCGAAGCACCTCCATTGCTATATGCACCATTTTCCGGTCCGCTTCCTCCATTTCTTGATTGGAAATCCCTAGCATGATAACCTGGGGAGTCAATGATACTGCATATCCCAGTATGGATTATAACCGCTGCTCAATTTTGGCCAACAATTGAGAAAGACCAAAACAGGTGGCGAACATATGTGTGCTATCTGCAGCTAGCAACCCACACCGCGGGCAGCGTGTTCCCGACACCCCCCCCCCCATCGTTGGATATGCGCTGGAGTAATATATAAGTTACACCAAGTCTTAAAACATTGTACCTGCAAATTGGCAGAGACAAAAGTGAGTCTTCACACTCACCTTGCCCAGCTAGTAAACTCGTTTGCCATCTCTCAAAGTGCTTGGCCAAGTCATCGCCCATCTTCTCGTTAAGGAGTTTATATAGAGAGGGTGTTATGGATTGGCCACCTTGAATTAGATCTAATAGAGGGATTCGCTCCCGATTGATAAGTCTTTTGGCCACAAAATCCCTTATCTGTAAATATTTGAAAAAATATTCATTCTCTATCCCAAATCTCTCTTTGATGGCCTCAAAAGTAAGCATTTCGGCATTCAGTATGAAATCCCCTATGCACTGAATACCTTTCTCAGCCCAGATTTTAAAATATGGATCTTGAAAAATTGCCGGAAGTAAGATATTATTAGATAAAGGGGAACATAAATGAAGCCGCCCAATCCCAAACTTTTTCCTAACAGCGGTCCAGACCCTGTAAGAACCAAGTAAAACCTTGAATTCGACCCTCTTAAAATAGCCAAAATCTATCTGGTGCAGAAGAAGTCCTCTAGCTTCAATCCCATAAATTAGATGATAGATTGAAATCTCGGAACATTCCGATATCCCCCCACTTATCAACTCTCCCATCTGTTTAAGCATGGTTTCCCAATAATAGATTTGAAAATTAGGGACAGACCAGCCTCCTCTGTCTCTCGATTGAGTCATATATCTAAGAGCCCTTCTTGGACGCCGTCCTGCCCATAGAAACCATGAGGCTAGCTGATCTAACTTCTGGAACTAAACTTTGTGTATGTTTAGAGGAATTGTTCTAAAACAATAAAGAATTTTGGGCAGGAAGATAATTTTTAAAACATTATTTCTCCCAAGTAACGTTAGATATAAGTTGTTTATTCTTCGGGAGTCTGATTTAATTTTCTGAAGTAACGGTTTAAAATTAATATCAACGATCTCATCAGATTTGGAGCTTATTTCTATACCTAAGTATCTGGCACTTGATACTATCCGCTGGTCGACCAGTGTAACCTTATCATTAACTACAATTTGAATTTTACTATCATTCAGATGATAGCCAGATATCTTACCAAATTGCGATGTTAAAATTGTTATTTCTTCTAATGCCTGACGAGGAGCAGCTGTTGTAATGGCTAAGTCGTCTGCATATCTCAAAATTTTAACGTCTTCCCCTCTAGCATGAATAGGTTGAATTGCTTGATTCTCCTGAATCTTCCTAATTAGTGGATCAATATAGATGGCAAATAATAAGGGGGAGCACGGACATCCTTGTCTCGTTCCACGCCTTATATTGATCTCCCCGGACTGTATCCCCATCAGAGCAATTTTAGCAATAGGATCTTTGTACTTACCTTGTATTGCTCTTAAAAATCCATCCCCAATTGCATAATATTTCAAGACAGCCCATAAAAAGGTCAGGAGACCATATCAAATGCTTTTTCTGCATCTAAGAGAAATGAGGTCAAAGGGTCTCCTGTAACCTTGGTGTAATCAAACAATGTTATTACCCATCGTACATGATCTATAGTTTCGCGACCCGGGACAAAACCATGTGTTGGGGAGATACCATTTTTTTGATAACTGACGCCAATCTATTTGCGAAGATCTTAGAATAGATCTTAATATCAATATTTATTAATGTGATCGGCTTGTATGCCCCTGAGTCAGTCGCCACTTTCCCTTTTTTTTAAAATACAACGATCTTAGCATTCCGCCAAGACTCGGGGTGTGTGTCTCCTCTCGGAACAATGCAAAACATCTCAAGGATTGTTGGTGCCAACTGTGTCCGGAAGATCTTAAAAAATTCACCTGGGAGAAAATCAGGGCCAACAGCTGTGCCAGATGGTGATAAATCTAATGCCCGGATTATTTCTACCAGACTAATCGGGGCATCCAGAATATCCCGGTCTACAGAGGACAGTTGATCTAATCTAACCTCTTCAAGGTATCTCTTAATTTCACCCTGTAGACTACAATTATCCCTAATCTCTTCCTAATATAACTTCTGATAGAATTTCTGAAACGCAGAAAGAATTTCCCCTCGGTCAGTTACTAAGCCAATGTCTGGGTCTGAAATGCCTGGAATCAAATTTTGTGCTTCTTTTTCTCTAATCCACACAGCTAGAATATGACCCACCCTTTTGTTGCTTTCATAGAGCCTGGACCGCCAAGCTAGGTATCTACCCGCAGATTTAGCAAATGAAATCTCCGTTATAGCGGATTTCACAAATGAGATCCCAGTTTGAGCCATTTCAGTGTCCCCTCCCCCTCTGATAAAACCTTCACTATATGATTCTCAGCTTTGGCCAGTGTTTCATACAGTTCCTTGGTCTTATTTCTCTCTTTTTTTCTGCAATTCCCACCCAAACTGTGTAGTCTCGCCCCTAATTCCAGCTTTCATGGTATCCCACACATTTTGAATACCCGTACTTCCCCCATTTTCAATAAGGAACCTAGTGATCCACCAGGCCATATGTTCAATATATGTATTGTCGCTTAAAAGCGCCCTGTTAAAGGGCCAGCTAGTTACTTGTTTCTGGTACATAATGTTTACTTCCAAAACCAGAGGGTTATGGTCGGACATTACCCTTGGGAATTTAATGATTTTACTGCCCTGCACTAAACAGTGAGAAATAAAAAATAAAATTCAGCCTAGCATGTGACCTATGCGGAGCTGAAAAATAGGTGAATCCTGCATCATTCCCTTCAGCTACTGCCCATATATCTACCAGCCCATGCAACTCTTTCAATTGACTAAGAGATCTAAACACTTTCGGTTTCCGCCCTTGATATAATATTTCTGGATGATTGGATATCGCACAGCCCAAATTAATGTTAAAGTCGCCACAAAGTATGATCGGGGCTGGCCAACCGACCAGTTCTAAACCAAGCCAATTATACATTTCGGGATCATCTAATGCTGGCCCGTAGACAGAGCATAATGTAAACATGTGGCTATCAATATCACATTGCGTCATTGCCCACCTCCCATATTTGTCAGAGACAGAGCGAGTAAAGTTTGCCAAACCCCGCCGTGCAATTATAGCCACACCCTTGTCTTAACCTCCTGTTTGGTCCACAAAATTAATTGAAACCCGTCTAACTCCATAATTGTACTTCTAGTGGCTTCTACATGTGTTTCCTAGAGGCAGATGATATTTGCCCTCAAGATTCGAATATCTTCCCTTATCCTACGGCGTTTGGCAGGGTTATTTAGTCCGCAAATATTGACAGAGGCTATCCTAATACACCCCATTGAATATGTTGAACAGATCAGAGTATAATGTAACCCTGAGCATCATAAAAAGAGAAAAAAATAACATATCCCAATAAGCATATACCTATACCCCCAAATGTCCCAAGTAGGATCCACCTTCCTAGGCCCTCCCCACCCCCCCCCCACATCCCTTACTAGGGCAAAAAAGGTAATCAGACCCTTGTGATGCCTCCTGAGTTAATGTGCGCCCCATGTCACTTCCCATCCCGCCGCAAAAGAACCAAACCCCAATCAGTAATAAAAGAGTAGGCCAGCCCCGCCTAAATCCTCAAAAATCACGATTCAAGATTCACAATAGCCAAAACAAGCAACACTATTTACACATTTTCCATCAAAAAAACCCAACCTTTGACTCTACCTGGCACCCCCTTAGAGCTAAAAAAAAGAAAGAAAAAAAAAGGGAGGGGGAAGAAAAGGGGAAAAAAGGAAGCCCTGAGAGTCACAAGCTCAGTCAGCCATCAGATAACTCCTTTAAATAATTCTCAGCCTGAATCTCAGAAGTGAATACCCTAACCCGCCCCTGATAGATAACTTTCAACCAGGCAGGGTTCATCAAATACACTTCGCATCCAAGTTTTTGGAAGGGGCTGATCAGCTGCCACAGGCGCCACCTCCTTTCCACGGTAGTGTGGCAGACGTCAGGCCGGATGAAAAAAGTATGCCCCTCTGCTGATTTTTGGGCGTCTGGTCTGGCCTTTTCAAATATTGCTTGCCGCAATAAAAAGTTCCCGAAGAATATTAAGATTGCTCTGGGCTTTGGGTTAGGCCCAGGATTGCTTTTAACCATTAGGGGGAATCTGGGTACACGCTGGATCTCTGTTTCCCAGTTCCAATGAGATAATTCTGGGAAGGCGATTTAAAGAGCTTTAACACAAAGCCACGTATGTCGCCCCCCTCGGCCTTTTCTTCGATGCCCAGCAAGCGTGGATTGTTCCTTCGCTGCCTATTATCGGATTCTTCCAATTTCCAGAGGATATCCAGCATTCTTGTATCATTCGCAGATGTTTTTTGTTCAGTGTTTTCCAAGCCGGCCTCGAATTCCACTAGGTGCTCTTCTAGGTTCTTGCTACCACCTCTGAGCAAGCTTTAGTTGTCTTGTGAATAGTGCCCTGGATTTTTTTGGTCGCCAGTTGTGCCCTTTTGTGCTCCTGCCGAGCCTCACTTTGCATGGCCTTAAGGGTCGCGTATATTAAGCTGATTGAGGGAGCAGGCTCCGCCTTTTACCTGAAACACTAAGATTTTCTTCCTGATACCCGGGCCCAGGCCCCCCCTCTGACTCCAAATTGGTGGTAGAATAGTCCCATTGAAGATGTTTATTGGTATCAGAGTGAGAGCTTTCATTAGGCCTGGGCTAAAATTCTGTTCCGCTCGCGGAAATTGCGATAATTTTACATTTTCGTATTCCGCGGAGAGCGCGAAAATGTAAAAATTTCCGCAATCCGCATTTTAGCGGAAATTTTTTCCTTGCTCGCGCTTTAAAATAATACGTTCTCGCGTGCGAGCGATCGCCTTACCTGAATCCCCGCGTTCGCCGTCAAGTTTTCCCGATCCGGTCGCGTTCTCCACAAGATGTTGGATTGTTGGTAGCCATTTGCACTGTCACGCGACAGTTCGCGCCCGTAGTAACGTCATTTGTCACGCGATCACATCTTTCTTCTCGCGATCATGCACCGCGAGACAAGTGAAAACAAGATGGCCGCGCCCGCGAGCAACCGAATGGGTAAGTTGGCGAGCCGCGACCACGCAGAAAATACCGCGAACGGGCAGGAAAAAAACTTCCGCATCTTCGCGATATTTCCGCGTGTTTGCAGAGATTTGTAACATTTTCGCGATAATTTGCGAAAGTGAATTTCGCAAATTCCGCCCACCCCTAGCTTTCATGCCAGGAGCCCACATGGTTTTTCTTTCTAGGTCGGTTAGTGGCCCTCCTTAGTGTATCTCATAAACAATGGGGTGACCCTGTGTCCCTCAGAACCTGGGTATAAATGATATAAAGCACTATCCCTCGCTGTTGAATGTATTCGTCAGAAACATCGAATTCAATATGCATTTGATTCTGCCAAGAGGCTCCAACAATTAGCCCCCCGATTGGTTACATGTATTAACCATGGTAATTTTTTTTTAAATTTAGTTTAGGAGTATTACCTGCTTTCGTTACCACGATGGAAGCCAAAGTTAGTTTAATTTTTTGATATACTGTGCGGCTTCCTTTGAGCAATTTGCTTATCCGTTCATGGCATTATTTGCTTCTGGATCGGGCTGCCCATATACCATGCATTTAACGTTTGCGATTCAATTTACAAGGGGTCATTCGTGTCTTGTAGTCCCCTGAACTGTTTGTGGAGCTTTTCCGTATTATTTGTGGTGGTTGGATGATTAGTAAAACTATATCTCAAGCCACTACCCTAGGTTTACTTTATTTAAATTTAATTTTCAGAAATTCCATTGGATGACTGATTCGGCTCTACAATGTGTGAATATTAGGCCGTCTTAGACTAACTGCTAGGTGAGTTATGGCCATCTCCATTACCACATTTTGGTAGTAGTCGGAACACATGAATTTTAGTATCAAAGATTATTTTTGACACGCACTTTACTTGCTCCTGCAGGTTGCCATTGTCAATTTTAAGTCCTGATGAAGACCCGCATGACGATTTAAGATCGCATATATAGGGTTGAAACGTCGACAGCACCTAGGTCCAGTTCAAGACCCGGTTTCATAAAGAACTTGAGTTATCCTTGGAAACTTTGTCATTGTGTTTCTCTCTAATACTGGCCCGTTTTTACTTTGTATATAGAATTTTTGTATTCACTTTGTATATATTATGCACTAACTGTGTCACTTATGTCACTATGTCACTGATTCACGAATTCACTTTAATGTTTACAACTTTGGTAGCCTTGCTTCGCTAAAAAGAATTATATGGGTGTCAATATAAATGATGCAATTTATATATAAAGAATATTCTGCCACCCAGCAAATCTGATTTAATCGTGATTTGTGTATTGTCACTGTTTATTTTTTCATGTGGTCCTCTTAAATATAATTTCTTTTATGATTAATTTGTTGTTGATTGATATATCTAGCTTCTTTTGATTCAATCGTAAAACAAAGTAATTGCTTGGTCATACCCGACAGAACCATTGTACTTTATATCACGCCTTAGTGTAACGGCAGTCGTAGGGGGGCTATCGCTATTACCCCCGAGGCATCTACATCCGTATTATCGGAGTCACTAACATTTAGATCCGACTCTTCTGCCAGCGAAAAAAAGTTTTCCCTATCTGGAGTACCTGGCACCGCATCTCCCAGCTCCTGAAAGTCCCCAACACCCTCGGTGAGAATAGTCATTACACCTGCCACCCCCTCCTGTTCTCTCCTGATAAGTACTCCTTTTATACCCACTGTTTGGACATCTGGGGTGTCCTGCATACTGTAAACCTCCCTAGTAGAGAGAGGGTCCTGTGTAACCAACTCCTCTGCAGCCGCTACACTGTTACAGGCTTTGTTAATAACAGTAGCAGAACCAACTACAGTCCCGGTGCCTATACATGTGCTAGGGATTTTCTCCAACAATGGATTGGGTTGTTTAGATGGTTTCCTGCTTACCGGTTTGCCTGAAAACATCCCTGGAACAGAAGGGGTCTTTTTCCAAGCCCCACCTTCTGGAAGATGCCATTCCATATCGGGAGTCTATTTCCTGCTCCCCGCCTTCTCCGCGTTATCCTCGATGGGGCTGCGAGCTGCCTCGTAATCCTTTGTAGCAGGCAGCTTTTTGGGCATCAGATCCCCCTTCATGTCAGTAGCTCCCTCCTTTGGTGCCACGCTCACACTCGCTTTCTCCCCCAGCAACTTTCCGGCCAGCCACGTCCGCCAGATAGCCAGATACGTTTGGCTGCGTGTAAGTGGAGTGTTCAGGGTTTCAACAAGTTAGAAGGAGGATTGGTGCTAACTGATGATAAAAACTGATACAAACTTTCGATAATTGGAGGCCCATGTTTCCAGATAAATACATGTTCAGGGTCTCAAATGTTAGAAGAAGGATGTGTGCTAACTGATGATAAAATTTTTTGATAATTGAAGGCCAGGTTAGTCATGATACATCATGGATCAGTGCACACGTACTATTCTGATCAACAATATTTTGAACAAAGATGGGTAATTATTATGTATAGGTGAATATAAGTTGGAAACTGTATAGGATTGTGGATCTAAAAGAATTTCATATAGGCAGGCTGCCTTTTGTTTGATATAAGTACATGTTGAATGAGTCAATGATAGTGGGGTATAACTTATCAGATGAATATAGACTGTTCCATAGGAAGGTTGTAATGAATAAGTTATCAAAACATTTTGGTATGTTGTTGAATATAATTTGCAAGTACATTTCTGATGTGTCAAAGATAGTGGGGCATACCTTTACAGATGAGTAAAGACTGTTCTATAGGCAGGTGGTAATGAACATGTTTTCTAAACATTTTGGTACTTTTTTTTAATTTGTATGTGCAATCTTAAATTGGAATGGGTTTTTATTTTTTGCTTTCTTTTTGCAGCCCTGATGATGTCCCATGGGGGACGAAACGCGTAGGCTGGCTGTATTGAAATATTTCGACAACCAAATTCGTAAGGTAGCAGGCAAATGCTATGGGACTATGAAAACCCTACGAAAGATCCTTGACCTCTTGCCATCAAATGCAAGGAAAACCATAGTTCACGCCGTGGTTACCTCGCAAATGGATTACGGCAATGTATTATACTTAGGAGCTTCCAAAAAAGGGTTGTCCAAATTACAAATGGTACAGAATGCGGCTGCTCACCTGGTATTAAGCCTCCCGAGAAGAGCCTCTGCTAAGAAAGCTCTGGACAAATTACATTGGCTACCAATAGGAAAAAGAATCTTTTCAAGGCAATGTGTCACTGCCACCGCATTTTATTAAGGAAAGGCCCACGGTACCTGCAACCACTGTTAACACAGTATACACCAGGCCGGGTTTTAAGATCACAGGGTAGGGCACTGGTGACAGTACCCAGAATTTTTAAGGCCAAGATGGGCACACGCTCCTTTAGATACCTTGCGGCAAAAGCTTGGAACTCACTTCCAATGGATCTAAGAACAGAACAATGCGAATCTAGATTTCGCAAACTACTGAAGACCTGGCTGTTCTCAACCAGTGACTAAAACACAGTCTACGGGTCAGGTATGTAAATGTCGCCTATATCCTCTACGAAGAACCGTTTAAGCGCGGTGACACACCGATGGTGTAACCATGCGCTCTACAAATGGCAAACTAAACTAAACATTGATTGATCTGTGTTTTTAAGAGTTTGGAACAAGTGTCAATAAAGACAAGTGGACAAGGAAGCTTGCATTGGAATTTTGATCATTTATGGACTTCAATAATCAATTGTGGATGAACTCATAATAATTGTACACTCCTTCTGTGTGGATTTAATCTTTTGTTAGATGACCTCTGGGCGGTGGATCATCAGAAGTGAGCGGTTTCTTTGAATATCTAGCCAATAAGTGATACACCTAGAATACTCACCTGTGCACATGAGTTCTGTGACCCTCACCGCTCTTTAACGTTGGTTTGATTAATTAAGAATTGAATTGATCATTTGAAACTATTGGGGGGGGGGGGGTTGTGAGAGCTGACTTCCTTACACCTTAACAATTTCACTAAACTGTGGCTTGCGCTAACTTATGTTGTGTTTACAATGTCACTCTTCTTGTGCTAATGTCACCAAGTTCACATGTTAACTGTTGTTGTACTTCTTGCTCCAAATAAATAACTGCAAGACTCACACTAATAAACTGAGAAATGCTCCTTGAGGCCTGTTCTTACTCTGTACCCAGCCAAGGACATTTCAACTGTCCCAGGCTATTGTCACACAATAAACTAAGTGGATGGTCAAAGTAACTGTAAGAAGGCCGTATTTAGAGTTTTATATAGCGTAAACAAGGCTGTTACGGGTGACAGAGTGCTTTACAGGACAAGCAGAAGTACACAAATAATAACAATATAGTATAGCCTGATATTAAATACATAACATGGCATATATCACAGAGAACAGTAATTACATGCACGGATGGGTAGAAGAGAGATAAGAACACATAGTCTAACAAATTCCGAGCCTGAACATAGTTTTAGGGGTGAAGGAACGTAGTTTAAATGGTGGAGCGACGTAAAGAGAGAACAGTGCAAGACTCGGGGGCAGGAGGGGGTAAACCGATCAAGAAGCAAGTAAGTCTTCAGTGGGTGGTGAATTTGTTGGATAAATGAGTTTAAACTCATTTCTTGAAGAAGGAAGTTGAAGGGTTGCATCTAATTTCATTAGGGAGAGCGTTCCAGATTCTCGGAGCAATTCTGGAGAAGGATCCATGTATGCTTTTTTTCTCTTGAATTTTTGTAGTTTGAGTAGTAGGAAACGTACACTTCTGAGAGACCTGTTTGTACCCAAGAGGGTCAGTTTCTAGGACAGGTAGGAAGGGTGTTGTAGTGCGATGCTTTATGTGTCATACATGCAATTTTGATGTAGATCTTAGCCTTTAGCGTAGCTAATTCAATGATTAGAGGTCTGGGGTGATCTCTTTATTTTTGATCTAGAGTTGAGTTTAGCTGTTTCATTCAGTGTGGCCTTCAGCGGTGGAAGTGAAGTTTTTGGAAGGCCTGCAAGGATACAGTTACCGTAGCCTAGATTCGTTAGTACAAGAGCTTGAACTGCAGTTTTGAGATCTTCAAGGGGGCAGGAAATATTTAAGTTTCCTAAGAAGATGCAACTGATGGTTAGCACCCCTAGTGGCAGCACTGATGTGTTTTTGAATGAAGAGGACTTTTTCCAAGGTTATACCTAGCGATTATGCAAAGTCAACGATGTGTGGGGTGTAGATAAAGGTAGTAAGATATGGAAGCCAGTCTTCTGTATTAGGAGTGCAGGAAGGCGGCGATTTCAATAAGAATTCAGTTTTTATTGCAATGAGTTTGATGTGATTACGAGTCAGCCAGTATTACATTTTTGTCAAGGTAAGGTTAAAGATATTAAGGTCATCAGGCAAAGTGATTTTCATGTAGAGTTGAGTA
Organism: Triturus cristatus; assembly: GCF_964204655.1. Classification (NCBI taxonomy): domain Eukaryota; kingdom Metazoa; phylum Chordata; class Amphibia; order Caudata; family Salamandridae; genus Triturus; species Triturus cristatus. The sequence goes on from NC_140593.1 coordinate 418,415,235, forward strand.
TCATCTGCATCCATATGGTAGGAAATGTGGGTGAGTTTGAGGATTTCTGTTAGGGGCTCCATGTATAGGTTAAATAATGTCAGGGAGAGAGTAGAGCTTTGTGGTATGCCAAGTGTCACTGGGAACTGGTCGGAAAAAACGTGGTTGAGTAGGATGCACTGAGATCTGTTGTGTAGGAAAGAGGAAATCCAATTAAAAACTGTGCCGGACAGACCCATCCTGTGTTCTAGAACGTTTAGGAGTGTATCATGATTGATAGTGTCAAACGCCGTTGACAGGTCAAGTAGAATTGGGAGGCACCATTCATTCTGGTCGAATGAGCATAGGGCATCGTCGACAATATGGACCATGGTCGGTTTTGGTGCTATGGCCTGATTGCCATTGGTCTAAGCGTTGGAATTGCTCGATGTGATTTCAAAGCTGTAAGTGTACACATGTTTCTAAGAGTTTGGCCAAAGTTGGGATTTTGGAGATAGAACAGTAGTTGTTGGGATTAGACTGGTCTGAGTTGGGTTTCTTTAGAATAGGAGTCCTCTTTTTAGGCAGTCTGGTTAGGAACCTTGGGTGAATGAATCTTTGATTATCATGTTCTATAAAGGGAGAAGTAGGTGAGTGGATTCAGGGGTAAATTTGCAAACACGGGTATCGTTGAAGAGGTTGGAGTATTTCAAAGAAGTCAGAAGATTTAATATGCCATTTTCATTGAAGGTTTTAAAGCTGGATCAGACGGCGTTATAGTTAGGTGTGAGGGGGATTTCTTGGTAATACTTATCTGGGGAGTAGGGGGCTTCCTGTGTTAAGAGTTATACATCGTTATGAATATTTTTGGTGACTAGTGTGTTCTTATCAGCGGAAAAGGAGACACAGGCTTCACAACTGAGTGGAGTTTTGTTGTCTGAGGAGATGAACTCGCCTTTTCGGATTGACTGTTTTTTGATGATCTTGTTCAGTTTTTTAGATTAGTTTGTTGCTGTGTCTAGTTGATTTTTGAAGGACGCTACTTTGGATATCCTAATGTGCCAATTGTAGGTGCTACGTTGTTGTCCTAGAAGTTTGAGGTTGGGCACAGAGGAGGTATGTTTCCATGATCTTTCTGCGCGACTTAGGTGTCAAAGTTGTTTGTTAAGGTTACTAGTGAACCAGGGGGTGGATCTTTTTGCCTGGATTATCTTAAGTTACTTGGGGGCGAAGGTGTCCATGATATTGGCTATGCAATTGATGTAGTGATCAGTGAGGTTCTAATTCAATTCAATTTAGTATTACCATGATAGATTATTCAAAGGTATTCTATAGTAAAATGTTTCTTAGTGCTTGTTCCCTTGCTTTGCATATCCTGAGAATAATGTACCCCTGTAGAATGTATGAATATCTTTGTCTAAAGTCCTATAAAAGGGAAGATTTAGATTTCTATGGATAGCTATAGATATCTATGTAGAGGAGACCCTTCTCCCGCACCTTTAGAGACAAATCTATGCTGGATTCACTTAGAACTGGCCTGAGTTACCTGTACTTTTAATTTGTATGCTTTGCTATTATAGGTTACCTATGACATACTCTATGTAATCAGCCTGTATATTCTTATATAAACCATTGAATCAACAACTCTTGCACGACATTTTTATGAGAATGTTTATCACCTGCTATTAAACTAAACTGATTTAACAAATGTGATATCTCCAATCGGGGAGCACCAAAGTCCATATGGGGTCTACACTGCTCCCGGTCCTAGTTGTTGGCATGCCCCATGAGTTGGATTTTATGGGAGTATGTTTGGCGCTGCCATGGACAACATGGAAGGCAGTGCTTATCATATTTTGTTACACTTTTGTTGCAAAATGTCTTTAAAAATGAAGGTGTTCCAAAAGATAAGTGGTGCTAGACACCCTCTCTGTTTCTTTTGCTTTTACTTCAGGTTATTTGTAAGTAAATACTTTGCCCATTTAATATCTTTCTGAATATGAGTGCTAAGTCAAATAAAAAGCAGCTTAGAGGGGCATATGTAAAGGTCAGGAGTGCTGCAAGTAACCCCGAGTAATACTTTTTAATTCCTGATTAAGAACAATACTTACGTTGTTACCAAATGTAAATCAAGGACTTGACAACATCCTTGTGAGTTGCAGTTTTGTACACCAAATTACACCTTATTGCGAGGTTTCCAGTTCTATTGCTCAAGAAGATATTGTTGCATGATAGAGATTGATGTAGCTCCACTACAGACTGTCCAGCAGTGAAGGGCTATGATAACCACCTCACAAGCATACACCAACCAACCTATGAAAATTTGTCACAAACCAATTGAAATACAAGGACTATGCTGATCAACAACATTAATCCCCAGTCCCCATATACCATCATGGGCAATCATAAGGCCATGTAAATGACAGCCACACAGAAAAGGGTGCACCAAAGTCCAACCAAAAGATTTTACTATATTTAAAGTTTCCAAAATAAGTAGTCAGCTGGCTGTTAAACTTGAACTCCCTCCTACGTTAACTGTTCATCAAGTCTCCCTGTTTGTTTGGAGAAATCTGTAGCAGAAGAAGGGTGTGTGTCCACACAGACCTCTTCTGCTGGTAGACCAGAAGCCAAAATCTGAGGTATGTGTCATACTGAATATGAAAGCAGTAGGAAAGGTGGTTCAACAATCTTCATGAATGGAAAGGCTACGTATCAAAAGCAGAATATGGTAACCTCTGAGTGAAATGCATGTACTCACGCTTCATCTGGCAAATCCACATAAGTAACATAACAAAATCAAACCTGGGGGAAGCGTCTTGGGCAAGATGTACTATCTTGCCTCCAGTGCCTCCAGATGTCTTCAGCATTCTCAATAATTCTAATGTTCCTTGAGCCCCAGCCTTCTGGGGTCAATCGTGTCAAAGTTACTTGTTTTGACCACTGCAGTATTATCCGGTGTCCCTGAACCATCCCTTCAACATGGCTTGCATTGGCAGAGATGCAGAACAGGCATGTGATACAGAAATTGCATCTCTCATTTCAGCAAGACTTCCAAAGACTCATAAGAGCAGCAGTCATCATGGGTGATGGGTCTCCTATTATTTATATATTCCTGTTGGTTACCAGATAGCACAGATATCAGCAACTAGCCTTAATTGTGCCCCCGTACCGTATTGTGTATTAGTTCTAGTTGCAAGGATGTGCTGAGGCTTTAGATATTTACCTCTCTTTGGTTTTTGACACAACCAGTTTGCACTGATGTGAATCCTTTAATACAAAGAACAATGTAAGTAGGATTTAGCATAGTTGGGGATCATTTGATCTCTGACTCCACGGTTGACACCTATCTGTCAACAAGACAGACATGGACATATTTTGCCTTTGAAGAGTAGGATATCATACCAGGTCAAGGAGTACTTTGAGAAGTGATTGCTAAGATACTGGATATGGTAGTCAATAAGTTCTCTATCACACTGCTCAGCTCAGTGTTGCTGTTCCAAAGCAAGGGTCAACAAATTGATGATTCTACTTAGACTGTCAGGTTCTAAAATGTGGTGAATAAGACTGATGTACGTACTATTCTCTAACCCGAAGAGGTGGTAGGCAGGCTAGCTGTAGCTAAGTACATGACCCCATTTGATGCGATTCCGAGTGTCAAGGGTAGGACTATGTTCTTCCACCCAGGGCACTCCTTCACACCAAGGGGTCCCTCCCTAAGGAAGGCTGGACAACGGGGAGGATACTCCCCTGTCCTTTGTCCAGTTTCGCGCCAGAGCAGGAGCCAATGGCTCTCTGAACTGGTTTGAACTGGATTGTGCATGGAGGGCACCAAATGTGCCCTGCACGCGGACTATGGGGCGGACCCTGTCCCAATACACTAAACCCTGTCTGGGAGGTGGTTACACCTCCCTGTGACAGGATCCCTATTGTTCTTCCTTCCACTCCTCAAACTTTGCTCCAGCAGCAAGTGGGCAGAATCGTATCTCTGGTTGGCAGCAGCCATGTTGTGCTGTCCAGGTCTAGAAGGCTGGTAACGGGAGCACTGAGGGCCTAACACATGGCCTTTACAGTGTTTGGAAGCACACCTCCCATACCTTTTACGATATGGGGGTATGATTCCAACATGCTTGATACCAAACATTACAGGGTTCGTTACAGCCAGTTTCGAGATGGTCATCGCGTAATGATGCGTTTCCCCTCTATATGTTATATGGCTGTCTCACTTACAACCGGGGAGAATGGACTCCGAATGCTGTAGGTGTGTCCTACTCATGCAGGGACAACCTCACATTTATAACTGAGCACCCTGCCTTCAGGACTGAAATGGCCTGCTGTAGGGGTGACTTATAGGTTTTAAGTGCCGTGACCCTAGATATAGGGAAACCTATATCTTTTGTAAGTGGTACTAGCACCAGTTTACACAGGCTGCAATAGCAGGCCTGTAGTGATAGTTTGAATGGTTTCCCATATGTGGCATAATACCCGCTTTAGCCTAAGAGGGTCATCTGGGGTACCTATGCCGTGGGTACCTTAGCACCATATACTTGGGACTTATAAGGGTACCCAAGTATCCAATCTGGGATGTACCTAAGCACTTACCATAACTATTTAGGGGAGAAAGCAGCAAGACTGGGGTCCTGATTGGCAAGATCCCAGTCAGACTAGTCAGAAACAGCATTACATCAAGCAAAAAGTGGGGGTAACCATAGAAGCAGATTCTACTTTCCAACACATCCTGTAACCCAGTACTATCCACAGTTGCCTGTTGCACCCATGGGCTAAACTCATTAAAATACAGAGTAAACACCACTGGGATGAATGCTCAACCCTAGTTCACAGGTAAATGTTCTTCATATTCTTCATATTCTCCATTGCTGAAGTGAACACTGTCACTTTTCCATAGAATGGATACAACTGACAGCAATTATTGATCACAGCTCATGCTGACTCCTTTCACATTTGTTGTACATCTAACTTGTAGGTAGTGACAATATTGGACATATTCCAGCCCAAACCCTTCCCAATTTATTATTGTTCACTAGGCACATCTTTACCAAGTTTTGATACCTTTGACGATGAGAGACTGCTCAGCAACATGTTTACTTGACAGAAATCTGTAATGTAGTCAGGTGTGAATGTGGGCAACCTTTGTAAGTAAATAGGCACACAGGAGCAGAAACCTCCTGTAACCGTGGACTATCCACAGCTGCATATTGCACACATGGGCCAAACTCATTAAAATACAGAGTTAACACCACTGGGCGAGATGCTCAATCCTAGTTCACAGGGAAATGTTCTGCAAATTCTGGATATTCTTGCTTCCTGAAGTGAACATTGTCACATGTCACTAGATTGGATATAAGTGGCAGCAATTATTGATTTATATTATTATTGCTTTAAATGCAATAAGATAGTAAGCTCAGACTGGTTCGGAAAACAGCCATTTATTTTTTTTTCTTGCAAAATGCAAAACAACTTGTGATGCAATTTGACTTCCTCTCTTTCATCTTGGGATCTTCAGTCTGAAATTAAATGTAACAGGTTATTAATGTAGAGAAACATGCCATGGTGCATTTCAGTAATACAATGTTTTAAAAAGAAATTACTTTCAGTTCATAGTAACGTCTTAATTTTAAAAACCATGAATCAAATCAATCAACTGCTACCTTACTTATATGTGACTCTTTTTTCTTAACATAATTCATGTTGATTCTAGCACACTGATGTTGACCAACTGAAAAAAAGCAGACAGCTATTTTGTATATTTGAATTTAATTGTCTTCAGAAAAATGTACAGAAGATATATTTCAATGTAAGAATAACTGTTTCTTAGCTAGCTAATCTGCAACCCGTAGCTAGATTTCGGTGTTCAGTAGCTCATCAGCCCTCATTTGACAGCATGCTTAAAATTGAGCCATTTTCCTTCATATTTCCCTCTACATCACAATTTTGGATGTAAGAAAATGAGGGCCAGTTCATAGAATCATTTGTGTGTGTGGGACAGACTTGTGCAAATGACTCGATTGAGATGTAGCTCTTGTAAATAAATGTACTCATGCACAATATTACCTTGTTAGGGTATTATATAGAGTGTGAGTAAATCTTATTAAAGGGGCAAGGAAGTATGTCCGGAAAGTTTAGGAACAACCACAAACTAGAGTTTGAGAGTGGTATCAGACCCCCATTCCCTGAACCCTTCCACCAAATTATCCTAGAAAAAAATCACTTTCGAGAGTGGGAAAGCGAAGACCCCCAAAATGATCCCAGGTGTAATGCAAGGGAATTCTCCAGCAGGAAATAATTTACTTGTGGAGCAAATAAAGAAATGATCATTGACAAAGCCAACAGTTCTGGATTCAATGTGTTAGAGCATGCAACATAGGCATTTTCAAATCAGCAGGAGAGGCCAGAGAGGACTACAGTTTTGAAGTGCACTCAAGTAGAGGAAAAAGGGTACATAGAATTATCCAACAGTATTTGGTGACGGTTGAATACTCCACTGGGCAGAGTCAAGAAAAGAATGACAAAGTTTTGAGCAGGGCCGGACTGGGATCGCAAATCAGCCCTGGCAATTATGTCTGACCGGACCCGGTAGGGGATGGGGTGGGGGTGCTAGCAGAAGCACTGCTGCTGTTCTTTTGTTACAAGTGGCCGATTTTGCAGCACTGCTGCCAAACTGGCCGGCAGTAGCAAAAACAGCCCCCACTGGCCCAAAACTGGCCCCCACCCTTCAGGTCGACCGGGGAAATACCCGGTGCCTGCTATGTCCAGTCCGGCCCTGGTTTCAGGTCAATAGTTAAAAGCAACTGGTTGAGTAAAGCCAATCATTAAAAGGGGCATACTCAAAGTCCACTTAAAGTACATTGTAAACAATAAGTCTATACGGGAGTTGTGTTGTCAAAAGCCAGAGTTACAAAGTAGGTCTGTTGGGCAGCTACTATTATGCATGTACGATTTTTTTCTTTTTATTTGCCAAAAAAAGGATATCCTTACGTTTTTTAGGAGCAGGCCTGTATCTTGCTTACACCATGACATGTGGCAAATCCTGAAATTAACTTCACTTTTTAAAGATTGGTTTGCAGCTTTTAAAATTGTTATGTGTCAGAATACCCAACACAAATTATTGTGCTACATCTACAATATAGTGAAAGTATACATAGGTAAAACTGGAGACACTTCTACTCACTAAAATATTTTTGACTATAATTTTGAGTTGATTTTTGATTATATAAGCTACTCTATTCATTAAGTGAATATCTCAAATATAAAACAATAACAACCCAGAAAACGATATTATGTATCTATGACACAGATTCCACAGGAGAATGCTAAAAGGATTTACAAGTTAAAGATGGAAGGATTCAATTGAACAATACAAACTTATAGCAAACATCCCACAACTGTTCCACAGCCAAAGGCTACTTCTTCAAGCAATAAAAAACCAATGAAATTCCACGTTATAGTTAGATCAGGTAACTATAACTTGCGCGCCCACAATAAACTGCTGATGACGTCACATATTACATCACTCATGACATGGTCAGTGACATCACTCATGACATCAATGATGACATCTGAAATTATACATTGTGGATTGCGGTCGCGCAAGTTATAGTTACCTGATCTAACTATAACGTGGAATTTCATTGGTTTTTTACGAGTGAAATGTACAGCTAACTATAACATGTGTGAAACCTATGGTTTTTTAAGTGAATTTGCAAGGTTTTTTAAATGCTAAGTTATGTATTTATTTTTTATTTTTTTTTCTGGTTTTTCACTGTGCGCACACCCTGCGCGCAGTCCATGCCGTGCGCGCCTCGCCTGTTTTTTACACATTAACATTTGTTTTTTTCTCCCTTGTGGGTCCTTTAATTTATTTAATAAATGTGATTGTTACTTCTTTATTTTTTATTTTTTTTTTTTTTGCCGTGCGCGTACGGTAAGCTTACCGTACGCGCACTCCGCGTTTTTTGAAAAAAAATTATTAAATGTATTTTTCGTACTTTTGGGTCTTTCTTGGACCCCCTGACAAACACTAGGGGGTCTGCAACTCTCTTCGTTCCCCCCTTTTCACGTTCCCCATCTTTGTTTCTCAGTGCAAGACACTTCCTGATCTCGACCGATTCGAATGTTTAAAATCATGTAACCACCAATCAGAATTGAGCTCGCGCACGGCACCGTACGCGTACGGTAAGCTTACGGTAAGCGCACGGAGCGCGCTTACAGATATATATATTGATTTAAATGCTATTTTCTCAGGACCTACTGAACAGATTTACACCAGACCTACAAAAGGCACATCCTTGACCTGAGGACTACCTCTCTGCCAAATTTCAAGTAATTCTGTTCAGCAGTTCGGGCTGTAGCTCGGACTAAAGGTCCTATGGCAAAATGCATGGGGAAAACGCGTTTTGGGACCCCCCTTTTTTCTCAGCCCCTGCTTGACGAATCCCCCCGAGACTTTCAGGGTAGGAGCGGAGCGTAGCGCCCCATTAGTTTTGAAAATTTTGCGAGGATTCATCGACCGGCGCCAAAGTTATTCCAAATAGAATGTTGCGGATTTCCTATGGAAACACGGTCCTAACTATAACTATCTACTGGCTACCGCCAGTAGATAATATATATATATTTCTACTTACTTGTTGAATATGCTGAGGATGAGATGAAGTGCGCATAGAGCGCGCCCGCAAAATACTCTACTCGCCATCTACAGCCGTCATCTTGGAATTCCGCTGTAATCTGAAACAGAAACTCCTAGAATTCAATAGTAAAGACCTCCCAGAGGGCAAACAATGTTTCCAATGGAGTAAACTACCAAACACTCTCTTTCTATCTTGACCAGAGAGTAGATGTTTGACCCTAAATTGAGACACCAACTGGGCAGTCTGACATAGTGGGCCCTGCGTGGGTCCTGTATCCTGCCTGTAGTCCATAATTATTGGGCTGAACTGTTGTCTTGGTCCAGCGCAATTAATGAACACTGCTAGTGCTATTTGCTTCTAACTGCTATGTTTATACTTTGGGACTGATTATGATCTCGTTAGGAAAGCATTCCAACCGAATCGGTTCCGGAATGCAGCCTTGTAATGAGTGTGTAGTGGGAGATCATATCGAAGGCTTCTAAGACATCTAGTAGGATCAGAGCTGCAGTCTCTCCTTGGAAGAGTAGGGCTCAGATTTTGTCTGTAGCTGTGATGAGGACTGTCATGGTACTGTGGTTGCTGCGGAATCTGTATTAGGAGGAGTCAAGTAGCAGGTTCCATTCCAGATACGAGGAGAGTTGTCGGTTGGTGTTTTTTTCAAATACTTTAGCCAGGAATGGAAACAGGGAGATCGGTCTGTAGTTGATGAGTTTACTGGGGTCTGCCAATAGTTTCTTTAGTAGGGCGTTGACTTCTGCATGTTTCCAGTTCTTGGGGAAGGTGACCTTTAGAATGAGGTGTTAAATAATGTAGTGAGCATTTGGCTGATTCTGAATTTGCCTAGGTTGAAGATGTGGTGAGGGCATGGGTCGGTTTGGGTCCCTGAGTGGACAGAGTTCAGGATGGAGGCAGTATTCTGTGGGGTGAGCTGGCTGCATTCGGATAGTTGGATGTCTGTGGTGGTAGCAGTGTTGTTTTGTTGCTTGAAGAAGTCAAGGTGTTGGGGCAGGGGTTTGAAGTTTCTGTAGATGTTGGCTATCTCGTCATGTAAGACGTTTGCAAGGTTGTCACAGAGTTCCTCTGAGGGGGTAGTATTGTTTGTTGCAGCTGAGGGGTTGGAGAATACTTTGACAATGTTGAAGACTTCTTCGATTCAAAGCATGAGACTAAGGTCTTTTTCTTTGATTCTCTCAACTGACTGTGGCAGAGGTCTTCATTGTACCAGCTAGCCTGCTTGGTGGACTTTCTGTGTGTGTTGTTGCCGATGGGAGTATGTGAGGTTTTCCATGGATGGGGTGATGTTGTCATTTGTTGGGGTGCATTGGATGAATACCTTGTGTATGATGGCGTTCCCTCTGCCAGTCTTCTTTTAAAAAAAATGTTTCATTGGACCTCATATGCAGAAAAAAGGAATCAATGTGACATATATTCACATACAAGAAGAAGAAAAAACGTATCTGATGGCCAAATTTTGCATTTTTACCCCTCCCTCCCCCCACCCACAGTGGATCACCATATAGGAGGAATAAAAAAAGAACACAAAATTGTTAGACAAAACTAACACTAACATGACAAACTTGGGTGTACTTACAATCATATATACAATTACTCCTTATTCAGCCATTTTGTTAAAGAATCCCAGATCTTTTCACCTTTAGCCCTTGCCCTACTCACCCTTCTTCTAAACACAGATATCTCCCAATTTTATGTAAATAATAGTTTGCTAAACCAAACATGAATTGAGGAAGGATTTGGCCAAACAAAGCCGAAGCACCGCCATTGCTATATGCACCATTTTCCAGTCCGCTTCCTCCATTTCTTGATTGGAAATCCCTAGCATGATAACCTGGGGAGTCAATGATACTGCATATCCCAGTATGGATTATAACCGCTGCTCAATTTTGGCCAACAATTGAGAAAGACCAGAACAGGTGGCGAACATATGTGTGCTATCTGCAGCTAGCAACCCACACCGCGGGCAGCGTGTTCCCGACACCCCCCCCCCATCGTTGGATATGCGCTGGAGTAATATATAAGTTACACCAAGTCTTAAAACATTGTACCTGCAAATTGGCAGAGACAAAAGTGAGTCTTCACACTCACCTTGCCCAGCTAGTAAACTCGTTTGCCATCTCTCAAAGTGCTTGGCCAAGTCATCGCCCATCTTCTCGTTAAGGAGTTTATATAGAGAGGGTGTTGTGGATTGGCCACCTTGAATTAGATCTAATAGAGGGATTCGCTCCCGATTGATAAGTCTTTTGGCCACAAAATCCCTTATCTGTAAATATTTAAAAAAATATTCATTCTCTATCCCAAATCTCTCTTTGATGGCCTCAAAAGTAAGCATTTCGGCATTCAGTATGAAATCCCCTATGCACTGAATACCTTTCTCAGCCCAGATTTTTAAATATGGATCTTGAAAAATTGCCGGAAGTAAGATATTATTAGATAAAGGGGAACATAAATGAAGCCGCCCAATCCCAAACTTTTTCCTAACAGCGGTCCAGACCCTGTAAGAACCAAGTAAAACCTTGAATTCGACCCTCTTAAAATAGCCAAAATCTATCTGGTACAGAAGAAGTCCTCTAGCTTCAATCCTATAAATTAGATGATAGATTGAAATCTCGGAACATTCCGATATCCCCCCACTTATCAACTCTCCCATCTGTATAAGCATGGTTTCCCAATAATAGATTTGAAAATTAGGGACAGACCAGCCTCCTCTGTCTCTCGATTGAGTCATATATCTAAGAGCCCTTCTTGGACGCCGTCCTGCCCATAGAAACCATGAGGCTAGCTGATCTAACTTCTGGAACCAAACTTTGTGTATGTTTAGAGGAATTGTTCTAAAACAATAAAGAATTTTGGGCAGGAAGATAATTTTTAAAACATTATTTCTCCCAAGTAACGTTAGATATAAGTTGTTTATTCTTCGGGAGTCTGATTTAATTTTCTGAAGTAACGGTTTAAAATTAATATCAACGATCTCATCAGATTTGGAGCTTATTTCTATACCTAAGTATCTGGCACTTGATACTATCCGCTGGTCGACCAGTGTAACCTTATCATTAACTACAATTTGAATTTTACTATCATTCAGATGATAGCCAGATATCTTACCAAATTGCGATGTTAAAATTGTTATTTCTTCTAATGCCTGACGAGGAGCAGCTGTTGTAATGGCTAAGTCGTCTGCATATCTCAAAATTTTAACGTCTTCCCCTCTAGCATGAATAGGTTGAATTGCTTGATTCTCCTGAATCTTCCTAATTAGTGGATCAATATAGATGGCAAATAATAAGGGGGAGCACGGACATCCTTGTCTCGTTCCACGCCTTATATTGATCTCCCCGGACTGTATCCCCATCAGAGCAATTTTAGCAATAGGATCTTTGTACTTACCTTGTATTGCTCTTAAAAATCCATCCCCAATTGCATAATATTTCAAGACAGCCCATAAAAAAGGTCAGGAGACCATATCAAATGCTTTTTCTGCATCTAAGAGAAATGAGGCCAAAGGGTCTCCTGTAACCTTGGTGTAATCAAACAATGTTATTACCCATCGTACATGATCTATAGTTTCGCGACCCGGGACAAAACCATGTGTTGGGGAGATACCATTTTTTTGATAACTGACGCCAATCTATTTGCGAAGATCTTAGAATAGATCTTAATATCAATATTTATTAATGTGATCGGCTTGTATGCCCCTGAGTCAGTCACCACTTTCCCTTTTTTTTAAAATACAACGATCTTAGCATTCCGCCAAGACTCGGGGGGTGTGTCTCCTCTCGGAACAATGCAAAACATCTCAAGGATTGTTGGTGCCAACTGTGTCCGGAAGATCTTAAAAAATTCACCTGGGAGAAAATCAGGGCCAACAGCTGTGCCAGATGGTGATAAATCTAATGCCCGGATTATTTCTACCAGACTAATCGGGGCATCCAGAATATCCCGGTCTACAGAGGACAGTTGATCTAATCTAACCTCTTCAAGGTATCTCTTAATTTCACCCTGTAGACTACAATTATCCCTAATCTCTTCCTAATATAACTTCTGATAGAATTTCTGAAACGCAGAAAGAATTTCCCCTCGGTCAGTTACTAAGCCAATGTCTGGGTCTGAAATGCCTGGAATCAAATTTTGTGCTTCTTTTTCTCTAATCCACACAGCTAGAATATGACCCACCCTTTTGTTGCTTTCATAGAGCCTGGACCGCCAAGCTAGGTATCTACCCGCAGATTTAGCAAATGAAATCTCCGTTATAGCGGATTTCACAAATGAGATCCCAGTTTGAGCCATTTCAGTGTCCCCTCCCCCTCTGATAAAACCTTCACTATATGATTCTCAGCTTTGGCCAGTGTTTCATACAGTTCCTTGGTCTTATTTCTCTCTTTTTTTCTGCAATTCCCACCCAAACTGTGTAGTCTCGCCCCTAATTCCAGCTTTCATGGTATCCCACACATTTTGAATACCCGTACTTCCCCCATTTTCAATAAGGAACCTAGTGATCCACCAGGCCATATGTTCAATATAGGTATTGTCGCTTAAAAGCGCCCTGTTAAAGGGCCAGCTAGTTACTTGTTTCTGGTACATAATGTTTACTTCCAAAACCAGAGGGTTATGGTCGGACATTACCCTTGGGAATTTAATGATTTTACTGCCCTGCACTAAACAGTGAGAAATAAAAAATAAAATTCAGCCTAGCATGTGACCTATGCGGAGCTGAAAAATAGGTGAATCCTGCATCATTCCCTTCAGCTACTGCCCATATATCTACCAGCCCATGCAACTCTTTCAATTGACTAAGAGATCTAAACACTTTCGGTTTCCGCCCTTGATATAATATTTCTGGATGATTGGATATCGCACAGCCCAAATTAATGTTAAAGTCGCCACAAAGTATGATCGGGGCTGGCCAACCGACCAGTTCTAAACCAAGCCAATTATACATTTCGGGATCATCTAATGCTGGCCCGTAGACAGAGCATAATGTAAACATGTGGCTATCAATATTACATTGCGTCATTGCCCACCTCCCATATTTGTCAGAGACAGAGCGAGTAAAGTTTGCCAAACCCCGCCGTGCAATTATAGCCACACCCTTGTCTTAACCTCCTGTTTGGTCCACAAAATTAATTGAAACCCGTCTAACTCCATAATTTTACTTCTAGTGGCTTCTACATGTGTTTCCTAGAGGCAGATGATATTTGCCCTCAAGATTCGAATATCTTCCCTTATCCTACGGCGTTTGGCAGGGTCATTTAGTCCGCAAATATTGACAGAGGCTATCCTAATACACCCCATTGAATATGTTGAACAGATCAGAGTATAATGTAACCCTGAGCATCATAAAAAGAGAAAAAAATAACATATCCCAATAAGCATATACCTATACCCCCAAATGTCCCAAGTAGGATCCACCTTCCTAGGCCCTCCCCACCCCCCCCACATCCCTTACTAGGGCAAAAAAGGTAATCAGACCCTTGTGATGCCTCCTGAGTTAATGTGCGCCCCATGTCACTTCCCATCCCGCCGCAAAAGAACCAAACCCCAATCAGTAATAAAAGAGTAGGCCAGCCCCGCCTAAATCCTCAAAAATCACGATTCAAGATTCACAATAGCCAAAACAAGCAACACTATTTACACATTTTCCATCAAAAAAACCCAACCTTTGACTCTACCTGGCACCCCCTTAGAGCTAAAAAAAAAGAAAGAAAAAAAAAGGGAGGGGGAAGAAAAGGGGAAAAAAGGAAGCCCTGAGAGTCACAAGCTTAGTCAGCCATCAGATAACTCCTTTAAATAATTCTCAGCCTGAATCTCAGAAGTGAATACCCTAACCCGCCCCTGATAGATAACTTTCAACCAGGCAGGGTTCATCAAATACACTTCGCATCCAAGTTTTTGGAAGGGGCTGATCAGCTGCCACAGGCGCCACCTCCTTTCCACGGTAGTGTGGCAGACGTCAGGCCGGATGAAAAAAGTATGCCCCTCTGCTGATTTTTGGGCGTCTGGTCTGGCCTTTTCAAATATTGCTTGCCGCAATAAAAAGTTCCCGAAGAATATTAAGATTGCTCTGGGCTTTGGGTTGGGCCCAGGATTGCTTTTTACCATTAGGGGGAATCTGGGTACACGCTGGATCTCTGTTTCCCAGTTCCAATGAGATAATTCTGGGAAGGCGATTTAAAGAGCTTTAACACAAAGCCACGTATGTCGCCCCCCTCGGCCTTTTCTTCGATGCCCAGCAAGCGTGGATTGTTCCTTCGCTGCCTATTATCGGATTCTTCCAATTTCCAGAGGATATCCAGCATTCTTGTATCATTCGCAGATGTTTTTTGTTCAGTGTTTTCCAAGCCGGCCTCGAATTCCACTAGGCGCTCTTCTAGGTTCTTGCTACCACCTCTGAGCAAGCTTTAGTTGTCTTGTGAATAGTGCCCTGGATTTTTTTGGTCGCCAGTTGTGCCCTTTTGTGCTCCTGCCGAGCCTCACTTTGCATGGCCTTAAGGGTCGCGTATATTAAGCTGATTGAGGGAGCAGGCTCCGCCTTTTACCCGAAACACTAAGATTTTCTTCCTGATACCCGGGCCCAGGCCCCCCCCCTGACTCCAAATTGGTGGTAGAATAGTCCCATTGAAGATGTTTATTGGTATCAGAGTGAGAGCTTTCATTAGGCCTGGGCTAAAATTCTGTTCCGCTCGCGGAAATTGCGATAATTGTACATTTTCGTGTTCCGCGGAGAGCGGAAAATGTAAACATTTCCGCAATCCGCATTTTAGCGGAAATTTTTTCCTTGCTCGCGCTGTAAAATAATACGTTCTCGCGTGCGAGCGATCGCCTTACCTGAATCCCCGCGTTCGCCGTCAAGTTTTCCCGATCCGGTCGCGTTCTCCACAAGATGTTGGATTGTTGGTAGCCATTTGCGCTGTCACGCGACAGTTCGCGCCCGTAGTAACGTCATTTGTCACGCGATCACATCTTTCTTCTCGCGATCATGCACCGCGAGACAAGTGAAAACAAGATGGCCGCGCCCGCGAGCAACCGAATGGGTAAGTTGGCGAGCCGCGACCACGCAGAAAATACCGCGAACGGGCGGGAAAAAAACTTCCGCATCTTCGCGATATTTCCGCGTGTTTGCAGAGATTTGTAACATTTTCGCGATAATTTGCGAAAGTGAATTTCGCAAATTCCGCCCACCCCTAGCTTTCATGCCAGGAGCCCACATGGTTTTTCTTTCTAGGTCGGTTAGTGGCCCTCCTTAGTGTATCTCATAAACAATGGGGTGACCCTGTGTCCCTCAGAACCTGGGTATAAATGATATAAAGCACTATCCCTCGCTGTTGAATGTATTCGTCAGAAACATCGAATTCAATATGCATTTGATTCTGCCTAGAGGCTCCAACAATTAGCCCCCCGATTGGTTACATGTATTAACCATGGTAATTTTTTTTTAAATTTAGTTTAGGAGTATTACCTGCTTTCGTTACCACGATGGAAGCCAAAGTTAGTTTAATTTTTTGATATACTGTGCGGCTTCCTTTGAGCAATTTGCTTATCCGTTCATGGCATTATTTGCTTCTGGATCGGGCTGCCCATATACCATGCATTTAACGTTTGCGATTCAATTTACAAGGGGTCATTCGTGTCTTGTAGTCCCCTGAACTGTTTGTGGAGCTTTTCCGTATTATTTGTGGTGGTTGGATGATTAGTAAAACTATATCTCAAGCCACTACCCTAGGTTTACTTTATTTAAATTTAATTTTCAGAAATTCCATTGGATGACTGATTCGGCTCTACAATGTGTGAATATTAGGCCGTCTTAGACTAACTGCTAGGTGAGTTATGGCCATCTCCATTACCACATTTTGGTAGTAGTCGGAACACATGAATTTTAGTATCAAAGATTATTTTTGACACGCACTTTACTTGCTCCTGCAGGTTGCCATTGTCAATTTTAAGTCCTGATGAAGACCCGCATGATGATTTAAGATCGCATATATAGGGTTGAAACGTCGACAGCACCTAGGTCCAGTTCAAGACCCGGTTTCATAAAGAACTTGAGTTATCCTTGGAAACTTTGTCATTGTGTTTCTCTCTAATACTGGCCCGTTTTTACTTTGTATATAGAATTTTTGTATTCACTTTGTATATATTATGCACTAACTGTGTCACTTATGTCACTATGTCACTGATTCACGAATTCACTTTAATGTTTACAACTTTGGTAGCCTTGCTTCGCTAAAAAGAATTATATGGGTGTCAATATAAATGATGCAATTTATATATAAAGAATATTCTGCCACCCAGCAAATCTGATTTAATCGTGATTTGTGTATTGTCACTGTTTATTTTTTCATGTGGTCCTCTTAAATATAATTTCCTTTATGATTAATTTGTTGTTGATTGATATATCTAGCTTCTTTTGATTCAATCGTAAAACAAAGTAATTGCTTGGTCATAACCGACAGAACCATTGTACTTTATATCACGCCTTAGTGTAACGGCAGTCGTAGGGGGGCTATCGCTATTACCCCCGAGGCATCTACATCCGTATTATCGGAGTCACTAACATTTAGATCCGACTCTTCTGCCAGCGAAAAAAAGTTTTCCCTGTCTGGAGTACCTGGCACCGCATCTCCCAGCTCCTGAAAGTCCCCAACACCCTCGGTGAGAATAGTCATTACACCTGCCACCCCCTCCTTTTCTCTCCTGATAAGTACTCCTTTTATACCCACTGTTTGGACATCTGGGGTGTCGTGCATACTGTAAACCTCCCTAGTAGAGAGAGGGTCCTGTGTAACCAACCCCTCTGCAGCCGCTACACTGTTACAGGCTTTGTTAATAACAGTAGCAGAACCAACTACAGTACCGGTGCCTATACATGTGCTAGGGATTTTCTCCAACAATGGATTGGGTTGTTTAGAGGGTTTCCTGCTTACCGGTTTGCCTGAAAACATCCCTGGAACAGAAGGGGTCTTTTTCCAAGCCCCACCTTCTGGAAGATGCCATTCCATATCGGGAGTCTATTTCCTGCTCCCCGCCTTCTCCGCGTTATCCTCGATGGGGGTGCGAGCTGCCTCGTAATCCTTTGTAGCAGGCAGCTTTTTGGGCATCAGAGCCCCCTTCATGTCAGTAGCTCCCTCCTTTGGTGCCACGCTCGCACTCGCTTTCTCCCCCAGCAACTTTCCGGCCAGCCACGTCCGCCAGATAGCCAGATACGTTTGGCTGCGTGTAAGTGGAGTGTTCAGGGTTTCAACAAGTTAGAAGGAGGATTGGTGCTAACTGATGATAAAAACTGATACAAACTTTCGATAATTGGAGGCCCATGTTTCCAGATAAATACATGTTCAGGGTCTCAAATGTTAGAAGAAGGATGTGTGCTAACTGATGATAAAAAATTTTGATAATTGAAGTCCAGGTTAGTCATGATACATCATGGATCAGTGCACACGTACTATTCTGATCAACAATATTTTGAACAAAGATGGGTAATTATTATGTATAGGTGAATATAAGTTGGAAACTGTATAGGATTGTGGATCTAAAAGAATTTCATATAGGCAGGCTGCCTTTTGTTTGATATAAGTACATGTTGAATGAGTCAATGATAGTGGGGTATAACTTATCAGATGAAAATAGACTGTTCCATAGGAAGGTTGTAATGAATAAGTTATCAAAACATTTTGGTATGTTGTTGAATATAATTTGCAAGTACATTTCTGATGTGTCAAAGATAGTGGGGCATACCTTTACAGATGAGTAAAGACTGTTCTATAGGCAGGTGGTAATGAACATGTTTTCTAAACATTTTGGTACTTTGTTTTAATTTGTATGTGCAACCTTAAATTGGAATGGTTTTTTATTTTTTGCTTTCTTTTTGCAGCCCTGATGATGTCCCATGGGGGACGAAACGCGTAGGCTGGCTGTATTGAAATATTTCGACAACCAAATTCGTAAGGTAGCAGGCAAATGCTATGGGACTATGAAAACCCTACGAAAGATCCTTGACCTCTTGCCATCAAATGCAAGGAAAACCATAGTTCACGCCGTGGTTACCTCGCAAATGGATTACGGCAATGTATTATACTTAGGAGCTTCCAAAAAAGGGTTGTCCAAATTACAAATGGTACAGAATGCGGCTGCTCACCTGGTATTAAGCCTCCCGAGAAGAGCCTCTGCTAAGAAAGCTCTGGACAAATTACATTGGCTACCAATAGGAAAAAGAATCTTTTCAAGGCAATGTGTCACTGCCACCGCATTTTATTAAGGAAAGGCCCACGGTACCTGCAACCACTGTTAACACAGTATATACCAGGCCGGGTTTTAAGATCACAGGGTAGGGCACTGGTGACAGTACCCAGAATTTTTAAGGCCAAGATGGGCACACGCTCCTTTAGATACCTTGCGGCAAAAGCTTGGAACTCACTTCCAATGGATCTAAGAACAGAACAATGCGAATCTAGATTTCGCAAACTACTGAAGACCTGGCTGTTCTCAACCAGTGACTAAAACACAGTCTACGGGTCAGGTATGTAAATGTCGCCTATATCCTCTACGAAGAACCGTTTAAGCGCGGTGACACACCGATGGTGTAACCATGCGCTCTACAAATGGCAAACTAAACTAAACATTGATTGATCTGTGTTTTGAAGAGTTTGGAACAAGTGTCAATAAAGACAAGTGGACAAGGAAGCTTGCATTGGAATTTTGATCATTTTTGGACTTCAATAATCAATTGTGGATGAACTCATAATAATTGTACACTCCTTCTGTGTGGATTTAATCTTTTGTTAGATGACCTCTGGGCGGTGGATCATCAGAAGTGAGCGGTTTCTTTGGATATCTAGCCAATAAGTGATACACCTAGAATACTCACCTGTGCACATGAGTTCTGTGACCCTCACCGCTCTTTAACGTTGGTTTGATTAATTAAGAATTGAATTGATCATTTGAAACTATTGGGGGGGGGGGGTTGTGAGAGCTGACTTCCTTACACCTTAACAATTTCACTAAACTGTGGCTTGCGCTAACTTATGTTGTGTTTACAATGTCACTCTTCTTGTGCTAATGTCACCAAGTTCACATGTTAACTGTTGTTGTACTTCTTGCTCCAAATAAAGAACTGCAAGACTCACACTAATAAACTGAGAAATGCTCCTTGAGGCCTGTTCTTACTCTGTAGCCAGCCAAGGACATTTCAACTGTCCCAGGCTATTGTCACACAATAAACTAAGTGGATGGTCAAAGTAACTGTAAGAAGGCCGTATTTAGAGTTTTATATAGCGTAAACAAGGCTGTTACAGGTGACAGAGTGCTTTACAGGACAAGCAGAAGTACACAAATAATAACAATATAGTATAGCCTGATATTAAATACATAACATGGCATATATCACAGAGAACAGTAATTACATGCACGGATGGGTAGAAGAGAGATAAGAACACATAGTCTAACAAATTCCGAGCCTGAACATAGTTTTAGGGGTGAAGGAACGTAGTTTAAATGGTGGAGCGACGTAAAGAGAGAACAGTGCAAGACTCGGGGGCAGGAGGGGGTAAACCGATCAAGAAGCAAGTAAGTCTTCAGTGGGTGGTGAATTTGTTGGATAAATGAGTTTAAACTCATTTCTTGAAGAAGGAAGTTGAAGGGTTGCATCTAATTTCATTAGGGAGAGCGTTCCAGATTCTCGGAGCAATTCTGGAGAAGGATCCATGTATGCTTTTTTTCTCTTGAATTTTTGTAGTTTGAGTAGTAGGAAACGTACACTTCTGAGAGACCTGTTTGTACCCAAGAGGGTCAGTTTCTAGGACAGGTAGGAAGGGTGTTGTAGTGCGATGCTTTATGTGTCATACATGCAATTTTGATGTAGATCTTAGCCTTTAGCGTAGCTAATTCAATGATTAGAGGTCTGGGGTGATCTCTTTATTTTTGATCTAGAGTTGAGTTTAGCTGTTTCATTCAGTGTGGCCTTCAGCGGTGGAAGTGAAGTTTTTGGAAGGCCTGCAAGGATACAGTTACCGTAGCCTAGATTCGTTAGTACAAGAGCTTGAACTGCAGTTTTGAGATCTTCAAGGGGGCAGGAAATATTTAAGTTTCCTAAGAAGATGCAACTGATGGTTAGCACCCCTAGTGGCAGCACTGATGTGTTTTTGAATGAAGAGGACTTTTTCCAAGGTTATACCTAGCGATTATGCAAAGTCAACGATGTGTGGGGTGTAGATAAAGGTAGTAAGATATGGAAGCCAGTCTTCTGTATTAGGAGTGCAGGAAGGCGGCGATTTCAATAAGAATTCAGTTTTTATTGCAATGAGTTTGATGTGATTACGAGTCAGCCAGTATTACATTTTTGTCAAGGTAAGGTTAAAGATATTAAGGTCATCAGGCAAAGTGATTTTCATGTAGAGTTGAGTATCATCTGCATCCATATGGTAGGAAATGTGGGTGAGTTTGAGGATTTCTGTTAGGGGCTCCATCGTATAGGTTAAATAATGTCAGGGAGAGAGTAGAGCTTTGTGGTATGCCAAGTGTCACTGGGAACTGGTCGGAAAAAACGTGGTTGAGGAGGATGCACTGAGATCTGTTGTGTAGGAAAGAGGAAATCCAATTAAAAACTGTGCCGGACAGACCCATCCTGTGTTCTAGAACGTTTAGGAGTGTATCATGATTGATAGTGTCAAACGCCGTTGACAGGTCAAGTAGAATTGGGAGGCACCATTCATTCTGGTCGAATGAGCATAGGGCATCGTCGACAATATGGACCATGGTCGGTTTTGGTGCTATGGCCTGATTGCCATTGGTCTAAGCGTTGGAATTGCTCGATGTGATTTCAAAGCTGTAAGTGTACACATGTTTCTAAGAGTTTGGCCAAAGTTGGGATTTTGGAGATAGAACAGTAGTTGTTGGGATTAGACTGGTCTGAGTTGGGTTTCTTTAGAATAGGAGTCCTCTTTTTAGGCAGTCTGGTTAGGAACCTTGGGTGAATGAATCTTTGATTATCATGTTCTATAAAGGGAGAAGTAGGTGAGTGGATTCAGGGGTAAATTTGCAAACACGGGTATCGTTGAAGAGGTTGGAGTATTTCAAAGAAGTCAGAAGATTTAATATGCCATTTTCATTGAAGGTTTTAAAGCTGGATCAGACGGCGTTATAGTTAGGTGTGAGGGGGATTTCTTGGTAATACTTATCTGGGGAGTAGGGGGCTTCCTGGGTTAAGAGTTATACATCGTTATGAATATTTTTGGTGACTAGTGTGTTCTTATCAGCGGAAAAGGAGACACAGGCTTCACAACTGAGTGGAGTTTTGTTGTCTGAGGAGATGAACTCGCCTTTTTGGATTGACTGTTTTTTGATGATCTTGTTCAGTTTTTTAGATTAGTTTGTTGCTGTATCTAGTTGATTTTTGAAGGACGCTACTTTGGATATCCTAATGTGCCAATTGTAGGTGCTACGTTGTTGTCCTAGAAGTTTCAGGTTGGGCACAGAGGAGGTATGTTTCCATGATCTTTCTGCGCGACTTAGGTGTCAAAGTTGTTTGTTAAGGTTACTAGTGAACCAGGGGGTGGATCTTTTTGCCTGGATTATCTTAAGTTACTTGGGGGCAAAGGTGTCCATGATATTGGCTATGCAATTGATGTAGTGATCAGTGAGGTTCTAATTCAATTCAATTTAGTATTACCATTATAGATTATTCAAAGGTATTCTATAGTAAAATGTTTCTTAGTGCTTGTTCCCTTGCTTTGCATATCCTGAGAATAATGTACCCCTGTAGAATGTATGAATATCTTTGTCTAAAGTCCTATAAAAGGGAAGATTTAGATTTCTATGGATAGCTATAGATATCTATGTAGAGGAGACCCTTCTCCCGCACCTTTAGAGACAAATCTATGCTGGATTCACTTAGAACTGGCCTGAGTTACCTGTACTTTTAATTTGTGTGCTTTGCTATTATAGGTTACCTATGACATACTCTATGTAATCAGCCTGTATATTCTTATATAAACCATTGAATCAACAACTCTTGCACAACATTTTTATGAGAATGTTTATCACCTGCTATTAAACTAAACTGATTTAACAAATGTGATATCTCCAATCGGGGAGCACCAAAGTCCATATGGGGTCTACACTGCTCCCGGTCCTAGTTGTTGGCATGCCCCATGAGTTGGATTTTATGGGAGTATGTTCGGCGCTGCCATGGACAACATGGAAGGCAGTGCTTATCATATTTTGTTACACGTTTGTTGCAAAATGTCTTTAAAAATGAAGGTGTTCCAAAAGATAAGTGGTGCTAGACACCCTCTCTGTTTCTTTTGCTTTTACTTCAGGTTATTTGTAAGTAAATACTTTGCCCATTTAATATCTTTCTGAATATGAGTGCTAAGTCAAATAAAAAGCAGCTTAGAGGGGCATATGTAAAGGTCAGGAGTGCTGCAAGTAACCCCGAGTAATACTTTTTAATTCCTGATTAAGAACAATACTTACGTTGTTACCAAATGTAAATCAAGGACTTGACAACATCCTTGTGAGTTGCAGTTTTGTACACCAAATTACACCTTATTGCGAGGTTTCCAGTTCTATTGCTCAAGAAGATATTGTTGCATGATAGAGATTGATGTAGCTCCACTACAGACTGTCCAGCAGTGAACCACCTCACAAGCATACACCAACCAACCTATGAAAATTTGTCACAAACCAATTGAAATACAAGGACTATGCTGATCAACAACATTAATCCCCAGTCCCCATATACCATCATGGGCAATCATAAGGCCATGTAAATGACAGCCACACAGAAAAGGGTGCACCAAAGTCCAACCAAAAGATTTTACTATATTTAAAGTTTCCAAAATAAGTAGTCAGCTGGCTGTTAAACTTGAACTCCCTCCTACGTTAACTGTTCATCAAGTCTCCCTGTTTGTTTGGAGAAATCTGTAGCAGAAGAAGGGTGTGTGTCCACACAGACCTCTTCTGCTGGTAGACCGGAAGCCAAAATCTGAGGTATGTGTCATACTGAATATGAAAGCAGTAGGAAAGGTGGTTCAACAATCTTCATGAATGGAAAGGCTACGTATCAAAAGCAGAATATGGTAACCTCTGAGTGAAATGCATGTACTCACGCTTCATCTGGCAAATCCACATAAGTAACATAACAAAATCAAACCTGGGGGAAGCGTCTTGGGCAAGATGTACTATCTTGCCTCCAGTGCCTCCAGATGTCTTCAGCATTCTCAATAATTCTAATGTTCCTTGAGCCCCAGCCTTCTAGGGTCAATCGTGTCAAAGTTACTTGTTTTGACCACTGCAGTATTATCCGGTGTCCCTGAACCATCCCTTCAACATGGCTTGCATTGGCAGAGATGCAGAACAGGCATGTGATACAGAAATTGCATCTCTCATTTCAGCAAGACTTCCAAAGACTCATAAGAGCAGCAGTCATCATGGGTGATGGGTCTCCTATTATTTATATATTCCTGTTGGTTACCAGATAGCACAGATATCAGCAACTAGCCTTAATTGTGCCCCCGTACCGTATTGTGTATTAGTTCTAGTTGCAAGGATGTGCTGAGGCTTTAGATATTTACCTCTCTTTGGTTTTTGACACAACCAGTTTGCACTGATGTGAATCCTTTAATACAAAGAACAATGTAAGTAGGATTTAGCATAGTTGGGGATCATTTGATCTCTGACTCCACGGTTGACACCTATCTGTCAACAAGACAGACATGGACATATTTTGCCTTTGAAGAGTAGGATATCATACCAGGTCAAGGAGTACTTTGAGAAGTGATTGCTAAGATACTGGATATGGAAGTCAATAAGTTCTCTATCACACTGCTCAGCTCAGTGTTGCTGTTCCAAAGCAAGGGTCAACAAATTGATGATTCTACTTAGACTGTCAGGTTCTAAAATGTGGTGAATAAGACTGATGTACGTACTATTCTCTAACCCGAAGAGGTGGTAGGCAGGCTAGCTGTAGCTAAGTACATGACCCCATTTGATGCGATTCCGAGTGTCAAGGGTAGGACTATGTTCTTCCACCCAGGGCACTCCTTCACACCAAGGGGTCCCTCCCTAAGGAAGGCTGGACAACGGGGAGGATACTCCCCTGTCCTTTGTCCAGTTTCACGCCAGAGCAGGAGCCAATGGCTCTCTGAACTGGTTTGAACTGGATTGTGCATGGAGGGCACCAAATGTGCCCTGCACGCGGACTATGGGGCGGACCCTGTCCCAATACACTAAACCCTGTCTGGGAGGTGGTTACACCTCCCTGTGACAGGATCCCTATTGTTCTTCCTTCCACTCCTCAAACTTTGCTCCAGCAGCAAGTGGGCAGAATCGTATCTCTGGTTGGCAGCAGCCATGTTGTGCTGTCCAGGTCTAGAAGGCTGGTAACGGGAGCACTGAGGGCCTAACACATGGCCTTTACAGTGTTTGGAAGCACACCTCCCATACCTTTTATGATATGGGGGTATGATTCCAACATGCTTGATACCAAACATTACAGGGTTCGTTACAGCCAGTTTCGAGATGGTCATCGCGTAATGATGCGTTTCCCCTCTATATGTTATATGGCTGTCTCACTTACAACCGGGGAGAATGGACTCCGAATGCTGTAGGTGTGTCCTACTCATGCAGGGACAACCTCACATTTATAACTGAGCACCCTGCCTTCAGGACTGAAATGGCCTGCTGTAGGGGTGACTTATAGGTTTTAAGTGCCGTGACCCTAGATATAGGGAAACCTATATCTTTTGTAAGTGGTACTAGCACCAGTTTACACAGGCTGCAATAGCAGGCCTGTAGTGATAGTTTGAATGGTTTCCCATATGTGGCATAATACCCGCTTTAGCCTAAGAGGGTCATCTGGGGTACCTATGCCGTGGGTACCTTAGCACCATATACTTGGGACTTATAAGGGTACCCAAGTATCCAATCTGGGATGTACCTAAGCACTTACCATAACTATTTAGGGGAGAAAGCAGCAAGACTGGGGTCCTGATTGGCAAGATCCCAGTCAGACTAGTCAGAAACAGCATTACATCAAGCAAAAAGTGGGGGTAACCATAGAAGCAGATTCTACTTTCCAACACATCCTGTAACCCAGTACTATCCACAGTTGCCTGTTGCACCCATGGGCTAAACTCATTAAAATACAGAGTAAACACCACTGGGATGAATGCTCAACCCTAGTTCACAGGTAAATGTTCTTCATATTCTTCATATTCTCCATTGCTGAAGTGAACACTGTCACTTTTCCATAGAATGGATACAACTGACAGCAATTATTGATCACAGCTCATGCTGACTCCTTTCACATTTGTTGTACATCTAACTTGTAGGTAGTGACAATATTGGACATATTCCAGCCCAAACCCTTCCCAATTTATTATTGTTCACTAGGCACATCTTTACCAAGTTTTGATACCTTTTACGATGAGAGACTGCTCAGCAACATGTTTACTTGACAGAAATCTGTAATGTAGTCAGGTGTGAATGCGGGCAACCTTTGTAAGTAAATAGGCACACAGGAGCAGAAACCTCCTGTAACCGTGGACTATCCACAGCTGCATATTGCACACATGGGCCAAACTCATTAAAATACAGAGTTAACACCACTGGGCGAGATGCTCAATCCTAGTTCACAGGGAAATGTTCTGCATATTCTGGATATTCTTGCTTCCTGAAGTGAACATTGTCACATGTCACTAGATTGGATATAAGTGGCAGCAATTATTGATTTATATTATTATTGCTTTAAATGCAATAAGATAGTAAGCTCAGACTGGTTCGGAAAACAGCCATTTTTTTTTTTTCTTGCAAAATGCAAAACAACTTGTGATGCAATTTGACTTCCTCTCTTTCATCTTGGGATCTTCAGTCTGAAATTAAATGTAACAGGTTATTAATGTAGAGAAACATGCCATGGTGCATTTCAGTAATACAATGTTTTAAAAAGAAATTACTTTCAGTTCATAGTAACGTCTTAATTTTAAAAACCATGAATCAAATCAATCAACTGCTACCTTACTTATATGTGACTCTTTTTTCTTAACATAATTCATGTTGATTCTAGCACACTGATGTTGACCAACTGAAAAAAAGCAGACAGCTATTTTGTATATTTGAATTTAATTGTCTTGAGAAAAATGTACAGAAGATATATTTCAATGTAAGAATAACTGTTTCTTAGCTAGCTAATCTGCAACCCGTAGCTAGATTTCGGTGTTCAGTAGCTCATCAGCCCTCATTTGACAGCATGCTTAAAATTGAGCCATTTTCCTTCATATTTCCCTCTACATCACAATTTTGGATGTAAGAAAATGAGGGCCAGTTCATAGAATCATTTGTGTGTGTGGGACAGACTTGTGCAAATGACTCGATTGAGATGTAGCTCTTGTAAATAAATGTACTCATGCACAATATTACCTTGTTAGGGTATTATATAGAGTGTGAGTAAATCTTATTAAAGGGGCAAGGAAGTATGTCCGGAAAGTTTAGGAACAACCACAAACTAGAGTTTGAGAGTGGTATCAGACCCCCATTCCCTGAACCCTTCCACCAAATTATCCTAGAAAAAAATCACTTTCGAGAGTGGGAAAGCGAAGACCCCCAAAATGATCCCAGGTGTAATGCAAGGGAATTCTCCAGCAGGAAATAATTTACTTGTGGAGCAAATAAAGAAATGATCATTGACAAAGCCAACAGTTCTGGATTCAATGTGTTAGAGCATGCAGCATAGGCATTTTCAAATCAGCAGGAGAGGCCAGAGAGGACTACAGTTTTGAAGTGCACTCAAGTAGAGGAAAAAGGGTACATAGAATTAGCCAACAGTATTTGGTGACGGTTGAATACTCCACTGGGCAGAGTCAAGAAAAGAATGACAAAGTTTTGAGCAGGGCCGGACTGGGATCGCAAATCAGCCCTGGCAATTATGTCTGACCGGATCCGGTAGGGGATGGGGTGGGGGTGCTAGCAGAAGCACTGCTGCTGTTCTTTTGTTACAAGTGGCCGATTTTGCAGCACTGCTGCCAAACTGGCCGGCAGTAGCAAAAACAGCCCCCACTGGCCCAAAACTGGCCCCCACCCTTCAGGTCGACCAGGGAAATACCCGGTGCCTGCTATGTCCAGTCCGGCCCTGGTTTCAGGTCAATAGTTAAAAGCAACTGGTTGAGTAAAGCCAATCATTAAAAGGGGCATACTCAAAGTCCACTTAAAGTACATTGTAAACAATAAGTCTATACGGGAGTTGTGTTGTCAAAAGCCAGAGTTACAAAGTAGGTCTGTTGGGCAGCTACTATTATGCATGTACGATTTTTTTCTTTTTATTTGCCAAAAAAAGGATATCCTTACGTTTTTTAGGAGCAGGCCTGTATCTTGCTTACACCATGACATGTGGCAAATCCTGAAATTAACCTCACTTTTTAAAGATTGGTTTGCAGCTTTTAAAATTGTTATGTGTCAGAATACCCAACACAAATTATTGTGCTACATCTACAATATAGTGAAAGTATACATAGGTAAAACTGGAGACACTTCTACTCACTAAAATATTTTTGACTATAATTTTGAGTTGATTTTTGATTATATAAGCTACTCTATTCATTAAGTGAATATCTCAAATATAAAACAATAACAACCCAGAAAACGATATTATGTATCTATGACACAGATTCCACAGGAGAATGCTAAAAGGATTTACAAGTTAAAGATGGAAGGATTCAATTGAACAATACAAACTTATAGCAAACATCCCACAACTGTTCCACAGCCAAAGGCTACTTCTTCAAGCAATAAAAAACCAATGAAATTCCACGTTATAGTTAGATCAGGTAACTATAACTTGCGCGCCCACAATAAACTGCTGATGACGTCACATATTAAATCACTCATGACATGGTCAGTGACATCACTCATGACATCAATGATGACATCCGAAATTACACATTGTGGATTGCGGTCGCGCAAGTTATAGTTACCTGATCTAACTATAACGTGGAATTTCATTGTTTTTTTACGAGTGAAATGTACAGCTAACTATAACATGTGTGAAACCTATGGTTTTTTAAGTGAATTTGCAAGGTTTTTTAAATGCTAAGTTATGTATTTATTTTTTATTTTTTTTTCTGGTTTTTCACTGTGCGCACACCCTGCGCGCAGTCCATGCCGTGCGTGCCTCGCCTGTTTTTTACACAATAACATTTGTTTTTTTCTCCCTTGTGGGTCCTTTAATTTATTTAATAAATGTGATTGTTACTTCTTTATTTATTTTTTTTATTTTTTTTGCCGTGCGCGTACGGTAAGCTTACCGTACGCGCACTCCGCGTTTTTTGAAAAAAAATTATTAAATGTATTTTTCGTACTTTTGGGTCTTTCTTGGACCCCCTGACAAACACTAGGGGGTCTGCAACTCTCTTCGTTCCCCCCTTTTCACGTTCCCCATCTTTGTTTCTCAGTGCAAGACACTTCCTGATCTCGACCGATTCGAATGTTTAAAATCATGTAACCACCAATCAGAATTGAGCTCGCGCACGGCACCGTACGCGTACGGTAAGCTTACGGTAAGCGCACTGAGCGCGCTTACAGATATATATATTGATTTAAATGCTATTTTCTCAGGACCTACTGAACAGATTTACACCAGACCTACAAAAGGCACATCCTTGACCTGAGGACTACCTC
Source organism: Triturus cristatus (assembly GCF_964204655.1). NCBI lineage: Eukaryota > Metazoa > Chordata > Amphibia > Caudata > Salamandridae > Triturus > Triturus cristatus. The sequence continues at coordinate 418,444,511 of NC_140593.1, forward strand.
TCTGCCAAATTTCAAGTAATTCTGTTCAGCAGTTCGGGCTGTAGCTCGGACTAAAGGTCCTATGGGAAAATGCATGGGGAAAACGCGTTTTGGGACCCCCCTTTTTTCTCAGCCCCTGCTTGACGAATCCCCCCGAGACTTTCAGGGTAGGAGCGGAGCGTAGCGCCCCATTAGTTTTGAAAATTTTGCGAGGATTCGTCGACCGGCGCCAAAGTTATTCCAAATAGAATGTTGCGGATTTCCTATGGAAACACGGTCCTAACTATAACTATCTACTGGCTACCGCCAGTAGATAATATATATATATTTCTACTTACTTGTTGAATATGCTGAGGATGAGATGACTTAAACTCCTTGTGCAGCTTGCTTCTTAGCGGAAGATTTTTTAGGTAATTCTATGCACCGTTCTGATGAATGGGCGATAAGTAGACTGTAATCTCCCAGAGAAACATGCACTCTCCTAGCAGAGATATATGTATATTGATATCTACTGTTCTAATGGTAATTGGTAGGTTAAGGTGACTAAACGGCTACTGTTAAGAGCGGTCTTGTAACTGAAAGTCTAAATTACCTGGTTACAATTCTGAAGTTCACATAGCCCAAAATCTTTCGTTCATTATCTATGACTCAGTGTAAGTCCAATACTTCTCTTCCCACTGAGGGGTGAGACGAAATAATGTAAATCCTCACAGAAAACAATTAAATGGGACTTACTTGACAGTACACAGGAAATGAGAAGTAATTTCCTGGGATATGCTCTTCTTCTTTCTGTAAAAAACTAAACTCACCAGGTTTCAGACTTTCAGCTTTACTTGAAAATACCTGGCAACAAACTCAAATTTGAGATGACGAGGACTTTCTCTGAACATCAGGCAGAGCAGCGAAATCCAGATTCTACTCACCTGAAGGAATTTCTGACTAAACATTGCACGAAGCAGAGACGCTCCACACTCCCAAAATCCGACGGTTGAAGTGCGCATAGAGCGCGCCCGCAAAATACTCTACTCGCCATCTACAGCCGTCATCTTGGAATTCCGCTGCAATCTGAAACAGAAACTCCTAGAATTCAATAGTAAAGACCTCCCAGAGGGCAAACAATGTTTCCAATGGAGTAAACTACCAAACACTCTCTTTCTATCTTGACCAGAGAGTAGATGTTTGACCCTAAATTGAGACACCAACTGGGCAGTCTGACATAGTGGGCCCTGCGTGGGTCCTGTATCCTGCCTGTAGTCCATAATTATTGGGCTGAACTGTTGTCTTGGTCCAGCGCAATTAATGAACACTGCTAGTGCTATTTGCTTCTAACTGCTATGTTTATACTTTGGGACTGATTATGATCTCGTTAGGAAAGCATTCCAACCGAATCGGTTCCGGAATGCAGCCTTGTAATGAGTGTGTAGTGGGAGATCATATCGAAGGCTTCTAAGACATCTAGTAGGATCAGAGCTGCAGTCTCTCCTTGGAAGAGTAGGGCTCAGATTTTGTCTGTAGCTGTGATGAGGACTGTCATGGTGCTGTGGTTGCTGCGGAATCTGTATTAGGAGGAGTCAAGTAGCAGGTTCCATTCCAGATACGAGGAGAGTTGTTGGTTGGTGTTTTTTTCAAATACTTTAGCCAGGAATGGGAACAGGGAGATCGGTCTGTAGTTGATGAGTTTACTGGGGTCTGCCAATAGTTTCTTTAGTAGGGCGTTGACTTCTGCATGTTTCCAGTTCTTGGGGAAGGTGACCTTTAGAATGAGGTGTTAAATAATGTAGTGAGCATTTGGCTGATTCTGAATTTGCCTAGGTTGAAGATGTGGTGAGGGCATGGGTCGGTTTGGGTCCCTGAGTGGACAGAGTTCAGGATGGAGGCAGTATTCTGTGGGGTGAGCTGGCTGCATTCGGATAGTTGGATGTCTGTGGTGGTAGCAGTGTTGTTTTGTTGCTTGAAGAAGTCAAGGGGTTGGGGCAGGGGTTTGAAGTTTCTGTAGATGTTGGCTATCTCGTCATGTAAGACGTTTGCAAGGTTGTCACAGAGTTCCTCTGAGGGGGTAGTATTGTTTGTTGCAGCTGAGGGGTTGGAGAATACTTTGACAATGTTGAAGACTTCTTTGATTCAAAGCATGAGACTAAGGTCTTTTTCTTTGATTCTCTCAACTGACTGTGGCAGAGGTCTTCATTGTACCAGCTAGCCTGCTTGGTGGACTTTCTGTGTGTGTTGTTGCCGATGGGAGTATGTGAGGTTTTCCATGGATGGGGTGATGTTGTCATTTGTTGGGGTGCATTGGATGAATACCTTGTGTATGATGGCGTTCCCTCTGCCAGTCTTCTTTTAAAAAAAATGTTTCATTGGACCTCATATGCAGAAAAACGGAATCAATGTGACATATATTCACATACAAGAAGAAGAAAAAACGTATCTGATGGCCAAATTTTGCATTTTTACCCCTCCCTCCCCACACCCACAGTGGATCACCATATAGGAGGAATAAAAAAAGAACACAAAATTGTTAGACAAAACTAACACTAACATGACAAACTTGGGAGTACTTACAATCATATATACAATTACTCCTTATTCAGCCATTTTGTTAAAGAATCCCAGATCTTTTCACCTTTAGCCCTTGCCCTACTCACCCTTCTTCTAAACACAGATATCTCCCAATTTTATGTAAATAATAGTTTGCTAAACCAAACATGAATTGAGGAAGGATTTGGCCAAACAAAGCCGAAGCACCGCCATTGCTATATGCACCATTTTCCGGTCCGCTTCCTCCATTTCTTGATTGGAAATCCCTAGCATGATAACCTGGGGAGTCAATGATACTGCATATCCCAGTATGGATTATAACCGCTGCTCAATTTTGGCCAACAATTGAGAAAGACCAGAACAGGTGGCGAACATATGTGTGCTATCTGCAGCTAGCAACCCACACCGCGGGCAGCGTGTTCCCGACACCCCCCCCCATCGTTGGATATGCGCTGGAGTAATATATAAGTTACACCAAGTCTTAAAACATTGTACCTGCAAATTGGCAGAGACAAAAGTGAGTCTTCACACTCACCTTGCCCAGCTAGTAAACTCGTTTGCCATCTCTCAAAGTGCTTGGCCAAGTCATCGCCCATCTTCTCGTTAAGGAGTTTATATAGAGAGAGTGTTGTGGATTGGCCACCTTGAATTAGATCTAATAGAGGGATTCGCTCCCGATTGATAAGTCTTTTGGCCACAAAATCCCTTATCTGTAAATATTTTAAAAAATATTCATTCTCTATCCCAAATCTCTCTTTGATGGCCTCAAAAGTAAGCATTTCGGCATTCAGTATGAAATCCCCTATGCACTGAATACCTTTCTCAGCCCAGATTTTTAAATATGGATCTTGAAAAATTGCCGGAAGTAAGATATTATTAGATAAAGGGGAACATAAATGAAGCCGCCCAATCCCAAACTTTTTCCTAACAGCGGTCCAGACCCTGTAAGAACCAAGTAAAACCTTGAATTCGACCCTCTTAAAATAGCCAAAATCTATCTGGTGCAGAAGAAGTCCTCTAGCTTCAATCCCATAAATTAGATGATAGATTGAAATCTCGGAACATTCCGATATCCCCCCACTTATCAACTCTCCCATCTGTTTAAGCATGGTTTCCCAATAATAGATTTGAAAATTAGGGACAGACCAGCCTCCTCTGTCTCTCGATTGAGTCATATATCTAAGAGCCCTTCTTGGACGCCGTCCTGCCCATAGAAACCATGAGGCTAGCTGATCTAACTTCTGGAACCAAACTTTGTGTATGTTTAGAGGAATTGTTCTAAAACAATAAAGAATTTTGGGCAGGAAGATAATTTTTAAAACATTATTTCTCCCAAGTAACGTTAGATATAAGTTGTTTATTCTTCGGGAGTCTGATTTAATTTTCTGAAGTAACGGTTTAAAATTAATATCAACGATCTCATCAGATTTGGAGCTTATTTCTATACCTAAGTATCTGGCACTTGATACTATCCGCTGGTCGACCAGTGTAACCTTATCATTAACTACAATTTGAATTTTACTATCATTCAGATGATAGCCAGATATCTTACCAAATTGCGATGTTAAAATTGTTATTTCTTCTAATGCCTGACGAGGAGCAGCTGTTGTAATGGCTAAGTCGTCTGCATATCTCAAAATTTTAACGTCTTCCCCTCTAGCATGAATAGGTTGAATTGCTTGATTCTCCTGAATCTTCCTAATTAGTGGATCAATATAGATGGCATATAATAAGGGGGAGCACGGACATCCTTGTCTCGTTCCACGCCTTATATTGATCTTCCCGGACTGTATCCCCATCAGAGCAATTTTAGCAATAGGATCTTTGTACTTACCTTGTATTGCTCTTAAAAATCCATCCCCAATTGCATAATATTTCAAGACAGCCCATAAAAAAGGTCAGGAGACCATATCAAATGCTTTTTCTGCATCTAAGAGAAATGAGGCCAAAGGGTCTCCTGTAACCTTGGTGTAATCAAACAATGTTATTACCCATCGTACATGATCTATAGTTTCGCGACCCGGGACAAAACCATGTGTTGGGGAGATACCATTTTTTTGATAACTGACGCCAATCTATTTGCAAAGATCTTAGAATAGATCTTAATATCAATATTTATTAATGTGATCGGCTTGTATGCCCCTGAGTCAGTCGCCACTTTCCCTTTTTTTTAAAATACAACGATCTTAGCATTCCGCCAAGACTCGGGGGGTGTGTCTCCTCTCGGAACAATGCAAAACATCTCAAGGATTGTTGGTGCCAACTGTGTCCGGAAGATCTTAAAAAATTCACCTGGGAGAAAATCAGGGCCAACAGCTGTGCCAGATGGTGATAAATCTAATGCCCGGATTATTTCTACCAGACTAATCGGGGCATCCAGAATATCCCGGTCTACAGAGGACAGTTGATCTAATCTAACCTCTTCAAGGTATCTCTTAATTTCACCCTGTAGACTACAATTATCCCTAATCTCTTCCTAATATAACTTCTGATAGAATTTCTGAAACGCAGAAAGAATTTCCCCTCGGTCAGTTACTAAGCCAATGTCTGGGTCTGAAATGCCTGGAATCAAATTTTGTGCTTCTTTTTCTCTAATCCACACAGCTAGAATATGACCCACCCTTTTGTTGCTTTCATAGAGCCTGGACCGCCAAGCTAGGTATCTACCCGCAGATTTAGCAAATGAAATCTCCGTTATAGCGGATTTCACAAATGAGATCCCAGTTTGAGCCATTTCAGTGTCCCCTCCCCCTCTGATAAAACCTTCACTATATGATTCTCAGCTTTGGCCAGTGTTTCATACAGTTCCTTGGTCTTATTTCTCTCTTTTTTTCTGCAATTCCCACCCAAACTGTGTAGTCTCGCCCCTAATTCCAGCTTTCATGGTATCCCACACATTTTGAATACCCGTACTTCCCCCATTTTCAATAAGGAACCTAGTGATCCACCAGGCCATATGTTCAATATAGGTATTGTCGCTTAAAAGCGCCCTGTTAAAGGGCCAGCTAGTTACTTGTTTCTGGTACATAATGTTTACTTCCAAAACCAGAGGGTTATGGTCGGACATTACCCTTGGGAATTTAATGATTTTACTGCCCTGCACTAAACAGTGAGAAATAAAAAATAAAATTCAGCCTAGCATGTGACCTATGCGGAGCTGAAAAATAGGTGAATCCTGCATCATTCCCTTCAGCTACTGCCCATATATCTACCAGCCCATGCAACTCTTTCAATTGACTAAGAGATCTAAACACTTTCGGTTTCCGCCCTTGATATAATATTTCTGGATGATTGGATATCGCACAGCCCAAATTAATGTTAAAGTCGCCACAAAGTATGATCGGGGCTGGCCAACCGACCAGTTCTAAACCAAGCCAATTATACATTTCGGGATCATCTAATGCTGGCCCGTAGACAGAGCATAATGTAAACATGTGGCTATCAATATTACATTGCGTCATTGCCCACCTCCCATATTTGTCAGAGACAGAGCGAGTAAAGTTTGCCAAACCCCGCCGTGCAATTATAGCCACACCCTTGTCTTAACCTCCTGTTTGGTCCACAAAATTAATTGAAACCCGTCTAACTCCATAATTTTACTTCTAGTGGCTTCTACATGTGTTTCCTAGAGGCAGATGATATTTGCCCTCAAGATTAAAATATCTTCCCTTATCCTACGGCGTTTGGCAGGGTCATTTAGTCCGCAAATATTGACAGAGGCTATCCTAATACACCCCATTGAATATGTTGAACAGATCAGAGTATAATGTAACCCTGAGCATCATAAAAAGAGAAAAAAATAACATATCCCAATAAGCATATACCTATACCCCCAAATGTCCCAAGTAGGATCCACCTTCCTTGGCCCTCCCCACCCCCCCCCCACATCCCTTACTAGGGCAAAAAAGGTAATCAGACCCTTGTGATGCCTCCTGAGTTAATGTGCGCCCCATGTCACTTCCCATCCCGCCGCAAAAGAACCAAACCCCAATCAGTAATAAAAGAGTAGGCCAGCCCCGCCTAAATCCTCAAAAATCACGATTCAAGATTCACAATAGCCAAAACAAGCAACACTATTTACACATTTTCCATCAAAAAAACCCAACCTTTGACTCTACCTGGCACCCCCTTAGAGCTAAAAAAAAGAAAGAAAAAAAAAGGGAGGGGGAAGAAAAGGGGAAAAAAGGAAGCCCTCAGAGTCACAAGCTTAGTCAGCCATCAGATAACTCCTTTAAATAATTCTCAGCCTGAATCTCAGAAGTGAATACCCTAACCCGCCCCTGATAGATAACTTTCAACCAGGCAGGGTTCATCAAATACACTTCGCATCCAAGTTTTTGGAAGGGGCTGATCAGCTGCCACAGGCGCCACCTCCTTTCCACGGTAGTGTGGCAGACGTCAGGCCGGATGAAAAAAGTATGCCCCTCTGCTGATTTTTGGGCGTCTGGTCTGGCCTTTTCAAATATTGCTTGCCGCAATAAAAAGTTCCCGAAGAATATTAAGATTGCTCTGGGCTTTGGGTTGGGTCCAGGATTGCTTTTTACCATTAGGGGGAATCTGGGTACACGCTGGATCTCTGTTTCCCAGTTCCAATGAGATAATTCTGGGAAGGCGATTTAAAGAGCTTTAACACAAAGCCACGTATGTCGCCCCCCTCAGCCTTTTCTTCGATGCCCAGCAAGCGTGGATTGTTCCTTCGCTGCCTATTATCGGATTCTTCCAATTTCCAGAGGATATCCAGCATTCTTGTATCATTCGCAGATGTTTTTTGTTCAGTGTTTTCCAAGCCGGCCTCGAATTCCACTAGGCGCTCTTCTAGGTTCTTGCTACCACCTCTGAGCAAGCTTTAGTTGTCTTGTGAATAGTGCCCTGGATTTTTTTGGTCGCCAGTTGTGCCCTTTTGTGCTCCTGCCGAGCCTCACTTTGCATGGCCTTAAGGGTCGCGTATATTAAGCTGATTGAGGGAGCAGGCTCCGCCTTTTACCCGAAACACTAAGATTTTCTTCCTGATACCCGGGCCCAGGCCCCCCCTCTGACTCCAAATTGGTGGTAGAATAGTCCCATTGAAGATGTTTATTGGTATCAGAGTGAGAGCTTTCATTAGGCCTGGGCTAAAATTCTGTTCCGCTCGCGGAAATTGCGATAATTGTACATTTTCGTGTTCCGCGGAGAGCGGAAAATGTAAAAATTTCCGCAATCCGCATTTTAGCGGAAATTTTTTCCTTGCTCGCGCTGTAAAATAATACGTTCTCGCGTGCGAGCGATCGCCTTACCTGAATCCCCGCGTTCGCCGTCAAGTTTTCCCGATCCGGTCGCGTTCTCCACAAGATGTTGGATTGTTGGTAGCCATTTGCGCTGTCACGCGACAGGTCGCGCCCGTAGTAACGTCATTTGTCACGCGATCACATCTTTCTTCTCGCGATCATGCACCGCGAGACAAGTGAAAACAAGATGGCCGCGCCCGCGAGCAACCGAATGGGTAAGTTGGCGAGCCGCGACCACGCAGAAAATACCGCGAACGGGCGGGAAAAAAACTTCCGCATCTTCGCGATATTTCCGCGTGTTTGCAGAGATTTGTAACATTTTCGCGATAATTTGCGAAAGTGAATTTCGCAAATTCCGCCCACCCCTAGCTTTCATGCCAGGAGCCCACATGGTTTTTCTTTCTAGGTCGGTTAGTGGCCCTCCTTAGTGTATCTCATAAACAATGGGGTGACCCTGTCTCCCTCAGAACCTGGGTATAAATGATATAAAGCACTATCCCTCGCTGTTGAATGTATTCGTCAGAAACATCGAATTCAATATGCATTTGATTCTGCCTAGAGGCTCCAACAATTAGCCCCCCGATTGGTTACATGTATTAACCATGGTAATTTTTTTTTAAATTTAGTTTAGGAGTATTACCTGCTTTCGTTACCACGATGGAAGCCGAAGTTAGTTTAATTTTTTGATATACTGTGCGGCTTCCTTTGAGCAATTTGCTTATCCGTTCATGGCATTATTTGCTTCTGGATCGGGCTGCCCATATACCATGCATTTAACGTTTGCGATTCAATTTACAAGGGGTCATTCGTGTCTTGTAGTCCCCTGAACTGTTTGTGGAGCTTTTCCGTATTATTTGTGGTGGTTGGATGATTAGTAAAACTATATCTCAAGCCACTACCCTAGGTTTACTTTATTTAAATTTAATTTTCAGAAATTCCATTGGATGACTGATTCGGCTCTACAATGTGTGAATATTAGGCCGTCTTAGACTAACTGCTAGGTGAGTTATGGCCATCTCCATTACCACATTTTGGTAGTAGTCGGAACACATGAATTTTAGTATCAAAGATTATTTTTGACACGCACTTTACTTGCTCCTGCAGGTTGCCATTGTCAATTTTAAGTCCTGATGAAGACCCGCATGACGATTTAAGATCGCATATATAGGGTTGAAACGTCGACAGCACCTAGGTCCAGTTCAAGACCCGGTTTCATAAAGAACTTGAGTTATCCTTGGAAACTTTGTCATTGTGTTTCTCTCTAATACTGGCCCGTTTTTACTTTGTATATAGAATTTTTGTATTCACTTTGTATATTTATGCACTAACTGTGTCACTTATGTCACTATGTCACTGATTCACGAATTCACTTTAATGTTTACAACTTTGGTAGCCTTGCTTCGCTAAAAAGAATTATATGGGTGTCAATATAAATGATGCAATTTATATATAAAGAATATTCTGCCACCCAGCAAATCTGATTTAATCGTGATTTGTGTATTGTCACTGTTTATTTTTTCATGTGGTCCTCTTAAATATAATTTCCTTTATGATTAATTTGTTGTTGATTGATATATCTAGCTTCTTTTGATTCAATCGTAAAACAAAGTAATTGCTTGGTCATACCCGACAGAACCATTGTACTTTATATCACGCCTTAGTGTAACGGCAGTCGTAGGGGGGCTATCGCTATTACCCCCGAGGCATCTACATCCGTATTATCGGAGTCACTAACATTTAGATCCGACTCTTCTGCCAGCGAAAAAAAGTTTTCCCTGTCTGGAGTACCTGGCACCGCATCTCCCAGCTCCTGAAAGTCCCCAACACCCTCGGTGAGAATAGTCATTACACCTGCCACCCCCTCCTGTTCTCTCCTGATAAGTACTCCTTTTATACCCACTGTTTGGACATCTGGGGTGTCGTGCATACTGTAAACCTCCCTAGTAGAGAGAGGGTCCTGTGTAACCAACCCCTCTGCAGCCGCTACACTGTTACAGGCTTTGTTAATAACAGTAGCAGAACCAACTACAGTCCCGGTGCCTATACATGTGCTTCGGGATTTTCTCCAACAATGGATTGGGTTGTTTAGATGGTTTCCTGCTTACCGGTTTGCCTGAAAACATCCCTGGAACAGAAGGGGTCTTTTTCCAAGCCCCACCTTCTGGAAGATGCCATTCCATATCGGGAGTCTATTTCCTGCTCCCCGCCTTCTCCGCGTTATCCTCGATGGGGGTGCGAGCTGCCTCGTAATCCTTTGTAGCAGGCAGCTTTTTGGGCATCAGAGCCCCCTTCATGTCAGTAGCTCCCTCCTTTGGTGCCACGCTCGCACTCGCTTTCTCCCCCAGCAACTTTCCGGCCAGCCACGTCCGCCAGATAGCCAGATACGTTTGGCTGCGTGTAAGTGGAGTGTTCAGGGTTTCAACAAGTTAGAAGGAGGATTGGTGCTAACTGATGATAAAAACTGATACAAACTTTCGATAATTGGAGGCCCATGTTTCCAGATAAATACATGTTCAGGGTCTCAAATGTTAGAAGAAGGATGTGTGCTAACTGATGATAAAAAATTTTGATAATTGAAGGCCAGGTTAGTCATGATACATCATGGATCAGTGCACACGTACTATTCTGATCAACAATATTTTGAACAAAGATGGGTAATTATTATGTATAGGTGAATATAAGTTGGAAACTGTATAGGATTGTGGATCTAAAAGAATTTCATATAGGCAGGCTGCCTTTTGTTTGATATAAGTACATGTTGAATGAGTCAATGATAGTGGGGTATAACTTATCAGATGAATATAGACTGTTCCATAGGAAGGTTGTAATGAATAAGTTATCAAAACATTTTGGTATGTTGTTGAATATAATTTGCAAGTACATTTCTGATGTGTCAAAGATAGTGGGGCATACCTTTACAGATGAGTAAAGACTGTTCTATAGGCAGGTGGTAATGAACATGTTTTCTAAACATTTTGGTACTTTGTTTTAATTTGTATGTGCAATCTTAAATTGGAATTGGTTTTTATTTTTTGCTTTCGTTTTTGCAGCCCTGATGATGTCCCATGGGGGACGAAACGCGTAGGCTGGCTGTATTGAAATATTTCGACAACCAAATTCGTAAGGTAGCAGGCAAATGCTATGGGACTATGAAAACCCTACGAAAGATCCTTGACCTCTTGCCATCAAATGCAAGGAAAACCATAGTTCACGCCGTGGTTACCTCGCAAATGGATTACGGCAATGTATTATACTTAGGAGCTTCCAAAAAAGGGTTGTCCAAATTACAAATGGTACAGAATGCGGCTGCTCACCTGGTATTAAGCCTCCCGAGAAGAGCCTCTGCTAAGAAAGCTCTGGACAAATTACATTGGCTACCAATAGGAAAAAGAATCTTTTCAAGGCAATGTGTCACTGCCACCGCATTTTATTAAGGAAAGGCCCACGGTACCTGCAACCACTGTTAACACAGTATACACCAGGCCGGGTTTTAAGATCACAGGGTAGGGCACTGGTGACAGTACCCAGAATTTTTAAGGCCAAGATGGGCACACGCTCCTTTAGATACCTTGCGGCAAAAGCTTGGAACTCACTTCCAATGGATCTAAGAACAGAACAATGCGAATCTAGATTTCGCAAACTACTGAAGACCTGGCTGTTCTCAACCAGTGACTAAAACACAGTCTACGGGTCAGGTATGTAAATGTCGCCTATATCCTCTACGAAGAACCGTTTAAGCGCGGTGACACACCGATGGTGTAACCATGCGCTCTACAAATGGCAAACTAAACTAAACATTGATTGATCTGTGTTTTGAAGAGTTTGGAACAAGTGTCAATAAAGACAAGTGGACAAGGAAGCTTGCATTGGAATTTTGATCATTTATGGACTTCAATAATCAATTGTGGATGAACTCATAATAATTGTACACTCCTTCTGTGTGGATTTAATCTTTTGTTAGATGACCTCTGGGCGGTGGATCATCAGAAGTGAGCGGTTTCTTTGAATATCTAGCCAATAAGTGATACACCTAGAATACTCACCTGTGCACATGAGTTCTGTGACCCTCACCGCTCTTTAACGTTGGTTTGATTAATTAAGAATTGAATTGATCATTTGAAACTATTGGGGGGGGGGGGGTTGTGAGAGCTGACTTCCTTACACCTTAACAATTTCACTAAACTGTGGCTTGCGCTAACTTATGTTGTGTTTACAATGTCACTCTTCTTGTGCTAATGTCACCAAGTTCACATGTTAACTGTTGTTGTACTTCTTGCTCCAAATAAAGAACTGCAAGACCCACACTAATAAACTGAGAAATGCTCCTTGAGGCCTGTTCTTACTCTGTACCCAGCCAAGGACATTTCAACTGTCCCAGGCTATTGTCACACAATAAACTAAGTGGATGGTCAAAGTAACTGTAAGAAAGCCGTATTTAGAGTTTTATATAGCGTAAACAAGGCTGTTACGGGTGACAGAGTGCTTTACAGGACAAGCAGAAGTACACAAATAATAACAATATAGTATAGCCTGATATTAAATACATAACATGGCATATATCACAGAGAACAGTAATTACATGCACGGATGGGTAGAAGAGAGATAAGAACACATAGTCTAACAAATTCCGAGCCTGAACATAGTTTTAGGGGTGAAGGAACGTAGTTTAAATGGTGGAGCGACGTAAAGAGAGAACAGTGCAAGACTCGGGGGCAGGAGGGGGTAAACCGATCAAGAAGCAAGTAAGTCTTCAGTGGGTGGTGAATTTGTTGGATAAATGAGTTTAAACTCATTTCTTGAAGAAGGAAGTTGAAGGGTTGCATCTAATTTCATTAGGGAGAGCGTTCCAGATTCTCGGAGCAATTCTGGAGAAGGATCCATGTATGCTTTTTTTCTCTTGAATTTTTGTAGTTTGAGTAGTAGGAAACGTACACTTCTGAGAGACCTGTTTGTACCCAAGAGGGTCAGTTTCTAGGACAGGTAGGAAGGGTGTTGTAGTGCGATGCTTTATGTGTCATACATGCAATTTTGATGTAGATCTTAGCCTTTAGCGTAGCTAATTCAATGATTAGAGGTCTGGGGTGATCTCTTTATTTTTGATCTAGTGTTGAGTTTAGCTGTTTCATTCAGTGTGGCCTTCAGCGGTGGAAGCGAAGTTTTTGGAAGGCCTGCAAGGATACAGTTACCGTAGCCTAGATTCGTTAGTACAAGAGCTTGAACTGCAGTTTTGAGATCTTCAAGGGGGCAGGAAATATTTAAGTTTCCTAAGAAGATGCAACTGATGGTTAGCACCCCTAGTGGCAGCACTGATGTGTTTTTGAATGAAGAGGACTTTTTCCAAGGTTATACCTAGCGATTATGCAAAGTCAACGATGTGTGGGGTGTAGATAAAGGTAGTAAGATATGGAAGCCAGTCTTCTGTATTAGGAGTGCAGGAAGGCGGCGATTTCAATTAGAATTCAGTTTTTATTGCAATGAGTTTGATGTGATTACGAGTCAGCCAGTATTACATTTTTGTCAAGGTAAGGTTAAAGATATTAAGGTCATCAGGCAAAGTGATTTTCATGTAGAGTTGAGTATCATCTGCATCCATATGGTAGGAAATGTGGGTGAGTTTGAGGATTTCTGTTAGGGGCTCCATGTATAGGTTAAATAATGTCAGGGAGAGAGTAGAGCTTTGTGGTATGCCAAGTGTCACTGGGAACTGGTCGGAAAAAACGTGGTTGAGTAGGATGCACTGAGATCTGTTGTGTAGGAAAGAGGAAATCCAATTAAAAACTGTGCCGGACAGACCCATCCTGTGTTCTAGAACGTTTAGGAGTGTATCATGATTGATAGTGTCAAACGCCGTTGACAGGTCAAGTAGAATTGGGAGGCACCATTCATTCTGGTCGAATGAGCATAGGGCATCGTCGACAATATGGACCATGGTCGGTTTTGGTGCTATGGCCTGATTGCCATTGGTCTAAGCGTTGGAATTGCTCGATGTGATTTCAAAGCTGTAAGTGTACACATGTTTCTAAGAGTTTGGCCAAAGTTGGGATTTTGGAGATAGAACAGTAGTTGTTGGGATTAGACTGGTCTGAGTTGGGTTTCTTTAGAATAGGAGTCCTCTTTTTAGGCAGTCTGGTTAGGAACCTTGGGTGAATGAATCTTTGATTATCATGTTCTATAAAGGGAGAAGTAGGTGAGTGGATTCAGGGGTAAATTTGCAAACACGGGTATCGTTGAAGAGGTTGGAGTATTTCAAAGAAGTCAGAAGATTTAATATGCCATTTTCATTGAAGGTTTTAAAGCTGGATCAGACGGCGTTATAGTTAGGTGTGAGGGGGATTTCTTGGTAATACTTATCTGGGGAGTAGGGGGCTTCCTGTGTTAAGAGTTATACATCGTTATGAATATTTTTGGTGACTAGTGTGTTCTTATCAGCGGAAAAGGAGACACAGGCTTCACAACTGAGTGGAGTTTTGTTGTCTGAGGAGATGAACTCGCCTTTTCGGATTGACTGTTTTTTGATGATCTTGTTCAGTTTTTTAGATTAGTTTGTTGCTGTGTCTAGTTGATTTTTGAAGGACGCTACTTTGGATATCCTAATGTGCCAATTGTAGGTGCTACGTTGTTGTCCTAGAAGTTTGAGGTTGGGCACAGAGGAGGTATGTTTCCATGATCTTTCTGCGCGACTTAGGTGTCAAAGTTGTTTGTTAAGGTTACTAGTGAACCAGGGGGTGGATCTTTTTGCCTGGATTATCTTAAGTTACTTGGGGGCAAAGGTGTCCATGATATTGGCTATGCAATTGATGTAGTGATCAGTGAGGTTCTAATTCAATTCAATTTAGTATTACCATGATAGATTATTCAAAGGTATTCTATAGTAAAATGTTTCTTAGTGCTTGTTCCCTTGCTTTGCATATCCTGAGAATAATGTACCCCTGTAGAATGTATGAATATCTTTGTCTAAAGTCCTATAAAAGGGAAGATTTAGATTTCTATGGATAGCTATAGATATCTATGTAGAGGAGACCCTTCTCCCGCACCTTTAGAGACAAATCTATGCTGGATTCACTTAGAACTGGCCTGAGTTACCTGTACTTTTTATTTGTATGCTTTGCTATTATAAGTTACCTATGACATACTCTATGTAATCAGCCTGTATATTCTTATATAAACCATTGAATCAACAACTCTTGCACGACATTTTTATGAGAATGTTTATCACCTGCTATTAAACTAAACTGATTTAACAAATGTGATATCTCCAATCGGGGAGCACCAAAGTCCATATGGGGTCTACACTGCTCCCGGTCCTAGTTGTTGGCATGCCCCATGAGTTGGATTTTATGGGAGTATGTTCGGCGCTACCATGGACAACATGGAAGGCAGTGCTTATCATATTTTGTTACACGTTTGTTGCAAAATGTCTTTAAAAATGAAGGTGTTCCAAAAGATAAGTGGTGCTAGACACCCTCTCTGTTTCTTTTGCTTTTACTTCAGGTTATTTGTAAGTAAATACTTTGCCCATTTAATATCTTTCTGAATATGAGTGCTAAGTCAAATAAAAAGCAGCTTAGAGGGGCATATGTAAAGGTCAGGAGTGCTGCAAGTAACCCCGAGTAATACTTTTTAATTCCTGATTAAGAACAATACTTACGTTGTTACCAAATGTAAATCAAGGACTTGACAACATCCTTGTGAGTTGCAGTTTTGTACACCAAATTACACCTTATTGCGAGGTTTCCAGTTCTATTGCTCAAGAAGATATTGTTGCATGATAGAGATTGATGTAGCTCCACTACAGACTGTCCAGCAGTGAAGGGCTATGATAACCACCTCACAAGCATACACCAACCAACCTATGAAAATTTGTCACAAACCAATTGAAATACAAGGACTATGCTGATCAACAACATTAATCCCCAGTCCCCATATACCATCATGGGCAATCATAAGGCCATGTAAATGACAGCCACACAGAAAAGGGTGCACCAAAGTCCAACCAAAAGATTTTACTATATTTAAAGTTTCCAAAATAAGTAGTCAGCTGGCTGTTAAACTTGAACTCCCTCCTACGTTAACTGTTCATCAAGTCTCCCTGTTTGTTTGGAGAAATCTGTAGCAGAAGAAGGGTGTGTGTCCACACAGACCTCTTCTACTGGTAGACCAGAAGCCAAAATCTGAGGTATGTGTCATACTGAATATGAAAGCAGTAGGAAAGGTGGTTCAACAATCTTCATGAATGGAAAGGCTACGTATCAAAAGCAGAATATGGTAACCTCTGAGTGAAATGCATGTACTCACGCTTCATCTGGCAAATCCACATAAGTAACATAACAAAATCAAACCTGGGGCAAGCGTCTTGGGCAAGATGTACTATCTTGCCTCCAGTGCCTCCAGATGTCTTCAGCATTCTCAATAATTCTAATGTTCCTTGAGCCCCAGCCTTCTGGGGTCAATCGTGTCAAAGTTACTTGTTTTGACCACTGCAGTATTATCCGGTGTCCCTGAACCATCCCTTCAACATGGCTTGCATTGGCAGAGATGCAGAACAGGCATGTGATACAGAAATTGCATCTCTCATTTCAGCAAGACTTCCAAAGACTCATAAGAGCAGCAGTCATCATGGGTGATGGGTCTCCTATTATTTATATATTCCTGTTGGTTACCAGATAGCACAGATATCAGCAACTAGCCTTAATTGTGCCCCCGTACCGTATTGTGTATTAGTTCTAGTTGCAAGGATGTGCTGAGGCTTTAGATATTTACCTCTCTTTGGTTTTTGACACAACCAGTTTGCACTGATGTGAATCCTTTAATACAAAGAACAATGTAAGTAGGATTTAGCATAGTTGGGGATCATTTGATCTCTGACTCCACGGTTGACACCTATCTGTCAACAAGACAGACATGGACATATTTTGCCTTTGAAGAGTAGGATATCATACCAGGTCAAGGAGTACTTTGAGAAGTGATTGCTAAGATACTGGATATGGTAGTCAATAAGTTCTCTATCACACTGCTCAGCTCAGTGTTGCTGTTCCAAAGCAAGGGTCAACAAATTGATGATTCTACTTAGACTGTCAGGTTCTAAAATGTGGTGAATAAGACTGATGTACGTACTATTCTCTAACCCGAAGAGGTGGTAGGCAGGCTAGCTGTAGCTAAGTACATGACCCCATTTGATGCGATTCCGAGTGTCAAGGGTAGGACTATGTTCTTCCACCCAGGGCACTCCTTCACACCAAGGGGTCCCTCCCTAAGGAAGGCTGGACAACGGGGAGGATACTCCCCTGTCCTTTGTCCAGTTTCGCGCCAGAGCAGGAGCCAATGGCTCTCTGAACTGGTTTGAACTGGATTGTGCATGGAGGGCACCAAATGTGCCCTGCACGCGGACTATGGGGCGGACCCTGTCCCAATACACTAAACCCTGTCTGGGAGGTGGTTACACCTCCCTGTGACAGGATCCCTATTGTTCTTCCTTCCACTCCTCAAACTTTGCTCCAGCAGCAAGTGGGCAGAATCGTATCTCTGGTTGGCAGCAGCCATGTTGTGCTGTCCAGGTCTAGAAGGCTGGTAACGGGAGCACTGAGGGCCTAACACATGGCCTTTACAGTGTTTGGAAGCACACCTCCCATACCTTTTACGATATGGGGGTATGATTCCAACATGCTTGATACCAAACATTACAGGGTTCGTTACAGCCAGTTTCGAGATGGTCATCGCGTAATGATGCGTTTCCCCTCTATATGTTATATGGCTGTCTCACTTACAACCGGGGAGAATGGACTCCGAATGCTGTAGGTGTGTCCTACTCATGCAGGGACAACCTCACATTTATAACTGAGCACCCTGCCTTCAGGACTGAAATGGCCTGCTGTAGGGGTGACTTATAGGTTTTAAGTGCCGTGACCCTAGATATAGGGAAACCTATATCTTTTGTAAGTGGTACTAGCACCAGTTTACACAGGCTGCAATAGCAGGCCTGTAGTGATAGTTTGAATGGTTTCCCATATGTGGCATAATACCCGCTTTAGCCTAAGAGGGTCATCTGGGGTACCTATGCCGTGGGTACCTTAGCACCATATACTTGGGACTTATAAGGGTACCCAAGTATCCAATCTGGGATGTACCTAAGCACTTACCATAACTATTTAGGGGAGAAAGCAGCAAGACTGGGGTCCTGATTGGCAAGATCCCAGTCAGACTAGTCAGAAACAGCATTACATCAAGCAAAAAGTGGGGGTAACCATAGAAGCAGATTCTACTTTCCAACACATCCTGTAACCCAGTACTATCCACAGTTGCCTGTTGCACCCATGGGCTAAACTCATTAAAATACAGAGTAAACACCACTGGGATGAATGCTCAACCCTAGTTCACAGGTAAATGTTCTTCATATTCTTCATATTCTCCATTGCTGAAGTGAACACTGTCACTTTTCCATAGAATGGATACAACTGACAGCAATTATTGATCACAGCTCATGCTGACTCCTTTCACATTTGTTGTACATCTAACTTGTAGGTAGTGACAATATTGGACATATTCCAGCCCAAACCCTTCCCAATTTATTATTGTTCACTAGGCACATCTTTACCAAGTTTTGATACCTTTGACGATGAGAGACTGCTCAGCAACATGTTTACTTGACAGAAATCTGTAATGTAGTCAGGTGTGAATGTGGGCAACCTTTGTAAGTAAATAGGCACACAGGAGCAGAAACCTCCTGTAACCGTGGACTATCCACAGCTGCATATTGCACACATGGGCCAAACTCATTAAAATACAGAGTTAACACCACTGGGCGAGATGCTCAATCCTAGTTCACAGGGAAATGTTCTGCAAATTCTGGATATTCTTGCTTCCTGAAGTGAACATTGTCACATGTCACTAGATTGGATATAAGTGGCAGCAATTATTGATTTATATTATTATTGCTTTAAATGCAATAAGATAGTAAGCTCAGACTGGTTCGGAAAACAGCCATTTATTTTTTTTTCTTGCAAAATGCAAAACAACTTGTGATGCAATTTGACTTCCTCTCTTTCATCTTGGGATCTTCAGTCTGAAATTAAATGTAACAGGTTATTAATGTAGAGAAACATGCCATGGTGCATTTCAGTAATACAATGTTTTAAAAAGAAATTACTTTCAGTTCATAGTAACGTCTTAATTTTAAAAACCATGAATCAAATCAATCAACTGCTACCTTACTTATATGTGACTCTTTTTTCTTAACATAATTCATGTTGATTCTAGCACACTGATGTTGACCAACTGAAAAAAAGCAGACAGCTATTTTGTATATTTGAATTTAATTGTCTTCAGAAAAATGTACAGAAGATATATTTCAATGTAAGAATAACTGTTTCTTAGCTAGCTAATCTGCAACCCGTAGCTAGATTTCGGTGTTCAGTAGCTCATCAGCCCTCATTTGACAGCATGCTTAAAATTGAGCCATTTTCCTTCATATTTCCCTCTACATCACAATTTTGGATGTAAGAAAATGAGGGCCAGTTCATAGAATCATTTGTGTGTGTGGGACAGACTTGTGCAAATGACTCGATTGAGATGTAGCTCTTGTAAATAAATGTACTCATGCACAATATTACCTTGTTAGGGTATCATATAGAGTGTGAGTAAATCTTATTAAAGGGGCAAGGAAGTATGTCCGGAAAGTTTAGGAACAACCACAAACTAGAGTTTGAGAGTGGTATCAGACCCCCATTCCCTGAACCCTTCCACCAAATTATCCTAGAAAAAAATCACTTTCGAGAGTGGGAAAGCGAGGACCCCCAAAATGATCCCAGGTGTAATGCAAGGGAATTCTCCAGCAGGAAATAATTTACTTGTGGAGCAAATAGAGAAATGATCATTGACAAAGCCAACAGTTCTGGATTCAATGTGTTAGAGCATGCAGCATAGGCATTTTCAAATCAGCAGGAGAGGCCAGAGAGGACTACAGTTTTGAAGTGCACTCAAGTAGAGGAAAAAGGGTACATAGAATTAGCCAACAGTATTTGGTGACGGTTGAATACTCCACTGGGCAGAGTCAAGAAAAGAATGACAAAGTTTTGAGCAGGGCCGGACTGGGATCGCAAATCAGCCCTGGCAATTATGTCTGACCGGACCCGGTAGGGGATGGGGTGGGGGTGCTAGCAGAAGCACTGCTGCTGTTCTTTTGTTACAAGTGGCCGATTTTGCAGCACTGCTGCCAAACTGGCCGGCAGTAGCAAAAACAGCCCCCACTGGCCCAAAACTGGCCCCCACCCTTCAGGTCGACCGGGGAAATACCCGGTGCCTGCTATGTCCAGTCCGGCCCTGGTTTCAGGTCAACAGTTAAAAGCAACTGGTTGAGTAAAGCCAATCATTAAAAGGGGCATACTCAAAGTCCACTTAAAGTACATTGTAAACAATAAGTCTATACGGGAGTTGTGTTGTCAAAAGCCAGAGTTACAAAGTAGGTCTGTTGGGCAGCTACTATTATGCATGTACAATTTTTTTCTTTTTATTTGCCAAAAAAAGGATATCCTTACGTTTTTTAGGAGCAGGCCTGTATCTTGCTTACACCATGACATGTGGCAAATCCTGAAATTAACTTCACTTTTTAAAGATTGGTTTGCAGCTTTTAAAATTGTTATGTGTCAGAATACCCAACACAAATTATTGTGCTACATCTACAATATAGTGAAAGTATACATAGGTAAAACTGGAGACACTTCTACTCACTAAAATATTTTTTACTATCATTTTGAGTTGACTTTTAATTATAAAAGCTACTCTATTCATTAAATGAATATCTCAAATATAAAACAATAACAACCCAGAAAACGATATTATGTATCTATGACACAGATTCCACAGGAGAATGCTAAAAGGATTTACAAGTTAAAGATAGAAGGATTCAATTGAACAATACAAACTTATAGCAAACATCCCACAACTGTTCCACAGCCAAAGGCTACTTCTTCAAAGCAGATAAATGGAGATGAAAATGCAGAGAGCAATGACATTTTCAATGTAATCAGGACAATATGAATCACAAGTGAATGTAAGTAGAGCTAAACATTTCAATGTTAAGTATCTAAAGGATATGTTCATGGCATACATTAAGTAGAAATCCTGCAAAGATTAAAAGTGTTAAAGAGTGAGAGCATGAATTAATATAAATAGAACTGGCTACTTTCTGCCCAAACTGTCCAAGATGAAACTGTGATGACTTCTTTTGGCCTTCAACACATGCTAATCTAGTGCCATGTCATACATATTTATGGAAGCTCCACCTCTCATATTTGGTTACACTCTCACTTTCAATCTTTGGTTTCAGTCTCGTTTTGATCAGTGGGATTGTGCGCAGTATAGATTTGCCAACAATATGTTTGCAAACATTGTAGGAATCATTCCATTGTAAAAGTGACTGTGTTGTATGTATTGGCTTATCAGTTGTTCTTGGAATCAGAATGCCCCTGCAAGATCTTGCTCATATGCACCCCTGCCCTTAGTTACACAGATGCAAGTATCTTCTGTGGAATATAAAAAAGAGATCATAACTTTGATAGCCATGGCAGAATGAAGGGGACTATGTGCACTTCAAAGTTCCTTCTTTGAAGTCACCCCAGCTTCTAAGGCACAACTGGGCACAATTGGGTATAAGTGCCAAAAAGCATTTGAGTCTGTGACGCAGGCCATGGGCACAGCTCCTGTGCTCAAGGTCCCTGACTTCTCCAATGGCATGAGGGCAGTTTTATCAGTGCTAAATGAAGAGGGCCTAAACCAATCTGTAGCCTTCATCTCTAGGAGGTTACTTTCCAGGGAACAAAGGTGGAGTGCTATTAAATGGGAAACCTTTGCTGTGGTCTGGCCACTGAAGAAGTTGAAAGCATACGGGTGTGGTTCTCATTTCATGATTCAGACAGACCACAGGCCCCCAGTTGGCTAATTAAAATGAGGGGTGTGAATCCAAAATTGTTGAGGCGGTCCATTTCCCTACAGGGAATGGACTTTACAGTGGAACTCAGACCTGGAGTTGATCACACCAATGCTGATGTTCTTTCCAGGTTCTTCAGCATTAGTGATGAGAAATCCCAGGAGGTTCAGTAGCTCTACCCACCTTTAGCTGTGAGTGGCCAACTCTAAACCTGGCATCCTTAGGGTGGTCTTCTCCCAGACATTTTACCTGATTGCCTCCCATTTTTGCTGTTTGTTTTGTTAGCTTAGGACTATTGGCACTTTACCACTGCTAACCAGTGTTAAAGTGCATGGGCTTCCCCCCTTAAACATGGTTTGACTGTTAGCGCTATTTGCTTCTGAGTCCTATTTTTTTTACATAGGGGCTGATTATGATCTCGTTAGGAAAGCATTACAACTGAATCGGTTCCGGAATGCTTATCTAATGACTCGGTTCGGTGGAGTCCGACCAAGTGATTTGGATGTATCAGGATGCATTCAGATACGATTCCGTTGGACTCCCAATGAATTCAATGGGAGCCTGTGTACCAAACGTGAAAACAGGCTCTCATTGAAAAAAGGGGTGGGTGGGGAAAAGCATGCACCCTGTAGTGTGCATACAATGATGCCTGCCCCACTGTGTATGCATGGAAAGAGGGACCCATGGATACCCTCTGTGACTGATTGGGAGGGGCAAGGGTGAAGGGGGAGGCTGCTATGGGCCCTCTAAGTCCGATTACCAAAGCTGTTTTATCTCGTCAAAACCAAATCGGTACGGCTGTCCGAATCGGTCATCGTACTGGCTCGTTCGGAACCATCCCCATTGCGCTGCACGACTCTGCTCCATAAGAGTCGGACTGCCTGAATCTGGTTCGGAACCGATTCGGTCAGCCCGGACGGCTTCTACGCATCGTACTTGATTGTCCGAAAACGTGGACGATTCGGTCGGAAACATATGCTCTGAACTGGATTCGCTTCATCCGAATCTCATTTGGAGTCTTTCATAACGAGACCGTAATCTGCCCTGTAAAGTTTAAAAATTCATATCTCAACTTATGCTTATTGGATTTTTGGTTGGGTCTTTGTTTTGTTTATGAAATCCTAGTTCTAAACTGATATGGAGTCTTTTTATTGTTTTTTTCACTGATTTACTGTTTGCTGTATTGCACCAATAATTAACACATTGCCTCTTAAATGAAGCCTGACCAAACTACCTGAGGGGGAACATAGGTGAATTTTGTGTGCGTGTCTGACTAACCTCTACTAGGATTGTGGTTTTTGCCAATCAGAAACCTAATTTCTAACAATTTGTATGTTTTGCTTCTAAACGTTTCCTACGGCATACTCCATCTAACCTGCCTGTTAATTCGTATATGAAGCATTAGAATAACAACTATTGACTGTCATTCTTATGAGAATGTTTATCACCTGTGACTGAACTGGACTGATTTAACAGAAGTGACAAGGCTAGGTAGGGGAAGGAGCAACCTCCCTAGGTGCTACATTGGATGTGGGGGGTGAGAGTTAGAGAAAGGGATGCGGAGCTGAAGTATCTGGTCGGTTGATGGAAGTTCAGACGGTGTTCCGCAGTTGTGTAGGGCCTTTTATGCATGGGTCAGGAGCTTGAACTAGTATCCTTTCTGTACAGGGAGCCAGTGGAGTTCCATGAGGAAGGGGGCAATATAGGCTCATGTAGGGAGGACAAGGGCAAATCTGGATGCGATGTGCTATATGGTCTGTAGTCGTCAGAGGTGAGCTGTGAGCCCTGTGTAGAAAGCGCTGCTGTAGTCCATCGGCTGGAGATGAGGGCCTGGGTGATATTGCGTCTTGAGCTCTGGGGTACCCATTTGAATATTTTAAGAAGCATATGGAGAAAGAAAAAGCAGGAGGAGATAGAGTTGACCTGAGTTGTCATAGTTAGCTTGTTGTCCTGGATGATGCTTAGGTTCCTAGCGTGGTCAGTAGGGGTAGGAGTAGGTACGATTCCTGAGTTTTTGCTTCTCAGAATCAGTAACTCTGTATTGTCTGTGTTGAGATTCAGACAGGTGTCATTCATCCAGTTTTTGATGTCTGTCATGCAGTTGTGGAAGCTGGTTGTGTTGTGTTGGTGGTGTCTTCAGAGAGCGAGAGAATGAGTTATGTGTGGTCGGCCTAGGATATGATGTTGAGTCCGTGGGTTTCAGAGATGCTGGCTAGAGGTGTCATATAAGTGTTGAAGAGGGTGGGACTGAGTGAAGATCTTTGGGTTACTCCACAAATTATTTCCTTGGGGTTTGCAGGTGAAGGGGATAAGGCAGACTTTTTGCATTCTTCCCATTAGTAAAGAGGTGATCCATCTGAGAGCAGCTCTTTGGAATCCTATGTTGTGCAGCCTTGTAATGAGTGTGTAGTGGGAGACCATATTGAAGGCTTCTAAGACATCTAGGAGGATCAGAGCTGCAGTCTCTCCTTGAGTAGGGCTCAGATTTCATCGGTAGCCGTGATGAGGGCTGTCATGGTGCTGTGGTTGCTGCAGAATCTGTATTAGGAGGAGTCAAGTAGGAGGTTCCATTCCAGATATGAGGAGAGTTGTTGGTATTGTTTTTTTTGAATACTTTAGACAGAGATGGGAGCAGCTAGATTGGTCGGTAGTTGTTGAGTTAGCTGGGGTCTGCTATTGGTTTCTTTAGTAGGGCGTTGACTTCTTCATGTTTCCAGTCCTCGGGGAAGGTGGCCTTCACAATGAGGTGTTAAATAATGTAGTGAATATTTGGCTGATTCTTGAATTGCCTAGGTTGAGGATGTGGTGAGGGCATGGGTCGGTTTGGGTACCTGAGTGGACAGAGTTCAGGATGGAGGCAGTATTCTCTGGGGTGAGCTGGCTCCATTCGGATAGTCGGTTGTCTGCGGTAGTAGCAGTATCGTTGTGTTGCTTGAAGAAGTCAAGGGCTTTGGGCAGGGGTTTGAAGTTTCTGTAGATGCTGGCAATCTCGTCATGTAAGATGTTTGCAAGGTCGTCACAGAGTTCCTCTGAGGGGGTAATGTTGTTTGTTGCAGCTGAGGGGTTGGAGAATACTTTGACAATGTTGAAGAGTTCTTTTCTGTTAATGGAGCTCGATTCGATGCGTGAGGCTAAGGTCTTTTACTTTGCTGCTCTCAGCTGACTGTGGTAGAGGTTAAGGGCTGTCTTGAAGGTGGTCTTGTTGGTCATGTCATTTCTGGTGCGCCATCTCCTTTCCAGTTGTTTACAGTGTTTTTAGCGGTTCTGAGGTTTTTATTGTACCAGCTAGCCTACTTGGTGGACCTTCTATGTGTGAAGTTGCCGATGCGAGTGTATGAGGTGTTCCATGGATGGGGTGATGTTGTCATTTGTGGGGGTGCATTGGATGAATACCTTGTGTATGATGGTGGGTGACATTGTATCCTACGGGTATTGCTGTGGGAATGTTGGGCACAGAACTGGGGTTGAGTCAGGTCTAAGTGAGGAAGAGGACTTCAGGATTTAGGGTGCGTGGAAGTTGGTTTTTTTGTTCAGTTGGTGTCTGTGGTGTGCTCGAGGGGGGGTTGGTTGGTGGACTGAAGTGTGTGCAGTGGCAGGTGACATGGAAATGGGTACAGGTAAAAGTTCCTACAGTGGAGGATGGGTCGGCACAGTGGCAGTATTTATACTGCATCCAGGGGTCGAGGGTGTAGAGCTTGGTGATGGTGCAGCTGTGAGAGACAGGAAAGTCAAGGGTCATGGCGCTTGGTGATGTCCAAGCGCAGACGGGTACAGATGGGCTTGCCTTTGGAATGCCGGCAGCGTACCCTCTCAGCGCATCTGCTGCGACCTGAATTAGGTAGGTCCTGGGGTGGGTGGGGCTTCTGTTGACGGCAATACCAGTGAGCAGGATATCCCAGTTGGGAAAACCCAGGCAGCGGCGGGGTCACTGGATCAGGCTGGAAGTAGAACAAGCAGGAACTGGAGGCCACTGGTAAGTGGCAGGCTAGGTGTCCAGGTGCCTACTCATCTCATCTATAGCAGTGGCATTGACACAGCAGGAGCTTTGGCAATATTGGCTAAAGAGATGCTTGAAATGAGAGCCATAATTATGCAAAATCGCCTTGCGTTGGATTTGGTCCTCATAAAGGAGGGCGGAGTTTGCAGAGTCATTTATGAGGGGGAATGCGGTGCATGTATTCTGCACGCAGATGAACAGCTTGACACGTACATTACTAACATCATGAACTAACTGAGCTGGAAGAGCCAGGTGCCTGGTAAGGATTAGAATCTATATTCGGGCCCCTTAGAAAAGGAATTCACTGAGATAGGGGAATGGCTTGGTAGCAGAGGAGGAAGAATTCTGAACCTGCTTCTAACCCCTTTTTTTGCTTGTATGTTTATCATTGCATGTGTGCCTTTTCCTTGAGTGTTTGCAAAGAAATTTAATCACAAAATAGTATGGACTGTGGACATAAGAAGCTATCAGCAACGAGAGTAAGAAAGAGAACTGAGACTTGATGCAGAGGTTGAAGAAATGCAATTTGACCTTTATGACACCTTGAAGGACTTGGGCAAATCCAACAACAAGGAGAACCTGAAATTAATGAATGATGTTCAGTAATAAAGAATTGAATTGATGATTTGAAATTATTGGAGAGGGTTGTGAGAGCTGACTTCCTTACACCTTAAAAAATTCACAAAACTGGGGCTTACGCTAACTTATGTTGTGTTTACTATGAACTCCTTCTTGTGCTAACATCACCAATTTCACATGTTAACTGTTGTTGTGCTTCTTGCTCCAAATAAAGAACTGCAAGACTCACACTAATAAACTGAGAAATGCTCCTAGAGGCCTTTTCTTGCTCTGTACCTAGCCAAGGACACTTCAACTGTCCCAGGCTATTGTCACACAATAAGTTAATTGGTAAGGTCAAAGTAACTGTAAGAATGCCTTATTAAGAGTTTTATATAGCATAAACAAGGTTGTTACGGGTGACCGAATGCTTTACAGGACAAGCAAAAGTACACAAATAATAACAATATAGTATAGCCTGATATTAAATACATAACATGACATATATCACAGAGAACAGAAATTACATGAACAGATGGGAAGAAGAGAGATAAGAACACATAGTCCAATAAATTCCCAGCCTGAGCGTAGTTTTAGGGATGGAGGAACATAGAGTAAATGGTGGAGCGACATAGGAGAGAGAACATTGCAAAAGCAGGAGGGGGTAAACCTATTAAGAAGCAAGTAAGTCCTCAGTGGGATGGTGAATTTGTTGGATAATAGAGTTTAAACTCATTTCTTGAATACAGAAGTTGAAGAGTTGCATCTGATTTCTCGGAGCAATTCTAGAGAAGGATCCATGTATGCTTTCTTTCCCTTGAGTTTTTGTGGCTTGAGTAGTAGGAAACATATACTTCTGGAAGTCCTGTTTGTACCCGAGAGGGACAGTTTCTGGGACAGGTAGGAAGGGTGTTGAGGTGCGATGCTTTATGTGTCATACATGCAATTTTGAGATGGATCTTAGCCTCATAGGGTAGCCATTTCAGTGATTAGAGGTCTGGGGTGATCTCTTTATTTTTGATCCAGTGTTTAGTTTAGCTGTTTTATTCATTGTGGCTTTCAGTGGTGAAAGTGGTGTTTTTGGAAGGCCTGCAAGGGTACAGTTACCGAAGCCTAGTTTCGGTAGTACAAGAGCTTGAACTGCTGTTTTGAGGTCTTCCAGCGGGCAGGAAAAGCTTAAGTTTCATAAGAAGATGCAACTGGTGGTTAGCACCCCCAGTGGCAGCACTGATATGTTTTTGAATGGAGAGGACTTTGTCCAAGTTTATACCTAGGGATCATGCAAAGTCAAAGATGTGTGGGGTGTAGCTAAAGGGAGAAAGATGTGGAAGCCAGTCTTCTACATTAAGGGCACTGGAAGGCGGCGAGATTAATAAGAATTCAGTTCTTATTGCACTGAGTATGAGGTGATTATGAGTCAGCCAGTATTACATTTCTGTCAAGGTGAGGTTAAAGATATTGATGTCATCAAGCAAAGTAATTTTCATGTAGAGTTGAGTATCATCTGCATACATATGGTAGTAAATGTGGGTGAGTTTGAGGATATTCATTAGGGGCTCCATGTATAGGTTAAACAATGTCAGGGAGAGAGTAGTGCCTTGGGGTATGCCAAGTGTCACTGGCAACTGGTCGAAAAGAACGTGGTTGAGTAGGATGCACTGAGATCTGTTATGTAGGAAAGAGGAAAGCCAATTAAGAACTGTGCCGACAGACCCATCCTGTGGTCTAGAAGGTTTAAGAGGGTATCATGATTGATAGTGTCAAATGCTGCTGAGAGGTCAAGTAGATTTAGGAAGCACGATTCATTCTGGTCGAATAAGCGTAGGGCATCGTCGACAATATGGATCATGGCGGTTTTGGTGCTATGGCCTGATCGTAAACCTGATTGCCATTTGTCTGAGGGGTCTGAGAGTTGGACTTGCTCGATGTGATTTCAAAGCTGTATATGTACACATGTTTCTAAGAGTTTGGCCAAAGTTGGGATGTTGGAGATGTAGTTGTTGGGATCAGACTGGTCTGAATTGGGTTTCTTTAGAATAGGAGTCCTCGTTTTAGGCAGTCAGGTTAGGAACCTTGAGTGAATGAATCTTGGATTATCATGTTCCATAAAGGGAGAAGTAGATGAGTGGACTCAGGGAGAAATTTGCAAACAAGGGAATAGTTGAAGTGGTTGGAGAATTTCAAAGAGGTCAGAAGATTTAGTATGTCATTTTCACGGAATGTTTAAAGCTGGATCAGACGGCATTATTTTTAGGTGTGAGGGGGATTTTTTGGTAATACATCCTTATCGAGAGAAGTGGGGAGCAGGGGGCTTCCTGTGGTAAGAGTTTCAAATCATTTTGAATATTGTTGGTGATTAGTATGTTTTTCGTAGTGAAAAAGAAAAAAAGGCTTCACAACTGAGTGGAGGTTTTTTGTCTGAGGAGATGAACTCGCTTTTACAAATTGACTGTGTTTTGATGATCTTGTACAGTTTTTCTGGTTAGTTTGTTGCAGTGTCTAGTTGAATTTTGAAGAACGTTACTTTGGATATCCTAATGTGCCTATTGTAGGTGCTACGTCATTGTCCTAGAAGTCTGAGGTTGGGCACAGAGGGGGTATGTCTCCATGCTCTTTCTGCGCGACTGAGGTGTCAAAAATGTTCGTTAAGGTTACTATTGAACCAGTGGTTGGATTGTTTTGACGGAATTATCTTAAGTTGTTTGGGGGCAAGGGTGTCCATGATATTAGATATGGAATTTATGTAGTGATCAGTGAGGTCCTAATTCAATTCAATTTAGTATTACCATGAGAGAATCTTCAAACGTATTCTGTAGTAAAATGTTTCTTATTGCTTGTTCCCTTTCGGTGCATATCTTGAGAAAAATGCACCCCTGTAGAATGTATGGATATCTTTTCTAAAGTCCTAAAAAAGGAAAGATTTAGATTTCTATGGATAGGTGTATATATCTATGTAGAGGAGACCCCTTTTCCCCACCTTTAGAGACAAATCTATGCAGGAATTCATTTAGAACTGGCCTGAGTTCTCTGTACTTTTAATTTGTATGCTTTGCTAATAAAGGTGTCCTATAGCATACTCTATGTAATCAGCCTGTAAATTCCTATATATGGCATTGAAGCAACAACTCTTGTATGTAATTTTTATGGGAATGTTAATCACCTGCTAATAAACTAAAATGTTTTAACAAATGTGACATTTCCAGTCGGGGAGCACCAAAGTCCATATGGGGTCTACACTGCTCCCAGTCCTTGTTGTTGGCAAGCCCCATGAGTTGGTTTTAAAGTGAGTATGTTCCGCGCTGCCATGGACAACATGGTGGCTCCCACTGTAGGAAGGCAGTGCTTCCCTTATTTTGTTACATGTTTGTTGCACAGTCTTTAAAAATGAAGGTGTTCCTAAAGATAAGTGGTGCTAGACACCCTCTTTGTTTCATTTTCTTTTACTTCAGGTTATTTGTACGTAAATACTTGCCCATTTAACATCTTTCCGAATGTGAGTGCAAAGTTAAACAAACAGCAGCTTAGAGTGGCACATGGAAAGGGCAGGAGTGCTGCAAGTAACCCCGAGCAATACTTTGTTTATCCCTGGTTAAGAACAATACTTACGTTCTTATCAACGGTAAAACAAGGACTGGCCAACTTCCTTGTGAGTTGCAGTTTTGTACACCACATTACTCCTTATTGGGAGTTTTTCCGTTCTATTGCTCAAGAGGATATTGTTGCACAATAGGGTTTGATGTAGCTCCACTACAGACTGTCCAGTAGTGAAGGGCTATGTTGACCACCTCACAAGCATACACTAATTTGCCTGTGAAAATTTGACACAAACCAATTGAAATACAAGGACTATGCTGATCAACATTAATCCCCAGTCCCCATATACCATCATGGGCATTCATATGGCTGTCTAAAAGACAACCGCGCTTAAAAGCGACACCAAATTCCAACCAAAATATTTCAGTATATTTAAAATTTCCAAAATTAGTAGTCAACTGGCTGTTAAACGTGATCTCCCTCCTACGTTAACTGTTCATCAAGTCTTCCTGTTTGGATAAATCGGTAACAGAAGAAAGGTGTGTGTCCACACAAACCTCTTCTGCTGGTAGACCAGGAGCCAAAATCTGAGGGATGTGTCATACTGAATATAAAAGGAGTAGGAAAGGTGGTTCCACAATCTTTATGAATGGAAAGGCTATGGATCAAAAGCAGGACATGGGAACCTCTGAATGAAAGGCATGTACTCATGCTTAATCTGGCAATTCCATCTAGGTTACTCAACAAATTCAAACCTGGTGGGAAGCGTCTTGCGCGAAATGTACTATCTTGCCTCTAGATGTCTTCAGCATTCTCAATGATTATAATGTTTCTTGAGTTCCAGCATTCTGGGGTCAATCATGTCAGAGTTATTTGTTTTTACCACTGCAGTATCATCCGGTGTTCCTGAACCATCTGATGTACCATAAAACTAAACTAAAGGACTATACCTACCAATAGTCCCAATAGCATTACCATATAATCAGTCAGTTGGCAGTGAAGAAGGTTCAATCATTTATTAAACAAAATACTCTATAGAGGAGCCTCTCCGAACCTCACCCATCAGGTGCGCCGAGA
Source organism: Triturus cristatus (assembly GCF_964204655.1). Lineage (NCBI taxonomy): Eukaryota > Metazoa > Chordata > Amphibia > Caudata > Salamandridae > Triturus > Triturus cristatus. The sequence continues at coordinate 418,475,376 of NC_140593.1, forward strand.
AGAATGTTGGCTCGTATTCAAACATAGGGTTATATACTTTTCGGTTCAACACATACAATCACTGTGAAAGGAAAAATACCAGTTGGCCCTCGAGCTCCAGGAAAGGACCATATATGGCACACATCAGACCACTACAAAGGCTTGACTATCTATTACTGATGAGGTCAGGAGGAGAGACTCCCTTTCGTCTTGGTGCCTGGGAGTGTAGACACGGCGCCTCCAGGAATGCACTTATCACCCCCAAAGCCAGAAGCGACCTTGAGTCTTAGAACAGTCGAGTAAACAGCCTACCTTCCGCTGCTATTAGTAACTCAGATAAACTGGGGCCTGACAACTGCGCGTGATCAACGCGGATCACGGCCTCCACTCGAGCATATGTTCAGAAGATGGCGTTTGTATGGTTCTCGGCCCACTCTTTTAGCAAAAGATATACAGGAAGGAAATAAACGAGTTTCCTCCAAGCAGAAGCATATATATCAAACAAAGAGTGTATGTATAGATACATCTTGCTAAATAACATAGGTCCGATACTTCTTATATACGGGAAATCTACCTTTTTAATCCCTCAGAAAGGCCCTTTTAGCATGATGTAGCTAACTAAAACAGTTCAATCTTCAAATATCCCCTCATCAATCTGCATTAGGTCTTTGAGCTCCTGCTGAACTAGCTGAGCTTTTACCGCTGTTGGGGATGGACCAGACACAGAGGAAGTGAGTTTTGTCACGCAATAAGAGCAACATGCAGGTACACATTGTACACAAACACAACACGTAAATATGATACCGGCTATACATGCCAGCACCATCAAAATTTTCCATCCCCAAGTAGACAGCAAACCCCAGAACCAACCAGAGCGAGACCACGTACCAGTTTCCAAATGTATCTCGGAAGCTAAACGATGTAGCTTCTGTATAGACAAATGAACAGAGGGGGCGGAGTCAGGAATATAAACACAGCAAGAGCTGCCGATCACAGGGCATGCTCCTTCTCGATCTGCCAAGATAACGTCCAAAACCATACGGTTTTGAAGCGAAACGATTCTGGTCGCCTGTAGCTCTACTGTTATATTGGTCAGTATTCCTGCAGTAGTATTAATTACCCCTTCAACTACTCTAGACAAACGTCGTACTTCTTGGTTTGTAATGATAGGCCCCCAATAGGGTAACACTCCCTTCATAATGTCGGTGAAATGCTGCAGTGGAGTATCGATCTGATCTATATCAGTGGTATCTATCACTGTTTTATTCCTCCTAAAAAGCATGCTACGTTTATCTAATCGGTGATCCTTGTGATAATTAGAAGGAGCAATATAGACTGGAGGGTACAGGAAGGACAGGTAACAACTTCCAGTCCAACCTCGTGGAAGCCAAGTATAGGCACTTCCTCCACAGACAAAATATACATTTGGAGGGATTAACAATGGAGGGCTGCTAAAGGTAAGCAACTGATAAGTGTAATTACATCGGCTTTCTCCTACTGATATTTACCCTGCTCCTTGAACACAAAACATAGAGGTACTGTTTAATACAGGCACTGGAATAGCCCTATCTTCAGTAACATTACGGTCCTGAAAGTGTCGATAATATTGAGTGAAATTGAATTCAACAAAGTCCAAAATCTCATTTTTCAACCATGTGGTATTTTCGTGTGTTATATACATATTCATACAGGCATTCGGATCTAAGGTTCCCTCTCCATTACTCCCATCGGGGTTGAATCCTTGATGAACCTCAATATATGCTAAAATCATTTCATAATCTCTCTCTGAAAACATTTGAGTGTCCACAGTGTAATGCATTTACATCATAGAAAGCAATTTGAACCAAGCCTCGCAACTTCCCAGATAAGACAAAGGTAGGGATATAAATAAGTCATGTTTGTGCATAACCGATGGTAAAAGACCACAAACCCAACAATTTGTGGTATTGGTGGCACTGTGTGAATGAATGCGTTTTTCACATAGGTCTGACAATGCCATTCCTTATGAGGGGCTAAAGTATGAAATACATGTTCCGGAGGTGGGGTAGTTGTTCCTAAAACAGTATGCATAGGGTGGCGAAATTCTAAATATGTGAATACTCTCAGTAATATAATTAGCAATATTGTTATAGTAGCTACAAATGCAATTTTAACACGATTGGTCCAACTAGAAAAAACAGGCATATATGTAAGAAAATAGCGTGGTACAAAAGGACGTTCCTCTTCAGGAGCAAAACGAGCCAAGGGATAAATGCTAACTAAAAGTCCGAAAATAAACTAGGGCAATGCAGTCCAACCTGCCAGAGGGTGCTTCTTTCCTGTGTCCGTTTAGAGCCTCACAGGCAGGCTCCAATCGTTCATCACAGATAATACCAAAACAAACTTCTCACGTTGGAGTTATGTTCTCACACAATCCTTGAAGAACACACAACCTGGGACCCTTTTGAACATGAAATTCAGTCTTTCTTTCTGAACAAAGCAAACAAATGTTCAAGGATCTCAGCGCGTTCAGTCCAGTGTCTCGCTCAGTACACCAGAAGTGTATCTAACTTACATTCATGGCACAGGTCTGTACCCTATCACTCAAGTCTCTCCCTATCTTCTACCATGTTCACCTGGTGTACCGTGCTGTTTTCTGGGCCGCAGGTTGTATCGAGTATGGCCAGGCACTTCTTGATCAGAGAACAAAACAGAGGATGACCAATCCGGTGAAACAGGGGTACTGTGAGCCTCTGGGTTAGCTGTAGGAACAACAGAATCTGGGGTGATCAATTGTGCTGATGACAAAGCCCCTTCCGAGCCCGGTGCACCTTCTCCTTGCCCTTCTCCAATTACCTGGGCGTCCAAAAAAGGGATGATTCGAGGAACTCGCTCACTTTCCTGAGTCAGAACCCCGTCCAGGATTCGCTGATCATATGGAAGCGGGAGGGGTATTTTTTTCAGATGTGACACATGAATCCAGTGTCGCTTGCCGTTCACTTTTACCGCCGTCTGCGTGGCCAACAAGACTTGAAATGGTTCAGACCAACGAGGATCCAAACTGGATTTGCGCTGATAGTTACGGACCAGAACCCACTGTCCTTGTTCCAAGTGATGTCCGGGACCCTCCGGCAGGGGATGCAAAACTGCTGAGACCTGTTGATGAATAGAACGAAGATCTTTAGTCAAAGCATACAAATAGTCTGTCAGCATAGGATACTCTATATCACAAAATGTTCTGGGTCTCTGGAAGCCCCAAACATTAGCAGGGAGCCCAAAAATGACCTCATACAGAGACAAACCAGAACGAGAATGTGGGGTAACTCGTATTGACATCAATGCCAGCGGCAGAGCATCTGGCCACCTCAATCCAGTAGTTTCCTGAATTTTAGCTAATTTGAGCTTTAATATCCCGTTATACTTTTCAACCAACCCAGCGGACTGGGGGTGTCGAGCCGGATGGAATTTCTGTTTAATCTGTAGTCCATTACATATGTGTGTGATGAGTTCTGCATTAAAATGTCTTCCTTTGTCACTCCTGATCACACGAGGAAATCCGTAGCGAGGGAAATACTCCTTTACCAACGCCTTTGCCGTTGCGAAAGCAGTGATTTCTTTTGTCGGGTAGGCTTCCACCCATTTGCTGAAAGCGCATACCACGACCTGGACATACTTCAAAATGTTAACGCGTTCCAGCTGGATATAATCCATTTGAAGCACCTCAAAAGGCAATGATGGGGGTGCAAAATTTCCGCTCAGAACAGGCTCCCTGCCCCCTGGATTATGTCGTAAGCAGACCATGCAATATTGTACCAAATGAGCAGCGGTCCTAGAAATATTGGGATTGTACCATACAGGATCTAATAATGCACAAATACCTTTCAACCCAATATGAGCTGACCCATGTGCCATTGTCACCACCGCATTCACTAATGCATTAGGCAACAACCACCGCTGCTTTTCTGTCAGATCAATCCAACAACCATCTGCATCTAATTTCCCAATTCGCTCTTTCCAGTGAGCCAGTTCAATAGGGGTAGCTGCTTTTTGTATTTCTCGGACACTCTCCATGGTATTATCAAACATCTCGGTTTCAGCGACCCACCTAGCAGAGCTAGTCACAAACATTGAGGTTAATTTGGATTTCGCAGTTTACTTAGCTACTTGATCGGCAAAGGCATTACCCTCCCCCACTGCATCAACCACTGCCTTGTGTGCACTAAATTTTACTACAGCCACTATTTCTGGTAATGTCAATGCTGTCAGTAATCGCAAAATCAAGGGGCCATGTTGTATTCGCTGACCATGAGAAGTAAGAAAACCTCTTTCGGCCCAAAGTCGGCCAAAACTATGAGCCACGCCAAAGGCGCACTGGCTGTCAGTGTAAATATTTACTCTCAGTCCTTCACTTAACTCACAGGCCCGAAACAATGCCACTAATTCAGCCGGTAAACAGTCTAAATATCGAGTTTTTAATTTCGACCTACAACAATATCGAGTTTCAAATATCGTAGGGACACAATATCGAAGTCAAGAATATTGACAACCAGAATATCGACCTGAAGGTAAGAAATATCGTTTTTGTTAATATCGAAGTTAGTAATCTCGATAGCAAAAATGTATTTTAAATGTTTGTGTTTATATTTTTTGTTAATTATTGCACTAGTTTTAGAATATATGTATAACATTTTTAGGAGTTAGTAATTTTTTTTTTAAGTATATTATGCGTTTTAGTACCGTAGAGGGTTGTGGGTTTATAGGGGAATAGGGTGGGAAGTAATTTAATTATAGGAAATTATTTATACATTTTTAGGAATTATAAATTAATTTAAATTAATTTTTGCGTTTAAATTCTGTAGCGGGTTGTGGGTTTATAGGGGAATAGGGTGGGAAGTAATTTAATTGTAATTAAGTAATAATTTATTTTCATTTATTGGTATTGATAATTATATTATTGTTAATTAAGTATTAATTGGTAATTAATTTTTATTAATTGGTAATTAGTTTTTATTAATTGATTAATTGATAATTATGTTAAGTGTATTATTTTAGTATTTGAGTGTGTTGTGCGTTTATAGGGGCATAGTTTTGCGAATAATTGAAATCTAATTAAGTAGTTGTTAAATTTGTTGTTGGGTATTGATAATTAATTAATTGGAGATTAATTATTAATTGGTAAATATGTTAAATTATAATATTTCGGTTATGAAAAATAATTTATTGTTGATTAATCATTAATTGGTAATTAAATATGAATAAATATTATTTATTGATATTTCTAATTAATATACTAATAAGTAATTATTAATTGGTAATTAATGTGTAATAATTATTATTTTTGGGTATAAATAATATTTAATTGTTCAATATTTTTTAATAGGTAAGTCATGTTTAATAATTATTATTTTTTGGTATAAAAAATGTAATTGTTCAATATTTTTTAATTGGTAATTATTATTTATTAATTATTATTTATTGGTATTTATTATTAATTTATTGTTAATTAACTATTCATTGGTAGTTATGTTTTTAATAAATATTTATTGGTAGTTGTAAATAATTTTGAGTTATTTAATAATTAAATCACTAATTATTTTAAATATTTATTTTATTTATAAGTATGTTATTTTTAACTTCTAAGCTATCTAACACTTTCCCTACTGTTGCACTCTCTGGAGTTAGAATAGTAATTTTTACCCCTACGCTATCCAACACTTTCCCTACTGTTGCACTCTCTGGAGTTGGAATAGTAATTTTTACCCCTACGCTATCCAACACTTTCCCTACTGTTGCACTCTCTGGAGTTGGATGTCAGGAACTTGCCTTCCCGTGATCGCGCTCGCTGCAGACGGCTGAGCTGCGAGACGCGGAAAGCCAAAGACTACAAATCCCGATAGGCAACGCGAGCACGTTGCGCGTTTGACGGCGGCGGACCGGAAGCAGGAAATAAAAGCCCTGCAGTCCAGACCGCGGTGCCGATTATTCGACTTCACCCGCGAGGAAGCTGGACGCTTCGCTTTGCATCACCGTTGGCGGTAAGAGTGTCAAAGGACACAACCTACGACCGCATCCTTAGAGATTCACTGGCACACATATTGCCAGACTTCTGTGACTCCCCTGTTGGAGGTGAGAGCATCACCGTGCAGGGGAACGACCGCGCACATAGTGGCGCTTGGGCAGCTAGATTGACCCTGTTGGAGAAACCGATCCAGGTTTCATGCGGTGTGAATACGCGCCCGCGAGTGGTATGAGTAGCAACTTTGAATGGATGAATGAGTGTAACAATATCTCTCTGGGCATCCCAAAGCAACGCATACTATACTCGTTTGTTCCATGACATTGTACCAACCAGTATACGCAGTGTACTATCGTGCCTAAGAAAGGAACCTTGAATGGATGGATGAATGTACCAATATCTCTCTGGGCATCCCAAGGCAGCGAATACTATATTCTTTGTTTCTTGACATTGTACAAAGTCAGTATAACCAGTGTTCTATCGTGACTGGAAAAGGAAGAAGGAAAGATACGTAACGATTTCCAACTCTTTCTACATCTTAGAACTGTTCAGACCTGCATTATCTTAGCGCTGCAGTGGTAGCAGTCTATGTTTCTTTTTTGCTTTCCTTTCTGGTGTATGTGTGTGCTTCTCTTTTATAGTCACACGGAACATACGCAAACAACTTCAGAGAGCCAGATACGCAAGGCCGCTGCCCCTGCATCTCCTCTTTAAAGTGTTACTCCGTTCATCTTTTTTCTTTACAGGTAAGAAAGGGTGGATTGAGAGGGGGTAGTAAATAGAGTCAGAGAGAGTAAAGGGAAATAAGAAGTGCTCATTGTGTTTATTGTCTCTCGCCCACAGGTCTCCCTCCCCGCAGTCCCCACCCTTTCCTTCCCCCGCTCAATTGCCCCTAAAGTCTGCGTGTATTTCCATAGCCAGACTTGGGTCGATTCAGAGGTGGGCCCCCATAGAGCATCAACACAGCCCTGAGGATTCGGACCCGGCAAGCCTGACATTGGAATAGTAATTTTTACCCCTACGCTATCCAACACTTTCATTACTGTTGCACTGTCTGGAGTGGGAATAGTAATTTTTACCCCTACGCTATGCAACACTTTCCCTACTGTTCCACTCTCTGAAGTGGGAATAGTAATTTTAACCCCTACGCAACCCAACACTTTCTCTACTGTTGCACTCTCTGGCGTTGGAATAGTAATTTTTACCCCTACGCTATCCAACACTTTCCCTACTGTTGCACTGTCTGGAGTGGGAATCGTAATTTTTACCCCTACGCCATCCAACACTTTCCCTACTGTTGCACTCTCTGGAGTAGGAATACTAATTTTTACCCCTACGCTATCCAACACTTTCCCTACTGTTGCACTCTCTGGAGTTGGAATAGTAATTTTTACCCCTACGCTATCCAACACATTCCCCACTGTTGCAGTGTCTGGAGTGGGAATCGTAATTTTTACCCCTACGCTATCCAACACTTTCCCTACTGTTGCACTCTCTGGAGTGGGAATAGTAATTTCTATCCCTACGCTATCCAACACTTTCCCTACTGTTGCACTCTCTGGAGTTGGAATAGTAATTTTTACCCCTACACTATCCAACACATTCCCTACTGTTGCAGTGTCTGGAGTGGGAATCGTAATTTTTACCCCTACGCTATCCAACACTTTCCCTACTGTTGCACTCTCTGGAGTGGGAATAGTAATTTTTATCCCTACGCTATCCAACACTTTCCCTACTGTTGCACTCTCTGGAGTTGGAATAGTAATTTTTACCCCTACGCTATCCAACACTTTCCCTACTGTTGCACTGTCTGGAGTTGGAATAGTAATGTTTACCCCTATGCTATCCAACACTTTCCCTACTGTTGCACTCTCTGAAGTTGGAATAGTAATTTTTACCCCAACGCCATCCAACACATTCCCTACTGTTGCACTGTCTGGAGTGGGAATCGTAATTTTTACCCCTACGCTATCCAACACTTTCCCTACTGTTGCACTCTCTGGAGTGGGAATAGTAATTTTTACCCCTACGCTATCCAACACTTTCCCTACTGTTGCAATCTCTGGAGTTGGAATAGTAATTTTTACCCCTACGCTATTCAACACGTTCCCTACTGTTGCACTGTCTGGAGTGGGAATCGTAATTTTTAACCCTACTCTAACCAACACTTTCCCTACTGTTGCGCTCTCTGGAGTGGGAATCGTAATTTTTACCCCTACGCTTTCCAACACTTTCCCTACTGTTGCACTCTCTGGAGTTGGAATAGTCATTTTTACCTGCACGCTATCCAAAAATTTCCCTACTGTTGCACTCTTTGGAGTTGGAATAGTTATTTTTACCCCTACGCTATCCAACACTTTCCTTACTGTTGCACTCCCTGGAGTGGGAATAGTAATTTATACCTCTACTTTATCCAACACTTTCCCTACTGTTACCCTCCCTGGAGTGGATATAGTAATTTTTAGCCCTACGCTATCCAACATTTTCCTTACTGTTGTTTTTTTTTGGAGCTGGAGTAGTAGTTTTATTCTCTCTGCTATTTAATATTTTTTTTTATTTTAGCTTATGTAATATATAATTAATGTTAACAATATTTAAATTAAATGTCATTTTTTAAATTTGTTATACATAATTATTTAATTTTTATTCATGTTATTGTTTTATGTGTATGATGTATTTGCAATTTATAATATTTTTAAATAATTTATAATTTATTAAAATAATTATTAAAACATTATTAAGTAAGTATATATATTATATGTATATGTTTAATTAATGTTTTATTAAATTATATATATTAATTATTAATTTTAAACATTATAAAAGATATTTAATTATGTTTATTTTATCTATAACTATTATTTGGTTTATTTTACTTTTTTTTAAACTAAAAAAACCCCGATATTTTGAATAACGATATTTTTGACATCAATATTTTATTTTCGATATTTTTGTACTTACCATGTTGTAGATAGGATGTAGATATTCTTGACATCGATATTTTTGTTGCGATATTTTTGTAGGTCGATTTTTTGACCTTCGATATTTTGTCAGAGATCCAATTCAGCCGCCTGTGCTGACTGATAGGGTACTCGAGAAGCCTCAACTATAGTGTGAAGAGTAGTTATCGCATATGCAGCAGTTGTCGTGCCATCTGGTAACTTGAAACAAGAGCCATCGACGTACAACTCCCCTTGAGGGTCAGATAGAGGAGTGTCAGTCAGGTCTACTCGTCCCTTCGTTTCTTCCTCAGTCCGAAATATACAATCATGAACATCATTGCTCTTTTCATTCGAAGGGAGGGGTAGTAACGTAGCAGGGTCTTTGTTTTGTTCAATAATGTATCTACAGCGTGCGGTACCATCACTGTGAGGTCAGTGTTCAGAACGAGCCCTTCCGACTGTCGAATAGCCACCGCAACCGCAGCAGCAGCTCTTAAACAGCTAGGGAGTGCTCTGGCGACGTTATCCAACACCGCCGAGAAATAGGCACAAGGTCTCTGCTTACCACCAAATCCTTGTGTTGACACAGAAAGCGAGCAACCGTCCACCTCGTGTACGTAAAGCACAAAAGGTTTTCGGTAGTCAGGAGTACCAAGAACAGGTGCAGAACCAAGCTCAGATTTCAAAGAGTCAAAAGCATCTTGACAAGCGTCAGTCCAGGGTAAAGGTTCATGCACATCTTTAGTGGTTAAGTACAGAAGAGGTTTAGTAAGAAGGGAAAAGATAGGGATCCATTGGCGACAGTAAGAAGTTATGCCGAGAAATGCACGAACATCACGCTGAGTACGAGGTACAGACATTTTAAAAATGGTAGTCACAAACTCAGGAGTTAGTCTCCTTCCCTCTTTCGACAGTAGATGACCGAGATAGGTCACCTCCTTTTGACAATATTGAAATTTAGAAAGGGATACTTTATTGCCATTAGCAGCCACATGAGACAATAATTGTACAGTGGCCTTCTTACAACCTTCCTCGGTATCAGAGGCCACTAATAAATCATCTACGTATTGCAAGAGCACATTACCAGGGGGCAAGACCAAATCATCCAACAATGTTTTTAAAGCTTGACTATAAATACTAGGACTCTCTGTGTACACCTGGGGAGCGCGACAAAACCGAAGCTGCGACCAGACAATGAGAAGCCAAAAATATGGCGGCTATCAGGATGAATCGGAATGCTAAAGAACGCATTTTTTAAATCAATCACAGAGAAATATTTAGCAGTAGGAGGAATCATAGTAAGAATAGTAGTGATGTCTAAAACCACAGGGTATTGGGGCACCACTATTTTATTAATTTCTCGCAAATCAATCACAAAACGATAGGTATCAGCATAGTCAGGATCGCTTCCAACAGGGGCTCTCTTTAAGATAGGCAAAATGGGGCTGTTGCACACATTAGCAGCTGTCTCTTCCACCACACCCCTTTTTACCAAATCTTGTATGATGGAGAGCAAAGCCTTCTCGCCAGCCGGAGAAATTTTGTACTGAGGTATACGAGGAAGCCGAGCATTTTGCTTCAAAGTAATAGAAACGGGCGGAATCTTTAGTAATCCTACATCTGTGTCACCAGTGGCCCACAATGTTGCTGGAATAGCTACAAACTCAGGAGGGAGGGGTTCATTTTTGGTGATATACTGCAAAGTATGCTTCCCAAGGGAATTAATAGTCAAGTAAACATCATCAGGCGAACAATGAATCTTAGCATGTAATTTTTTCATCAAATCCAAGCCCAACAAATTTTCGCCACAATGGGAAGTCAAAAGAAACGGGGAGTCTATCGTAACAGGACCAATTGTAAAAGGAATAGGTTTGGAGATGGGACTCACCACCGGAATTCCAGAGAATCCTACAGAAACATTACTGTGCCCGGACAGAGCAGCCCCTGGGACCAGGGAATGAGAAATAGAACTATTCATTGCACCCGTATCAACTAAAAACTTTTCAGATGTCTCCATCAAATACGCCTCTACATAAGGTCCTTGCTGATCAACGGGTACTGACACCTGGCCCTCACTCTGTCCATGGCTATTCTATGTATAAGCATACCCTTCGGTCGCATCCATTGCGCACTCCTCATCATAATACTGCCTACCTCGTGGATTATCAAAATAATTATTTTCTTGTCCAACTTGCGTCGCGTCGTCTCGTCGCATATCACTGCGATCCACACTTTCCCGACCTCTTCCTCTGCTTCTCATAGCCCCGTTCTGGGCCTGGAACAACGGACACTGAAATCGCCAATGCCCTTACAATAAGCACACTGATTTAGTCCCAGAACGACAGCCGGCCCTCTGCCTCATCCAGTTCCCGCCCCCCTCGGGACGAACCCTCTACCGCCTCTCTCTCTGCCTCGTCCTTGAACAACTTGCTGCAACAACACCCGTGTTTTAAGATCCTTCGCTCTCTTTTCCGTCTAATCCTTACTCTCATTTTCTCTATGTTCGTAATATTGGGCCATACTCAATATTACCGAGGGCGTGGAAGTGGTCCAGGTACTTTCAGCGGCTTGTAGACGTGCAGAGACTTCTGGTAACAAATTGGTCACAAAACGATTAACAAATAATCGTATACCACCTTCCAACGATAAATCCTGTCCACTAAAATCAATGTATACGCCCTCAAATCTAGTGAAAAAATCAGAACCACTTTCCTCTTTCTTCAGTTTACATGCGGTCAATTTTGTCCCAATCCGCCTTACGAGGTGGAATTAAGGAATGCATGTAGGTGATAATACGGCCAGGTAATGCCAATAATTCAAGTTTCGGCTTATCTCCAGGCTTATGATCCTTGTCCCAATCTTTTATCTGCTCCCATGTTCCACCTAATACTTGAACATGGTCCTGATCATGCACCTGACGACATACGTCAACGGGAACCAACAATGCAAAAAATAGCTCTATGTCAGCTAAAGTCATGACGGCCGAATGGCCGCTTCTGTGAGTTCTTTATAATAAGCCGTGGGGATTCTTACGGGGGTCGGGTAATTGCGATTTTAGCGAGAGGACTTCACTCCTCTTCCAGGGGGTGTAAACCCATTGCTCCTGCACTCGGGCCTGTACACGAGGTCTAGTCACCACACCATTGTCATCCTTTAGTTCCAGTATTTCAGGATGAAAGATAGGATGAACTTCTCGCATAGGATGCTGAGTGTCCCATGAGGGACACTTTTGATGCATCCGTTCTCGATAACTTAATAAAACCTCCACATTTTTATACACTTCATCTGGGCTAAGTTCCGACTTATGAGCCCTGTCCCGGATGTCGTACATTACTTGGGGGGCCATCCCCCTGGAAAACACTGTTCCCAGAGAGTAATAATACGTGCAGCCATGTGTTTCAAGGCATGTTGCTGCATATCAGGCTCATAGTCTCGAAGCGTATTCCATATATCAGTTATAGTGTAAATAGGCTGTCGCATCCACTGAGATGACTGATTCTCAATCATCTGTTACTCATTCTGTCCTACAGCCGAACGGGTAAACAACTTCCGTGCATCGAAATCCCCCGGAGCACGAAATGGAGTCGAAACAGCTGGAGATGGGGTCGTGCTTGCAGAAAGGGAAGCCCACACAGGGGTGGGGGAAGACAAAACAGCTGTTGACATAACGGAAGACGGCAGTGTGACAGGCCATAAAGTAGCTGTCTCAGAGACTGAGGGAGACAAAACAGAGGACGTTCCCGGAGAGGCATGGGAAGATGGAACAACAGGGGCGGAAGCTGATGGGACCTGTACTAGAGTCGGGGGAACAACGGGATATGCACGCTGCGGAGCACAAGGTGTAGGTGGACGAGTATCCAATAAATCCTCTATCTCATCTTCCGCTTCTGTCCTAGCCACATAGGCCTTATCCACTTGCAATCTAAATTGTCTGTCTGCACAATCAATCCCTTGTTCAGTTTGTGCTTTATCATAAGCTATAGCTTTCTGCATAATCATCTGATTTCCTTTCATCCTACATACTTTCTCCTCCTGTATAAGTCTACGCTTCGCCTCCTTCTGCCACAGGCTTAAGGAATCAAACATTGAGTGTCGACTACGCTTAGAAAAGAATCGATCCTACAGAAAATGTATCTTTTTCTCATCAAAGGACCCGGTTAAGGGCCATTGTAATTCCACATTTTCTTTAGTATATTTATGCCATAGTGTATTAAACAAGAGTGATGTAATACCATGCTTTACATACATATCATAACTAGGGCTTCCCTCAGGCGGTGATGAATACAGGCCCCAGCTAGGCCCGCAGGACACAAGGGTTCGCTCTCCTGTAGTGGAATCTATAAGGAAGTTGGCACGGAAACTGCAAAGTACAAAGACAGCGTTTATTAACCCTTAAGGGTGGTCCTACAATCCACACAACACTCTTCAGTATTGCATAGAGTAGCACAAAGAACATTCGTACATGGTCCCCTTTTATACACAGTAGAGGGGCTCATAAGTGGGTGGATACAACATGAAGACGAAGAACATTACCATTTATGGTCATTTTCGATACTGAATCAATATGTGGGCGGAGCTAACGCACTCCTTGAGCCCGCGAAAACATGGTCAAGCAAGGCTAACTGATAACAGATGTGGTCAAGTCTGGGCATGCGCCAGATGGACAAAGGAGCTATTTATAGACTGTTACTAGGCAGATTACGAGAGCAACTAACACAGAGGTTGGACTCTTCTCGTGAGGAACACGTGGAGGCATGACAATACAAAATGGAGTCCAAGCTTCGGTCAACATAACAGAGAAAACACGATCTATAACAGAGGAACTAATGTCTTTAGTAAATGCTTAATCACATCGTTGTTTCAATTTACAACAGACGACCCTTTCAGCATTTACTGAAGACATCCGGCTTGTTAGGATAATCATCATATATATCAATTGTCATCATTTCTTCAACTTCTTTAGCTAAACGTTTTTGGTGGGCAACATCAGCAATAGCTTTCTTATCAGGTATACAGAATGATACACATAATGAACAGAGTAAGGGACCACATTAGATACAAATACAACATGAGAACAGAACCGCTACAATAATACAGAGACCAGTTAGAACCTTCCATCCCCAGGCAGTAATTAACGCCCAAAACCATCCAGAAAAAGACCAAGTGCCGTTTTCTGTATGGATCTCAGCTGCAATTTTATGCAGTTTATTGATGGCATTATAAACTGATGGCGTATGATCAGGGATAAACACACAACAGCTACTTCCAATAATTTTACATGCTCCTCCTCTGTCAGCTAGCATAACGTCTAATACCATACGATTCTGCAATGCAACAATTCTCGTGATCTGCAATTCCTCCGTAAGATTCCCAAGAGCAGCAGCAGTCTGATTTGTCACAGCTTCTACCACTCTTGTTAATCTTCGGATCTTCCTACTGTTCAGAGCAGCTCCAACAAAGAAAAACAGTCCTAAGTTAAAATCAATATACTGTTGCAGACTGGTGTCGGTCTGATCTACATCATCAATTGATAAAGTACGTTTATACCTATTCACAGTCACATTATTCAATAATTTCAAATCCTTATGATAAGATGCAGGAGCTAAGAATACAGGAGGTAGTAGAAATGATACATAGCATACCCCAGACCACCCAGCCGGCAGACGGTAATAACCTTTATTTCCACACACAAAGTACGTATTATGGGAGGCTAAAAAGGTACTGTTGTTCAACCCATCAATATTTAAAACAGTAATGCAATCACTGACACCAACAGGGATGAAACCCACACTCTGGACACACAGGTCCGCTTGAGCTTGTGCTACTTGAATTACAAATTTATCTTTTCCCACAGTGTCTCTTGTGTTCGTAAAGATGTAGGGAATGGATTCATTGTCTGGTCGGTACTCTTCCCACTCCCAAATTGTCCCATTCGCTTGTGGATACCCATTCTTGTCTTGATGGCATTCTTTATGGAGTCTAAAAAGCAATCGTCCCACTGTCGGTTTCCGAGTGGCAAAAAGCAAAGTATACCATGCTCTACAAGAGCCATTATGAGAGAAAGGAAGTGGTATAAATGGCGTTCCTCCTTTCTTCTGATGAGCTGGCATCATCCCACATATCCAACAGTTCGTTGCATTCGTAGCAACGTGGGTATGATGCAGCATCTGGATGAAAGTGTTATTCAAGTAGGATTGTCGATGCTTCAACTCTTGATACGGTAATGTATAAAAATAGTGCTCCTCAGGCACCGGAGTTGTCAACACAAGAATCTTCCGAGCGGGAGTTACATCCTCCACGAACCATGTGGTTATCCCAACAATGGCTACTGTTAACATGAACCCTAATGCACAAAGGATTTTCTTTTTCTCCATATCAAGTAAAAATGAAACCTAATATCTTCCTGAAACTAAGAGTCTGTCAGAACTCTTCCCCTTGGGCAGCGGTTGGTTTCTTCACCAGCGGGCCAAGACGGGTGTCGCTACACTAATGCAGGGCTGATCCCCCCCCCTTGCCTCATCGGCTCTCCGTTTCACTAACCCAAGGGCCGTTCTGACAGTGTGTCCCGGTACTGGAAAACTCACTTCCGTGGTCGAAGATGATATCGCCTTCCTCCAGAAGTCACGTGGTCCGGAAAGAGCTCCTCAGTGGCGTTTGGCTCCGCAGCACGACCTGTCTCTGCAGCCAAAATATCTCGTTGATCGGTCAGCACAGCAGGTTCCACCAATCCGGGCGGCACCTTCCTACAGTGCAGAGAGTGGATCCAATTCTTTCGGTTGGAGACTCGCACAGCCGTCCTCGTTGCAAGGAGGACCTGCTCAGGGCCCACCCATCTCGGTTCCAAGCTGTTCGTTCTGTCGAAGACTTTCACCATGACATGGTCCCCAGGCCGGAGACCATGTCCTTCGCCGGTAGACCGATCAGGGAGCGCCTCTCGGACCTGTTGATGGATAGAAACCAAGTTATCCGTTAACTGTGCCAGATAATCGCTCATCATTACACAAGGTACATCATACACAGCCTTAGGTCTTGGTGGACCCCAAATATTCATTGGGCGTCCAAAGACGATCTCATATGGCGTAAGGCCAGTTCGAGAGTGCGGTACTGATCTAATTGACAATAACGCCAGTGGCAGAGCGTCTGGCCAAGTCAAAGACGTCGAAGCTTGAATTTTTGCGATCTTAAGCTTCAGTGTACCATTATACTTCTCAACTAGGCCTGCAGACTGGGGGTGAAACACGGCGTGGAACTTCTGGGTGATGCCTAGACCCTTCAAGACATACTTTATAACATCCGCTACAAAGTGAGGGCCATTATCACTCCACAGAAGTCTACAAATGCCATATCGGGGGAAAAACTCCTTCAGCAGCAGCTTTGCAGTAGTCATTGCAGTATTGTCTTTCGTAGGGTACGCTTCAACCCATTTGCTGAAAGCGCAGACCACTACTAGAACATACTTCAGATTATTACAGCGCTCAAGCTGGATGTAATCCATCTGCAGAACCTCAAAGGGTGCAGTGGGTGTCACAAACCCTCCTGCTGGAGTTCGAGTCCCCTTTCCTGGGTTGTACCTCAGGCAAATCATACAGGTCTGCACCACCCTCTTTGCCGTGCTAGCAATCTCTGATGCTCCCAGACTTGGGTAAGCAATTTCACGATTGCGGAAGCTCCAACATGTGCTAGCCCATTTGCCATCTGAACCATAGGTTGTACAAAGGCCGTGGGTAATTTCCATCTATCCATCTGCTTATTTCTCCAGCAACCCTCGTCGTCCAGTTCTCCCTCGCTAGCCCATTGTTCCCGCTCTTTGTCAGAAGCGGTCCTTTGCATTTCTCGCACTTCCTCCTTCGCATCATGCCATCTCTCCACCTGTGACTTCACTACATACATGGCAGTAGTACCGGGCTGCATCGCAGTCTCCCGTGCTACCCGATCCGCTAACGCATTCCCTTCTCCAACTTTATCAACCACTTTCCTATGGGCGCTACACTTAACAATGGCAATTTTTTTTGGGTATGTCAATGCAGTTAAAAGATTATGAACTAACTCTCCATGCATTATCTGCACTCCATGTGACGTTAAAAACCCTCTCTCCTTCCAGAGTAGGCCGAAGTCATGCGCTACTCCGAAGGCATAGCGGCTATCTGTATAAACATTCACACATAATCCTGTACTGAGCTCACATGCTCGTGTTAATGCTATCAGTTCCGCTGCTTGAGCTGATTTCTGTGGTATGCGTGCTGTCTCCACTATCGTTTGTAATGTGGTAATTGCATATGCTGCTGAAGCCGTACCATCTGGTAGCTTCAGACAGGATCCATCCACCCACAGTTCTCCATCTACATCTGGAAAGGGCGTATCCTGGAGATCAATACGACCCTTTGTTTGTTCCTCAGTCACGAGAATACAATCATGCGCTTTCCGCGCCTCAGGCTGGGTTTCGGGGTATGGCAGCAATGTTGCCGGGTTTAGCGTTACGCACCTTTTCAACGTAATATGAGGAGCCAAAAGCGTCAACTCATATCCCGTTAAACGGGCACTGGTCAAATGCTGCGTCTTTGTTTGATTAAGCAGGGCATCAACAGCATGGGGAACTAATACCAACAGCTTATGAGATAACACAATTCCCTCGCTTTGGCGTATTGACACAGCTGTCGCCGCAACCGAGCGAAAACACCCTGGTAATGCTCGGGCGACAGGATCAAGTACAGCCGAAAAATATGCACATGGGCGCTGCTTATCACCGTGCATCTGCACTAAAACTGACAATGCACATCCATCTTTCTCATGCACATACAACGAAAAGGGTTTTGCATAATCAGGGGTCCCTAACACTGGTGCTGAACAAAGGGCCTGTCGTAGTTGCTGAAAGGCAGTATCACACTCATCTGACCAAGGGATTGGGATAGGCGTGTCCTTTGTCAAGAGGGCTAACAATGGCTTAGCTATGTGTGAAAACCCCAATATCCACTGTCTACAAAAAGAAACGAGGCCCAAAAATGCACGCACATCCTTCTGTGTGGACGGTCTCGGTGTATCCAAAATGACTTGGATACGATCCGGTGTGAGTGCACGTCCCTCCTTAGACAAAAGGTGACCCAGATAAGTCACCTTTGGTCTACAGAATTGCAATTTCTTCCTAGATACCTTATGATGGCGGGATGCTAAAAAGGAAAGTAAGGATAACGTGCTTTTTTCACACAGCTCTCGGGTGTCAGCCGCCAGCAAGATGTCATCGACATATTGAATGAGGGCGACCCCCTCGAGCAGAACAAAGGAATCCAATTGTCGTTTCAAAGCCTGACTGTAAATGCTAGGGCTTTCTGTATAGCCCTGGGGAATCCTACAGAAACGATAAGACCTATTATTCAATGTAAACCCAAAAAGATATCGGCTATCAGGGTGAATGGGAATGGAAAAGAAGGCATTCTTCAAATCAATCACTGAGAACATGGTCGCCGTAGGCGGGACCAAGGTAAGCAACGTCGTGATATCGGAAACCACTGGGTATTGAGGTATCACGATCTTGTTCACTTCTCTCAAATCAATTATAAACCGATAAACTCTGGCATCCATATCCTTTTTCAATATGGGAAGAATCGGACTGTTACAAATGTTGTAGGGGACTTCCTCAACTACCCCAACCGTTATCAAATCCTGCACTATCTGTATGAGAGCCTCCTCACCCTCCTGGGAAATACGGTACTGTGGGAGGCGTGGTAACACCGCCCCCTCCTGGACGCTAATGTGGACCGGTGGAATCACCATTTGTCCTACATCAGTATCCGAAGTTGCCCACAAAGCATGAGGGAGGGTAGCTAACAGCGCATCCTCTGACATCGTACACATCCGTTCAGATCGGGGGTAATTGTCATTCAATATTACTCGCACACCAGCAGGGGAGCAGCGGATAGTAGCCCTAAAGTGCTTTAAGATATCAAGACCCATAATATTGTCCGGTGTGTACGGGGCAAGCAGAAACAGACAGGGTGCAGAAAAAGAATCAACCTTAAACATGAGGGGCTGTGAAAGAGGGCTTCGGGAGAGTGTACCATCAAACCCTACCGATGTAACCATTAAGCCGGATGGGGGAGCCCCCGGAACCAATTGCTTAGGTAGCGCACTACGCGTCGCTCCAGTATCCACTAGGAACTGATCAGTAGAGCCCAAAACCTCAGCCGATACATAAGGGCCCTTCTGATCGACCGGCACCTCAACTGATTCTAACCCCCATCCAACGCAATCCTATGCATGCTGGGAGTCATGGTACCCCGACCGGTCAACTCCTGATGCTTGATACTGATGCTGACGATCGAAAACATTTGTTCTATCTCGGTGCTGCCCAGCAGACTCAAGACGAGCCTGTTCGTTAGAATTCCCTCGAAAGTTCGAGAAACCCCCTCTACCTCGCGGGCCACCGTGGGTGTGCCCCTGGCGCGATGCATGCAACACCGGGCAGTCCCTAGCCCAGTGACCCGATTGCTTACAATACGCACATTGATTCCTATTCAAATCAGACCGGCCCGTGGAAGGACCATAGGATCCTCCCCTACCTCTATTACTACCCCGTCGAGGCGGGCCATAGACTTGCGCCAACATCACCTTTGTTTTCAAATCTTTCGATTTCTTTTCCTCCTGGCCCTTTGCTTCTTGCTCCTGACGCTCATAATACTGAGCGATAGTCAGGAGGGCCGTCGGCGTAGCGGAGGACCAAGAACTTTCACTCGCTTTGAGACGGGCCGCAACTGCCGGCAGCAGATTGGCCACATATTTATCCGCAAAAAGGTGGCGCCCCGTATCGTCGGTAAGCGACTGTCCACTAAAATCATGAAACGTCTCCTCAAAGCGCGTAAAGAAGTCCGCAACTGACTCGTCAACTTTCTGTTTACATGCAGCTAACATATTCCAGTCAATCTTTTTAGGGGGAATAATCGTCTTCAACTTAGTCACAATAGCAGCAGGGAGATCTAAAATACTCTGCGGCGGTTTCTGCGCGGGCTTCCGCTCCCTATCCTCATCCTCAAGGTCAGACCACCGGGCCTTAAAGGCAACTATATCATCTACCTTTCGTACAGATCGCCACATATCCGGTGGTAGAATAAGGCCAAAGAACAGGTCTATATCTGCTAAAGTCATAACGCAAGAATTCAAGGCCCCCTCGACTTCTTCATAGAAGGCCGCTGGATTCTTGCGGGGGTCGGGCAGCGCATTCTTCAATGCCATAACATCAGCCCTATGCCACGGAGTGTAAACCCAATTATACACGAAATATCCCTTAGCATCGGCGGAGGTAATGTCCGAGCTAGTCCCTGCTCCTTTAGGAGGAACATACAAAGGCGCTGCCTCTCGCATTGGTTTAACATGCACTATGTCATCCTTATCTGACTGGGAGGTGGATGAGTGGCCCTCTGCAATGCACGAATCCGACTGCGTCTCCTTCCCTGTTCGCTGGCGCGCTTTCTCTTTATAGACCAGCACCTCGTCCCGCAAGGCGAACAGCCGCCGAGCCGTATCTGGAGCCTTAGAAAAAGAGAAAACACCATTACGCAATGCTTTAGCATCCGACGATACTTCGTCGGGCTCAAAAACACCAGAACGTTTCCGGAAAGCATCAATCACTTCATCCGCGAAATGACTCAGAAAATACAATTTATCTCTCTCCTGCCACGACCCCCAGGTATGAAATAAATCCTCTATAGATATCTTGCCGTTAAGTGCACGGAAGGAAACTTGCCGAAGCTCAGCCATTTGGTCAGCTGATAGCATGGACCGCGTATCTACCTTACCCGGACCCGGGCCAGAATCTTGCGGCCTTGGAGCAGATGCGCCGACATAAGGGGGCGGAGGGCGATCTAGTAAAGAAAAATCATCATCAAGATTATTAAGGACAGGATAAAGTGGCTGCCGAACAACGTATTGACCCGAAACTTGTAGCCTACGCTCCTTCTCTTGCCTGTCCGTCTGCTCTCTGTCCTCCCGGCGCTTCGCTTCCTGTGCTCGCACATGATCATTCTTCCGTTGTTCTTTATCAAACAGCGCTTTCTCGCGCTTCTCTCGCTCACGCACCTCCTTCACCCACAACCGCACACACTCAAACATATCCTGACGGGCACGCCGCTTACACATACACTGTTCCACATACTCAATCTTACGTATATCAAACGATCCATACAAAGGCCATCGCAACTCAGGATCTTTTTTCGTATATTTCCTCCATACTGTGCTGTACATTATGGAAGAAAGACCATGCTTCACGTACATATCCCTATTAGGCGTCCCCTCCGGGGGAGCTGGAGCAGATTCCTCGAGGTTCAACCGATTTCCAAAACAGCAGCACCACTTACGGAGTGCGCTAAAAGCAGGCATGCTCAGAAATAATGCAAAATATGCAATATTATAAAAAAAATGGCACTTAATCGTTGCGCCGTTCAAAGTTACACAGCTCTGGAGAAATCTCTCCACATTACCTGCCTATATGTGTTGCAACGCATATATATTCACAAAGACAAATCCAAAATATGACTAGTCATCACAAATCAAACTCAAATAGCCAGATCAGGCTTCAAAACTCGGAGCAAGTACCGTACACCGGTTCTTACCAATCAAGAGTCCAGATTCCAACTGCCAAGCTCCACAATCGCCCAAACGGCTTTCACGGCAAGACCGACAGAAGAGGTCTCAGTCGAGGACCGGCGCCACCCAGACGGTCAGCTCGGAAGGGAAGGAAGAAAAACCTTGGGATGCCAGGGCTAAGACGCCGCTGGCAGTGATCACGTCCCCGGCCCAATTCCTCACCTTCGTCGCGACCAATCCTTCGAGCATCCGAGTCGCCGATGAGCCCCACGTGACGGGCGCCAATTGATGAATACAGGCCCCAGCTAGGCCCGCAGGACTCAAGGGTTCGCTCTCCTGTAGTGGAATCTATAAGGAAGTTGGCACGGAAACTGCAAAGTACAAAGACAGCGTTTATTAACCCTTAAGGGTGGTCCTACAATCCACACAACACTCTTCAGTATTGCATAGAGTAGCACAAAGAACATTCGTACATGGTCCCCTTTTATACACAGTAGAGGGGCTCATAAGTGGGTGGATACAACATGAAGACGAAGAACATTACCATTTATGGTCATTTTCGATACTGAATCAATATGTGGGCGGAGCTAACGCACTCCTTGAGCCCGCGAAAACATGGTCAAGCAAGGCTAACTGATAACAGATGTGGTCAAGTCTGGGCATGCGCCAGATGGACAAAGGAGCTATTTATAGACTGTTACTAGGCAGATTACGAGAGCAACTAACACAGAGGTTGGACTCTTCTCGTGAGGAACACGTGGAGGCATGACAATACAAAATGGAGTCCAAGCTTCGGTCAACATAACAGAGAAAACACGATCTATAACAGAGGAACTAATGTCTTTAGTAAATGCTTAATCACATCGTTGTTTCAATTTACAACAGCGGGGCCGGTAGACTTTCAGCCAAACGCGTATCATTAGGGCGGAGACAACATCGAAAACAACTCAATTTGCTAAAACATGGCATCGTTATTGTCGTCACGCGTACCTCATTCAATCATAAGAATAAACTTCCAAACATGGCCATGTTCAAACATTCACAAAACATACAACCTCACACTCATCCAAACATACACATGACAACAATGTATATATACATACAAAGAGATTAAAAAATGACGTCTTTTCAAACAAAGAACAGAGCCCGTCGACTCCTGTTTGTGGAGAATCAATCAAATTAAGATTCCAAGACCGACAGATACCAAAACCAAGCAGTCCAAACAAAGACTACCAAGAGACCGTCAGACAGGTATAACCACAGACCGACCTACAGACCATCCCGCAGCCTTCCTGATTCACTCTTGGGACTATTCTGACTAAGCCCGCTTCAGTAGCACCGCTTCAGATGTGTTCCCAAGGCTACCCAGGTACAGCCACAGGTGTTTCCGAGAGCAGTCCGGCCGGGCGCGCACCATACGTGCAACACCGGGCATCCGATCGGCATCTCTATTATTCACAAAAGGTCCGTGGAGCATCTATACGTGCAACCACCACAATGCTGCCCTGTCAGACCCCCAAGATTCTCCGTGGTACACTGACCACCAAATACTTACACAGTTAACTGCTTCAAAAGCACTGCTCAACAGTGCATGCCAAGAACATCAAAACAATTCCACTCACCTGGTGCACACAGGTACAATAGCGTGTTCTCCACTGCCAACTCCTGAAGACCAACACGGTCAGCTCCTGGGTTACGCCCGTAGGACTCCGGTGAAGGGTCACTAGAAGCTGGGGATATTCTGATCGTGAGAGCGGAGTAAGTTCATACCAAAGATGGCTACATTTCAAAGGATCCTTTTTCTGTCCGCCCGCTGGACCAGAATTACCCCTTGTCCTTACCACCGGTTTACGGGGAGGATGACCCAGTCACAGAGTCCCGGTGGAGTCGCCAACTGATGTACCATAAAAATAAACTAAAGGACTATACCTACCAATAGTCCCAATACCATTACCAAATAATCAGTCAGTTGGCAGTGAAGAAGGTTCAATCGTTTATTTAACAAAATACTCTATAGGTGAGCCTCTCCGAACCTCACCCATCAGGTGCGCCAAGAAGACTGTTGGCTCGTATTCAAACATAGGATTATATACTTTTCGGTTCAACACATACAATCACTGTGAAAGGAAAAATACCAGTTGGCCCTCGAGCTCCAGGAAAGGACCATATATGGCACACATCAGACCACTGCAAAGGCTTAACTATCTATTACTGATGAGGTCAGGAGAGGAGACTCCCTTTCGCCATGGTGCCTGGGACTGTAGACACAACGCCTCCAGGAATGCACTTATCACCCCCAAAGCCAGATGCGACCTTGAGTCTTAGAACAGTCGAGTAAACAGCCTACCTTCAGCTGCTACTAGTAACTCAGATAAACTGGGGCCTGACAACTGTGCGTGATCAACGCGTGATCACGGCCTGCACTCGAGCATATGTTCAGAAGATGGCGTCTGTATGGTTCTCGGCCTAATCATTTAGCAAAAGATATACAGGAAGGAAATAAACGAGTTTCCTCCAAGCAGAAGCATATATATCAAACAAAGAGTGTACGTATAGATACATCATGCTAACATAACATAGGTCCGATACTCCTTATATACGGGAAATCTACCTTTTTTATCCCTCACATCCATTTCAACATGGCCTGCATTGGCAGAGATGCAGGACAGGCATGTGATACAGAAATGACATCTCTCATTTCTACAAGACTTCCAAAGACTCATAAGAGCAGCAGTCATCATGGGTGATGGGTCTTCTATTATTTATATATTCCTGTTGGTTACCAGATAGCACAGATATCAGCAGCTAGCCTTCATTGTGTCCCGGTACTGTATTGTGTATTAGTTCTAGTTGCAAGGATGTGCTGAGGCTCTTGATATTTACCTCTTTTTGATTTTTGACACAGCAAGTTCGCCCTGATATGAATCCTTTATTAGAAAGAACAATGTAAGTAGGATTTAGCATAGTTTGGGTACATCTTATCTCTGACTCCACGGTTGACACCTATCTGTGGCCAAGACAGACATGGACATATTTTGCCTTTGAAGAGTAGGATATCATTCCAGGTCACGGAGTGCTTTAAGAAGTGATTGATAAAATACTGGATATGGTAGTCAATGAGTTCTCCTCTATCACACTGTTCAGCTCATTGTTGCTGTTCCAAAGCAAGGGTCAACAAATTGTCAGGTTCTAAAATTTGGTGAATAAGACTGATATACGCACTATTTTCTAAGCTGAAGAGGTGGTAGGCAGGCTAGCTGCTGCTAAGTACATAACCCCATTTGATGCGATTCCGGATGTCAAGGATAGGCCTATCATCTCCCACCCAGGGCACTCCTTCACACCCATCATTGGCCTCTGCCATACCTGCCATCCCACAGTTGTAGTCCCTGGACCACTTTGCATCAGCTACACACCTTATGCTTCTGCATGCGGACCATCGAACACTCACCGACAAGGTCAACTCAGTGGAACAGACACTCACATATCTGCAGTTGAACTATCAGTGCATGGACTCCTCCATGCAGACAGTACAGGAGTGCGTTGTCGTGCTGGAGCAGAGGGCTAAGGGTGCAGAGGGGAGATCCAGGAGGAATCATATATGCATCTTTAGCCTCCCCGAGGAGGCAGAGGGGCAGTATGCGGTGCGCTACAAAGAACAGTGGTTACGGGACCTGTTCTCCCGCATACGATTTTGCAGTATTTTTCTATCGAAAGAGTGCACCGCGCCCGCACACACAGGCCCCGCCTAGATCCAGCCCCCATCCAAATGCTGTTGCACCTCCATAATAGAGACTCCATACTACGAGAATCAGAAAACTGGCCGAGATCAAAGTGGACAATACCCATGTCATGTTTTGTCCTGACTATACTGTCACGGTTCAGTAACAGTGCAACTCCTTCCTTACAGTGGAGCGGTGACTCTGTGAATTGGATTTGAAATATCCGCTCCTTTTCCCGGCACGCCTTCGAGTGGTCTCAGACAGAACCATGCACTTTTGCAGCTCTCCGGAAGATACTTTCGGCTGGCTGGAGACTCACATCCCTCGTGTGGGTGGGCAGCGGCCGCTGTCACCGCCTCCTGAGATTGTGGCATCCCCGACTCCCAGGGCTGTCCCTGACCTTGAGCAGAGCACCACTGGGTGCTAAAACATGCAGCGACTCTTACAGAGGTGACACAACATGCGAGCCCTGGCGAGGGCTCGCACTGCACCTCAAGTGATGAAAGCTCTCTTGCCACTAGGCCTTCTGGAGTGGATTCGGAGGCACCCAATGATTCTCCACAGACATCTGATGAAATTATTTGACCCATTCCTACCTACTTAATTTCCTCTCATTCCAAATGTTGCATTGTTAGAATTGTGGACGCGTTATCTTGCTTTTTTCACCGTACAGGTGTCTCTCAGTCAGGACTGCTGTGTCCCTTTGGGGTGTCTCCCCTCTCCCACATTGCACCTGTCACTGGGTTGGTTCTGTTTACCTTTAATGTGGTCGCTCACTCTACTGTTCTGTACTTTTTTTTGTTTGTAGTGTGGTAAATATTCTTTTTACCTTGACTGAATTTCATACGGAATCTAAAATAAAGTAGAATAGCTCAGAATAACAAGAGGCAGAATCCGTGGTATAAGAGATTTTCTGAATGGGCTTTATTCCAAAATGGCCGACTCGAGTGGCGGCCTTCAGGTTCCGTCACCACGAGGGTTCAGGAAGTGAAGTACAATACTTTATTGACAAGAAGTAACTTTTATAGGTCATACATTACAATGAAACGAATGCAAAAGGCGTAACAATTGATAAGAGAAATGACATAGTGGTACGTAATCGAAACTAGGCGTAATAAGGAGCAGAAAGAAACATGATTGGCTCTGATTATCATGCATAGGTGGATCTATAAGATAATACTTAACATAGATGCGCGCGCAGCAGCATGACGTGTGATTGACGTGCAACTAGGGGGTGAAGGGGACTTGACATTTAGCTCTACATGTGGAGACGAGAAGTCTGGGGGGTCAAGTCAACCTAATCCCAAATCATATCTAACATCCTATGTTTAGAGAACTATGTTATCCACAAGAAAAGACTCTCGGACAGAATCTATTCTATACTGACTGTGTGTGCGTGTACAAGCGTCTAAGTGTCTATATGAGATGCGAGGGGCAGAAAACTTTCCATGGCAACAGGGCTATGAATTACTTGCAGGAGGACGGAAAGGCCGAGTCCTTTGCTTGTGAGCTAAAGGAAATGTTTACCTAAATCACTAGACAGGAATGCATCGGCTGAAGAGCAAAGTAGATAATTCGAAGGTGAAATACAGCTTCTTGGCAGGCAGGCAAAACTGGCCGAGGCAGGCACCGTTAGCTGCACAGGGAGTAGGACAAAGTTCATGGATACAGATGCGAGCTCAAGCTGAAGCTGTCAGAGACAGAGAGCAGGGAAGGCTTTGAGGACAGAATCGGGCCTACTTGCCTGAACTGTAAAAATGGAGTAACTTAGCCATATAAAGTCGGTGGCCTTTCATACTTAGGGATCGAATATCCAGCCCATTGATGGCGGATCTGACAGAGAACATGTTGACGGTGGACGCACATATGTTTGCGTTTTGGAAACTGGAACTGGAGGGAACATACATGTACTTGTGACATGCACATAGAACCGTTGGGGTCCAAGATAGGGGACATAACTGATCAGGAAAATCCACATTTCCACATTCCCTCCTTGTCCCCTACTTGCCCTTCAAGAGATATCAATCTTCATCATTCCATCGATTTGCTCATGGAGCATCATTTCTTCTTCCTTCTTCTTCCGGCATTCTGAACGAGAACTTTGATATGGAATGCATGATGTGGCACACAGACCACAAATCGCTGGTCCACATTGCAGGCATAAACAACAACTGAAGAGCATAAGAAGGCCAATACCTAGGAAGGATAGAACTCTCCATCCCCAGGCTGATATTACACTCCAAAACCACCCGGACCACGTCCAAGTGCCTGGATTCTCGTGTATCTGGCTCACAATCTTATGAAGGCGTGTTATAGCTTTATATACAGATGGCGAATTTTCTGGTATGAATATGCAGCAGCTGGATCCGATGACCCTGCAAGCTCCGCCCCTATCGGCCAGGATGACGTCAAGGACAAGACGATTCTGGAGAACAACAATTCTCATCACTGATTGTTCCTCTGTCAGATTGCCTAGGGCGGCTATAGTCTCGTTTACTACAGCTTCAAGAGTCTTGGTTAGTCTGCGTATCAGCTTACTATTTGATATTGTACCTATATAGGGAAAGATGCCTTTATTGAAATCTACATACTTGTCCCATGCCGTCTCAGTATAATCGACAACTGGGAGATCTCTTCGCTCTCTATTGTGTACTAAATGAACATTCCGATAATAATCAGGGGGAGCTAGGAAAACAGGTGGCAGAAGGAATGCTATGTAACAGGTACCATCCCAATCTAGAGGCAGACGCATATATGCCGTCTGACCACATATAAAGTAAGAATGGCGAGAAGCTCTAAATGAAGATTTACCTTGATCACTATATTCTACTGTAGTAACGCATTGGCTATGGCCCATATGTATGGAACCAACTTTTCTTACACATAATTCACCCTTAACTGGAAATACTGACATAGTGGGCAGAATTAGTTCAACTTCGGATTTGACATTCAGAATCATAAGATTAGGTGTAAAATTACCTAATTTATACACTTCATTTTCTAGATCAGTTCCTGTTCTACTGGGGCGACCCTCCTTATTAGGATGACAGACTTTGAATAAAACTAGATTCAGATTTCCCCATATCCAATGTTGTTGATAAACTGCTGTGTCTGGGTCTATGGAATTTAGTAAACTAAACCATGCTCCACAGGAGCCATTGTGTGTGAACGGATGTGGAAAGAAAGGCAGAACTCCTTTGTTATTCTGATAGGGAGGGAGTCGGCCACACACCCAACAATTGGTGGCATTACTAGTCTGATGGGAATGATGTAACATACTAATGAAGGTGTTATTGCGCAGCGCAAGTCTATAAGATAATTCATGTGGCGGTAGGTCACTAAAAGAATGTTCAGCAGCAACATTATAAACATGTCTAGAAATAGGATGATATATGTGCAAAATCACACTCGTAATAATTATTAAAACACTCAATAAAAACAAAATTAATAATGTCCTCATACAGTAGCTACGCAGTGATTTACAATACGCCTGTCGTTTCAACATTTCTCGGGTATTTTCTCTACTCAGGTCCAAGGGATACATGTCGGAGACAATTCAACCGCTTCACCTTGGAGAGGACTTAAACAATCAAATTGCTCGACTGTTTGGGCCTAAGCTTTAATTTATAGCACTGAGAGTCATTCTGTTCAACAAAAGGAAGTTTTGAATCAGTCTGTGAGGGAGTGCAGGGCACAGTGTCTATATCCGAGGATAGTCCATGAAATTTCTTAATGTGGCTGGAATGTATCCAGCCCTTGCGGCCCTCAACTTTCACGGCTGTTCTTGTAGTCAGCAGGACTAGCTTCGGTGCTTTCCACCTGGGCTCCAACTGGGTCTTCCGATCAAAATTTCTTACAAACACCAGATCCCCCGGAGCAACGTCATGGGGTTTCACCTCAGTGTTGTCAGGAAAAGCTGCAGCTACCTGTGAACGACAAGATTGTAGTGCAGACATCAAGGAAGCCAAGTAATCTGTCAGCATATTACAATTAACATCAGTTATTTTACGTGGTATAGGCGTCCCCCACATATTTGGTGGCCTTCCGAAGATCACCTCATACGGGGATAGCCCTGTTCGAGAGTGTGCTACCATTCTTATGTAAAATAGTGCAACTGGTAATGCTACTATCCAGTCAACACCTTTCTCCTTACATATTTTAGACAATCTGATTTTCAAAATTTGATTATGTCGTTCTACGAGACCTGCTGCCTCGGGGTGTCGGACACAGTGGAATTTCCACTGATATCCCAACAAAAGTGAGACATGTTTCATTAATTCGGATGAGAAAGGCTGGCCGTTATCTGAATATACAACACGTGGTAAACCGTACCGCGGGAAGAATTCTCGAACTAACTGTTTGGCAGTAGTCGGGGCCGTGTAATCTGATACTGGGTACGCCTCAGTCCATCGGGAGAGAGCGCAGACAACTACCAGAACATATTTGAATCCTCGACATCGTTCCATCTGGATATAATCCATTTGGAGCACTTCAAAAGGATGATCAGGAGTCTGGAATCCACCCTGTTCTACGGGAACACTTTTTCCTGGGTTGAACTGACAACATATCATACAGGTACGGACTTTTTGTTTAGCTGCTGCTCGTAAATGTTTGTTGAACCAAATGTGTTGAATGCTATCTAGCATAGCTTTCTCTCCTAAATGCGCTGGGCTGTGAATTGTAGCTATAATGGCTTGGACCATAGAGTCAGGAAGAAACCATACAGATTTCTCCTTCGTCATCCATCCCTGATCTGTCTGGATCCCTCCTAGTTCAGTCCATTTCTTTAATTCTTCTGCAGTAGCATGTGTCTGTATGTCAATTACGTCAAGTGCGGGATCCTTAATTGTCATACACTGTGTTGGTGTCTGAACTATTGGCTTTGTCATGTCTAATGTGCGATTCTGAGCAGTCCGTTTAGCTGTTCTGTCAGCTAAATCATTGCCTTGAGAAATGATATCAGTAACCTTCGTGTGTGCTTTACATTTCATAATCGATATGGCAGTTGGTAGATGTATTGCGTCTAACAAGGCATGAATGAGGGTTCCGTGCTGAATGTGGGCACCATGGGAGGTTAAATAACCTCTCTCTCGCCACAGCACGCCGAAGTCGTGTACAACTCCGAATGCATAACGTGAGTCAGTGTATACATTAACTTTCTTATTTGTGGCTTGAATACAGGCTTGTGTTAGAGCAATAAGTTCTGCTGCTTGGGCTGACAAAGTATCTATACAATTTGTCTCAATAACTTCAGTGTCTGTTGTGACTGCATACGCGGCCACTAAGTCTCCTGTACTTGCTCTCATGCACGATCCGTCTACATACAACGTCAGGTCTGGATCTAACAATGGAACGTCTGTCAAGTCTTGTCTAGGTTTCGTCTTTATTTCAATAATTTCAACACAATCATGAGCTAGTGGGTCTGTTCCAATTACAGGTAATAGTGTAGCAGGATTCAATGTATTACACCGTCGGATCTCTATGTGTGGCTGAAACAATGTCAGTTCATAACCGGTAAGTCTTGCTATGGTCAAGTGTTGTGTTTGTGTTCGGTTCACAAGAACTTCTACTGCATGTGGTACTTGTACTGTCAATGGATGTCCTAACACTATGGCATCGCTTTGTCTGATTGCTAAAGCTGTTGCTGCCACTGATTTCAGGCACGCGGGCAAAGCCTGAGCTACGGGATCTAATGTACTGGAAAAATAAGCACATGGCTTGCGTGATCCTGCTTGATCCTGAGTGAGTACTGACAAAGCAGTACCTTCGCGTTCTGTAACAAAGAGTGTAAAATGTTTGCTATAACATGGTGTTGCTAAAACAGGTGCTTGGCATAAAGCTTCCTTTAGGCTTTCAAAAGCTTGTGTATGTTCCTGAGTCCAAGGGAGAACAGTCGATGTGGCTGCCTCCTGTGTGGTTAACTGAATGAGTGGTTTTGCTAGAAATGCGTACTGAGGGATCCACTGCCTACAATATGAAGTGAGGCCTATGAAAGCCCGCACCTCCTTTTGTGTCTGGGGTATTGACATGTTAGCAATTAACTGGATGCGATCTGGTGTAAGCTGCCTTCCCTCCTTGGACAGCGAGTGACCAAGATAAATAACTCGCTGGACACAGAATTGCAGCTTAGAAGGAGACACCTTGTGCCCCTTGTCGGCTAGAAAATGTAAAACTGTCAGAGAAGCCTTTTCACATTCAGGTTCGCTTCTCGCGGTGATCAGCAGATCATCGACATATTGAAGCAGTGCAGTGTTGACTGGCATGTGGATACTGTCAAGTTCTCGTTTCAGTGCTTGGCTGTAGATGCTGGGGCTTTCTGTGAATCCTTGGGGAGCGCGTGAGAATTTAAAGCTGCGCCCATTTAAACTGAATCCGAACAAATATTGGCTTTCCGGATCTATTGGGACGCTGAAAAAGGCATTCTTGAGATCAATTACAGTAAAGAATGTTGCTTCGGAATCAATTGCTGTCAATAATGATGATATATCGGGGACCACAGGAAATTGTGGCACAATGCACTTGTTTAGTTCATGCAAATCAATAACCAATCGGTATACTGGCGGAGCAGTAGGGTCAGTTCGTTTAAGAATCGGAATTATCGGCGAATTACATACATTGGAGTCTGTTTCTACAACTACTCCTTGGGCAATTAACTCATCAATGATTTTCAGCAAAGCCACTACAGCATCTTGCGGTAACTTGTATTGTCGCAATCGTGGTAATACCACTCCTGCCTTGAGTGTAACTCGGTATGGTGTAATGTTCATGCAACCAACATCAGTAGGGCCTTGTGCCCATAGATGTGCTGGTAAAGTCTGTAGTCGGGGATCCATGTCTCTAGACACATAGTGACCTTTAAAATCACGTAAAAACAACCTTACTCCTTCCGGAGAACAACATATTATGGCTCCTAGGGCTTTCAGAGTTTTAATTCCTAACAGATTTTCTGGGCATGATTTAGTAAGCAATAAATCTGTAGTTCGTGTCAAAGGTCCTATCGTAAGTGGAAGAGGCTGTGATACTTCATTAACAATAGGTTTTCCTGAAAAACCAAGGGAAACATTTTGAGAGCCTGAGAGGGGTGCCCCTGGAACTTCACTACGTTTTATAGTTGTTCGACTTGCCCCTGTATCGAGTAAGAATTTTCTATCTTGACCTAATAATTCACTATGTACATAAGGTCCTTCTTGATCTACAGGAATCTCGATAAGCGGTAAGTCAACTTCCCTCTCTAGGCTGGTTCATGCGTAACGCTGATACTCAGGATATTCATACTGTGCAGTCTGATACATTTGTCGTGTTGTTGTCTGTGTGGCAGCAACAGGCAGCGCTGGTGCAGCTGGCACAAACTGTATTGGCTGTTGTGCGGCTGGCATGGCCTGGGAATGCGGCATAGCTCCTTGTTCATTCTGATCTTGTCTGAGTGGCCGTGATCTTTCTTGTGTTTTACCTATGGCGATATTATGTTTTAAAACTGGACAATCGTGTACGTAATGACCTGGCTTTTTGCAATAATTGCATGTCCCTTTTACCGGTCCTGCTGAATCGGACTGTGTCATACCCTTTTTATGTCCTTCAGCTGGTACTGTCTGAGACACTAGCATTTTCATTTTTGTATCTTTCATACGTCTTTGTTCGTGTTCTTGTTCATCTCTAATTCTATTGTGATGATACTGTAACATTTGTAGCATTTGTGACGGAGTGTTACTTTGCCAGGTACTCTCGAATTTCAATATTCTATTCTTTACTGGAGGTAAAGCATTTTCTACTAATTTTGTCACAAATAAATGTGGATACGACTCACTACTTGTTTTTATACCACTATTTATTCCAAAACATTTTTCAAATCGGGCATAATAGTCACTTGTGTCTTCATCATGCTTTTGTTTACAGGCCGTGATTGCACCCCAATCTTCCTTTTTCGTAGTTAATAAACGTGGCAGTACTTGTACTAGTAAACCTGGTAATGCTTTGACTTTATCCCCGAGCCCTGAACCTGCAGCTCGGGCCTTTTCTTCCGTTTCTAATGCTGTCCAATCTATCTTTTGGTCTCCCACTTCCCACTCTTTTTCTTTCAGTTTTTCATAAATGCCAGCAGGTAAGAGCACCTTTAATATCGTCATAATATCAGGATAGGTATACTCTCCCATCAGCAACATGTCCTTAATTTCTCGGTGGAAACCCGCTGGGTCTTTGTCATGACTTGGTACTACTTTCTTCATTTCTAACAATTCAATTTTTGATATGGGTGTGTATACAAATACACGGTGAAACTCATTGTCTTCGCCTTTTATTGGGTGCACTTCTCGTAAGGGATTTTGTCTATCCATATAATACGGCGTTCTTTCTCTGCGGGGCAGCGAGAAAGAATCCGGACTTACAAAAAGGACATACTGTTTACGTGACACTAATATTTCTTTAATTAACTTGTTACTAGAACCTCTCCATCTGTTCGTGAGTAGTTCCGTTAATATATCAGGTAAAGGACCAGGGTCAGCATGTTGGCTCTTATATAGTATAAGGAGTTGCTGAATCATATAGATTCCAGCTAAACGTTGTTCATCTGCACTAAGGTTAAAAAACGTGTGTGCTACGGTCTCATCACCGTATTTTTCAGGACTGTCAATCCAGTGAACGGCTGATCTGGCCAATTCTTGCTCATCCATGGAATCGAGGAGGTGGTAACCCCTTCGTTCTCGTAGTAGTTTATCTGCGGCTTGGAACAAATGTTCAGGAGACTTTAAATTTATTACAGGCGTCGGATACGTTCTGCTATTATTTGGACATTCTGAGTGTATGGGATCAGAAAAGCATCTAGTATTATCACAGGATCTTCCTCTGCCTACGTATGCTATGGTTTCTGACTGTCTTGCGGAATTCCCTGATTCGGATACTTCATCTTGCTCGAACTCGTCTGTTTCCAATCTTTCTTCGTGAATACGTTCTATTTCTCTACGGATTTTTCGGCACATGGCTATTATACAGTTTTTCTTATCGTGTCTCCCTTCTGATATATTCTGGCTCCATCTTGTAAGAATAAGCATTGTATTCGGGTCTACCCCCGGACGGTCTTGATTTCTGATCACGCAGTTTATGAGGAAACGTAACAGTTCCCCCTGTATCTCTACTTTCTGGAATTCCATAGCTCTGTTAATACATTCTGGGTCTCGCCCTGTTTGGACAAAATGATATATGTTATCTAGATGCGTAGTCATTCCTGGTAACCTCGCTAAATACTCTGCGGCTCGTCTGATACGTAATGATGCCAGGACCATTTCGTCCTCTTTACCGACCACCGGGTCATATCTACAATCTATAAGGAGTTCCTTAAGCGTACGTTCACTTACGAATTTGGGTGTACGTGAATGCGCTGATTCTTGAAAAACAAGTTTATTTATTCTAGGTGGCGTAAAAGTATTGCTTGCACCTCCCGTGGCCCCTTCAGGGGCGTCGGGTGTGAATGGATTCGTCGAACGTGATACAGCAACTATAGGTGTCGATACCACTGTAGAATCGATTGCGGGGACAGATGCGGAAACAGATGTGCTTGCCGGAGCTCGTGTCGGGACTTGCTGTTGCACGGGGACAGATACCTGATCCTGACGTTGAACCCCTCCGCCAGACGGTCTATGTGGTGTGGGGTTAGCATACTCGGGAGCTGCGTCATCTAGATATGAGGAAAGAAAAACATCTTCTGCGGTTCTGGGATGCCCTTTTGGATGTACCTTAATTGGAAATAATGGGGGTGGCAAGTCTTTTGGCATCTCTGGAACAGCCTTAGGTAGTCCTTCGGCTAGGAGGGGATACATACCACTCATAAGAGCGTTTCTTTGTCTTTCTACTTGTTCTGATTTCACTCGGATACCTTCCTCAATTAATATATTTTCTTGAACTTCCTTTGAACTCTCTTTACTCCTCTCTTCTTGTCTACGTGCTTTTTCTGTACGTCTATGAGATTCTTTACGCCATAACTCAACAGCGTCTTTCTGTGACTGTCTGACTTTTCTTTTCCATAACTCTTCCTCCACTTTCATGATGCACTCTGCATCCCAGGTTCCCGCTGCGGGCCACCTTTGACTTTCCGGCAATCCCTTGGTATAATCTACCCATAGATCAAGAAACAATATGGCATCTAAGCCATGCTTGTGATACATAAAATGCCCTGGAGTGTCCCTAGGAGGAATAGGAACTGCTTCTTCAAGCACCCCTTTTCTGGTAGTAATCTGTCTTAACTTCGAGAAGAGCGGCATCTTGACAACTGATCTGATACTTACTCTTGAATTTACTTAATACGAAAAACACAATAATGAACGGTGAACAATGAACAATCATTCATACCACAATATGCAAGACATTTGAACACTTTAAACATTAAACATTAAACATTTTTTTTTTTTTTTTTTTTTTTTTTTTTTAAAAATGACCGACAATGATGACAGTCTGCATAACTAATCACCAAGCTGAATTCTTGACAATAACTGAATACTTCGGAATACTT
Source organism: Triturus cristatus (assembly GCF_964204655.1). Lineage (NCBI taxonomy): Eukaryota > Metazoa > Chordata > Amphibia > Caudata > Salamandridae > Triturus > Triturus cristatus. The sequence continues at coordinate 418,511,085 of NC_140593.1, forward strand.
GATATACTGCTAAACAGTACATATACACTGCTAAACAGTGCAGACCGGATTTGTGTACCCAAATCCGTCTTGACCGGCACAACCTATGTGCGCGTCAACACGCCTCCCCGGCGATGGTACTCACCGAGTAGCTCCTTGAAACGGAAGGCCTCAGAGAATGAACGGGACTCGATGACTGCGGACAGCGGACCCTCTGGACATCGGGATTTCGAAAACCTGGTGGGCCTCTGTATACCTCGGATCTTGCTCTCTCAGCTAGGCTCTGGTCGGGATACTTCGCACTTCTCACCGCCTCGTCTGGGTTGATCGCAGCCTCAGTCGCCCCCGCTTGACCGGAGGGAGCTTACAGGAAATCCTGCTGGTACGCATTTATGGTCCGTCCAGCTGTGGCAGGAGACCGGGCCTGCAACGCACCGCCGGCGCGTGAGATGAGAAAGTGTCCCTGTTCGGGCGCCATTATGTGGTAAATATTCTTTTTACCTTGACTGAATTTCATACGGAATCTAAAATAAAGTAGAATAGCTCAGAATAACAAGAGGCAGAATCCGTGGTATAAGAGATTTTCTGAATGGGCTTTATTCCAAAATGGCCGACTCGAGTGGCGGCCTTCAGGTTCCGTCACCACGAGGGTTCAGGAAGTGAAGTACAATACTTTATTGACAAGAAGTAACTTTTATAGGTCATACATTACAATGAAACGAATGCAAAAGGCGTAACAATTGATAAGAGAAATGACATAGTGGTACGTAATCGAAACTAGGCGTAATAAGGAGCAGAAAGAAACATGATTGGCTCTGATTATCATGCATAGGTGGATCTATAAGATAATACTTAACATAGATGCGCGCGCAGCAGCATGACGTGTGATTGACGTGCAACTAGGGGGTGAAGGGGACTTGACATTTAGCTCTACATGTGGAGACGAGAAGTCTGGGGGGTCAAGTCAACCTAATCCCAAATCATATCTAACATCCTATGTTTAGAGAACTATGTTATCCACAAGAAAAGACTCTCGGACAGAATCTATTCTATACTGACTGTGTGTGCGTGTACAAGCGTCTAAGTGTCTATATGAGATGCGAGGGGCAGAAAACTTTCCATGGCAACAGGGCTATGAATTACTTGCAGGAGGACGGAAAGGCCGAGTCCTTTGCTTGTGAGCTAAAGGAAATGTTTACCTAAATCACTAGACAGGAATGCATCGGCTGAAGAGCAAAGTAGATAATTCGAAGGTGAAATACAGCTTCTTGGCAGGCAGGCAAAACTGGCCGAGGCAGGCACCGTTAGCTGCACAGGGAGTAGGACAAAGTTCATGGATACAGATGCGAGCTCAAGCTGAAGCTGTCAGAGACAGAGAGCAGGGAAGGCTTTGAGGACAGAATCGGGCCTACTTGCCTGAACTGTAAAAATGGAGTAACTTAGCCATATAAAGTCGGTGGCCTTTCATACTTAGGGATCGAATATCCAGCCCATTGATGGCGGATCTGACAGAGAACATGTTGACGGTGGACGCACATATGTTTGCGTTTTGGAAACTGGAACTGGAGGGAACATACATGTACTTGTGACATGCACATAGAACCGTTGGGGTCCAAGATAGGGGACATAACTGATCAGGAAAATCCACATTTCCACAGTAGTCTGGAGGTTGACTGACTCTTATGTTTTGCTCCTCCATACAGTGATCTTGTTTGTTCCCTAAATGTTAGTCACTGACGGGTTTGGGTGGGCACTTGGTTGGTGTATTGCTCCTATGGTATTCATTGTTCTTCCTTTTCTTATCATTTTCTTTCATTTTAGTTGCAACGGGCTATGTGGCACGCCTGTTCTTGCCCCTGCTATATGCCAAACACTGCCATCGCATACACTAGCAATTTTAATTTGTACTGTTGTCCCGTCAATACCTTGACCATCCACAAAAGCATGACGTCCATTAAAATACTAAGTTGGGGAGTGCTCAGGTCCTTTGGGGCCACCTTGGGTTTCCAGATCAATGTCGGGAAGTCACAGGCACTTAGCCTTTCCCTGCCAACACATCTAGTGGAACAACTGGCAAACCAATATCTCATTAAATAGGCTACTGAGACGATTCCGTATCTGGGGATCAACCTAGCCACGACCATGCAAGCAACAGCTGACAACAACTGTCAATTATTGCTCAGGCTCATTCAAAACAACTTTGGGAGTTGGAAGCACCTTCAGATTTCCTGGCTAAGAAGGTGAACAGCAACCTAAATGATTTCCCTACCCAAGATACTCTACCTCTTTCAGACGCTCCCCTTGCCGCCACCCCTGGGTATGATTGCCAATCCCTAAATAGAACTCTCACAATTTATTTGGCAGGGCAGTAAACCACGCATGAAGAAGACTTTGACCTACCTTCCTCTGGAGGCTGGGGGTTTGGGTATCCCTGACCTTCATCTATATTACCAGACGGCGAAGCTACGCTACCTAGTTGAGTGGAGATGAGCCGAGTCCGAGAAGTATTGGACAGGGCGGTGGCTGGAACGTCTCTATGGAAGGTCCCCTTTTTTGAAGGTGTACAGATCGCAGAATATGTATTCATCGCTGATCATGCGTGTTACTATGACAATTTGGGAGGACCAGACTAGCATTAGACATGGACTGACTACTTTCCCATCTCCTATGACCACAATATTCGACAACTCAGACTTTGCCCTGGGGATGAAGGTTGAGGGGTTTGCAGAGTGGAGACAATCCGCCTACCATTCCATGTCCACCTATTCGATACTGAGGGTATGCTCCCCTCGTCCCAAATATGTGAAGAATATGGGCTTTGGCAGTCAGAAAGACTCCACTACCTACAATTACGACATTGGAATGTACACCCACAAAATAAACCTAATGCACAAGTGCTCCGTGTGAGAAGGTGGCCTGATATATGCTGTCCACTAGTTCTAGTGGGCACCTTGTATCAGTCCAAACAACCCCTTATGGTGATAGGTTAAAGACAACCTTTATTGAAAGCTATCCTAGTGGTAGCTATGGAGAGCAGCCTTCAGGCTAAGTCTTGAAGGAATGTAAAGCAGCTTGTTTTACCAGTCTATAATCTCTTGAATGTACAAATAAAAGGACAACCACACCAGGTATATATTTAAAATATATGTATTTAGGTTAACACACACCCCTCTAGTCTCTTTATGAGACTGGAGTTCGAAGTACTTAAGTTACAAGTGAGCAATCATCAGTAATAGCACAAATACATGTTTGGGCCCTAGGGGCGTACCAAATCATATATCAAAAAAGTGGTATAAGAACCACGACTGAACTAGACACAAGGCCTAGAGCCTCTAGAATCGCTGGGACCCCAAGGAACCACCCAAGGTAGTGACACAGGGGACCCACGGGGACTGTATGCAGTGTGTAAACACAACCACGGATTCCCGTTATCTTCTATGAAATGTCACGGTAAGAAATGTAAAGATTAGGGACACTTAGGGACACTTAGAATCGAGTCAGGACCAAACCCTTTTGTACTTAAGAAGTTCTAGGACTAGCACCCACGGGAGCACTGGAGTACTCGAGTTACATCACCCAGGGAAGCCGGGTGCATAGGTGTCTTTTGGTGTCGGGTCGCGTCGTCGATTGCAACGGAAGCCTGCAAAGAACTGCTGCTGCCGTGAAGAGGAGAAGTGTCCGAAGAGATCCAAGCCTGGATCTAGGATGTAAGGAACCTGAAAGCAGAGGGGACAGAGTCTGGGTCACTAGCCAGTGACCAAGGGCAGGATGGACCAATGCCCACAGATGTCGGGTGCTTCAGGTGAGTTGATGGGTGTCTTGACTCTTCAGTCACAAGGTCCAGGAGGCGTTGACGAAGTCCACGAGCCAGATTCGAGCTATCCCACGAACTCTGTCGAGTGCTGCGGTATCGGCGACCAGAATGGACCCAACAAGCCTTGGAAACGGCAAGTCACAGGAATTCAGAGAAAGGACTGTGGTGCAGACCAGCAAGGTCTGAGGGACTCACCCAGCAAGGGTAAGTCAGGGCACGTCTGTGGCAACCAGGAAAGCCAAAGTAGAAAAGGAGTTGCCTTTGTGGGGACCTGCTAGCCAATGGGCTAATGATCGACTAGAAGGAGCCTCGAGCGGTCACACTTGAAACTGGCCCATGGGTCACTCGTGGAGTGGAGTCCAGTAATCTTTGGTGCAGGAGCTGCTCAAGGCTGGGGCTACTCAGAGCCCAAAGCACAACTTCGAGGGGGACCAGGAAGATGCTGTTGCTGCAAAAGATCGCGGTAAACAGGGGTCACGATTCCATGTCACCCACGATAGCCACATGCCTCAGCTTTGCTGTGAACTCAGGGAAACCTCGGGGAAGTCTGGAAATCCACCACTGGTGATGCAAAGACTTCGGCGTCCGGCAGGAGCTTCAGCGTTGCAGACCGGTCAGTTGCTTCTTTGGTACCTGCCAAGCAGGGAAGTCACTCCTTGACCCCAAGGGAGATTTCTTCCATCTTCTAGTCCTGATAGAAAGTCGAAGGTCCAGGATATATGTTGCAGAGTTTCGTCCAGGGTAATCTGAAGTCCTAGGGACTGGGTTCCTATACTTATACTAAGTTTAGGGGTTGGACTAGCTCTAAGGTCTCACCTATGGGAGGACCTGGGGTGGGGGTGGTTACACCCCTTCCCCTTTGTCCAGTTTTACACCAGAGCAGGGGCTGAGTGCCCCTGCAACCGGTTTGAACTGGGCTATGCACAGGGACACCTTGTGTGCCCCAGGCAGTGACTCAAACGCATTCTCTGAATGCACCCACCCTGCCCCAATACACATCTGCCTGTCTGGGGAGGTGGTTACACCTCCCTGTGATCAGGAAAACAACCGTCCAGGCTTCCCCTGCCAGAGTTTCCTTCAGCAGCAGGAGGCCAGACCTGTGTCTGTGGCAGTGGCATCCATTTTGTGATGCCAGGGCTTTGGAAAGTTTTAACCGGGTAGACCAGTGTGAACATGTCTTTCCCTCTAGAAGGATGGAATGCTACCCCCGCCGCCAGGACTGGCGGGGGGTAGTATTCCAAGATGTTTGACACCAAACACGACATGTTTTGATGCAGCCATTACAAAGTTAGCATTTACTGCAAGGTTATAATGCACTTAAGAGTATATGGTATGGCTGTATCACAGAACAGCCTTAAGGAAGTATTTCCGAAAGCTGCAGAGGGGCTCAGCTCATGCTTGGGCACCCTCTCACACAAAACCAAGCACTCTGCCTTCAGGATTGTCAAGGCCTGCCATAGGAGTGACTTATAGGTTTATATGTGTCTGTATATATAGGTGGATATAGGTAGCCTATACCGCTGTAAGGGTTGCAAGCACCACCTTACCCAGGCTGCAGTAGCCCCTGGTAGGCCTCTGAGGTACCTATGCCCTAGGTACATAGTATACCTCATACTAGGGGCTTATAAGGCACTCCAGAATCCAATTAGAAATGTACCTAATGTACATGGAAACCATTTTACAGAGAAAGCAGATAGACTGGGGCCCTGAATAGCAGGATCCCAGTCCAACTAAGTCATAAACCAGCAAAACACCAGGAAAAAAGTGGGGGCAACCATATAGTCAGATTCCACCTTCCTACACTCCGTACCCAATTTGAGATGTGGCTTCTCGCTAAAGCTTCGGGTAAAGAGCAGGTAAAGATCTAATAATGTGAATTATACACATTTTTGATCCAATATAATAAGCATGCATATAATGCTGATAAAGCTAGGTGGGAGGATGAACTGGGGAGGACATTGAGCGCCAAGCAATGAGCAGAGATATCACACAGAGCTAGACAAACGGCTAGCAGCTGCGCCCTCACTGAAACACTCACAAAAGTTGCCACATACTAGTACTATACTCCAGGAAGACTCCACAGCATCAAACCCACACAAAGTGTGGACTGTTGGCGGGAATGCGCAATGGGGGGGACACTGACGCACATTTTATGGGAATGCCCACACCTCCGGCAGTACTGGTCGCAGGTACTTGACAACAGAGATAGCCATCTGGAAACCCTATTGCTGCATTATCCCGCATACATACTCCCGGGCCTTCAAAACCTGCTAACATACCCTTTGAAATCCAGACATGAGCGGCAAATCGGCATGGCACTGCCATTCAAAACATTGTCAGTTATTAGGGCTCACCGCAGACCCCCACTCACTTTGATTGGCTTCATAGGCTATGGCATATCTTGGGAATGGAACGATCACACTGACCCTGGCTGGGCAGGGAGCCTCATTTGCGGATCTCTGGCAACCATACATGTCCCTGCACTCACAGGAATTCAAGGAGTTGACATGCCCAGGATACCTCCATTTATTGCATCTACCGGAGACGAACCAGCAACCACTAATTCCAAATCACTGAGCAGACTCAATGATAGTATGTTTCAAGCATCCCTGCGGGGGTGAGGGAGGGAGAGGGGATCGGGGTGGCTTAGGGAACGATCTGCCAACCCAACATTATGATAGCCCTCATCAGTGGTTATGTATCTACTGTTGATTGAGAAAACTGCAGTTGGCACTGTTTGTTTTTTGCTAATAAAAAGAACGGATGTATGACGTTACAACGCACACTTTTACAACGCATGCACTTACAACGCATTTTTTACAACGCATAATCCATTACAACGCACTACACTTACAACGCATGACACTACAACGCATTTTTAAAAACTACCATTACAACGCATACCATTACAACGCATAATATTTAATTGCATTTAAGGTAAGTATTAGATAGTATAGGGGTAAAACTTACTTTTCTAACTCCAGGGGGTGCAACAGTAGGGTAAGTGTTGGATAGTATAGGGGTAAAAATTACTATTCTAACTCCAGGGGGTGCAGCAGTAGGGTAAGTGTTGGATAGTATAGGGGTAAAAATTACTATTCTAACTCCAGGGGGTGCAACAGTAGGGTAAGTGTTGGATAGTATAGGGGTAAAAATTACTATTCTAACTCCAGGGGGTGCAACAGTAGGGTAAGTGTTGGATAGTATAGGGGTAAAAATTACTATTATAACTCCAGGGGGTGCAACAGTAGGGTAAGTGTTGGATAGTATAGGGGTAAAAATTGCTATTCTAACTCCAGGGGGTGCAACAGTAGGGTAAGTGTTGGATAGTATAGGGGTAAAAATTACTATTCTAACTCCAGGGGGTGCAACAGTAGGGTAAGTGTTGGATAGTATAGGGGTAAAAATTGCTATTCTAACTCCAGGGGGTGCAACAGTAGGGTAAGTGTTGGATAGTATAGGGGTAAAAATTGCTATTCTAACTCCAGGGGGTGCAACAGTAGAGTAAGTGTTGGATAGTATAGGGGTAAAAATTGCTATTCTAACTCCAGGGGGTGCAACAGTAGGGTAAGTGTTGGATAGTATAGGGGTAAAAATTACTATTCTAACTCCAGGGGGTGCAACAGTAGGGTAAGTGTTGGATAGTGTAGTGTAATATTATGCGTTGTAATGGTAGGCGTTGTAATGGTATGCGTTGTATAGGTATTTTTTAAAAATGCGTTGTAGTGTCATGCGTTGTAAGTGTAGTGCGTTGTAATAGCTTATGCGTTGTAAAAAATGCGTTGTAAGTGTAGTGCGTTGTAACAGTTGCGTTGTAAAGGTTGTTCCCCAAAAAGAACAGAACCATAAAATACTAACTTGGAATATCCGCAGTATCCATACCACTACACGCCGCTATGCTTGCTTCTCTTACCTTAGGGGTGATTCTGTTCAAATTGCGCTGCTACAAGAGCCCCATCTAACGCACTAAAAGGCAATTAAATTACAGCAGCGCTGATGTGGGCAACTCTACACCACAGATTTTTCCTCCTATTCTCGTGGCACACTACTCTGGGTTAAGACGGGAGTGCCCTTCATGTCTGACGAGGTGATCAAAGACCCGTAGGGCAGATATGTCCATGTCAAGGATAAATTGGACCGCTGCCTCATTTTGCTAGGCAGCATACATGAACCCAACACTGATCAGGTGATGTTCTTTCAATCTCTCTCAGGTGCTTTATCTCGTTGGAATAGAGTACAGTGGCCACTTGGGGTGATTTCAATAGCGTACTCAATACTTATTTAGACCAGTCATTCCCTCCGCTGCCCCATGCAACTGCTACCTCAAATGCCCAGGCACTTCAAAATTGGATAAAAAACTGGGACCTTACTGACATTTGGCGAGAGCAAAACATGACTGCCAGAATATACTCTTTCTATTCTGCTCCTCATTCATTGCATGTAAGGATAGATAGGTTACTGGGTACATTATGACTCACCCCCTGTGTTACCCACATTGAATATGTTGGACACAATCACTCCGACCATAACCCCCAATACTTGCAGCTCACGTGGGAGTCAGGTACCCCCCAGATGAACGTACAGCGCTCTTAGAATGTTTAGGATGTCTCAACTATGCTGCTCATTCAGCAAAAACAATTGCCACACTTCCCTTTATCGGTCAATGACCATGGCTACCTCAGAAGATATACTGTCTTTTCTGACTGCTACCATCCTCCCCAACATCACACATGTACAGAGGGCGGAACTAAAAGACCCCATCTCCCCAAGACAGGAAACTTCATATGCAGTTCAAGTTTGGTTCCCTTCCCTTGAACACATACACAGGTTCCTGGCATCAGCCTCCCACTATTTCCTAGTTCTGACCCAGCTGCGTCTCTGCAACAGAGTCAACTGCTCATGTATTCTGTGCTTGTCCAGAGTACTCCCGCCTAAGAGCAAAATGGCTTAAACCAATCTGCAAGCAGTTGGGTACACACATTTATGGTGAAGCTCTTTGTACCCTCAGATCGAATCCTAGTACAGTGATTGCTTGCTCAGTAGCAAAGTTTTGGGGTCATGTGTGGGCAATTAGAAGGAAATTGCTGAAAGAGTGAGATAGTTTCATTTTGTTCTATCAATGTTAGTAGTTTTTTTATATTGTTTTAATCTGACTGTTTAATCATATTTTAATGATACTATCTAAACGGTCTTGAGTGTAGTGCACCCCTAGATCGAAGGCAGCATAACGGGACATGTTGTTCATCTTGGAATAGGCAAAGAGTTTTGTTTTTTTAGTCCTGTATTGTGCAATAAGGGGTTGATTCTGATCTCGGTCGGAAGGGCTCTGAATCGGATTCGGATTTGCCTAAACCGATCCAGGGCCCTTTTACCGACTGAATCGTTCGCAGTTCTAAATGACCAAATATGATGCCTGCAAACCCTTAGCGCTGACCCAATCGGTTCAGGGAGGCATTCAGAGAGATAGAGCCTTTCTGGAGCTGATTTGTACAACTCTATGGACTCGGTTTCCGAGCGACCAAGTACGAAGAACGATTCGGATAGCCTTTCCGTTTCGGTTTGCCCTGAACGAAAAGGCTCCTGGAATCTGTCTTTGGGGTCCCGTAGAAGGCCCACCCTTCACCCATGGCCCTCTGAACCAGGCCCATGGGTCCCCTCTTCCCTACCATGAACAGGGTGGCCACCACAGGGTGCACAATTATCTCCAACCACCCCTTTTGTCAATGTGAGCCTATGTTCGCGTTTGGAACACAGGCTCCCATTGTAGTCAATGGGAGCCCAACCAAATCGTAACCAGATGCATTCAAATGAATCGTACTCGTTAGGTCGCACTCCCTCGATCCGAGTCGTACGGAAAGCATTCAGATGTGAGTTGTTTGGTATGCTTTCCAAACAAGATCATTATCGGGCCCTAAGTGTTTAATCTAATTATTTAATGAAATTTAGATTATAGCTCAACTGATATTTTAATGTTGAGCTAGGGAGCGCTTCCGCTGTCTCTTCGACACCTGCTGTGATTACTCAGTAGGCATCCAGCCAAGCTCTCGCTTGCAATTGGCTGGCTGCATTTTCACTCGTACATTCTTTATTTTGATTTGTTAAAGGCATGCATTTGTCATGCCTCTTTTACTGTTGCCCCTCTCAGGGAGCATTGACTGAGTACAATTTCACTCCACAAGCTTGGTATATAGCATGTTTCCTGAACTTCTTTTTTCTTATTTTGGAATAAAAACGTATTCATACAATCCTTCGCGTTTGTTGTCATTTTTATTTTTTGCTCATTGTTTTTTTTACCTTTGCCCTCTAACTTTTAAATACGCCCCATTACATGCCCCCCCTCCCCTGCTGCATGGATGCCCGCGACGCGGGCGTTGTCTTGATGAAAGAAATCTGCTTGGAAGCAGGCTTCCTCCTTTGTTCCCTCTCCCTATCCCATGTATGCCCTTCTGGTAGCTTTTTTTTTCTTTTTTCCGGCAGTTGAACATAGGGGCATTTCAGCTGGGACTGCACCCCAACATACATGGATCTGGATAGCCCCGGCGGTTCTCTGGGTGTGCACCGAGGGCACACTTTCCCTGCAGGCGAGCTCCTGTTTCTCCTCTCTTCTGTCAGTGAACAAAGTACACAGATATCCGGAGCAGACTCGGTCACACAAGCCACCACGGTGCCTTCATCCTCGGCACATGCATCTCCTGGTGCACCATTGCTTTGCCTAATGCTCAGGCCAGGCCAAACTGCAGTGAAATATCACGAGCTAGGAACAACTTCCTAGTTGTACAGAAAATGCTGCTACAGATGGGCAAATGGAGGTGTGCACACACATTAGTGCACATGAAAGTATTCAGGGTGCCCCGGGGGGCTTCTTCACATGTGATGGCACGCCACAAGCATCGCCCGTGGGGACACCCTTTCGACCTTCTCAGCAGCCTCTTGTTCCATGTGCGGAAAACGCGTTTACTTCTAAGTGCCCGGCATGTGCACTGCTTCATGTGCTTGGGGCCTGTAATGCTCACGAGGGAAGGTGAGTTGCCTATTTATCTGACCAAAGCTCGTCGTCCGCACAGTAACATATGCACAAAGTCTGCTGTGGTCTTTCTGCCAGCATTTTACAATCTCCGAGTGCGTAATTCATCCAGCTGCTAGAGGGTTAGGTTATGTGAGAAAATCAGGGTTGGATTAACTATAATAACTGCTGTGTAGGGGGTGGTACACATAGTGCTGCAACCGTTTTAAAATGGGCATTACTTGGGGTCAGGTGCCTGTGCAAGGTAATAAAATGCTGCTACGCCCCCTCTTAAATTTCGTTTGCGGTATAGCGAAAGCAGGACAGTGCTTTTCGTTCTAACATTTAGCAGGCAGGCAATTAACTCCAGGAAGCTCTACAAAGTTGAAAGCCACTCTGTAACATCTCCCGTTTATACAAGGTAATTCCTGCGCTAGGAATTCCTGCAGCGCTGTTTGATTTTTGCTGCATTATGTGGTTAAATATAAATAAGCAACATATTAAATACAAGCATTTGCAATCCAATAGGTCTCGCATTTTTGAGAATTAGAGCTATGTGTTTTGGTTTGTAGTGTGGTGGGTTTATGAACAGAGATTCAGCCGCAAAACTGTTTAGATAGGGTGACCAGACGTCCCGGTTTTCCCTGGACGGTCGCCGTTTTTGGAGAAGTGTCCCGGTGTCCCGACATTTTTCGCCAAGTTAATGAAATCTCCCGGTTTTTAAACAGTGTCCTGGTTAAACATAGAAATGTCCCGGTTTTTCATTGGTGTTTCAGTTGAGAATGCGCTCGCATGCTCTCTTTGCACTGATTAAGGCCTGACGTCACTTAGGTGAGCGTTGTAGCAGGAAGGGAAATCCTTTGAAGAGAGACACTTTCTCTCGGGATTTCCCTTCTGTAGGAGAGTAGGGTCTGCAATCCTATGATCACCCAGATTTTTTGCTTTTGCTTCATTGGTTTACGACTTTCTCCGGCTGTGGGCCTGCCAATCAGACCCACAGCCTAGCTGTTCTCTCTCGAAATTAACACACATGTACGTTAGGTGCATCCACTAATTGGAACTGGGCCACCTTGTCAGTCCCTGTCTCAGCATACCACAGGTATCCAGGGCATCGGTGTACCCAGGGCCTACCAGGGGCTGAAGCATGTATTATGCCACCCCTGGAATGGCCGCCCAAATCTGACACAACTGGCTGCACGACAGCTGGGGCCACGTGGTGTAATCACCCGTTGCTGTAGGTGTAGTATTCCTACACCTAAACCCTAAAATGGACACATGGATTCCTATCAGTCACTCCTATAGCAGGCCTTATCAATCCTGAAGGCAGAGTGCAGGGAATCATGTGGGACGGTGCTCTGGCGCGAGCTGAGCCCGTCGACGGCTTGCGGAACCAAGCCCTAATAGCCGTTCCATGGTGACGCGGGCCAACTACTTTTAAGGCATTATAATCCTTGCGGTTATTTGCTAACTTTGGCATCGCATCACCTATACATGTCGAGTAAGGTGTCATACGAATGGGAATACGAACCCCTTGCCAGTCCTGGTGACGGGGTTAGCATTCCCCCCTTTTAGAGGGACACGACATGGAAGTAACCTTGAACCCCGGTTAAAGTTGACTCAAGCCTCAGCATCACAAAATGGATGCTGCCACCAGACACAAGTCTGACCTCCTGCTGCTGGGGGACCTTCCAGCAAGGGGAGCTTGGACAAAGGGTTTCCTGTCGAGGGCGGTGTTAGCACCGTCCCAGACAGGGTTTGTGTATCCCAGGTAGGCAGGGCTGAAAGGAAGGTGATTGCAAGTGGCACCCCGGTGCTCACTGTGCATAGCCCGGCTCAAACCAGTTTCGGGGGCACACCAGCCCCTGAGCTGGCGCGAAGCCGGACAAAGGATAGGGGTGTAACCACCCCCCTCCTGGCTCCACCCATAGGTAGAACCTAGTCACGGGCCAGCCCCTTTTTCTTAGAATAAAGGTAGGAGCGAGTCCCCTTCCCAAATTGGATAATCAGATAATCGGATAACTCCGAATCACGAACTACTTTCCACGAAAGGAACTCTTGACTATTTCTGAAGACTCTCCCTTGTGGCTAAGGAGTAGCCACCCTGCACCAGCAGGCACCATCTAAGCGCTTGCGGTTTGCTGTAAGTCTCTCCTACGGATCAAGACTGCCCAGCTCGACGAGACCCGAGTTCCCTGCCATCTCTGACCTTTTACCTCCCTCATCAGCTCAGCTGAGAGTCGTAGGTGTGACGAGACCTGCGGGACCGGCTATCTTCAGAACCTGCACGACGCTTATCTAGCACGCCCACCGAGGGACCCTCGAGTGAGTGCACCTAGGGTTTGAGAAGCCCTAACCCTGAGCAGCTCCAGCATCGAAGTCTGCCTCCCCAGCATCCCCGAGATCTGCGTGGGGGCCCTTCCGCTCCTTGTTGTTCACCGCGTTGTTCGACCACTTGCCGACCGGCTTGTGGCCCTCTTCACGACGCACCACGATTGTTTCATCACTAGTCTGGTTGCTCCAGACTGGCTCTTGCTCCCCTTCAACGGAGGAGTACCACGGACCCTCCTGGTCCACTCCCGACGCCACCTTGACTCCCCCGCTTGGGTGGCCACTGCCAAGATCCGCTGCCCCTTCCTGGGCCCAGCATCATCGACAGCAGACACCTTCGTGGGACAGCTCGCCCTCCATCCTGGTCGCCGCCGCGCCTCCTGGTCCGAGGAACAGCCGAGTCCGACGTCACCCACTCACCTGGTCGAGGTGACTTCAGCCGGTACCCTCCTGGTACCCACACGATCGCTGGCTAGCGGTTGAGAACTGAGTCCCCTCTGCTTTCAGGTTTTCCTTCACCACCGATCCAGGCTTGGATCGCTCTGAACATCGTCACTGGTCGCCTGCCAGCAACTTCTTCTTTCAGGCTCCTGAGACTACACGAGGACTCCCGACATCTTGACGAACTTCACGCAGCCGCAGCCTCCGGGCTAGGTAACTCGAGCATCTCGGTGCTCCATCGCAGGTTCGCTCTACAAGTGTCCAGTTCCTTTTTCGTTTAGTCCCACTGATCGGATCACTCCGGAATCAGTATCTCCAGACTCTAACCATTCGCATTTCACTGTTAGTGTAGATGGTTTCTCGTGCCCCTCGGGCATTTGTGTAGATTGTGCAACCGAAGTATTTTCCTAAGAGTTTTGTTGTGTGCTTAGCTCCCTGACTCATAAAGAGCCAGGGTAGTCTTGTTATAAATAAATATCCTTTTATTTTCATAACAACTTGTGTGGTGTCCTTTCACTTGGTGTTCAAGGGGTATATGTGATGGTAAACAGCTGGCTTAACACGCCCTCTAGAGTTTAGCCTAAAGACTGCTCGTATCCACGCTACTAGGATAGCTGGTCTAAAAGGTTGACTTACAACCAATCATCAATAAGGGTCGTTTGGAATGATACACAGTGATCACTAGAATAGTGAGCACTACATATCAGGCCAACTTCTCACACCTTCTCTTTGTACAACGCAGCGCCACCCACGTCATCGTGCCAGCCATCGGCACAAAAGAAAAGTGTTCAGTGCTGTGATCAGCCGATCACATGGGATGGTGCAAGCTCTATGGGTTCCTGCACCGCCTGAAGAACAAACTTTAGCAGGCTGCAGAATTCTGTGACAGTGAGACAAGCATCAGATTTGGAGGATGCTAGGGAAACAATGTTTTTTCTAGTTTCCTGTTTTCAGGTAGGATGCAGTCTCTTGGTCAGACGCTCTGGATGGGGTGCAGGGATCACCGAAATGGTAGTACAACTCCAGGTGCTGCAGAGTTAGAGGGCACAGGGTGGAGTAGTGAAGGGCGTGGAGGGTATGGCAGCCTCATGTCAGCAGAAGTGAAGGATGGAGGAGATGTGCCCTAGCAGACAGAGCTGAATTTGGAACCCGGGGACTTTTGTTCAAACCCCAGCCTCAGTTTGTCAACTCCACATCATGTGATTCTGGACAAATCCCTTAATCTCCTTGTGCCTAAAATGTGATTCAATTTGTGTAACCCCACTTGATGCACATGATCTTGCAGACTGCCTCCCATTCATCCAATTAATATACAGAGCTATGTTGCTTCCTGGCTCGTCTGAACTATAGAAATACCAATACATACATAATATACAGAACTGTTGCTTCCTAGCTAGGTTTGCATTATATAAAAATGTCAATACATACATACATGGGGAGCCTCCACACTACCAGTGCATGGCCTCACTGCTGTTACATGTTGTCACTCTGAAAGTCATGTCGCAGTCACATATTGGTCTTGTGCCGGTTCTTAGAGCAGGTCACTCAAGTTAATCAGTTTCTTCAGCTTGCATGGAGCATTGCCTGGAGTCTTGATATTACTTAGTACTAAGTGCAAAACAACATGTGGGCACACCAAGTCTCAAACCGAAGCGAAACAAGAGAGGGTGGAAATATTTTCCTTTGAAAATGCTTTTTTGTGTGAAAAATGTAGAATCTGCATTTCAATTCTTGTGCAGAACTTATTTTTGTAAGATTTTTTACATGATCTAAAAAATGCTGACTTCTAAAAGGGTCTGAGTTTGCCAACGTTTAAAAAAAATGAAGTTGATGGAAAGGATGCTTGTCAACTTCACACCAATTTATTCTCAGATAGACTTAATTAATGTATTAATTACCACCTCTGGGCTGGAATGTAGGCCCATTACTATTTATTTTATTGTCTATTGATCTGTCAGCAAACAGCCCTACTGTCACACATCTCTCTACATCTACATGTGCTCAGTGTCTCTGCTTTTATTATTACTTTAAACAGTTAGGGCCATGAACAATAAAGTTTAAATGTTTAAATGCATGTAATCGCAGCTCCCAATACAAACAATGTAATCCCTGACCGAGCTGGCAGTTCTGACACAGTTATATAAGACAGGCTTTTCAACTACTAAAAACTGTAATAAGAAAGCAAATGGCTTACTCTGGTAGTTCTTCAATGGTACAAAAAACTCTCTCTTGTGGACAAAACAATTGTCTGTGGGGGACGCGAGGGCAAGGTGGAACCAATTCCCAGGAAAAACAAGGTTAATAAGCATGACATAATATTTAGGGTAAGTCGAACGTATAATTGCAAAAGTATGTAGTAGTAGTCCAGTCTAATTAACAATAACTGCCTGGAGCGATGCCCAGCAACCCAATAAATTGAGACAAAGTCTGTTTAAATGGAATAATGGTTACTGCCAATAAAAGCCCTCTAATTTGTCGTCTGTAATGCTTCATCTCGGTCTGTGGAGGGAGCTGTCATTGTAGTCCCTTTTTTATGTCTATGACAGTTGTCAAAAAGTCCTACTTTTATGTAGATGGTTACTGCAAACTGTAGTCCTACTTCTATGTCTATGACCTGTCCCCGTTTTTAGTTTTGAGAATCTGGTCACCCTATGTTTAGAGGACTAAGAAAGGGGAATTGCTACTGAGAACAGAGACACAGCTGCAGCCCTGTTAGAATGGAGGATGTACCGATGGGACCTGAGAAGCAGCTGGCAGCACAGCCTAGAGGACTAGGAATGAGGAATTTCTTGACGGTATTTTAAATTGACTGTGAGAGTGTTCTACATGCAAACTTGTGCTTAGATGTCTGGCGAAGTGATAGTTCGCTTTGAGACGAGGCTGATGGCAAAAACATTTGAGGTGGTTGTTGTAGTTAAACTGAGGTTGGACATTGTTGGGCTATCATTCACCAACATCCTGATTAGGTTGACTGTGGTGTTGGTGTGATGCTTGGTCTTTAATGTTGGTTCTCTGCATGCAGTAGAGGTGGCTGAAGATGATGTGTCAAGTAATGATGCCAGATTGTCCATAGAAGGTTGTACTGGCTCACAGCTACACTTCCGGGGTCTTTTTGTTGACTTTGGTTCTCATGGTGTCAGTAGTGTAGATGTTCATTCTTGCTTTATTTGGTTGATTGAGTTTCATTTTGCTCCTCCTAAAATCTATGTGTTTTTTGTGACATCAAAGGAGTTTTTTGTATCAAATGCTTTCTTCCATTTGCTTTGCAAAGTGAGCTACCAGCCTCTACCCTTGCAATGTTGCTATTTTTGGGGATTGCATACTGAGAGTGGGACACATTCATTACTGTGACTGTGCTCTGCCGATATTTAAAATAAATAGGGACTGAGCTATTTTTAAACGAGCGTTGTGTTTGCTTGTGTTTTATTTTCCTTTAAATTACCTGTATTTTTATAGCTCACCCTGGCCACTGGTATGGAGTCAGTGTGCTTCTTTAACAAAAAGGGGTTGATTCCGATACCAGGTCGGACAGCTCTCCGAGAGCTGCCCGTAGCCTTACCGTGCGACCGACACGTACCCGTAGCCGGTCCGTCCTGCAGAGGAAGTACGATGCGCATAACTGCCAAAAACATGACCGACACGTAGGCTGTGATTCAAGCTCCATTCCCTGTCCGAGCCATAACTCCTAACGCTGAACCGAGTCGCCCGGAAACAGTATCCATAGCAGTTTCCGGCCTGACAAGTACGATGCGTACCTCCTACGCACCGGACGGGCCGCCACCTACGGCACGTCACAGCATCCGGAAAACAAGCATGTCAGCTACGAATCGCGCCACAACTCAATCCACGGCTACGAGACGGACTAGCTTGCTGCGGGTACGAGACGGAGCAAAAAGCAGCATGTACGACATGAACACATCATGAATCCCATCGCGCAGGTCATACCGGTACTCTACATCTATGACCGGATCAGGAACTGACACCGACGGTGCAGGCAGTAAGTCAGACACCTACCACACAAACAAATGACACATACCCGCAAAATGGCACACACACACAGGGAATCCACATCCTGGCCACTAACAACAGACCACCATAGGGGTTGCATGGCCAGCACCACTAACACCCCCATCCATAGGGGACCTGTTGCCCATCACCTCTGCCATCCCCACTCATAGGGGACCTGTTGCCCATCACTCCTGCCACCCCCAGCCATAGGGCTTATGTTGCCCATCACCCCTGCCACCCATAGGGCATATGTTGACCATCACTACTGCCACCCCCACTCATAGGGGACCTGTTGCCCATCACTACTGCCACCCCCAACCATAGGGCTTATGTTGCCCATCACCCCTGCCACCCCCACCCATAGGGCATATGTTGTCCATCACTACTGCCACCCCCAGCCATAGGGGACCTGTTGCCCATCACCCCTGCCACCCCCACCCATAGGGGACCTGTTGCCCATCACTACTACCACCCCCACTCATAGGGCTTATGTTGCCCATCACCCCTGCCACCCCCACCCATAGGGCATATGTTGTCCATCACTACTGCCACCCCCAGCCATAGGGGACCTGTTGCCCATCACCCCTGCCACCCCCACCCATAGGGGACCTGCTGCCCATCACTACTGCCACCCCCAACCATAGGGCTTGTGTTGCCCATCACCCCTGCCACCCCCACCCATAGGGCATATGTTGTCCATCACTACTGCCACCCCCAGCCATAGGGGACCTGTTGACCATCACCCCTGCCACCCCCACCCATAGGGGACCTGTTGCCCATCACTACTGCCACCCCCAACCATAGGGCTTATGTTGCCCATCACCCCTGCCACCCCCACCCATAGGGCATATGTTGTCCATCAATACTGCCACCCCCAGCCATAGGGGACCTGTTGCCCATCACCCCTGCCACCCCTACCCATAGGGGACCTGTTGCCCATCACTACTGCCACCCCCACTCATAGGGGACCTGTTGTCCATCCTACTGCCACCCCCACTCATAGGGCTTATGT
This sequence comes from Triturus cristatus, assembly GCF_964204655.1. NCBI lineage: Eukaryota > Metazoa > Chordata > Amphibia > Caudata > Salamandridae > Triturus > Triturus cristatus. The sequence goes on from NC_140593.1 coordinate 418,529,670, forward strand.
TGCCCATCACTACTGCCACCGCCAGCCATAGGGCTTATGTTGCCCATCACCCCTGCCACCCCCACCCATAGGGCATATGTTGCCCATCACTACTGCCACCTCCAGCCATAGGGCTTATGTTGCCCATCACCCCTGCCACTCCCACCCATAGGGCATATTTTGCCCATCACTACTGCCACCCCCACTCATAGGGGACCTGTTGCCCATCACTACTGCCACCCCCACTCACAGGTGACCTGTTTCCCATCACTACTGCCACCCCCACTCATAGGGCTTATGTCGCCCATCAACCCTGCCACCCCCACCCATAGGGCATATGTTCCCCAGCACTCCTGCCACCCCCACCCATAGGGGACCTGTTGCCCATCACTACTGCCACCCCCACTCATAGGGCTTATGTTGCCCATCACCCCTGCCACCCCATCCATAAGGTATATGTTCCCCAGCACTCCTGCCACCCCCACCCATAGGGGACCTGTTGCCCATCACTACTGCCACCCCCACTCATAGCTGACCTGTTGCCCATCACTACTGCCACCCCCACTCATAGGGCTTATGTTGCCCATCACCTCTGCCACCCCCACCCATAGGGCATATGTTCCCCAGAACTCCTGCCACCCCCACCCATAGGGGACCTGTTGCCCATCACTACTGCCACCCTCACTCATAGGGCATATGTTCCCCAGCACTCCTGCCACTCCCACCCATAGGGCATATGTTCTCCAGCACTCCTGCCACCCCAACCCATAGGGGACCTGTTGCCCATCACTACTGCCACCCCAGCCATAGGGCTTATGTTGCCCATCACCCCTGCCACCCTCACCCATAGGGCATATGTTGCCCATCACTACTGCCACCCCCACCCATAGGGGACCTGTTGCCCATCACCCCTGCCACCCCCACCCATAGGGGACCTGTTGCCCATCACTACTGCCACCCCCACTCATAGGGGACCTGTTGTCCATCACTACTGCCACCCCCACTCATAGGGCTTATGTTGCCCATCACTACTGCCACCGCCAGCCATAGGGCTTATGTTGCCCATCACCCCTGCCACCCCCACCCATAGGGCACATGTTGCCCATCACTACTGCCACCTCCAGCCATAGGGCTTATGTTGCCCATCACCCCTGCCACTCCCACCCATAGGGCATATTTTGCCCATCACTACTGCCACCCCCACTCATAGGGGACCTGTTGCCCATCACTACTGCCACCCCCACTCACAGGTGACCTGTTTCCCATCACTACTGCCACCCCCACACATAGGGCTTATGTCGCCCATCAACCCTGCCACCCCCACCCATAGGGCATATGTTCCCCAGCACTCCTGCCACCCCCACCCATAGGGGACCTGTTGCCCATCACTACTGCCACCCCCACTCATAGGGCTTATGTTGCCCATCACCCCTGCCACCCCATCCATAGGGTATATGTTCCCCAGCACTCCTGCCACCCCCACCCATAGGGGACCTGTTGCCCATCACTACTGCCACCCCCACTCATAGGTGACCTGTTGCCCATCACTACTGCCACCCCCACTCATAGGGCTTATGTTGCCCATCACCTCTGTCACCCCCACCCATAGGGCATATGTTCCCCAGAACTCCTGCCACCCCCACCCATAGGGGACCTGTTGCCCATCACTACTGCCACCCTCACTCATAGGGCTTATGTTGCCCATCACCCCTGCCACCCCCACCCATAGGGCATATGTTCCCCAGCACTCCTGCCACTCCCACCCATAGGGCATATGTTCTCCAGCACTCCTGCCACCCCAACCCATAGGGGACCTTTTGTCCATCACTACTGCCACCCCCAGCCATAGGGCTTATGTTGCCCATCACCCCTGCCACCCTCACCCATAGGGCATATGTTGCCCATCACTACTGCCACCCCCACCCATAGGGGACCTGATGCCCATCACCCCTGCCACCCCCACTCATAGGATGGGTGATGCACCACACATCCATCATACTCCAACATTAGGTATGGCAGCAAAATACATCCCCCTAACATCATGACAACATTGTGTAGTCTGTGACAAATACCCACAACAGTGATTATGACTTTGAACATACAATGTAACTAACAGCACATGTGTGACCAACAAATGAGTGTGCCCTACACAAGGCAAGCATCATTATAGCACTGTGTCAATGTAACAAGAACACCCCCTCACTGTGTAGAACAGAAGTTAAGTATTGTCTTCCAAACTGCAGCAAATGTTGAGCATTGTGGTGATAGGATCTAACCCCCCCCCCTCGTCACAGTGACCAAAAGGTAAGTGTCATCATGGTCAAAGCTGCAAATAACAAACAGCATGTATGATCCCTGCTCCCAACACATTAAACACTTCTGTTCTGTGGCAAACTAGTGGTTGTGTCCCATTCCCACAGAGATGTGGTGAGGCTAACAGTGCTGTGAAAACCTAACACACTCTCGGCCATGTGCAGACAAGCACCACACATGGGGGCTGACAATGCATACAGTGTACAATGACACAAGAACAGAAGTGACCATCACCAAGCATACACACATATCGAAAATAGACACACTAATCAAAACAACCTGTGTAGACTGTAGGTGTCAGCTCACAAACTCACGTTCCATGCCAGCAATGGCACCTAACAACCAGGATGAATGTGCACAATGATGTGATATGACTCACAGGGACAGCAGGGAAAATCACAGACACAGCATCCAGACAAAGGCCCACAACAGCAATACCAATGCACTGGTGCAGATGCACAAACACAAACAGGCAACCTCACACTGCACATCTGACACAGCATATGTGTGTGTGTGTGTGTGTGTGTGTGTCACAGTTTCCCCAGGCAACTACACAACACATGAGGGGGGCTGAACCACAGTGACACAGATGTGGACACAGTGCCATACAAAAGTAAGCCATCATTGGGACCCCCTTAGTGGGCAATCAGGCATTGTGAGATGAGAGGGAGCACAAAAGACACATGTGACACAAGCTTGAATGCACACCAACTAACACAGCAAGAGACTGACACACAACAGCACTACCCTCAGGGACCAGACATTGGGGTGACACAAGTATGCATGACACCTCCACTGTGATGACAAAGGCAGATGTTGTACAAACTGGGAAACCCCGACATGTGTCCTGTTCCACAAACGTACATCACACATACACAAACACAAATCACTCAGCATGGCCCCTCATCCATGGACAAATGGGAGCTAGGGGACCATCCATGCAAACATTTACATCAGTCCACTGTCAACAGCACACACCCTGAACTGCAACAATGTGCATCTGTCAAGCCCACATGGACAGGTGACATTGCACATGCACCCATGACAAACACAGGAATGTTGGGAGGAACTATGGTGCACAGACACATCACACAAGGACAGTTTACAACCCTGGGGAATTACAGACATACTGCACAGTATGCGGTACATGGCCATGACTTCAAAGCTCACGTAACCTTCAGAATCCCTGCCACAGTCCCAGGACAATGCAGAAGACAAGGAAAACCACAAGGCACACATGCTGACACCTGCCAACATTGCAGCAATGAACCCGACAAGTGGAGCAGTCACACACACATACAAATGTCTCAATCACTAAAAGGTACCATCTAGGGACAACTACATGATTTTGCAAATAAACAAGTGCATTGGAGAACCCTGACTGTGTCCCATCTGTTTCTGACAACATCATCATCACTCAGAACTGACAAATCCCAATGATGATACACCAATTAACAGTAGTGTGTCATGCACCCACATATCTGGTAGCCCATGGCAAAGTAGTGGGATGAAACCAGTACCACTCAGCAAGAATCAACAACAGGAACATACCAAGGGAACACTGCCTGTGTATGAACTGGGATGTGGACACACACACATGCTCATACACACACCATGGTCCCAGGCTATGTCACGGGACAACACACTTACTTGAGGGGACCCAACTCCTGTGGAAGCCCAGCTGTGCCAAACATATTCACAGCACGTCTCACTCATGTCTGCAGAACACTTGGTCAGTCAGCCATCAGTTACCACACAATGAAAGATCTGGTCACAACAGCCTGGGTATGTGAGTCTCCCCTAAGTCATCTGCACATACTCAAAACATATGTCTAGCAAGTTGCACAGAGGACCCAGTTGCTCCTAAACCAATGATGCCCACACCTGTGGGTCCAGTGGTGATGCACAGAAAGTCTGTGGAATTGACAAATTGGACAATGGGAAGCACATCATATGTGCATGGGTGCAAGCCAGAGATGTGACCATGCAAATGAAATGTTCACAGAGATGTCCACAAATAGTTGATCATGACACACCCAGGTAGCTGCAAAGGATGACATGGATATCCACCAGAATAGGATACATATCTCATGGACCACATGGAGTACCTCACAGCAACACATCAGTATTCAACATTGGAAACCAAGCATTACAGGTGCAAGGGCATGTTAAACACCATCAATATAATGTACAGCTAAATCAAGTTCACAGGGATTAAAAAAAAGCTTTATTCAGCATATTAAAAGTTAAACGTCCGTTCAAACAAAAGGCCCATGGCCAGTCCATGTCCAAATGCCAAGGAGTGAACTAGAGTGACAACTGTCACACCTTGCTTGCCTGCACTGCTAAGGACCGTGGTCATCCCCTCGGAGGGGCATACATGGGGCTAGGCCAGGCACCACAGGGACAGGATCCGGGTAGACAGCAGAATTAGACAGTGAAGAGGTGGTGGATGCAGGCGAGACACTTGCAACTGCAGTGGAGCTGACTGAAGTGGTGGGTGCTGTCACACAACTGTGGGGCACAAGTCAGATGGGGTGGGTGCCGGCACAACTCCAGTGGGCAGGTCAGATGGAGTGGATTGGGTCCCCACTGCAGTGCCCAAGTCAGACGAGGTGGTCGTGGACTCCACTGCAGTGCCTACATCCATGGGAGCAGAATGGGGGCAGGTGAGGTCGGCAGGACGGGGGGGACACGGTCCCCACATCAGTGGCACTAACCGTCTGACCACATGTGGAGGAGCAAGTGGTTGGGGGGATGGCCTTAGCATTTTGGGGATAGCGTATCTGTGGGTGGGGGAACCCGGGGCAGGAAGTGGCGGGGGAACCTCTGTAGTGGTGGCCTGAGGGGTGGAAGACGGAGACTTTGCCTTGGAGCTGCGTGGTGGCGGGGGGGGTCTTGCTCTTCCGGCTCTGGGGGGACTTGCGGGTGGGGGTCTCATTCTGACTGTGCCTGGGTGAGGGTGTCAGGGTGTGAGGGGAACTCCCCGCTGTGTGTGGGGACTTCTTCTTCCCCTTGTAATCAGGATCTGCTGGGTCGGTGGGGAAGAGGCCAAGGTCACAGAGGAAGAGCTTCTGGGGAAATGGGGTTGCAGATGATGCAAGGGAAGGGGGCTGGGAGGGAGAGGTCTCGGAGGACTGCGGAGTGGTTGTGGATGACTGTGTGTGTGTCTGCAAACCAGCCCCTGTGAGTGTGGTATCAGTCCCCTGCACTTGCTTGTGTGCACGTCTAGACCTTGGTTTGGGTGTTTGTGTGCTTGGGACAGGTAGGCTGCTAGGAATCGTGGGTGGTGCAGGGGTAGGAGGGGTGCAGGACTGTTGGAGGAGGGACACTTCTGCCGTCAGGGACTAGGCTATGGACTGATTGGTCCTCTGTCGGGCAGACATGCCCGAGGATATGCCCTCCATGAACGACACCAGTTGTGTCAAAACAGAGTTGTGTGTGCATGGAGGACCTTCAGAATTGACATCTGCCCGACATGGATCTGTCTAAGTAAGTCCACAGACTCCTCACTCAGGGCAGCAGGGGACACAGGGGGTGCGGTGCCTGCCACAAAGGAGACATGCTCACGAACACAGGAGCCTACAGGGACCTCTGGGATGGGAGCCGATGGGAGGGTGGTGGTGGTGGCGTGGAGCTGGGGTTTGGTGGCTGCTGACACCCGCCTCCACAAGGGAGTCACCCTCAGAGCTGCTGTGGCCCTCAGCTGGGGGTGATGGTGCTGATGACTCCTCTGTGTGGTTCCACTCACCCTCCATGCCACTGGGTCCCCCCAACTCCTCTCCTTCTGTCCCTGTCAGGCTCTGTGGCTCCTCCCTGTCCATGGAGCTGTCCCCTCTTGTGGCCGTGGATGTATCTGGATAGGAATAAGAAGTAAGAGAACAACATCAGTCACCTGCACCGACTGCACACACCACAGTGAGTACATCACATCACAGGGCAAGCCCTGGCATCATCAGATGAACACAGCTCAAAGTGCCAACACTGTTTAGAATAAGCCAATTGTCATTCTCAACATCAACAATGGCACACATATCCCTCCTTGACTTTCACACATATGTCTGTTGCATGTTGGATGCTAATACCCCAATGTGCTGACATGCACCACCCACACCTCATTTGGACATGCAAGTGAACATGTAGGAGTATGTCACTATACACACAGCACATCTCTTGCTACTGACTCAGTACAGGTGTCCGGATGAAGGGATGGGCAGAGACTTATTTCACATGCTTGTGATGCATGCCAGCAACACACACTATGATGTTCTCATGTCCTGATGGGCAGTGCCACAATGGGGTGCATGGTGCACACTTGAACAAAATGCAGGATCACTCATAGCAAGTTAAATGCCAAGGCCTTGAAAGTCAGTCAACACTGTCTCCTGTCCCAGGGGCAGGGATTTCAGACAACAACAATATGCACTTACTCACAATCCTAGCTCAGGGGTAAAGCTAACTCTGCAGATGACTGGCATACTTGCCCATCCCCTGCAAACAACATTTACAGGACCCAGAAGACCCCACATCATGCAAATCAGACATATGAGTCTCTGCAAACACAACTCCCTGTACATTAACACATCACAGTCTGCCATTCATGTAACCCAGCTGCATGAATCAGACAGTTGCATACACCATTGTGCTCTGTCAGATGATCACACACCTATATGTCACACAGGTCTTGTCTCTCACAGTCCCTCTGAATCATGGGCACCCCAGTTGTAAGTAACAACAAGCCACACCCTAATGACACAGAGGCAGACACCTGAGGGCACATGTCACTAAGCACAACCTGTAATTTGATACACAGGAGTGGGATTACAGAGTGTTTCTAAATGCCCTTGAGGAGGCATGACTGGCCAGGTCTCCATGAGACAGTGTTTGGCCCTGGACAGTAGTCAGGTGGCTAAGCAAGTGTGACATACTTGATATACATACTCCTGAGGCCCCAAAATTGGAGTCCCCTGCTGCATGGGTTTGTTTGGAATACCCCAGCCACATGTGGCGAGTCAGACCAGCAATTGGAACACATCTCAAGGGCACACACAGATTACATGTCAGATCTCAGGCATTAGGTAAACAATTGACCCACCCATGAAACACATCAGAGTCACGGGAACAGATGCTGTCCGGTAGATGAAGCATAGCTGACTGCAGGGACACAGTGCCCTAGTGACACAAGCAACAGGCTGTAGGGGCCACACCTGTGGAACAGATGAGGAGGGTGCATCACACAATTGAGGGGCCTGAGTATTGGACTACAAGCCCTAGGTAATGTGGAAGTATGACCAGGCCAAAAGACTGCAATTAGCATGTCAGACATAGTACACAGATTAGGCATGGACTTACCCCCTTCCTGCTGCTGTCTGGCCTTCAGCTGCCTATCCAGGTCCGGGAAGACCACCTCAAGTATCCGGAGCATGTGGGGGGTCAGGGTCCGGTGTCCGCCCCTCCTGCGCAGAGGTGACAGCTTCAGCTGGACTCTAGCTATCCTCCGGGTCCAGCCCCGAAGCTCCTGCCACCTCTTCTGGCAGTTGCGGATCCGGGGCTTGTAGACCCCCACCGAACGAACAGCCCAGGCGATGGTCAGCCATATCTCCTGCTTCTGGTGTGCATCAACCTGTGAGGATGACAAAGTGAAAAGTACATTAACACATATGCCCCATATTTGTGCTGCACACATTTGGATATACATGTCATCATCACAAAGGGAAATGAGTTACACAGGTAGTGCAACCATGCAGCAGGACAAATCACCTGCATGTCTAACATGTTAACAATGCCTGTATAGTTTAAGCTTGCACTGATGCACTTTAGCAGCAGGACACCTGTTCATTACATGGACCTACACACTTTGGGGGATGAAAGTAGTCAGTGAGAATGCTTGCCACTGGTGTACACACTGCTAGTACTGCTAGTCAGACAACATGCATAATTAGGAGGGCAGTGGACTGCACACTCACCTGCTCCCCTGGTTTCCCATAGAGCTTGCTGTACTGTGGAAGGAGCCCATCCAGCAGGGCCTGCTTCTCCTCCTCAGTGAAGGCTGGGGCCCTCTCCAGAGCACGTGCCATAGCAGGAGCCAGAGGATGCAGAGACAGCAGAAGTGGTAGCAGGGATGTGGTCCAGTAGCATGTAGTGCAGGCAAGTGAGCTCCCTGGGGGCCATCCAGCCTTATATCTGTGCTGCAGAGGCAGAATCTGTGCCATGTGTCCCAAGTGATAGGTCCAACACGGTTGCATTCTATGAATCTGGCCAATCCATTTAAATATACGACTCGTACACGCCTTCCGCATCGTTCAAATCTTCACCTTCATGAAACACTTGAAATTGCAACATTGTTGTAGGCATCCAACTGAATGTCTAGTGCACAACTCGTACAAGTTTTGAATCCGCATCCGTCTCCATGACAGTCCGGAGCCAATGGGTGCGCCCGGCTCGGTCAACGGACTGTACAACGCGTATTTTGAAAATATACATGCACCCGTCTCCATACAGTTCAATGGCCAAGGCGTTCGCCTGTCTCGGACCATGCCTGCCCGACGCGTATGCATGATAGTCACCCGCGTCGGACCTCATTGCATTCAATGACAAAGCTTATGAACGGCTCGGTCATGAACCTGGCAATGCGTACGCATTGTCACCCACGTCAGACCTCATTGCATTCAATGGCAAAGCGTACGCCCGGCTCGGTCATGGACCGTGCAATGCGTATGCATTGTCACCCGCGTCGGACCTCATTGCATTCAATGGCAAAGCGTACGCATAGCTCGGTCATGAACCGTGCAATGCGTACGCATTGTCACCTGCGTCGGACCTCATTGCATTCAATGGCAAAGTGTACGCGCGGCTCGGTCATGAACCGTGCAATGCATACGCATTGCCACCCGCGTCGGACCTCATTGCATTCAATGGCAAAGCGTATTGGTGTGACTATTCTACGGATGCAACACACATTTACTAGCCAGGGACACCTGTGCACACCTACCACACTACAGCATTGGCCATGCAGTGTCCCATGGCATGTAAGGCTGCATTCCCTGGGTGTTTGGGGGGGCCACATCTGGTTTGTTGGGTGGCATTTTTGTGCAGCCACTCCCAGGCTGTGCACGTGTACATGGGGACAGAATCATTTGTGTGTTGTGCACATTACCACTGTGATGTGCAATTGTACAGTAATGGGCATGAGTCACGGACACAGTTTCATGTTGGATATGTTTGGGGCATGTCACATACACCCTGAGTCCAGGGGGTGATGGCATGTACGTCACAGTGAGACCTGTAGCCACAAAACTGATGTGCACCCACAGTCTGTGTGCATATTTTGTCTCAAATGTGTCTGATCAAATGTGCCCAATGGGTGACAGTCTCTACATCCATGTGGTATATGCATCAACATTGATGGTGTGTGTGTGTCTAAGGGATGTACATGTAGGGCCGGCAGGAACAACAGTGGCCACTACCTGTGGAACTTACGCTTGCCTTGTGGTATGTACGTGATATGCTATGTCCAAGCCAGTGTCGATGTGGCAATACAGGGACCCTGGGTTTCTGCATGGCAAAGTCGGTGATGCCTGGGAGACATCAGGCCTCACTTGTCACTGTGGTGTCTGTTTGGAACGTTGCAGCAGTACATAGATTGGGTGACACAGCCAGATGATTGGCCATTGCACCACATGGGACTCATGTGGACATGTGGAATTGAGATGTGAGGTGGTGGTCATGTAGGTGACATATGTGTCCATGCACAACAGCACACACCTCAGTACATTGTGTAATGTCATGATCTATCATATGATATTGAGCCTGGTCATGGCCACATGGGTGGATGAACTGACCATCTTTCTTTGTGCATCTCTGTACTGCAGGGCACCAGCTGTCCATTGACCTTTGCGAGACCTTGCAACCATGCAGGAACGCGACTGCATCAGATGGTAGCACTTCACCAGGTCACTGATTGAGGAGTTGGCGGAGCAGTTGGCGCCACATCTGCTACCTGGCTGGACATACCCTACAGCACTGACCCCAGAGGTGAAGGTGATGGCAGCCCTGCACTTCTTTGTTACTGGTACCTTCCAGTACACTGTGGCTACAGCTGGTGGTATGTCGCAAACGATGTTTAGTCGGGTGCTACGTGATGTCTTGGAGGGGATGTTGCATTTCCTAGACCTGTACATCAAGTTCCCTAGCCCAGCTGAACTCCCTGAAATAAAGGATGCCTTTTATACACTGGGGAGGATGCCGAACGTCATCGGATCTATTGATGGGAAACATGTGGCCCTGATACCACCACAGGCACATGAGCAGGCATACCGGAACAGGAAGCACTACCACTCCATCAATGCTCTGGTGGTATGTCTTGCTGATATGTCTATCACACATGTGTGTGCACGGTTCCCTGGTTCTGAGCCGGATGCCTACATTATGAGGAGTAGTCTCATTGCAACGCTGATGTCACAGATGCCAGCTCAGCATGCCTGGCTTGTCGGTGTGTACTGACTGTTTCTCATTGTGTGTGTTTGTCAATGTTGTATTCTGCACTCCTACAAAACTCAGCTACTTGTTCATTTTTGTGTGTGTAGGTGACTCCGGATACCCCAACATGCCGTGGTTGCTGACACCCCTCAGGAACCCTGTGACACCAGCCGAGCTGTGCAACAATGAGGCACATGGTCGGAGCAGGAGGGTGATTGAGCGGACATTCGGTCTCCTGAAAACCCGCTTTCGCTGCCTGGACAAGACCGGAGGGGCCCTCCCATATGAGCCTGCAAAGGTGTGCAAAATAATCCTTTTATGCTGCATGCTACACAACATGGCAGTGCGGAGGGAGGTGACTCTCATCCAGGATGATCATGACAATGACCAACCTCCGGCACCTGTGGAGGATCCCGGCCTCGGCCAAGATACCAGTGATGATGAGGATGAGGGTGACGTCCGCTCATCAACAACTTCTTCACCTGAATGTGAGTTTCAAGGGTTGTTATGTCAATGTATGGAGGTAGCCTGGAATGTGTTGTGGCAGCTCTGTTGCTGTATGAGTGTGTCTGTGTGCCACTTGACTGGATGCGTGCAGTGATGTGTCCATTCAGGTGGTGTGTACTCCACAATAGGGTAGTACTGCTAACTTGATTTTTTGTAGGTTTCTTGCAACATGTTTTGTGCATGTGTATTGCATTTCATTGCTTTTGACTGTGTCTTGTGTCTGTCCTTCCGAGGGTACTTTGCCTGTTGTTTGGTCAACACTGATCCCCAACACCCAGAAGCCAACACCAGTGTGGAAGTTGTCAATTCCCATCAACTGATGTACCACACATCCCTGGACTTCAATTCTCCAACACTTTGTGAGCGTGTGTCCACTAAGGGTGGGAGACAATATCCGTTCCGCTCGCTGAAATTGCGAAAATTCAACATTTTCGCGTTACGCGTGGAACGCGAAAATGTCGAAACTTCCGCGATCCACGAGGGAACGGAAATTGTCACCCACACTTAGTTCTAACCTATGCCTTGCAGTTTTCATGCAGATCTTTCATGCCAGTTCATAGCTAACTGTATTATATTGGGATTGCACACAACCTATGAGGCGCGCTGGCTGCAGCTTTAACATATAGAAATGTAGCTAGGCGTCAGTATACAACGACAGGCTGTGAGACACATGCATGGATATCTGTCGCCGTATACAGTGGCAGGATCTGAGGCACATGGGAGGGGCATGATAACGCAGACACGTATGGGCGCGCCTCTGCACACCGAAAGGTTAAGTGAGGCTTGGGGTCCATCCTGGACATATGTACGAATATGTCACACTTCTGTACACAGTGTGGAGTTATGAGACACATGCTGCGTCTACAACATACAATCAATCAATCAATCATTGTACTTATAAAATGCGCTACTTACCCGTGAGGGTCTCAAGGCGCTGAGGGGGGGGGGGGGTGCCATTACTGCTCGAAGAGCCAGGTCTTGAGGAGTGTTCTGAAGGTGAGCAGGTCTTGGGTCTGTCGTAGGTGGGTAGGGAGGGTGTTCTAAGTTTTGGTGGCGAAGAAGGAGAAGGATCTGCCGCCGGAGGTCATTCGTTGGGTGCGGGGGACGGAGGCGAGGGAGAGGCTGGCGGAGCGGAGTTGGCGGGTAGGGGTGTAGAAGCTGAGTGTGCTGTTGAGGTAGGCTGGTCCGGTGTTGTGGAGTGCTTTGTGAGCGTTGGTGCTGTTCCCAGCGGGGTCGGCCACCAGGAGTCGTCCCAGGCTGAGGGGGTGGATCCGAGGATGAGGACCTCCGTCTTGTCCGAGTTCAGCTTCAGTTGGCTGCCTCTCATCCATTCGGCGACGGCCTTCATTCCCTCGTGGAGGTTGGTTTTGGCAGTGTGCGGATCTTTGGTGAGGGAGAGGATGAGCTGGGTGTCGTCGGCGTAGGAGAGGATGTTGCGGTCATGCTGGGGGGCGACGTGAGTGAGGGGGGCCATGTAGACGTTGAACAGTGTTGGGCTGAGGGATGAGCCCTGTGGTACGCCTCAAATGATGTCGGTGGCTTCGGAGTGGAAGGGGGGGAGATGGACGCTCTGGATTTTGCTGGAGAGGAAGGATGTGGTCCAGTCCAGGGCCTTCTCTTGGATTCCGGCTTCCTGGAGGCGTGTCTTTAGTGTGAGGTGGCAGACTGTATCGAAGGCGGCTGACAAGTCCAGGAGGATGAAGGCTGATGTTTTGCCATTGTCTAGTTTGATCCTGATGTCGTCTGTGGCGGCGATGAGGGCTGTCTCGGTGCTGTGGTTTTTTTGGAATCCGGACTGGGATGTCGTTGTCCTCGAGGTAGCGGGTCAGTTGCGTGTTGAAGATTTTCTCGATGACCTTCGCCGGGAACAGGAGCAGGGAGATAGGCCAGAAATTCTTGAGGTCCTTGAGGTCCGTCTTAGGCTTCTTGAGAAGGGCGTTGATTTCGGCATGCTTCCAGCTTTCCGGGAATGTAGCTATCTCGAAGGAGATGTTGATTACTTTCCGTAGTTGGGGTGTGATGGCTGCGTCTGCTTTGTTGAATATGTGGTGTGGGCAGGGGTCTGACGGTGATCCTGAGTGGATTGAGTTCATGGTCTTACGTGTTTCGTTGTTGTTGACGTTGGTCCAGGAGGTCAGGCGGTTGATGCGGGTGGTGTTCATAGGGGGGTGGGGTCTGACGATGTCGGGGTAGTTGTGGTGGTGTTGAAGCTGTCGTGGATGTCAGCGATCTTGCGGTGGAAGAAGATGGCCAGCGAGTCGCACAGTTCTTGTGAGGGCGGGATGTCGTTGGCGCTGGGGTTGGAGAGTTCCTTCACGATGCTGAAGAGCTCTTTGCTGTTGTGTGTGTTGTTGTCCAAGCGGGCTTTGAAGGAGGATCTCTTGGCTAATCTGATGAGATGGTGATGTCTGCGGGTGGCGTCCTTGTGTGCTGTGTGGCCATTTCTTTTCCATTTTCCGGCATACTCGTTTGGAAGTCTGGAGTTCTTCGGTGAACCAGGTAGCTTTCTTGCTGGTGTGGCTGTTGGAGGGTTTCTTGAGCGGGGAGAGGGTGTTGGCGCAGTCGTTGATCTACTGTCTGAGGTTGCGGGAGGCGTCGTCCAGGTTGGTGGAGTCGGTGGGTGGGTTCTGGGCGAGGGTGGTAGCTAGCTGGTCTTCGGTGATTTTGTTACAGCAGCAGCGGGGCAGCTGTTGGGTGTGGTGGTGCGTGGTGGGCTTCTTGGAGGTGAAATGGATGCAGCGGTGATCTGTTCAGTGGAGTTCGGTGGTGCGGTCGAAGGAGACGTGGGTGCTTGTGGAGAAGATGGGGTCAAGCGTGTGGCCGGCGGCGTGGGTGGGAGTGGTGACGAGTTGTCTGAGGCCGAGGTTGGCGAGGTTGTCGATCAGGGTGGTGGAGTTGGTGTCGTTGTTGTTCTCGAGGTGGAAGGTCAGGTCCCCGAGGAGGATGTAGTTCGTGGAGGCGAGTGTGTGGGTGCTGACGAGGTCGGCGATAGAGTCGCTGAAACGTGGTCGGGATCCTGGGGGTCTATAGACTAGTGTTCCTCTGACGGTGGTGTTGGCGTCAGTGTGGATCCGGAAGTGCAGGTGTTCGGCGGTGCTGAGGGTGTCATCTGAGCCGGCTGGACTTGTGTACGATGGCTATTCCTCCTCTAGTTCCGATCTTGTAGCCGTCCGAGACGGTTATGGCGATGTTGGGGGCCGAGGAGTCGTTCCACCAGGTCTCGGTCAGGAAGGCAACGTCTGGGGTGAAGGTGTCGAGCAGGTCCCAGAGCTCGACGGCGTGTTTGCGCGCAGAGCGCGTGTTTAGGAGTATGCAGCGGAGGTGGTTGGGTCCAGTCCTTGGTGGTTTGGTGGCTCTGTCACAGATGAAGCTGCAGTTGCAGCAGGAGAAAGGTCCATGGGTGCATTTCGGAGTGGCCTGGAAGCAGCTGCGGTCTCGGCCGGTGTTGAGTGCGTGGAGGGTGCTGGCATCGTATCGGAGTCTGGCGTCGTGTCATTCGCGGGGGCCAGGGGTTCTGGCGCTGGGCACGGTCCAGGCGCAGACAGGCACAGATGGGCTTGCCTCTGGTGCGCCTCCGGCGCGCCAGTGGCGCGGCCGTGCAGTGGCCACCATAAGTAGGGAGGTGGGAGGCAGGAGCGGCTGTGAGGAGGGTTGGAGCAGCGAATGGGAGCGGGGCCGCAGGGGAGGCAGTGGCGGGAAAGGCGAGTGAACAGAAGGCAAGGGGGCAGGGCAGAAGGGGAGGCAGCGGCGGGAGAAGGGACGGCAAAAAGCGGGTCAGAGGAGAAGGGCAGTGAATGGACAAAACAATTCAGTAGCAAGGCAGACAATAATGCAAGTACAGTTATACCAAATACAGGTACAGTTATACCACACAGTCAGAGCAGGTACCAGAAGTGAAGACAGCAGCCCAGGAGGGCCTCGAACACACGAGCACTCAGCAGCAGCAGGCACGGGGAGCCGGCGAAGTCAGAGGGAGCTGCGCGGCATGGGGAGTGGCCTGCCAGACCAGGGTCAAATGCATGACTCTGTCTCTGTACACTGGTTACATTTGTAGCACAGAGACATGCACCGGCTTGTAGGTGTGTCTCTGTATACAGTGAAATGGAAAGAAAGGTACGAGGAAAACCTATGAAATAAATTAAAGTATGGGTGTTACTGTTCACCGTGAGAAATGTTGTGACACTTAAGGTTCATCTGTAACATATAGAGACATTAGCCTGCAGCGCGCTATTTACAAATTACAAGACGTTGTGACACAAGGATGGATATGTAACCCCTTGAAATGTGTACGTTTCCATTTCTGTACAGTGAAACGCTTGAGACAGACGGGTGTACCCAAAACATTTAGAGAAGTGTGTCTAGGTGTCACTTCTGCATACAGTGAAAGGCTTCGAGGCGCAGAATGCATACATAGTATGCACACCTCACGGTGCAAAGAAGAGCGTCTCCGTGTGCACAGCGGGAGCAGGCAGGCAGGGTGCTCGCGAGTGTGTCCCCCTGCACACAGGGTGCTGATGCAAGCATGGTGTGGGCAGGGCGCACCCGCCAGGGTAACCTCCAGTGGAAGGGGGAGGGGTGCTGGTGCAAGGGCAGGCCGGGACTGCAGTGTCCTTCATCCCTCCAACCCATTCTCGGCTGCGCTGGGTGCCACATGGGCTGAGCTTGGCTAGAGACTAGAGTTGCCTGTCTCCGGAGAAGCAGAGAAGAGTGCGTGGGTCCCGCAGCGGAGGGGAGGGGATGATGCTGCAGCATGAAGCGTGTGATTGGATGTGGGGGCGGGGAGGGGAGCGCGAGCTGGGAGGGTGTTGAGCAGGCAGTAATGACATGCACCAGCTCTCCATCCCATCGGATGCATGCATGTACCACAGGAGAGACCTGTGACTGGAGGGAAGAGGAGACCATGGGAGTAGGGACCCCCGCCGCAGCATCTGGGGTGTCCAACAATGAGGACCCAAGCGAAGGGCATCGCGCAGGGAGGGCAGGTGGCAGGTGATCCCATCCTGCTTTGGAGGAGAGAAAAATGAGGAGAAGAACCCTGCAGAGGGGCTTGGCTACTCCTTCTCACATGCCTGCTGGGCTCTTGGGGCCCGGGTCTCCGCTGACCCCCTTAAGCAGCAGCACGCGGTGGATAGATAGCAATAACTGGTTGCGTTTGTAGCTGCAAAGAAGCCCGCACCAAGGCGCTGTAACAACATGTTCCTATCATCCCACTCTGTGGGATTCATTTTATCCACCGCGGAAGGATGAAAGGCTGTTGAACTTTAGGTTGCACAAGGATTTCTTCTGCAGGTGCACTAACCCGCCGCGCTGACCTAAGAGTAACTGAGTGAAGGGCAGTAGGGGGTGAGGGGGAAGTGCCGGTGTTGCCCCCACTGCCGCAACCATGCGCCGCTCCAGCACTGACGAGTCCACATACCATCGCAGTCCGTCCCTGGACAGCAAAGACTGTGGGGGGCGGAGCTTTACGGCTCTACAGTAGCATGTAGGGAGCCACAGGCATCTCCTTCTTCGGCTTATACAATACAATAACTAGTGTTCTAGAAGTTACATAATAGGGAGCATGGTAAGGCGTTTTCCGAACATATTTTGGGGTATGCAGTTTATATGAGAAATGTTTACTTTCCCTGCTTTTCATTGAGCATGTGTCCGTGATTAGTAAATTGAGTGTCTTCTCAGGAAGTTCTTAATTTAATACTTCCACAGACACCCTAAACTTGCGACTAAGCTGTGAGTAGAGGTATTGCACAAAACGGTGGCATCTTCAGGGCAGGATTCATTCTGGCACGATGCTCCTGTCACAAAAATTAAACCCCAACAGGAAGCACTTATAGTATTTGACCTTCAACTCGGGCACCTGCTTTATTTATATCTGTAAGTCTTATAGATATAAATAAATCAGGTGCCCGAGTTGAAGGTCAAATTCAGTAACGCATTATTCAGCACACAAAAATCTCCGTGATCATGCGAAATTTTGCGTGATCGCGGAGATTTTTTGCTGTTTCGTGATATTTTGCGTAAGGCACTTTCACAAATTCCGCCCACCCTTAGTGTCCACTGTTACGTAGAATTACTGTGCAACTATTGTGGAATAACTGTGGACTTGTTACCACTGACTGGGGTTGGTGTTGTGTCTGTGCATGCCGTGGTGTTTCAGGTCAACATCATTGTGTGGCATGAGTAACATGGCCATGGTGAGTATGTGTTGTGGTGCCATAGTGGTGTGTCTCCCTCACATGTGTCACATCACCATGACTCCCCTTACGTTGGTTACATTGTTGCAGTATTTGGCATGCACCGTGTTGTGTAGCAGATCGACATCTCCCTGAACATGACAAGTTGGAATCACAACAGAGGCAATTATGGTGTACTGGTGAGTTTATTTTGTTCACAGGATAGTGGGTGCTGTACATTGGTATTGGAATCCAAAGTTCACATTAGAGTTGGAAGTGCTGATAGATTAAATGCCCAGAGTAAAGTCCACAGTCATCTGCTACATTGGCCCAACATGAACCCTCCATGTCCTGTGGGTGAGTTGTGTGCGATTGTTGCGCACAAAGAACACTGTCCAGAACAGGTTTAGAGGCCCTGGGGGATGTGCTGGGACATCTGCCTCTCACATGTCCTTCTTCGGACGACCCCTCTTCTTCCGAGGGGGGATCCTCAGGTGCAGGCCTCTGCGGAACAGGGGACTCTCCGCCAGAGTCCTCCTACCTCCCTGTGACGCTGGCAGATGGTGTTGCGACAGATGTTGTGGCTACACAGGGAGGTGTGGACAGGTTTGTGTTGATCTGGCGGAGGCATTGAAGTATGTCCCGATGCACCACAGTAAGGGCATCCCACTTGGCCTCCATGCGGGCATGGTAGGCGACCTGCTCCTGTTGCATGTCCTTGAGGATCCCCACAACCTAGACAAATCCTCCGGTGCTATCCTGGTACGCATCTATGATGCGTGCCAGGTGGGGGTCAAAATGCAGTCCAGACCCCTCTGCAAGGCACACCCTCTGCCTCCCACCCCTCCCAGCACACAGGCAGGACCAGCGGCGGGACGCACAGGTGACACTAGGACCCCTTGCTGGTGAAGTTTGCTGTAGCTTCCGGGGGGGTCCTGTGTCCCTGTGCTGTGGGTGTTCATTGGCCTTGGTCTGTCTGTGTTGGCGGGGGTGCCCTGTCGGTGTCCAGATGCTGGAGGCGTGGGTACAGGGGGTGCAGATGTTGATGCTGCTGGTGCTGCATGATGGCTCACACCGGAGGGGCCAGGTTGGTCGTCGTCATCCGAAGTCAGACCAGAGAGCTCAGTGTCCGCCAGAGTCTGGGACTGGGAATCCTCATCATTTGGTGCTGGGTGCCCAGCACCACCTGTGTTTGGAAGAGACACACAATGTGAGTTATGTTTCTACATGCATCGATGGTTCACAAACATGACATTTTCTACTTTTCGAACAGATGCCTGCCTGTACACTGCTTTTTCCCAGCTTGTCACGGACAGAGTTTGATATTGTTGTTGGCCATTTCCCAGCATGGCCCTGTGCTCCCCACAACAGAGCCCAGTGTCAGACATCTTGTCAGTACCTTCCCACTCCCTGTGGGGCAAGTATGGTTCAGTTAGAACTTGCTGGCCCATGTGGGTGGGTGTAGATTGTCTGTGACGGCGACTCCCATCATACTCTTGGCTACACCCCCTTCCCAGCACGCCTATACTTCCCTCCTCTTGACTCTGCTTCCCAGTGAGGGGGTGTGACAGCAATGGCAAGATGGCTGACTGTGAAGTCCTGGTGTTTGTTGGTGCCCATTTCCCAGCATTGCCTTGTGCTCCCCACAACAGAGCCCAGTGTCAGACATCTTGTCAGTCCCTTCCCACTCCCTGTGGGGTGAGTATGGTTCAGTGTGAGCTTGCTAGGCCATGTGGGTGGGTGTAGATTGTCTGTGACTGCGACTCCCATCATACTCTTGGCTACACCCCCTTCCCAGCATGCACATACTTCCTTCCTCTTGACTCTGCTTCTGTGTTAGGGAGTGTGACAGCAATGGCAAGATGGCTGACAGTGAAATCCTGGTGTTTGTTTGACTACAAGTCCAAAGAGAGCCCCTGTGCCTCACAGAGCAGCACCCAGTATGGGTTATCTTTTGCTGATATTTCAATGAGGTGTGTGTCAATGCATTCTACCCGGTGAGTTGTGTGGAGTTTGTGTTGAGGGGGGTGTGTCTCCACATGCTGGTAAGTATGGTCAGGGCTGTCAGTCCTCCTTCCCATCATGAAACGTGCTTCCATTGTAGGGCGTGCAAGTTATCTTTCAGGATGTCAGTCAGTGGTGTCCTGCTTCTGATTTGCACACAACCCCTAGCAGGGCCTTGTGCTCCCCACAGCAGGACCCAGTGTCAGCCGTCTTGTCAGTCATTTTCCACTCCCTGTGATGTGGGCATGTTTCAGAGAGGTCTTGATGGGCCAATCAGGAGGGGGGGCATTATCTGTGACTACAGGCCCCATTATGCTTTTGGATACACTCACTTCACCTGCATCCCCACTATTCCTTCCTGTCAGTCAGCTGCACTGTGAGGTAGTGTGTTTGTGGTGGCAAACTGTCTGGCAGTGTCTATTTAGCTTTGTGCCACTGGCTTGCTCTATTTGTTTGTAGGTTGGTGCATGTCATGACACAGTTCCAAGTCACTATGAGATGGCAGGTATTGTGTTTGTCTGACTGGCATACACATCTTGGTATGATTATCTATTGGTTACTGTAGCTTTGCTTGCGGTGCATGGTTTCACTGTCCCCTTGCCACACAATCTTGGGTATGGTGTTTGTGTACTCACCAGGCTCTGGTATGTCTGTTAAGCCATGGACGCTCTCTGGTGGTAGGATGTCCTGCACCCTTTCCTCCCAGGTCCTGAAGTAGACTGGTTTGGCAGGAGGGCCACAGCCGGTGCACAGACTCAGGGCGTGATCTCAATGAGTTTCTTGACCCTCCTGTGCACGTCATACCACCTGTTCTGGATATCGTCCTTTGTGCGCCTTGCTGGTGCTTGAACGTTCAACTTGTCCACAATCCTCGCCCACATCTTTGTTTTCTGTGACATGGGGGTCCTTTGGACCAATGTACCAAACAAATGTGGCTCTACTCTGATGATCTTGTCTACCAGCACTTCTAACTCACTATCTGTGAACTGTGGATTCTTCTTTGGGGGCACGGTAGTGGGTGGTGGTGGTGAGGAATGCGTGTATGAGGGTGCAAGTGAGGGTGGGTTGGTGTTGGTTTTGCTGGCTGTATGTGTGTGTGCTTTTGGATGAGGTGCTGATGGTGTGTGGGTTGTGTGGTGTGAGTTGTGAGTGTGTCTGTGGTTACTGTGTAATGGTGTTTGCTGCTGGCTGTGTCTCCTGTTTGCAAGGGATGATGATAGTGATTGTAGTCCCATTGTTTTTTATTTGATATTTATTGGCTTTGTCATTGCTTGTTTGGTCCTTTTTGTTGTCTCGTGTGGGCTTCTCCGCCTCGTTCACGCTGTCTATCTTCTGTGTTTCCTACGCGTCAGTCGCGAAGGTCTCCATTGCTTGTGGGCCCGGTTGACTGTGTGTGTCAGTCGTGCGGCTTGGTCTCCGTGCGAGTCGGTCTGGTTTTACATGCATTGCATCGTACTGCGCAGATCGGATATTGCGGGTACGGGTCGGTCGGGTTCATTCTGTGTTCGTGTCGGTCTGTGAAAATCACTCGGTTTTCCCGCCGGATCACTATTTTCCCTACGGCTCGGTCGTGCGGCTAGAATTCCGTACATGTCGGTTGTAATTCACTCGTACTGCACGGGTCGTACGGCGCTGGTCCGTGTCGGTCGGTATTCGGTCCGGGTCCGTGTCGGTCGGTTCGTTTTGCGGCCAGAATCGGTATCGGCCCCAAAATGTTCACATTGTTAATAGTCACACCTGCCCAATATATCACCGGTGCTTTGAAACTGAGCATTAAAAATAATACCTGCAAATCATAAAAGTAGAGATTCATAGTTTAAGCAATTCGTCGCCACTCAAAACGACAAGACTTGAAAAATATTGATACTGGATGGAGGCTGCAGTCAGGTGAGGTAATGGATTGGTGGCTGGTCTGAGTCCTCTATCAACAGTATTGATTTCTTCCAGATCCAAATTTCGGGTGGGGCTAAGAAAAAATTTCAATGGGCGTTGCGTGCCTGATTTCTTCTGCTCACTGCCAAGCAGCACACAAACACTGGAAACCTGCACGTATCCTGCAGAAAGCTCTGCATGATGCCTCAGGCTGTTTCTCGGTCATTTGTTTTTCAAAGGAAAACTGATAATTTCCACTAGGTGGCAGGCGTGACTAGCTAGTGAACGGAAACCACAACTTTACTACAGTTGTCTTTTTCATTACATTTTTCAGCTGTGTATGCACTCTATGGAATTCAAGTTCAGTTTAACAATTCCTCAAATTACAAGCTTTGTTTGTTTCCGCATCACAGCACTTTACCATTATTGCATAGGAGCAACGTCAGGACCAAGGCAGGGGGAGGCGGATGGGGTTTAGAGAGTGGGAAGTGCCTGTTCAAAGGATGGGCCTGCCCTGGGCGGTGCGTGGGTTATCATACAGTAGAGACTCGATTGTGTTTTGCGCACCCCTTGTAAGCCCTGCCCACCCCTCGTTCTTTACAGTGGTTACTCCCAGGGCTCCTAAGGACAATATGGTGGCAGAGTCAGTATAATATTTTTTGAATCTGTACTTATAGTTGATGCTGCTCCCTGTAGCAAAGAAAATACCTGCTTTTGCCGCTTTTAGAAGAACGATGCCAGGACCAAGGCAGGGGGAGGAAGAGGGGAGGTGAATGGGGTTAGAGAGTGGGAGGTGCCTCCTAGAGGAGGCTGGGCCTGCCCTGGGTGGGTGCATGGCTCATCAAGCAGGCAGGAGGGACGCAATTATAGCCGGGGAGAACTATGTGCCATCAGCCTTAGCCAAGAGTCAGGGCACCGCTTAGCTGTGTGCTCTCAGGAAGTGCCGCCCCCTCCACTTCCTCCCATCTCTCCCCAGAGAGCAGGAGTCTGTCTCATGTATCGGAGCACCAGGAGAAGTGGGAGGGGCTGCAATGCCTCTTCCTTCTTATGAAGAAATGTCAATAAGCCCATTCCCCCTTAAAATTGAAACCTAAATCAACTCAATATCATACTCAAAAAAGCCCAACTGATTGTGTACATCGAAAAGTGCAAAAAAGCTAGAGAACACAAACACACAAAGGAGTGGGAGGCAGGGGGGAGGCGGTGAGGGGTCATCCCTAACACTGTGGCATAAAGAGAAGATGGGAGGGAAGAATGCTATAATAAAATATAAGTAGCTATGGCACCAAAGCTGAACACAGGCAACCAGTAACAGAGCAGAAAACCAAGAACAAAGTAGTCCTGCACAAAACAGAGAAGGAACCTTACCGTAATGAGACAGTACTAAGTCGCTGCTGCATGGGAGGAACTGAAGAGAAAAAGGAGGAACAAAGAGGCAAGACTGACCACTAGCAAGAAAGGATTTTTAAAGGACAGTGAAACAAACAAATCAAAAGCAGGGGGATGGCTTTAAGCACACAAGAGAAGTTATAAGAGGTCTTGACTGCTCGACCTAAAAAGATGAAGAATTGAGTAGATAAAGGTGTTTTAAAAGGGAAAGGCAGTTGCAGCAATCTGTCTTTAAATTGACCAATACAAACAATTTAATGATTTGTAAATGCCAATTTTTAAAATGTTCATTTCGGTGGGTTTCGCTTGGCAAATTAAGAAGAGCGCTGGAGGTGTTCGTTGTCAAACATATAGTAAATCTATAATATAGCAGGGGTGTATCCAGTCTATTATGGACCCTAGTGCAAAGAAAGGTGTGGGTTTCAGTCTGAATTATAAACTACAGCAATAATCATGGTTCAGTAGCCCTCTGAGGCCTCAGAGGCCCTGCGCCACTGCACCTACTGTAACAATGGAAGCTACGACCTACTTTAGACCCAGGACCACCTCGCCTTCAGGAAGCAACTCAAGACCTGGCTGTTCGAGCAGTAGCGGACCCCCCTCCCCCAGCGCCTTGAGACCCTCTGGGTGAGTAGCGCGCTATATAAATGCTTTGATTGATTGATTGATTGATTGATAGAGTTAGGAGCCCTCATGCAATGTCTTCCATATTGCTGGGGATATAGTGCTCTCAGGACCGTAAATGCTCTGGACTTTCATTTGCCCTTATACATCGCTGTAGCTACAGAGGGCTTTGCTGATTACCTGCATTAATATTTTTATTGTGTTATTTCCAGGTAAAGTAGCAACAAAGGCAGTGACCATATTGTTCATGCTGCGATCGAGTTGCTTTTCTGTCTTCCCCTGACACGTTACTAATTTACTTAGTCGTTACTTCTGAGGTTCCATTTCTATTCATAATGGACAGATTGTCTGATGTAGCTTGACTAAATGAATGGACCTTACAAAATTCATAGGGTGCGATGTACTCCATAGCAATTCAGGTTACAGATTAAAACCTCCCTTTTCATAACTTGCATCTCTAGGCATTTGTAAGGTGTCACCCGTTTTACTTCTTAGAAAGGGTTCATCCCCTTTTGACCTTATTAGTATCACCCTCTGATAAAATAATTCTGGTAACATAGTAGGTTCAGCATCGCTGTCAATGGGTCCTTTTGCTAATTAAAGGCTTGTCCCATCAGGAGTAGGGTTGTCACCTTTCTTAAAACAAGCTTTTCCAATGCAATAGGTCTCACAATTGAAAGAGTTTAAGCTATTGGCATTGCAAATGAAAATGTCTTTTATTTATTTTTTAAAAATCAACACATAAACAAAAGGCATTGTCATTTACAATGCCAATAGGTCTTAATCTCGTAAATGCGAGACCTATTGCATTGCAAATGCTTGTTTATTAGGCTGCTAATGTACATTGCCAGTTTTTTTATCTATTTGTATGACCAAAATAATTTTTTTAAGTACAATACCCTTTGGAATTCATGAGGCGATATGTACATTGACGACAGGCAGAGCCCTGGGTCTTGATGGATTGCCTGCGGAATTTTACAAGGCCTACGCAAAACATTTGGTACCCTGCTTGCAATTACTATATATGAGGAGGCCCTAGAAACCTTCTGCCTTCCATCCTAGCTTCAGGAGGCACTCCTCATCTCCTTGCCAAAACCGTATAAAGACCCTGAGGCCCTGGGTTCATACAGGTTCTTAGCAATACTAAGCACGGACTATAAAATCCTGGCAAAAATCCTAGTGGACCACCTAAGACCATTGGTTCGGATGTTAGTGCACCTGAAGAAAATGGGTTTGTTCCGGCTCGCACAACCTTGATTAACCTACGGCGAATTTCCCATTTTATGCACTATGCCCCACTTACATGCCCTTCTGCAGGCTACTTTGTCCTCGATTTGGAAAGGGCCTATGACTCTTTAGAATGGCCCTTGTTTGCTGTATTATCCCCGGTTAGGCTTTGAGGACAGATTCTTGAGGTTAGTTTGGCTACTGTATACGCAGCCATCAGTCATAGTCAAGGATGCCCACTCTTCCCATTGCTCTTTTCTCTGGCGGTGGAACATCTGGCAGCCCACCTGCAACGCAAGGTGATGTGTAGGGCATACCCCTCGGTGATGGGATCCACTCTGTCTCCCTTTATGCGGATGACTTACTTATCTAGGGATGTTACTTCTATTTCTAAAGGGATCCTTCACACACTCCACTAATTTGTTGATCTATTGAGTCTGAAAGTCAACTGGGCCAAATCCTGCCTCTTCCCATTATCCCCGATAACACCTAACCCAGACATCAATCTATTTGCAATCCTCCTCACATGGCAGCCACATACATTTATATACCTGGGAATCCAAATCTATCATACACCTAAAGACTTGTTTGATTGGAACCTGACATATGCAGTCACCTTTCTGCATGCTCAGGTGGCCTTTTAGAGGACATTACCCCTGTCATTGACAGGCAGAGTGGCTTTGCTCAAGATGGCTGTGCTCCCTCGTCTCCTGTACAATTTTGTCAACCTACCCATATACATCTGCACCTCGTTTTTCCGTTCCGTGATCAGAAACCTCATATGGAATACCTCCAGAAACTGGGTGGCACTCACCAAGCTTTATCAGCCGATGGACCTAGAAGGTCTAGCAGTGCCCAACTTTGAGCAATACTATTTGGTGTCCCAACTCTAATGGGTTGCGCATTGGCTTGCCACTTTGCACATAACTGGCACCGCCACACTACAGCCGGCCTGGAACCTAAACAGTATTTGCCAACTATTTCACCCCTGTGCCCCGTCACTGCTACCTAATCCCATGCTACTGCTAGCAGGACATCGCTGCTTTAGGTGTAGCCTCTATCTCACAAGGCAGGCTGTGCACCAGCTTTGGCACTGTTGGGAACACTGTGTGGCCAACACATTACGACCACGGAAGAACTATCTGCCTGGACTGCTGTGGGAATTCAGTCGGTAAGCGATCTCTATAGGGATAGAGTGCTCCTGTCTTATGAGTCACTGGTGGAAGAAGATGGCCTTTTCCCCCCGACAATTTCTCCTCCACACGTCCCAGGTAGGGGCACTGGGATGCAAATGGGGTGATATGACTAGTGAGCCCCCTACACAACTCACTTTACTGTACCTTCATATCCTTGGTCAGGCCAGCGTTGGCTGGCTGGTCGTTATGTTCACACACGGCACCAACACTTGCATCCCTTCGTGGCCAGTGGGAGGCAGACCTCAACCGACCCTGTATGGACAGGGAATTGTCCTCTCTATTGAGGGTCCCACTAACCACACAATACTCAATTTAAATTGATTCAGCTATATATACTACACACGCCCTACCTTACCTCTGCCAACATCAATAGGTACTTTAATCGCACAGATGCTGCCTGTCCCCCTGCGCGCTGGTAGATGCAGATATTGTACATATGCTTTTGGCATGTCCCTATCTATAGTGCTACTGGAGGGGAGTGTTGAGCCACCTGGTGCATTGCACTGATAGGGTTCTTTTGAATACATGATAGGTGTGCGTGCTAGGCTTATATCAAAGGAGCAAGAAACACAAGGTCACATCTTGGTTTATTGATGTAGGTCTGCTGGTGGCCAAAAGCCTGATCACTCATTGCTGGAAATGCTCTGATTACCCGCACCTCAAATCCTGGAAGCAATCGTTCCCTGCCTGGATGACATGCAGAGAGTGTTGCCCTGCATAGGGAAGATGCTTTGGGACTACCTAAGCACCCTATAACCCGTAGGTGGGATGGTTGATTTATACACCAGCATGCCTTATGTTTCCACATCACCCGATGCCCAACTGACCTATGATGTACAGGTGAAGGAAAGCACAGTGAAACACGCTCCTACGGCCTCCCCAGACATGTGAATTTCAGAAATAGTACACACACCCATTTGGTGTCCCTTTCAGTGGTGGGACCAGTAGAGTCAGACACAAAACATTTAACCTAAGAGCTAGCTGAGCAGTGTTGCTTGTTGGAGGGTTGGGGTGAAAAGTAAGGGCAAACGCAATAGTTACTGTCACAAATTCCCTTTTTTCCCTTGTTTCAGTTGTATCTGAATGAGTTGGTGACTGTATGACTCTGATATTACAAAATGTAATTTACTGAACAGGAACACCCTCATTTATATTGATGAGCACACCTTTGCTTGACTGAATATATGACCTCCCCTGTTTCTCTTCAATTGATGTTGAGAGGTACTCTGGGAGATGCATTGGACATGTGCAATCGGCGGCTGCTGCTGCAGTTAGTCCTGATAATATTGCCCTTGTCATTACATTTAGTTTTGCTGTCAGTTGACACTGTCACTGTCACTGTATAGTGTAAAATGTATTTGATGTCTCTGTGCTTGTAAATGTACAAAAGAAAATGAAACAAAAATCAATAAATAGATTTAAACAAAAAAATAGAACTGCCGTATTCCAGTCTGTCGTGCAGTTCCCACTAATTCGTAGGATCTGCAAAATTTTGGACAACATAAACTTTGGCTGAGGTGCCAAGACTGATTCTGGACACCCCCACAGGATATATTGGCCTAGAGACCAACTAGCTCACAGTGCCGCCAGTGGATGACCCAACCCCATTACCTGGCGGGAGAGAATGTAGGGCCCCGTCTTGGTCACAAACTGTACACCCCTCACAGAGATGTCAGACCGCTGCTTGGTGAAGTCTCAGTGTCAGCTGAAGTGCCTCCTCTGCTATTCCCCTGAGATGCTGATTATTTATAATAAAAAGCATCCTTGCGATATACATACAGACTAGCAATGTTATAGATATGTAGCTGGCCCTGTTGCCCTTGGATAAAGATAGAACGAAATTTGTACATTTGTGCGTAAAGGCCTTGTACTTGGTGTTCAAGGCATTGTGATAATGTTATGCAAAGCCAGATGTGTAAACAGAAGTAGTTTCAGAGAATCTAATCCAATATTGTCACACAAGCAAATATGTGCAAAAGGTCACAGCAGAAATGTTATTGTGAAAAGGAGGACAATGTAAGAAATGAAGCTTTTCTACATGGGCCTAACCCAAGGCACATAACCAGTTTAGTCAGAATACGTCTCGGAGCGAGAGTCACTTTGGAATATCCAATTCACGTAAGTGGTGACAATTCACGTTCTCGCAGGTGGGAAAGAGATCTAGTCAAGGTTTTCCCCAGTTCTGAAAGAGGCCTTGAGCCACCTTCGGACTCAGCCACCATTCATGCTCCGTGATGCAACAATAGCTGAGTTTATCCAACCTTACATTTAGAGATCCCGCCAGGTGCTGCGCCACCAGTAAAATGTCCTGACATACAAGCAATATCCAGCAGTGCAGAGCATCCTAGGCACAGGGTCCATGACCCCATTCTGCCCTGCTTGTTACAGTACCACATGGCAGTAGTGTTCTCCATGAACATCTGGACCAGCTTCCCTTTTTTGGAGGGTAGGAAAGCTTTCGATGCCAAGTGAATCACCCCCAGCTCCAGAAGATTGATGTGGACCAGAGTCTCTGCTAGAGACCAGAGGCCTCTAATATCCACTTACC
Organism: Triturus cristatus; assembly: GCF_964204655.1. Classification (NCBI taxonomy): domain Eukaryota; kingdom Metazoa; phylum Chordata; class Amphibia; order Caudata; family Salamandridae; genus Triturus; species Triturus cristatus. The sequence goes on from NC_140593.1 coordinate 418,557,977, forward strand.
CCAGATGGCCACCCCAGCACAGAAGCGATGCATCGGTCTCCACTGTCAGCTCTGGGTGCTGAAGGCGGAGTGGTCTACTTTTGACCCTATCTCAGTCCAATACCGATCATCAAAGATCTTTTACAGTCTCTTTGAAGTCTGGACCAGGTCAGAGAGATACCCTTGGTGTTGTGCCCACTGGGACTTCAGACCCACTGCAGAGCTTTCAGATATCATTGTGTGTACTTTACCAGCAGAATGCACAAGGCCACCAGACAGAACAGTGAGAGTCAGGCTCACCAAAATCCAGGATTGAGGTTGAAACATTGGGACCATAGCCCGAATGTCCTGGACTCTCTGCTCTCTAGGATAGGCACGGAATCGCACCAACATCTACTAAGGAGTAAAGTGTGATTTTGGCATGTTGATAGTAAATCCCAGTAAATGCAGGAGGTCTGCCATAGTCTGGAGGTGGTTGATGATTGCCTGGGGCGAGCCTGCCTTCAGCAGCCAGGCATCGAGGTAGGGGAAGACTGAGACCCCTGAACTCCGCAGATATGCCACAACCACCACCATCATCTTGATGAACACCCGAGAGGTGCTGGTGAGACAAAAGGGGAGCACGGCGAACTGGAAATGCTCCTGGTCCCCATGAACTGCAAGTAACACAGATGGGCATGCAGACAGGGATGTGAAAAGAGGCATCCTGTAGGTCTAGCGCTACAAACCAGTCTCCAGGGTCAAGTACAGAAAGGACCTGAGCAAGCTTGAGCATCTTGATTTTCTCCTTCCTCATGAAAGCCTTTGAGAGCAAGCAGGTCTAGGATAGGATGGAGGCCTCCGTCCTTACTGGGCACCTGAAAGTAGCAGGAATAACATCCACAACTAACTTCTGATGTTGGCACCCTCTTGATGGCTCATTTAGCCAAAAGAGCTTGCACTTCCTGGTATAATAAGGCAAGGTGGCCCTTGGTTAGCCAGTATAAGGATGGTGGGGTTTCTGTAAATGGAAATGCGTAACCCCACTGGACAATTTGAAGCACACTTGTCTGAAGTTCTGGTATGCCATTTTGGCAGGTCATGTCTGATCCTGCCGCCAACAGGGTGCCCATGTTGGTGTGAGGGCTTACTAAAGAGGCTTGGAAGCAGTGGCTGCCGGAGGGGTGACAGACTGGGAAAACTCTGGCTCTGAGTCCGATGGGATTTGTGTGAGCTTGTCCTGTGCTTAGCAGTGCTCATGCAGGGCTTGGCCCAGGTCCCAGCAAGACATCAGAGAGGTCTTCATAGAAGGGCAGCAGGGGTCTGAGTGCTAGATCACAGGCTGAAGCACCTCAGTGAAGACATTTGTCCAGACTTCCACCATTGGTATAGTGAAGTCTAGGACCTCTGTTGCCCACCACACCATCGTAGCAAAAGGTGTCCCTTCCTCTGTAGCCACACTAGGGGGAAAGACCAGACCAGTGTCTGGTGAGGTATCCAGGCCACTAGTGTCAGCCAGGTCTTCATACCAGTTGTCTTCGGCCAAGGGTTCGTATAAGGATTCAGTCATACCCCAGGCATACTCTTCACAGGCCTGTTAGGAAAAGAAAGCACTGTCTTTGATCAGAAAAGGTTGTGGTCCAGTTGACGCAGTCGTCAACATCAGACGGTATCAGTCAGGATTCACATCAGAGTCAAGAATGACTACGGGGCATTGGTAAAGGGCATCAGCGGCACTGGCATCACCCGACCAATCCCAGGCAAAGGTCGGGGATTCACAACTAAAGTTGGTCCAGATCCAGGATGAGATCTAGAGGACCCGAATGGCACAGAGAGGGGTTGTCTGACATAATTTCGACAGACATAAAATCGACCTACAAATATATCGCAACAAAAATATCGATGTCAAGAATATCGACATCCTATCTACAACATGGTAAGTATAAAAATATCGAAAATTAAATATCGATGTCAAAAATATCGTTATTAAAAATATCGTTTTTGTTTTACTTTAAAAATATATGTAAAATAAACCAAATTATACTTAGAAATTCATTAAACATAATTAAATATATTGTATAATATTTAAAATGTATAAGTAATATATATAATTTAATAAAACTTTAATTAAACATATACATATAATATATAATATATATACTTACTCAATAATTAATTTTACTAATAATTTCTGTAACGTATAAATTATTACATGTTTTTAAAAATTACCAATACATCTATACACATAAAATAATAACATTAATAAATATTTAATAATTACATATAGCAAATAATAATCAATATTTTTAATGTGAATAATTTTTATTATTAATGATATATTACAATAGCAAAAATAATACAAAACATATGAAATATCAGACACAATAAAACTACTAGTCCAACTCCAACAAAAACAACAGTAAGGAAAATGTTGGATACCGTAGGGGTAAAAATTACTATTCCAACTCCAAAGAGTGCAACAGTAGGGAAAGCGTTGGATAGCGTAGGGTTAAAATTACTATTCCAACTCCAGAGAGTGCAATAGTAGGGAAAGCGTTGGATAGCGTAAAGGTAAAAATTACTATTCCAACTCCAGAGAGTGCAACAGTAGGAAAAGCGCTGGATAGCGTAGGGGTAAAAATTACTATTCCAACTCCAAAGAGTGCAACAGTAGGGAAAGCGTTGGATAGCGTAGGGGTAAAAATTACTATTCCAACTCCAGAGAGTGCAATAGTAGGGAAAGCGTTGGATAGTGTAAGGGTAAAAATTACTATTCCCACTCCAGATAGTGCAACAGTAGGGAAAGTGTTGGATAGCGTAGGGAAAAAATTTACTATTCCAACTCCAGAGAGTGCAATAGTAGGGAAAACGTTGGATAGCGTAGGAGTAAAAATTACTATTCCCACTCCAGTGAGTCCAACAGTAGGGAAAGCGTTGGATAACGTAGGGGTAAAAATTACTATTCCCACTCCAGAGAGTGCAACAGTAGTGAAAACGCTGGATAGCGTAGGGGTACAAATTACTATTCCCACTCCAGTAAGTGAAACAGTAGGAAAAGCGCTGGATAGCGTAGGGGTAAAAATTACTATTCCCACTCCAGTAAGTGAAACAGTAGGGAAAGCGCTGGATAGCGTAGGGGTAAAAATTACTATTCCAACTCCAGAGAGTGCAACAGTAGAAAAAGCGCTGTATAGCGTAGGGGTAAAAATTACTATTCCAACTCCAGAGAGTGCAACAGTAGGGAAAGCGTTGGATAGCGTAGGGGTACAAATTACTATTCCCACTCCAGTAAGTGAAACAGTAGGGAAAGCGCTGGATAGCGTAGGGGTAAAAATTACTATTCCAACTCCAAAGAGTGCAACAGTAGGGAAAGCGTTGGATAGCGTAGGGGTAAAAATTACTATTCCAACTCCAGAGAGTGCAATAGTAGGGAAAGCGTTGGATAGCGTAAGGGTAAACATTACTATTCCCACTCCAGTGAGTCCAACAGAAGGGAAAGCGTTGGATAGCGTAGGAGTAAAAATTACTCTTCCCACTCCAGAGAGTGCAACAGTAGTGAAAACGCTGGATAGCGTAGGGGTACAAATTACTATTCCCACTCCAGTAAGTGAAACAGTAGGGAAAGCGCTGGATAGCGTAGGGTTAAAAATTACTATTCCAACTCCAGATAGTAAAACAGTTGGGAAAGCACTGGATAGCATAGGGATTCTATAAACATAATAACCAATTAAATAATTAGTTATAAAAAAAATAGCATATTAATAATTAATTTACAAAATATGTATTATTAAATACCAATTATTTAAAATAAAGATTTATATAAATAACTTTAAATTACATCCCACACTATTCCCCCTTTAACACACAACACACTACACATACAAAATACACAATACATTTAAATATCAGTTTATCTATTATTTACAATTAATAATACATTCTTTATCATTAATATACTTATTATTTACAAATTTATACATATTAACTACCAAATTACAATTATTCACAAATTAATTATTAATTAACAATACATTAATTAGCAATAACAACAAATAACATGGAATAATAAATTATTTATATTTACTATATTTAACGTACTAATAACAATTAAATACCAATTAATAATTAATTAACAATTAATTATTATTAATTACAAATAAATAAAAATTATCAGTAATTATTTGAATTTAATTACATCCCACCCTATTCCCCTATAAACCCACAACCCACTACACCTAAAAATTCACATAATTAATTTAATCATCAATTAATCACTTAATAAAATTAAATCACCAATTAATTAGTAATTAACAATTAATTAATTAACAATACCAATAAATAAATATTAATATTAAACTAATTATAACTTATATAATTAACCAATTAATAAAATTAATTAACAATTAATAATTAATTAACAATTAATTAATCAATTAATATATTTAATTAACAATTAGTAATTAATTAACAATTAATTAATCATAAATACCAATTAAACAATACATATTAATTAATTAATTATAATTAAATTACTTCCCACCCTATTCCCCTATAAACCCACAACCCGCTCTGATACTAAAACGCTAAATTATATTTTAAATAATTATTAATCTCTAAACATTTATTTTTAAATGTATTAAAATACATTACAATAATCTTTAACATACAAATAAAATACATATTAATATACATTACACTAATAAAATATCGATATTCTTGACATCGAAATTTTTGATTACGATATTACTTACATCTATATTAATGACTTCGATATTATTAACTTCGATAATACTTACCCTGGGGTCGATATTCTGTCCATCGATATTCTTGACTTCGATATTCTTTACCTACGATATTTACAACTCGATATACTTGTAGTTCGATATTTAAAACTCGATATTTAGACTGCTCACCACAGAAAGGGAACCAGCCAGTGGTTACCCAGTCGGGGCACTTGCCAAACCTGTGGAGGCCGAAGGCACTCCATAGGGGTCCGTCCGCCCTCAAAAATGAGGTGCAACTCCTTGAGTCTGGTGGGAATCGCTCTGGGTCCTAGAAATTCAGGGAGGTGAGCAGCGGACCCAGGCTCAAACTTTTCAGTGAACCTATGGGGCGTTGACTTGTGATGTTGTTCCAGCACCTCATCCAATGACTTTGACCCATGGGACAAATGTGTATAGCGCTTTGACTTCTTAGTCTTATTTTTCTTTTGGGAATGACTCTGAGAGGGGGGTCCCTGGACCTTCAGCATGATCGGGACCTGGAGCGGGGCACAGCCATCCGGTTTTGAGCAGTCAGAACTTTCTTTGCTCGCTCCCATATCTCCTTGGGGTTCACCATATAGCAGTTGGGGCAGGACTTGGAGTCATAGTCTGGCTCTAGACACCACAAGCAAACCAGGTAGGGGCCTGTCATAGACACTTGCCTGTGACATGCTCCACAGGGTTTAAACCCCACAGATTTCTTAGGGGACATCCCTACGGCAGACTAGGAGCAAAAAGGATCAAAACATCAAAAGTGTGGTAAAAAACAACCGGGGTAGCTTTTCCAGATCTGCACTGATTGTGTAGAAAGAAAGGAACTGAGGTCAGCACTCTGGGATGGGGCCTATATAAGCACCATGCATGTCACATCCTCTGCAGACACTGTGTAGCCATTCGTTGCAGGCTACCAGTGCAGTGGTACTGCTCAAGATTTTCGAGATCCAGTCTGACACCTGGGGAATATTGTAAGATAAGGAATTTGTGGCTAAAAGTCTCTATCAGACTGATACAATACAGTGTTGCAAAACAAGAACAGATTGGAAGCATGAGTCAGAGCGTTTACTTTTGAAACACCAAAAAGCTTGTCGTATAAGAAAAGATTAAAAGTCCAAGTATGAAAAGAGAATGAATATTTGCTGAAGTAATTAAGAGAATTTCTGTAATAAATTGGAGTATTACTTGAGGGGTGTAACCACTTCAAGTAATAATCACCATCCTTGTCGAGGTGAACCACTTAAGTAGCTAAATCAATATGAGCTCTACACCCTGGTAGCTACTGGATAGAGCAGGTGGATTAACTGAGGGGCTGATTACGATGGCAGTGAACCCACCACCGACAGGCTGTCGTGGCGGGTTCACCACCATCGTAAGGTCAATTAACACCTGCCAGATTAGGATGGCGGCCGGTATACCCAACGGGCGGAAAGCTCGTCCACCAAGGCTCTGACAGACGCAATTGTTACGATTGCCTGTCGGACAGCGCCACATCCACAGAGTGGTGGTGGTGCCTAGCAGGCACCGTCCGCCAGATCAGGATGCTGGCAGGGATGTACTTTGGGGCCCTCTGCGCAGCCCCATTGTGCAGGGGCAGTTGGTGTGTGACCTTGGGGGCACCTATGGGCACTGGGGATGTGTGTGGGGAGTGTACTATGGTAATCCTAGTGTCCTCCCGCATCTAACACTAAAATCTAGTTAAAAGCAGCCTCAGTAGCCACAATAAACCCAGAGGCTGACGTTTGAAGAACAAAAGTAGAGTTCTTCTGTAACTAGAGTAAAAAACACAAGAATTGTATTGGCCTTCTGTTCTCGCCCTTTGAAGTGTACCCCAAGTGTTATACAGTAGTTTGGTAGGACAAAAGCAGAGTTCTTCAGCAACCAGACAGTGGATGCACAAGAAATGTTTTGACATTGTGTTCTCTCCCTTTGTAGTGTTACATGTGGCTCAGCAGACCTGTCAAGCAGGATTTGACACTGAACCAAAAAGGAGGCCCATAGCCCCACCCTGCATCTTCTATAACATAAAGGGGAGTCATCTCTGGCCATTCACGTCAGGCTATAGTTTGCTCCTGGGAGGCATTGAAAGCGATATTCAGAAAAAATATTGAGTCAGTAACATCGACTGACACAATTATTTAGTTGGAAATATCGTGACACAAAATTATCGTGAGCAAGAATATCGTGGACAAGAATATCAATTTTAAGGTTAATGTTTATTTTTATAATATAGGTCATTAATGTCCTTTGCAAAAATATACGTGCTTAAAATATCGATTTTTAAATTAGTGTTATGTATTTTAGTATATATTTTAAATGTATGGGATGTCATTTTTTGTATAAGTAATGTCTATGTTTTTTAATATATGTATTACATTTTTAGCAGTTATTAAATTAAATACAAAGTTTTTTAGTTCTGTAGTGGGTTGTGGATTTATAGGGGAATATGGTGGGAACTAATTTAATTATAATACATTAATGATTATTTTTTATTCAATTATATTTATTGAATTTATATTTCTTAGTGTTTATTGTGCTTTTTATATTTTGGGGGTACATTTTGGTGTCGATTCCGATCCTGTAAAACCCGGGTACGAATGGTCATACGGAGCGTATTCCCCATACGACTCGTGAAATCCTCCTTACAAAGCAGCAAGTACGATTCGTACAGAAATCCGATTTCCGTACGAATCGTAAAAAACTACATGCGGCGAAAAAATACCCACAATTCCGATCCGGGACATCACGTAAGTGACGTCCGGACGGAGTCAGGCAGCGTTTTACGGACCAGCAAGTACGATTCGTGCCCACGTCACTCCGCACGGCTCATTTTTTACGGCAGCCAAAAACTCCCGGGAAATTGAGGACGACGCGAAGAAGGAGCACGGTACGCGACGGACAGCCATGGACCCCATCCTACGTGTCATCCCGGCCCTCCTAGCCTACGACCTGGTGCACAGAAAAAGGACGCAGACGCCGCAGAAGGTCAGAACAACACCCAGGGGCAAAGGGGGGGTGAGGGGCAGGAAACATAACCCCTACCCAATTTAAAAAAAAATATCCTGGACATACATTACCCCCAGGGTCTGGTCACTTCGGGGGGCGTGTCCACCAATCCCTGCGTACCGCCACAACGGAAGTGGACGTGGACGCGTACCGTCACCACAACAATGGTGGTACGACCCGTACCCACTCCCTCAGAGCGTGGGTACGGTCCGTACCACGGGTACCCCTACATTACCACTACAATGGTGGTACAGACCGTACCCACGCCCCCAGAGCGTGGGTACGGTCCGTACCACCATTGTTTTGGTGATGTAGGGGTACGCGTGGTACGGACTGTACCCACGCCCTCAGAGCGTGGGTACAGTCCGTACCACCATTGTTTTGGTGATGTAGGGGTACGCGTGGTACGGACTGTACCCACGCCCACAGAGCGTGGGTACGGTCCGTACCACGCGTACCCCTACATCACCACAACAATGGTGGTACAGACCATACCCACGCTCTGGGGGCGTAGGTATGGGCCATAGCACGTGTACCCCTAAGTCACCACTAAAATGGTGGTACGGACCGTACCCATGCCCTCAGAGCGTGGGTACGGTCCGTACCACGCGTACCCCTACGTCACCACAACAATGGTGGTACGGACCGCACCCACGCTCTCAGAGCGTGGGTGCGGTCCGTACCACGCGTACCCCTACGTCACCACTACAATGGTGGTACGGACCGTACCAACCCTATGAATGCGGGGGTATGGACCGCATCACCCGTACCCCTAGGGCACCAGTACATTTGTGATACAAGGCGTACACACGCCACGAATGTTGTCATAGGGCCTGGTGCAGCATATAACCAGTATATTAGGGTGTGTGTATGCCCAGGACAGCAGTGTACTGCACCAAGGGTGCAGGCGGGTGGGTGGGTGGCTGCCTAGGATGCCCAGCAGTGGACAGAGACATGTGAGGGGTGGGTGCAGAGGACTCCCATCAGTGGACAGAGACATGGGGGTGGGTGCAGAGGACTCCCAGCAGTGGACGGAGACATGGGGGTGGGTGCAGACGACTCCCAGCAGTGGACAGAGACATGGGGGTGGGTACAGAGGACTCCCAGCAGTGGACAGATACATGGGGTGGGTGCAGAGGACTGCCAGCAGTGGACAGAGACATGTGAGGGGTGGGTGCCTATCACTGCCAGCAGTGGACAGAGACATGTGAGGGGTGGGTGCCTATCACTCCCAGCAGTGGACAGAGCCATGTGATGGGTGGGTGCAGAGGACTCCCAGCAGTGGACAGAGACATGTGAGGGGTGGGTGCAGAGGACTCCCAGCAGTGGACAGAGACATGGGGGTGGGTGCAGAGGACTCCCAGCAGTGGACAGAGACATGGGGGTGGGTGCAGAGGACTCCCAGCAGTGGACAGAGACATGTGAGGGGTGGGTGCAGAGGACTCCCAGCAGTGGACAGAGACATGTGAGGGGTGGGTGCAGAGGACTCCCAGCAGTGGACAGAGACATGTGAGGGGTGGGTGCCTATCACTCCCAGCAGTGGACAGAGACATGGGGGTGTTTACATCATTATCAGATGACCACAACTCCATGGGTGTATGTACGCATCCCTAATTTTCGACTATGTTGATAGTGCCATAACAACACATCACTGACAGCAGTGTCCCACTCCCATGAGGATGGGTGTCTTTCCCCCACTGCATGACACACCACATGTGGGTGTGAGGACAAATGACACATGCATACCCACCCTGGCGGATGCAGCACAATACACACACAGAGATCATGCCACAAGACTGTATAGTCATGTCAATGCCTACTAAACTAAGAGAGACAAAGGGAACACACACTGTCACACACATCCCAGGACTGATAGGAATGTACAGGTGCTGGGACAGCCACCAAGATGTTGTCTCCCATGGAAGGAATAGGGTGGAGTTCCCACAGATACAATGCCCACAATTGTGAGTCAGGTGCCCAAATACCCTGCAGAACAAGTACCATATGTGTGCTAGGCTAGGATTACACACATGCATAGTGTGGAAAAGGGACAATTTCTCCATGAAGGCATGGCAACATACTCAATACACAAGTACAGTGACTACCAAGGATGGTACAGACGATGCAGCCGGAGACATTGCTGAGCAGGCATGGCCATAGTTGAAGGGATCCGTCACCAACAAAGGAAATGTAGACACAGGTCAGCACGACAATTGTGCAACTCCCTGCAGGGAAGATGTCAGGTGCCACAGAGGAAGGAACACTCTTTGGGACAATGTCTCCAAACACAAATAGCATACACGACCAAAGATTCTTTGCAGAGACCTTGTGATGGCACGCAGATACCATGGTCCACCCCATGAGCATCAGACTACAACATTTCCATGTAACCTAACACATTACCTCAACCCCAACTCCTGGAGCATCAGCACCAACATCAATACCTGAAATGCAATAGTGTTCAAAGGAAAAAGAAAATGCTTTATTCAGCATTAAATGAAAAATTATTAAAGGACAATATTTACAAAGGCTAATGGCCAGTCCAGATCAGAAGTCCTTGGGGGGGACACATGGCAACGCATCTCCCCTAGCTTGCCTGCACATTAGAACCCTCAGGATCGTCGACTGGGGGGGGCATCATGTGGGGAAGGACCAGGCACCGCAGGGACAGGAGGGGGAAGGGTAGGTGTGGTGGGTGCAGGGCTGGACGACTCCACCACAGGGGGTGGGGCAGTGCCAAAGGTGGAGGTTAGCACGGCACTGCACACTTCTGCTAGGTCGTCCAGAGTATCCCCTGCACCCGAAGAAGCCACAAGCACTAAGGAGGGGGGGGGGTCGGAGGGATGGGGTGCAGCGCTACTGGGGGAGGGGGTGGACAGGAGGGTGACTCAACTCCCCTACCCGTGGAGTGCCTTGCCCGTTTGCGGGCTGGTGACCCAGTGGGGCTGACTCCCAGCACAGCCAAGTAGCTCTCCTTGTCAGACTGTGGGGCAGGGGAGCCGAGGGGAGTGTCTTTGGCGGGACTGGGTATTGAGGCATGCAGACTCAGACTCTGGCTGCGTGTATGCCTGTGTGCCCCAGACCCAGTGGGTGTGCCTTTATCCCCCTGAGTGTGCGTGCCAGGAGGTGTGCGCTTGCCCTTACGTGTTGGTGTGCTGCCTGTGTCTGGTGGGGTGCGTGCTTGGGAATGTCTGGGTGTGCATGGGACAGGCATGGGAGTGGTAAGTGTGGATGGTGCAGGGGTAGGAGGGGACGAAGCGCTGCAGGAGACTCACTGCTGCCGTCAGTGAAGAGTCCATGGACCTCAGCAACATCCGTTGGTCAGACATCGCTGATGACATGCCCTCCATGAACGACATCATCTGTGTCAGCAGTCTGGTGTGGCCATGGAGGACATTCAGCATCGATGTCTGCCCAACCTGCAACTGCCACTGAATGTCCAGAGACTCTGCAGTGAGGGCAGCAGAGGGGGCAGGGGTTGCGGTGCCTGGCACTAAGGAGACATGGTGGTGCCCTGCACGGACAGAAGGGACCAGAGCAACAGGGAGGGCGGTGATGGGAATGGAGGAGGCGGTGACAGATGTTGTGCTGCTGCCAGGTGTTGCAGCAGCCTCCGCCCCCTCGAGGAGTTCAGCCTCGGACCCGTCAGCGTCGTATTCGGTGTCGCCACCAGACACGTCCTCCGCCTGATTCCCCTCGCCCTCCGTGCTCCCGCTGACTCTCCAGAAGTGGTGGCACCGGTGCAGGATCCCTCCTCCACGTCCGTGCAGGTGTCTCCCTCGGTGTCCTCCGATGATGCTGTGGGCAAGGTGGAGATACAGAAAATAATCAGTCACATGTATACATCTGACACCTGAGTCCAAACAAAATATGTCACAGTGCATATCAGGAAATGCATCATGAGTAACATCTAGAATACTCCGCACATATGTAAGCCCTGCACTCCCCAGTTGGTTGACCCACCATGCCACTTGGAAACCAAGAAACTTAGGACACAACAGCAAATAACTTTATATCGAATTATACTGAGAAGCTAGTGTCTGGGAACAGTTGAGCACAACAAGACTATGAAGGCATGCCACCTCTTGTTCACTGTGAACGAAACAGTATTGGTGCACCCAAGGCCAAATAACAGACCTCAATGCTGAAGGTGTCCCCACACTCAGAGACCTGTGAGTACTTTGGAAACCCAAACGAAATACATTGTGATCCCTTGGGAATCACAACACTTTACACAATCTACATGTTCAGAATGTGTGAATGTGCCACTTTGTGAACAGAACACACATGTGCCTGTATAAAGAAGTCACACAAGGAGTTGTACACAAAACTACATTTACACAGTCATTGTATGAGCTGCCAGCCTTATTCAGATAAGCCACTGTTAGGAAGAAATGGGGTCTCAGTAAGTACATATACATGGCACCACGGCGGTCTGGATGACTTGACACTGTGAGGATGCAAAAGCCAAATGGGGTCACCCTGTACAATGGACACATGTAGCACACTTTACATAAATACAAATGAGGCCAGGGAACAATGCCACAGAGGCCAACCTATGCTGAACACACAGAGAATGGGCACAGTGTTGGATGACACACATGATTCCGAGGCAACGGTGTCTTAGGGGACTGTAGCTGGCACACTGCTCCATTTTCCTGGACTGATCTGACAGTAACATGAGCAACCGTCCCGGCACTATGCATATCTCCCACTCATGCACATCATGTCTGAGGCCACAACATCGGTCATGCATGCTGCCTGTCTGTTCATTTGAAACCTCACACTCCTATGTTGAGACTCAGCATCAGTGCCAACAAATATCGACCCCCAAATGACTGAACAGGACAGGGCACAGGCAAGGTACCAACACATGTCACAGTCCACCCCCACACATGATGCAGAAAGCAGTGTGCACTTGGATTAACTGGCAGCCTAGATGACCATGTGCAATAGTGATTACACACAGACCAGGGAACACATGTCAAAGAGGGAAAGGGAGGAAGAACAGTACCGGTTGACTTGGGGGAACAGGATATGCACTGCACATATAAACCCTGGCAGTGTATCCAGGTGACTGAGCACTTCCAAAAGCTGTTGACACACAACAAACACACATGTACCTACCCCCTCCTTGCTGCTGTGCCTCCTGTAGCCGCCTATCCAGGTCAGGGAAGACCACCGCCAGGACACGCTTCATCTGGTGGGTCAGGTGTCGGCGCCCGCCGTGGTGGCGTGGAGGTGAGTCCTTCAGCAGGACCCGGGCGATCCTCCGGGTCCAGCACCGGATGTCCTGCCAGCGTTTCCTCCCTTGGGCTAGGCGCCGACTGCGACCCTTCACCGATATCACGGCCCTGACGGCCCACTTCCATATCTTCCCCTTCTCGTAGGCAGTTACCTGTGAGGATGACAAAGTGAGACAACATCACTACACCTGCTCCATGTCACAGAGACACACATTTGAACATGTTTGATATGTTGAACAGGGCATAGTATGCTGCCAACGAATAGCACCTTTGTCATAGGGACATTAGCCTCTGTGGAAGCCCCAATGCACTACATGGCATTGAAAGTACACAGGTGGCATGAGGGGTGCGACCCACTCCCTGATCATGGCACACACTGTGCATCACAAGAAACACCAGGCTGATGAACAGCACCTGAAAGCAGTCACATGCCCCAGGCCACTGACGCAACCTCAGCAGAGTACACAGACACACACAGGCACAGATCAATCACCTGCCATTGGCAACAGCAGATACAAACCTCACTCTCCACATGTGCCACTTGCCTGTGGGGTGTCACAGGTGTGGGGCTAGCTCAGCAAGTCAGACACACAGCACGGCTTACTTCTCACATCAGATGGGTAGAGCTGTTGCCTCCTCCATGCAGCTGTGGTGCAACACTCCACATAGACACTCACCCACATGACAAGGAACATTCACACACATCAATGTACACATCATTTGGACACTCTCACCACTCTCACCACAGATCCACTCAACTCACACACATCTGTGGGTACAGTCACCTGTTACACCGGGGGGACCACTGAATCACCTCAGGACTATAGAACAAAAATGGCCCAAAGGATTGGCCAGGCTGAATGTGCCATTGTTAGACCCGGCCATCGCACCATAGCTAGACCCGACCCCTGCACCTCACACAGTCCCCAAACCCACGGCCTAGCCGATCCTCCCTACCAGAAACTCACACGCACCCAACCCGGACATCCCCATCCATGGCCTTCCTCCCTTCGGCCACACCGGGCCCGCATGCCCACTTCATGCACCAAGATGGCTGCCTGGCCCCAGCGCGACCCTGGCCTAGAGGCGCCACTCCGGCTGGAGCACATCGCGCTCCCCTTGGGATGAGAGAGGGAGGAGCAGTTTCTATCACACCTCTGCGCCTCCCTGGAACGGTGGGTTTCGATCGACCTGCCGGCCTCCCCGAGGGCTGGCTCCACACCTGCTGGGTGTCTGGGACTCCTCCCGACCCGGCACTGGAAGGATCAAAAGACAATGGCAGGAAACCCCAACAAGCAACCCCCCAGGTGACAAGACCCCTGCCTGCACAGACTCCGGACATCAAAGAGGGGTCGCCCTATAACAAGGGGCGCTCGGGGACCGTCCGGCAGATTCGCCTTAGAACACCTGAGCCCTGCTGAGTGACTCGCGGCTCCCTGAAGATCGTAAGACCTCCGAACTTGTGCTTGAGCCCTGCTGAGTGACTCGCGGCTCCCTGAAGATCGTAAGACCTCCGAACTTGTGCTTGAGCCCTGCTGAGTGACTCGCGGCTCCCTGAAGATCGTAAGACCTCCGAACTTGTGCTTGAGCCCTGCTGAGTGACTCGCGGCTCCTCGAAGATGGTAAGACCACCGAACTGGTATCTGGGCCTAGCTGAGTGACTCGCGGCTCCTGCAGACTCTCTTGGTCCCGCCGGACCCCACGACGACAAGTGTACCCCCCAGCTCGAGGATTGTGAGCTGTGCGCCGGGTACGCTCCTGCATCTGATCCATATCCTCAAAGACTGTCCCGCTACCCCCCCTCCAAGACTCTGAGAGCCCACGCTCTGCTTGTACATATTTGCCGTGCAGATCATAAAGATCCTACTACTCTAACTTGATAAAGATCTGCTCGTAAGAACTCCTTGTGTGGTGTCTTTCTGTCGTGTGGTGCCGAGTGTGCGATCCTAGATTCGAGGTTCCTCCTCCTGAGGAATCTCCCGCCAGTGCCCGGCTACGATACCTCGAGGGTGGGTCTCAGGGCAGTCAGGGCCCCCTCCGGGCCCCTCTGAGGTCGCCTTCTAACATTGGTGGCAGCGGTGGGATTCGGGCCCATAATCTAGAGATCGTACCGTGAACGGCTGACGCACTACCGACAAAGATGGCAGAAGGAAACGCTGCGGTTCTCGTAGAAGACGACGCCAGTGCCGTGTTCCAGGTGGAACAGCTGGAAGAGTACACTCACAAAGAACTAAAACAATTCTGTAAGGAACTCCGAATCGCTACCACTGGTCTCAACACCAAAGAAGATATGCAAAAGGCACTGAAAGCTTGGGTGGATTTAGGGGCCTCCCGGCCAGAAGGAGCGGGGGAACCCCACGACGAAGCTGGACCGTCCCAAGGAGAACGCAGCAACAACCAGGTGCGAGGCTTCGTACCCGACGGGGGCCTATCCCCAGAGGAACTCGCAGACAGAGAAAAAAGTCGCCATCACGAGCTCGAATTAGCGAAACTCAAAATTGAGGGCGAGCTGAAATTAGCAGAGAAAAAGCTAGCAGTAGAACAGTTACGAGTACAAGGAGAGCTGGAGGAGAAGAAACTCCAGCGAGAACACGAGGGAAAGAAACTTCAACTGGAGCATGAACGCAGCCTGAAGGAAATAGAACTGAAAGCCAGGAACGAAGAAGCGCGGCCCCCGGGGAACCGGGAGGCAGCCGCCCCGACGGAACAGAAGGTCCACATCCCCAAGGATGTGGTCAAAGAATATTATAAAAATGATGACATTCAGCAGTGATTTCGGGCCTACGAGGTCGCCATGGCCTCCCATCGGGTCCCACAGAAAGATTGGGGGGCTGGGTTATGGGGACGATTCCTGAGCGAAGGGAGAGACACCCTGCTCGACCTACCCACCTCCATGCAAACGTCCTATGAACACATGAAAGCGGCCCTCCTCACAAGGTACGGCCTCACCCCGGAGATGTACCGCCAGCGGTTCCGGGACTGCCGGAAGATCCCGGGTACCACCTGGGTGGAATATGTGCATTTCTTCAGCCGCGCCTTCGATGGTTGGATTAAGGGCAGCAAGGTAACCACCCTGGAGGAACTAACCGACCTTATGTTGTGGGAACACCTGGCGGCCAACTGCTTTGTAGAACTACGCCAACATCTGCTCGACAGCAAGCTCACGGACCCGAGAAAGCTGGCTGTCGAGGCGGATCGCTGGACCAACACCCGGGTCTCCCGGGGCCCTGTAGGAGAGTACCCCCGAGCCAGTCAGGGCCCACCCCGCCAGAGAGAGGGGGGAAACCAGGGAGGGCAGAGAGAGTCCCAAGCTAGTCCCCCGAAGTCCCAATCTCCACCCTTCCCGGCACCCCCACCTGCTGTATCCGCCCCCCCCCCCTTAGACGGGGGCACCGGGTAAACGTCACTTGTTTCCGTTGCCAGAAACCCGGGCATTACGCCAACGACCCTGAATGCCCCATGGCCCCCCGCACCACCCAGGCAGCACCCCCTGCTAGACAGATCGCCAATGTAGCCCTGGGGGAGGAGGTTGAGGAGGCCGAGGAGTGGGAACCCGCCGCTATGGCACTAGTATCCTTAGGAGATAGAGAGATGGTCCCTGGGAGCCTCCTACCCCCTAACACAAAGAAATATGGGCAGCTAGTAACAATCAATGGCCACCAAGTAGAAGCTCTCCGTGACACCGGGGCCAGCATCACCGGGGTCCTTAGCCATTTAGTACACGAAGACCAGGTCCTCCCTAATGTCTTTTGCCCTGTCATCGCAGCCGACAATACCGAAAGCCTATGTAAAGTAGCCCTGGTGCCCTTTGAGTGGGGAGGGGTGGTCGGTAAACTGAAGGTCGCAGTGAGAACCTCCCAGCCCGTCGACTGTCTTCTGGGGAACGACCTGGAAAGTTCCCCCTGGAGACAGGTTGAGCGCAAGACCCATCTAGGGATGATGGGCCTCCCTGAGTGGGTGTGCGCCACCACTCGATCCATGGCGGCCCGACTGACCCCCCTGAGGGAAGTCGAAGGCGCCCCGACCCCTGAAGATAGGATGGTCCCAGCAGAGGGTCCCCCCATTACCCCACCCGAGGGGTCGATCGCCAGTGACGAACCCCCGCCTTCCGACTCCACCCCAGTCACCGAGTTCGGCGATCTGCCCGAATTAGCCCAGTGGCGCCACGAGGGGGGCCCCTCCCGAGAAGAGTTCTGCCGAGAGCAGGCTTCCTGTCCCTCCCTGGACGGGCCCCGGCAACAGGCAGAGGCCCAGGCCGCGGGCGACCAGACGGGGACACACCGGATGTACTGGGAGAATGGCCTCCTGTACAGTGAACAGAAGTCGGTGGAGCTAGGGTCCGGCCGGGTGCTGGTGGTACCCCTACGCTTCCGAAACCTCCTCCTGGGCTTGGCCCACGATGTCCCCCTCGCAGGCCACTTGGGCCAGGACAAAACGTACAGTCGCCTCGTGACCCACTTTTACTGGCCCCGGATGAGAGCCGAGGTAGGAGCCCACTGCAAGTCCTGTCCCACGTGCCAGGCCAGTGGGAAGAGCGGAGGGAAGAGCAAGGCTCCCCTCCAACCCTTCCCTGTCGTCAGTACCGCTTTTGAGCGGGTCGGGATCGACATTGTAGGGCCCCTGGACCCCCCAACTTCCCAAGGGCACCGGTTCATCCTCGTCCTGGTGGACCATGCCACCCGTTACCCTGAGGCCATCCCCCTGCGCACCGTCACGGCCCCCGTGGTGGGCCGGGCGTTGATGGGAATCTTCTCCCGCATGGGTTTCCCCCGCGAGGTCGTGAGCGATCGCGGTACCAACTTTATATCCCGATACATGAAGTCTTTATGGCAACAATGCGGGGTGTCCTATAAATTCACCACCCCGTACCACCCCCAGGGAAACGGCCTGGTAGAGCGGTTTAACCGGACTCTGAAGGGGATGATCGCGGGCCTGGAAGAGCCCCTCCGGCGTAAGTGGGACATCCTGCTCCCCTGCCTCCTATTCGCCTACCGCGAAGTTCCCCAGAAGTCCTTGGGGTTCAGCCCCTTTGAGTTACTCTACGGGCACCCCGTCAGGGGGCCCCTCAGCCTGGTCAAGGAAGGCTGGGAGGCGGCGACTCGAGGCCCCCCCCGAGATGTGTTCCGGTATGTCCTGACCCTCCGAAATCAGACTCGAAGGTTCTGAGAGATGGCCGAGGCCAACCTGGAGGCGAGTCAGGAAGAGATGAAGCGCTGGTACGACCAGAGCGCCACACTGGTCGAATTCCAGCCGGGCCAGCTGGTATGGGTCATGGCCCCAGTGAAACCCTGCGCCCTCCAGGATAAATGGACAGGGCCCTTCAAAGTGGTTGAGCGGAAGAGCCAGGTCACGTACTTAGTGGACGTCCAGTCCCCCCGGGACCCCCTCCGGGTCCTTCACGTGAACCGCCTCAAGCCCCACTTTGTGCGGACAGAGCTGAGTCTGCTGCTGGCCACCGATGACGGGGCCGAGGAGGAGTCCGATCCTCTCCCCGATCTCCTGTGCACCAAAGAGAAGGACGGCTCCGTAGAAGGGGTGAACCTCTCCCCGTCTCTCACTCCCCAGCAACGGGAAGATTGCCACCAGCTCCTAGGGCAGTTTTCGGACATCTTCTCCCTGGTCCCTAGGGTCACCGACTGGTGTGTCCATGACGTGGATACCGGGGACAGTCCGCCAGTGAGACACCGGGCCTACCGAGTCCCTGATCGGGTCCGGTCCTGTATCCAGGCCGAAGTCTCAAAAATGTTGACCCTAGGCGTAATCGAGCCCTCAGATAGCCCCTGGGCCAGCCCCGTGGTCCTAGTCCCCAAAGCAGCCGCCCCCGGGGTCGCGCCAGAACTCCGCTTCTGCGTGGACTACCGGGGGCTCAATGAAGTCACCCGAACGGATGCCCACCCCATTCCCCGAGCCGACCAGCTCATTGACCGGCTCGGGGCTGCTCGATTCCTCAGTACCTTCGATCTCACCTGTGGCTACTGGCAAATTGCGCTCACAGAAGGAGCCAAGGAGCGGTCCGCCTTCTCCACCCCGGATGGGCACTATCGCTTTCGCGTGATGCCGTTCGGGATGAAAAATGCCCCGGCCACCTTTCACCGGCTGGTAAATAGAGTCCTGGCCGGGCTGGAAAAATTCAGTGCTTCATATCTCGACGATATCGCAGTTTTCAGTTCTGAATGGAGTGAGCACCTCCAGCACCTTCGGAGGGTACTGACCGCCCTGCGCCAGGCAGGCCTCACCGTGAAGGCCAGCAAGTGCCAGATTGGGCAAGGTTCAGTAACCTACCTGGGACACCAGGTCGGAAGCGGCCAGGTCGCCCCCCTACAGCCCAAAATTGACGCCATCCTAGCCTGGGAACCACCCAAGACCCAAACGGAGGTCCGGGCCTTCCTGGGCCTCACGCGCTATTACCGGAGATTCATCAGGAATTACGACAGCCTGGTCGGTCCCCTCACGGGGCTCACGTCCAAAAAACAGCCCAAGAAGGTGCAATGGTCCCCTGCCTGCCAAGAGGCGTTGGAGGCACTGAAAGCGGCCATGTGTACTGCCCCCGTCCTCCAGGCCCCCGACTACTCTAAGGAGTTCGTGGTACAGACTGATGCCTCCGAGCACGGCATCGGGGCCGTCCTCTCCCAGGTGAATGACCAAGGTCTCGACCAGCCCGTGGCCTTCCTCAGCCGAAGGCTATTGCCCAGGGAACAAAGATGGAGCACCATCGAGCGAGAGGCATTCGCCGTAGTCTGGGCCCTGAAAAAACTACGCCCTTACCTGTTCGGCACCCATTTCAAGGTCCAAACCGACCATCGCCCCTTGCGATGGCTCATGCAGATGCGAGGAGAAAACCCCAAGCTACTGCGGTGGTCAATCTCCCTCCAGGGGATGGATTTCACCGTCAAACATCGCCCTGGCAATGACCACGCCAACGCCGATGGCCTCTCCCGGTTCTTCCGCCTCAGCGAAGAGAACCCCCAAGAAGATGGGTAGTTCTCTCCGGCTTTCAGCTGGGGGGGACGCATGTTAGACCCGGCCATCGCACCATAGCTAGACCCGACCCCTGCACCTCACACAGTCCCCAAACCCACGGCCTAGCCGATCCTCCCTACCAGAAACTCACACGCACCCAACCCGGACATCCCCGTCCATGGCCTTCCTCCCTTCGGCCACACCGGGCCCGCGTGCCCACTTCATGCACCAAGATGGCTGCCTGGCCCAAGCGCGACCCTGGCCTAGAGGCGCCACTCCGGCTGGAGCACATCGCGCTCCCCTTGGGATGAGAGAGGGAGGAGCAGTTTCTATCACACCTCTGCGCCTCCCTGGAATGGTGGGTTTCGATCGACCTGCCGGCCTCCCCGAGGGCTGGCTCCACGCCTGCTGGGTGTCTGGGACTCCTCCCGACCCGGCACTGGAAGGATCAAAAGACAATGGCAGGAAACCCCAACAAGCAACCCCCCAGGTGACAAGACCCCTGCCTGCACAGACTCCGGACATCAAAGAGGGGTCGCCCTATAACAAGGGGCGCTCGGGGACCGTCCGGCAGATTCGCCTTGGAACACCTGAGCCCTGCTGAGTGACTCGCGGCTCCCTGAAGATCGTAAGACCTCCGAACTTGTGCTTGAGCCCTGCTGAGTGACTCGCGGCTCCCTGAAGATCGTAAGACCTCCGAACTTGTGCTTGAGCCCTGCTGAGTGACTCGCGGCTCCCTGAAGATCGTAAGACCTCCGAACTTGTGCTTGAGCCCTGCTGAGTGACTCGCGGCTCCTCAAAGATCGTAAGACCACCGAACTGGTATCTGGGCCTAGCTGAGTGACTCGCGGCTCCTGCAGACTCTCTTGGTCCCGCCGGACCCCACGACGACAAGTGTACCCCCCAGCTCGAGGATTGTGAGCTGTGCGCCGGGTACGCTCCTGCATCTGATCCATATCCTCAAAGACTGTCCCGCTACCCCCCCTCCAAGACTCTGAGAGCCCACGCTCTGCTTGTACATATTTGCCGTGCAGATCATAAAGATCCTACTACTCTAACTTGATAAAGATCTGCTCGTAAGAACTCCTTGTGTGGTGTCTCTCTGTCGTGTGGTGCCGAGTGTGCGATCCTAGATACGAGGTTCCTCCCCCTGAGGAATCTCCCGCCAGTGCCCGGCTACGATACCTCGAGGGTGGGTCTCAGGGCAGTCAGGGCCCCCTCCGGGCCCCTCTGAGGTCACCTTCTAACAGCCATGCACTATGCAGTGAATGTCACAGTAAGCACAATGCAAGTGAGGAGTGCACACATGAACTACATCATGCTCTGCATGACAGACATAAGCCATTTCCCCCCCGGGACCCACTCTAAACCACATTGCATGTCTGTCACACCTGGACACAATGCCAGAGGTGACAGTCACAAAAAAGGTGCACAGTCAAAGGTAGTAGAGTCAGCACTCACCTGCTCCCCTGGTCTCCCATACAGGCTGGGGTACTGTGGGAGGATGACATCAATCAATGCCTCATTCTCCTCTTGGGTGAAAGGCTGGGCCCTCTCCACAGTCCTTGACATGGTGCCAGAGGAAGCACAGACAGCAGCAGTGGTGTTGACAGAAAGGTTGTGCAGGCAAGTGCCCTCTCATGGGTTCTGGCTGACTTATATCTGCCTTGCTGGGCTGTTACATTCACAGGAGTACAGAGTGATTGGTTAGACTCATTTGCAAACTATGTTTCCTCCAATCCCTTTAAACATACACCAGTGACAGCATTTGCATCGTTCAAATTGTGAGCATCATGTCAAGTCAACAACCAGTTTGCAACATTGTATTTTGTGGCCAACTGCTTTTTCCAGGCCACCTGATGGAAAAATTTGAACTGGAAACTCGGTATCCATGACAACCAGCATGCATTTAGGCCCTAATACTTGTCCCTTATGTGTCCCCTATGTAATTGTCAAATCCCCACACAGGTACGGTGCGTTTCACACTACCCCTATGGCACCACTACTATAGTGATACGGCCTGTACACACGCGTGTACGGTCTGTATCACTATAGTTGTGTTGCCGTAGCTGTACGCGATAGTGATACAGCCCGTACACACGCGTGTACGGGCCGTATCACTAACGCGTATACCTACGGCAACACAACTAGAGTGATACAGACCGTACACACGCGTGTACGGGCCATATCACTATCGCGTACACCTACGGCAACACAACTATAGTGATACGGCTCGTACACACGCATGTACGGGCCATATCATTTTCGCGTACACCTACGGCAATACAACTCTAGTGATACGGACCGTACACACGCGTGTACGGGCTGTATCATTATCGCGAACCTTATACGGCAACACAACTAGAGTGATACGGGCCGTACACACGCCCTCAGAGCGTGTGTACGGTGCGTTTCACACGCTACACTGGTGATAGGAGGCGCACACGAAAGGAATGGAGGTCTCAGACTCGCACAAGGCTGTACATCAAGTCATTGTCATTGCAGTCCTTCATGTGCAGGGCCTAGGTGTGTCAGGCAGTGATATTGCACATGTCTCCTCATGTTTTAGCACAATAGATGTGTGATAACCTGTGTGTGAGAAGTTGGCCTGATGTATGATGTCACTAGTTCTAGTGTACACCTTATATCAGTCCAAATACCCTTATGGTGATTGGTTGTAAAGTCAACCTTATAGACCAGCTATCCTAGTGGTAGCATGGACAAGAGCAGTCTTAGGCTAAACTCTGAATGGCATGTGAAGCCAGCTGTGATACCATATATAATCCCTTGAATACCAAATGAAAGGACACCACAACAGATATATATATAAAATAAAGTGTATTTATTCTAAGCAAACCCTCAGCACTCTTTATGAGATTAGAGGTAAGTACAACACAGTCTTATTTATGCATACATTAAGTCACACAGGTAAGTAATACAGTTAGGCCCTAGGGCCACGCAAACCATATACTAAGTAAGTGGTATAAGGACCACTGTCACGGAAATAGAATAGGCCTAGGCCTAGGGAATCGCTGGGGCTACACTATACTACCAAAGGTTAGGAAGTGGGAGGCCCACAGGATTCGTATGCAGAGTGGAAACACTCACGCGTAATGCGTAAAAGTCACTAGCAATAGTACAGTTTAGAAATAGATAGATGTAGGACACTTCCGGAGTAACTAGGAAGTTGAGACTTGAAACTTAGACACTAGGATAGTCACTATCCTGATGAGCACCGGAGTACCCAAGTTACCTAGCCCACAGGCTGCGGGTGCATAGGGGTGAAGTTGCGTCGGGTTTCGTCGTCGACTCCTATGGATGCCTGAAGAAAGATGCTGACAGGCAGTCAGTGAAGAGTGTCCGGTGGATCCCAAGGCTGGGATCAAGAAGAGAGGACACCTGCAAGCAGAGGGGACAGAGTCAAGGTCACTAGCCAGTGACCACGTGGAACCAGGAAGGAACCAGACGATGTCGTGAAGATTTGCAGGTGAAGGTGAAGCTTGTCGCTGCAGCCAGGAGGACCAGGAAGCGTCGAGGACGACCAGGACCAGGAGGCGAGCTGTCCCACGAAGGCTCTTGCTGTCGGCGGCGTCGAAGTTGGACTAGGACTCACCAAGCCTTGGCAAGCGGAACCCACGCAGAATGAAGGACTTGCTTCTGGTACAGACCAGGAAGGTCTGGGGTGCTTCTCTTTTTCAAAGAAGCAGGAGCCAGCCTGGGGGAGCCAAACCAGCGGTGAAGATTACAGGTTGCATCGTCACGAAGGCCACTAGCCAGCGGGCAAGCAACTGGACAGACGCGGCAAGCAGGAAAATGCTGAAAGGCCCCACGCAGGACTCGGTGAGTGTGGGGGGCTGATCTTCGGTGCAGATGGTGCTTGGGGGTGGGGCTTCTCAATCCCCGGTGCACAACTTCGAGGATGCCTCAGAAGCTGCGCTTGAAGATACTAGCCACTTTTCCCAGGTAGCCGGTCCCACGTCGCTCGTCGCCTCCACGGATCTCAGCTCTGCTGTAGATGTGGATCAGGGTCGGAGAAGTCTGGAAGTCAAGGCTCTGGTTGGGCTCTGCAGTCGGTTCCTCGTAGAACGTGGGCAAAGCAAAGGGTAGTCTCTTGATGGTGCCTGTTTGCACAGGGTAGCCACTCCTTGGCCACAAGGGAGATTCTTCAGTCTTCTTCTTTCGTCGAATGTCGAAGGTCCAGAGTTTCTGTTCAAGTTGCAGGTTCAGGATAATCTAAAGTCTTGAGGCCCAACTCCCACTCTTATACTAATCTGGGGGGCTGGGATACCTGCTAGGTCACGCCTTATGGGTGGGACCTGGGAGGGGGTGGTTACACCCACTTCCCTTTGTCCAGTTTCGCGCCAGAGCTGGGGCTGGAGGGCCCCAGCACCGGTTTGAACTGGACTATGCAAGGAACACCTTGTGTGCCCCAGGCATGTCTCATTCCTTTCAGCCCACCCTGCCCCAATACACTAAAGGCTGTCTGGGGAGGTGCTAGCACCTCCCCAAGCAGGAAACCTATTGTCCAGGCCTCCCTGGCTGGGATCACTCCCAGCTGCAGGAGGTCAGACTTGTGTCGTGGCAGCAGCATCCATTTTGTGATGCTGAGGCTTTGGTCAGAGGTTACACAGCAAAGTAGGATTTTAACATGTCTCTCCCTCTAGAAGGGAGGAATAATATCCTCATCACCAGAAATGGTATGGGGGTATTATTCCAAAGTGTTAGACACCTTACACGACATGTTTTGATACAGCCCAACCATAGTTACCATAACCGTTTAAGATTATAAGGCACTTTAAGAGTATATGGTAGGCTATATCATAGAACAGCTATAAGGACTTGGTTCCGAAAGCTGCAGACAGGCTCAGCTCATGCTAGAGCACCATCTCACATGTTACCAAGCACTCTGCCTCCAGGATTGTTAAGGCCTGCCATAGGAGTGACTGATAGGTACACATGTGTCTGTATATAAGGGTAGATATAGGCATACTATATCTAAGCAAGGGGTGATTACACGACCTTGCCCCAGCTGAGTGATCAGCCAGTTGTGTCTGATTGGAAGGCCAGACCACGGGTGGCATAATACATGCTGCAGCCCCTGGGAGGCCTAGGGTACACCTATGCCCTGGGTACCTAGGGTGCACTGTACAGGGGCCAATAAGGTGATCCTTACCAATTGTGTATGTACCTAGGGTACATGGAGTCCATTTTAAGGAGAGAGCAGACAGCCTGAGACCCTGAATGGCAGGATCTCAGGCCAACTAAGTCGAAAAACCAGCTAGACACTAGGCAAAAAGTTGGGGGTAACCATAGTCAGATATCCACCTTCCTACACAACCCCCCCCCCAAACGAAAGGAGATAAGGCTGGCCTTGACAAGGTAAGCCTCTATTGCCTAAGTGGCCATATAAGGAAGAACCAGCACTGGCATGGTTACCCCCTGTCTCATGGTCCACTAAGCAATCCCTCATTCTAAAGGTATCATAGGGTCTTCACCATAGGGAATCTCTACCTTGGGTGTGTCTTTGCAAAGTAAAAGGCTGGTGTTGAGATGGAGTACTGAAGTGAGTGTCCTCAAAGTGAGGCCTCAGCTTCCTCCAATCATCCTCCACCATGGATGCCTTTCTTTCTTTAACTGAGTTACACTGTGCTCTCAGGGTCAGCCTCTGGCTACCTAAAGCTGGAGGCTGGGTCCCTTTTGTGGGCTTACTGGAGGGACAGGTCAGGTTTGGGGCCCTAAGGTCCCATGTTTGCCTGTGCCCAACAGAATCCCTCTGGGGGAGGTCCCTAACTACCTGTAAAGGGGATCCCTCAGGAATGTTTTTACCCATCACCTGGCTAGGGCTACTAGCCAGGCAATCCTCATTCTTTTGATGGGGGGGTTCTTGTGGACAGGGGCCCTCTTGGGGTCCACTGGCTTCCCTGACCTCTGCAGCCCTGGGCTGACTGAGGCAGGGTAGAGAGAGGCAGGCTACCTGCACCAGACTGGGTCCCACCTTGGAAGGGGCCACTGACATCAGAGGCTCTGCCAGGCCAGGCCTGGCTACCTCTGGGGCAGTTCCTTCACAAGGGGTGAGGTCAGATCCCTGAGGAGGCTGACCTTTTCCTAATGTCTGGGGAGAGGGAGACTTTTCTTCCTCCCCACTACTCTCTGTTTGTGTGGAGTGATCCATAGTTTCAGGCTTCACTACACCTATGTCAGTCTGAGTGTGGGCTGAGACCATTACAGCCTTGCCAACCTTTTCAGGGAGGCACTCAGTTTGTGTTTGAGCAGTGACTGTCACAGCTCTGCCAGTCTCTACAGGGAAGTCTGTCTGTGCCTGGGCTGTGGCTACCACTGCCCTTCCAACCTTTTCAGGGAGGAAATCTACTTGGACAGGGGTTGTGACTGGCACAACCCCACTACCCTTTTTGGAAAGGCCTACCATTTTGGAATGGGTGTCTTGTTCAACTCCAGCCCAAGCTGAGAGTTCTAAGTCATTCCCCAGTAAGCAGTCCACAGGCAAGGTTGGAGACACTGCCACCCTTTTAGGGCCAGTGACCCCTCCCCAGCTGAGACATACTTCTGCCATGGGATGACTGTTCTGTTTGCCATCAATGTTAGTTACCTGGTATGAGAAACCAGGCAAAAGCTGCTCAGAGGGAACTAGCCTATGGGCCACCATAGTGATGCTAGCTCCAGTGTCTCTGTAGGCCTCAGCTTTTCTACCATTGATGTAGGGCTCCTGTCTGTACCTACCCAAAGTGTTGGGACAGGCAGTGAAGTTGGCAAACCCCATGCCACCATCACAGACAAGAGTAGCTGCTGTAGGGGAATTGGCTAAGCCAGGATCCCCCTGTGTTCCCCAAGAAAACCCAACCAAATTTTTGGGGGCACTCCCACCACCTGGGGGATTACTGCTGACAGTAATAGGTGGTGTGACAGGAGTAGTTGGAGGAACAGTTTTGTTTTTAGCCTGTGGACAACTGCTGTCAGTTTTCCAATGCCCAGGAGTTTTACACACATGGCAGTAAGGCTTTTTAACTGTGGTAGGGGAGGGAGCTTGGGACCCACCACCCTGTGTGGAGTTTTGGGGCCCTGAGGAAGATTTCTCTTTTGTTTTATCCCCACCCTTCTCTTGAGGCTTGGTGGTATCTTTCTTTTGGTCACCACCCTGATTTTTAGGCCTAATCCTGGTCCTGACCCATTTATCTGCCCTCTTTCCCAATTCTTGGGGAGAGGTCAAATCTGAGTCTACCAGGTGTTGATGGAGAAGCTGGTTCTGACAATTACTAAGGATCTGCTCCCTCATAATCAAGTTGTACAATCCTGTATAGTCCTGCACCTTGCTGCCATTTAACCAACCTTCCAAAGCCTTAGTGGCACAATCCACAAAATCAGACCAGTCCTGTGTCTGTGTCTTCTGGGTGTCTCTGAACAACAACCTATATTGCTCAGTGGTTAAGCCAAACCCATCTATCAGAGCACTCTTCAGGACTTTGTAATTGTTTGCATCCTCATCACTGACTGTGAGGAGCTTGTCTCTGCCTTTGTCAGAAAAGGAGAGCCACAAGATAGCTGCCCACTGACTCTGGGGTACCTGCTGTACTTTGCAGGCCCTCTCCAAAGCAGTCATCCACTTGTGGATGTCATCCTCATTCTGATATGGGGGGACTATCTTGCTTAGGTTTCTATGGTCATAAGACCTATCCCTATGTCTAGGAATGTTGCTGCCACCAGTGGGTTCTGGCCCACACAATTTTTGCTCTCTAGCCAGAGCAAGCTTCTCCTTGGCAAGGGCAAGTTCTTCCCTCTGAATCCTCAGATTAGCCTCCCTCATTCTGGCTTCATGCTCCTTTCTCTCAGGTGAAGTCATTCCCCTGTGAGAGGAAGCATTAGAGATGCTAGAGACATGGGAGTGGATGGATTCCCTTGAAGGGGATCTGTCCCTCCTGCTTCTCTGTGAAAGCCTACTTGGGGGTCTGTATGGGGGGACCCCATGCAAACTCCCATGTAAGCTTAGGCTAGCCTGGCTAAGTCTTCCTACTTGGCCCTGGCTGTCTACCTCTTCCTCTGGAGTCCCATCTGACTCATCTGTGGTGGGTGGACCCTTATCTACAGCTATGGCACCATCCCTGGCAGCTCTTTCAGCATCATAGGCCTCCAGAAGCTCCACTAGCTGTCTAAGGGTAGGGTTGGAACCCTGTTTTATTCCTCTGGAGGTACACAAATGTCTCATCTCCTGGAATGTGAAGGTATCATACCTAGAGGGGGTCTTCTGCAGACCTGCCCCTCCTGAGAGAGCATCTACTTGATCTCCTCCCAGAGGCATGATCTAGTGAGGGTGTGGTGTGTGCACCTACCTACACTAGTTGTTTCTACTAAACCTCTCTAGTAGTTGTAGTCAGGGTGTGTTATTCCCTTCAACCTACAACTACTAAGTCCAGTAGGACTTAAGTATTATAAACTATGTTATATGTACCTAGACAATATCTGTGTGATCTTTCAATTTAGTATCTCAAGATTACAATGGTATTACAACAGCAAGCTCAGATCCCACCGCTGCCACCAATGTGAGAAGTTGGCCTGATGTATGATGTCACTAGTTCTAGTGTACACCTTATATCAGTCCAAATACCCTTATGGTGATTGGTTGTAAAGTCAACCTTATAGACCAGCTATCCTAGTGGTAGCATGGACAAGAGCAGTCTTAGGCTAAACTCTGAATGGCATGTGAAGCCAGCTGTGATACCATATATAATCCCTTGAATACCAAATGAAAGGACACCACAACAGATATATATATAAAATAAAGTGTATTTATTCTAAGCAAACCCTCAGCACTCTTTATGAGATTAGAGGTAAGTACAACACAGTCTTATTTATGCATACATTAAGTCACACAGGTAAGTAATACAGTTAGGCCCTAGGGGCCACGCAAACCATATACTAAGTAAGTGGTATAAGGACCACTGTCACAGAAATAGAATAGGCCTAGGCCTAGGGAATCGCTGGGGCTACACTATACTACCAAAGGTTAGGAAGTGGGAGGCCCACGGGATTCGTATGCAGAGTGGAAACACTCACGCGTAATGCGTAAAAGTCACTAGCAATAGTACAGTTTAGAAATAGATAGATGTAGGACACTTCCGGAGTAACTAGGAAGTTGAGACTTGAAACTTAGACACTAGGATAGTCACTATCCTGATGAGCACCGGAGTACCCAAGTTACCTAGCCCACAGGCTGCGGGTGCATAGGGGTGAAGTTGCGTCGGGTTTCGTCGTCGACTCCTATGGATGCCTGAAGAAAGATGCTGACAGGCAGTCAGTGAAGAGTGTCCGGTGGATCCCAAGGCTGGGATCAAGAAGAGAGGAGACCTGCAAGCAGAGGGGACAGAGTCAAGGTCACTAGCCAGTGACCACGTGGAACCAGGAAGGAACCAGACGATGTCGTGAAGATTTGCAGGTGAAGGTGAAGCTTGTCGCTGCAGCCAGGAGGACCAGGAAGCGTCGAGGACAACCAGGACCAGGAGGCGAGCTGTCCCACGAAGGCTCTTGCTGTCGGCGGCGTCGAAGTTGGACTAGGACTCACCAAGCCTTGGCAAGCGGAACCCACGCAGAATGAAGGACTTGCTTCTGGTGCAGACCAGGAAGGTCTGGGGTGCTTCTCTTTTTCAAAGAAGCAGGAGCCAGTCTGGGGGAGCCAAACCAGCGGTGAAGATTACAGGTTGCGTCGTCACGAAGGCCACTAGCCAGCGGGCAAGCAACTGGACAGACGCGGCAAGCAGGAAAATGCTGAAGGGCCCCACGCAGGACTCGGTGAGTGTGGGGGGCTGATCTTCGGTGCAGATGGTGCTTGGGGGTGGGGCTTCTCAATCCCCGGTGCACAACTTCGAGGGTGCCTCAGAAGCTGCGCTTGAAGATACTAGCCACTTTTCCCAGGTAGCCGGTCCCACGTCGCTCGTCGCCTCCACGGATCTCAGCTCTGCTGTAGATGTGGATCAGGGTCGGAGAAGACTGGAAGTCAAGGCTCTGGTCAGGCTCTGCAGTCGGTTCCTCGTAGAACGTGGGCAAAGCAAAGGGTAGTCTCTTGATGGTGCCTGTTTGCACAGGGTAGCCACTCCTTGGCCACAAGGGAGATTCTTCAGTCTTCTTCTTTCGTCGAATGTCGAAGGTCCAGAGTTTCTGTTCAAGTTGCAGGTTCAGGATAATCTAAAGTCTTGAGGCCCAACTCCCACTCTTATACTAATCTGGGGGGCTGGGATACCTGCTAGGTCACGCCTTATGGGTGGGACCTGGGAGGGGGTGGTTACACCCACTTCCCTTTGTCCAGTTTCGCGCCAGAGCTGGGGCTGGAGGGCCCCAGCACCGGTTTGAACTGGACTATGCAAGGAACACCTTGTGTGCCCCAGGCATGTCTCATTCCTTTCAGCCCACCCTGCCCCAATACACTAAAGGCTGTCTGGGGAGGTGCTAGCACCTCCCCAAGCAGGAAACCTATTGTCCAGGCCTCCCTGGCTGGGATCACTCCCAGCTGCAGGAGGTCAGACTTGTGTCGTGGCAGCAGCATCCATTTTGTGATGCTGAGGCTTTGGTCAGAGGTTACACAGCAAAGTAGGATTTTAACATGTCTCTCCCTCTAGAAGGGAGGAATAATATCCTCATCACCAGAAATGGTATGGGGGTATTATTCCAAAGTGTTAGACACCTTACACGACATGTTTTGATACAGCCCAACCATAGTTACCATAACCGTTTAAGATTATAAGGCACTTTAAGAGTATATGGTAGGCTATATCATAGAACAGCTATAAGGACTTGGTTCCGAAAGCTGCAGACAGGCTCAGCTCATGCTAGAGCACCATCTCACATGTTACCAAGCACTCTGCCTCCAGGATTGTTAAGGCCTGCCATAGGAGTGACTGATAGGTACACATGTGTCTATATATAAGGGTAGATATAGGCATACTATATCTAAGCAAGGGGTGATTACACGACCTTGCCCCAGCTGAGTGATCAGCCAGTTGTGTCTGATTGGAAGGCCAGACCAGGGGTGGCATAATACAAGCTGCAGCCCCTGGGAGGCCTAGGGTACACCTATGCCCTGGGTACCTAGGGTACACTGTACAGGGGCCAATAAGGTGATCCTTACCAATTGTGTATGTACCTAGGGTACATGGAGTCCATTTTAAGGAGAGAGCAGACTAGCTGAGACCCTGAATGGCAGGATCTCAGGCCAACTAAGTCGAAAAACCAGCTAGACACTAGGCAAAAAGTTGGGGGTAACCATAGTCAGATATCTAACTTCCTACACTGTGTACACATGTCATGTGTGATGGGGCACTATGTGGCACACTTCCCCTTCACACTTTGCACATGTGTGCATGTAGTACAAACGTGTCAAGCACAGCATCACTGGTATGGCACAGTCACCAACACCTGCAAATGTGCCCTGATGCCAGGGACAGGGATACTGATAACTGACATTTAACGACCAGCGTGCCACGATGTGACTATGTCATGTGTATGTCATGTGTTCCCATGAGCTGGCTGTTGGTGTCCCACCAACTGTATCTGCTGTTGCTGCATCCAACATGTGACGGTGTGTAGATGGGCATGGCCCACATCTACGCACACCATGCCACATGTGGAATCCCACGTAACGTGTGTCTGTATGCATCGAACATGGTATTTCGACATGAGGACATATGTGCCTTGTCTCAATGTCTGTGTTTTCAGTTTTTGACATGTACCCCTTCATCGCAATGTGTGTGATCTGTACATTTTTAATGACATATGACCTGTGCGTCTAGCTTGCCGCCAGCTGTCTGTATGAGATGACATCCTTCAAATGCAGATATGTGGATGTATGTCACTCCTGTGATGTCTCTGGCTGTTGACTTACACTGGCCCACAGCTAGTTTCAGGGCATGTCATATAGACTTGACAATCAACGGGTGTAGCTGGCTTTTTGTAGGAGTATCACCTGGCTGGCATACGTATCCTGGATGTATTGCACAGACCAGACTCTGTATTTAGCAGATGTGTAGTAGCAGTTGAGCATGTGCTCAGTACATTGACATTGATGTTGTTATGTACTCACTCTTCGTTATTCATTCCAATTTTCTGCAGGGCACCGCCTCTCCCCCGACCAATGCCAGACTTGGGTGCCAGGAGGGAACGTGACTGCATAAGACGGTACCGATTTTCGCAAGAGTTGATTGAGAACTTGACTGCAAAGCTGGAACCACACCTCCAGCCGCGACACAGGTATCCTACTGCGCTGACCCCCAAGATGAAGGTGATGGCAGCCCTACATTTTTTTGCCACAGTTACGTTTCAATTCACCATAGCTGATGTTGGTGGCATGTCCCAGACTATGTTCAGCCGTGTCCTGCATGATGTTTTAGAAGCCATGTTGGAGCACCTGGATGAATTCATCCATTTTCCGACTCGTGAGCAGTTGACAGGTGTCAAGGGTGAGTTCTATGCCCTGGGAGGTATGCCCCATGTAATTGGGTCCATTGATGGGACACATGTGGCTTTGGTACCACCACAGGCACAGGAGGCAGCCTATCGCAACCGTAAACATTATCACTCTATTAATGCCCTTGTGGTGTGTCTACCTAACATGCTGATTTCCCATGTCTGTGCACGTTTTCCAGGGTCAGCACACGATGCAAACATCATGATGCGTAGCAGGGTGCCACAAATGAAGCTGCGGCTTCACAACGAACGAGCATGTCTTGTTGGTGGGTATACTCTGTTTGTTCTGTATTTGGCGGTATCTTTGTATCTTACGGCATCTCCTGACCCACTTCTTTACATGATGTTTCCATGTAGGGGACTCTGTCTATCCCAACATGCCATGGCTGGTGACGCCTCTCCGCAACCCCAGAACAGCTGCAGATCACTGTTAAAACAACGCCCATGGGCAGACCAGGCGAGTGATTGAGAGGACGTTTGGCCTCCTGAAGAGCCGATTCCGGTGCCTTCACAAGACAGGCGGGTCCCTCCCATATGCACCGGTAACGTCTGCAAAATCTTCCTCGTGTGCTGCATGCTGCACAACATGGCAGTGGAGAAGGCAGTGCCACTCATCCTGGATCCGGATGAGCAGGAACATCCACCCGTGGAGGATGAAGGGCTTGGTCACGAAGCAAGTGAGGAGGAGGAGGAGGAGGAGGAGGAGGAGGAGGACATCCGGAGTCAGCTCATACGCAACTTCTTCTCATAATGGTGAGTCCCTGTTTCTGAGTGTGCTCGCTTGGAGCCTTTTGTGGCATGTGTTGCAATGTGTGTGTCCAGCTGACTGTATGCTAAGTGACTCGGAGGTGTGTTCTGATGTGTCACTCGAGTGATGATGTCATTCCACACATTTTAGCTGAGACACTAAAATTTAAACTAGCATGGTGACAACCTTATTCCTGTAGAGTAAATAACCATGCATGCGGATGACAATCTTTTCGCTGACTTCTTGTGTGTCTGTCATCCCCAGGTAGTTGCGCATGCTGTCTGCTCATGTCATCGTTGGCCTCCTGCTATTCCTCATGAGTATTACGACGTGTGCTGGATCAGCGTTCCATGCACGGACATGGTGAAGAGTCTTTTTGGGTAAGGATTGCAGCAAGGCATTTTGGGGGTGGTAGGTGTTTGGAATGTGTGGGCACTGCTCCTGTGCAGGTTGTGTTACTATGCATACATGTCAACTCACCATGGGGCACATGACATGTAGCATAACTCCCATGAATTGATAGTCACCCTTCGTGACAGTCATCTGTAATGGGCTTTTGGATTCTGATGAAGGCATCAATGTGTGTAAAACTTCCCTCTGAAACATACGGGATGCTACGGGTGGACATAGTGTGGCACATCCCCATAAGAGCATCAATGGGGAATTGCAGCCTCTCCATGTGCAGCAGGGGGTGTTTGGCTCACCCCCTTCACTTGTGTGCCAGTTGAATGGATTTACAGCATCTGTGGTGTGAAAGGGGTGTCCAGTGAAGGTCCCACATGTTCAGCCAAATGAACTGTGAGTCTGTTAATATAGATGCATTTCCCTAGGTGTGAGCCTGAGTAATAAAGGTGTTCCTCACACTCCAAGGTGCCTCATCTCTGTCAATGCAGGTCTCTTGCCACTTTGCATGTGGCATCTCTGGCATAGTTGTCAAAGATTGTGCATATGAGTCTATGTGTAGATTAGCAACATGCATGCAGTTCTTCATGGATTAGAATCTCCATTGTGCATGAAGTTCATGGTTGTGTATGTATTTGGGCATGTTGGTCCCCACAACAGGCACTCAACACCTGCTGAGGGTGTGCCTCCTGTGCGCAGCTCGGCCTTCAGTTTCCTGATCCTGTGTCAGTCATCTTTGGTGATTGTGCATCCATTGTCTCTGGGTGTGCCATGGAAAACCGGACACTCTTTCCTTTACATACGCCTGTTGCAGTTGTCCTTTCTGACATCCTTGTCTTTGTGTGCAACTTGTGGCATAGTTTCCAGGACATGCCGGCTGCTGATGCGGCCCCT
The DNA here is from genome assembly GCF_964204655.1 of Triturus cristatus. Lineage (NCBI taxonomy): Eukaryota > Metazoa > Chordata > Amphibia > Caudata > Salamandridae > Triturus > Triturus cristatus. The sequence continues at coordinate 418,592,413 of NC_140593.1, forward strand.
GCAGCAAGGGCCCACAAAGTTGCCGGATTCGGCAACACACACGCCTCAAAGATGCTCCTCTCTTCCTCCCTCCACCCATTCATTTGGCTGTCATCAGTTTGTCTGTGCCACTGTTGCGGCCACGCGGTGCCAAAGGCTGGACGGTCAGCGCATGCAACGTGCACATTGCACGACCCTCATTTCCTTGCATGACCCACATCACACCACAGTCTGATGTTGCAGCCACCCTCCAAGCAATGTCTATCCGCAAATCTACAGCCTGCTCTCAGGCATACCCTAAGCGCACACACAACACCTTTGCATGATGTGTGTGCAACTCCAACTGCCTACACAGTGCTGCCCCGCCTTCCAGGCCCTGTCACACCAACAAGGTCATGTCCCTCCTACTCCACACCGGCTCCGTACCCCAGCAAGGCCATGGGAGAGGGACTCAAGCCTTCAGCATGTAGTATGGTGGTGTCATCTGGCACATGGCCCAGGGATCATCTCTCAGTGTGTCAATCTTCAATGTGTCCAGGACCCCCCTCTCCACCATCACATGTGCACAGCACCTCATCATCAGCTCGTATGCCATTGACAGCCAGGTGCTACTCACCCTCACCAAAGACGCAGACATTGCCAGTTCCAATATTCAAGAATGCATGAGATCCATTGATGAATGGCTGAACATCAGCCACCTGAGTCTGGACTTGTACAGGACTGAGGTAATCATCTGAGGATTGTCCCCTTACAGCTGGATCAACTGCTTGTGTCTAGAGCTGGGCTAAAATTCCGTTCCGCTCGCGGAAATTGCGATAATTTGTAATTTTCGCGTTCCGCGGAGAGCGCGAAAATGTCAAAATTTCCGCATTCCGCATTTTACCGGAAATTTTTTGCTTGCTTGCGCTGTAAAATAATACATTCTCGCGCACGTGCGATCGCCTTACCTGAATCCCCACGTTCGCCGACAAGTTTTCCCGATCCAGTTGCGTTTTCCACGAGATGTTGGATTGTTGGTAGCCATTTGCGCTGTCTCGCGACAGTTCGCGCCCGCAGTAATGTCATTGGTCGCGCGATCCCGTCTTTCTTCTCGCGATCATGCACCGCAAGACAAGTGAAAACAAGATGGCCGCGCCCGCGAGTAACCGCATGAGTAAGTTGGTGAGCCGCGACCATGCAGAAAATACCGCGAACAGGCAGAAAAAAAACTTCTGCATCTTCGCGATATTTCCGCGTGTTTGCGGAGATTTTTTACATTTTTGCGATCATTTGCGAAAGTGACTTTCGCAAATTCCGCCCACCCCTACTTGTGTCCCACCCACAAGAGCCCTGCACAAGCACCCAGTGGCCACGCACACAAGATGGTGTGCATCATGGATTTGCTCGCTCACATTTGCCATGCTAATCACCAGCATCTGTACCTCAGGCTGCAACACCCTCTGCATGATGCACATGATCCACAGATAGATCCACTCCAAGGAAAGACAGACCATCCCCCAGGTCCACGACAACAGCCGTGTCAAATACTGCCCTGCCCTCTACGGAGCAAGTACATCCAAACTCCAGGGAAACTTGTCCACATCCAGGGTGCATCTGCACACCTCAGCTTCAACATCCGGCGCCCCAGCCACATCACCGTCCACCAGGGATAGCTGCAATGGATCACTGTCTGCTGCAGGATAACCTTCAGACTCCCCACCCACACTCAGGAGGCAGTCCACAACCCCAGACCCAAAACAAACCTTGTACGTCTGTCATCCGAGACCCCGTTGGGCCATCTCCATGCATCCAACCTTGCCCTGGCCACCATTCTTCACATCCACCGTACTCCAGCATGCAGGACATGGTTCTCCCACATGGCAAAACATACCTGGTACTCCCTCCCCGTGAACATCCACATGAGCCATGACCTCTACGCATTAATGATACTCTCCAAATTGGTCTGTCCGCACAATATTGCAAGCCCCCCCTCAGCAGCTTGAGGCCATCACAGGTGAGTATTGTGCTCCATGTCTGTATTGGATGATACATTGAGACCCATGTGTGTCCTGTACCAGACACAGATCACAGGGTATGGATGGCTGGAGTTACTTCAACACTCAGGCATAGTTTGACATTTCACCACACGTAGGTTGTGTACTCGTGCAAAATGACTGCACCATATAGGTAGAGAAATTCAGTTTTTTCTCGGTGGGGGGCGTGTTTAGTGTGGACAAATAGGTGCTATACAGTGTGCATAGAATCCAAAGTTCACAGGGGGAGATGGGATCCTTTGCATTGGAAGTCATCAGAGTCCAGACCACAGTGTTGGTCATCATTGGTCAGACTGTGACCAGCAAGTCCATGTGGCAGAGAACTTCATTGGATGAGGTGCTGCTGTTGCGCCAGAGGGCCAGGTGTCTGGGAGATGTGGCTGGTCCGCTGCCTCTCACGGTCTTTTCCGTGGACGACCCACCTTCCTCGCGGGACCCTCAGATGCAGGCCTTGACGATGCTTGTGATGCTCCGTCGGACGAATCCTCCTCCTCCTCCCTCCCTGTCGCTGGTGGTGGTCTGCGCCTGGTGGCACAGGGAGGGTTGCCCATGTTGTCGGCGATCCGACGGAGTGAACGGCTCATGTCCGTTTGCACCGCCAGGAGCTCAGCCAGTCTTGCCTCCATCCGTCCTTGGTGTTGTTGTGGACTGGCATGTTGCTCGGCCTGCAGGTTCTTCATCTCGTCGAGGGTCCCCTTCATCTCTGTGAGGGTCCCCACTACCTGGCTGATGTCCCTGGTGTCACGCCAGTATGTGTCCAGGATGTGGCGTATGTGTGACATACCGGTTCCCTCAGCTGGCTGGTCAGCTTCGCGCCTCCGCCTGCCTCCACTCCCACCACCCCTGCCCACACGAGCCTGGCCTGCCGTTGTGGGCACATCTGGTCTACGGGACCCCTGAGGGATGGCATTTGCAGGGTTGCCTGCCTCCTCCTGGGTGCCCGGAGAACCTTGTCCCTCCTGGTCAGACTGGCTCTGTTGTTCAGTGCGAGCAGGGCTCCTGGGTGTCTCCTGGGATGTGGCAGGAATGGTGGTGGTGGTTGGCACAGATCTACCTGAAGCAGGTGCTGCAGGGGCTTGGGCACCAGAGGGTCCAGGTTGGTTGGGGTCATCCACGGAGTGGTGAGAGTCATCGCTGCTGGTGGGATGATCTTCACGCCGAGCCTGGGACTGTGTTTCTTTCCCCCATTATTGGGGGGAGATCCATGACGTTGCCCTGTGTGTGAGAGAGAGACAATGTTAATGCTGTTTCATGCGACATCCATGTTTCATACATATTCAAGTTGGCACAGTTCCTCCAGGTAGTTGGATGTGCCTAGCATTCCTCTCAATATACACTTGTGGATGGGTATGTTGCGGGGGGCAGATTAATATGTTCTCCTGAGTGTTTGACCTGTAGAATTTTGGCTAGGATGCTTATTTGGCTATGGATTGATCTTGTTGTGTCACATGTCCATTGTGAGAGTGGGCAAATCCGTTGCCTGCCCCGGGGGTGGGTGCTTGTGTGAGGGGTGTGTGTGTGACAGGGCCTGCTGTTAGGTGTATTGTGAGTTGGCATTGGGTCTCCCAGGTGATGTGTCTGTCCCCTCATGGTGCATGCTGGCGTGACAGTGAGTGTGAGTTCCTGTGCTAGATATCTGAGCTTGTGGAGTTGGTGTTTGAGTACTTTGCCAGTCCCTGTGCATTGTGCATGTTGCATGTGGTGCATGGGTATGTACCTAGGCCATATGGGCTGAGGGCATTGGTGTCTGCTTCTGAGTTGCACAATGTGTTTTGTGAGCCCCACCCTCCCAGCATCCCGGACATTCAGTCTTGAGTTTGTGGTTTGTGTAGCCTGGGACATGGCATGGCCTTGCTTTGTGAATGGGGCATGGACATGTTAGTGGCATGAGCGTGGTTTTTGAGTGTGGTTGTGTCCGGTGAGGGCTTGGGGGTAGTTGCGGGCATTTGGTGTATTTGGGGTGTGGATGCCATTACCCCCATGTTACGCAAGTTGTTTGTGTACTCACCAGGCTCTGCCACTCCTTCGACTCCGTGTACTCCCACTGGCGGAAGCATGGCCATCACCCTCTCCTCCCAGGGATGGTAATGTACCGGTCTGCGGGGCAGCCCGCCTCCAGTGATGTTGGTCTGGGCGTATTCCTCGTTCATTTTGCGCTTGACTGCCCTCCGCAGATCGTACCACCTGGCTTGGCATTCATGCCTGGTCCTTCTGATGGGCACAACAGCATTCACCCGATCGACGATCCTCTGCCACATGCGTGATTTTTCTGCTATGCTGGTCTATCCGACCAATGTTCCAAAGAGCTGTGGCTCGACTCTGATGACTTCGTTGACAAGGATGTCCAGCTCCTCCCTTGTGAACTTTGGATTCTTGTCTGTGGGCATGGTGTGGGGTGTGGGTATGGATGGTTGTGGGTGTGTGGGTGTGAATGTGACGGTGTGGGTCTGAATGTGAAGAGGGGGTCTTTGTGAAGGAGGTTGTGTGAAGGTTTGTGAGTTAAGGTGTATGGGTGCAGTTGTTTGTCTGTGGGGTCTGGCAGCAGTGGGTCTGTTGCAAAGGCTCATGGTTTGTGTGTGTGGGCCCTTTTTATTGGTCCATTTGTGGGTGTGGCTGTGTTTGAAATTTTGGTGGGTGTGTTATAAGAGGTGGTTGTGAGTTTGGGGCTCTGTTTGCCTGTTTGCATGTGCCAGGTCAGTCATTGAGATGTATTTTCTACTGTAGACATGTTTTGTGGTGTTGTGCGAGTTGAATTGACCCTCCTTGTGCTGTTTTACAGTGTCCTAGTTCAGTGCGAGTCTTTTTCGCGTGGGTAAGGTGCGTACATACGCGATGTTGGTGTACCGTACTCTATCTGCAATGTTGTTGTAAGGTCTGTACATATGCGATGCTGGGTGAGGGTGCTGGGGTACGGTGTTGGGGTACGGTGAGTACAGGTACAGGGCTGGGGTATGGGCCTGGGATACAGTGCGTACATGTACGGGGCTGGGGTACGCTGCGTACAGGTACGGGGCTGAGGTACGGTGTTGGGGTACGGTGCGTACAGGTACGGGGCTGGAGTACGGGCCTGGGGTACAGTGCGTACATGTACGGGGCTGGGGTACGGGCCTGGGGTATGGTGCGTACATGTACGGGGCTGGGGTACGGGCCTGGGGTACGGTGCGTACATGTACGGGGCTGGGGTACGGGCCTGGGGTACGGTGCGTGCGTACATGTACGGGGCTGGGGTACAGGCCTGGGGTACGGTGCGTACAGGTACGGGGCTGGGGTGCGGGCCTGGGGTACGGTGCGTACAGGTACGGGGCTGGGGTACGGTGCGGACATGGGGGGGTATGTGGTGACATACGGGGGTACGGTGCTGACATATGCAGGGGAGGGGGGCTGTACGACTCGTATCCCGGGCACAAGTTTACCTGGGTACATGAGTGGTACTGAGTTCGCTCCGTATGGGGCCTTTTCCATGCGGTTGTGTATTCGGACAGGCGGTACGGATCGTACTTGCGCGCTCGGACTTCAGTTTTCAGATTGGTACGTAAAAAAGTCCGGCTCCCTCTCGTACCCTTTTCCCGAAGCGATTCGTATGTATTTTTCACGTATGAATCGTACTTCGCCGGTTGTAGGGCACTTGTGCGATTCGTACGTAAAAATATACGGATACGAGTCGTACGCAATTTCTTTTTAACAGATCGGAATCGGCACCTTTATGTGTGGGTTGTGGGGTTTATAGGGGTAAAAGGGGGAAAGTAATTTATGTTTAATTACTTAATAATTCGTTTTCAATTAATATTGATTAATTAATTGATTATCAATTATGGTAATTGTGTAATTTTTTTAGGTGCGGGTTGTGGGGTTTATAGGTGTAAAGGGAGGGAAGTAATTTTATTTTAATCAATTAGTTCTTAATTTATATTAATTAATTAATTATGGAATTGTGTGATTTTTATAGGTGCGGGTTGTGGGGTTAATAGGGGTAAAGTGTGGGAAGTAATTTTTTTTTAGTTAGGTAATAATTAGTTGTTTATTAATATTAATAAATTCATTGTTAGTTATGGTAATTGCATAATTGTTTCTTTAGGAGTGGTTTGGGGGTTAATAGGTGTAAAGGGTGGGAAGTAATTTATTTTTAAAATTAATTAATAATTAGTTGGTAATTAATATTAATCAATTAATTGATAATCAATAATTATATTAGTTGGTTAATTACATGTTTTGGGGTGTGGCTTTTGGGTTTATAGGAGTAAAGGGGAAGAATAAATATATTTTACTTTATTTATGATTAGTTCTCAAATATTATTAGTTATTTAATTGTTTAATTCACTTTTTTAATGTTTAACTTTAGGTATTTGGTTGTGGTTATTTTAGGGGTGGGAGGTTAATTAATTTTAATGAATTATAATTTGTTTTTTAATTAATAATATTTGTTTAATTGATAATTAATTATGTGAATTGTGCACATATTATTTTGTTACTGTTGTGAGGTTTGTAGCGGTATGGGGTGGGAAGTAAATCCATTTTTAGCAATTAATATTTTTTGTAATTAATAAATGTTAATATAATTGATTATGTTGTATGTTTTGTGGGGGTATATTGTGGGAAGTACATTAATTATAAATAATTAATAATTAATATTTAATGAAAATGAATTTGTTTTTGAATATATTAATAGTGTAAATATTTTTTCAGGTGCATGTTGTTAATTTTGTGGTGTTATAGGGTAGAAAGTCACTGATCTAAAATTAGGTAATAATTATTTTTTTGGTAATAAATGATTTCTAATTAAAAATATTTATTTTATGAAAATTATTTTTGTATTTTATTTATAATTAGGGCTCCCTGCTTTATGGTATTTTTTTTTTTACATTTCCATAAGTATTAACCCATATTTATTTTTTGCTTATTTTGGTGCCGATTCTGATCCTGTAAAAAAAATTTGCGTACGACTCGTATCCGTATTTTTTTACGTACGAATCGTCCAAGTACCGTACAAACGGCCAAACGATTCGTACGTGAAAAATACCTACGAATAGCGTCAGGAAAAGTGTGCGAGAGGGAGTCATAAATTTTTACGTCCGAATAGCGTGGGGAAAAGTGTACGAGAGGGAGCCGGACATTTTTACGTGCAAATCGTAAAACAGAAGTCTGAGCGCGCAAGTACGATCCGTACTGCCCGTCCGAATACACAACCGAATGTAAAAGGCCCCGTACGGAGCCAACGCAGTAGCACACATGTAAACAGGTAGAGCCGTACAGCCCCCCCAATATGTCAGCACCGTACCCCCCCTGTCCGCACTGTACCCCAGCCCCGTACCTGTACGCGCTGTACCCCAACACCGTACCCCAGCCCCGCACCTGTACGCGCCATACCCCAACACCGTACCCCAGCCCCGCACCTGTACGCACCACACCCCAACACCGTACCCCAGCCCCGCACCTGTACGTGCCGTACCCCAGGCCCGTAACCCAACCCCGCACCTGTACGCGCCATACCCCAACACCGTACCCCAGCCCCGCACCTGTACGCGCCGTACCCCAACACCGTACCCCAGCCCTGCACCTGTACACGCCGCACCCCAGGCATGTACCCCAGCCCCGCACCTGTACATGCCGTACCCCAACACCGTACCCCAGCCCCGCACCTGTACGTGCCGCACCCCAGGCCCGTACCCCAGCCCCGCACCTGTACACGCCGTACCCCAACACCGTACCCCTGCTCCGCACCTGTACGTGCCGCACCCCAACACCGTACCCCAGTCCTGCACCTGTACGCGCCGCAACCCAACACCGTACCCCAGCACCCTCACCCAGCATTGCGTATGTACAGACCGTACCTATGCGACAAACACTCGTACAGAACCAGGACACTGTAAAACAGCACAAGGAGGGTCAATTCGACTCGCACAACTCCACAAAACACGTCTACATGACAAAATACATCTCAGTGACTGACCTGGCACATCCAAACAGGCAAACAGAGGCCCAAAATCACAACCACCTCTTATAACATACCCACCAAAATTCAAACACAGCCACACCCAAAAATGGACCAATAAAAAGGGCCCTCACACACAACCCATGTGCCTTTGCAACAGACCCACTGCTGTCAGACCCCACAGACAAACAACTGCACATTACTTACACCTTAACTATACCTTAACTCAAACACCTTCACACAACCTCCTTCACAAACACTCCCTCTTCACATTCAAACACACACCGTCACATTCACAGCCACACACCCACAACCATCCACACCCACACCCCACACCATGCCCACAGACAAGAATCCAAAGTTCACAAGGGAGGAGCTGGACATCCTTGTCAACGAAGTCATCAGAGTCGTGCCACAGCTGTTTGGAACATTGGTCAGACAGACCAGCATAGCTGAAAAATCACGCATGTGGCAGAGGATCATCGATAAGGTGAATGCTGTTGCGCCCATCCGAAGGACCAGGCATGAATGCCAAGCCAGGTGGTACGATCTGCGCAGGGCAGTCAAGAGGAAAATGAACGAGGAATACGCCCAGAGTAACATCACTGGAGGTGGGCTGCCCCGCAGACCCATACACTACCATCCCTGGGAGGAGAAGGTGATGGCCCTGCTACCGCGGGTGGGAGTACACGGAGTCAAAGGAGTCGCAGAGCCTGGTGAGTACACAAACAACTTACGTAACATGGGGGCATTGGTGTCCACACCACAAATACACCAAATGCACGCAACTTCCCCCAAGCACTCACCGCACACAACCACACTAAAAAACCACGCTCATGCCACTAACGTCTCCATGCACCATTCACAAATCAAGGCAATGCCATGTCCCAGGCTACACCAACCACAAACACAAGACTGGATGTCCGGGAGGCTGGGCCCCACACAGAGGGTGGGCCCCACACAACACATTGTGAAAATGAGAAGCAGACACCAATGACCTCAGCCCATATGGCATAGGTACATACCTATGCACAATGCACAGGGACTGGCAAAGTACTGACAAGGTAGCTGACACTTGGCCCTGCTGTATGCAGCACAAGGCCCTCCTGGGACCACTTGTTGGAGGGAGGACCACCGGGGAGTCGGAGGGACTACTCCGGGCACCTTCCTGCCGCCAAGTTATAGCCGAGCGCCGCTGAGAAGCCTCCTAGGAGAGGTCCTTCTCCTATAATTGTACTAGGCCCAGTAACACCACCACACAGGACTCCGTATCAGTTGCTTATCTTGGTTCTTTATATAAAAAAGGAGCACGTTCAATATGTACTGAGGGATCGAGGGATCCAGTAAGAGTCTCAATGTCTTTGAGGGAATAGGGTAGCGGGACAGTCTTAGTACCAGCCAGGTACGGAAGGGCTCTGCGCCAGACCTTTGATGCTGGTCTCGGAGCGGTTCGGACGTGGAGAGCCGCGACGGCGTCAGCAGGGCTCGGGTGGTAGTTACGCTTGGGTCGAGCCGCGACACAGTCAGCAGGGCTCCGGTGGTAGGTCCGCTTCGGTCGAGCCGCGACGAGGTCAGCTGGGCTCTGATGGTCTGTTGCCACAAGGTTGGGCCGCGACGGCGTCAGCAGGGCCCCAAAGGTTCATGAAGGTCTTGTAAGCACGATGGAGCCGCGACGTCGTCAGCAGGGCTCAGTAGGTAGGTTCAGGAAGAGTCTTTCTCCGTAGGGTCGGCCGCGATCCGATCAGCAGGGCTCTCGACTCCGGGATACAACTGTCATCTTGTTGTCGGGTCACCCCAGATATAGGTCTTGAGCCCTTTGATGTCCGGACCCTTGCGCCCAGGAGGGCGGAGAGGCCGGGTAGGGCGCGGCCAGACGCCAAGCAGGAGAGGCGCCAGGCCCCAGAGAGCTGTGGGGCGATCGCACCTAGGTGTGGAAGGACGGTTGGGGGTCCCATCGATACTGCCCTCCGCCGGGGATGAGAAAGGCTCACGTGGTATCCCCCGGGCCAGGGGTTGGCGCCTCGATGTCGGGCCTCTCTGGGACCGAGGCCGGGTAGAGCAGGGTCACGGAGGTGGTCACGTGGCGTGACATGTAATTCAAGATGGAGGAGCCCCGAGGTGCATGGGACCTCGTGCGGCTGAGCGAGGGGGAACAGGACACGCGTCCCCCCCAGCTGAAGGAAGGGAGAGTCACCCATCTCCTTGGGGGTTCTCCTCGCAGAGGCGGAAGAATCGGGTCAGGCCGTCAGCATTGGCGTGGTCGTTGCCGGGCCGGTGTTCCACGGTGAAGTCCATCCCTTGCAGCGAGATGGACCATCGCAACAGCTTGGGGTTCTCGCCCCGCATTTGCATGAGCCACCGCAAGGGTCGGTGGTCAGTCTGGACCCTGAAGTGGGTGCCGAAAAGGTAGGGCCGGAGTTTCTTGAGAGCCCATACCACAGCGAAGGCCTCCCGCTCGATGGTGCTCCACCTCTGTTCTCGTGGCAGCAGTCGGCGGCTGATAAAGGCCACAGGTCGGTCGAGGCCCTCGGCGTCCATCTGGGAGAGGACCGCCCGACCCCGTACTCTGATGCGTCGGTCTGCACCACAAATTCCTTGCTGTAGTCAGGGGCCTGGAGCACCGGGGCAGCACACATGGCTGCCTTGAGGGCTTCGAAAGCGGTCTAATAGCGGGGCGTCCAGTGCACCACCTTGGGCTGTTTCTTGGAAGTGAGCTCCGTAAGGGGGCCCACGATGCTGCCATAATCTTTAATAAATCGCCGGTAGTAGCCTGTGAGGCCTAAGAAGGCCCGGACAGCGGTCTGGGTTGCGGGGGCTCCCACGCCTGGATGGCATCGACCTTCAACTGGAGGGGCGCCACCTGGCCACTCCCCACCTGGTGGCCCAGATAGGTCACAGATCCTTGACCGATCTGGCACTTGCTGGCCTTGATTGTGAGCCCGGCCCTTTGGAGAGCGGCCAGGACTTCGCCGAGGTGTCCCAGGTGCGCGGCCCAATGGTCGCTGAAGACTGCAATGTCGTCGAGGTAGGCCGAGCTGAAGGCTTCTAGCCCGGCCAGGACCTTGTTTACCAGTCTCTGAAAGGTTGCTGGGGTGTTCTTCATACCGAAGGGCATCACCCGAAAGTGGTAGTGCCCATCGGGGGTGGAAAAGGCGGATCGTTCCTGGGCGCCGGGAGTGAGCTTGATCTGCCAGTACCCAGCGGTGAGATCAAAGGTACTTAGGTAGCGGGCGGCCCCTAAGCGATCGATCAGCTCGTCTGCCCGGGGCAGGGGGTGGGCATCGGTCTTGGTGACTGCGTTCAGGCCCCGGTAGTCTACACAAAATCGGAGTTCCGGAGAAGTACCGGGGGCGGCGGCCTTCGGCACCAAGACCACCGGGCTGGCCCACGGGCTGTCTGAGGGCTCAATGACTCCGAGGGCGAGCATCTTGGCGACCTCGGTCTGTATGCAGGCCCGGACTCGGTCAGGTACTCGGTAGGCGCGATGTCGCACAGGGGGGCTATCCCCGGTATCCACGTCGTGTACGCACCAGGGGGTCACCCCGGGCGTGAGAGAGAAGAGGGCAGCGAAGGGTTGCAGCAGCCTCCGGCAGTCATGGTGCTGTTCTGGGGTCAGCGTGTCGGAGAGGTGGGCTCCCTCCAAGGAACCGTCTTGGCCCGAGGACCCCAGGAGGTCTGGCAGGGGCTCGGAGTCGCTTTCGCCCCCATCATCAGTAGCCAGCAGCAGGCTTAGTTCAGTTCGGGCAAAGTGGGGCTTGAGCCGGTTGGCGTGCAGGACCCGGAGGGGGTTCCTCGGGGACTCCATGTCGACTAGGTAGGTGACGGGGCTCTTCTTCTCAACCACCTTGAAGGGCCTGGTCCACTTGCCCTGCAGGGCGCAGGGGTCCACGGGTGACATGACCCAGACTTGCTGGCCTGGCTCGAACTCGATGGTCGAGGCATTTGCGTCATACCAGCGCTTCATGTCCTCTTGGCTGGCTTCGAGGTTGGCTTCTGCCAGGGCCCGGAACTTCCGAGTCTGGTTCCGCAGGGTCAGGAGGTACCGGTAGACGTCGGGGGGGGGCACCTGGGACGTTCGCCTCCCAGCCCTCCTTGACCAGGCTGAGGGGCCCTCGGACGGGTTGCCCATACAATAGTTCGAAGGGGCTGAAGCCCAGGGATTTCTGTGGTACCTCTCGATAGGCGAACAGGAGGCAGGGCAGCAGGACATCCCACCTCCTCCGCAGGGGCTCTTCCAGACCTTTGATCATCCCTTTTAGGGTCCTGTTAAACCGCTCGACTAGTCCGTTCCCCTGGGGGTGGTAAGGGGTAGTGAATCTGTAGGTGACCCCACACTGTTGCCAGAGGGATTTCATGTATTTTGAAATAAATTTCGTACCCCTGTCGCTCACCACTTCTCGGGGGAACCCCACCCTGGAGAAGATGCCCATCAGGGCCCGGCCCACCACTGGAGCTGTCATCGTGCGGAGTGGGATGGCCTCAGGGTATCGGGTGGTGTGGTCGACCAGTACCAGAATGAAGCGGTGTCCTAGGGCGGTTCGGGGGTCGAGGGGCCCCACGATGTCGATCCCCACTCGTTCGAACGGGGTGTGGACGGCTGGAAATGGTTGGAGGGGGGCTTTAACTCGACCCCCAGTTTTTCCGCTATCCTGGCAGGTCTGGCAGGACCGGCAGTGGTGGTCCACGTCTCTCCGCATTCGGGCCAATAGAAATGGGTCACTAGGCGGCTGTAAGTCTTGTCCCGCCCGAGGTGTCCGGCGAGGGGCACGTCATGCGCCAGGTTCAGGAGGAACTCCCGGAACCGGAGGGGAACCACCAACACCCGGCCGGCTCCCAGCTCGGCGACTTTCTGCTCGCTGTATAGTAAGTCATTGTCCCAATAGACCCAGTGGGTTCCCGTGGGGTCCCCCGAGGCCTGGGCAGCCGCTTGCTGTCGGGCCCCCTCGAGGGACGGGCAGGCCTTCTGTTCTTGCTGGAATTGTTTGCGGGTGGGGCCCCCATCGTGGCGCCACTGAGCCAGCTAGGGGATCTCGCTGAGGGAGGCGGCCTCGTCGGGAGACAGTTCGGATGGCCCGGCCTCATCGTCGGGTTCCTCCGTGCCGGAGGAGGGTGACAGTTCTGGGCCCGTAGGCTGGTCGGTGGCCGCCGAAGCGGCGGGTTGGGCGGTCATGGACCGGGTGGTGGCGCAGGCCCACTCAGGCAGCCCTAGCATCCCCAGATGCTCTCGGCGCTCCACCTGGGCCCAGGGGGAGCTCTCTAGGTCATTCCCCAGAAGGCAGTCCATGGGGGCGTCGTCGCGGACCGTCACTTTTAGGGTGCCGGACACTCCTCCCCACTCGAAGGGGATCCTGGCCATCCGGCACATGCTTTCGGTGTTGTCCGCGGTCCGGACAGGGCATAGGACATGTGGCAGGATTTGTTCGGGGGTCACTAGGTGGCAGCGGACAGCGGTCACGCTAGCCCCAGTGTCCCGGAGGGCTTCGGCCCGTCGTCTGTTGATGGTGACCCACTGCTGGTACTTCTGGGTGTTGCTTGGGATGGCCGCTCGGGGCACCATTTCTCGGGAGCCCAGTCAGACGAGCAACATGGCAGCTGGTTCCCACTCGGGGGACCCGTCCTCGTGGCTTTCCTCCTCTTCTTCTCCTTCCCCCAGGGCAGCGGCGGCTATTTGTCGGGGAGGGGGCCCAGTGGTTCCGTTTCGTTGGTTCACGGGGCAGGCCGGGTCGCTCGCATAGTGGCCGGTCTGCTGGCAGCCGAAGCAGGTCACGGGTGGTCGGGGTCCCGGTCGGGCGATGGGGGTCCCCCTTCGGCCCAGGGTCGGGGACGTGTGGTTGGCGGCTTGGCCTCGTGGCGGGCTTCTGGGCGGTCCGGCCGGGAATTCTCGGCTGCGGTGGGACCCCCCTCCTCCGCCCCGCTGGTGAGGAGGTCCCGTGGTACTCCGTTGGTAGTCCCCCACGGGGTTCCGGGGGACCCTTGTGTTGACCCATCGGTCTGCTTCGGCGGCGAGCTTCCCGGGCTCGGTCAATTTACTGTCCAGGAGGTGCTGCCTTAGTTACACAAAGCAGTTGTTGGCGACGTGCTCCCAGACAATGAGGTCGAACAGTTCATTGTACGAGGTGACCTTGCTCCCTTTTATCCAGCCTTCAAAGGCCCGGCTGAAGAAGTCCACGTACTCGACCCAGGTGGTACCGGGGAGCTTCTTGCAGTCCCGGAAGCGCTGCCGGTACATCTCGGCTGATAGTCCGTAGCGGGTGAGTAGGGCTTCCTTCATGTGATCGTAGGAGGTCATCACTGTGTCGGGGAGTTGCAGCAGGGTATCACGGCCCTCGCTGAGTAACCTCCCCCATAGGCCGGCACCCCAATCCTTCCGGGGTACCCGATGGGAGGTCATGGCTACCTCGTAGGCTCGGAACCACTGCTGGATGTCGTCGTTCTTGTAGTTCTCTTTGACGACATCCTTGGGGATATGAACCTTTGGCTCGGTCAGTGGCAGAGCGTCCCGGGCCCCGGGGGTGCTGGTCTCCCCCGTTTTGGATTTTAGTTCGAGTTCTTTGAGGCTCCTCTCGTGCTCGAGGGTTAGCCGTTTCTCTTCGAGTTCTCGATGCCGTTTCTTTTCCTCGATTTCCTCTTGCAGCCGTAGTTGCTCCAGGGCTATTTTCTTCTCCGCCAGCTGGAGCTCGCCGTCCAGCCGGAGTCGTGCGAGGTCCATTTCGTGTGCCCGGACCCTCTCTCGTTCTTGTATTTCTTCGTGGGATAGGCTGGCTTCGGGCATGCCTCGCCCCCCATCTGTCGGGGTTGTGGTCGGCAGGTTTTCGTTCCGGGCCGAGGTCCCTTCGGTGCGGGGTGGAGTGGCCTCGGCTTCGGCCCAGGCTTTCAGGGCTTTCTGCATTTCTTCCTTGGTGCCCAATCCAGTGGTTGGGATCCCTTTGTCCTTGCAGAATTGTTTTAGTTCTTTGTGGGTGTATTCTTCCAGTTTTTCCAGCTGGAAGGTTGCGGCCACGGTTGCTTCTTGGCCGTCCATGGTTCCCTTTTCTTTTTCCGTCTGGTTAGGTAGTGGGTGCGTTACTTGCTTGTACGATTGCGTCTGGCTCAGATCCCGTCGCTGGCCACCAAATGTTGGAGGGAGGACCACCGGGGAGTCGGAGGGACTACTCCGGGCACCTTCCTGCCGCCAAGTTATAGCCGAGCGCTGCTGAGAAGCCTCCTAGGAGAGGTCTTTCTCCTATAATCGTACTAGGCCCAGTAACACCACCACACAGGACTGCGTATCAGTTGCTTATCTTGGTTCTTTATATAAAAAGGAGCACGTTCAATATGTACAGAGGGATCGAGGGATCCAGTAAGAGTCTCAATGTCTTTGAGGGAATAGGGTAGCGGGACAGTCTTAGTACCAGCCAGGTACGGAAGGGCTGTGCGCCAGACCTTGGATGCTGGTCTCGGAGCGGTTCGGACGTGGAGAGCCGCGATGGAGTCAGCAGGGCTCGGGTGGTAGTTCCGCTTGGGTCGAGCCGCGACACAGTCAGCAGGGCTCCGGTGGTAGGTCCGCTTCGGTCGAGCCGCGACGAGGTCAGCTGGGCTCTGATGGTCTGTTGCCACAAGGTCGGGCCGCGACGGCATCAGCAGGGCCCCAAAGGTTCGTGAAGGTCTTGTAAGCACGATGGAGCCGCGACGTCGCCAGCAGGGCTCAGTAGGTAGGTTCAGGAAGAGTCTTTCTCCGTAGGGTCGGCCGCGATCCGATCAGCAGGGCTCTCAACTCCGGGATACAACTGTCATCTTGTTGTCGGGTCGCCCCAGATATAGGTCTTGAGCCCTTTGATGTCCGGACCCTTGCGCCCAGGAGGGCGGAGAGGCCGGGTAGGGCGCGGCCAGACGCCCAGCAGGAGAGGCGCCAGGCCCCAGTGAGCTGTGGGGCGATCGCACCTAGGTGTGGAAGGACGGTTGGGGGTCCCATCGATACTGCCCTCCGCCGGGGGTGGGAAGGGCTCACGTGGTATCCCCCGGGCCAGGGGTTGGCGCCTCGATGTCGGGCCTCGCTGGGACCGCGGCCGGGTAGAGCAGGGTCACGGAGGTGGTCACGTGGCGTGACGTGTAATTCAAGATGGAGGAGCCCCGAGGTGCATGGGACCTCGTGCGGCTGAGCGAGGGGGAACAGGACCACGCCACGAGGCCAGCTCCAACACCACTGTACACTCAAACACCAACTCCACAAGCACAGGTATCTAGCACAGGAACTCACACTCACTGTCATGCCAGCATGCACCATGAGGGGACAGACACATCACCTGGGAGACCCAATGCCAACTCACACTACACACAACAGCAGGCCTGGTCACACACCCCCCCCCCTTACACAAGCACACACCCCCGTAGCAGGCAACGGATTTACACACTCTCACAATGGACATGTGACACAACCAGACCAATCCATAGCCAAATAGCATCCTAGCCAAAATTCTACAGGTCAAACACTCAGGAGAACATCTCAATCTGTCCCCCGCAACATACCCATCCCCAAGTGGACATTGATTGGAACGCTAGGCACATCCAACTACCTGGAGGAACTGTGACAACTTGAATATGTATGAAACATGGATGTCGCATGAAACACCATTAACATTGTCTCTCTCTCACACACAGGGCAACGTCGTGGATCTCCCTCAACACTGGAGGGGAACGATCACAGTCCCAGGCTCGACGTGAAGATGATCCCACCGGCAGCGACGACTCTCACCCCTCCATGGATGACCCCGACCAACCTGGCCCCTCTGGTGCCCAAGCCCCTGCAGCACCTGCGTCAGGTACATCTATGCCAACCACCACCCCCATTCCTGCCACATCCCAGGAGACACCCAGGAGCCCTGCTCGCACTGAACAGAGCCAGTCTGACCAGGAGGGACAAGGTTCTCCGGGCACCCAGGAGGAGGCAGGCAACCCTGCAAATGCCATCCCTCAGGGGTCCCGTAGACCCGATGTGCCCACAACGGCAGGCCAGGCTCAAGTGGGCCGGGGTGGTGGGAGTGGAGGCAGGCGGAGGCGCGAACCAGACCAGCCACCTGAGGGAACTGGTATGTCACACATACGCCACATCCTGGACACATACCGGCGTGACACCAGGGGCATCAGCCAGGTAGTGTTGAGCCTCACAGAGATGAAGGGGACCCTTGACGAGATGAAGAACCTGCAGGCCGAGCAACATGCCAGTCAACAACAACACCAAGGACGGATGGAGGCAAGACTGGCTGAGCTCTTGGCGGTGCAAAGGGACATGAGCCATTCAATCTTGCCGACAACATGGGCAACCCACCCTGTGACACCAGGTGCAGACCAGCACCAGCCACAGGGAGGGAGGAGGAAGAGGAGGATTCGTCCGACGGAGCGTCCCAAACATGGTCAAGGCCTACAACTGAGGGTCCGCGGAGGAAGGTGGGTCGTCCACGAAAAAGACCGTGAGAGTCAGCAGACCATCCACATCTCCCAGGTCACCTGGCCTGGCACCTGTCCCTCTGGCGCAACAGCAGCACCTCATCCAATGACATTCTCTGCCACATGGACTTGCTGGTCACAGTCTGACCAATGATGACCAACACTGTGCTCTGGATTCTGATGACTTGCAATGCCAAGGATACCATCTCCCCCTGTGAACTTTGGATTCTATTCCCCCGGTAGAGCACCTAATTTCATCTACCAAAACACGTACCCCACCGCAAATAAAAATATTATTTTGTTCATGAGACGTTGCTGTCATTTTGCATTATTCCACAACATATGTGTGTGTAAATGTCAAACTATGCCTGAGTGTTGAACTAACTCCAGCCATCCATACCCTGGGATCTGAGTCTGGTACAGGACACACATGGGTCACAATGTATCATTCAATGCAGGCACGGAGCACAACACTCACCTGTGATGGCCTCAAGCTGCTGAGGGGGGGCTTGCAATACTGTGCGGACAGACCTATATGGAAGATTATCATTAAGGCGCAGAGGTCATGGCTCATGTGGAGGTTCCCGGGGTGGGAGTCCCAGGTATGTTTGGCCAGGTGGGAGAACTATGTCCTGCATGCTGGAATAAGGTGGATGTGAAGAATGGTGGCCAGGGCAAGCTTGGATGCACGGAGATGGCCCAACGGGGTCTTGGATGACAGTGGTACAATGTTGGTTTGGGGTCGGGTTGTGGCCTGCCTCCTGAGTGTGTGTGTGGAGTGTGAAGGACATCCTGCAGCAGACAGTGATTCATTGCAGCTATCTCTGCTGGACGGTGATGTGGCTGGTGCGCCGGATGTTGAAGCTGAGGTGTGCAGATGCACCCTGGATGTGGACAAGTTCCCCGTGAGTTTGGATGTACTTGCTCCGTAGAGGGTAGGGCAGTATTTGACACGGATGTTGTTGTGGACCTGGGGGATGGTGTGTCTTTCCTTGGAGTGGATCTATCTGGGGATCATGTGCATCATGCAGAGGGTGTTTCAGCCTGAGGTACAGATGCTGGTGATTGGCATGGCAAATGTGAGCAAGCAATTCATGATGCACACCATCTTGTGTACGTGGCCACTGGGTGCCTGTGCAGGGCTCTTGTGGGTGGGGCACAAGCAGTTGACCCAGCTGTAAGGGGACAATCCTCAGATGATTACCTCAGTCCTGTACAAGTCCAGCCTCAGGTGGCTGATGTTCAGCCATTCATCAATGGATCTCATGCATTCCTGATTATTACAACTGGCAATGTCTGCGTCTTTGGTGAGGGTGAGGAGCAGCTGGCTGTCAATGGCATACGAGCTGATGATGAGGTGCTGTGCGCATGTGATGGTGGAGAGGGGGTTCCTGGACACATTGTACATTGACACGCTGAGAGATGATACCTGTGCCATGTGCCAGACGACGACACCATGCTACATGCTGAAGCCTTGAGTCCCACTCCCAAGGCCTTGCTGGGGTACAGAGCTGGCGGGGAGTACGAGGGACATGACCTTGTTGGTGTGACAGGGCCTGGAAGGCGGGGCAGCGCTGTGTAGGCAGTTGGAGTTGCACACTCATCATGCAAAGGTGTTGTGTGTGCGCTTAGTGTATGCCTGAGAGCAGGCGGTGGATTTGTGGATGGACATTGCATGGAGGGTGTCTGCAACATCAGACTGTAGTGTGATGTGGGTCATGCAAGGACATGAGGGTCGTGCAATGTGCACATTGCATGTGCAGACGGTACAGCCTTTGGCACCGCATGGCCGCAACTGGGGCACAGACAAGCTGATGACAGCCAAATGAATGGGTGGAGGGAGGACGGGAGGAGCATCTTTGAGGCGTGTGTGTTGCCAAATCTGTAAACTTTGTGTGCCCTTGCTGCAGGGGCTGCAGCAGCATGGGGCATGTCCTGGAAACTATGACACAAGTTGCACACAAAGACAAGGATGTCAGAGAGGACAACTGCAACAGGTGTATGTAAAGGAAGGTGTGTCCTGTTTTCCATGGCACACCCAGAGACAATGGATGCACAATCACCAAAGATGACTGACACTGGATCAGGAAACTGAAGGCCGAGCTGCGCAGAGGAAACACACCCTCAGCAGGTGTTGAGGGCCCGTTGTGGGGACCAACATGGCAAAATACATACACTGCCATGGACTTCTTGCACAATAGAGAATCAAAGCCATGAAGAACAGCATGCATGTTGCTAATCCACACATAGACTCATATGCACCATCTTTGACAACTATGCCAGAGATGCCGCATGCACAGTGGCAAGAGACCTGCATTGACAGAGATGAGGCACCTTGGATGGTGAGGAACACCTTTATTACTCAGGCTCACACCTATGGAAATGCATCAACATGAACAGACACACAGGTTATTTGGATGAACATGTGGGACCTACACTGGACACCCCCTTTGCACCACAGATGCTGTAAATCCAGTAAACTGGCACACAAGTGAAGGTGGTGAGCCAAACACCCCCTGCTGCACACGGAGAGTCTGCAATTCCCCAGTGAGCCTCTTACGGGGATGTCCCACACTATGTCCACCCGTAGCATCCCGTATGTTTCAGAGGGAAGTTTTACACACATTGATGCCTTCATCACAATCCACAATCCCATTACAGATGACTGTCACGAAGTGTGACTATCAATTCATGTGAGTCATGCTACATGTCATGTGCCCCATGGTGAGTCGACATGTATGCATAGTAACAAAACCTGCACAGGAGCAGTGCCCACACATTCCAAACAACTACCACACCCAAAATGCCATGCTGCAATCCTTACCCAAAGGAGACTTTGCACCATGTCCGTGCATGTAACGCTGATTCAGCACACGTTGAAATACTCATGAGGAATAGCAGGAGCCTAACGATGCCACAAGCAGACAGCATGCGCAACTACCTGGGGATGACAGGCACACAAGAAGTCAGCAAACAGATAGTCATCCACATGCATGGTCATTTACTCTACATGAATTAGGTTGTCACCATGCTAGTAGGAAATTGAGTGTCTCAGCTAAAAAGTGTGGAATGACATCATCACTCGAGTGACCCAAAATAACACACCTCTAAGTCACTTAGCATACAGTCAGCTGGACACACATATTGCAACACATGCCACACAAGGCTCCAAGCGTGCACACTCAGACCCAGGGACTCACCATTATGAGAAGAAGTTGCGTATGAGCTGACTACGGATGTCTTTCTCCTCCTCCTCCTCCTCACTTGCCTTCTGACCAAGCCCTTCATCCTCCACGGGTGGATGTTCCTCCTCATTCGGATCGAGGATGAGTGACACAGCTTTCTCCACTGCCATGTTGTGCAGCATGCAGCACACAAGGAAGATTTTGCAGACCTTCACCGGTGCATATGGGAGGGACCCGCCGGTCTTGTGGAGGCACCGGAATCGGCTCTTCAGGAGGCAAAACGTCCTCTCAATCACTCGCCTGGTCTGCCCATGGGCGTTGTTGTAACGGTGATCAGCAGATGTTCTGGGGTTGCGGAGAGGCGTCATCAGCCATGGCATGTTGGGATAGCCAGAGTCCCCTACATGGAAACATCATGTAAAGAAGTGGGTCAGGAGATGCCGTAACATACAAAGATACCGCTAAATACACGATAAACAGAGTATACCCACCAACAAGACATGCTCGTTCGTTGTGCAGCCACAGCATCATTTCTGGCACCCTGCTACGCATCATGATGTAGGCATCGTGTGCTGACCCTGGAAAACGTGCACAGACATGGGAAATCAGCATGTTAGGTAGATACACCACAAGGGCATTAATGGAGTGATAATGTTTTCTGTTCCTATAGGCCACCTCCTGTGCCTGTGGTGGTACGAAAGCCACATGTGTCCCATCAATGGACCCAATGACATGGGGCATCCCTCCCAGGGCATAGAACTCACCCTTGATACCTGTCAACTGCTCACGAGTCGGAAAATGGATGAATTCATCCAGGTGCTCCAACATGGCTTCTAAAACATCATGCAGGACACGGCTGAACATGGTCTGGGACACCGACATCAGCTATGGTTAATTGAAACGTACCGGTGGCAAAAAAATGTAGGGCTGCCATCACCTTCATCTTGGGGGTCAGCGCAGTAGGATACCTGTGTCGCGGTTGGAGGTGTGGTTCCAGCCGGGTGGTCAAGTCCTCAATCAACTCTTGCGAGAAGCGGTAGCGTCGTATGCAGTCACGTTCCCTCATGGCACCCAGGTCTGGCATTGGTCGGGGGAGAAGCGGTGCCCTGCAGAAATTTGGAAGGAATAAGGAAGAGTGAGTACATTACAACACCAATGTCAATGAATTGAGCACATGTTCAACAGCTAATACACATCTGCTAAATACAGAGTCTGGTCTGTGCAATACATCCAGGACATGTATGCCAGCCAGGTGAGACTCCTACAAAGACCCAGCTACAACCGTTGATTGGCAAGTTCGACATTAGATGCCCTGAAACTAGCTGTGGGCCAGTGTAAGTGTACAGCCAGACACATCACTGGAGTGACATACATCCACACATCTGCTATTGAAGGATGTCATCTCATACAGACAGCTGGCGGCAAGCTAAATGCACAGGTCACATGTCATTTCAAAAGTATAGATCACACACATTGCCATGAAGGGGTACTTGTCAAAACTGATAACACAGACATTGAGAGAACGCAGATATGTCCTCAGGTCGAAATACCATGTTCAATGCATACAGACACATGTTACGTGGGATTCCACATGTGGCATGATGTGCGTAATTGTGTGCCATGCACACCTACACACAGACACATGTTAGATGCAGCAACAGCAGATGCAGTTGACGAAACACCAACTGCAAGCTCATGGGAACACATGACACACACATGACATAGTCACATCATGGCACACTGGTAGTTACATGTCAGGTGTAATTATCCGTGTACCTGGCATCAGGGGACAGTTGCGGGTGTTGGTGACTGTTCCATACCAGTGATGCAGTGCTTGACACGTTTGTACTACATGCACACATGTGCAAAGTGTGATGGGGAAGTGTGCCACGTAGTGCCCCATCACACATGACATGTGTACACAGGTCATCACACATCTATTGTGCCACAACATGAGGAGACATGTGCCACATCACTGCCTGACACACCTAGGCCCTGCACATGAAGGACTGCACTGACAATGACTTGATGTACAGCCTTGTGCGAGTCTGACACCTCCATTCCTTTCCTGTGTGGCTCCTATCACCAGTGTAAGCTGTGAAATGCACCGTTTATCACTATATTGGGGTTGTGTAGGAGTACGCGTGTGTGTACGGACCGTACATACGTACGTGTACAACCAGTGTGTACACGTACGTGTACACACTGGTCGAACACGTACGTGTACACACTGTTCCTATCCCTATAGTGGTGTTGGCGTAGGTGTACGCCATAGTGGTACGACCCGTACACAAGCGTGTATGGGTCGTACCACTATGGCGTACACCTACGCCAACACCACTATAGGGATACGACCCGTACATGCGTGTGTAGGGGTTGTATCCCTATAGTGGTGTTGGCGTAGGTGTACCCATAGTGATACGACCCGTACACACGCGTGTACGGGTCGTACCACTATGGCGTACACCTATGCCAAAACCACTATAGGGATATGACCCGTACACACGCGTGTACGGGCCGTATCACTATAGTAGTGGTGCCCTAGGGGTACGTGTGAAACGCACCGTACCTGTGTGGGGATTTGAAAATTGCAATGGGGACACAGAAGGGACAAGTATTATGGCCTAAATGCATGCTGGTTGTCATGGATACCGTGTTTCAAGTTCAAATTTTTCCATCATGTGGGCTGGAAAAAGCAGTTGGCCACATTATACATTGTTGCAAAGTGGTTGTTGACTTGAGATGCTGCTGCAAATTTGAAAGATGCTAATGCTGTCACTGGTGTATGTTTAAAGGGATTGGAGGAAACGTAGGATGCAAATGAGTCTGACCAATCACTCTGTACTCCTCTACATGAAATAGGCCAGCAAGGCAGATATAAGTCAGGCAGAACCCATGAGAGGGCACTTGCCTGCACAACCTCTGATTCATGAACACTGCTGCCGTCATTGCTTCCTCTGGCACCATGTCCAGGTCTGTGGAGAGGGCCCAGCCTTTCACCCAAGCGGAGAATGAGGCGTTGCTCGACGTGATCGTCCCACAGTACCCCATGCTGTATGGGAGACCAGGGGAGCAGGTGAGTGCTGACTCCACTACCTTTGACTGTGCCCCTTTTTTTGTGACTGTCACTTCTGGCAAAGTGTTCAGGTGTGACAGACATGCAATGTTGTTTAGAGTGGGTCCCAGGGGGGGGGATGGCTTATGTCTCTCATGCAGAGCATGATGTGGTTCATATGTGCACTCCTCACTTGCATTGTGCTTACTGTGACATTCACTGCATGGTGCATGGCACATTCAGCGTGGCTAATCCTTGTCATGTTCCCTTGGGCCTCTCACCAGCGAACCGGAAGCAGGGCACTCATCACTCGACACGGGACTCCTCCCCCTTGTTGTTCCCGGCAGGTTGCAGTCTAGTCTTTCGGCGGCGCGTAGTGGCCGCCGCCGGCCAGCCGTCACTTCCGGCTGCCTTGGCTTATCACAACAGAGAACGGCAGGCTCGGCGCTTCGGATTCCTTCACTGAGCTTCGCAGGCACGCAGGAGCGTAGCGAAGGCTCTTCCAGCAACCGGACAGTCGGTCCGGACCGCGCAAGGGCGCCCAAAGATCCCGCCTGGACGACTCGTACTTTGCACGGAGCCGCCATATTCCTTGTTACCTCCCCAGAGCGCAGTGGCGCTTTCCTTTGCTTAGACGACTCGTGCGACGGCACGAAGTCGCCATAACTGCCTTTTCTCACACCAGAGCGCAGTGGCGCTTTCCTCTGCTTAGACGACTCGTGCGACGGCACGAAGTCGCCATAACTGCCTTTTTTCTCCCCCAGAGCACAGTGGCGCTTTCCTTTGCTTAGACGACTCGTGCGACGGCACGAAGTCGCCATAACTGCCTTTTCTCACCCCAGAGCGCAGTGGCGCTTTCCTTTGCTTAGACGACTCGTGCGACGGCACGAAGTTGCAACAACTGTCTTTTCTCCCTCTAGCGCAGTGGCGCTTTCCTGGTACTTGATCTTTTCAACCAGCGCAGGAGCGCTCGTACCCTGGTATTCATTCTGGGTCTTTTCCTTTGGTGATCTTCACAATCCGCAAGGACCTCGTAGATGTCATCGCCTGTACTTCCACAGTGCAAGAACACCTCGCTCACAGGTAACCAAGAAGAGAGTCCTGCTCCACATAGCATTGTATCTCCCCCAAACGCTCAGGGGATGTGCATGTTCTCGCTAACCCCAGCACTTTAGTCACCCCTGTCTCCTCTCTTGCCTTAGGTATCGTGGACTTCTACACAGACTAAGGAGCCACGAAGGGTGTCCCGTCACGCCATCCACTGTCCCGCTCGCACCACCCTTCCTGGCAACCTCCCCCGGTTCCCTCCTTGAACTGGCTAGTGTATTTCGTCCTTCCAGTAACAGAAGGGTTCAGGTAGGGGTTGTTCCTGTCGTCCCTGTGGGATCCCTCCACAAACACGAGGTAAGAATTGTGGGGGTCTGACAGAATCCGAAGCCCAAGTTTATCATCCTTGTTAGAGTCGGGGATCTCTGGTTGGCGCAAGGTTGCCCTTGTGTCAAGCAGGAACCCTCTCCTCCACGTCAGGGCGCAGGATAACCCCTCGCGAATGACCCTTGCTCACCCTCTAGGTGCGTGGCGTGAGCAGCCAAGGCGATTCCTCAGGCGTTGTTGGTTAAGCACTTACAATCGTACACACAGTAAATACATCAATCCCCCCAGAAACGGACACCAGACTTGGATATATATAAAAATACTCTTGTTTATGTAAAAATAGGTATATATATCTCAGCAGAATTATCACAAGACCAATAACGTTTTCGCTAGGCCACCAGGTTGTAAAGCAGGCAAATGTTCTTTGTTCGTAGCTTCAAATGGAGACCTTGTAGTCTCTTGCAAATGTTACTTGTGGTTCCAGTACTCACAGAGATCGGCTCCTGCGAACGGGGAAATAAGGCGTTGCGGGCCCCGAGCCCGATACTGGAACTTCTTTCGTGATGTGGAGAGTCGGCACAGGTCGGTGCGACTCTCAGCTTGGGAAGTGTTCTTGGGTCCTCAATCAGCAGGTGTGGGCAGGTAGGCAGGCGCGGCCCGCGACCCTTTAGCACGGCGGTGCAGGAGGGTCTCCACAGCGGGGGCGGCGCGGCCTGAGGTGTCCGGGGATAGCGAAGCGGGGTCGCAGGGCACGGTCAGTGCAGCTGGGTGACCCGGCGTAGATCACAGTCATCGGACGGCTTCCGGCGGGAGGGGTGAAAGCGCGGTCAGCGTGCTCCAGTGGCAGGCGGTGACAGGGATGCAGGCGGCCTGGCCCGGGGACAGAGAGCGGCTCTGGACGGAGCGGGGCTCTCACGGGTTTGAGGCAGGCGAGCTTCTGAGTGTCACGGCCCTAGGAGGGGCGATGAGGGGCGCAGTCTCTTTTCCAGCGGGATGCCCACACGGCTCGAATTGGAGGATGAGCAAGAAGCACAGAGAACCCACTGTTCCTGGGGTTCAGTTCAGGGGGCAAGCTCAGATCAAGCCCTTGGAGAATGTTCAAGCACAAAGTAGCAAAGTCTTCTCAGTAAGTCTCTTCCTCTCCTTTCTCAGCAAGGCAAGCAGCAGGCCAGCTCCTCCAGCGTCTTCTTCTCCTTCTAGTCGGGCAGAGGTTCTTTGTGGTAAACAGGATTCTGATTTCTTAGGAGCCAGGCTCCTACTTTTATACCATGATTCTTTTGTTCTTTAGCGCCAGGGGGCCTAGGCCTGGCTCAGTCCAGTTCTGGAGCACTTTGTTATGGTGACTCTGCTCTTTCCTTTCAGCAGCAGGGCAGAGACATCAGCCGCCCCACAGGGGGCGGCGCCGGCTTTGTGGTGGCAGAGCACAGGGCTATTCAAGAGGCAAGGTGTACTCCTCCCTCCCATCCAGGTGTCACCTCTCTACCCACCACCTGGCAGCCAACCTGTCTCTGGGGATTCCCCAACCCTGCTCCTTACTGTTGCCAGGCAGAACACATACACACAGCAGAGGCGGACTGAGGTGGTCAGGTCAGTAAATACTAACTTTCTAAAAGTAGTATTTACAAACCCAGGATATTAAAATAAACTTGACTACAAGAAGTATTTTATCATCCTGAGTTCAGGCATACTAAACTTGACACTTCTACCATGCTCTCTGAGTCCACTGGGGTCACAGCGTTGGCGTGATCCCGGCAGCCCATTCTGGCCTATGGAGAGCAGGTAGCCTTCAATAGTGAAGAACGGAAAGGGCTGTAATTCACTACTAAGACATGCCACACACATCAGGGCATGTCCTACATTATGCCTACAATGCACCCTGCCCTTGGGCCTACCAGAGGGGTGGCTAATATGTAGGTAAGGGAAGGTTTAGGGACTGGCAAGTGGGGGCACTTGCGTAGTCAGCGCTACGGTCCGGGACCGCGCACAGGGTCTGCGGTGGCAGACCCTAGACACACTTTACAAGGCCGCTTCCGTGGGTGGCGCAACCAGCGCTGCAAGCCCACCAGCAGCATTGGCATTCACAAGCCCTGGCACCCCTGGTGCACTCTACTGGGGACTGACAGTGAATCCAATAAACCAATCATGGACATCAATTACAGGTACATTTTACTTCGGGAGCACTTGCACTACGGCACGGATTAGCCGTGGCGCAGTGCCCCGAGCGGACAACACCAGCAAAACAATCGAGGCACACCATCAAAAAGTGGAAGGGAAACTCACGCCAAGGTGCCAGGTCTAACACGTGTCCCCTCCAGCTGAAATGTGGGGAGAACTACCCTTGCCCAGGGGGTTCCTCGTCACTAAGGCGGAAATACCTGGACAGACCGTCAGCGTTGGCGTGATCTGTACCAGGACGGTGTTCCACCGTAAAGTCCATACCCTGTAGGGAGATGGACCACCTCAACAGCTTCGGGTTCTCACCCCTCATTTGCATCAACCATCTGAGGGGCCTGTGGTCCGTCTGAACCCGGAAGTGAGACCCAAACAAGTAGGGTCTTAGCTTCTTCAGCGCCCAGACCACAGCAAATGCTTCTCGCTCAATTGCACTCCACCTACTTTCCCGTGGAAGTAACCTCCTACTGATGAAGGCTACGGGTTGGTCCCAGCCCTCCTCAGTCATCTGCGAGAGAACAGCCCCTACACCATGCTCTGAAGCGTCTGTCTGTACTAGGAATTCCTTGGAGAAGTCAGGGGCCAAGAGCACGGGTGCCGTGCACATGGCAGTCTTCAGGGTGTCGAAAGCTTTCTGACAGGTGTCAGTCCAAATCACGTTCCTGGGCTGCTTATTAGAAGTCAGCTCTGTCAAGGGGGCAACGATCGTTCCATAGCCCTTGACAAACCTCCTGTAGTACCCAGTGAGCCCCAGGAAGGCCCTCACTGCGGTCTGCGTCTTGGGGGGTTCCCAAGCCAGGATGGTCTCAATTTTGGGTTGCAAGGGTGCCACCTTGCCACTCCCCACTTGGTGTCCCAAGTACACCACGGAACCCTGCCCGATCTGGCACTTGCTTGCCTTGATCGTGAGGCCTGCTCGGCGCAGAGCCATCAACACTTCCCAGAGGTGGCGCAGGTGTTCGGGCCAGGTGGCACTGAACACTGCGATGTCATCCAGGTAGGCGGCACTGAACGCATCCAGCCCAACCAGTACCTGGTTGACCAACCTCTGAAAGGTGGCAGGGGCATTCTTCATTCCAAATGGCATGACTCGGAACTGGAAGTGCCCATCTGGAGTAGAGAATGCTGACCTCTCTTTGGCCCCATCGGTCAAGGCGATCTGCCAGTACCCAGACGTTAAATCAAACGTGCTGAGGAACCGGGCAGCCCCCAGCCGATCAATGAGCTCATCAGCTCTGGGGATGGGGTGCGCGTCAGTCTTCGTTACTGAATTGAGTCCTCTGTAGTCCACACAGAACCGGAGTTCAGGTGTGGCTCCCGGCGCAGCAGCCTTTGGGACCAAGACCACGGGGCTGGACCAAGGACTGCTGGAGGACTCAACCACCCCTAGCGCGAGCATCTTGGAGACCTCCTCCTTAATGCAAGCTCTGACCCTGTCAGTTACCCTGTAAGCCTTGTGCTTCACAGGTAAGCTGTCTCCTGTGTCCACATCATGGACGCACCAATCTGTGACACCAGGAACCAGGGAGAATCTGTCGGAAAACTGCCCCAGCAAGTGGCGGCAATCTTCCCGTTGTTCGGGCGTCAGGGTGGGTGAGAGGTTAACTCCATCCACTGACCCATCTTTCTCAGAGGCCACTAAGAGGTCAGGAAGAGGCTCGGTCTCCTCTTCCATTCCATCATCAGTGGCCAGCAGCATGCCCACTTCGGTCCTCTCTAAGTGGGGCTTAAGGCGGTTAACATGTAGGACCCTCAAAGGGTTCCTGGGAGTCTGCAGGTCCACCAAGTAGGTGATAGGACTTTTGCGCTCCACAACCTCAAATGGACCTGTCCACTTATCCTGAAGTGCACACGGCTCCACTGGGGCCAAGACCCACACCTTTTGTCCAGGTTGAAGCTCTACCAGAGTGGCATTCCGGTCGTACCACCGCTTCATCTCCTCCTGGCTGGCTTCCAGATTTGCCTCAGCAAGTTGTCTGAAACGCCGAGTCTGGTTTCGGAAGGCCAGCATGTAACTATATACATTCTGGGGAGGTTTCCTGGGAGATTGCTCCCAGCCTTCCTTCACCAAACTCAGAGGTCCTCTTACCGGGTGACCATACAGAAGCTCAAAGGGGCTGAATCCTAGAGACTTCTGTGGCACCTCTCGGTAAGCGAAGAGCAGGCATGGCAAGAGGACGTCCCACTTACGCCTCATTGGACCGTCCAGGCCCATGATCATGCCTTTGAGGGTTCGGTTGAATCTCTCAACCAACCCATTTCCTTGGGGGTGGTAAGGAGTGGTGAACTTGTAAGTTACCCCACACTCCTTCCACAGGGATTTCATATATGTGGATATGAAATTGGTCCCCCTGTCGCTCACCACCTCTAGAGGGAATCCCACTCGGGAGAAAATTCCCATCAGTGCCCGTCCCACCATGGGGGCCGTCACTGTCCTCAGAGGGATGGCTTCAGGGTACCGGGTGGCATGGTCCACCAAGACCAGGATGAACCTGTTGCCCAGGGCTGTCTTGGGGTCCAGAGGCCCCACAATATCAATACCCACTCGTTGGAATGGCGTACCGACCACAGGGAAAGGTTGCAGAGGAGCCTTATGCTTCCCTCCGCTCTTACCACTTGCCTGGCAAGTCTGACAGGTTCTGCAGTAGGAATCTGAATTCTTATGCATTTGGGGCCAGTAAAAGTGGGTGACAAGCCTGTCATAGGTCTTGTCCATCCCCAAATGTCCTGCTAAAGGCACATCGTGAGTCAGCCCCAGTAGGAAGGTTCTGAACTTCTGGGGTACCACCAGCACACGGGCTGACCCAGGTTCAGCAGCCTTAGGCTCGGAATACAGGAGGTCACTCTCCCAGTAGACGTAGTGTGTTTTGGCCTGAACACCGTTGGCCTGGTCTGCAGCCTGTTGCCGCATACCCACGAGAGAAGGGCATTCTTTCTGCTCCCTGCAGAATTCCTCCCTGGAGGGACCTCCTTCTTGCTGCCAATGGGTCAGCTCAGGCAAGTCTCCCAGTTCGGCAATCTGTTCCCCGGTAGGCTCCAGAGCATCCCCCTCAGGGTCTACTTCCTCCTGGGCCGTGGGAACTTCGGGGGCCGGTTTCCCGCGCCTCCTGCGCCTTCTCCCTAAGGCCGGTTCCTGGACCTCTCCCTCAGGCTCCAGGACCCTCTCAACACCCCTACTGGCCGCCATGGACCGGGTGGTCACGCACGCCCAGTCGGGTAGACCCACCATCCTCAGATGCGTGGTCTTCTCCACCTTTTCCCAAGGGGAACTCTCCAGGTCGTTCCCTAGCAGACAGTCTACAGGCATGTCAGTTCTCACAGCGACTTGTAGAGTACCAGAGACCTCCCCCCACTCAAAGGGAACTTGAGCCATTGGACAACGACTCTCTACGTTGTCAGCGTTGACAACCCTACAGTAGGCATTGGGTACAATTTGCTCTTGAGACACCAGGTGTTGCCTCACCGAGGTCACGCTGGCTCCTGTATCTCTAAGAGCCTCAACCTTCTTTCCATTGATGGTCACCACTTGCCCATATTTCTTAGTGTTAGAGGGCAGGTAGGTTACAGGGACCATCTCACTGTCTCCTAGCGAGACTAGGGTCATCTGCCCGGGACCCCCACCCTCCTGGACTGCTACCTCCTCCCCAAAGTTAACACTAGCTACTTGCCGGGGTGGGGCACCAGTGGGTGCGGTCTTACCAAACAGGCGACACTTAGGATCAGAGGCAATGTGACCCGGGTCACCACACCTATAACAATTGAAGGGCCCCTTTGGAACAGGTCTACCTGTCGGGGCCCCGTTCTGCTGCGGGGGTGGGGGAGGCTGAGAACCCTTCTGCTGGTTCCCTTGGGAATTACTTTGGGGGCCTTTTTGGAACCCCTTCTGTTTACCCTTGTCCCCCCCACTCTTCTGCTGGGGACCCTGCCCACCTTTGGCGGAGTCTCCCACTTGACCCTTGTGGACCCTGGTGCTGAGCCAGCGGTCCGCCTCCTCAGCAAGCTTCCTCGGGTTGGACAGCTTGCTATCTATCAGGTGCTGGCGTAGCTCAGGAAAACATTGACTGGACAAGTGCTCCCATGCAATTAAATCAAGCAGCCCTTGATAATCATTCACTTTGCTACCCTTCACCCAACCATCCAGCGCTCTGCAGAAAAAGGTCACATATTCCACATACGTACTCTCAGGGATCTTCTTGGTCTCCCTGAACCTCTGTCTATATAGCTCAGGAGTTAACCCATACCTGGTCATTAAAGCTTCCTTCATATGGGGGTATGAGGTCTGGACTTCTAAGGGCAAATCTAACAGTGTGTCCCGCCCTTCCGCAAGGAACCTTCCCCACAACCCCGCTCCCCAGTCTTTCTCAGGGACCCGGTGTGAGGACATGGCCACCTCGTAGGCTCTAAACCACTGCCCTATGTCATCCTTCCTAAAATACTCCTTTACTACATCTTTGGGGATGTACACCTTGGACTCTACCTGCGCTGGTGGAGTGCTGCCACCAGAAGGAGCGGTGTCCAAACTTTTCGCCTTCAGCTCCAACTCCTTCAATCTTATATCATGCTCCATTTGGCGTTGTTGTGCCTCCAGGGCCAACTTCTGCTTTTCCATTTCCATTTGTCCGGCCAACTTTGCCATCTCCATTGCATGCGCCCTGTCGGCTGCCCTGTCTGCCAGCTCCTCTGGCGACCGGACTCTGCTGGGTTCCTCAAGGTTGTCGGGTGGAACGATGTCCCCCGCATTCCGTGGGTCTCGTGACTCCTTCCAGGCTCTCAACGCCTTGGTGTACTGGGGCTTCCTCTTGAATCCAGCATGGGGGACTCTGAATTTTACACTGTAGCCTTTCAATTGCTCCATCGTGTAGCCTTCCAGTCTCTCCCAATCCACCTCATCTATTCCAGAAATCACGGAGAGCGCTCTTCCAGCAGAGAGTGAGCCAGGCATGGTTGCAGTAATGGCAGATGTCTCAACAAAGTTCAACAAATAAAAACCTGTGGCTGCGTTATTTGGTCTGCTCTCACTATCTGGTGATTAATAATTCACTGTATGCAAATTACAAGTGCAAATCCGAAATCCCAACCGCTGCCAACAATGTTAGATTCGGGGATCTCTGGTTGGCGCAAGGTTGCCCTTGTGTCAAGCAGGAACCCTCTCCTCCACGTCAGGGCGCAGGATAACCCCTCGCGAATGACCCTTGCTCACCCTCTAGGTGCGTGGCGTGAGCAGCCAAGGCGATTCCTCAGGCGTTGTTGGTTAAGCACTTACAATCGTACACACAGTAAATACATCAATCCCCCCAGAAACGGACACCAGACTTGGATATATATAAAAATACTCTTGTTTATGTAAAAATAGGTATATATATCTCAGCAGAATTATCACAAGACCAATAACGTTTTTGCTAGGCCACCAGGTTGTAAAGCAGGCAAATGTTCTTTGTTCGTAGCTTCAAATGGAGACCTTGTAGTCTCTTGCAAATGTTACTTGTGGTTCCAGTACTTACAGAGATCGGCTCCTGCGAACGGGGAAATAAGGCGTTGCGGGCCCCGAGCCCGATACTGGAACTTCTTTCGTGATGTGGAGAGTCGGCACAGGTCGGTGCGACTCTCAGCTTGGGAAGTGTTCTTGGGTCCTCAATCAGCAGGTGTGGGCAGGTAGGCAGGCGCGGCCCGCGACCCTTTAGCACGGCGGTGCAGGAGGGTCTCCACAGCGGGGGCGGCGCAGCCTGAGGTGTCCGGGGATAGCGAAGCGGGGTCGCAGGGCACGGTCAGTGCAGCTGGGTGACCCGGCGTACATCACAGTCGTCGGACGGCTTCCGGCGGGAGGGGTGAAAGCGCGGTCAGCGCGCTCCAGTGGCAGGCGGTGACAGGGATGCAGGCGGCCTGGCCCGGGGACAGAGAGCGGCTCTGGACGGAGCGGGGCTCTCACGGGTTTGAGGCAGGCGAGCTTCTGAGTGTCACGGCCCTAGGAGGGGCGATGAGGGGCGCAGTCTCTTTTCCAGCGGGATGCCCACACGGCTCGAATTGGAGGATGAGCAAGAAGCACAGACAACCCACTGTTCCTGGGGTTCAGTTCAGGGGGCAAGCTCAGATCAAGCCCTTGGAGAAGGTTCAAGCACAAAGTAGCAAAGTCTTCTCAGTAAGTCTCTTCCTCTCCTTTCTCAGCAAGGCAAGCAGCAGGCCAGCTCCTCCAGCGTCTTCTTCTCCTTCTAGTCGGGCAGAGGTTCTTTGTGGTAAACAGGATTCTGATTTCTTAGGAGCCAGGCTCCTACTTTTATACCATGATTCTTTTGTTCTTTAGCGCCAGGGGGCCTAGGCCTGGCTCAGTCCAGTTCTGGAGCACTTTGTTATGGTGACTCTGCTCTTTCCTTTCAGCAGCAGGGCAGAGACATCAGCCGCCCCACAGGGGGCGGCGCCGGCTTTGTGGTGGCAGAGCACAGGGCTATTCAAGAGTCAAGGTGTACTCCTCCCTCCCATCCAGGTGTCACCTCTCTACCCACCACCTGGCAGCCAACCTGTCTCTGGGGATTCCCCAACCCTGCTCCTTACTGTTGCCAGGCAGAACACATACACACAGCAGAGGCGGACTGAGGTGGTCAGGTCAGTAAATACTAACTTTCTAAAAGTAGTATTTACAAACCCAGGATATTAAAATAAACTTGACTACAAGAAGTATTTTATCATCCTGAGTTCAGGCATACTAAACTTGACACTTCTACCATGCTCTCTGAGTCCACTGGGGTCACAGCGTTGGCGTGATCCCGGCAGCCCATTCTGGCCTATGGAGAGCAGGTAGCCTTCAATAGTGAAGAACGGAAAGGGCTGTAGGTCACTACTAAGACATGCCACACACATCAGGGCATGTCCTACCTTATGCCTACAATGCACCCTGCCCTTGGGCCTACCAGAGGGGTGGCTAATATGTAGGTAAGGGAAGGTTTAGGGACTGGCAAGTGGGGGCACTTGCGTAGTCAGCGCTACGGTCCGGGACCGCGCACAGGGTCTGCGGTGGCAGACCCTAGACACACTTTACAAGGCCGCTTCCGTGGGTGGCGCAACCAGCGCTGCAAGCCCACCAGCAGCATTGGCATTCACAAGCCCTGGCACCCCTGGTGCACTCTACTGGGGACTGACAGTGAATCCAATAAACCAATCATGGACATCAATTACAGGTACATTTTACTTCGGGAGCACTTGCACTGCGGCACGGATTAGCCGTGGCGCAGTGCCCTGAGCGGACAACACCAGCAAAACAATCGAGGCACACCATCAAAAAGTGGAAGGGAAACTCACGCCAAGGTGCCAGGTCTAACAATCCTACCCGGACAACATGGAGAGCCCCCAAGTTACGTTACAGGACATAGCAGCAATGTTAACTAACATCCAGGCTGAGAATCGGAGCTTACGAAATGATGTCACTGCATTACAAGGACAGTTGGGTGCAGGACACACAGGAGCCTGGGTCGCACCCCAGGGACAACAACCCCGACCAGCAGGAATAGTGAGACCTCCTTTGTTTAACCCATGGGGTCAGGCATCTACCGTCTCGTCAAATCCTCCCCCTGTTCAGGTATTAGCCCAACCCATGGCACAGTTGGCCGCACCAGAACGTTATTACGGCGATAGTATGAAGTACAGCATATTCCTCAACCAGTGCCACCTGCACTTCATTGCCTGAGCAACTGCCTTTCCGGATGATGCCTCGAAGGTCGCCTTTGTTCTATCCTATTTAGGGGGTGACGCCGCTCAGTGGTCCATACCCTTGGTAGATAACGACGAACCTCTGCTATATAACTTTCCATTGTTCAAGGAGACCATGAGACGCATGTTTGCCCGCCATACATTCGTCCAAGCCGCGGACAACGAATTGCTCAAATTAAAACAGGGCAACACTGACTTGTTACACTACATCACAACGTTCAAACGATTGGTGGTGGAGGCTCACTGGCCAGAAGATAAACAAGTATCGGTGTTCTACAGAGGTCTTCGGGAAGAGTTGAAGGACCTCATCTCACAGATGACAGAACCTCCTGAGGACATAAATCAGTTTATTGATATGGTAGTGAAACAAAACTATCGCCTACAAGAGCGGAGAACCGAAAGGTTCAAAGGAAGTGAGACCAGACTCACGGTGTACAGGGAAACTCCAAAACCCCGTGAAACACCCGAGCCTATGCAGATCGGAGGCATCCGTGCTCCCTTGACGAAAGAAGAAAGGACGGGAAATGAGACCTCCCAGTAGATAATGGGGTCTGTCTACTGGGACTACACACCGAGAAGACGCAGACCTCGAACACCTGCGCCAACCACCACCATATGGGCATACCAGTGCTCCTTCAGTCGTCTACAGGGTCCTCCTGGCGTGTCATAGCCTTAATCGACTCTGGAGCAACCGGGAACTACATCGATGCACAGTACATGAGGGGGTTGGGCATGCTGACACGAGCCAAGAAGACACCCGAGATAGTCAAGGCCGTCGACGGTACGGACCTAACCTCAGGATTGATCCGATACCAAACAGAAGATCTGCGAATGGTGATGGAAAATCAGCATACCGAGACCCTCGCCTTCGATGTCATTGATGCCCCTCAGTTCAGGCTGATATTAGGCCTTCCCTGGCTGGTACAGCACAACCCCTTGATCGATTGGGTTACTGGCAAAACAACAGTGGACTCTGTTTATTGCGCCCAATCCTGCTACCCCTCCGAGGGGAAAAAAGCGACCCGAGAGGTCCAAGCCTGTATCCTACCTAGAGACGGCATGGGCTTGGTCACACAGGAGTCTATACCCCAGGAATACAGGGATCTGGCCCGAGTTTTTGACGAACAAGGAGCTAATACTCTACCTCCACATCGACACTTTGACTGTAGAATTGATCTGATTCCGGGATCCACGCTCCCTTGTAGTCGAGTATACTCCCTCACAGAAAAAGAAAACAACCATCTCCGCAACTACCTCACTCAATACCTTCAAAACGGGTTCATCTGTCACTCCAAATCTCCGGTCTCCTCCCCTCTCTTCTTTGTGGCAAAGAAGGAGGGGGATCTACGCACGTGCATTGACTTTCAGGCAATGAATGCCATAACCGTTAAGAACAGGTATCCTCTCCCCTTAATTCCTGACTTACTGGACCAAGTGAAAGACGCGGCCATATATACTAAGTTGGACTTGCGAGGGGCCTACCATCTAGTCAGAGTCCGAGAGGGTGATGAATGGAAAACCGCCTTCCGGACGCGGTACGGGTTATTTGAGTACCGCGTCATGCCCTTCGGACTCTGCAATGCCCCGGCCGCATTTCAGTACTTTATCGACGAGGTTTTACGGGAGTTCATTGACCGTTTCTGCATAGTGTATATCGATGATATACTGATTTACTCTGCAAACATGGAGGAACATCACCAGCACGTACGAGCCGTTCTCCAACAATTGCATCAACACGGGCTGTACGTGAAATTGGAGAAAAGCGTGTTCCATTCCACAACTGTGGAATTCCTGGGACACGTTCTAACACCAGGAGGTGTTCAGATGGATTCCAGAAAAGTCGATGCCATTTTGATGTGGCCAGCCCCGACCTCCGTGAAACAAGTCCAGAGATTCCTAGGGTTTGCGAATTACTATCGCCGCTTCATCGATGGTTTTTCCCGGATTGTCGCCCCATTACCTGTCTTCTGCGCAAAGGGGTGCTGTTCGCATGGAATGCCAAAGCAAAACAGGCATTCCGCGACTTGAAAGACCGATTCACCTCGGCTCCAATCCTGAAACATCCTGACCCTACACGCCCCTTTATCGTGGAGGCCGATGCCTCGCAAAACGCCCTCGGGGGAGTATTATCACAGAAAGACGACAAGACGAACATGCTTCACCCGGTATCATACTACTCCAGAAAGTTGCAGCCCGCTGAATGTAATTACTCCATTGGGGATAAGGAACTCCTGGCCATCAAAGCAGCGTTTGAGGAATGGCGACACTACCTCAAGGACGCCAAACATACGGTGACCATCTTCACCGACCATAGGAATCTACTGTTCCTTCGTTCAGCCAGATCATTAACGGCAAGACAGCTACGCTGGACCCTCTTTTTTAACGAATTTGATTTCCAGATCACTTACAGACCCGGAAGGGAGAACGCCAAATGCCGACGCCTTGTCACGAATCGAGGACAACGGAGACCAGAAACCCTCCACAGAACCAGTACCCGTTATTCCCCTCCGCTGCTTTCAGGGTGCAGTGACGTCTTCCAACCTCTTGACACAACTCCACCAAGAGTTACAACAGAAAACCAGGGACGACTGGGCCGGAGACGTCCAAGGGCTCACAGAAAACAACGGATTCCTGTTCAAAGACGGGCGATATTATTTACCGTTGCTCACTCAACAACAACAAGCAATGGTCCTGTGCCACGACCACCCCCTAGCTGATCATCCAGGGTATCAAAAAACCAAGGAATTACTGCAGAGACACTTCTGGTGGCCAACCCTTAACCACGACACACAAGCCTACATCGCCCGCTGTGCCATCTGTACTCAAGGAAAAACGCTCTCACAACCCACAGTAGGGTTGTTACACCTCATTCCGGTTCCACCTTGCCCATGGCACACTGTCTCGATGGACTTTGTGGTAGAGCTCCCTAAGACCTCCACAGGACACACCACCATTCTTACAATTGTCGACCACTTGACAAAAATGGCGCATTTCATACCTCTAACACATCTACCTTCAGCGGCAGAATTGGCAGCCCTGTTCATGCAGAACGTGATACGGTTACATGGCATCCCATCGGTTTTGATAACGGACAGAGGTACTCAATTCGTATCCAGATTCTGGACAGAAGTCTGCTCGCTTTTACAAATGGAAGCCTGTTTATCGTCCTCCTACCATCCCCAAACAGATGGCCAGGCCGAGCGAACGAATCGCACTATGGAACAATACCTCCGTTGCCTGTTATTGTCCATGGAAACCGAATGGTCCAAAGTTGTGTGGATCGTGGAGTACGCCTACAATAACAGTAAACATGCGGCAACAGGGGTTTCACCGTTCTATTGTCTCCAGGGATATCATCCCAGAACGACTCCCTGGGTGGAGGCTCAGACGTGTGGAGTACCTACTATACAGGAACACCATGCTTCCCTCCGCAACTTATGGCAACAAGCTCGTTTTGAACTCGCAAAGGCCAAAGAATACTACAAACACAACACAGATAAACACCGACAACCCGAACCAGCCTATGTAGTGGGAGACAAGGTGTGGTTATCCATCCAGAACCTCAACACGCATGGACCCAAGAAACTGTTGCCCCGATACGTAGGTCCCTATCCCATAACCCAGATCATCAACCCAGTGTCCATGAAACTTTCACTACCTTCTCACATGAAAATACACCCCGTCTTTCATGTTTCCCTCTTACGCCCTGCACATCCAGACAGCTCACTGGCAGAACCCCCTCCTCCTGTTCCCGTGGAAGACCACGTGGAATACGAGGTTCGGGCCATTCTTGATTCCCGCAGAACTAGGGGAAAACTGTTTTACCTAGTGGACTGGAAAGGTTACGGCCTGGAAGAACGCTCCTGGGAACCCCTGTCACACGTCCATAATGCTCCTTCTTTAGTCAGAGCCTTTCATGCCCGACAACCCCAGAAACCTCGCCCTGTTACCCCTCTTTGACCGGAAGGGTTGGTCTGTTTTCAGGGTGGGTGCTGTCATGTTCCCTTGCGCCTCTCACCAGCGAACCGGAAGCAGGGCACTCATCACTCGACACGGGACTCCTCCCCCTTGTTGTTCCCGGCAGGTTGCAGTCTAGTCTTTCGGCGGCGCGTAGTGGATGCCGCCGGCCGGCCGGCCGTCACTTCCGGCTGCCTTGGCTTATCACAACAGAGAACGGCAGGCTCGGCGCTTCGGATTCCTTCACTGAGCTTCGCAGGCACGCAGGAGCATAGCGAAGGCTCTTCCAGCAACCGGACAGTTGGTCCGGACCGCGCAAGGGCGCCCAAAGATCCCGCCTGGACGACTCGTACTTTGCACGGAGCCGCCATATTCCTTGTTACCTCCCCAGAGCGCAGTGGCGCTTTCCTTTGCTTAGACGACTCGTGCGACGGCACGAAGTCGCCATAACTGCCTTTTCTCACCCCAGAGCGCAGTGGCGCTTGCCTCTGCTTAGACGACTCGTGCGACGGCACAAAGTCGCCATAACTGCCTTTTTTCTCCCCCAGAGCGCAGTGGCGCTTTCCTTTGCTTAGACGACTCGTGCGATGGCACGAAGTCGCCATAACTGCCTTTTCTCACCCCAGAGCGCAGTGGCGCTTTCCTTTGCTTAGACGACTCGTGCGACGGCACGAAGTCGCCACAACTGTCTTTTCTCCCTCTAGCGCAGTGGCGCTTTCCTGGTACTTGATCTTTTCAACCAGCGCAGGAGCGCTCGTACCCTGGTATTCATTCTGGGTCTTTTCCTTTGGTGATCTTCACAATCCGCAAGGACCTCGTAGATGCCATCGCCTGTACTTCCACAGTGCAAGAACACCTCGCTCACAGGTAACCAAGAAGAGAGTCCTGCTCCACATAGCATTGTATCTCCCCCAAACGCTCAGGGGATGTGCATGTTCTCGCTAACCCCAGCGCTTTAGTCACCCCTGTCTCCTCTCTTGCCTTCGGTATCGTGGACTTCTACACAGACTAAGGAGCCACGAAGGGTGTCCCGTCACGCCATCCACTGTCCCGCTCGCACCACCCTTCCTGGCAACCTCCCCCGGTTCCCTCCTTGAACTGGCTAGTGTATTTCGTCCTTCCAGTAACAGAAGGGTTCAGGTAGGGGTTGTTCCTGTCGTCCCTGTGGGATCCCTCCACAAACACGAGGTAAGAATTGTGGGGGTCTGACAATCCTCTTGTGCATTCTTGTTCTATAGTCCAGAGGTGAATCAGTGGTCCCCCCGGTGTGACAGGTGACTGTACCCACAGATGTGTGTGAGTTGAGTGGAGCTGTGGTGAGAGTGTCCAAATGATGTGTACGCCCCCTGGACATTGATGTGTGTGAATGTTCCTTGTCATGTGGGTGAGTGTCTATGTGGAGTGTTGCACCACAGCTGCATGGAGGAGGCAACAGCTCTACCCATCTGATGTGAGAAGTAAGCCGTGCTGTGTGTCTGACTTGCTGAGCTAGCCCCACGCCTGTGACACCCCCCGGGAAAGTGGCACATGTGCAGAGTGAGGTTTGTATCCACTGTTGCCAATGGCAGGTGATTGGTCTGTGCCTGTGTGTGTCTGTGTACTCTGCTGAGGTTGCGTCAGTGGCCTGGGGCATGTGACTGCTTGGAGGTGCTGTCCATCAGCCTTGTGTTGCTTGTGATGCACAGTGTGTGCCATGATCAGGGAGTGTGACCCCTCATGCCACCTGTGTACTTTCAATGCCATGTAGTGCATTGGGGCTTACACAGAGGCGAATGTCACTATGACAAAGGTGCTATTAGTTGGCAGCATAGTATGCCCTGTTCAACAAATCAAAGATGTTCAAATGTGTGTCTCTGTGACATGGAGCAGGTGTAGTGATATAGTCTCACTTTGTCATCCTCACAGGTAACCGCCTACGAGAAGGGAACGATTTGGAAGCGGGCCGTCAGATCCGTGAAATCGGTGGAGGGTCGCAGTCAGCGCCTGCCCCAAGTGAGAAAACGCTGGCAAGACATCCGGTGCTGGACCAGGAGGATCGCCCGGGTCCTGCTGGGGGACTCACCACCACGCAAGCACGGCGGGCGCCGGCGCCTGACCCACCAAATGAAGCGTGTCCTGGCGGTGGTCTTCCCTGAGATGGATAGGCGGTTACAGGAGATGCAGCAGCAGGAAGGGGGTAGGTACATGTGTGTTTGTTGTGTGTCACCAGCTTTTGGAGGTGCTCAGTCGCATGGATACACTGCCAGGGTTTATATATGCAGTGCATATCCTGTTTCCCCAAGTCAACCTGTGCTGTTCTTCCTCCCTTCCCCTCCTTGACATGTGTTCCCTGGTCTGTGTGTAATCACTATTGCAAATGGTCATTAGGCTGCAAGTTAATCAAGGTGCACACTGCTTTCAGCATCATGTGTGGGGGTGGTCTGTGACATGTGTTGGTACCTTGCCTGTGCCCTGTCCTGTTCACTCATTTGGGGGTCTATAATTGTTGGCACTGTCCTGAGTCTCAACATAGGAGTGTGAGGTTTCAAATGAACAGACTTGCAGCATGCATGACCGATGTAGTGGCCTCAGACATAATGTGCATGAGTGGGAGATATGCATAGTGCCGGGAAGGTTGCTCCTGTTGCAGTCAGATCATTCCAGGACCATGGAGCAGTGTGCCCACTACAGTCCCCTCAGACACCTTTTCCTAGGAATCATGTGTGGCATCAAACACTGTGCCCATTCTCTGTGTGTTCAGCATAGGTTGGCCTCTGTGGCATTGTTCCATGGCCTCATTTTTATTCACGTAAAGTGTGCTACATGTGTCCACTGTCCAGGGTGACCCCATTAGGCTTGTGCATCCTCACACTGGGCAGTGCCTGTGTGTCTATGTACAACCATCTGTTGATGGTTGTTTGTCACAAATATGTGTGGTCAGCCTCATGAGGTGATGTTGAGTACATTTAGGAGATCTTGATGCACATATTGGTGAACCCAGATTAAGAGGTGTAACTACTTGCTCTGTCTCAACCACATTGTCTCAGGTAGGGGGGGGTTTGTGCAGGAAAGGCCTACATGTCCAAACCTTATTGTCTCCTTGCCAGGTCTGACCTGTGTGTGATAATTGTCTGGACAGACACTCAACGGGCAGTGACCCAGGCATGTTGTGCAGGGTGTAATGTTTGTGCTTTGCAGCATGTGTCAAAAGTTAAAAGACATGTTTCCTGCTCATACCTTTTTTGCACCGGTGTGTGCTCCTGATGCTACGTAGTTTGGTCTGTGTGTGCTGACATCTGTGTGGACATTCTTGGTTCCCATGAGGGTGTCTCCTCAGTGCAGGTGCTCCTCATTCCAACACAATTGCAGGGCCATTAGCTAATGCATTGTCCTGTGTCTGGACATGTGTGCCACCCCACATGACAGGTAGTGGGTCAGATGTGTTGCCAACTGTGTCATCATGGTACGGATGGCCATGTGGCAGGTGGCATGATTCAAGTTGTTAGTCAAGATGTCTTGTGCCTTGGCACTCACTACACTTGTCAACATGTCCCAATGTTTTAATGCTTGACTTTGATTTTTGGATCTGAAGGACAATAATGTGCCTGCATGACAGATGTCTCCAAAGGAAGTGCACAACAAACCACCTTTACACTGTTGGTGGACGCGCAGGCACATTTCACACAAAGGCACAGTTCTGTACACAAAATTGATTTGAGATTATACATATACATGTTCCCACAGTGTGGTTGCATTTGGGTTAGTCCTCGGTTGTTGCTGATACCAACTTACGGGTGTCAAGTCATCAAGACCACCGTGGTGCCATGTATATGTAATTCCTGATACCACATTTCTTCCTAACAGTGCCTTCTTTGCATTAGGCTGTCAGCTCATGCAATGACTGTGTAAATGTAGTTATTTGTGCACCTCCTTGTGTGACTTCTGTTATCCAGGTACATGTGTGTTCTGTTCCAAAAGTGGCACATTTGCATATTCCAAACATGTCGATTGTGTAAAGTGTTGTGATTCCCAAGGGATCACAAGGTATTTCTTTAGGGTTCCAAAAGTACTCACAGGTCTCTGAGAGTGGGGACACCTTCAGCATTGGCGTCTGTTATTTGGCCTTGGGTGCACCAACACTGTTTCTTTACAGTGAAGAAGAGGTGGCATGCCTTCATAGTCTGTCTGTGCTCCACTGTTCCCAGACACTAGCTTCTCAGTATAATTGGATATCGAGTTATTTGCTGTTGTGTCCTGATGTTCATTTTTTCAGGTGGCATGGTGGGTGAACCAAATGGGGAGTGCAGGGCTTACATATGTGCGGAGTATTCTAGATGTTACTCATGATGCATTTCGTGATATGCACTGTGACCTATTTTGTTTGGACTCATGTGTCAGATGTACACAGGTGACTGATTATTTCATGTCTCTTCACCTTGCACACAGCATCGTCGTGGGACACCGAGGGAGACACCGGCACGGACCATGAGGAGGGATCGAGCACCGGTGCCACCACTGCTGAGGAGTCGGCGAAATCAAGTGTCACGGAGGGCGAGGGGAGTCGGGCGGAGGACCTGTCCAGTCCCAACACCGACTACGACGCTGACGGGTCTGAAGCTGAGCTCCCTGAGGGGGCGGAGGCTGCTCCCTCCATTCCCATCACCGCCCTCCCAGTTGCTCGGGTCCCTTCTGTCTGTGCTAGGCAACAACGTGTCTCCTTCGTGCCAGGCACTGCACCCCCTGCCCCCGTCTCCCCTGCTGCCCTCACTGCCGAGTCTGTGGACATTCAGCGGCAGTTGCAAGTTGGGCAGACATCGATCCTGACTGTCCTCCATGGCCACACCAGACTGCTGACACAGATGGTGTCGTACATGGAGGGCATGTCATCAGCGATGTCTGACCAACGCATGTTGCTGAGGTCCATGGACTCGCACTGACGGCAGCAGTGAGTCTCCTGCAGTCCTGCGTCCCCCCGTACACCATCCACACTTCCCACTCCCATGCCTGTCCCAAGCACACGCAGACATTCACAGGCACACACCCCACCAGACACAGGCAGCACACCAACAGGGAAGGGCAAGCGCACACCTCCTGTCACCCACACTCAGGGGGAAGAAGGCACACCCACACACGCAGCCAGAGTCCAAGTCCACATGCCTCACTCCCCAGTCCCTCCGATGTCACTTCCCTCGGCTCCCCTGCCCCACAGTCCGAGAAAGAGACCTACTTGGCTGTGCTGGGCCTCAGCCCCACTGCTGCACCAGCACGCAAACGGGCGAGGCACTCCACGGGTAGGGGAGTTGAGTCCCCCCCCCTGTCCACCACCTCCCCCAGTAGCGCTGCAACCCATCCCTCTGACCCCCCCCTCCTTGGGGCCTGTGGTTCCTTCAGGTGCAGGGGAGACGCTGGAGGAACTTGCGGACGTGTGCAGCGCCATGCTGACCTCCACCTTTGGCGCTGCCCCACCCCCTGTGGTGGAGTCGTCCGTCCCTGCACCTACAACACCTACCCTTCCCCCTCCTGTCTCTGCGATGCCTGGTCCTTCCCCACATGATGCCCCCCCAGTCGACGAACCAGAGGTTTAGTATGTGCAGGCAAGCTCAGGGAGACGCATTGACATGTGTCCCCCCCCAGGACTACGCATCTGGACTGGCCTATGGCCATTGTAAATATTGTCCTTTTTAAACTCTTTTTTTCATGCTGAATAAAGCATTTTGTTTTTCATTTGACCACTATAGTTTTTCAGGTATTGATGTTGGTGATGATGCTCCATGAATTGGGGTGGTGATCATGTGTTAGGTGTCTGGGAAATGTTGTAGTCTGCTGCTCATGGGGTGGACCCTGGTATCTGCGTGCCATCACAAGGTCTTTGCAAAGAATCTTTGGTTGTGTATGCTCTTTGTGTTTGGAGACATTGTCCCAAGGAGTGTTCCTTCCTCTGTGGCACCTGACATCTTCCCTGCAGGGAGTTGCACAATGCTGACCTATGTTTACATT
Organism: Triturus cristatus; assembly: GCF_964204655.1. Classification (NCBI taxonomy): domain Eukaryota; kingdom Metazoa; phylum Chordata; class Amphibia; order Caudata; family Salamandridae; genus Triturus; species Triturus cristatus. The sequence goes on from NC_140593.1 coordinate 418,637,194, forward strand.
TCCTTGGTGGGTGACGGATCCCTTCAACTATGGCCATGCCTGCTCATCAATGTCTCCGGCTGCATTGTCTGTGCCATCCTTGGTAGTCACTGTACATGTGTATAGAGTATGTTGCCATGCCTTCATGTAGAATTTGTCCCTTTGCCACACTATGCATGTGTGTACTCCCACCCTAGCACACATATGGTACTTGTTCTGCAGGGTATTTGTTCACCTGACTCACAATTGTGGGCATTGTATCTGTGTGAAGTCCACCCTATTCCTTCCATGGGAGACAACAACTTTGTGGCTGTCTGTTAGAATCCAAATTCTCTAGTTGGCACCAGTAGGTACTAAGGCCAAGCAGGGAACCTTTCTTCCAGTCAGGGTAAGGGGTTACACTCCTCTAATAACCCCTGCTCACCCTCTAGGTAGCTTGGCACGAGCAGACAAGGCGTTATCGTAGGCTTAATGGTTAAGCAGTTGTGATCACATACATCAATTCAATGTCACCCCCACAAATGGACTCCAGACTGGGTGTATCAAAAATAGACTTCTTTATATAAGCAGACTTTATCACAAGACCCAATAACGTGTAACACGAGCCCACAATACTGTTTGTTCAAAGTGTTCTTGGCTTCAGTTCAGTTCAGGCGGTCTGTGCGCTTCGTGCGCATTGGCCGGTGCGTGTGGCAGTAAGAGGCTTGTGAGCGGGGCTCACGAGCGTTGACAGACACTCCGGGTGACACGCGCACCTTGCGGTGCGAAGGGGGCACAGTACCTTATTCTTGTTGAAGTTTGTCAGGGACGGCACAATAATCCTCAGCGCGTGTGTGCAGAGCACGGTCCTTTCAATCGCAGTGCGAGCTACGGCTCGAAGGGGGCCTCAATCACGGTGCTCAGGGGGATGATGCAGACGTACGATGCGCTGGCTCTTCGTTGCGGCGTTCGAGCCGGACCTTTGAGGACGGCACCTCTGTTCTCAGCACACTGCGAAGCCGGCAGCACGCTCCGGAGGGGAGCCGTGTACCAGTCACTCTACGAGCCACAGCCTGCCCTCAGCACGGGTAGGGGGGCACGCAAAGCGGCACTACACAGAGGGGCAAATCTGGTGTCACGAAGTCCTTCCTTTGCGTTGCGAGCTACGGCTCGGGGGCCTTAGTCACGGTGCTCGGGCCGGTCAGGGGGCACAGGCTTGCGACAGTACGCGCCGGGTTGGATGGCGCACACTGCTCTCGGTGTCAGCTTTGCAGGGAGAACGGCGGTTCTCAAAGGGGGTGAAGTCCACTGGTCCTGGGACTTCGTTCAGGGGGCAAGCTCAGCACAAGCCCTTGGAGACCTTAAATAGCACAAGTTGAAGTAAAGTTTATCAGCAATCTTTCTCCTCTCCTTCAGCAGCAAGGCAACCACTGCAGGCCAATCCCTCAGGTCAGGGACAGTACTCCTCCTACAGCTTTCCCCGGTTCCTTCTCTTCTGGCAGAGGTTCGTCTTGTAGCAGGATCTAATTTCTTAGGAGCAGGGCTCCTTCATTTATACCACCATTCTTTTGTTCTCTCAGGCCAGGGGGGCCCTTGCCTAGCTCAGTCCAGTTCTGGAGCACTTTGTTTACGCGATGCAGGCCCTTTCATTCAAGGTGCAGGGTAGAGTCATCAGACGCTCCACAGGGGGCGGAGCCGGCATTGTGGTGGCAGAGCACAGTCCTATTCAGAGCTCAGGTGCACTCCTCCCACCCATCTACCTGTCAATCGTCCTATTCACCACCAGGCTACCTAGCCCTGCCCATCTGGGTTTCCCCAGCCCTGTCACTCACGCAAGCCAGACAGCAGATACACATCGCGCAGAGGCGGCTGAAATGGTTTAGGCAAGCAAATGCCAGCTTTCTAAAAGCTGCGTTTGCAAACGCGGAATATTAAAATAAACCTTACGAGAAGGTGTACCTTATTATTCTGAGTTCAGGCATACTAAACTCAATCTTCTACCCTGTTCCCTGGGCCTGTTAGGATCATAGGATGTAACAACCTTAACAGCCCATTCTGGCCTATGAGAACGGGGTAGCCTTACAATAGTGAAGAACAAAAATGGCTGTAATTCACTATTAGGACATGCCACACATATCAGGGCTTGTCCTACCTTATTCTTACAATGCACCCTGCCCTTGGGCCTACCATAGGGGTGACTAATATGAAGTTAAGGGAAGGTTTAGGGACTGGCAAGTGTGTGCACTTGCCCAGTCAGCATGTCAGTACCAGACTGCACGCGGGTTCTGCAATGGCAGACCCTAGACACATTTTACCCGGCCGCTTCTGTGGGTGGCACAACCAGTGCTGCGAGCCCACCAGCGGTATTTGCATTTACACGCCCTGGCACTCCTCGTGCACTTTACTGGGGTCTGATAGTAAACCAAATAAGCCAATCATGGAATCCAACCAACATATACATTTTACAAAGGGAGCACTTGCACTGTGGCACTGGTTGGCAGTGGCACAGTGCTCTGAGCGGCCAACACCATAAAAATACATGAGGCACAGTGACAAAAAGAGGAAGGGAGGGGGAACAACCTTTACAACGCAACTTTTACAACGCACTACCATTACAACGAAACTGTTACAATGCGAGTGCATTGACAACGCAGGACATTACAACGCAAGTCTTTACATCGACTTGCACTAGATAGCGTGCTAACATTAAAAATAGTGTAGTTTACTATCCCAACACCTTCCCTACTGTTATGTGGACTGGAGTTGTAATAGTAAATTACACTTTTTTAATGTTAGCACGCCATCTAGTGCAAGTCGATGTAAAGACTTGCGTTGTAATGTTCTGCGTTGTCAATGCACTCGCGTTGTACATGCGTTGTAACGTCATACATCCGGAAGGAGACTCACGCCAAGGTGCCAGGTCTAACACGTGTCCCCTCCTGCTGAAAGGTGGGGAGAACTACCCTACCTCAGGGAGTTCCTCATCACTAAGGCGGAAAAATCTGGACAGACAGTCAGCATTGGTGTGATCTGTACCAGGGCGATGTTCCACCGTGAAATCCATACCCTGTAGGGAAATGGACCACCTCAACAGCTTTGGATTCTCACCCCTCATATGCATCAACCATCTGAGGGGCCTGTGGTCTGTCTGAACCAGGAAGTGAGACCCAAACAGGTAGGGTCTTAGCTTCTTCAGCGCCCAGACCACAGCAAATGCCTCACGCTCAATAGCACTCCATCTCTGTTACCGTGGTAGTAACCTTCTGCTAATAAAGGCTACAGGTTGATCTAGGCCCTCTTCATTAATCTGTGAAAGAACAGCCCCCACACCATGTTCTGAAGCGTCTGTCTGAACGATAAACTCTTTGGAGAAGTTGGGAGCCAAAAGCACGGGCGCCGTGCACATAGCAGCTTTCAGGGCCTCAAAAGCTTTCTGACAGGTGTCAGTCCAAATCACTTTCCTGGGCTGCTTCTTAGAAGTCAGCGCTGTCAAGGGGGCAACAATGTTGCCATACCACCTTCACAAACCTCCTGTAGTACCCGGTGAGACCTAGGAAGGCTCTCACCTCTGTCTGGGTTTTGGGTGACTCCCAATTCAGGATGGTTTCTATCTTGGGTTGAAGGGGTGCCACCTGGCCACTCCCAACTTGGTGTCCCAAGTACACCACGGAACCCTGCCCGATCTGGCACTTGCTCGCCTTGATCGTGAGGCCTGGCTTGCGTAGCGCCATCAACACTTCCCAGAGGTGGCGCAGGTGTTCCTCCAACATGGAGCTGAACACTGCAATGTCATGCAGGTAGGCGGCACTGAACGAATCCAGCCCAACCAACACCTGGTTGACCAACCTCTGGAAGGTGGCAGGGGCATTTTTCATCCCAAAGGGCATAACCCGGAACTGGTAATGCCCATTGGCGGTGGAAAATGCTGACCTCTCTTTGGCCCCATCGGTCAAGGCGATCTGCCAGTACCCAGACGTTAAATTAAACGTGCTGAGGTAGTTGGCAGCCCCTAGCCGATCTATGAGCTCATCAACTCTGGGGATGGGGTGTGCGTCAGTCCTGCTGACCGAATTGAGTCCTCTGTAGTCCACACAGAACCGGAGTTCGGGTGTGGCTCCCGGCGCTGCAGCCTTTGGGACCAAGACCACTGGGCTGGCCCAAGGACTGCTTGAGGACTCAATTACCCCAAGGGCAAACATCTTGGAGACCTCCTCCTTGATGCAGGCCTTTACCCTGTCATTCACACTGTAGGCCTTGTGCCTCACAGGTGGACTATCTCCCGTGTCCACATCATGGACACACCAATCAGTGACACTGGGGACCAGGGAAAAAAGGTCAGAAAATTGTCCCAGCAACTGGCGACAATCATTCTGTTGCTCAGGGGTCAGGGCGGGAGAGAGGATGACACCATCCACTGACCCATCTTGCTCATGGACGGACAGGAGGTCAGGAAGAGGCTTGGTCTCCTCTTCCATCCCAGCATCTGTTGCCAAAAGCATGCCCACTTGGGACCTCTCCAAGTGGGGCTTGAGGCGGTTGACATGTAGGACCCATAAGGGGTTCCTAGGAGACTCCAGGTCCACCACGTAGGTAACAGGACTCTTGCGCTCCACAACCTCAAAGGGACCGGTCCACTTATCCTGGAGCGCAGATGGCTCCACGGGGGCCAAGACCCACACCTTCTGTCCAGGCTGAAGCTCTACCAGAGTGGCATTCTGGTCGTACCACCGCTTCATCTCCTCCTGGCTGGCTTCCAGATTTGCCTCAGCAAGTTGCCTGAATCGCCTAGTCTGATTCTAAAGGCCAGCATGTAACTATATACATTCTGGGGAGGTTTCCTGGGAGATTGCTCCCAGCCTTCTTTGACCAGACTTAGAGGTCCTCTCACTGGGTGGCCGTACAGTAGCTCAAAGGAACTGAACCCTAGAGACTTCTGTGGCACCTCACGGTAAGCAAAGAGAAGGCATGGTAAGAGGACGTCCAACTTACGCCTCATGGGTCCTTCCAGGCCCATTATCATGCCTTTTAGGGTTAGGTTGAATCTCTCAACCAACCAGTTTCCTTGGGGGTGGTAAGGGGTGGTGAACTTGTAGGTAACACCACACTCTTGCCAAAGGGATTTCATGTACTTGGACATGAAATTGGTACCCCGGTCAGACAACACCTCTAGAGGGAATCCCACTCTGGAGAAAATTCCCATCAGTGCACGTCCCACCACAGGGGCCGTCACTGTCCTCAGAGGGATGGCTTCCGGGTACCGGGTGGCATGGTCCACCAGGACCAGGATGAACCTATTGCCCATCGCTGTCCTGGGGTCCAGTGACCCTACAATGTCAATCCCCACTCGCTGGAATGGGCTACCGACCACAGGGAATGGCTGGAGTGGAGCCTTCTGCTTCCTTCCACTCTTTCCACTTGCCTGGCAAGTCTGACAGGTCCTGCAGTGAGTGTCTGAACTCCTGCGCATTTGAGGCCAATAAAAGTGGGTGACAAGCCTTTCAAAGGTCTTGTCCTGCCCCAAATGTCCTGCCAATGGCACATCGTGAGCCAGCCCCAGTAGGAAGGCTCTGAATTCCTGGGGTACCACCAGCGCACGGGCTGACCCAGGCTCAGCAACCTTAGGCTCTGTATACAGGAGGTCGTTCTCCCAGTAAAGGAAATGTGACCCAGACTGATCACCTGCGGCCTGGTCTGCAGCCTGCTGCCGCATACCCACAAGAGAAGGGCACTCCTTCTGTGCCTTACAAAAGTCCTCCCTGGAGGGACCTCCTTCCTGCTGCCAATGGGTCAGCTCAGGCAGGTCTCCCAGTTCAGCTCTCTGCTCCCCTGTAGGCTCCAGGGCATCCCCCTCAAGGTCTGCTTCCTCCTGGACCGTGGGAACTTCAGGGGCCGGTTTCCCGCGCCCCCTGCTCCTTCTCTTTAAGGCCGGTCCCTGGGCCTCCCTCTCAGGCTCCAGGACCTCTTGAGCACCTCTACTTGCTGCCATGGATCGTGTGGTGACACACGCCCAATCCGGCATGCCCAACATCTCCAGGTGATCACTCCGCTCCACCTTAGCCCAAGGTGAGCTCTCCAAATCGTTCCCTAACAGACAGTCTACAGGCATGGCGGGCCTCACAGCTACCTGAAGAGTACCAGAGACCCTCCCTACTCAAAGGGAACCTGAGCCACCGGGCAGTGACTCTCTGTGTTGTCAGCGGCAACAACTGGATAGAATGCTCCTGGGACAACCTGCTCTTGAGACACCAGGTGACACTTGACAGCTGTCACACTGGCTCCTGTATCTCTCAGAGCTTCCACTCTACGGCCATTTATGGTCACCCACTGCCTGTATTTTTTAGTGTTCTCAGGCAGTTGGGTTTGGGGGACCACTTCACGGTCTCCTAATGAGACAAAGGCCATCTCTGTGGGACCCCACCCACCTTGGACGCCCATCTCCTCCCCCAAGGCTACACTAGCCACCTGCCGGGGAGTAGCACCAGTGGGTGATGGTTTACCAAACAAAGGACATTTTATATCAGAGGCATAATGCCCCATGTTACCACACTTGTAACATTTGATGGGCCCCTTCTGAACAGGAGGACATGTCGGGGCCCCGGACGGTTTCTGGGGCGGGAGAGGCTGAGAACCTTTCCCTTGGTTCCCTTGGGGATTACTTTGGGGCCTTTTTGGAAACTCCCTCTGGTTACCCCTGTCCCCCCCACTCTTCTGCTGGGGACCCTGCCCACCTTTGGCGGAATCTCCCACGTAACTCTTGTGGACCCTGGTACTGACCCAGCAGTCCACCTCCTCAGCAAGCTTCCTAGGGTTAGTCAGCTTACTATCAATCAGGAGTTGGCGTAGCTCAGGAAAACAATTACTGGACAAGTGCTCCCATGCCATTAAATCAAGAAGTCCTTGAAAATCATCAACCTTGCTACCCTTCACCCAACCATCCAGTGCTCTGCAAAAAAAAGTTACATACTCCACATACGTACTGTTAGGAATCTTAGTGCAACCCCTGAACCTTTGTCTATACAACTCAGGGGTCAACCCATACCTAGACATCAAAGCAGCCTTCATATGGGGATAGGAATTATGAACATCTGAAGGCCAATCTAGCAGTGTATCCCGCCCCTCACTAAGGAACCGTCCCCACAACCCCGCTCCCCAATCTCTATCAGGGACCCGGTGGGAAGACATGGCTACCTCATAGGCCTTGAACCACTGCCCTATGTCATCATTCTTAAGAAATTCCTTAACCACATCCTTGGGTATGTACACCCTGGCTTCTGCCTGCACGGACGGTGTGCTGCCACCAGAGGGAGTAGACTCTAAACTTTTAGCTTTAAGATCTAGTTCCCTCAATTTCATTTCATGCTCCATTTGGATTCTTCTCTCTTCCAGAGTCAGATTTTTGCTTTTTAGCTCCAGTTGCCCATTCAATTTTAGTTTTGCCATCTCCATTTCATGAGCTCTGGTTTCCTTCCTGTCGGCCAACTCCTCTGGCGACAGGCCTCTGCCAAAACTCTGGACACTTTCTGCTGGTTCAACAACTACCACATCTCCTGGTGCCCTTGACTCAATCCAGGCCCTCAGCGCCTTGAGTAGATCGGTCTTGAGCTTACATCCAACAGTGGGAACTTTGAATTTTTTGCAGAAGCCTTTCAGCTGGGCCTTGGTGTAGCTCTCTAGTCTCTCTTCTTCCCATTCAATACCTTCAATGTCAGAGACTACAGATTCTGCTCTCTCCACCACAACTGAACCAGGCATGATTTCTTTAACAATTGGCGATTTCCAGCAAAACGAAAATTTAACAGTATCTCTGTGGCTACGTTATGGGTCTGAACTCACTATGTGGTGTTTCACAAAGAATTGTTGTACATAAATCACAAATGCAAATTCAGAATCCTCACCGCTGACCACCAATGTTAGAATCCAAATTCTCTAGTTGGCACCAGTAGGTACTAAGGCCAAGCAGGGAACCTTTCTTCCAGTCAGGGTAAGGGGTTGCACTCCTCTAATAACCCCTGCTCACCCTCTAGGTAGCTTGGCGCGAGCAGACAAGGCGTTATCGTAGGCGTAATGGTTAAGCAGTTGTGATCACATACATCAATTCAATGTCACCCCCACAAATGGACTCCACACTGGGTGTATCAAAAATAGACTTCTTTATATAAGCAGAGTTTATCACAAGACCCAATAACGTGTAACACGGGCCCACAATACTGTTTGTTCAAAGCGTTCTTGGTTTCAGTTCAGTTCAGGCGGTCTGTGCGCTTCGTGCGCATTGGCCGGTGCGTGTGGCAGTAAGAGGCTTGTGAGCGGGGCTCACGAGCGTTGGCAGACACTCCGGGTGACACGTGCACCTTGCGGTGCGAAGGGTTGCACAGTACCTTATTCTTGTTGAAGTTCGTCAGGGACGGCACAATAATCCTTAGCGCGTGCGTGCAGAGCATGGTCCTTTCAATCGCGGTGCGAGCTACGGCTCGAAGGGGGCCTCAGTCGCGGTGCTCAGGGGGACGATGCAGACGTACGATGCGCTGGCTCTTAGTTGCGGCGTTCGAGCCGGACCTTTGAGGACGGCACCTCTGTTCTCGGCACACTGCTAAGCCGGCAGCACGCTCCGGAGGGGAGCCGCGTACCAGTCACTCTACGAGCCACAGCCTGCCCTCAGCACGGGTAGGGGGGCACGCAAAGCGGCACGACACAGAGGGGCAAATCCGGTGTCACAAAGTCCTTCCTTTGCGTTGCGAGCCACGGCTCGGGGGCCTTAGTCACGGTGCTCGGGCCGGTCAGGGGGCACAGGCTTGCGACAGTACGCGCCGGGTTGGATGGCGCACACTGCTCTCGGCGTCAGCTTTGCAGGGAGAACGGCAGTTCTCAAAGGGGGGGAAGTCCACTGGTCCTGGGACTTCGTTCAGGGGGCAAGCTCAGCACAAGCCCTTGGAGACCTTAAATAGCACAAGTTGTAGTAAAGTTTATCAGCAATCTTTCTCCTCTCCTTCAGCAGCAAGGCAACCACTGCAGGCCAATCCCTTCGGTCAGGGACAGTACTCCTCCTACAGCTTTCCCCGGTTCCTTCTCTTCTGGCAGAGGTTCGTCTTGTAGCAGGATCTAATTTCTTAGGAGCAGGGCTCCTTCTTTAATACCACAATTCTTTTGTTCTCTCAGGCCAGGGGGGCCCTTGCCTAGCTCAGTCCAGTTCTGGAGCACTTTGTTTACGCGATGCAGGCCCTTTCATTCAAGGTGCAGGGCAGATTCATCAGACGCTCCACAGGGGGCGGAGCCGGCATTGTGGTGGCAGAGCACAGTCCTATTCAGAGCTCAGGTGCACTCCTCCCACCCATCTACCTGTCAATCGTCCTATTCACCACCAGGCTACCTAGCCCTGCCAATCTGGGTTTCCCCAGCCCTGTCACTCATGCAAGCCAGACAGCAGATACACATCGCGCCGAGGCGGCTGAAATGGTTTAGGCAAGCAAAGGCCAGCTTTCTAAAAGCGGCGTTTGCAAACGCGGAATATTAAAATAAACCTTACGAGAAGGTGTACCTTATTATTCTGAGTTCAGGCATACTAAACTCGATCTTCTACCCTGTTCCCTGGGCCTGTTAGGATCATAGGATGTAACAACCTTAACAGCCCATTCTGGCCTATGAGAACGGGGTAGCCTTACAATAGTGAAGAACGAAAATGGCTGTAATTCACTATTAGGACATGCCACACACATCAGGGCTTGTCCTACCTTATTCTTACAATGCACCCTGCCCTTGGGCCTACCATAGGGGTGACTAATATGAAGTTAAGGGAAGGTTTAGGGACTGGCAAGTGTGTGCACTTGCCCAGTCAGCATGTCAGTACCAGACTGCAAGCGGGTTCTGCAATGGCAGACCCTAGACACATTTTACCCGGCCGCTTCTGTGGGTGGCACAACCAGTGCTGCAAGCCCACCAGCGGTATTTGCATTTACACACCCTGGCACTCCTGGTGCACTTTACTGGGGTCTGATAGTAAACCAAATAAGCCAATCATGGAATCCAACCAACATATACATTTTACAAAGGGAGCACTTGCTGGTTGGCAGTGGCACAGTGCTCTGAGCAGCCAACACCATAAAAATACATGAGGCACAGCGACAAAAAGAGGAAGGGATACTCACGCCAAGGTGCCAGGTCTAACACTGTCCCAGCACCTGTACATTCCTATCAGTCCTGGAATGTGCGTGACAGTGTGTGTTCCCATTGGCTCTCTTAGTTTAGTAGGCTTTAACATAACTATACAGTCTTGTGACATGATCTCTGTGTGTGTATTGTGCTGCATCTGCCAGGGGTGGGTATGCATGTGTCATTTGTCCTCACACCCACATGTGGTGTGTCATGAAGTGGGGGAAAGACATGCATCCTCATGGGAGTGGGACACTGCTGTCAGTGATGTGTTGTTATGGCACTCTCAACATAGTCGCACATTGAGGATGCGTTCATTGTTAGAAAAGGTAGACGGACCGGGAGGGTCGGCCGGGGTCAGGAGGAGAGGTCTCCGGGGAGAACCGTCTCCAGCGATCGTACAGACAAGTAACTTCCCCCCCACAGACAGATACCACACACGGATAAGGTTCAGTGTTCTTTATAAGCACTTCTTAAGGTACGGTTGAATGGTACAAGGAGGTCTGGACTCAGGGGTCCCCTCTATTTGAGTCTCGCAAGGTAGGAAAGGGGGTAGCGGGACAGTCTGTTTACCAGTCAGGTAGTTCGGATGAGATGATGAGCTCACAATCCTCGAGCTTGGTGGTTAGGTGGTACGGGCCGCGGCAGCGCCAGCAGGTCCCGGTGAAGATGGTGGTTACAACGGGCCGCGGCAGCGCCAGCAGGTCCCAGGAAGATGGTCGATGTACGGTCCGCGGCAGCGCCAGCAGGTCCCGGTGAAGATGGTTGTTACAACGGGCCGCGGCAGCGCCAGCAGGTCCCAGGAAGATGGTCGATGTACGGTCCGCGGCAGCGCCAGCAGGTCCCGGTGAGGATGGTGATTGCAGAAGGCCGCGGCAGCGCCAGCAGGCAGAACGATGGGTCACAAGAGCGGGCTACGGCAGCGCCAGTAGACCGTCAAGGCTGAGTTCACTCGGGGTCTCTCGACTCCAGGATACAACTGCCTTCCTGCTCCGGAGCTGCCCCAGTTATAGGGCTGGTGCCCTTTGATGTCCGGACCCTCGCACTTGGAGGTCGGAGGGTCCGGGATGAAGGTGTCCAGACACCCAGCAGGGGGTGGAGCCAGTGCCTGGGGGAGCTGGGGGCGATCGGCACCTGGCCGGGAAGAGCCTTTGACACCTCGTTCTCCCATTGACCTGCCAAGTGGTCCGCTCACCTCCTGGGAGGATGGTGGTGCCGGGATGTCGGGGCCGGCCAGGCCCGGGGTTGGGGTCGGGGTGAGGCCACGCGGCCGCGTGGTGCAGGACCCAAGATGGAGGCTTGACCCGGCCGGGGAAGCCGGTGGGGCTGGACCCCGTGATGAGTAGTGGTCCGAGGGCTGAAGATCCGTCGGGAGACGGGTTACAGGTGCTTGTCGCGGGGGTATGCCTGGTGGGCCGGAGCTCGGGCCCTGTCATGCGGGGAGGGAGCAAGCCCTCTGTGTGGCCTGTCCAACATGCGTCCCCCCCAGCTGAAGGCGGGGAGAGTCACCCATCTCCTTGGGGACTCTCTTCGTCGAGGCGGAAAAAGCGGGACAGGCCATCCGCGTTGGCGTGGTCTTGGCCTGGTCGGTGCTCCACGGTGAAGTCCGTTCCCTGCAGGGAAATGGACCAGCGCAAGAGTTTTGGGTTCTCCCCCCACATCTGCATCAGCCATTGCAGGGGTCGATGGTCGGTTTGTACCCGGAAGTGGGTACCGAAGAGATAGGGTCGGAGCTTTTTGAGGGCCCACACTACTGCAAATGCCTCCCTCTCGATGGTGCTCCAACGCTGTTCTCGGGCCAGGAGACGTCGACTGATGAAGGCCACCGGCTGGTCATGACCTTCGGGGTTCAACTGAGAGAGGACGGCCCCGATGCCGTGGTCGGAGGCGTCGGTCTGCACCACAAATTCCCGACTGTAATCGGGGGCCTGGAGCACGGGGGCGGTGCACAGGGCGGCCTTCAGCTTCTCGAAGGCCGCTTGACAATCAGGAGTCCAGTTAATCCGCTTCGGTTGGTTCTTGGACGTGAGACCCGTGAGGGGCCCCACGATGCTGCCGTAGTCCTTCACGAACCGCCGGTAGTAGCCGGTGAGCCCCAAGAAGGCTCGGACCTCGGTCTGGGTGACGGGGGGCTGCCAGGACTGGATGGCCGCAATCTTAAGTTGTAGGGGGGCCACCAGCCCGCTCCCCACTTGGTGCCCAAGGTAGGTCACAGACCCTTGGCCAATTTGGCACTTGCCGGCCTTAATGGTGAGGCCGGCCCGCTGGAGGGCTTGTAGGACCTCTTGGAGGTGACGGAGGTGGTCGGACCAGTGGCGGCTGTATACAGCGATATCGTCCAGGTAGGCAGCGCTGAACTCTTCGAGCCCCGCCAAGACCTGGTTCACAAGGCGTTGAAACGTGGCGGGGGCATTCTTCATGCCGAAGGGCATGACCTTGAATTGATAGTGGCCATCGGGGGTAGAGAAGGCTGACCGTTCCTGAGCCCTGGGTGTGAGGCCGATCTGCCAGTAGCCCGCTGTTAGGTCGAAGATACTAAGGTAGCGGGCGGCCCCCAGCCGGTCGATCAGCTCGTCTGCTCGGGGGATGGGATGAGCGTCGGTCCGGGTGACAGCGTTCAAGCCCCGGTAGTCGACGCAGAATCTTAGTTCAGGTGCGGTGCCGGGGGCAGCGGCTTTGGGAACCAATACAACCGGACTGGCCCAGGGACTGTCCGAGGGCTCGATGACCCCGATCGTGAGCATCTTGGCCACTTCCTCTTGTATGCAGGCCCGTACCCGATCTGGTACGCGGTAGGCCCGGTGTCGGACAGGGGGACTGTCCCCGGTGTCTACGTCGTGCAAACACCAAGGGGTGACCCAGGGGGTGAGGGAGAACAGGGCAGCGAACTGCAGCAGGAGGTTCCGGCAGTCCTGGCGTTGCTCCGAAGTGAGGGCGTCAGAGAGCCGGACCCCGTCCACGGAGCCGTCACTCTCCTGAGTCTTCAGAAGATCCGGGAGGGGTTCGGAGTCTTCCTCTGCCCCACTGTCCGTAGCCATCAGGAGGCTGAGTTCTGAGCGCACAAAGTGTGGTTTGAGTCGGTTGGTGTGGAGGACCCGAAGGGGGTTCCGGGAGGTCCCCATGTCGATGAGGTAAGTGACGGGGCTTTTGCGCTCGACCACTTTGAAGGGCCCAGTCCACTTATCTTGCAAGGCACATGGTTCGGTGGGGGACATCACCCATACCTGCTGACCAGGCTCGAATTCAACGGAGGAGGCATTGTGATCATACCACCTCTTCATGTCCTCCTGGCTGGCCTCGAGGTTCGCCTTGGCCATCTCCCTGAAGCGCCGGGTCTGGTTTCGTAGGGCCAGGATGTATTTGAAGACGTCTGGGGGGGTTGTTAGGGGGGCCATCTCCCAACCTTCCTTGACTAGGCTGAGGGGCCCTCGCACAGGGTGCCCGTACAGGAGTTCGAAAGGGCTAAAACCGAGGGACTTCTGGGGAACTTCCCGGTAGGCGAAGAGGAGGCACGGGAGTAGTACATCCCACTGGCGACGGAGGGGCTCTTCCAATCCCCCAATCATCCCCTTGAGAGTGCGGTTAAAACGCTCCACTAGTCCGTTCCCTTGGGGGTGATAGGGGGTCGTGAATCTGTAGGTGACCCCGCATTGTTGCCAGAGGGACTTCATGTATTTGGATATAAAGTTCGTGCCTCGGTCGCTGACGACTTCTCGGGGGAAGCCTACCCGGGAGAAGATCCCCATTAGGGCCCGGCCAACCACCGGAGCTGTCACGGTCCGTAGGGGCACCGCCTCGGGGTAGCGGGTGGCATGGTCCACTAGCACTAAGATGAACCTGTGTCCTTGTGCCGTGCGGGGGTCCAGAGGCCCCACAATGTCTATCCCCACCCTCTCGAACGGGGTGGTGACCACAGGGAAGGGTTGCAGAGGGGCTTTCAGCTTCCGACCACTCTTCCCGCTGGCTTGGCATGTGGGGCAAGATCGGCAGTGGTTCAGGACGTCATTCCTCATTTTTGGCCAGAAAAAGTGGGTCACTAGGCGACTGTACGTTTTGTCCTGGCCCAGGTGTCCAGCCAGGGGGACATCGTGGGCTAAGTTGAGCAGAAAGTCTCTGAAGCGGAGAGGTACCACCAGAACTCGACCGGCCCCCAGCTCGGCGATTCTTTGCTCGCTGTAGAGCAGGTCGTTATCCAGTAGACCCAGTGAGTTCCGGTGGCGTCCCCTGCGTTTTGGGCGCTGGCTTGTTGGCGGAGTCCCTCGAGGGAGGGACAGGTCTTTTGTTCCTGGCGGAACTGTTCTTGGGTGGGCCCCCCTTCTTGACGCCACTGAGCCAGATCCGGAAGGTCCTGGGGTTGCGCGTCCTCTTCGGTCGTCGGGTCCGGGAGGCCGGCCTCGCCGTTGCCCTCTACTGGGGCGACCGGGGGCGGAGGTGCTGGCCATTCGAGTTCTTCTGATCGGGGGGCGGCACGGGCGGCCATGGACCGGGTGGTTATGCAGGCCCAGTCCGGGAGGCCCAGCATCCCCAGGTGCTCTCTTCTCTCGACGGTGGCCCACGGGGAACTCTCGAGATCATTCCCCAGGAGGCAGTCCACGGGGGCATCGTCCCGGACCGTCACTTTCAGCAGGCCAGAGACCCCTCCCCATTCGAATGGGACGCAGGCCATTTTACACATACTCTCAGAGTTATCTGCCGAGCGGACGGGGCAGAGAATGTTCGGCAGGATCTGCTCGGGCTTCACCAGGTGACAGCGGACGGCCGTCACACTGGCGCCGGTGTCACGCAGGGCCTCGGCCCTCTGTCCATTAATGGTCACCCACTGACCGTATTTCTTGGTGTTGGCGGGTAGGGGAGCCCGCGGGACCATGTCTCTTCCCCCTAAGCACGCCAGGACCATGGCGGCCGGTTCCCACCCTTGCTGGGCCGGCTCATACTCTTCGGGTTCCTCCGATAATCGCTCTTCCCCCAGGGCGGCGGCCGCTACCTGGCGGGGCTTGGGTGTTTGGTTGAGCGGGCAGCTTGGGTCATTGGCGTAGTGGCCTAGTCGCTGGCACCGGTGGCACGTGACGTTGGCTCGGAACCCGGGCCGCAACGGGGGGTTGCCCCGGCCGGCCGGAGGCGGGGTGCTGGCCACGGGTGTTGCTGGCAAGGCGTCTCTCCCTCGACCCTGGCCCCCTCCTCCTCCCCGAGGACGGTGCTGGCCTTGGCTGCTTCTGTTCTGGTCGTGTGGCCCTTTCCGGCCCACTCGGGTGCTTTCCCATCGGTCAGCTTCGGCGGCGAGCTGCCGGGGGTCAGTCAGCTTACTGTCGAGGAGGTGCTGCCTGAGCTCGACGAAACAGTTGTTTGACAGGTGCTCCCATACCATAAGGTTGAAGAGTTGTTCGTAGGTGGTGACCTGACTCCCCTTGATCCAACCCTCGAAGGCACGGCTGAAATAGTTCACGTATTCCACCCAAGTGGTACCTGGGATCCGGGTGCAATCTCTGAACCTCTGGCGGTACATCTCGGGTGTGAGGCCGTAGCGGGTGAGGAGGGCAGCCTTCATGTGGTCGTAGGACGACATTTGGTGATCTGGGAGCTGTAGTAGGGCATCGCGCCCCTCGTTGATAAACCTCCCCCAAAGTCCGGCTCCCCAATCACTCCGGTCGATCCGGTGGGAGGTCATGGCGATCTCATAGGCTTTAAACCATTGCTGTATGTCGTCTTCTCGGACATACTCGCGGACAACATCCTTGGGGATATGGACTTTTTTCTCAATTGGCCCCGGGGTGTGTGGTCGCTCAGGCACCCCCAGTTCCTTATTCAGTTTTCGCAGTTCTATCTCCGCTAGTCTGCGCTCGTGCTCGAGCGTTATTTTTTTCTCCTCCAGCTCTCTCTGTCTCTGCTTCTCTTCTCGTTCATCTCGGAGCCGCATGTGCTCGAGGTTGAGTTTCTGTTCAGCTAACTTGAGTTCCCCATCCATCTTGAGTCGTGCCATCTCCAACTCGTGTAATCTGATTCTGTCTCTTTCTCGGATCTCCTCCTGTGAGAGGCCCGTTCCCCGCTCCTCGGGAGCCGTGGCGTTCTCCTCTGGTGTGATGCTGTTTTGGTCTGGTGTGACGCTGCTTTGGTCGGAGGGTCCTGCGACCCCAGTTTCTGTCCATGACTCAAGGGCGCGCTTTAGATCATCCTTGGTACTTAGGCCGGTGGTAGCAATGCCAAGTTCTATGCAAAATTGTCTCAGTTCGCGGTGGTTGTATTCTTCTAATTTCTCCATTTGGAATTTCTCGGTGGGGCTGCTATCTTTGGTCGACATCGTGTTTTTGTCGTGGGGTGAGCTACTCTCTGTACGATTACGCGTTGATTCGGATCGCGCCGCTGGCCACCAATGTTAGAAAAGGTAGACGGACCGGGAGGGTCGGCCGGGGTCAGGAGGAGAGGTCTCCGGGGAGAACC
Organism: Triturus cristatus; assembly: GCF_964204655.1. Lineage (NCBI taxonomy): Eukaryota > Metazoa > Chordata > Amphibia > Caudata > Salamandridae > Triturus > Triturus cristatus. The sequence continues at coordinate 418,653,730 of NC_140593.1, forward strand.
GTCTCCAGCGATCGTACAGACAAGTAACTTCCCCCCCACAGACAGATACCACACACGGATAAGGTTCAGTGTTCTTTATAAGCACTTCTTAAGGTACGGTTGAATGGTACAAGGAGGTCTGGACTCAGGGGTCCCCTCTATTTGAGTCTCGCAAGGTAGGAAAGGGGGTAGCGGGACAGTCTGTTTACCAGTCAGGTAGTTCGGATGAGATGATGAGCTCACAATCCTCGAGCTTGGTGGTTAGGTGGTACGGGCCGCGGCAGCGCCAGCAGGTCCCGGTGAAGATGGTGGTTACAACGGGCCGCGGCAGCGCCAGCAGGTCCCAGGAAGATGGTCGATGTACGGTCCGCGGCAGCGCCAGCAGGTCCCGGTGAAGATGGTTGTTACAACGGGCCGCGGCAGCGCCAGCAGGTCCCAGGAAGATGGTCGATGTACGGTCCGCGGCAGCGCCAGCAGGTCCCGGTGAGGATGGTGATTGCAGAAGGCCGCGGCAGCGCCAGCAGGCAGAACGATGGGTCACAAGAGCGGGCTACGGCAGCGCCAGTAGACCGTCAAGGCTGAGTTCACTCGGGGTCTCTCGACTCCAGGATACAACTGCCTTCCTGCTCCGGAGCTGCCCCAGTTATAGGGCTGGTGCCCTTTGATGTCCGGACCCTCGCACTTGGAGGTCGGAGGGTCCGGGATGAAGGTGTCCAGACACCCAGCAGGGGGTGGAGCCAGTGCCTGGGGGAGCTGGGGGCGATCGGCACCTGGCGGGGAAGAGCCTTTGACACCTCGTTCTCCCATTGACCTGCCAAGTGGTCCGCTCACCTCCTGGGAGGATGGTGGTGCCGGGATGTCGGGGCCGGCCAGGCCCGGGATTGGGGTCGGGGTGAGGCCACGCGGCCGCGTGGTGCAGGACCCAAGATGGAGGCTTGACCCGGCCGGGGAAGCCGGTGGGGCTGGACCCCGTGATGAGTAGTGGTCCGAGGGCAGAAGATCCGTCGGGAGACGGGTTACAGGTGCTTGTCGCGGGGGTATGCCTGGTGGGCCGGAGCTCGGGCCCTGTCGTGCGGGGAGGGAGCAAGCCCTCTGTGTGGCCTGTCCAACATGCTGCATCTGCCAGGGGTGGGTATGCATGTGTCATTTGTCCTCACACCCACATGTGGTGTGTCATGAAGTGGGGGAAAGACATGCATCCTCATGGGAGTGGGACACTGCTGTCAGTGATGTGTTGTTATGGCACTCTCAACATAGTCGCACATTGAGGATGCGTTCATACACCCATGGAGTTGTGGTCATCTGAGGATGATGTACACACCCCCATGTCTCTGTCCACTGCTGGGAGTGATATGCACCCACACCTCATATGTGTGGACACTGCTGGGAGTGATATGCACCCACACCTCATATGTCTGTCCACTGCTGGGAGTCCTCTGCACCCACCCCTCATATGTGTGGACACTACTGGTAGTGATATGCACCCACCCCTCATAGGTCTGTCCACTGCTGGGAGTCCTCTGCACCCACCCCTCATATGTCAGTCCACTGCTGGGAGTGATATGCACCCACACCTCATATGTCTGGACACTGCTGGGAGTGATATGCACCCACCCCTCATATGTGTGGACACTGCTGGGAGTGATATGCACCCACCCCTCATATGTCTGTCCACTGCTGGGAGTCTTCTGCACCCACCCCTCATATGTGTGGACACTGCTGGTAGTGATATGCACCCACACCTCATATGTGTGGACACTGCTGGGAGTGATATGCACCCACCCCTCATATCTCTGTCCACTGCTGGGAGTGATATGCACCCACCCCTCATTTGTCTGTCCACTGCTGGGAGTGATATGCACCCCCCTCATATGTGTGTCCACTGCTGGGAGTGATATGCACCCACTCCTCATATGTGTGGACACTGATGGTAGTGATATGCACCCACACCTCATAGGTCTGGACACTGCTGGGAGTGATATGCACCCACCCCTCATAGGTCTGTCCACTGCTGGGAGTCCTCTGCAGCAACCCACCCACCCACCCACCCCCTTGGTGCAGTACACTGCAGTCCTGGGCATACACCCCCACCCAAATTTACTGCTAATATGCTGGTCCAGGCCGTAGTCAGACATTTGTGGCGTGCCCCCCCCTTTGCCCCTGGGGGTTGTTCTGACCTTCTGCGGCGTCTGCGTCGGTTTCTGTGCACCAGGTCGTAGGCTAAGAGGGCCGGGATGACACGTAGGATGGGGTCCATGGCTGTCCGTCGCGTACCGGTGCTCCTTCTTCGCGTTGTCCTCAATTTCCCGGGAGTTTTTGGCTGCCGTAAAAAAGGGGCCGTGCGGAGTGACGTAGGCACGGATCGTACTTGCTGGTCCGTAAAACGCTGCCTGACTCCGTCCGTACGTCACGTACGCGATGTCCCGGATCGGAATTGTGGGTATTTTTTTGCCGGTCGGTCTTTTGTACGACTCGTACGGAAATGGTATGTCTCTACGAATCGTACTTGCGGGTTTGTAAGGTGTTTTTCCCGGGTACGAGTCGGACGGAGAATACGCTCCGTACGACCATTCGTACCCGGGTGTTACAGGATCGGAATCAACGCCTTTATCTATATTTATCCATTTTTATTTTGCACTTATGTGCCGATTCCGACCCTTTAAAAAAAATTTGCGTACGACTCGTATCTGTATATTTTCACGTACGAATCGTACAAGTACCGTGCAAACGGCGAAGTACGATTCGTACGTGAAAAATACAGACGAATAGCGTCGGGAAAAGGGTACGAAAGGGAGCTGGACATTTTTACGTCCGAATAGCGTCGGGAAAAGTGTACGAGAGAGAGCCGGACATTTTTACGTGCAAATCGTAAAACAGAAGTCCGAGCGCGCAAGTACGATCTGTACCGCCCATCCGAATACACAACCGCATGTAAACGGCCCTGTACGGAGCGAACGCAGTAGCACACATGTACACGGGTAAACTTGTGCCCGGATGCGAGTCGTACAGGCCCCCCTCCCCCGCATATGTCAGCACCGTACCCCCGTATGTCAGCACCGTCCTCCCTCCTTTCCGCACTGTACCCCGGCCCCGTACCTGTATGCGCTGTACCCCAGGCCCGTACCCCAGCCCCGCACCTGTATGCGCCGCACCGCAGGCCCGTACCCCAGGTCCGCACCTGTACTCGCCGCACCCCAGGCCCGCACCTGTACGCGCCGTACCCCAGGCCCGTACCCCAGGCCCGCACCTGTACGCGCCGTACCCCAGGCCCGTACCCCAGGCCCGCACCTGTACATGCCGTACCCCAGGCCCGTACCCCAGGCCCGCACCTGTACGCACCGTACCCCAGGCCCGCACCTGTATGCGCTGTACCCCAGGCCCGTACCCCAGGCCCGCACCGGTACGTGCTGTACCCCATGCCCGTATCCACAGGAGGCCCGCACCTGTATGCGCCGTACCCCAGGCCCGCACCTGTACGCACCGTACCCCAGGCCTGCACCTGTACGCGCCGTACCCCAGGCCCGCACCTGTACGCGCCACACCCCAGGCCCGTACCCCAGCCCCGCACCTGTACGCGCTGCACCCCAGGCCCGTACCCCAGCCCCGCACCTGTACACGCCATACCCCAGGCCCGTACCCCAGGCCCGCACCTGTACGTGCCGCACCCCAGGCCCGTACCCCAGCCCAGCACCTGTACGCGCCGCACCCCAGGCCCGTACCCCAGCCCCGCACCTGTACGTGCCATACCCCAGGGCCATTCCCCAGCACCCTCACCCAGCATCGCGTATGTACGGACCTCACCTACGCGAAAAAGACTCGTACAGAACTAGGACACTGTAAAACAGCACAAGGAGGGTCAATTCGACTCACACAACACCACAAAACACGTCTACATGACAAACTACATCTCAATGACTGACCTGGCACATCCAAACAGGCAAACAGAGGCCCAAAATCACAAACACCTCTTATAACACACCCACCAAAATTTCAAACACAGCCACACCCACAAACGGACCAATAAAAAGGGCCCACACACGCAACCCATGAGCCTTTGCAACAGACCCACTGCTGCCAGACCCCACAGACAAACAACTGCACCTTACTTACACCTTAACTACACCTTAACTTACACACCTTCACCCAACCTCCTTCACAAACACCACCTCTTCACATTCACACACACACCTTCACATTCACACCCACACACCCACAACCATCCACACCCACACCCCACACCATGCCCACAGAGAAGAATCCAAAGTTCACAAGGACCTCCTTGTCAACGAAGTCATCAGAGTCGAGCCACAGCTGTTTGGAACATTGGTCAGACAGACCAGCATAGCCCAAAAAACTAGCCTGTGGCAGAGGATCGTCGATAAGGTGAATGCTGTTGCGCCCATCCGACCGAAGAACCAGGCATGAATGCCAAGCCAGGTGGTACGATCTGTGGAGGGCAGTCAAGAGGAAAATGAACGAGGAATACGCCCAGAGTAACATCACTGGAGGTGGGCTGCCCCGCAGAACGGTACACTACCATCCCTGGGAGGAGAAGGTGATGGCCCTGCTTCCGCCGGTGGGAGTACACGGAGTCGAAGGAGTCGCAGAGCCTGGTGAGTACACAAACAACTCACGTAACATGGGGGCAATGGCATCCACACCACAAATACACCAAATGCACGCAACTACCCCCAAGCCCTCACCGCACACAACCACACTCAAAACCCACGCTCATGCCACTAACGTATCCATGCCCCATTCACAAATCCAGGCAATGCCATGTTCCAGGCTACACCAACCACAAACACAAGACTGGATGTCCGGGATGCTGGGAGGGTGGGCCTCACAAAACACATTGTGCAACTCAGAAGCAGACACCAATACCCTCAGCCCATATGGCCTAGGTACATACCCATGCACCATGCCCAATGCACAGGGACTGGCAAAGTACTGACAAGGTAGCTGACACTTGGCCCTGCTGTATGCAGCACAAGGCCCTCCTGTGACCACTGTACACTCAAACACCAACTCTACAAGCTCAGATATCTAGCACAAGAACTCACACTCACTGTCATGCCAGCATGCACCCTGAGGGGACAGACACATCACCTGGGAGACCCAATGCCAAATCACACTACACACAACAGCAGGCACGGTCACACCCCCCCCCCCCCTTACACAAGCACACACCCCAGGGGCAGGCAAAGGATTTACCCACTCTCACAATGGACATGTAACACAACAAAGCCAAATAAGCATCCCAGCCAAAAATCTACAGGTCAAACACTCAGGAGAACATATCAATCTGTCCCCCGCAACATAACCATCCCCAAGTGGACATTGAGAGGAATGCTAGGCACATCCAAATACCTGGAGGAACTGTGCCAACTTGAATATGTATGAAACATGGATGTGGCATGAAACAGCATTAACATTCTCTCTCTCTCACACAATCACAGTCCCAGGCTCGGCGTGAAGATGATCCCACCGGCAGCGACGACTCTCACCACTCCGTGGATGACCCCGACCAACCTGGACCCTCTGGTACCCAAGCCCCTGCAGCACATGCTTCAGGTACATCTGTGCCAACCACCACCCCCATTCCTGCCACATCCCAGGAGACACTGAGGAGCCCTGCTCACACTGAACAACAGAGCCAGTCTGACCAGGAGGGACAAGGTTCTCCGGGCACCCAGTAGGAGGCAGGCAACCCCGCAAATGCCATCCCTCAGGGGTCCCGTGGAGGCAGGCGCGAACCTGACCAGGCAGCTGAGGGAACCGGTATGTCACACATACGCCACATCCTGGACACATACCGGCGTGACACCAGGGGCATCAGCCAGGTAGTGGGGACACTCACTGAGATGAAGGGGACCCTCGACGAGATGGAGAACCTGCAGGCCGAGCAACATGCCAGTCAACAACAACACCAAGGACGGATGGAGGCAAGACTGGCTGAGCTCCTGGCGGTGCAAATGGACATGAGCCAATCACTCCGTCGGATCGCCGAAAACATGGGCAACCCTCCCTGTGACACCAGGCGCAGACCAGCACCCGCCACAGGGAGGGAGGAGGAGGAGGAGGATTCGGCCGACGGAGCGTCCCAAACATCGTCAAGGCCTGCATCTGAGGGTCCCCGGAGGAAGGTGGGTCATCCACGGAAAAGACCGTGAGAGTCAGCGGACCATCCACATCTCCCAGGTCACCTGGCCTGGCACCTGGCCCTCTGGCGCAACAGCAGCACCTCATCCAGTGACATTCTCTGCCACATGGACTTGCTGGTCACAGTCTGACCAATGATGACCAACACTGTGGTCTGGACTCTGATGACTTCAAATGCCAAGGATACCATCTCCCCCTGAGAACTTTGGATTCTATGCACACTGTATAGCACCTATTTGTCCACACCAAACACGCCCCCCACCGAGAATAATACTGAATTTCTCTACTTATATGTTGCAGTCATTTTGCACGAGTACACAACCTACGTGTGGTGAAATGTCAAACTATGCCTGAGTGTTGAAGTAACTCCACCGATCCATACCCTGGGATCTGAGTCTGGTACAGGACACACTTGGGTCACAATGTATCATTCAATGCATACATGGAGCACAATACTCACCGGTGATGGCCTCAAGCTGCTGAGTGGGGGCTTGCAATACTGTGCGGACAGACAGATTTTGAATAGTATCATTAAGGTGTAGAGGTCATGGCTCATGTGGAGGTTCCCGGGGAGGGAGTCCCAGGTGTGTCTAGCCAGGTGGGAGAACTATGTCCTGCATGCTGGAGTACGGTGGATGTGAAGAATGGTGGCCAGGGCAAGGTTGGATGCACGGAGATAGCCAAATGGGGTTTCAGATGACAGACGTACAAGGTTGATTTGGGGTCGGGGTTGTGGCCTGCCTCCTGAGTATGGGTGGGGAGTCTGAAGGTCATCCTGCAGCAGACAGTCATCCATTGCAGCTATCTCTGGTGGACGGTGATGTGGCTGGGGCGCCGGATGTTTAAGCTGAGGTGTGCAGATGCACCCTGGATGTGGACAAGTTTCCTGTGAGTGTGGATGTATATGCTCCGTAGAGGGCAGGGCAGTATTTGACACGGATGTTGTCGTGGACCTGGGGGATGGTGTGTCTTTCCTTGGAGTGGATCTATCTGTGGATCATGTGCATAATGCAGAGGGTGTTGTAGCCTGAGGTACAGATGCTGGTGATTAGCATGGGAAATGTGAGCGAGCAATACATGATGCACACCATCCTGTGTGCGTGGCCACTGGGTGCTTGTGCAGGGCTCTTACGGGTGGGACACAAGCAGTTGACCCAGCTGTAAGGGGACAATCCTCAGATGATTACCTCAGTCCTGTACAAGTCCAGCCTCAGGTGGCTCATGTTCAGCCATTCATCAATGGATATCATGCATTCTTGAATATTGGAACTGGCAATGTCTGTGTGTTTGGTGAGGGTGAGGAGCACCTGGCTGTCAATGGCATACGAGCTGATGATGAGGTGCTGTGCGCATGTGATGGTGGAGAGGGTGGTCCTGGACACATTGTAGATCGACACGCTGAGAGTTGATACCTGTGCCATTTGCCAGACGACGACACCATACTACATGCAGAAGCCTTGAGTCCCACTCCCGTGGCCTTTCTGGGGTACAGAGCCGGTGGGGAGTAGGAGGGACATGACCTGGTTGGTGTGACAGGGCCTGGAAGGTGTGGCAGCGCTGTGTAGGCAGTTGGAGTTGCACACTTATCATGCAAAGGTGTTGTGTGTGCGCTTAGTGAATGCCTGAGAGCAGGCGGGAGAATTGCGGATGGACATTGCTTGGAGGGTGGCTGCAACATCAGATTGTAGTGTGATGTGGGTCATGCAAGGACATGAGGGTCGTGCAATGTGCATGTTGCATGTGCAGACGGTCCAGCCTTTGGCACTGCGTGGCCGCAACAGTGGCACAGACAAGCTGATGACAGCCAAATGAATGGGTGGAGGGAGGAAGGGAGGAGCATCTTTGAGGCGTGTGTGTTGCCAAATCTGGAAACTTTGTGTGTCCATGCTGCAGGGGCTGCAGTAGCTGGCGGCATGTCCTGGAAAATATGCCACAAGTTGCATACAAAGACAAGGATGTCCGAAAGGACAACTGCAACAGGCGTATGTAAAGGAAGGAGTGTCCTGTTTTCCATGGCACACCCAGAGACAATGCATGCACAATCACCAAAGATGAATGACACCGGATCAGGAAACTGAAGGCCGAGCTGCGCACAGGAGACACACCCTCAGCAGGTGTAGATGACCCGTTGTGGGGACCAACATGCCCAAATACATGCACAACCATGTATGTACTTCATGAACAATAGAGATCATAATCCACGAAGAACTGCATGCATGTTGCTAAACTACACATGGACTCATATGCACAATCTTTGACAACTATGCCAGAGATGTCGCATACAAAGTGGCAAGAGACCTGCATTGACAGAGATGAGGCACCTTGGAGTGTGAGGAACACCTTTATTACTCAGGCTCACACTAAGGGAAATGAATCAATTTGAACAGACTCACAGGTCATTTGGCTGACCATGTGGGACCTACACTGGACACCCCCTTCAACACACAGATGTGTTAAATCCTACTGAGCTGGCACACAAGTGAAGGGGGTGAGCCAAACACCCCTTGCTGCACACGGAGAGGCTGCAATTCACCATTGAGCCTCTTATGGGGATGTCCCACTCTATGTCCACCATTAGCATCTCGTATGTTCCTGAGGGACGTTTTACACACATTGATGCCTTCATCAGAATCCACAAACCATTACAGATGACTGTCAGGAAGGGTGACTATCAATTCATGGGAGTCATGCTACATGTCATGTGCCCCATTGTGAGTCGACATGTATGCATGGTAACACAACATGCACAGGAGCAGTCCCCACATATTCCAAACACGTACCACCCACAAAATGCCTTGCTGCACTCCTTACCCAAAATGACTTTTCACCATGTCCGTGCATGGAACGCTGATTCAGCACACGTTGCAATACTCATGAGGAATAGCAGGAGGCCAACGATGACACAAGCAGACAACAGGCGCAAGAACCTGTGGATGACAGACACACAACAAGTCAGCGAAGAGCTAGTTATCCGCAGACATGGACATGTACTCTACAGGAATAATGTTGTCACCATGCTATTTTAAAAATTTGTGTCTCAGCTAAAATGTGTGGAATGACATCATCACTCGAATGACACATCACAACACACCACCAAGTCACTTAGCACACAGTCAGCTTGACACAGACATTGCAACACATGCCACACAAGGCTCAAAGCGTGCACACTCAGACACAGGGACTCACCATTATGAGAAGAAGTTGCGTATGAGCTGACTCCGGATGGCCTCCTCCTCCTCCTCACTTTCCTCGTGACCAAGCACTTCATCCTCCACGGGTGGATGTTCCTGCTCATCCGGATCCAGGATGAGTGGCACTGCCTTCTCCACTGCCATGTTGTGCAGCATGCAGCACACAAGGAAGATTTTGCAGACCTTCACCGGGGCATATGGGAGGGACCCGCCTGTTTTGTGGAGGCACCGGAATCTGCTCTTCAGGAGTCCAAACGTCCTCTCAATCACGTGCCTGGTCTGCCCATGGGCGTCGTTGTAACGGTGTTCTGCGGCTGTTCTGGGGTTGCGGAGAGGCGTCATCAGCCATGGCATGTTGGGATAGCCAGAGTCCCCTACATGGAACTCTGTAGCTGCAGCATCATTTCTGGCACCCTGCTACGCCTCATGGTGTAGGCATCGGTTGCTGACCCTGGAAAATGGGCACAGACATGGGAAATCAGCATGTTAGGTAGACACACTACAAGGGCATTAATAGAGTGATAATGTTTCCGGTTGCGAAAGGCTACCTCCTGTGCCTGTGGTGGTACCAAAGCCACATGTGTCCCATCAATGGCCCCAATTACATGCGGCATCTCTCCCAGGGCATAGAACTCACCCTTGACACCTTTCAACTGCTCACGAGTAGGAAAATGGATGAATTCATCCAGGTGCTCCAACATGGCTTCTAAAACATCATGCAGAACATGGCTGAACATCGTCTGGGACATGCCACCAACCTCAGCTATGGTGAATTGAAAAGTACCGGTGGCAAAAAAATGTAGGGCTGCCATCACCTTCATCTTGGGGGTCAGAGCAGTAGGATACCTGTGTCGCGGTTGGAGGTGTGGTTCCAGCCGGGCGGTCAAGTTCTCAATCAACTCTTGCGAGAAGCGGTATCTTCTTATGCAGTCATGTTCCCTCATGGCACCCAGGTCTGGCATTGGTCGGGGGAGAGGCGGTGCCCTGCAGAAATTTAGAAGGAATAACGAAGAGTGGGTACATTACAACACCAATGTCAATAAACTGAGCACATCTTCAACAGCTAATACACATCTGCTAAATACAGAGTCTGGTCTGTGCAATACATCCAGGACACGTATGCCAGCCAGGTGATACTCCTACGAAGAGCCAGCTACAACCGTTGATTGTCAAGGTCGACATGACATGACATGAAACTAGCTGCGGGCCAGTGTAAGTGAACAGCCAGACACATTACAGGAGTGACATACATCCACACATCTGCATTCGAAGGATGTTATCTCATACAGACAGCTGGCGGCAAGCTAGACGCACAGGTCACATGTCATTTAAAAGGTACAGATCACACACCTTGTAATGAAGGGGTACATGTCAAAACTGATAACACAGACATTGAGACAACGCAGATATGTCCTCAGGTCGAAATACCATGTTCGATGCATACAGACACACGTTACGTGGGATTCCACATGTGGCATGGTGTGCGTAATTGTGTGCCATGCCCATCTACACACAGACACATGTTGGATGCAGCAACAGCAGATGCAGTTGACGGAACACCAACAGCAAGCTCATGGGAACACATGACACACACATGACATAGTCACATCGTGGCACGCTGGTAGTTAGATGTCAGGTGTAATTATCCGTGTACCTGGCATGACAGTTGTGGGTGTTGTTGACTGTGCCATACCAGTGATGCAGTGCTTGACACGTTTGTATTACATGCACACATGTGCAAAGTGTGAAGGGGAAGTGTGCCACATAGTGGCCCATCACACATGACATGTGTATACAGGTCATCACACATCTATTGTGCTAAAACATGAGAAGACATGTGCCACATCACTGCTTGACACACCTAGGCCCTGCACATGAAGGACTGCACTGACAATGACTTGATGTACAGCCTTGTCCATTCCTTTCGTGTGCGCCTCCTATCACCAGTGTCAGCTGTGAAATGCACCGTACACACGCTCTGAGGGCGTGTGTACGGGCTTATCACTATATTGGGGTTGGGTAGGAGTACGCGTGTGTGTACGGACCGTACACACGTACGTGTACGACCAGTGTGTACACGTATGTGTACTACGGTAGTACAAGTACGTGTACGCCCAGTGTGTACACCTAGGTGTACACACTGGCCGTACATGTACGTGTACACACTGGTCATACACGTACGTGTACACACTGGTCCTATCCCCATAGTAGTGTTGGCGTAGGTGTACGCCATAGGGATACGACCCGTACACATGCGTGTAGGGGTCGTATTCCTATGGCGTACACATACGCCAACACTACTATAGGGATCTGACCCGTACACGCGTGTGTAGTGGTCGTATCCCTATAGTAGTGTTGGCGTAGGTGTATGCCATAGGGATACGACCCGTACACATGCGTGTACGGGTCGGATCCTTATAGTAGTGTTGGCCTAGGTGTACACCATAGTGATCCGACCCATACACGCGTGTGTATGGGTCGTATCCCTATGGCGTACACCTACGGCAACACTACTATAGGGATACGACCCGTACACGCATGTGTACGGGTCATATCCCTATGGCGTACACCTACGCCAACACTACTATCGGGATACGACCTGTACACGCGTGTGTACGGGTCGAATCACTATGCCGTACACCTACGCCAACACTACTATAGTGATCCGACCCCTACACACGCGTGTACGGGTCAGATCCCTATAGTAGTGTTGGCGTATGTGTACGCCACAGGGATACGACCCGTACACGCGTGTGTACAGGTCGTATCCCTATGGCGTACACCTACGCCAACACTACTATAGTGATCCGACCCGTACACACGCGTGTACGGGTCGGATCCCTATAGTAGTGTCATGGATACCGAGATTCAAGATCAAATGTTTCCATCATGTGGCCTGGAAAAAGCAGTTGGCAACATTATACATTGTTGCAAAGTGGTTGTTGACTTGACATGCTGCTGCAAATTTGAAAGATGCTAATGCTGTCACTGGTGTATGTTTAAAGGGATTGGAGGAAACGTAGGATGCAAAGGAGTCTGACCAATCACTCTGTACTCCTGTAAATGAAATAGGCCAGCAAGGCCGATATAAGTCAGGCAGAACCCATGTACAAGTACGTGTACGCCCAGTGTGTACACCTAGGTGTACACACTGGCCGTACATGTACGTGTACACACTGGTCATACACGTACGTGTACACACTGGTCCTATCCCCATAGTAGTGTTGGCGTAGGTGTACGCCATAGGGATACGACCCGTACACATGCGTGTAGGGGTCGTATTCCTATGGCGTACACATACGCCAACACTACTATAGGGATCTGACCCGTACACGCGTGTGTAGTGGTCGTATCCCTATAGTAGTGTTGGCGTAGGTGTATGCCATAGGGATACGACCCGTACACATGCGTGTACGGGTCGGATCCTTATAGTAGTGTTGGCCTAGGTGTACACCATAGTGATCCGACCCATACACGCGTGTGTATGGGTCGTATCCCTATGGCGTACACCTACGGCAACACTACTATAGGGATACGACCCGTACACGCATGTGTACGGGTCATATCCCTATGGCGTACACCTACGCCAACACTACTATCGGGATACGACCTGTACACGCGTGTGTACGGGTCGAATCACTATGCCGTACACCTACGCCAACACTACTATAGTGATCCGACCCCTACACACGCGTGTACGGGTCAGATCCCTATAGTAGTGTTGGCGTATGTGTACGCCACAGGGATACGACCCGTACACGCGTGTGTACAGGTCGTATCCCTATGGCGTACACCTACGCCAACACTACTATAGTGATCCGACCCGTACACACGCGTGTACGGGTCGGATCCCTATAGTAGTGTCATGGATACCGAGATTCAAGATCAAATGTTTCCATCATGTGGCCTGGAAAAAGCAGTTGGCAACATTATACATTGTTGCAAAGTGGTTGTTGACTTGACATGCTGCTGCAAATTTGAAAGATGCTAATGCTGTCACTGGTGTATGTTTAAAGGGATTGGAGGAAACGTAGGATGCAAAGGAGTCTGACCAATCACTCTGTACTCCTGTAAATGAAATAGGCCAGCAAGGCCGATATAAGTCAGGCAGAACCCATGAGAGGGCACTTGCCTGCACAACATGTCAGTCGACACCACTGCTGCTGTCATTGCTTCCTCTGGCACCATGTCCAGGTCTGTGGAGAGGGCCCAGCCTTTCACCCAAGAGGAGAATGAGGCGTTGCTGGACGTCATCCTCCCACAGTACCCCTGCCTGTATAAGAGACCAGGGGAGCAGGTGAGTGCTGACTCCACTAGCTTTGACTGTGCAACTTTTTTGTGACTGTCACTTCTGGCATTGTGTCCATGTGTGACAGACATGCAATGTTGTTTAGAGTGGGTCCAAGGGGGAGGGAATGGCTTATGTCTCTCATGCAGAGCATGATGTGGTTCATGTGTGCACTCCTCACTTACATTGTGCTTACTGTGACATTCACTGCATGGTGCATGGCACATTCAGCGTGGCTAATCCTCTTGGGCATTCTTGTTCTATAGTCCTGAGGTGATTCAGTGGTCCCCCCGGTGTGACAGGTGACTGTACCCACAGATGTGTGTGAGCTGTGGTGAGAGTGTCCAAATGATGTGTACGCCCCCTGGACATTGATGTGTGTGAAAGTTCCTTGCCATGTGGGTGAGTGTCTATGTGGAGTGTTGCACCACAGATGCATGGAGGAGGCAACTGCTCTACCCATCTGATGTGAGAAGTAAGCCGTGCTGTGTGTCTGACTTGCTGAGCTAGCCCCATGCCTGTGACAACCCCCAGGCAAGTTGCACATGTGCAGAGTGATGTTTGTATCCGCTGTTGCCAATGGCAGGTGAATGATCTGTGCATGTGTGTGTCTGTGTACTCTGCTGAGGTAACGTCAGTGGCCTGGGGCATGTGACTGCCTTGTGTTGCTTGTGATGCACAGTGTGTGCCATGATCAGGGAGTGTGTCGAACCCCTCATGCCACCTGTGTACTTTCAATGCCATGTAGTGCATTGAGGCTTACACAGATGCGAATGTCCCTATGACAAAGGTTCTATTCGTTGGCAGCATACTATGCCCTGTTCAACAAATCAAAGATGTTCAAATGTGTGTCTCTGTGACATGGAGCAGGTGTAGTGATATAGTCTCACTTTGTCATCCTCACAGGTAACCGCCTACGAGAAGGGAACGATTTGGAAGCGGGCCGTCAGGGCCGTGAAATCGGTGGAGGGTCGCAGTCGGCGCCTGCCCCTAGTGAGAAAACGCTGGCAAGACATCCGGTGCTGGACCAGGAGGATCGCCCGGGTCCTGCTGGGGGACTCACCACCACGCAAGCACGGCGGGCGCCGGCGCCTGACCCACCAAATGAAGCGTGTCCTGGCGGTGGTCTTCCCTGAGATGGATAGGCGGTTACAGGAGATGCAGCAGCAGGAAGGGGGTAGGTACATGTGTGTTTGTTGTGTGTCACCAGCTTTTGGAGGTGCTCAGTCGCATGGATACACTGCCAGGGTTTATATATGCAGTGCATATCCTGTTCCCCCAAGTCAACCTGTGCTGTTCTTCCTCCCTTCCCCTCCTTGACATGTGTTCCCTGGTCTGTGTGTAATCACTATTGCACATGGTCATCTAGGCTGCAAGTTAATCAAGGTGCACACTGCTTTCAGCATCATGTGTGGGGGTGGTCTGTGACATGTGTTGGTACCTTGCCTGTGCCCTGTCCTGTTCACTCATTTGGGGTCCATAATTGTTGGCACTGTCCTGAGTGTCAACATAGGAGTGTGAGGTTTCAAATGAACAGACTTGCAGCATGCATGACCGATGTAGTGGCCGCAGACATGATGTGCATGAGTGGGAGATATGCATAGTGCCGGGAAGGTTGCTCCTCTTGCAGTCAGATCATTCCAGGACCATGGAGCAGTGTGTCCACTACAGTCCCCTCAGACACCTTTTCCTAGGAATCATGTGTGGCATCAAACACTGTGCCCATTCTCTGTGTGTTCAGCATAGGTTGGCCTCTGTGGCATTGTTCCATGGCCTCATTTGTATTTACTTAAAGTGTGCTACATGTGTTCACTGTACAGGGTGACCCCATTAGGCTTGTGCATACTCACACTGGGCAATGCCTGTGTGTCTATGTACAACTATCTGTTGTTGGTTGTTTGTCACAAATATGTCTCAGCCTCACGAGGTGATGTTGAGTACATTTAGGAGTTCTTGATGCACATTTTAGTAAACCCAGATTAAGAGGTGTAACTACTTGCTCTGTCTCAATCACATTGTCTCAGGTAGGGGGGGTTTGTGCAGGAAAGGCCTACATGTCCAAACCTTATGTCTCCTTGCCAGGTCTGACCTGTGTGTGATAATTGTCTGGACAGACACTCAACGCACAGTGACCCAGGCATGTTGTGCAGGGTGTAATGTTTGTGCTTTGCAGCATGTGGCAAATGTTACAAGACATGTTTCCTGCTCATTTTTTTTTTTGCACCGGTGTGTGCTCCAGATGCTACGTAGTGTAGTCTGTGTGTGCTGACATCTGTGTGGACATACTTGGGTCCCATGAGGGTGTCTCCTCAGTGCAGGTGCTCCTCATTCCGACACAATTGCAGGGCCATTAGCTAATGCATTGTCCTGTGTCTGGACATGTGTGCCACTCCACATGACAGGTAGTGGGTCAGATGTGTTGCCAACTGTGTCATCATGGTACGGATGGCCATGTGACAGGTGGCATGATTCAAGTTGTTAGTCAAGATGTCTTGTACCTTGGCACTCACTACACTTGTCAACATGTCCCAATAGTTTATATGCTTGACTTTGATTTTTTGTTGTGAAGGACAATGATGTGCCTGCATGACAGATGTCTCCCAAGGAAGTGCACAAGAAACCACCTTTACACTTTTGGGGGACACACTAGCCCATTTAAAACAAAGGCACAGTTCTGTAACAAAATTGATTTGAGATTATACATATACATGTTCCCACAGTGTGGTTGGATTTGGGTTAGTCCTCGGTTGTTGCTGATACCAACTTACGGGTGTCAAGTCATCAAGACCACCGTGGTGCCATGTATATGTACTTCCTGATACCACATTTCTTCTTAACAGTGCCTTCTTTGCATTAGGCTGGCAGCTCATACAATGGCTGTGTAAATGTAGTTTTTTGTGCACCTCCTTGTGTGACTTCTGTTATCCAGGCACATGTGCGTTCTGTTCCAAAAGTGGCACATTCACACATTCCAAACATGTCGATTGTGTAAAGTGTTGTGATTCCCAAGGGATCACAATGTATTTCTTTAGGGCTTCCAAAGTAATCACAGGTCTCTGAGTGTGGGGACACCTTCAGCATTGGCGTCTGTTATTTGGCCTTGGGAGCACCAACACTGTTTCTTTCACAGTGAACAAGAGGTGGCATGCCTTCATAGTCTGGCTGTGCTCCACTGTTCACAGACACTAGCTTCTCAGTATAATTAGATATCGAGTTATTTGCTGTTGTGTCCTGATGTTCATTTTTTCAGGTGGCATGGTGGGTGAACCAACAGGGGAGTGCAGGGCTTACATTTGTGCGGAGTATTCTAGATGTTACTCATGATGCATTTCCTGATATGCACTGTGACCTATTTTGTTTGGACTCATGTGTCAGATGTACACAGGTGACTGATTATTTCATGTCTCTTCACCTTGCACACAGCATCATCCGGGAACACCGAGGGAGACACCGGCACGGACCAGGAGGAGGGATCGAGCACCGGTGCCACCACTGCTGGGGAGTCGGCGGAATCAAGTGGCACCGAGGGCGAGGGGAGTCAGGCGGAGGACCTGTCTAGTACCAACATCGACTATGACGCTGACGGGTCCGAGGCTGAGCTCCCTGAGGGGGCAGAGGCTGCTCCAACAGCTGGCAGCAGCACTACAACTGTCACCGCCCCCTCCATTCCCATCACCGCCCTCCCAGTTGCTCCGGTCCCTTCTGTCCGTGTAGGGCAACAACGTGTCTCCTTCGTGCCAGGCACCGCACACCCTGCCCCTGTCTCCCCTGCTGCCCTCACTGCCGAGTCTGTGGACATTCAGCGGCAGTTGCAGGTTGGGCAGACATCGGTCCTGACTATCCTCCATGGCCACACCAGACTGCTGACACAGATGGTGTCGTACATGGAGGGCATGTCATCAGCGATGTCTGACCAACGGATGTTGCTGAGGTCCATGGACTCGTCACTGACAGCAGCAGTGAGTCTCCTGCAGTGCTTCGCCCCCCCTACCCCTACACCATCCACACTTCCCACTCCCATGCCTGTCCCAAGCACACACAGACATTCCCAGGCACGCACCCCACCAGACACAGGCAGCACACCAACAGGGAAGGGCAAGCGCACACCTCCTGTCACCCACACTCAGGGGGAAGAAGGCACACCCACTGGGTCTAGGGCACACAGGCAGACACGCAGCCACAGTCCAAGTCCGCATGCCTCACTCCCCAGTCCCTCCAATGTCACTCCCCTCGGCTCCCCTGCCCCACAGTCTGAGAAAGAGACATACTTGGCTGTGCTGGGCCGCAGCCCCACTGCTTCA
Organism: Triturus cristatus; assembly: GCF_964204655.1. Classification (NCBI taxonomy): domain Eukaryota; kingdom Metazoa; phylum Chordata; class Amphibia; order Caudata; family Salamandridae; genus Triturus; species Triturus cristatus. The sequence continues at coordinate 418,671,651 of NC_140593.1, forward strand.
CCATCATGCAAACGGGCAAGGCACTCCACGGGTAGGGGAGTTGAGTCCCCCCTCTGTCTACCACCTCCCCCAGTAGCGCTGCAACCCATCCCTCCGACCCCCCTCTGCTTGGGGACTGTGGTCCCTTCAGGTGCAGGGGAGACACTGGACGAGCTTGCGGACGTGTGCAGCGCCATGCTAAACTCCACCTTTGGCGCTGCACCACCCCCTGTGGTGGAGTCGTCCGTCCCTGTACCCACAACACCTACCCTTCCCCCTCCTGTCCCTGCGGTGCCTGGTCCTACCCCACATGATGCCCCCCCGAGTGGCTGAACCAGAGGTTTAGTATGTGCAGGCAAGCTCGGGGAGACGCGTGGACATGTGTCCCCCCCCAGGACTTCGCATCTGGACTGGCCTCTGGCCATTGTAAATTTTATCCTTTTCTACATTTTAATTTAATGCTGAATAAAGCATTTTGTTTTTCCTTTGACCACGATTGGTTTTCAGGTATTGATGTTGGTGCTGATGCTCCATGAGTTGGGGTGGTGATCATGTGTTAGGTGTCAGGGAAATGTTGTAGTCTGCTGCTCATGGGGTGGACCCTGCTATCTGCGTGCCATCACAAGGTCCCTACAGGGAGTTGCACAATTGTTGTGCTGACCTGTGTCTACATTTCCTTGGTGGGTGACGGATCCCTTCAACTATGGCCATGCCTGCTCATCAATGTCTCCGGCTGCATCGTCTCTGCCATCCTTGGTAGTCAATGTACTTGTGTATAGAAATTGTCACTTTTCAGCACTATGCATGTGTGTACTCCCAGCCTAGCACAAATATGGTACTTGTTCTGCAGGGTATTTGGTCACCTGACTCACAATTGTGGGCATTGTATCTGTGGGAAGTCCAGCCTATTCCTTCCATGGGAGACAACAACTTGCTGGCTGTCCCAGCACCTGTACATTTTTATCAGTCCTGGAATGTGCGTGACAGTGTGTGTTCCCTTTGGCTCTCTTAGTTTAGTAGGCTTTAACATAACTATACAGTCTTGTGACATGATCTCAGTGTGTGAATCGTGGTATTTCTGTACGAATCGTACTTGCGGGTTTGTAAGGTGGTTTTCCCGGGTGCGAGTCGGACGGAGAATACGCTCCGTACGACCATTCGTACCCGGGTTTTACAGGATCGGAATTGGCACCTTAGTGTAAAGAAATTAAGACGTATTGGGTATATTTCCAAAATTTAACAGACAAATGTTTTTACTCTTGTTTGAATGTCCTATGGGTTTTAGCCAGTCAAGTATAATAAAATCAGTTGAAACAATTTGCATTGCACAATAGCTTAAACCACTGTTCTGCTGCAGGTATTTATGCTTCATGAAGAAATCTTTTTTAATTTCATGAAGAAATCTTTTTTAATTTTTTTAACTCCCCTGCTTGTCAATATGCACAGCTTGGCCTAGCATTCATATAACAATGGAAAAGTGGGAGCCTAATTTTGTATCATATTCGTAGGTATTTGTGATATGTATTTAACATTATAATATGTTTTTATTTTTTCAAATTTTTCATATTAAATATATCATTTTTTGTATTTACTTTGTTTTTAAAATATTTTTATTTTGTTGAACATATTTTGTTTGTTTTTAATGTTGAACTGACTGGAGTGGGAATAGTAAATTTTACCCCTCCGCTATTCAGCACTTTCCCTAATGTTGCATTTATTGGAGAGGGAACAGTTAATTTTACCCCTCCGCAATCCAATACTTTCCTTACTGTTGTACTAACTAGAGTGGGAATAGTACATTTTATCTCTGCGCTATCCTACAGTTTCCCTATTGTTGAACTCACCAGAGTGGTAAATAATAGTAATTTTTACCCCTCTGAAAACCAACCCTTTCCCTACTGTTGTACTGACTGGAGTGAGAATAGGGCATTTCATCCCTCCGCAATACAACACTTTCCCTACTTTTGCAGTTATTGGGGTGGCACTATGAAATGTTATTTCTTTGCAATCTAAACGTTTTACTAGTGTTATATTATTTGTAGTTGACTAGTAAATGCTAGTACTTTTTAATATAATATTTTGTCTAATTTTGTATTTATTGTAGTGAGAGTAGTACATTTTACTTTTATGTGATGTAACAATTGTATTACTGTTGTGTTGTGTGAGGTGGGAGTAGTAAATTATATATATTGTTAGTATAAGAATTTGTTTATTTCTGTTGTAGTGGGAAATGTATATGTATTCATTATACATTTTTATAACTTATTTTATATTGTTTCAATTTATATAATTATGTTTTTTTCTTTAGAAGTATAATATTTATAATTTTTAATGTTTTTTTTTCTTTGTAAATGATTTTTATGAAATTGTAAAAAATTTATGATATTTACTTTTTAATTTTAAAGTGGTTTATTTTTTAAATATTGTATCCCTCTTTATGATGTGGGTTGGAAAGACCGTCCTACCGACTCGTCTTCGGATTCATTCTGCCCGACTCGACCGTGATGTCTCCGACCGCCGTATTATGATGCATCGCAGATAAAACTTCGACCACTCACTGTCAGGCAACTGTGATTCTTGGTGGGCTGGTTGAGCTGGGTGGGAAGGTATGTGTAGGACAGGACCTGATGGAAGATGTAGGTATAGCAACCACTCCTCCTCCCACCCATCCCAAGCAGCTCACCTCAGCCTATGTCTACCTGGCAATTAGGTGAAGTGTACTTTCAATATGGCTGACACTGGTGGCTGACTTGACCTCAACTCCCATCATGGCTTGTGCTTCGAACACCAGGTGCCAGTGTCAGCCATCTTGCTAGTCCATTTCCACTCACTGTCAGGTAGCTATAGGTCCATCTTAACTGGTTGTGCTGGTGGGGGGTGGTTGCTATTACTCCAACTCCCATCAGGTTCTGCCATACACACACTCTTCACACCCATCACAGCCAGCTCCCCTTGAACTCTGTTTTCCTGAAAGTGAAATTAACAAAAAGAAAAGTTTGAGATCTTATCTAACTATGGAGTCAAGTGAAAAAATCCATGAATTGTGTATGCATAAATCTAAGCAGTCCTACATTTGTCTCTTTACAGGAATTCACTTGAGTGTCATGAGAAGAGAACAATAAGCACCTCACTCACACCATGAGCACAACATTCCAGGGAATGCAACCACACCTATGTAACTGCTGAGACATGGATTAAGACCAGTACATCATTGTTATCCTACATATGTGGAGCACACTAAGCCGCCAGTGTCATCTACAGAGTGTCAGGTGCCAAACAGCCACCAGTGTCATCTACAGAGTGTCAGGTGCCAAGCAATGTCTTTGGATGTGTCATAAGAACTAAACATACCATGCCCATTTCTGCACATAGGTGGAGCTCGTTACCAATCCACATCTTCTCAAACTTGCATTGTTCTTCAAAAACATGGTGGGCATCATGGATGAAGGAGGCCAATCTATCATCATAAACTAATTGTTAGGTCCAGTCATTTACGCAATGGGTACAATTTGAGGTACATTGGACATTCACACAGTTGAGCTAGGAACTCCGCCTGGCAAAATTATGACAGCCAGTCCCAGACTCCAGCCGACCAGGAACTCACTGGTGTTGAGGACTTTCAAGCAGCAGAGTGTGTTTGGGTCATGCCACGCGCAGTGATTTTGAGCACTGGGTGTTTGTCTCGAGCTGTAAAATCATTGCAAACAGCACCACATGCAGCGCAAGAGTGCGCAGCTTCCTTTCTGCTGCTCAAGTAGATTTTCAACTTAAGCTACAGCTTTCTCAACGTGAAAGGAAGTTTTCTCAATTAGACCTCCCGTGACCACTCACATTGAGAAATCCAATCACCCGCCTTCAGAAATCTCGCCAGGAGGTTGATTTTCCTCACTCGCACTCGCCAACTAGACCTTGGAGTGCAGAAAATACAGCAAAATTCTTGAACGGAGTTCAACAGGTGGGGTTAATATTGACTTCAGGAGGCCAAATGTCTGCTCTACTATCTGCCTGATCTGGGCATGGTTCTCATTAAAGCGCACTTCTGCTGGGGTGACTGGGTTACGCAGTGGTGTCAGTAACCATGGCTGGTTGGGGTATCCAGAGTCTCCTACATTAAACACAGAAATAAGTTCACTTGTCAAACAACATATCACTATCTGACATACTACCAACATACAGTACAACATTCATATACATCACCTACCAAAAAGCCAGGCTGGGTCAAGTTGCAGTGAGTCATCTAATGGGGAATGATGCTGTTACGCAGGATATGTGTCATGTGCAGAGTCAGGGAAATGGGCACAGATGTGTGAGATGCACATGTCAGCCAAACATACCACCTAGACATTGATGGAGTTGAAATGTTTGCGGTTGCGATACACTTGTTCATTGGCATGTGGTGGTATCAATGCACCATGAGTGCCATCAATAGATCCAAATACATGGCGGATCCGTCCTAAAGCATAGACATCACCCTTGATGTCAGATAATTGTCCAGGTTTGGGAAACTTGATGAAGTGGACTATGTAATGGGCCAATGCCTGCAACACATCACAAAGGACATTACTGAACATGGGCTGGGACATTACACCCGATGGTTCCACTGTTTACTGGAATGTTCTCCTGGCAAGGAAATGCAATGCTGCAATCACCTTCACCTTGCGGGTTAGTGCTGTTGGATAAGTGTGACGAGGCTGCAATTGAGGTGACAACTGTTGGCACAACTCATCAGTTGTTACCCTTGTGAAACGGTGTTTCCTGATGATGTCTCATTCTTCCAATGTTTGTAGGTCTGGAAAGGGACAGGACACAGGAGGCTGTCTGCCGCCCATTTGCGATACCTATGTGTAGAGTGTATACATTGTTGGTGTCAGTTCAAAATCTACCAAGCAACATGCACTTAGACCAACAGCCAAGAAAAAATAAACACACCTAAAATTACATGTCACTGAAAATAAACATTTCAATGAACAATTGTGACCTTAGATAAATATAACAGCATGCAGGTCATTGCTAGACATGTTTGAAAGGTTTGGCGACACATCAATTAAAGTGCAGTAGTGTAAACTTCATTAGTGTCTGTGATTGTTCATGCAGATCAAGAAGAACATACTCCAAACGTCACAAGGCAAAAAGCCTAGATTACAAGTTGTGAGAAGAATCATATATAAAGCATTCTATGATTTTCATTTCAAATTTGTGTGTCGTCAAAATGGATTTGTTGTTAACTGTCATTCATGTGTGAATTGTGATGTAAGTGTACAATGATGTTAGTATGCCATATGGTCCATGAAGTACAAGCACTTGGTTTGTATGTATCCTAGATTTGTGTGCCTACGTTAGCTAGATGTCAATGTCATCATTGGTTTTGTCTATGAGTGTGACATGAAGTTACAAAGCTTTGTTTATGGAAACACACTTTAACATAGTTCATGATTTCAGATGTCAGCAATTGTGGCAAAGTACAACAGTTTAGGAGAAGCATGCTGTATATGTTTTTAATGTGCTGAAAGACAGCTGTCTCATCAATACACCTGGATACATATGGACTTTGACTACATGGTAAGGACTTTGGACACACCAATGTGCACAAAGTAACGGTACAGTTGTTGTTTGTGACTTGATAGTGGTGGACCCATGTCTGTGCCTTCCACAGATCTGGTAGTCTAGTGGTAATGAAAACCTTGGCACTGGTGGCATGCCACTGTAGGCCTTCAAGGCTGTGGACCCATATGATACATTTCCTGTGCCCTTGATGAGTGTAAGTAGGCATTGTTCTGACAGTGTCCCAACCCTGTTGCCCTCCGGGACTCCACATTTTGCAATATTCCTGTTAGGCAATGTTTTTGTGGTTTCTATTGTCCAGTGCGTTTAAAATTAGATGTCAGTCATGACATCCTGATTTTGTTTGGATACTTCATGTGGATTGTGTGTGTGTCCAGGACATGTCTCAGTAAGTTACAATGTTTTACTCTCTTTGCAGTGACACAATTGTTATTTGTGTTAGTTTTATGTGTACACAGCGTATGGTACATGAATGGTTGTCACACAATTAGAATGCTAGTGATGACATGCTGTGATTATAAAGTTGTACAGTACCTACCATTGTAATGTATGTCTCATTCTGGCCTTATGCCACAGTTAGAGTGTGAGAGTCTGGCCATTTCCCAATTCTGGGAACTGGACATAGGCCACATAATGCTCATGTGATGTTTCTTTTGATTTTAATTTGGTATACACATGGCTGTGTGTTTGCTCATACACTGATAAATATGATGCAAAAGACCAGAGAATGGTAAGCAGCAAGATAGGGATGAATGGTCTATCTATCCCAGGCTGATGTTAGTTGCAATATGTTGTCCAAGCTTTTCAATTAGTATTTTTGTGATAAGTGAATGTGAGTGTGTCTACATGGCCAGAGAGGATGTGTGACAAGCTAACTGTGACCAAGACATCTTTTATTTAAAGTTTTGTAAAGCACGAACATGACCCAATTGGGTATCAGAGTGCGTTACATACAAGTTGCAGAAGACATAGAAAGATAGCTGTGTGAGAAAAGTAGAAATATATACGTCAGGTACACAATGACATATTAGAAGGCGACATTGAGGCCGTATCAATTGCCAGGTAGCAGATTAATCGGCTAAACAAGATAGGAGATAAAAAGAGAAAAGCTTCTAGTTCAGCGCAGTGCTCATCAGTAGAGCTTTCTCTTCCCTTTTGAAGGCAAGTGTTGAAGGAATCAGTCTTGTTTCCACAGGTAGGGAGTTCCAGATACTCGGGGCAATACCAGAGGTACATAGGTTTTCATTTTTTTTAATTACTTCGGCTTGAGCAGCAAGGTACTGGAGCTCCTTGAGGAACGGGAGCCACCCGATAGTTCGAGCTTATTTGCCAGGTATAATGCTTGGTACTTCAGGCTTATGGTTTTGTTCTTTATTCTACTTGTTTTTTGCATTGTGACAAGCTTTAAGTTGTCTATTGTGTATTCTGATTTGACATGGGTTTGTTAGTGTGTAGTCATAGGGATGTATATCATGAGTGCGTGTCTAGCTTTTCCACCAAACTGAGCAACTTGCTAGTGCATTTCACATATGGGCAGTAGTTTTAAATGTTGTCGTTTCAGACATATCATGATTCTGAGATGGGATATGACACGCCTAGCATTGCAACTAAGATGGCAGACAGTTGTATTAGCCAAATGCTGTGATAGTCATATCAGTTAGGGGACACACTGGTGACCTAGCTACATGGGGATTAGGAGTTGTCACAATATTTTAAGGAGTGGATTGTGCTTGTTGTGTTTAAGATATGTCATCTACTTGTTCAGGGACAATGCTGGGTGCTGCATGGTCTGTGTGTGTCACTTATGTTTCAGATATTTAGGCAAAGTCTATTCATTGCAAGGGTATTTTTTATGTACATCAAACTGACCTGTTGGGAATGCTAAGCCATGTCAAGTCCTGTTTGCACAGTCTGAGTGAACAACATTTGTCTGTGCTTGGTCATCCAATGCCCCTTCGAGCCCCCTCATGTGGTATACCTTTTCCAGCATGACAATGCATGGCAACAATCTCCTTCTTGGCTCAGTTCATGCAAGCATTCTGAACCTCAGTCGTTGGTAACAGGAGTGGTGTGGAGTCAATTTAGTTCAGGTTGGATGCTGTGTGCTAGTCTGGCTGACACTGACCATGGACAGCTTCCCAGGGCCTCACAATTGCTAATGACTACAGAGCCCAGCAACTGAGCACTGCCTTTAGTGGGCTTTCACTGTTACGAGCTACAGGTGGACAGAGCCCTCCCTTGGGTTTTCAGCCATAGTCCATCAGGGTGATGCACAATCAACGCACAGCACTCCTCACCTGGGACTGTTAGGAAAGGGCTTAGATGTCAATGTGTTTGACAAAAACGGCCCTTCAGTTTACAAACTGGAATGAGAATGTTTAATCTGAGTTTCTTTTCCATTCTTGACTTGCTCTCACCCCTCACTCAGCGTACACAATGCATCGTCATCATTATGGCATGTGGCCACATAACTTGAGGGTGCTATGGATGTGACCGCAACCTACCCCTGCCTGGATGACCATCGTGGAATCCTATGGTATGCCCCCACAACCAAAGTCTGACAGCCATAATTGCATCGTAGGAAATTGGGCACTGCTCAACAGGAATGAGGGCAGAGTGAGAAGGGTTGAGAATGGATGAGTTTTGGGGGATTTTTGCACACTTTTCCACTGACAATTGTTTTGTATGTGCAAGCTAGGACTATACACTTTTACTCACACAACATTTGTAGTTGAGCATATGTTATGTGTGTATGTTGTCATTTGTGTATAGATGACAATGGAGTACTTTTGAGATATTCTTGATGCTAGCAAAGATCACACAGAGATGAACTTGGAGTGTTGCTATGTCTAGTGGATTGCCCTGTGCGACATGTGATAATCGGAGTGGACTTTGAGTGCACAGAAGTGGTGTGGACCCGTCTGCTGTGCATGTGCTACAGGAGCCTATATTACACCCATGCACTATATTGACAGACAGGGGAAGAGATGGATGTTGGGATGTGAGGCCTAGCTGCACATGTGGTTTGAAAGGTTGATGTTGTATGGACTGAGCTAGCTAAACAAGGGTTCAGGTGACAGAGACTTGTGTTTCCATTTTGGAAATGGAGTGGAGCCTCAGGCGTGATAAGGGCTAAACAAATAATTTTTATTGGAGTGGAAGGGAAAAGTTAAGGTCAAAGGCAGTTCTTGGATAGGATACATGAAATATCCTCATTATTACAATGTGAATGGTTTTAAAAGCTGGGGTGTGGGAATCAGAGTGTGGCACCTTGTAAAACTGTTTAAAGCCTGTGCGAGGTATGCCAGAAAGAGGTAGATGTGATTGAGGTAGAACCAGCTAGACAAGGTTAGAGGCTATCAGGAGATGAGAGTTGTAGTCTGTGGCACTTCAGTGAGATATGATTGTTGTAGGGCAGTGTCATTCAGAAAGTTAGTTGTTAATGTGCAGAAGTCAATAGAGGTTTGGATCATGGAACTGAGATGTGGATGTGACAGAGCCACAGTGAAACAAGTTTAAAGTTTTTATGTGAAACAAAGTGGATAGGTGTAAGTAAAGGTATACACCAGTTGTGTAAGTTATAGTGCTGGATGGGGAGATGCGAGGTGTTGGCCAGTCGATGGATATTGTGTCTTAATCTGTGGTTGCACTAGTTTATCAAACGACTATTAGTAGTCCTTAAGCAGAGTAGGGTGAGTGGTGAGAAGCAAATTATTGTGGACCGATTCATTGAGCAATGTAAGTGTATGGATAAGAGATGTGATGAGGTGTTAAGTGAGAATGTTAGAGTTAGATACGATGCTGCACCTTGTGAAAAAAGTGCAGTCCACGCCATTAGTGAGGGGCAAAATGGAGATGAGAGGTGTACATTTGACATGATATGTTTAACGTCTGCTGAGGAGGTAATGAGTACAGTACATTGTATACATGGCATGACTGGGAGAAGTGTTGTGTATATAGTGATAAAGAGTGGTGCTAGGAATGTAGGTGTGGATGTAAGAGGTGCAGAACCAGAATGAGAATGTGAGAGTCTAGGTGGAAGAGTTAGAGTACAAGGGTGGAGCTTGAAGGTCAGAAATGGTTTTAAGGATGGCATCACCAGAGAGTGATTGTGAAGAGCTTGTGTAAGATGGATATATTGAGAGATGAGCATGTACTCTAAGGTGGATGTGAGAGGGGTCAGACCAGCACAAGTAGAGATTATACAGGCCAAGAGGTAATATTAAAATGTACACATGGAGAGGATAGGTTGATGTAAGTACGCAAAAACAGTTGACAGATGAACGTTTAGGATGTAGTATGTGTTAGCTGCAGCTTGCTGTCTGCCACTGATTGTTCATGACAGATTGTTGACATGACTGCTAGTTTAGCACTAGCATATGCAAAACCTATTGGCATCACAGGACACATTCCCTCCACCAAGCCTGGCCTTGGCTGAGTTGTGTGTGGGCCCTTTGTAGGTAGATGTTGTCACTGATTGCTCTGTATTCCACTTGGATACTGCCATGTAATGGAGGTGTTAAGGGTTCGTGTTTACTTTCATGAGGCAGAAACATTAAATGGCAGTACATTATTTAGAGGGCCATAGCCCCCAAGTGAAATCTATAGAATGTGCGTTGGTGGCCCACCTGGGGGCAAACTACTCCTCAAACGCCTCTCCACACTTCCCAGTACACTACACACAAATGGGTACTCATGGCATTCTGACTTTGAATGTCAGAGGTATGTGGATGCCAAGGAAGAGACAGGCATTGTGATGATATATCTGGATGCGCTGGGAAAAAACACAGTGCACTGATACTAGGGATACATGTGACACTAGAACATTATACCCAGTTCCAGAAATGTTTGTAGAGCCAACATTTTTGGATAATCTTCTCCGGTTTGGCAAGGGTGGCCCTTGTGTGGGTCTGTACAGGGGTCCCTTTTAGCCCATTAGATACTGCCATGGAGCCTGAGGGCAATATGTCTTTGTGGAGGGGCTCCTAGATGTTTTCTTAGACTATGGGGCTGTTTTTCTATGCCGAATGTGGACAAACCGGACTTCATTCTACACCTATCCCTTTCCCCACTTCTCTTTGCTGTGACAATGTAGCCGCTAGCCCAGCAAATTTGTCAGGGATGGTAAGCATAGCGAGTTCCACTAGGCGAAGAGGTACATGTAGTATCTATTGATGCAGAGGAAATGCTGCTCTATATTCAGTCTCTCTGCAGGGACACTCCAGAGTTTCTGTGAGACTATGAGATTTGCAGAGTGTGTCCAATTTGTGTGTTAACTGGGCCAAGTGTTGTGTTTTTCCCACCAGTGTGGAGTATCCTCCACAGAAGGGTGAAGGCAGGTGAGCAGAGGGTGATGCATGAGCTTCATGTGTTTTTGGACTTAGTGATCTGTAACTGTCATCATGCAAACTATCTCATTGCGTAAGCCTGAGCAAGGCCATTCGCTCCTTTCGTCCACAGATGGCTTTTTGTTGCTCTCTGTCAGTTACAGGCCAAGAATGTATTTTACTTTCAAAGATTGAAACGCTCCCCTCCATCTTGTAATTTTCACTGCCTCGTGCCACCTCCAGGGAGTTGGACACCATGCTTGCGAGAGCTGATATGTAATGATGGCAGGATAAGTGTGGCTCTGTGGAGGCTGCATCTGCCTGTGTGAAGGCTGTCCAGGGTGTGCATTGTTTATGGGATGTTATATGTCAGCACTGATGCAATTGCCGGTGTGCTGTTTGGCTGGGAGGCAGTTGTCCAAAGTGGGCATGTTCCCAACATGCATGGCACAGGAGCTGGTGAGATCAATGTTGCTCCAAGGAGCGCAGCTCCCCTGTGAAGCTGACAGCCCGATAAAAGTGGCTTATTTGAACTAAAAGGGCTGGAGGCTACTGAGGGACATGATCCCATACTCTCCGTCTGTTATTCTGCACTTCCTAGCACTTTTCCATAGAGGCATTGTTGGGAAGGACTGACAGCATGGATTAAGGTCAGTGAGGGACATATTCAGGGTCAAGTAGCATATTGTCTTTGGCCAGCTGCAGGAAGATACTGACATTCCAGGGGGCCATTTCTTGCACATGGCACACTGATAGCTGAGATGGCAACCCTGTGGAGAGTGATAGACACTAAATCAGTGCATCCCCACCAACCCACGCCCTGCACATCATGGGTGGAGGTCTGAGACTGGTGAACTTATTGGTTGATATGTTTGAACACATGAAGACTCACCCACTGTCACTCGCTCGCTGGCTATGGGACACTGATATATTATGAGCCCTCACGGCCGAGGAGTGGGGATACACTAGGCACAACTGATGTACAGTATCTCATTATTCCAAACTCCAGTCAATTCAATTTGACATCCTACACAGGACACGTCTCACCTCAGCTGTCCAACCCCGTAAATATGTGCCCTGCCCTCTGTGCCCACGGTGTAATACACCCATTTTGTATTTGATACATATGTTCTGGCCATGGCTGAATGCTCCAAACATGTGTTCTGGAGTTACAGATGTAATTGGCCCAGTGAGGGGTTGGTTCAACCTCCTTCCATTGGAGGTGCTGCAGAGAGGGATATTCCTGCAGATGAGGTTTTTAAAGGTATCCAGTGAAAGAATGAATTTGTAATTTCTCATCACAAGCCAGGCCATTTTCATGCATTGTTAGGCTACTGCAGTCTCAACACTACAACACTTGGGGGCAGCGTCTCGCTAATGGTGTAGGGCTGAAGCTTCTGCACAGCACAGGGAGTGTGTTGTTTGCCTCCACAGGATTTTAATAGCTAAGCTGTAGGACAACTTGTCACAGGACTTACAGGATGCACAGGAAGAGCCACTTGATGTGTGAAGTACTTTGAAGGGTCAGGGTCACAGACACGTGGTCATGGACCTATCAGAGGTTGGCCGAACATAGCTAGATGAGGGAGCTGCTCTGTCATGTGAGACAGACTGGCTGCCTGACATTTCCTTCTTTGTTCATGTGTAGGTGTGTCTTTTAGAATTCACATATGCTACAATGTCAACTGTTGACAATGGCTACTGTACTGGAGGCCCCGGTCTCCCCCCATGTGTGGACTGTGAGGTATGTGGGATGCTGACTTTCTAAATGCCCATGATCCCGCAGTGCTCGTCTATCTTGTTATGGTTATCATGTTTTGGAAGTGGGTCAATGTTGTACCATATGCTCCTGTTGTGCTATGCTTGACTCAATGATAAATGTTTGTTAAGCCCAGCTGATTGGATCTGAATTGCCAGCTTAACGTAAGATGATTTACATCCATTCCAATTTGTGCCTAAGATATAATAATGAGCTGATAGTAAGGGATTTGTTTGGATGCTGAAATGACATATGTCAGCAAATGCAATTCCCTGCCTCCTTCTTTTGTATCTGAAAAGTTTTGAGCTGTGTATCTTCCTTCCCCAAAGGTTTTGGATAGTGAACCATCATTTATGTACCTGAAGATTTGAAGCTTGCTCCGTGTGGACTCTCATTACTTTAGACCTTTTTGAGTGCTGTAAATCCAAATGAGACATTTTGATACCATGTCCTGACTGGCACTAGATTCTAGTTACTCCTGAGGCTGAAAGCCGGAAGCAGGATACGTTAATTTACTATTGCGCCGCTTGATTTTTACTTTCACTGTACTAATTTTAATGTTGGCAGAATTCAGTTTCTCTCACCATTCTCAGACAATTAGGTGCTGGGGGTGCAGAGACATGGCTCTCTCGAGTCTACCGCTGGAGCGGGCTGATAACTTGGGGGGTACTGTAGGGTAGCGCGCTAGTGTTCGCTACTATCTGACTACATAAAAAGACGCCGCTAACGCGCACACGCCGCACTAGATTCTAGTTACTCCTGAGGCGGAAAGCCGGGAGCAGGATACGTCAATTTACTATTGCGCCGCTTGATTTTTAATTTCACTGTACTAATTTTAACTTTGGCAGAATTCAGTTTCTCTCACCGTTCTCAGCTGATTAGGTGCTGGGGGTGCAGAGACATCGTGTTCTCGAGTCTACCGCTGGAGCGGGCTGACATCTTGGGGGGTACTGTAGGGTAGCGCGCTAGTGTTCGCTACTATCTGACCACAAAAAATAACGACGCCAAAGTGTGCGCGCAGAGGTCGCGCTCAGCGGGCGACCCGGCTGCGCGCCGAAGGCACACCAAAGGCAAGCCCGTCTGCTCCCGTCCGTGCCCAGCCAAGACCAGAGGCCAGGGAATCTGCTCCTTTTGAGGTAAATGCCTGCCACCAAGCCTCCATAACATACTCCGCTGAATCTTAACACATGATCAGAACTCTTGAACAAGCCAAACGCCGAACCCATATTTGTTGTACTCAGAAGTTTCCAAACATCTTGGAAGGGCCGGTAACCTGTAAACACTGCCGATTTCAAAGTGATCTGATAGTAGTTGGCACACCATATCCAAGGAAGGGTCTGGATCCGGATACTATCAGTTTAAACAACATATTATGCAATGTAAGATCACTAGCTAAACATCCTTTTGAAATATGGGACATGATTGCTTCCCACTCCCCGACACTATGGGCACCATTAGGATGGCGGGCGGACTTTGTCCGCCTGCCATCCTATCGTAGAATGGGACTGCGTGCCATTGGTGCGGGGGACCCGTTGGTGACATTAGGATGCGCCCGCCACACTGGCGGGCGCATCCTGCATACTTGACATTGCGGCGGGCGCTGCTCTCAGCACCGCCCGCCGCAATGTCAAGAAGGCATGTCGTGCTGTTCCATGCACAACGTGGCAGGCACCACGCGGTGCCTGCCATGTTGTGCATGGAACTGGTACCCCCCATGTGCACCCCCACCTCTCACAATCCCTGGGGGCCCACTACAGGCCCCCAATGGGGAGAACCGCCTGCCTTCCGGCATGTCCCCGCACATATCCTAATATGGACGGCGGTGTCTCCCAGGCACCGCCACCATGTTAACAGCTTTTCTGCCAGGTAGGCAATCGGGCGGATTGCCTACCCGCGGAAAACCGGCGGACGGTCTTTCCAACGCTGGGGTCCCCCCCCGCCATGGTAATGTGGCGGGGGGAAATTGCTATGCGGGCGGTGGTTTTTGGTGGGCAGATCGCCACCGCCATACAGGCGGTGGTGATCCGCCCGCAATCCTAATGAGCCTCTTAGTTTCTTCACATAAACGTGGTTAAATCCCTCAAATCATCCTTTGATAAATTTGGCTATTCCAGAGAACTGTAAATTCCTTCATCTGGACAGGGAAGGCAAAACAGGAGGGGGCATAGCCATAGCTTTTAAAAATCACCTCTCTGTGAACTTGGTCTCCACCTTAAGCAATGATTGCTTTGAATTGGGAATTTTTAAGATTACTTTATCTCCTTCTGATAGCTGGTATGGAGCATCAATGTATCGTCCTCCAGGATCCAAAGCTAATTTTACGGACCTTCTGGTGGAACATATAGCCTTACTTGTGCTTGCTTCATATACATTTCTTCTGTTGGGTGATTTTAACTTTCATGGAGAAAATCTTACTAACTCTGAGGGAAATAAACTTTTTTCCTCCCTAAATTTAATGGGACTCACTCAAAGAGTTGAAGGTCCAACTCACCGGGCTGGTCACTCATTAGATTAAATTTTTCAGACCAGCTGAGTTGTAGCCCTCCTGACCCCCTCAGATGGACAGATCATTCAAAGATCAAGTTTTAAATTCATCAGCCATGTCAGAGGAGCTCAGATATATATGCAGGACAAAAACAAGAGCTGCGCAGGCCATGGCGTAATCTCTCCTTAGAAGCCTTTAATGAGGCTTTCTCCATGGAACCAATAAAGAACGCTATGGAAGTATCCAAAATGTTGGAGGCCTTCAATGTTGCCTTAGGAACAGCCTTAGATGCCGTAATCCCCCCAAAACGTACGGTACTTTTCAACAGCGGCCTTCAACCCCCTGGTTTACGGTGGAGCTAAAGATGGAAAAATGTAAATGTAGGCGATTAGAAAGAATCTGGCGAGCTAGTAAGGATTCTCATAATAGACTACTTTACAGACAGTCCTTGTCCAGATACCATCTGAATCTAAAAGCAGCCAGACGTCTGTTCATCATTAACCAAATAGAACATGCTAGCAATTCCCAAAAAGCCCTTTTTAGTATAGTAAGGGGCTTTGTATCCCCAAAAGTTTGTAGACCGTCGCCAATGGAATCTCAGGAGTTTTATAACTCCCTTGCAATTTACTTCCAAGAAAAGATATCTAAAATCTATGCAAACTTCTCATCTATAGTCCCCCCTGCTTCTGAACCTCCTACCAAAGTGGAGGAGTTAGGAAAGATAGCAAGTAGCATTCTTAATAGTTTCGAACTGACCTCGATTGAGGAGGCCTCCAAAGGCCTCTCTACTGCTAAATCTGGTTCGCCGCTAGACCTCTGCCTGCAAAAGACAATGGCTCTCCTAGCCGCGAGTTGTGCCCCTGCCATTTGAGACATCTTCAACTACTCAATTCAATCTGGCACGATTCCTAAGACATGGAAGGATGCGTTCGTCCACCCAATATTAAAAAAAACAACAGCTGACCCTTTAATTCTTAACAACTATTGCCCTTTTTCTTTACTACCGCATCTGGGTAAACAGCTGGAAAGCATTATAAACAGACAGCTAAGTTCATATTTGGAATCCAATCAAATTTTGGATCCATCACAGTCTGGCTTCCAGCCAGGTTTCAGCACTGAGACCGCCATCTTGGCAGTGACTGACTCCCTTAGGCAGACAATAGACGCGGGAGGATGAGTAGTACTGATACTCCTAGATCTCTCCGCAGCGTTTGATACCATCTCGCACTCAAAGCTGGCGGAGAGACTATTCTCCTACGGTATCCAAGGGACAGCCTTGCAATGGCTGCAACACTTCATGTCTGAAAGAACACAAACCATCATGTTAGGACCCTATACTTCAGCAAAAATGCGTCTTGATAGGGGTGTCCCACAGGGCTCTTGCCTGAGCCTGACTTTATTTAATATATACATGGCCCCCCTAGCAAAAATAGTCGAACAGCTAGGATTTGAGATCAATCTAATAAGCTGATGACACACAGCTTATGTTTACCATCGGCTCAAATCCAGATACAGAGAAAACTCGCTTCGCCATCGGCATGCTTGCAATCTCCAATTGGATGACAGAAAACTGTCTTCAACTGAACCCTGGCAAAACCAAGGTCATGCTAATGGGGAAAACCTCAGATATCTGGTTGGTCGACTGATGGCCCTCTCAATTGGGTACCGCTCCTGTTCACAAACAATCTGTAAAAAATCTAGGTCTAAAGTTGGACCAGACGATGACCATGAAAGACCACATTGCTGCCACTACCAGTTCCTGATACTACAGTCTACTTTTGCTTCGAAAAATTCTACCTATATGCCTGCCTCCCATCGTAGAACTTTAGTTCAGGCAATGGTAATAAGTCGTTTGGACTATGGAAATGATCTGCTTGCTGAAGTGGGAGAGACCTTGCTTGCTAAATTACAAGTAATGCAGAACACTGCAGCTAGAATGATTCTGAATCGTCCTGAAGGCTCCCCCTCGATTCCTTTGCTCAGGGAACTGCACTGGTTACCATTAAAAAAGAGATCTTTTTTTCAAATCTGCTGTTTAACCTACAATGCTCTGAAAGGCAGAGGTCCTCTCTACTTGCAAAAAAAACGTATAAAATACTCACCCTGCAGAAACCTCAGATCCAGCACACTAGGCCTTCTTCAGGTTCCCCGAATTCGCCTGATTCACACAGGGGGCAGAGCATTCTCATATCTTGCTCCAAGCTACTGGAATAATCTCCCCATAGCCCTGCACTACATTTCCAGCTATTGTATCTTTAGGAAACAGTTGAAATCCTTTCTGTTCTAATTGGTTTCCTTTGGTTCGCTCTGGTCCTTCCAATCCTCAGGTTACTATTTCTAGGCAGCGCCGAGATGCCCCAGGGTGAGTCGAGCGCTATAGAAATTAAACTAACATAACATAACTGTACTGGTAGGCATCCTATCTCATGCCTATCAGGCTGGCCTCAGTGAACAGTGGTGGAGGAATGGCACAGGTCCACCAGGGGTGAAAAAGCCTGGCCTAGCAATGCATATGGGGAACCAAGATAGTTGTGTCCCAATGTATTTGAGTGGGGTGTGTGTGCAAGCAGACCTGGGTGCATGCTAGGAATTCTATGTAAGGGATTAATCTGTCTGATTCCTGCTCTGGAGCTGTACTGGATCCTTCACATGTTGTGATTCAACATCCAACATCCCATGCTGGTTGTGACTCCCTATGATGACCTGACTAGCTGCCGTGCGGTGAAGCTGAGATAATGGAGAGCAGAGGCTTTGGTGGATGCCTGCTCCAACACTGCTGGACATAGGATGGGGGCTGATGGAGTGGTAGGTCAGGCTGGACTATATTAGTCAGTTTAGTGTTTTGATTCATGTATTCATGTTTTGATATGTCAACAACTGATGCATCAGATTAAGAAAATTGTTAGATTAGAAACAACATAGGCCTAGCTAGGCCTAGCATTGTGTGGACACTTGACAGTTGACCAATCGGCCCAATCTGATGACATCATTTTAATGTGGTGTTTATATATATGTTGTTGGCCAATTTACAGACATTCACACTAGATAATGTGCTTCTCACAAAGCTGGTTGAACAATGGCAGAGAATATATGGTGACCTGTAGTTACTTCCTGTGATGTGTCTTCCTATGACATGACATCTTATGGAATTTATAGGTGGTTCATATATTCTGCTTCTGCCCGGGGAACTAATAATTCTAGGAGCGGACGGTGCATATATTTCTGTGGACATCCTTTTGTGTGTGCATTGATGTTCTGTTGCCATAACATGTCACTTTTTGCGATGTGGTGTACTCATCCATACATTTATGTATACATACATATATATGTACTTAAAGCTATTTCTAATCCAACCTTAAATGTGTGTTTATCCCAGTATTCAATGCTCAGACTGTGGATACCTGGTGATGACATTCCCTAATTTACCATGCTCAACATGCTACGGGACACTTTAAAATCTATTGACTTTTGCTGGGTAGTTACGTTAATATGTAGGGTTAGGTGTTTCACTTACCAGCGGCGATGAGCGTGTTGTTTCAGATTGTAATATTCATCATAGATGTATAGTAGAGGGAAGAAATGTGTGATGGACTCCATAGCTGCAAAGCAGAGGTCACAGGAAGCGTTTTATGATGATATTCGGAGTTGAAATACTCCCCTACCGCCTGCTCGGTCGAGGTGGTTGGCCCGACAGATTCATCACGCAGGAAATATCCATCATAATGTGGCGGGCGGTTCCGGGGTTTGAAGTCACTACGAACGGCATTTCAGAAAGCTTTATGGTCGGAATTTGCAGTCGGAATCGAAGAAACTGGGTCAGTCATTAAGTAATATGTTTTGGGCATCATAACTGCAGCGCATCTGAAGCGAGATCGGTTGGTTTGATCGCCTACGGCAGGACCGCGGAGCTGCTTCCGACTGACATCATAATCAGCCCCTTTATGTTTATACATATCCGACTGACTTCTTAATCAGCCCCTTTATGTTTATAAATATATATATCTGTATATCTATATATTTTATATTATATTATTTAAACAATTTTACATTCTAATATAATTTACAAATATTAGTTTAATTATATTTTTAAATAGACATATGCTAATATATGTATATATATATGTGTGTCTAGGTTTTTGAAAGTAAGTTTATTTGTTATATTTGTTAAAAAATATATTACAGATATTTTATTTTTATTAAATTAATGTTAGCATTTAATATATTTTATTTTAAATATTTGGATCTGTATAAATTTAAAAATCGATATTTAATACGCCTATATTTTCATAAACTATATTTTTTCAAATATTTTTGCACTTACCTTTTTGAGCATAGGTAGTCGATATTTTTGTTGTCAATAATTTTCACCTCAATAATTTTGTAGTATGATGTTTTCCTAGTCGAAATTCTGTCAGTGAACCATTTCACGCATATTCCCACTATTCAGAGGCTAATTACTGCCTGGGAAAAGCTGGTGAGCAAATTCAAATTAGCTTCCATGAAGTCAGGCAGGAAAACGGTAACTTTATTTATTAAAAGTCCAACTTCACCATGAATTGAATTTTTAATAACTAATACTGCATCCCAGTTTTTTCCTATGGAACAGCCAGCCTTCCAACATGAGCATAGCTTTGAGGTGAATATCACTGTACAAACTTGTTTAAAAGTAAATGTCTATATGTCCTACTTTTAAATACCATGCAAACTGCCACATGGGCCATAGAGAGGTGACTGACTCAACCCCCTCATCGGCTCCCGACATCACCACTACAAGGCCAGCGAGATACAAAATCGCTCAACAGGACCGTCTTCAGACACCAGGAAGAGTACTCACTATCATCTACAAAAAAAATACCAAATGCATAACATCCAAGATTGCCACCCCATTCATGGAACAACTGCACTTCAAGCTGCAAATCTCTGAAAACTTCACCATGTGCGCAACCCTTGCCTAACAACCACCTGGACCACGAGTCACCTTTACTGAACTCATCACTGATTTGATCTCTCTGCTCACCATCTACTCCAGAGCCTACAGTCTCCTCGGTGACTTGATCTTTCACCTGCAAGACCAAAATGACCCCTGCTCCATAGCACTCCTTGAAAGCTTGAACAATATCAGACTCACCAAGCTCATTTCAGATTCAACGCACACTCCAGGACATACACTGAATCCCATTTTCATCATAAGCGACAGCATCAAATACAATTCCACCAAACCACTCTCATGGATCGACCACTCAATCATCTACTTCCAAATCAGCACACCTCAAGTCAAGACCCCAACTAGGATTGGCATTCCAAGCCACAACTAGGGCAAAGTCACAGAATCAGGACATCAAACATTTTGATAACTAGATCAAGTTCTGCATGGACTCCCTTGCACCCATGAAAACCACAAGCATATTATATGAAACAAGCAGGCTAGCTGATACACAGAAGACCACATAAAGACCAAGCAACACTGTAAACAGATAGAAAGGAAATGGAGAGTAACCATGACACCACTGACAGAATAACCTACAAGGCTGCACTTATACGCCATCACCAGCAAATAAGAGAGACCATGAAAAAAGCACTAGTGGACTGCACCAAGGAAGCTCCAGTAGCTGCAAGGAGATCTTCTCAATCGTCTAAGATTTTACTGAGCCCTCAGCCACTCTTAACATCGCTGCCTCCCAACAACTCTGCGATGACCTTTTCAACTCCTTCCACAGCAAAATGACAAGTGAACTCATTACTAACCTATCCACATTATCTCATTACTAACCTACCCAACACCAACCACCTCACCAGAAACAACACAGCACCAATCGCGTGGACCATCCACTCAGGGGCCCTAATGGACCTATGCCCCCACCACATCTAATACCTGGGAACATCACCAATCAGCATCACCCTTATGCACATCATTAGCTCCTCCATTAAGTCTGCCACTTTCCCGGATTGAATGGAAACTTTTAGAAATCAATGCACTCCTCAAGAAGTCCTCGGCTGACTAGACCCAATTCAGCAACCTGACCCATCTCCCTGCTCCCCTATACAGCCAAAATGAATGAGAAGGCCATCAACAAACAACTCATATACTTCACCATCTTCTAGATAAAACTCATTCAGGATTCAGAAAGAACCACAACACTGAAACAGCGCATATCATGGCCAATGACGACATTCGACTCATCCTGTACTGAGGAGAAACAGCGGCCCTCGTCCTGCTTAACCTCTCTGTGGGCTTCGACGCTGTCTCCCAAGATATCCTCATCAGAAAACTCCATGAGATTGGCATACAAGAATCCACTCTCAAATGGATCTGTTCCATCCTCATGGGAAGAACCTAATAGGTTAGGCTACCACCCTTTACATCAGAGACCAAGAAAACTATATGCAGAGTCCCACAGAGATTGTCCCTCAGCCGCACTCATTTCAACATATACACCGCTCGCCAACATCATACGTTCACAAGACACCACCATCATCTCCTATGTCAATGACACTCAAATCATCCTCTCCCTGATGGACAAAACAAACATCGCCAGCACCAACTTCACCAACTGCGTGAACATGGTGGCAGACAGGATGCAAACCAACTGCCTGACGCTCAACTCCAATAGGATGGAAGTAGTGGTCTTTGGCAACAAGGCCCCCCATGGGACACCACATCGTGGCTATCAGAGCTAGGAACCATGGTCACACCCAGAGACCACACAATACATTTAGGGATCATCCTAGATAGCAGGCTAAACATGATGGCTCAATTCAATGCAGTGTGCACCTCCTGCTTCCACATCCTATGCATGCTGCAAAAGATCTGACAATGATTGCCTCAGGACACCAGGTGGAACATCATGCAAGTACTCATCAACAGCAGGCTGGACTACGCCAACTCTCTCAATGCTGGAATCGACAAACAACTCCTATACAGACCCTAGACCATCCAGAACTCCACTGCAAAACTCATACACAGCCTCCCACATGGCACCCACATCTCAGAAAGATTCACTGGCTCCCTATTCAAAAGCGCAGCTAATTCAAACTTCTCACGCATACATACAAAGCCCTACAGAACACAGGAATAGACCACCTGAATGGCCTCATACACTTTGACCACCCCACCAGACACCTATGCCTCACTCTCATTTGCAGACATACCTGCATCTGCAAAAGCAAAACTGGAGGTCTCTCATTCTTCTACATTGCACCCAATACATAGAACAACCTCCCTCAACACATCAGAGCCTCCACCTCACTTCTTGAGTTCCTAAAGAAGCTAAAAACCTAGCTCTTCATTTAAGCATTTTGGGAACCACACACATACACCCCTGCCCAAGCACCTGAATACCCTCTTGGGTGATTAGTCTGCTATACAAATCAACATATCATAACATAACATAACATACCATACATAACATATAACATAACTTATCTAAACTTAAGATAACATGTTTTGTTGACCTCCTAAAAGGGTTTTTAAGTTAAGTATGTCAATTAGGAGTATTGGATTTTACCATGTTGAAAGGAGAAGCACAAGCACTTTATCTCTGGTTTGCAGGGGTAAAGTGCATAGAGTACTACAGCCAGCAAAATCATGGGGTACAAAACTAAGGCGAAAAATCCAGGGTGACCATGCAGAAAAGGTGGATTTCTTGCACGATCACTGAGTTTACAGACCACTCAGGTTTTGAACTCATTAAGATCTTCGTGTTATTTACACAGAACGAGAGGCAACAGTCAGTGTTGATAAAAGCCACATTCAATAAAATGGGAAGTCGTGAGTCTTGAATAATTGTGCTGAATTTTTCTTTATTGTATATTCTCAAAAGAGCGTAGCCAACGCGTTTAGCCTTACAAAAGGCTTCATCAGAACTGCAAATACGAAAAATACAAATGTGCCAAATATTTTAAAAGTGTAAACTTGATATATAAACTACTGCTTGTTTGACCTGATACCAATGGCGTGGGTCTCCCTTCCATTTTGCTCTGTTGTCTCCTCTGTTCTTGCTGGTAATAGATGCTCTGAGTGCTGTGCCACTGCCATTCAGTGCTACAGCGCGAATGCTCCCTGTGTAAAGATGACATTTGAATTGGTATATCAATGATTGGCTTATTTGGTTTACCTGTTAGTCCCTAGTAGCGTGGCCTGTGTGTGCCCAGGGCTGGTAAACCAAATGCTGCTGGTGGGCCTGCAGCGCTGGTTTGTGCCACCCACAGAAGCAGCTTGTAAAGTGTGCCTCATACCTGCCACTGCAGTGTCTGTGTGCAGTTTAGAACTGCCATCTTGGCTGTGAAGTGCACCCACTTCCCAGCCCCTGAACCTTCCCTTGGCATCATGTAAGCCACTCCTATGGTAGGGTGCATTGTATGTGTAAGGTAGGACATGCTCTGATGTGTGTAGCATGTCCTGGTAGTGAATTACACCCAATTTCGTTTTCCACACCTGTAAGGCTACCAGTTCTCCATATGCCAGATTGGGAGGTTTGGCTATTACATTCTATAGTCCTAACTGACCCACAGAACATGGTAGAAAAACAAATTTAGTATGCCTGAGCTCAGAATATTAAAATACATCTTTTAGTGAAGTTTATTTTTATATTCTGTGTTTGAAAATACCACATTTAGAAAGTAGGTATTTTCTTGCCTAAGCCTTCCAGTGTGCTCTGCTGTTATGCGTATTGGCTGTCTGGTTTTGGAGGGACAGGGCAGGCTGAGTCAGACCTGGGTTGAATAGAGAGATCTGCATTGGAGTATGGGGAGGGGTAGCTCCTGGACCTGAATAGGGCTGTGCCTGGCAAGGTGAATGCTGGCTCCCCCTGCCACTGTGCGTCTGATGGCAGAACCCCTCTTTCTGAAAGGAAGGATGCAGCCTGGTAAACAAAGTGCTCCAGGGCTGGGCAGAACTGGTTCTGGCCGGGTTCAGTGACTTGTAGCTTCTAAGAACAAAGACTTTTGGGGTATAAATATCTGTGCTGAAACCCCTACAATTTGTATTGCTCCTGGACAACAACAAGAACCTCTGTCCGTGTAACTGAAGGAATCTGCAGGAGAAGGACTGTCCTTGTGCTTGTGTGCTGTTTCTTGGACTGGCCTGCAGTGGTTACTACTGGACTTGGAAGAAGAGGAAAAGGACTTTGAAGGAACTTTTATTTTTGCTACAGCAATCACCCAAGGGCTAGAAGAGAGCTAGCCTCCAGTAGGAGTCTCAGGAACATCAGACTCCACCACCAGCCTCCTGTTTCCTCCCAGCGAGGATTTCTATCTGCAGGTGAGGCTCCTGTGAGTTCCAGGGCCTCTAGTTCTACTGTGGAGAAGAGATTGCTGAAAATCGTCGCTAACGGCCGTTAGCGAGCCGCTGCAGCTGAAAAGCATAAGGAAAATCGTCGCACTGCTGCCGCCGAGTGCTCGCTGCCGGAGATCATCGCATCACCAGTCTGCGGGCTGCCAAATGCTCGCTAACCCGAAGATTATCGCATTGCATGTTTGCAGGCCTCAAAGTGCTCGCTAACCAAAGATCATCGCATCAAGTTAATCACTTCACGACATCGCAGCGTGGACACCGAGCGTTCGCCATTTTCATCGCATCACATCAGGATCGTCGCTGCCTCGCGGAGCGCCATTTTCTTTCATCGCAACAAGATCGCACACGCCACAGGCTTGGAGCATCATCCTCCCTTCGCGGCAAGGATGTCATCGCATCGCCGGCTTAGCGTGTAGAAGTTTGTCGCTTTGTCCTGCCCACAAATCAGCGCATCATCCTCCCTTGCGGCAAGGATTCAACGCATCACTGGTTAGCGTAAGGAAAATCATCGCTACAACTCCTTACCGACATTTTGTTTGCTTTGCTACAGAGTCCAGGTATCTTGTGAGTAAAAGGGTCGTAGAGACCACTGCCTTGAACTGAACACCTCTTTGTGTTGCAGGGATTCTGCTTATGCACAGAACTATGCGCAGGAAACCAGGACCTCAGAGAATTGTGGTGTACCAGAAACTCCCCTCAGAACCAAGAACCCCATATCCGACTAGCTTAGTGTCCCATTCGTTAGCCTAGATCTAGCTAGGCAGTCCCAATGTATAGACAACCCAGAACATGCGACTTAGATATTTCTCAGGAGTGGTGGGAATCCGAAATACCTGTTTGTAATTATTTAGCAGTCCACAACAGAATAATACAGACACGGTAAAGTTTAAAGAGTTTATTTTATAAACCTCGCGTCCTAAGATGCAGTACTTTGGCTAACACTAGCAGACAAATGGTTAAGATCAGAACCATCAGCATTGTTACAACACCATACACAATGAAAGGAGCAATCATAATAATAATGACAGTGGTAAACAACCACACTCCTTTCTCTAGTAACTAATAGGTTTATTATACTAATAGAAGGTCTCTTAGGCTAACAGGGGGAACCCCATACCGTATAGATCAGCTTAGTAGAATCACATCACAGGATCAGCTAGGCTCTCTCATGCATCAGCTCTTCTGTTCGAATGAATCTAAAACATTCTGTCCTGCCATATTAAAAGCACTTGTCCTTCAGATATTGGCAGCTGCATGTATGATATGTCTAAAAAGTGGTACGATCAATCTGAACACAACACTCTGCACCGTCTAGTGTCCTAGACTTGTTCTTTACATGATGTACAGACGAAGGTCGCAGCACAGCGTTAAGAATGTTAAACAACAAACTGTTATCCTGTAAGGCAAAGTCGAGTAAGCATTTCTAAAATGAATAACATATAACAACAGTGTTGTGTGCAAAGCAGCAGAAACGGCAAGCTGGCTTTCTAACAGTTGGCTCGGTTATGCTAACTTAGTGATGTAAATAGGGAGTGGCTAACCCACTCTACACCCCCCTTTGATCGGACTACTAACCACTAGGGGCGCACTTATCAAGAACGCAGAGTTCAAGTGATATAGAACAGAACCAAGGGCCTGAACTATAAATCCATATAAGGTAAGTGTAAAGTTCGAGAAAAAAAAGAAGAAGAAAAAATTGTGTTAAAAAATAAAAACGATGTCCTAGAGAAAAAAACATTAAAAAAATCTTGATAAAAAAATTGACATCTATGGATGCATCCTGTCTTGACTATGTGAAACAGTCAATCCATCAAGGTATATGCACCGTAAGTTGCAACAGCTTCCAAGAGGAAATCATTGGAGCGTTCCGCAAAAGTATCTGCCATCCAATTTAGCAAGGGAAAGGAACACACGTGCTCTTCAATTATCGGAGCATCCAGCACCATAACAGGACAACTGTCAGCATCCTCAAGATAACTCCGTTTCAAGGAATTCAATAGCGGCCTCTCCGATATCCCAGTTACCAAGGACTCCTTGTGTAGCACCCAAAGCCATAAACCCAATTCCAGAACAAGCAAACTCATGATCCAGTAATGGACACATCAGTTCATCAAATCCGGGTCAGGTGACACCAAGTTTGACAGACACAAGTCCAGAGACCATTGGAAGGGACAATCTAGGCAATGAAAAACAGGTTTCACACAGGTAAAATAAGCAAACCGGAATGACAATCCATACTTGACGCTTAAGGTCGCCAGAGGTAAAGTGCCGTAGTAATCAAGCATCCGGCTACGAAGATGGAGCAGGCGGAGCATGCTGTCTTGTAACACTAGGCGTGCAGCCATAACGAAGTACGCAGATCAACAAGAGGATACCGGCCCCAAGAGCGAGGAGCAAGGGAAACCCTCCGAAGACACTTGAAAAAATAGAATGTAAAAACGCGGGGATCACACCAAAAATAGTTTGGAAAGATGTCACGAGGCCTGAGCCGACAATTTTAAAAAAATGAACAAGGCCAGTCGTAGCATTAAAGATTGTCTGTATCAACGTTCCAAAATGTAAGGGGAGGTCAGTATTTAAAAGAGCTTGTACTTCAGTGCGTGTGTGTGTTTGCTATGTGAAGAAGAAATGTTTCACGGGACGAAGTCAAATAAACTTCTTTCCAAAACAAAAGAGCTCTTATTCTACTCATCCTGTTGACCCTTTGTGAAACGGTGACTATGTAAGGAATACCCACTAGCATCCCACAGCAAGCTTCATTATTTAAAAGCAAATAACTACCGTTGGCAAGCAGCTTAAAAGAAGGCGTTATAACTGGCATTGGAATACCTTTTAGGACACAAGCTAAATTAGGAGCGTGTATATTGCAAGCGCCATGTAATTGTATATGTCTACAAACCACAGAATGATCAGGAGCGGAAGTGCATTCTTCACCTTTTAAGTAAACTTCCTTTCCCTCCCTCACGCATCTATATGTGAAAGGAAGTGACCAAACTTCGTGCAGGATAGGCATTACCAAGCTGTTCATATCTGCCTATGGCATAATGCTTCATGCACGAACTGAACTTAAACCGAGAAAAAGGCAACGTGATCAATCCGTGTACAAGCCACACAGCCGAATTCAACTCAGCAATAGAAAAAGGTAAAGGTTCTAGTTTTTCAATGTGCAGTAATGCGTAAGTTGCTTCTTTCATGGACATGAACTGCTGTTTATCGGTCAAATTAAAAGGAAGGAATAACGAAGACGTATTCATGTAATCCCAAGGGACTTTTCCTGCTTTTAACGTTTGCAAGGTCCATGCATACTGCATAATTGAACGCAACTGATTTTGACCATGATATAACACAGACACTTCATCTTGCACAATGTCTACGACAGATGAAACAATATTATCTAATGTATAAATTCTAGAGGACAAGGTGTTAATACTATTATCTATAACAGCCAATACTTTCTTCATATTGGACTGGTCAATAGCACGTAGCCTGGAAGCAGCTTCAATTTGCGATAACTTCCAAACTTCATTGTAAATAGCATAAACCCATCTCTTGGACCTGCCACTCGCAGGACCCTTAATAAAATCATTCAAATCTATTTTGTCATTTAACCGTGATAAATGAAGCTTAACTGAAGCTGATGTGGAATGTTGCAACCATGACTGGCATAACTTATCTACCGAGTAGATAAGTTATTGTCTGTATCAACGTTCCAAAATGTAAGGGGAGGTCAGTATTTAAAAGAGCTTGTACTTCAGTGCGTGTGTTTGCTATGTGAAGAAGAAATGTTTCACGGGACGAAGTCAAATAAACTTCTTTCCGAGACAAAAGAGCTCTTATTCTACTCATCCTGTTGACCTCTGCGTTCAAGGTTGGAATCGCCGGCCAGATGGTTATATCGAGCCTGCCGTGCGGGGGTGGGAAAAGGACGTTATTACAGCAAACCACCCTTTGTGAAACGGTGACTATGTAAGGAATACCCACTAGCATCCCACAGCAAGCTTCATTATTTAAAAGCAAATAACTACCGTTGGCAAGCAGCTTAAAAGAAGGCGTTATAACTGGCATTGGAATACCTTTTAGGACACAAGCTAAATTAGGAGCGTGTATATTGCAAGCGCCATGTAATTGTATATGTCTACAAACCACAGAATGATCAGGAGCGGAAGTGCATTCTTCACCTTTTAAGTAAACTTCCTTGCCCTCCCTCATGCATCTATATGTGAAAGGAAGTGACCAAACTTCGTGCAGGATAGGCATTACCAAGCTGTTCATATCTGCCTATGGCATAATGCTTCATGCACGAACTGAACTTAAACCGAGAAAAAGGCAACGTGATCAATCCGTGTACAAGCCACACAGCCGAATTCAACTCAGCAATAGAAAAAGGTAAAGGTTCTAGTTTTTCAATGTGCAGTAATGCGTAAGTTGCTTCTTTCATGGACATGAACTGCTGTTTATCGGTCAAATTAAAAGGAAGGAATAACGAAGACGTATTCATGTAACCCAAGGGACTTTTCCTGCTTTTAACGTTTGCAAGGTCCATGCATACTGCATAATTGAACGCAACTGATTTTGACCATGATATAACACAGACACTCCATCTTGCACAATGTCTACGACAGATGAAACAATATTATCTAATGTATAAATTCTAGAAGACAAGGTGTTAATACTATTATCTATAACAGCCAATACTTTCTTCATATTGGACTGGTCAATAGCACGTAGCCTGGAAGCAGCTTCAATTTGCGATAACTTCCAAACTTCATTGTAAATAGCATAAACCCATCTCTTGGACCTGCCACTCGCAGGACCCTTAATAAAATCATTCAAATCTATTTTGTCATTTAACCGTGATAAATGAAGCTTAACTGAAGCTGATGTGGAATGTTGCAACCATGACTGGCATAACTTATCTACCGAGTAGATAAGTTATTGTCTGTATCAACGTTCCAAAATGTAAGGGGAGGTCAGTATTTAAAAGAGCTTGTACTTCAGTGCGTGTGTTTGCTATGTGAAGAAGAAATGTTTCACGGGACGAAGTCAAATAAACTTCTTTCCGAGACAAAAGAGCTCTTATTCTACTCATCCTGTTGACCTCTGCGTTCAAGGTTGGAATCGCCGGCCAGATGGTTATATCGAGCCTGCCGTGCGGGGGTGGGAAAAGGACGTTATTACAGCAAACCACCCTTTGTGAAACGGTGACTATGTAAGGAATACCCACTAGCATCCCACAGCAAGCTTCATTATTTAAAAGCAAATAACTACCGTTGGCAAGCAGCTTAAAAGAAGGCGTTATAACTGGCATTGGAATACCTTTTAGGACACAAGCTAAATTAGGAGCGTGTATATTGCAAGCGCCATGTAATTGTATATGTCTACAAACCACAGAATGATCAGGAGCGGAAGTGCGTTCTTCACCTTTTAAGTAAACTTCCTTGCCCTCCCTCACGCATCTATATGTGAAAGGAAGTGACCAAACTTTGTGCAGGATAGGCATTACCAAGCTGTTCATATCTGCCTATGGCATAATGCTTCATGCACGAACTGAACTTAAACCGAGAAAAAGGCAACGTGATCAATCCGTGTACAAGCCACACAGCCGAATTCAACTCAGCAATAGAAAAAGGTAAAGGTTCTAGTTTTTCAATGTGCAGTAATGCGTAAGTTGCTTCTTTCATGGACATGAACTGCTGTTTATCGGTCAAATTAAAAGGAAGGAATAACGAAGACGTATTCATGTAACCCAAGGGACTTTTCCTGCTTTTAACGTTTGCAAGGTCCATGCATACTGCATAATTGAACGCAACTGATTTTGACCATGATATAACACAGACACTTCATCTTGCACAATGTCTACGACAGATGAAACAATATTATCTAATGTATAAATTCTAGAAGACAAGGTGTTAATACTATTATCTATAACAGCCAATACTTTCTTCATATTGGACTGGTCAATAGCACGTAGCCTGGAAGCAGCTTCAATTTGCGATAACTTCCAAACTTCATTGTAAATAGCATAAACCCATCTCTTGGACCTGCCACTCGCAGGACCCTTAATAAAATCATTCAAATCTATTTTGTCATTTAACCGTGATAAATGAAGCTTAACTGAAGCTGATGTGGAATGTTGCAACCATGACTGGCATAACTTATCTACCGAGTAGGTAGTTACCGTGTGTGACGATGGGAAACGAGGGTCTACCCTAAATTGTGTATACCCTGGTGTCAAATTCAGAAACCGACATTGACAGGAATCTGAACCCGTCTGCTATACCAACCATCCTTCGGGATCTATTGCTGAAATATTGAAGATGGTGTTGGAGACGAGGGACTGCAACATAGTAAGGGACAGATCTGTGTGATTCGCTCAATTAGGATAAGCACCCAGATCCGGGATTGTGGGGGAATTCAATTTTTTAGATAGAGCCAATCCAAAACAGGTGGTCTGAAAAATAGTTGAATTAAAAAATAACATATGATTTGGGATAAGACAGGCACAATGCAAAGCTTCTGTTCCTTGTACCTGCCACGGTTTAGTTCCCCAAACCGATTTAAGATCAACAGTAGCTTTCCAGAGGTCATAACCTCCAATAGCCAATTCATCCATAAAGGATTTGGAATATAATAATTTGGTGTGTGTCAGTCTAACCTTAGAAGCTGGTTCTACCGCCACCTTAAAATAAAAAGAGTTAGGGTGAGACACACTGAAATCCGAAAAGTATGTGAATTTTTTCACTAAAGTGTCAGAACTGCCAGGCATAGGGACAGGACAATGTTCCCACTGAAATTAACAAAATTCCGAAAGGTATTTGCCCTGTGTAGGAAATGTGTGCCATAATATTGATAGCAAAATTGTTCATCATAATTTGCAGTATTTAAATACAAATCTTCAGCATCAAATGCAGCATAATATTTCAAATCAGAAAACAGTGTTTCTATCGCTTGCACATCCCAATCATCTGATCGGATGTTCTGTTTAACTACATCACCCATAGAAACACGAAAAACAGTTGGCACATTAATCACTTCGGTGGGACCATGAATTTGAAAGTTCACAGCATCCCAAGCAATTCCATCACGTACAGGCCAGGCGGTGATGTTCACAAAAGTCTGGTCCCTTTTCATGATGTGTGACGAAGAATGGGGGGCTAAAGTTCCATCAATTAATCGAATTGTAGATCGTTCATTCAGGTAGTGTGCATTGATCAATTTAAAAAACACTACCACAAAGCCAATGGACATGAATAAAAAAATACTTATTAGCACCAGCCAGATGTAAGTCCAAGGTGCAATAAAAAATGTCTCTTGAACCAGGCAAAAAATTTAGAAATTTTGGAAGGGGCAGTGGAAGTCAATGATTCAGTTTCAAAGGAAGAATGTGACTGGGCAATTGTTGTTGAACGTAATAGAGGCAAAGGTACTTCTGTTGGATAAGCATACTCAGGATCATCAGGTAAACCACCAGCATTAGATGGCATAGAAGGACCAGTATCTGGGAGCTCAATGGAAACTTCAGGCAAGATGTTAGAGGGTGGCACCACAACAGAGTTTCTCAGCACTGAAGGGCAAGAAACTGAAGGTGTTATATTATGGAGAATCGGCCACCCGCTGTAGCTTGACATTGTCAATCGAGATGTACCTGTTATCCTTGCGACCAGGAAGTGGAGGTAAAACAACTGTACGCGTACCCAAGACTCCAAGCACCGGGACAGGTGCACGATAAGAGGGGCCGAACTCCTTCTTGTTCTCCACCTTCTCACGGACCAGGTCACCAACTCGAGGTAGCCAGCCGACTACCGGAATCTGGAGCGCAGCTTCGGATGTAGAGGGTACGTGTCCTTTCGCTAGAGTGTCTCTGGCTTCTTGTAGAGTCTGCAATACAGCACAGTGGTCATCTAGGTCAAAAGGGGCGGCTGCTGCCGCCATGTCTAGACCATCAAGGTCCGGGACAAACATTCTCACTCCAAAGAGCATCATGTACGGGGTCCTCCCACCCAGAGACCTTCTAGGGAGATTATTAAGTGCACGATGTACGTCATACAATTGGGAGAGCCAGTTCCGGCCTGTACCTAATACCCTCGCTGTCAAAGATTGCTTTAGGTCACGGTTCATCCGCTCCACAACACTATTGCCCTCAGGCCGGTATGGAGACGAAAATTTGACTTGGACCCCCAGTTCTCTCATGGCCTCCTTGTACGCCCTTGAGGCGAACGCAGGACCCTGATCAGAATGAAGGGTACCACATGCAAAACTCCCTATAAAGACACGCAAATCCTTGATGACAGTTCTGGCATCAGCACTCCTTTGTGGCCATACCCACAGGAAACGTGTGCACGAATCAACTGCAACCAAGATATATTTGTACGCAGTATCAGAGGTAATAGGACCGCAGTGATCTAAATAAACGCACGCAAGTGGTTGATTAGATATATGCAACTGTGTTTGTGGTGGACGCGCTGCAGAAGAAGGTTTAATCTGTTGGCAAATGTCACAATCAAGAACGTATGCCCGCGCTTATTTGTACAAACCGTACCACCAGTAACGTTGCTGAAAAAGAGATATAGTAGCCGACACTCCGGCATGCGCAGACGCAACACCCTCGTGGGCAGCTGATATCAAAGATGGTCTGCAGTCCGTGTTGGGAATCAATCTGTCACCAACGTCGTTAATCCTCACTAACGGGATGCTATCAGGACTTAAGCGATAATGGTGGCGAGAAGGGAAACCCTTCGGAAAGTTTTTCCCGGTCTCGGAAGCAGCAATAGCCGCCAAGATTTCATCATCGATCTTACTTTTTGATCTTGTAACTGCTGCTACTAGATATGTCGCCACTGCTGTTTTTGCTGCCTCGTCAGCCAGACTGTTACCGACAGCATGGATGCCAACTCGTTGGTGACCAAGAGTGTGAATTACATTCACGAGTGGAAGTAGTTCTTTAAGTGCTGCCACTCGAACCCAAAGCGTTTTATGCTTTATTGTGCTACCTTTGGAATCATGAAAATCATTCTGAATCCAAAAATGTAGATTGTCATTGTAAGATTGAACACAATAGAATGAGTCACACACCACGAGAGTGGGGACTCGAAGGTCAGCATACTCCAGTGCAAGCACTAGAGCACGAACTTCAGCCAACTGCGCGGTACAATCACCCAATGTCTGTGTATGCACAGCTTCAGATTGGAACTCTCCATTCACAAAAGTACCCACAACGATTGCGCAGGCAGCTGAATAGGCGTGCTTCGATCCAGTAGCGGGTTGCGCAGACCCATCAGTGTAAATGACACAACGGTATTCCTCAAGTGGGCGCAATGTCGAAGGAGTCGGATGAACGAATTCATAATCCAAAAACTCCTGAGACTGCAACGCCGCATCAAAGATATATGTGACGTCTTGCGAAGCTAAGGAAGTTGCCCATTGTATCCACCTTGGATGCAAAGCCTTAGAATTTAGTACACTTGATTTTTTTGACTGCCTCGAGGGCAGGGTACGGTGTTACCACCAGGATGTGCTTTCCTTGTGATAGCGCTCGTTCTTTCAGGATCGCCATCTGGACTGCTGTCAGTACTTTTTCGACAGCGGAAAAGCGCAGCTCAGCTGAAGTGTACAGATGAGATTTGTAAGCAATGGGAACGGTGTCGCCCTCATTGAACGTTACGTACGTGAAACCCACTGCGCCTGGTACAATTCTAATGACCAGGTTAGTGTGGTTATCACGAGTTTGTAAGTATTTTGAAGCAAGAAGATCAGACTGCAAAGTTTGCAATGCAGCTGTATGCTCTGGCAGCCAGCATGATTTGGTAAAAGTAGGTTGTACCAAGGCATAAAGTGTCTTGATACGCTGGGCATAATCAGGAATGTAGGTACGACCGAAATTCAGAAAACCCAGCAATGATTGCAATTTTTTCAGCGTTGTAGGAGTACAAAGGTGTGCGCACTTCTCAAGGAATTGCGGAGCCAAGCCGCGACCCTCACTGTTGAGTTCGTACCCCAAGAACAACACTGTAAACTCAGCAATGTGGCACTTCGCAAAATTGAATTTGTAACCGAAGTCTGCAAACATAGTTATTATGTTATCCACGCGAGCAAGGTGTGGAAGCAGCTCATCGTCTGTTAGATAGATGTCATCAACATACGAGTATGCATCCGGGTCCATATACTCTAGGAGCGAGACCACTCGAGCAGCAAAGACCCCAGGGCTGTTCTTATAGCCCATAGGAAGCCTTTTAAACTTTCTTTGTTTACCGCCCGAGGTAAAAGTCGTCCACTCACTACTCTGAGGGGACAGGTTATGGCTGTAAAAGCCATTGGAAATGTCAAGTGTGGTTTTAAACCGTTTTCTCACAAGACTATCGACGAGAGCCGAACTGTGTGTATTCTGTACCGCGCACGTCCGGCAGTGAGAGTTTAAGTGCCGGTAATCCAAAACTAGGCGGTACGAACCGCCAGGCTTCGTCACAGTGAATAAAGGGTTATTCATAGGTGACACACAAGTTTCAATTACTCCCTGATATTCCAATTGTTCAAGGATAGTCGCGACGTGAGATCTAGCCTTGCGACGCATGGGATATTGGGGTTGAGGCTGGGGATCGGACCGCAACGGAATCGTATGGTCGGGAGAAATGTTATCAAAGCCCACTTGATTGCGATACAACGCAGGCGCTTGCACCTGCGCCCACTCCCCGGCCAACCTGTTAGAATGTTCCACAGGCACTGTGTGCCCAAAGGAGGGGAGGATCACCACCTCCCCTCTAGGAGCATCTAAAATGAAAGCCGGAGGCCAATCCTCCTCCTCTAACAGAATGTCATAAGTGGAGGACAAATTATCCCAAAAAACAACTCTAATTCTACGATGTATGTCACCCTGTATTTTAAGGATTATGTCAAACATCCGTTCAGGCGGTGCTACGCGAGTATTAGCAGTTTCAACACTCACATATGTATCAGTTGCTGTCACCTCCAGATACGGACGCAGTGCTTGCCTACTGTAACTTCCGCCGCGCTGTCTAACACCGTTAGAGCCCATGTCCGGTTCTGAAGCAGTGTCCGTACCATCTGAGGCATATCTCGCTGTTAGAGCAGCAACTTTCTTTTTCTGAAATGGAGGTCTTTGACGCGCAGCGTCGTCCTGCTTGCCTTTTACGTCAGTCTGGCGGGGTTGCTCACGACCTTGGGCACCCCTTCCTCTTCCATGGTCTCCGCCACAGGATTGTGAAGCCGATGTTTCCTGTGAAGAACGAGGAGAGCGTTCAGAAACCTGAAATCTATCAGGTGACTTAAGATTAGAACGATCGCACAAATCATATTTACGTTCAGTAGACGACTGAACTGGCGAAGCAGAACGCGACCTACGTTTCTGTTGCTGTTTTCCCTGTTTTTTGGTTCGCCAACTTTCCTTCGGAAACTTGGGCTTCTCGTCTTTTGTAGATGAACTCACCTTAGTCTGCTGTACTACATCAGGAATTTTAACGGTGGGTTTCACGCCTAGGGCGCTACGTCCCACCATTCTGTAGGCTTTTGCAATAATTTTTGCAAATTCCCTGGGCCTGTCGGAAGGATCCACAAGTTCCAGCATATTGCCTACTTGGAACTGCATGGCATCTCCTTTTAGGTTCCCCATCACCATGGAACAAACCACATTGAAGCTGTCGACAAGCCTCATTCCCAATTCAATGGCCGCCTCTGCACCATGATTTTCCTGAACTTTCTTGATGACAGAGGGTAGTACAGACATAGACGGAGTGCCATAGCACTTCGAATAGGTCGCAGCAAAGACCTTGCCCCAATTGTTACAATCGACAATATCAGGTACTAGATCTTTCGGCAAAGTAATGGTGAGTATCCTGTGTTTATCCACAGGAGAAGTGTTTGGAAACACGGCTTTCAGTTGATCAAACTTTTCAGCAAGCCAGTAAGGAAATTCATCCTTACTTTGGGGGTGCTTGCCTACAACCGCATTAACCATCACGGGACTAATGACCACGGCTCGGTGTTCATTCGTGTGACCTACAACAGCAGGTACCCCCACCTGCACATTGCGAGACACGTACTGCACTAAAGCCCTATGGACCGTAATCAGGGCAGTGTGTAGTACCCGTAAGTCTGCCACCCCAACCGTCAAGTAGTTGGGGTGGGGTGTAAAACTGGCCAGCACCGGCCAATCAGCCCCTGCAATTGACAAAGGGCCTAGTCTTGGCGGTGCCACCGTATGGGGAAGGGCGCCATTAAACCAAATGGTATGCTGCCAGGCAGAAATAGGTATTTCTAGTGTCCTATATGGAGCATAAGCTGCAGGTACTTGTGTGGCAGTGTAGGTGTGGAACGTATCATCGTCCGCATTCACCTCTGGAAAAGTCACCCAAGAGTAAAACAACTCATAAGGGTGTGCTGCGTCAGCAGCTACCACAAAGACCACAGCCAGCCTGTCATCAGGCACTCCATACGTCCTCAAATGCTGACGTAGAGGAACCCGACTATGTGCGGCTATATCGACCGCCATTAGGACACACTAAAGAATAACGACAAGTTCTACAGTAGCACTTGGGTTCAGTAAAAACTAATCTTTTTAATTATCAAGCTTGAACGAACCTTTAGTCGAAACTCAGGTAGATTAAGCCGTCACTCCCGTTATCCGGAAACCAGAGTGAGGGCGTTGTGGACTAATAAAAGTACTAGTAAGGCGTATCAGACCATAACCACGTTGGGCGCCATGTTGCAGGGATTCTGCTTATGCACAGAACTATGCGCAGGAAACCAGGCCCTCAGAGAATTGTGGTGTACCAGAAACTCCCCTCGGAACCAAGAACCCCATATCCGACTAGCTTAGTGTCCCATTCGTTAGCCTAGATCTAGCTAGGCGGTCCCAATTTATAGACAACCCAGAACATGCGACTTAGATAGTTCTCAGGAGTGGTGGGAATCCGAAATACCTGTTTGTACTTATTTAGCAGTCCACAACAGAATAATACAGACACAGTAAAGTTTAAAGAGTTTATTTTATAAACCTCGCGTCCTAAGATGCAATACTTTGGCTAACACTAGCAGACAAATGGTTAAGATCAGAACCATCAGCATTGTTACAACACCATACACAATGAAAGGAGCAATCATAATAATAATGACAGTGGTAAACAGCCACACTCCTTTCTCTAGTAACTAATAGGTTTATTATACTAATAGAAGGTCTCTTAGGCTAACAGGGGGAACCCCATACCGTATAGATCAGCTTAGTAGAATCACATCACAGGATCAGCTAGGCTCTCTTATGCATCAGCTCTTCTGTTCGAATGAATCTGAAACATTCTGTCCTGCCATATTAAAAGCACTTGTCTTTCAGATATTGGCAGCTGCATGTATGATATGTCTAAAAAGTGGTACGATCAATCTGAACACAACACTCTGCACCGTCTAGTGTCCTAGACTTGTTCTTTACATGATGTACAGACGAAGGTCGCAGCACAGCGTTAAGAATGTTAAACAACAAACTGTTATCCTGTAAGGCAAAGTCGAGTAAGCATTTCTAAAATGAATAACATATAACAACAGTGTCGCGTGCAAAGCAGCAGAAACGGCAAGCTGGCTTTCTAACAGTTGGCTTGGTTATGCTAACTTAGTGTTGTAAATAAGGAGTGGCTAACCCACACTACATTTGCATACTTTGAACTATTTTTGCAGTCTTTTTAGAGTAACCCTATTTCCTAGTATTGTGGCATTTTACTGTTATTGGTCTTGTGTTGAGTCTATATAGAAAGATACTTATTTTTTATAACTACTTGTGTGGTGTCCTTTTGTAGTGTTCTTCACTGTGTTACTGTGTATGGTCATAAATGCTTCACACACTGCCTCTGAGATAAGCCTAGCTGCTCGTGCTACGTTACCACAGGGTTGAGCAGGGGTTATCAAAGGGTGTAGTCTGCTTACTCTGACTTAGGAAGAAGGGTCCCTACTTGGACAGTGGCCAGCCATTGCCAACTAGAGACCCCCATTTCTAACACTGCTGTTTTATAAAAACATTTTAACTGAACAAGATTTACAAATGTGATGTCCTGCATATATGGACCAGAGACATAAGTAATGCAGAGCAAATGCTCAGAAGGGTCAGAAAACTTCAGAAATATTTCTATCTCATCCCAAAGTCATTATTCCTCATTAAGGAAATGAGCTGTTTGAGCCTATGTATCTGTAACCTCAGATACGTGAAAACCCCAGATGGAAAGAAAAACGCAAGTGCAGAAAAGAGAGAAGAAATGCGAGAGAGTAATTAAAGATAAGGACACATGTGCACCCAAATCATATCCAAAGAATTTAACATGGAGAATTATTCTCTAGAACGCAATCAGTGAGCTGGACCTAGATTGGTTCCATGTTAATGGTGCATGCACCATGTAAAAAGAAAAAGATCAAAGGATCAACTATATAATAGGGTCTCTTACCCAAATATTTAATCCACTATGGACGCGAGACACCTTTAAATAACCAAAGTAGTAATTGTATCTTAAAAGTTCCTACAAACAGAATTATTTGTTATTTGATTATTTTCTTAAACTATTACTGCTAGGATAAAAGTCAGATAAGAAAATCATTCATCCTAAACCTACATGCAAGATTGATATCTGCTGAAAAATAGTCTGTGTCCCATTTGGTAATCACCGCATGAAATTCCTGATCAAGACATGTGTATCATACATTTAGATTAACTAGCCCAAACACCATCCAATATTTTCTCGAGTGCACCAAACCTTTCTGCATGAAAGTAAAAGGCAATCCATAAGCCAGTTGCCAAAATAATATTCAAAGGCATTATAGAACACTAACAAAAAATGTATTCAAAATTTTGGTCACCCAGAAACATAAAACCCTTTGCACCGTTACCATTCAAAAACAGTCATGTTGTAAAAATACTATTCAGAGTGCACCTTAGTCCAGGTTGTCGTCTCATAAGACTATCATCAAATGATCAAAGATAAAAAGTATATTTTCAGTGAACCTTTAAGAAATCCTAAAGTACATTTGTGAACTATTTAACCCCAAGATATAGATAGGCGCTGATCATATTACTATATAGGGTGTTGAAGAGCCCTTATCCCATCCAAACCTTAATGAAAGAAAGGTAGGCTTTGTTTCCTCGGTGATAGAGTCCAATGTTTGTTCCTTTCTGGTGAGGTTCCCACGAGGAACAACTTATCGGTCCTGATTCACAGAAACAGTCTGAGACAAAATCCTAAACTTACTACTCATGGTCTTCACAGAAAGCACTTACAACTGTCCTAAGTTTACGTCCACACTAGGGCTGGAATTTCCGCACCCGGAGCGGAAGCTCCGCACCCAGAGTGGAAGCTCCACACCCAGAGTGGAATTTCCACCATTGGGCCGGAATCTCCGCTTCTGGGCCAGAATACCCACAATGCATCAGATATAGTCAATTAACACCAGATTGTGGCTATTCCGGCCCGAAAGTGGAGATTCCGGCCCGATGGTGGAAATTCCGCTCCTGGCATGGAGCTTCCACTCTGGGTGTGGAGCTTCCACACCGGGTGCAAAGCTTCCGGCCCGAGTGCGGACGTAAACTTAGGACAGTCGTAAGTGCATTCTGTGAATACCATGAGTAGTAAGTTTAGGATTTTGTCTCAGACTGTTTCTGTGAATCGGGCCCTTAGTGCATCAAATGTCTTGCGGTTCTGTATGGCTGTGTTTGACCATAAAAAAAAGAATAACATCCAACCTGTTAGAATGTTCCACAGGCACTGTGTGCCCAAAGGAGGGGAGGATCACCACCTCCCCTCTAGGAGCATCTAAAATGAAAGCCGGAGGCCAATCCTCCTCCTCTAACAGAATGTCATAAGTGGAGGACAAATTATCCCAAAAAACAACTCTAATTCTACGATGTATGTCACCCTGTATTTTAAGGATTATGTCAAACATCCGTTCAGGCGGTGCTACGCGAGTATTAGCAGTTTCAACACTCACATATGTATCAGTTGCTGTCACCTCCAGATACGGACGCAGTGCTTGCCTACTGTAACTTCCGCCGCGCTGTCTAACACCGTTAGAGCCCATGTCCGGTTCTGAAGCAGTGTCCGTACCATCTGAGGCATATCTCGCTGTTAGAGCAGCAACTTTCTTTTTCTGAAATGGAGGTCTTTGACGCGCAGCGTCGTCCTGCTTGCCTTTTACGTCAGTCTGGCGGGGTTGCTCACGACCTTGGGCACCCCTTCCTCTTCCACGGTCTCCGCCACAGGATTGTGAAGCCGATGTTTCCTGTGAAGAACGAGGAGAGCGTTCAGAAACCTGAAATCTATCAGGTGACTTAAGATTAGAACGATCGCACAAATCATATTTACGTTCAGTAGACGACTGAACTGGCGAAGCAGAACGCGACCTACGTTTCTGTTGCTGTTTTCCCTGTTTTTTGGTTCGCCAACTTTCCTTCGGAAACTTGGGCTTCTCGTCTTTTGTAGATGAACTCACCTTAGTCTGCTGTACTACATCAGGAATTTTAACGGTGGGTTTCACGCCTAGGGCGCTACGTCCCACCATTCTGT
Organism: Triturus cristatus; assembly: GCF_964204655.1. Classification (NCBI taxonomy): domain Eukaryota; kingdom Metazoa; phylum Chordata; class Amphibia; order Caudata; family Salamandridae; genus Triturus; species Triturus cristatus. The sequence goes on from NC_140593.1 coordinate 418,712,599, forward strand.
AGGCTTTTGCAATAATTTTTGCAAATTCCCTGGGCCTGTCGGAAGGATCCACAAGTTCCAGCATATTGCCTACTTGGAACTGCATGGCATCTCCTTTTAGGTTCCCCATCACCATGGAACAAACCACATTGAAGCTGTCGACAAGCCTCATTCCCAATTCAATGGCCGCCTCTGCACCATGATTTTCCTGAACTTTCTTGATGACAGAGGGTAGTACAGACATAGACGGAGTGCCATAGCACTTCGAATAGGTCGCAGCAAAGACCTTGCCCCAATTGTTACAATCGACAATATCAGGTACTAGATCTTTCGGCAAAGTAATGGTGAGTATCCTGTGTTTATCCACAGGAGAAGTGTTTGGAAACACGGCTTTCAGTTGATCAAACTTTTCAGCAAGCCAGTAAGGAAATTCATCCTTACTTTGGGGGTGCTTGCCTACAACCGCATTAACCATCACGGGACTAATGACCACGGCTCGGTGTTCATTCGTGTGACCTACAACAGCAGGTACCCCCACCTGCACATTGCGAGACACGTACTGCACTAAAGCCCTATGGACCGTAATCAGGGCAGTGTGTAGTACCCGTAAGTCTGCCACCCCAACCGTCAAGTAGTTGGGGTGGGGTGTAAAACTGGCCAGCACCGGCCAATCAGCCCCTGCAATTGACAAAGGGCCTAGTCTTGGCGGTGCCACCGTATGGGGAAGGGCGCCATTAAACCAAATGGTATGCTGCCAGGCAGAAATAGGTATTTCTAGTGTCCTATATGGAGCATAAGCTGCAGGTACTTGTGTGGCAGTGTAGGTGTGGAACGTATCATCGTCCGCATTCACCTCTGGAAAAGTCACCCAAGAGTAAAACAACTCATAAGGGTGTGCTGCGTCAGCAGCTACCACAAAGACCACAGCCAGCCTGTCATCAGGCACTCCATACGTCCTCAAATGCTGACGTAGAGGAACCCGACTATGTGCGGCTATATCGACCGCCATTAGGACACACTAAAGAATAACGACAAGTTCTACAGTAGCACTTGGGTTCAGTAAAAACTAATCTTTTTAATTATCAAGCTTGAACGAACCTTTAGTCGAAACTCAGGTAGATTAAGCCGTCACTCCCGTTATCCGGAAACCAGAGTGAGGGCGTTGTGGACTAATAAAAGTACTAGTAAGGCGTATCAGACCATAACCACGTTGGGCGCCATGTTGCAGGGATTCTGCTTATGCACAGAACTATGCGCAGGAAACCAGGCCCTCAGAGAATTGTGGTGTACCAGAAACTCCCCTCGGAACCAAGAACCCCATATCCGACTAGCTTAGTGTCCCATTCGTTAGCCTAGATCTAGCTAGGCGGTCCCAATTTATAGACAACCCAGAACATGCGACTTAGATAGTTCTCAGGAGTGGTGGGAATCCGAAATACCTGTTTGTACTTATTTAGCAGTCCACAACAGAATAATACAGACACAGTAAAGTTTAAAGAGTTTATTTTATAAACCTCGCGTCCTAAGATGCAATACTTTGGCTAACACTAGCAGACAAATGGTTAAGATCAGAACCATCAGCATTGTTACAACACCATACACAATGAAAGGAGCAATCATAATAATAATGACAGTGGTAAACAGCCACACTCCTTTCTCTAGTAACTAATAGGTTTATTATACTAATAGAAGGTCTCTTAGGCTAACAGGGGGAACCCCATACCGTATAGATCAGCTTAGTAGAATCACATCACAGGATCAGCTAGGCTCTCTTATGCATCAGCTCTTCTGTTCGAATGAATCTGAAACATTCTGTCCTGCCATATTAAAAGCACTTGTCTTTCAGATATTGGCAGCTGCATGTATGATATGTCTAAAAAGTGGTACGATCAATCTGAACACAACACTCTGCACCGTCTAGTGTCCTAGACTTGTTCTTTACATGATGTACAGACGAAGGTCGCAGCACAGCGTTAAGAATGTTAAACAACAAACTGTTATCCTGTAAGGCAAAGTCGAGTAAGCATTTCTAAAATGAATAACATATAACAACAGTGTCGCGTGCAAAGCAGCAGAAACGGCAAGCTGGCTTTCTAACAGTTGGCTCGGTTATGCTAACTTAGTGTTGTAAATAAGGAGTGGCTAACCCACACTACATTTGCATACTTTGAACTATTTTTGCAGTCTTTTTAGAGTAACCCTATTTCCTAGTATTGTGGCTTTTTACTGTTATTGGTCTTGTGTTAAGTCTATATAGAAAGATACTTATTTTTTATAACTACTTGTGTGGTGTCCTTTTGTAGTGTTCTTCACTGTGTTACTGTGTATGGTCATAAATGCTTCACACACTGCCTCTGAGATAAGCCTAGCTGCTCGTGCTACATTACCACAGGGTTGAGCAGGGGTTATCAAAGGGTGTAGTCTGCTTACTCTGACTTAGGAAGAAGGGTCCCTACTTGGACAGTGGCCAGCCATTGCCAACTAGAGACCCCCATTTCTAACACTGCTGTTTTATAAAAACATTTTAACTGAACAAGATTTAAAAATGTAATGTCCTGCATATATGGACCAGAGACATAAGTAATGCAGAGCAAATGCTCAGAAGGGTCAGAAAACTTCAGAAATAATTCTATCTCATCCCAAAGTCATTATTCCTCATTAAGGAAATGAGCTGTTTGAGCCTATGTATCTGTAACCTCAGATACGTGAAAACCCCAGATGGAAAGAAAAACGCAAGTGCAGAAAAGAGAGAAGAAATGCGAGAGAGTAATTAAAGATAAGGACACATGTGCACCCAGATCATATCCAAAGAATTTAACATGGAGAATTATTCTCTAGAACGCAATCAGTGAGCTGGACCTAGATTGGTTCCATGTTAATGGTGCATGCACCATGTAAAAAGAAAAAGATCAAAGGATCAACTATATAATAGGGTCTCTTACCCAAATATTTAATCCACTATGGACGCGAGACACCTTTAAATAACCAAAGTAGTAATTGTATCTTAAAAGTTCCTACAAACAGAATTATTTGTTATTTGATTATTTTCTTAAACTATTACTGCTAGGATAAAAGTCAGATAAGAAAATCATTCATCCTAAACCTACATGCAAGATTGATATCTGCTGAAAAATAGTCTGTGTCCCATTTGGTAATCACCGCATGAAATTCCTGATCAAGACATGTGTATCATACATTTAGATTAACTAGCCCAAACACCATCCAATATTTTCTCGAGTGCACCAAACCTTTCTGCATGAAAGTAAAAGGCAATCCATAAGCCAGTTGCCAAAATAATATTCAAAGGCATTATAGAACACTAACAAAAAATGTATTCAAAATTTTGGTCACCCAGAAACATAAAACCCTTTGCACCGTTACCATTCAAAAACAGTCATGTTGTAAAAATACTATTCAGAATGCACCTTAGTCCAGGTTGTCGTCTCATAAGACTATCATCAAATGATCAAAGATAAAAAGTATATTTTTAGTGACCCTTTAAGAAATCCTAAAGTACATTTGTGAACTATTTAACCCCAAGATATAGATAGGCGCTGATCATATTACTATATAGGGTATTGAAGAGCCCTTATCCCATCCAAACCTTAATGAAAGAAAGGTAAGCTTTGTTTCCTCGGTGATAGAGTCCAATGTTTGTTCCTTTCTGGTGAGGTTCCCACGAGGAACAACTTATCGGTCCTGATTCACAGAAACAGTCTGAGACAAAATCCTAAACTTACTACTCATGGTCTTCACAGAAAGCACTTACAACTGTCCTAAGTTTACGTCCACACTAGGGCTGGAATTTCCGCACCCGGAGCGGAAGCTCCGCACCCAGAGTGGAAGCTCCACACCCAGAGTGGAATTTCCACCATTGGGCCGGAATCTCCGCTTCTGGGCCAGAATACCCACAATGCATCAGATATAGTCAATTAACACCAGATTGTGGCTATTCCGGCCCGAAAGTGGAGATTCCGGCCCGATGGTGGAAATTCCGCTCCTGGTATGGAGCTTCCACTCTGGGTGTGGAGCTTCCACTCCGGGTGCAAAGCTTCCGGCCCGAGTGCGGACGTAAACTTAGGACAGTCGTAAGTGCATTCTGTGAATACCATGAGTAGTAAGTTTAGGATTTTGTCTCAGACTGTTTCTGTGAATCGGGCCCTTAGTGCATCAAATGTCTTGCGGTTCTGTATGGCTGTGTTTGACCATAAAAAAAAGAATAACATCCTTTTTTGAAACAAGAGAGAGAAAGAGGAGCTGAAGTCCTTCGGTCAGAATCATCCCAAACCAGTCAAAAAACTAGCTGAGTATGTATCACACTATTACACATGGATCAAGTATGGCCATTGTATACGATGTACTATCCTTAAAGGTCCAAGAAACACAACTCCTAGACAGTGACCAAAACATCTTGTGGTCAAATGTGCTGTCCATAAAATGACAGATACTCATACTACCATCAGAGCCCACATATTCAGATAAACTGTAAGTTAGTGATAAACAAATAATCATTGCACTCTCCCAAAATCAGACCCTGCTTAGCTCTGAAATTAGCAGAGATCAGATGCTTTCAGGGTGGTATGGCCGTGTATTTACAACACATTTGTAAATCTTGTTCAGTTAACATGTTTTTATAAAACAGCAGTAATTTATGTATCAAGTTTACACTTTTCAAATATTTGACACATTTGTATTTTTTGTATTTACAGTCCTGATGAAGCCTTTTGCAAGGTGAAAGGTGTTGGCTGTACTCTTTTAAGAATATACAATAAAGAGAAATTCTGCACCATCATCCAAGACTTACGACATCCCATTTTATTGAATGTGCTTTTCCTCAACCTTGACTGGTGCCTTTTGTTCTCTGTAATGATTTGTGTTAATGTATGGTCAATGTGCAGCTGTCCATTGAGGTGGGCAACGGTTGTTTCTACTTGTTTTTCTGTTATTTGCAGTGACTGTTTCAGGCTGTGCGGCATCAAATCTGCTGCCTGCATTCCCCCCCTTTTGTTTAAGATCTTCATGTTGACAGCCTTTGTTCTCTGATAAGAGGACAATTATATTTATGAAAAAACAAGAGCATAATGTGGCTTTGAGAGTAAGCATAATTAGATTAAGTATTACATTTAATGGTAATTTCTTTATTACAGATTGTGATTATATATTAACATCACAACCATGAAGATCAGGGGTACACAATTATAGGTATCACTTTGGAATTAAAACACTAACTTTCATCTCCATGATGGTTTTAGTTATTTGTCTAACTACCCTATTGTGGTCATGTCAGAACTCCTTCCTGACTATTTCCTTCATCAACAACCCTTCCACCTCATTTTACCATTCGGATCCGCTGTGTAATAATAGCAAACAGGGTCATAATTGCCTTAAATTAGGACATTTTGAGCTGTGCTGAGGATTTCAAAGGCTTTTGACAGTTTCTTGTTCAGCATTTCCAGATTTTCCCTGATGTGCCAAAATAGGAAAAATGTATATTGGAAAGATCGCCTTAAATGGGGGGGGGGCTTTCTGACATACATTTCACTAACGGGCCATCAGCCGAAGGGCTTCCCTAATGGAGTCAGTTGAGGTTGTGTTGTGACCCCTGGAGCCTCCCTTATCTCTACAAAAAACATAGCACAACAATTTTGGTGGGGTAGGCACCTTGCCTTGCATCTGCCAAAAGTGTAAATGGCCACCATAGTCTTCTCAAGTGCTACTTTTCAACATGCTATTTTTCACTGCAGAATTTTGAAGGTAAGTCTTTTCCAGGTGCTATTATTCAAGTCGGAATTTTGAGTGGCCAGTTTTTAGTGCATACTGATATGCACAGGAGAGATACAGGCCCCCTGTTTCTGACTACTGTGAGAAGGTGGCCTGATATATGCTGTCCACTAGTTCTAGTGGGCACCTTGTATCACTCCAAACAACCCCTTATGGTGATAGGTTAAAGACAACCTTTATTGAAAGCTATCCTAGTGGTAGCTATGGAGAGCAGCCTTCAGTCTAAGTCCTGAAGGAATGTAAAGCAGCTTGTTTTACCAGTCTATAATCTCTTGAATGATCAAATGAAAGGACAAGCACACCAGGTATGTATTTAAAATATATGTATTTAGGTTAACACACACCCCTCTAGTCTCTTTATGAGACTGGAGTTCGAACTACTTAAGTTACAGGATAGCAATCATCAGTAATAGCACAAATACCTGTTTGGGCCCTAGGGGCGTACCAAACCATATACCAAAAAAGTGGTATAAGAACGACGACTGGAATTGACACTAGGTCTGTAGCCTGTAGAATCGCTGGGACCCCAAGGAACCACCCAAGGTAGGGAAACAGAGGACCCACGGGGACTGTATGCAGTGTGTAAACACAACCGCGGGTTCCCGTTATCTTCTTTGAGCAATGTAGCGGTTGGAAATTTAAAGATTAGGGACACTTCTAATCGAGTCAGGACCAAACCCTTTTTAACTTAAGAAGTTCTAGGGCTAGCACCCATGGGAGCACCAGAGTACTCGCGTTACCTCACCCAGAGAAGCCGGGTGCATAGGTGTCTTTTGGTGTCGGGTCGCGTCGTCGATTTCAATGGAAGCCTGCAAAGAACTGCTGCTGCAGTGAAGAGGAGAGAAGTGTCCGAAGAGATCCAAGCCCGGATCTAGGACGAAGGAACCTGAAAGCAGAGGGGACAGAGTCTGGGTCACTTGCCAGTGACCGAGGGCAGGATGCACCAATGCTCACAGATGTCAGGTGCTTCAGGTGAGTTGATGAGTGTCTTGACTCTTCAGCCACAAGGTCCAGGAGGCGTTGACGAAGTCCACGAGCTGGATTCGAGCTGTCCCAGAAAGTCTGTCGAGTGCTGCGGTGTTAGCGACCAGAATGGACCCAACAAGCCTTGGCCACGGCAAGTCACTGGAATTCAGAGAAAGGACTGCAGTGCAGACCAGCAAGGTCTGAGGGACTCACCCAGCAAGGGTAAGTCAGGGCACGTCTGGAGCAACCAGGAAAGCCCAAGTAGAAAATGAGTCGCATTTGTGGGGACCTGATAGCCGACGGGCTAGTGATTGTGAAGGAGCCTCGAGCGGTCGCACTTGAAGCTGGCCCACTGGTCACTCGTGGAGTGGAGGCCAACAATCTTCGGTGCAGGAGGTGCTCAAGGGTGGACCTACTTGGAGCCCAAAAAGCACAATTCCAGGAGGACCAGGAAGATAGTGTTGCTGCAAAAGATCTCGGTGTCCAGGGGTCACGGTTCCACGTCACCCACGATAGCCATGGGCCTCTGCTTTGCTGTGGACCCAAGGTAGCCTCGGGGAAGTCTGGAAATCCACCTCTGGTGATGCAAAGACTTCGGCATCTGACGGGAGCTTCAGCGATGCAGACCGGTCAGTTGCTTCTTTGGTGCCTACCAAGCAGGGGAGATTTTTTCAGTATTCTAGTCAGGATAGAACATCGAAGGTCCAGGATATATGTAGCAGAGTTTCATCCAGGGTAATCTAAAGTCCTAGGGACTGGATTCCTAAACTTATAGTAAGTTTAGGGGATGGACTAACTCTAAGGCCCCACCTATGGGTGGGCTTGGAAAGAGGGGTGGTTACACCCATTTCCTTTGTCCAGTTTCGTGCCAGAGCAGGGGCAGGTAGCCCCTGCAACCGGTTTGAACTGGACTATGCACAGGGACACCAAATATGCCCCTAGTGCAGGACTTCAAAGCACCAGAGAGTGCTCCCGCCCAGCCCCAATACAAACCTACCTGTCTGGGAAGGTGGTTACACCTCCCTTCAACAGGAAACCTATTGTCCAGGCCTCCCCTGCTGGAGTTTCGGTCAGCAGCAGGAGGCCAGACCCGTGTCTGTGGCAGAGGCATCAATTTTGTGATGCCAGGGCTCAGGAAAGTCCTACTGGGTTAGACCAGTGTGAACATGTCTCTCCCTCTAGAAGGGTGGAATGCTACCCCCCGCTGCCAGAATTGGCGGGGGGTAGTATTCCAAAGCATTTGACACCAAACACGACATGTTTTGATGCAGCCATTCCAAAGTTAGCATTTACAGCGAGGTTATAATGCACTATTGGTATATGGTATCGCTGTATCACAGAACAATGAGAATAGTTGTGAAAGGTGCACACCTATTTAATGCGAATGTTGGAGAAGTTTCTAAATGATCTGAAATGAGTGCTGAGGTACAAAAGTCCGTTGTCACGTTCTCCACGAGATGTTGGATTTTGGTAGCCATTTTGCGCTGTCTCGCGACAGTTCGCGGCCGCATTAACGTCATTTGTCACGCGATCATGTCATTTGTCGCGCGATCACGTCTTTCTTCTCGCGATCATGCACCGCGCGAGTATGAAAAGATTGAGATCTCGAACATGTCATTCTACATCGCGTGCTAGAGGATGAGGACGCGGGCACGTGTAATCGAATGCGAACAGGAGAAAGAGACCCCGAACACGTCATATCCAACGCAACAGGGACAAAGAAGAGAACGCGATCATGTCGTTTTCGACACGCCGGCGGAAGTAATGTGAAGCTCGAGAACTCAACAACGTAAAATTTACAATTTGGAGAGGAATATCGGCTCTAGCAGCATGAAACCATCTGCAAATGCTGATTTTGGATGAAAAGAACTCCTTACATTGACATTTGGCTTTCCTTTTTTGTGCAAGGAGTCATTTTTTTAAAAGGTGGAGAGAGGGAGGAAGTGACACAGAATCTCCAACTTCCTGTTCCTGTCCAGCAGGCTCCTCCCAGTGCTTTGTCCATCTCCTGCTCATTCTGCCTTTGGATTTGGAGCTGGAAAGATCACTCTTTTTGTCTGCTGCATCATTGCAATTGGATTTCAGGATTTTTGGAATAGGATATTTTACAAGTAACTGGTTGTTGTGTTTGTTTGATTGTGGGCATTGCAGTTGTTGTAACTACAATTTATTTTTGATAATTAATTATCATCATTCCTTTTTTATTTTTTTTTATTTTGTGGGTAGTAGTAGTAGGCCCGAGCTAGCCATGGGCATGGCCTCATGGGTGTGTGTGTGGGCATGATGAAGCAACTGTTCCTTTTGTTGTTTTTTGAATGTATTTCATTTTCAAGCACATTTAGGGCATGGATGGCATTGGATTGAGTTGGGGAAGTGTGTTTTTTGGGGGTTGCCTTTGTGATGTTGTTGGGCCTGGCCATGTGGCTGGTGGCCATTTTGAGGCCTAGGCCTGCAAGCTTGCCTGGCCTTGTCTGCCACCAGGCCTGCTTTTTCATCCACTAGGATCAGAGCAGGTAGCCACAGCTTTATTAATCAAGTGTTTTCTGTGTGATCTGCTGAATTTAGACATCATTTAGGGCATGGATGGCATTGCATTGAGTTGGGGAAGTGTGTTTTTTGGGGGTGGCCTTTGTGATGTTGTTGGGCCTGGCCATGTGGCTGGTGGCCATTTTGAGGCCTAGGCCTGCAAGCTTGCCTGGCCTTGTCTGCCAACAGGCCTGCTTTTTCATCCACTAGGATCAGAGCAGGTAGCCACAGCTTTATTAATCAAGTGTTTTCTGTGTGATCTGCTGAATTTAGACATCATTTAGGGCATGGATGGCATTGGATTGAGTTGGGGAAGTGTGTTTTTGGGGGGTTGTCTTTGTGATGTTGTTGGGCCTGGCCATGTGGCTGGTGGCCATTTTGAGGCCTAGGCCTGCAAGCTTGCCTGGCCATGTCTGCCAACAGGCCTGCTTTTTCATCCACTAGGATCAGAGCAGGTAGCCACAGCTTTATTAATCAAGTGTTTTCTGTGTGATCTGCTGAATTTAGACATCATTTAGGGCATGGATGGCATTGGATTGAGTTGGGGAAGTGTGTTTTTTGGGGGTTGCCTTTGTGATGTTGTTGGGCCTGGCCATGTGGCTGGTGGCCATTTTGAGGCCTAGACCTGCAAGCTTGCCTGGCCTTGTCTGCCAACAGGCCTGCTTTTTCATCCACTAGGATCAGAGCAGGTAGCCACAGCCTTATTAATCAAGTGTTTTCTGTGTGATCTGCTGAATTTAGACATCATTTAGGGCATGGATGGCATTGGATTGAGTTGGGGAAGTGTGTTTTTTGGGGGTGGCCTTTGTGATGTTGTTGGGCCTGGCCATGTGGCTGGTGGCCATTTTGAGGCCTAGGCCTGCAAGCTTGCCTGGCCTTGTCTGCCAACAGGCCTGCTTTTTCATCCACTAGGATCAGAGCTGGTAGCCACAGCTTTATTAATCAAGTGTTTTCTGTGTGATCTGCTGAATTTAGACATCATTTAGGGCATGGATGGCATTGGATTGAGTTGGGGAAGTGTGTTTTTTGGGGGTTGCCTTTGTGATGTTGTTGGGCCTGGTCATGTGGCTGGTGGCCATTTTGAGGCCTAGGCCTGCAAGCTTGCCTGGCCTTGTCTGCCAACAGGCCTGCTTTTTCATCCACTAGGATCAGAGCAGGTAGCCACAGCTTTATTAATCAAGTGTTTTCTGTGTGATCTGCTGAATTTAGACATCATTTAGGGCATGGATGGCATTGGATTGATTTGGGGAAGTGTGTTTTTTGGGGGTGGCCTTTGTGATGTTGTTGGGCCTGGCCATGTGGCTGGTGGCCATTTTGAGGCCTAGGCCTGCAAGCTTGCCTGGCCTTGTCTGCCAACAGGCCTGCTTTTTCATCCACTAGGATCAGAGCAGGTAGCCACAGCTTTATTAATCAAGTGTTTTCTGTGTGATCTGCTGAATTTAGACATCATTTAGGGCATGGATGGCATTGGATTGAGTTGGGGAAGTGTGTTTTTTGGGGGTTGCCTTTGTGATGTTGTTGGGCCTGGCCATGTGGCTGGTGGCCATTTTGAGGCCTAGGCCTGCAAGCTTGCCTGTCCTTGTCTGCAAACAGGCCTGCTTTTTCATCCACTAGGATCAGAGCAGGTAGCCACAGCTTTATTAATCAAGTGTTTTCTGTGTGATCTGCTGAATTTAGACATCATTTAGGGCATGGATGGCATTGGATTGAGTTGGGGAAGTGTGTTTTTTGGGGGTGGTCTTTGTGATGTTGTTGGGCCTGGCCATGTGGCTGGTGGCCATTTTGAGGCCTAGGCCTGCAAGCTTGCCTGGCCTTGTCTGCCAACAGGCCTGCTTTTTCCATCCACTAGGATCAGAGCAGGTAGCCACAGCTTTATTAATCAAGTGTTTTCTGTGTGATCTGCTGAATTTAGACATCAATTAGGGCATGGATGGCATTGGATTGAGTTGGGGAAGTGTGTTTTTTGGGGGTTGCCTTTGTGATGTTGTTGGGTCTGGCCATGTGGCGGGTGGCCATTTTGAGGCCTAGGCCTGCAAGCTTGCCTGGCCTTGTCTGCCAACAGGCCTGCTTTTTCATCCACTAGGATCAGAGCAGGTAGCCACAGCTTTATTAATCAAGTGTTTTCTGTGTGATCTGCTGAATTTAGACATCATTTAGGGCATGGATGGCATTGGATTGAGTTGGGGAAGTGTGTTTTTTGGGGGTGGCCTTTGTGATGTTGTTGGGCCTGGCCATGTGGCTGGTGGCCATTTTGAGGCCTAGGCCTGCAAGCTTGCCTGGCCTTGTCTGCCAACAGGCCTGCTTTTTCATCCACTAGGATCAGAGCAGGTAGCCACAGCTTTATTAATCAAGTGTTTTCTGTGTGATCTGCTGAATTTAGACATCATTTAGGGCATGGATGGCATTGGATTGAGTTGGGGAAGTGTGTTTTTTGGGGGTGGCCTTTGTGATGTTGTTGGGCCTGGTCATGTGGCTGGTGGCCATTTTGAGGCCTAGGCCTGCAAGCTTGCTTGGCCTTGTCTGCCAACAGGCCTGCTTTTTCATCCACTAGGATCAGAGCAGGTAGCCACAGCTTTATTAATCAAGTGTTTTCTGTGTGATCTGCTGAATTTAGACATCATTTAGGGCATGGATGGCATTGGATTGATTTGGGGAAGTGTGTTTTTTGGGGGTGGCCTTTGTGATGTTGTTGGGCCTGGCCATGTGGCTGGTGGCCATTTTGAGGCCTAGGCCTGCAAGCTTGCCTGGCCTTGTCTGCCAACAGGCCTGCTTTTTCATCCACTAGGATCAGAGCAGGTAGCCACAGCTTTATTAATCAAGTGTTTTCTGTGTGATCTGCTGAATTTAGACATCATTTAGGGCATGGATGGCATTGGATTGAGTTGGGGAAGTGTGTTTTTTGGGGGTTGCCTTTGTGATGTTGTTGGGCCTGGCCATGTGGCTGGTGGCCATTTTGAGGCCTAGGCCTGCAAGCTTGCCTGGCCTTGTCTGCAAACAGGCCTGCTTTTTCATCCACTAGGATCAGAGCAGGTAGCCACAGCTTTATTAATCAAGTGTTTTCTGTGTGATCTGCTGAATTTAGACATCATTTAGGGCATGGATGGCATTGGATTGAGTTGGGGAAGTGTGTTTTTTGGGGGTGGTCTTTGTGATGTTGTTGGGCCTGGCCATGTGGCTGGTGGCCATTTTGAGGCCTAGGCCTGCAAGCTTGCCTGGCCTTGTCTGCCAACAGGCCTGCTTTTTCCATCCACTAGGATCAGAGCAGGTACCCACAGCTTTATTAATCAAGTGTTTTCTGTGTGATCTGCTGAATTTAGACATCATTTAGGGCATGGATGGCATTGGATTGAGTTGGGGAAGTGTGTTTTTTGGGGGTTGCCTTTGTGATGTTGTTGGGCCTGGCCATGTGGCGGGTGGCCATTTTGAGGCCTAGGCCTGCAAGCTTGCCTGGCCTTGTCTGCCAACAGGCCTGCTTTTTCATCCACTAGGATCAGAGCAGGTAGCCACAGCTTTATTAATCAAGTGTTTTCTGTGTGATCTGCTGAATTTAGACATCATTTAGGGCATGGATGGCATTGGATTGAGTTGGGGAAGTGTGTTTTTTGGGGGTGGCCTTTGTGATGTTGTTGGGCCTGGCCATGTGGCTGGTGGCCATTTTGAGGCCTAGGCCTGCAAGCTTGCCTGGCCTTGTCTGCCAACAGGCCTGCTTTTTCATCCACTAGGATCAGAGCAGGTAGCCACAGCTTTATTAATCAAGTGTTTTCTGTGTGATCTGCTGAATTTAGACATCATTTAGGGCATGGATGGCATTGCATTGAGTTGGGGAAGTGTGTTTTTTGGGGGTGGCCTTTGTGATGTTGTTGGGCCTGGCCATGTGGCTGGTGGCCATTTTGAGGCCTAGGCCTGCAAGCTTGCCTGGCCTTGTCTGCCAATAGGCCTGCTTTTTCATCCACTAGGATCAGAGCAGGTAGCCACAGCTTTATTAATCAAGTGTTTTCTGTGTGATCTGCTGAATTTAGACATCATTTAGGGCATGGATGGCATTGGATTGAGTTGGGGAAGTGTGTTTTTGGGGGGTTGTCTTTGTGATGTTGTTGGGCCTGGTCATGTGGCTGGTGGCCATTTTGAGGCCTAGGCCTGCAAGCTTGCCTGGCCATGTCTGCCAACAGGCCTGCTTTTTCATCCACTAGGATCAGAGCAGGTAGCCACAGCTTTATTAATCAAGTGTTTTCTGTGTGATCTGCTGAATTTAGACATCATTTAGGGCATGGATGGCATTGGATTGAGTTGGGGAAGTGTGTTTTTTGGGGGTTGCCTTTGTGATGTTGTTGGGCCTGGCCATGTGGCTGGTGGCCATTTTGAGGCCTAGACCTGCAAGCTTGCCTGGCCTTGTCTGCCAACAGGCCTGCTTTTTCATCCACTAGGATCAGAGCAGGTAGCCACAGCCTTATTAATCAAGTGTTTTCTGTGTGATCTGCTGAATTTAGACATCATTTAGGGCATGGATGGCATTGGATTGAGTTGGGGAAGTGTGTTTTTTGGGGGTGGCCTTTGTGATGTTGTTGGGCCTGGCCATGTGGCTGGTGGCCATTTTGAGGCCTAGGCCTGCAAGCTTGCCTGGCCTTGTCTGCCAACAGGCCTGCTTTTTCATCCACTAGGATCAGAGCTGGTAGCCACAGCTTTATTAATCAAGTGTTTTCTGTGTGATCTGCTGAATTTAGACATCATTTAGGGCATGGATGGCATTGGATTGAGTTGGGGAAGTGTGTTTTTTGGGGGTTGCCTTTGTGATGTTGTTGGGCCTGGTCATGTGGCTGGTGGCCATTTTGAGGCCTAGGCCTGCAAGCTTGCCTGGCCTTGTCTGCCAACAGGCCTGCTTTTTCATCCACTAGGATCAGAGCAGGTAGCCACAGCTTTATTAATCAAGTGTTTTCTGTGTGATCTGCTGAATTTAGACATCATTTAGGGCATGGATGGCATTGGATTGATTTGGGGAAGTGTGTTTTTTGGGGGTGGCCTTTGTGATGTTGTTGGGCCTGGCCATGTGGCTGGTGGCCATTTTGAGGCCTAGGCCTGCAAGCTTGCCTGGCCTTGTCTGCCAACAGGCCTGCTTTTTCATCCACTAGGATCAGAGCAGGTAGCCACAGCTTTATTAATCAAGTGTTTTCTGTGTGATCTGCTGAATTTAGACATCATTTAGGGCATGGATGGCATTGGATTGAGTTGGGGAAGTGTGTTTTTTGGGGGTTGCCTTTGTGATGTTGTTGGGCCTGGCCATGTGGCTGGTGGCCATTTTGAGGCCTAGGCCTGCAAGCTTGCCTGGCCTTGTCTGCAAACAGGCCTGCTTTTTCATCCACTAGGATCAGAGCAGGTAGCCACAGCTTTATTAATCAAGTGTTTTCTGTGTGATCTGCTGAATTTAGACATCATTTAGGGCATGGATGGCATTGGATTGAGTTGGGGAAGTGTGTTTTTTGGGGGTGGTCTTTGTGATGTTGTTGGGCCTGGCCATGTGGCTGGTGGCCATTTTGAGGCCTAGGCCTGCAAGCTTGCCTGGCCTTGTCTGCCAACAGGCCTGCTTTTTCCATCCACTAGGATCAGAGCAGGTAGCCACAGCTTTATTAATCAAGTGTTTTCTGTGTGATCTGCTGAATTTAGACATCATTTAGGGCATGGATGGCATTGGATTGAGTTGGGGAAGTGTGTTTTTTGGGGGTTGCCTTTGTGATGTTGTTGGGCCTGGCCATGTGGCTGGTGGCCATTTTGAGGCCTAGACCTGCAAGCTTGCCTGGCCTTGTCTGCCAACAGGCCTGCTTTTTCATCCACTAGGATCAGAGCAGGTAGCCACAGCCTTATTAATCAAGTGTTTTCTGTGTGATCTGCTGAATTTAGACATCATTTAGGGCATGGATGGCATTGGATTGAGTTGGGGAAGTGTGTTTTTTGGGGGTGGCCTTTGTGATGTTGTTGGGCCTGGCCATGTGGCTGGTGGCCATTTTGAGGCCTAGGCCTGCAAGCTTGCCTGGCCTTGTCTGCCAACAGGCCTGCTTTTTCATCCACTAGGATCAGAGCTGGTAGCCACAGCTTTATTAATCAAGTGTTTTCTGTGTGATCTGCTGAATTTAGACATCATTTAGGGCATGGATGGCATTGGATTGAGTTGGGGAAGTGTGTTTTTTGGGGGTTGCCTTTGTGATGTTGTTGGGCCTGGTCATGTGGCTGGTGGCCATTTTGAGGCCTAGGCCTGCAAGCTTGCCTGGCCTTGTCTGCCAACAGGCCTGCTTTTTCATCCACTAGGATCAGAGCAGGTAGCCACAGCTTTATTAATCAAGTGTTTTCTGTGTGATCTGCTGAATTTAGACATCATTTAGGGCATGGATGGCATTGGATTGATTTGGGGAAGTGTGTTTTTTGGGGGTGGCCTTTGTGATGTTGTTGGGCCTGGCCATGTGGCTGGTGGCCATTTTGAGGCCTAGGCCTGCAAGCTTGCCTGGCCTTGTCTGCCAACAGGCCTGCTTTTTCATCCACTAGGATCAGAGCAGGTAGCCACAGCTTTATTAATCAAGTGTTTTCTGTGTGATCTGCTGAATTTAGACATCATTTAGGGCATGGATGGCATTGGATTGAGTTGGGGAAGTGTGTTTTTTGGGGGTTGCCTTTGTGATGTTGTTGGGCCTGGCCATGTGGCTGGTGGCCATTTTGAGGCCTAGGCCTGCAAGCTTGCCTGTCCTTGTCTGCAAACAGGCCTGCTTTTTCATCCACTAGGATCAGAGCAGGTAGCCACAGCTTTATTAATCAAGTGTTTTCTGTGTGATCTGCTGAATTTAGACATCATTTAGGGCATGGATGGCATTGGATTGAGTTGGGGAAGTGTGTTTTTTGGGGGTGGTCTTTGTGATGTTGTTGGGCCTGGCCATGTGGCTGGTGGCCATTTTGAGGCCTAGGCCTGCAAGCTTGCCTGGCCTTGTCTGCCAACAGGCCTGCTTTTTCCATCCACTAGGATCAGAGCAGGTAGCCACAGCTTTATTAATCAAGTGTTTTCTGTGTGATCTGCTGAATTTAGACATCAATTAGGGCATGGATGGCATTGGATTGAGTTGGGGAAGTGTGTTTTTTGGGGGTTGCCTTTGTGATGTTGTTGGGTCTGGCCATGTGGCGGGTGGCCATTTTGAGGCCTAGGCCTGCAAGCTTGCCTGGCCTTGTCTGCCAACAGGCCTGCTTTTTCATCCACTAGGATCAGAGCAGGTAGCCACAGCTTTATTAATCAAGTGTTTTCTGGGTGATCTGCTGAATTTAGACATCATTTAGGGCATGGATGGCATTGGATTGAGTTGGGGAAGTGTGTTTTTTGGGGGTGGCCTTTGTGATGTTGTTGGGCCTGGCCATGTGGCTGGTGGCCATTTTGAGGCCTAGGCCTGCAAGCTTGCCTGGCCTTGTCTGCCAACAGGCCTGCTTTTTCATCCACTAGGATCAGAGCAGGTAGCCACAGCTTTATTAATCAAGTGTTTTCTGTGTGATCTGCTGAATTTAGACATCATTTAGGGCATGGATGGCATTGGATTGAGTTGGGGAAGTGTGTTTTTTGGGGGTGGCCTTTGTGATGTTGTTGGGCCTGGTCATGTGGCTGGTGGCCATTTTGAGGCCTAGGCCTGCAAGCTTGCTTGGCCTTGTCTGCCAACAGGCCTGCTTTTTCATCCACTAGGATCAGAGCAGGTAGCCACAGCTTTATTAATCAAGTGTTTTCTGTGTGATCTGCTGAATTTAGACATCATTTAGGGCATGGATGGCATTGGATTGATTTGGGGAAGTGTGTTTTTTGGGGGTGGCCTTTGTGATGTTGTTGGGCCTGGCCATGTGGCTGGTGGCCATTTTGAGGCCTAGGCCTGCATTCTTGCCTGGCCTTGTCTGCCAACAGGCCTGCTTTTTCATCCACTAGGATCAGAGCAGGTAGCCACAGCTTTATTAATCAAGTGTTTTCTGTGTGATCTGCTGAATTTAGACATCATTTAGGGCATGGATGGCATTGGATTGAGTTGGGGAAGTGTGTTTTTTGGGGGTTGCCTTTGTGATGTTGTTGGGCCTGGCCATGTGGCTGGTGGCCATTTTGAGGCCTAGGCCTGCAAGCTTGCCTGGCCTTGTCTGCAAACAGGCCTGCTTTTTCATCCACTAGGATCAGAGCAGGTAGCCACAGCTTTATTAATCAAGTGTTTTCTGTGTGATCTGCTGAATTTAGACATCATTTAGGGCATGGATGGCATTGGATTGAGTTGGGGAAGTGTGTTTTTTGGGGGTGGTCTTTGTGATGTTGTTGGGCCTGGCCATGTGGCTGGTGGCCATTTTGAGGCCTAGGCCTGCAAGCTTGCCTGGCCTTGTCTGCCAACAGGCCTGCTTTTTCCATCCACTAGGATCAGAGCAGGTAGCCACAGCTTTATTAATCAAGTGTTTTCTGTGTGATCTGCTGAATTTAGACATCATTTAGGGCATGGATGGCATTGGATTGAGTTGGGGAAGTGTGTTTTTTGGGGGTTGCCTTTGTGATGTTGTTGGGCCTGGCCATGTGGCGGGTGGCCATTTTGAGGCCTAGGCCTGCAAGCTTGCCTGGCCTTGTCTGCCAACAGGCCTGCTTTTTCATCCACTAGGATCAGAGCAGGTAGCCACAGCTTTATTAATCAAGTGTTTTCTGTGTGATCTGCTGAATTTAGACATCATTTAGGGCATGGATGGCATTGGATTGAGTTGGGGAAGTGTGTTTTTTGGGGGTGGCCTTTGTGATGTTGTTGGGCCTGGCCATGTGGCTGGTGGCCATTTTGAGGCCTAGGCCTGCAAGCTTGCCTGGCCTTGTCTGCCAACAGGCCTGCTTTTTCATCCACTAGGATCAGAGCAGGTAGCCACAGCTTTATTAATCAAGTGTTTTCTGTGTGATCTGCTGAATTTAGACATCATTTAGGGCATGGATGGCATTGCATTGAGTTGGGGAAGTGTGTTTCATGGGGGTGGCCTTTGTGATGTTGTTGGGCCTGGCCATGTGGCTGGTGGCCATTTTGAGGCCTAGGCCTGCAAGCTTGCCTGGCCTTGTCTGCCAATAGGCCTGCTTTTTCATCCACTAGGATCAGAGCAGGTAGCCACAGCTTTATTAATCAAGTGTTTTCTGTGTGATCTGCTGAATTTAGACATCATTTAGGGCATGGATGGCATTGGATTGAGTTGGGGAAGTGTGTTTTTGGGGGGTTGTCTTTGTGATGTTGTTGGGCCTGGCCATGTGGCTGGTGGCCATTTTGAGGCCTAGGCCTGCAAGCTTGCCTGGCCATGTCTGCCAACAGGCCTGCTTTTTCATCCACTAGGATCAGAGCAGGTAGCCACAGCTTTATTAATCAAGTGTTTTCTGTGTGATCTGCTGAATTTAGACATCATTTAGGGCATGGATGGCATTGGATTGAGTTGGGGAAGTGTGTTTTTTGGGGGTTGCCTTTGTGATGTTGTTGGGCCTGGCCATGTGGCTGGTGGCCATTTTGAGGCCTAGACCTGCAAGCTTGCCTGGCCTTGTCTGCCAACAGGCCTGCTTTTTCATCCACTAGGATCAGAGCAGGTAGCCACAGCCGTATTAATCAAGTGTTTTCTGTGTGATCTGCTGAATTTAGACATCATTTAGGGCATGGATGGCATTGGATTGAGTTGGGGAAGTGTGTTTTTTGGGGGTGGCCTTTGTGATGTTGTTGGGCCTGGCCATGTGGCTGGTGGCCATTTTGAGGCCTAGGCCTGCAAGCTTGCCTGGCCTTGTCTGCCAACAGGCCTGCTTTTTCATCCACTAGGATCAGAGCTGGTAGCCACAGCTTTATTAATCAAGTGTTTTCTGTGTGATCTGCTGAATTTAGACATCATTTAGGGCATGGATGGCATTGGATTGAGTTGGGGAAGTGTGTTTTTTGGGGGTTGCCTTTGTGATGTTGTTGGGCCTGGTCATGTGGCTGGTGGCCATTTTGAGGCCTAGGCCTGCAAGCTTGCCTGGCCTTGTCTGCCAACAGGCCTGCTTTTTCATCCACTAGGATCAGAGCAGGTAGCCACAGCTTTATTAATCAAGTGTTTTTTGTGTGATCTGCTGAATTTAGACATCATTTAGGGCATGGATGGCATTGGATTGATTTGGGGAAGTGTGTTTTTTGGGGGTGGCCTTTGTGATGTTGTTGGGCCTGGCCATGTGGCTGGTGGCCATTTTGAGGCCTAGGCCTGCAAGCTTGCCTGGCCTTGTCTGCCAACAGGCCTGCTTTTTCATCCACTAGGATCAGAGCAGGTAGCCACAGCTTTATTAATCAAGTGTTTTCTGTGTGATCTGCTGAATTTAGACATCATTTAGGGCATGGATGGCATTGGATTGAGTTGGGGAAGTGTGTTTTTTGGGGGTTGCCTTTGTGATGTTGTTGGGCCTGCCCATGTGGCTGGTGGCCATTTTGAGGCCTAGGCCTGCAAGCTTGCCTGGTCTTGTCTGCAAACAGGCCTGCTTTTTCATCCACTAGGATCAGAGCAGGTAGCCACAGCTTTATTAATCAAGTGTTTTCTGTGTGATCTGCTGAATTTAGACATCATTTAGGGCATGGATGGCATTGGATTGAGTTGGGGAAGTGTGTTTTTTGGGGGTGGTCTTTGTGATGTTGTTGGGCCTGGCCATGTGGCTGGTGGCCATTTTGAGGCCTAGGCCTGCAAGCTTGCCTGGCCTTGTCTGCCAACAGGCCTGCTTTTTCCATCCACTAGGATCAGAGCAGGTAGCCACAGCTTTATTAATCAAGTGTTTTCTGTGTGATCTGCTGAATTTAGACATCATTTAGGGCATGGATGGCATTGGATTGAGTTGGGGAAGTCTGTTTTTTGGGGGTTGCCTTTGTGATGTTGTTGGGCCTGGCCATGTGGCGGGTGGCCATTTTGAGGCCTAGGCCTGCAAGCTTGCCTGGCCTTGTCTGCCAACAGGCCTGCTTTTTCATCCACTAGGATCAGAGCAGGTAGCCACAGCTTTATTAATCAAGTGTTTTCTGTGTGATCTGCTGAATTTAGACATCATTTAGGGCATGGATGGCATTGGATTGAGTTGGGGAAGTGTGTTTTTTGGGGGTGGCCTTTGTGATGTTGTTGGGCCTGGTCATGTGGCTGGTGGCCATTTTGAGGCCTAGGCCTGCAAGCTTGCCTGGCCTTGTCTGCCAACAGGCCTGCTTTTTCATCCACTAGGATCAGAGCAGGTAGCCACAGCTTTATTAATCAAGTGTTTTCTGTGTGATCTGCTGAATTTAGACATCATTTAGGGCATGGATGGCATTGGATTGATTTGGGGAAGTGTGTTTTTTGGGGGTGGCCTTTGTGATGTTGTTGGGCCTGGCCATGTGGCTGGTGGCCATTTTGAGGCCTAGGCCTGCAAGCTTGCCTGGCCTTGTCTGCCAACAGGCCTGCTTTTTCATCCACTAGGATCAGAGCAGGTAGCCACAGCTTTATTAATCAAGTGTTTTCTGTGTGATCTGCTGAATTTAGACATCATTTAGGGCATGGATGGCATTGGATTGAGTTGGGGAAGTGTGTTTTTTGGGGGTTGCCTTTGTGATGTTGTTGGGCCTGGCCATGTGGCTGGTGGCCATTTTGAGGCCTAGGCCTGCAAGCTTGCCTGGCCTTGTCTGCAAACAGGCCTGCTTTTTCATCCACTAGGATCAGAGCAGGTAGCCACAGCTTTATTAATCAAGTGTTTTCTGTGTGATCTGCTGAATTTAGACATCATTTAGGGCATGGATGGCATTGGATTGAGTTGGGGAAGTGTGTTTTTTGGGGGTGGTCTTTGTGATGTTGTTGGGCCTGGCCATGTGGCTGGTGGCCATTTTGAGGCCTAGGCCTGCAAGCTTGCCTGGCCTTGTCTGCCAACAGGCCTGCTTTTTCCATCCACTAGGATCAGAGCAGGTAGCCACAGCTTTATTAATCAAGTGTTTTCTGTGTGATCTGCTGAATTTAGACATCATTTAGGGCATGGATGGCATTGGATTGAGTTGGGGAAGTGTGTTTTTTGGGGGTTGCCTTTGTGATGTTGTTGGGCCTGGCCATGTGGCGGGTGGCCATTTTGAGGCCTAGGCCTGCAAGCTTGCCTGGCCTTGTCTGCCAACAGGCCTGCTTTTTCATCCACTAGGATCAGAGCAGGTAGCCACAGCTTTATTAATCAAGTGTTTTCTGTGTGATCTGCTGAATTTAGACATCATTTAGGGCATGGATGGCATTGGATTGAGTTGGGGAAGTGTGTTTTTTGGGGGTGGCCTTTGTGATGTTGTTGGGCCTGGCCATGTGGCTGGTGGCCATTTTGAGGCCTAGGCCTGCAAGCTTGCCTGGCCTTGTCTGCCAACAGGCCTGCTTTTTCATCCACTAGGAACAGAGCAGGTAGCCACAGCTTTATTAATCAAGTGTTTTCTGTGTGATCTGCTGAATTTAGACATCATTTAGGGCATGGATGGCATTGGATTGAGTTGGGGAAGTGTGTTTTTTGGGGGTGGCCTTTGTGATGTTGTTGGGCCTGGCCATGTGGCTGGTGGCCATTTTGAGGCCTAGGCCTGCAAGCTTGCCTGTCCTTGTCTGCAAACAGGCCTGCTTTTTCATCCACTAGGATCAGAGCAGGTAGCCACAGCTTTATTAATCAAGTGTTTTCTGTGTGATCTGCTGAATTTAGACATCATTTAGGGCATGGATGGCATTGGATTGAGTTGGGGAAGTGTGTTTTTTGGGGGTTGCCTTTGTGATGTTGTTGGGCCTGGCCATGTGGCGGGTGGCCATTTTGAGGCCTAGGCCTGCAAGCTTGCCTGGCCTTGTCTGCCAACAGGCCTGCTTTTTCATCCACTAGGATCAGAGCAGGTAGCCACAGCTTTATTAATCAAGTGTTTTCTGTGTGATCTGCTGAATTTAGACATCATTTAGGGCATGGATGGCATTGGATTGAGTTGGGGAAGTGTGTTTTTTGGGGGTGGCCTTTGTGATGTTGTTGGGCCTGGCCATGTGGCTGGTGGCCATTTTGAGGCCTAGGCCTGCAAGCTTGCCTGGCCTTGTCTGCCAACAGGCCTGCTTTTTCATCCACTAGGATCAGAGCAGGTAGCCACAGCTTTATTAATCAAGTGTTTTCTGTGTGATCTGCTGAATTTAGACATCATTTAGGGCATGGATGGCATTGCATTGAGTTGGGGAAGTGTGTTTTTTGGGGGTGGCCTTTGTGATGTTGTTGGGCCTGGCCATGTGGCTGGTGGCCATTTTGAGGCCTAGGCCTGCAAGCTTGCCTGGCCTTGTCTGCCAATAGGCCTGCTTTTTCATCCACTAGGATCAGAGCAGGTAGCCACAGCTTTATTAATTAAGTGTTTTCTGTGTGATCTGCTGAATTTAGACATCATTTAGGGCATGGATGGCATTGGATTGAGTTGGGGAAGTGTGTTTTTGGGGGGTTGTCTTTGTGATGTTGTTGGGCCTGGTCATGTGGCTGGTGGCCATTTTGAGGCCTAGGCCTGCAAGCTTGCCTGGCCATGTCTGCCAACAGGCCTGCTTTTTCATCCACTAGGATCAGAGCAGGTAGCCACAGCTTTATTAATCAAGTGTTTTCTGTGTGATCTGCTGAATTTAGACATCATTTAGGGCATGGATGGCATTGGATTGAGTTGGGGAAGTGTGTTTTTTGGGGGTTGCCTTTGTGATGTTGTTGGGCCTGGCCATGTGGCTGGTGGCCATTTTGAGGCCTAGACCTGCAAGCTTGCCTGGCCTTGTCTGCCAACAGGCCTGCTTTTTCATCCACTAGGATCAGAGCAGGTAGCCACAGCCTTATTAATCAAGTGTTTTCTGTGTGATCTGCTGAATTTAGACATCATTTAGGGCATGGATGGCATTGGATTGAGTTGGGGAAGTGTGTTTTTTGGGGGTGGCCTTTGTGATGTTGTTGGGCCTGGCCATGTGGCTGGTGGCCATTTTGAGGCCTAGGCCTGCAAGCTTGCCTGGCCTTGTCTGCCAACAGGGCTGCTTTTTCATCCACTAGGATCAGAGCTGGTAGCCACAGCTTTATTAATCAAGTGTTTTCTGTGTGATCTGCTGAATTTAGACATCATTTAGGGCATGGATGGCATTGGATTGAGTTGGGGAAGTGTGTTTTTTGGGGGTTGCCTTTGTGATGTTGTTGGGCCTGGTCATGTGGCTGGTGGCCATTTTGAGGCCTAGGCCTGCAAGCTTGCCTGGCCTTGTCTGCCAACAGGCCGGCTTTTTCATCCACTAGG
The DNA here is from genome assembly GCF_964204655.1 of Triturus cristatus. Taxonomy (NCBI): domain Eukaryota; kingdom Metazoa; phylum Chordata; class Amphibia; order Caudata; family Salamandridae; genus Triturus; species Triturus cristatus. Next base: position 418,736,109 of record NC_140593.1, read on the forward strand.
ATCAGAGCAGGTAGCCACAGCTTTATTAATCAAGTGTTTTCTGTGTGATCTGCTGAATTTAGACATCATTTAGGGCATGGATGGCATTGGATTGATTTGGGGAAGTGTGTTTTTTGGGGGTGGCCTTTGTGATGTTGTTGGGCCTGGCCATGTGGCTGGTGGCCATTTTGAGGCCTAGGCCTGCAAGCTTGCCTGGCCTTGTCTGCCAACAGGCCTGCTTTTTCATCCACTAGGATCAGAGCAGGTAGCCACAGCTTTATTAATCAAGTGTTTTCTGTGTGATCTGCTGAATTTAGACATCATTTAGGGCATGGATGGCATTGGATTGAGTTGGGGAAGTGTGTTTTTTGGGGGTTGCCTTTGTGATGTTGTTGGGCCTGGCCATGTGGCTGGTGGCCATTTTGAGGCCTAGGCCTGCAAGCTTGCCTGGCCTTGTCTGCCAACAGGCCTGCTTTTTCATCCACTAGGATCAGAGCTGGTAGCCACAGCTTTATTAATCAAGTGTTTTCTGTGTGATCTGCTGAATTTAGACATCATTTAGGGCATGGATGGCATTGGATTGAGTTGGGGAAGTGTGTTTTTTGGGGGTTGCCTTTGTGATGTTGTTGGGCCTGGTCATGTGGCTGGTGGCCATTTTGAGGCCTAGGCCTGCAAGCTTGCCTGGCCTTGTCTGCCAACAGGCCTGCTTTTTCATCCACTAGGATCAGAGCAGGTAGCCACAGCTTTATTAATCAAGTGTTTTCTGTGTGATCTGCTGAATTTAGACATCATTTAGGGCATGGATGGCATTGGATTGATTTGGGGAAGTGTGTTTTTTGGGGGTGGCCTTTGTGATGTTGTTGGGCCTGGCCATGTGGCTGGTGGCCATTTTGAGGCCTAGGCCTGCAAGCTTGCCTGGCCTTGTCTGCCAACAGGCCTGCTTTTTCATCCACTAGGATCAGAGCAGGTAGCCACAGCTTTATTAATCAAGTGTTTTCTGTGTGATCTGCTGAATTTAGACATCATTTAGGGCATGGATGGCATTGGATTGAGTTGGGGAAGTGTGTTTTTTGGGGGTTGCCTTTGTGATGTTGTTGGGCCTGGCCATGTGGCTGGTGGCCATTTTGAGGCCTAGGCCTGCAAGCTTGCCTGTCCTTGTCTGCAAACAGGCCTGCTTTTTCATCCACTAGGATCAGAGCAGGTAGCCACAGCTTTATTAATCAAGTGTTTTCTGTGTGATCTGCTGAATTTAGACATCATTTAGGGCATGGATGGCATTGGATTGAGTTGGGGAAGTGTGTTTTTTGGGGGTGGTCTTTGTGATGTTGTTGGGCCTGGCCATGTGGCTGGTGGCCATTTTGAGGCCTAGGCCTGCAAGCTTGCCTGGCCTTGTCTGCCAACAGGCCTGCTTTTTCCATCCACTAGGATCAGAGCAGGTAGCCACAGCTTTATTAATCAAGTGTTTTCTGTGTGATCTGCTGAATTTAGACATCAATTAGGGCATGGATGGCATTGGATTGAGTTGGGGAAGTGTGTTTTTTGGGGGTTGCCTTTGTGATGTTGTTGGGTCTGGCCATGTGGCGGGTGGCCATTTTGAGGCCTAGGCCTGCAAGCTTGCCTGGCCTTGTCTGCCAACAGGCCTGCTTTTTCATCCACTAGGATCAGAGCAGGTAGCCACAGCTTTATTAATCAAGTGTTTTCTGTGTGATCTGCTGAATTTAGACATCATTTAGGGCATGGATGGCATTGGATTGAGTTGGGGAAGTGTGTTTTTTGGGGGTGGCCTTTGTGATGTTGTTGGGCCTGGCCATGTGGCTGGTGGCCATTTTGAGGCCTAGGCCTGCAAGCTTGCCTGGCCTTGTCTGCCAACAGGCCTGCTTTTTCATCCACTAGGATCAGAGCAGGTAGCCACAGCTTTATTAATCAAGTGTTTTCTGTGTGATCTGCTGAATTTAGACATCATTTAGGGCATGGATGGCATTGGATTGAGTTGGGGAAGTGTGTTTTTTGGGGGTGGCCTTTGTGATGTTGTTGGGCCTGGTCATGTGGCTGGTGGCCATTTTGAGGCCTAGGCCTGCAAGCTTGCTTGGCCTTGTCTGCCAACAGGCCTGCTTTTTCATCCACTAGGATCAGAGCAGGTAGCCACAGCTTTATTAATCAAGTGTTTTCTGTGTGATCTGCTGAATTTAGACATCATTTAGGGCATGGATGGCATTGGATTGATTTGGGGAAGTGTGTTTTTTGGGGGTGGCCTTTGTGATGTTGTTGGGCCTGGCCATGTGGCTGGTGGCCATTTTGAGGCCTAGGCCTGCATTCTTGCCTGGCCTTGTCTGCCAACAGGCCTGCTTTTTCATCCACTAGGATCAGAGCAGGTAGCCACAGCTTTATTAATCAAGTGTTTTCTGTGTGATCTGCTGAATTTAGACATCATTTAGGGCATGGATGGCATTGGATTGAGTTGGGGAAGTGTGTTTTTTGGGGGTTGCCTTTGTGATGTTGTTGGGCCTGGCCATGTGGCTGGTGGCCATTTTGAGGCCTAGGCCTGCAAGCTTGCCTGGCCTTGTCTGCAAACAGGCCTGCTTTTTCATCCACTAGGATCAGAGCAGGTAGCCACAGCTTTATTAATCAAGTGTTTTCTGTGTGATCTGCTGAATTTAGACATCATTTAGGGCATGGATGGCATTGGATTGAGTTGGGGAAGTGTGTTTTTTGGGGGTGGTCTTTGTGATGTTGTTGGGCCTGGCCATGTGGCTGGTGGCCATTTTGAGGCCTAGGCCTGCAAGCTTGCCTGGCCTTGTCTGCCAACAGGCCTGCTTTTTCCATCCACTAGGATCAGAGCAGGTAGCCACAGCTTTATTAATCAAGTGTTTTCTGTGTGATCTGCTGAATTTAGACATCATTTAGGGCATGGATGGCATTGGATTGAGTTGGGGAAGTGTGTTTTTTGGGGGTTGCCTTTGTGATGTTGTTGGGCCTGGCCATGTGGCGGGTGGCCATTTTGAGGCCTAGGCCTGCAAGCTTGCCTGGCCTTGTCTGCCAACAGGCCTGCTTTTTCATCCACTAGGATCAGAGCAGGTAGCCACAGCTTTATTAATCAAGTGTTTTCTGTGTGATCTGCTGAATTTAGACATCATTTAGGGCATGGATGGCATTGGATTGAGTTGGGGAAGTGTGTTTTTTGGGGGTGGCCTTTGTGATGTTGTTGGGCCTGGCCATGTGGCTGGTGGCCATTTTGAGGCCTAGGCCTGCAAGCTTGCCTGGCCTTGTCTGCCAACAGGCCTGCTTTTTCATCCACTAGGATCAGAGCAGGTAGCCACAGCTTTATTAATCAAGTGTTTTCTGTGTGATCTGCTGAATTTAGACATCATTTAGGGCATGGATGGCATTGCATTGAGTTGGGGAAGTGTGTTTCATGGGGGTGGCCTTTGTGATGTTGTTGGGCCTGGCCATGTGGCTGGTGGCCATTTTGAGGCCTAGGCCTGCAAGCTTGCCTGGCCTTGTCTGCCAATAGGCCTGCTTTTTCATCCACTAGGATCAGAGCAGGTAGCCACAGCTTTATTAATCAAGTGTTTTCTGTGTGATCTGCTGAATTTAGACATCATTTAGGGCATGGATGGCATTGGATTGAGTTGGGGAAGTGTGTTTTTGGGGGGTTGTCTTTGTGATGTTGTTGGGCCTGGCCATGTGGCTGGTGGCCATTTTGAGGCCTAGGCCTGCAAGCTTGCCTGGCCATGTCTGCCAACAGGCCTGCTTTTTCATCCACTAGGATCAGAGCAGGTAGCCACAGCTTTATTAATCAAGTGTTTTCTGTGTGATCTGCTGAATTTAGACATCATTTAGGGCATGGATGGCATTGGATTGAGTTGGGGAAGTGTGTTTTTTGGGGGTTGCCTTTGTGATGTTGTTGGGCCTGGCCATGTGGCTGGTGGCCATTTTGAGGCCTAGACCTGCAAGCTTGCCTGGCCTTGTCTGCCAACAGGCCTGCTTTTTCATCCACTAGGATCAGAGCAGGTAGCCACAGCCTTATTAATCAAATGTTTTCTGTGTGATCTGCTGAATTTAGACATCATTTAGGGCATGGATGGCATTGGATTGAGTTGGGGAAGTGTGTTTTTTGGGGGTGGCCTTTGTGATGTTGTTGGGCCTGGCCATGTGGCTGGTGGCCATTTTGAGGCCTAGGCCTGCAAGCTTGCCTGGCCTTGTCTGCCAACAGGCCTGCTTTTTCATCCACTAGGATCAGAGCTGGTAGCCACAGCTTTATTAATCAAGTGTTTTCTGTGTGATCTGCTGAATTTAGACATCATTTAGGGCATGGATGGCATTGGATTGAGTTGGGGAAGTGTGTTTTTTGGGGGTTGCCTTTGTGATGTTGTTGGGCCTGGTCATGTGGCTGGTGGCCATTTTGAGGCCTAGGCCTGCAAGCTTGCCTGGCCTTGTCTGCCAACAGGCCTGCTTTTTCATCCACTAGGATCAGAGCAGGTAGCCACAGCTTTATTAATCAAGTGTTTTTTGTGTGATCTGCTGAATTTAGACATCATTTAGGGCATGGATGGCATTGGATTGATTTGGGGAAGTGTGTTTTTTGGGGGTGGCCTTTGTGATGTTGTTGGGCCTGGCCATGTGGCTGGTGGCCATTTTGAGGCCTAGGCCTGCAAGCTTGCCTGGCCTTGTCTGCCAACAGGCCTGCTTTTTCATCCACTAGGATCAGAGCAGGTAGCCACAGCTTTATTAATCAAGTGTTTTCTGTGTGATCTGCTGAATTTAGACATCATTTAGGGCATGGATGGCATTGGATTGAGTTGGGGAAGTGTGTTTTTTGGGGGTTGCCTTTGTGATGTTGTTGGGCCTGCCCATGTGGCTGGTGGCCATTTTGAGGCCTAGGCCTGCAAGCTTGCCTGGTCTTGTCTGCAAACAGGCCTGCTTTTTCATCCACTAGGATCAGAGCAGGTAGCCACAGCTTTATTAATCAAGTGTTTTCTGTGTGATCTGCTGAATTTAGACATCATTTAGGGCATGGATGGCATTGGATTGAGTTGGGGAAGTGTGTTTTTTGGGGGTGGTCTTTGTGATGTTGTTGGGCCTGGCCATGTGGCTGGTGGCCATTTTGAGGCCTAGGCCTGCAAGCTTGCCTGGCCTTGTCTGCCAACAGGCCTGCTTTTTCCATCCACTAGGATCAGAGCAGGTAGCCACAGCTTTATTAATCAAGTGTTTTCTGTGTGATCTGCTGAATTTAGACATCATTTAGGGCATGGATGGCATTGGATTGAGTTGGGGAAGTCTGTTTTTTGGGGGTTGCCTTTGTGATGTTGTTGGGCCTGGCCATGTGGCGGGTGGCCATTTTGAGGCCTAGGCCTGCAAGCTTGCCTGGCCTTGTCTGCCAACAGGCCTGCTTTTTCATCCACTAGGATCAGAGCAGGTAGCCACAGCTTTATTAATCAAGTGTTTTCTGTGTGATCTGCTGAATTTAGACATCATTTAGGGCATGGATGGCATTGGATTGAGTTGGGGAAGTGTGTTTTTTGGGGGTGGCCTTTGTGATGTTGTTGGGCCTGGTCATGTGGCTGGTGGCCATTTTGAGGCCTAGGCCTGCAAGCTTGCCTGGCCTTGTCTGCCAACAGGCCTGCTTTTTCATCCACTAGGATCAGAGCAGGTAGCCACAGCTTTATTAATCAAGTGTTTTCTGTGTGATCTGCTGAATTTAGACATCATTTAGGGCATGGATGGCATTGGATTGATTTGGGGAAGTGTGTTTTTTGGGGGTGGCCTTTGTGATGTTGTTGGGCCTGGCCATGTGGCTGGTGGCCATTTTGAGGCCTAGGCCTGCAAGCTTGCCTGGCCTTGTCTGCCAACAGGCCTGCTTTTTCATCCACTAGGATCAGAGCAGGTAGCCACAGCTTTATTAATCAAGTGTTTTCTGTGTGATCTGCTGAATTTAGACATCATTTAGGGCATGGATGGCATTGGATTGAGTTGGGGAAGTGTGTTTTTTGGGGGTTGCCTTTGTGATGTTGTTGGGCCTGGCCATGTGGCTGGTGGCCATTTTGAGGCCTAGGCCTGCAAGCTTGCCTGGCCTTGTCTGCAAACAGGCCTGCTTTTTCATCCACTAGGATCAGAGCAGGTAGCCACAGCTTTATTAATCAAGTGTTTTCTGTGTGATCTGCTGAATTTAGACATCATTTAGGGCATGGATGGCATTGGATTGAGTTGGGGAAGTGTGTTTTTTGGGGGTGGTCTTTGTGATGTTGTTGGGCCTGGCCATGTGGCTGGTGGCCATTTTGAGGCCTAGGCCTGCAAGCTTGCCTGGCCTTGTCTGCCAACAGGCCTGCTTTTTCCATCCACTAGGATCAGAGCAGGTAGCCACAGCTTTATTAATCAAGTGTTTTCTGTGTGATCTGCTGAATTTAGACATCATTTAGGGCATGGATGGCATTGGATTGAGTTGGGGAAGTGTGTTTTTTGGGGGTTGCCTTTGTGATGTTGTTGGGCCTGGCCATGTGGCGGGTGGCCATTTTGAGGCCTAGGCCTGCAAGCTTGCCTGGCCTTGTCTGCCAACAGGCCTGCTTTTTCATCCACTAGGATCAGAGCAGGTAGCCACAGCTTTATTAATCAAGTGTTTTCTGTGTGATCTGCTGAATTTAGACATCATTTAGGGCATGGATGGCATTGGATTGAGTTGGGGAAGTGTGTTTTTTGGGGGTGGCCTTTGTGATGTTGTTGGGCCTGGCCATGTGGCTGGTGGCCATTTTGAGGCCTAGGCCTGCAAGCTTGCCTGGCCTTGTCTGCCAACAGGCCTGCTTTTTCATCCACTAGGAACAGAGCAGGTAGCCACAGCTTTATTAATCAAGTGTTTTCTGTGTGATCTGCTGAATTTAGACATCATTTAGGGCATGGATGGCATTGGATTGAGTTGGGGAAGTGTGTTTTTTGGGGGTGGCCTTTGTGATGTTGTTGGGCCTGGCCATGTGGCTGGTGGCCATTTTGAGGCCTAGGCCTGCAAGCTTGCCTGTCCTTGTCTGCAAACAGGCCTGCTTTTTCATCCACTAGGATCAGAGCAGGTAGCCACAGCTTTATTAATCAAGTGTTTTCTGTGTGATCTGCTGAATTTAGACATCATTTAGGGCATGGATGGCATTGGATTGAGTTGGGGAAGTGTGTTTTTTGGGGGTTGCCTTTGTGATGTTGTTGGGCCTGGCCATGTGGCGGGTGGCCATTTTGAGGCCTAGGCCTGCAAGCTTGCCTGGCCTTGTCTGCCAACAGGCCTGCTTTTTCATCCACTAGGATCAGAGCAGGTAGCCACAGCTTTATTAATCAAGTGTTTTCTGTGTGATCTGCTGAATTTAGACATCATTTAGGGCATGGATGGCATTGGATTGAGTTGGGGAAGTGTGTTTTTTGGGGGTGGCCTTTGTGATGTTGTTGGGCCTGGCCATGTGGCTGGTGGCCATTTTGAGGCCTAGGCCTGCAAGCTTGCCTGGCCTTGTCTGCCAACAGGCCTGCTTTTTCATCCACTAGGATCAGAGCAGGTAGCCACAGCTTTATTAATCAAGTGTTTTCTGTGTGATCTGCTGAATTTAGACATCATTTAGGGCATGGATGGCATTGCATTGAGTTGGGGAAGTGTGTTTTTTGGGGGTGGCCTTTGTGATGTTGTTGGGCCTGGCCATGTGGCTGGTGGCCATTTTGAGGCCTAGGCCTGCAAGCTTGCCTGGCCTTGTCTGCCAATAGGCCTGCTTTTTCATCCACTAGGATCAGAGCAGGTAGCCACAGCTTTATTAATTAAGTGTTTTCTGTGTGATCTGCTGAATTTAGACATCATTTAGGGCATGGATGGCATTGGATTGAGTTGGGGAAGTGTGTTTTTGGGGGGTTGTCTTTGTGATGTTGTTGGGCCTGGTCATGTGGCTGGTGGCCATTTTGAGGCCTAGGCCTGCAAGCTTGCCTGGCCATGTCTGCCAACAGGCCTGCTTTTTCATCCACTAGGATCAGAGCAGGTAGCCACAGCTTTATTAATCAAGTGTTTTCTGTGTGATCTGCTGAATTTAGACATCATTTAGGGCATGGATGGCATTGGATTGAGTTGGGGAAGTGTGTTTTTTGGGGGTTGCCTTTGTGATGTTGTTGGGCCTGGCCATGTGGCTGGTGGCCATTTTGAGGCCTAGACCTGCAAGCTTGCCTGGCCTTGTCTGCCAACAGGCCTGCTTTTTCATCCACTAGGATCAGAGCAGGTAGCCACAGCCTTATTAATCAAGTGTTTTCTGTGTGATCTGCTGAATTTAGACATCATTTAGGGCATGGATGGCATTGGATTGAGTTGGGGAAGTGTGTTTTTTGGGGGTGGCCTTTGTGATGTTGTTGGGCCTGGCCATGTGGCTGGTGGCCATTTTGAGGCCTAGGCCTGCAAGCTTGCCTGGCCTTGTCTGCCAACAGGGCTGCTTTTTCATCCACTAGGATCAGAGCTGGTAGCCACAGCTTTATTAATCAAGTGTTTTCTGTGTGATCTGCTGAATTTAGACATCATTTAGGGCATGGATGGCATTGGATTGAGTTGGGGAAGTGTGTTTTTTGGGGGTTGCCTTTGTGATGTTGTTGGGCCTGGTCATGTGGCTGGTGGCCATTTTGAGGCCTAGGCCTGCAAGCTTGCCTGGCCTTGTCTGCCAACAGGCCTGCTTTTTCATCCACTAGGATCAGAGCAGGTAGCCACAGCTTTATTAATCAAGTGTTTTCTGTGTGATCTGCTGAATTTAGACATCATTTAGGGCATGGATGGCATTGGATTGATTTGGGGAAGTGTGTTTTTTGGGGGTGGCCTTTGTGATGTTGTTGGGCCTGGCCATGTGGCTGGTGGCCATTTTGAGGCCTAGGCCTGCAAGCTTGCCTGGCCTTGTCTGCCAACAGGCCTGCTTTTTCATCCACTAGGATCAGAGCAGGTAGCCACAGCTTTATTAATCAAGTGTTTTCTGTGTGATCTGCTGAATTTAGACATCATTTAGGGCATGGATGGCATTGGATTGAGTTGGGGAAGTGTGTTTTTTGGGGGTTGCCTTTGTGATGTTGTTGGGCCTGGCCATGTGGCTGGTGGCCATTTTGAGGCCTAGGCCTGCAAGCTTGCCTGGCCTTGTCTGCAAACAGGCCTGCTTTTTCATCTTCTAGGATCAGAGCAGGTAGCCACAGCTTTATTAATCAAGTGTTTTCTGTGTGATCTGCTGAATTTAGACATCATTTAGGGCATGGATGGCATTGGATTGAGTTGGGGAAGTGTGTTTTTTGGGGGTGGTCTTTGTGATGTTGTTGGGCCTGGCCATGTGGCTGGTGGCCATTTTGAGGCCTAGGCCTGCAAGCTTGCCTGGCCTTGTCTGCCAACAGGCCTGCTTTTTCCATCCACTAGGATCAGAGCAGGTAGCCACAGCTTTATTAATCAAGTGTTTTCTGTGTGATCTGCTGAATTTAGACATCATTTAGGGCATGGATGGCATTGGATTGAGTTGGGGAAGTGTGTTTTTTGGGGGTTGCCTTTGTGATGTTGTTGGGCCTGGCCATGTGGCTGGTGGCCATTTTGAGGCCTAGACCTGCAAGCTTGCCTGGCCTTGTCTGCCAACAGGCCTTCTTTTTCATCCACTAGGATCAGAGCAGGTAGCCACAGCCTTATTAATCAAGTGTTTTCTGTGTGATCTGCTGAATTTAGACATCATTTAGGGCATGGATGGCATTGGATTGAGTTGGGGAAGTGTGTTTTTTGGGGGTGGCCTTTGTGATGTTGTTGGGCCTGGCCATGTGGCTGGTGGCCATTTTGAGGCCTAGGCCTGCAAGCTTGCCTGGCCTTGTCTGCCAACAGGCCTGCTTTTTCATCCACTAGGATCAGAGCTGGTAGCCACAGCTTTATTAATCAAGTGTTTTCTGTGTGATCTGCTGAATTTAGACATCATTTAGGGCATGGATGGCATTGGATTGAGTTGGGGAAGTGTGTTTTTTGGGGGTTGCCTTTGTGATGTTGTTGGGCCTGGTCATGTGGCTGGTGGCCATTTTGAGGCCTAGGCCTGCAAGCTTGCCTGGCCTTGTCTGCCAACAGGCCTGCTTTTTCATCCACTAGGATCAGAGCAGGTAGCCACAGCTTTATTAATCAAGTGTTTTCTGTGTGATCTGCTGAATTTAGACATCATTTAGGGCATGGATGGCATTGGATTGATTTGGGGAAGTGTGTTTTTTGGGGGTGGCCTTTGTGATGTTGTTGGGCCTGGCCATGTGGCTGGTGGCCATTTTGAGGCCTAGGCCTGCAAGCTTGCCTGGCCTTGTCTGCCAACAGGCCTGCTTTTTCATCCACTAGGATCAGAGCAGGTAGCCACAGCTTTATTAATCAAGTGTTTCCTGTGTGATCTGCTGAATTTAGACATCATTTAGGGCATGGATGGCATTGGATTGAGTTGGGGAAGTGTGTTTTTTGGGGGTTGCCTTTGTGATGTTGTTGGGCCTGGCCATGTGGCTGGTGGCCATTTTGAGGCCTAGGCCTGCAAGCTTGCCTGTCCTTGTCTGCAAACAGGCCTGCTTTTTCATCCACTAGGATCAGAGCAGGTAGCCACAGCTTTATTAATCAAGTGTTTTCTGTGTGATCTGCTGAATTTAGACATCATTTAGGGCATGGATGGCATTGGATTGAGTTGGGGAAGTGTGTTTTTTGGGGGTGGTCTTTGTGATGTTGTTGGGCCTGGCCATGTGGCTGGTGGCCATTTTGAGGCCTAGGCCTGCAAGCTTGCCTGGCCTTGTCTGCCAACAGGCCTGCTTTTTCCATCCACTAGGATCAGAGCAGGTAGCCACAGCTTTATTAATCAAGTGTTTTCTGTGTGATCTGCTGAATTTAGACATCAATTAGGGCATGGATGGCATTGGATTGAGTTGGGGAAGTGTGTTTTTTGGGGGTTGCCTTTGTGATGTTGTTGGGTCTGGCCATGTGGCGGGTGGCCATTTTGAGGCCTAGGCCTGCAAGCTTGCCTGGCCTTGTCTGCCAACAGGCCTGCTTTTTCATCCACTAGGATCAGAGCAGGTAGCCACAGCTTTATTAATCAAGTGTTTTCTGTGTGATCTGCTGAATTTAGACATCATTTAGGGCATGGATGGCATTGGATTGAGTTGGGGAAGTGTGTTTTTTGGGGGTTGCCTTTGTGATGTTGTTGGGCCTGGCCATGTGGCGGGTGGCCATTTTGAGGCCTAGGCCTGCAAGCTTGCCTGGCATTGTCTGCCAACAGGCCTGCTTTTTCATCCACTAGGATCAGAGCAGGTAGCCACAGCTTTATTAATCAAGTGTTTTCTGTGTGATCTGCTGAATTTAGACATCATTTAGGGCATGGATGGCATTGGATTGAGTTGGGGAAGTGTGTTTTTTGGGGGTGGCCTTTGTGATGTTGTTGGGCCTGGCCATGTGGCTGGTGGCCATTTTGAGGCCTAGGCCTGCAAGCTTGCCTGGCCTTGTCTGCCAACAGGCCTGCTTTTTCATCCACTAGGATCAGAGCAGGTAGCCACAGCTTTATTAATCAAGTGTTTTCTGTGTGATCTGCTGAATTTAGACATCATTTAGGGCATGGATGGCATTGCATTGAGTTGGGGAAGTGTGTTTTTTGGGGGTGGCCTTTGTGATGTTGTTGGGCCTGGCCATGTGGCTGGTGGCCATTTTGAGGCCTAGGCCTGCAAGCTTGCCTGGCCTTGTCTGCCAATAGGCCTGCTTTTTCATCCACTAGGATCAGAGCAGGTAGCCACAGCTTTATTAATCAAGTGTTTTCTGTGTGATCTGCTGAATTTAGACATCATTTAGGGCATGGATGGCATTGGATTGAGTTGGGGAAGTGTGTTTTTGGGGGGTTGTCTTTGTGATGTTGTTGGGCCTGGCCATGTGGCTGGTGGCCATTTTGAGGCCTAGGCCTGCAAGCTTGCCTGGCCATGTCTGCCAACAGGCCTGCTTTTTCATCCACTAGGATCAGAGCAGGTAGCCACAGCTTTATTAATCAAGTGTTTTCTGTGTGATCTGCTGAATTTAGACATCATTTAGGGCATGGATGGCATTGGATTGAGTTGGGGAAGTGTGTTTTTTGGGGGTTGCCTTTGTGATGTTGTTGGGCCTGGCCATGTGGCTGGTGGCCATTTTGAGGCCTAGACCTGCAAGCTTGCCTGGCCTTGTCTGCCAACAGGCCTGCTTTTTCATCCACTAGGATCAGAGCAGGTAGCCACAGCCTTATTAATCAAGTGTTTTCTGTGTGATCTGCTGAATTTAGACATCATTTAGGGCATGGATGGCATTGGATTGAGTTGGGGAAGTGTGTTTTTTGGGGGTGGCCTTTGTGATGTTGTTGGGCCTGGCCATGTGGCTGGTGGCCATTTTGAGGCCTAGGCCTGCAAGCTTGCCTGGCCTTGTCTGCCAACAGGCCTGCTTTTTCATCCACTAGGATCAGAGCTGGTAGCCACAGCTTTATTAATCAAGTGTTTACTGTGTGATCTGCTGAATTTAGACATCATTTAGGGCATGGATGGCATTGGATTGAGTTGGGGAAGTGTGTTTTTTGGGGGTTGCCTTTGTGATGTTGTTGGGCCTGGTCATGTGGCTGGTGGCCATTTTGAGGCCTAGGCCTGCAAGCTTGCCTGGCCTTGTCTGCCAACAGGCCTGCTTTTTCATCCACTAGGATCAGAGCAGGTAGCCACAGCTTTATTAATCAAGTGTTTTCTGTGTGATCTGCTGAATTTAGACATCATTTAGGGCATGGATGGCATTGGATTGATTTGGGGAAGTGTGTTTTTTGGGGGTGGCCTTTGTGATGTTGTTGGGCCTGGCCATGTGGCTGGTGGCCATTTTGAGGCCTAGGCCTGCAAGCTTGCCTGGCCTTGTCTGCCAACAGGCCTGCTTTTTCATCCACTAGGATCAGAGCAGGTAGCCACAGCTTTATTAATCAAGTGTTTCCTGTGTGATCTGCTGAATTTAGACATCATTTAGGGCATGGATGGCATTGGATTGAGTTGGGGAAGTGTGTTTTTTGGGGGTTGCCTTTGTGATGTTGTTGGGCCTGGCCATGTGGCTGGTGGCCATTTTGAGGCCTAGGCCTGCAAGCTTGCCTGGTCTTGTCTGCAAACAGGCCTGCTTTTTCATCCACTAGGATCAGAGCAGGTAGCCACAGCTTTATTAATCAAGTGTTTTCTGTGTGATCTGCTGAATTTAGACATCATTTAGGGCATGGATGGCATTGGATTGAGTTGGGGAAGTGTGTTTTTTGGGGGTGGTCTTTGTGATGTTGTTGGGCCTGGCCATGTGGCTGGTGGCCATTTTGAGGCCTAGGCCTGCAAGCTTGCCTGGCCTTGTCTGCCAACAGGCCTGCTTTTTCCATCCACTAGGATCAGAGCAGGTAGCCACAGCTTTATTAATCAAGTGTTTTCTGTGTGATCTGCTGAATTTAGACATCATTTAGGGCATGGATGGCATTGGATTGAGTTGGGGAAGTCTGTTTTTTGGGGGTTGCCTTTGTGATGTTGTTGGGCCTGGCCATGTGGCGGGTGGCCATTTTGAGGCCTAGGCCTGCAAGCTTGCCTGGCCTTGTCTGCCAACAGGCCTGCTTTTTCATCCACTAGGATCAGAGCAGGTAGCCACAGCTTTATTAATCAAGTGTTTTCTGTGTGATCTGCTGAATTTAGACATCATTTAGGGCATGGATGGCATTGGATTGAGTTGGGGAAGTGTGTTTTTTGGGGGTGGCCTTTGTGATGTTGTTGGGCCTGGTCATGTGGCTGGTGGCCATTTTGAGGCCTAGGCCTGCAAGCTTGCCTGGCCTTGTCTGCCAACAGGCCTGCTTTTTCATCCACTAGGATCAGAGCAGGTAGCCACAGCTTTATTAATCAAGTGTTTTCTGTGTGATCTGCTGAATTTAGACATCATTTAGGGCATGGATGGCATTGGATTGATTTGGGGAAGTGTGTTTTTTGGGGGTGGCCTTTGTGATGTTGTTGGGCCTGGCCATGTGGCTGGTGGCCATTTTGAGGCCTAGGCCTGCAAGCTTGCCTGGCCTTGTCTGCCAACAGGCCTGCTTTTTCATCCACTAGGATCAGAGCAGGTAGCCACAGCTTTATTAATCAAGTGTTTTCTGTGTGATCTGCTGAATTTAGACATCATTTAGGGCATGGATGGCATTGGATTGAGTTGGGGAAGTGTGTTTTTTGGGGGTTGCCTTTGTGATGTTGTTGGGCCTGGCCATGTGGCTGGTGGCCATTTTGAGGCCTAGGCCTGCAAGCTTGCCTGGCCTTGTCTGCAAACAGGCCTGCTTTTTCATCCACTAGGATCAGAGCAGGTAGCCACAGCTTTATTAATCAAGTGTTTTCTGTGTGATCTGCTGAATTTAGACATCATTTAGGGCATGGATGGCATTGGATTGAGTTGGGGAAGTGTGTTTTTTGGGGGTGGTCTTTGTGATGTTGTTGGGCCTGGCCATGTGGCTGATGGCCATTTTGAGGCCTAGGCCTGCAAGCTTGCCTGGCCTTGTCTGCCAACAGGCCTGCTTTTTCCATCCACTAGGATCAGAGCAGGTAGCCACAGCTTTATTAATCAAGTGTTTTCTGTGTGATCTGCTGAATTTAGACATCATTTAGGGCATGGATGGCATTGGATTGAGTTGGGGAAGTGTGTTTTTTGGGGGTTGCCTTTGTGATGTTGTTGGGCCTGGCCATGTGGCGGGTGGCCATTTTGAGGCCTAGGCCTGCAAGCTTGCCTGGCCTTGTCTGCCAACAGGCCTGCTTTTTCATCCACTAGGATCAGAGCAGGTAGCCACAGCTTTATTAATCAAGTGTTTTCTGTGTGATCTGCTGAATTTAGACATCATTTAGGGCATGGATGGCATTGGATTGAGTTGGGGAAGTGTGTTTTTTGGGGGTGGCCTTTGTGATGTTGTTGGGCCTGGCCATGTGGCTGGTGGCCATTTTGAGGCCTAGGCCTGCAAGCTTGCCTGGCCTTGTCTGCCAACAGGCCTGCTTTTTCATCCACTAGGAACAGAGCAGGTAGCCACAGCTTTATTAATCAAGTGTTTTCTGTGTGATCTGCTGAATTTAGACATCATTTAGGGCATGGATGGCATTGGATTGAGTTGGGGAAGTGTGTTTTTTGGGGGTGGCCTTTGTGATGTTGTTGGGCCTGGCCATGTGGCTGGTGGCCATTTTGAGGCCTAGGCCTGCAAGCTTGCCTGGCCTTGTCTGCCAACAGGCCTGCTTTTTCATCCACTAGGATCAGAGCAGGTAGCCACAGCTTTATTAATCAAGTGTTTTCTGTGTGATCTGCTGAATTTAGACATCATTTAGGGCATGGATGGCATTGGATTGAGTTGGGGAAGTGTGTTTTTTGGGGGTTGCCTTTGTGATGTTGTTGGGCCTGGCCAAGTGGCTGGTGGCCATTTTGAGGCCTAGGCCTGCAAACTTGCCTGGCCTTGTCTGCCAACAGGCCTGCTTTTTCATCCACTAGGATCAGAGCAGGTAGCCACAGCTTTATTAATCAAGTGTTTTCTGTGTGATCTGCTGAATTTAGACATCATTTAGGGCATGGATGGCATTGGATTGAGTTGGGGAAGTGTGTTTTTTGGGGGTTGCCTTTGTGATGTTGTTGGGCCTGGCCATGTGGCTGGTGGCCATTTTGAGGCCTAGGCCTGCAAGCTTGCCTGGCCTTGTCTGCCAACAGGCCTGCTTTTTCATCCACTAGGATCAGAGCAGGTAGCCACAGCTTTATTAATCAAGTGTTTTCTGTGTGATCTGCTGAATTTAGACATCATTTAGGGCATGGATGGCATTGCATTGAGTTGGGGAAGTGTGTTTTTTGGGGTGGCCTTCCTGATGTTGGTTGTCTTAAAGACATGCTTTTGTTGTATGTGTCTGGTGTGTTGGTGTGCAATGCATGCACCCTGCAGAGCTTTTTGGGGCCTGTGAATGTTCGTATTTACATTTTGTTGCATTAAAAAGGCCGAGCAGTGTGCTTTAGCAGGCATCCTTTACCTGGCTTTTATAGGCCTTTTGTCAGCTCCTGGTGGTTCCCAGGCCCCCGGCTTGTTTGTGATTTGTGTGTGTCCATGTGGGTGGTGGCATTTTTTGGTGTTTGGACTGTGAGTTATTAGTGTCCTGCTTTTGCCATAGGCCTGCATGGTTTTCCTATTGGCTCTTTGGCTTACTGCTTCCATCCATCCACCCCCTTTGCCAGCAGCAGCTCCATGGATGCTGAGATGCTCAAATAATGCAATGGTCCACCCCACTTCCATTACATTTTTATTTTGTTGTTTATTATTAACTTTCCTATCCTTCCTGAGAGTGTAGTGTGTGGCTGTACACAGTACTAGTAGTATAACATAGCTCTAGTTAAAAAAAAAGTCATAAATGGCTAGACTATCTTTTGTTTGCACTAGTACAGTACTAAGTAACTGAACCACAACAACAAATGCAACATTTCACTGATGTTCTTCTCCTGTCTTATTTGCTTTTAGGTTCACAAAAGACAGAGTAGGAGGTGTCATCAGCATCACCCGGCTACCCGTTGTACTGCCAGCCAGACAGAAGTCCTGCTGCGCATCACGTCCACGTGAGACCAGAACTTGTTGTGCATCTGCATCCTGCCTGACATCTGAAGAAGATGGCCCCAAAGAAAGGTACCAGGTCCAGTACCAAGAAAGTTGCCGGTTAGAAGAAGGAACAGAAAAAGCAAGTGCCATTAACCACGACTGGTGGTGTCCCGGCCAATGTTTTTTTTGGCACCAAAGCGTTGTCCGGGAACCAAGCTGGGAGCAGCACAGCGGTCCAACCCCACCAACCTAGGCCCAAGGGCTTTAGTGTCGCAGAGGTAGCCAGTCTACTAACGAGCAGCGATGTTGAAGAAATGTCATTACCGCAAAGTAGTACACAATCAAGTTCAACGCAGGCCCAAACTCAGCAGATCAGTGTGCAGCCGCCGCAACAAGAACAGCAGCAGCCGCCGCAACAAGAACAGCAGCAGCCGCCGCAACAAGAACAGCAGCAGCCGCCGCCGCAACAAGAACAGCAGCAGCCGCCGCCGCAACAAGAACAGCAGCAGCAGCCGCCGCAACAAGAACAGCAGCAGCAGCCGCCGCAACAAGAACAGCAGCAGCAGCCGCCGCAACAAGAACAGCAGCAGCAGCCGCCGCAACAAGAACAGCAGCAGCCGCCGCAGCAAGAACAGCAGCAGCCGCCGCAACAGCCCGCCATAGTAGTTGTTGCTCCTGACGTAGGGACATTTCAGGAAATCGAGCTTCCTGCAGACAAAGTGGAGCAAAGTCAAACCACTGTTTCAGAAGATCTATTGTCTTCCAGACGACCAGCAAGGAAAAGGAGGCTTAGTCCATCATCTTCTTCTTCAAGCCCCGCTTCTGATGATCGTGATGACACTTGGGTACCACCAGCTCGGTCTGAGAGTGATATACGCCACAAGACAATGCTTCTGAAAAGGAAGGTCCCAGAAAAACTTAGAGTTATGGAGGTAGATGTAGAAGAGGGGGGTGATGATGTTGATGAAGACGAGCCAGTCATCACGCACATTACTCCCGCCCCAAAGGGATTGGAGACCGACATTCTCACCCTATCCAGAAAGGCTGCTACTGAGCGGGATGTAGCACGGATCTCACCAACACAGGTTACACCACCACTACCTCCAGCTGCCATATTTTCCTAGGCCTGGCAGGGACCTACTGTCAAGACTTTGGCCACTACTACAACCATAGCGAGAGGCAACTCATGGACAAAACAAATTAAGTATCCGTGCAGGAAACGAAAGTGTATGACGCCCAAAATCCTGTTGAAACAATGCTTAACAATGATAAGAAACTCAGGTGAGGAAAATGGCCGCGCAGATGGGCACAGATCCAAAGCAGGTCAGCGGTCTAGTGTTTCCCCTCACGCGACAAATAGGGAGCTCAAGGTGCGCGTTCCACAGGGGAATTGCGCACTTCAACTGTAGTCTTCTGGAAGAGTGTAGCGTCACAGTGAGGCGCAGAACTTGTTTTGTATTTACCTCAGGAAATAACGTTATCTCAATTTTTGGTTCTATTACGCATGCGCAACGTGGGATTCAACTTTTCTGACAAGAAATTATCGAAGGAAGAGAATTTCAAGCAGCGCTTCAGTCTTCATGTTCCAGTTGCGGTATTTGTTCCAACCTTCCTAGCATACCTAAGGTAACACCTTTGTAACGCTTCGTGTTCCCGATGACAGTGTGGTGAAATTTCAACCTAAATGAACAACAGTGCTTATGTGATATTATAAAAGCTTTCTTGCCAGAAGCACATGAAACAGAGACTTAAAATAGACTTGGGGCTTCCAGTTATTTGTGCATCTGGGAGAATCTCAGGGAGTTATAGCTCATTCCAGAATAAAATACAGACAGTTGGATTAATAAGCTACCACTCGTAGCTAAGGTAAATAGGAGAGCGCTAACTAAAAGTACATATTCAGAGTGACTAGTTCTTAGGAAATGTATTTACAAGTGCTGTCTTCTTTCCTTTATATTCAGATGCAGAATTAACCCAATTATAAAACATCACAGAGAGAAGCAATAGCCTGGGGTCGACAGGGTAAATTTAGTGTTGTGGTGATACATCAAGCATTAAACATGTTTAGGCAGTATTTACATGTATGTCTTTAAAATCCAGGTGCAGTAAGAAGATCCACCCAGACGACCGTGTGAAGTACCATCAACTTACCAGGCTGTCTCCCTTGTTTCTCGTCCACTTCCCCTTTCCCCCCTGCTTTAGTCGCTACCTCGAGTTGATCTCGGGTGGTGCCTGAGGTGGCGGGGCGTTGGGACCATCATCGGCTCCTGTGGAGATTTGGTACCCTGACAGATTGAAGTGCCAGCTATCCACCTGATATGGCTGAGGGTTTCGATTTAAAGGCTTTGGCTGGAGTGCTTGAAGGTTTACAAAACCAATTGACTCAATCAGCTGATGAAAATCGAAATCTTAGGGATGAGATTAGAAGGTCTCAACAGGAGACACACCAAATTAAACTGAAAATGGAAGAGTTCCTTGCTGGAACCACTCCATTAGAGGCAACCCGTGGGTCAGCGGCAGAGGTAGCTACACAAGTTATTCATTCAGTTGCCCCAATAGTACCTTTAGCTAATCCTGAAAGATTCAATGGGGATCCTCACAAGGCACAGATATTTCTGACTCAGTGTTCCTTACACTTTTTGTGTAGATCGGTAGTGTTTAAGGAAGAGCAGGCTAAGGTTGCATTTGTCCTGTCCTACTTGAGTGGTGATGCTGCCGCCTGGTCAATGCCTTTGATCTCTCGAAATGACCCAGCCCTGTACGACTATGAGATTTTTAAGAAGGAATTTCTGATAATTTTTGATCGGAGAACCGCCAACCAAGCTACAGACAACGAACTGCTTGATCTGAAGCAAGGGAGTCGTGATTTGGTAGCGTATATCGCACAGTTTAACAAACTGATTGTGGAGACCAACTGGCCAGAGGATAAACGTTCAGCCTTATTCTATCGAGGTCTAAAGGATGACTTAAAAGACGCCCTAGCCCAAATCCCCAAGAGACCTCAAGAAGTTTCAGAGTTGATTGATCTAGTCCTTCAAATCGATCATCGATTATATGAAAGACGTTCGGAGAAGAAGAAAGAGATCCGGTCTTTTGTTCCCCGTTGGGACCGCGTCAAGACAGACAGTAGCAAATCAGATACAGTTAGTGGAGAAGAACCTATGCAGATAGGGTCCATTAGAGGGCCTCTTACCAAGGAAGAGCGAGAGAAAAGACGAACAAAAAATCTATGCATGTATTGTGGAGATTCTGGACATTTTGTCAAAGACTGCCTCAAAAAACCCAAGACCAACTTGGGGTTAAAAGACAGATCCCATCAGTAGAGGGAGTTGCCCTGGTGGGAAACAAAGATCAGTCGACTCCTGAACACCAACAATTAGTTAATACACTACAATCGTCAGCTCCGCATTTGATCGTGTCATTTACAATTAAGTTTGGGCACAAGGAGGTTCCTGGGGTG
This sequence comes from Triturus cristatus, assembly GCF_964204655.1. NCBI lineage: Eukaryota > Metazoa > Chordata > Amphibia > Caudata > Salamandridae > Triturus > Triturus cristatus. Next base: position 418,756,101 of record NC_140593.1, read on the forward strand.
TCAGTCATGATCGACTCTGGAGCCACGGGAAATTTTTGTGACCTGAGCTACGCAAAAGAAATAGGAGTAAGAGCAATCAGAAAGAAGAATCTTGAAGTGGTCAAGTCAGTAGATGGCTCAAAACCTCACGTCAGGGCCCATTACAGATGAAACTGAGACTTTAGAGTTAGTTGGATTACAGAGTCACCGAGAATACATTAGATTAAATCTCATTGATGCTCCACAGTTCCAACTGATACTTGGTTTACCCTGGTTGACTGAGCACAACCCCTCAATTGACTGGGAAAGAAGAACAGTCAAAATGAACTCTGAGCATTGTATCCAGAATTGTTTCGCAGGAACAAAAACCAGGTCAGAAGGAACTCCAGCTACAGAATTGGCTCAACTCACCAATTGCATATGTGCTTTAAAAACACAAGAAATCCCAGTGGAATATCAAGATTTGGCAAGTGTATTCGACAAAAGAAATGCGGAGAGGCTTCCGCCACATCGGGAATACGACTGCAAGATCGAGTTAGAACCCGGAGCCACCTTGCCGTGTAGTCGTATCTACGCCTTGACTGAAGCAGAAAATGTCTATCTCAAGGAATACATAGACGAATACTTGAAGATTGGCTTCATTCGACCTTCCCAATCGCCAGTGTCATCGCCGCTATTTTTTCGACCCAAAAAGGACGGAACTCTTCGCACCTGTATAGATTACAGAGCCTTGAATCAGGTAACTGTGAAGAACCGATACCCGTTACCTCTTATTTCACCTCTACTGGATCAGGTCAAAAGAGCTAAAGTTTTTGCTAAACTTGATTTACGTGGCGCTTATCATTTGGTGAGAGTGGCTGAAGGTGATGAGTGGAAAACAGCCTTCAGGACTAAATATGGCCTTTTCGAGTATCAGGTGATGCCATATGGATTAAGCAACGCTCCTGCGGCATTTCAGCATCTTGTAAATGATGTTCTTCGGGAATATCTGGATCGAGTAGCCGTGGTTTATATCGATGACATTCTAATTTTTTCGAACAGCCTGGAAGACCATGTAAAACATGTGAGAGCAATCTTACAAACATTATTAGAAAATCATCTATTCGTCAAGTTGGAAAAGTGCTCTTTCATGTTGAGCGTGTGGAGTTCCTCGGTTTCATAATATCCGCTGAAGGAGTTGCTATGGATCCCGCAAAGGTGCAAGTCATTCAAGACTGGTCTTCACCAAAAAATGTGAAGGAAATACAAAGCTTCCTCGGCTTTGCCAATTTTTATCGAAGATTTATTCCAGATTTTTCGGCCAAGGTGTCCCCTATTACTCAACTCCTGAAGAAAGGGAAGAAATTTGAGTGGTCCAACGAGGCTGAAGAAGCATTTCAATTCCTTAAAAAAACCTTCATTACAGCCCCAATTCTGATGCACCCAGACCCGGAGCAGGCCTTCTTTGTGGAAACCGATGCGTCAGACTTCGCTACAGGAGGGATTCTGTCACAAAGGGACAAACTGACGGGGCAGCTTCATCCAGTGGCATTTAGATCAAGAAAGCTGACAGAACCGGAAATTAACTATTCAATTGCAGACAAAGAACTGTCGGCTGTAAAAGAAGCCTTCCAGGATTGGCGACACTATTTATTGGGAGCCAAGCATTGCGTGACACTATTCACAGACCACCGTAACTTGCAGTTTCTGAAATCAGCTAAAACACTCACTCCACGGCAATTAAGATGGTCTTTGTACTTTTCAGACTTTAACTTCGTGATCACCTATAAACCTGGAATAAAAAACGGAAAAGCGGATGCCTTGTCCAGAATGAATGCACCAGAGAATTGAGAGTCCCTAAGATGGAACCAATCATTCCTTTGAATAAAATTGTAGGAGCTGTCCATCTGGAAGAACTTACTCAGGAAATCCGAGAAAACTGCTCAGACCGAGTTTGGGAAGAATGGGTCGGCGAGGACAACAAGAAAACAATATCAGACGGTCTTCCGTACTATAATGGAAAATTGTATCTTCCTACTGAAGACTTGCAGATCAAGGCTCTGAAGGGATGTCATGATGATCGTTTGGCGGGTCATAAGGGCGTAAAGAAAACTCTGGAGTTGATTGAAAAGAATTTTTAGTGGCCTGGCATGGCAGCTCAAGTGGGACAGTACGTTTCAACGTGTGAGACTTGCATAAAAGGGAAGCCCAGTAGACAGGCTCCACAGGGGCTATTGCAGCCCCTGCCTAATGCACCATACCCATGGCACACTGTGTCTTTAGACTTGATAGTAGATCTACCAGATAGTCAGGGTTATACAGTCATATTGGTGTTAGTGGATTCATTTTCCAAAATGAGCCATTTCATTCCGTTAAAGAGATTACCTACAGCCCCACAACTAGTTCAGATATTTAATCAACACATAGTTCGGGCACATGGGATTCCACAAATAATCATTTCTGACAGAGGAACTCAATTCATTTCTAAATTCTGGAAAACCTTTATGCACAGTTTAGGTATTGACACACGGTATTCTACCAGTTATCATCCTGAAACCGATGGTCAGACTGAGAGAGTCAATCAGGAGCTGGAACAATATCTGAGACTTTATTTGTTGGAGCAGGATGGAAACTGGTCGGATCTCTTGTGGACTGCGGAGTTTGCTTACAATAATGCAGTGCATAGCTCAACTGGGTATTCACCGTTCTATCTGAACTCTGGAAGACACCCAGATTTAATGGTGGGAAAATTTGATGAGACAGTGCCAGCAGTCACAGTAATGGTGAGGGAGTTGAAGAACTCATATAAAAGGGCACAAGCAAACTTACTCAAGGCAAAAGAGTCCTACAAAAGACAGGCTGATAAGAAGAGACGGGTGGGCACCCAGTTCATGGTGGGAGATCAAGTCTGGTTGTCCACCAAACATCTGCGACTAAAAGGGAATAGAAAGTTTCAGCCGAGATTCCTCGGTCCTTTCAAGGTCCTTAAGATTATTAATCCAGTAGTGGTGAGGTTACAACTGCCTAAACAGTTAAAGATCCATCCAGCTTTTCACATATCATTGCTAAAAAAGGGTCCTCCTAATGCAAGACTGAAACCAAACCCCCCCGCTGTTAGAGTGGAGTCAGGAGATGAATTCGAAGTGAGCCGAATTTTAGACTCAAAAATCTCCAGAAATACATTGCATTACTTGGTTGATTGGAAAGGGTTTGGGCCTGAGGAAAGATCGTGGGAGCCTCATTCTAATGTGCATGCACCCAAGTTAATTAGGGAATTCCATAAGATCAATCCCTCGAAACCAAAATTGGGGGAGCCCCTTTTGGAGGGAGGTACTGTCAAGACTTTGGCCACTACTACAACCATAGCGAGAGGCAACTCATGGACAAAACAAATTAAGTATCCGTGCAGGAAACGAAAGTGTATGACGCCCAAAATCCTGTTGAAACAATGCTTAACAATGATAAGAAACTCAGGTGAGGAAAATGGCCGCGCAGATGGGCACAGATCCAAAGCAGGTCAGCGGTCTAGTGTTTCCCCTCACGCGACAATTAGGAAGCTCAAGGTGCGCGTTCCACAGGGGAACTGCGCACTTCAACTGTAGTCTTCTGGAAGAGTGTAGCGTCACAGTGAGGCGCAGAACTTGTTTTGTATTTACCTCAGGAAATCACGTTATCTCAATTTTTGGTTCTATTACGCATGCGCAACGTGGGATTCAACTTTTCTGACAAGAAATTATCGAAGGAAGAGAATTTCAAGCAGCGCTTCAGTCTTCATGTTCCAGTTGCGGTATTTGTTCCAATCTTCCTAGCACACCTAAGGTAACACCTTTGTAACGCTTCGTGTTCCCGATGACAGTGTGGTGAAATTTCAACCTAAATGAACAACAGTGCTTATGTGATATTATAAAAGCTTTCTTGCCAGAAGCACATGAAACAGAGACTTAAAATAGACTTGGGGCTTCCAGTTATTTGTGCATCTGGGAGAATCTCAGGGAGTTATAGCTCATTCCAGAATAAAATACAGACAGTTGGATTAATAAGCTACCACTCGTAGCTAAGGTAAATAGGAGAGCGCAAACTAAAAGTACATATTCAGAGTGACTAGTTCTTAGGAAATGTATTTACAAGTGCTGTCTTCTTTCCTTTATATTCAGATGCAGAATTAACCCAATTATAAAACATCACAGAGAGAAGCAATAGCCTGGGGTCGACAGGGTAAATTTAGTGTTGTGGTGATACATCAAGCATTAAACATGTTTAGGCAGTATTTACATGTATGTCTTTAAAATCCAGGTGCAGTAAGAAGATCCACCCAGACGACCGTGTGAAGTACCATCAACTTACCAGGCTGTCTCTCTTGTTTCTCGTCCACTTCCCCTTTCCCCCCTGCTTTAGTCGCTACCTCGAGTTGATCTCGGGTGGTGCCTGAGGTGGCGGGGCGTTGGGACCATCATCGGCTCCTGTGGAGATTTGGTACCCTGACACCTACATCCAGCTCAACCATCTCAGTAGGTAGTGGTAGTAAAAGTCACAGTGTAGGTGGAAAGGGTCACATATTTTCAAGCACCCCCTCAAGTTCATCTGGTGTTGAAAGTGGCACATCCAGCAGTGCCAGAAAGTTCTTCTCCCCAGTTTGGGACTTCTTTTCTGTTAGCACCAAGGAGGAGAACGTTGCTATATGCTCAATTTGTCGGCAAGGTGTTCTGCGTGGTAAGCTTGGTACAAACTATGGTACCGGAGGACAAGCAAGTCATCTCAGAATACACCACAATATCGTGTGGGAGGCTCACCTACTTAAGTTAAAAGAAAGTAGAAAAACTCAACCCATTGAAGTTGGTCAAGGTGAATCAGGGAGCGATATTATTGCTCCCTGTTCCCAGTTCCCAGTAGTGCAGTGGTAACGCCCACATCCTCCTCAGTAACATCAGAGTGGCACCGCAGTAAGAGCCATACTCAGAGTGTGGGTGAGACACCAAGGCGACCGGCGAGTACCTCAATGAGACAATCTGTGTCATTGAGCCTTAGTGGGTTAATGAAAACAGCACCACTAAGGAAAGTAAGCCAGCCTACCATTGAGAGCATGTTTAGGTTGGAGGGGCAGTTCCAACGCAACCACCCAACGGCACGATTGTACAATGCGAAGCTGGCTAAAATGTTAGCGCTGGACCTTCTTCCTTTTTCATTTGTGGAAGGGGTGGGTTTCCTTGAATTTGTGTCTGTCATCTGCCCGAAATGGAAAGTTCCCAGCCGGTCCTATTTCGCAAGAATTGCTGTTCCGGCACTACATCATGATGTGCTGGAATTGGTTGGTCACGGTTTGCAGCAGAGTGATGTGCACAATATCCACCTGACAACAGACATGTGGAGCAGTTGCCAAGCCACAGATTACATGTGCATCACTGCACACTGGATCTCTTTTGTGGGGGTTAGAGATAAACTATCTGCACGAGGTGTTGTTGACACAGCTGCGATTTTTGAAGGTACTCGGAAACATGCAACTGTAGCCATGTTCGCCATGGAGAAATCTCATACGGCTGAAAACATTTTAGAAGAGTTTCGCACCAAGGTTTTGGAATGGCTGCGGCCCAGAGGGCTTGGTATTGGTTTTGTTGCCACAGACAATGGCAGTAATGTACTTAAGGCCATGGAACTTGGTTCCTATTTCAGGGTTCCGTGTTTGGCACACTGCATAAACATTATAGTGCAAGACTTTCTGAAAAAATAACCCATAGTCAGCAATTTACTGGCCATCTGCCGAAGAATATGCACTCATTTCAGCCATTCTTTTAAAGCTCGGAAGCAGCTGAGGATCATCCAACGTGAATTTAGGATGCCAGTCAAGGCACTCATCCAGGAGGTGGCAACACGTTGGAACTCAACGTATTACATGCTTGATCGTCTGTACGAACAGCACAGGTCACTCCATGAATATGTCTGGTACAGAAGCAGTGATGCTAGTGTTAAAGGCATGACCCTTCAGAGGGAGCAATGGACCCTAATTAAATGCCTGACTGAGATGCTGTCTCCTTTTGAGGTCTTCACACGTGAAGTCAGCAAGGAGGACTGTACAATGGGCCAAGCTATCCCATTGTTGCAAATGCTAGAGCATGAGCTGAATAATGTGTCTGAATCCTACAAAGGTGTAGAGGACAGAAGGCAAGCCCATGACTTGGTGGAGAGCTTATCCAGGCGCTTATCAGAAAATGTAAGGATACAAAATAAAGTTTTGTCACAAGAACATTACATTTGTGCCACAATTCTGGATCCACGTGCAAAATTAGGACTATTCCTTGCTTTTTCCGACAATGATGTTGCCCGCTACAAAAGTTGTATAGCTGAAGCAGCCATTAAGTTTGAAAACGAAGGGCTGCTAATTAAAAGCCCGCCACATCAACCCACAACAAGTACTGATACTGAAGAAGGCCATGCAGAATCAAGTGCAACTTCGTCGGCTGAGGGCAGTGCGGTTGGCTCACAATCACATCACTCACCATCACTATCGACTACAGAAACAAAAACTGGATCATTAGGCCGAGTACAATCATCGTCATTACAGGATTGGTATGTAAAGATGGGCTATTGCAAGCACAGTGCTGATGCACAGAAAAAACAGCACAAAAGCTTACCATCAGCAACCCTGAACATTGAGCGGATGGTCCAGGCCTATCTGGACGACCCAACAGAGGTGTACGTTGATCAAAACCCATTGCAGTATTGGTATAGGAAAAGGTCTGAATGGCCACAGCTCAGCAGGCTGGCGATAAGCTATCTGGCTTACCCTGTCGCAAGTGTCTCTTCCGAACGTGTTTTCAGTGCTGCTGGTTCCATTGTAACATTGAGAAGGACCAGTCTATCTCCAAAAAACATGGAGAGGTTAACAATGATCAAAATGAATCAGCACTTCATACCACCGAATTACACCATGCATGAATCAACAGAGGAAGATGAGGACAGCGGCTCAGGTGACGGAAGCATTGTGTCAGATAATTACCCACTACTGGAAGAACCCCCAGAGTTTGAGGACGAGCTATACTTCCCTGACAATTAGGCTCGCACTTGCTGTCTTCCTCCCTTTTTTCCCCCTTTGTTTATGTGTCTGTCGTTCCGGTTATACACTTGTGAATCGCCACAAATCCATTATCACCGTCTTTTACTCTTCTAATTTAATATACAATTTTCAGGTATCTGCCATTTGACAGTACAGTCCTCCGATTCCAGCTCCTCCGCTCGATCATACTGAATCTCCTGCTCAATTCAATTTCCCTCATGAATGATGATTGGATGATGGTAACAACAAATTCAAACTTTCCTCGTCCTTCCAAAACAAGTGGACCGTGAATCAGATGACCACTATAGCTATCCTCCTTTCAGAGCCGAGAGAGACTGGCCATTAACTGAAAATAAGATGGGAACAGGTAATGATTGATGCCATGCATTGGCCGCAGAATCGCAGACTGAATGATGTAGATTTTGTTGTGTTTGTTGCGCATGAATTTATGTAATTGTGCACTGCCACTAATCAACTTTCTACAGAATACACTAATTTTCCCCTTCTTGCAAAAAAGAAATGTGGACTTCTCCTGCATCTTGGTGATACATTGCTTTTAATTCAATACAGGAAGGGGACTCACTCAATCTGCGCAATGCAAATGACTGTGACACAACAGCACCGTCTATGATGATGATGGCAAAATAGACGGCCCGTTAACAAGATGAGATGGAACAGGTAATGATTGATGGCTGCCATGCATTGGCCGCAGAATCGCAGACTGAATGATGTAGATTTGTTGTGTTTGTTGCACATGAATTTATGTAATTGTGCACTGCCACTAATCAACTTTCTACAGAACACACTAATTTTCCCCTTCTTGCAAATAAGAAATGTGGACTTCTCCTGCATCTTGGTGATACATTGCTTTTAATTCAATACAGGAAGGGGACTCACTCAATCTGCGCAATGCAAATGACTGTGACACAACAGCACCATCTATGATGATGATGGCGAAATAGACGGCCCGTTAACAAGATGAGATGGAACAGGTAATGATTGATGGCTGCCATGCATTGGCCGCAGAATCGCAGACTGAATGATGTAGATTTTGTTGTGTTTGTTGTGCATGAATTTATGTAATTGTGCACTGCCACTAATCAACTTTCTACAGAACACACTAATTTTCCCCTTCTTGCAAATAAGAAATGTGGACTTCTCCTGCATCTTGGTGATACATTGCTTTTAATTCAATACAGGAAGGGGACTCACTCAATCTGCGCAATGCAAATGACTGTGACACAACAGCACCGTCCATCATGATCATGGCGAAAGAGATGGTGCGTTAACTTAAGATGAGAAGGAACAGGTAATGAATGATGACAATTAATGGCATGCATTGGACACCTGACTCTGAGCTATTGGTCTTTGTGTTTGCGTTGTTTGTTGTGCACAAAGTGATGTCAAAGTGTACTAGTAGTAATCTATCTTTCTGTACACAATAAAGAATGACTCAAGTCAGTAATATTTATATTTCTACTCTTGTTGTGTCATAAAAATTATACTTATACTGCAGGCCGATCTTCAGTCAGTCAGTAAAAGTATCAGAGATGATGATGAAGTCAGGAGGATGTTTCAGGAGTGGCATAAAACGGAAAAGCCTAAAGGTAAACACGTCAACAACAAACACAGCAGACCCAAATATCTGTGTAGAAGTTGAATAGAGTGTAGCGGTGGGATGACTGCAGTGCATTGATTTTACTAAATTAAACTGTAAAATGCTATGTTTGGAATGGATAATGTGCTTTGCATTTGTCCAACTCTTTGAGAGAAAAAAAAGGACTAGTCTAAAGTGTTAACGTAGGATGTGCTAATGCTAAGCACTGTGGCCCTGCTCTCTCCTGTTACTGTTGAAGGTCAATGCTGGAAAAAAACTAGAGTAGAGATGATGCATATGCATACATGCCACCTTGGAAAGTGTTCTTGTTGCACTACACCATCACTTGTGCATTTGTTTTCACTTTCTTTCTCAATATACCCTCTGATTTTCCATCTAAAATTACAGGCCGGTAATGCCCAAAACTTTGTAAAACATTACAATGCATATTAATTACCTTACCAATCAATCACCTTTTTTTTTCCAGCCGGGCAGTGGCGAGTGGCGAGGCGACACACCCAAGATTGATGGACGAGACGAGAGGAGCAAGAGGACTGCCGAGATGCAAAAATCCAGTCCACATTTTTGACCAGGATAACACAGTAACAGTATCCACTTTTAACTTCTTTTAAATAATTTGATTAATATCTTGTATACAATCTTTACAACAGTGTGTTCTTGGAGTTGTTATTATCAATCATCATTATGTTTGCTCTGTGTTTACGATTCTTCCCTACCAATATTTAAAATTTCTATTTGCTATCTGTTAAAGTATTAAGGCCGGAACAACAGAACAAGAACTCGAAGTGTATGTAATCCGGGTCTCTCATCATCATGCATGCATTGCCTTTTTCTCCCTTAACATATGGATATGGTAGTCTTCAATGATTGTCGTTTGTTTGTCTATGTATGCATACTGTTTTTCTATGTCAAACCTTTCCCAAAAACCCCCTTTCCATCCATTCAACAAACCCTAACCCTCTTCCCCCGGGCTGTGTGACTTATTGTCGAGGTGTAACTCAATTAAATGTACACCAATACTTAATCACACACTTGCTGGGGCGGATGTGGTGAAAGCAACACTACTTCAATTTGAAGGCAGAGCGATGGTCTTCTTCTGCTTGACCACCCATGAGTAGGATATTTCAGAGGTTATTTAATTTTATTTAACAAAGGAACATATACCTCAGCATGAATTGCCGGCATTGATTGGATTTGTTTGTTGTCATTCCTCATATACAGCACTAACTGTTAGACTGTAGGCATAGTCAAGTGATTCAACACAACTATAGTTTGTAACTCTGTCTAGTAGGCTTTCCTCCTAACCACCATTCAGTTTTTTTGTCAAATATTTGAGCATATTATTGTTGCTCGGTAAGTTCTGTACTGTACTTCATTCAACTACTCCTCTAACAGTCTCTCAAAGGCGATTGACTGTCTCCTTTTCTTTTTTTGGAAATGCTGCCGCCCTGCCAGTGTCTACTACTACTACTATACTACCACCACCACCACCACCACCACCACCGCAATCATGGCATGTATGAATAAGGAAACCATCTTCACCATGCAGCCAGTGCTGTGCCACAGTTGGACATAAACATCAAGCACCGGTAAGAGAGAAGTTTGGGGGAGGCAGAATTAATAATGGACATGTTGTCAATGATTTTTTCACACACCACTCCAAAGAATGCATAGACTAGAGGACAGACTGAAAGTACTAGAAGGACCAGTCAATGAGTGAGGTGTGTCGCATCTATCTGTTTGTGTCTTATACAGTCAGCAAATTATTGAAATCAAACACAGGCTATGGGCGGCCATGCACCAGCAAGGAAACAGTGTGATGTAAAACAGTGACCCCATCTACAAAACATTAACAACATTGCATGTAACATAGAAAAATATATTTAATGTACCCTAACAAAAATAAACTAAACCCACAAAAGCTGACCCACCCCCCTCCCTAACCCCAACCACTGTCCATAGTAGAAAAAAGTCTAACGCCCAAACGAACAAGAATTAAAAAAGGGGCAGTGACAGGGACTAACTGGTGGGGCGGGACTGGAGGAGGACACGCATCTGGCGCATCTCGTCCTCTAAACGGGCGACGCGGCGTCTAAGGCCGTGGCAGTTGCAGCCACAGTGGGTGGGGGGCACCGGAGATGGCACGGTGGCGGCGGGCAGCCGCCAGACGGTGGCGCCGTACCGCTGGAGGGTGGTGGCTGGGGCCTGGAGCACTGGAGGAGGCTTGAACAATTGATGCCGCAGTCTCCTCCTCCTCCTCGGCTAGGACCACCAGCTGCCGGTATTCCCGCTGGATTGCGTCCAGCTTCCGGCGCCGTGCCTTGGCGGCCAACTCCTTCCAGTTGAGTTTCGGAGTAGGTGAGTATCAAAAAGAAAAAAACAAGACAATTGTAAAATATAGTCTTAATAAAACAGTAGGACAAGGTAATTATTTATACACATAGTGGCATGGTAGAGTAGCACTATAAAATAAAGCACAGTAGTACATAACATTTTAAATGTCGCCCGTCCTTCTTCCTTCCACCTGTCTTCAACTAAAAAGTGTAACAGTGCACCAGGTGCTCTTCTCCATAAAACTTTCAAAGCGGAGTTGAAATCAGATAGATGAGGCCATTGGTTACTCAATACTCCGGCTCCTAGTCCTATACCAATTAAAGGGAATTCTAGTCTTCTAGTTCACTCTTCAAACGTCCCCAACAACTCATACTTACTTACGACATCAGATAGCGGGCAGACTTTGTCCGCCCGCAATCCGACTGCTAAAAAGGGTGGGGGTCCCGTGGGGACAATTAATTAGGATGATGCGCCCGGCACAGTGGCGGGCGCACCCTGTTTTTTTTTTTTACATTCTGGTTGGCTTTGCTGAAAGCAATGCTAAACTGTTGTGCTGCTTTTCCAAGCACAACATGACGGGCCCCGCATGGAGCCTGTCACGTTTTGCTTTGAAAGGCGGGGGGTACCATAGCATAGGTAGGTACCCTCCATGGGGGCCCCCAAGCATACTCTGCAATGTCTGCATGCCTTTCCGTGGTGGACGGCAATGCCGCCACGCAAAGGCATTCCAAAATGCAGATTATATGGCTGGCGGTGTGGTGAGAGAGACACCACCGCCATATTGAACCCTTTTCCGCCTGGTCGACATGTCTGAATATTTTCTACAGGGATGGCGGGAGGTTTGCCCCTGCGGTGTCGGCAGTGAATTCCAGCCGGCCTGGCGGGGGCAATACGCGTCGCCCACCATCCTAATGGGGCCATAAGTCACAACTGTACAGTATACATATATACATACAGTACACCCTTGCAGTGAGTGTACTGTCAAGTTCAACAATAGTTAAGGATTATGAATCTAACTTACCACCGCCCGCCACTGGTGCTGCCACTCCCCCTACTGCTCCGTTGCTATCTGCAGCAACTGCCGCATCCTCGCCCTCCGCGTCACCTTCGCTGGCCCTGGCAATGGTGGTCGGTAGTGTGCCTAGAAAACATTACACATTTATTAGGCGTCATATACACCTCCCCCTATTGATCAGTAGCAAGGTTGAAAAATGAGTTAATACTAACATACATCACAAGTACAAATCAGGTAGTAGTAGAGTAGACACTAATAGTTATATATGATCATTGTAGCCTTTGCTTAATTAGCCCTAGCCATGCTACCATTTTACCTTTGTGGCTTTTATTTTTGCACATGTGACGTTACCTTTACCTTGCAGCTCCTTAAGACACCTTTGAGCCCACATGACCTGCCTCACACTGCTACTGTCTAGTCTACGCGCTGCTTACAAGCGGTCCACAAACATTAACAAGCCACTTTTTTAGGAAGTACTGGTGTACTACTGTTACTGTTAGTCCATATTGCTTATCCATAGATGCTACACTTTTTGGCACGGCTGAGAAATGCTTGCAAGTTGCAATATACTAACGCACACCATTTCTTTTTTCGCATTACAGACGCAAGATTCCCTTCTACGAACCAGAGCTTCTGAATGATGCAACAACTACCAGTACTAGGTTCTTCTAAGGTGAGGGGTCCCTTCACTCACATCTTCTTTTATAAATTTATATAAACTAAATTGCTATGGGATGGTGGTGCTGCCTTCCACCACTGTTCAGTTATCATGATTTAATTCCCAACTGTATAAGTGTAACAACAATGTATATTGTTTTAATGTTATTGATTTTCCGGTTGGTGCTGCTAAGAAAACAGTGTACAGAGAGACCTTCTCAAATTGAAATAAACATTTTGAACTTACATAGACTTGGTGGTATTTTGGTGTGGACTAACTTACACGAGTGAGCAAATTAAAGTAAGGGTGTGCATGGGAATTGCTTCCATGACTGAGAGGTTGGGTGTGTTATGTTCTGGGTTGTCTACTTGTTGGGTATCTTGGGGGGAGGGTTCCGAGACCTAATAGTTATGACAAGACAGTACTCTAGTCAAGCAGTGGAATTGTGGTGGGTGCGGAATTTCTGATTGAGGTGTGCAAGGAAGGTCCAACCTACCATCACCAACATCCTATTTTCTGGTGCAAATGTATGTGCAAGATCCCTACAACAGTAGTATATCCTATAGGGTATCATATCAAAATAGTTATAAATTTGGTAGGGCTGTTGTTGCTGTGAATTTTCAAAGCCTCAAGATCAATAAGAGTAAAAGTAGTACAAGACGACGACCCAACGGATTGGACTCAATGGCTCGAGCTACTGGTGAATATGAGTTTTATATTACAACCTTTCACAAAGAGTGGCACTGGCCAACTGGGCAAGACTAGCTACTACAGTACAGACAGACTGATAGTATGTAGTAGTAGTAGTACTCAGAGACATCATAGCGGAGGCAGGGATAAGATTTTTGAAACCGTACAGATCGAAGGATAATTGGTGGTAAAAAAATAGCATTTGGAAACCAACAATAGTTCAGGAAAAATATGGGGCAGTAAAAGTTATGGAATAAGAAATATTATTAAAAACAAGAAGACTTACTGCGGCCAGCAGAGGAGCCCTCAGCGGTGTCCTCCTGGTGGTGTTGTTCCTGTCCCGCCGACTGCCCAGTCCCTGTCGGTCTGTCCCTGGGTGCTGATGAACAGGAAAGATATAAGAAAGAGACAAACATTGATGGATGGTGTCAAACAAATACAATATTTTTCAACAACGGTCAAAAAACACTTATGTAAACAACAATTGCAATAACTACATTGACCGATCTCATCTGGTCAACATGTAATATCGGGGGATTCGCAGTTCGACTACTTAAGTTACTATTTATCAACAGTAATCCAGTCTTCCATTCTGATTCCAGAAAACTAAGTTACAACTAAGCCTAAGTACAACGTACCACCCAACCTAGCCCACCTATTCCAGGCATGCCAATTGTACATTAAGTATGCATTTCCACTGTATTCCTCAACAATGCGTATGGTCAAATCATGGAGGACACATGAACATGACTACATTTTTTGTATACACCAAATTTTGGTTTGATTGATGCTTGCTGATCTGCTACTGCTAATTAACTTCTAAGCCTACCACCACTCATTGAACAAACTAGAAAAGGTTCTAAAGACTGCCGTACTAGTAGCACGTCACGTAACTGAGTGAGGGGGCATCACGCATACCACTAACAAATTAGAAGCTCATACAAAGTAGTGTACCTAAACATCAATCCGCCCCTATCTATTAGTGATGGTCACGGGACAAAGTAAGGAGTGGACTAGAGTCACTGTAGCATTACGGAACTTAATTTCTCTAAAATAAACTCGTAAAGAATCACGCTAAGCAAGCGCAAACGCAAGCTGCAAACAAGTAAGATTAGTAGTAGCACAGAAGAGCACCATAATCACAGAAGACTTTTAAACGTTATTAACCTGGAATGTATTGATTTGTAAGCAGCAACATTCTATCTGGTTGGAAGGGAAAAATATATTCGCAATATATAACACAGAGCAGAAGAACAGACACAAAGTTGTAGTAATTAAATATGTACTCACCAAGCCCCGGGACCTCCACTCCTAGCAGGTCCAGCAGGTCCTGCTCACGGTCCAGGATGTCGGACCACCGGTGCGTCAGCTGTGCCTGGGTGCGCCGGACCCCAGAGATGCGCGACACTGCCCGGCGCACCTTCCCCCACCGCTGCCGACGCTCCCGGAGGCCGTACCCGGACCCAGGCCTGCCACCTGCTGCCAGGGTTGAGGGGAGGTGGCGCTGCACAAAGAAAATTAGTGCAGCCAACTCCTCCTCCCCAAATAAGGCCCGTGCCTGCACCCCTTGTGGGCGCCGCCTTCCGCAAGGAAGGCGGTCGCGGCTCTGGCTGCGCCGGCGAACAGCCCTACCCTTGGACATGGTTCTGGGGACGGGGCGGGAAAGAAAAGGTAAAATAAATAAAGGAGTAAAGGAAATAAATAGCAGGGAATAGAAAGAGGCAAAAGTAGCTAAAAAAAATAAAAAATAGACAAAAACCAAAAATATAGAAGCAGGAAAATAGTTAGAGAAATAATAAGTAATAAAGATCCAAAAAAAGTGGCTATAAACAAAGGATTGAAAGGATTTTGGGAGGATTGAAAATCAGGCCCCAGAACCATGCAATAGAGTGAAAAACAAGATGGCCGCGCCCATTGCGACCACGTGCGCAAGTTCGCGCGATATTTTCTCCCCGAGCAAGCACAAAGCAACGCGATCAAGTAAAAGCGGTCGCGAACAGGAAATTTCGACCGCAAACGGGCGCGAACATGCATTGCGCGACCCGGAACAGGAAGTAAGCATCCCGAGAGGGCGGGACAAGTGAAAACAAGATGGCCGCGCCCTTGAGCAACCGCATGGGTAAGTTGGCGACCCGCGATCATGCAAACAATACCGCAAACAGGCGGGAAAAAAACTTCTGCGTCTTCGCAATATTTCCGGCGTGTTTGCGGAGATTTTTAGCATTTTTGCGATAATTTGCGAAAGTTAATTTCGCAAATTCCGCCCACCCCTAGTAAGGACATCTCCACTGGTTACATTGTTGCAATGAATGCAGTTATTGCATTTCATAGTACCTTTGTACTTCAAAGTAGTCTGGATCGGAGAAGGAGAAGATAGTAATGTTTTCAATTTTTTTCCCCGTGTGTATGCATACAATGGTTTGGTGGCAAATATGCCATTGAAGTCATTTTCAGATGCTAGCATCTCCCATCTGGATTTGATAATGCGTTGAATGAATCTAGATGCTGTAGTGAATTTTGAAACAAACACTAGTCGGTCTGATGATTGTTTGATGGATTGATGTAATAGCTCTTGTCGACCAAGTTGCTGTGCTTGTGTCAAACAATCTTGAAGAACATTATCAGGGTACCCCTGATCCTTAAAACGTTGTATGAATTATTGTTCTTTAATCTTAGTAGTGTCAGGATTAGAGCATATATGTTGAACTCTAAGTAGTTGTGAGTATGGGAGATTCCTTAATAAATGTTGGGGTGAAAACTGTTGTAGATCAATGTGCTGTTGCGATCTGTGGGCTTCTGGAAAACGGAAGTTTCGAAATTGCGATTGTCTGGAGACTTAGTGACGAGGACGTCCAAAAATGGAATCTTTTGTTGTTGAATATTGTAAGTGAATTAAATCCTAGGGTTGATTGTATTGAGTTCGTTAATCATGGTTTTTAGATGGATACTGGTGTCTGTCCAAAGTATAGGTCCACGAATTTGCCTAAAGGATCAAAACTTGATCCACAGCCTGAGACTATGAGAGTGAGAGGTGGATCCTGAAGGTTCTTGTGAATTTTAGGAATCATATAGAGTTTAGGACGTCTGGCATTTTTAGTAGCTAAAAAAAAATTCTGGTTTGATCAGTGATCCAGCCGTGATCTATTGCTTCTTGAAGCATCCCAGAAAGGATATTTTCCAGTTGGATGGTAGGGTCCTGAGGCAATATAAGTGTTGATATCTGAAACATGATTGTTGACTTTGGTGATATAATTCTAGGTATCTATGAGAACTATTGTGCCGCCCTTATCAGCAGGTTTCATGGTGATATCTGGGTTATTGGCAAGGTTTCTAATGAGTACTCTGTCTTGATGAGAAAGATTATTGGGTCTCATAGATTGAAAATTAATGAGAGAGAAATCTTTAAGCACTAGGCGTTCAAATGAATCCAGAATTTTATGTGAAACTGGTGGAATGAACTTACTGCGAGGTCTAAAAGGATTGGGGGGGCAATAGTCTTGCTGTCGTCAGAAGGAACAATGTTGGTGAAAAAGTGACGTAGACGGAGTAGTCTCATAAATTTGTAGAAATCTGCCTCAGCGCTTAGAAGAGTGGTCTTGTTTGTGGGAACAAATGACATGCCCATTATCAGGATTCTCTTTTGTTGTTTACTCAATGTGTATGAAGAGATATTAATGACTAAGTCACTGTCTTCCCGCTGCGGAGCGATTTGCCTGCTTTTTCCCTTTCCTCGCCTGTTTTTTCTGGTGCGGGTCGGATATTGGTGTCTGTTGTTAAAGGAGGACGACTGTGATCCGGGGCTTGGGATAAAAAAGACGCGTGGGCAATTGTTGACGATGATTGCCTGGATTCTGTTGGTAATCCTGATGTAGATGCTTGTGATGGTACTGCTTGTGCTGGTGTTCTTTTAATTGTTAGTTCTTGGTCTGATACCGTGCTTTCATCAGATGATGCAGTACCTTTTTTATCAAAGCGCCTCCTGGAGTAGATGTCAGCCCAAGTGTAGACTTCATTCAGTTTATAGTCTATAGTGTCTCTTTTGTATTTACGAAGATTTCCTTCCTGGAGTTCCTTTTATTATTTGTCCAGTTTTTGATTGAGAACCTCAATTTGTAGTTTCCATGCCTCTGTTTCCAAGCGGAGTTAGAGTTCGCTTTTAAGATTAGAGATTTCTTCTTCAAGTTCTCGTATTGTTTTAGACAGTTCTTCAATTATAAGCAAGATTAAATCAAGAGAACATTTATTGAGGATTGCATACCATTTATCCATGAAAATTGAGTTGAGGTGAAAACGGACCAACATAGGTTTGATTGCCAGTCTGAGACCCCTCGGTGTGCGTTTGGATTTGTGATATTGAACAAGCGTAGATGCAAGCAGTTTTTTATTTAGTTGTCTTCTGGTGATGAATTCTAGTTGCCTGAGTTGTTGAGTGATGGAACCACCGTGAGCATCGGAGAATTTGACTTCTTGAATTAATGAATAGATCTGTGTTGCTTGATCGGAAGTATATGTTTTTGTGGCTTCCCTATTGTCAGTTAGGTTAGTGATTGTGTCGAAGGACATTTTTCTAGCAGGGTGCTACCTTTGTGTGACAAATGGAAATAATTAGAATAGTTGTGAAAGGTGCACACCTATTTAATGCGAATGTTGGAGAAGTCTCTAAATGATCTGAAATGGGTGTTGAGGTACAAAAGTCTGTTGTCACTACGGATGTGTGAACTGAGAAAAAACAATAGTGGGAAAGCCCACTGTGTGCCTCGCATTGTTCACTAGTTTGGAAAATATCCAAAACGTAATTTAACAAATAAGTAAACGCAAATATAAACCAAACTTTTGAAAAATAACGTTATACAATGATATTTTAGTAACTCGAGAACACATACAATGGTAAAATATTCATTTTTACATTGCAGTTAAATCAAATACAAGTACATCATATTAATCGTCCTTAATTGTATGTATATTGGTCATGGAAAGTATCGATGGGTACAATAATAACAGTCTTCTTCATGTTGTTGGAAAAAGTGCCCAATGCATTTCGGGATCTTAAATCCCTTCATCAGGGGCAAACCTAAAGTGAATTTGAAAATAATAAATGTTTTATACAGTTTGTATAAAAACTAAAGAGATGCTGCGGTGGTGAATATTATCCTATAACCATTGTGATCATGCGCTGATGGTAACGATAACTAGTGCGTTTCTGTTTAGCATAATGGTAAGTCAGATGGGGAAGATAAAGAAGGTAAAGAAACCCACGTTACTGGTGATTGTTAGTGTTAAATGTTGGTGACGAAGTAGCCAGTGATAAGAGTGTGGAAAAGATGATAATTATGTTTTCTGATTCAAAAAGGGCCATGAAGGTGTTCGCATAAGCTGGGGCTCCAGAAAAGCCCATTGAAGTACCGGTTAGTTGAGCATAGATGTTTCCCTCCCATTCGAAGTAACTGTGATTGAGGCAAAAATGCTAAATTTTCATGATGAAAAGTCTTTCGACATCAATGTCAGGTGTATGGAGCAGTGCCCACTCTACCGCTTCTAGGCCGGCTTGGTGTGGTATGGATGTGTATAAAGCTGTGACGTCTATGGTGCACAAGATGATATCTGTAAAGTCCATGTTGTTGATGGAGGTCAATTTCTATAGGAAATCTGTGGTGTCTTTCACATATGAAGACCAGTTTTGAACAAATAATTGCAAGTAATGGTCCACGAATTTGCCTAAAGGATCAAAAATTGATCCACAGCCTGAGACTATAGGACGGAAAGGTGGATCCTGAAGGTTCTTCAAGTTAATCCAATGCTTAATTTCAACAGGCTAACCTCGAGATCACCCTCTTTTTTTGTTTTGGTTTCATCCATAACACTCATTTACTACGCCTTTAAGGTGATCGACGTGACTATTTACTATTTCTCTTCACTTTTATGCATTTCTTCGTCTATATCTTTGTACCTGCTTGTATCAATAAGGGCTTCACTCTTTTCAACAGTATCTTTGGCACAGCACCAGGGGACTGTTTCCTTACTCGCTTCATTATCGTCTTTTCCACACTCTTATCACTGGCTACCTCGTCACCAACATTTAACACTAACAATCACCAGGAACGTGGGTTTCTTTACCTTCTTTATCTTCCCCCATCAGACTTACCATTATGCTAAACAGAAACGTACAAGTTATCGTTACCATCAGCGCATGATCACAATGGTTATAGGATAATATTCACCACCGCAGCATCTCTTTAATTTTTATGCAAACTGTATAAATCATGTATTATTTTCAAATTCACTTTATGTTTTCCCCTGACGAAGAGATTTAAGATCCCGAAATGCATTGGGCACTTTTTCCAACAACATGAAGAAGACTGTTATTATTGTACCCATCGATACTTCCCATGACCAATGAACATACAATTAAGGATGATTAATATGATGTACTTGTATTTGATTTAACTGCAATGTAAAAATTTATATTTTACCATTGTATGTGTTCTCGAGTTACTAAAATATCATTGTATAACGTTATTTTTCAAAAGTTTGGTTTATATTTGCGTGTACTTATTTGTTAAATTACGTTTTGGATATTTTCCAAACTAGTGAACAGTGCGAGGCATACAGTGGGCTTTCTCACTATTGTTTTTTCTTTGTATCACAGAAAGCCATAAGGAAGTATTTCCGAAAGCTGCAGAGGGGCTCAGCTCATGCTTGGGCACCCTCTCACACAAAACCAAGCACTCTGCCTTCAGGATTGTCAAGGCCTGCCATAGGAGTGGCTTATAGGTTTATATGTGTCTGTATAATGATAGTGATATAGGTAGCATATACCACAGTAAGAGGTGCAAGCACACCCTTACCCAGGCTGCAGTAGCAGGCCTGTGGTGCCATTTTGGAGTGCTTCCCAGGGGTGGCCTAATACATGCTTCAGCCCCTGGTAGGCCTCTGAGGTACCTATGCCCTAGGTACATAGTATACCATATACTAGGGGCTTATAAGGCCCCCCAGAATCCAATTAGATATGTACCTAATGTACATTGAAACCATTTTACAGAGAAAGCAGATAGATTGGGGAGCTGAATAGCAGCATCCCAGTCTGACTAAGTCATAAACCAGCAAAACACCAGGCAAAAAGTGGGGGCAACCATATAGTGAGATTCTACCTTCCGAACAACTACTTTATCAAGTTTTCAGTAAATACGAAAGGGAAAGAAAAAAAAGAGAAGAACAATAAGAAGAAGAAAAAGAAACATTACAGAAATTTAAACAATATGTGCCTTTACCAAGAGCAGGCAGTATATGCATTAGAAAACAAAAGCAAAGGAAAGTTGTACAACAATGGCTATGCGAGGCAGCCTCCTGTAAAGCTGCCACCCAAATGGGGGTAAATAGAAAATTCTCACAGATATCATCTTCACAACTGACCACATAAACTCCTTGGGCCCGATTCACAGAACTAACTTAAGACAAAATCCTAAACTTACTACATTTTTGGTATTCACAGAAGGCACTTACTCATTTTGGTGTTCACAGAAGTTAGGAGTCCTAACTTTAGGACTCCTAAATGCCTTCTGTGAATACCGAAAGTCTTAAAATCAGGATTTTTCTCAATTTAGTAGTAGTAAAGTTAGGACTCCTAACTTTAGGACTCCTAAATGCCTTCTGTGAATACCGAAAGCCTTAAAATTAGGATTTTTCTCAGTTTAGTAGTAGTAAAGTTAGGAGTACTAACTTTAGGACTCCTAAACTGAGAAAAATCCTAGTTTTAAGACTTTCAGTATTCACAGAAGGCATTTAGGAGTCCTAAAGTTAGGACTCCTAACGTCTGTGAATACCGAAGCGAGTAAGTGTCTTCTGTGAATACCAAAATGAGTAAGTGCCTTCTGTGAATACGAAAATGGTAGTAAGTTTAGGATTTTGTCTTAAGTTAGTTCTGTGAATCGGACCCCTTGCATTCACCTCTCTCCCGTCTCCCTCCAAGTCACTCCAGTTGCCCCCATCTCAGCCCACCATACTAGCAATAGCTACCAAACCCTGGGGAGGCATTCGCACCTGACCAGCAGAGCTGTCCTTAACAAAGGTCAAAAAATGAGTCTGTATTTTGTCAAAATGCAATCTAGTGTTTCTCACAGTCACATTCAGGCTCTCCATTGTGTAAATGTTCAAGCTCTTTGCCCACCACAATTGCATAGTCGGGATTTCTGGACCCTTCCAATGAAAGTCAATCACCACAGATGCTGCCACCAAAAAATGAGTAATCAATTTACCGGAAGAGGGGTTGAGGTGGTATAGATTTTCCTCATTTGGGGTCCGGGCCTTTAACAGTGACTGGAGAAGAGGTTAGGGTGAGCAAAATCTGCACAATCTCAGAAATATGTGCCTCAAGTCTCACACCCCCGCCAACAGCCGTCGCTCATGCCTATCATGTATGACAAGCAGGACGAAGTAGGATATCAGTGCAGGAGCACTTTGTAGCATTTGTACCAAATGCAGATGGAAGACTTAGCTACACTCTGGCAGATCGATCTCCATTCCTCCTCATCAATCTCAATATTAAGATTAGTCATGCATGTATCATATAGCCTGTCTTAGTCACATCTGACGGGCGTTCCACACTCTATCTTGCAACAAATGTGTCTCTCGCATGCCTCCTTGGAGGGTGACAGCAAAGCAAGCCCAATGAAGCAACTTTGTAACTATTGAAATCAGTATGAAAAGGTGAGCTGTGCACTGCTCTCTAGTCTAAAGTACTCCATCAACATACAAGTCCTTAGAGTAATGTCAGTCCCTCTGTCCCACATACGAAACCTCCCATCCCACATGCCAGAGGAAAAACCTGGATTACGAAGAACTGGAGTATGTGGCCACTGGTAGAGCCTGAACTGATGCGTACAAACCTTGTGTCTCTAGTGATTGATAGTGGACAGAATGAAGGACAAGTGAGTGCCAACAGAGTAAAGACTATGGAGCAGCAACCACAACAAATGCTTAAGGGGTAATTGGCACACTAGCTGCTCTAGTCGGCCCCAAGGTAACAGAGATCCAGTCCAATGCTGAGGTAAGTTGGGCAGATATAATGTAATGGGCAATGTGCTGAACTCCGTCCCCCGACCACCCCCATCTAAAATGGTACGAAACGAAACTGCTTTAGCCACCCTGGGGGATTTGTCATTCCACACAAAGGACTATAGCTTTCTTTGGATCAGCACAACAACCGTTTTTGGTATCTGAAGTGGGAGAACTCCAACCAAGTAAAAAAAACATGGGAGGAAATTCATCTTAATACCTACCCATCCAAGAGATCTCAAGCCGGCCCCACCTATAGAGGCCTTTGAAGTGGCAGCATATTAAAAAGAAAAACATGCAAAGGATCCATCGGAATGGACACCCCTAAGATGTGGAAATCAGTAGGGCCCCAAGTGAAGCCCCTGGACTCAACCTACTGTTGCAAGGAAGATGACACAGGACTGACCCCATACTAACTGACTTATTGTGGTTAATTTTAAATCAGAAACCTCACTATATAGTTCGGAGCACTCAAAAAACAGAGCGTGTCATCTGCAAACGTAGTAATCTTCAATTGCATGCCACCTAGTGGATTCCCTGAATGTCAGTGTTTAACTGAATGTTCTAAATATGAAGTTCAACACTAAGAACAAATTATGCTGGAGCTAAGGGACACCCTTGACTAGTGCCTCTAAATAGCATAATGAGGTCAGACAAATGTATCTTCAAAGATGGTGACACAAAATTAGCTAAGATATAAGACCTCAATCAGAAGTCCAATCCCATCATGGACAGAACTTTAGTCAAGAAGTACCAGTTCACCCAGCTGAATGCTTTCTGCGTAACCAAAGAAAGTGCTTTGCCAGGTGTGACATTTTCAATGGTTATTTGGATGTTGTCCCCCATCTGTTGAGCTCACATAAAACTGCTTTGAAGTGGGGATCTGAGGAAAGGCCAGATCCCAGCCAGTGAATTAGCTAAAATGTTGGTAAAGATCTTAACGTCCCCATTCTGTAGTGCAAAGGTCTATATGACCTACATTGATCTTTGGGTTTGGATGGTTTCATTATCATAGATTGGGTATATTCCATCACTGATCCCATAGTTAAGAATGAATTAAAGACCTTAGTCAGGTGAGGACCTGACAGTTCCCTTAAGGATTTATAGAAAGAATTAGGGAACCCATCAGGTCCAGGGGTCATATTATTTGGCAAGGTAGATCTCACTTCTCCCTCTGCAATGAGGGAGTCCAGCTCCTCTCTGACCTCATCGGGAACCTCCGGGAAGTGGAGGGACGCCAAATAATCATACTGTTGATCCGGATCTAAGGCCTCCCCCCGGTAGACCTCCTTGTAAAAAGAAGTGAAGGCATCACAGACATCCATGTCAGAAGACAAATAGGAGCCTTCCTAAGTCGTAAGCCCTCTAATATAATTCTTTGTCCGGGCCTGTTTAATCTTGCATGCCAGCTTTTTATCTGCCTTGTTCACTTTCTCATAGAACAGTTCTTTGGTCTCAAAAGTTTGTAGGCTGCATCCTTATTCATCAAGTTTTCCAACCCTCCCCTCACCTTTTGTAGTTTCCTATAGACAAGGAGTGATGTTGATTGTTTATGTTCTGTCTCCAACTTTAACATAGCATTCTTAAATTCTGCTAGTCCGAGCTTACAGAATTGTAAAAAAGAAAAGGTGCCTGCTATATACTGCCCAGTATCATTGCTTCAGCAGCATCCCAGGGGTTGGCCCAAGAAAGACTTTCAGTCAAATTCTCAGTAGTGTTCAAGCACTTCCTTGATTTTAGAATGGACAACTGGATTGCGGGAGGCGATTCCATTAATTTTCCACTGTTGATATGATTGTGGGGATGCGGTTGAAAGTAATAATGTGACAGGAGCATGATCAGATGGAACTTGAGAACAGATAGTCGCGCTATCTACGCTAGTCAAGAGGGTAGCTGACACTAAAAGAAAGACAATACGAGAATGTGTATGTCTGAGAAATAAGAAAGTCCTGATCACGATGATGAAGATGATGTCATACATCCAGAAAATTCAAATCTGTGACACCCTGGGTCAAAGACTGTGGAGGGTGGTATGCATCCCATGAAGATGTTAATCGATCCACGGTTGGGTCCAGGGTGGCATTGTAGTCCCCGCCCAGAATCAAATGATGTTTGGGGGCCTTTGCCACAGCTGGTAACAAAGCTGAAAAGAAGGGCACCTTGTGATCATTTGGACAATAAAGAGAAGCAATGGAATAAGAAGTGATATTGTCTGAGATGCAAATCATCACCCATCTCCCTTACTTATCTCAACTTGATGAAGTGGAAGAATTAAACTGCCCGGAAAACACAGGACTTAACCCCTTGCATGCTTCGGACGGCCCCCGACCATCCAACGTCACGGTGTGTGTGTGAGGAGGATGGCCGGGGCCATCCGAATCCCGACTATTTAAATTGCCCGCACAGCGCAAAAATGTGCGCAGCATGCAAGGGGTTAAGCCTGGAGACATCATCTGCTAGCAGGTGGGTCTCTTGAAGCAAGACCACATTCACTCCACCTGAAGACAGTCAGCAGAATAGTACTCTACGCATACAGGGGGAGTTTAAGGCTGTTGAGGGATCAGTAACGTAATGGTGGAACAGCTGCCAGGAGATCCATAAAGTGAGAAGAATGACTGTGGGCACCCCTTCCAACCCAAACTTCGATCGCCCGCCCTGGTGAGGTCAACACAATGAACAATAAACACAAAAAAATAACTAAATCAAAAAACAATGCCAAAGAAACATACACAACATCAGTTTCATAACCAACTGTGGTTTGGTCATGCCCCTTTTCATCCTCCATAACAAACACCTTGAACCTGCAAGACCAAACACAATAAAAAATTAAAAGCACAACAAACTATTAAAAAACAAATGCTAAATCACAGCCAAGCTCCCCAACATAACCCCACTGAAGAGTTATCTTGTCTTGGGGAAGAATAAAAGAGAATAGTGGGTTAGCTCCTGTTGGTATCCAGCTCTCCCGCCAACCAATTCCGAAGAGAGAATAACCGCGCTAATGAGACAGCAGACATACAAGCCCATATATATAAGTAAAAGGGAAGGAAGGGATGAGGTGGGAGAAGTAAGGAAGGAAGGAACGAGGCATAGGGGAAGGAGGGCGCAGGGGGAAAAGGAAAGAAAAAATCGGGAGTGCAAAGGCATACAAGTTACTTCAGCAGCATACTAGACCAGAGAGATGAGCCAGCAAAGTCTGCTCAGAACGTTAACAATACATTGTTCATGGTTTGCCGGTCCACTACTGCCGACATCTTTGTTATCTATGGGAGTGCTGTGTCCGCCACTCGGGCAGGTTGGTTCTGTAGAGTTTGAGGGTTCGGCCAGCCATTGACAATAGTCCTAGTAGCTGCAGGGCACTGTTCACTGAAGAGAATGCCATGAGTTTATTTTGGAAGCGATAAAGCATCTTAAAGGGAAACCCACAATGGTATGAGATGTCAAGGCTGCGAAGATAGTCAGTAACCAGCCTAAAGAATCTACATTTCAGCAGCATATGTGTATACAAATCTTGATAGAGGTGTAAAGTTGACCCACTGTTGATCAGTAAATCTTAATACAGAGCCACTCTCAAGATATTATCTTTAATGTGAAAAAAATTACCTGGCCAGAACAATAGGGGTGAGACTGTTGTGAACCTGATAGGCGTTGGTGACTCGGTGAATCCGGTCAAATTCAATCAGTTGGTCATCAGGAGCTGTTAACAGAGTGCAGAACAGGCTCAAGACATAGTCCTGGCGTTCAGAGGCACTCATAGATTCTGGAACACCTCGAATGCGAACATTGTTTCCGTGGTGATCTTTTTTCATTATAGTTGATTCTGCCCTGTAAAAGTTCATACTACTACTTAAGCTCATGGACCCTAGTACTGAGGACATCCGATTCAGGTTTCTGTTTTGCCATCGCAGTTTCTATGTCATCCATCCTATGATAGATCTTTTGCAGGTTTTGGCTGTGTTTGGTCTTAATGAACAACTTTTTTTACTTTAATGGCCTTATATGCCAACAGATTAAGGGCACCAGTATGGGAGCTTTGTGTGCACCCAGCATAGCGAACATTTATATGGGCGAATGGGAACTGAGAAACATCTTCAATGAGGCAGCTCCTTTCTTTGTGAATGTTAGTCATTGGAAGCGCTTCATTGACGACATATTCTTTATCTGGAAGGGAGACAGTGATACTTTAGAGGAATACATTGCGTGGCTCAATGCCAGCTACAGCAATTTGAAGTTTACATCTCACTCCAGTCCAGTAGAAGTCGAATTTCTAGATATGGTGATCAGGGGTTCAGATTAAGGCTTATCAGTGAGTTTCTTTAGAAAACCTACGGCCAAGGATGCTATCTTGCATCATCAGCGCTTCAATCCCTCATGCCAGAAGGACTCAATTCCCTTTCGAGAATTTTTACGTGTAAGGCGTAACTGTACCACCATGAATGACTTTCATACTCATGGTCATGCCTTAAAAAAACGTGTATTGGCCCGAGGTTATCCTCGTCTATTGGTCAAGACGGCCTGTTAGACCCGGCCATCGCACCATAGCTAGACCCGACCCCTGCACCTCACACAGTCCCCAAACCCACGGCCTAGCCGATCCTCCCTACCAGAAACTCACACGCACCCAACCCGGACATCCCCGTCCATGGCCTTCCTCCCTTCGGCCACACCGGGCCCGCGTGCCCACTTCATGCACCAAGATGGCTGCCTGGCCCAAGCGCGACCCTGGCCTAGAGGCGCCACTCCGGCTGGAGCACATCGCGCTCCTCTTGGGATGAGAGAGGGAGGAGCAGTTTCTATCACACCCTGCGCCTCCCTGGAACGGTGGGTTTCGATCGACCTGCCGGCCTCCCCGAGGGCTGGCTCCACGCCTGCTGGGTGTCTGGGACTCCTCCCGACCCGGCACTGGAAGGATCAAAAGACAATGGCAGGAAACCCCAACAAGCAACCCCCCAGGTGACAAGACCCCTGCCTGCACAGACTCCGGACATCAAAGAGGGGTCGCCCTATAACAAGGGGCGCTCGGGGACCGTCCGGCAGATTCGCCTTGGAACACCTGAGCCCTGCTGAGTGACTCGCGGCTCCCTGAAGATCGTAAGACCTCCGAACTTGTGCTTGAGCCCTGCTGAGTGACTCGCGGCTCCCTGAAGATCGTAAGACCTCCGAACTTGTGCTTGAACCCTGCTGAGTGACTCGCGGCTCCCTGAAGATCGTAAGACCTCCGAACTTGTGCTTGAGCCCTGCTGAGTGACTCGCGGCTCCCTGAAGATCGTAAGACCTCCGAACTTGTGCTTGAGCCCTGCTGAGTGACTCGCGGCTCCTCGAAGATCGTAAGACCACCAAACTGGTATCTGGGCCTAGCTGAGTGACTCGCGGCTCCTGCAGACTCTCTTGGTCCCGCCGGACCCCACGACGACAAGTGTACCCCCCAGCTCGAGGATTGTGAGCTGTGCGCCGGGTACGCTCCTGCATCTGATCCATATCCTCAAAGACTGTCCCGCTACCCCCCCTCCAAGACTCTGAGAGCCCACGCTCTGCTTGTACATATTTGCCGTGCAGATCATAAAGATCCTACTACTCTAACTTGATAAAGATCTGCTCGTAATGTTGTAAATGGAAACAACGATGTGATTAAGCATTTACTAAAGACATGAATCCCCCTTCTTAGCTCATGTCTCTTCTGTTATGTTGACTGAAGTTCGGACTCCATTTTGTACTGTCATGTCTCCACGTGTTCAGCACGAGAAGAGTCCTACCTCCGTGCTAGTTGCTTTTGTAATCTGCCTAGTAACAGTCTATAAATAGCTCCTTTGTCCATCTGGCGCATGCCCAGACTTGACCACATCTGTTATCAGTTAGCCTTGCTTGACCATGTCTTCGCGGGCTTGAGGAGTGTGTCAGCTCCGCCCATGTATTGATTCAGTATCGAAAATGACCATAAATGGTAATATTCTCTGCCTCATGTTGTATCCACCCACTTATGAGCCCCTCTGTTGTGTATAAAAGGGGACCATGTATGCAAGTTCTTTGTGCTACTCTATGCAATACTGAAGAGTGTTGTATGGATTGTAGGACCACCCTGAAGGGTTAATAAACCTTGTCTTTGTACCTTGCAGTTTCCGTGCCAACTTCCTTATAGATTCCATTGCAGGAGAGCGAACCCTTGTGTCCTGCGGGCCTAGCTGGGGCCTGTATTCATCAATTGGCGCCCGTCACGTGGGGCTCATCGGCGACTCGGATGCTCGAAGGACTGGTCGCGACGAAGGTGAGGAATTTGGCCGGGGATCTGATCACTGCCAGCGGCGTTTTAGCCCTGGCATCCCGAGGTTTTTCTTCCTTCCCTTCCGAGCTGACCGTCTGGGTGGCGCCGGTCCTCGACTGAGACCTCTTCTGTCGGTCCTGCCGTGAGAGCCGTTTGGGCGAATTTTGGAGCTTGGCAGTTGGAATCTGGACTCTTGATTGGTAAGAACCGTTGTACGGTACTTGCTCCGAGTTTTTGAAGCCTGGTCTGGCTATTTGAGTTTGATTTGTGATGACTGGTCATATTTTGTATTGGTTATTGTGAACATATATGCGTTGCAACACATATAGGCAGGTAATGTGGAGAGATTTCTCCGGAGCTGTGTAACTTTGAACGGCGCAACGATTAAGTGCCATTTTCCTTATAATATTGCATATTTTGCATTATTTCTGAGCATGCCTGCTTTTAGCGCACTCCGTAAGTGGTGCTGCTGCTTTGGAAACCGGTTGAACCTCGAGGAATCTGCTCCGGCTCCCCCAGAGGGGACTCCTAATAGGGACATGTATGTGAAGCATGGTCTTTCTTCCATAATGTACAGCACAGTATGGAGGAAATATACTAAGAAGGATCCTGAGTTACGATGGCCTTTGTATGGATCGTTTGATATGCGTAAGATTGAGTATGTGGAACAGTGTATGTGCAAGCGACGTGCTCGTCAGGATATGTTTGAGTGTGTGCGGTTGTGGGTCAAGGAAGTACGTGAGCGAGAGAAACGTGAGAAAGCGCTGTTTGATAAAGAGCAACGGAAGAATGATCATGTGCGAGCGCAGGACGCGAAGCGTCGGGAGGAAAAAGAACAGGCGGAGAGACAAGAGAAAGAGCGTAGGCTGCAAGTCTCGGGTCAATATGCTGTTCGTCAGCCACTTTATCCTGTCCTTAATAATCTTGATGACGATTTTTATTTATTAGATCGCTCTCCGCCCCCTTATGTTGGCGCATCTGCCCCGAGGCAACAAGATTCAGAATCGGTTCCGGGTAAGGTAGACACGCGGTCCATGCTACCGGCTGAGCGAATGGGTGAGCTTCGGCAAGTTTCTTTTCGTGCACTCAAGGGCAAGGTGTCCCTGGATGAATTGTTGCACTCTTGGGAGATGTGGCAGGATAGAGAAAAATTGTATTTTTTGGGCCACTTTTCTGAGGAAGTGATTACTGCATTTCGGAAATATTCCAGTGTCTTTGAGCCGGATGATGTGGTATTGGATGCTAAAGCATTGCGTAATGGTGTTTTCTCTCCCTCTAAGGCGCCTGATGCGGCTCGGCGGCTGTTTGCATTGCGGGACGCGGTGATGAACCTTAAAGAAAAAGCGCGCCAACGAGCTGGGGAGGAGAAGCAGTCGGATTCGTGTACAGCAGAGGGCCACTCATCCACCTCCCAGTCAGATAAGAGTGATATAGTGCATGCTAAACCAATGCGCGAGGCGGCGCCTTTGTATGTTCCTGTTAAAGGAGCGGGGACTAGTTCGGACATCACCTCCGCCGATGCTAAGGGATATTTTGTGTATAATTGGGTTTATACTCCCTGGCATAGAGCTGATGTTATGGCATTAAAGAATGCATTGCCTGACCCCCGCAAGAATCCAGCGGCTTTTTACGAAGAAGTCGAAGGGGCCTTGAATTCTTGCGTTATGACCTTAGCGGATATAGATCTGTTCTTTGGTCTTATTCTACCACCGGATATGTGGCGATCTGTCCGGAAGGTGGATGATCCAGCCGCTTTTAAGGCTCAGTGGTCTGAGCTTGAGGATGAGGATAGGGAACGGAAGCCCGCGCAGAAGCCACCACAGATTATCTTAGATCTCCCCGCTGCTATTCTGACTAAGCTGAAGACAATCATCCCCCCTAAAAAGATTAACTGGAATATGTTAGCTTCATGTAAGCAGAAAGTTGACGAGTCAGTTGCAGACTTCTTTACGCGCTTTGAGGAGACATTTCATGACTTTAGTGGTCAGTCGCTTACGGATGAGACGGGTCGACACCTTTTTGCTGATAAATATGTGGCTAATTTATTGCCGGCAGTTGCGGCCCGTCTAAAGGCGAGTGAGAGTTCTTGGTCCTCTGCGACCCCGACAGCCCTCCTGACCATAGCTCAGTATTATGAGCGTCAGGAGCAAGAAGCGAAGGGCCAGGAGGAGAAGAAATCGAAAGATTTAAAAACAAAGGTGATGTTGGCACAAGTATATGGCCCGCCCCGACGGGGTGTTAATAGAGGTAGGGGAGGATTTTATGGTCCTCCCTCGGGCCGATCTGATTTGAATAGGAATCAATGTGCGTATTGCAAGCAATCGGGACACTGGGCCAGAGATTGCCCGGCGTTGCATGCTTCGCGTCAGGGGCATAGTCAGGGTGGCCCGAGAGGTAGAGGGGGTTTCTCGAATTTTAGAGGGAATTCTAACGATCACGCTCGTTTTGACCCTGCCGGGCAGCAACGAGATAGACCTAATGTTTTCGATCGCCAGAACCAGTATCAAGTGTCGGGGATTGATCGTTCTGGGTACCATGATTCTCAGCATGCATAGGAATGCGTTGGATGGGGGTTAGAATCAGTTGAGGTGCCGGTTGATCAGAAGGGTCCTTATGTATCAGCTGAGGTTTTGGGCTCTACTGATCAGTTCCTAGTGGATACCGGAGCGACTCGTAGTGCGCTGTCTAAACAATTGGTTCCGAGGGCTCCCCCATCTGGCTTAATGGTTACATCGGTAGGGTTTGACGGTACACTCTCCCGAAGCCCTCTTTTGCGGCCCCTCACATTTCAGGTTGATTCTTTTTCCGCACCCTGTCCGTTTCTGCTTGCCCCGAACACACCGGATAACATTATGGGCCTTGATATGTTGAAACATTTCAGGGCTACGATCCGCTGCTCCCCTGCTGGTGTGCGGGTGATACTGAATGATAATTACCCTCGGTCTGAACGGATGTGTGTGGTTGCAGAGGATGCTGTGTTAGCTACCCTCCCCCGTGCTTTGTGGGCCACTTCGGATACTGATGTGGGTCAGATGGTGATTCCGCCGGTTCACATTACTGTCCAGGAGGGGGCGGTGTTACCGCGCCTCCCACAGTATCGTATTTCCCAGGAGGGGGAGGAGGCTCTTATACAGATTGTGCAGAATTTGATTAAAGTGGGGGTAGTGGAGGAAGTTCCATACAACATCTGTAATAGCCCGATTCTCCCCATTTTGAAAAAGGATACGGATGCCAAAGTTTATCGGTTTATAATTGATTTGAGAGAAGTAAACAAGATCGTGATACCTCAGTACCCAGTGGTTTCTGATATCACAACGTTGCTTACTTTGGTTCCGCCTACGGCGACCATGTTCTCAGTTATTGATTTGAAAAATGCATTCTTTTCCATTCCCATTCATCCTGATAGCCGATATCTTTTTGGGTTTACTCTAAATAATAGATCTTACCGTTTTTGTAGGATCCCTCAGGGCTACACAGAAAGCCCTAGCATTTACAGTCAGGCTTTGAAAAGACAATTGGATTCCTTTGTTCTGCTCGAGGGGGTCGCCCTCATTCAATATGTCGATGACATCTTGCTGGCGGCTGACACCCCGGAGTTGTGTGAAAAGAGTACGTTATCCCTGCTTTCCTTTTTGGCATCCCACAATCATAAGGTATCTCGGAAGAAATTGCAGTTCTGTAGACCAAAGGTGACTTATCTGGGTCACCTTTTGTCTAAGGAGGGGCGTGCACTCACACCAGATCGTATCCAAGCAATTCTGGACACACCGACGCCGTCCACACAGAAGGGCGTGCGTGCATTTTTGGGTCTTGTTTCTTTTTGCAGGCAATGGATATTAGGGTTTTCACACATAGCTAAGCCATTATTAGCCCTTTTGACAAAAGACACGCCTATTCCGATTCCTTGGTCAAATGAGTGTGACGCTGCTTTTCAGCAATTACGACAGGCCCTTTGCTCAGCGCCAGTATTAGGGACCCCCGACTATACAAAACCCTTTTCGTTGTATGTGCATGAGAAAGATGGATGTGCGTTATCAGTTTTAGTGCAGATACACGGCGATAAGCAGCGCCCTTGTGCGTATTTTTCGGCTGTACTTGATCCTGTTGCTCGAGCATTACCAGGGTGTTTTCGCTCGGTGGCGGCGACAGCTGTGTCAATACGCCAGAGCGAGGGAATTGTGTTATCCCATAAGTTGTTGGTATTAGTCCCCCACGCTGTTGATGCCTTGCTTAATCAAACAAAGACGCAGCATTTGACCAGTGCCCGTTTAACGGGATATGAGTTGACGCTTTTGGCTCCTCATATTACGTTAAAAAGGTGCGTAACGTTAAATCCGGCCACATTGTTGCCATACCCCGAGACTCAGTCTGAAGCACAGAAAGCGCATGATTGTATTCTCGTGACTGAGGAACAGACAAAGGGTCATATTGATCTCCAGGATACGCCCTTTCCAGATGTAGATGGAGAACTGTGGGTGGACGGATCATGCCTGAAGCTACCAGATGGTACGACTTCAGCAGCGTATGCAATTACCACGCTGCAAACAATAGTGGAGACAGCACGCATACCACAGAAATCAGCTCAAGCAGCGGAACTGATAGCATTAACACGAGCATGTGAGCTCAGTACAGGACTGTGTGTGAATGTTTATACAGATAGCCGCTATGCCTTCGGAGTAGCGCACGATTTCGGCCTGCTCTGGAAGGAGAGAGGGTTTTTAACGTCTCATGGAGTGCAGATAATGCATGGAGAGTTAGTTCACAACCTTTTAACTGCATTGACATATCCGAAGAAAATTGCCATCGTTAAATGTAGCGCCCATAGGAAGGTAGTTGATAAAGTTGGAGAGGGGAATGCGTTAGCGGACCGAGTGGCACGGGAGACTGCGATGCAGCCCGGTGCTACTGCCATGTATGTAGTAAAGTCACAGGTGGAAAGATGGCATGATGCGAAGGAAGAAGTGCGAGAAATGCAAAAGACCGCTTCTGATAAAGAGCGAGAGCAATGGGCTAGCGAGGGAGAATTGGATGATGAAGGCTGCTGGAGAAATAAGCAGATGGATAAGTGGAAATTACCCACGGCTTTTGTACAACCTATGGTTCAGATGGCACATGGGCTAGCACATGTTGGAGCTTCCGCAATTGTGAAATTGCTTACTCAAGTTTGGGAGCATCCAGAGATTGCTAGCACGGCAAAGAGGGCGGTGCAGACCTGTATGATCTGCCTGAGGTATAATCCAGGGAAAGGTACCCGAACTCCAGCAGGAGGATTTGTGACACCTACTGCACCCTTCGAGGTTTTGCAGATGGATTACATCCAGCTTGAGCGCTGTAACAATTTGAAGTATGTTCTAGTAGTGGTTTGCGCCTTCAGTAAATGGGTTGAAGCGTACCCTACGAAAGACAATACTGCAATGACTACCGCTAAGCTGCTATTGAAGGAGTTCTTCCCTCGATATGGCGTTTGTAGACTTCTGTGGAGTGACAATGGACCCCACTTTATAGCGGATGTTATAAAGTATGTTTTGAAGGGCCTAGGCATCACCCAGAAGTTCCACGCAGTGTTTCACCCACAGTCTGCGGGACTAGTCGAGAAGTATAATGGTACACTGAAGCTCAAGATCGCTAAAATTCAAGCTTCGACGTCTTTCACTTGGCCAGATGCTTTACCGCTGGCGTTATTGTCAATTAGATCGGTACCACACTCTCGAACCGGTCTTACACCATACGAGATTGTCTTTGGACGCCCAATGAATATTTGGGGTCCACCAAAACCTAAGACTGTGTATGATGTACCTTGTGTAATGATGAATGATTATCTGGCACAGTTAACGGATAACTTGGTTTCTATTCATCAACAGGTCCGAGAGGCGCTCCCTGATCGGTCTACCGGTGAAGGACATAGTCTCCGACCTGGCGACTATGTCATGATAAAGATCTTCGACAGGACGAACAGCTTGGAACCGAGATGGGTGGGTCCTGAGCAGGTTCTCCTTGCAACGAGGACGGCTGTGCGAGTTTCCAACAGAAAGAATTGGATCCATTCCCTGCACTGTCGGAAGGTGCCGCCTGGACTGGTGGAACCCGCTGTATTGACCGATCAACGAGAAATCCTGGCTGCGGAGAACGGCCGTGCTACGGAGCCAAACGCCATTGAGGAGCTCTTGCCGGACCACGCGACTCCTGGAGGAAAGCGATATCATCTCAGGCCAAGGAAGTGAATTCTTCAGTACCGGGACATGTTGTCAGAACGACCCTTGGGTTAGTGAAACGGAGAGCCAATGAGGCAAGGGGGGGGGATCAGCCCTGCATTAGTGTAGCGACACCCGTCTTGGCCCGCTGGTGAAGAAATCGACCGCTGCCCAAGGGGAAGAGTTCTGACAAACCTTTTTTTAGTTTCAGGAAGATATTGGTTCTTTATTCTGACATGGAGAAAAAGAAAATCCTTTGTGCATTAGGGTTCATGCTGACAGTAGCTATCGTTGGGATAACCACATGGTTCGTGGAGGATGTGACTCCCGTTCGAAAATTACTTGTGTTGACAACTCCGGTGCCTGAGGAGCACTACTTTTATACATTACCGTATCAAGAGTTGAAGCATCGACAGTCTTATTTGAATAACACTTTTATTCAGATGCTGCATCATACCCACGTTGCTACGAACGCTACGAACTGTTGGATATGTGGGATGATGCCAGCCCATCAGAAGAAAGGAGGAACGCCATTCATACCACTTCCTTTTTCTCATAATGGCTCTTGTAGAGCATGGTACACTTTGCTTTTTGCCACTCGGAAACCGACAGTGGGACGATTACTCTTCAGACTCAACAAAGAATGCCACCAGGATAAAAATGGATATCCGCAAGCAAATGGGACAATTTGGGAATGGGAAGAGTACCGACCAGACAATGAATCAATCCCTTATATTTTCACGAACACTAGAGACACTGTGGGAAAAGACAAATTTGTGATTCAAGTGGCACAAGCTCAAGCGGACCTGTGTGTCCAGAGTGTGGGTTTTATTCCTGTTGGCGTTAGTGATTGTATTACCGTTTTGAACATCGATGGGTTGAACAATAGTACCTTTTTAGCCTCCCATAATACATATTTTGTGTGTGGAAATAAAGGTTATTACCGCTTGCCGGCTGGTTGGTCTGGGGTATGCTATGTGGCATTTCTATTACCTCCTGTATTCTTAGCACCAGCATCCTATCATAAAGATCTGAAATTATTGAATAATGTGACTGTAAATAGGTATAAACGTACTCTATCAATTGATGATGTAGATCAGACTGATACCAGTCTGCAACAGTATATTGATTTTAATTTAGGATTGTTTTTCTTTGTTGGAGCTGCCCTAAACAGTAGGAAGGTTCGAAGGTTAACAAGAGTGGTAGAGGCTGTGACAAACCAAACTGCTGCTGCTCTTGGGAATCTTACGGAAGAATTGCAAATTACTAGAATTGTTGCATTGCAGAATCGCATGGTGCTAGATGTTATGTTAGCCGATCGAGGTGGAGCTTGTAAAATTATTGGAAGCAGCTGTTGTGTGTTTATCCCTGACCACACGCCATCAGTCTATAATGCTATTAACAGGCTGCATAAAATTGCAGCTGAAATCCATACAGAAAACGGCACCTGGTCTTTTTCTGGATGGTTTTGGGCATTGATCACTGCCTGGGGGTGGAAGGTCTTAACTGGTCTCTGTATCATTGTAGCAGTTCTATTTTCTTGTTGTATCTGTGTTCAATGTGTTCCTTTGCTCTGTTCTTTATGTGTATCATTCTGTATTCCCGATAAAAAGGCCATTGCTGATGTCGCTCATCAGAAACGTTTAGCTAAAGAAGTCGAAGAAATGATGACAATTGACATATATGATGATTATCCTAATAAACCGGATGTCTTCAATAAATGCTGAAAGGGTCGTCTGTTGTAAATGGAAACAACGATGTGATTAAGCATTTACTAAAGACATGAATCCCCCTTCTTAGCTCATGTCTCTTCTGTTATGTTGACTGAAGTTCGGACTCCATTTTGTACTGTCATGTCTCCACGTGTTCAGCACGAGAAGAGTCCTACCTCCGTGCTAGTTGCTTTTGTAATCTGCCTAGTAACAGTCTATAAATAGCTCCTTTGTCCATCTGGCGCATGCCCAGACTTGACCACATCTGTTATCAGTTAGCCTTGCTTGACCATGTCTTCGCGGGCTTGAGGAGTGTGTCAGCTCCGCCCATGTATTGATTCAGTATCGAAAATGACCATAAATGGTAATATTCTCTGCCTCATGTTGTATCCACCCACTTATGAGCCCCTCTGTTGTGTATAAAAGGGGACCATGTATGCAAGTTCTTTGTGCTACTCTATGCAATACTGAAGAGTGTTGTATGGATTGTAGGACCACCCTGAAGGGTTAATAAACCTTGTCTTTGTACCTTGCAGTTTCCGTGCCAACTTCCTTATAGATTCCATTGCAGGAGAGCGAACCCTTGTGTCCTGCGGGCCTAGCTGGGGCCTGTATTCATCAGTAAGAACTCCTTGTGTGGTGTCTCTCTGTCGTGTGGTGCCGAGTGTGCGATCCTAGATACGAGGTTCCTCCCCCTGAGGAATCTCCCGCCAGTGCCCGGCTACGATACCTCGAGGGTGGGTCTCAGGGCAGTCAGGGCCCCCTCCGGGCCCCTCTGAGGTCGCCTTCTAACACGGCCTTTAAGAGAGCTAAGCACTACAACTGAGAGGCTCTACTCCAGGGCAATACTCGGGTCCCAAAAGACCAAACAGAATGCGTCATCAATCATTCTCAGCTAAACTACAAAATCAAGAACATTATTACCAAGAGATAGAAAATTCTTAACGTACATGAAGGCAAGGAACTCCCACCACCCCTAGTAGCATATAGGAGAAATAAAAATCTCTGTGATATGCTGGTACATACAAGACAAGAAGCCCACAAGATTTACCAACAGACCACTCTGACGGGATTACCCCCAATTTTGGGGACCCACATATGTGGCTTGTGTCATGCCTGTAACACAGCGACGGTCACTGATACCCTTACATATAAGGGCAAAACCATAAAATTGAGAGATCTTAGTAACTGCAAGAGCCTAAACATCATATATAATATCTTGTGCCCATGTGAGTTGGCATACATAGGAGAAACCAGCCGTGAGTTCGATACTAGGTATAGTGGGCATAAATCAGCTGTTCCTGCAAAAAAAGTCACAGCCCCGATGGTTGCACACTGTCTGGAAAAGCACCATGGGGAACATGATCTTCGCTGGTGCATTCTAGAGAAGATCAAACCTAAACCAGGTCTGTCTACTGAAATAATTTGCAAAAGGAGGGAAACCTTTTGGATTTTTACTTTTAATTGTGTAAAGGCTGGATTAAATGAAGAAATCGTTTGGAACATCACAAATCTCTAGGCATTGAGTAGATGAGCCCGTTAACCGATAACTAGTGTTCAATCATCCTCGACCGTCCCATTGGCATACAAAGTTCATCATTCTCTGTTTTTATATTCCTGAGGATTCTTATGTGAATATTGCGCGCCATGTAGCCTTAAGATCTAGATTTTAGAATTAATAGAGGAATCCTCATATATAATTTCTTTTTTTTAGTGATTTATCCTTATTGGGCACATTATATCTCCACCGATTTCGGATAGTGAGAATTAGTGGTGTCACCCGATTGGGGAGGCAGTGGGGTTACTATTTAGTCCTTTGACTTCCTTTGACTCCCTTTTTGTCATGTCAGAATCGTAGTACAACATCATTAACCCTGTGATCAGCCCTAGTTGGTGTGCACTATAAGTAGTGATCCGGTGCAATCTTACCCCACTATTTCTTCTAATCTTCTTGAATACACAGTACCACAGGCTGCTTTCAAGCTTATCAATAACACGTAAGTATCGGTATACATTTGTTTAGTTCAGCATCGGAGGGCTTAATCTACTATATACCATTCTAAGATGGCGCATGAACATGTCCCAACACCGGGCCAGCGACTATCAGAGTTAATACATGACGGAAAGACGCAATAGGCAACGTACTGCCTTGCGCATGCGTAGCAAGAAATTTAAAGGCAGTCTTTGGCACCCGTGATATCCAGCAGTTTGTGATGGACGCGGAGCAATGCAGAGATGTTTTCTGATAGAATGGGTGAGTGACCAGACAGGTTCTTATAATTGTGTAGGGCCCACATGGTAACTTTCTATAGAATAAATGCTCGAATTCTTCCATGTAAATATTTTATCGCCAAGCTGATTAGTCTTGTAGCTATGTGACGGGACCCCCCCATCAGTATATCGAGAGCGATAGGGGCCACCCAATATTTCAAGTAGTATGCGCGTTACTCCTTCGCTACACAACAGGCACGAATGTGCTTGCCCTGCAACTATGTATCGGCCCCTCTCAGAATTAGATGGAGAGTGCAGGATTTGCTTTATATTTTTGGCAGCATGAGTGTCACTCCCGTGCTACGTATCAGACTCTACTAAACCGCTTTACCACGCATCGCACCATATGATAACAGCTGCTAGCTATCGGCGAAAACGATCTGCTGTTCTTAATTGAAGCTTGTGATTGCACTGCGATTTCGTATACTCTATTT
The DNA here is from genome assembly GCF_964204655.1 of Triturus cristatus. Taxonomy (NCBI): domain Eukaryota; kingdom Metazoa; phylum Chordata; class Amphibia; order Caudata; family Salamandridae; genus Triturus; species Triturus cristatus. The sequence goes on from NC_140593.1 coordinate 418,795,340, forward strand.
ATCTAGTAAGAAAAATAGATGGAATATACTTAGTACCACGAAGAGTCATAGTTTTGTAGCATAGTAGTGGCAGTTACAATAGCAGTGACTACGCATGGTTGACACTCTCTCACAAGCAATAGACAGGGGGTACATATTCGGAAACTACCAGTCATCTGTTTCTTTGCCTACCTTTTTTGTAGGTATATTCATTGAAGATTTACCCTGCTATGCACACCAGGATATATTATAGGGATAACTCTATTGCTACGGCTTTGAGTGTGACACACTCTGCCTTTGGGAAAGCAACGATATATAACCCAACGCACATATGTATTGATGTGAGTATTCAACTATTTAACTGAGGTTATTGTGGAGGGTTACAACGACAGTGTGAGAGCACCTGCTCACTAAAATAAAGTAAAATTAAATATATCTCCTCCCTTCAGTATTTTATATACATCGGAACTGGGGATTCATAAAAAAACAAAAAAGTGATCTAGAAGCCGAATCTCAGCTTGAATCAGAAGGTAAGGTTCTAGCTATATTGCCACCTTTAAACACACCCTCGTGTAGGCAGTCCGAATTTTACACCTTATCTATTGTTGTATTCCTCTCAGTGGACGGTTAGCCATTGGTGACACAGACTTCGCAGTCCAACTTTCTAAAACCTGCTTTTTCTGTAGAATGGGCATCATTCCCAATTGAAACTAGTAAGTTAAACCGGAGCTAGTTCTATAAGTTACGTGGCTATTTTACCAGATAGTACACTTTAGGAATCTTGTTAGCATGGCATCAAGGAACTTATGCCAACATATCACATACCTTGAAGTCACGTTCACGGATATGTCTCTGCATGGCACACTATGGTGTTTTGGGGGTTCTTTAATCCACTCTGCCTTTCTAATTTTTTGTTTAACGTTTTGATACCTCCTTATTAACCCCTTGTATGCCCATGACGAGCTGGACTCGTCATGGAGCACAGTCGAGCTGTGCCCATGACGAGTCCAGCTCGTCATGAGGCATACCCTAGGGAATCCCTCTGGTGCGGACACCAGAGGAATTCCCTTTCTGCCAAAATAGCCTCGGGAGCTGGGGAAGAGCTTCCCCAGCTCCCGAGGCCCCCCCCCCCCTTTCACTGTAATGACGATCGGCGCGCACGTTGCACCGACGTCATTACAGTGAAAGTGAAACTGAAATGAGCCAAGAGGCTCATTTCAGTTTCTCTTTCTACGTGCTCAGGGGGCTATCTCAGCCCCCTGAGCACGTAGAAAGACGGGAGAGGTACCATTGGAAAGGGGAGAACCCCCCCTTTCCAATGGTACCCCAGTGGATCCCTGCTTGGGGATCGCCACAGGAGGGCGATCCCCAAGCAGGGATCCACCCACTAGGCACCAGGGAGGGGGGAGCGGCCCCTTGGGCAAGGGGCTTTACTCCCCCCATGAAACTTTGGCAAAATGTAGTCTTTTTGCCCCCCCTGGGGGGCAGATGAGGGCATTAGCCCCCAATCTGCCCCCCGGGGGGGCAAAAAGCCCACTAGAACCCAGGGAATTTTTTAGCAATAAAAATAGGGGTGGGGGCTGCCCAAAACGGGCAGGCCCATGCCCCCACCCCACCCCCCAATTACTACAGTCTTTCTGCCCCCCCCCGGGGGCAGATGGGGCATTGGCCCCTAATCTACCCCTTTGGGGGGGGCAAAAAGCCCACTAAACACCAGGGATTAGTTTTTAGTTTTTTTTAGGGTGGGGGCTGCCCGCAATGGGCAAGCCAATGCCCCCACCCACCTGCCACCATTACAGCCTTTCTGCCCCCCCTGGGGGGCAGATGGGGTATCGGCCCCCAATCTGCCCCCCTGGGGGGCAAAAAGCCCACTAGACACCAGGGAATTTTTTTAGCAATAAAAATAGGGGTGGGGCTGCCCAAAACGGACAGGCCCATGCCCCCACCCCACCCCCCAATTATCACAGTCTTTCTGCCCCCCCGGGGGGTAGATGGGGCATTGGCCCCTAATCTGCCCCTTTGGGGGGGCAGAAAGCCCACTGTACACCAGGGATTTTTTTCAGTTTGTTTTAGGGTGGGGGCTGCCCGAGACAGGCACGCCAATGCCCCCACCCACCCACCACCATTACAGCCTTTCTGCCACCCCTGGGGGGCAGATGGGGTATTGGCCCCCAATCTGCCCCCGGGGGGGGGGGCAAAAAGACCACTAGACACCAGGGAATTTTACAAAAAATAAAAATAGGAATGGGGGCTGCCCAAAACGGGCAGGCCCATACCCCCACCCCACCCCACCGCCCAATTATTACAGTCTTTCTGCCCCCCCCGGGGGGCAAATGGGGCATTGGCCCCTAATCTGCACCTTCGGGGGGGCAGAAAGCCCACTAAACACCAGGGATTCGTTTTTAGTTTTTTTTAGGGTGGGGGCTGCCCGCAACGGGCAAGCCAATGCCCCCACCCACCTGCCACCATTACAGCCTTTCTGCCCCCCCTGGGGGGCAGATGGGGCATGGGCCCCCAACCTGCCCTCCCGGGGGGGCTAAAAGCCCACTAGACACCAGGGAATTATAAAAAAAAAGAAAAAATAGGGGTGGGGGCTGCCCAAAACGGGCAGGCCAATGCCCCCACCCCACCCCCCAATTATCACAGTCTTTCTTCCCCCCCGGGGGGCAGATGGGGCATTGGCCCCTAATCTGCCCCTTCGGGGGGGCAGAAAGCCCACTATACACCAGGGATTTTTTTCAGTTTGTTTTAGGGTGGGGGCTGCCCGAAACAGGCACGCCAATGCCCCCACCCACCCGCCACCATTACAGCCTTTCTGCCCCCCCTGGGGGGCAGATGGGGTATTGGCCCCCAATCTGCCCCCCCGGGGAGGCAAAAAGATCACTAGACACCAGGGAATTTTACAAAAAATAAAAATAGGAATGGGGGCTGCCCAAAACGGGCAGGCCCATACCCGCACCCCACCCCACCCCACTGCCCAATTGTTAGTCTTTCTGCCCCCCCCCTGGGGGGCAGATGGGGCATTGGCCCCTAATCTGCCCCTTCGGGGGGGGCAGAAAGCCCACTAAACTCCAGGGATTTTGTTTGCGCAATTGTTTTTAGGGTGTGGGCTGCCCGAAACGGGCATGCCAATGCCCCCACCCTCCCCCCCACAAAAATGACAGTCTTTCTGCCCCCAGGAGGCAGATGGGAGCTGTAGCCCCCAATCTGGCCCCCCCTGGGGGCGCAGAATGCCCACTAGAAACCATGGATTTTTTTGTTTTATTAGTGTAGGGGTATGGGCTCCCCAAAATGGGCATGACAATACGCCACCCTACCCCCAGAGAAATTCCAGTCTTTCTGCCCCCCCGGGAGGGCAGATGGTGGCAGTGGCCTCTGATCTACCCCCTGGGGGGCAGAAAGCCCACTAGGCGCCAGCGAGTACGCAGGCTTTTTGTATGCGTGGGGGTGGGGGCTGCCCAAAATGGTCATACCAATGCCCACACCCCCACAAAAAATAGCCACAGTCTTTCTGCTCCTTTAGGGGCATATCAGGATGAAACCCCCTTCCCCGATTCCCCGCCAGGGCGGCAGAAAGCCCACTGGGCTCCGAATTTTTTTTAGCAATGTGCATACGTGTGGATTTTGGGCCCTAGCGCAGTTGGCACGTAGGCAAACCTAGCAAACCTGTACATTTTTTTTAACTAGACACCGAGGGGAATCCTGGATGGGGGTGACTTCACTGGCTCTCAACAGGTTCTGTTACCCAGAATCCATTGCAAACCTAAAAATGTGTCCAAAATAACACATTTTCCTCACATTTCTGTGGTGGTAGGTTCTGGAATCTGCGTAGGTCCACAAAATTCCACCCACCCTGCGTTCTCCAAAGTCTTTAGAGAAAAATGGTACCTCACTTGCGTGGGTAGGCCTAGTGCCCGCATCAGGCAAGGGCCCAAAACCTATTGAGGATACATCAAAATTACCTATCACAAAACAACCCGGTTTTGCAAAGGGGGTCCCATGAGTTTTTGGCCCGGGCTTGGCGGCCATCTAGGGAAACCTACCAAACCCACACATTTCTGAAAACTAGACACCCGGGGGATTCCAGGGAGGTAAGGCTTGCGTAGATCCCCCAACGTTTCCTTCCCCAGAATGCCCTGCAACCCTCAAATTTAGCTGAAAAAATCACCTTTTTCACACATTTTTGTGTGGGAAAGTTGTGGCATCACCGGGCTGACACCAATTTCCTACCACCCAGCATTCCCCCGGGTCTCCCGATAAAAACGGTGCCTCACTCGTGTGGGAGGCCCAAGTAGAAAGTACCCGCGACAGGGAAGGGCCCAAAACGTATTGAGGCGACATGAAAATTGCCTACCTCAAAACGATCAGGTTTTGCATGGGGGGTCACCTGGGTTTTTGGCCCGGTGCTCGGCGGCCACCCAGGGGAACCTACCAAACCCACACATTTCTGAAAACTAGACACCTGGGGGATTCCAGGGAGGTATGGCTTGCGTGGATCCCCCAACGTTTCCTTACCCAGAATGCCCTGCAAACCTCAAATTTAGCTGAAAAAAATCACCTTTTTCACACATTTTTGTGTGGGAAAGTTGTGGCATCACCGGGCTGACACCAATTTCCTACCACCCAGCATTCCCCCGGGTCTCCCGATAAAAACGGTGCCTCACTCGTGTGGGAGGCCCAAGTACCCGCGACAGGGAAGGGCCCAAAACGTATTGAGGCGACATGAAAATTGCCTACCTCAAAACGATCAGGTTTTGCATGGGGGTCACCTGGGTTTTTGGCCCGGTGCTCGGCGGCCACCTAGGGGAATGTTGGACCCGGCCTCGTAGAATGGCCCTACGTGCCCCCGCACCACCGAAACCTGGTACCTGCAGCCCAAGCACACGGCCCAGCCGACCCTCCCCACCAGGACACACGCACCGACCCGGACATCCCCGTCCATGGCCTCTCTCCTTTCGGCCAACCCGGGCCCGCGTGCCCACTTCATGCACCAAGATGGCCGCCCGGCCCCAGCGCGACCCGGGCCTAGAGGCGCCACTCTGGCTGGAGGACCATCACGCTTCCAGGGGATGAGAGAGGGAGGAGCAGTTTCTATCGCACCTCTGAACTCCCCTGGGACGATGGGTTTCGATCGGCCCTCCGGCCTCCCTGAGGGCTGGCTCCGTGCCTGCTGGGTGTCTGGGACTCCTCCCGACCCGGCCCTGAAAGGATCAAAAGACAATAGCAGGAAATCCCGACAAGCGACCCCCAGGTGACAAGACCCCTGCCTGCACAGACTCCGGACATCAAAGAGGGGTCGACCTATAACAAGGGGTGCTCTGGGTCTGTCCGGCAGATTCGACGCTGGAACAACGAGAGCCTGCCGACGTGGTCGCGGCTCCTGGAACTTGGACCCTCCTGAGCCCTGCTGAGTGACTCGCGGCTCCCTGAAGATCGTAAGACCTCCGAACTTGTACCTGAGCCTGCTGAGTGACTCGCGGCTCCTTGAAGATCGTAAGACCTCCGACCTTGTGCCAGAGCCTGCTGAGTGACTCGCGGCTCCTTGAAACTCGTAAGACCTCCGAACCTGCACCTGAGCCCGCTGAGTGACTCGCGGCTCCCACAGACTCTCACGGTCCCGCCGGACCCCGACTACAACAACGTATCCCCCAGCTCGAGGATTGTGAGCTGTGCGCCGGATACGTCCCTGCTTTGAACCTTTACCAGAGACTGTCCCGCTACCCCTACCCCTTCCAAGACTCATTGAGCCCGTACTCACCTTGTACATATTTGCAGTGATAACCTACTTGATAAAGATTGATTTCTAAGAATACCCGGTGTGGTCACTCTGTGTCGTGTGGTGCCAGAAGTACGATCCTAGATACGAGATTCCTTCCCCTGGGGAATCTCCCGCCAGTGCCCGGCTACGATACTTCGAGGGTGGGTCTCAGGGTAGTCAGGACCCCTTCCAGACTCCTCTGAGGTCGCCGTCTAACATTGGTGGCAAGCGACGGGATTCGGGCCCATCACCTAGAGATCGTACCGTGAACAACGGAAGCGCTACCGACAAAGATGGCAGAAGGAAGCACCGTGAGCCCCGCAGAAACCAACGCCAACAGGGTGTTCCAGGTGGAGCATCTAGAAGAATATACACACAAAGAGCTAAAGCAATTTTGCAAAGAACTTAAAATCGCTACCACTGGTCTCAACACTAAAGAAGATTTGCAGAAAGCACTAAAAACTTGGGTGGAGACCGGGGCCTCCCGCCCGGAAGGCACGGGGGAGCGCCCCGACGAAGCCGAACCCCCCCAGAGTGAAAGCAGCAGCAATCAGGTGCGAGGCATCGTACCAGACGGGGGCCTATCCCCGGAAGAGCTCGCGGACAGAGAGAGAAGTCGCAATCATGAACTCGAGTTAGCCAAACTCAAAATCGAGGGCGAATTAAAGTTAGCGGAAAAAAAGCTAGCAGTAGAGCAAATGCGTGTACAAGGCGAACTAGAAGAAAAGAAGCTCCAACGGGAGCACGAAGGAAGGAAGCTCCAACTGGAGCACGAACGCAGCTTGAAGGAACTCGAGCTCAAGGCCAGAAACGAGGAAGGGAGGCCCCCGGGAAACCGAGAGACGGCCTCCCCAGCGGAACAGAAGGTCCACATCCCCAAGGATGTGGTCAAAGAATATTATAAAAACGATGACATTCAGTAATGGTTCCGGGCCTACGAGGTCGCCATGACCTCCCATCGGATCCCGCAGAAGGACTGGGGGGCGGGGTTGTGGGGGCGGTTCCTGAGCGAAGGAAGGGACACCCTGCTCGACCTACCCCTCTCCCTGCAGACCTCCTACAGCCACATGAAAGAGGCTCTACTCACAAGATACGGCCTCACCCCAGAAATGTACCGTCAGCGATTCCGGGACTGCAGGAAGATCCCGGGCACCACCTGGGTGGAGTATGTAAACTTTTTCAGTCGGGCCTTCGATGGGTGGATCAAGGGCAGCAAAGTCACCACCCTGGCCGAACTCACTGACCTCATGTTGTGGGAACACCTGGCTGCGAACTGCTTCATAGAACTACGTCAGCATCTGCTTGACAGCAAGCTCACAGATCCCCGGAAGCTGGCTGTGGAGGCCGACCGCTGGACCAACACCCGGGTCTCCCGGGGCATGGTAGGAGAGTACCCCCGAGCCAGTCAGGGACCACCCCGCCAGAGAGGGGGAGGGAACCAGGGAGGGCCGAGAGAGTCCCAGCCTAGCCCCCCGAAGACACAACCTCCACCTTTCCCGGCGCCCCCCCCACCAGTGACAGGGCCCCCTGGGAGACGGGGACACCGGGTGACCGTCACATGTTTCCGTTGCCAGAAACCCGGGCACTACGCCAATGACCCAGAGTGCCCCATGGCCACCCAAGTCTCCCCTACCACCCCTGCGAGACGTAGCCCTGGGGGAGGAGGTTGAGGAAGCCGAGGAGTGGGAACCCGCAGCCAAGGCCCTAGTATCCCTGGGAGATAGGGAGATGATCCCTGGTAGCCTCCTACCCTCCAACACACAGAAATACGGGCAGCTCGTCAAGATCAATGGCCACCAAGTAGAGGCCCTGCGGGACACCGGGGCCAGTATCACCGGTGTCCTCAGGCACCTAGTCCCCGAGGAGCAAATCCTCCCCAACGTCTTTTGCCCCGTAATATCCGCAGACAATAGAGGAAGTATGTGTCAGGTAGCCCTGGTGCCGTTTGAGTGGGGAGGGGTGATAGGGAAACTCAAGGTGGCCGTAAGAACCTCCCAGCCGGTCGACTGCCTCTTAGGGAACGACCTGGAGAGTTCTCCCTGGAAGCACGTCGAGCGCAAGGCCCACCTAGGAAATGATGGGACTCCCCGAGTGGGTGTGCGCCACCACCCGATCTATGTCAGCCCGACTCACTCCCCGGAGAGAAGTTGTTGGACGTGGCCCATCTGGCATGTCCGCCCCTGAAGTTTTTATGGTATATGTAACCTGGGGATGGTGATTCCCCCTCTGAGTGAGTGTGAGGAGAGAGCGACCCACCCTTCCATAGGAATACATGGGGAATGGATGAGTCCTCGGTAGTTCCCGGTGCGTAGGGTGTGCTGGGTCAAGTCTGGTATGTATGAACTCGTGAGGTTGAATGCTGCGCAACGGTATATGAGGTATGAGTGTGTCTAGTGTAGAAGCCCCCCTTTTGGAAGTTGGCATATTTGTGGAATATGTGCCTGGCGTATGATTGGCCGGGGCTGGCTGGTGAGCCTGGCTCCCAGGATCTGGGAGGGTCTGCCCGGTGGTGAATGGAGTGTTTAGCATACTGATGTGAGGGGAGGAGTGAGCCTGGGTCTGCTTGTGGATTGACCGTCTGGTTTGAGTGTCATGAATGAGGCTGGGTTTTCCCCAGACACTGCTGGCTCCACCCCCTGGGGTGCGGCTGATGTTCCTAGCCTGGCCAGTGTAAAGAATCCCCCACAACCAGTTCCAGCTGGTTCTCCCCCTGCCTGCCCCTTCAGACCAAGAATGTGTGTATAAAAAGGGTGCTGTGACACTCTGGACTTGTTCTTGTTCTGACTTGAATCTGCCAGGGGCGTGCTGCTGCTGGGGCCCAGGGGAAGGTTTGCCTCCCTGGGCCCTGCCCAGCCCCTGGATGCCATGGATACCTGGAAGACCTCTTTGCTGGGAGCTTTTTGCTCCATTCCTTTATGCCTCCAGGACTTTATTGACCTAGCGCCTGGATAGCGCTATCTTTTCCCCCAGGAAGGAGGAACATGTGGGCCTTGGCAGCGCTGGGCTGCGATCTCCGCCGAGGGAATCCCGACGTAGGGATTCCCCCCGTGATGCTGGTCTCGCGGGTGCCCACCCCGCTGTCTTTGAGCTAATTGTATGCAGGTGCCCACCCTGCGTCTTCATTGCTGTGGTATCACTAATGTGGGTGCCCACCCCGCTTATGGTTGTTCTATTGCGGGTGCCCACCCCGCGATCATTGAAGGAGAAATCACCGCCGCGGCCCGAGCTTCAGTTCAAAACCGCCGCCGAGTCCGCGGCCCGCCTGGTTGTGGGCGGGGCCGCGGGACGGAAGCGGAAGTGCCGCCATTGTGATGGGAGGCGGCCGCCGGGAGCTTGCGAGGCTCCACAGAGAAGTTCCGGCCCGGAGAGGAACGGAGTCCCCGGAGAACGGCCCGGTGAGTACATACGGGCTGGGGGACTCCACACAGGTGCTGGGGGTGCGGGGGCAGTGCTCACAAGCCCCGGGAGGCTCCGACGGTGGAGGCATTATTTCTCGAGCCGGTGAGGCTCTTGGGGACATTGTTCTTTGGTGCTGAGTAAGAGCCCCGAGAAGGCTCCAACGACGGGGCGATCTTTGAAAGAGCCCAGCGAGGCTCCACCCACAAGGGGCACCAGTTGTTTCTTTACGGAGCGGCCCCAGATGGCAGCGGGTCGCTCCCCCTTTGCCCCCCAGTAACGTTTAGGGCCACGAAGGCCCTAGGGGGCATTCCGATTGTTTTATAGCCCAGAGAGGGCTACAGAGGCACGCCGGTGCCTGAGTTCGTTCCACAGCTGCCCAGCACTTAGTGGGCAGCTGCCACGTTTAGGTTGTGCCCCTCTGAGTTTTGGACTGGGCCTCCTGCACAGTCTTGCCCCTGACTTTGCTGGACACAGGGCGTCTTAGCCTGGACAAGGCCAGTTGGCCTGGGGACTGCCACAGGTGGTGGCATATGAGTTCTGGCGCAATTGTTCCTTGCTCTAAACCTCTGAAGGTGTTCATACATCATGTGTAACGTTCTATTACCCCTACAGGTATGGTGATACTTAGGTGGTTGTTTGCTTTCTCCTGGTACAGGTAGTGCTAGTGAGGTCCTGATTCCCTGCGCAATATTTCTCCTAAGGTGGTTAGGGTTGCGTAGGTGGTACTTTCCGATACCAGTAGTTACCGGTTGTGGCTACATGTTATTTTGTGCTACTGTGATATTATTCCTATGTTCTAAGTGCTAATTTCTACAAAGTGCTGATTCCGGACAGTGGTCCATGTGGCCCTGTCCCCTGTATATATAATCCCTTGTAAATTCTCCCCGTGCCTGTGGGCACCTTGTAAAGTGTGTGTCTTTATTTAATGTGTGGTGTATAATACAGAGGCTATTTTTATACAATACCTTGTGTAGAGTTTCCTTTGTGGTGGGCCTGGGGTGTTGTTGCTGGGTGCGTGCGCAAATGCTTCACATGTCCTCCGAGATAGGCCTGGCTGCCCGCGCCGCGTTACCTAGAGGGCGAGCAGGGGTCGACCTTTCATAGGAGTGGTGGTCTCTGACTGGCTGGGGCGCCAGCCCTGGCCGGCCGGGGGCCCCATTTCCTACACTGGTGGCAGCGACGGGATCCGGACTTGTGTTTGCGCAGTACCACAACGATAACTGGCCTCCCTACAAAACTCTGTACTGTACATGGTCGCAAGGAAAGGAGATTATTGTTTTAAGAGTTACGTCAATGTCCGTTCTGTGAAAGATGTGTTCGAGTTAGGTGTCCCTAGCTTGGGAGGGTAAATCATCTCCCTAGGGTAATATGGTTCTCTGGATTCACCAGAAGGGTGGGATCCGGTGGTGATTGCAAAATTGTGGTCAAATATGTGTGGTCCGTGTCCCTGCCCTAGAGTAATGGTACCCGTGCCCCGAGGGTTAGGTTGAGGAATCAGGGGCGGTGGAAAAACTGTCCTACCAGTCTAGGGGACGGTATGTGCATGAATATTGAGGTATGCTGAGTAATGGAGTATAAGTTCTCCGGGATGGGGAGCTTGCTGAGTCAACGTTAATCCTGTCCTTCCTTACCCCGCTGAGTGTGTTGGAGGCATCATGTGTTCCGTGCACCGCTGAATGTGTCTGATGCGTCAGGTGTCCTGTCCTTCCTTACCCCGCTGAATGTGTTGGAGGCATCATGTGCTCCGTGCACCGCTGAATGTGTCTGATGCGTCAGGTGTCCTGTCCTTCCGTACCCCGCTGAAGTGTGGTTGATGCATCATGCGGTCCGTACCCCGCTGAATGTGGTTTAGGCGTCAGGTGTCGCCCTGGCTGAATTTATGTTAAGTTGTATCCCGGACAAGGAAGACCTGCTGGCGCTGCCGCGGCTTGCCTTGGGGAGAGCTGAACGTTGAGACCTGCTGGCGCTGCCGCGGCTCGTTTTTGTTAAAGTTATGGTAGTTGTATCCCGGACAAGGAAGACCTGCTGGCTCGGCCGCGGCTTGCCTTGGGGAGAGCTGAACCTTGAGACCTGCTGGCGCTGCCGCGGCTCGTTTTTGTTAAAGTTATGGTAGTTGTATCCCGGACAAGGAAGACCTGCTGGCGCTGCCGCGGCTTGCCTTGGGGAGAGCTGAACCTTGAGACCTGCTGGCGCTGCCGCGGCTCGTTTTTGTTAAAGTTATGGTAGTTGTATCCCGGACAAGGAAGACCTGCTGGCTCGGCCGCGGCTTGCCTTGGGGAGAGCTGAACCTTGAGACCTGCTGGCGCGGCCGCGGCTCGTTTTTGTTAAGATTATGGTAGTTGTATCCCGGACAAGGAGGACCTGCTGGCTCGGCCGCGGCTTGCCTTGGGGAGAGCTGAACGCTTAGTTCCCAGGTGGAAGACCAGTGGAGGGAGGAAGTTCCAAGACTGATAAGAAAGTGTGTTCTGAGGGTGTTCCTCCTGGGAGGACGCGGAACCTCAGAAGTAGAGGTAGGGTGGGGCATTCTTGCCCGTGACCTCTGGCAAGCCTGAGGGTGTGGACCCTAGGTGGAAGGAACAGTGGTAGGCGTGGCTACCCCGAGAAAGGGAGTGGAGAAGGGCTATTGTGGGCCCGGGGTTACCACCCCCCACTCCGGATTAGCAGGGACCAGTGGTGTCTGGGTAGCCCAGGGCCTGGTCCCGATCACGGACAACTAAGGCGTGTCCGTGGGGTAGCCTGGTTGGGCCTATGTCTTTATTATTTTTTATTTTTTTATTTTTCTTAATCTTTAGCGTGTGTGTGTCTATCGGTCCAGGTGGGCATTGAGCTGGAGGGTGGCTCGGTAGCGCGGGCCACGTCCATGTTCTATCGCCCTGCATGCAGGGAAGTCCATCACGGTAGTGATTGGTCTGCCCTGCCTTTGGGCTGGGAGGGGCATGTGTTGGACGTGGCCCATCTGGCATGTCCGCCCCTGAAGTTTTTATGGTATATGTAACCTGGGGATGGTGATTCCCCCTCTGAGTGAGTGTGAGGAGAGAGCGACCCACCCTTCCATAGGAATACATGGGGAATGGATGAGTCCTCGGTAGTTCCCGGTGCGTAGGGTGTGCCGGGTCAAGTCTGGTATGTATGAACTCGTGAGGTTGAATGCTGCGCAACGGTATATGAGTTATGAGTGTGTCTAGTGTAGAAGCCCCCCTTTTGGAAGTTGGCATATTTGTGGAATATGTGCCTGGCGTATGATTGGCCGGGGCTGGCTGGTGAGCCTGGCTCCCAGGATCTGGGAGGGTCTGCCCGGTGGTGAATGGAGTGTTTAGCATACTGATGTGAGGGGAGGAGTGAGCCTGGGTCTGCTTGTGGATTGACCGTCTGGTTTGAGTGTCATGAATGAGGCTGGGTTTTCCCCAGACACTGCTGGCTCCACCCCCTGGGGTGCGGCTGATGTTCCTAGCCTGGCCAGTGTAAAGAATCCCCCACAACCAGTTCCAGCTGGTTCTCCCCCTGCCTGCCCCTTCAGACCAAGAATGTGTGTATAAAAAGGGTGCTGTGACACTCTGGACTTGTTCTTGTTCTGACTTGAATCTGCCAGGGGCGTGCTGCTGCTGGGGCCCAGGGGAAGGTTTGCCTCCCTGGGCCCTGCCCAGCCCCTGGATGCCATGGATACCTGGAAGACCTCTTTGCTGGGAGCTTTTTGCTCCATTCCTTTATGCCTCCAGGACTTTATTGACCTAGCGCCTGGATAGCGCTATCTTTTCCCCCAGGAAGGAGGAACATGTGGGCCTTGGCAGCGCTGGGCTGCGATCTCCGCCGAGGGAATCCCGACGTAGGGATTCCCCCCGTGATGCTGGTCTCGCGGGTGCCCACCCCGCTGTCTTTGAGCTAATTGTATGCAGGTGCCCACCCTGTGTCTTCATTGCTGTGGTATCACTAATGTGGGTGCCCACCCCGCTTATGGTTGTTCTATTGCGGGTGCCCACCCCGCGATCATTGAAGGAGAAATCACCGCCGCGGCCCGAGCTTCAGTTCAAAACCGCCGCCGAGTCCGCGGCCCGCCTGGTTGTGGGCGGGGCCGCGGGACGGAAGCGGAAGTGCCGCCATTGTGATGGGAGGCGGCCGCCGGGAGCTTGCGAGGCTCCACAGAGAAGTTCCGGCCCGGAGAGGAACGGAGTCCCCGGAGAACGGCCCGGTGAGTACATACGGGCTGGGGGACTCCACACAGGTGCTGGGGGTGCGGGGGCAGTGCTCACAAGCCCCGGGAGGCTCCGACGGTGGAGGCATTATTTCTCGAGCCGGTGAGGCTCTGGGGGACATTGTTCTTTGGTGCTGAGTAAGAGCCCCGAGAAGGCTCCAACGACGGGGCGATCTTTGAAAGAGCCCAGCGAGGCTCCACCCACAAGGGGCACCAGTTGTTTCTTTACGGAGCGGCCCCAGATGGCAGCGGGTCGCTCCCCCTTTGCCCCCCAGTAACGTTTAGGGCCACGAAGGCCCTAGGGGGCATTCCGATTGTTTTATAGCCCAGAGAGGGCTACAGAGGCACGCCGGTGCCTGAGTTCGTTCCACAGCTGCCCAGCACTTAGTGGGCAGCTGCCACGTTTAGGTTGTGCCCCTCTGAGTTTTGGACTGGGCCTCCTGCACAGTCTTCCCCTGACTTTGCTGGACACAGGGCGTCTTAGCCTGGACAAGGCCAGTTGGCCTGGGGACTGCCACAGGTGGTGGCATATGAGTTCTGGCGCAATTGTTCCTTGCTCTAAACCTCTGAAGGTGTTCATACATCATGTGTAACGTTCTATTACCCCTACAGGTATGGTGATACTTAGGTGGTTGTTTGCTTTCTCCTGGTACAGGTAGTGCTAGTGAGGTCCTGATTCCCTGCGCAATATTTCTCCTAAGGTGGTTAGGGTTGCGTAGGTGGTACTTTCCGATACCAGTAGTTACCGGTTGTGGCTACATGTTATTTTGTGCTACTGTGATATTATTCCTATGTTCTAAGTGCTAATTTCTACAAAGTGCTGATTCCGGACAGTGGTCCATGTGGCCCTGTCCCCTGTATATATAATCCCTTGTAAATTCTCCCCGTGCCTGTGGGCACCTTGTAAAGTGTGTGTCTTTATTTAATGTGTGGTGTATAATACAGAGGCTATTTTTATACAATACCTTGTGTAGAGTTTCCTTTGTGGTGGGCCTGGGGTGTTGTTGCTGGGTGCGTGCGCAAATGCTTCACATGTCCTCCGAGATAGGCCTGGCTGCCCGCGCCGCGTTACCTAGAGGGCGAGCAGGGGTCGACCTTTCATAGGAGTGGTGGTCTCTGACTGGCTGGGGCGCCAGCCCTGGCCGGCCGGGGGCCCCATTTCCTACAGAAGTCGAAAGCACCCCGATCGAAGAGACCAGAACAGTCCCCGCCGAGGGTCCTCCCGTCCCCCCATCAGAAGGGTCCGTCGCCCGCGACGAACCCGCACCATCCGACCCCGCCCCGGTCCCCGAGTTGGGAGATCTACCCGAGTTGGCCCAGTGGCGCCACGAGGGCGGGCCCACCCGGGAAGAATTTTGCCGGGAGCAAGCCACTTGTCCTTCCCTGGTCGGGCTGCGGCGCCAGGCCGAGGGCCAAGCCGCAGGTGACCAGTTCGGGACGCACCGAATCTATTGGGAAAATAACATCTTGTACAGTGAGCAGAAGTCGGTGGAGCTGGGATCCGGACGGGTATTGGTGGTACCCCTCCGCTTCCAAGACTTCCTCCTGGGCTTAGCCCACGACGTCCCCCTCGCCGGCCACCTGGGTCAGGACAAGACCTACAGCCGTCTCGTGACCTATTTTTACTGGCCTAGAATGAGAGCAGCGGTAGAAGCCCACTGCAAGTCCTGCCCCATGTGCCAGGCTAGTGGGAAGAGTGGGGGGGAAGCGCAAGGCTCCCCTCCAACCCTTCCCGGTCGTCAGTACCCCTTTTGAACGAGTCGGAATCGACGTCGTGGGACCACTGGACCCCCCCACCTCCCAAGGTCACCGTTTCATCTTGGTCCTAGTGGACCACGCCACCCGCTATCCGGAGGCTATTCCCCTACGCACCATTACGGCCCCCGTGGTGGGCCGGGCCCTGATGGGGATCTTTTCCAGGGTGGGTTTTCCCCGCGAGGTCGTGAGCGATCGCGGCACTAATTTTATCTCAAAATATATGACGTCCCTGTGGCAACAATGTGGGGTGTCCTATAAGTTCACCACCCCGTACCATCCCCAAGGGAACGGCCTAGTAGAAAGGTTTAATAGGACTTTGAAAGGGATGATCGCGGGCCTAGAAGAGCCCCTCCGGCGTAAGTGGGACGTCCGGCTCCCCTGCCTCTTGTTCGCTTACCGGGAGGTCCCCCAGAAGTCCTTAGGGTTCAGCCCGTTTGAATTACTCTATGGACACCCCGTCCGAGGTCCCCTCAGTTTGGTTAAGGAAGGGTGGGAGGCAGCACCCCAGACCACCCCCCGAGATGTGTTCCAATACGTCCTGGCCCTCCGGAACCAGACCAGGAAGTTCCGAGAACTGGCCGAGGCCAACCTGGAGGCAAGTCAAGAAGAGATGAAGCGCTGGTACGACCAGAATGCCACTCTGGTCGAGTTCCAGCCGGGCCAGCAGGTGTGGGTCATGGCCCCCGTGAAGCCTGGCGCCCTCCAGGACCGATGGACTGGGCCCTACAAAGTGGTTGAGAGGAAGAGTCAAGTCACATACTTGGTGGACGTCCAGTCGCCTCGGGATCCCCTCCGGGTCCTGCACGTGAACCGCCTCAAGCCTCACTTCGTGCGGACAGAACTGAGCCTCCTGCTGGCCACCGATGACGGGGCCGAAGATGAGTCGGATCCCCTCCCGGACCTCCTGTGTGTCAAGGAGCAGGATGGCTCCGTGGAAGGAGTGAACCTCTCCCCAGCCCTCACTGCCCAGCAACAAGCGGACTGCCGCCAGCTCCTAAGACAATTTTCCGACCTCTTCTCCCTGACCCCCCGGGTCACCAACTGGTGTGTTCACGACGTGGACACCGGGGACAGCCCGCCGGTGAGACACCGAGCCTACCGGGTTCCTGACCGGGTCCAGTCCTGCATTCAAGCGGAAGTCTCGAAGATGTTGACCCTGGGGGTGATCGAGCCCTCTGACAGTCCCTGGGCCAGCCCCGTGGTCCTGGTCCCGAAGGCAGCGGCCCCTGGTGTCGCCCCCGAGCTCCGATTCTGCGTGGACTACCGGGGGCTCAATGACATTACCCGAGCCGATGCCCACCCCATTCCACGAGCCGACGAACTCATTGACCGACTTGGGGCAGCCCGGTTCCTCAGCACCTTCGACCTCACCTGCGGATACTGGCAGATTGCGCTCACCGAAGGGGCCAAGGAGCGGTCCGACTTCTCCACCCCCGATGGGCACTACCGCTTCCGCGTAATGCCCTTCGGGATGAAAAATGCCCCGGCCACTTTCCAGCGACTGGTGAATAGGGTCCTGGCCGGGCTGGAGCAGTTCAGCGCGGCATATCTGGACGACATCGCTGTTTTCAGTTCAGAATGGAGTGAGCACCTCCAGCACCTCCGGAGGGTGCTAACCGCCCTGCGCCAGGCAGGCCTCACAGTAAAAGCCAGCAAGTGCCAGATCGGGCAAGGATCCGTAATCTACCTGGGGCACCAGGTCGGGAGCGGCCAGGTCGCCCCTCTACAGCCAAAGATCGACGCCATCCTGGCCTGGGAACCACCCATCACCCAAACGGAGGTCCGAGCCTTTCTGGGACTCACTGGCTACTACCGAAGATTCATTCGGGGGTATGGCAGCCTTGTCGGCCCTCTCACAGAACTCACGTCTAAAAGACAGCCAAAGAAAGTGCAGTGGACGGCTGCCTGCCAGGAAGCTTTCGATGCCCTTAAAAAGGCCATGTGTACTGCCCCTGTCCTCCAGGCTCCCGACTACGCCAAGGAGTTCATAGTCCAGACCGATGCCTCCGAGCATGGCATTGGGGCCGTCCTGTCCCAAGTGAATGACCAAGGCCTAGACCAGCCCGTCGCCTTCCTCAGTCGGCGACTGTTGCCCCGAGAACAGAGATGGAGCACCATAGAGCGCGAAGCCTTTGCCGTGGTCTGGGCACTCAAAAAGCTACGACCCTACCTGTTCGGCACCCATTTCAGAGTCCAAACTGACCATCGGCCCTTGCGATGGCTCATGCAGATGCGAGGAGAAAACCCCAAGCTACTGCGGTGGTCAATCTCCCTCCAGGGGATGGATTTCACCGTAGAACACCGCCCTGGTACGGACCACGCCAACGCTGACGGCCTCTCCCGGTTCTTCCGCCTCAGCGAAGAGAACCCCCCAAGATGATGGGCAGTTCTCTCCGGCTTTCAGCTGGGGGGAACGCGTGTTGGACCCGGCCTCGTAGAATGGCCCTACGTGCCCCCGCACCACCGAAACCTGGTACCTGCAGCCCAAGCACACGGCCCAGCCGACCCTCCCCACCAGGACACACGCACCGACCCGGACATCCCCGTCCATGGCCTCTCTCCTTTCGGCCACCCCGGGCCCGCGTGCCCACTTCATGCACCAAGATGGCCGCCCGGCCCCAGCGCGACCCGGGCCTAGAGGCGCCACTCCGGCTGGAGGACATCACGCTTCCAGGGGATGAGAGAGGGAGGAGCAGTTTCTATCGCACCTCTGAACTCCCCTGGGACGATGGGTTTCGATCGGCCCTCCGGCCTCCCTGAGGGCTGGCTCCGTGCCTGCTGGGTGTCTGGGACTCCTCCCGACCCGGCCCTGAAAGGATCAAAAGACAATAGCAGGAAATCCCGACAAGCGACCCCCAGGTGACAAGACCCCTGCCTGCACAGACTCCGGACATCAAAGAGGGGTCGACCTATAACAAGGGGTGCTCTGGGTCTGTCCGGCAGATTCGACGCTGGAACAATGAGAGCCTGCCGACGTGGTCGCGGCTCCTGGAACTTGGACCCTCCTGAGCCCTGCTGAGTGACTCGCGGCTCCCTGAAGATCGTTAGACCTCCGAACTTGTACCTGAGCCTGCTGAGTGACTCGCGGCTCCTTGAAGATCGTAAGACCTCCGACCTTGTGCCAGAGCCTGCTGAGTGACTCGCGGCTCCTTGAAACTCGTAAGACCTCCGAACCTGCACCTGAGCCCGCTGAGTGACTCGCGGCTCCCACAGACTCTCACGGTCCCGCCGGACCCCGACTACAACAACGTATCCCCCAGCTCGAGGATTGTGAGCTGTGCGCCGGATACGTCCCTGCTTTGAACCTTTACCAGAGACTGTCCCGCTACCCCCTACCCCTTCCGAGACTCATTGAGCCCGTACTCACCTTGTACATATTTGCAGTGATAACCTACTTGATAAAGATTGATTTCTAAGAATACCCGGTGTGGTCACTCTGTGTCGTGTTGTGCCAGAAGTACGATCCTAGATACGAGATTCCTCCCCCTGGGGAATCTCCCGCCAGTGCCCGGCTACGATACTTCGAGGGTGGGTCTCAGGGTAGTCAGGACCCCTTCCAGGCTCCTCTGAGGTCGCCGTCTAACAGGGAACCTACCAAACCCACACATTTCTGAAAACTAGACACACGGGGGATTCCAGGGAGGTATAGCTTGTGTGGATCCCCCAACGTTTCCTTACCCAGAATGCCCTGCAAACCTCAAATTTAGTTGAAAAAAATCACCTTTTTCACACATTTTTGTGTGGGAAAGTTGAGGCATCACCGGGCTGACGCAAATTTCCTACCACCCAGCGTTCCCCCGGGTCTCCCAATAAAAACGGTGCCTCACTCGTGTGGGAGGCCCAAGTACCCGCGACAGGCAAAAGCTAAGTACGCCGCGAAGCGTGAGGAAAAGGGGGCCCGGTACGTGTCGAACACCCCCCCAGCCCCCCGTATGTCCGCGCCATACCCCCAGCCCCCCGTATGTCCACGCCGTACCCCCAGCCCCCCGTATGTCTGCGCCATACCCCCAGCCCCCCGTATGTCTGCGCCGTACCCCCATCCCACCTCTGTATGTTCGCGCCATACCCCCACCCCACCCCCGTATGTCCGCACCGTACCCCCACGCCACCCCACCCCCGTATGTACGGTGCGAACCCCCACCCCCATATGTACGGTGCGCACCCCCACCCCCGTATGTACGGTGCGCACCCCCACCCCCATATGTACGGTGCGAACCCCCACCCCCGTATGTACGGTGCGGACCCCCAGCACCGTACATACGGGGGTGGGGGTTCGCACCGTACATACGGGGGTGGGGGTTTGCACCGTACATACGGGGGTTGGGGTTCGCACCATACATAAGGGGGTGGGGTGGGGGTCCGCACCGTACATACGGGGGTGGGGGTTCGCACCGTACATACGGGGGTGGGGGTTCGCACCGTACATATGGGGGTGGGGGTTCACACCGTACATACGGGGGTGGGGGTTCGCACCGTACATACGGGGGTGGGGTTCGCACCGTACATACAGGGGTGGGGTGGGGGTCCGCACCGTACATACGGGGGTGGGGCTTTGCACCGTACATATGGGGGTAGGGTGGGGGTCTGCACCGTACATACAGGGGTGGGGGTTTGCACCATACATACGGGGGTGGGGGTTCGCACCGTACATACAGGGGTGGGGTGGGGGTCCGCACCGTACATACGGGGTGGGGGTTCGCACCGTACATACGGGGGTGGGGGTTTGCACCATACAGATGGGGGGGCTGGGGGGGCTGGGGGTACGTCGCGGACATACGGGGGGCTGGGGGTACGGCGTGGACATACGGGGGCTTGGGGTACTGCGCGGACGTACGGGGGACTGGGGGTTCGGCGCGGAAATTATTATTCCCACTCCAGACAGTTCAACAGTAGGGAAAGTGTTGGATAGCGTAGGGGTAAAAATTACTTTTCCAACTCCAGAGAGTGCAACAGTCGGGAAAGTGTTTGATAGCGTAGAGGAAAAAATTACTATTCCCACTCCAGAGAGTGCAACAGTAGGGAAAGTGTTGGATAGTGTAGGGGTAAAAATTACAATTCCCACTCCAGACAGTGCAACAGTAGGGAAACTGTTGGATAGCGTAGGGGTAAAAATTACTATTCCAACTCCAGAGAGTGCAACAGTAGGGAAACTGTTGGATAGCGTAGGGGTAAAAATTACTATTCCAACTCCAGAGAGTGCAACAGTCGGGAAAGTGTTGGATAGCGTAAGGGTAAAAAATACTATTCCCAATCCAGAGAGTGCAACAGTAGGGAAAATGTTGGATAGCGCAGAGGTAAAAATTACTATTCCAACTCCAGAGAGTGCAACAGTAGGGAAAGTGTTGGATAGCGTGGGGTTAAAATTTGTATTCCCACTCCAGAGAGTGCAACCATACGGAAAATGTTGGATGGCGTAGGGGTAAAAATGTGTATTCCCACTCCAGACAGTGCAACCGTAGGGAAAATGTTGGATGGTGTAGGGGTAAAAATTACAATTCCCACTCCATACAGTGCAACAGTAGGGAAAGAGTTGGATAACATAAGGGTAAAAATTACTATTCCAACTCCAGGGAGTGCAACGGTAGAGAAAGTGTTGGATTGCGTAGGAATAAAAATTACTATTCCCACTTCAGAGAGTGGAACAGTAGGGAAAGTGTTGGATAGCGTAGGGGTAAAAATTAAGATTCCCACTCCAGACAGTGCAACAGTAGGGAAAGTGTTGGATAGCGTAGGGGTAAAAATTTCTATTCCAACTCCAGAGAGAGCAACAGTAGGGAAAGTGTTGGATAGCGTAGGGGTAAAAATTACTATTCCAACTCCAGAGAGTGCAACAGTAGGGAAAGTGTTGGATAGCGTAGGGGTAAAAATTACTATTCCAACTCCAGAGAGTGCAACAGTAGGGAAAGTGTTGGATAGCGTAGGGGTAAAAATTACTATTCCAACTCCAGAGAGTGCAACAGTAGGTAAAGTGTTGGATAGCGTAGGGGTAAAAATGTACTACTCCAACTCCAGAGAGTGCAACAGTAGGGAAAGTGTTGGATTGCGTAGGGGTAAAAATTACTATTCCAACTCCAGAGAGTGCAATAGTAGGGAAAGCGTTGGATAGCGTAAGGGTAAACATTACTATTCCAACTCCAGAGAGTGGGTGGCTTGTGAACAAGGATGTAAATCTGAAACGCGTAAAGCCTGAAACCTGCTATTTGGTGATGAAATGGTTTGCGGATGTCTCTGCTGTCTTCACCGCAAGAGGTATTTCCCCGGGAGGGCGTCCTCACTCAGGGCAACTTTGTGTTTGGATATTAGCGGCTGTGCCTTAGCCGCGAGGACGAACCGCCGCGTAAATGCAGATCCTGGGCATCGGCAAGACTCGATGCCGTGTAAAGGAACGGAGAAACTCTAACGTGTACGACTTCAGTAATAGCAGTACACTCGACATCCACTTCATCAAACCCACTGGGGATTTTTATTGCAATTTATTTAGAACATGCAGCAACACCCATTGTGGATTCATTTCAAGTAGAGACTACAAATACCAGAAGGCAATGAAGCCTACGCCCATTGGGGCTGGAGCACACGCCCACAAGGGCTGGACTCAGTTAATAAATTACAGGTGTTCTCTACACTAGTGTGCTGTCTTTTCTTGCTGGGTGGCTTGTGAACAAGGATGTAAATCTGAAACGCGTAAAGCCTAAAACCTGCTATTTGGTGATGAAATGGTTTGCGGATGTCTCTGCTGTCTTCACCGCAAGAGGTATTTCCCCGGGAGGGCGTCCTCACTCAGGGCAACTTTGTGTTTGGATATTAGCGGCTGTGCCTTAGCCGCGAGGACGAACCGCCGCGTAAATGCGGATCCTGGGCATCGGCAAGACTCGATGCCGTGTAAAGGAACGGAGAAACTCTAACGTGTACGACTTCAGTAATAGCAGTACACTCGACATCCACTTCATCAAACCCACTGGGGATTTTAATTGCAATTTATTTAGAACATGCAGCAACACCCATTGTGGATTCATTTCAAGTAGAGACTACAAATACCAGAAGGCAATGAAGCCTACACCCATTGGGGCTGGAGCACACGCCCACAAGGGCTGGACTCAGTTAATAAATTACAGGTGTTCTCTACACTAGTGTGCTGTCTTTTCTTGCTGGGTGGCTTGTGAACAAGGATGTAAATCTGAAACACGTAAAGCCTGAAACCTGCTATTTGGTGATGAAATGGTTTGCGGATGTCTCTGCTGTCTTCACCGCAAGAGGTATTTCCCCGGGAGGGCGTCCTCACTCAGGGCAACTTTGTGTTTGGATATATATATATATATATATATATATATATATATATATATATATATATTACCTACTGGCGGTCGCCAGTAGGTAGTTATAGTTAGGACCACGTTTCCATAGGAAATCCGCAACATTCTATTTTGAATAACTTTGGCGCCGGTCGACGAATCCTCGCGAATTTTTCAAAATAGGTGGGGCGTTGAGCTCCGCTCCTACCCTGAAAGTCTCGGGGGGATTCGTGAAGCGGGGGCTGAGATAAAAGGGGGGTTCCAAAACGCGTTTTTCCCATGCATTTTTCCATAGGACCTTTAGACACAGCTACAGCCCGAACGGCTGAACAGAATTACTTGAAATTTGGCAGAGAGGTAGTCCTCAGGTCAAGGAAGTGCCTTTTGTAGGTTTGGTGTAGATCTGTTCAGTAGATTCTGAGAAAATAGCCTTTAAATCAATATATATATCTGAGCCAGCTTACGGTGCGCTTACGGTGCGCTTACCGTACGCGTACGGTGGCGTGCGCGAGCGCGAGCGCGATTTTGATTGGCTCTTGGCTCTTAGCTCTTAGTAAACATTCGAATCGGTCGAAACCAGGAAGCGGCGGCCGCCATTTTCTCTCTCGCTCCCTGACTTGGGCAGCAAAAACGAACCCCAAAAATGTGTAAAGAGGCAGTTTCATGAGATCCTAACCACCCAGCATTGATACAGGGGTCCCCAAACAACCCCCAAGCCCAAAAAAAAAAGTTGTTTTTTTTCGGAAAATGCCGATTACGCTTACCGTACGCGTACGGTAAAAATTAAAAAAAAAAAAAATTGTACATTTCACACGTAAAAAACCAATGAAATTCCCGCGTTATAGTTAGTGCAGGCAACTATAACTCACGCGACCGCAATCTTCTGCTGATGACATATGTGTCTTTATGAAAAAAAAATATTTGTAATATATGTATAGCTAAAATTTAATGGAAGAAGACATGGGCAAATAAGTGTCGAAATACAGTATTAGCATCAGCAGAGGATTGCGGTCGCGTGAGTTATAGTTGCCTGCACTAACTATAACGCGGGAATTTCATTGGTTTTTTACGAGTGAAATGTACAGCTAACTATAACATGTGTGAAACCTATGGTTTTTTCCGTGAATTTGCAAGGTTTTTTAAATGCTAATTCCTAACTATAACGTGTGTGAAACCTATGGTTTTTTCAGTGAATATATATATATATACTATATATATATACTCGCTCCTGTCCCTTGGGCTGAGTGGTCGCTCCCCAGTGTCTTCCTGCATCAGTCGGTATCGTTGCTTGGCTGCCTATCTGCATATTTGCCTCATTATTGCTGCCTGCTGTGTGCCTGGTTGCCGCGCTGAACATTTTGCATTTCTGTACTTTAAAAGCGCCGCTTTTTCAGCATTTGCGCATTTCCGCTGGGCTCCCCCCTCCGCCTCCATTTTGCCTGTGTTGTTGTTGTTGTGCTGATCTCTAGCCCGCCCCGCCTCCCAGCTGAGACGCCCTCCCACTGACCAGAACAGCGCTCCAACACCGGAAAGCGCCGTGACTCGCTCCTGTCCCTTGGGCTGAGTGGTCGCTCCCCAGTGTCTTCCTGCATCAGTCGGTATCGTTGCTTGGCTGCCTATCTGCTCATTTGCCTCATTATTGCTGCCTGCTGTGTGCCTGGTTGCCGCGCTGAACATTTTGCATTTCTGTACTTTAAAAGCGCCGCTTTTTCAGCATTTGCGCATTTCCGCTGGGCTCCCCCCTCCGCCTCCATTTTGCCTGTGTTGTTGTTGTTGTGCTGATCTCTAGCCCGCCCCGCCTCACAGCTGAGACGCCCTCCCACTGACCAGAACAGCGCTTCAACACCGGAAAGCGCCGTGACTCGCTCCTGTCCCTTGGGCTGAGTGGTCGCTCCCCAGTGTCTTCCTGCATCAGTCGGTATCGTTGCTTGGCTGCCTATCTGCTCATTTGCCTCATTATTGCTGCCTGCTGTGTGCCTGGTTGCCGCGCTGAACATTTTGCATTTCTGTACTTTAAAAGCGCCGCTTTTTCAGCATTTGCGCATTTCCGCTGGGCTCCCCCCTCCGCCTCCATTTTGCCTGTGTTGTTGTTGTTTTGCTGATCTCTAGCCCGCCCCGCCTCCCAGCTGAGACGCCCTCGCCCCTCCCCCTTCACTACCCATATATGACAACAGTTCCCGCGCGCAGCGTTCACGCGCAGCGATCGCGCCCAACCCGCGCCGAAGGTGCGCCAAAGGTAAGCCCGTCTACGCCCGTCTGCGCCTGGACCGCGCCCAGCGCCAGACCCCCTGCCCCTCGCGCTGCCCAGCCCTCCCGCATTACCTACGATGCCGCCACCCTCCTAGCCCTTAATCCCGGTCGCGCCCCCAACTGCGTCCAAGCCGCTCCTGGACACACCCATGGACCTTTCTCTTGCTACTCCTGCAAATTCATCGGCACCGACAACATCTCCGCTACAACCACACCACAGATTCCCGACCCCAACCACCTACAATGCATCCTTCTCAACACCCGATCTGTCCACAGACACGCCATTGACCTATGGAATCTACTAGACACCACCTCCCCAGACGTCGCCTTCCTAACGGAAACATGGATGAACGCTTCCTCCGCCCCAGACATCACCATTGCCATCCCTGAAGACTATAAGATCACTCGCAAAGACCGTACCAGCCACACAGGAGGAGGAATCGCTATCGTCCATAAGAAATCAATCCGCATCTCAACCAGCTCTGACACCAACCTCGCCAACTCCGAACACCTTCACTTCCAGATCCACATCGACCCCAAGACCACACTCAGAGGCACCCTCCTCTACAGACCACCAGGACCCCGCGCAAAGTTCAGTGAAGACATCACGGACTTCATCACTCCACACGCGATCCCCTCCAAAGAATACATCCTTCTGGGAGACCTCAACTTTCACCTTGAAAAGATCAACGACCGCAACACCACCACCCTCCTGGACAACCTCGCCAACCTCGGACTTAAACAACTGGTCACTTCCCCCACCCACATCGCAGGTCACACACTCGACCCCATCTTCTCCTCCAGCAATCATGTCTCCTTCAGCCACACTACGGATCTCCTCTGGACTGACCACAGCTGCGTTCACTTCACCTACAACAAGCCCAAACCCACCAACCACCTCCAACCGACTCTGCAAAGAAACTGGAACAAAATCACCACCGACCAGATCTCCTCATCGCTCCTTCTAAACACCCCAGCCCACTCCTCTGACCCAAACCTAGCCGCCGCCAACTTCACCCTATGGCTATCCAACACCGCCGACACCTTAGCACCACTGAAAAAACGTCAAAGCAAACCTGGCAACAAGAAGGCCTCATGGTTCAACGATGATCTTACGAAGTCCAAGAAACTCTGCCACACCCTTGAAAAAGCGTGGAAAAAAGACCCAACCACCAGCACCAAGGACGCCTTCAAAAACGCCACCCGCACTCACCACCAACTAATCCGAAAGGCCAAGAAAACAGCATTCAAGGATCGACTTGACAACAACGCCCACAACAGCAAGGAACTTTTCAACATCGTCAAGGAGTTTTCCAATCCCTCGGCCAACTCCAACGACATCACCCCCTCTCAAGCCCTCTGCAACTCCCTAGCCTCATTCTTCCATAACAAGATTGCAGACATCCACAACAGCTTCGACAACCAACCCGGAGCCCAACCCACCCAACCACATGCTGAACACTCTCCCCCCGCGAACACCCTTAACGACTGGAACCCAATCTCCACTGAGGACACCATCCGCCTAATGAACTCCATCCACTCAGGATCCCCCACAGACCCATGCCCTCACCACATCTTCAACAAAGCAGACTCCGTCATAGCACCGCACCTCCGAGACGTCATCAACTGCTCCTTCAACTCCGCCACCTTTCCGGAAACCTGGAAACACGCTGAACTCACCGCCCTTCCGAAAAAACCCACAGCGGACCCCACCGAACTCAAAAATTACCGCCCCATCTCGCTCCTTCCATTCCCGGCCAAAGTAATCGAGAAAGCTGTCAACAACCAGCTCGCCGCTTTCCTCGAAGCCAACAAATCCCTCGACTCCTCACAATCTGGCTTCCGAGCAAAACACAGCACTGAGACCGCCCTCATCGCAGCAACAGACGACATTCGAACTCTACTGGACAATGGAGACACAGTCGCCCTCATCCTCCTCGACCTCTCTGCTGCATTCGACACAGTCTGCCACAGCACCCTTTTACAACGCCTCACCAACATCGGAATACATGGAAAAACACTTGAATGGATCACTTCGTTCCTCACCGGAAGAACCCAGAGAGTCCGCCTTCCACCATTCAAGTCCGAGGCCACCGAAGTCATCTGTGGCGTACCACAAGGATCCTCTCTCAGCCCCACCCTCTTCAACGTATACATGAGCCCCCTCGCGACCATCGCCCGCCAACACAACCTCAACATCATCTCTTACGCGGACGACACTCAACTGATCCTTTCTCTCACCAAGGACCCCAGCACCGCCAAAACTAACCTACACGAAGGAATGAAAGAAGTTGCTGAATGGATGAAACACAGCCGTCTGAAACTGAACTCAGATAAAACAGAAGTCCTCATCCTAGGTACATCCCCCTCTGCATGGGACGACTCTTGGTGGCCGGAAGCCCTTGGAAAAGCACCCATCCCGACAGACCACGCACGGAACCTAGGCGTTATCCTGGATTCTTCACTTTCAATGAACAGACAAGTCAGCGCCGTATCCTCATCTTGCTTCAACATTCTTCGCATGCTCAAAAAAACATTTCGATGGATCCCCACCGAAACCAGGAAAACAGTCACCCATGCTCTTGTCACGAGCCGACTGGACTACGGAAACACCCTCTACGCAGGCACTACCGCTAAACTCCAAAAGAAACTCCAACGAATCCAAAACGCCTCAGCCAGAATCATATTAGACATCCCACGCAACGAACACATCTCTGGTCACCTGAAAGACCTCCACTGGCTACCCGTCAATAAGAGAATCACTTTCCGACTGCTAACCCACGCACACAAATCACTCTACGACATCGGACCAGAATGCCTCAACTCAAGACTGTCCTTCTACACCCCCTCCCGCCAACTACGTTCCTCCAGCCAAGCCCTCGCCACCGTACCTCGCATCAACAAGACCACCATGGGAGGCAGATCCTTCTCTTACCTGGCTGCTAAAACATGGAACTCACTCCCCACTCACCTTCGCCTTACCCAGAACCACCTAGCTTTCAGAAAGCAACTTAAAACGTGGATATTTGACAAGTAATCCTCCCCCCCCCTCCTTAGCGCCTTGAGACCCTCTGGGTATGTAGTGCGCTATATAAATTCTCTGACTTGACTTGACTTGACTATGTGTGTATATGTATTACCTATAGTTAGGACCTATTATCCATAGGCAATTCGCAACATTCTATTTAGAATAACTTTGGCGCCTGTTGACGAATCTTCGTGAAATATTCAAAACTCGTGGCCCGCTCCGGTCCGTTCCTACCCTGAAAGTCTCAGGGTGATTCGTCAAGCGGGGGCAGAGAAAAAAGGGGTCCCAAAACATGTTTTCGCCATGCAATTTTCCATAGGGACCTTTAGTCGCAGCTACAGCCCGGACTGCTGAACGGAATTACACCAAATTTGGCAGAAAGATAGACCTTGGTTCAGAGTTGTGCCTTCTGCTTAAATGGTGTAAATCCGTTCAGTAGTTCCTGAGAAAATCAAAAGTAAAATCACATATATAGTTGGGCGGAGGCTAACCACACATCTCATCGTGAGATCTGATTGGCTGTCAGCACTTCATCCAAGAAGTGCTGATAGCCATCTTGGGACCAATATACATGATAGCACCTCATTAAAAAGCATTGCAGTTAATAGAAGGTTTTAAGACTTTAGTTACATTATAAAGCATTTGTTGATGGTACCATACTCATTTTAGGAATTGTGGTATGTTCTAAGGTGATTTTACCATGTGAAAAAGCTTTCTGCTGGGATATCATGAATCATGTTTGAGAGAACTATTTTCTCATGCTTCTCCCACAGAGGTTTGGAAGGTGATCTATAAGCTAAACTGAGAGCATATTTTCTGTAAATTCACATTATCTTTCTCAGTCATGTGAGATAGAAGTCTGACATTCTCAGTAAAACATGTACATCCAACAAGGGCAGAGACTGGCAGTTGATTCCTTTGTGTTCTACTGCAGCTTCCCAGTGTGTTCCAAAGAACAACAAGAGCGCTAACAGTTCTACTTATGATAAACGTATGGCACACCTGAACCCATCTTGATTGGAATAAAGTGGTAACTCTTAAAACATTTAATTTAAAAAGGAACAAAATGAGGAGGTTCATTTTGCCATAGAAATTATGATTAGTGCCGAAAAAAAGAAAAATTAGAGCACATTTTGAGTGACTTCTCAAATCCTCTTCTATTTCATTAAAACATTCTGACATGCACACTGAAACATGCACTTTCAATACCAGCAGCAGACTTCCCTGGTGAGCAGTAGCTTTACTACAGTAATCTAATTAGCAACTAGAGTGCTAACATTCCGAATTTATGGCAAATGTGTGACACATCTGAATGCCTTCTTGATGGAATCAAAGTAAAAAACCTGAAAGTATTTTCTACTGAGGAGACTGTAGTAAATGAGGAAATTAGGAAACTTCATAACAAATAAATCTCCCAAGATGGCCACCAGAGACAAAAGAGCACAAATTTAGCACAAATATCACGCAGATGTAGCCCAAGTATAGCCCAATGACAGAATGTCCGAGAGAGTTCTAAAGAACAACTAGAGCGCTAACAGTCTTACTTATGACAAAAGTATGGCACACCTGAAGCCATCTTGACTGGAATAAAGTGGTAACACAAAACATTTAATTTGCAAAGGAACAAAATGGGGGGGGGGGTTCATTTTGCCACAGAAATTGTGATTAGTGCTGCTGAAAGAAAAATTAGGGCACATTTTGACTTCTCAAATCCTCTTCTATTTCATAACAAAAATTATGACATGCAGACTGAAACATGGACTTTGAATACCAGTAGCAGACTTCCATGGTGAGCAGTAGCTTTACTACAGTGATCTAATGAGCAACTAGAGTGCTAACATTCAGAACTTATGGCAAATGTGTGACACATCTAAATGCCTTCTTGATGGAATCAAAGTAAACAAGCATTGAAAATGCAATAGGTCTCGCCCTCGTTTAAGTTTAAGCAATTCTGTTTGTAATTAGGTGGCTTTTTAGTTTTGCTTGTATTAGTGTTTTTCAAACTTTCATGTACATAACAAGCATATGTATGCATATATGTATATGCATGCATTTATATTTGTATTTATATAGATATGCAGATTATATATATGTTTATATATGTATGTATAAATATATATGTATACACATACATATATATAAATGCATATGCATATATATGCACATATATATGTGCATATGTGTGCGTGTAGAGAGGTAGAGGTGTAGAGATAGAGGTGTCGAGGTAGAGAGGTAGAGGTAGAGAGGTAGAGGTAAGGAGGTAAAGAGGTAGAGAGTAGTAGAGAGAGAGGTAGAGAGAGGTAGAGAGTAGAGAGTGAGCAATAGAGAGCAGAGAGTGAGTAGCAGAGAGTAGTAGAGAGTACTAGAGAGTAGTAGAGAGAATAGCAGCGAGCGAGTAGTAGAGAGTGAGTAGTAGAGAGTGAGTACTAGAGAGAGTAGTAAGAGAGTAGTAGAGAGAGTAGTAGAGAGCAAGTAGTAGACTGAGTAGTAGAGAGTGAGTAGAAGAGAGTGAGTACTA
Source organism: Triturus cristatus (assembly GCF_964204655.1). Taxonomy (NCBI): domain Eukaryota; kingdom Metazoa; phylum Chordata; class Amphibia; order Caudata; family Salamandridae; genus Triturus; species Triturus cristatus. The sequence continues at coordinate 418,825,508 of NC_140593.1, forward strand.
GAGAGTTAGTAGTAGAGAGTGAGTAGTAAGAGAGTAGTAGAGAGTGAGTAGCAGAGTGAGTGCTAGAGAATAGTAGAGAGTGAGTAGTAGAGTGAGTAGTAGAGAGTGAGTAGTAAAGTGAGTACTAGAGAGTGAGTACTAGAGAGCAAGTAGTAGAGAGTGCGTAGTAGAGAGTGAGTAGTAGAGAGTAGTAGAGAGAATAGCAGAGAGCGAGTAGTAGAATGAGTAGTAGAGAGTGAGTAGTAGAGAGTGAGTAGTAGAGAGTGAGTAGTAAGAGTAGTAGAGAGTGAGTAGCAGAGTGAGTACTAGAAAGTAGTAGAGAGTGAGTAGTAGAGAGTGAGTAGTAGAGAGTGAGTAGTAGAGAGTGAGTAGCAGATAGAGTATTAGAGAGTAGTAGAGAGTGAGTAGTAGAGTGTGTAGTAGAGAAAGAGTAGTAGAGATTGAGTAGTGTAGAGTAGTAGAGAGTGAGTAGCAGAGTGAGTACTAGAGAGTAGTAGAGAGTGAGTAGTAGAGAGTAGTAGAGAGTGAGTTGTAGAGAGTGAGTAGTAGAGAGTAATAGAGAGTGAGTAGCAGATAGAGAGTAGTAGAGAGTGAGTAGTAGAGTGAGTAGTAGAGAGTAGTAGAGAGAGAGTAGTAGATATTGAGTAGTGTAGAGTAGTAGAGAGTGAGTAGTAGAGTGAGTAGTAGAGTGAGTAGTAAAGAGTGAGTAGTAGAGAGTAGTAGAGAGAGAGTAGTAGAGACTGAGTAGTAGAGAGTGAGCAGTAGAGAGAGAGTAGTAGAGTAGTAGAGAGTGAGTAATAGAGAGTAGTGGAGTAGTAGAGAGTGAGTAGTAGAGAGTAGTGGAGTAGTAGAGAGTGAGTAGTAGAGAGTAGTAGACAGTGAGTAGTAGAGTGAGTAGTAGAGTGAGTAGTAGAGTGAGTACTAGAGAGGGAAGAGAGCAAGTAGTAGAGCGTAAGTAGTAGAGTGTGTAGAAGAGAGTGAGTAGTAGAGAGTAGTAGAGAGTGAGTAGTAGAGAGTGAGTAGTAGAGAGTGAGTCGTAGAGAGAGTAGTAGAGAGTGAGAAGCAGAGAGAGTAAGTGAGAGTAGTGGAGTAGTAGAGAGTGAGTAGTAGAGTGAGTAGTAGAGAGTAGTTGAGAGTGAGTAGTAGAGAGTGAGTAGTGGAGAGTGAGAAGTAGAGAGTGAGTGGTAGAGAGTAGTAGAGTGAGTAGTGGGGAATAGTAGAGAGTGAGTAGAAGAGAGAGTAGTAGAGAGTGAGTAGCAGAGAGAGTAGTAGAGAGTGAGAAGTAGAGAGTGAGTAGTCGAGAGTGAGTAGTAGAGAGTAGTAGAGAGTGAGTAGTAGAGAGTGAGTAGTAGAGAGTGAATAGTAGAGAGAGAGTAGTAGAGAGTGAGTAGTAGAGAGTGAGTAGTAGAGAGTGAGTAGTAGAGAGTAGTAGAGAGAAATAGAGAGTGAGTAGTAGAGTAGTAGAGGGTGAGTGGTAGAGAGTAGTAGAGTGAGTAGTAGAGAGTGAGTAGTAGAGAGTGAGTAGTAGAGAGTGAATAGTAGAGAGTAGTAGTAGTAGAGAGTAGTAGAGAGAGAGTAGCAGAGAGCGAGTAGTAGAGTGAGTAGTAGAGAGAGAGTAGTAGAGAGAAGTAGAGAGTGAGTAGTAGAGAGTGAGTAGTAGAGAGTAGTAGAGAGTGAGTAGCAGAGAGAGTAGTAGAGAGTGAGTAGTAGAGAGTAGTAGAGCGTGAGTAGCAGAGAGTATTAGGGAGTAGTAGAGCGTGAGTAGTAGAGTAGTAGAGAGAGATTAGTAGAGAGTGAGTAGTGTAGAGTAGTAGAGAGTGAGTAATAGAGAGTGAGTAGGAGAGTGAGTAGTAGAGTGAGTAGTAGAGAGTGAGTAGTAGAGAGTGAGTAGTAGAGAGTAGTAGAGAGTGAGTTGTAGAGAGTGAGTAGTAGAGAGTAATAGAGAGTGAGTAGCAGATAGAGAGTAGTAGAGAGTGAGTAGTAGAGTGAGTAGTAGAGAGTAGTAGAGAGAGAGTAGTAGAGACTGAGTAGTAGAGAGTGAGCAGTAGAGAGAGAGTAGTAGAGTAGTAGAGAGTGAGTAATAGAGAGTAGTGGAGTAGTAGAGAGTGAGTAGTAGAGAGTAGTAGACAGTGAGTAGTAGAGTGAGTAGTAGAGAGTGAGTAGTAGAGTGAGTACTAGAGAGGGAAGAGAGCAAGTAGTAGAGCGTAAGTAGTAGAGTGTGTAGAAGAGAGTGTGTAGAAGAGAGTGAGTAGTAGAGTGTGAGTAGTAGAGAGTGAGTAGTAGAGAGTGAGTAGTAGAGAGTGAGTCGTAGAGAGAGTAGTAGAGAGTGAGAAGCAGAGAGAGTAAGTGAGAGTAGTGGAGTAGTAGAGAGTGAGTAGTAGAGAGTGAGTAGTAGAGTGAGTAGTAGAGAGTAGTAGAGAGTGAGTAGTAGAGAGTGAGTAGTAGAGAGTGAGTAGTAGAGAGAAATAGAGAGTGAGTAGTAGAGTAGTAGAGGGTGAGTGGTAGAGAGTAGTAGAGTGAGTAGTGGGGAATAGTAGAGAGTGAGTAGAAGAGAGAGTAGTAGAGAGTGAGTAGCAGAGAGAGTAGTAGAGAGTGAGAAGTAGAGAGTGAGTAGTCGAGAGTGAGTAGTAGAGAGTAGTAGAGAGTGAGTAGTAGAGAGTGAATAGTAGAGAGTGAATAGTAGAGAGTGAATAGTAGAGAGAGAGTAGTAGAGAGTGAGTAGTAGAGAGAGTAGTAGAGAGAAATAGAGAGTGAGTAGTAGAGTAGTAGAGGGTGAGTGGTAGAGAGTAGTAGAGTGAGTAGTAGAGAGTGAGTAGTAGAGAGTGAATAGTAGAGAGTAGTAGTAGTAGAGAGTAGTAGAGAGAGAGTAGCAGAGAGCGAGTAGTAGAGTGAGTAGTAGAGAGAGAGTAGTAGAGAGAAGTAGAGTGAGTAGTAGAGAGTGAGTAGTAGAGAGTGAGTAGTAGAGAGTGAGTAGTAGAGAGTGAGTAGTAGAGAGTAGTAGAGAGTGAGTAGCAGAGAGTGAGTAGTAGAGAGTAGTAGAGCGTGAGTAGCAGAGAGTATTAGGGAGTAGTAGAGCGTGAGTAGTAGAGTGAGTAGTAGAGAGTAGTAGAGAGAGATTAGTAGAGAGTGAGTAGTAGAGAGTGAGTAGTAGAGAGTGAGTAGGAGAGTGAGTAGTAGAGAGTGAGTAGTAGAGAGTAGTAGAGAGAGAGTAGTAGAGCGTGAGTAGAAGAGAGTAGTAGAGAGAGAGTAGTAGAAAGTGAGTAGTAGAGAGTGAGTAGTAGAGAGTATTAGAGAGTAGTAGAGTAGTAGAGAGAGAGTAGTAGAGAGTGAGTAGCGTAGAGTAGTAGAGAGTGAGTAGTGGACAATGAGTAGTAGAGTGAGTAGTAGAGAGTGAGTAGTAGAGAGTAGTAGGGAGTAGTAGAGAGAGAGTAGTAGAGAGTGAGTAGAAGAGAGTAGTAGAGTGAGTAGTAGAGAGTAGTAGCATGAGTATTAGAGAGTGAGTAGTAGAGAGAGCATAGTGGAGAGTAGTAGAGTAGTAGAGAGAGAGTAGTAGAGAGTGAGTAGTGGAGAGTAGTAGAGAGTGAGTAGTAGAGAGTGAGTAGTAGAGAGAGAGTAGTAGAGAGTGAGTAGTAGAGTAATAAAGAGTGAGTGGTAGAGAGTAGTAGAGAATAGTAGAGTGAGTAGTAGAGAGCGAGTAGTAGAGAGTGAATAGTAGAGAGTAGTAGTAGAGAGTAGTAGAGAGAGAGTAGTTGAGAGTAGTAGAGAGAGTCGCAGAGAGCGAGAAGAGAGAGTAGCAGAGAGCGAGTAGTAGAGTGAGTGTTGGAGGGAGGACCACCGGGGAGTCGGGGGGACCACTCCGGGGCACCTTCCTACCGCAAAGTTATAGCCGAGCGCCGCTGAGAAGCCTCCTAGGAGAGGTCCTTCTCCTGTGATCGTACTAGGCCCAGTAACACCACCACACAGGACTCCGTATCAGTTGCTTATCTCGGTACTTTATCAATGGTAGCACATTCAATATATTTACAGTGGGATCGAGTGATCCAGAAAGAGTCTCAAAGTCTTTGTAGGGACAGGGTAGCGGGACAGTCTTAGTACCAGCCTGGTACGGGGAAGCTCTGCGCCAGACCTTGCGTGCCGGTCTCAAAGCAGCACGGACGTGGAGAGCCGAGACGGTGTCTGCAGGGCTCCGGTGGTAGGTCCACTTCGGTCGAGCCGCGACGAGGTCAGCTGGGCTCTGATGGGAAGATCAACAAGGTCGGGCCGCGACAGCGTCAGCAGGGCCCCAAAGGTTCGTGAAGGTCTTTAAGCACGGGCGCAGCCGCGACGTAGTCAGCAGGGCTCAGAGCGTGGTTCCAGGATGAGTCTTTCTCTGTATGGTCAGCCGCGATCCGATCAGCAGGGCTCTTGACTCCGGGATACAACTGCTGTCTTGTTGCCGGGTCGCCCCAGATATAGGTCTGGAGCCCTTTGATGTCCGGACCCTTGCGCCCGGGGGGGCGGAGAGGCCAGGTTGGGAGCGGCCAGACGCCTGGCAGGAGAGGCGCCTGGCTCCAGAGAGCTGTGGGGCGATCGCACCTAGGTGTGAAAGGATGGTTGGGGGTCCCATCGATACTGCCCTCCGCCGGGAGTGGGGAAGTGTCCACGTGGTATCCCCCGGGCCAGGGGTTGGCGCCTCGATGTCGGGCCTCGCTGGGACCGAGGCCGGGTGGAGCGGGGTCACGTAGGCAGGTGCGTAGAGTCATGTACAATCCAAAATGGAGGAGCCCCGAGGTGCATGGGACCTCGTGCGGCTTAGCGAGGGGGAACAGGACCACGCCACGAGGCCGGCTCCAACACGCGTCCCCCCCAGCTGAAGCCAGGGAGAGTCACCCATCTCCTTGGGGGTTCTCCTCGCTGAGGCGGAAGAATCTGGACAGGCCGTCGGCATTGGCGTGGTCGTTGCCGGGCCGGTGCTCCACGGTGAAGTCCATCCCTTGCAGCGAGATGGACCATCGCAACAACTTGGGGTTCTCGCCCCGCATTTGCATTAGCCACCGCAAGGGCCGGTGGTCAGTTTGGACTCTGAAGTGGGTGCCGAAAAGGTAGGGCCGGAGCTTCTTGAGAGCCCATACCACAGCGAAGGCCTCCTGCTCGATGGTGCTCCACCTCTGTTCTCGTGGCAGCAGTCGGCGACTGATGAAGGCCACAGGTTGGTCGAGGCCCTCGGTGTCCATCTGGGAGAGGACCGCCCCAACCCCGTACTCCGAGGCATAGGTCTGAACCACAAATTCCTTGCTGTAGTCAGGGGCCTGTAGCACAGGGGCAGCGCACATGAGCGGTCTGACAGCGGGGCGTCCAGTGCACCGCCTTGGGCTGTTTCTTGGAGGTGAGCTCCGTGAGGGGCCCCACAATACTGCCATAATCCTTAATAAATCACCGGTAGTAACCTGTGAGGCCTAAGAAGGCCCGGACAGCGGTTTGGGTTGCGGGGGGCTCCCACGCCTGAATGGCATCGACCTTCAACTGGAGGGGCGCCACCTGGCCACTCCCCACCTGATGGCCCAGATAGGTCACAGATCCTTGACCGATCTGGCACTTGCTGGCCTTAATCGTGAGCCCGGCCCTTTGGAGAGTGACCAGGACTTCTCCGAGGTGTCCTAGGTGCGCGGCCCAGTGGTTGCTGAAGACTGCAATGTCGTCGAGGTAGGCCCCGCTGAAAGCTTCTAGCCCGGCCAGGACCTTGTTCACCAGCCTCTGGAAGGTCGCTGGGGTGTTCTTCATACCGAAGGGCATCACCCGAAAGTGGTAGTGCCCATCGGGGGTGGAAAAAGCGGATCGTTCTTGGGCACCGGGGGTGAGCTTGATCTGCCAGTACCCAGCGGTAAGATCAAAGGTGCTTAGGTAGCGGGCGGCCCCTAAGCGATCGATCAGCTCGTCTGCCCGTGGCAGGGGGTGGGCATCGGTCTTGGTGACTGCGTTCAGGCCCCTGTAGTCCACACAATCTCTGAGCTCCGGGGGGGTGCCAGGGGCGGCGGCCTTCGGCATCAAGACCACAGGGCTGGCCCACGGGCTGTCGGATGGCTCGATGACTCCGAGGGCGAGCATCTTGGAGACCTCGGTCTGTATGCAGGCTCGGACTCAGTCGGGTACTCTGTAGGCGCGGTGTCGCACAGGGGGGCTGTCCCCGGTGTCCACGTCGTGGACGCACCAGGGGGTCACCCCGGGCATGAGAGAGAAGAGGGCAGCGAAGGGTTGCAGCAGCTTCCGGCAGTCATGGCGCTGTTCTGGGGTCAGGGTGGCGGAGAGGTGGACGCCCTCCAAGGAGCCGTCTTGGCCCGAGGACCCCAGGAGGTCGGGTAGGGGCTCGGAGTCGCTTTTGCCCCCATCGTCGGTAGCCAGCAGCAGGCTTAGTTCGGTTCGGGCAAAGTGGGGCTTGAGCCGGTTGGCGTGTAGGACCTGGAGGGGGTTCCTAGGGGACTCCATGTCGACCAGGTAGGTGACGGGGCTCTTCCTCTCAACCACCTTGAAGGGCCCGGTCCACTTGTCCTGCAGGGCGCAGGGGTCCACGGGCGACATGACCCAGACTTGCTGGCCCGGCTCGAACTCGATGGTCGAGGCATTTTCGTCATACCAGCGTTTCATGTCTTCTTGGCTGGCTTCGAAGTTGGCTTCTGCCAGGGCCCGGAACTTCCGAGTCTGGTTCCGCAGGGCCAGGAGGTACCGGTAGACGTCGGGGGGGGGGCATCTTGGACGTTCGCCTCCCAGCCCTCCTTGACCAGGCTGAGGGGCCCTCGGACGGGGTGCCCATACAACAGTTCGAAGGGGCTGAAGCCCTGGGATTTCTGTGGTACCTCTCGATAGGCGAACAGGAAGCAGGGCAGCAGGACGTCCCATCTCCTCCTCAGGGGCTCTTCCAGACTTTTGATCATCCCCTTCAAGGTTCTGTTGAACCGCTCGACCAGTCCGTTCCCCTGGGGGTGGTAAGGGGTGGTGAATTTGTAGGTGACCCCACATTGTTGCCAGAGGGATCTCATGTACTTCGAAATAAAGTTCGTACCCCTGTCGCTCACCAATTCTCGGGGGAACCCCACCCTGGAGAAGATGCCCATCAGGGCCCGGCACACCACTGGAGCTGTCACAATGCGAAGTGGGATGGCCTCGGGGTATCGGGTGGCGTGGTCGACCAGTACCAGGATGAAGCGGTGTCCCAGGGCGGTTCGGGGGTCGAGGGGCCCCAAGATGTCGATCCCTACTCGCTCGAACGGGGTGTGGACGGCTGGAAACGGTTGGAGGGGGGCCTTGACTCGACCCCCAGTCTTTCCGCTAGCCTGGCAGGTCTGGCAGGACCGGCAGTGGTGGTCCACGTCTCTCCGCATTCGGGGCCAATAGAAATGGGTCACTAGGCGGCTGTAAGTTTTGTCTCGCCCGAGGTGTCCGGCGAGAGGCACGTCATGCGCCAGGTTCAGGAGGAACTCTCGGAATCGGAGGGGAACCACCAACACCCGGCCAGCTCCCAGTTTGGCGACTGTTGGACCCGGCCTCGTGGCGTGGTCCCTAACCCTATGGATTGTGCCCATTCCCCGCTCCGGCCTTCACGGGCCACCCGTCTGAACTGCACCAAGGCCCTTCACTCGGAGCTGCACGCGGTCGCATCCTCCTCGTGGCTCCGCCATCTTGTTGGCATCCACGTCACACTATGCACCAGCCAGCGCGTCCCCGCTCAACCCGGCCTCGACCCCAGCGAAGCCCCGACATCTAGGCACCACGAACTGGCCGGGGGGCGCCGCAGGGACCATTCATCGCCCCCGGCGGAGGACAGTATCGATGGGACCCCCAACTGTCCTCCCATCCCTAGGTGTGATCGGCCTGCAACTCTCTTGGGCCTGGCGCCACTCCTGATGGGCGTCTGGCCACCTCCACCCGGCCTCTCCGCCCCCATCGGGCGCCTGGGTCCGGACATCAAAGGGCTCCAGTCCTATATCTGGGGTGACCCCGCCACAGATCGGCAGTTGTATCCCGGAGTCGAGAGCCCTGCTGATTGAATCGCGGCTGACCCTACGGAGAAGAACTTTTGTCGGAACCATCACGAGCCCTGCGGACTGCGTCGCGGCTCCTTCTTGTGAACACTTTGAAGCCACTCGGAACATCGGAGCCCTGCTGACGCTGTCGCGGCCCACCCTCGCTGAAACCTTCCTCGGAGCCCTGCTGACGACGTCGCGGCTCGAGCTGAGCAGAAACAACCTTGAGAGCCCTGCTGATCGAATCGCGGCTCTCCGTGAACTGTACGCCGGAGCCCTGCTGACACCGTCGCGGCTCGACCCCTCCGAGGTCGGAGGTCCTCCAGCTTGAGAAGAAGAACTGGGCCCCAGGTACCCTCGTACCGCATCCCTGCCAAAGACTGTCCCGCTACCCCTACCCTTCCAAAGAGACATTGAGACTTTTGGTGGATCCCTCGTCCTGTGTGGTGGTGTTACTGTGCTAGTACGTGATCGGAGAAGGATCTCCCAGGAGACTTCTCGGCAGCGCTCGGCTACTTCGTACAGTGGGAGGGCCCCCCTTGGTGGTCTCGCCGACTCCTCGGGGTCCGCCTTCCAACAGCGACTTTCTGCTCGCTATACAACAAGTCATTGTCCTAATAGATCCAGTGGGCTCCCGTGGGGTCCCCCGAGGCCTGGGCGGCCGCTTGCTGTCGGGCCCCCTCGAGGGACGGGCAGGCCTTCTGCTCTTGCTGGAATTGTTCGCCGGTGGGGCCCCCGTCGTGGCGCCACTGGGCCAGCTCGGGGATCTCGCTGAGGGAGGCGGCCTCGTCGGGGGAAAGTTCGGATGGCCCGGCCTCATCGTCGGGCTCCTCCGTGCCGGAGGAGGGTGGCAGTTCTTTACCCGTAGGCTCGTCGGGGGCCGCTGCAGCGGCTGGTTGGGCGGTCATGGACCGGGTGGTGGCGCAGGCCCACTCGGGCAGCCCTAGCATCCCCAGATGCTCTCGGCGCTCCACCTGGGCCCAGGGGGAGCTCTCTAGGTCGTTCCCCAGGAGGCAGTCCACTGGGGCGTCGTCGCGGACAGTTACTTTTAGGGTGCCTGACACTCCTCCCCACTCGAAGGGGATCCTGGCCATCCGGCACATGCTTTCGGTGTTGTCCGCGGTCCGGACAGGGCATAGGACATGCGGCAGGATTTGTTCGGGGGTCACCAGGTGGCAGCGGACAGCGGTCACACTGGCCCCAGTGTCCCGGAGGGCTTCGGCCCGTTGTCCATTGATGGTGACCCACTGCTGGTACTTCTGGGTGTTGCTTGGGATGGCAGCTCGGGGCACCATTTCTCGGGAGCCCAGGCATTCGAATGACATGGCAGCTGGTTCCCACTCGGGGGACCCGTCGTCGCGGTTTTCCTCCTCGTCCTCTCCTTCCCCCAGGGCTGCGGCGGCTATTTGTCGGGGAGGGGGCCCAGCGGTCCCGTTCCGTCGGTTCACGGGGCAGGCCGGGTCGCTCGCATAGTGGCCTGTCTGTTGGCAGCCGAAGCAGGTCACTGTTGGTCGGGGTCCAGGCCTGGCGATGGGGGTCCCCCTTCGGACCAGGGTCGGGGACGTGTGGTTGGCGGCTTGGCCTCGTGGCGGGCTTCTGGGCGGCCCGGCCGGGAATTCTCGACTGCGGTGGGACCCCCCTCCTCCCCCCCGCTGGCGAGGGGGACCCGGGTGTTGACCCATCGCTCGGCTTCGGCGGCGAGCTTCCGGGGCTCGGTCAGCTTACTGTCCAGGAGGTGTTGCCTTAGTTCAACAAAGCAGTTGTTGGCGAGGTGCTCCCAGACAATGAGGTCGAACAGTTCATTGTATGAGGTGACCTTGCTCCCTTTTATCCACCCTTCAAAGACCCGGCTGAAGAAGTCCATGTACTCGACCCATGTGGTACCGGGGAGCTTCTTGCAGTCCCGGAAGCGCTGCCGGTACATCTCGGCTGATAGTCCGTAGCGGGTGAGTAGGGCTTCTTTCATGTGGTCGTATGATGTCATCACCGCATCGGGGAGTTGCAGCAGAGTATCCCGGCCCTCGCTGAGGAACCTCCCCATAGGCCGGCACCCCAATCCTTCCGGGGTACCCGATGGGAGGTCATGGCTACCTCGTAGGCTCGGAACCACTGCTGGATGTCGTCGTTTTTTTAGTATTCCTTGACGACATCCTTGGGGATATGAACCTTTGGCTCGGTCAGTGGCAGAGCGTCCCGGGCCCCAAGGGTGCTGGTCTCCCCCGTTTTAGATTTCAGTTCGAGTTCCTTGAGGCTCCTCTCGTGCTCGAGGGTTAGCCGTTTCTCTTCTAGTTCCCGATGCCGTTTCTTTTCTTCGATTTCCTCCTGCAGCGGTAGTTGCTCCAAGGCTAGTTTCTTCTCCGCCAGCAGGAGTTCACCGTCCAGCCGGAGTCGTGCGAGGTCCATTTCGTGTGTCCGGACCCTCTCCCGTTCTCGCATTTCTTCGTGGGATAGGCCGGCTTCCGGGATGCTTCGCCCCCCATCTGTCGGGGTTATGGTCGGTGGCAGGTTTCCGTCCCGGGCCGAGGTCCCTTCGGCTCGGGGTGGAGTGGCTTCGGATTCTGCCCAGGCTTTCAGGGCTTTCTGCATTTCTTCCTTGGTGCCCAATCCCGTGGTTGGGATTCCTTTGTCCTTGCAGAATTGTTTCAGTTCTTTGTGGGTGTATTCTTCCAGCCTTTCCGGCTGGAAGGTTGCGGCCACGGTTGCTTCTTGGCCGTCCATGGTTCCCTTTCTTTTTCCGTCTGGTTAGGTAGTGGGTGCGTTACTTGCCTGTACGATTGCGTCTGGCTCGGATCCCGTCGCTGGCCACTGTTGGAGCCGGCCTCGTGGCGTGGTCCTGTTCCCCCTCGCTCAGCCGCACGAGGTCCCATGCACCTCGGGGTTCCTCCATCTTGAATTACACGTCACTCCACGTGACCACCTCCGTGACCCTGCTCTACCCGGCCTCGGTCCCAGCGAGGCCCGACATCGAGGCGCCAACCCCTGGCCCGGGGGATACCACGTGAGTCCTTCCCACCCCCGGCGGAGGGCAGTATCGATGGGACCCCCAACCGTCCTTCCACACCTAGGTGCGATCGCCCCACAGCTCTCTGGGGCCTGGCGCCTCTCCTGCTGGGCGTCTGGCCGCGCCCTACCCGGCCTCTCCGCCCTCCTGGGCGCAAGGGTCCGGACATCAAAGGGCTCAAGACCTATATCTGGGGCGACCCGACAACAAGATGACAGTTGTATCCCGGAGTCAAGAGCCCTGCTGATCGGATCGCGGCTGACCCTACGGAGAAAGACTCTTCCTGAACCTACCTACTGAGCCCTGCTGACGACGTCGCGGCTCCATCGTGCTTACAAGACCTTCACGAACCTTTGGGGCCCTGCTGACGCCGTCGCGGCCCGACCTTGTGGCAACAGACCATCAGAGCCCTGCTTTTTGTGTCGCGGCTCGACCCAAGCGGAACTACCACCCGAGCCCTGCTGACGCCGTCGCGGCCCTCCACGTCCAAACCGCTCCGAGACCAGCATCCAAGGTCTGGCGCAGAGCCCTACCGTCCCTGGCTGGTACTAAGACTGTCCCGCTACCCTATTCCCTCAAAGACATTGAGACTCTTACTGAATCCCTCGATCCCACTGTACATATTGAACGTGCTCCTTTTTCTATATAAAGAACCAAGATAAGCAACTGATACTAAGTCCTGTGTGGTGGTGTTACTGGGCCTAGTACGATTATAGGAGAAGGACCTCTCCTAGGAGGCTTCTCAGCGGCGCTCGGCTATAACTTGGCGGTAGGAAGGTGCCCGGAGTAGTCCCTCCGACTCACCGGTGGTCCTCCCTCCAACAGCCACCAAATGTTGGAGGGAGGACCACCGGCGAGCCGGGGGGACTACTCCGGGGCACCTTTCTACCGCAAAGTTATAGCCGAGCGCCGCTGAGAAGCCTCCTAGGAGAGGTCCTTCTCCCGTGATCGTACTAGGCCCAGTAACACCACCATACAGGACTCCGTATCAGTTGCTTATCTTTATCAAGGGTAGCACATTCAATATTTACAGGGGGATCGAGTGATCCAGAAAGAGTCTCAATGTCTTTGTAGAGATAGGGTAGCGGGACAGTCTTAGTACCGGCCTGGTACGAGGAGGCTCTGCGCCAGGCCTTGCGTGCTGGTCTCAAAGCAGCTCGGACGGAGAGAGCCGCGACGGTGTCTGCAGGGCTCGGGTGGTAGTTCCGCTTGGGTCGAGCCGCGACACAGTCAGCAGGGCTCCGGTGGTAGGTCCGCTTCGGTCGAGCCGCGACGAGGTCAGCTTGTCTCTGGTGGTAAGTTCAACAAGGTCGGGCCGCGACAGCGTCAGCCGGGCCCCAAAGGTTCGTGAAGGTCTTTAGGCACGGTGGAGCCGCGACGTCGTCAGCAGGGCTCTTGACTCCGGGATACAACTGCTGTCTTGTTGCCGGGTCGCCCCAGATATAGGTCTGGAGCCCTTTGATGTCCGGACCCTTGCACCCGGGGGGGCGGAGAGGCCGGGTTGGGAGCGGCCAGATGCCCAGCAGGAGAGGCGCCAGGCCCCAGAGAGCTGTGGGGCGATCGCACCTAGGTGTGGAAGGACGGTTGGGGGTCCCATCGATACTGCCCTCCGCCGGGAGTGGGGAAGTGTCCACGTGGTATCCCCCGGGCCAGGGGTTGGCGCCTCGATGTCGGGCCTCGCTGGGACCGAGGCCGGGTGGAGCGGGGTCACGTAGGCGGGTGCGTAGAGTCATGTACAATCCAAAATGGGGGAGCCCCGAGGTGCATGGGACCTCGTGCGGCTTAGCGAGGGGGAACAGGACCACGCCACGAGGCCGGCTCCAACACTCTCGATAGGCGAACAGGAGGCAGGGCAGCAGGACGTCCCATCTCCTCCTCAGGGGCTCTTCCAGGCCCTTTGTTGGAAGCTGGACCTCAGGGAGTCGGAGAGACCACCCAGAGGGGCCCCCACACTGTACGAAGTAGCCGAGGGCCGCTGAGAAGCCTCCGAGGGAGATCCTTCTCCTATCATGTACTAGCACAGTAACACCACCACACCGGACTCAAGGAGGTTGTCTCAAGACGAGTAAATCTTTATCAGCACTTAAAGGTTACGGGATCAATATTTACACGGAAAGGATCGAGGGATCCACAAAAGTCTCAGTGTCTCTTTAGAAGGGAAGGGGTAGCGGGACAGTCTTTGGCAGGAGCTCGGTACGAGGGTACCTGGGGCCCAGTTCTTATCCTCAAGCTGGAGGACCTCCGGATCTCGGAGGGGACAAGCCGCGACGGCGTCAGCAGGGCTCTGGCGTTCAGTTCGTGGAGAGCCGCGACCAGGTCAGCGGGGCTGTCAAGATGGTTTCTGCTCAGCTCGAGCCGCGACGTCGTCAGCAGGGCTCCGAGGGAGGATTCAGCGAGGTTGGGCCGCGACAGCATCAGCAGGGCCCGATGTTCCGGGGGGCTTCAGAGTTCAGCAAGGAGGAGCCGCGACGCAGTCTGCAGGGCTTGTGGTGGATTCAAGCAAGAGTTCTTCTCCGTAGGGTCGGCCGCGATTCGATCAGCAGGGCTCTCAACTCCGGGATACAACTGCCAGTCTGTTGCGGGGTCGCCCCAGATATAGGCCTGGAGCCCTTTGAAGTCCGGACCCTTGCGCCCGGAGGGGCGGAGAGGCCGGGTTGGGAGCGGCCAGACGCCCAGCAGGAGAGGCGCCGGGCCCAGGAGCGATGGAGGCCGATCGCACCTCGGTGTGTGGGGACGGTTGGGGGTCCCATCGATACGGCCCTCTGCCAGGGCGATGAGGTGTTCACGTGATACCCCCTGGCCAGTTCTTGGTGCCTCAATGTCTGGGCCTCGCTGGGGCCGAGGCCGGGTTGAGCGGAGTCAGGTGGACTGGTGTGCAGAGTCACGTGGTAGGCAACAAAATGGTGGAGCCCCGAGGTGTATGCGACCTCGTGCGGCTCGAACGGGTGGCCCGTGGAGGCCAGGGCGGGGAACGGGCCCAACCCCAGGGAAGTCAGGACCACGCCACGAGGCCGGGTCCAACAGGCGTCCCCCCCAGCCGAAGGCAGGGAGAGTCACCCATCTTCTTGGGGATTCTCCTCGTCAAGGCGGAAGAAGCGGGACAGGCCGTCAGCGTTGGCGTGGTCATTGCCGGGTCGGTGCTCAACCGAGAAGTCCATCCCTTGCAGGGCAATGGACCATCGCAGCAGTTTGGGATTCTCGCCTCTCATTTGCATTAACCACCGCAAGGGCCGGTGGTCGGTCTGTGGAAATATGGATTTTTCTGATCAGTTATGTCCCCTATCTTGGACCCCAACGGTTTCATGTATGAATCACAAGTACATGTATGTTCCCTCCAGTTCCAGTTATGAAGACGCAAACACATGTGCGTCCACCGTCAACATGTCCTCTGTCAGATCCGCCATGAATAGGCCGGATATTCCATTCCTAAGTATGAAAGGCCACCGGTTTTATATGGTTCACTTATGCCATTTTACAGTCCAGGCAAGTAGGCCCTGATTCTGTCATCAAACTCCTCTTGCCTTCTGCTTCTGAAAACTCCAGTCTGAGCCTGCATCTGTGACCATGAACTTTGTCTCATTCTCTGCGCGGCTCACGAAGCCTGACATCAGCCTATTCTCTGCCAAGAACTGTATTTCACCTTCGAGTTATCTGCTTCACTCCTTAGCCGATGCATTCCTGTCTAGTAGTTTAAGTAAACATCCTTCCAGCTACCGAGCAATGGCTCGGCTTCTCTGTCTTTATGCAAGTAATTCATAGTCCTGTTACCATGGAATATTTCTACCCCCTCGCATTTAGTGTAGACACTTAGACGCTTGTACACGCACGCACAGTCAGTATAGAATAGATTCTGTCCGAGAGTCCTTCTTTTGTGGATAACATAGTTCTTTAAACATAGGATGTTAGATATGATTTGGGATTAGGTTGACTTGACCCCCCCAGACTTTTCGTCTCCACATGTAGAGCTAAATGTCAAGTCCCCTTCACCCCCTAGCTGCACGTCAATCACACGTCATGCTGCTGCGCGCGCATCTATGCCAAGTATTATCTTATAGATCCACCTATATATGATATCGTAACCAATTATGTTCCTTTTTACTCCTTATTACACCCATTTTCGGTTACGCATATGAATCGTCATTTTCCTTATCAATTGTTACGCCTACCGCATTCGCTTCATTGTAATGTATGTTCTATAAAAATCATTTCTTGTCAATAAAGTATGTACTTCACTTCCTGAACCTCCGTGGTGATGGAACTTGGAGCAACCGATTATAATCGATCATTGGAATAAAGCCCATTCCGAACCTCTAATACCACGGATTCTGCCTCTTATTTTACTGAGCTATTTTATTATGTTTCTGTATCAAATTAAGTCCCGGTAATGAATTTTATTTACCACATGAATGGCGCCCGAACAGGGACACTTTCTCATCTCACGCGCCGGCGGTGAGTTGCAGGCCCGGTCTCCTGCCGCAGCTGGACGGACAATAACGCGTACCAGCAGGATTTCCTGTATCTCCCTCCGGTCAAGCGGGGGCGACTGAGGCTGCGATCAACACCCAGACGAGGCGGTGAGAAGTGCGAAGTATCCCGACCAGAGCCTAGCTGAGAGAGCAAGATCCGAGGTATACAGAGGCCCACCAGTTCGAAGTCGAGTCCAGTTTCCGACGAGTCGAGTCGAGTCCAGTCCGGTTCAAGTTCAGTTGCCGAGGCCTTCCGTTTCCGAAGCTACCCGGTGAGTACCATTACTGGGGAGGCATTTCTGACGTGCACATAGGTTGTGCCGGTCAAGACGGGTTTGGGTACACAAATCCGGTCTGCACTGTTTCAGCAGTGTATCTGTACTGTTTAGCAGTATATCTAGTATATCTAGTATATCAAGTATATAAATTCAGAATAAATCAGTTAAATTCGAGTATTATGTTTTGGTGTTTAAGTTATCCTTAGACCGTCATCATTATTGATTGCTCAGGTAAATGTTAAATGTTAAATGTTTTAAGTACGTACTGCATATCGTGGTGTGAATGACTGTTCATTATCGTGTTTACTGTATTAAGTTTGTTCAAAAATCAAGTATCAGATCAGTTCTCAATATGCCGCTCTTTTCGAAACTAAGACAGATCACTACAAGAAAAGGGGTACTCGAAGAAGCCGTTCCTATTCCTCCTAGGGACACTCCAGGGTACTTCATGTATCATAAACATGGCTTAGACGCTATATTATTTCTTGATTTATGGGTAGACTACACCAAGGAATTACCAGAAAGTCAGAGGTGGCCCACAGCGGGAACCTGGGATGCAGAGTGCATCATGAAAGTAGAAGAAGAGTTATGGAAAAGGAAAGTCAGACAGTCACAGAAAGACGCCGTTGAGTTATGGCGTAAAGAATCTCATAGACGTACAGAAAAAGCACTCCGACAGGAAGAAAAGAATAAAGAGAGTTCAAATAAAGTTCGAGAAAATTTATTAATTGAAGAAGGTATCCGAGTGAAATCAGAACAAGTAGACAGACAAAGAAATGCCCTTATGAATGGTATGTATCCCCTTCTGGCCGAAGGATTACCTAAAGCTACTCCAGAAATACCGAAAGACTTGCCACCCCCATTATTCCCAATAAAGGTACATCCTAAGGGGCATCCTAGAACCGCAGAAGATGTCTTTCTTTCCTCATATTTAGACGACGCAGCTCCCGAATATGCTAATTCCGCCCCACATAGACCGCATACCAGGGAGGTTCAACGCCAAGATCCAGTACCCGTATCCCTACAGCAACAGATCGT
Organism: Triturus cristatus; assembly: GCF_964204655.1. Taxonomy (NCBI): domain Eukaryota; kingdom Metazoa; phylum Chordata; class Amphibia; order Caudata; family Salamandridae; genus Triturus; species Triturus cristatus. The sequence goes on from NC_140593.1 coordinate 418,842,288, forward strand.
GTCACAAGTTCCGGCAAGCGCATCTGTTTCTACATCCGTTCCTACAGCTACTTCTATAGCTGTGTCCACACCTATAGTTGCTGTGTCACGTTCAACGAATCCTTTCACACCCGACACCCCAGATGGGGCTACGGGAGGTGCTACCAATATTTTTTCTACGCCACCCAGAATAAATAAACTTACTTTTCAAGAGTCAGCACATTCACGTACCCCCAAACTCATAAATGCCCGTACGCTTAAGGAACTTCTTATAGATTGTAGATATGACCCTGTGCCCGGCAAAGAGGACGAAATGATCATGGCATCATTGCGTATCAGACGAGCCGCAGTGTATTTAGGGAAGTTACCAGGAATGACTGCGCATCTAGATAAAATATATCATTTTGTCCAAACAGGGCGAGATCCAGAATGTATTAACAGAGCTATGGAATACCAGAAAGTGGAGATACAGGGGGAACTGTTACGTTTCCTCATAAATTGTGTGATCAGAAATGAAGACCGACCGGGGGTAGACCCGGAAGCAATGCAAATTCTTACCAGATGGAGCCAGAATATATCAGAAGGTAGACATGATAAACAAAATTGTATAATAGCCATGTGCCGAAAGATCCGTAAAGAAATAGAACGCCTACACGAAGAAAGATTAGCGGTAGACGAGTTCGAACAAAGCGAGGAGGAAGGGTCAGGACTGCCCGCAGGACAGTCAGACACCATAGCCTATGTAGGTAGAGGAAGATCTTGTAATAGTAATAGATGTCCTATTGACCCGATACGTCCGATATGTCCAGATAATAACAGGAATTTCCAAATACCTATAATTAACATCAGGTCTAACGAGCATTCGTTCCAAGCCGCCGACAAACTACTCCGAGAACGAAGGGGTTATCATTTCCTCGATTCTATGGATGAACAAGATTTAGCTAGGGCAGCTGTCCATTGGGTGGACAGTCCCGGAAAATATAGTGATGATACAGTAGCACGCACATTTTTGAATCTCACCCCAGATGAACAGCGGTTAGCTGGGATTTATATGATTCAACAACTCATTATACTATATCAGAGTCAGCATTCGGACCCTGGTCCCTTACCTGACATATTGACTGAATTGCTTATGAATAGATGGAGAGGTCCAGGTACTAAATTAATTAAAGAAATTCTAGAATCAAGAAAGCAGTATATTCTTTTTGTATGTTCAGACCGTGTCTCATTGCCCATCAAGGAAAGAACCACGTATTACATGGATAGACAGAATCCCTTACGAGAAGTGCACCCAATAAAGGGCGAGGACAACGAGTTTAAGCGCGTATTTGTATATACGCCCATATCGAAAATAGAATTGTTAGAAATGAAGAAAGTGGTACCCAGTCATGACAAAGATCCAGCGGGTTTTCACCGAGAAATTAAAGACATGTTACTCATGGGAGAGTATACCTATCCCGACATTATGACAATATTAAAGGTATTGATGCCTGCTGGCATTTATGAGAAACTCAGGGAAAAAGAGTGGGAGGTAGGAGACCAAAAGATAGAATGGTCAGTATTAGAAGCGGAAGAAAAGGCCCGAACTGCAGGAGCAGGACTTGGGGATAAAACTAAAGCACTACCAGGTTTATTAGTACAGGTACTGCCACGTTTATTAACTACGAAAAAGGAAGATTGGGGTACAATTTCAGCCTGTAAGCAGAAGCAAGATGAAGACACTAGTGATTACTATGCCCGATTTGAAAAATGTTTTGGTATAAATAGTGGCCTAAAAGCAAGTAGCGAATCATACCCACATCTGTTTGTAACAAAATTAGTAGAAAATGCCCTGCCCCAAGTAAAGAATAGAGTATTAAAATTCGAGAGTACCTGGCAAGGTAACACTCCATCACAAATGTTACAAATGTTACAGTACCATCACAATAGAATTAGAGAGGAACAAGAACATGAACACAGACGCATGAAAGACACGAAAATGAAAATGCTAGTTTCTCAGACAGTTCCAGCTGAAGGACATAAAAAGGGTATGACACATTCCGGTGATTCAGCAGGACCTGTAAAAGGGACATGCAATTATTGTAAAAAACCAGGTCATTACGTACACGATTGTCCAGTTTTGAAACATAATATCACCATAGGTAAAACGCAAGAAAGACCACGGCCACCTAGACAGGACCAGAATGAACAAGGAGCTCCGCAGCATGCACAGTCCATGCCAGCTTCACAACAGTCTATACAGTTTGTGCCAGCTGCACCAGCGCTGCCTGTTGCTGCCACACAAACCACGACACGACAACTGTACCAGACCGCACAGTACGACTATCCTGATTATCAACGATACGCATGAACAAGCCTAGAGAGGGAAGTTGACTTACCCCTTATCGAGATCCCTGTAGATCAAGAAGGACCTTATGTACATAGTGAATTATTAGGCCAAGATAGAAAATTTTTACTCGATACAGGGGCAAGTCGAACAACAATAAAACGTAGTGAAGTTCCAGGGGCACCCCTCTCAGGCTCACAGAATATTTCCTTTGGTTTTTCAGGAAAACCTATTGTTAATGAAGTGTCACAGCCTCTTCCACTTACGATAGGACCTTTGACCCGAACTACAGATTTATTGCTTACTAAATCATGTCCAGAAAATCTGTTAGGAATAAAAACACTGAAAGCTCTAGGAGCTATAATATGTTGTTCTCCGGAAGGAGTAAGGTTGTTTTTACGTGATTTTAAAGGTCACTATGTGTCTAGAGACATGGATCCCCGACTGCAGACTTTACCTACACATCTATGGGCACAAGGCCCTACTGATGTTGGATGCATGAATATTACACCATATCGAGTCACATTAAAGGCAGGAGTGGTGCTACCACGAATGCGACAATACAAGTTACCACCAGATGCTGTAGTGGCTTTACTACAAATCATTGACGAGCTCATTACCCAAGGAGTAGTTGTGGAAACAGACTCCAATGTATGTAATTCACCGATAATTCCGATTCTTAAACGAACAGATCCAAAGGCCCCGCCAGTATATCGATTGGTTATTGATCTGCGCGAATTAAACAAATGCATTGTGCCACAATTTCCTGTGGTCCCAGATATCTCGTCATTACTGACAGCTATTGATTCCGAAGCGACATTCTTTACTGTAATCGATCTCAAGAATGCCTTTTTCAGCGTCCCAATAGATCCGGAAAGCCAATATTTGTTCGGATTTAGTTTAAATGGGCGTAGCTTTAAATTCTCACGCGCACCTCAAGGATTTACAGAAAGCCCCAGCATCTATAGCCAAGCACTGAAACGAGAACTCGACAGTATCCACATGCCAGTTAACACTGCTCTGCTTCAATACGTCGATGATCTGCTGATCACCGCGAGAAGCGAACCGGAATGTGAAAAAGCATCACTGACAGTTTTACAATTTCTAGCCGAAAAGGGGCACAAGGTGTCCCCTTCTAAGCTGCAATTCTGTGTCCAGCGAGTTATTTATCTTGGACACTCGCTGTCCAAGGAGGGAAGGCAGCTTACACCCGACCGCATTCAGTTAATAGCTAACATGCCAATACCCAAGACACAAAAGGAGGTGCGGGCTTTCATAGGCCTCACGTCATATTGCAGGCAGTGGATCCCTCAGTACGCATTTCTAGCAAAATCACTCATTCAGTTGACAACACAGGAGGCAGCCACATCGACTGTTCTCCCTTGGACTCAGGAACATACACAAGCTTTTGAAAGCCTAAAGAAAGCTTTATGTCAAGCACCTGTTTTAGCAACGCCATGTTACAGAAAACAGTTTACACTCTTTGTTACAGAACGCGAAGGTACTGCCTTGTCAGTACTCACACAGGAACAAGCAGGAGCACCCAAACCATGTGCTTATTTTTCTAGTACATTAGATCCCGTAGCCCAGGCTTTGCCTGCATGCCTAAAATCAGTAGCAGCGACAGCTTTAGCAATAAGACAGAGCGACGCCATAGTGTTAGGACATCCATTGACAGTTCAAGTACCACACGCAGTAGAGGTTCTTGTAAATAGAACGCAAACACAACACTTGACTATTGCGCGACTCACTGGGTACGAACTAACATTGTTTCAGCCACATATAGAAATCAGACGCTGTAACACATTGAATCCTGCCACACTTTTGCCAGTAACCGGAACAGACCCACTAGCCCATGACTGTATTGAAGTTATTACAATAACGACGAAACCTAGACAAGACTTAACCGATGTCCCATTGTCAGACCCAGACCTGACATTGTATGTAGATGGTTCATGTATGAGAACAAATACAGGAGAGTTGGTGGCTGCTTACGCAGTCACAACAGACACTGAAATAATTGAAACTGATCGCATAAATATCCTGTCAGCTCAAGCCGCAGAGCTTATCGCTCTGACACAAGCCTGTATTCAAGCCACAAATAAAAAAGTCAACATATACACTGATTCACGTTATGCATTCGGAGTTGTACATGACTTCGGCGTGCTATGGCGAGAGAGAGGTTATTTAATCCCACGGTGCCCACATTCAGCACGGACCCCTCATTCATGCCTTATTAGATGCACTACATCTACCCACTGCAATATCAATTATGAAATGTAAGGCTCATACGAAGGTTACTGATATCATTTCTCAAGGCAATGATCTAGCCGACAGAACAGCTAAACAGACTGCTCAAACTCAAACCTCCGACATGACAAAGACAATAGTCCCGATGCCGACACATTGTATGACAGTTAAAGATCCTACCCTTGACGTAATTGACATACAGACACATGCTACACCAGACGAAATAAAGAAATGGACTGAATTAGGAGGGATCCAAACGGACCAAGGATGGATGATGAAGGAAAAGTCTGTGTGGTTCCTTCCTGATTCAATGGTCCAAGTTATAGTTAACACTATACATAGTCCAGCACATCTAGGAGAAAAAGCTATGCTAGACAGCATTCAACACATTTGGTTCAATAAACATTTACGAGCAGCAGCCAAACAAAAAGTTCGTACCTGTATGATCTGTTGCCAGTTCAACCCAGGAAAAAGCGTTCCCGTAGAACAAGGTGGATTTCATCCTCCTAATCACCCTTTTGAAGTACTCCAGATGGATTATATCCAGATGGAACGATGTCGAGGATTCAAATATGTTCTCGTAGTTGTCTGCGCTCTGTCCCGTTGGACGGAGGCATACCCGGTTTCAGATTACACTGCCCCGACTACTGCCAAACAGTTAGTTCGAGAATTCTTCCCACGATACGGTTTACCACGTGTTGTTCACTCAGATAACGGCCAGCCGTTCTCATCCGAACTAATGAAACATGTTTCACTTCTGTTAGGTTATCAGTGGAAATTCCACTGTGTCTGACACCCCGAAGCAGCAGGTCTCGTAGAAAGACATAATCAGATACTGAAAATCAGATTGTCCAAAATATGCAGAGAGAAAGGTGTCGACTGGGTAGTAGCGTTACCAGTTGCACTCTTTTACATGAGAATGGTAGCACACTCTCGAACAGGGCTATCCCCGTATGAGGTGATCTTCGGCAGACCACCAAATATGTGGGGGACGCCTATACCACGCAAAATAACTGATATTGACTGTAATATGCTGACAGATTACTTGGCTTCCTTGATGTCTGCACTACAATCTTGTCGTTCACAGGTAGCTGCAGCCTTTCCCGACAACACTGAGGTGAAACCCCATGACGTAGTTCCGGGGGACCTTGTGCTTGTGAGAAATTTCGACCGAAAGACTCAGCTGGAGCCCAGGTGGAAGACACCCCAGTTGGTCCTGCTGACCACAAGGACAGCCGTGAAGATTGAAGGCAGAAAAGGATGGATTCATTCAAGTCATATCAAGAAATTTCATGGACTTCCTGCAGATGTAAATAGCCCACCTCGTGTGTCTTCACCAATTGACTCAAAACTACCTCTGGCTGAGGCTGACAGTAAGGAACTCTATAAACTAAAACTAAGGCCTAGACCGTCGGACGATTTGATTGTTTAAGTCCTCTCCTAGGTGAAGCGGGTGAATCTGTCTCCGACATGTATCCCCTAGACCTGAATCATGGAGAACCACGAAAAATGATGAAACGACAGGCGTATTGTAAATCACTGCATAGCCATTGCATAGTGACATTATTAATCTTGTTTTTCTTAAGTCTTTTAATAATTACTGCAAGTATATTGTTGCACATATATTACCCTATTGTCAGAAACGTTTACAATGTTACTGCTGAACATTCTTTTAGTGACTTACCCCCGCATGAATTGTCTTATAGACTTGCGCTGCGCAATAACACTTTCATTAGTATGTTACATCATTCCCACCAGACTAGTAATGCTACTAATTGTTGGGTGTGTGGCCGGCTCCCTCCCTATCAGAATTATGAAGGAGTCCTGCCTTTCTTCCCACATCCGTTTACACATAATGGCTCCTGTGGAGCATGGTTTAGTTTAATCAATTCCATAGACTCAGACACAGCAGTTTATCAAGACCAGTGGGTATGGGGAAATCTGAACCTAGTTTTATTCAAAGTCTGTTACCCTGACAAGGAGGGTCGCCCCAAAGGAACAGGAACTGATCTAGAAAATGAAGTATATGGATTAGGTAACTTTACACCTAATCTCATGATTCTAAATGTCGAATCCGAAGTTGAACTAGTTTTACCAACCATGTCAGTATTCCCAGCGAAGGGTGAATTGTGTGTAAGAAAGGTTGGTTCCATACATATGGGCCATAGTAAATGCACTACTATAGTAGAATTCAGTGATCAAGGCAAATCTTCATTTAGAGCTTATCGCCACTCCTACTTTATATGTGGTCAGACTGCATATATGCGTCTACCTCTAGATTGGGATGGTACCTGCTACATTGCATTCCTTTTGCCACCTGTTTTCCTAGCTCCTCCTGATTATTATAGAAATATTCATTTAGTACACAACAGAGAGCGGAGAGATCTCCCAATTGTCGATTATACTGAGACGGCATGGGACAAGTATGTAGATTTTAATAAAGGCATCTTTCCCTATATAGGTACTGTTACTAATAGTAAGCTGATACGTAGATTAACTAGAACCCTTGAAGCAGTAGTGAATGAAACTATTTCCGCCTTAGGCAATTTAACAGAAGAGCAGTCTGCTATGCGGATTGTTGTGCTTCAAAATCGTCTTGTCCTTGACGTCATCCTGGCTGATAGGGGCGGAGCTTGTAGGGTCATCGGATCAAGCTGCTGCGTATTCATACCAGAAAATTCGCCATCTGTATATAAAGCCATAACTCGCCTTCATAAGATTGTAAGCCAGATACACCAGAACCCAGGCACTTGGACTTGGTCCGGTTGGTTTTGGAGTGTGATATCAGCCTGGGGATGGAGAGTTCTATCCTTCCTAGGTATTGGCCTTCTCATACTATTCAGTTGCTGTCTATGTCTACAATGTGGACCAGCGATCTGTGGCCTGTGTGCCACATCGTGTATTCCACCACCAAGATCTCATTCGTCACGGAAGAAGAAAGAAGAACAAATGATGTTATACGAACAGATCAATGGATTGATGAAGATTGATATCTCTTAACGGGCAAGTAGGGGACAAGGAGGGAATGTGGAAATATGGATTTTTCTGATCAGTTATGTCCCCTATCTTGGACCCCAACGGTTTCATGTATGAATCACAAGTACATGTATGTTCCCTCCAGTTCCAGTTATGAAGACGCAAACACATGTGCGTCCACCGTCAACATGTCCTCTGTCAGATCCGCCATGAATAGGCCGGATATTCCATTCCTAAGTATGAAAGGCCACCGGTTTTATATGGTTCACTTATGCCATTTTACAGTCCAGGCAAGTAGGCCCTGATTCTGTCATCAAACTCCTCTTGCCTTCTGCTTCTGAAAACTCCAGTCTGAGCCTGCATCTGTGACCATGAACTTTGTCTCATTCTCTGCGCGGCTCACGAAGCCTGACATCAGCCTATTCTCTGCCAAGAACTGTATTTCACCTTCGAGTTATCTGCTTCACTCCTTAGCCGATGCATTCCTGTCTAGTAGTTTAAGTAAACATCCTTCCAGCTACCGAGCAATGGCTCGGCTTCTCTGTCTTTATGCAAGTAATTCATAGTCCTGTTACCATGGAATATTTCTACCCCCTCGCATTTAGTGTAGACACTTAGACGCTTGTACACGCACGCACAGTCAGTATAGAATAGATTCTGTCCGAGAGTCCTTCTTTTGTGGATAACATAGTTCTTTAAACATAGGATGTTAGATATGATTTGGGATTAGGTTGACTTGACCCCCCCAGACTTTTCGTCTCCACATGTAGAGCTAAATGTCAAGTCCCCTTCACCCCCTAGCTGCACGTCAATCACACGTCATGCTGCTGCGCGCGCATCTATGCCAAGTATTATCTTATAGATCCACCTATATATGATATCGTAACCAATTATGTTCCTTTTTACTCCTTATAACACCCATTTTCGGTTACGCATATGAATCGTCATTTTCCTTATCAATTGTTACGCCTACCGCATTCGCTTCATTGTAATGTATGTTCTATAAAAATCATTTCTTGTCAATAAAGTATGTACTTCACTTCCTGAACCTCCGTGGTGATGGAACTTGGAGCAACCGATTATAATCGATCATTGGAATAAAGCCCATTCCGAACCTCTAATACCACGGATTCTGCCTCTTATTTTACTGAGCTATTTTATTATGTTTCTGTATCAAATTAAGTCCCGGTAATGAATTTTATTTACCACAGGTCTGGACCCGAAAGTGGGTACCGAAGAGATAGGGCCGGAGCTTCTTAAGGGCCCACACTACAGCGAAGGCCTCGCGCTCGATGGTGCTCCATCGTTGCTCCCGGGGCAGCAGCCGTCGGCTGATGAAGGCCACTTGGCGGTCGAGTCCCTTCTCATCAACCTGAGACAGGACGGCCCCGATCCCATATTCGGAGGCGTCTGTCTGTACGATAAACTCTTTACTGTAGTCAGGGGCCTGGAGCACAGGGGCAGTGCACATCGCGGCCTTGAGGGTCTCGAAAGCTGATTGGCAGCGGGGAGTCCAGTGCACCTTCTTGGGCTGCTTCTTCAAGGTGAGCTCTGTGAGAGGCCCAACAATGCTCCCATAGTCCCGGATGAACCGCCGGTAGTATCCGGTGAGGCCAAGGAAGGCCCGCACAGCGGTCTGGGTAGTGGGAGGTTCCCATGCCTGGATGGCATCGACTTTTGGCTGGAGGGGGGCCACCTGACCGCTTCCCACCTGATGGCCCAGGTAGGTCACCGATCCTTGGCCGACCTGGCATTTGCTGGCCTTGATTGTGAGCCCAGCCCTTTGGAGGGCGGCCAGGACGGCTTTGAGGTGAACTAGGTGCTCAGCCCAGTGGTTGCTGTACATGGCAATGTCATCCAAATAGGCCGCGCTGAAGGCCTCGAGCCCGGCCAGGACCTTGTTTACGAGTCTCTGAAAAGTGGCCGGGGCATTCTTCATGCCAAAGGGCATCACCCGAAAGTGGTAATGCCCATCAGGGGTAGAAAAGGCGGATCTTTCTCGGGCGCCGGGGGTGAGCTGGATCTGCCAGTACCCGGCGGTGAGGTCCAGCGTGCTCAGGTAGCGGGCGGACCCCAAGCGGTCGATGAGTTAGTCGGCCCGGGGTATAGGATGGGCGTCCATCTTGGTCACAGCATTCAGGGCTCGGTAGTCTACACAAAATCGCAGCTCCGGGGGATGGCCGGGGGCTGCGGCCTTTGGTACCAGGACGACAGGGCTGGCCGACGGGCTGTCAGAGGGCTCGATGACCCCGAGGGCCAACATCTTCGCTACTTCGGCCTGGATGCATGCCCGTACTCGGTCGGGTACCCTGTAGGCTCGGTGTCGCACGGGGGGGCTGTCCCCGGTGTCGACGTCGTGGACGCACCAGTGGGTCACCCCTGGGGTGAGGGAGAAGAGGGCTGCGTAGTCCTGCAGCAGTTGTTGACAGTCGATGCGCTGTTCCGGGGTCAGGGAGGACGCGAGCTGGACACCTTTGATGGATCCGTCGTGGACGTCGTTCTGCAAGAGGTCGGGTAGGGGCTCGGAGTCGTCCTCGCCCCCCTCGTCGGTCGCCAGCAGCAGGCTCAGTTCGGTCCGGGCGAAGTAAGGTTTGAGCCTGTTAGCATGTAGAACCCGGAGGGGGTTCCGGGGGGACTCTAGGTCAACTAGGTAGGTGACGGGGCTCTTCTTCTCCACCACCTTGAAGGGCCCAGTCCACTTGTCCTGGAGGGCGCATGGCTCAACAGGGGCCATGACCCAGACTCGCTGGCCTGGCTCGAACTCGATTGTCGAGGCGTTCCGATCGTACCACCGCTTCATGTCCTCCTGGCTGGCTTCGAGGTTGGCTTCGGCCAGGGCTCGGAACTTGCGGGTCTGGTTACGTAGGGTCAGGAGGTATCGGTAGACGTCAGGAGGGGCGCCCTGGAGCTTCGTCTCTCAGCTCTCTTTGACCAGGCTGAGGGGCCCACGGACCGGATGTCCATACAATAGTTCAAACGGGCTGAACCCCAGGGACTTCTGCGGGACTTCCCGGTAGGCGAACAGGAGGCATGGCAATAGAACATCCCATCTCCGCCGGAGGGGCTCTTCCAAGCCCTGGATCATCCCCTTTAGGGTTCGGTTAAAGCGCTCTACCAGCCCGTTCCCCTGGGGGTGATAGGGGGTTGTGAATTTGTACGTGACCCCGCACTGCTGCCACAGGGACCGCATGTACTTGGGGATGAAGTTTGTACCCCGGTCGCTCACCACTTCGCGGGGAAATCCCACTCTGGAGAAGATTCCCATTAAGGCCCGGCCCACCACGGGGGCCGTTACAGTTCTTAGCGGGACAGCCTCCGGGTACCTGGTGGCGTGGTCCACGAGGACCAGGATGAAGCGGTGCCCCAGGGCGGTCTGGGGATCCAGGGGCCCCACCATGTCGATCCCGACCCGTTCGAACGGGGTGCTGACGGCTGGAAAGGGCTGGAGGGGGGCTTTGACCTGACCCCCGGTCTTCCCGCTGGCTTGGCATGTCTGACAGGACCGGCAGTGGTTGTCCACGTCTCTCCGCATCCGGGGCAAGTAGAAGTGGGTCACCAGACGGCTGTAAGTTTTGTCTTGCCCTAGGTGTCCGGCGAGGGGCACGTCATGTGCCAGGTTGAGAAGGAACTCCCGGAAGCGGAGGGGGACCACCAACACGCGGCTGGCCCCGAGTTCTGCCACTTTCTGTTCACTGTACAATAGGCCCTCGGCCCAGTAGACCCAGTGGGTGCCGGTCTGATCACCGTCGGCTTGTGCGGACGCTTGTTGTCGGACCCCTTCGAGAGAGGGACAGGACTGCTGTTCTTGCTGGAACTGCTCTCGGGTGGGGCCCCCTTCATGGCGCCATTGTGCAAGTTCTGGTAGGGCGCCGAGGGAAGCAATCTCTTCGGGGGAGGGTTCCGTAGGTCCAGTGTCGGTGTCTGCCTCCCCCTCGCTGCAGGCGGGGGGTGGTGCGAGCCCCGCGTACTTGGCGGAACCGGGGGCCAGGGACGAGCGAGGGGCCTGGGCGGCCATGGACCGGGTGATGGCGCAGGCCCATTCGGATAGTCCCAGCATTCGGAGGTGCTCTCGCCGCTCCACTTGAGCCCAGGGGGAACTCTCTAGGTCGTTCCCCAGGAGGCAGTCCACTGGCGCGTCATCGCGGACAGTCACTTTTAGTAGGCCCGTCACCCCTCCCCACTCGAAGGGGACCAGGGCCATCTGGCACAGGCTTTCGCTGTTGTCGGCCGTCCGGACGGGGCACAGGAAATTCGGTAGAATCTGTTCAGGGGTCACCAGGTGGCAGCGGACAGCGGTGATACTGGCGCCTGTGTCACGAAGGGCTTCGGCCCGTTGTCCATTGACCGTGACCTGCTGCCGGTACTTCTGGGTGTTGCTTGGGATGGGGGTGCAGGGTACCATTTCTCGGCTACCCAGGCAGACCAGGGACATGGCTGCCGGCTCCCACTCAGTGCTTCCTCGGTCGAGGGTCTCCTCTTCCTCTTCCTCTTCTCCTTCTCCCAGGGCGGCGGCCGCCAGCTGTCGGGGCGGGGGCCCGCCGGCCCCGCTTCTTCGGTTCAGGGGGCAGACCGGATCGCTGGCATAGTGTCCGGTTTGTTGGCAGCCGTAGCAGGTCACTGGTGGTCGTGGTCCGGGTCGGGCCGGGGGTGCCCCCCTTCGGGCTAGGCTCGGAGAGAGTTGTTGCTGCGGTGGCCCTCGAGGGGGGCTCCTGGGGGCCCCGGCGGGAGGGTCTCGGTTCCTGTTCGGCCCTCCCCCTCCACCGCGCTGGCGGGGGGGTCCGGTGGGGTTCCTCTGGTACTCCCCCATTGAGTTCCGGGGGACTCGGGTGTTGACCCATCGATCGGCCTCGACGGCGAGTTTTCGTGGGTCGGTCATCTTGCTGTCGAGGAGGTGTTGCCTCAGCTCCACCAAGCAATTGTTGGAGAGATGTTCCCAGACGATGAGGTCGACCAGCTGTCTGTAGGTGGTGACCTTGCTACCCTTGATCCATCCTTCTAGGGCCCGGCTGAAAAAGTCCACATATTCCACCCAGGTAGTGCCCGGGATCTTCTTACAGTCTCTGAAGCGCTGGCGGTACATTTCCGCGGTTAGCCCGTAGCGGCCGAGCAGGGCCTCCTTCATGTGGTCGTAGGAGATCATCACCTCCTCTGGCAGCTGGAGCAGTGTGTCTCGACCTTCACTAAGGAACCGACCCCACAGGCTGGCACCCCAGTCCTTTCGGGGCACCCGATGGGAGGTCATGGCCACCTCGTATGCCTTGAACCATTGTTGGATGTCGTCATTTTTGTAGTACTCCTTGACGACATCTTTAGGGATATGTACCTCGGTTTCGGCAGGCGGTAGGGAGTCTTTATTGCTGGGGGTGTCGGTCCCCCCTTTCTTTGCCTTAAGCTCGAGCTCTTTGAGGCTTCGCTCGTGCTCAAGGGTCAGTTCTTTTTTCGTCCAACTCTCGATGCCGTCTCTTCTCTTCTATCTCCTCTTGTAGCCGTAGCTGCTCTAGGGCCAGTTTCTTTTCTGCTAGCTGGAGTTCGCCGTCCAGCCGTAGTCGTGCGAGCTCTAGTTCGTGGTTCCGGACCTTCTCCCGTTCTCGTATCTCCTCTTCGGAGAGGCCGATTTCTAGGCTGTTTCTTCCTCCGGTTGCCGGAGTCGGTGCGGTTGATGTGGCCACAGTCAGGGGCAGTGGACCTTCGTCCTGGGAGGGGCCTGCCCCGGCCTCTAGCCAGGTCCTCAGGGCTTTCTGCATCTCTTCTTTGGTACCTAGGCCGGTGGTTGCAATGCCCTTGTCTTTGCAGAACTGTTTCAACTCTTTGTGCGTGTATTCCTCCAACCGTTCGGGCTGGAACTCCGTGGTCGTGTTGTTCTCTTGGTTGCTCATGGCTTCCGGTTGTTTGGATGGGTAGCTAGTGGGTTACTGGCTTGTACGTACTGCGTTCGGCTCGGATCCCGTCGCTGGCCACCAAATTTTGGAAGCCGGACCTCGGGGAGTCGGAGAGACCACCCAGAGGGGCCCCCACACTGTACGAAGTAGCCGAGCGCCGCTGAGAAGCCTCCGAGGGAGATCCTTCTCCTATCATGTACTAGCACAGTAACACCACCACACCGGACTCAAGGAGGTTGTCTCAAGACGAGTAAATCTTTATCAGCACTTAAAGGTTACGGGATCAATATTTACACGGAAAGGATCGAGGGATCCACAAAAGTCTCAGTGTCTCTTTAGAAGGGAAGGGGTAGCGGGACAGTCTTTGGCAGGAGCTCGGTACGAGGGTACCTGGGGCCCAGTTCTTATCCTCAAGCTGGAGGACCTCCGGATATCGGAGGGGACAAGCCGCGACGGCGTCAGCAGGGCTCTGGCGTTCAGTTCGTGGAGAGCCGCGACCAGGTCAGCGGGGCTCTCAAGATGGTTTCTGCTCAGCTCGAGCCGCGACGTCATCAGCAGGGCTCCGAGGGAGGATTCAGCGAGGTTGGGCCGCGACAGCGTCAGCAGGGCCCGATGTTCCGGGGGGCTTCAGAGTTCAGCAAGGAGGAGCTGCGACGCAGTCTGCAGGGCTCGTGGTGGATTCAAGCAAGAGTTCTTCTCCGTAGGGTGGGCCGCGATTCCATCAGCAGGGCTCTCGACTCCGGGATACAACTGCCAGTCTGTTGCGGGGTCGCCCCAGATATAGGCCTGGAGCCCTTTGAAGTCCGGACCCTTCCGCCCGGAGGGGCGGAGAGGCCGGGTTGGGAGCAGCCAGATGCCCAGCAGGAGAGGCGCCGGGCCCAGGAGCGATGGAGGCCGATCGCACCTCGGTGTGTGGGGACGGTTGGGGGTCCCATCGATACGGCCCTCTGCCAGGGCGATGAGGTGTTCACGTGATACCCCCTGGCCAGTTCTTGGTGCCTCAATGTCTGGGCCTCGCTGGGGCCGAGGCCGGGTTGAGCGGAGTCAGGTGGACTGGTGTGCAGAGTCACGTGGTAGGCAACAAAATGGTGGAGCCCCGAGGTGTATACGACCTCGTGCGGCTCGAACGGGTGGCCCGTGGAGGCCAGGGTGGGGAACGGGCCCAACCCCAGGGAAGTCAGGACCATGCCACGAGGCCGGGTCCAACACCCTTGATCATCCCCTTCAGGGTTCTGTTGAACCGCTCGACCAGTCCTTTCCCCTGGGGGTGGTAAGGGGTGGTGAATTTGTAGGTGACCCCACATTGTTGCCAGAGGGATCTCATGTACTTTGAAATAAAGTTCGTACCCCTGTCGCTCACCACTTCTCGGGGGAACCCCACCCGGGAGAAGATGCCCATCAGGGCCCGGCCCACCACTGGAGCTGTCACAGTGCGGAGTGGGATGGCCTCGGGGTATCGGGTGGCGTGGTCGACCAGTACCAGGATGAAGCGGTGTCCCAGGGGGGTTCGGGGGTCAAGGGGCCCCACGATGTCGATCCCTACTCGTTCGAACGGGGTGTGGACGGCTGGAAACGGTTGGAGGGGGCCTTGACTCGACCCCCAGTCTTCCCGCTAGCCTGGCAGGTCTGGCAGGACCGGCAGTGGTGGTCCACGTCTCTCCGCATTCGGGGCCAATAGAAATGGGTCACTAGGCGGCTGTAGGTTTTGTCTCGCCCGAGGTGTCCGGCGAGGGGCACGTCATGCGCCAGGTTCAGGAGGAACTCTCGGAATCGGAGGGGAACCACCAACACCCGGCCGGCTCCCAGTTCGGCGACTTTCTGCTCGCTATACAACAAGTCATTGCCCCAATAGATCCAGTGGGTTCCCGTGGGGTCCCCCGAGGCCTGGGCGGCCGCTTGCTGTCGGGCCCCCTCGAGGGACGGGCAGGCCTTCTGCTCTTGCTGGAATTGTTCGCGGGTGGGGCCCCCGTCGTGGCGCCACTGGGCCAGCTCGGGGATCTCGCTGAGGGAGGCGGCCTCGTCGGGGAAAAGTTTGGATGGCCCGGCCTCATCGTCAGGCTCCTCCGTGCCGGAGGAGGGTGGCAGTTCTTGACCCGTAGGCTCGTCGGGGGCCGCTGCAGCGGCTGGTTGGGCGGTCATGGACCGGGTGGTGGCGCAGGCCCACTCGGGCAGCCCTAGCATCCCCAGATGCTCTCGGCGCTCCACCTGGGCCCAGGGGGAGCTCTCTAGGTCGTTCCCCAGGAGGCAGTCCACTGGGGCGTCGTCACGGACAGTTACTTTTAGGGTGCCTGACACTCCTCCCCACTCGAAGGGGATCCTGGCCATCCGGCACATGCTTTCGGTGTTGTCCGCGGTCCGGACAGGGCATAGGACATGCGGCAGGATCTGTTCGGGGGTCACCAGGTGGCAGCGGACAGCGGTCACACTGGCCCCAGTGTCCCGGAGGGCTTCGGCCCGTTGTCCATTGATGGTGACCCACTGCTGGTACTTCTGGGTGTTGCTTGGGATGGCAGCTCGGGGCACCATTTCTCGGGAGCCCAGGCATAAGAGTGACATGGCAGCTGGTTCCCACTCGGGGGACCCGTCGTCGCGGTTTTCCTCCTCTTCCTCTCCTTCCCCCAGGGCTGCGGCGGCTATTTGTCGGGGAGGGGGCCCAGCGGTCCCGTTCCGTCGGTTCACGGGGCAGGCCGGGTCGCTCGCATAGTGGCCTGTCTGTTGGCAGCCGAAGCAGGTCACTGTTGGTCGGGGTCCAGGCCTGGCGATGGGGGTCCCCCTTCGGACCAGGGTTGGGGACGTGTGGTGGGCGGCTTGGCCTCGTGGCGGGCTTCTGGGCGGCCCGGCCGGGAATTCTCGACTGCGGTGGGACCCCCCCTCCTCCACCCTGCTGGCGAGGAGGTCCCGTGGTACTCCGTTGGTAGTCCCCCACGGGGTTCCGGGGGACCCGGGTGTTGACCCATCGGTCGGCTTCGGCGGCGAGCTTCCGGGGCTCGGTCAGCTTACTGTCCAGGAGGTGTTGACTTAGTTCGACAAAGCAGTTGTTGGCGAGGTGCTCCCAGACAATGAGGTCGAACAGTTCGTTGTAAGAGGTGACCTTGCTCCGTTTTATCCACCCTTCAAAGGCCCGGCTGAAGAAGTCCACGTATTCGACCCATGTGGTACCGGGGAGCTTCTTGCAGTCCCGGAAGCGCTGCCGGTACATCTCGGCTGATAGTCCGTAGCGGGTGAGTAGGGCTTCTTTCATGTGGTCGTATGATGTCATCACGGCGTCGGGGAGTTGCAGCAGGGTATCCCGGCCCTCTCTGAGGAACCTCCCCCATAGGCCGGCACCCCAATCCTTCCGGGGTACCCGATGGGAGGTCATGGCTACCTCGTAGGCTCGGAACCACTGCTGGATGTCGTCGTTTTTGTAGTATTCCTTGACGACATCCTTGGGGATATGAACCTTTGGCTCGGTCAGTGGCAGAGCGTCCCGGGCTCCGGGGGTGCTGGTCTCCCCCGTTTTGGATTTCAGTTCGAGTTCCTTGAGGCCCCTCTCGTGCTCGAGGGTTAGCCGTTTCTCTTCTAGTTCTCCATGCCGTTTCTTTTCTTCGATTTCCTCCTGCAGCCGTAGTTGCTCCAAGGCTAGTTTCTTCTCCGCCAGCAGGTGTTCACCGTCCAGCCGGAGTCGTGCGAGTTCCAATTCGTGTGTCCGGACCCTCTCCCGTTCTCGCATTTCTTCGTGGGATAGGCCTGCTTCCGGGATGCTTCGCCCCCCATCTGCCGGGGTCATGGTCGGTGGCAGGTTTCCGTCCCGGGCCGAGGTCCCTTCGGCTCGGGGTGGAGTGGCCTCGGATTCTGCCCAGGCTTTCAGGGCTTTCTGCATTTCTTCCTTGCTGCCCAATCCTGTGGTTGGGATCCCTTTGTCCTTGCAGAATTGTTTCAGTTCTTTGTGGGTGTATTCTTCCAACGTTTCTGGCTGGAAGGTTGCGGCCACGGTTGCTTCTTGGCCGTTCATGGTTCCCTTTCTTTTTCCGTCTGGTTAGGTAGCGGGTGCGTTACTTGCCTGTACGATTGCGTCTGGCTCGGATCCCACCACTGCCACCAAATGTTGGAGGGAGGACCACCGGGGAGTCGGGGGGACCACTTCGGGGCACCTTCCTACCGCAAAGTTATAGCCGAGCGCCGCTGAGAAGCCTCCTAGGAGAGGTCCTTCTCCTGTGATCGTACTAGGCCCAGTAACACCACCACACAGGACTCCGTATCAGTTGCTTATCTCGGTACTTTATCAATGGTAGCACATTCAATATATTTACAGTGGGATCGAGTGATCCAGAAAGAGTCTCAAAGTCTTTGTAGGGACAGGGTAGCGGGACAGTCTTAGTACCAGCCTGGTACGGGGAGGCTCTGCGCCAGACCTTGCGTGGCTCCAACAGTGAGTAGTAGAGAGTGAGTAGTAGAGAGTAGCAGAGAGTAGTAGAGAGTGAGTAGTAGAGTGAGTAGCAGAGAGTAGTAGAGAGTAGTAGAGAGGTGAGTAGTAGAGAGCAGTACAGAGCGAGTAGTAGAGAGTAGTAGAGAGTGGGTAGCAGAGAGAGAGTATTAGCGAGTAGTAGAGAGTGAGTAGTAGAGTGAGTAGTAGAGAGTGAGTAGGAAGGTGAGTAGTAGAGAGTAGGAGAGAAAGAGTAGTAAAGAGTGAGTAGAAGAGAGTAGTAGAGAGTGAGTAGCAGAGTGTGAGTAGTAGGGAGAGAGTAGTAGAGAGTGAGTAGTAGAGTGTGAGTAGTAGAGTGTGAGTAGTAGAGAGTGAGTAGTAGAGAATGAGTAGTAGAGAGTGAGTAGTAGAGAGTAGTGGAGTAATAGAGTGAGTAGTAGAGAGTAGTAGAGAGTGAGTAGTAGAGTAAGTAGTAGAGAGTGAGTAGTAGAGTGAGTATTAGAGAGTAGTAGAGAGCGAGTAGTAGAGAGCAAGTTGTAGAGAGTGTGTAGTAGAGAGTGAGTAGTAGAGAGTGAGTAGTAGAGAAAGTAGTAGAGAGTGAGTAGTAGAGAGTGGTTGAGAGTGAGTAGTGGAGAGTGAGTAGTGGAGAGTGAGTAGTAGAGAGTAGTAGAGTAGTAGAGAGTGAGTAGTAGAGAGTGAGTAGTAGAGAGTAAGTAGTAGAGTAGTAGAGATGAGTCAGTGTCAGTCAGTGTCAGTCAGTCAGAGTCAGTCAGTCAATCTGTGTCAGTCAATCAGTGTCAGTCAGTGTCAGTCATTGTCAGTCAGTCAGCTTCAGTCAATCAGTGTCAGTCAGTGTCTGTCAGTGTCAGTCAATCAGTGTCTGTCAGTGTCTGTCAGTGTCAGTCAGTGTCAGTCAGTCAGTGTCAGCTAGAGCAGCTCTGCTGACCTGGTTCTCTGGCTCTAACACAGTAGTAGAGAGTGAGTAGCAGAGTGAGTAGTAGAGAGTAGTAGAGAGTAGCAGAGAGTGAGTAGTAGAGAGTAGTAGAGAGTAGTAGAGAGTGAGTAGCAGAGAGAGAGTATTAGAGAGTAGTAGAGAGTGAGTAGTAGAGAGTAGTAGAGTGAGTAGAAGAGAGTGAGTAGTAGAGAGAGAGTAGTAGAGAGTAGTAGAGAGTGAGTAGTAGAGTAGTAGTAGAGTGAGTAGTAGAGAGTGAGTAGTAGAGAGTGAATAGTAGAGAGTAGTAATAGAGAGTACTAGAGAGAGAGTAGTAGATAGTAGCAGAGCGAGTAGTAGAGTAAGTAGTAGAGAGTGAGTAGTAGAGAGTAGTTGAGAGTGAGTAGTAGAGAGTGAGTAGTAGAGAGTGAGTAGTAGAGAGTGAGTAGTAGAGAGTGAGTAGTAGAGTGAGTAGTAGAGAGTAGTAGACAGTAGCAGAGAGTGAGTAGTAAAGAGTAGTAGAGAGTGAGTAGCAGAGAGAGAGTATTAGAGAGTAGTAGTGTGTGAGTAGTAGAGTGAGTAGTAAAGAGTAGTAGAGAGAGATTAGTAGAGAGTGAATAGCGTAGAGTAGTAGAGAATAGTAGAGTAGTAGAGAGTGAGTAGTAGAGAGTGAGTAGTAGAGAGTAGTGGAGTAATAGAGAGTGAGTAGTAGAGAGTAGTAGAGAGTGAGTAGTAGAGAGAGTAGTAGAGAGTGAGTAGTAGAGAGTAGTTGAGAGTGAGTAGTAGAGAGTGAGTAGTGAAGAGTGAGAAGTAGAGAGTGAGTGGTAGAGAGTAGTAGAGTGAGTAGTGGGGAATAGTAGAGAGTGAGTAGAAGAGAGAGTAGTAGAGAGTGAGTAGCAGAGAGAGTAGTAGAGAGTGGGAAGTAGAGAGTGAGTAGTCGAGAGTGAGTAGTAGAAAGTAGTAGAGAGTAGTAGAGAGCGAGTAGTATAGAGTGAATAGTAGAGTAGTAGTAGTAGAGAGTAGTAGAGAGAGAGTAGTAGAGAGTAGCAGAGAGCGAGTAGTAGATTGAGTAGTAGAGAGAGAGTAGTAGAGAGAAGTAGAGAGTGAGTAGTAGAGAGTGAGTAGTAGAGAGTAGTAGAGAGTGAGTAGCAGAGAGAGTAGTAGAGAGTGAGTAGTAGAGAGTAGTAGAGAGAGATTAGTAGAGAGTGAGTAGTGTAGAGTAGTAGAGAGTGAGTAGTAGAGAGTGAGTAGGAGAGTGAGTAGGAGAGTGAGTTGTAGAGTGAGTAGTAGAGAGTGAGTAGTAGAGTAGTAGAGAGAGAGTAGTAGAGCGTGAGTAGAAGAGAGTAGTAGAGAGAGAGTAGTAGAAAGTGAGTAGTAGAGAGTGAGTAGTAGAGAGTGGTCGAGAGTAGTAGAGAGAAAGTAGTAGAGAGTGAGTAGTGTAGATTAGTAGAGAGTGAGTAGTGGACAGTGAGTAGTGGACAGTGAGTAGTAGAGAGTGAGTAGTAGAGAGTGAGTAGTAGAGAGTGAGTAGTAGAGAGTGAGTAGTGGAGAGTAGTAGAGAGTGAGTAGTAGAGAGTGAGTAGTAGAGAGTGAGTAGTAGAGAGTGAGTAGTAGAGAGTGAGTAGTAGAGAGTGAGTAGTAGAGAGTGAGTAGTAGAGAGAGAGTAGTAGAGAGTGAGTAGTAGAGTAATAGAGAGTGAGTAGTAGAGAGTAGTAGAGAATAGTAGAGTGAGTAGTAGAGAGTGAATAGTAGAGAGTAGTAGTAGAGAGTAGCAGAGTGTGAGTAGTAGAGTGAGTAGTAAAGAGTAGTAGAGAGAGATTAGTAGAGAGTGAATAGCGTAGAGTAGTAGAGAGTAGTAGAGTAGTAGAGAGTGAGTAGTAGAGAGTGAGTAGTAGAGAGTAGTGGAGTAATAGAGAGTGAGTAGTAGAGAGTAGTAGAGAGTGAGTAGTAGAGAGAGTAGTAGAGAGTGAGTAGTAAAGTGATTTGTAGAGAGTAGTTGAGTGAGTAGTAGAGAGTGAGTAGTGAAGAGTGAGAAGTAGAGAGTGAGTGGTAGAGAGTAGTAGAGTGAGTAGTGGGGAATAGTAGAGAGTGAGTAGAAGAGAGAGTAGTAGAGAGTGAGTAGCAGAGAGAGTAGTAGAGAGTGGGAAGTAGAGAGTGAGTAGTCGAGAGTGAGTAGTAGAGAGTAGTAGCATGAGTATTAGAGAGTGAGTAGCAGAGAGAGCGTAGTGGAGAGTAGTAGAGTAGTAGAGAGAGAGTAGTAGAGAGTGAGTAGTGGAGAGTAGTAGAGAGTGAGTAGTAGAGAGTGAGTAGTAGAGAGAGAGTAGTAGAGAGTGAGTAGTAGAGTAATAGAGAGTGAGTGGTAGAGAGTAGTAGAGAATAGTAGAGTGAGTAGTAGAGAGCGAGTAGTAGAGAGTGAATAGTAGAGAGTAGTAGTAGAGAGTAGTAGAGTGTGAGTAGTAGAGTGAGTAGTAAAGAGTAGTAGAGAGAGATTAGTAGAGAGTGAATAGCGTAGAGTAGTGGAGTAATAGAGAGTGAGTAGTAGAGAGTAGTAGAGAGTGAGTAGTAGAGAGAGTAGTAGAGAGTGAGTAGTAAAGTGATTTGTAGAGAGTAGTTGAGAGTGAGTAGTAGAGAGTGAGTAGTGAAGAGTGAGAAGTAGAGAGTGAGTGGTAGAGAGTAGTAGAGTGAGTAGTGGGGAATAGTAGAGAGTGAGTAGAAGAGAGAGTAGTAGAGAGTGAGTAGCAGAGAGAGTAGTAGAGAGTGGGAAGTAGAGAGTGAGTAGTCGAGAGTGAGTAGTAGAAAGTAGTAGAGAGTAGTAGAGAGCGAGTAGTATAGAGTGAATAGTAGAGAGTAGTAGTAGAGAGTAGTAGAGAGAGAGTAGTAGAGAGTAGCAGAGAGTGAGTAGTAGATTGAGTAGTAGAGAGAGAGTAGTAGAGAGAAGTAGAGTGTGAGTAGTAGAGAGTGAGTAGTAGAGAGTAGTAGAGAGTGAGTAGCAGAGAGAGTAGTAGAGAGTGAGTAGTAGAGAGTAGTAGAGCGTGAGTAGCGGAGAGTATTAGAGAATAGTAGAGCGTGAGTAGTAGAGTGAGTAGTAGAGAGTAGTAGAGAGAGATTAGTAGAGAGTGAGAAGTGTAGAGTAGTAGAGAGTGAGTAGTAGAGAGTGAGTAGGAGAGTGAGTAGGAGAGTGAGTTGTAGAGTGAGTAGTAGAGAGTGAGTAGTAGAGTAGTAGAGAGAGAGTAGTAGAGCGTGAGTAGAAGAGAGTTGTAGAGAGAGAGTAGTTGAGAGTGAGTAGTAGAGAGTGAGTAGTGAAGAGTGAGAAGTAGAGAGTGAGTGGTAGAGAGTAGTAGAGTGAGTAGTGGGGAATAGTAGAGAGTGAGTAGAAGAGAGAGTAGTAGAGAGTGAGTAGCAGAGAGAGTAGTAGAGAGTGGGAAGTAGAGAGTGAGTAGTCGAGAGTGAGTAGTAGAGAGTAGTAGCATGAGTATTAGAGAGTGAGTAGCAGAGAGAGCGTAGTGGAGAGTAGTAGAGTAGTAGAGAGAGAGTAGTAGAGAGTGAGTAGTGGAGAGTAGTAGAGAGTGAGTAGTAGAGAGTGAGTAGTAGAGAGAGAGTAGTAGAGAGTGAGTAGTAGAGTAATAGAGAGTGAGTGGTAGAGAGTAGTAGAGTGAGTAGTAGAGAGCGAGTAGTAGAGAGTGAATAGTAGAGAGTAGTAGTAGAGAGTAGTAGAGTGTGAGTAGTAGAGTGAGTAGTAAAGAGTAGTAGAGAGAGATTAGTAGAGAGTGAATAGCGTAGAGTAGTGGAGTAATAGAGAGTGAGTAGTAGAGAGTAGTTGAGAGTGAGTAGTAGAGAGTGAGTAGTGAAGTGTGAGAAGTAGAGAGTGAGTGGTAGAGAGTAGTAGAGTGAGTAGTGGGGAATAGTAGAGAGTGAGTAGAAGAGAGAGTAGTAGAGAGTGAGTAGCAGAGAGAGTAGTAGAGAGTGGGAAGTAGAGAGTGAGTAGTCGAGAGTGAGTAGTAGAGAGTAGTAGAGAGCGAGTAGTATAGAGTGAATAGTAGAGAGTAGTAGTAGAGAGTAGTAGAGAGAGAGTAGTAGAGAGTAGCAGAGAGTGAGTAGTAGATTGAGTAGTAGAGAGAGAGTAGTAGAGAGAAGTAGAGTGTGAGTAGTAGAGAGTGAGTAGTAGAGAGTAGTAGAGAGTGAGTAGCAGAGAGAGTAGTAGAGAGTGAGTAGTAGAGAGTAGTAGAGCGTGAGTAGCGGAGAGTATTAGAGAATAGTAGAGCGTGAGTAGTAGAGTGAGTAGTAGAGAGTAGTAGAGAGAGATTAGTAGAGAGTGAGAAGTGTAGAGTAGTAGAGAGTGAGTAGTAGAGAGTGAGTAGGAGAGTGAGTAGGAGAGTGAGTTGTAGAGTGAGTAGTAGAGAGTGAGTAGTAGAGTAGTAGAGAGAGAGTAGTAGAGCGTGAGTAGAAGAGAGTTGTAGAGAGAGAGTAGTAGAAAGTGAGTAGTAGAGAGTGAGTAGTAGAGAGTGGTAGAGAGTAGTAGAGTAGTAGAGAGAGAGTAGTAGAGAGTGAGTAGTGTAGATTAGTAGAGAGTGAGTAGTGGACAGTGAGCAGTAGAGTGAGTAGTAGAGAGTGAGTAGTAGAGAGTAGTAGGGAGTAGTAGAGAGAGAGTAGTAGAGAGTGAGTAGAAGAGAGTAGTAGAGTGAGTAGTAGAGAGTAGTAGCATGAGTATTAGAGAGTGAGTAGCAGAGAGAGCGTAGTGGAGAGTAGTAGAGTAGTAGAGAGAGAGTAGTAGAGAGTGAGTAGTGGAGAGTAGTAGAGAGTGAGTAGTAGAGAGTGAGTAGTGGAGAGAGAGTAGTAGAGAGTGAGTAGTAGAGTAATAGAGAGTGAGTAGTAGAGAGTAGTAGAGAATAGTAGAGTGAGTAGTAGAGAGCGCGTAGTAGAGAGTGAATAGTAGAGAGTAGTAGTAGAGAGTAGTAGAGAGAGAGTAGTTGAGAGTAGTAGAGAGAGTAGCAGAGAGCGAGAAGAGAGAGTAGCAGAGAGCGAGTAGTAGAGTGAGTAGTAGAGAGTGAGTAGTAGAGAGTAGCAGAGAGTAGTAGAGAGTGAGTAGTAGAGTGAGTAGCAGAGAGTAGTAGAGAGTGAGTAGTAGAGAGCAGTACAGAGTGAGTAGTAGAGAGTGAGTAGTAGAGAGTAGTAGAGAGTGAGTAGTAGAGTGAGTAGCAGAGAGTAGTAGAGAGTAGTAGAGAGCAGTACAGTGAGTAGTAGAGAGAGAGTAGTAGAGAGTAGTAGAGAGTGGGTAGCAGAGAGAGAGTATTAGAGAGTAATAGAGAGTGAGTAGTAGAGTGAGTAGTAGAGAGTAGTACAGAGAGAGTAGTAGAGAGTGAGTAGTGTAGAGTAGTATAGAGTGAGTAGTAGACAGTGTGTAGGAAGGTGAGTAGTAGAGAGTAGTAGAGAAAGAGTAGTAAAGAGTGAGTAGAAGAGAGTAGTAGAGAGTGAGTAGCAGAGTATGAGTAGCAGAGTATGAGTAGTAGGGAGAGAGTAGTAGAGAGTGAGTAGTAGAGTGTGAGTAGTAGAGAGTGAGTAGTAAAGAGTGAGTAGTAGAGAGTGAGTAGTAGAGAGTAGTGGAGTAATAGAGAGTGAGTAGTAAAGCGTAGTAGAGAGTGAGTAGTAGAGTAAGTAGTAGAGAGTGAGTAGTAGAGTGAGTACTGGAGAGTAGTAGAGAGCGAGTAGTAGAGAGCAAGTAGTAGAGAGTGTGTAGTAGAGAGTGAGTAGTAGAGAGTTAGGTGTAGAGAGTAGTAGAGAGTGAGTAGTGGAGAGTGGTTGAGAGTGAGTAGTAAAGAGTGAGTAGTAGAGTGTAGAAGAGTAGTAGAGAGTGAGTATTAGAGAGTGAGTATTAGAGAGTGAGTAGTAGAGAGTGAGTAGTAGAGAGTGAGTAGTAGAGTAGTAGAGATGAGTCAGTGTAAGTCAGTGTCAGTCAGTGTCAGTCAGTCAGTGTCAGTCAGTCAATCAGTGTCAGCCAATCAGTGTCAGTCAGTGTCAGCCAATCAGTGTCAGTCAGTGTCAGTCAATCAGTGTCAGTCAGTGTCTCTCAGTGTCAGTCAATCAGTGTCTGTCAGTGTCTGTCAGTGTCAGTCAGTGTCAGTCAATCAGTGTCAGCTAGAGCAGCTCTGCTGACCTGGTTCTCTGGCTCTAAAGCAGTAGTAGAGAGTGAGTAGCAGAGTGAGTAGTAGAGAGTAGCAGAGAGGGAGTAGTAGAGAGCAGTAGAGAGCAGTAGAGAGTGAGTAGTAGAGAGTAGTAGAGTGAGTAGAAGAGAGTGAGTAGTAGAGAGAGAGTAGTAGAGAGTAGTAGAGAGTGAGTAGTAGAGTAGTAGTAGAGTGAGTAGTAGAGAGTGAGTAGTAGAGAGTGAACAGTAGAGTGAGTAGTAGAGAGTAATACAGAGTAGCAGAGAGTGAGTAGTAAAGCGTAGTAGAGATTGAGTAGCAGAGAGAGAGTATTAGAGAGTAGTAGAGTGTGAGTAGTAGAGTAAGTAGTAGAGAGTGAGTAGTAGTGAATAGCGTAGAGTAGTAGAGAGTAGTAGAGTAGTAGAGAGTGAGTAGTAGAGAGTGAGTAGTAGAGAGTAGTGGAGTAATAGAGAGTGAGTAGTAGAGAGTAGTAGAGAGTGAGTAGTAGTGAATAGCGTAGAGTAGTAGAGAGTAGTAGAGTAGTAGAGAGTGAGTAGTAGAGAGTGAGTAGTAGAGAGTAGTGGAGTAATAGAGAGTGAGTAGTAGAGAGTAGTAGAGAGTGAGTAGTAGAGAGAGTAGTAGAGAGTGAGAAGTAGAGAGAGTAAGGGAGAGTAGTAGAGTAGTAGAGAGTGAGTAGCAGAGTGAGTAGTAGAGAGTAGTTGAGAGTGAGTAGTAGAGAGTGAGTAGTGAAGAGTGAGAAGTAGAGAGTGAGTGGTAGAGAGTAGTAGAGTGAGTAGTGGGGAATAGTAGAGAGTGAGTAGAAGAGAGAGTAGTAGAGAGTGAGTAGCAGAGAGAGTAGTAGAGAGTGAGAAGTAGAGAGTGAGTAGTCAGAAGTGAGTAGTAGACAGTAGTAGAGAGTAGCAGAGAGCGAGTAGTAGAGAGTGAATAGTAGAGAGTGAATAGTAGAGAGAGAGTAGTAGAGAGAGAATAGTAGAGAGTGAGTAGTAGAGAGTGAGTAGTAGAGAGTAGTATTAGTAGAGAGTAGTAGACAGAGAGTAGTAGAGAATGAGTAGTAGAGAGTGAGTAGTAGAGAGTAGTAGAGTGAGTAGTAGAGAGTGAGTAGTAGAGAGTAGTAGAGTGAGTAGTAGAGAGTGAGTAGTAGAGAGAGAAGTAGAGAGTGAGTAGTAGAGTAGTAGAGGTTGAGTGGTAGAGAGTAGTAGTGAGTAGTAGAGAGTGAGTAGTAGAGAGTGAATAGTAGAGAGTAGTAGTAGTAGAGCGTAGTAGAGAGAGAGTAGTAGAGAGTGAGTAGTAGAGAGTGAGTAGTAGAGAGTGAGTAGTAGAGAGTGAGTAGTAGAGAGTGAGTAGTAGAGAGTGAGTAGTAGAGTAGTAGAGATGAGTCAGTGTAAGTCAGTGTCAGTCAGTGTCAGTCAGTCAGTGTCAGTCAGTCAGTCAGTGTCAGTCAGTCAATCAGTGTCAGTCAGTGTCAGCCAATCAGTGGCAGTCAGTGTCAGTCAGTCAGTGTCAATCAGTGTCAGTCATTGTCAGTCAGTCAGCTTCAGTCAATCAGTGTCAGTCAGTGTCTGTCAGTGTCAGTCAATCAGTGTCTGTCAGTGTCTGTCAGTGTCTGTCAGTGTCAGTAGTAGAGAGTAGTAGAGAGTAGTAGAGTGAGTAGAAGAGAGTGAGTAGTAGAGAGAGAGTAGTAGAGAGTAGTAGAGAGTGAGTAGTAGAGTAGTAGTAGAGTTAGTAGTAGAGAGTGAATAGTAGAGAGTAGTAATAGAGAGTACTAGAGAGAGAGTAGTAGAGAGTAGCAGAGCGAGTAGTAGAGTAAGTAGTAGAGAGTGAGTAGTAGAGAGTAGTTGAGAGTGAGTAGTAGAGAGTGAGTAGTAAAGAGTGAGTAGTAGAGATTGAGTAGCAGAGTGAGTAGTAGAGAGTAGTAGAGAGTAGCAGAGAGTGAGTAGTAAAGCATAGTAGAGAGTGAGTAGCAGAGAGAGAGTATTAGAGAGTAGTAGAGTGTGAGTAGTAGAGTGAGTAGTAGAGAGTAGTAGAGAGAGATTAGTAGGGAGTGAATAGCGTAGAGTAGTAGAGAGTAGTAGAGTAGTAGAGAGTGAGTAGTAGAGAGTAGTGGAGTAATAGAGAGTGAGTAATAGAGAGTAGTAGAGAGTGAGTAGTAGAGAGAGTAGTAGAGAGTGAGAAGTAGAGAGAGTAAGTGAGAGTAGTAGAGTAGTAGAGAGTGAGTAGCAGAGTGAGTAGTAGAGAGTAGTTGAGTGTGAGTAGTAGAGAGTGAGTAGTGAAGAGTGAGAAGTAGAGAGTGAGTGGTAGAGAGTAGTAGAGTGAGTAGTGGGTGTTGGAGCCGGCCTCGTGGCGTGGTCCTGTTCCCCCTCGCCAAGCCGCACGAGGTCCCCTGCACCTCGGGGCTCCTCCATTTTGGATTGTACGTGACTCTGCGCACCAGCCTACGTGACCCCGCTCAACCCGGCCTCGGCCCCAGCAAGCCCCAACATCAAGGCACCAACAACTGGCCAGGGGGTACCACGTGAACACTTCCCCACTCCCGGCGGAGGGCAGTATCGATGGGACCCCCAACCGTCCTCCCACACCTAGCTGCGATCGCCCCACAGCTCTCCTGGGCCTGTCGCCTCTCCTGCTGAGCATCTGGCCGCTCCCGACCCGGCCTCTCCGCCCCCCCGGGCGCAAGGGTCCGGACATCAAAGGGCTCCAGACCTATATCTGGGGCGACCCTGCAACAGGACAGCAGTTGTATCCCGGAGTCAAGAGCCCTGCTGATCGGATCGCGGCTGACCCTACGGAGAAAGACTCATCCTGGAACCACGCTCTGAGCCCTGCTGACTACGTTGTGGCTCCACCGTGCTTAAAGACCTTCACGAACCTTTGGGGCCCTGCTGACGCTGTTGCGGCCCGACCTTGTTGAACTTGCCATCAGAGCCCGGCTGACGTCGTCGCGGCTCGACCGAAGCGGACCTACCACCGGAGCCCTGCTGACTGTGTCGCGGCTCGACCCAAGCGGAACTACCATCCGAGCCCTGCAGACACCGTCGCGGCTCTCCACGTCCGAGCTGCTTTGAGACCAGCACCTGCCGCTCCGATCCCCGGAGCCACCTTCGGCCTAACGCAAGGTCTGGCGCAGAGCTTCCCCGTACCAGGCTGGTACTAAGACTGTCCCGCTACCCTGTCCCTGCGAAGACATTGAGACTCTTTCTGGATCTCTCGATCCCCCTGTAAATATTTTGAATGTGCTACTATTGATAAAGTACCTAGATAAGCATCTGATACGGAGTCCTGTGTGGTGGTGTTACTGGGCCTAGTACGATCATAGGAGAAGGACCTCTCCTAGGAGGCTTCTCAGCGGCGCTCGGCTATAACTTTGCGGTAGGAAGGTGCCCCGGAGTGGGCCCCCTGACTCCCCGGTGGTCCTCCCTCCAACATTTGGTGGCCAGCGACGGGATCCGAGCCAGACGCAATCATACAGGCAAGTAACGCACCCGCTGCCTAACCAGACGGAAAAAGAAAGAGAACCATGAACAGCCAAGAAACAACCGTGGCCGCAACCTTCCAGCAAGAAAGGTTGGAAGAATACACCCACAAAGAATTGAAACAATTCTGCAAGGACAAAGGGATCCCAACCACAGGATTGGGCACCAAGGAAGAAATGCAGAAAGCCCTGAAAGCCTGGGCAGAATCCGAGGCCACTCCACCCCGAGCCGAAGGGACCTCGGCCCGGGACGAAAACCTGCCGCCGACCATGACCCCGGCAGATGGGGGACGAAGCATCCCGGAAGCCGGCCTATCCCACGAAGAAATGCAAGAACGGGAGAGGGTCCGGACACACGAATTGGAACTCGCACGACTCCGGCTGGACGGTGAACTCCTGCTGGCGGAGAAAAAGTTGGCCTTGGAGCAACTACGGCTGCAGGAGGAAATCGAAGAAAAGAAACGGCATCGAGAACTAGAAGAGAAACGGCTAACACTCGATCACGAGAGGGGCCTCAAGGAACTCGAACTGAAATCCAAAACGGGGGAGACCAGCACCCCCGGATCCCGGGACGCTCTGCCACTGACCGAGCCAAAGGTTCATATCCCCAAGGATGTCGTCAAGGAGTACTATAAAAACGACGACATCCAGCAATGGTTCCGAGCATACGAGGTAGCCATGACCTCCCATCGGGTACCCCAGAAGGATTGGGGTGCCGGCCTATGGGGGAGGTTCCTCAGCGAGGGAGGGGATACCCTGCTGCAACTCCCCGACGCAGCGCTGACCTCGTACGACCACATGAAAGAGGCCCTACTCACCCGCTATGGACTATCAGCCGAGATGTACCGGCAGCGCTTCCGGGACTGCAAGAAGCTCCCCGGTACCACATGGGTCGAATACGTGGACTTCTTCAGCAGAGCCTTTGAAGGGTGGATAAGAGGGA
The DNA here is from genome assembly GCF_964204655.1 of Triturus cristatus. Taxonomy (NCBI): domain Eukaryota; kingdom Metazoa; phylum Chordata; class Amphibia; order Caudata; family Salamandridae; genus Triturus; species Triturus cristatus. The sequence goes on from NC_140593.1 coordinate 418,871,604, forward strand.
GCAAGGTCACCTCGTACAACGAACTGTTCGACCTCATTGTCTGGGAGCACCTCGCCAACAACTGCTTTGTCGAACTAAGGCAACACCTCCTTGACAGCAAACTGACCGAGCCCCAGAAGCTCGCCGCCGAAGCCGACCGATGGGTCAACACCCGGGTCCCCCGGAACCCCATGGGGGACTACCAACGGAGTACCACGGGACCTCCTCGCCAGCGGGGCAGAGGAGGAGGGTCCCACCGCAGTCGAGAATTCCCGGCCGGGCCGCCCCGAAGCCTGCCACGAGGCCAAGCCGCCAACCACACGTCCCCGACCCTGGTCCGTAGGGGGACCCCCATCGCCAGGCCTGGACCCCGACCAACCGTGACCTGCTTCGGCTGCCAACAGACAGGCCACTATGCGAGCGACCCGGCCTGCCCCGTGAACCGACGAAACGGGACCGCTGGGCCCCCTCCCCGAAAAATAGCCGCCGCAGCCCTGGGGGAAGGAGAAGAAGAGGAGGAAAACCGCGACGACGGGTCCCCCGAGTGGGAACCGGCTGCCATGCCACTCGTATGCCTGGGTACCCGAGAAATGGTGCCCCGAGCCCCCATCCCGAGCAACACCCAGAAGTACCAGCAGTGGGTCACCATCAATGGGCAACGGGCCGAAGCCCTCCGTGACACTGGGGCCAGTGTGACCGCTGTCCGCTGCCACCTGGTGACCCCCGAACAGATCCTGCCGCATGTCCTACGCCCTGTCCGGACCGCGGACAACACCGAAAGCATGTGCCGGATGGCCCGGATCCCCTTCGAGTGGGGAGGAGTGTTAGGCACCCTGAAAGTAACTGTCCGCGACGACGCTCCAGTGGACTGCCTCCTGGGTAACGACCTGGAGAGCTCCCCCTGGGCCCAGGTGGAGCGCCGAGAGCATCTGGGGATGCTAGGGCTGCCCGAATGGGCCTGCGCCACCACCCGGTCCATGACCGCCCAACCAGCCACTGCAGCGGCCCCCGTCGAGCCTGCGGGTCCAGAACTGCCACCCTCCTCCGGCACGGAGGAGCCTGACGATGAGGCCGGACCATCCAAACTTTCCCCCGACGAGGCCGCCTCCCTCAGCGAGATCCCCGAGCTGGCCCAGTGGCGCCACGACGGGGGCCCCACCCGCAAACAGTTCCAACAAGAACAGAAGGCCTGCCCGTCCCTCGAGGGGGCCCGACAGCAAGCGGCCGCCCAGGCCACGGGGGACCCCACGGGAACCCACTGGATCTATTGGGACAATGACTTTGTTGGACCCGGCCTCGTGGCGTGGTCCTGACTTCCCTGGGATTGGGCCCGCTCCCCGCCCTGGCCTCCACGGGCCACCCGTTCGAGCCGCACGAGGTCACCTACACCTCGGGGCTCCACCATTTTGTTGCCTGCCACGTGACCCTGCTCACCAGCCCACAGGACCCCGCTCAACCAGGCCTCGGCCCCAGCAAGGCCCAGACATTGAGGCACCAAGATCTGGCCAGGGGGTATCCCGTGAACACCTCCTCGCCCCTGGCGGAGGGCGGTATCGATGGGACCCCCAACCGTCCCCACACACCGAGGTGCGATCGGCCTCCATCTCTCCTGGGCCAGGCGCCTCTCCTGCTGGGCATCTGGCCGCTCCCAACCCGGCCCCTCCGCCCCCGGGCGCAAGGGTCCGGACATCAAAGGGCTCCAGGCCTATATCTGGGGCGACCCCACAACAGACAGTAGTTGTATCCCGGAGTCGAGAGTCCTGCTGATCGAATCGCGGATGAACCTACGGAGAGGAACTCTTGCTTGAAACCACCACGAGCCCTGCAGACTGCGTCGCGGCTCCTTCTTGCTGAAACCTTGAAGCCCCCCAGAACATCGGGGCCCTGCTGACGCTGTCGCGGCCCAACCTCGCTGAAACCTCCCTCGGAGCCCTGCTGACGACGTCGCGGCTCGAGCTGAGCAGAAACCATCTTGAGAGTCCCGCTGACCTGGTCGCGGCTCTCCACAAACGGAACGCCAGAGCCCTGCTGACGCTGTCGCGGTTCGACCCCTCCGAGACCCGGAGGTCCTCCAGCTTGAGGATAAGAACTGGGCCCCAGGTACCCTCGTACCAAGCCCCGGCCAAAGACTGTTGCGCTACCCCTTCCCTTTTAAAGAGACACTGGGACTTTGTGGATCCCTTGATCCCTCTTGTGTAAATATTGATCTCGTAACCTTTAAGTGCTGATAAAGAATTGCTCATCTTGAGACAACCTCCTTGAGTCCGGTGTGGTGGTGTTACTGTGCTAGTACAAAATAGGAGAAGGACCTCCCTGGAGGCTTCTCAGCAGCGCTCGGCTACTTCATAGAGTGTGGGGGCCCCTCTGGGTGGTCTCTCCGACTCCCCAAGGTCCGCCTTCCAACATTTGGTGGCCAGCGACGGGATCCGAGCCGAACGCAGTACGTACAAGCCAGTAACCCATCCAGACAAACGGAAGTCATGAGCACCCAAGAGAACAACGCGACCACGGAGTTCCAGCCCGAACGGTTGGAGGAATACACGCACAAAGAATTGAAACAGTTCTGCAAGGAGAAGGGCATTGCAACCACCGGCCTAGGTACCAAAGAGGAGATGCAGAGAGCCCTGAGGACCTGGCTAGAGGCCGGGGAAGGCCCCTCCCAGGACGAAGATCCCCTGCCCCTGACTGTGGCCACATCAACCGCACCGACTCCGGCAACCGGAGGAAGAAACAGCCTGGAAACTGGCCTCTCCGAAGAGGAGATACGAGAACGGGAGAAGGTCCGGAACCACGAACTAGAGCTCGCACGACTGCGGCTGGACGGCGAACTCCATCTAGCGGAAAAGAAATTGGCCCTAGAGCAACTACGGCTACAAGAGGAAATAGAAGAGAAGAGACGGCATCGAGAGTTGGAAGAAAAGAGACTGACCCTTGAGCACGAGCGAAGTCTCAAAGAGCTCGAGCTCAAGGCAAAGAAAGGGGGGACCGACACCTCCAGTAATAGAGACCCCCTATCGCCTGCCGAAGCCAAGGTACATATCCCTAAAGATGTCGTCAAGGAGTACTATAAAAATGACGACATCCAACAATGGTTCAAAGCATACGAGGTGGCCATGACCTCCCATCTGGTGCCCCGAAAGGACTGGGGTGCCGGCGTGTGGGGTCAGTTCCTTAGTGAGGGTCGAGACACACTGCTCCAGCTGCCAGAAGAGGTGATGACCTCCTACGACCACATGAAGGAGGCACTGCTCACCCGCTACGGGCTAACCGCGGAAATGTACCGCCAGCGGTTCAGAGACTGCAAGAAGATCCCTGGTACCACCTGGGTAGAATATGTGGACTTTTTCAGCCGGGCCCTAGAAGGGTGGATCAAGGGTAGCAAGGTCACCACCTACGGGCAGCTGGTCGACCTCATTATTTGGGAACATCTCTCCAACCACTGCTTCGTGGAGCTAAGGCAACACCTCCTCGACAGCAAGATGACCGACCCCCGAAAACTCGCCGTCGAGGCTGATCGATGGGTCAACACCCGAGTCCCCCGGAACTCGATGGGGCAGTACCAGAGGAACCCCACCGGACCTCCCCGCCAACGCGGTGGAGGGGGAGGGCCGAACCGGAACCGGGACCCCCCCGCCGGGGCCCCCCGGAGACCACCCCGAGGGCCGCCTCAGCAACACCTCTCCCCGAACCTAGCCCGAAGAGGGGTGACCCCAGCCAGAACCGGACCACGGCCCCCAGTAACCTGCTACGGCTGTCAACAAACCAGACACTATGCCAGCGATCCGGTCTGCCCCCTGAACCGAAGAAGCGGGGCCGGCGGGCCCCCGCCCCGACAGCTGGCGGCCGCCGCCCTGGGGGAAGGAGAGGAAGAGGAAGAACCCCTCGACCGAGGAACCACCGAGTGGGAGCCGGCGGCCATGTCCCTGGTCTGCCTGGGCAGCCGGGAAATGGTGCCCCACACCCCCATCCCAAGCAACACCCAGAAATACCAGCAGCAGGTCACCATCAATGGACGACGTGCCGAAGCCCTTCGTGACACCGGCGCCAGTGTCACCGCTGTCCGCTGCCACCTGGTGACCCCCGAACAAATCCTACCCAATGTGCTGTGCCCCGTCCGGACGGCCGACAACAGCGAAAGCCTGTGCCAGATGGCCCGGGTCCCCTTCGAGTGGGGAGGGGTGACGGGCCTACTAAATGTGACTGTCCGCGACGACGCGCCAGTGGACTGCCTCCTGGGGAACGACCTAGAGAGTTCCGCCTGGGCTCAAGTGGAGCGGCGAGAGCACCTCCGAATGCTGGGACTATCCGAATGGGCCTGCGCCATCACCCGGTCCATGGCCGCCCAGGCCCCCTGCTCGTCCCTGGCCCCTGGTTCCGCCAAGTCAGCGGGGCTCGCACCACCCCCCGCCTGTAGCGAGGGGGAGGCAGACACCGACACTGGACCTACTGAGCCCTCCCCCGAAGAGATCGCTTCCCTCGGCGCCCTACCAGAACTTGCACAATGGCGCCACGAAGGGGGCCCCACCCGAGAGCAGTTCCAGCAAGAACAGCAGTCCTGTCCCTCTCTCGAATGGGTCCGACAACAGGCGTCCGCACAAGCCAACGGTGACCAGACCGGCACCCACTGGGTCTACTGGGTCTACTGGGCCGAGGGCCTATTGTACAGTGAACAGAAGGTGGCAGAACTCGGGGCCAGCCGCGTGTTGGTGGTCCCCCTCCGCTTCCGGGAGTTCCTTCTCAACCTGGCACATGACGTGCCCCTCGCCGGACACCAAGGGCAAGACAAAACTTACAGCCTTCTGGTGACCCACTTCTACTGGCCCCGGATGCGGAGAGACGTGGACAGCCACTGCCGGTCCTGCCAGACCTGCCAAGCCAGCGGGAAGACGGGGGGTCGGGTCAAGGCCCCCCTCCAGCCCTTTCCAGCCGTCAGCACCCCGTTCGAACGGGTCGGGATCGACATTGTGGGGCCCCTGGACCCCCGGACCGCCCTGGGCCACCGCTTCATCCTGGTCCTCGTGGACCACGCCACCCGGTACCCGGAGGCTGTCCCGCTGAGAACTGTAACGGCCCCCGTGGTGGGCCGGGCCTTAATGGGAATCTTCTCAAGAGTGGGATTTCCTCGCGAAGTGGTGAGCGACCGGGGCACAAACTTTATCTCCAAGTACATGCGGTCCCTGTGGCAGCAGTGCGGGGTCACGTACAAATTCACCACCCCCTATCACCCTCAGGGGAACGGACTGGTCGAGCGCTTTAACAGAACCCTAAAGGGGATGATTCAGGGCCTGGAAGAGCCCCTCCGGCGGAGATGGGATGTCTTTCTGCCATGCCTCCTGTTCGCCTATCGGGAGGTCCCACAGAAGTCCCTGGGGTTCAGCCCGTTTGAACTGTTGTATGGGCATCCGGTCCGCGGGCCCCTCAGCCTGGTCAAGGAGGGCTGGGAGACGAAGCTCCAAGACGCCCCTCCTGACGTCTACCGATACCTCCTGACCCTACGAAACCAGACCCGCAAGTTCCGTGCCCTGGCCGAAGCCAACCTCGAGGCCAGCCAGGAGGACATGAAGCGGTGGTACGATCGGAACACCTCTACAATCGAGTTCGAGCCAGGCCAGCGGGTCTGGGTCATGGCCCCTGTTGAGCCCTGCGCCCTCCAGGACAAGTGGACCGGGCCCTTCAAGGTGGTGGAGAAGAAGAGCCCCGTCACCTACCTAGTCGTCCTGGAGTCTCCCCGGAACCCCCTCTGGGTTCTACACGCTAACCGGCTCAAACCCCACTTTGCCCGGACCGAACTGAGCCTGCTACTGGTGACCGACGAGGGGGGCGAGGACGACTCCGAGCCCCTACCCGACCTCTTGCAGAACCACGTCCACGACGGATCCATCAAGGGTGTCCAACTCGCCTCCTCCCTGACCCCGGAACAGCGTAACGACTGTCAACAACTGCTGCAGGACTACGCAGCCCTCTTCTCCCTCACCCCGGGGGTGACCCACTGGTGCGTCCACGACGTCGACACCGGGGACAGTCCCCCCGTGCGACACCGAGCCTACAGGGTACCCGACCGAGTACGGGCATGCATCCAGGCCAAAGTAGCAAAGATGTTGGCCCTCGGGGTCATCGAGCCCTCCGACAGCCCCTGGGACAGCCCTGTCGTCCTGGTACCAAAGGCCGCCGCACAAGGCCATCCCCCGGAGTTACGATTTTGTGTAGACTACCGAGCTCTGAATGCTGTGACCAAGACGGACGCCCATCCTATACCCCGGGCCGACGAACTCATCGACCGCTTGGGGTCCGCCCACTACCTGAGCACACTGGACCTCACCGCCGGGTACTGGCAGATCCAGCTCACCCCCGGCGCCCAGGAAAGATCCGCCTTTTCCACCCCTGAGGGGCATTACCACTTTCGGGTGATGCCCTTCGGCATGAAGAACGCCCCGGCCACCTTTCAGAGACTCGTCAACAAGGTTCTGGCCGGGCTCGAGGCCTTCAGCGCGGCCTATTTGGATGACATTGCCGTGTACAGCAACCACTGGACTGAGCACCTGGGTCACCTCAAAGCAGTCCTGGCCGCCCTCCAAAGGGCCGGGCTCACGATCAAGGCCAGCAAATGCCAGATCGGCCAAGGATCGGTGACCTACCTGGGCCATCAGGTGGGAAGCAGTCAGGTGGCCCCCCTCCAGCCAAAAGTCGATGCCATCCAGGCATGGGAACCCCTCACTACCCAGACCGCTGTACGGGCCTTACCGGATACTACCGGCGGTTCATCCGGGACTATGGGAGCATTGTTGGGCCTCTCACGGAGCTCACCTCAAAGAAACAGCCCAAGAAAGTGCACTGGACTCCCCGCTGCCAATCAGCTTTCGAGACTCTCAAGGCAGCGATGTGCACTGCCCCGGTGCTCCAGGCCCCGGACTACAGTAAAGAGTTTATCGTGCAGACAGACGCCTCCGAATATGGGATCGGGGCCGTCCTTTCTCAGGTTGATGAGAAGGGACTCGACCGACCAGTGGCCTTCATCAGCCGACGGCTGCTGCCCCGGGAGCAACGATGGAGCACCATCGAGCGCGAGGCCTTCGCAGTAGTGTGGGCCCTTAAGAAGCTCCGGCCCTATCTCTTCGGTACCCACTTTCGGGTCCAGACCGACCACCGGCCCTTGCGGTGGTTAATGCAAATGAGAGGCGAGAATCCCAAGCTGCTGCGGTGGTCCATTACCCTGCAAGGGATGGACTTCTCTGTGGAGCACCGGCCCGGCAATGACCACGCCAACGCCGACGGCCTATCCCGCTTCTTCCGCCTTGACGAGGAGAATCCCCAAGGAGATGGGTGACTCTCCTTGCCTTCGGCTGGGGGGGACGCCTGTTGGACCCGGCCTCGTGGCGTGGTCCTGACTTCCCTGGGATTGGGCCCGCTCCCCGCCCTGGCCTCCACGGGCCACCCGTTCGAGCCGCACGAGGTCACCTACACCTCGGGGCTCCACCATTTTGTTGCCTGCCACGTGACCCTGCACACCAGCCCACAGGACCCCGCTCAACCAGGCCTCGGCCCCAGCAAGGCCCAGACATTGAGGCACCAAGATCTGGCCAGGGGGTATCCCGTGAACACCTCCTCGCCCCTGGCGGAGGGCGGTATCGATGGGACCCCCAACCGTCCCCACACACCGAGGTGCGATCGGCCTCCATCTCTCCTGGGCCAGGCGCCTCTCCTGCTGGGCGTCTGGCTGCTCCCAACCCGGCCCCTCCGCCCCCGGGCGCAAGGGTCCGGACATCAAAGGGCTCCAGGCCTATATCTGGGGTGACCCCGCAACAGACAGTAGTTGTATCCCGGAGTCGAGAGTCCTGCTGATCGAATCGCGGACGAACCTACGGAGAGGAACTCTTGCTTGAAACCACCACGAGCCCTGCAGACTGCGTCGCGGCTCCTTCTTGCTGAAACCTTGAAGCCCCCCAGAACATCGGGGCCCTGCTGACGCTGTCGCGGCCCAACCTCGCTGAAACCTCCCTCGGAGCCCTGCTGACGACGTTGCGGCTCGAGCTGAGCAGAAACCATCTTGAGAGTCCCGCTGACCTGGTCGCGGCTCTCCACAAACGGAACGCCAGAGCCCTGCTGACGCCGTCGCGGCTCGACCCCTCCGAGACCCGGAGGTCCCCCAGCTTGAGGATAAGAACTGGGCCCCAGGTACCCTCGTACCAAGCCCCGGCCAAAGACAGTCCCGCTACCCCTTCCCTTTTAAAGAGACACTGGGACTTTGTGGATCCCTTGATCCCTCTTGTGTAAATATTGATCTCGCAACCTTTAAGTGCTGATAAAGAATTGCTCGTCTTGAGACAACCTCCTTGAGTCCGGTGTGGTGGTGTTACTGTGCTAGTACAAAATAGGAGAAGGACCTCCCTGGAGGCTTCTCAGCAGCGCTCGGCTACTTCATACAGTGTGGGGGCCCCTCTGGGTGGTCTCTCCGACTCCCCGAGGTCCGCCTTCCAACAGACTTGTTATATAGCGAACAGAAAGTCGCCGAAATAGGAGCTGGACGTGTGTTGGTGGTTCCCCTCCGATTCCAAGAGTTCCTCCTGAACCTGGCGCATGACGTGCCCCTTGCCGGACACCTCGGGCGAGACAAGACCTACAGCCGCTTGGTGACCCATTTTTATTGGCCCCGAATGCGGAGAGACGTGGACCACCACTGCCGGTCCTGCCAGACCTGCCAAGCCAGCAGGAAGACTGGGGGTCGAGTCAAGGCCCCCCTCCAACCATTTCCAGCCGTCCACACCCCGTTCGAACGGGTAGGGATCGACATCGTGGGGCCCCTCGACCCCCGAACCGCCCTGGGCCACCGCTTCATCCTGGTACTGGTCGACCACGCCACCCGATACCCAGAGGCCATCCCCCTCCGAACTGTGACAGCTCCAGTGGTGGGCCGGGCCCTGATGGGCATCTTCTCCAGGGTAGGGTTCCCCCGAGAAGTGGTGAGCGACAGGGGTACGAACTTCATCTCGAAATACATGAGATCCCTCTGGCAACAATGTGGGGTCACCTACAAGTTCACCACCCCTTACCACCCCCAGGAGAACAGACTGGTCTAGCGGTTCAACAGAACCTTGAAAGGAATGATCAAGGGCCTGGAAGAGCCCCTGAGGAGGAGATGGGACGTCCTGCTGCCATGACTCCTGTTCGCCTATCGAGAGGTTCCACAGAAATCCCTGGGCTTCAGCCCCTTCAAACTGTTGTATGGGCACCCCGTCCGAGGGCCCCTCAGCCTGGTCAAAGAGGGCTGGGAGGCGAGTGTCCAAGATGCCCCCCCGACGTCTACAGGTACCTCTTGACCCTGCGGAACCAGACTCGGAAGTTCCGGGCCCTGGCAAAAGCCAACCTCGAAGCCAGCCAAGAAGACATGAAACGCTGGTATGACGAAAATGCCTCGACCATCGAGTTCGAGCCGGGCCAGCAAGTCTGGGTCATGTCGCCCGTGGACCCCTGCGCCCTTCAGGACAAATGGACCGGACCCTTCAAGGTGGTTGAGAAGAAGAGCCCCGTCACCTACTTGGTCGACATGGAGTCCCCAAGGAACCCCCTCCGGGTCCTACACGCCAACCGGCTCAAGCCCCACTTTGCCCGAACCGAACTAAGCCTGCTGCTGGCTACCGACGATGGGGACGAAAGCGACTCCGAGCCCCTACCCGACCCCCTGGGGTCCTCGGACCAAGACGGCTCCATGGAGGGCGTCAAACTCTCCACCACCCTGACCCCAGAACAGCGCCATGACTGCCGGCAGCTGCTGCAACCCTTCGCTGCCCTCTTCTCTCTCACGCCCGGGGTGACCCCCTGGTGCGTCCACGACGTGGATACCGGGGACAGCCCCCCTGTGCGACACCGCGCCTACAGAGTGCCCGACCGGGTCCGAGCCTGCATACAAACGGAGGTCTCCAAGATGCTCGCCCTCGGAGTCATCGAGCCATCCGACAGCCCGTGGGCCAGCCCTGTGGTCTTGGTGCCGAAGGCCGCCGCCCCCGGCACCCCCCCGGAACTCAGATTTTGTGTGGACTACAGGGGCCTAAACGCAGTCACCAAGACCGATGCCCACCCCCTGCCACGGGCAGACGAGCTGATCGACCGCTTAGGGGCCGCCCGCTAACTAAGCACTTTTGATCTCACCGCTGGGTACTGGCAGATCAGGCTCACCCCGGCGCCCAAGAACGATCCGCCTTCTCCACCCCCGATGGGCACTACCACTTTCGGGTGATGCCCTTCGGTATGAAGAACGCCCCAGCGACCTTCCAGAGACTAGTAAACAAGGTCCTGGCCGGACTAGAAGCCTTCAGCGCGGCCTACTTAGACGACATTGCAGTCTTCAGCAACCACTGGGCCGCGCACCTAGGACACCTCAGAGAAGTCCTGGCCGCTCTCCAAAGGGCCGGGCTCACAATTAAGGCCAGCAAGTGCCAGATCGGTCAAGGATCAGTGACCTATCTGGGCCATCAGGTGGGGAGTGGCCAGGTGGCACCCCTCCAGTTGAAGGTCGATGCCATCCAGGCGTGGGAGCCCCCCACCACCCAAACAGCTGTCCGGGCCTTCTTAGGCCTCACAGGCTACTACCGGCGATTTATCAAAGACTATGGCAGTATTGTGGGCCCCCTCACGGAGCTCACTTCCAAAAAGCAGCCCAAGACGGTGCACTGGACACCCCGCTGTCAGACCGCTTTTGAAACCCTCAAGGCGGCAATGTGCGCTGCCCCGGTACTACAGGCCCCTGACTACGGCAAGGAATTTGTGGTTCAGACAGATGCCTCGGAGTATGGGGTTGGGGTGGTCCTCTCCCAGATGGACACCGAGGGCCTCGACCGACCTGTGGCCTTCATAAGCCCCCAACTGCTGCCTCGAGAACAGAGGTGGAGCACCATCGAGCGGGAGGCCTTCGCCGTGGTATGGGCTCTCAAAAAGCTCCGGCCCTACCTTTTCGGCACCCACTTCCGAGTCCAGACTGACCACCGGCCCCTGCGGTGGCTAATGCAGATGCGGGGCGAGAACCCCAAATTGTTGCAATGGTCCATCTCGCTGCAAGGGATGGACTTCACCGTAGAGCACCGGCCCGGCAACGACCACGCCAATGCCGACGGCCTATCCAGATTCTTCCGCCTCGGCGAGGAGAACCCCCAAGGAGATGGGTGACTCTCCCTGCCTTCAGCTGGGGGGGACGCTTGTTGGAGCCGGCCTCGTGGCGTGGTCCTGTTCCCCCTCGCCAAGCCGCACGAGGTCCCCTGCACCTCGGGGCTCCTCCATTTTGGATTGTACGTGACTCTGCGCACCAGCCTACGTGACCCCGCTCAACCCGGCCTCGGCCCCAGCAAGCCCCGACATCAAGGCACCAACAACTGGCCAGGGGGTACCACGTGAACACTTCCCCACTCCCGGCAGAGGGCAGTATCGATGGGACCCCCAACCGTTCTCCCACACCTAGGTGCGATCGCCCCACAGCTCTCCTGGGCCTGGCGCCTCTCCTGCTGAGCATCTGGCCGCTCCCGACCCGGCCTCTCCGCCCCCCGGGCGCAAGGGTCCGGACATCAAAGGGCTCCAGACCTATATCTGGGGCGACCCTGCAACAGGACAGCAGTTGTATCCCGGAGTCAAGAGCCCTGCAGATCGGATCGCGGCTGACCCTACGGAGAAAGACTCATCCTGGAACCACGCTCTGAGCCCTGCTGACTACGTCGCGGCTCCACCGTGCTTAAAGACCTTCCCGAACACTTGGGGCCCTGCTGACGCTGTCGCGGCCCGACCTTGTTGAACTTGCCATCAGAGCCCGGCTGACCTCGTCGCGGCTCGACCGAAGCGGACCTACCACCGGAGCCCTGCTGACTGTGTCGCGGCTCGACCCAAGCGGAACTACCACCCGAGCCCTGCAGACACCGTCGCGGCTCTCCACGTCCGAGCTGCTTTGAGACCAGCACCTGTCGCTCCGATCCCCGGAGCCACCTTCGGCCTAACGCAAGGTCTGGTGCAGAGCTTCCCCGTACCAGGCTGGTACTAAGACTGTCCCGCTACCCTGTCCCTGCAAAGACATTGAGACTCTTTCTGGATCTCTCGATCCCCCTGTAAATATTTCGAATGTGCTACTATTGATAAAGTACCTAGATAAGCAACTGATACGGAGTCCTGTGTGGTGGTGTTACTGGGCCTAGTACGATCATAGGAGAAAGACGTCTCCTAGGAGGCTTCTCAGCGGCGCTCGGCTATAACTTTGCGGTAGGAAGGTGCCCCAGAGTGGGCCCCCTGACTCCCCGGTGGTCCTCCCTCCAACAGTGGGGAATAGTAGAGAGTGAGTAGAAGAGAGAGTAGTAGAGAGTGAGTAGCAGAGAGAGTAGTAGAGATTGAGAAGTAGAGAGTGAGTAGTCGGAAGTGAGTAGTAGAAAGTAGTAGAGAGTAGTAGAGAGCGAGTAGTAGAGAGTGAATAGTAGAGAGAGTAGTAGAGAGAGAGTAGTAGAGAGTGAGTAGTAGTAGTAGAGAGTAGTAGAGAGAGAGTAGTAGAGAATGAGTAGTAGAGAGTAGTAGAGTGAGTAGTAGAGAGTGAGTAGTAGAGAGAGTAGTAGAGAGAAGTAGAGAGTGAGTAGTAGAGTAGTAGAGGGTGAGTGGTAGAGAGTAGTAGAGAGTAGTAGAGTGAGTAGTAGAGAGTGAGTAGTAGAGAGTGAATAGTAGAGAGTAGTAGTAGTAGAGAGTAGTAGAGAGAGTAGTAGAGAGTAGCAGAGAGCGTGTAGTAGAGTGAGTAGTAGAGCGAGAGTAGTAGAGAGAAGTAGAGAGTGAGTAGTAGAGAGTAGTAGAGAGTGAGTAGCAGAGAGAGTAGTAGAGAGTGAGTAGTAGAGAGTAGTAGAGCGTGAGTGGCAGAGAGTATTAGAGAGTAGTAGAGCGTGAGTAGTAGAGTGAGTAGTAGAGAGTAGTAGAGAGAGATTAGTAGAGAGTGAGTAGTGTAGAGTAGTAGAGAGTGAGTAGTAGAGAGTGAGTAGGAGAGTGAGTAGGAGAGTGAGTAGGAGAGTGAGTAGGAGAGTGAGTAGGAGAGTGAGTAGGAGAGTGAGTAGGAGAGTGAGTAGGAGAGTGAGTAGGAGAGTGAGTAGGAGAGTGAGTAGGAGAGTGAGTAGTAGAGAGTAGTAGAGAGTAGTAGAGCGTAGTATAGAGAGAGTAGTAGAAAGTGAGTAGTAGAGAGTGAGTAGTAGAGAGTGAGTAGTAGAGAGTGGTAGAGAGTAGTAGAGTAGTAGAGAGAGAGTAGTAGAGAGTGAGTAGTGTAGAGTAGTAGAGAGTGAGTAGTGGACAGTGAGTAGTAGAGTGAGTAGTAGAGAGTGAGTAGTAGAGAGTAGTAGGGAGTAGTAGAGAGTGAGTAGAAGAGAGTAGTAGAGTGAGTAGTAGAGAGTAGTAGCATGAGTATTAGAGAGTGAGTAGTAGAGAGAGCGTAGTGGAGAGTAGTAGAGTAGTAGGGAGAGAGTAGTAGAGAGTGAGTAGTGGAGAGTAGTGGAGAGTGAGTAGTGGAGAGTAGTGGAGAGTGAGTAGTAGAGAGTGAGTAGTAGAGAGAGAATAGTAGAGAGTGAGTAGTAGAGTAATAGAGAGTGAGTGCTAGAGAGTAGTTGAGAGTAGTAGAGAGAGTAGCAGAGAGCGAGAAGAGAGAGTAGCAGAGAGCGAGTAGTAGAGAGTGAGTAGTAGAGAGTAGCAGAGAGTAGTAGAGAGTAAGTAGTAGAGTGAGTAGCAGAGAGTAGTAGAGAGTAGTAGAGAGTGAGTAGTAGAGAGCAGTACAGAGTGAGTAGTAGAGAGTGAGTAGTAGAGAGTAGTAGAGAGTGGGTAGCAGAGAGAGTGTATTAGAGAGTAGTAGAGAGTGAGTAGTAGAGTGAGTAGTAGAGAGTAGTAGAGAGAGAGTAGTAGAGAGTGAGTAGTGTAGAGTAGTATAGAGTGAGTAGTAGAGAGTGAGTAGGAAGGTGAGTAGTAGAGAGTAGTAGAGAAAGAGTAGTAAAGAGTGAGTAGAAGAGAGTAGTAGAGAGTGAGTAGCAGAGTGTGAGTGGTAGGGAGAGAGTAGTAGAGAGTGAGTAGTAGAGTGTGAGTAGTAGAGAGTGAGTAGTAGAGAGTGAGTTGTAGAGAGTAGTGGAGTAATAGAGAGTAGTATAGAGAGAGTAGTAGAAAGTGAGTAGTAGAGAGTGAGTAGTAGAGAGTGGTAGAGAGTAGTAGAGTAGTAGAGAGAGAGTAGTAGAGAGTGAGTAGTGTAGAGTAGTAGAGAGTGAGTAGTGGACAGTGAGTAGTAGAGTGAGTAGTAGAGAGTGAGTAGTAGAGAGTAGTAGGGAGTAGTAGAGAGAGAGAGTAGTAGAGAGTGAGTAGAAGAGAGTAGTAGAGTGAGTAGTAGAGATTAGTAGCATGAGTATTAGAGAGTGAGTAGTAGAGAGAGCGTAGTGGAGATTAGTAGAGTAGTAGAGAGAGAGTAGTAGAGAGTGAGTAGTGGAGAGTAGTGGAGAGTGAGTAGTAGAGAGTGAGTAGTAGAGAGAGAATAGTAGAGAGTGAGTAGTAGAGTAATAGAGAGTGAGTGGTAGAGAGTAGTAGAGAATAGTAGAGTGAGTAGTAGAGAGCGAGTAGTAGAGAGTGAATAGTAGAGAGTAGTAGTAGAGAGTAGTAGAGAGAGAGTAGTTGAGAGTAGTAGAGAGAGTAGCAGAGAGCGAGAAGAGAGAGTAGCAGAGAGCGAGTAGTAGAGAGTGAGTAGTAGAGAGTAGCAGAGAGTAGTAGAGAGTGAGTAGTAGAGTGAGTAGCAGAGAGTAGTAGAGAGTGAGTAGTAGAGAGCAGTACAGAGTGAGTAGTAGAGAGTGAGTAGTAGAGAGTAGTAGAGAGTGGGTAGCAGAGAGAGTGTATTAGAGAGTAGTAGAGAGCGAGTAGTAGAGTGAGTAGTAGAGAGTGAGTAGTAGAGAGTAGCAGAGAGTAGTAGAGAGTGAGTAGTAGAGTGAGTAGCAGAGAGTAGTAGAGAGTAGTAGAGAGTGAGTAGTAGAGAGCAGTACAGAGTGAGTAGTAGAGAGTGAGTAGTAGAGAGTAGTAGAGAGTGGGTAGCAGAGAGAGTGTATTAGAGAGTAGTAGAGAGTGAGTACTAGAGTGAGTAGTAGAGAGTAGTAGAGAGAGAGTAGTAGAGAGTGAGTAGTGTAGAGTAGTATAGAGTGAGTAGTGGAGAGGGAGTAGGAAGGTGAGTAGTAGAGAGTAGTAGAGAAAGAGTAGTAAAGAGTGAGTAGAAGAGAGTAGTAGAGAGTGAGTAGCAGAGTGTGAGTAGTAGGGAGAGAGTAGTAGAGAGTGAGTAGTAGAGTGTGAGTAGTAGAGTGTGAGTAGTAGAGAGTGAGTAGTAGAGAGTGAGTAGTAGAGAGTAGTGGAGTAATAGAGAGTGAGTAGTAGATAGTAGTAGAGAGTGAGTAGTAGTGTAAGTAATAGAGAGTGAGTAGTAGAGTGAGTACTAGAGAGTAGTAGAGAGCGAGTAGTAGAGAGCAAGTAGTAGAGAGTGTGTAGTAGAGAGTGAGTAGTAGAGAGAGTAGTAGAGAGTGAGTAGTAGAGAGTGGTTGAGAGTGAGTAGTAAAGAGTGAGTAGTGGAGAGTGAGTAGTAGAGAGTAGTAGAGTAGTAGAGAGTGAGTAGTAGAGAGTGATTAGTAGAGAGTGAGTAGTAGAGATGAGTCAGTGTCAGTCAGTGTCAGTGTCAGTCAGTCAGTGTCAGTCAGTCAATCAGTGTCAGTCAGTGTCAGCCAATTAGTGTCAGTCAGTGTCAGTCAGTCAGTGTCAATCAGTGTCAGTCAGTCAGTGTCTGTCAGTGTCAGTCAATCAGTGTCTGTCAGTGTCAGTCAGTGTCAGTCAGTCAGTGTCAGCTAGAGCAGCTCTGCTGACCTGGTTCTCTGGCTCTAAAGCAGTAGTAGAGAGTGGTAGAGAGTAGTAGAGTAGTAGAGAGAGAGTAGTAGAGAGTGAGTAGTGGAGAGTGAGTAGTAGAGAGTAGTAGAGTAGTAGAGAGTGAGTAGTAGAGAGTGATTAGTAGAGAGTGAGTAGTAGAGTAGTAGAGATGAGTCAGTGTAAGTCAGGGTCAGTCAGTGTCAGTGTCAGTCAGTCAGTGTCAGTCAGTCAATCAGTGTCAGTCAGTGTCAGCCAATTAGTGTCAGTCAGTGTCAGTCAGTCAGTGTCAATCAGTGTCAGTCAGTCAGTGTCTGTCAGTGTCAGTCAATCAGTGTCTGTCAGTGTCTGTCAGTGTCAGTCAGTGTCAGTCAGTCAGTGTCAGCTAGAGCAGCTCTGCTGACCTGGTTCTCTGGCTCTAAAGCAGTAGTAGAGAGTGGTAGAGAGTAGTAGAGTAGTAGAGAGAGAGTAGTAGAGAGTGAGTAGTGGAGAGTGAGTAGTAGAGAGTAGTAGAGTAGTAGAGAGTGTGTAGTAGAGAGTGAGTAGTAGAGAGTGAGTAGTAGAGTAGTAGAGATGAGTCAGTGTAAGTCAGTGTCAGTCAGTGTCAGTGTCAGTCAGTCAGTGTCAGTCAGTCAATCAGTGTCAGTCAGTGTCAGCCAATTAGTGTCAGTCAGTGTCAGTCAGTCAGTGTCAATCAGTGTCAGTCAGTCAGTGTCTGTCAGTGTCAGTCAATCAGTGTCTGTCAGTGTCTGTCAGTGTCAGTCAGTGTCAGTCAGTCAGTGTCAGCTAGAGCAGCTCTGCTGACCTGGTTCTCTGGCTCTAAAGCAGTAGTAGAGAGTGGTAGAGAGTAGTAGAGTAGTAGAGAGAGAGTTATAGAGAGTGAGTAGTGTAGAGTAGTAAAGAGTGAGTAGTGGACAGTGAGTAGTAGAGTGAGTAGTAGAGAGTGAGTAGTAGAGAGTAGTAGGGAGTAGTAGAGAGAGAGTAGTAGAGAGTGAGTAGAAGAGAGTAGTAGAGTGAGTAGTAGAGAGTAGTAGCATGAGTATTAGAGAGTGAGTAGTAGAGAGAGCGTAGTGGAGAGTAGTAGAGTAGTAGAGAGAGAGTAGTAGACAGTGAGTAGTGGAGAGTAGTGGAGAGTGAGTAGTAGAGAGTGAGTAGTAGAGAGAGAATAGTAGAGAGTGAGTAGTAGAGTAATAGAGAGTGAGTGGTAGAGAGTAGTAGAGAATAGTAGAGTGAGTAGTAGAGAGCAAGTAGTAGAGAGTGAATAGTAGAGAGTAGTAGTAGAGAGTAGTAGAGAGAGAGTAGTTGAGAGTAGTAGAGAGAGTAGCAGAGAGCGAGAAGAGAGAGTAGCAGAGAGCGAGTAGTAGAGAGTGAGTAGTAGAGAGTAGCAGAGAGTAGTAGAGAGTGAGTAGTAGAGTGAGTAGCAGAGAGTAGTAGAGAGTGAGTAGTAGAGAGCAGTACAGAGTGAGTAGTAGAGAGTGAGTAGTAGAGAGTAGTAGAGAGTGGGTAGCAGAGAGAGTGTATTAGAGAGTAGTAGAGAGTGAGTAGTAGAGTGAGTAGTAGAGAGTAGTAGAGAGTGAGTAGTGTAGAGTAGTATAGAGTGAGTAGTAGAGAGTGAGTAGGAAGGTGAGTAGTAGAGAGTAGTAGAGAAAGAGTAGTAAAGAGTGAGTAGAAGAGAGTAGTACTGAGTGAGTAGCAGAGTGTGAGTAGTAGGGAGAGAGTAGTAGAGAGTGAGTAGTAGAGTGTGAGTAGTAGAGAGTGAGTAGTAGAGAGTGAGTAGTAGAGAGTGAGTTGTAGAGAGTAGTGGAGTAATAGAGAGTGAGTAGTAGAGAGTAGTAGAGAGTGAGTAGTAGTGTAAGTAATAGAGAGTGAGTAGTAGAGTGAGTACTAGAGAGTAGTAGAGAGCGAGTAGTAGAGAGCAAGTAGTAGAGAGTGTGTAGTAGAGAGTGAGTAGTAGAGAGTGAGTACTAGAGAGAGTAGTAGAGAGTGAGTAGTAGAGAGTGGTTGAGAGTGAGTAGTAAAGAGTGAGTAGTGGAGAGTGAGTAGTAGAGAGTAGTAGAGTAGTAGAGAGTGAGTAGTAGAGAGTGATTAGTAGAGAGTGAGTAGTAGAGAGTGAGTAGTAGAGTAGTAGAGATGAGTCAGTGTCAGTCAGTGTCAGTCAGTCAGTGTCAGTCAGTCAGTGTCAGTCAGTCAATCAGTGTCAGTCAGTGTCAGCCAATTAGTGTCAGTCAGTGTCAGTCAGTCAGTGTCAATCAGTGTCAGTCATTGTCAGTCAGTCAGCTTCAGTCAATCAGTGTCAGTCAGTGTCTGTCAGTGTCAGTCAATCAGTGTCTGTCAGTGTCTGTCAGTGTCAGTCAGTGTCAGTCAGTCAGTGTCAGCTAGAGCAGCTCTGCTGACCTGGTTCTCTGGCTCTAAAGCAGTAGTAGAGAGTGAGTAGCAGAGTGAGTAGTAGAGAGTAGTAGAGAGTAGCAGAGAGTGAGTAGTAGAGAGCAGTAGAGAGTGAGTAGTAGAGAGTAGTAGAGAGTGAGTAGCAGAGAGAGAGTATTAGAGAGTAGTAGAGAGTGAGTAGTAGAGAGTAGTAGAGAGTAGTAGTGAGTAGTAGAGAGAGAGTAGTAGAGTGTAGTAGAGAGTGAGTAGTAGAGTAGTAGTAGAGTGAGTAGTAGAGAGTGAGTAGTAGAGAGTGAATAGTAGAGATTAGTAATAGAGGGTACTAGAGAGAGAGTAGTAGAGAGTAGCAGAGCGAGTAGTAGAGTAAGTAGTAGAGAGTGAGTAGTAGAGAGTAGTTGAGAGTGAGTAGTAGAGAGTGAGTAGTAGAGAGTGAGTAGCAGAGTGAGTAGTAGAGAGTAGTAGAGAGTAGCAGAGAGTGAGTAGTAAAGAGTAGTAGAGAGTGAGTAGCAGAGAGAGAGTATTAGAGAGTAGTAGAGTGTGAGTAGTAGAGTGAGTAGTAGAGAGTAGTAGAGAGAGATTAGTAGAGAGTGAATAGCGTAGAGTAGTAGAGAGTAGTAGAGTAGTAGAGAGTGAGTAGTAGAGAGTGAGTAGTAGAGAGTAGTGGAGTAATAGAGAGTGAGTAGTAGAGAGTAGTAGAGTGAGTAGTAGAGAGAGTAGTAGAGAGTGAGAAGTAGAGAGAGTAAGTGAGAGTAGTAGAGTAGTAGAGAGTGAGTAGTAGAGTGAGTAGTAGAGAGTAGTTGAGAGTGAGTAGTAGAGAGTGAGTAGTGAAGAGTGAGAAGTAGAGATTGAGTGGTAGAGAGTAGTAGAGTGAGTAGTGGGGAATAGTAGAGAGTGAGTAGAAGAGAGAGTAGTAGAGAGTGCGTAGCAGAGAGAGTAGTAAAGAGTGAGAAGTAGAGAGTGAGTAGTCGAGAGTGAGTAGTAGAAAGTAGTAGAGAGTAGTAGAGAGTGAATAGTAGAGAGAGAGTAGTAGAGAGAGAGTAGTAGAGAGTGAGTAGTAGAGAGTGAGTAGTAGAGAGTGAGTAGTAGAGAGTGAGTAGTAGAGAGTGAGTAGTAGAGAGTGAGTAGTAGAGAGTAGTAGAGTGAGTAGTAGAGAGTGAGTAGTAGAGAGAGTAGTAGAGAGAAGTAGAGAGTGAGTAGTAGAGTAGTAGAGGGTGAGTGGTAGAGAGTAGTAGAGAGTAGTAGAGTGAGTAGTAGAGAGTGAGTAGTAGAGAGTGAATAGTAGAGAGTAGTAGTAGAGTGAGTAGTGGAGAGAGTAGTAGAGAGACGTAGAGAGTGAGTAGTAGAGAGTGAGTAGTAGAGAGTAGTAGAGAGTGAGTAGCAGAGAGAGTAGTAGAGAGTGAGTAGTAGAGAGTAGTAAAGCGTGAGTAGCAGAGAGTAGTAGAGCGTGAGTAGTAGAGTGAGTAGTAGAGAGTAGTAGAGAGAGATTAGTAGTGAGTGAGTAGTGTAGAGAAGTAGAGAGTGAGTAATAGAGTAGAGAGAGTAAGTGAAGGTAGAGGAGTAGAGAGTGAGTAGTAGAGAGTAGTTGAGAGTGAGTAGTAGAGAGTGAGTAGTGAAGAGTGAGAAGTAGAGATTGAGTGGTAGAGAGTAGTAGAGTGAGTAGTGGGGAATAGTAGAGAGTGAGTAGAAGAGAGAGTAGTAGAGAGTGCGTAGCAGAGAGAGTAGTAAAGAGTGAGAAGTAGAGAGTGAGTAGTCGAGAGTGAGTAGTAGAAAGTAGTAGAGAGTAGTAGAGAGTGAATAGTAGAGAGAGAGAGTAGTAGAGAGTGAGTAGTAGAGAGTGAGTAGTAGAGAGTGAGTAGTAGAGAGTAGTAGAGTGAGTAGTAGAGAGTGAGTAGTAGAGAGAGTAGTAGAGAGAAGTAGAGAGTGAGTAGTAGAGTAGTAGAGGGTGAGTGGTAGAGAGTAGTAGAGAGTAGTAGAGTGAGTAGTAGAGAGTGAGTAGTAGAGAGTGAATAGTAGAGAGTAGTAGTAGAGTGAGTAGTGGAGAGAGTAGTAGAGAGACGTAGAGAGTGAGTAGTAGAGAGTGAGTAGTAGAGAGTAGTAGAGAGTGAGTAGCAGAGAGAGTAGTAGAGAGTGAGTAGTAGAGAGTAGTAAAGCGTGAGTAGCAGAGAGTAGTAGAGCGTGAGTAGTAGAGTGAGTAGTAGAGAGTAGTAGAGAGTAGTAGAGAGAGATTAGTAGAGAGTGAGTAGTGTAGAGAAGTAGAGAGTGAGTAATAGAGAGTGAGTAATAGAGAGTGAGTAGGAGAGTGAGTAGAAGAGTGAGTAGTAGAGTGAGTAGTAGAGAGTGAGTAGAAGAGAGAGTAGTAGAGAGTGAGTAGCAGAGAGAGTAGTAGAGAGTGAGAAGTAGAGAGTGAGTAGTCGAGAGTGAGTAGTAGAGAGTAGTAGAGAGCGAGTAGTAGAGAGTGAATAGTAGAGAGAGTAGTAGAGAGAGAATAGTAGAGAGTGAGTAGTAGAGAGTGAGTAGTAGAGAGTAGTAGAGTGAGTAATAGAGAGTGAGTAGTAGAGAGAGTAGTAGAGAGAAGTAGAGAGTGAGTAGTAGAGTAGTAGAGGGTGAGTGGTAGAGAGTAGTAGAGAGTAGTAGACTGAGTAGTAGAGAGTGAGTAGTAGAGAGTGAATAGTAGAGAGTAGTAGTAGTAGAGAGTAGTAGAGAGAGAGTAGTAGAGAGTAGCAGAGAGCGAGTAGTAGAGTGAGTAGTAGAGAGAGAGTAGTAGAGAGAAGTAGAGAGTGAGTAGTAGAGAGTGAGTAGTAGAGAGTAGTAGAGAGTCATTAGCAGAGAGAGTAGTAGAGAGTGAGTAGTAGAGAGTAGTAGAGCGTGAGTAGCAGAGAGTATTAGAGAGTAGTAGAGCGTGAGTAGTAGAGAGTAGGAGAGAGAGATTAGTAGAGAGTGAGTAGTGTAGAGTAGTAGAGAGTGAGTAGTAGAGAGTGAGTAGGAGAGTGAGTAGTAGAGTGAGTAGTAGAGAGTGAGTAGTAGAGAGTAGTAGAGAGAGAGTAGTAGAGAGAGAGTAGTAGTGAGAGAGTAGTAGAAAGTGAGTAGCAGAGAGAGTAGTAGAGAGTAGTAGAGAGTAGTAGAGAGTAGTAGAGTAGTAGAGAGAGAGTAGTAGAGAGTGAGTAGTGTAGAGTAGTAGAGAGTGAGTAGTGGACAGTGAGTAGTAGAGTGAGTAGTAGAGAGTGAGTAGTAAAGAGTAGTAGGGAGTAGTAGAGAGAGAGTAGTAGAGAGTGAGTAGAAGAGAGTAGTAGAGTGAGTAGTAGAGAGTGAGTAGCAGAGAGAGTAGTAGAGTGAGAAGTAGAGAGTGAGTAGTCGAGAGTGAGTAGTAGAGAGTAGTAGAGAGCGAGTAGTAGAGAGTGAATAGTAGAGAGAGTAGTAGAGAGAGAATAGTAGAGAGTGAGTAGTAGAGAGTGAGTAGTAGAGAGTAGTAGAGTGAGTAATAGAGAGTGAGTAGTAGAGAGAGTAGTAGAGAGAAGTAGAGAGTGAGTAGTAGAGTAGTAGAGGGTGAGTGGTAGAGAGTAGTAGAGAGTAGTAGACTGAGTAGTAGAGAGTGAGTAGTAGAGAGTGAATAGTAGAGAGTAGTAGTAGTAGAGAGTAGTAGAGAGAGAGTAGTAGAGAGTAGCAGAGAGCGAGTAGTAGAGTGAGTAGTAGAGAGAGAGTAGTAGAGAGAAGTAGAGAGTGAGTAGTAGAGAGTGAGTAGTAGAGAGTAGTAGAGAGTCATTAGCAGAGAGAGTAGTAGAGAGTGAGTAGTAGAGAGTAGTAGAGCGTGAGTAGCAGAGAGTATTAGAGAGTAGTAGAGCGTGAGTAGTAGAGAGTAGGAGAGAGAGATTAGTAGAGAGTGAGTAGTGTAGAGTAGTAGAGAGTGAGTAGTAGAGAGTGAGTAGGAGAGAGTGAGTAGTAGAGAGTAGTGGAGTAATAGAGAGTGAGTAGTAGATAGTAGTAGAGAGTGAGTAGTAGTGTAAGTAATAGAGAGTGAGTAGTAGAGTGAGTACTAGAGAGTAGTAGAGAGCGAGTAGTAGAGAGCAAGTAGTAGAGAGTGTGTAGTAGAGAGTGAGTAGTAGAGAGTGAGTAGTAGAGAGAGTAGTAGAGAGTGAGTAGTAGAGAGTGGTTGAGAGTGAGTAGTAAAGAGTGAGTAGTGGAGAGTGAGTAGTAGAGAGTAGTAGAGTAGTAGAGAGTGAGTAGTAGAGAGTGAGTAGTAGAGAGTGATTAGTAGAGAGTGAGTAGTAGAGAGTGAGTAGTAGAGATGAGTCAGTGTCAGTCAGTGTCAGTGTCAGTCAGTCAGTGTCAGTCAGTCAATCAGTGTCAGTCAGTGTCAGCCAATTAGTGTCAGTCAGTGTCAGTCAGTCAGTGTCAATCAGTGTCAGTCAGTCAGTGTCTGTCAGTGTCAGTCAATCAGTGTCTGTCAGTGTCAGTCAGTGTCAGTCAGTCAGTGTCAGCTAGAGCAGCTCTGCTGACCTGGTTCTCTGGCTCTAAAGCAGTAGTAGAGAGTGGTAGAGAGTAGTAGAGTAGTAGAGAGAGAGTAGTAGAGAGTGAGTAGTGGAGAGTGAGTAGTAGAGAGTAGTAGAGTAGTAGAGAGTGAGTAGTAGAGAGTGATTAGTAGAGAGTGAGTAGTAGAGTAGTAGAGATGAGTCAGTGTAAGTCAGTGTCAGTCAGTGTCAGTGTCAGTCAGTCAGTGTCAGTCAGTCAATCAGTGTCAGTCAGTGTCAGCCAATTAGTGTCAGTCAGTGTCAGTCAGTCAGTGTCAATCAGTGTCAGTCAGTCAGTGTCTGTCAGTGTCAGTCAATCAGTGTCTGTCAGTGTCTGTCAGTGTCAGTCAGTGTCAGTCAGTCAGTGTCAGCTAGAGCAGCTCTGCTGACCTGGTTCTCTGGCTCTAAAGCAGTAGTAGAGAGTGGTAGAGAGTAGTAGAGTAGTAGAGAGAGAGTAGTAGAGAGTGAGTAGTGGAGAGTGAGTAGTAGAGAGTAGTAGAGTAGTAGAGAGTGTGTAGTAGAGAGTGATTAGTAGAGAGTGAGTAGTAGAGAGTGAGTAGTAGAGTAGTAGAGATGAGTCAGTGTAAGTCAGTGTCAGTCAGTGTCAGTGTCAGTCAGTCAGTGTCAGTCAGTCAATCAGTGTCAGTCAGTGTCAGCCAATTAGTGTCAGTCAGTGTCAGTCAGTCAGTGTCAATCAGTGTCAGTCAGTCAGTGTCTGTCAGTGTCAGTCAATCAGTGTCTGTCAGTGTCTGTCAGTGTCAGTCAGTGTCAGTCAGTCAGTGTCAGCTAGAGCAGCTCTGCTGACCTGGTTCTCTGGCTCTAAAGCAGTAGTAGAGAGTGGTAGAGAGTAGTAGAGTAGTAGAGAGAGAGTTATAGAGAGTGAGTAGTGTAGAGTAGTAAAGAGTGAGTAGTGGACAGTGAGTAGTAGAGTGAGTAGTAGAGAGTGAGTAGTAGAGAGTAGTAGGGAGTAGTAGAGAGAGAGTAGTAGAGAGTGAGTAGAAGAGAGTAGTAGAGTGAGTAGTAGAGAGTAGTAGCATGAGTATTAGAGAGTGAGTAGTAGAGAGAGCGTAGTGGAGAGTAGTAGAGTAGTAGAGAGAGAGTAGTAGACAGTGAGTAGTGGAGAGTAGTGGAGAGTGAGTAGTAGAGAGTGAGTAGTAGAGAGAGAATAGTAGAGAGTGAGTAGTAGAGTAATAGAGAGTGAGTGGTAGAGAGTAGTAGAGAATAGTAGAGTGAGTAGTAGAGAGCAAGTAGTAGAGAGTGAATAGTAGAGAGTAGTAGTAGAGAGTAGTAGAGAGAGAGTAGTTGAGAGTAGTAGAGAGAGTAGCAGAGAGCGAGAAGAGAGAGTAGCAGAGAGCGAGTAGTAGAGAGTGAGTAGTAGAGAGTAGCAGAGAGTAGTAGAGAGTGAGTAGTAGAGTGAGTAGCAGAGAGTAGTAGAGAGTGAGTAGTAGAGAGCAGTACAGAGTGAGTAGTAGAGAGTGAGTAGTAGAGAGTAGTAGAGAGTGGGTAGCAGAGAGAGTGTATTAGAGAGTAGTAGAGAGTGAGTAGTAGAGTGAGTAGTAGAGAGTAGTAGAGAGTGAGTAGTGTAGAGTAGTATAGAGTGAGTAGTAGAGAGTGAGTAGGAAGGTGAGTAGTAGAGAGTAGTAGAGAAAGAGTAGTAAAGAGTGAGTAGAAGAGAGTAGTACTGAGTGAGTAGCAGAGTGTGAGTAGTAGGGAGAGAGTAGTAGAGAGTGAGTAGTAGAGAGTGAGTAGTAGAGTGTGAGTAGTAGAGAGTGAGTAGTAGAGAGTGAGTAGTAGAGAGTGAGTAGTAGAGAGTGAGTTGTAGAGAGTAGTGGAGTAATAGAGAGTGAGTAGTAGAGAGTAGTAGAGAGTGAGTAGTAGTGTAAGTAATAGAGAGTGAGTAGTAGAGTGAGTACTAGAGAGTAGTAGAGAGCGAGTAGTAGAGAGCAAGTAGTAGAGAGTGTGTAGTAGAGAGTGTGTAGTAGAGAGTGAGTAGTAGAGAGTGAGTACTAGAGAGAGTAGTAGAGAGTGAGTAGTAGAGAGTGGTTGAGAGTGAGTAGTAAAGAGTGAGTAGTGGAGAGTGAGTAGTAGAGAGTAGTAGAGTAGTAGAGAGTGAGTAGTAGAGAGTGATTAGTAGAGAGTGAGTAGTAGAGTAGTAGAGATGAGTCAGTGTCAGTCAGTCAGTGTCAGTCAGTCAGTGTCAGTCAGTCAATCAGTGTCAGTCAGTGTCAGCCAATTAGTGTCAGTCAGTGTCAGTCAGTCAGTGTCAATCAGTGTCAGTCATTGTCAGTCAGTCAGCTTCAGTCAATCAGTGTCAGTCAGTGTCTGTCAGTGTCAGTCAATCAGTGTCTGTCAGTGTCTGTCAGTGTCAGTCAGTGTCAGTCAGTCAGTGTCAGCTAGAGCAGCTCTGCTGACCTGGTTCTCTGGCTCTAAAGCAGTAGTAGAGAGTGAGTAGCAGAGTGAGTAGTAGAGAGTAGTAGAGAGTAGCAGAGAGTGAGTAGTAGAGAGCAGTAGAGAGTGAGTAGTAGAGAGTAGTAGAGAGTGAGTAGCAGAGAGAGAGTATTAGAGAGTAGTAGAGAGTGAGTAGTAGAGAGTAGTAGAGAGTAGTAGAGTGAGTAGAAGAGAGTGAGTAGTAGAGAGAGAGTAGTAGAGTGTAGTAGAGAGTGAGTAGTAGAGTAGTAGTAGAGTGAGTAGTAGAGAGTGAGTAGTAGAGAGTGAATAGTAGAGATTAGTAATAGAGGGTACTAGAGAGAGAGTAGTAGAGAGTAGCAGAGCGAGTAGTAGAGTAAGTAGTAGAGAGTGAGTAGTAGAGAGTAGTTGAGAGTGAGTAGTAGAGAGTGAGTAGTAGAGAGTGAGTAGCAGAGTGAGTAGTAGAGAGTAGTAGAGAGTAGCAGAGAGTGAGTAGTAAAGAGTAGTAGAGAGTGAGTAGCAGAGAGAGAGTATTAGAGAGTAGTAGAGTGTGAGTAGTAGAGTGAGTAGTAGAGAGTAGTAGAGAGAGATTAGTAGAGAGTGAATAGCGTAGAGTAGTAGAGAGTAGTAGAGTAGTAGAGAGTGAGTAGTAGAGAGTGAGTAGTAGAGAGTAGTGGAGTAATAGAGAGTGAGTAGTAGAGAGTAGTAGAGTGAGTAGTAGAGAGAGTAGTAGAGAGTGAGAAGTAGAGAGAGTAAGTGAGAGTAGTAGAGTAGTAGAGAGTGAGTAGTAGAGTGAGTAGTAGAGAGTAGTTGAGAGTGAGTAGTAGAGAGTGAGTAGTGAAGAGTGAGAAGTAGAGATTGAGTGGTAGAGAGTAGTAGAGTGAGTAGTGGGGAATAGTAGAGAGTGAGTAGAAGAGAGAGTAGTAGAGAGTGCGTAGCAGAGAGAGTAGTAAAGAGTGAGAAGTAGAGAGTGAGTAGTCGAGAGTGAGTAGTAGAAAGTAGTAGAGAGTAGTAGAGAGTGAATAGTAGAGAGAGAGTAGTAGAGAGAGAGTAGTAGAGAGAGAGTAGTAGAGAGTGAGTAGTAGAGAGTGAGTAGTAGAGAGTGAGTAGTAGAGAGTAGTAGAGTGAGTAGTAGAGAGTGAGTAGTAGAGAGAGTAGTAGAGAGAAGTAGAGAGTGAGTAGTAGAGTAGTAGAGGGTGAGTGGTAGAGAGTAGTAGAGAGTAGTAGAGTGAGTAGTAGAGAGTGAGTAGTAGAGAGTGAATAGTAGAGAGTAGTAGTAGAGTGAGTAGTGGAGAGAGTAGTAGAGAGACGTAGAGAGTGAGTAGTAGAGAGTGAGTAGTAGAGAGTAGTAGAGAGTGAGTAGCAGAGAGAGTAGTAGAGAGTGAGTAGTAGAGAGTAGTAAAGCGTGAGTAGCAGAGAGTAGTAGAGCGTGAGTAGTAGAGTGAGTAGTAGAGAGTAGTAGAGAGAGATTAGTAGTGAGTGAGTAGTGTAGAGAAGTAGAGAGTGAGTAATAGAGTAGAGAGAGTAAGTGAAGGTAGAGGAGTAGAGAGTGAGTAGTAGAGAGTAGTTGAGAGTGAGTAGTAGAGAGTGAGTAGTGAAGAGTGAGAAGTAGAGATTGAGTGGTAGAGAGTAGTAGAGTGAGTAGTGGGGAATAGTAGAGAGTGAGTAGAAGAGAGAGTAGTAGAGAGTGCGTAGCAGAGAGAGTAGTAAAGAGTGAGAAGTAGAGAGTGAGTAGTCGAGAGTGAGTAGTAGAAAGTAGTAGAGAGTAGTAGAGAGTGAATAGTAGAGAGAGAGAGTAGTAGAGAGTGAGTAGTAGAGAGTGAGTAGTAGAGAGTGAGTAGTAGAGAGTAGTAGAGTGAGTAGTAGAGTGAGTAGTAGAGAGTGAGTAGTAGAGAGAGTAGTAGAGAGAAGTAGAGAGTGAGTAGTAGAGTAGTAGAGGGTGAGTGGTAGAGAGTAGTAGAGAGTAGTAGAGTGAGTAGTAGAGAGTGAATAGTAGAGTAGTAGTAGAGTGAGTAGTGGAGAGAGTAGTAGAGAGACGTAGAGAGTGAGTAGTAGAGAGTGAGTAGTAGAGAGTAGTAGAGAGTGAGTAGCAGAGAGAGTAGTAGAGAGTGAGTAGTAGAGAGTAGTAAAGCGTGAGTAGCAGAGAGTAGTAGAGCGTGAGTAGTAGAGTGAGTAGTAGAGAGTAGTAGAGAGTAGTAGAGAGAGATTAGTAGAGAGTGAGTAGTGTAGAGAAGTAGAGAGTGAGTAATAGAGAGTGAGTAATAGAGAGTGAGTAGGAGAGTGAGAAGAAGAGTGAGTAGTAGAGTGAGTAGTAGAGAGTGAGTAGAAGAGAGAGTAGTAGAGAGTGAGTAGCAGAGAGAGTAGTAGAGAGTGAGAAGTAGAGAGTGAGTAGTCGAGAGTGAGTAGTAGAGAGTAGTAGAGAGCGAGTAGTAGAGAGTGAATAGTAGAGAGAGTAGTAGAGAGAGAATAGTAGAGAGTGAGTAGTAGAGAGTAGTAGAGTGAGTAATAGAGAGTGAGTAGTAGAGAGAGTAGTAGAGAGAAGTAGAGAGTGAGTAGTAGAGTAGTAGAGGGTGAGTGGTAGAGAGTAGTAGAGAGTAGTAGACTGAGTAGTAGAGAGTGAGTAGTAGAGAGTGAATAGTAGAGAGTAGTAGTAGTAGAGAGTAGTAGAGAGAGAGTAGTAGAGAGTAGCAGAGAGCGAGTAGTAGAGTGAGTAGTAGAGAGAGAGTAGTAGAGAGAAGTAGAGAGTGAGTAGTAGAGAGTAGTAGAGAGTCATTAGCAGAGAGAGTAGTAGAGAGTGAGTAGTAGAGAGTAGTAGAGCGTGAGTAGCAGAGAGTATTAGAGAGTAGTAGAGCGTGAGTAGTAGAGAGTAGGAGAGAGAGATTAGTAGAGAGTGAGTAGTGTAGAGTAGTAGAGAGTGAGTAGTAGAGAGTGAGTAGGAGAGTGAGTAGGAGAGTGAGTAGTAGAGTGAGTAGTAGAGAGTGAGTAGTAGAGAGTAGTAGAGAGAGAGTAGTAGAGCGTGAGTAGAAGAGAGTAGTAGTGAGAGAGTAGTAGAAAGTGAGTAGCAGAGAGAGTAGTAGAGAGTAGTAGAGAGTAGTAGAGAGTAGTAGAGTAGTAGAGAGAGAGTAGTAGAGAGTGAGTAGTGTAGAGTAGTAGAGAGTGAGTAGTGGACAGTGAGTAGTAGAGTGAGTAGTAGAGAGTGAGTAGTAAAGAGTAGTAGGGAGTAGTAGAGAGAGAGTAGTAGAGAGTGAGTAGAAGAGAGTAGTAGAGTGAGTAGTAGAGAGTGAGTAGCAGAGAGAGTAGTAGAGTGAGAAGTAGAGAGTGAGTAGTCGAGAGTGAGTAGTAGAGAGTAGTAGAGAGCGAGTAGTAGAGAGTGAATAGTAGAGAGAGTAGTAGAGAGAGAATAGTAGAGAGTGAGTAGTAGAGAGTGAGTAGTAGAGAGTAGTAGAGTGAGTAATAGAGAGTGAGTAGTAGAGAGAGTAGTAGAGAGAAGTAGAGAGTGAGTAGTAGAGTAGTAGAGGGTGAGTGGTAGAGAGTAGTAGAGAGTAGTAGACTGAGTAGTAGAGAGTGAGTAGTAGAGAGTGAATAGTAGAGAGTAGTAGTAGTAGAGAGTAGTAGAGAGAGAGTAGTAGAGAGTAGCAGAGAGCGAGTAGTAGAGTGAGTAGTAGAGAGTGAGTAGTAGAGAGTGAGTAGTAGAGAGTCATTAGCAGAGAGAGTAGTAGAGAGTGAGTAGTAGAGAGTAGTAGAGCGTGAGTAGCAGAGAGTATTAGAGAGTAGGAGAGCGTGAGTAGTAGAGAGTAGGAGAGAGAGATTAGTAGAGAGTGAGTAGTGTAGAGTAGTAGAGAGTGAGTAGTAGAGAGTGAGTAGGAGAGTGAGTAGGAGAGTGAGTAGTAGAGTGAGTAGTAGAGAGTGAGTAGTAGAGAGTAGTAGAGAGAGAGTAGTAGAGAGTAGTAGAGAGAGAGTAGTAGAGCGTGAGTAGAAGAGAGTAGTAGTGAGAGAGTAGTAGAAAGTGAGTAGCAGAGAGAGTAGTAGAGAGTAGTAGAGAGTAGTAGAGTAGTAGAGAGAGAGTAGTAGAGAGTGAGTAGTGTAGAGTAGTAGAGAGTGAGTAGTGGACAGTGAGTAGTAGAGTGAGTAGTAGAGAGTGAGTAGTAAAGAGTAGTAGGGAGTAGTAGAGAGAGAGTAGTAGAGAGTGAGTAGAAGAGAGTAGTAGAGTGAGTAGTAGAGAGTAGTAGCATGAGTAGTAGAGAGGCAGTAGTAGAGAGAGCATAGTGGAGAGTAGTAGAGTAGTAGAGAGAGAGTAGTAGAGAGTGAGTAGTGTAGAGTAGTAGAGAGTGAGTAGTGGACAGTGAGTAGTAGAGTGAGTAGTAGAGAGAGCGTAGTGGAGATTAGTAGAGTAGTAGAGAGAGAGTAGTAGAGAGTGAGTAGTGGAGAGTAGTGGAGAGTGAGTAGTAGAGAGTGAGTAGTAGAGAGAGAATAGTAGAGAGTGAGTAGTAGAGTAATAGAGAGTGAGTGGTAGAGAGTAGTAGAGAATAATAGAGTGAGTAGTAGAGAGCGAGTAGTAGAGAGCGAGTAGTAGAGAGTGAATAGTAGAGAGTAGTAGTAGAGAGTAGTAGAGAGAGAGTAGTTGAGAGTAGTAGAGAGAGTAGCAGAGAGCGAGAAGAGAGAGTAGCAGAGAGCGAGTAGTAGAGTGAGTAGTAGAGAGTGAGTAGTAGAGAGTAGCAGAGAGTAGTAGAGAGTGAGTAGTAGAGTGAGTAGCAGAGAGTAGTAGAGAGTAGTAGAGAGTGAGTAGTAGAGAGCAGTACAGAGTGAGTAGTAGAGAGTGAGTAGTAGAGAGTAGTAGAGAGTGGGTAGCAGAGAGAGTGTATTAGAGAGTAGTAGAGAGTGAGTACTAGAGTGAGTAGTATAGAGTAGTAGAGAGAGAGTAGTAGAGAGTGAGTAGTGTAGAGTAGTATAGAGTGAGTAGTGGAGAGGGAGTAGGAAGGTGAGTAGTAGAGAGTAGTAGAGAAAGAGTAGTAAAGAGTGAGTAGAAGAGTAGTAGAGAGTGAGTAGCAGAGTGTGAGTATTAGAGAGTGAGTAGTAGAGAGTGATTAGTAGAGTGTGATTAGTAGAGTGTGAGTAGTAGAGAGTGAGTAGTAGAGAGTGAGTAGTAGAGAGTGAGTAGTAGAGAGTAGTAGTGTAAGTAATAGAGAGTGAGTAGTAGAGTGAGTACTAGAGAGTAGTAGAGAGCGAGTAGTAGAGAGCAAGTAGTAGAGAGTGTGTAGTAAAGATTGAGTAGTAGAGAGTGAGTAGTAGAGAGAGTAGTAGAGAGTGAGTAGCAGAGAGTGGTTGAGAGTGAGTAGTAAAGAGTGAGTAGTGGAGAGTGAGTAGTAGAGAGTAGAAGAGTAGTAGAGAGTGAGTAGTAGAGAGTGAGTAGTAGAAAGTGAGTAGTAAAGTAGTAGAGATTAGTCAGTGTCAGTCAGTGTCAGTGTCAGTCAGTGTCAGTGTCAGTCAGTCAGTGTCAGTCAGTCAATCAGTGTCAGTCAATCAGTGTCAGTCAGTGTCAGCCAATCCGTGTCAGTCAGAGTCAGTCAGTCAGTGTCAATCAGTGTGAGTCATTGTCAGTCAGTTTCAGTCAATCAGTGTCAGTCAGTGTCTGTCAGTGTCAGTCAATCAGTGTCTGTCAGTGTCTGTCAGTGTCAGTCAGTGTCAGTCAGTCAGTGTCAGCTAGAGCAGCTCTGCTGACCTGGTTCTCTGGCTCTAAAGCAGTAGTAGAGAGTGAGTAGCAGAGTGAGTAGTAGAGAGTAGCAGAGAGTGAGTAGTAGAGAGCAGTAGAGAGTGAGAAGTAGAGAGAGAGTATTAGAGAGTAGTAGAGAGTGAGTAGTAGAGTAGTAGTAGAGTGAGTAGTAGAGAGTGAGTAGTAGAGAGTGAATAGTAGAGAGTAGTAATAGAGAGTAGTAGAGAGAGAGAGTAGTAGAGAGTAGCAGAGCGAGTAGTAGAGTTAGTAGTAGAGAGTGAGTAGTAGAGAGTAGTTGAGAGTGAGTAGTAGAGAGTGAGTAGTAAAGAGTGAGTAGTAGAGAGTAGTAGAAAGTGAGTAGCAGAGTGAGTAGTAGAGATGTTGGAGGGAGGTCCACCGGGGAGTCGGAGGGACTACTCCGGGCACCTTCCTACCGCCAAGTTATAGCCGAGCGCCGCTGAGAAGCCTCCTAGGAGAGGTCCTTCTCCTATAATCGTACTAGGCCCAGTAACACCACCACACAGGACTCCGTATCAGTTGCTTATCTTGGTTCTTTATATAAAAAAAAGGAGCACGTTAAATATGTACAGTGGGATCGAGGGATCCAGTAAGAGTCTCAATGTCTTGGAGGGAATAGGGTAGCGGGACAGTCTTAGTACCAGCCAGGTACGGAAGGGCTCTGCGCCAGACCTTGGATGTTGGTCTCGGAGCGGTTTGGACGTGGAGGGCCGCGACGGCATCAGCAGGGCTCGGGTGGTAGTTCCGCTTGGGTTGAGCCGCGACACAGTTAGCAGGGCTCCGGTGGTAGGTCCGCTTCGGTCGAGCCGCGACACAGTCAGCAGGGCTCCGGTGGTAGGTCCGCTTCGGTCGAGCCGCGACGAGGTCAGCTGGGCTCTGATGGTCTGTTGCCACAAGGTCGGGCCGCGACGGCGTCAGCAGGGCCCCAAAGGTTCGTGAAGGTCTTGTAAGCACGATGGAGCCGCGACGTCGTCAGCAGGGCTCAGTAGGTAGGTTCAGGAAGAGTCTTTCTCCGTAGGGTCAGCCGCGATCCGATCAGCAGGGCTCTTGACTCCAGGATAAAACTGTCATCTTGTTGTTGGGTCGCCCCAGATATAGGTCTGGAGCCCTTTGATGTCCGGACCCTTGCGCCCAGGAGGGCGGAGAGGCCGGGTAGGGCGCGGCCAGACGCCCAGCAGGAGAGGCGCCATGCCCCAGAGAGCTGTGGGGCGATCGCACCTAGGTGTGGAAGGACGGTTGGGGGTCCCATCGATACTGCCCTCCGCCGGGGGTGGGAAGGGCTCACGTGGTATCCCCCGGGCCAGGGGTTGGCGCCTCGATGTCGGGCCTTGCTGGGACCGAGGCCGGGTAGAGCGGGGTCACGGAGGTGGTCACGTGGAGTGACGTGTAATTCAAGATGGAGGAGCCCCGAGGTGCATGGGACCTCGTGCGGCTGAGCGAGGGGGAACAGGACCACGCCACGAGGTCGGCTCCAACACGCGTCCCCCCCAGCTGAAGGCAGGGAGAGCCACCCATCTCCTTGGGGGTTCTCCTCGCCGAGGCGGAAGAATCGGGACAGGCCGTCAGCATTGGCGTGGTCGTTGCCGGGCCGGTGTCCCACGGTGAAGTCCATCCCTTGCAGCGAGATGGACCATCGCAACAGCTTGGGGTTCTTGCCCCGCATTTGCATGAGCCACCGCAAGGGTCGGTGGTCAGTCTGGACCCTGAAGTGGGTGCCGAAAAGGTAGGGCCAGAGCTTCTTGAGAGCCCATACCACAGCGAAGGCCTCCCGCTCGATGGTGCTCCACCTCTGTTCTCGTGGCAGCAGTCGGCGGCTGATAAAGGCCACAGGTCGGTCGAGGCCCTCGGCGTCCATCTGGGAGAGAACCGCCCCGACCCCGTACTCTGATGCGTCGGTCTGCACCACAAATTCCTTGCTGTAGTCAGGGGCCTGGAGCACCGGGGCAGCACACATGGCCGCCTTGAGGGCTTCAAAAGCGGTCTGACAGCGGGGCGTCCAGTGTACCACCTTGGGCTGTTTCTTGGAAGTGAGCTCCGTAAGGGGGCCCACGATGCTGCCATAATCTTTAATAAATCGCCGGTAGTAGCCTGTGAGGCCTAAGAAGGCCCGGACTCGGTCAGGTACTTGGTAGGCGCGATGTCGCACAGGGGGGCTGTCCCCGGTATCCACGTCGTGTACGCACCAGGGGGTCACCCAGGGCGTGAGAGAGAAGAGGGCAGCGAAAGGTTGCAGCAGCCTACAGCAGTCATGGCGCTGTTCTGGGGTCAGCGTGTCGGAGAGGTGGACTCCCTCCAAGGAACCGTCTTGGCCAGAGGACCCCAGGAGGTCTGGCAGGGGCTCGGAGTCGCTTTCGCCCCCATCATCAGTAGCCAGCAGCAGGCTTAGTTCAGTTCGGGCAAAGTGGGGCTTGAGCCGGTTGGCGGGCAGGACCCGGAGGGGGTTCCTCGGGGACTCCATGTCGACTAGGTAGGTGACGGGGCTCTTCCTCTCAACCACCTTGAAGGGCCCGGTCCACTTGTCCTGCAGGGCGCAGGGGTCCACGGGTGACATGACCCAGACTTGCTGGCCTGGCTCGAACTCGATGGTCGAGGCATTTGCGTCATACCGGCGCTTCATGTCTTCTTGGCTGGCTTCGAGGTTAGCTTCTGCCAGGGCCCGGAACTTCCGAGTTTGGTTCCGCAGGGTCAGGAGGTACCGGTAGACGTCGGGGGGGGGGGGGCACCTGGGACGTTCGCCTCCCAGCCCTCCTTGACCAGGCTGAGGGGCCCTCGGACGGGGTGCCCATACAATAGTTCGAAGGGGCTGAAGCCCAGGGATTTATGTGGTACCTATCGATAGGCGAACAGGAGGCAGGGCAGCAGGACATCCCACCTCCTCCGCAGGGGCTCTTCCAGACCTTTGATCATCCCTTTTAGGGTCCTGTTGAACCGCTCGACCAGTCCGTTCCCCTGGGGGTGGTAAGAGGTAGTGAATCTGTAGGTGACCCCACATTGTTGCCAGAGGGATTTCATGTACTTTGAAATAAAGTTCGTACCCCTGTCGCTCACCACTTCTCGGGGGAACCCCACCCTGGAGAAGATGCCCATCAGGGCCCGGCCCACCACTGGAGCTGTCATCGTGCGGAGTGGGATGGCCTCAGGGTATCGGGTGGCGTGGTCGACCAGTACCAGGATGAAGCGTTGCATGCACCAAAAGTGCCCCTTTTAAAAAGCATTTGACTAGGCCTCATTTCATATTTCATGTGCCCTGTGTTTTCACTTGCACCAAAATCTGCGTGCCAATTTAAATGCAGTCTGTCTAAAATACAAAACAGAGAGATGCTTAATCTTGAGAAATCTAGCTCTATCAACTTACTGTGCATACTATCCAGTCACATTATATAGTACTCGTCATCCTCAAGGCTAGGCAAAACGATAAACATCAATACATTAGTGTTGATTATGCACCAGATATTGCCTAAAACCCACAAATTATAACTGCTGTGCTTACTTATGCCAACTTGTGATATTACTCGTAATCTTGTCAGTGCAAAAACTAAAACAACATACATGATCATATCAGGGCATGAAAGGCAGCAGTTGGGTTAGAGCAAGAAAACATCTGAGTCACCCCGTACCACTGAAAGCACAGCACCCCTTCCATTATTAAACTTTAAATGGAAATGTTTGCAACAGTGTTGTCGTAGAAGCACCTGGATGCATATTATACTTATTACTGCAATCAAGTAGAAGTATGTGAGGGTTCTCGTTATGCGAAATACAAAGTTGAAATCATACCATAAATGCCAACAAGACACCGGAATCACAATAATTAAACATTAGGCACCGGAGCTCCTGTTAGGTTTCATTCGGTAATCCAATGTGAGCCAAGTTCCCATCCATGAGCGGGGGCCTCCGTCAAAGTCTCTCATCCCGTAATGCCGAATACAGAACCAATTTAAAACGAGGCCATCCGGGATATCCCCATTCTACAGACAGAAAAAGGAGTTAAAAAGCAGCATCAGCTGTGGTGTAAAGGCTTCTCCACAGTAGGGGCCCAAAAGGGGGAGGTCTTGAAAGGTCAGCCCCAGTCTTTTTAATGAGATAGTTGATGCCAATACCTTATCGGGTTGTCCGTCTCAGTCCCCTCGGCTTCGGGAACAATATCACACCAGGGCTTCGCTGACGCGCCATGGAAAGAGAAGAAAACGCTCATCATGCACTAGGTTTTGAGATAAGAAAACAAAAGAATAAAGCTCTCACCATATGATTCGCTTTAGGGTAAAATCAAATCCCAAACTAAGCGCAATCCACATGCTTCTCCGGAAGCAAAGTGCTGGGGTCCATAATGAATCAAGGAGGCAAGCCTCTCCTGCAACCAACACCTTCACCTGCCTCGCATCCTTTGTACTGTGGGCCTTCTTCTTTTGGTGAGCTGCTTGAGGTCCTCTTGCGACTGCTATGCCTCCGGCCCATGGGTCATCTTGAGGATCTTCTATAGCTCCAGTGGACTCCCCTGCTTCCTCAGGGCCAGCCCTGACTTACCTGCTCGTGGTGAGTCACTTGAACCTTACTGGTCCCGACACTGCACCTTTATCTTCAACTACGTTGTTTGCCCTTCTCAAGGCTTGTCGGTGCCCCTGCCGGACACTGATCCCTGGGCTCTTGACATCTGACATGGGACAGCTCTTGAACGACTCCTGGTCTTCCAAAGCATCGCCTGGTCCGCACAACTGTAACTTAAATGGCACTGTCAACTCCCCTACATCTACTGACATCGGTGGGCATTCGTCTTCTGTGCCTCTTTGTCACTCCAAGTGGCATGGACTCTGTCCTCTTCTCACGCTGAAATCCACCTTTGGGTTCCAAGGAGACTCCTTCATCTTCTTCTCCAGCAGCACCTTTCCTGAAGTCCTCCATTGTGGTCTACGGTGATTTCCGAAGTCACTTGACACCTATGCACCCGGCTTCCCTGGTGTAGTTATCTTGGTTCCTAGGGTATCCACGGGTGGGGGGGCTCTCCAACCTTCCATCTTCCCTGGGGTTTCTTCAGGGTCCGGTGGGGAGGGTCCTTCGTCTTTAAAATCGCAACTGCAACTTACCTATTGACTGACATTGATCCCACTCTGCACACGACGTCCGTGGGGTACCTAGGTACTCACCTTGGGTGGTACCTTGGGTCCCTGGATCTTCTACATCTTCTGGGTCCATTCTCGACATAGGTGTGGTTCGAATTGCACTATTTTAGTATATTTACTTTTATTTTATTTTTAGAGTTTTCTATAGCGTGGACCAGACCCAGGGTAGGGTATCAGAGTGCATTACAATGAGTACACAGAACGAGTAAAACAAGTAGCAAAATAAAGCAGTACACAATAGCAGCATGTTTTGTCAAAGATCAGAGGGGCATAGGCGACAAAGTTAATCTGAGCAACAGGTAATAGGTGCGAGGGAGTCCTTGGTGGGGGAGAGGAGGCAAGTATAAGGGTGTAGAGCTGGAATGTTTCCTAGTTCCTGTGAGAGTTCACAGGAGGAATTTGCACATCAGGAATGGATTTTCTTCTCTTTTGAACAGAGGAGTAGAGGCGATTTTTCTGATGTAAGGAGGGAGTGAGTTCCATATTCTTGGTGCTGCTCCGGAGAATGCTCTGTCAGAAGTTTTTTTCCTGCTGAAACGTGAGGGTTTCAGGAGTAGGTTATCGACGCTCCTAGAATGTCCGAGTCCTCCAGATAGGGTACGTTTTTGGGATAGGTACTGGGGTGTATTGTGGTGAAGCGGTTTGTGAGTGATGCATGCCATTTTTAGGTAGATTCGAGCTTCACTAGGTAGCCAGTTGAGTGCTTTCAGGTGTGGTGATATGTGGTCAAATTTTCTAGATCCTGTTAGGAGTCTTGCTGCGGTGGTGAGGCAGGCTTTTTGAGGGGCGGTTGGGATTTTGGGAAGCTTCGTGACGGTGGTGCAACCGTATTCCAGCCTTGAGATGACTGAGGACTGAACTGCTGTTTTGAGGTCCCAGGTCTCCATGAACGGTTTCATTTTTCTAAGGTAACTGAGGTGAATGCGTGCATTTTTAGCTAACAGGTGGATGTGTGTTTGCATGTTAAGGTTTTTATCTAGTACAATTCCGATTGATTTGGAGGAGTCCACCAAAGTTGGCGTGCAGTTCAGAGCAGTGATCAACTTGGTCCATTCCTTTGTCTCCAGGTGGGGGGAAGATTGGACGGTCTGTTCGAGTGCCAGGTTCATTGTCTTTATGTCTTCAATGGAGGAGATCTTGATGTAAAGTTGAGTGTCATCCGCGTACATATGGTAGGCAATGTTTGCTTGCTGAAGTAGTTCAGTTAGTGGTTCGACATATAGGTTGAATAGGGTGGGTGACAGGGTGGAGTCTTGTGGTACTCCTAGAAGGTTCGCTGAGGAGGGAGAGAGATTTTTGTTCACCATGAATGATTGTGTTCTGTTTTCCAGAAAGGTTGAAGCATTGAAGGACTGTGCCAGATAAACCCATCCTGTTTTCCAGTCTTCTTAGAATTTTGTCGTGATAGGCCGTGTCGAAGGCTGAGGAGAGGTCGAGCAGGATTAGTAGACAGGTTTCGTTGTGGTCAAGAACTAGGAGGGCGTTGTCGACTATGTGCAGAATGGCTGTTTCTGTACTATGGCCGGGCCTGAAACCTGATTGGTGGCTGTTCAGAAGGTTGAAGTCCATGATGTGTTGGTTCAGTTGTTGCTGAACACCTTTTTCCAGGATCTTGGCTAGCATGGGAATTTTGGTTATGGGTCGTAAATTATTGGGGTTCGAGGAGTTTGCTGTCGGTTTCTTTAATATAGGGGTGACTTGGCCCGTTTTTAGGCAGTCTGGTATGTGCCCTTGTGCTAGCGATACGTTGATGATTTTGGGCCAGAGAGGGGAGATGGCTTGGTAGATGTGAGAAAGGCAGTTTGAGGGGACTGGGTCGTTGAAGTGGTTGTTGAGTTTAGTAGTCGCTAAGGTTTTGGTAATGTCATTAAGATCGTAGTGTTTGAAAGTGGACCAGTGAGAGTTATTTTTTGGCAGAGGCATCCCAGGTTGTTCAGCGTTTTCGGTTTGAATGCTTTTAGGGGTGGCTGAGTTAGTTACTGCTGTGTTAAGCTCAAGTTGGAGGGAGTTCATTTTTATTGTGAAGAAAGAAGAGAATTCTTCACTGCTAAGCTGTGATTTCAAAGTCGATAGTGAGGTTTTAGCCACTTTGTCAGATTGTTGTTTAAGAATTTCAAAAAGCTTCTTAGGTCTATTTTTGGCATTGTTTAGTTCTGATCTAAAGAAGTCTTTTTTAGACTGTAGAATACGTTTGTTATAATAGTTTCTAGCTTTCCGAAGTAGTTTAAGATGGAGGGGGGAGGGATGTTGTCTCCATTTCCGTTCTGAAGATCTAAGTTTACACCTTTCTTCATTCAGGGCTCCGTTAAACCATGGGTTTTTGTCTTTGTTTGGAATACGTTTGAGTATTGGTGGAGCAGCTTGGTCTAAGACCTTGGTCATCGTGGAGTTGTAATGATCGGTGAGGCCGTTGACGTCTGACATGTTGT
Organism: Triturus cristatus; assembly: GCF_964204655.1. NCBI lineage: Eukaryota > Metazoa > Chordata > Amphibia > Caudata > Salamandridae > Triturus > Triturus cristatus. Next base: position 418,910,014 of record NC_140593.1, read on the forward strand.
TGGGGTGGATGAGAACTTTCTCACAGTGGGATGCTAGGTTCTTCCAGTCGAGATTTTTCGTGTTTCTTATCCATTGTTTAGGCTTGTTTTGCTGCGGGAATGTTTTCTTGTTAGTGGAGGAAACATGGAAGGTGATGATGTGATGGTCTGACCAGTCACACAGGGTGCTCAGGATAGATTCAATCGTAGTTTGTTTAGAGATGAGCCAGTCAAGAGTAGCACCCTTAGAGTGAGTGGGCTTTGAGATAGCTTGGATCAAGGAATGATCCGCTAGGAAGGTTTTGAGAGCGTTGACCTGCTTGTCTAGGGGTTTTTCCCAATGGAGATTGAAGTCGCCGAGGAATATGTCGTTGGAATGAGGGGTAGACTTTGTAGTAATGATTTCCATAAGTTGGTCTGTAAATCCTGCATTCTTACCTTGGGGATGGTAGAGGATATGAAGTTTGTGGAAGTGGTTATCAGAGGATTTGACAGAGGTCCCAAGGTATTCACAGTAATCCATGAGATCAGAGTGAAACTTTGAGATGGTGAGGTCAGATCGATGAATGCCATATGTTTTGGTGTCTCTCTGGGGACCAATGTGTATTCTGTGCTATTTACGAATTCTATTGATAAAGTATTGTGTGTATTGTGCATATATCTCTGGGTAGGAGATATTATATTTTGTTAGTGAGTGTTAATAATAAATACATATTTTTATAAGTACACTGTGTGGTTCTTTTTTGCTAAACCTATACCATAAGATTAACTACTGATAAAACAAGCTGCTTTACACTACTGGACTACACCTGAAGGCTGCTCTCCACAGCTACCTCTTAGAGAGCTTTCTAAGGCTGTCTAAGACCACTAAAATCACTATAAGGGTTGTTTGGATTAGTGCAGGGTGCTACACTTACATAAGTGAGCACCATATACTAAGCCAGCCTCTTACACGTTAGACCTGCAGGATGCGTATTTTCACATCCCCATTCTGCCAGGCCACAGGCTTTACCTGTGGTTCAAGGTAGGCCGCAAGCACTTTCAGTTTACCGTGACCCCCTTCAGCCTTACCAGTGCCCCTCAGGTTTTCACCAAGGTGATGGCGGTGGTCGCAGCTCATCTGCGCAGGATAGGGGCTCAATCTTCCACTACCTTGACGATTTGTTGTTGAAGGTGTCTTAGCCCCAGCCTGTCGTCTCCCACCTTCAGACCATGGCAAACCTCATGTATTCGCTGGGGTTCTCTATAAACGTGCCGAAGTCACACCGGACTCCTCAGAAGCTCCCTTTCATCGGGCTGTTCTGGACACAGTGCAGTTTCAGGCCTATCCTCCCAAGCAGTGAGTCCAGGATATTCAGGTTATGATTTAGATGTTTCAGCCTGAAACTGACTCTGAGACTGTTGGGTCTCATTGCCTCCTGCATCCTGTTGGTATAGCATGCCAGGAGGCGTATGCGGGTTCTTCAGTGGGTCCTGAAGTTCCAGTGGGCACAGCATTGAGGGAATCTCACCAATGTGGTCCAGATCTCGGAAGGAACTGCGAGAGATCAGCAGTGGTGGTTGACCAACCGCGATTGGATCAACGGCAGACCCCTCTCCCTTCCCCAACCAGAGCTCAGAGTCATGACAGATGCTTCACTTCTAGAATTGGGCATCTATCTGGGAGAGGTGGAGATCAGGGGACACTAGTCTCCGGCGGAGTCGGGGCTCCACATTAATTTGTTGGACCTTCAAGTGATTTGATTGGCATTGAAGGCATTTCTTCCCTCAGTCAATGGGAAGTTAGTGCAGGTGTTCACAGACACTACCACCACGATGTGGTACTAAAACAAGCAGTGTTGGGTCGTGGACCCTTTGTCGAGAGACCCTACGTCTCTAGACATAGCAGGAACAGGGCATAACTCTAGTGGTTTAACACCTGGTGGGTTCTCTGAACATCAGGGCTGATAAACCCAGCCATCGATACCTAGCGGATCACAAATAGGGTCTCCAGTTGGAAGTGGCACAAGGTCTCTTTCAGCAGTGGGGACACCCTTAGCTAGATCTGTTCGCCTCCAAAGAGAACGTGCAGTGTCAGCAATACTGTGCGCTGGAGTTTCCAAGGCGGCTATGGCTCGGCGACGTCTTTCATCACTAGTGGAGCTCAAGCCTGCTGTACATCTTTCCGCCCATATCACTCCTGCCCAGGATTCTGAAGAAGGTCAGGAATGACCAGGCCCAAGTCATTCTTGTGGCTCCGGACTCGGCGAGGAGAGTCTGGTATCCATAGCTTCTGAAAATGAGCATTAATCCTCCGATCAGGCTGCCCCTTTGTGAGGATCTTCTGTCGCAGCAACAGGGGAGGGTCCTCCACCTGAACTTGTCAACTCTGGGCCTCCATTTGTCAAGATTGAGCGGTGGCGGTTGATGGCTTTTGACCTTCCTCCCGAAGTATGTGATGTTATTTTGGCGGCCAGGCGGCCCTCCACCAAGATGGTATACGCTTGCTATTGGCAGAAATTTGTATTATACTGTACAGAAAGGTCTATTGACCTTTTTTCTGCTTCTCTTTCCAATGTTCTTCTACTCATTCTAACCCTTGCCCAACAGGGCTCTGCTTTGTTTACTCTCAAGGGTTATCTTTCTGCTCTAGCCGCTTTTTTTGGGGATGCCAGACCAACCCTCTCTCTTCAGGTCTCTGATTGTAAATAGGTTTTTTGAAGGAGTTGGCTCTCTTGTTTCCACCCATACCCTTTGTTATGCCACAGTGGGACCTTAATTTGGTCCTCACTTATCTTATGAGTGCCCCCTTCGAGCCATTACACAACTGTCCCCTCTGGCTGCTTACCATCAAGACAGCTTTTCTAGAGGCGAGTGAGTTGCCGGTGCTATCGTGTATGCCTCCCAACTTGATGTATTTTCCAGACAAAGTGGTGCTTCGCACCCATGCTTAATTTTTGCCAAAGGTGGTGACCCCATTCCATCTTGGTCAGTCTATCATGCTGCCCATCTTTTTTGCCTCCCCGCATCCCTCTAAGTAAGAGGAGCGTCTCCACCGCCTGGACCCAATAAGAGTGTTGTCGTTCTACCGTGACCACACAAAAGAGTTCCGAGTGGATGACCAACTCTTTGAGGGGTACGTGGGAGCTAAGATGGGGCGTGCAGTGTAGAAAAAGACCATTTCTCGCTGGGTCATTCTTGTCAGGATTTCCAGAAACGATCCTTTCCCTCTGCGTGACGAGTCAAGAACAGTCACCTACATACAGTCAGCAAAAAAAGGCCATTACTTGGAGTGCAGCTTGGAGATCGAGAAACTCCAAGATGGCCGACATTCCAAGAGGAGTGTAGTTCTAATCTTTTGTCCTCGCCTTAGAATTCTAGTTGGAACGCTCAAGTTAGAACGTTGGCGCACTTCACCTGATTCCTGGCTGAGGCACATTGTTTTTTCTTGTTCTCTGTCGTCGTTTAGTCAAGGTAGTATTTTGCAGTATTATAGTCGGGTTACTTCCGTTCATGCCTTCAATTGAGCCGCCTTTCCGTTTAAAGTGACTTTGATCGGATTCTGCGCACACGCTACTGCATTCATCTCACTTCATCGAAGTGAGTGTTCGCCTAGCATTCATGCGCAGAAACTCTCCTGAAGCCTGAAGGAAGATTCATTGAAGCACAACCTTCAATTAACCGAAGAGTGTCACAAGAAATAAACCAGATTGCGAGTGTGTGAGTGTGCAACAGCTCTAAAGTAAGGAGACCTGAATTCATCTCACAGAAAAGAGCTAAGTACATTAATGTTTCATGTGGAAGCACTGTATAAAATAAATTGTAGCGGACCGAATATGATTGTAAATTAAGTATTGAACTAACAACATTTCTAGAACAATAAGACTTACCTGGAGTGAGTGAATTCTTCCTGGAGATTCTTCCTATGAAGGAAAATAAAAAGGATTAGTTAGGAGGAACAAGACAAATTGTATGGGTACGTTGAAATATAAGCAAGTTAAAAGTCACATATGCAATCCATAGTATTTAAGGAAACTATAGGTTAAGAATAACATTGTATTTAGTTTCTTCTTAGATTCCATTAAAGAAGGACAATAGGAGATAGAACTCTTCAATTAGAAAAAAAAAACATAGAAGAGAAACAGAAGCCAATTGTTATATAGGTATGCCATATATAGAAGTAGCATTAAGTACATGAGAAATCAGAATAATTAAAGTACATTTAGTTTAAGTGTATCTTGTGTTTAGTTTTCTAGAACCAAACAATCCAAGGCAACACACTATCGTTAAGGAGAAGACAAGGTGCAGAAAACTGATAACTAAAGGCAGTCTCTTCTTCTCATTTCTTATTTTATCCAACTCCCCCTCCCCCTTTTGGAGATCCTTCAGAACACTTGTATTATTGGGTGTCAGAGGTGTTCCAGAGGGGGCATTGGGAATAAGCATCTTCTGTTCCTGCACAAGTATAAGAAGCATCACTCTGACAGAGTGAAGTGCCCACATATTAAAACTGGCACCTGAACAGTATGATTGAAGGAATACATTTGCAAAATATGGGTGAAGCACTGGATTTTACACAAAAGGAATTAGCAGCAGTTAGAGAAGAGAACAGAGGATTGAGGCAAGAAATAATGGACTCTAGCAGAGAAACTGTAGAATTAGCAGCCAGGGTGACCAATATGAATCCAGCGTCTAGCTTAAAATTTCCAGAGACTGAAGGAGAGAATATAGGATCCACTTCTAGAGTTGCAACTCATGTAGTATATTCCTCATCCCCAGTGATTCCCTTGGCGCCACCGGAACGATGTAGTGGGGATCTCGAGAAGGCTCAAATATTCTTGACACAATGTTCTTTGCATTTTATGTGTCGTCCTTCGATTTTTCCAGATGCACAGTCCCATGTGGCTTTCATTTTGTCATATCTCAGTGGTGATGCCGCTAATTAGTCCATGCCCTTGGTTACCCAAGATGACGCCCTTCTTTATAACTTTGAAGACTTTAAGAAAGAATTCCTTCAGATTTTTATTCGGCGGAAGATCTCAAAGGCCACAAAGAATGAACTGCTAGAGCTGAAGCAAGACAACAAGGACCTGGCCCACTTTAATAAGCTGGTAGTCGAAACAGATTGGCCAGAAAGTAAAAAAGCTGCAATCTTTTATCATCGGTTTAAAGACAAACCGAAAGATATCCTAGCCCAGATTCACAATAGACCCACTGATATATCAGCTTTAGTAGACCTAGTTCTGGAGACTGATTTTCGTCAAAGCGAGAGAAGAGGTGGGAGAAGAAAAGATTTAAAATTCAACACTCCAAGATTCAACAGAATTAAGACGGAATCTTCAAGCGTGACAGAAGGTCAAACCGGAGTAGAACCCATGCAAATTGGAGTAGTACGGGAGCCCTTAACTGAGGAGGAAAAAGAAAAAAGGAGGCAGAATAAATTATGAATGTATTGTCGAGGCAGCAGACACTTTGTGAGAGTGTGTCCAAAGAAACCAAAAATATTTTCCAAGGGGAAGGAAAACTTCAAGCACCACCAGTAAGTAGAGTTGGGCTGGTGCGTGCAGAGGAAAAGACAACTCCAGAAGAACACCTCCTGGCAAATACACTACAGTCTTCGTCCCCTCAATTAGTAATCTCAATGACATTAAGATGCGAACATATTACCCTACACCGAAGTCTCAGTTATGATCGACTCAGGAGCAAATGGGAACTTTTGCGACTTAAAATATGCAATTAGGATTAGCCTAAATGCAATTTTGAAGACAAAGAGTGAACCGGTAAGAGTGGTGGATGGGACAAACCTTTCTTCAGGACCCATCATCAGTCACACAGAACAAGAGGAATTAACCTTTCAAGAAGGACATCGAGAAACTATGCAGTTCAATTTGATTGATGCAACACAATTCCAGATTATTCTAGGTTTGCCATGGCTCACTGAGCACAATCCGAGAATAGATTGGGGTGCGATAACAGTGAAGATGGATTCGAACTTTTGTAAGGAAAATTGTTTCCATACCAAAACAAGATCTAGTGAAATTAGGCCAGCGACCCTCCTGAGTGAACAAGGAGTTTCAGTGTGTGTGATCCACACCAGTGAAGTTCCACCAGAATACAAGGAATTTTGAGATGTATTCAATGAATCAGAGGCAGAAGAATTACCGCCACATAGACCCTTTGACTGCAGAATTGATTTGGAGCCAGGTGCTAATCTCCCATGTAGTAGGGTCTATGCCCTGACTGGAAAAGAAAATGAACATCTGAAGGAGTATATCAAGAAATATTTGGCCAACGGTTTTATACGTCCCTCACAGTCCCCAGTCAGTCTCCTCGCAGTTATTTTTCATCCCCATGGAAGAAGGAGAGTTGAGAATTTGTATTGACTATTGAGCAATACACAAAGTCACCATCAAGAATAGATACCCACTTCCTCTCATCTCAGTACTCTTGGATCTGGTGAAAGAAGCACAAATTTACACAAAGCTTGATGTTTGAGGTGCATACCATTTTATCAGAGTCAAAGAAGGCGATGAGTGGAAGACAGAATTTAGGACAAATCTGGGATTGTACGAATACCAAGTGATACCCTATGGGCTATGTAACGCACCAGCTGCCTTTCAGCACTTTATAAATAGTGTGTAAAGCGAGTTCATTGATCAATGCGTTATAGTATACATTGATGATATCTCAATTTACTTGAAGTCTGAAGAAGAACTTCCAAATCAAGTACGAAAATTCTTACAAAGACTGAGAGAAAACAATTTGTATGTACATTTGGAAAAGTGTGCGTTCAACGTGAAAGAGGTAGAGTTCCTTGGATTTGTGCTTACACCATCTGACATTACAATGGATACAACAAAAAGTAATGGCCGTCTTGGAATGGAAATCTTCAAGTAGTGTGAAAGAGTTACTAAGCTTCATTGGCTTTGCCAATTTCTATTGAAGATTTGTAAATAAATTCTTACACAAGTTTATTCCGCTCACTCGACTCCTTAAGAAAGGAGTTCCTTTTGAGTGGACCAAAGATGCCGAAAGAGCTTTTCAATTATTGAAGAAAGAGTTCACCACCGTGCCCGTTTCATTGCATGCAGACCCACAGAGCCTTCTATCTAGAGACGGATGCCTCAGATTTGGCTATTGGGGGAGTTCTCTCTCAGAGAAATAAAAGAAGGGGACAACTCAATCCAGTAGCTTATAGATCCAGGAAATTGACACCCGCAGAAATTAATTACACAATAACGGAGAAAGAGTTACTGGTCATCAAGGATGCATTCAAGGAGTGAAGGCATTACTTGATGGAGGGCAGACATACAGTAACTGTGTTCACAGACCATCGCAACCTGAACTTTTTTATATCTGCTAAAACCCTTACACCACGACAACTTAGGTGGTCCTTATACTTCGCAGATTACGATTTTGTGATCACGTATAGGCCAGGAATCAAGAACAGAAAGGCTGACGCTCTGTCAAAAAAAAACACAGAGAAAACAGAGGATAATCAAGAACAACCAACGATTACTCAGGAACTTAAGATTGTGGGAGCAGTGAGTCAGGCAACTATTGAGGAAAAGGTAATTAAAACTATGACACAAGAAGAAATGTCAGAATGGGCAAAACAGGGACCACAAAGAGAAATTCGACACAACTTACCGCTATATGAAGGTAAACTTTATTTACCCAATCAAGAATTACAACAATTAGTTCTCGAGGAAAGTCATGACAGTCGACTAGCGGGACACAAAGGAATCCTAAAGACTTGGTTAAAAAAAAATAATGGTGGCCACAAATGAAAAAAGATATTCATTGCTATGTGGAAACATGTGAGGTCTGTGCTCGGGGAAAATCGGAGAGACAATCTCCAAAGGGTTTACTCCAAACTATGCCCACTCCTCCATATCCTTGGCATACCATCACAGTAGACTTGATTGTGGATCTGCCTTCTGGTCAAGGGTGCGATACCATATTGGTATTTGTTGATGCATTTACTAAGATGGCTCATTTCATTGCCTTGAAGGGAGTTCCTACGGCCAAAGAATTAGCCATTCATTTTAGTACCCATATTGTGCGAACCCATGGTATTCCCAAGGTAATAATCTCAGACCGGGGTTAACAATTCCTGTCCCACTTTTGGAAGGCATTCATGGAAGGGCTAGGTATTGAAACTAGATACTCTACTAGCTATCACCCAGAGACTGATAGGCAGACAGAGAGAGCGAACCAAGAGTTAGAGCAGCATCTAAGACTGTTTTTACTTGATCAAGAAGGAGACTGGCCAGAGTTTCTATGGGCTGCAGAGTTCACACATAACAATGCAAAAAATGTTGCTACAGATTTCTCTCCTTTCTATCTTAACTATGGTAGACACCCAAATTCATCTGTAATTGGCGATGTAGTCTCAGTTCCAGCAGTTCAAGAGGTAGTTAAAAACCTAACACAAGTTTATCAAGCAGCTACAGAAAACTTGGTTAGAGCAAAATAGAATTATAAGAAATATGCAGATAAAAAGAGAAAAGGGGGTCCTAAACTGCAAATTGGGGATAAGGTATGGTTGAACACCAAGAATCTTAGGCTAAAAAGTGACAGCAAATTCAAACCTAGATTTGTAGGTCCATACCCAATTGAAAGAGTAGTCAACCCAGTAACTTACCGCTTAACACTACCAAAAGGAATGAAGATCCACCCAGTTTTCCATGTCTCCTTGTTAAAAAAGACATCACCAATATGGGAGTTCCCCTTCTTCCAAAGCCTGTGCAATTAGAATTAGGAGACACATTTTAAGTTAAGAGAATTCTTGACTCCAAGAAATCTAAAGAGAAGATCTATTTGGTAGATTGGAAGGGTTATGGTCCAGAGGAAAGATCCTGGGAATTATACTCTGATGTACATGCTCCTCGTTTGGTGAAGGCCTTTCATCAAAAGTTTCCAAAGAAGCCCCAACCAGGAGAACCCCCCTTGCAAGGGGTTACTGTCAGGATTTCCAAAAACATGAACCTTTCCTTCTGCGTGACGAGTCAAGGACAGTCACCTACATACAGTCAGCAAAAAAAGGCCATTACTTGGAGTGCGTCTTGGAGATCGAGAAACTCCAAGATGGCCGATATTCCAAGAGGAGTGTAGTTCTAGTCTTTTGCCCTCACCTTAAAATTCTATTTGGAGCTCTTAAGTTAGAATGTTGGCGCACTTCACCATGGGGCATATTATCAAGCCAGGCGATAAAATTATCGCCGCTTTAGCGGCAGAAAACTGCCACTAAAACGGCGATAATGGGCTTGAAAATATGCTCTATGGAATTCCAATTGAAACTCAGGTTAGATGTCCTTCACATCTAACATGCGCTTCAATTGAAATTCCATAGAGCATATTATTTTATCGTCTGTCTTGATAATATGCCCCCTGATTCCTTGGCTGAGGCACATCGTTTTTTCATTTTCTCTGTCGTCGTCTTGTAAGGATAGTATTTCGCCGTATTATCATCGGGTTCCTTCCGTTTGTGCCTTCAATTGAGCCTCCTTTCCGTTTAAAGTGACTTTGATCAGATTCTGCGCACACGCTACTGCCCTCATCTCGCTTCATCGAAGTGAGTGTTCGCCTAGAGTCCATGTGCAGAAACTCTCCTGAAGCCTGAAGGAAGATTCATTGAAGCTCAAACTTCAATTAACCGAAGAGTGTCACAAGAAAGAAACCAGAATGCTCATGCGCGAGTGTGCAGCGGCTCTCAAGTACGGAGACCTGAATTCATCTCACAGAAAAGTGCTAAGTACATTAATTTTTATGTTTAATGTTCTACTGGAAGCAATGTATAAAATAAATTGTAGCTGACTGAATATAATTGTAAATTAAGTATTGTACTAACGATATTTCTACAACAATAAGACTTACCTGGAGCAAGTGAATTCTTCCTGGAGATTCTTCCTATGAAGGAAAATAAAAAGGATTAGTGAGGAGGAACAAGACAAATTATATAGGTACGTGGAAATATAAGCAAGTTAAAAGACATATATGCAATCCATAGTATTTAAGGAAACTACAGGTTAAGAATAAAATTGAATTTAATTTCTTCTTAGATTCCATTAAAGAAGGACAATAAGAAATAGAACTCTTCAATTAGAAAGAAAAAAACACATAGAAGAGAAATAGAAGAGGAGCTAAGACCAATTGTTATATATGTATGCCATATTTAGAAGTAGCATTAAGTACATGAGAAATCAGAGTAATTAAAGTACATTGAGTTTAAGTGTATCTTGTGTTTAATTTTCTAGAACCAAACAATCCAAGGCAACACACTATCGCTAAGGAGAAGAAAAGGTGCAGAAAGCTGATAACTAAAGGCAGTCTCTTCTTCTTATTTGTTATTTTATCCAATACCCCTTTTCCCCTTTTGGAGATCCTGCAGAACACTTGTAGTATTGGGTGTCGGAGGTGTTCCGGAGGGGGCATTGAGAATAAGCATCTACTGTTCCTGCGCAAGTATAAGAAACATCGCTCTGACAGTTCTCTGCATTAAGATCTGCTATGCCCTGGCTAAGAAGCAGCCGCTGAGAGATTAAGGGCCCATTCCACTAAGGGAAAGGCTGCGACTATGGCCTTGGCTTGGGGTGTCCCAGTCCTGGACATGTGTCAGGCAGCAACGTGGGCATCTTTGCACATGTTTGCCAACACTACTGCCTGGACAGTCAGGGCTGCAGAGACTGGCATTTTGCCCGTTCGGTCATGCAGAACTTCCTAGTGTAAGGTATTGGTCCGCAACCCACCGCGGGGATGGTATGGCTTGTGTGTCTAATTCAAAGGTAAGCAATCTGCAGCTAGAAGTCTTTATCAGATGAACAAGTTACTTACCCTTGGTAACGCATTAACTGGTAGAGACCCTATCTAGCTGCAGATTCCATAAGGCCCACCCATGCTTTCCCGTTTTGCAGACCGATTTTGTTAAGACTAGGGTTACTCCCCTTTTCATGTCCCTAGTTGTACACACATTTTTCATCAGTTACCTCGTAGCTCTGTGCTTCTGGTGTGGGAAAAACAAAAAGTACTGACGTCCGCGTTCCTGGGTGGCACCTATATAGGTGACAGTGACGTCATAACCAATGTTACCGATGACATCACGCGGAACCAAATGGAGCCACCACACAGAGCACACATGGGGTATTGCTCAAGAAAAAGTTTCTGGATCCAGCCTGATGCCTGGGAAATTCAAAGGTAAGGAATCGGCAGCTAGATTGAGTCTCTACCAGATAATGCATTACCAAAGGTAAGTAACTTGTTCTTCTAAAATAGTAATGTAAAATCCAACTACACCAGTAAGCAGGATTTCACCTTACCAACATCTAAACATACCAAACATGGCAACCCTTCTCCTTTCAGATCAGGAATTACCACTTAAACTTATATAGGGGATTCCCCGTGCTAGCCTGAGAGGAGTAGGCATCACAGTAGTAAGAACAAAATAGGCTGTTTGTTCCTACTAGGACATGCCACACAATAAAGGTCATGTCCTACCTTTTACTTACACAGTACCCTCCCCATATGACTGTCTGGGTTCTACCTTAGGGGTGACCTATATGTTGTAAAAGGGGAGTTTAAGGCTTTGCAAGTAGTTATAAATGGTAAATTAAACGTGGCAGTAAACTGCGCATGCAGGCTCTTCAGTGGCAAGTCTCAGACAGGTTTGAAAGGATACTTCTGTGGGCGGCACAATCAGCGCTGCAGGCCCACTAGTAGCATTTAATTTACAGGCACTGGGTATGGGATACCACTGGACAAGGAACTTTCAGGTAAATTAAATATGCCAAACAGGTGTAAATTAATCATTCCATGTTTAAAGGAGAAAGCACATGCATGTTAGAACTGATTAGCTGAGAAAAAGTGCCCAGAGTCCGAAATCCAACAAAAAGCGGGTCGGAAAAATTGGAGGTAGAAGGCAAAAGGTTTAGGGATAACCCTGCAGAGAGGGCTAGGTCCAACAGCCATTTATAGAGGATTGTCAGTATTGTTTCCTATCCTCTCACATGGGAGGCAAAGTTATTTGCACTCAGTAAAATAACCTCGTATTGGTCCTGGTCCAGAGTAATATACAACTCTTTTTTCTCAGGTACACTGGAAAGCTATCTTCTGATCATATCATCTGGTATTCAATATTATATACATTTTAGATGTAGCATGCCCATACCCACACAAGTTAGCAGATATTTTCCTCTGGTGGCTGGATGTTTGATTGTGGGGTTCAGCAACCAATGGTGTAGTTGAAGGTAGAGAAAGCGTTCCGTCTCACGTTTAAATTCCTCCTTCAGTTGGTTGAAAGACGTAATAGTCCTATGGGCAAAAGTACCTCCAAGAGTCTTAAATCCCACCAGCAGTCATTTGTGATAGGAGGTCCTGTGCACTCTTGGGGGCATATTCTCAACAACGTGTGAAAACCATTGCAAAAGTTACTTAGCGCAACCTACAACATCGCAGTCTATCGCGGGACGCCGTACCGCAAAAATGCGAAACACGAACGCAAAAAAAGCTGCGATGAGGCCAAGCACGATACAAAAAGCTGCAAAAGCAGCCACAGGCCTGCAAATCCCACGCTTCTGGTGGGAAAATGCACTATAAAAGCTACAAAAACAACACACCAGAAAGAAGCCAAAGTGCATAGCAACATGGTTCCACCTTGACCGAGTGCAGAGGCCAACGTGAACCCCACAAGCCCCACAGACCCCAGCAAGGAACAACGGGCTCTGGGAAGGCCAAAGAGAAGAGGGAGAGGAAGATGGGGTGCAGTCCGCAGGAAAACAAGACAAGCGTCACGGAGGTGACAGAACACAACCAGCAACTGACCCACAATCAGACTACCTTGAATGCAGCCGGAGTGTCGAGGAGGCCAATGGAGGAGGCCAAGAGGCGCTGGCATGACATACAAATTTAAACCAGGCACAAAGACGCTGCCAACAGGAAGGCAGCAAGGGCAACAGGAGCTGGGACTCCTGCGCCACAGGAGGAGTTGGAGGAAACGGAGGCCACAGTCAACTGTGTGGATACAGTGCAAGGAGTCGGGAGTGCGGACACAGCTTGATAAGACCTGATACAACATAAACATAGTGAGTAAAGACCAGGGACTGGGGGGATGGGGGAGATGGGCACAATGGCACGCATGCACAAATAAGCAGAGCACACTGCACACCCACAATGACCTTAGATCATGTACCTCATCTCCGTGGCACACTGCAGCACACACACAGCAATCACAGCACACCCACATTGACGACAAAGTGGCACCAAGTGCAACACCAACACTGCAGAACAGAGGACACAACTGACTCCGCACACGCGCAGAAACAGGCCCACTACATCTGACAGAGCTGGAAATGTTGAAATGGAAATATACGTGTAAAACCTCACACCCGTCATGTAGTCTAAATGTACACTGTCCCCATATAAATCCTGCACATCCAAAACAGTCACAATGTACACTGTCATACAGTCTGCATGTAAACAAGAACAATGTGCCAACACACATGTCAACACAATGTCAACATGCATCTCCCCTCCAAATTGCTGAGGGACACACAACACCTCCAGCAGAGCACAGAAGACCACACATCAGTGATGCCGGAGTGGACCACCACACCTACGACACCGACACCCTACAACAGCCTATTGACATCCCACCAACCCACCACCAGAACCAGGGTAGCCAGGCCACTTAGAGGAGAACCCAGTCCCTGAAACAGACCACACAGCATGAAGCACCCGCAAGCACGGCAGGCTCACAACACTTCACCGAACCACACATGGCACCCCAATGCCAGGTGTCAGAACGCCAAAAGGAGGTGGCCCAAGAGGTGCGGGTGTGTTCAGAACCCATGGAAGGCGAACTAGAGCACATACGTGGGTGTCCACCTACACCCCACAAAGGAGACCCACACTGCCATAGAGACACATACAGATGCACATTGCCAGTACAGAACCACGCCCAGGGGCGCGCACATAACAGTCACACACCCACGTTGGCTCTGTGTACAACGGCACAGTCTACTGCCCTCACGAATTGTGTGGGTGACGACAAGGCTACATGTCCAAGCTCTAACCCACTGCCTGCGGTGACATGTCTGCATCCGCTGTACACAGCACAATGTAATGTCCTAGGGCCCAGGGCCCTCATGCATACAACAAGACCACAGGGACACATGCAGATATCATGTTGAACTGGCTGTGGGCACGTGCGCCCAGCCCCTTTATTGGTAGGGCCACATGTACAGTGACGCCTGTGCTGGTTGTGTGTGGGGTGAGTATAAGCCAGCCCGCACGGAGTGCTTGGTGCTGGCAACAACTTGAACAGTGGACAGCAGTACAATGGGAACAAAAAACACCTGCATAACAGAGTCAACTGCTGAGCAACATGGAGGGAGCTGGAGCAAGTACAGAGGTCACCCAACATACAAACAGAAGCGTCCGTGAGTTTCAGTGCGCTGAGGTTGGGGCCCCAGAGCAGAGCGTGCTCATGTGAAGAAAATGTCTAGGATTGTGTCCCTTCTGGACATTCCTGATCCAGCTGCATTGAGGGGGTGTCACACCTGCATCATCTTTCTCATCGCCATCCCAGGTCACCCACACTGCCTGAGGTGACATTGCTGCATGAGCACTCCACGGCATATAACCAAAACAGTAATGGACGATGATTCGTGGTGCACAGAGATAGAGGCACCTGGAGTGCTGAGATGGGGATCAGGCAGAAGATGGCATCCACGACAGGTTCGGACAACTCCGTCAGTCTGCCAATATGACCGTTTCAACACTGGCAGTTGGCGGTCAGAGTTGGTCCTGGTGGTGGTGGCGTGAGCCTCCTACGGTGATGCGACATCCGGGCCGGTCAGGACTCGATTTGATGTGTGAGCCCAGGTGGACCGCAGTTGCGGCTGCAGGCAGTGGACAGCGGACAGCACAGGGCCACAGACACATGGCGTTGATACCCCCAAGGCCATCACCTCAGAGGCCATCCAGCATCTCAGCAGAAGGGGTCCCTGACCTGACCAGCTCACAGTTAGTGTCCCCGGATGCACTGTGGCTGGCACAGGCACACTGCCATGGGACGGTGACTTGCGGTGCAGTGAGATAGGGACATATGAAGTCCTGAGCGGGCCCTTGTCGATGTCCAAGGTGGACGTGGCAGAGGCTTGCGGGGGACAGTAGAAGGTGTCCTCCAGGGCATGATGCACAGGGTGGAAGCTGTCCGGAAGCAGCAAATGGAGGAGTGGAATGCCACGGCATCGTTTTACCAACAAAGTCAGTATCACCAACATGATGGTGACGAAAACCCCAAGTCCATGGACTCAGTCGCCGCCTAAGTTCAACCAGAAAGTGTCCATGGGTTTCAGGGAACAGACTTAGTGGCACAGGGGCTGAAAGGGGATGCAGTCTGCATTTTGGCCTGTACAGTGACATCAAGTCAGCCATAAATAAATCAAGACTGAATTTGAATAGTGTGTGACCTACTTGACCGCAGTGTAGGTCTGAGGCAGCGGTCAGCGCGGTTCAGCAAGCTCCTCCTGGAACTCTAACACACAATGTTGTCATGACATTGGGGGTGACTTGTGGTTGAAAAAGCACCAGAGCCGAGAGGGTGTTCAGTCAGCAATGATGACGTGTCCTGCATGGTGTGGACTGGATTGGATTGGCGTGAGGCCTGCTGGACCGCAGTGTCGGCCGACTGCATTGTTATCAAGGGCCCACAGACACGTGTGTTTGGGATGCTAAGCACAGACTTGGTGTCACCACATCGAAGGAAGTATAGTGAGTTAAATTATTATTATTATTATTATTATTATTCAGATTTATACAGTGCATAGCTGCCCCAGTGACAGGGCGTCCCAGCACTACCTAAACAAGAGCTAATGAACCACTCAGAGACATAAAGAGTAGCCTACGCTGGGAAAAGCAAGGTCTTTAACGCCTTTCGAAATGCCAAATGGTTCCGAAGTCCTCTAATTGAGGTTGGAAGGGAGTTCCAAAGGTGCGCTGCCTGGACCCTGAAAGAACGACCACCAGCTCTAGCTCTCTGAAAATGGGGGATACAGACCGAGTCAGAGCTAGCTGAACGCAGGGGGCGATTTGGCACATAGTAAGCCAGCAAATCTGCTAGAATCGGCGGTCCTTTTTGTGTCAAGATTTTATGAGCCACACACGCTATCGGCAGCCAATGGAGCTTGGGCAAGAGGTTCGCAACCGAACATGATTTAGGAAGTGCTATCAGGGCACGAGCTGCAGCATTCTGAATTCTTTGGAGGCGAACAATGCAAGATTTATTGGCGCCTAAGTATAGAGAGTTACCGTAGTCCAGCCTCGATAAAATTGTGGCCTGGAGAATAGTTTGGCGGACTTTGGGTGCAAAATAGCCAAGTAAAGGTTTCAGCCCTCTAAGGAGACCAAAACAGGATCCTGCTAAGGCCTTGGATTGAGCATTGAATGACAGCTCACTATCAATCCAAAATCCTTGATTCTTTACTGCATTTTTTGGCAGTGGTGCAGGTTTTAATCTGTCAGGCCACCACTGTTCGGACCAGAGGGCACTATCTCTCCCCATCACGAGAATTTCTGACTTTGCAGCATTTAGTTGTAAACAATTTGCTGTCATCCAGTCAGAAATGGCTAACAGGTCATCTTTAATTTTAAAAAGATTATCACAGCATTTTTTTGAAAAGACATTGGCTAGCTGGGTGTCATCGGCATAAGACACCAAAGACAACCCTCTACTTTTTGCTAGCAGAGCTAAGGGTTGGACATAAATGTTAAAAAGCGCAGGGCTCAATATAGAGCCCCGTGGGACCCCATGTTTGATCATATGCGTCTGAGAGTGGTACGGTGGCACAACCACTTGAAAGGTTCTACCTTCCAAGAAATATTGAAACCAAGCCAAGGCCTGCCCCCGGATCCCTATGTCATGAAGTCTGCCTAGAAGAATATCATGCGAAACGGTATCAAACACAGCACTTAAATCTAAGAGAATCAAGGCTGCGGAATTCCCAACATCTAGGTTGCACCGAATATCCTCCGTTACTGCTAACAGCGCCGATTCGGTGCTGTGACGGGGACAAAAGCCATTTTGTGAGGGGTCGAGAGTTTTGTTACGATCTACAAATTCAGTCAAAACTGAGTTAACATATAACTCTGTAGCCTTAGCTAAGAAAGGGAGCTGAGAGATCGGACGAAAGTTGCTCAAGTCTGACGGCTCCAAGGACGGCTTCTTTAAAAGGGGTATCACTTTTGCATGCTTCCAAGTAGCCGGCATTACTGCGGCAGACAATGATAAATTAACCAGTTCCCTGATCACTGGGAAAATTGAGTCAAGAACTTGCCGGAGCTGATCTGGTCTGAGAGGGTCCGCCGGAGATCCTGATTTAATTTTAAAACATAAAGATTTAATCTCGGAAAGCAAAAGTGGAAGAAAAAAACATAATGAAAGATTAGGGGGGTTTAACCTATCCTCAGACATGTCTATTCGGTTGATATTCAAAGTTGCCGGGGAGGAACAGGCCGTTGGCAAGTTTTTATAAATAGTCTCTACCTTGCGCACAAAGGAAACTGCCAATTCCTCACATTGAATATTAGAGGAAATAGGGGAATCAAACTCTTGATTAGAGTGAAGCATATTTTTCAAAAGAGAAAAAATCATTTTGGGCGGGTTATTACTTTCCAGAATTTTTGCGGCGATGTATTCAGCTCTGGCTTTCTGAATCAGTCTATGATAGGATTTGATGGACTTCCGATATTTGGTTTTAGCTTCTATATCGTATGCCCGTCTTCATGATTGTTCCAGTTGCTTGCAAACCTTCTTTGCCTCCACCAGGGATTCGTTAAACCATGGGTTAGAAGGTCCCAGTTTTTTCCTTAAGCAGCATTTTTCAGGGATACAAGTATCTAGGGCTTGCATCAGCCAGTCCTGAAGTCTGAAGCCTCTATATTAGGAGGAAACTGTGGCTTGGACTTTAGCAACAGGTCTGAGAATTGTCTGGTATCCCATTTATGCCAAGGGCGCTTCATCACAGACCGTGGACGAGATGGCACCAATTTCCCAGGCAGCCGGAGGGAAAAAGGGATCAAATAATGATCAGTCCAGGTCAAGGGGACCGAAGGTGACACCATTACAGCACCCAGATTAGAAAAGATTGGATCCAGCAAATGCCCAGCAATGTGAGTACTATCCATCACACATTGTACCAGTTGACAGACTTCCAAATCAGCCAGAAAGCAAGCAATCTCTGGCTTGCCACTCTCTTCAAGATGGAGGTTGAAATCGCCCAAAATAGTGAAATTCGCCGCTCCACTCGCGAGTTGGGTAACTTTATTCACCAGAGCTTCCCTCCATTTTTTGTTGGCCCTGGAGGCCGATAAATAAGCAGCCCCAAAACCGTAAAATAGTGATTGTGAATCAGCCATTCTTGATGTTCTCTGCCATAGTGTAATCAAGACTCAGTTCCAAATGTGTGACCTACATTTCCGCTGTGCATGCAGGTGGAGTACCTCAACGAGTCGGGAGAACAGCATGCCGGTGTCGTGGAGGCCGTGATGGACTGAGGAGCCTGACAGGTTCACGGCGCTCTGGCTTGGAGCTTGCACAGGCAACTGGTGGGCCCTCGTCGACACACGCCGGTGGCAGCACGTGTGCATTGATGCCTGCCTGCACAGGGCCCGGCAGGACTGGTACGGGGCCCAGCGTCCCAGGGTGCAGCAGGAACACAGGTAACACCGCTCACCACGACGGCCTCGTGGCAGCATTACGGAAGAGGACCACGCCCAGAGATACATGCTTTTTATTCACACCCCTACGCGTGCCCAGCATACGCCGGGCCAGCCCACTACGCTCACGCTTACAGGGGGGGACGTAACAAGCTACATTTCCGGGATCTTCCCCACTGGCTGGGGTGACATGGTTGCATCCACTGTCCCCTGCATACTGCAGTCTGATCATCGCTTCAAAGCCACACTTGGCATTGTGTACATTGTCATTCATAGGTCAGTTGCCTCCTTCGCACATGCCTGGATCCCACCTCTTCCCACAATCTGCTATCCTGTGGCTGAGGTGCCATGCCGTTGATGGCTTATGTGCATGGCTGGGCCAGGTTGCCCGAGTGAGTTGTGCTGTCGTGTCTGGTGGGTTTGCATGTTGTTTGGCATGTTGTATGGGAGTTTGTGACGTGTGCGTTCAAAGAGCTGTGAGTTGCTTGGTTGTGAAGTTGAGGTGGGTGGTGTGTTCATTTGGTACTTGCCAATGAGCAGCGCATTTCCATAGGTGTCAGGCAGGAAGCGTTGGGTGATGGTGGGCTTTTGGAAGATGTTGGACTCATGCACTCGGAATGGGTGGCTGGCTTCGAGGTTGTTGGAGATTCCCAGGTGGTCCACTATTGCCTGCACAGTCTGGTATGTATTTTTAACTTTGCACTGCCACTGTTGTCCTGTTGTTTTATTCGGCGTTTCTGTCCCTTCTCCCTCGCTCAGCAGACCTAAGCAGCTGACGTGGGTAGGGATTCCCAGCTGCAGTAGCGTGATTGGCCGGTTCGCCAGAGGCACGCCCACGACTACAGCCACGCCCCCTTTGCAATATAACAAACGCCGACCTCGAGCGCGGCGTTTTAGAGCAAAAACTCCTGAGGCACAGCCGGGAGTAGGGAACAGATAGCTTTTTAACTTTGCACTGCCACTGTTGTCCTGTTGTTTTATTCGGCGTTTCTGTCCCTTCTCCCTCGCTCAGCAGACCTAAGCAGCTGACGTGGGTAGGGATTCCCAGCTGCAGTAGCGTGATTGGCCGGTTCGCCAGAGGCACGCCCACGACTACAGCCACGCCCTCTTATACTCACCTCGTCACTACCATAAAGCATGTGTCTCCACTGGAAGCACAGCGGACGAGCGCAGCGGGCGTGACGATTGCGCGCCGAAGGCGCGCATAAGGCAAGCTCGTCTGCGCTCGTCCGCGCCGAGTCAGGGCCTTGGGCCACCTCCCCTGCCTCCCAGCCGTCAGCACATAGATGCTACACACGAGCAACCCTGTACAAATTAAGGCCTCCTGTCAACTCATGCCCTCGGCACTCCTTCCACGCCTTAGACCTTCCCTCAACCTGCCCCACCTGTTTTGCGCCTCTCAAACCTAACTCGCGCACAACAACCACACAGGAATTCCAAATGCTCCTACTAAACTGCCGCTCGCTGCCTAAGCATAGCGCCGAAATGGCCTTATTGATAGAAGAGCACACCCCGGATATATTGTTCCTTACGGAAACCTGGCTTACCAGTGAGTCCAACCCGGCAATAGTAGAGGCCCTCCCCACCGGCTATCAAATAACACGGCAAGACCGGCCAAAAGGGAGAGGAGGAGGCCTTGCTATCATCCATAAGGAGCAATATCATTGTCGACTCTCTCCTGAGACCATCTCGGACTGCGAGAGCACGGGTTTTAACATCAACCTCTCTCCTAACATCTGCTTCTCAGGCACTTTAATTTATCGCCCGCCCGGCCTCCCTAAGCAGTTTCTTCTAACTCTGCCATCGAATGTGGCCAGCAGAGTCAGCACCTCTTCTAGCTTTACCGTGTTGGGTGACTTGAATCTACATTTTGACTCCCCCTCGGACCTTTCAGCTGCTATCCTATCAGATGATCTAGCGGCTCTACAACTCACTCAACGTGTCTCCTCCCCCACCCACGAAAAAGGCCATCTACTGGATCCTATTTTCTCAAATTGCTCTGAGATCACAGTGGACCCAGGCATCACCCTACCCTGGACTGACCACTTTTTAATCCCCTTTAAATGGACCACACCTAAATTCTCTCCTCCGGCTCCCACCACCAAACTCAGACGAGCCTGGACGCACCTTGAGGTTGATAAGTGGTGCACTAAACTGGCTAGCTCACAACCAGAAATTCAGGATGATCCCGCCCTAGCAAACCAGGCATATACCAACTGGATCTCCTACACTCTTGACTCTATCCTCCCAATGAGCAAGACTGTACTGAAGCGGCCTCAAAAAACCGCCCCTTGGTACACTCAGTCTCTCAGAGAAAAAAAGCGTCTCTGTAGAAGGGCGGAAAGACGCTGGCGCCTAGACAAATCGGCGGATAACAAAACCCGGTACCGTGAAACCATCAACGAGTACAAAACTCAAATAAAAGCAGCTCAGTCGTCGTATTTCGCCGAAAAAATCCTGAATGCTAGATCTAAACCCAAAGAGATCTTCCAGACCATTAAAAAGCTTATGAACCCATCTCCTGTGGTGCATGTCGAGAAATCGGTCACTCAATGTAATGACATTGCCGAATTTTTCTATCAAAAAATTAATAAAATTTATTCAACTTTTTCTCCCCCAAACACCGACCTGTCTACCCAACCTAATAACCTCCCTAGCCTGTCACATTCCCCCACCCCCTACAGCTTAACTCACTTTCCCCCACTAGACCTCCCCACTTTAGAATCACTGGCCCTCAGTGTCAAATCAGGTTCTCCGGCCGACCCTGCCCCCCCTGACATCCTAATGGCAGCCTCCCATACCATCTTGCCCGTCATCAGAGAGGTATTAAACTCTTCCATCTCCTCTGGCACCGTTCCACCCGTATGGAAGCAGGCCATGGTTAGGTCATTGATCAAGAAACCCAATCTAGACCCGTCTGATCTGGCTAACTACCGCCCTATTTCTCTGCTCCCTTGGTTGAGCAAGGTTTTGGAGAAATATGTGAACCAACAGTTAGTGAATTATCTAGAGGACCATCACATACTGGATCCCACTCAGACGGGTTTCAGACCTAAGCACGGGACAGAGACCGCCCTCCTCATGGTCATAGAGGAAGCGAGAAAAATCTTGGATCAGGGAGGATCAGTGGCAGTGATCCTCCTTGATCTAAGCGCGGCCTTTGACACAGTGTGTCATGACACCCTACTTAGCCGCCTGTCCTGTGTGGGGATCAAGGATAAAGCTTGGGCATGGTTTGAATCATTTCTGGGGAACAGATCCTTCAGGGTTTTTGATGGCGATTCAGCTTCCTCCAGTAGACCTCTAAATTGTGGAGTTCCTCAGGGCTCCTCTCTGAGCCCTGCTCTATTCAACCTTTATATGAGACCACTGGCCAGTGTCGTCCGCCCATTTGGAATTAAAATCATCTCATATGCGGACGACACGCAGCTGGTGGTCTCACTGGCGCAGGAGACATCTCGTACTGCGCCAGGCGGGCTCAGAGAATGCCTGGAGGAAGTGAGGAGCTGGATGTCGTCATCATCCCTGAAACTGAACGGGGAAAAAACTGAGCTGATGCTCCTAGGACCCTCAGAGCCGGCACTCCCCCCCCCCCCTATGGCCCCCATGCCTAGGACTGCCTCCAACCCCAAAAAGCTCCATCAAAAGTCTTGGGGTATGGCTGGACACCTCACTGTCTTTTAATGTCCAAGCCACAAAATTGTCAGCCACGTGTTTTGGCATTCTGAGAGTGCTAAATAAAATCTTCCCCCTCCTCCCCCTGGAAGCCAGACAGGCTGCCATTCAAGGGCTCATTCACTCCCGCCTTGACTTTAATAACGCACTTTATTTGGGTGCACCAGAATACACCCTCCGGAGGCTGCAAACTGTACAGAACAGCGCAGCTCGCCTTCTACTTAAAATCCCGCACAGACACTCAGTAAGGACCGGACTGACTAGCCTCCATTGGCTACCTGTCCGGCAGAGAGTTCTGTTCAAGGCGCTATGTATAGCCCATCAAGCCTTCTGGGACATGGGACCCATCATTACCCGTGATCTGATCACTCATTACATCCCAAATCGCAGTCTTCGCTCCAGCCAGACTCTCTTAGCAGTAGTCCCAAGAATAAAAAGATCTAGAACCGGCGGAAGGACGTTCATGTACAATGCAGCTAAGGCCTGGAATGCTCTACCACTTCATCTGAGAGCCACCCAGAACCTCACTATGTTTCGCAAGCAACTGAAGACCCACCTGTTCACATCTGCCTGCTAAACCATTGTCTCTTCTTTTTTCTTCCCTTCCCTGCTCTCTGTAGGTCTCGGTTATCCTAGCGCTTGGACGCCTTCGGGCAACAACTGCGCTCTATAAATCTCCAAGTTTACAAGTATGTGTGTGCTTTCGGTAGCGGATATTGTGTGCAGTGTCACCAGCAGGCACAAGTTGGACATGTGTGCATTAAATTGCCCCCTGACACGTGAGGGAATCCAGCTATGGTTTTGACACCTTGCTTGGTCTCCAGCTGTTCCTGCGCAGTGTGGGGGAAGTATAGGTAGTGTGATACCAAGCTGAGGATGGCATCCAAGACAGTTGGGGGGGGCTTGGATGTGGCTGGCTGTGAGACTCCTCGGACTCTGGCGGTTGTTGGTTGGGGGGGGGGGTACCAGAGGCCAACAGGTGAGGCACAGACAGCAGCTTTGTGTGGGGTGCGATGTTGGTTGTCCACTATGTTGGTGCCGTTGGCCTGTTGGGCGATGAGGGTCAGGATGCGTAGGATGGTTGCCCTTTTGAGCCTGTGTTGGGCAGTAGCATCCTCTGGTGATAAGTCTGTGAGGGTGGTGCGTTTTCTGTGGGTCCGCTGTCTTTGTCCGTGCTGCCTCTGTGGTGGTCCGGGGGTGTTCCGGGGGGGAATTGTGGTCCTGGGTGTGGTGGCGGTGGGTGTTGTTGCCCTCTTGGGTGTCCGGGATGCATGTTCAGTGGCTCCATGACATCTGTTGTTCTTCAGCTGTGGCTCTGGGCTGGGCTCCCTTTTCTGTTGCTGGCTGGCGTCCGACTTTGCACCAGGTCAGAGCAGGTGTTAGTTTTCTGCTGCTAACGTGCCTTATCACATGTTTTGTGGTCTTTTCGCCATTGTGGCTGGTCGTTGAGAGTGTTGTGGAGTGGTGTTGTCGCGGCTTTTTGCACGGGAACGCCTACTCTGCATCTCATTAGCGATAGTTGCCGGGGTCATCTGTGGCAATGTTTTTTGCGGCTGCTATTGCTGGTAAACTGGTGATATGGGCTGTTAGCACCAGCTTGTGAATAGGGTGATGAATTTATCGCGAGTTTGGCTGCGCTAAGGTGCCGTTAACTAGGCGATAGCTCTTTGAGAATATGGCCCTTGGTGTATAATCAGTGTTACCCCAAAGTGGGATGAATGGTGACGGGAATTAGTTTGGCCAATATCAAACCACTGCTCTATTGCAGATGTCCAGGGATGGCTCTAGTGACTGGGGATTTGTAATGTGCAATAGTGCTTTATGCTGCCAAGGTATCTCCAAGAGGGGCCCTGCAGCCATTGTATGGTATATCTTACACAATACTTTTTCAGTCTCTCTACAGGTCCAATGATCAGGAACATGAGATGTGCCGCTGCATAATATTGGGATATATCTGGCACTCCTAATCCCCCTTGCCTTAGTGAGCTCTGAAAATTCTTTCCTTCCTACTCTTCCAGATATGAGAAGTACAGAAATCACAAGCTATGTATATTGCCTTTTGGAATGTGATGTACCAATTTTCAAAAAACATAGAGAATATTGTGTAGGATTGACATCTTTTATACTGCTATTATACCCAAAAGTATAATGTCAAAGCAAGCATTGTTTGTTTTCTTATTTTTCTTATTTTATTTTGTCTTTTATTCCTTAGTCAAGATGTGTTTCGTCACGATATGGGCACAATATCCTACAACGTCTTCAGGGCTAAGAGAATTAAACAGAAAATAAACACTATAGTGAGCGCCTTAAAACATAAATCATAATGAATCACCTCACAGTGACTTTTGTGACTAGTTTAACTACTATGTGTATAATCAAAGTGAATTTGCATAATGGAAACCCATGCGCATGGTTTCGTTTATCATCGTTCTTTGTTATCAAAATAGCCTTAAAGTCCAGTTGTAACTCAAAGATAGCACATCACAACGCACATTTGGTGTGCAAGAGCACTGTTATTCTTGAAACATATGTAAGTAAAATTCAAGCATTATTTATCCCTTTTGGAGTATTCATAATCCCAATATTTGTATAAAGAGTACAATCAACACTGTGCCTTCTAGATCAAAGTGTGAGCACCTGAAAATCAGAAAAGGGGGAAAAGAAAAGTACCTTAATCCTCTTGGCATAATACCTAGTGTCAAAATGGTAAGTGCAAATTAGTAAAGATATATAACCAGAAGGGGTTATTGATTAACACAGGCAAATACAGTGCCTGCAGTGTGTCAGTATTCGTCAATTAGTACTGAAATGAAACGGTGCAACAGGTGAGGGAGAAACCCCTAAAACCCTCCAATGAGGACCACGAGGTCTGAAATGCAAAGCAGTCAAATCCTGAGCACACGCGTTCGTGTGGTTTGGAAAATCTGATCCAAAGTAGAAAGCCAAAAAAGTCTAGTCTCAATGCAAATGTTCTTTTGTTCCTTTTTTAATTTTCAATTTTTTTTATTCCGGAAACATCACAGAGTCCAGACAACACATATTGCGTCTTTGGGGTGAAAACCCTAGAACTTCTTCAGGGCTGTATTATCCAAGTTGTAACGTTCAACGACTAGTATCCGGTTATAATTCTGACCCGGCTAGGTCTTTCCAAAAACATGCGTCTCCTGTTCCACAGGAATGTCAATCTTATGAAAGTTTAAAAGTTCTCAATTCATACGATATATGTAGATTTTTTCAGCATAATCCAAATGCGATATGTCTGTGTCTTGTATGCCTCAAACAAGTGTTCTTCAAGAGTCAAGACACCAAGATAAGGCACGAGACCTTCAGCGAGTATGCTGATCCACGCTGCACTCTGGCGAGTCGTTCTGAACCGGATCACTTTCAGTCTTAAAAAAGAACATTTGCATTGAGACTGGACTTTTTTGGCTTTCTACTTTGGATCAGATTTTCCAAGCCACACGAACGCGTGTGCACAGGATTTGACTGATTTACAAATTAGTAAAGTTGCCAGCCCAGGGAGAGGTTTCTTACTAGGACTGAGGACAATTTGTTTTATACATTTCAAAAACACCTACTTTCCTGTCGGTTGTATTTCTGTCAGGTAGGAAATAATAATCCAAATCTAGTAAAATTATGTATTTGTGGTATTCTTGAAAGATGAGTGACCCATATGATATTTGTTGAAAATTGAAACAACGATGTGATTAAGCATTCACTAAAGACATGAATTCCCCTTTAGGACCGAGTTTCTTCTGTTATGTTGACTAAAGTCTGGACTCCATTTTGTATTGTCATGTCTCCACGTGCTCAGCACGAGAAGAGTCCTATCTTCGTGTTAGTTGCTCTTGCAATCTGCCTAGTAACAGTCTATAAATAGCTCCTTTGTCCGTCTGGCGCATGCCCAGACTTGATCACATCTGTTATCAGTTAGTCTTTGCTTGACCATGTTTTCGCGGGCTTAGAGATGTGTTAACTCCGCCCACATATTGATTCTGTATCGAAAATGTCCATAAAAGGTAATGTTTTTCGCCTCATGTTGTATCCACCCACTTATGAGCCCCTCTGTTGTGTATAAAAGGGGACCGTGTACGCAAGTTCTGTGTGCTACTCTATGCAATACTGAAGGGTGTTGTATGGATTGTAGGACCACCCTTAAGGGTTAATAAACTTTGTCTTTGTACTTTGCAGTTTCCGTGCCAACTTCCTTGTAGATTCCATTACAGGAGAGCGAACCCTTGTGTCCTGCGGGCCTAGCTGGGGCCTGTATTCATCAATTGGCGTCCGTCACGTGGGGCTCATCGGCGACTCGGATGCTCGAAGGACTGGTCGTGACGAAGGTGAGGAATTTGGCCGGGGATGTGATCACTGCCAGAGGCATTTTAGTCCTGGCATCCCGAGGTTTTCTTCCTTCCCTTCCGAACTGACCATCTGGGTGGCGCCGGTCCTCGACTGAGACCTCTTCTGTCGGTTTTGCCGTGACAGCCGTTTGGGCGAATTTTTGAGCTTGGCAGTTGGAATCTGGACACTCTTGATTGGTAAGAACCGTTGTACGGTACTTGCTCCGAGTTTTCGAAGCCTGGGTTGGCTATTTGAGTTTGATTTGTGATGACCGGTCATATCTTGTATTGATTACTGTGAGAATATATGCGTTGCAACACATATAGGCAGGTAATGTGGAGATATTTCTCCGGAGCTGTGTAAATTTGAACGGCGCAAAGTTTAAGTGACATTTTTTTGATAATACTGCATATTTTGCATTATTTTTAAGCATGCCTGCTTTTAGCGCACTCCGTAAGTGGTGCTGCTGCTTTGGAAACCGGTTAAACCTCGAGGAATCTGCTCCAGCCCCCCCAGAGGGGACTCCTAATAGGGATATGTATGTGAAGCATGGTCTTTCTTCTATAATGTACAGCACAGTATGGAGGAAATACACCAAAAAGGATCCTGAGTTGCGCTGGCCTTTGTATGGATCATTTGATATGCGTAAGATTGAGTATGTGGAACAGTGTATGTGTAAACGGCGTGCTCGTCAAGATATGTTTGAGTGTGTGCGATTATGGGTGAAGGAAGTGCGTGAGCGACAAAAACGTGAGAAAGCGCTGTTTGATAAAGAGCAACGGAAGAATGATCATGTGCGAGCACAGGAAGCGACGCGTCGGGAGGAAAGAGAACAGGCGGAGAGACAAGAGAAAGAGCGTAGGCTGCAAGTGTCGGGTCAATATGCTGTTCGGCAGCCTCTTTATCCTGTCCTTACTAATCTTGAAGATGATTTTTCCTTATTAGATCGCTCTCCGCCTCCTTATGTTGGCGCGTCTGCCCCGAGGTCACAGGATTCTGGATCGGTTTCGGGTAAGGTAGATACGCGGTCCATGTTATCAGTTGACAGAATGAGTGAGCTTCGGCAACTTTCCTTTCGCGCACTTAAGGGCAAACTATCCCTTACTGAATTGTTGGACTCTTGGGGACAGTGGCAGGATAGAGAGAAGTTGTATTTTCTGGAACACTTTTCTGATGAAGTAATTACTGCCTATCGGAAATATTCCAGCGTTTTTGAGCCTGATGATGTGGTATTAGATGCTAAAGCATTACGTAACGGTGTTTTTTCTCCCTCTAAGGCGCCTGATGCGGCTCGACGGCTGTTTGCATTATGGGACGCGGCGAGTGACCTTAAAGAGAGAGCGCGCCTAAAAGCAGAGGAGGAAAAGCAGTCGGATTCACGTATTGGCGATGACCAATCATCTACCTCCCACTCAGATAAGAGCGAACTAGTGCATGCTAAACCCATGCGAGAGGCGGCACCTTTGTATGTTCCTCCTAAAGGAGCGGGAACTAGTTCGGATATTACTTCTGCCGATGCTAAGGGATATTTTGTGTATAATTGGGTTTATACTCCCTGGCATAGGGCTGATGTTATGGCATTAAAGAATGCATTGCCTGACCCCCGCAAGAATCCAGCGGCCTTTTACGAAGAAGTCGAAGGGGCCTTGAATTCTTGTACTATGACCTTAGCAGATATAGATCTGTTCTTTGGGCTTATCTTACCACCGGATATGTGGCGATCTGTGCGGAAGGTGGACGATCAAGCTGCTTTTAAGGCTAGGTGGTCTGAGATTGAGGATGAGGATAGGGAGAGGAAACCCGCGCAAAAACCGCCTCAGATTATCTTAGATCTCCCCGCTGCTATTTTGACCAAGTTGAAAACAATTATTCCCCCTAAAAAGATTGACTGGAACATGTTAGCCTCGTGTAAACAGAAGGTTGATGAATCAGTTGCAGATTTCTTTACGCGCTTTGAGGAGACATTTCATGATTTTAGTGGTCAGTCACTTACGGATGATACGGGTCGACACCTTTTTGCTGATAAATATGTGGCGAATTTATTACCGGAAATAGCAGCTCGTTTAAAAGCGAGTGAAAGTTCTTGGTCCACCGCGTCTCCGACATCCCTCCTGACTATAGCTCAGTATTATGAGCGTCAGGAACAAGAAGCGAAGGGGCAGGAGGAGAAGAAATCGAAAGATTTAAAAACGAAGGTGATGTTAGCGCAAGTGTATGGTCCGCCTCGTCGGGGTGTCGATAGAGGTAGGGGAGGATTCTATGGTCCCCCTTCGGGTCGATCAGATGTAAATAGGAATCAATGTGCGTATTGTAAACAATCGGGTCATTGGGCCAGAGATTGTCCGGCGTTGTATGCATCTCGTCAGGGGCGTACTCAAGGTCCACCGAGAGGTAGAGGGGGTTTCTCGGATTTCAGAGGGAATTCTAATGATCGTGCTCGTTTTGAACCTACCGTACAGCAGCGAGATAGACCTAATGTATTTGATCGACAGCACCAGTATCAAGTGTCAGGGACTGACCGCTCTGGGTACCATGATTCGCAGCATGCATAGGAATGCGTTGGATGGGGGTTAGAATCAGTTGAAGTGCCGGTTGATCAGAAGGGTCCTTATGTCTCAGCGAAGGTTTTGGGTTCTACTGATCGGTTCCTAGTTGATACAGGAGCGACTCGTAGTGCGCTGTCCAAACAATTGGTTCCGAGGGCTCCCCCATCTGGCTTAATGGTTACATCGGTAGGGTTTGATGGTACACTCTCTCGAAGCCCTCTTTCTCGACCCCTTGCATTCCATGTTGATCCCTTTTCTGCACCCTGTCCGTTTTTGCTTGCCCCGAACACGCCTGACAATATTATGGGTCTTGATATGCTCAAGCACTTCAGAGCTACGATCCGCTGCTCCCCCGCTGGAGTACGTGTGATATTAAACGATAATCACCCTCTGACAGAACGGATGTGTGTGGTTGCAGAGGATACTGTGTTAGCTTCTCTCCCTCGTACTTTGTGGGACACTTCGGATACTGATGTGGGACAGATGGTGATTCCGCCTGTCCATATTAGTGTCCAGGAGGGGGCGGTGTTACCATGCCTCCCTCAGTATCGTATTTCCCAGGAGGGGGAGGAGGCCCTTATACAGATTGTGCAGGATTTGAAGGTGGGAGTAGTGGAGGAAGTTCCCTACAACGTCTGCAACAGTCCTATTTTACCCATCTTGAAAAAAGATACGGATGCCAAAGTTTATCGGTTTATCATTGATTTGAGGGAAGTGAACAAGATCGTGATACCTCAGTATCCAGTGGTTTCTGATATCACGACGTTGCTCACTTTGGTCCCGGCAACGGCGACCACGTTTTCAGTTATTGATTTGAAAAATGCCTTCTTTTCGATCCCTATTCATCCTGATAGCCGATACCTTTTTGGTTTCACTCTGAATAATAGGTCTTATCGATTTTGTAGAGTTCCTCAGGGCTACACAGAAAGCCCTAGCATTTACAGTCAAGCATTGAAAAGGCAATTGGATTCCTTTGTTCTGCCCGAGGGTGTCGCTCTTATACAATATGTCGATGACATCTTGTTGGCGGCTGACACTCCTGAGCTGTGTGAGAAGAGTACGTTATCCTTGCTTTCCTTTTTGGCATCTCACAATCACAAAGTGTCGAGGAAGAAATTGCAATTCTGTAGACCAAAGGTGACTTATTTGGGTCACCTTTTGTCTAAGGAGGGGCGTGCACTCACACCAGATCTTTTTGTAGGCAATGGATATTAGGATTTTCACACATAGCCAAGCCATTATTAGCCCTTTTGACAAAAGACACACCTATTCCGCTTCCCTGGTCAAATGAGTGTGAAATTGCCTTCCAGCAATTGCGACAGGCCCTTTGTTCAGCACCAGTGTTAGGGATGTCGTACTTTAATCTCTGGGACCGCGTAGGGAACAGGGCCCTACCCCTGTCTATCTTGGTATTAGCGAACCGCAAATGGTAAATGCGGCATGTACGAGTGCTTTACTTATCGTTTTAGTTATGAATGCACTGTGTACACGTCATTTTGCTTCACTACGCGGGTTCCATTTTGGAAGCAGTGGCCATCTTGTCATTGCCCTCACATAGGCTATAATGGAGCAAATACGGGCCTCACAGTACATGGGCTTCCCCTCTGACTTCTCTGTGACCTGGGCAGCTGGCCCTGCTGCCCCGGGTCAAACTGGTCTCACGAGCTCCCCTTCCTCCGTCCACCTGTGATTAGCATCAGGGTTTGATCCATCATAAAACCCCCTTTCATCCTACACAAGCCCCTGGCTAATCTCTTCCACACCTGCTTGTTCCTGCTTTATGACTTGTTTCCCAAAACAGGAGATGCTCACGTTTATTGGGGGGTCTGTTTACATCTAATGTGGGATCTGAACCTTACTGTGTAAATCATTGTGGGCTGGCCGAACTGGAATGTGGGATGGTCATCATGGCCTTTTCTTTGTAACATATCCTTGTATATTGCCGTATCATAAAACCTAGGAATGTATGCTTGAGGCCGAAAAAGGCCTATTTAAGATGAAGTCCGTTTCCATGATTTTCAGCAGTCTCCTGAGAACATACACGCGGTTGTACTTCTAGGATACCTGTAATTGGTCTGCAGCCAATAAAAGATTCTTTGACTTCACCCAGAAGACTCTGTGTTTCTGTAGGTCCGGAACAGGGTGAAACCCAGAAGTCATAGGGTGTGTGCCCCTGCACCGCTGGGTCTAAAATACCCAGTACTTCAGTTTGGCGCCCAACTCGGGACGATTTCAGCGGTACCAGTCCAAGCCAGAGGTTCGTGAGGAGCTTCGTGTGGAAATTCCGGAGGAAGGCCGCCACTTCATCGACCCCTGCATGTCGACGTGGTCCGAAAGTCTTTTCTGCGAGGTTCTCCGCGTCCCGACAGCTACGAAGGACTGCTGCCCTGATTAATCGACCTGTTTTGGACCCTTGACGAGTTTGAGAGAGCGAAACAATCGAGAGAGTCTTCTGGTGACGTCATCGATCAGCAATATTCAGTTAAGTATAAGTGGAGCGTCTCCCATTTGTTTTGGCATCCCTCGGGATCGTTTGGTTTGATTTGGTAATTGGTGATTTGGTGTTTGCAAACCCCAAAGCCAGAGGACTCGTGTATTCACGAGACTATCGTAATCGATAATCCTTTGACGTTTGGATCTAGACTAGTGAACGAAGATGCCTGGTTCTGGAATATTTGGTAGATTATTCTGTTTGGGTTGTGGGAAAGATTTCCAGTTAGAGGAATCATGTCCGGTTCCTCCGGTTGGAACTCCAACTTATGAGCTCTATGTAAAACATGGCGTAGGCCCTATTGCATATAACGAAGTATGGATCCACTACACCAGGAAAGACGGTGTTTTAAAATGGCCCCAAAATGGTAGTTTCGATACCGATATTTTAGATAATTTGGAAATTAAATTGTTCAAAAAGAAAGCCCGGCCGGCGATGTTTGACTCTTTCCGCTTATGGCGAAAGGAAGCTAAACAGAAAGAAATTAAGCTAGCGAAAAAGAATAAAAGAGAGAGAGGTATGTCAGTAATGCAAGCAGCTGTACAATTTAAAGATAATGAGGAGGAGACGATGAATGAGCAATTGCACAGGCAGCGTAAGTTAGGGATTGACAAATGTTACCCGGCATTACCACACTCTAAGCAGAATGAGTCCGAAGACAAGGAGAAAGATCCCCTGATGTCACATTTGTTGAGTTCGCCACCCCCGTATGCGCAGAATGCCACGGCGCCTCCTCAGCTTGTGAATATGCCACCTCCAGTTAATATACTGCAAGCTTTGCCGCAACTGCCGGCTGCTCTGCAGCCGGCTCTTATCCCTGTAGCGCAACCCTTTCAAGGGCCGCCAGTTGTGCTTCCAACTGCCCCCGCACTTCCTGCGACTTTGTCTAATTCAGCAGCTGCCTCCCCCAACACTTTTTCTTGCACCACTCCAGTACCTGTTTCTACGTCCTCTTTTCTTCCCTCTGTTTTTCCCCCTGTTTCCGCCTCAGCTTCTCCTTCAGCGCGACATCGTTTAGCTAATGTGGTTACTTCATTAATGTCGCCTCTCTTTGAGTTGTCTGGTGCGACTCCTGGTTTGCAGCGTAAGCAATTGCGTAGTCAGTTGCCTACCCCTGATGAGAAGAAGGTAATAGATAGTATGGCGCGCAGATGGATTGTTTTCCCTTCATTGTATGATGTGGAATCAGTTGTCAGCGTTTTCCATCAGTGGGATGCCCCAAAACAGAGATATGTGTTTGAGAAAATGTGCGAAATTCTCTGTGAAGAATTGGAGGATAGTGGTAGAAATCCTAGGCCGCAGGAATTGTGTAGAGTAAGGTTTGATTTTGGAACTGGTATAATTGTGGACCGCGATATAGATAAAGCAGTTGCGGTTGTATTGTCCTTCAGGAATGATGATTGTCAACAGTCATTGTTCGAACAAGATGTCCTTGTGGGGAAAAAGGTAAAGGCGCGACAATACCCCATGAGAGAAGTTCCCCCGGTATGGAAGGAAGCGGTTGCAGCTGTCGGTGGTAACCCCGCTGTGGCAGCACATTTCCAGCGTGTTTGGGTGCATGTTCCATGGAAGCGCTTGGAGGTGTTAGCGCTTAAGCAGTCTTTACCTGATCCCCGTAAAAACCCAGCAGGTTATTATAAAGAGTTGTCACAGACGGCAGGATCATGCGTTATGAATCTGGCCGACATAGACATGTTGTTTGGTAATGTTGTTCCACAGCCCCTATGGGGGTCAATCCGTAATGTGGATCATGATGCAGAACTGGGAGATACATGGGCTAACATTCTTGCTGCTGACGCAAGACAAACTGGTGGCGCGAAACCAGAGCCTTTAGTAGCTGAACTCCCTGGTAGAATCATCACGTATATGAAGACACTAATGCCTGCAATGCGCGTAAATTGGGACAAGTTATCTGCATGCAAGCAGAAAAAGGATGAGACAGTGTCAGACTTCTTCACTAGGTTTGAGGAAACGTTTATTGACCACAGTGGGCAGGATATGAGTACTGAGGGTGGCCAACGGTTATTTGTGGATAAGTTTGTGCAGAATTTACTTCCTGACCTGTGTACAAAGTTAAAAGACTCAGAGAGTTCTTGGGCTGTTTCCTCTTCAGCGCAAATACTGGCTACTGCACAGTATTATGAAAATAGAGATAAAGACGAGAAAGATAGGACAGAGAAGAAAACGAAGGAATTAAAGACAAAGGTCCTTTTACAGCAGGCCTATCCACCACGTGGAGGTCAGAATAATTATAGGCAACCCCAAGGTGTCTATCACCAACCCCAACAGTTTCAGAACAATCAGCAAATGAACGGGTATTATCAACCACGTGTCCCTGTAGGTCCCAACCAATGTTCACGATTATCGGGCTACGAGCTTACACTGTTAGCGAATCACATACACATAAAGAGATGCAATACGCTGAATCCAGCTACGCTATTGCCGATTCCAGCAGACTCAGATGAGATTGAGCAGCATGACTGTCTGTTCAGAACGGAAGAAGAGACGAAAGGGAGGGTAGATTTGAAAGATACTCCCCTGACTGAGTGTGATGGTACTTTATGGGTAGATGGCTCGTGTTTTAAGCTCCCTAATGGTGACACGACTGCTGCATATGCTATCACGACTTTACATACGGTTGTGGAAACTGCACGAGTGCCACATAATTCGGCCCAAGCAGCAGAATTAATCGCCCTCACGAGAGCATGCGTGTTGTCTGAAGGAATGAGAGTGAATATATATACGGATAGCCAGTACGCCTTTGGCGTGGCTCACAATTTTGGGCGATTGTGGAAAGAGCGTGGGTTCCTGAAATCACATGGAGCTAAAATTCAGAATGGCAAGCTGGTGAATGATCTCCTTGAGTCACTGACCCTACCGTTGCAAGTTGCGATCATGAAATGCAGTGCGCACAGGAAAGTCACAGATGATGTTGGTCGTGGGAATGCGTTTGCTGATGAGACCGCGAAAGAAACAGCACAGAATGTGAAGACTAGAATGTATGTTGCAGGCCCCGCAAGATGGGTTAATGATGTGGGAATGTGTGAGAACACAATAGAGAGTGTGAGGTCGCTTCAGGCTGAAGCCACAGAGGAAGAGTTAAGCAAGTGGAGAGAGAGTATGGGTAAGTTGGATGAGAATGGTTGTTGGATTGATCTGACAGAACATAGACGATGGTTGTTGCCTGACGCATATGTGCTTCCAGTGGTTACTATGGCACATGGAATGGCACACATCAGTACGAAAGGTATCTGTAAATTGTTGGCTCCAGTATGGCAGAATGCTGGGATTCCCAAGTGTGCAGAGAATGTGGTCAAGAATTGCATGGTATGCTTGAAGTACAACCCTGGTAGGGGAACCCCAACTCCAGCCGGTCACTTTGCACCCCCATCATGTCCATTTGAAGTTTTGCAGCTGGACTTTATTCACATGGAAAGATGCAACAACCTAAAATATGTACTAGTGGTTGTTTGTGCTTTCTCAAAATGGATAGAGGCTTATCCTCTGAAAGATAACACTGCCCTGTCCACAGCCAAAGCCCTTGTGAAAGAGTTCTTTCCCAGGTTTGGAATGCCGAGAATGGTGTGGTGTGATAATGGAAGTGAGTTCGTGGGTAAAGTGATGAAGAATGTATGTGAAGGATTAGGTATCCAGCAGAAGTTCCATGCTGCAAATCACCCCCAATCAGCTGGACTGGTAGAACGCTACAATGGAGCCTTGAAGCTCAAGCTGGCCAAAGTCCAGGCGAGCACCGGTCTTAAATGGCCTGATGCCCTGCCTTTAGCACTCCTGTCCACCAGAATGACGATACACTCACGAGTGGGACTTAGTCCTTATGAGGTAGTCTTTGGCCGCCCGGCCAACGTATGGGGTGTGCCAAGGCCTACGAAGTTCAGTGAAATAGAGCATCCAGTACTGCTCGATTACCTGTATGATTTGACTGTTAAACTGCGTGTTTTGCACCAACAGGTACATGATACTCTTCCCCAAGCTTCTGAACCTCCTGGACACCCTATCAACCCTGGCTCGTGGGTCCTAGTCCGGAATTTCCAGCGTAAGGGCAACGACGAGCCTCGCTGGATCGGCCCTCATCTTGTTCTTCTGTCGACGAGATCAGCAGTGCGAGTAAAAGGAAAGAAGCACTGGATTCATGGTACCCACTGCAAAATAGTCCCCTTGCCTTTGCCATATGACCAGTGGGTCAAGGAGGGTATCGCCGACTCCGAGACAGACACTGTACCTCGTTTTGTACCATTCAGTGACGCACGCCTAAGAGACACAGCTTCAGACCAAGAGAGTGACAATATTCTGCAGGAAGCTGTGCCACCATCAAATCGACTAGACACCACTGAGCCTGAACTTTTGTTCCGAGACCAAACAGCACCTGGCCGTCTCCGTTATAATTTGAGACCTAGGCCCCCTAGGCCCATGGACAAATAAAGATTTCCTTACTATTTCCTTTTTGACATTTTTTACTATCCCATCTGAAAGACTTTCTTGATTTTTTGTTTTTCGAACCACCATCCGGGTTCTGCCGCAGGGTCGCGGTGCCAAGACTTTGGGGTACAGGCCGAAGACGTTAGGTCAACGGTTCTGGTTGGTCTAGGGCGTTTCCCTGGACTGACAGGCGTACTCCTTAGCAGAAGAAACTCATCCGCCGCGAGCGGCCCGAGTAGAGGATGGAGTTTTTTAAGATGGAGAGACCGATTGAGGAAATGAACTTTAAAGCCAGGATGTGTAGAATTGTAAAAAGTAAATGTTTTGTCTTTTTGTGCCTTTTTACACTGTGTAGTATCATGATGTTTATTGTAGGACTTGTGTTTTCCTCTGCTCAAAGGCCCATTGCACCTACCGAACAGCCTACACCTCTTTCTACTGCCTCCTCTCACTCTTTTCACCCTTTGCCTGAGCACGAACAGACC
Organism: Triturus cristatus; assembly: GCF_964204655.1. Classification (NCBI taxonomy): domain Eukaryota; kingdom Metazoa; phylum Chordata; class Amphibia; order Caudata; family Salamandridae; genus Triturus; species Triturus cristatus. The sequence goes on from NC_140593.1 coordinate 418,946,661, forward strand.
AGACGATCGGAGTTTGTAAATAACTCGTTTATCCAACTCCTGCACCAGCACCAACTGGTAATGAATACGACCAATTGCTGGGTCTGTGGGTTAATGCCACATACCATTAACAAGGGTATTCCCTACCTGGTGCTGCCGTATAGTTCAAATGGATCGTCATGGGCATTCCAGACCATGTTTCTCTATGCTCTAGATACGTACTCCCCTCGCCAACCGCTTTCCATCAGACCTATCACCAATAATAAGGCTTTGATGAAAGGAATTGCCGATATGAGTAGGGATATTGATGCATATTCATCCATTCCCAAGGAAGAGCTGAGACCTTATGTAGGATGGAACGCGACGGGGTATAGTATTAGTCTGGGTGAAAGACAGCGACAAATCTCATCTCCAATCTGGGTCGTACCCCACATGGGTCGGTTCTGCTTACAGGGTAATGGTCAGAACCCTAGGGCTCAACTGGGAAGAAGTGACTGTACTGAAACGTACACTTTCCCGTCACAGATCTCCCCTGCGTTTCTAGCTGCCAAGGGCACATATTTCATCTGTAATGATCGAGCGTATACATGGTTGCCCCCTGATTTCTCGGGCACATGTTATATTGCGAATCTGCTACCGCCTACATTCACTGCCGCCTCTGATTATCACAAGACCAGAGTTGTGAGAGGTGTAAAAAGTAAGGATGACACTGCCGGTCAGGAAGCAGGAGACTTCTTCTTGGGTTTCCTGCCGTTTTGGGGACCTATGGTCAATAGTAGGAACCTGAGACAGCTGACGCGTGTGGTTGAATCCACTGTCAATGTAACGGCTGGTGCCCTTAGTAATCTGACAGCTGAGCTCCAAGCGGATCGCCTTATGACTCTGCAGAACCGCATGGTTCTAGACGTTATTCTTGCAGACCGCGGTGGGGTATGCAAGGTTATCCAATCCAGTTGCTGCATTTTCATACCAGATAACGCTCCAACGGTGTATCAAGCCATCTCCAAACTCCATAAAATATCTGAAGCCATACACGTGGATAAGGGAGATTGGTCACTGATGGGATGGTTCTGGGAACTGATATCTGCCTGGGGTTGGAAAGTTTTGATGGTCATTGGAACGATCTTAGCCATTCTTTTCCTGTTCTGTCTGTGCATACAGTGTGCTCCTGCGATGTGTGGCCTCTGTGCTACCTTATGTGTAAGGAAGCCTGTATCGAGGGACGAGCTAAGTAATAGGATGATGCTACAGCAACATCTCGATGACTTTGCGGACATTGACCTAGACTCGGATTAAGATGAGTATAGTGATTGCCTATGTAAGGGCAAAAGGAGGGTCTGTCGTACTTTAATCTCTGGGACCGCGTAGGGAACAGGGCCCTACCCCTGTCTATCTTGGTATTAGCGAACCGCAAATGGTAAATGCGGCATGTACGAGTGCTTTACTTATCGTTTTAGTTATGAATGCACTGTGTACACGTCATTTTGCTTCACTACGCGGGTTCCATTTTGGAAGCAGTGGCCATCTTGTCATTGCCCTCACATAGGCTATAATGGAGCAAATACGGGCCGCACAGTACATGGGCTTCCCCTCTGACTTCTCTGTGACCTGGGCAGCTGGCCCTGCTGCCCCGGGTCAAACTGGTCTCACGAGCTCCCCTTCCTCCGTCCACCTGTGATTAGCATCAGGGTTTGGTCCATCATAAAACCCCCTTTCATCCTACACAAGCCCCTGGCTAATCTCTTCCACACCTGCTTGTTCCTGCTTTATGACTTGTTTCCCAAAACAGGAGATGCTCACGTTTATTGGGGGGTCTGTTTACATCTAATGTGGGATCTGAACCTTACTGTGTAAATCATTGTGGGCTGGCCGAACTGGAATGTGGGATGGTCATCATGACTCTGCCTTTTCTTTGTAACATATCCTTGTATATTGCCGTATCATAAAACCTAGGAATGTATGCTTGAGGCCGAAAAAGGCCTATTTAAGATGAAGTCCGTTTCCATGATTTTCAGCAGTCTCCTGAGAACATACACGCTGTTGTACTTCTAGGATACCTGTAATTGGTCTGCAGCCAATAAAAGATTCTTTGACTTCACCCAGAAGACTCTGTGTTTCTGTAGGTCCGGAACAGGGTGAAACCCAGAAGTCATAGGGTGTGTGCCCCTGCACCGCTGGGTCTAAAATACCCAGTACTTCAGGGACCCCTGATTATACAAAGCCCTTTTCGCTGTATGTGCATGAAAAAGATGGATGTGCATTATCAGTTTTAGTGCAGATGCTCGGCGGCAAGCAGCGCCCTTGTGCATATTTTTCGGCTGTACTTGATTCTGTTGCCCGAGCATTGCCTGGTTGTTTTCGCTCGGTTGCGGCGACAGCTGTGTCAATACGCCAAAGCGAGGGAATTGTGTTATCTCACAAACTGTTGGTATTAGTTCCCCATGCTGTTAATGCCCTGCTTAATCAGACAAAAACGCAGCATTTGACCAGTGCCCGTTTAACGGGATATGAGTTGACGCTTTTGGCTCCTCATATTACGTTAAAGAGATGTGTAACGTTAAATCCGGCCACATTGTTGCCGTTCCCGGAAACTCAGTCTGAAGCTTGAAAAGCACACGATTGTGTTCTGCTGACTGAAGAGCAGACAAAGGGTCGTATTGATCTCCAGGATACGCCCTTTCCAGATGTAGATGGAGAGTTGTGGGTGGACGGATCATGCCTGAAGCTACCAGATGGTACGACTTCAGCAGCGTATGCAATTACCACACTGCAAACAATAGTGGAGACAGCACGCATACCACAGAAATCAGCTCAAGCAGCGGAACTGATAGCATTAACACGAGCATGTGAGCTCAGTACAGGATTGTGTGTGAATGTTTATACAGATAGCCGCTATACCTTCGGAGTAGCGCATGATTTCGGCCTACTCTGGAAGGAGAGAGGGTTTCTAACGTCGCATGGAGTACAGATAATGCATGGAGAGTTAGTTCACAACCTTTTGACTGCATTGACATATCCAGAGAAGATTGCTATAATTAAATGTAGTGCCCATAAGAAAGTGGTTGATAAAGTTGGAGAAGGGAATGCTTTGGCAGACCGGGTGGCACGGGAGACTGCGATGCAGCCTGGTGCTACTGCCATGTACGTAGTGAAGTAGCAGGTAGAAAGATGGCACGATGCAAGGAGAGAAGTGCTGGAAATACAGAGGACCGCTTCTGATAAAGAACGGGAGCAATGGTCTAATGATGGAGAATTGGATGATGAGGGTTGTTGGAGAAATAAGCAGATGGATAGATGGAAGTTACCCACAGCTTTTGTACAACCTATGGTTCAGATGGCACATGGGCTAGCACATGTTGGAGCTTCCGCAATTGTAAAATTGCTTACTCAAGTTTGGGAGCATCCAGAGATTGCTAGCACGGCAAAGAGGGTAGTGCAGACCTGTATGATTTGCTTGAGGTATAACCCAGGAAAGGGTACTCGAACTCCAGCAGGAGGATTTGTAACGCCCACTGCACCTTTTGAGGTATTGCAGATGGATTATATTCAGCTTGAGCGCTGTAACAATCTGAAGTATGTTCTAGTAGTCGTTTGTGCCTTCAGCAAATGGGTTGAGGCCTACCCTACGAAAGACAATACTGCAATGACTACAGCCAAGATGCTATTGAAGGAGTTTTTCCGTCGATACGGCGTTTGCAGACTGTTGTGGAGTGATAATGGACCCCATTTCATAGCAGACGTTATTAAGTATGTACTGAAAGGACTGGGAGTTTCCCAGAAATTTCATGCAGTGTTTCACCTTCAGTCTGCGGGATTAGTTGAGAAGTACAATGGCACTTTGAAGCTTAAGATCGCGAAGATCCAAGCTTCGACTTCTTTGACTTGGCCAGATGCTTTACCGCTGGCATTACTGTCAATCAGATCGATACCGCATTCTCAAACCGGTCTCACGCCATACGAGATCGTGTTCGGACGCCCAATGAATATTTGGGGTACACCAAAGCCAAATCCAGTAAATGACATACCTTGTGTAATGATGAGCGATTACTTGGCACAGTTGACTGATAATTTGGTTTCTATTCATCAACAGGTTTGAGAAGCGCTCCCTGACCGATCCACTGGTGAAGGCCATTCTCTTCAACCTGGAGATTATGTCCTAATAAAAGCGTTCGAGAGGACGAACAGTCTAGAGCCGAGGTGGTCGGGTCCTGAGCAGGTGTTGTTGGCGACAAGAACAGCGGTGCGAGTCTCCAATCGGAAGAACTGGATCCATTCCACGCACTGTCGGAAAGTGCCGCTAGGATTGGTGGAGCCTGCTGTGTTGACCGACCATCGGGAGATCCTGACTACCCAGAAAGGCCGTGTTGTGGAACCGAACGACAGCGAGGAGCTCTTCTCGGACCAAACGATTCCAGAAGTAAGACGATATCATCTCAGACCAAGGAAGTGAATTCTTCAGTATCAGGACAAGTTGTCAGAACGGCCCTTAGGTTAGTGAAACGGAGAGCCGATGTGGCAAGGGGGGGGGGATCAGCCCTGCATTAGTGTAGCGACACCCGTCTTGGCCCGCTGGTGAAGAAATCAACCGCTGCCTAAGGGGAAGAGTTCTGACAACCCTTTAGTTTCAGGAAGATTTTGATTTTTCATTCTAAAATGGAGAAAAAGAAAATTCTTTGTGCAACAGGTTTTATTATTACAGTAGTTATTGTTGGGATAACCACATGGTTTGTTGAAGATGTGACTCCTGCTCGAGAGTAGGCCTGGGCGAAGCACTACGCTACGCTCGCGTAGTTTGCGAAGTTCGCGCTACTTCGCACTACGCGAACTGCACGTAGCACAGTGCGAACACGCGTAGCGTAGTGTTGCGTAGTGCTGCGGTCATTTTTTGCTTGCTCGCGGTCCTCAACGTCAAGTTGGCGACCGCGAGCAAGCAAAATGACATCCTGGCGAGACTTTTTCCTTGTTCGCGATCATGGAAAATAAACCTCCCGGCGAGATTCCCAACGCGAGAAGGTCAGGTTTCTCATTGCGAGGGGTCGCGTATGCTCGCGACCGCTCGCGATGAGAAACTACCAGTTCGCGTTGAGAAAGCTGCAGCTCGAGAAAAAATCTACTCGAGCAGCAGAAAACTACAGCTCGCACTGTGCAAGATGCCATTTTCAATGATTGCACAGTGCCGGTTGCTTGTCCGCACTGTGCAATCATTGAAAACAACATCTTGCACAGTGCGAACATGTTACTTCGCAGTTCGCGAAGTGCTACGCGTAGCTCGCGTAGTGCGAACTTCACTTTGCGTAGCTTCGCGAAGTGCTACTTCGCGAACTACGCCCACCCTTACTCGAGAGTTGCTTGCTTTGACTACTCCAGTGCCTGAGGAGCACTACTTTTATACCCTTCCGTATCAAGAATTGAAGCATCGCCATTTTTATTTGAATAACACTTTCATCCAGATGTTGCATCATACCCATGTTGCCACTAATGCTACGAACTGTTGGATATGTGGCATGATGCCAGCTCACCAGAAGAAAGGAGGAACTCCGTTCATACCTCTTCCTTTTTCTCATAATGGCTCTTGTAGAGCATGGTACACTTTGCTTTTTGCCACACGGAAACCTACAGTGGGACGATTACTCTTCAGACTTAATAGGGAATGTCATCAAGATAAAGATGGTTATCCACAAGCGAATAGGACAATTTGGGAATGGGAAGAGTATCGACCAGACAATGAATGGATTCCCTATATTTTCACAAACACTAGAGACACTGTGGGGAAAGACCGATTCGTGATTCAAGTGGCACAAGCTCAAGCGGACCTGTGCGTCCAGAGTGTGGGTTATATTCCTGTTGGTGTTAGTGACTGTATCACTACCTTGAACATTGACGGGTTGAATAATAGTACCTTCTTAGCATCCCATAATACATATTTCGTATGTGGGAATCAAGGTTATTATCGTTTGCCAGCCGGTTGGTCTGGAGTATGTTATGTAGCATTCCTATTACCTCCTGTATTCTTGGCACCTGCATCTTATCATAAGGATTTGAAGTTGTTGAATAATGTGACTGTGAATAGGTATAAACGTACTCTATCTATTGATGATGTCGACCAAACTGATACTAGTTTGCAACAGTATATTGATTTTAACCTAGGATTGTTTTTCTTTGTTGGAGCTGCCCTCAATAGTAGGAAAGTTCGAAGATTAACAAGAGTTGTAGAGGCTGTGACAAATCAAGCCGCTGCTGCTCTTGGGAATCTTACGGAAGAATTACAAATTACTAGAATTGTTGCATTACAGAATCGTATGGTGTTAGATGTTATGTTAGCTGACCGAGGTGGAGCATGTAAAATTATCGGAAGTAGTTGTTGTGTGTTTATCCCTGACCACACGTCGTCAGTCTATAATGCTATCAACAGGTTGCATAAAATTGCAGCTGAAATCCATACAGAAAACGGCACTTGGACCTTTTCTGGATGGTTTTGGGCATTGATCACTGCTTGGGGGTGGAAGGTCTTAACTGGCCTCTGTATTATCGTAGCAGTTCTGTTTTCTTGTTGCATTTGTGTCCAATGTGGTCCTTTACTCTGTTCCTTATGTGTGTCATTCTGTATTCCTGATAAGAAAGCTATTGCCAATGTCACTTATCAGAAACATTTAACTAAAGAAATAGAAGAAATGATGAAAATTGACATATACGATGATTATTCTAATAGACCGGATGTCTTCAGTAAATGCTGAAAGGGTCGTCTGTTGAAAATTGAAACAACGATGTGATTAAGCATTCACTAAAGACATGAATTCCCCTTTAGGACCGAGTTTCTTCCGTTATGTTGACTAAAGTCTGGACTCCATTTTGTATTGTCATGTCTCCACGTGCTCAGCACGAGAAGAGTCCTATCTTCGTGTTAGTTGCTCTTGCAATCTGCCTAGTAACAGTCTATAAATAGCTCCTTTGTCCGTCTGGCGCATGCCCAGACTTGATCACATCTGTTATCAGTTAGTCTTTGCTTGACCATGTTTTCGCGGGCTTAGAGATGTGTTAACTCCGCCCACATATTGATTCTGTATCGAAAATGTCCATAAAAGGTAATGTTTTTCGCCTCATGTTGTATCCACCCACTTATGAGCCCCTCTGTTGTGTATAAAAGGGGACCGTGTACGCAAGTTCTGTGTGCTACTCTATGCAATACTGAAGGGTGTTGTATGGATTGTAGGACCACCCTTAAGGGTTAATAAACTTTGTCTTTGTACTTTGCAGTTTCCGTGCCAACTTCCTTGTAGATTCCATTACAGGAGAGCGAACCCTTGTGTCCTGCGTGCGTCTTTGGGGTGAAAACCCTAGAACTTCTTCAGGGCTGTATTATCCAAGTTGTAATGTTCAACGACTAGTATCCGGTTATAATTCTGACCCGGCTAGGTCTTTCCAAAAACATGCGTCTCCTGTTCCACAGGAATGTCAATCTTATGAAAGTTTAAAAGTTCTCAATTCATACGATATATGTAGATTTTTTCAGCATAATCCAAATGCGGTATGTCTGTGTCTTGTATGCCTCAAACGAGTGTGTTTCAAGAGTCAAGACACCAAGATAAGGCCCGAGACCTTCAGCGAGTATGCTGATCCACGCTGCACTCTGGCGAGTCGTTCTGAACCGGATCACTTTCAGTCTTAAAAAAGAACATTTGCATTGAGACTGGACTTTTTTGGCTTTCTACTTTCCATCAGATTGTCCAAGCAACACGAACGCGTGTGCACAGGATTTGACTGCTTTACAAATTAGTAAAGTTGCCAGCCCAGGGAGAGGTTTCTTACTAGGACTGAGGACAATTTGTTTTATACATTTCAAAAACACCTACTTTCCTGTCGGTTGTATTTCTGTCAGGTAGGAAATAATAATCCAAATCTAGTAAAATTATGTATTTGTGGTATTCTTGAAAGATGAGTGACCCATATGATATTATAGGGAAGACAAAACCCCAGATATGGGGGGAGAATCACCTGTGTACCTGTGTAGAGATACATTCATATCCAAATTACAACCATTCTAAATCCAGTCTGTTAGAACTGGGGTCTCTAGTTGGCAGAGGTAGGTACCTTTGACCAAATAGGGACCCTTGCTTGTTGTCAGGGAAAGGGGATTACACTCCTGGATAACCCCTGCTCACCCCCTTGGTAGCTTGGCACGAGCAGACAAGCTTAACTCAGAGGCAGTGTGTTAAGCATTTGTGAACACATACAATAATACAGTAAAAACACTACAGATGGACACCACACAGGTTTTATAAAAATAAGTATTTTTTATATAGACTTAACACAAGACCATGAATGATAAAAATCCACAATACTGTACTTCAAATAGACTTAAAGATGGTAGAAGTCACTTAGTTTAAGTTGATGATAAATGCGACAAAGTTCTCACAAAAGTACCTGGATGCATAACGTTAAATAAACAAAAGGTTTGCAGGGAGGGAGATGTGTCAGTTCCTTACTTTGGGGGAGACGATGCGTCGTGCCTCAATGCTTGCACAGAGTAGGGGATGCGTCTTGGTCCTTACCAGAGGGGAGGTGATGCATTGATTCTCGTACTGCGTTCCGGTTACAATGCGACATGATGGCGCCTCGATGAGATGCGACAAGCCGGTGCAATGCGATAAGATGGTGCCCTTGATGCGATGACGTGAAGACGATGCGTGCACGCCTGGCGGCCGTGTGGCGAGTTCTGTAACTTTGGAGCTGTGACAGGCCCTGCGACACACTTTTCCGGTGATGCGGTGGCGACCTCTGTGGCGGTGACACGTTTCTCCGGTGATGCGACGGCAACAGCTGCGACTTTGACACACTTATTCTCGTTGAGTCGCGCTTCCAGCTCCCAGCGACAAGCAGGCTTCTGCAGACAGAAATCCCAGCAAGGAAATTCAGGGGGGAGCTGGTTGTGAAGTCTTTTGTCCCTGAGACTTCAGCTGGAGGCACGCACAAGTTCAAGCTCTTGGAGTAATATTCTGCAAGATTATGAAAGTATTTGGTTTTAATCAGGGTGGGGGCTATGGTAAAACCCAGACAGCAGGTGTTAGTCATCACCCAATAAAGCAATGTCATCATCTGTAACTTCTCTGTCATTGATTTGGGTGCCAAGATATTAAGGATTTCCGAGTTGGTGAGAATGTTTTTAAACCCTGAAACCTTTTGATATGCATCCAGGTCTGCTAGAACCTTAGGTAGAGAGTGCACCGGGTCTGTTATGGATAGCAGGACATAATCTGCAAACACAGTAAATGTTATGTCTTGCTTGCTAAACATGATCCCTTTTATTTAGGGGTTGGCGCGAATAAGTTTGGCCAGCTGTTCCAGCCTTGGGGCAAAGAGGAGAGTTGACAGCGGGCACCCCTGTCTCATACCTCTACACATGTTCAACTATGGAGCATACAGCCCATTGACTCTAGCACTAGCTCTGGGGTTCTGGAAATCCACTAGTAACCTTAATAGGAAGTTATCACTAATACACTCTTCCTGCAGTGTATCAGTCATCTGATCTCAGTTCACCTTTTTATACATTTTTTCAGCATCTAGGGTGACCAGGATTGACTATTTGGCTCAGTTAGTGCAACCTATGTCTAGAAGAGGGAGGGCCATCTTTGTGGTATTTCTTGCCTGCTTTTCTTGAATAAAACCTGACTGGTTGTGATAGCTCAACTCAATGTCTGTAATCACAGTGTAGCGATTATAGTATAGATATTTGCATCAACACTAAGGAGGAATATTAGCCTGTACAACCCAAGTTTACTAGGCTCTTTGCCAGGCTTGAGAATAAGAGAAATAGCGGACTCTGTCATCTTAGGGGGTCCAACAAGATCCCCCAGCACATGCAGATATACTTAATACAACGTATATAATGTCAAAGCAAGCATTGTTTGTTTTCTTACTTTTCTTATTTTATTTTGTCTTTTATTCTGTTGTTAGGTTCTTTAGCCTAGGTTCCTTAGTTAACATGTGTTTCGTCACGATATGGGCACAATATCCTACAACGTCTTCAGGGCTAAGAGAAGTAAACAGAAAATAAACACTATAGTGAGCGCCTTAAAACATAAATCATAATGAATCACCCCACAGTGACTTTTGTGACGAGTTTAACTACTATGTGTATAATCAAAGTGACTTTGCATAGTGGAAACCCATGCGCAGGGTTTCGTTTATCATCGTTCTTTGTTATTAAAACAGCCTTAAAGTCCAGTTGTAACTAAAAGATAGCATTTCACAACGCACATTTGGGTGCCGATTCCGATCCTGTAAAACCCAGGTTCGAACCATCGAACGGAGCGTTTTCTCCGTCCGACTCGTACCCGGGAAAACCACCTTACAAACCCGCAAGTACGATTCGTACAGAAATACCATTTCCGTACGAATCGTAAAAAACACCGACCGGCTAAAATATGCCCACAATTCCGATCCGGGAACCGCGTACGTGACATCCGGACGGAGTCAGGCAGCGTTTTACGAACCAGCAAGTACGATTCGTGCCTACGTCACTCCACACGGATAATATTTTACGGCAGCCAAAAACTGCCGGGAAATTGAGGAGGACGCGAGGAAGGAGCACCTGTACGCGATGGACAGCCATGGACCCCATCCTACCTGTCATCCCGGCGCTCATAGCCTACGACCTGGTGCACAGGAACCGACGCAGACGCCGCAGAAGGTCAGAACAACACCCAGGGGCAAAGGTGGGGGGCAGGGGCAGGAAACATAACCCTCACCCAAGGCAAAATGTATACATGCCCTGTACATACACTTCGGGGGGGGGGGGGGGGGCACGTGTCCACCAAGGCCTGCGTCCCGCCACAACGGAAGTGGACGTGGACGCGTCCCATCACCACAACAATTGTGGTACGCACCGTACCCACGCCTTAAGGGCGTGGGTACAGGTCGTACCACGCCTACCCCTACGTCACCCCAACAATGGTGGTACGGCCTGTACTCACGTTCTAAAGGTCTGGGTACGGGCCGTACCCCTACGGCACCCCAACATTGGGGGTACGGCCCGTACCCAGGCCTTCAGAACGTGTGTACGGGCCGTACCACCATTGTTGGGGTGACGTAGGGGTAGGCGTGGTACGACCCGAACACACGCTCTTCAGGCCTGGTTACCGGCCGTACCCCTACAGCACCCCAACAATGGTGGTACGGCCCGTACACACGTTCTGAAGGCCAGGGTACGGGCCGTACCACCATTCTTGGGGTGATGTAGGGGTACGCGTGGTGCGACCCGTACCCACGCTCTGAAGGCCTGGGTACGGGCCGTACCACCATTGTTGGGGTGCCGTACGGGTACGGCCCGTACCCAGGCCTTCAGAGCGTGGGTACGGGTCATACCACGCCTACCCCTACGTCACCCCAACAATGGTGGTACGGCCCGTACACACGTTCTGATGGCCTGGGTACGGGCCGTACCCCCAATGTTGGGGTGACGTAGGGGCACGCGTGGTGCGACACGTACCCACGCTCTTAAGGCCTGGGTATGGGCCGTACCCCTACGGGGTACGGCCACAGGGGGGGCATCCACAGGGGGGGCATCATGTGGGGGGGAAGGACCAGGCACCACAGGGACAGAAGGGGCAAGAGTAGGTGTTGTGGGTGCAGGGACGGATGACTCCACCACAGGGGGTGGGGCAGCGCCAAAGGTGGTGGTTAGGATGTCGCTGCACACGGTTGCAAGGTCTTCCAGCGTCTCCCCTGCACCCGAAGGAACCACAGGCCCCAAGGAGGGGGGGGGTCGGAGGGATGGGTTGCAGCGCTACTGGGGGAGGGTGTGGACAGGGGGGGACTCAACAACCCTGCCCGGGGACTTCCTCGACCGCTTGCGGGGTGGTGTCACAATGGGGCTGAGGGACAGACTGGCCATGAAGGACTCTCTGTCCGACTGTTGGGCAGGGGAGCCAAGGGGAGTGGTTTTGGAGGAAGTGCGTCGTGAGGACTGCGGACTCCCACTGTGGCTGCGTGGCTGCCGTTTTCCCCCCGACCCAGTGGGTGTGCCTACTTCCCTTTGTGTGTGCGTGACAGGAGGTGTGTGCTTGGCCTTCTCTGTTGGTGTGCTGCCTGTGTCTGGTGGGGTGCGTGCATGGGGATGTCTGGGTGTGCTTGGGACAGCCATGGGAGTGGGAAGTGTTGATGGTGCAGGGGTAGGGGGGGACGGAGCGCTGCAAGAGACCCACTGCTGCCGTCAGTGATGAGTCCATGGACCTCAGCAACATCCGTTGGTCAGACATCGCTGCTGACATGCCCTCCATGTACGACACCATCTGTGTCAGTAGTCTGGTGTGGCCATGGAGGACATTTAGCAGCGATGTCTGACCAACCTTCAACTGCCGCAGGATGTCCACAGCAGCAGGGGAGACTGGGGCAGGGGGTGCGTTGCCTGGCACGAAGGAGACATGTTGTCACCTAGCACGGACAGAAGGGACCCAAGCAAGTGGGAGAGCGGTGATGGGAATGGAGGGGGCGGCGAGAGATGTACTGCTGCTTTCAGCTGTGGGAGCAGCCTCCGCCCCCTCTGGGAGCTCAGCCTCGGACCCGTCAGCATCATAGTCGGTGTTGGGACTGGACAGGTCCTCCGCCTGACTCCCCTCGCCCTCCGTGCCACTTGCTGCGCCAGACTCCCCAGCACTGGTGGCACCGGTGCTGGATCCCTCCTCCACGTCTGTGCCGGTGTCTCCCTCGGTGTCCCCCGACGATGCTGTGGGCAAGGTGAAGAGACAGGAAATAATCAGACACCTGTATACATATGACACATGAGTCCAAACTACATAGGTCACAGTGCATAGCATGAAAAGCATCATGAGTAACATCTACAATACTACGCACATATGTAGGCCCTGCACTACACAGTTGGTTGACCCACCATGCCACTTTGAAACAATGGAGAGCATGACACAACAGCAAAGAACTTGATATCAAATTATACAGAGAAGCTAGTGTCTGTGGACAGTCGAGCACAGCATCGGGACCACACACCGTTGCCAAAAATAGATGAGCAGGAACCATGTCTTTAAACTTTTGACACATGCTGCAAAGCACAAACATTAAACCCTGCACAACATGACTGGGTCAATACTTGTTGAGTGTCTGTTCAGACTATCATCACACACAGGCCAGACCTGGCAAGGAGACATAAGGTTTGGACATGTAGGCCTTGCCCGCACAACCCCCCCCCTACCTGAGACAATGTGATTGAGACAGAGGAAGGACTTACACCTCTTAATCAGGGATCACAAAAATGGGCTCCATTAAATCCTAATTGCACTCTAACTATCCCTCGTGGGGCTGACCACACATATTATTGACAAACAACCATCATCAGATAGTTGTACACAGACACACAGGCACTGGCCAGTGTGAGGATGCACAAGCCACATTGGGTCACCCTGTACAGTGGACACATGTAGCACACTTTACGTAAATAAAAATGAGGCCAGGGTACAATGCCACAGAGGCCAACCTATGCTGAAGACACTGAGAATGTCCACAGTGTTGGATGACACACATGATTCCTAGGAAAAGGTGTCTCAGGGGACTGTAGTGGCCACACTGTTTCATGGTCCTGGATAGATCTGACTGCAACAGGAGCAACCGTCCCCGCAATATGCATATCTCCCCCTCATGCACATCATGTCTGAGGCCACAACATCGGTCATGCATGCTGCAAGGCAGTTCATTTTAAGCCTCACACTCCTATGTTGAGACTCTGCATCAGTGGCAACAATCATGGACCCCCAAATGACTGGACTGGACAGGGCACAGGCAAGGTCCCAACACATGTCACAGACCACCCCCACACATGATGCTGCAAGCATTGGGCACTTGGATTAACTGCCAGCCTAGATTACCTTGTGCAAGAGGGACTACACACAGACCAGGGAACACATGTCAAGGAGGGGAAGGGAGGAAGAACACGACCGGTTGACTTTGGGGAACAGGATATGCACTGCACATATAAACCCTGGCAATGTATCCAGGCGACTGAGCACTTCCAAAAGCTGGTGACACACAACAAACACACATGTACCTACCCCCTTCCTGCTGCTGCTTCTCCTGTAACCGCCTATCCATGTCAGTGAAGACCACCGCCAGGACACGCTTCATTTGGTGGGTCAGGCGCCGGCGCCCGCCGTGTTTGCCTGGAGGTGAGTCCCCCAGCAGGACCCGGGCGATCCTCCTGGTCCAGCACCGGATGTCCTGCCAGCGTTTCCTCACCTGGGCCAGGTGCCGACTGCGACCCTCCACCGACCTCACAGCCCTGACGGCCCGCTTCCATATCTCCCCCTTAGCGTAGGCAGCTACCTGTGAGGATGACAAACATCAATACACCTGCTCCATGTCACAGAGACACACATTAGAACAATTAGGCTGGTTTGAACAGGTCATAGTATGCAGCCAACTCATTGCACCTTTGTCATAGGGACATTATCCTCTGGGGAAGGTCAAATGTACTATGTGGGATTTAAAGTACACAGGTGGCATGAGGGGTGCGACAGAATCAATGATCATGGCTCACACTGTGCATCACAAGCAACACCAGGATTATGGACAGCACCTCAAAGCAGTCACATGCCCCAGGCCACTGACGCAACCTCAGCGGAGTACACAGACACACACAGGCACAGGACAATCACCTGCCATTGGCAACTGCGGGTACAAACATCACTCTGCACATGTGCCACTTGACTGGGGGGAGTCACAGGTGTGGGGCTAGCTCAGCACGTCAGACACACAGCACAGCTCCCTGCGCACATCAGACGGGTAGGGCATATGCATCCTCCATGCAGCTGGGGTGCAACACTCCACATAGACACTCATCCACATGACAGGGGACTTACACACACACCAATGTCCAGGGGCCGTACACATTATTTGGACACTATCACCACAGGTACACTCAACTCACACACATCTGTGGGTACAGTCACCTGTCACACTGGGGGGACCACAGAATCACATCAGGGCTATAGAAACAACATTCCCAAGAGGATTAGCCAGGCTGAATGTGGCATGCACCATGCAGTGATTGTCACAGTAAGCACAATGCAAGTGAGGAGTGCAGATATGAACCACATCATGCTCGGCATGGGAGACATAAGGCATTCCCTCCCCTGGGACCCACCATGAACAACATTGCATGTCTGTCACACCTGCACACCTGGACACAATGCCAGAAGTGATAGACACAAAAAAGGGGCACAGTCAAAGCTAGTGGAGTCAGCACTCACCTGCTCCCCTGGTCTCCCATACAGGCAGGGGTACTGTGGGAGGATGACGTCCAGCAACGCCTCATTCTCCTCTTTGGTGAAAGGCTGGGCCCTCTCTACAGACCTGGACATGGTGCCAGAGGAATCACAAGCAGCAGCAGTGTTGTGGAATGAAAGGTTGTGCAGGCAAGTGCTCTCTCGTGGGTCCTGGCTGCCTTATATCTCCCTTGCTGGGCTGTTTCCTTTACAGGAGTACAGAGTGATTGGTCAATCTCATTTGCATCCTACGTTTCCTCCAATCCCTTTAAACCTACCCCAGTGAGGGCCTTTGCATAGTTCAAAATTTGAGCAGGATGTCAAGTCAACAACCATTTTGCAACATAGTATATTGTCTCCAACCGAATTTTGCTGGCCACCTGATGAAAATTTTTGAACTGGAAACTCTGTCTCCATGACAACCAGCATGCATTTAGGCCCTTATACTTGTCCCTCATGTGTCCTCTATGTAATTTCACAATCCACACACAGGTATGGTGCGTTCCACACGTACCCCTAGGGCACCACTACTCCAGTGATACGGTCCGTACATGCGTGTGTAGGGCCCATAGCACTATGGTAGTGTTGGCGTAGGCGTACGCAATAGTGATACGGTCCGTACATGCGTGTGTAGGGCCCGTAGCACTATGGCGTACGCCTGCGGCAACACTACCCTAGTGCTACGGGCCGTACCCGCGTGTGTAGGGCCGTAGCACTATGGTAGTGTTGCCATAGGCGTACGCCATAGTGCTACGGGCCGTACATACGCGGGTACAGCCCGTATCTCGATGGCGTACGCCTACACCAACACTACCCTAGTGCTACGGGCCGTACCCGCGTGTGTAGGGCCCGTAGCACTATGGTAGTGTTGCCATGGGCGTACGCCATAGTGCTACGGGCCGTACATACGTGGTTACGGCCCGTATCTCGATGGTGTACGCCTACGCCAACACTAGCCGAGTGCTACGGGCCGTACCCACGTGTGTAGGGCCCGTAGCACTATGGTAGTGTTGGCGTAGGCGTACGCAATAGTGATACGGGCCGTACATACGCGGGTACGGCCCGTATCTCGATGGCGTACGCCTATGCCAACACTACCCTAGTGCTACGGGCCGTACCCGTGTGTGTAGGGCCCGTAGCACTATGGTAGTGTTGCCGTAGTTGTACGCCATAGTGCTACGGGCCGTACATACGCGGGTACGGCCCGTATCTCGATGGCGTACGCCTACGCCAACACTACCCTAGTGCTACGGGCTGTACATACGTGGGTACGGCCCGTATCTCGATGGTGTACGCCTACGCCAACACTACCCTAATGCTACGGGCCGTTCCCACGTGTGTAAGGCCCGTAGCACTATGGTAGTGTTGCCGTAGTCGTACGCCATAGTGCTACGGGCCGTACATACACGGGTACGGCCCGTATCTCGATGGCGTACGTCTACGCCAACACTACCCTAGTGCTACGGGCCGTACCCGCGTGTGTAGGGCCCGTAGCACTATGGTAGTGTTGGCGTAGGCGTACGCCATAGAGATACAGGCCGTACATACGCGGGTACGAGCCGTATCTCTATGGCGTACGCCTACGGCAACACTACCATGAGGATAGGACCAGTGTGTACACGTACGTGTGTACGGTCCGTGCACACATGCGTACTCCTACCCAAACCCCATATAGTGATACAACCGTACACACGCCCTCAGAGCGTGTGTACGGTGCGTTTCACAGCTTACACTGGTGATAGGAGGCCTACAGGAAAGGAATGGAGGTGTATAACTCGCACAAGGATGGACATCAAGTCATTGTCAGTGCAGTGCATCATGTGTAGGGCCTAGGTGTGTCAGGCAGTGAGCTGGCACATGTCTCCTCATGTTTTAACCCAATAGTTGTGTGATGACCTGTGTACACATGTCATGTGTGATGGGGCACCATGTGGCGCACTTCCCCTTCAAACCTTTTACATGTGTGCATGTAGTTCAAACTTGTCAAGCACTGCATCACTGGCATGGCACAGTCCCCAACACCCGCAACTGTCCCCTGATGCCAGGTACATGGATGATGACACCTGACATCTCACTACCAGCGTGCCACGATGTGACTATGTCATGTGTGTGTCGTGTGTTCCCATGATCTTGCTGTTGGTGTTCCGTCAACGGCATCTGCTGTAGCTGCATCCAACATGTGTCTGTGTGTAGATGTATTGAAATGAAAGAGTATGCAGTTCCTCAGTGAGAAGGGGGAGTGGCGCGAGGGTAGGTTGATAGCCCATTCCGGCAACAACCTTCAAGACACCAGAATCTTGGTGTCCCGGTGGCGCGACGACCACGGATAGGAGCAGGGTATCACACCACAATAGGTTCCCCTAGGCATATGGCGAGATCGCTTTCCATATAACAGGTGGCAGGTAACAACTGTACTTACCACAATGTGTAGATCATAGACAGCTAAATAGGTCCTGAGGAATTGCCACGGATCAATAGGACCACCGGGCAAGAAACATGTCGACCAGCACAGAGGAGCTTAGCCAAGCTGAATCATAATATCAGCTAGCTGCCACTCTGTTTTCATTTTTAGTCAGGTGGAGAGCCACCCTTAATAAAATTAGATTTTTGGACTCTCCAACTTGTTTTAACCCACATACCTGCACTCATATCTACACCACTAGGTTCCTCTCACACACACTGCATCATACGGCCAGGAACTAAAGATCTCCGCCAAAGAGCCCCTTTTCAGGGTGCCCGTCGGGCATTGCAGCGCCGGCCCGACGAGGAGCAGGTCCATATGATGAAGCATGACACCTAGCTTGCTGGGTGTGTGAGGACCCTAGTTCCGAATAGAGGAATTCCTCTTTCTTACGGTCTCTTCTCTGCACCCACACTCCCCCTTCTCACTGAGGAACTGCATACTCTTTCTTTTCAATATGACTAATTGGGCACGTATGCTGGACCTTCTTAAATAAAAGCCCATCAGTCCCTCCTTTGTTTACATAGTCTGTGTGTAGATGCCCATGTCACACTATTACGCACACCAGGACACATGTGGAATAACACGGGACGTGTGTCTGTATGCATCTAACAGGGACTTGTGAGCTTAGGACATATCTGCGTAGTCTCAATGTCTGTGTGATCATATTTGACATGTACCCCTTCATGGCAAGGTGTGTGGTCTGTCCTTTTTCCATGACATGTGACCTGTGCGTCTAGCTTGTCGGCAGCTGTCTGTATGAGATGACATCCTTCAAATGCACATATGTGGATGTATGTCACTCCTGTAATGTGTCTGGCTGTTCACTCACACTGGCCCACAGCTACTTTCATGGCATGTCATGTAGACCTTGACTATCCATGTTTGTAGCTGGCTCTTGGTAGGAGTATCACCTGGCTGGCATACGTGTGCAGGATGTATTGCACAGACCAGACTCTGTATGTGGCATATGTGTATTAGCTGTTGAACATGTGCTCAGTTCATTGATATTGGTGTAGTAATGTACTCAATCTTCGTTATTCCTTCCAATTTTCTGCAGGGCACCGCCTCTCCCCCGACCAATGCCAGACTTGGCTGCCATGAGGGAACGTGACTGCATACGCCGCTACAAATTCCCCCAACGGTTAATTGTGGACCTGACAAACAGGCTGGCACCACACCTCCAACCGCGACACAGTTATCCAACTGCGCTGACCCCCAAGATGAAGGTGATGTCAGCCCTACATTTCTTTGCCACCGGTACGTTTCAATTGACCATAGCTGATGTGGGTGGCATGTCTCAGACCATGTTCAGCCGTGTCCTGCATGATGTTTTAGAAGCCATGTTGGAGCACCTGGATGAATTCATCCATTTTCCAACTCGTGAGCAGTTGACAGGTATCAAGGGTGAGTTCTATGCCCTGGGAGGGATGCCCCATGTAATTGGGTCCCTTGATGGGACACATGTGGCTTTGGTACCACCACAGGCACAGGAGGTAGCCTTCCGTAACCGTAAACATTACCACTTCATTAATGCCCATGTGGTGTGTCTTGCTAACATGGTGATTTCCCATGTCTGTGCACGTTTTCCAGGGTCAGCACACGATGCCTACATCATGAGGCGTAGTAGGGTGCCAGAAATGATGCTGCAGCTGCACAATGAACGAGCATGTCTTGTTGGTGAGTAGACTCTGTTTGTCCAGTATTCAGCGGTATCTTAGTATGTGACGGCATCTCCTGACCCACTTCTTTACATGATGTTTCTATGTAGGGGACTCTGGCTATCCCAACATGCCGTGGCTGGTGACGCCTCTCCGCAACCCGAGAACAGCTGCAGATCACCGTTACAACAACGCCCATGGGCAGACCAGGCGAGTGATTTAGAGGAGGTTTGGCCTCCTGAAGAGCCGATTCCGGTGCCTCCACAAGACCGGCGGGTCCCTCCCATATGCACTGGTGAATATCTGCAAAATCTTCCTCGTGTGCTGCATGCTGCACAACATGGCAGTGGAGAAAGCTGTGCCACTCATCCTGGATCCCGATGAGCAGGAACATCCACACGTGGAGGATGACGGCATTGGTCACGAGGCAAGTGAGGAGGAGGAGGAGGAGGATGAGGAGGACATCCGGAGTCAGCTCATACGCAACTTCTTCTCAAAATGGTGAGTCCCTGGGTCTGAGTGTGCATGCTTGGAGCCTTGTGTGGCATGTGTTGCAATGTGTGTGTCCAGCTGACTGTATGCTAAATGACTTTGAGGTGTGTACTGTCTGCTCGTGGCATCGTTGTGCTCCTGCTATTCCTCATGAGTAATGCAACGTGTGCTGAATCAGCGTTACATGCACGGACATGGTGAAAATTCTCCTTTGGGTAAGGATTTCAGCAAGGCTTTTTGGGTGTGGTAGTTGTTTGTAATGTGTGGGCACTGCTCCTGTGCAGGTTTTGTTACTATGCATACATGTCGACTCACCATAGGGCACATGACATGTGGCATGACTCACATGAATTGATAGTCACACTTCGTGACAGTAATCTGTTATGGGATTGTGGTTTGTGATGAAGGCATCAATGTGTGTACAACTTCCTTTGGAAACATACGGGAGGCTACGGGTGGACATATTGCGGGACATCCCCATATGATGCTCAATGGGGAATTGCAGCCTCTCCGTGTGCAGCAGGGGATGTTTGGCTCAACCCCTTCACTTGTGTGCCAGTACAATAGATTTACAGCATCTGTGGTGCAAAGGGGGTGTCCGGTGTAGGTCCCACATGTTAATCCAATGGACCTGTGAGTCTGTTAATGTTGATGCTTTTGCACAGGTGTGAGCCTGAGTAATAAATGTGTTCCTCAGCCTCCAAGGTGCCTCATCTCTGTCAATGCAGGTCTCTTGCCACTGTGCATGCGGCATCTCTGGCATGGTTGTCAAGGATTGTGCATATGTGTCTATGTGTAGATTAGCAACCTGCATGCTGTTCTTCATGTATTTGATTCTCTATTGTGCATGATGTCTATGGCTGTGTATGTGTTTTGGCATGTTAGTCCCCCCCACGGCCCGTCAACACCTTCTGGGGTGTGTTTCCTGTGCGCAGCTCGGCCTTCAGTTTCATGATCCGGTGTCAGTCATCTTTGGTGATTGTGCATCCTTTGTCTCTGGGTGTGCCATTGCAAACCAATAACTCCGTCCTTGACATACACCTGTTGCAGTAGTCCTTTCTGACATCCTAGTCTTTGTGTGGATATTGTGGCATAGTTCCCAGGACATGCCGCCTGCTGTTGCAGCCACTGCAGCAAGGGCACATGTAGTTTCCAGATTTGGCAACACACACACATCAAAGGTGCTCCTCCCTTCCTCCCTCAACACATTCATTTGGCTGTCTTCAGCTTGTCTGTGCCACAGTTGCGGCCACGCGGTACCAAAGGCTAGACCATCTGCACATGCAACGTGCACATTGCACGACCCTCAGGTCCATGACCCACATCACACTACAGTCTGATGTTGCAGCCACCCTCCAAGCAAGGTCCATCCACACATCTCCCGCCTGCTCTCAGGCATGCACTGAGCGCACACACAACACCTTTGCATGATGAGTGTGCAACTCCGACTGCCTACACAGCGCTGCCACACCTTCCAGGACCTGTCACACCCACCAGGTCATGTCCCTCCTACACCCCAACGGCTCTGTACACCCGCAAGGCCATGGGAGTGGGACTCAAGGCTTCTGCATGTAGTATGCTTTCGTCGCGAGGCACATGGCACAGGTATCATCTCTCAGCGTGTCAATCTACAATTTGTCCATGACCCCTCTATCCACCATCACATGCACACACGACCTCATTATCAACTCGTATGCCATTGACAGCCAGGCGCTCCTCACCCTCACCAAGGACGCAGACATTTCCAGTTCCAATATTCAAGATTGCATGGGATACATAGATGAATGGCAGAACAGCAGCCACCTGAGGCTGGACTTGTACAGGACTGAGGTCAACATCTGAGGATTGTCCCCTTACAGCTGGATCAAATGCTTGTGTCCCACCCAGAGCAACCCCGCACACGCACCCAGTGTCCACGCACACAAGATGTTGTGCATCATGGATTGCTTGCTCACATTTGCCATGGTAATCACAGCATCTGTACCTCACACTGCAACACCCTCAGCATTATGCACATGATCCCCAGATAGATCCACTCCAAGGTAAGACAGACCATCCCCCAGGTCCACGACAACATCCGTGTCAAATACTGCCCTGCCCTCTACGGAGCAGCCACATCCAAAATCCAGGGACACTTGTCCACATCCAGGCTGCATCTGCACACCTCAGCGTCAACATCCCGCGCCCCAGCCACATCACCGTCCAGCAGAGATAGCTGCAATGGATCACTGTGTGCTGCAGGATGACCTTCAGACTCCTCACCCACACTCAGGAGGCAGGCCACAACCCTGACCCAAAACCAACCTTGTACCACTGTCATCCGAGACCCTGTAGTGCCATCTCCGTGCATCTAACCTTGACCTGGCCACCATTCTTCAGATCCACAGTACTCCTGCATGCAGGACATAGTTCTCCCACCTGGGAATACATACCTGGGACTCCCTCCCCGGGAACCTCCAAATGAGGCATGACCTCTACGCCTTAATGTTACTCTTCCAAATAGGTGTGTCCTCACAGTTTCCCTAGCACCCCCTCAGCAACTTGAGGCCATCACAGGTGAGTATTGTGCTCCATGTCTGCATTGAATGATAACTTGTGACCCATGTGAGTCCTGTACCAGACTCAGATCCCAGGGTATGGATGGGTGGAGTTGGTTCAACACTCAGGCATAGTTAGACATTTACACACACATATGTTGTGGACTAATGCCAAATGACAGCAACGTCTCATGAGAAGAAAAAAATAATTTATTTTTGGTGGGGTGAGTCTTTTGGTAGATGTGCTAAGGTGCTCTACCGGGTGCATAGAATCAAAAGTTCACAGGGGGAGATGGCATCCTTGTCAGTTGGAGTCATCAGAGTCCAGACCACAGTGTTGGTCATCATTGGTCAGTGTTGGAGGGAGGACCACCGGGGAGTCGGGGAGACAATTCAATTCAATTTTATTTATTATGTTTTGGCTCTCAAAAGAGGGCCACATAGAAGTTTACAATGATAAAAGCAGAAGACAAGTACATATCAAGATTATGACATTTAAGAAACATATTTGAGTACAAAAATAACATACAATGACAGATCTACAGCAGGAAGCAATGTCAAACATCTCCAGAGGCATGTTAATAAATAGCTAAAAAACCTTTAAAAAAGTTAAAAATATAGAAACAGAACATTTCATTAGGAGGCCAATAAAGTGCTTGGAGAAAGCCGTTCAAAGTGGAAATGCCCAGACGGATACAAATAGGTTTTAACCATCTGAGACGCAATATACGGAGCGCAGGGCAGATCAATAAAACATGCATACAATCCTGGGTACTCAATTTACATAAATTACAGATAGGAGAAGAACCGTACCATTTGGATAATAGTAGATTTAAAGGTACTAGGTCGTAACGTAAAAGAAACCAGAATCTACGAATACCATGCGGCAAGTTCCATGTGACATAGGGTTGGGCCAACTTCATCACATAAGAATTAAGGAGAAGGTCTACATCCCTTTTTTCACAGATTAACTTCTTATCAGACTGAAAACATAGTTCCCACGAGGCCTGTTTTAATACGAGTTTTAACTGTAAGGGAGAATACAAAAACAAGGTGTTTTCATCTAATTTTAGGAGGGTTACGGCTTTTCTAAAATTCCTTACAAGTTGTGAAAACTCTTTAAAATTACCCAGTAATTCACTTCTGAGGAGAGCTCTCATCGTCCCTAGTTCAGCTCTAGCCAGGCAGGCTACCCATTTTACTAGGGCACATAGTCCCTGTACCCAACTGCTCCTGAGACCGAAATCGAGCCTACAAGCGGCCAAGGAGCACACAGTATTTAGAGATGATAGGGATCTTAAGAGTTTCCCCTCAATCTTATGGCAAAAGTCCCAATATTTCACCTCTATAAGTTCTATACCATACAGTATCGTTGCGGGGATTTTAGACCTGTACACCTCTAGTAAACACGAAAAGTGCCTTTTCCCCGTAGCCTGATAGAGGGAGTTTAAACCTTTGCCATGGGCGAGGGCTTTGCGTGAACTATGCTCAATATGGGGCCTCTCACTCAAGTTAGCCGTGATAATTTTCCCCAGGAAGGTATAGGAGTTAACAACCTCCAGTTTTTGGCCGCCGATATACCATCCAAAATTTACAGATCGGCACTTCTTCTTACCGGCTATGCACATAACTTTACTTTTAGATATATTAATCTTCATGCAATGGGCAGCAGCAAAAACATGAAGGGCATGTAGCCGATTTGTAAGTCCTTTAGGAGTCAAGTCTAGAATAAGGACGTCATCGGCATACATCAAGCAGGATATTGGGGTCCCCCCCATCACCGGAGCAATACCCTCACTGGCAGACAAGGCAGCGGGTAGGTCTACAGTATATAAGGAGAACAAAAGGGGAGCCAATAAACAGCCTTGTTTAAGGCCATTCAAAGACGGAATTTGGTGGGAGAGCCCCCTTTCGCCCCCTTGCACGACCCTACACCAAGTCTCTGTATGGAGAGTCCGAACAAGCTCCAATAGATAAGCTGGAACACCAAGAGCTGCCAATTTTCTCCACAGCGTTCTACGATCTACTTTATCGAACGCTGTGGAGAAATCAATAAAAGCCGTATACACCACCCCCCCTCTCACCTGCACGTATTTATCAGTAACCACATGGAGAGCGGTGAGGTTATCTAAAGTACCATGCCCCCTACGGAAGCCAGTTTGTTCAAGAGGCAAGATATTATTCTCCTCGACCCAGTCGGAGAGGAAATTTAAAAGACATTTCGCAAAGACCTTTCCGATAGAGTCGAGGAGGGCTATCAAACGATAATTGCTGGGGCTATCCCTGGTTCCCTTCTTAAAAATAGGGACCAAGATACTTCCCCTCCAGGAGGCAGGTACCGTTTTAGACAAGAAACAGGCTTTAAACAATGGATACAGGATTTTACTCCACCTTAGAGGATCCTGCTTCAGGAATGTCATAGGGAGTTCGTCAGGACCCATTGCCCCAGAGGCACGCATATTTTTTATAGCCATCTCAATAGCTTCCTCTGTGGGATAATTAATGAGTCCTTCGGGCGTTGCATCTAGGACAATATCTTCACCTGTAATACCATTCCCTGCATAAAGGTCCCGAATATAAGTGATCCATACCTCTTCAGCTATAGGGATGGGGCAAGGGCTTATTCTAGTACCACACCCCTTCCCAATTATTGCCCAAAATTCTCTAATCCTACCATGAACAACTGATTCCCTCAAGTTGATCCAAACTGTATCTTCCTTCTCCTTTTTTATTTTCGCCTTTAGTCTGCATCTCTTTCTTTTTAGTCTAGAAATTTCTTTTTCTCGTTCCATAACTCTATCTAGATATTGCTCACGGACTAGTTTATTTATTTCTTTGTTCAGGATGCGTAGTATACTAGGCACCACTACCACTTTTCTAGGGCGGGAAGTCTTTTTTATATGTAAAATAATGTTTCGCATGAGTTTTTCAAAATTAACTATTTCTAAACCACGCCACTCATTTAATTCTATTAAAGTTTCACATAATATATCCTGGACCCCATTAATGGCAGAAGGATTCCAAAAGCACCTTCCCGTGGAAGCGTGGAAAGCAGCATCACTGCCGTTAAGGGACCATGGCACAGTGGGCATGGGATTTAAAGAAATAGTTATGAGCATTACACTATGGTCGCTCAGAGATGTAGGAATAATCTTAAAATCCTGAATACACGGAAACAAGCCATAATCCGAGATTGCATAATCCAAGATAGAAGACCCAAAAGGAGACTTATGTGTAAATTTGGCAGGCACATCGGACGGGAATCTCCCATTTAATATAAGTCCCTCAACGGCCGCTAGTTCTTTTAGCAGAATCTTCCCTCTTTTGTTAGTCACTAACTTATCTGGGAAGAGGGGTTGGGGAACAAAATGCGCCTCTTCTTTAGATTTATTTCTAAAAAGTTTCAGACTAGCATTGGAAATTTTGCAGTTCAGATCTCCAACGAGAATGATTTCCGGAGGGGATGGAACATTTTTAATTTGATCTATATATCGAAATACCTGCTTCAATATGAGATTAAAACGCTCTTCTGGAGGAATATACACATTAAGAATAACAATGGGTGACTTTTTAAAATTACTAAACAGATTTGCTATTGTTATAGCGTGAAAAAATGTACTTGGGTCGGTGTAATGGGAAAATCTCCACTGCAATTTATTTGATAATAGACAAGTGATTCCCCCCCTAGCGTGACCTTTCTTGGAAGGGGCAGCTGGCACTTCCAAAACATAGAAATCCTTCGAAACGTCCAGCATATTAATGCACCAGGTTTCCTGTATACAAATCACATTTGCTCCTAAAGAGAATAAAAGGTCAAATTTCTCTGGGCTACTATGAATCCCTGCCGCATTCCAAGAAATAATTTTCAATGGGGTGTTAAAGATGGTGAAACAATTTGGGGTTATCTGTGGTCTTAGTAGATAAAGCACTGTGCAGCCAATTCCACCGATTATTATCCTCTATGAAGGAGGAATTCTGAGGCAGAGGGAGTGGTTTTACCTGAGAGACCAAACGTTTCCCCTTAGAGACCCAAATCTTCAGGTCTCTAAGAGGGGAGGCTACCCCATTTTGTTTATCGCCCTTTAGTGCCATCCCAAGGGAAGGGTTGGTATTACCAAGGTTAAAAATAGGGAGAACATCAATACCTGTGCGTTGAAAATTCTCAGCTTGCTGTAATATCAAATTTACAATGATAGGTGAATAAAATGTAACCCTTATACTCAAAACCCTGTCTCCACCAGACAAAGAGACTAGCTCAATGTCCCTAGATTGAATAGGGTGAAGACTTTCAATCTGGCTAAAACGCTTAAGTAGCCATGCTCTGTTTAGGGGTATATCTACATCGAATAAAGGTAAAAAGTCTAACACAAGAGTGTCCACATGAGCCTTTGAGTTTTTTGGATGGCGTGCAGGAAGAGAGCGATCTCCAATCTCTGGGGCAGGAGAGAAAGAAGAGGCCAAAGGGTTAAGGGGCCCAAGTTGATATAGAATTGGGGCTCTTGTCGCAGTCGATGGAGAGGAACTCGGAAGAGGGCCCTCCATTTGCGGCAAAACTTCCAAAGACATTGGTGGGCAAAATTCACTTTCCACCTTTAAAGACGTAGAAGTTGGATCCAAGTCTATTTCTTCGTTCTCCGATGCAACTAGAGAGTTTTGGAAGATTATCCGTCGTTGTCTTTTCTTCCTGTATTTTCGGATTGGTTTCCTTTTATTCCCTTTATTATTTCTATGTTTACCGTTTTTTGCCTTTACCTCTTGTTTATCTTCAGAAAGTTCTTTTTTATTTTCAGACATGAAGATTGGGAATAAATCTTGAACCACTTTAGAACCGGAAATAGATTTGTTTTCTTCCTCAATCTCTAGAACAGAGTTCTTAACACAATTGGGCACTGCGGTTAAAGGCTGAACTGTAGTATGAATTTCATGAACTATTGCTACAGCCTTTATGCCAGTATCCACTATGGGCGCATTTATTTTCCCCTTTGGAGAACTGGGTTCAGCCTTGGAGGGGGAAACACTCCTCGTATCTGGTGATTTTTGTAACAATGTCTTCAGTATTTGGGTAACTGAATCCAGGATACAATCCGAGCTGCCTACAAATTTCCCCAGGAGAAATAGAATGGAGGCTAATAATTGTTTCAAAGCAATCATGGATTCTGATATCGGTTTATCACTAGCTTCAGCAGGACGACAAATACCAGAAAGATTGAAACCCGAGCTCCTGGAAACATTTAACAGATCAGACATGTCCTGTCCGTTTAGCGAAGGGGTACTACTATATAACATTAGCCCAGAGGGAGTAGCACCCCCAGAAGGCTTAATAGGATCCAGAGTCTCCAAATTAGCTGTATTTACATAGCGGCCGCAAAGTTCAAGATCAATGGATAACGGTGAGGAATCCCCACCTAACCTGTCATTCAAAGTAAGGGCTTGAGGCATAGGTGGTTGATTCTCTAGTTTTCCTTCAGATACAAGAACTCCGAGATTACTCTCCCCCTCCCCTTCAGGATGTACAGGGCAGACATTCACCGCTGCTGCTGTTTGCGGTGGCGCGGTCAGCAAGGATGAGGACAAAGAGTTTGTAACAGCTTGAGTAAGATCCTCCTGAACTGCGGAGCGGAGAGCTTCCTTTACAGCAGAATTAGACTTCTTATCCATAGGAATGTCCCATAGCTCAAAGAGTTGGCATTGACCCTTCAACGGGGGATTATTCACAGATTTATTTCTTGTGCGGAAGGTATCTATTTTAGCACCAGGTTTTCCTCCCACTAACCTTCCTGAACGGAGTTTTTTAGACATCTTCTGCAGACTTTTCCCACAAATCGATGTTATACAAGTAATTTACCTCCAGAAGAAAAAGTCACAAAATAGTACAATGTTCATAGGAGAATAAATATAGTTCTGGAGATGCAGCAGTAACTAACCGGTAGTAGATAGCAAGGAAGCGACTTAATAATTTCACAGAATGTTCCTTCCTCTAACTGCCAGACGTATATAATATGAATAGCGACAAGGACAATGAAAGTAACAGGGGCCAGCCCAGCCTACCTCAGCCACTGAGGGCCACAGAGGGCCCGCCCTTTGCCCGGGCTTAGCCCCGGGCGCTCCCGCGACGTGGATGTCAGACTGGATTTATGGCGCCTCCGGGCGCGTAATACGACGTGCGCGCCGCTAAGCCCCCTGGGAGTAGTAGTCCTCCCCTCGGCTGCCGGTCCGATGGTAGTGCGGCAGCGGGAGGACTACGGGGCTTTAGGAGCAAGTGGCAAGCAGGTAGGGCTTACAGGCAGCAACAGCAGGTCCTCGGGGTCCGCAAACAGTCACACCTGCTCCACCCTCGGGGTCCGCAAACAGATCGATCTAGTCGCACACAGTTTCGCTGCGGTAGCGCCACCTGCTGGCTCAATGACGATAGGAGACCTCTGAATCGAAACACTGTCAGAATTGTGTTGTATTGTATTACAAGTTGTATCCCAGCAACAAAGTGCAGAGTCCAGGAGTCTCCGCTCTGCACGCCTGCTCCTGGAGGCTGAGTTTTTGGGACTGTGGATGGATGCTCGCAGATCCCTTGGAGTATTACACTATGCGCTGGAGGGGCCAGAGGGGGCCAAACGGGGCCAAGCGGGGTCAAGCAGGGTCAACCGGCCAAGCGGGGGGCACGGGTGGGTACAGGCGGGTTGATTGAAGCCGTCCGTGCCACCTCAAAGCCGCCGCCGCTCCTCACCGTCTCCACGCCTCACCACCTCCGTGCTTCACCGCTGCCTTACCGTGAATCTAGAGACAAGGCTGCTGCGAGACAACAGCACTCACGGCTTCGCCGCCCACCGCGGCGGTGTGTGATGGAAAGATGCAGCGGGTGAAGCGGGGTGCTTGCAATGAGCTTGCAACGGGCTGGAAAGAAGCCTCCTGTCCTCCTGGCTTCCTCACTTCCTCGCTGGCTTCCTCGCTGTCAACGCTGTACTGCGAGCAGGGGAGACTATTCCGGGGCACCTTCCTACCGCAAAGGTATAGCCGAGCGCCGCTGAGAAGCCCCCTTCGCGGAGGTCCTTCTCCTATGATCGTACTAGGCCCAGTAACACCACCACACAGGACTCAATATCAGTTGCTTGACTTGGTTCTTTATCAGAAATAGTACGTTCAATATTTACAGTGGGATCGAGGGATCCAGTAAGAGTCTCAATGTCTGTTAGAGGGATGAGGTTGCGGGACAGTCTTAGTACCAACCAGGTACGGGAGGGCTCTGCGCCAGACCTTGAGTACTGGTCTCAGAGCGGCTCGGACGTGGGGAGCCGCGACGGCGTCTGCAGGGCTCGGGTGGTAGTTCCGCTTGGGTCGAGCCGCGACACAGTCAGCAGGGCTCCGGTGGTAGGTCCGCTTCGGTCGAGCCGCGACGAGGTCAGCTGGGCTCTGATGGCAAGGTTCAACAAGGTCGGGCCGCGACAGCGTCAGCAGGGCCCCAAAGGTTCGTGAAGGTCTTTAAGCACGGTGGAGCCGCGACGTCATCAGCAGGGCTCAGAGTGTGGGTTCAGGATGAGTCTTCTTCCGTAGGGTCAGCCGCGATCCGATCAGCAGGGCTCTTGACTCCGGGATACAACTGTTGTCCTGTTGTCGGGTCGCCCCAGATATAGGACTGGAGCCCTTTGATGTCCGGACCCTTGCGCCCGGAGAGGGTGGAGAGGCCGGGTAGGGAGCAGCCAGACGCCCAGCAGGAGAGGCGCCAGGCCCCAGAGAGCTGTGGGGCGATCGCACCTAGGTGTGGAAGGACGGTTGGGGGTCCCATCGATACTGCCCTCCGCCGGGAGTGGGAAGGGTTCACGTGGTATCCCCCGGGCCAGGGGTTGGCGCCTCGATGTCGGGCCTCGCTGGAACAGAGGCCGGGTGAAGCGGGGTCACGCAGGTGGTCACGTGGAGTGACGTATAATCCAAAATGGAGGAGCCCCGAGGTGCATGGGACCTCGTGCGGCTTAGCAAGGGGGAATAGGACCACGCCACAAGGCCGGCTCCCACACGCGTCCCCCCCAGCTGAAGGCAGGGAGAGTCACCCATCTCCTTGGGGGTTCTCCTCGCCGAGGCGGAAGAATCGGGACAGGCCGTCAGCATTGGCGTGGTCGTTGCCGGGCCGGTGTTCCACAGTGAAGTCCATCCCTTGCAGCGAGATGGACCATCGCAACAACTTGGGGTTCTCGCCCCGCATTTGCATGAGCCACCGCTAGGGCCGGTGGTCAGTTTGGACCCTGAAGTGGGTGCCGAAAAGGTAGGGCCGGAGCTTCTTGAGAGCCCATACCACGGCGAAGGCCTCCCGCTCGATGGTGCTCCACCTCTGTTCTCGCGGCAGCAGTCGGCGGCTGATAAAGCCCACAGGTCGGTCGAGGCCCTTGGCGTCCATCTGGGAGAGGACCGCCCCGACCCCGTACTCCAAGGCATCGGTCTGGACTACAAATTCCTTGCTGTAGTCAGGGGCCTGTAGCACAGGGGCAGCGCACATGGCCGCCTTGAGGGCCTCAAAAGCGGTCTGACAGCGGGGCGTCCAGTGCACCGCCCTGGGCTGTTTCTTGGAAGTGAGCTCCGTGAGGGGGCCCACAATGCCTCTACAGCACGCCCTAACTGGAGTAAACTCAATTCAGGAATTGGAGTGCGTGGTCTTTCCACATTGATCATTCATAGTTCGCTAAACCACTACCACATCACCCAACTCAACATGGCCTACCAAGACATTACAAACCTCACTGATAAAAGAGCTGACACGTTCGCCTTCGGCGAAGAGGAAGTACAAAGAATATATTCACTAATCGGAGAGTTTGAACCGACTTCTTCTGGGACTGGCACTGCACAGAGCAACATTAAACAGCTTTTATACTTAACTAAACGTGAAATCAACCAGAGACTCCATGCAAGTACCCTCATACAGTACCACCGTGCACAACGTATCCCGAGGGGATTAAGAATTTCACTAAAGCCTTCACTGTGCAAAAACGATCCAAAATTCATAGAAAGATGGTACGGCATTTTGAAGAAATGTTCGCTAGATCTCATCCTCCTAATCATTGAGGAACTTTCCAACATTCTTGAGGAGCTTAATAGAGAAATCAGCCAACTCAAACAAGAATTATCCACTAAAATGACCTCAGAGGAACTGGCACAAACACTAGAAGATATAAATGAACAACTTAAAAAACACACACAGGAGATTAATGAAAGAAAACTTCGAAAGTTCCGAAGGGACACTATAGATTATAAACTGGGTGAGGTTTATAATTGGGCGGAAATTTATGCTCGCAGACGACAGAACAAACCCTTTGGAAAAACTTCTGACACAGACACATCTCCAGCTTCCAGTGATTCTGATAATACGAGGAATAGACCCAAACCGAGCAGTCGAGTAGACAAATCTTCAACAGGCATACAATCTACAACTGAACTGCCACCTACTACTGCTTCTACATCCTCATCTACTGCGGTTCCTTTTTTAGGGACAGGTTTACCAGACAACGCAGACCCAGGCGGGGCAAAAAACGGAAGACCGACAGCTTCGTCCTTAGACAAGAGAGTCACAAGGAGCCAACGATAAATGAGCGAGATAATTTGGTGATTAATATTTCGTCAATGTCTTTAGATCAATCTCAGATACAACTGCTTCAAAAAGGCTCATCTTTTGTCCCTACTTATTGTGCCAACCAAGTTGAGACCGAGGTTAGTTTTCATCGTTTCATGCGTTCATTGAGACTTAGGAACTTTTTTGACAACGTTGTGATGGATTCTCAACCACAACCCACCGACACTCTGGGCGGTTTAAAAACTAAGAGTGCATACATGGCACCCGTTAGCCACAAGGTACTTGATACTTTTGAAACCCTTGTTAAACGTGATCTATCCAGGCTGTATAAACCACACAAAACAATCCATCGCAATCTCACAATAAAAGACAGAGCTCTTCTTCAAAAATTGGCGGACAATCCAGATCTTACATTCCTCAATGCAGACAAAGGGGGTGCTCTAGTCATAATGGATTCCTCTCACTATAGACTCAAATTGGATGAGCATGTACGAGATTCAACCATTTATCTTGAATTGGATAAGGATCCTACAACTGACATACAACTCACTTTACACGACATCGTGGACAAAGCGGTCCACAGTGGAACCATTGGCGAAAAAGAACGCAGATTCTTTACCCAGAATTTTCCGACACGTCCATCTTTGAGAATGTTACCCAAGATTCATAAAAGTCTTATCGATCCACCAATGAGACCGATTGTCTCCACACGTGGCTCATTGCACGAACCCATAGGCAAATACCTTGATTGTCATCTTCAACCCTTTGTACAACAAATGTCAACCTATGTACGAGACACCACTCATTTTTTAAATATCATCCAACAAAGTGACATTAAGTGGGACACGAACACACTTTTTTGTACCATAGATGTAACCTCTTTGTACACTTCCATCCCTCACAATCTCGGCATGGAAGCTGTTGAATTTTTCCTTTTGCAATCTTTCATTTCTGAAGATCTTAAAGTATTTCTACTTGAGTTACTTCATTTCACACTTTACCACAGCTATTTTTGTTACAATAACAAATTTTACTTGCAGTTGAACGGTACATCCATGGGCAATTGTGCAGCTCCTTGCTATGCACAACTGTTCATGCACAAGTTTGAACTTGATCATATTCTAAACAACTCACAATGGAAAGAACATATGTCACTTTTTTTACGTTACATTGATGATATTTTTTTGATTTGGAGAGGTCCTGAGCATCTTTTGAGAGAAGCCATCAATGTGCTCAATGGGATTAATGATCGTTTGAAATTCACTTACGATATTCGCAATGACACCATCAACTACTTGGATGTATTATTATACATCAAAGATGATCGAATTGAGACTACTCTTTACAGGAAGAGCACTGACAGGAACAATTTATTACACTTTTCCAGCTTCCATCAACCTACACTAAAAAATCATCTACCATATTCTCAGTTTCTCAGGGTAACAAGCATTTACAATGCAATGGTCTCGGCATTGTTAAAGTTAGAGCTATTGGCATTGCTCATGACATTATTTTTGTTTTTGTTTTTCAAACATTTAAAGAAAGGGCATTGTCATTTACAATGTCAACAGCTTAATCCCTCTCAAATGCGAGACCTATTGCATTTGCACCCACACACAGAGCCACACACACAAAGCCACCCACACACACACAGAGCCACCCACACAGAGTCACTCACATAGAGCAACCCACACACAAATAGAGCCACCCACAGAGCCACCTACACACACACAGTTACCCACACACAGACAGAGCCACCACGCATATAGCCACCTACAAAAAAAGCCACCCACAGAGCCACAGACACACAGAGCCAGACACACACACAGAGCCTCCCACACACACACACAGAGCCTCCCACACACAGAGCCTCCCACACACACACAGAGCCAGCCACACACACACACACACACACACACACAGAGCCAGCCACACACACACAGCCACCCACACACAGCCACCCACACACACACACTTCAATGAAAGACAGCTACGATTTCTAATACAGCATTATTTAAATAATTATTATTGGCTCCGTTACGGAGCTCTAAACACAAACTAAATTGTTGCTGATAAAGATCAGGAATTTAGTTGCTGACTCACCTGGGCATCCTCCAAAATAAATTGACGCCGGGACCCCGAGGGTCTCACTTAACCCAGACAGGAGCGTAGGGTGCGGGGGGGGGGGGGAAGGAAGAGTCCAGGAGAAGGGAGGGGCTGAGAGTTGATCTCTTAGCACAGCCCACCGGACACAGCCTGATTACCCCATAGTAATCAGAAACGGGGCAGTAAAGTATGTATATACACGCGTTTGCCTGGGAATCATTCGAAGAGTTTTTAGGACGATGGGTCAACATAAGTGAAAAACAATGCCAGCGCAAAAGTTTTTATTGGAATATCTCCTCCAGCCTCGGGTGGGAAGGCTCTCTGGCTGCCTTCAGGTGGGTCTTGGGTGGTCTCTGCCGAAGCCGTCTGGGGGGCTGGGGATGGTCTCTGCTGGGGGGCGGTGGGGGGGAATTCCCCCCGAGTGCGGCTTGGTGGCGGCATGGGCTTTTGGAAGAAGAGGGGCCCCCCTGTAAATGCCCTGTCTCATTACCACCCCACCTCCAGAGAAGCAGCAGCAGCCGCCCCTACCTCTGCGGCTGGTATTCTGCAGAGCCCCGGGGCGCTCTGTTCCAGCGAGTCTCACAAAGGACTTGATTTACAAGCGTGCAGGTTGCAACACGAAATGCTTGGGAGGCGTTTTTTTTGTTAATAGTCATCAGTTGTGCAGAACTCCAGCTTATGCTTAAATCTGCTTTAAAGCTCCGAACCCTTTCATTTTTTGCCTTTTAACTCCAGACTGCAGTGCCCTCCCCTGTTTGGCTCCCTCACACACCACCCCCTTGCTCATCTTCCCCAGTGATGACGGTCCGGCAGGAATGTCCCGGTGCAGCGGCGTGACGTTTATTTTGGGGGTTGGGATCGTGTGGCGCTGCGATGCGAGAGGTGCCGGCTATTTGCAGTGCTCTTAGTAGTGCAGGAGGGAGCGAGGATGGGGGAGGGCCGTGCAGTTGTGTCGCGTTGTTTTGGGAGAGAGTTGTATAGTGGTGCTCAACAAAGGCAAACTGATTAATGCATCACTGCAGGTGCCTCAGGGCGTCAGTCGCGTTTGAATGAGACCCCGGCTTGGGACTGGGCTGGATGGAGGTGGACACATCGCTGCTGAGCGCGGGGGGCCGCCGGTGCCCAGGGCTCGGCTTTGGAGGCGATGTGCCAGTTTTACAGCTCCTCTTCCGTGTTTGGCAGCTGCCTGGGACGGAAACGCCGCGTCTGATCGCACGTCGGGCAGGGGTAGCCAGCTCGTCGGTGGCTGGCAGGCTGCAGGGCCGTGTCCTTACTTGCCAGGCCGCCCTGATACTGCAGCCGGGGGGCTAAAGGAAGTCGTAGAGCGACAGGAGAAAGAAGCAGTTATTCTGACCTCAAGTATCCACCTATTGTTAAAATGTTAAGAGCTGGGACGTGTCAAGCTTCAATCCACCGCCAGCGGTATGGCGGTCCCCTGGAACACAGAGCGCATGCGAACCCTGCGAGCACAACACTGGCATGAGCGCCCCGGGGGCGGCCTTTAGAGCATTAATTTTGGCAAACGACACCAGAGCTGCTCAGTATGCCATTACTCTTTTGGAAATGTCTGAGGCAGGAGCTTCTGTGCACATTAAACTGGCTGCAGTGACGCCCTTGACCGGACGATGCCAAGCGAATTCTTGTGATGTGTTTTTTTTTTCCAGTTAAACCATACAACTCTACTGCAAAATGTGGAAGGCCTAGTTCTTGAGAGGGCTCAAACAGTGTTAATGCATAAAACCATAGTTATAGAAACCAGCTTACCTGTTTGAAGATTTAGATCTAACACAACTCTCCCGTCAATCAATTTAAGGTGAGGGAGCAACGCCGGGACACCACCGCCTTTCTCCGAGGCAGAGAAGAACTGCCTCGGAGAAACGCAGCCTCGGTTTCGGATTCGGGGGCGTGTTTCTTTTTCTCTCCTCTTGCCATTGGCTGGAGGAGAGAAAAACACGCCCTGCGAAAAGCAACGAAAAAACACGCCCCCCGATCCGAAAAAGACGGGGCTTCAACGGAGTGACTGGACCTCTTCTCCAGTGGCTGGCCAGCATTTAAGAGGCCAGCCAATGGAGAACAGGATAGAAGAGGGGCGGGTGCAAGCCCCTCTTCTCAAAGTCACTCCCAACTCATTAAATCTCGGAGCGAGACTGCGCAAGCGCAGCCTTTCGCAGCCGAGACCTAAAAAGGATCATTTCTGAACCGACACTTTTGACACATGAAAACCTGAACATGGAAAAGCGTTTCTCTGATCGTGGGTACCCCAAAGAAATTGTATCAACCTCTCTGGAAAGGGCGAAATACAAATCCAGAGAACAACTGCTAAAAATCAGCAACACTAAAAAATCCATGACAAGATCAGTTATGGTCACTAAATTTTTGACCATGAGCTTCAACATCAAAAAAATCATTTTAAAACATTGGCCAATGTTACAAATCGAACCTGACTTCAATGATATATTCTTGGAAAGACCGATTTTCGCATATGAAAGGGGCAAGAACCTGATGGAACTTTTGCAATTCCAATCGTCTAATCTTTTTGTTGGTTCTCATAAGGGCACAATCCCTTGTCATAACTGTGACCACTGTAACAACATCATTCAAGGTAATTCAACCCAGCACCCTACACAGGGTTACAACATCAAGCTACACGTTACGGCAACATGCGATTCTAAAAACCTTGTCTACATGCTCAAGTGCCCATGCGGCTTAGTATATATTGGCAAGACAGAGAGAAAAATTAAGGTACGATTAACGGAACACAAAAGTAACATCCGCAACAAGAACACCAAATCTGCAATAGCGATGCACTTTCTAGCTAAGAGTCACAACATTAGTCAATTAAGATTTTTGGTATGCGAGGTGGTACCGATTAAAGATCACAGAGACAATTGCAAACATCTTCTCCAGAGAGAAACGGTTTGGATCTACAGAATGAATGCCCTGGTCCCACATGGACTTAATGACCGCGTCAAACTCAGTTGTTTTCTATAAACTTTGCTCTGTGCAACCCAATCCCACGTAATGATATACAATGGTTATGTTTTCATGCATTTTATGTTAACACAGCATCATCCGCATTGAGCCTAGTATCTGTCAATTTCATTGTCTTTCTTGTACTCTTTAGGCACCATTCACTTGTTTTGATCCTGTTATGTTTCTTTCCTTACACTCTTGATCACTAATTGGTCTTTAAGTTGTGTTTTTTCTGCCTTAATTTGTATAACTTTATTCACTTGTCTTTTTTATTCATTTACATTATCAGCAAACTCTCGTTTTGGCTCTCCCTTTTTTCCGTCTTTACATTTCTTGAATTTCTGCAATCCTTACTGATCATTAATTTGTCTTTGACATGTGATGTTTCTGCTTTATTTTGTATAACTTTATTCACTTGCCTTTTTTCATTCATTTCTATTATTAGTAAACTCTCGTTTTTTCTCTCTCCACTTTTTTCCGTCTTGAAGTCTTACATTTTCACTTTTTATGCCTTACTTTTTACGTTTTGAGGATCCCTTTAACCTTTTCCTTCTTTTGTTACACATTGTAGTTATTTTGTATTAATATTGCTATGCTTTTACTCCATTTCAATATGGCTGCCTTTAGGATTATTTATCTTTTAACCCTTCTTCACTTTCTACCCTTCACGTCACGTACATCAGCGTCTTCCTTTCTCACTCTCGACTATCTACTACAGGTGTTGGTGTTAGAACTACACGCGTATATGCCGTCCGTTCTTCGGACGTTTGAAACCTTTGACTTCTTATCTTTCAGGTATGCTTTGTTCTTAAACTTAAGGTATTGGGCCTCTTATAATGCTTCACCTAAATTCTGCTTTTTGCACAAGCGGTTTTGATAACGGGTTAACTTGGAGTTTTCTATCGTTGTTAAAAATCGTTTCTTCATATACTCTTGTCATATAATCAACTAATCACTTCAAGCTTGTTTTTTGAACACCCTTTACTCTTTGGGATTCTTCGAAGGGTCTCTCCTCTCCCTACGACCAACCATGTTTTTTTCACGTTTAATATCACTGCATTTTGGATATTTTTTCTAAACCGGATCTCCCTTCTTCCTATGACCAACCACGTTTTCTTTACGTTTAACATCACTGCATTTCGGAGCTTTTCTCTAAACCGGTGGATTTTTGCTTTCTTTACCGATATCCTTAGATTTAAGTAGGTCGTTAAAACTCTCCTTTTGAATCCTTTTAGGACTTCTCCTGATGAAAGGTCGTGCGTGACCCGAAATGCATTGAACGCATTAAAAAGTCCTGCGTTGAATTATAATGCCTATGTCACAAACCCGTGAATACAACGTGGAATTGAACATTGATTAAGTTTTTGACAATAAAACAGTATATTGGAACTTTCCTTGAAATTTTGCAACTTTGTTGCCCTTTGGCTGTGCGCAGAGGGACACTACCCATTTGGATTAGTGCATTTTTTGGTTCATAATTGCGCCCTGGTTTAGGAGGCGTTTTCCTCTACAGCACGCCCTAACTGGAGTAAACTCAATTCAGGAATTGGAGTGCGTGGTCTTTCCACATTGGGGCCCACAATGCTGCCATAATCCTTGATGAATCGTCGGTAGTAGCCTGTGAGGCCTAGGAAGGCCCGGACAGCGGTTTGGGTTGCGGGGGGCTCCCACGCCTGGATGGCGTCGACCTTTAACTGGAGGGGTGCCACCTGGCCACTTCCCACCTGGTGGCCCAGATAGGTCACAGATCCTTGACCGATCTGGCATTTACTGGCCTTAATGGTGAGCCCGGCTCTTTGGAGAGCGACCAGGACTTCCCCGAGGTGTCCTAGGTGCGCGGCACAGTGGTCGCTGAAGACGGCAATGTCGTCGAGGTAGGCCGCGCTGAAGGCTTCTAGTCCGGCCAGGACCTTGTTCACCAGTCTCTGGAAGGTCGCTGGGGCGTTCTTCATACCGAAGGGCATTACCCGAAAGTGGTAGTGCCCATCGGGGGTGGAAAAGGCGGATCGTTCCTGGGCGCCGGGAGTGAGCTTGATCTGCCAGTACCCAGCGGTGAGATCAAAGGTGCTCAGGTAGCGGGCGGCCCCTAAGCGATCGATCAGCTCGTCTGCTCGTGGCAAGGGGTGTGCATCGGTCTTGGTGACTGCGTTCAGGCCCCGGTAGTCGACACAAAATCTGAGTTCCGGGGCAGTGCCGGGGGCGGCGGCCTTCGGCACCAAGACTACCGGGCTGGCCCACGGGCTGTCGGAAGGCTCGATGACTCCGAGGGCGAGCATCTTGGCGACCTCGGTCTGTATGCAGGCTCGGACTCAGTCAGGTACTCTGTAAGCGCGGTGTCGCACAGGGGGGCTGTCCCCCGTGTCCACGTCGTGGACGCACCAGGGGGTCACCCCGGGCATAAGAGAGAAGAGGGCAGCGAAGGGTTGCAGCAGCTTCTGGCAGTCATGGCGCTGTTCTGGTGTCAGGGTGGCGGAGAGGCGGACGCCCTCCAAGGAGCCGTCTTGGCCCGAGGACCCCAGGAGGTCTGGTAGGGGCTCGGAGTCACTTTCGCCCCCATCGTCGGTAGCCAGCAGTAGGCTTAGTTCAGTCCGGGCAAAGTGGGGCTTGAGCCGGTTGGCGTGCAGGACCCGGAGGGGGTTCCTCGGGGACTCCATGTCGACCAGGTACGTGACGGGGCTCATCCTCTCAACTACCTTGAAGGGCCCGGTCCACTTGTCCTGCAGGGCGCAGGGGTCCACGGGTGACATGACCCAGACTTGCTGGCCCGGCTCGAACTCGATGGCTGAGGCATTTTCGTCATACCAGCGTTTCATGTCTTCTTGGCTGGCTTCGAGGTTGGCTTCCGCCAGGCAAAAACCAAAGGAAGTGATGGACGGAGTGTTGAACATTGCAAGCACTCACCCCCAGTCATCTGATTTGGGTTTAATCCATCACCATTCTTTAGCCCACTCTGCCACCCCAGTTCAGACATGGCCATATGCAAATCAGTCTGACCCTGTGCCTCATGGGAACAGTCCAGCCCGAACTGCCAAGCCATGTCTTCCCTGGACCGGAAACAAGCTTCCTAGGACCGGTTTCTGGCATTTCAGCCGTCTTCAGCCAGGCTTGCTTGAATCCAGTGGCAAAGTGAGCAAGGGACTCACGTCTGAGCATACCCTGCCAACTTATGGCGAACAAAGCAAAAACCAAAGGAAGTGATGGACGGAGTGTTGAACATTGCAAGCACTCACCCCCAGTCATCTGATCTGGGTTTAATCCATCACCATTCTTTAGCCCACTCTGCCACCCCAGTTCAGACATGGCCATATGCAAATCAGTCTGACCCTGTGCCTCATGGGAACAGTCCAGCCCGAACTGCCAAGCCATGTCTTCCCTGGACCGGAAACAAGCTTCCTAGGACCGGTTTCTGGCATTTCAGCCGTCTTCAGCCAGGCTTGCTTGAATCCAGTGGCAAAGTGAGCAAGGGACTCACGTCTGAGCATACCCTGCCAACTTATGGCGAACAAAGCAAAAACCAAAGGAAGTGATGGACGGAGTGTTGAACATTGCAAGCACTCACCTCCAGTCATCTGATCTGGGTTTAATCCATCACCATTCTTTAGCCCACTCTGCCACCCCAGTTCAGACATGGCCATATGCAAATCAGTCTGACCCTGTGCCTCATGGGAACAGTCCAGCCCGAACTGCCAAGCCATGTCTTCCCTGGACCGGAAACAAGCTTCCTAGGACCGGTTTCTGGCATTTCAGCCGTCTTCAGCCAGGCTTGCTTGAATCCAGTGGCAAAGTGAGCAAGGGACTCACGTCTGAGCATACCCTGCCAACTTATGGCGAACAAAGCAAAAACCAAAGGAAGTGATGGACGGAGTGTTGAACATTGCAAGCACTCACCCCCAGTCATCTGATCTGGGTTTGATCCATCACCATTCTTTAGCCCACTCTGCCACCCCAGTTCAGACATGGCCATATGCAAATCAGTCTGACCCTGTGCCTCATGGGAACAGTCCAGCCCGAACTGCCAAGCCATGTCTTCCCTGGACCGGAAACAAGCTTCCTAGGACCGGTTTCTGGCATTTCAGCCGTCTTCAGCCAGGCTTGCTTGAATCCGGTGGCAAAGTGAGCAAGGGACTCACGTCTGAGCATACCCTGCCAACTTATGGCGAACAAAGGAAAAACCAAAGGAAGTGATGGACGGAGTGTTGAACATTGCAAGCACTCACCCCCAGTCATCTGATCTGGGTTTAATCCATCACCATTCTTTAGCCCACTCTGCCACCCCAGTTCAGACATGGCCATATGCAAATCAGTCTGACCCTGTGCCTCATGGGAACAGTCCAGCCCGAACTGCCAAGCCATGTCTTCCCTGGACCGGAAACAAGCTTCCTAGGACCGGTTTCTGGCATTTCAGCCGTCTTCAGCCAGGCTTGCTTGAATCCAGTGGCAAAGTGAGCAAGGGACTCACGTCTGAGCATACCCTGCCAGGGCCCGGAACTTACGAGTCTGGTTCCGCAGGGTCAGGAGGTACCGGTAGACGTCAGGAGGGGCATCTTGGACTTGCGCCTCCCAGCCCTCCTTGACCAGGCTGAGGGGCCCTCGGACGGGGTGCCCATACAACAGTTCGAAGGGGCTGAAGCCCAGGGATTTCTGTGGTACCTCCCGATAGGCGAACAGGAGGCAGGGCAGCAGGACATCCCATCTCCTCCTCAGGGGCTCTTCCAGGCCCTTGATCATCCCCTTCAGGGTTCTGTTGAACCGCTCGACCAGTCCGTTCCCCTGGGGGTGGTAAGGGGTGGTGAATTTATAGGTGACCCCACGTTGTTGCCAGAGGGATCTCATGTACGTCGAAATAAAGTTCGTACCCCTGTCGCTCACCACTTCTCGGGGGAACCCCACCCTGGAGAAGATGCCCATCAGGGCCCGGCCCACCACTGGAGCTGTCACGGTGCGGAGTGGGATGGCCTTGGGGTATCGGGTGGCGTGGTTGACCAGTACCAGGATGAAGCGGTGCCCCAGGGCGGTTCGGGGGTCGAGGGGCCCCACGATGTCGATTCCCACTCGTTCGAACGGGGTGTGGACGGCTGGAAATGGTTGGAGGGGGGCTTTCACTTGCCCCCCAGTCTTCCCGCTAGCTTGGCAGGTCGGGCAGGACCGGCAGTGATGGTCCACGTCTCTTCTCATTCGGGGCCAATAGAAATGGGTCACTAGGCGGCTGTAAGTTTTGTCCCGCCCGAGGTGTCTGGCGAGGGGCACGTCATGTGCCAGGTTCAGGAGGAACTTTCGAAATCGGAGGGGGACCACCAGCACCCGGCCGGCCCCTAGTTCGGCGACTTTCTGCTCGCTATACAGTAAGTCATTGTCCCAATAGACCCAGTGGGTTCCCGTGGGGTCCCTCGCAGCCTGGGCGGCCGCTTGCTGTCGGGCCCCCTCGAGGGACGGGCAGGCCTTCTGCTCTTGCTGGAATTGTTCGCGGGTGGGGCCCCCGTCGTGGCGCCACTGGGCCAGCTCGGGGATCTCGCTGAGGGAGGCGGCCTCGTCGGGAGAAAGTTCGGATGGCCCGGCCTCCCTGTCCGGTTCCTCCGTGCCGGAGGAGGGTGATAGTTCGGGGCCCGTCGGCTTGTCGGGGGCCGTGGCAGCGGCTGGCTGGGCGGTCATGAATCGGGTGGTGGCGCAGGCCCACTCGGGCAGTCCTAGCATTCCCAGATGCTCTCGGCGTTCCACCTGGGCCCAGGGTGAGCTCTCTAGGTCGTTCCCCAGGAGGCAGTCCACTGGGGCGTCGTCGCGGACAGTTACTTTTAGGGTGCCGGACACTCCTCCCCACTCGAAGGGGATCCTGGCCATCCGGCACATGCTCTCGGTGTTGTCCGCGGTCTGGACAGGGCATAGGACATGCGGCAGGTGGCAGCGGACAGCGGACAGCGGTCACACTGGCCCCAGTGTCCCGGAGGGCCTCGGCTCGTCGTCCATTGATGGTGACCCACTGTTGGTACTTCTGGGTGTTGCTTGGGATGGCAGCTCGGGGCACCATTTCTCGGGAGCCCAGGCATACAAGCGACATGGCAGCTGGTTCCCACTCGGGGGACCCGTCGTCGTGGTTTTCCTCCTCGTCTTCTCCCTCCCCCAGGGCTGCGGCGGCTATTTGTCGGGGAGGGGGCCCAGCGGTCCCGTTCCGTCGGTTCACGGGGCAGGCCGGGTCGCTCGCATAGTGGCCGGTCTGCTGACAGCCGAAGCAGGTAACTGTCGGTCGTGGTCCAAGCTGTTCGATAGGGGTCCCCCTTCGGCCCAGGGTCGGGGAAGTGTGGTTGGTGGCTTGGCCTCGTGGCGGGCTTCTGGGCGGCCCGGCCGGGAATTCTCGACTGCGGTGGGACCCCCCTCCTCCGCCTCGCTGGCGGGGAGGTCCCGTGGTACTCCGTTGGTAGTCCCCCACTGGGTTTCGGGGGACCCGGGTGTTGACCCATCGGTCTGCTTCGGCGGCGAGCTTCCGGGGCTCGGTCAATTTACTGTCCAGGAGGTGTTGCCTTAGTTCCACAAAGCAGTTGTTGGCGAGGTGCTCCCAGACAATGAGGTCGAACAGTTCATTGTATGAGGTGACCTTGCTTCCTTTTATCCATCCTTCCAACGCTCGGCTGAAGAAGTCCACGTATTCGACCCATGTGGTACCGGGGAGCTTCTTACAGTCCCGGAAGCGCTGCCGGTACATCTCTGCTGATAGTCCGTAGCGTGTGAGTAGGGCTTCTTTCATGTGGTCGTATGATGTCATCACTGCGTCAGGGAGTTGCAGCAGGGTATCCCGGCCCTCGCTGAGGAACCTCCCCCATAGGCCGGCACCCCAATCCTTCCGGGGTACCCGATGGGAGGTCATGGCTACTTCGTACGCTCGGAACCATTGCTGGATGTCGTCATTTTTATAGTACTCCTTGACGACATCTTTGGGGATGTG
Source organism: Triturus cristatus (assembly GCF_964204655.1). Lineage (NCBI taxonomy): Eukaryota > Metazoa > Chordata > Amphibia > Caudata > Salamandridae > Triturus > Triturus cristatus. The sequence continues at coordinate 418,990,620 of NC_140593.1, forward strand.
AACCTTTGGCTCGGTCAGGGGCACAGCGTCCCGGGCTCCGGGGTTGCTGGTCTCCCCTGTTTTAGCTTTTAGTTCAAGTTCCTTAAGGCTCCTCTCGTGCTCGAGGGTTAGCCGTCTCTCCTCTAGTTCCCGATGCCGTTTCTTTTCCTCGATTTCCTCTTGCAGCCGTAGTTGCTCCAAGGCTATTTTATTCTCCGCCAGTAGGAGCTCACCATCCAGCCGGAGTCGGGCGAGGTCCATTTCGTGTGTCCGGACCCTCTCCCGTTCTCGCATTTCTTCGTGGGAAAGGCTGGTTTCTGGGACGGTTCGCCCCCCATCTGTCGTGGTTGGGGTCGGCAGGTTTCCGTCCCGGGCCGAGGTCCCTTCGGCTCGGGGTGGAGTGGTCTCGGGTTCTGTCCAGGCTTTCAGGGCTTTCTGCATTTCTTCCTTGGTGCCCAATCCTGTGGTTGGGATCCCTTTGTCCTTGCAGATTTGTTTCAGTTCTTTGTGGGTGTATTCTTCGAACCTTTCCGGCTGGAAGGTTGCGGCCACGGTTGCCTCTTGGCCTTCCATGGTTCCCTTTTCTTTTTCCGTCTGGTTAGGTAGTGGGTGCGTTACTTGCCTGTACGATTGCGTCTGGCTCGGATCCCGTCGCTGGCCACCAAATGTTGGAGGGAGGACCACCGGGGAGTCAGGGAGACTATTCCGGGGCACCTTCCTACCGCAAAGGTATAGCCGAGCGCCGCTGAGAAGCCCCCTTCGGGAGGTCCTTCTCCTATGATCGTACTAGGCCCAGTAACACCACCACACAGGACTCAATATCAGTTGCTTGACTTGGTTCTTTATCAGAAATAGTACGTTCAATATTTACAGTGGGATCGAGGGATCCAGTAAGAGTCTCAATGTCTGTTAGAGGGATGAGGTAGCGGGACAGTCTTAGTACCAACCAGGTACGGGAGGGCTCTGCGCCAGACCTTGAGTACTGGTCTCAGAGCGGCTCGGACGTGGGGAGCCGCGACGGCGTCTGGAGGGCTCGGGTGGTAGTTCCGCTTGGGTCGAGCCGCGACACAGTCAGCAGGGCTCCGGTGGTAGGTCCGCTTCGGTCGAGCCGCGATGAGGTCAGCTGGCTCTGATGCCAAGGTTCACCAAGGTCGGGCCGCGACAGCGTCAGCAGGGCCCCAAAGGTTCGTGAAGGTCTTTAAGCACGGTGGAGCCGCGACGTCGTCAGCAGGGCTCAGAGTGTGGGTTCAGGATGAGTCTTCTTCCGTAGGGTCAGCCGCGATCCGATCAGCAGGGCTCTTGACTCCGGGATACAACTGTTGTCCTGTTGTCGGGTCGCCCCAGATATAGGACTGGAGCCCTTTGATGTCCGGACCCTTGCGCCCGGAGGGGGCGGAGAGGCCGGGTGGGGAGCGGCCAGACGCCCAGCAGGAGAGGCGCCAGGCCCCAGAGAGCTGTGGGGCGATCGCACCTAGGTGTGGAAGGACGGTTGGGGGTCCCATCGATACTGCCCTCCGCCGGGAGTGGGAAGGGTTCACGTGGTATCCCCCGGGCCAGGTGTTGGCGCCTTGATGTCGGGCCTCGCTGGAACAGAGGCCGGGTGAAGCGGGGTCACGCAGGTGGTCACGTGGAGTGACGTATAATCCAAAATGGAGGAGCCCCGAGGTGCATGGGACCTCGTGCGGCTTAGCGAGGGGGAATAGGACCACGCCACGAGGCCGGCTCCCACAGTCAGACTGTGACCAGCAAGTCCATGTGGCAGAGAATGTCATTGGGTGAGGTGCTGCTGTTGCGCCAGAGGTCCAGGTGCCAGGCCAGGTGACCTGGAAGATGTGGATGGGCCGCTGACTCTCACGGTCTTTTCTGTGGATGACCCACCTTCCTCGCGGGACCCTCAGATGCAGGCCTTGACGATGCTTGTGATGCTCCGTCGGACGAATCCTCCTCCTCCTCTCTCCCTGTGGCTGGTGGTGGTCTTCGCTTGGTGGCACAGGGAGGGCTGCCCATGTTGTCAGCGATCCGACGGAGTGAACGGCTCTTGTCCATTTGCACCGCCAGGAGCTCAGCCAGTCTTGCCTCCATCCATCCTTGGTGTTGTTGTCGACTGGCATGTTGCTCGGCCATCAGGTTCTTCATCTCGTCGAGGGTCCCCTTGATGTCTGTGAGGCTCGACACAACCTGGCTGATGCCCTTGGTGTCACACCGGTATGTGTCCAGGATGTGGCGCATGTGTGCCATACCGGTTCCCTCAGCTGGCTGGTCAGGTTCTCGCTTCCGCCTGCCTCCACTCCCACCACCCCTGCCCACACGGGCCTGGCCTGCCGTTGTGGGCACATCAGGTCTGCGGGACCCCTGAGGGATGGCATTAGCGTGGTCGTCTGCCTCCTCCTGGGTGCCCGGAGAACCTTGTCCCTCCTGGTCAGACTGGCTGTGTTGTTCAGTGTGAGCAGGGCTCCTGGGTGTCTCCTGGGATGTGGCAGGAATGGGGGTGGTGGTTGGCACAGATGTACCTGACGCAGGTGCTGCAGGGGCTTGGGCACTAGAGGGGCCTGGTTGGTCGGGGTCATCCACGGAGTGGTGGGAGTCGTCGCTGCCGGTGGGATCATCTTCACGCTGAGCCTGGGACTGTGATTGTTCCCCCCCATTGTTGGGGGGAGGTCGATGACGTTGCCCTGTGTGTGAGAGAGAGACAAAGTTAATGCTGTTTCATGCCACATCCATGTTTCATACATATTCAAGTAGTCACAGTTCCTCCAGGTGTTTGGATGTACCTAGCATTCCTCTCAATGTACACTTGGGGATGGGTATGTTGCGGGGGACAGATTGGTATGTGCTCATGAGTGTTTGCCAGTCGATTTTTGGCTCGGATGCTGTTTTGGCTATGGATTGGTCTTGTTGTGTCACATGTCCATTGTGAGAGTGGGTAAATCCGTTGCCTGCCCCATGGGTGTGTGCTTGAGTGATGGGGGTGTGTGACCAGGCCTGCTGTTGGGTGTAGTGTGATTTCTCATTGGGTCTCCCAGGTGAGGTGTCTGTCCCCTCATGGTGCATGCTGGCATGACAGTGTGTGTGAGTTCCTGTGCTGGGTATGTGAGCTAGTGGAGTTGTTGTTTGAGTGTACAGTGGTCACAGGAGGGCCTTCTGCTGCCTACAGCAGGGCCAAGTGTCAGCTACCTTGTCAGTACTTTGCCAGTCCCTGTGCATTGGGCATGGTGCATGGGTATGTACCTAGGCCATATGGGCTGTGGGCATTGGTGTCTGGTTCTGAGTTGCACAATGTGTTGTGTGAGCCCCACCCTCCCACCCTCCCAGCATCCCAGACATCCAGTCTTGGGTTTGTGGTTGGTGTGGCCTGGGACATGGCATTGCCTTTATTTGTGAATGGGGCATGGAGACGTTAGTGGCATGAGCGTGGTTTTTGGGTGTGGTTATGTGCGGTGAGAGCTTGGGGTAGTTGCGTGCATTTGGTGTATTTGTGGTGTGGATGCCATCCCCCCCATGTTACGTGAGTTGTTTGTGTACTCACCAGGCTCTGCGACTCCTTCGACTCCGTGTACTCCCACCGGCGGAAGCGTGGCCATCACCTTCTCCTCCCAGGGATGGTAATGTACGGGTCTGCGGGGCAGCCCACCTCCAGTGATGTTACTCTGGGCGTATTCCTCGTTCATTTTCCTCTTGACTGCCCTGCGCAGATCGTACCACCTGGCTTGGCATTCATGCCTGGTCCTTCGGATGGGCGCAACAGCATTCACCTTATCGACGATCCTCTGCCACAGGCTGTTTTTTTGGGCTATGCTGTTCTGTCTGAACAATGTTCCAAACAGCTGTGGCTCGACTCTGATGACTTCGTTGACAAGGAGCTCCAGCTCCGCCGTTGTGAACTTTGGATTCTTGTCTGTGGGCATGGTGTGGGGTGTGGGTGTGGATGGTTGTGGGTGTGTGGGTGTGAATGTGACGGTGTGTGTGTGAAGGTGAAGAGGGGGTGTTTGTGAAGGAGGTTGTGTGAAGGTGTGTAAGTTAAGGTGTAGTTAAGGTGTGAGTAAGGTGCAGTTGTTTGTCTTTGGTGTCTGTGGGCAGTGGGTCTGTTGCAAAAGCTCATGGGTTGTCTGTGTGGGCCCTTTTTATTGGTCCATTTGTGGGTGTGGCTGTGTTTGAATTTGTGGTGGGTGTGTTATAAGAGTGGTTGTGATTTAGGGCCTCTGTTTGCCTGTTTGGATGTGCCAGGTCAGTCATAGAGATGTATTTTGTCATGTTGACGTGTTTTGTGGTGTTGTGCGAGTCGAATTCACCCTCCTTGTGCTGTTTTACAGTGTCCTGGTTCTGTACGAATCTTTTTCGCGTAGGTACGGTCCGTACATACGCGATGCTGGGTGAGGGTGCTGGGGTACGGTGTTGGGGTACGGTGCGTACAGGTGCGGGGCTGTGCTACGGTGTTGGGGTGCGGCACGTACAGGTGCGGGCTGTGCTACGGTGTTGGGGTGCGGCGCGTACCGGTGCGGGCTGTGCTACGGTGTTGTGGTACAGTGCGTACAGGTACGGGGCTGGGCTACGGTGTTGGGGTACGGTGCGTACAGATACGGGGCTGTGCTATGGTGTTGGGGTACGGTGCGTACAGGTACGGGGCTGGACTACGATGTTGGGGTATGGTGCATACAGGTACGGGGCTAGGGTACGGTGTTGGGGTACGGTGCGTACAGGTACGGGGCTGGGAGACGGGCCTGGGGTGCGGTGCGTACAGGTGGGGGGCTGGGGTACGGTCCTGGGGTGCGGTGCATACAGGTGCGGGGCTAGGAGACAGGCCTGGGGTGTGGCCCGTACAGGTGCGGGGCTGTTCTACGTGTTGGGGTACGGTGCGGAGGGGGGGTACGGTGCTGACATACGGGGTACGGTGCTGACATGTGCAGGGTGAAGGGGGCTGTACGACTCGTATCAGGGCACAAGTTTACCCGTGTACATGTAGGCTACAGCGTTCGCTCCATACGGGGCCTTTTACATGCGGTTGTGTATTCGGACGGGCGGTACGGATCGTACGTGCGCACTCGGACTTCTGTTTTACGATTTGCACGTAAAAATGTCCGGCACCCTATCGGACACTTTTCCCGACGCTATTTGGACGTAAAAATTTACGGCTCCCTCTCGGACCATTTTCCCCACGCAATTCGTATGTATTTTTCACGTACGAATCGTACTTCGCAGTTTGTAAGGTACTTGTACGATTCGTACGTGAATATATACAGATACGATTCATACGCAATTTTTTTTTCATGGATCGGAATCGGCACCTTGGTGTGCAAGAGCACTGTTATTCTTGAAACATATGTAAGTGAAATTCAAGCATTATTTATCCCTTTTGGAGTATTCATAATCCCAATATTTGTATAAAGAGTACAATCAACACTGTGCCTTCTAGATCATAGTGTGAGCCCCTGAAAATCAGAAAAGGGGGAAAAGAAAAGTACCTTAATCCTCTTGGCATAATACCTAGTGTCAAAATGGTAAGTACAAATTAGTAAAGATATATAACCAGAAGGGGTTATTGATTAACACAGGCAAATACAGCGCCTGCAGTGTGTCAGTATTCGTCAATTAGTACTGAAATGAAACGGTGCAACAGGTGAGGGAGAAACCACTTAAACCCTCCAATGAGGACCACGAGGTCTGAAATGGAAAGCAGTCAAATCCTGAGCACACGCGTTTGTGTGGTTTGGAAAATCTGATCCAAAGTAGAAAGCCAAAAAAGTCTAGTCTCAATGCAAATGTTCTTTTCTTCCTTTTTTAATTTTAATTTTTTTTTATTCCGGAAACATCACAGAGTCCAGACAACACGTATTGCGTCTTTGGGGTGAAAACCCTAGAGCTTCTTCAGGGTTGTATGGCTATCCAAGTTATAAAGTTCTATGCCTAGTATCTGGTTATAATTCTGACCCGGCTAGTTCTTTCCAAAAACATGCATCTCCTGTTCCACAGGAATGTCAATCTTATGAAAGTTTAAAAATTCTCAATTCATACGATATATGTAGATTTTTTCAGCATAATCCAAATGCGGTATGTCTGTGTCTTGTATGCCTCAAACGAGTGTATTTCAAGAGTCAAGACACCGAGATAAGACCCGAGACCTTCAGCGAGTATGCTGTTCCACGCTGCACTCTGGCTAGTCGTTCTGAACCGGATCACTTTCAGTCTTAAAAAAGAACATTTGCATTGAGACTGGACTTTTTGGGCTTTCTACTTTGGATCAGATTTTCCAAGCCACACAAACGCGTGTGCACAGGATTTGACTGCTTTACAAATTAGTAAAGTTGCCGGCCCAAGGACAGGTTTCTTACTAGGACTGAGGACAATTTGTTTTATACATTTCAAAAACACCTACTTTCCTGTTGGTTGTATTTCTGTCAGGTAGGAAGTAATAATCCAAATCTAGTAAAATTATGTCTTTGTGGAATTCTTGAAAGTTGAGTGACCCATAAGATATTATAGGGAAGACGAAACATTCATATCCAAATTACAACCATTCTAAACCCAGTCTGTTAGAACTGGGGGTCTCTAGTTGGCAGAGGTAGGTACCTTTGACCAAATAGGGACCCTTGCTTCTAGTCAGGGAAAGGGGATTACACTCCTGGATAACCCCTGCTCACCCCCTTGGTAGCTTGGCACGAGCAGACAAGCTTATCTCAGAGGCAGTGTGTTAAGCATTTGTGAACACACAATAATACAGTAAAAACACTACAGATGGACACCACACAGGTTTTATAAAAATAAGTAAAATAAGTATTTTTTATATAGACTTAACACAAGACCATGAACGATAAAAATCCACAATACCTGGATGCATAACGTAAAATAAACAAAAGGTTCGCAGGGATGGAGATGTGTCAGTTCCTTACTTCGGGGGAGATGATGCATCGCGCCTCAATGCTTGCGCAGAGTAGGGGATGCGTCTTGGTCCTTACCAGAGAGGAGGTGATGCATTGATTCTCGTACTGCGTTCCGGTTACGATGCGACATGATGGTGCCTTGATGAGATGCGACAATCCGGTGCGATGCGATAAGATGGCGCCCTTGATGTGATGACGTGAAGACGATGCATGCACGCCTGGTGGCCGTGCGGCGAGCTCTGTAACTTTGGAGCCGCGACAGGCCCTGCGACACGCTTCTCCGGTGATGCGGTGGCGACCTCTGCGGCGGTGAAATGTTTCTCCGGCGATGCGACGGCAACAGCTGCGACTGCGACACACTTCTTCTCGTTGAGTCGCGCTTCCAGCTCCCAGCGACAAGCAGGCTTTTGCAGACAGAATTCCCAGCAAGGTAATTCAGGGGGGAGCTGGTGGTGAAGTCTTTTGTCCCTGAGACTTCAGCTGGAGGCAAACAGAAGTTCAAGCCCTTGGAGTAATATTCTGCAAGATGATGAAAGTTCTTTGAAAGTTCCTTCTCCTATCCTTGGCACAGAAGGCACCACTGTAGGCCAACCCAGCAACACAGCACACTCTCGTGGGGCAGTCTAACTCCGACAGTTTCCTTGGTTCTTCTCCTTGGCAGAGGTTTGACTTGTTATTCCAGAAGTGATCTATAGTCTTGGGGTCTGGGTCCCCATATTTATACTACTAAATAATTTGTCCTATGAAGGCAGAGGGGCCTGTACCTAGTCCAAACCAGTTCTGTGCAGTCCTGGAGCACATTGTTTACAGGACTCCTTCTTTCCTTTGACAATGTGGGCCAGGGACATCAGACGCACCACAGGAGGTAGAGGCAGCATTGTGGAAGGCAGGCACAGCCCTATTCAGACCCAGGTGCGACTCCTCCCACCACTCTACATGCAGATAGGTCTATTCAGCCCTGTGCTGACTCACCCTGTCACCCGGAATCCCCCAGCCCCTGTCAGTCACAAAACCAGACACACAATTCACAAGCTAGAAGAGGCAGGCTGGATGGTTAGGTAAGAAAATACCTACTTTCTAAAAGTGGTATTTTCAAACACAGAATGTTAAATCCAACTTTACTAAAAGATGTATTTTTATCATTCTGATTTCAGGCATACTAAACTCTAATTTCTACAATGTTCCCTGGGTCAGTTAGGATTATAAGATGTTATCATCAAACTACCCATTCTTGCCTATGGGGACTGGTAGCCTTGAAATAGTGAAAAACAAAAATGGCTGTAATTCACTATTAGGACATGCCACACACACCAGGGCATATACTTACAAAGCACCCTGCCCTTGGGCCTATCTTAGGGGTGTCTGATATGAAGAAAAGGGAAAGTTTGGGGTCTGGCAAGTGGGTGCACTTACCAAGTCGACATGGCAGAACTAGACTGCACATAGGCTCTGCAATGTCTTAACATAAAAGAGATCCCACAGCCGACTAATGTTGTGCACATCAATACTAAAGTCCCATAAATCAAAAAGTCCTGTGCCAAACGTTTTCAAGACCTGCTGCAGATAGGTCCTACTGGGAAACCCAGGGATAAACTTTTGAAGAAAAGTGGAGGCGGCACCAGGAATAAAGTCACATGTCCAAAGAAGCCATCATATTTCAAGAAAGTCCTTTATTTATCTTCATATAACGATAGGCACACACAGGACAACAGCCAACGCGTTTCGTTCCAGTTAATGGAACTTCATTAGGGCATAAATTTGTAATGATTTCAACAGATTGTGATAATAATGTCCCAAGTACTGTACCATGTGCTGTAAGTCATCCAATTTACAGCACAAAGAGTGTACGTATAAGTTCAACAATGGTTACTTGATGTAGCGTTACAATTGACGCTTTGGTCATAGTGGACCATACCCGCAATCTAAAGGGAAAGCAGGCCTGAGACACACTTTACAGGCTGCTTCTGTGGGTGGCCCAACCAGTGCTGCAAGCCCACCAGCAGCATTTGATTTACAGGCCCCGGGCACACATGGTGCACTGTACTAGGGTCTGACAAGTAAATCAAATAGTCCAATCATGGAGTCACTAATCAATACATGAATTTACAATAGAGAGCATATGCACTTTAGCACTGATCAGCAGAGGTAAAGTGCCCGGAGTCATAAAACAGCCAACAACAGGTCAGAAAAAATACAGGCAGAAGGCAAAATGTTCAGGGATGACCCTGCAAAAAGGGCCAAATCCAACACACCCCCCTTCTAGCCAAAACGCAGGGTAGACCAATAACTACCTTGATGGGCTTCGCTGCTTTGGGCGATAGAACATGGATCCTGGCCCGCAACAGCAGGGGCATATTCCAGTTCTACGCCAATCTGATCCCCTTTGGATCCCTCTATCCATACTCTCAGGGCCCACCAAGCTAACCCATGGGGAACCCTTCTCCTCACTTGTTGACACCACCTGTGCAGGACCTAACCTTAGCTTGCTCATGGGTGTGTCTCAACAGACCGACAGAAAGCCACTGTGACCACTGACAGTAGTCAGTGCTAGTCAGTGCTGAGACCCAGGCCTTATGCCGCTCAGGGCTCTCAAACCTCTGTGGCGTCAAAAAACGGGTGGCAGTAGCCCCAGGTGTTTGGTACTCTTTGTCCACTCTCCCTCCTGTCAGGTCAATCAATCAATCAATCAGTGGTTTATAGAGTGCGCTACTCACCCATGAGAGTCTCAAGGCGCCGGTGTAGTAATCACTCCATGCAGGTAGATGAGGTTCAGGAGGATTTATTCATGTTAGTTACAAGATCAGTAATACAGGAGTAATTCAGCAGTAATTCAGCCCCACCAGGAGCAGCCAGCAAGGCGCTCAGCCCTTCTCCAACTGCGGAATTCATAGATCAACATTCCATATTACATCATCTCCACAGTGTTCCAAAGGTGGAGCAGTGAATGACTAGAACAGCACTATGACCAAGATACTACATATCCTCATTTCTTCCAGAAAGAAAAGAAAAAAGAGAATTAAAGAATAAGATGTAGAAGCTAGAAGAACAAAATAGAGAGGAGAGTACTAGGGAGAAACAGAGCAGAGGTAGAAAGAAACAAAACAACCAAAAGTCTTAAAGAAACAGATAAATATAACCTGTTTCACATCCTCCTTTCTATAAATGAGAAAAAGAAATAAAGAAAAGAAAGAGAAACCATCAATGAGTACTCTCTGTACACCAACTGGCCAGGTAAGTATGCAAGAGAGCAATCCACATCAGGAGAAAAAGAAGATGACAGAGAAGAAGAGAAATACATTATATAACTCATACTTCTCCATAATATAATAAACATTTGAGTTAAAACAAAATAGAAAAGTACTGGGCTACAGTGTTGAGAATGAAAAAGAAAACATAGTGAGAGAAAAACACCCTGTCTAACGTGGACCAATGCAGTATAGTTAATGGACAAGAACCAAACTATACACCCATGTGGGTAAAAATATGAGCATGAATAGGCAACCACAAGAGGGGTCTATACATTGCACTAAGTAGTGAAGGTATAAGACCTTGAAATGTACCTAAACTGGAGGTCTATAAATATGCGCAATGAGAAAGGTTAAAAACCCCAAAACACACCTTGCGGAGAGGTCAAGAAATGTGCATGTATGTGCGGGACAACAGTGTGCACAGCAACAAAAGAGATACCTCGTAGAGAGGTCAATGTTGTGCACTAGAGTAGTGGGAATACAACCCACGTGAAACACCCCGTGAAGAGCTAAAAACATTGTGCACTGTAATAAAAGACACATACCTCGTGGAGAGGTCAATGTTGTGCACTAGAGTAGCGGGACTATAACCCTTGCAAGACACCTCGTGTGGAGGTAAGGACAATGTGCACTGTAATAACGGGACTAAAACTCCTCTCCTACGAGACACCTCATGTTGAGGTAAAGATTGTGTACTGTGTGAAGGTAATAACTTTAGACCCCCTATGTAGGGAAAAATGTAAACCTAGACATTGTGTACTGTGTGAAGGTAAAACTGTTGTGCACTGTACAACACTAAAAATATTGTGCACCATACAAAAGAGACGCCACCTCATGAGGTAAAAACAAAGTGCACTGTGTCAGTAAACTGTGTAATTAGAGTAAAACCAGAGACATATGTTACCATCGTAAACATGACGTCTAAAAAAACACACACACATTTCTTAAAGAATAAAGCCACAACTACTTGGTAAGAACAGTAAACAAAAAAATGCAAATTGTTTAACCAAGATCAAAGGTGTGCCTGTCACCGCGATGATAGACAGGCGACAGTTCTTAAAGATGTGCATGCATGAAGGTACTCTGCAACAGATACAATGCCAACAGAAACAGAGCACTTGGCAGCAGAACAAAGTACTTTGAAGCAGGCATCATGCCCATTGAAGATGGAGATGAAACGTGGAACTAACTCACCGCAAGATTTAAAGGCACAGTCCATTGTAAAATGTCCAGTGACTAGAAAACTTTGTCCAAATGTTCCTACAGAAGAGGCGCATTGAAGATAAAGGTTGGTGTTGAGTGACAAAATTAACTGAACGTTGTACTGAAGAGGCGGACACATGAGGGTTAATGAAACGAAATCCTTGTTGAAAAAGAAAACGTTACCTCACAACATTGTTGAAGACAACCAGACTGTGAAAAAAAAACTTTATTAATAAACAATGGTTGGCAGATCACAGCAGGGCACACTCAACTTCCGATATCAAGAGATGAAGAAAGCCTGGATCCGCCAAGACCAAGATAGCAGGACGCACAGGAGACGCATGCCGTGTGGCTCACGGCGCACTCCTGCTCCGAAACGTCCATATGCAGCGTCAAACACCAGAGAGGCTGAAGACGTCATGGAAGGCTCAGGAGAAGCTCCGCGCGGCATCATGCTCAAGGGAAGATGCGCGCGACAAGTTTAAATTCAAAAACAAACACAACAGTCATTAAATACTTGCCACGTAGTAGAAACAACCAACACTGGGAAAAATAAATTAGGAAATACTATTACTTCGCTGTGTAGGTCCCACACTTGCAGAAAGCAAAAAGAGCCGGCGAAAACCAAAGGAGCCAGTATATAATTAAATCCATGCAATATCGGCGCAGCGCTGGCAGGATAAACGTAAAAAAAAAAAGTACAGGCCAATCCCTCAGAGAAGCAAAGAATGGCACCTTTAAGCAGTCACAAATGAGCCTTACTATCCAGAAGAACACAGCACTATGACCTGGAGGTAAAAACTGAGATACCCACTTTTTACCTTTGTTCATGATCCACTGTAAATCTTTTCAGAGGCAATGTGGACGTTTGTAGGAGCAGCGTAGACATTAATTGTGGGTTGCTAGACCTTAGCAGCTGATGACTTTTCTTCAGAAGTAGAGATGACTTCACAGCACGCTCGGGATTGGGCTGCTGCTGAAAAAAGACACTGTAGGTACAGCAAACAGAGCTTTTGAGATGCTGTAGGAACAGTAGGCAGAGACAGGAGCTGCTTAGAGAATGGAACTGGCACTTGTGCGTTGAGGGCCACCAGTGGGAGGTCACTGGTGGGGCTGTGGTGTGCCAATAGGTTGAATAAGAGCAGCTGTAGATTCAGAAGTTGCTTTAAGTTGAGACTAGGTACTCCAGACCTGAAATAGAAGTCCTCAGGGGTCAGTCGAAGAGCCAGGTCTTGAGGTCCTTCCTGAATGTGTGGAGGGTTGGGGAGAGTCTGATGTTGACCGGGAGCTCGTTCCAGGATTTGGCTGCGATGTAGGAGAAGGCTCACCCGCCGGTTCTGTTTCTGCGGATGCGGGGGACCTCTGCCAGGGCGAGGTCAGCGGAGCGGAGGTTCCTCTTGGGTACGTGGAAACATACTCGGTCATTGAGGCATTTGGGTCCGATGTTGTTGAGGGATTTGTAGGTGTGGGTGAGGAGTTTGAAGGTGACCCTCTTATCGACAGGGAGCCAGTGGAGGCTTCATAGGTGTTGGGTGATATGTTCGTGTCATGGTGTCCCTAGAATGAGCATGGCTGCAGCGTTCTGGATGGTTTGGAGTTTGTTGTGAAGAGTTTTGTTGATTCCAGCGTAGAGGTCGTTGTCGTAGTCTAGTCTGCTGGTTATGAGTGCATGGGTGACGGTCTTTCAGCAGTCGGGGGAATCCATTTGAAGGTCTTACGGAGGATGCGGAGGCAGTTGAAACTGATGGACATGACGGCATTGATCTGGCAGTTCATGGAGAGGGAGGAGTCGAGGATTATGCTGAGGTTCCGAGCGTGGTCTGTCGGGGTGGGTGGGCTCCCGAGGGCGGAGGGCCACCAGGTGTTGTCCCAGGCAGAGGTGCAGGGTCCAAGGAGGAGGGCCTAGGTCTTCTCGGAGTTGAGCTTTAGGCAGCTGTCCTTCATCCAGGCAGCTACGTTTCTCATTCCTTCCTGGAAGCTGAGTCTGGTGATTTCTGGGTTCCTGGTGAGGGAGAGGATGAGTTGTGTGTCGTCGGCATAGGATACGATGCTGAGCCCGTGCTGACTGACAATGGCGGCAATGGGGGCCATGTAGATGTTGAAGAACGTCGGGCTTAGTGAAGATCCCTGAGGTACTCCGCAGATGATGTCAGTGGGGTCAGAGAGGAAGGGGGGAGTCTGATCCTCTGGGTTCTGCAGGAGAGGAACAATTGGATCCAGTCGAGGGCGGATCCCTGTATTCCTGGGTTGTGGAGTCTGGCGGCTAGCATGTGATGTGAGACGGTGTCGAAGGCTGCAGAGAGGTCTAGGAGGATGAGGGCTGCGGTGTGTCCCTGGTCTAGCAGCATGCAGATGTCATCGGTGGCGGCGAGGAGGGAGGTCTCGGTGCTGTGGTTGCTGCGGAAGCCAGACTGGGATGCGTATAGGATGGAGTTTTCTTCTATGAAGGCAGTCAGCTGGGCGTTCACGTGTCTTTCGGTGACTTTGGCAGCGAAGGGGAAGAGAGAGATGGGCCGGTAGTTCTTCAGGTCAGTTGGGTCGGCAGTTGGTTTCTTGAGGACGGGTTTCACCTCTGCACGCTTCCAGTCATCTGGGCAGATGCCGGATATGAGGGAGTAGTTGATTGTTCCTCCTAGTTCGGGTGCGATGACCGTGGCAGCCCTGTGGAAGATGTGAGGGGGGCAGGGGTCCGTTGGGGCTCCTAAGTGCGTCTTCTTCATGGTTGAGGAGATGAGTTTGATGAATGCGGGTGCCCAGGAGGTGAAGATCGGCTTCTCGGCGGTGGTGGGTGATGAGGTGCTGTTTTCTGCTGGCTCGCTGAAGTTGTCGTAAAGGGCCTTGAACTTCAGGTAGAAGTAGGAGTTGAGTTTGTCGCAGAGTTCCTGGGAGGAAGTGATGTCAGTGGCTTCACAGGTGGGTTTTGCGAACTGCTGAATGATGTTGAACAGCTCCTTGACGTTGGATGCATTGGTCTTGACTTTGTTTCTGATGAAGGTCCTTTTGGTGTCCCTTAAACACTGGTGGTAGTCCTTCAGGGCGCTCTTGCGGTTGTTCTGTGCTTCCGTGGTCTTCTGGCTTCTCCAGGTTTTCTCCAAGCGTCTGCACGAGCGTCTGGCTTCTTGGAGTTCGTGGTCAACCAGGCGGCCCTCAGAGGGCGTTGTTTGGCAGTGCGGCGGAGAGGTGCCAGCTTGTCGCCGCAGCAGGAGACTGGCACTGACCCACCAGCCCCGGGCCTGTACCCAGCGGCTGGACAGGAGACTAGGGTGGGCTTTCCCACACCCGGTCCTCCTCCTCCTTGGGGTTCTCTACCCTCCCACTTCCAGAATTATCAGGGTGCCTGTTGCAGGTGTCCTGTACAATTCGCCCACCAGTTCAGGGGTTCTATCCTGCAACTGGGCTTCCAGGTCAGAGGGGACACCTGGCTACCCACCCGAGACCAACCCCTGCGGTTGAACACCTGCTTGGCGCACCAGGACTTCAGTGGGAGCACATATGCCCCCCCAATTGTGACACACAACTCATGTGTCGTGTGACAGTCTGCCTGATGCAGACCTCCCGACCCTGTCCATCTGACAGCACGTGAAGATTCCCCAGGACAGAAGAGGTGTCACCATGGTCATTCATCTGTGACTCAGCCCTTCTGGCTGGCCCCTGACCCACTGGTTCTTCCACTGGAGACTCTTTCGCCCTCTCACCCCTCACTCTGGACTTCTGCACCCTCCACTTAGGAGTGGCACTGCCAGACACCAGAACTGATGGAGGCCTGCTTACAGACACTCCCAGTTCACTAGACACTAGGGGACCCCCCTCAACGGGCGGCCAATTAGGACAGACTAGTCTCCCCACCTGGTGTTCCCTTAAAGAACCATCCAGGCTCTGAGGCTGGGCACTATCGGGACATAACCCATTCTCACTCCTTCCCTTTAAAGACAGGACGTGAGGCCCTAAATCCCTCCCACTACAACGAGACCTAGCCGGGCTACTCTGAACCACTTCCCCCACTCTGGGTTGGAAGATACCTGAGCCACTCCCCTTAGGGTCACTTCCCAATGCCTTCCCAGACCCTCTGGAATCTACCAAAAGTTCTTCCTCCAATGTGAGCTCCCTGGGATCAGAGAACTCACTCTCCAACAGGTGTTGGCATAGCTCTAGAAAACAGGGACTTACAATATGCTCTCCCACAATTGATCACACAGCCCCCTACAAGGGTTAACCAAACTATCCTTCACCTCACCATCCAGTGCCTTGCACACGTACTCCACCCCCCTCTCCTGAGATTGGCAAGACGGTATCTGACTGTCTCTGTCACTCAACCCACACTCTTCTGGGCGGGCTTCACACTCACACAACAGGAATTCAATCATGGGGGAACCCCTCTCCCTGCACCTCTCCTCTAGTGTCAGTAGAGTGCCCAGCCCACTACTAGGACCATGAACCCCTGCGTCAGTTTCCCAAATCACCTCAGGGACACTGCGCACCACTGGAGCTACCTCATATCCTAGAACCTCCTGGTGTAAATTAAACCCCTCCTTCAAGTCAGGCGCCACATCTCTGGGTGTGTGTACTGTTCCCTCAGCAGTAGAAAATTCAATTTTGCTGCCACCATCTGAGCTGGATTCCACCTCCAATTCAGCAAAGCTCACTTCCTGATCTTCCCAAATTTCTTCTTCTTGGGCTAAGGCCCTTTTGGCCTCACCAAGCGGGTTAACTCATACTGAAATAGGGATGCCTCTAGATCCTCCCTGGACCTTCTCTTCACAGGCAGCCCTCTTTCCTTGCAAAACACACATAGCTCCTTCATTGAGTAGATGAACATGTGGCAGAAGTCGAGTTCCATTTTGCAACAACTAGCCAGAGTTATAGCATCAAAAAATACTTCCTGGAGGACACCAGAAAACAGAAAACAGTATGTGGTCGTGTTTGGTCTGCACTCACTAGTAGTGTACACCAATCACTGTATATGAGTCACAGATGCAAGTCCAAATCCCACCACTGACCACCAATGTTAGAACTGGGGGTCTCTAGTTGACAGAGGTAGGTACCTTTGACCAAATAGGGACCATTGCTTCTATTCAGGGAAAGGGGATAACACTCCTGGAAACCCTTGCTCACCCCCTTGGTAGCTTGGCACGAGCAGACAGGCTTATCTCAGAGGCAGTGTGTTAAGCATTTGTGAACACATTCAGTAATACAGTGAAAACACTACAGATGGACAACACACAGGTTTTATAAAAATAAGTATTCTTTATATAGACTTAACACAAGACCATAAACAACAAAAATCCACAATACTGTACTTCAAATAGACTTAAAGATGGTAGAAGTCACTCAGTACAAGTTGAAGATAAATGCGACAAAGTTCTCACAAAAGTACCTGGATGTGTAACGCAAAGCAAACAAAAGGTTTGCAGGGATGGAGATGCGTCGGTTCCTTACTTCGGGGGAGATGATGCATCGCACCTCAATGCTTGCGCAGAGTAGGTATGCGTCTTGGTCCTTACCAGAGGGGAGATGATGCGTTGATTCTTGTACTGCATTCTGGTTACGATGCAACAAGATGGCGCCTTGATGCAATGCGACAATCCGGTGCGATAAGATGGTGCCCTTGATGCGATGACGTGAAGACGATACGTGCACACCCAGCGGCCGTACGGCGAACTCTGTAACTTTGGAGCCGCGACAGGCCATGCAACACGCTTCTCCATTGATGTGGCTGCGACCTCTGCGGTTGCAACAGATGCGACTGCAACACGCTTCTCAGTGAGTCACGCTTCCAGCTCCCAGCGACACGCAGGCTTCGGCAGACAGAATTCCCAGCAAGGAAATACAGAGGGGAGCTGGTGGTGAAGTCTTTTGTCCCTGAAACGTCAGCAGGAGGCAAGCACAAGTTCAAGCCCTTGGAGTAATATTCTGTAAGATGAAGAAAGTTCTTTGAAATTCCTTCTCCTCTCCTTGGCACTGAAGACACCACTGTAGACCATCCCAGGAACATAGCACACTGGCGGGGGGTGGGGCAGTCCAACTCCTACAGCTTCCTTGGTTCTTCTCCTTGGCAGAGGTTCGTCTTGTTGTTCCGGAAGTGATCTAAAGTCTTGGGGTCTGGGTCCCCATATTTATACTACTGAATCCTTTGTCCTCTGAAGGCAGAGGGGCCTGTACCTAGTCCAAACGAGTTCTGTGCAGCCCTGGAGCACTTTGTTTACAGGACTCCTTCTTTCCTTTGACAGTGTGGGCCAGGGACATCAGACGCACCACAGGAGGTGGAGACAGCATTGTGGAAGGCAGGCACATCCCTATTCAGACCAAGGTGCGACTCCTCCCACCACTCTACATGCAGATAGGTCTATTCAGCCTTGTGCTGACTCACCCTGTTTCTTGGAATCCCCCAGCCCCTTGTCAGTCACAAAACCAGACACACAATACACAACCTAGCAGAGGCAGGCTGAAAGGTTGGGTAAGAAAATACCTACTTTCTAAAAGTGGTATTTTAAAACACAGAATGTTAAAACCAACTTTACTAAAAGATGTATTTTTATCATTCTTAGTTCAGGCATACTAAACTTGAATTTTTACCATGTGTGGGAGAGTTGGATCTGCTTCACAAGGATACCCCCCACTTTTTGCTGGTGTTTCACTGTTTTTCGACCTTAGTCTGGCTACGGCCCTGCCAATCAGGACCCCAGCCTAGCGGCTTCCTCTCTAAAATCGTTTCCATGTACATTAGGTACATTTCTGATTGGATTCTGGAGTGCCTTATAAGCCCCTAGTATATGGTATACTATGTACCTAGGGCATAGGTACCTCAGAGGCCTACCAGGGGCTGAAGCATGTATTATGCCACCCCTGGGAAGCACTCCAAAATGACACCACAGGTCTGCTACTGCAGCCTGGGTAAGGTGGTGTTTGCACCCCTTACTGTGGTATAGGCTACCTATATCACTACCATTGCACACACATATGAAACCTATAAGTCACTCCTACGGCAGGCCTTAACAATCCTGAAGGCAAAGTGCTTGGTTTTTATGTGAGAGGGTGCCCCTGCATGAGCAGAGCCCCTCTGCAGCGTTCGGAGTACCTCCTCTGATATTGTTTGTGGTGCAGCCTGACCATATACTCTTAAGTGCATTATAATCTCGCAGTAAATGGGAACTTTGGACTGGCTGCACGGAAACATGTTGTGTTTGGTGTCAAACGCTTTGGAATACTACCCCCCGCCAGTTCTGGCGGCGGGGGCAGCATTCCACCCTTCTAGAGGGAGAGACATATTCACACTGGTCTAACCCAGTAGGACTTTCTACGGCCATAACATCACAAAATTGATGCCACTGCCACAGACACGGGTCTGGCCTCCTGCTGCTGACTGAAATTCCGGCAGGGGAGGCCTGGACAATAGGTTTCCTGTCCCAGGGAGGTGTAACCACCTCTTCAGACAGGCAGATGTGTATTGGGCCTGGGCGGGAGCACTCTCTGGTGCTTTGAAGTCCTGCACTGGGGGCACACTTGGTGTCCCTGTGCACAGTCCAGTTCAAATCAGTTGCAGGACAAAGGAAATGGGTTTAACCACCCCTCTTTCCAAACCTTCCCATAGGTGGGTCCCAAGAGTATTGTCCAACCCCCAAACACTGTGATCTTTTGCTGGGCCATCATCTTCTTGGTCTTCCTCGAAGTTATGCTTTGGGCTCTGAGTAGCCCCAGCCTTGAGCATCTCCTGCACCGAAGATTTCTGGCCTCCACTCAATGAGTGACCCGTGGGCCAGTTTCCAGTGCGACTGCTGGAGGCTCCTTCGCGATCGCTAGCCCATTGGCTAGTAGGTCCCCACGAAGGCAACTCTTCTTCTGATTGGACTTTCCTGGTTGCTCCAGACGTGCCCTGACTTAACCTCGCTGGGTGAGTCCCCCAAACCTTGCTGGTCTGCATCGCCATCCTTTCTCTGATTCCAAGTGACTTGCCGTTGCCAAGGCTTGTTGGGTCCAATCTGGTTGCCGACACCGCAGCACTCGACAGACTTCGTGGGACAGTTTGAATCCAGCTCCTGGTCATCATCAACACCTCCTGGACCTCGTGGCTGAAGAGTCAAGACACCCATTGTTAGAAATGGGGGTCTCTGGCTGGCAGTGGATGGCCACTGTCCAAGCAGGGACCCTTCTTTCTAAGTCAGAGTGAAGGGATGCACCCCCTTGATAACCCCTGCTCCACCCTGTGGTAATATAGCATGAGCAGTTAGGCTAATCTCAGAGGTAGTGTGTAAAGCGTTGATGATCATACACAGTGAATACAGTGAGGAACACTACAAAGGGACACAACACAGGTAGTTATCAAAGAAAATTGTTATATTTATAGAGACTTATCACAAGACCAAATAACGAGGAACCCACAATATTGTACAAAAATAGTTCTCTATGGATGCTGCAAAAATAGTTCCAATGGGTAAGGTAAAGTTCAGTTTAGGACAGTGGTCTCTGCGACCCCTCTACTCACAGTTCTGAGATGTTGGCAAATAATCCACAAGAAATGTCGCTCCAGTGGGTTAGCGATGTTTTTCCTCACGCTCTGGTCACGGCCGCTCGCTAACTGGGACTAGCGACGATTTTCCGGACGCTCAGCAGCTGTAGCGATCATTTTTGGGCCGCAAACGTGCAGGGCGATGATCAGGCCAGCGGGCCCTCAGCGGCAGCGATGCGACGATTTTCTTTACGCTCAGCAACTGTAGCTATGATTTTCTGGCCGCAAACGTGCGGGGCGATGATAAGGCCAGCGGGCCCTCAGCGGCAGCGTTGCGACGATTTTCTTTACGCTCATCAACTGTAGCGATGATTTTCTGGCCGCCAACGTGCAGGGCGATGATCAGGACAGCAGCCCTCAGCGGCAGCGATGTGATGATTTTCTTTATGCTCAGCAGCTGTAGCGATGATTTTCTGGCCGCAAACGTGCGGGGCGATGATCAGGCCAGCGAGCCTTCAGCGGCAACGATGGGATGATTTTCTTTACGCTCTGTGTTAAGCTCTGTGTTAAATGTGTGTTAAATAGTTTGTAAAGCACCTGAATCACCCCCGAAGGGGTCTCTCAGCGCTGGCAGAACTGTGCAGGGAAGGTATAAGGATGTCATTCTGTGAAAAGGGTGGTCTTTAGTATCTTTCTGAATCCGAGGAAGTCGGAGCACTGCCTAAGCGGAAGGGAAAGTTGATTCCAGACCAACGGTGCTTGGTAGGAGAAAGATCTACCTCCTAACCGTGCTCTCTTTATCCTCGGAATGAGTAGCAAAGATTTGGAGCCTGATCTCAGGTCACGGTTGGGAATATATTGGAAAAGTCTCTCAGTCAAGTAGGAGGGTCCAGGGCCCCACAGTGCTTTATGCGTTAAGCAGCAGAGCTTACATTTATCTCGCTTCCTCACCGGCAACCAGTGCAGTTGCCGAAGCAGCGGGAGAGAGGCTGATCTGCCGGGAGCTTTAGTAACCAGTCGTGCTGCGGTGTTTTGCACCACTTGCAGCCGTCTAAGGGCAGATTCATTGGCGGCGACCATAAGGGCGTTACAGTAATCTAGTTTATTTAAAACCAGAGCCTAAACAAGTGTCTTGCGAAAAGAGTCCGGCAGATAAGAAAGAGCTTTCCTCAGAAGGCGCAAAGTAAAGAAACATGCACTGACGGTGTGAGAAACATGATCCTTCATAGACATAGCCTGATCAAAACGAACACCAAGGTTTTTTACTGTTAGTTTAGGCAGAGGAGCGGGGCCAAGCTCATTTGGCCACCAAGTGGGTGACCACATAACAGGGGCATCTCCATAGAGGATGATCTCCGTTTTGCTGGCATTCAGCTGCAGGAAGTTTTTACTCATCCACTCCGAAATGGCCAGCATCCCTTTGGAGAAACATGTTTGGGCAGTCAGTGAGGATTTATCAAAAGGAAAGATAAGTTGGGTATCGTCTGCATAGGATATGGGGATGAACCCAAGGGATCTTAAAAGGGAGGCAAGGGGGGCCACATAAATGTTGAACAGCGTTGGGCTCAAGCAAGAGCCCTGCGGCACACCCTTGGTCAGACATTCGGTAGAGAAACGAAAAGGGCCAAGGTTAAGGGTTTGTGTGCGGTTAGTAAGGAAGCTAGTTACTCAATTCAGCGCCATACCCCCAAGTCCTGTCCCTCTTAATCTTCCGAGCAAGGTCAGGTGGTCCACCGTATCGAAAGCGGCGGAGAGATCTAAAAGTACCAAGATGGCAGATTGTCCCTGATGGAGTGTCCGTCTAATGTGATCGGTGACAGCTACCAAGGCAGTCTCGGTGCTGTAGTTTGCACGGAACCCTGATTGGGATGGGTCCAAGTAACCAGTCGCTTCGATATGGTTTGAGAGATGTTTGTTCACATACTTCTCGAGGACCTTGCTCAGATACGGGAGGAGGGAGATAGGGCGGAGGTTGGAAAGGTCATCCATAGGAAGCTTGTTGTTTTTTCGCAATGGGAGGACCTGTGCAGCTTTCCAAGAAAGGGGAACTTGTCCCTCACTTAGAGAGGAGTTAAAAAGCAGGCTGACAGGGTCTGCAAGTGCATAAGCAAGAGACGTCGCTATTCTTACAGGCATAACATCTAAGGGAGAGCCAGATTTAACATTGCACAATAGTGTGGCGTTCTCATCCCGTGAGAGGGGGGGGAAGGTCAGCAGGGGTGCGTGTTTGATAATAGGGGATTTCACAGTGTCGTCGGACAGTGAAGTATGACAGGTTTTAGAGAATTTATCATAGATGGTATCAATTTTTTGTATGAAAAAGGAGCTAATTTTATTGCAGAGAGACTGAGAATGATTGTTAGCCAAATCGCAGGCTTTCGGACAAGTGAAATCTTGCAAAATTTGGTGGAGGATTTTGGGCGCATTACCTGCTAACCTTAGTTGCGAAGCTATGTATGCTCTGCGAGCTTGTTTGATTTCTTTATGATAGAGAGTGAGCGCGGCTCTAAAATTTGCTTTATCAGTGTCTTGGTGCGTGCGCCGCCACTTTCTTTCCAAATTTTTGCAGCGGCTTTTCAATGTGCGTAGTTCAGGGGTAAACCAGACCGCCAGAGTGTTCCTGGGGGCTTTAGTACAAGTCTTTACAGGGGCAATAGAATTGATGGCCGCTAAAACAGTGGTGTTGAAGAGGGTAAGGTTATCTTCAATGTTGTTGGTTGGGGGGTACCTGGGAGGTATATAAGCTAATGAGAACGCCTCCAGATTAATTTTAGCCCATTGTCTGTAAGAGAATTGTATGTGTGCTGCCGTTGCAGTGGACATAAGAGGGCACTGCACTTGGAAACTGATAAGGGCATGATCTGTCCAACACATTGGGCGCGGGGCTGTACAGATTAGCCGGTCAGTGTTAGAAAAAATTATGTCTAAAGTATGACCAGCCGTGTGTGTGGGACCATCATTCATTTTGATAAGGTGCAGTGTGGATAAGTCAGAGATAAAGGCAGATATTTCCGGGAGCGAGAGATTGTCGCTGTGTATATTAAAATCACCCAATAGTAAAAAGTTATTAGAAGCAATCACATGGGGGGCTATTATTTCCATTAATTGAGAGGAGAAATCCTTTATAGGGCCAGGGGGGCGATAAACCAATGCCCCTCTCCAGAGATCGTGGGTGACCATTTCCATTTTGAAAATCAAAATTTCAATTTGGGCATTAGAGCGTTGGTCTAAAATGGTGACTTTTGCGCGATCATTATGGATGATTGTGACCCCCCCCCCCCTCGGCTTTCAGCTGCCTGTCAAGCCGCTGAATCCTGTAGCCCTCAGGGATGGCAATCTTGATATCTGGGCCGCTGGTGGGTTTCAACCAGGTCTCAGTCAGAAAACCCACATCAGGTAAGTCAGTATGTCCCAGATCTCTAATGCATGTTTTGGGAGCGATCTCACGTTACCTAGAAAGCCCTTCCAGTGGTTGTGCTGTAAAATTTTAGGAGTCGGGGTGTGGCTATTGCTGGCCGTGTTAGTATCCAGGGACACCGGGGGCCCGGTGTCACACTGCCCAAAAATAGATACTGAAGGAGCATTTTGTAGCATTTCAGCTTCCCAATTACTCTGAAATCTACATTGTGTGCAGGAAACGGGACCTTCCAAATAGTGTGGCGCCACATTGTGGCATAGCAAGCTAGTCAGAGACGACCTAGCGAAGATGAGCCTAAGTTCAGCACTATTATATACAAGTTTGCACTTACTAGGATTAGATATCGAGGTGGCATAATCCCTGGCGCCTGGCGGTGTCCTGGCGTGGACGGGCACAGACGGGCTTGCCTTTGGCACGCCCGCTGCGCGCTTGCGCCATGGCCCTCTAAGTAGCGTATGGAGAGCAGACGCTAGACTGCACACCCACGCTACCTCCGAGATGGCGGGCGGGAGGGTAGGGATCGTGAAGTGCAATATAAATTGCAATATAAATTGTGCGTTGTGGTGTGGCTAAGAGAAACAAGCCTCAATACAGTGGAAGATCACAAATATATGATTATTTCAGAAGCGACAATCAGTGATAAAACCGGATAAAATGCTTGGTAAAAACAATGATAAAACCACCTTTATACAAAAAGATACAGCGCACTAACACCTCGCACAGCGCGGCAGCCTCGATCTCCCGGCTCAAGCCTCAGGAGATGTCGACGCTGCGCGCTTGCGCCATGGCCCTCTAAGTAGCGTATGGGGAGCAGACGCTAGACTGCACACCCACGCTACCTCCAAGATGGTGGGCGGGAGGGTAGGGATCGTGAAGTGCAATATAAATTGCAATATAAATTGTGCGTTGTGGTGAGGCTAAGAGAAACAAACCTCAATACAGTGAAAGATCACAAATATATGATTATTTCAGAAGCGACAATCAGAGATAAAACCGGATAAAATGCTTGGTAAAAACAATGATAAAACCACCTTTATACAAAAAGATACAGCGCACTAACACCTCGCACAGCGCGGCAGCCTCGATCTCCCGGCTCAAGCCTCAGGAGATGTCGACCCTGTAGATCTGTAGGTGTAGCGACGATTTTCTTCTTGCTCCTCAGCTGCGGCGGCTTGCTAACAGGCCTTAGCAACGAAAAGGAAGTCTACTTGTCCTGAGACTTCAGTCAGGAGGCTAGTTCTCGCTCTAGCCCTTGGGTGATTGCAGGGTCAAGATTAAAAAGTTCTCTTACAGCTCCTTTTCCCTCCTTTTTCCAGTCCAATGAAAACTACTGCAGGCCAATCCAGGGAAAAGCACACAACACCAGGACAGTCCTCTCCTGCAGCTTTCTTTAGTTCCACGGACAGAGGTTGGTCTTGAAATCCAGGGGCAATACAAATTGTAGGGGTTTCAGCACAGATATTTATACCCCAAAAGTCTTTGTTCTAAAGAGTCACAACTCACTGAACCCAGCCAGAACCAGTTCTGCTCAGTCCTGGAGCACTTTGTTTACCAGGCTGCATCCTTCCTTTCAGAGTGTAGGGCAGGGACATCAGACGCACCACAGGAGGTGGAGCCAGCATTGTGGAGGGAAGGCACAGCCCTATTCAGGTCCCAGGTGCAACTCCTCCCACCCATCTAGATGCAGCTCTCTCCATTCACCACTGGGACACCTCACCCTGTCTCCTGGAATTCCCCAGCCATGTCACTCCAAACCCAGACGGCCAATACACATAACAGCAGAGCACACTGGAAGGCTTAGGCAAGAAAATACCTACTTTCTAAAAGTGGTATTTTCAAACACAGAATATAAAAATAACCTTCACTAAAAGATGTATTTTAATATTCTGAGCTCAGGCATACTAAACTCGAATTTCTACCATGTTCCTGGGGTCAGTTAGGACTATAGAGTGTAATAGTCAAACTGCCCATTCTGGCCTATGGAGAACAGGTAGCCTTACAGTAGTGAAAAACGAAATTGGGTGTAATTCACTACCAGGACATGCTACACACATCAGAGCATGTCCTACCTTACACATACAATGCACCCTACCATAGGGGTGGCTTACATGATGCCAATGGAAGGTTCAGGGAATGGGAAGTGGGTGCACTTCACAGCCAAGATGGCAGTTCTAGACTGCACACAGACACTGCAGTGGCAGGTCTGAGATACATTTTACAAGCTGCTTCTGTGTGTGGCGCAAACCAGCGCTGCAGGCCCACCAGCAGCATTTGGTTTACCAGCCCTGGGCACACACAGGCCACATTACTAGGGACTAACAGGTAAACCAAATAAGCCAATCATGGATATACCAATTCACATGTCATATTTACAAAGGGAGAGCATATGCACTTTAGCACTGATCGCAGTGGTTAAGTGCCCAGAGTCATAAAATCAACAAAAACAGGTCTGAAAAAATACAGGAGGAAGGCAAAAGGTTTAGGGATGACCCTGCAAAAAGCCGGGCCATTTCCAACACCCATCAACTCACCTGAAGCACCCGACATCTGTGGGCATTGGTCTATCGTGCCCTTGGTCACTGGTAAGTGACCCAGACTCTGTCCCCTCTGCTTTCAGGTTCCCTCCATCCTAGATCCAGGCTTGGATCGCTTCGGACACTTCTCCTCTTCACTTCAGCAGCACTTCTTCGCCACCTTCCATTGAAATCGACGACGCGACCCGACACCAAAAGACACCTATGCACCCTGCTTCCCTGGGTGAGGTAATACGAGTACTCCGGTGCTCCCGTGGGTGCTAGCCCTAGAACTTCTTAAGTCCAAAAGGGTTTGGTCCTGACTCATTTCTAAGTGTCCCTAATCTTTACATTTCCAACCGCGACATTGCCCATAGAAGCTAATGGAAACCCGCGGCTGTGTTTACACACTGCACACGGCCCCCGTGGGTTCCCTGTGTCACTATCTTGGGTGGTTCCTTGGGGTCCCAGCGATTCTACAGGCTCTAGGCCTTGTGTCTAGTTCAGTCGTGGTTCTTATAGCAGTTTATTGGTATGTGGTTTGGTACGCCCCTAGGGCCCAAAGGTGTATTTGTGCTATTGCTGTTGATTGCTAACTTGTAAACAAAGTACTTCGAACTCCAGTCTCATAAAGAGACTAGAGGGGTGTGTTTTATCTTAAATACATATATTTTAAATATATACCTGGTGTGGTTGTCCTTTCATTTGGTCATTCAAGAGATTATAGACTGGTAAAACAAGCGGCTTTACATTCCTTCAAGAAATAGCCTAGTGGATAGCATATATCAGGCCGACTTCGCACACCATGTTCCCTGGGTCAGTTAGGATTATAAGATGTTATTATCAAACTGCCATTCTGGCCTATGGGGACTGGTATCCTTGCAATAGTGAAAAACGAAAATGGCTGTTATTCACTATTAGGACATGCCACACACACCAGGGCATGTCCTACCTTATACTTACAATGCACTCTGCCCTATGGCCTACCTTAGGGGTGTCTGATATGAAGAAAAGGGAAGGTTTGGGAACTGGCAAGTGGGTGCACTTACCAAGTCGACATGGCAGTACTAGACTGCACACAGGCTCTGCAATGGCAGGCCTGAGACACACTTTACAGGCTGCTTCAGTGGGTGGCACAACCAGTGCTGCAAGCCCACCAGCAGCATTTGATTTACAGGCACCGGGCACAAATGGTGCACTGTACTAGGGTCTGGCAAGTAAATCAAATAATCGAATCATGAAGTCACTAATCAATGCATGAATTTACAATAGAGAGCATATGTACTTTTGCACTGATCAGCAGTGGTAAAGTGCCCAGAGTCATAAAACAGCTAACAACAGGTTAGAAAAAATACAGGAGGAAGGCAAAAAGTTCAGGGATGACCCTGCAAAAGGGACCAAGCCCAACACAGTCCAAATAATGATATGTAAGAAAACAGCACAAAAACCATCCGAAGCTATCAGCCGCTTACTGGAACAGTTGTCCCATTTGGCTGAGAATATGTCTTATACACAATACGGGCGTCTTTCAATATAGGTCTGAAGACCTTTGGAAATCCTGAGTGCAGGAATCGATCCGTGTATGTATCCGATCCTATCAGGCAGAAAAATAAAATAAAAGGGCCGTGCCAATGGCCGTCGGCCTCGATATTGTTTAAGCAAAACGTGACTCTATATCCATAATCTTAAGCATTTTACCGGTATGTGTTTTCATAATCCAACAAGTTCTGAAGTCCCTAAGTTTGGCAATAAAAACCTGCGCTGTGTGGGAAACAGCAGTTAAAATAAAACATCAGTAGTACATCACTCATGTGGTGCTTTGGTGGAGCTATGTGAGTATCAGCACTGGAACAGAAGATGAGCGGCACATCACGCATGAGTTGCAAAGCCAGACGTGTGTGAGCGCCTCAGTTCTGGAACTGCAGATGTACTGCACATCACAGATGAGGTGCTTCAGGAGAGCTGTATGAGAGTATCATTGCTGAAACAAAAGATAAGCAGCACAACACACATGAGGTGCATCGGCAGACATGTGTGAGAGTCTCAGCGGTGGAACAGATGTGCAGCAGGTATGCAAGCCTCACCGCTAGATTAGATGATAAGCAGCACATTAAAAATGAGGTGCATTGGCAGAGCTGTGTGGAAATCTCAGTGCTGAAACAGAAGATAAGCGCACCCAACTCACGAGGTGATTCAGCATGGCTGTGAGTGAGTCTCAGGGCTAGAGCTAAATATGCACTGCACATCACACATCTGGTCCATTGAAAGAGCTGTTTGAAAATCAGTGCTGGAACAGAAGATGAGCAACAAGTAAAAAATGAGGTTCATCGGCCGGGCTGTGTGAGAGTCTCACCACTAGAACAGAAAATGTGCGGCACATCACACGAGGTGTTTCGGCAGAGCTATATGAGAGTCTTCTTGCTGGAACAGACAATCTGCTACACATTACACATGAAGTGCATCAGCAGAGCTCTGGGATAGTCTCATTGCTGAAACAGAACATAAGGGGCACATAACACAAAAGGTGCATCAGCAGAGATCTGTGAGAGTCCTAGTGCTGGAACAGAAGATTGCTGCACATCACACTTGACGTGCATCAGCAGAGCTGGGTGAGTCTCCACTGAAACAGAAAGTGAGCGACAATACACATAAGGTGCATCAGCACAGCTGTATGCAAGTATCACTAGTGGAACAGAAGATGTGCAGCACATCCCCCATTGGCAGAGCTGTGTGACCATCTCACCAATGTTACAGAGGATGAGCAGCACATCACACATGAGGTACATTGATGGAGCTGCATGAGACTCATTGCTCAAACAGAAGATGAGCAGCATATCACTCATAAGGTGTATCGGTGCGCTGGAACAGAACATGTTCTCCAGATCACTCATGAGGTGCACTGGCAGAGCTATACAAAAGTGTCAACACTGTGTAATAGAAGATAAGCTGCACAGCACAGCACAAGTGAGGTGCAGCAGTGGAGCTTTGTGAGAGTCTCTCCACTGGAATAGAAGATGTTCTGCAAATTAAATATGAGGTGCTTTGGCAAAGCTCAGTCTCAGCACTAGAAAGCAAGATGAGCTGCACATCACACATGAAGTGCATGAGCGGAGCTGTGTGAGAGCTTCGGTGCTGGATGAGAAGATGAGCGGCACATCACACAAGAAGTGCATAAGCAGAGCTGTGTGAGTTTCATGGCTGGAATTAAAGATGTGCTGCTAATCATGACGTGTCAGCGCTAGAACACTAAATGAGCACCACATCACACAAGGTGAATTGCGATTCTCCTATTAACATGACTAGAGAATCTGGATTTCATTAAAGACACGGAGGCTATCATTATGCATTAATCCTTTAATGCAGTCACAAGCAGCCCCACTACATCACAAAGAAAGAAACAGTTCTAGAATGTAGTGAGCAAGGTACAAATGGCATGAGGCACAAACAGACTGCCTCTTTTAAATGCAACGAAGTAAATAAAGTTCAGAGATGAGGTTCAACTTGATCTTGAAACTGAAGGTAGTGAGAAGTCCGAAGAGAGGTAAGGTGAAAATAGGTGATCATGCAGAATTATCTGAAAGAAAGAGGAGAATGATAATAGAATCATAAGGTAAGAGGATAATAAAGTCATGAGTTAATATTCAATGCAAAATACACACCATAAAAATACATAGTTCAAGAATTACACAAACCAAGGGAGGGGGAAAAGGGTGGGATAATGATAGCCTCCGTGTCTTTAATGAAATCCATATTCTCTAGTCATGTTAATAGGAGAATCGTAATTTCATTACAAGGCCGGAGGCTACATTATGCATGTTGGTGGCCTTGAAGTACAACATCAGACATATGTTCAATAGGTTTACAGTAATGGTGAGCGAAGGTTGAAGCATTGGACCAATCGGCCGGTTTAAGAATATCATTCAACTTACCTCCAGACCAAAAGGATTTGCTTGCCATAGCACCTCTGAGAGAATGAGCTTGGAATTTAGAAAGATCAATTCCAGCTAGATTCATTACTGACTTGACCCATCTAGCAATGGAGGAGGAAGCAACTGGTTTAAAGGGTTTAACAAATGAGATAAGGAGTTGTTTGGCATCTAAAGGACAAACGTCTTTCAGTCTCAAGTCGTATTCTCTCATACAGTCTACGACACACAACCTCTTGCAAAGATCAAAACGAGGATAAAAAATAGAGTCCGACATGGTTTTAGTCCTTCTAAATATATCAAAGTTAACTCCAAACATATAAGATCTATAAGAAATATCCAGACATTTCACATCTGAAACTCTACGACAAGAGATTAGACATAAAAGAGTAGCAAGTTTAAGTGAGAGGCATTTTCTGTTAAGGTAAGCCTTATCTGGCCAAGAAGAGAAAAGGTCTAAGATAGCTTTAACATCCCACATGGACTGGTATTTGGGTCTGGGAGGTCTTTTTAGTCTAATACTTTTCATAACTCTACAAATAATATTGTTCTTACCTACCGTCTTACCATTGACGAGGGAGTGTTCAGCGGAGATTGCTGATCTGTAGCAATTAATAGATCTATAAGATAATCCCCTGTCAAATTGTTCGACAAAGAAATTAACTATATTGACAATAGGAGCTTCCAAGGGATCCAAGTTCCTCTCCATGCACCAACAAAACAGTTTTTTCCAAATGTTATTGTATCTATAGTGCGTTCCAGGTGCCCATGATTCTCCGAAGAGAGAAAGATCTGATGACGAAAGGCCAGACAGTTCGTTGGATTGCCTGACACTTTCCAAGCAAGAAGGTTCCAATTCCCTGAAGTGATTAGGTGGTGATCTTCTCCGTCTGCGTTTGTGACCAGACCCTTGCTCGCTGGAATGAGGAAGGGGAGGTTGCAGGAAAGTTCCAGAGTGGTCGGGAACCATGCCTGAGAGGGCCAGAAGGGGGTTATCAGAACCAAGGAGCATTGGTCTATTCTGACCTTCTGTAGGAC
Source organism: Triturus cristatus (assembly GCF_964204655.1). NCBI lineage: Eukaryota > Metazoa > Chordata > Amphibia > Caudata > Salamandridae > Triturus > Triturus cristatus. The sequence goes on from NC_140593.1 coordinate 419,021,263, forward strand.
CCTTTGTATCATAGCAAAGGGAGGGAAGGCGTAACCCCGAAGGTTTGACCAGCATTGGAGAAAGGCATTCACCGCTAGAGCTCCAGCTGAAATATTTTGGGAGTTGGAATGACAGTCTGCTGGCGAACAAATCCACATCTAGTGGACCCCAAAAAAGACAGAGAGTATTGAAAATGTTCACGTTGAGTTTCCAATCGGTACGGTCTGAAAGGAATCTTGACTTCCAATCTGCAGAGAGGTTTGACTTCCCGGGAAGGTATTCCGCCTTCAGAGCAATTTTGTGTTCTAGACAGAACATCCAGAGTTTCTTCGCTAAAGCGGATAGGTCTGCTGATTTGGTACCGCTAAGGCGGTTGATATATGATACTGCAGAGATGTTGTCCATCTTGAGAAGAACAGATCTCCCTTGAAGAGAGTGTCTGAAGCTCATTAGGGCATATAAACCCGCTGTAAGTTCTAAGAAATTTATGTGGTGGGAAGATTCCGCAAGCGACCATGCGCCAGTGTTTTGTTCGAGGAAGCGAGCGCCCCAACCGTGGAGGCTGGCGTCTGATTCCAGAACGAATTCCGGGACAGAGCCAAAAATTGCTTTCCCATTCCAGGGATCCAAGTTCTCCAGCCACCAGGAAAGTCCCAATCTGGCCTCCTGATCCAGGGTCACAGAATCTCCGTACCAGAGACCAGACTTGAGAGCTTTCCCTTTTAATCTCTGAAGGGCACGGTAATTCAGGGGGCCTGGGAAGATAGCTTGGATGCTGGAGGAAAGGAGGCCTATAAGTCGGGCTAATTCTCGTAGGGTTATAGAATCTTGTTTTAGAACGTACCTGATCTCTTTCCGAATGTTGGCGATTTTCTTAGTAGGGAGAAGGAGAAGACAGCTCGAGGTATCTACAGTGAATCCGAGGAATTCTAGAGACTTGGAGGGTGTAAGGATAGATTTCTCTCTGTTTATAATGAAGCCGAGACTTTCGATAAGGTGGATGGTGGTATTGAGGTCTTTCAGGATTTGGGAGTAGAGTTGAGACATGATGAGCATGTCGTCTAAGTTAATAATGAGGCGAATACCCCTCTCTCTCAGGATAGAGACAATGGTCCTCATGCTCTTGGTAAAGCACCAGGGGGCGGAGGAAAGGCCGAAGGGAAGAGCTTGGAATTGGTACAGACGTTTTTTCCAGGTGAATTGGAGAAAGCGCTGGTGTTCTTGTGCCATAGGAATGGTAAAGTAGGCGTCCTTTAGGTCTAGTTTTACTAACCAGTCTCCTTTCAAAAGAAGGTCCATCAGAAGGTGAATACCTTCCATTTTGAAGTGTCTGTAAACTAAGTATTTGTTCACTTCTCGAAGGTTTATCACTGGTCTCCACCCTTTTTCCTTTTTTTGAACTAAGAAAAGAGCGCTGATAAATGTTTTTAAAGACCAAGGTACTTGTATGATAGCTCCTTTTTTGAGCATTGAAGAGATTTCCTCTTCGACGATCTTCTGATGTTCTACTGAAAGAGTTAAAGGATTTGGGGGGTGAGATTGAAAAGGAATGTCAATAAAGTCTATTTTGAAACCCTCAACGGTCTCTGGAACCCAAGGGTCTTGAGTTAGGGATTCCCATATATGATAGAAGAGTTTTAGTCTGTCCCCTACTTGGGAAGAAGAGGAAGACTTACTTGGAAGGTTGGAGATGTTTGGATTTCCGCGGGATCTGTAGCCTCTGTTACGTGGTCCCCTGGCTCGATGAGGGTAGATTTGTTGATTTGAGGGGTAGAAGCCTCTACCAGAACCTCTGAAGGATGAGAATGGCCGCTGGTTACCGCAGCCGGAAGAACGGCCCCTTCTTCCAGCCTGTCCAAAAAGGTTGGTGTTGAAAACACGCTACATATTGGCTTGGGCCCTATCAAGGGCGGTAAAGGTGGCAACGTATTTGCCGATTGTTTTGATCATGTCTTCTCCGAAAAGAAGACCCTTAGGGTTGTCGGATGTTTCTTTTTCGGCTAGGTCACTGAGTTTAGGGTTAATCTTTGTAAGGATATTTCTCCTTCTTTCAATGTTTAGACTCGAATTCGCATTTCCAAGAAGGACAATGGCTCTTTGGCTCCATCCGCGAATGAGGTTGATATAGAGAGGGGTATTTGAAATATGGGATTCTTCAGCTAGGTCTAGATTCCTAGGGCCTCATGTAGGTGGCATACACTTTACCGATTCTAAAATACCGAATCATACCGATTCGGTATTTAAGAATCGGTAAAGTGTATGTAGGTAAAAATTCGGTAATTGTTACCGAATCGGAGTGAGTCGGTAATTGCCGAATCGGTATTTACCGATTCGGTAATGAGGCATACCTTCCCATTGAGGGGAAGGTATGCCTCATTACCGAATCGGTAAATACCGATTCGGTAATGGGGGAGCAGATGCAAGGGTGGCAGGGTGTCACATTGACACCCTGTTGCACCCCTGATTCGGCCATGTGTGCACATGTGGCACACATACATGCCCTAAGGGCATGTATGTCTGCCACATGTGCACACTTCTAAGCGCTTTTAAATGCTTTTACTCATCTATACGTTATTTACCACCAACTATTAGTTGGTGGTAAATACCGACTCGAAACAACACCCACACAGTCCCCCTACATCTGAATTTCTGTATTCGGAATTTACCGATTCGGTAAAATTACCGAATCGGTAAAATTACCGAATCGGTAATTTTACCGAATCGGTAATTTTACCGATTCGGTAAATTCCGAATACAGAAATTCACCCCCTACATACCAAAAGCCAAAATACCGGTCGGTAACGGTATAATTACTGAAAATCGGCCGTATTTGGCTACCTACATGAGGCCCCTAGTGAGGGGGCCGAGGATGTCAAGGAGGCGGTCCTGGTAGCCCTTGAGCGCTCTCTCCAGACCTCTTCTAGGGTCTTTCCCTAGTTTAAATAAAAATTGTATTCGGTCGGGTTCGAGGTTAGGGGTTTGTGAGACCTTATCATGAATAGAGGGTCTTGGGCACTCTGATTTGAGAGTATTCCTTGTTTCTCTTTCGAGAGAGTTTTTTAGCCATCTCTTAATGAATTTAGAAACATGTTCCTGAGAGAACCATTTTGAGCTATTTGGGTGGGAGATACTGAGGGGGGAGAACATTTCTTCTCCTAAGGGATTGAGTATAATATTATCAGATGAGGAGGGAGATTCTCCTTCTCCAGGATTATTAAGGTCTACGTCTTGGTTTTGGTCGTCTAGATCTAGAACGAATTCGTCGTAAGGATTATGAAACTTTTCTTCCTCTGAATCAGGGTCTGCGCCATCCTTAGCACCATAACGAATTGTACCACGAGGGGCACTAGTCATATTTGTGCCGCTAGGGACACCCATCAAATTTGTGCCGTGAGGGACACCGTTCCCATTTGAGGTGCGAGGGCCTCCCAACATAGATGAGGTGCTAGGGCCTCCAAAATCAATTGAGGTGCTACGACCTCCCGTAATGCAATCAAAAGGATGTTCGCAGTTTTTTTATTTTTTATTCTTTTTGCCAGGAAGTGTGAGGTCATAGATAGGATCATCATGATCAGAGGGGAGAGATCTTTTAGTAGACATGACTTCTTTTAGTGTAGATAACATGCAAGATCGCATTTCTTTCTGCAAAAATTGTTTAAAGGAATCATTGTTGTGATGGGGAGAACTAGCAGTGGCATCATCAGAGTCAAGGTCTGACATTTTGGCGGTAATTTATAGCCAATTAAGCTCAGAGTGAGTTATATTAATTTATGGTAATTTTTTTTTTTTGGCAATATTAAAATCTCCCCCCCTTTTTTTTTTGTTTTTTTAAGCTTAAATGGGAAAAGGAGATGGCAAATATGATATATATAAGGCAACCTCTAAGATAAGGAGGCTTTAGTAACGAAGTGGCAGAGAGAGGGCTTAATAAACTATATAATAACACAAGGTGAATCAGCGAAGCTGTATGAGTCTCAGCGCTGGAAGATGTGTGTGGCACATTAAACAAGATGGATCAGCAGAGCTGTGTGAGTCTTAGCAGTGGAAAAGATGATGTGTGGGACATCACCTATTGGCAGAGCTGTGTGAAAGACTCAACACAGAAGGTGAGTGGTGAGGTGCATTGGCCGAGTTCTGTGAGTATCTCAGTAATGGAAAAGAAGATAAGCTGTACATCACGCATGAGGTGTTTCAGCGGAGCAGTGTGGAAGTTTTAGTGCTGCAATAGAACATGAGTGGTATATTACACAGACGAAGTGCATCAGCAGAGTTGTGCAAGTCTCATTGCTGGAACAGAAAACGAGTGGTATACCACACATGAAGTGCATTGGTAGAGCTGTACGAGTCTCAGGGCTGGAGCTACAGTTGTGCTGCACATCACACATGCAAAAAGAACAATTGATGGACAGAATGCAGAACAATGTCTGTTAGACCTGGCACTGTTGGTGTGGGTCTCCCTTTCATTTTTTGCTGTTGCCTCATGTGTTTTTGCTGGTGTTAGATGCTTTGGGCACTGTGCCACTGCTATTCAGTGCCACAGTGCAAGTGCTCCCAATGGTAAATTGATGTATGGATTAGTGACTCCATGATTGGATTATTTGATTTACTGGTCAGACCCTAGTACAGTGCACTGAGTGTGCCCAGGGCTTGTAAATCAAATGCTGCTGGTGGGCTTGCAGCACTGGTGGTGCCACCCACAGAAGCAGCCTGTAAAGTGTGTCTCAGGTCTGCCATTGCAGAGCCTGTGTGCAGTCTGGTACTGCCATGTTGACTGGGCAAGTGCACCCACTTGCCAGTCCCTAAACCTTCCCTTTTCTTCATATCAGACACCCCTATGGTAGGCCCAAGGGCAGGGTGCATTGTAAGTATAAGGTAGGACATGCCCTGGTGTGTGTGGCATGTCCTAATAATGAATTACAGCCATTTTCGTGTTTCACTATTGCAAGGCTAACTGTTCCCCATAGGCCAGAATGGGTAGTTTGATTATTACATCTTATAATCCTAACTGACTCAGGGAACTAGGTGGAAATGCGAGTTTAGTATGCCAGAACTCAGAATGATAGTGAAGTTGGTTTTAACATTCTGTGTTTGAAAATACCACTTTTAGAAAGTAGGTATCCAAGCTGCTTCTGCTAGTTTGTGTTTTCCTTGTCTGGAGTTTGAGTGACAGGGGCTGGGGGATTCCAGGAGACAGGGTGAGTCAGCACAGGGCTGAATAGAGAGATCTGAATGCAGATGGGTGGGAGGAGTTGCACCTGGGACCTGAATAGGGCTGTGCCTTCCCTCCACAATGCTTGCTACCCCTCCTGCGGTGCGTCTGAAGTCCCTGGCCTACACTGTGAAAGGAAAGAAGGGGTCTTGTAAACAAAGTGATCCAGGACTGACCAGAACTCGTTTGGACTAGGCAAAGGCCTCTCTGCCTTCACACAACAAAAACAAAATTAGTATAAAAGGGAGGACCCAGACCCCAGAACTATAGATCACTTTTGGGAAATAAGAAGAACCTTTGCTGAGGAGAGGAACCAGAGAAATTGAGGAGGAGACTATCCCTAAGCTGAGTGCTGCTTGGGGGATTGGCCTGCAGTGGTTGCCTGACTGCCAAAGAAAGGAGAAAGGACTTTTGTGCTACTTTCATTCAACTTGTGAAGGATCTCTAAGGGCTTGAGATAGAGCTTGCCTCCTGCTGAAGTCTCAGGGACAACAGACTTCACCAACCAGCACCCCTGCCTTCCCTGGCTGGGAATAGAAGTGCCTGCTGTTGATCTGGGCCTTCTGAGAGACTGCATGTCTCTGGGAGCTGAAAGTGCGACTCAAGACGAAGAAGCGTGTCGCCACCGCAGCCATTGTCGTCGCATCACCGGAGAAGTGTGTCGCCGTCGCAGCAGACGCCGTTGCATCATTGGAGAAGCATGCCGCCGCTGCGGCTGCTGCCATCACATCACCCAAAGCGCCTCACATCACCGGAGAAGAGTGTCGCCGTCGCAGCAGACGCCGTCGCATCACCAGAGTAGAGTGTCGCTGCTGTAGCCGATGTTGTCACATCACTGAGAAAGCGTGCCGCCGCTGCCGCTATCGCATCACCAAGGCGCCCCGCATCCCTGGAGAAGAGTGTCACCGCCGCAGCAGATGCCGTCGCATCACCAGAGAAACGTGTCGCAGGGCCTGTTGCGGCTCAGAAGATTAGTTGAGTCGCTGCACGGCCGTCGGGCGTGCACGCATCATTGTCGCATCAAGACAAAGATGCCATTTTGTTTCATTACACCGGATCTTCATCGCATCACGGCGTTGCTGGTCGCATCGCCACGGAAGCGCAGTAAGAAACCGACAGATCACCTCCCCACGCCGCGAAGAACCAACGCATCACCGTCCGCTACGCAGTAGTAAGGAACCGATGGATCACCGTTCTTGCGTGTGAGGAACCGATGCATCACCTTCCCTGCAACACTTTCGTTGTATAGCGTTACGCATCCAAAGGTACATTGAACTTAAAGTGTTGCATTTACCATCTTAAGAGAACTAAGCGATTTCTACATTTTCAAAGTACAGTATTATGGATTTTTGTCGTTTGTGGTCTTGTGATACATCTATGTTCACAAATGCTTTACACAGTGCCTCCGAGATAAGCCTCTCTGCTTGTTCCAAGCTACAAAGGGGGGAGCAGGGGTTGTTTTAGGAGTGTACCCCCTTACCTTGACTAGAAGCAAGGGTCCCTATTTGGTCAAAGGTACCCACCTCTGCCAACTAGAGACCCCCAGTTCGAACAATGTCATACATTCACCCCAGTACTGAGATCTGGGCATAAATCCCTTTTTTTTTGTTGCTCTCCATGCCACAGGAGTCAAGCTATCCTGGCTGATGAGGGGTGAAACCCCGAACTGGTCCAAGGATGCTTGTTTCCAGTCCAGGGAGGATCTGGCCTGAAAATTCGGGCTGGACTCTTCCCACTGGGTGCAGGGTCAAGACGGATTTGCATAGGGCTGGGTTCAAACTGGAATGGCATGGGGGGCAAAAAAACAATGAATTTAGGCCCACATCTTCATATTGGGGTGTATGTATGACATTGTTCTGCATTCTGTCTATCAATTGTTCTTCCTGCATTTGTCACCCCAAGTGGGAGGGATATGCCCAGATGTGGGTCCCGTGCTCTCCATTCCACTGGAGTCAAGCTATCCTGGCTGATGAGGGGTGAAACCCCAAAACCGGTCCTAGGGTGCTTGTTTCCAGTTCAGGGAGGACCTGACCTGGCAGTTCGGACTGGACTGTTCCCATTGGGTGTAGTGTCAAAACTGATTTGCATAGGACTGGGTTCAAACTGGAATAGCATGGGGAGCACAAGAACTATGGATTAAGGCCCAGACCTCTGTACAGGGGTGAATGTATGACATTGTTCTGCATTCTGTCCATCAATTGTTCTTTTTGTACATCACCCATGAGCTACATCTGAAGAGCTGTGTGAGAGTCTCTACACTGTAGCAGAATATGAGCGGCACATCACTTATGAGGTGCATAGGTGGAGCTGAGAGAGAGTCTTTGTGCTGGAACAGAAGATGTGTTGCACATCAAGTATGAGGTACATCAGCAGAGCTGTGTTAGTGTCCCAGAGGTGGAACACAAGTGTTGCACACCGCCCATGGGCAGAGCTGTGTGAAAGTCCCACCACTAGAACAGAAATGAGCAGCACATCACTCATGAGGTGCATTGACGAAGCTGTGTGAGAGTCTGTGCTGGAACAGAAAGTGTGCAGGCTTATCACACTTGAGGTGCATCAGTAGAGGTATGTGAGACTCATACTTGGAACAGAAGATGAGCAGCACATCACCCATCCACAAAACTGTTGAGAGTCTCAATGGTTTAACAGAAGATGTGCAGCACATCACACATGATGTGCATGACCGGTGCTGTGTTAGGGCCTCAGCACGAGACACAACCAGAAGATGAGCGGCACATCACTCATGAGGTGCAGCTGCAGAACTGTGTGAAAGTCTCAGCAGAAACAAAAGATGAGTGACACATTACACATGAGGTGCATCAGCAGTGCTGTGTGAGACTCAGTGGTGGAACAGAAGATGAGCTGCGAAACAGACGAGAGGGCAGAGCTGAGTAAGGGTCTCAGCACTGGAACAGGAGATATCTTGCACATACAACATGAGGTACATTGGCCAAGTTGTGTACGCCTCAGCACTGAAAAAGATGAGCTGAACATCACACATGATGTGCATGAGCGGAGCTTTGTGAGAGCCTTAAGGCTGGATAAGAAGATGAGCGGCACATAAGATATGAGTAGCATCAGCAGAGCAATGTAGGAATCTCAGTGATGCCACAGATGTCCTTCAAATCACACATGAAGCAATCTGCAGAGCTGTGTGAGTATCAGAGCTAGAACAGATGTGCAGCATATCACATAGGAGGTGTATAAGCAGAGCTTTGTGGGTGTCAGAGCTGAAACAGAACAAGAGAGGCACATCACACATGAGGTGCATTGGTGGAGCGGTGTGAGAGTTTCCAAGATGGAACAGAAGATGAGCAGCTCATGGAGTGCATAAGCAGAGCTGTGTGGGAGACTCCTCGCTGGATTAGAAGATGAGGTAAACATCACCCATGAGATGGAGTTGTCCGAGTCTCAGTGCTGGAATAAAGTATGAGCAACACATCACACATAAGGTGCATCAGTAGAGCTGTGTGTGTGTCGGTGCTGAAACAGAAGATGAGCTGCACATCACACGAGGTGCATTGACAGAGCTGTGTGAGAGTTTCAGCACTGGAACAGAAGATCAGCGGCACATCACATATGAAGAGCATCAGTAGAACAGTGTGGGAGTCTCAGTACTGGAACAGAACATAAGTGGCACATCACACAAAGTGCATCGGCAGAACGTGGGAGTCTCAGGACTGTAACTAAAGATGTGCTGCATATCTTGCATGATGAACATTAGAAATGCTGTGTGAGAGTCTCAGCACTGTAACAGAAGATAAGCAGCACATCACATGTGAGATGCATCAGTGGAGGTGTGCGAAGGTCTCGATATTGGAATTGAAGATGTTCTGTACATCAGACATATTGTGCATTGGTGGAGCTGAGGAAGTCTCACTGCGTTTACAGAAGATGTGCTGCACATCACATGAGGTGCATCAAAAGAGCTCTGTGAGTCTCATCTCTGAAACAGTAGATAAACCGCACATCACACAAAAGGTACATCAGCGGAGTTGTGTGAGAATCTCTTCACTGGAACAGAAAATGTGCCTCACATGATACATGAGGTGCATGAGCAGAGCTATGTGAGAGTCTCAGTGCTGGAACAGAAGATGAGCGACTCATCAGCAGAGTTGTGTGAGAGAGTCTCAGGACTGGAACAGAAGATGTGCAGCACGTCACTCATGATGTGCATGACCGGGGCTGTGTGAGAGCCTCAGAACAGGACAGGACCAGAAGATGAGTGGCACATCACGCAGGTGCTGCTTCTGCAGAGCTGCGTGAGAATCTCATTGCTGACACTGAAGATAAGCGGCACTTCTGACATGAAGTGCATGCGCAGACCTGTGTGAGGGTCTCATCGCTGGAACAGAAGATGAGCAGCAAATCAGGTGCTTTGGCAGAGCTATGTGTGAGTCTGTTGGAACCAGCAGTGTCTGGTTGGCTGAAGGAATGCCCCCAGCCAGGCAAAACTACTGCTCCCATCAAGAGCAGGTGATTACATTCACTGTATAACCCCTGCTCACCCTTGGGTAGCTTGGCTTTGAGCAGTCAGGCTCACTACAGAGGCACTGTGTAAAGCAAAGGCACAGCAACCACTTGCGATAAATACACTTGGCATCACAAAGGAGGATTTATTTTTATATTTAACACCTATTCAATCATTATAACATGACCATCATATACTTTTGGGCATATTACACATTAGGAAATATTACTAGCAGTAGGCCCACTCATATTGTTATGATATTACTATTATGTACACTGGACAATTCCAAATCAAACTCTCACTCCAAATTGAGAGAGAACACCCTTATGTGGTGCACGATAAGAAAATTATACACATACAGGAAAATAGAACACTTTTTAGCAGCACCTCAAGCCGGAGCCAGGAGGAAAACCCAATGTCAAAAGGTATTGTGTATTTGGCAACAATCAACATATAATGCGGCACCGCCAGCGAGTGTTGTGATTCACAGGCGGTCCACACACGATCACTCACACACATTCACTCATTCCACACCACTATGCGGTGCAACAGGTATCAGCCAGTCCGAACAGCATGCTCTAACACACACATATGAACTCAGAAACTTAATGCGGTGCCACTGGTACCCAGCAAATCAATGATTCACCTTCTGCAGGCTCAGTGGCCCATGCCTCCCTCCACCGTCTAGTTCACCCCCATCGTCCTATACCCCCGGATGGAAGATAACCAACCCAGCCCCCCCAGGACACTGGGCCACACGCAGCCGAAGTCACACTGTCTGGGTCCTTGGGAAGCAGGTGGGAATACAGTTTTAATTAGGAGGTATATGTACACAAGGGATAGATTAGCAGCCACTCGGGAAGTTCACCCACAGGTATCAAAACACAAAGGAGTCACTGTTAGACCTGGCACCATTGGCGTGAGTCTCCCTTCCATTTTTTCGCTGTGTCTCCTCTGTTTTTGCTGGTTATAGATGCTCTGGGCGCTGTGCCACTGCCATTCAGTGCCACAGCGCGAATGCTCCCTTTGTAAAGATGACATATGAATTGGTACATCCATGATTGGCTTATGTGGTTTACCTGTTAGTCCCTAGTAGCGTGGCCTGTGTGTGCCCAGGGCTGATAAACCGAATGCTGCTGGTGGGCCTGCAGCACTGGTTTGTGCCACCCACAGAAGCAGCTTGTAAAGTGTGTCTCAGACCTGCCACTGCAGTGTCTGCGTGCAGTCCAGAACTGCCATCTTGGCTGTGAAGTGCACCCACTTCCCAGCCCCTAAACCTTCCCTTGGCATCCTGTAAGCCCCCCTTATGATAGGGCACATTGTATGTGTAAGGTAGGACATGCCCCGATGTATGTAGCATGTCCTAGTAGTGAATTACACCACATTTCGTTTTCACTACTGTAAGGCTACCTGTTCTCCATAGGCCAGAATGGGAGGTCTGGGCTATTACATTCTATAGTCCTAACCGACCCACAGAACATGGTAGAAAAACGAATCTAGTATGCCTGAGCTCAGAATATTAAAATACATCTTTTAGTGAAGATTATTTTTATATTCTGTGTTTGAAACTACCACTTTTAGAGTATAGGTACTTTCTTGCCTAAGCCTTCCAGTTTGCTCTGCTATGATGTGTATTGGCTGTCTGGTTTTGGAGGGACAGGACAGGCTGAGTCAGACCTGGGTCGAATAGAGCGACCTGCCTTGGTGTGAGGGGAGGGGTAGCTCCTGCACTTGAATAGGACTGTGCCTGGCAAGGTGAATGCTGGCTCCACCTCCCACTGTGCGTCTGAGGCAGACCCCCTCTTTCTGAAAGGAAGGATGCAGCCTGATCAACAAAGTGCTCCAGGGCTGGGCAGAACTGGTTCTGGCTGGGTTCAGAGACTTGGGACCCCTAAGAACAAAGACTTTGGGGGTATAAATATTTGTGCACAAACCCCTACAAATGGTATTGCTCCTGGATAACAAGAAGAACCTCTGTCCGTGTGGCTACAAGAATCTGCAGGAGAAGGACTGTCCTTGTGCTTGTGTGCTGTTTCTGAGACTGGCCTGCAGCTGTTACTACTGGACTTCAAGAAGAGGAAAAGAACTTTGATTGGACTTTTATTTCTTTTGCTACAGCAACTACCCAAGGGCTAGGAGAGAGCTAGCCTCCTGCCGGAGTCTCAGGCACATTAGACTCCACCATCAGCCTCCTGTTTCCTCCCAGCAAGGATTACTATCTGCAGCTGAGGCTCCTGTGTGTTCCAGGGCCTCTAGTTCTACTGCTGAGAAGAGAGAGCTGAAAATCGTCGCTAACCTCTGTTAGCGAGCCGCTGCAGCTGGTGAGCGTGAGGAAAATCGCCGCTCTGCTGTCGCCGAGTGCGCGCTAACCCCGAAGATCGTCGCAGCACCTGTCTGCGGGCCTGAAAACGCCCGCTATCCGAAGATCGTCACAGCACCTGTCTGCGGGCCTGAAAACGCCCGCTATCTGGAAATCATCGCAACAGGATCATCGCAGCGCGGACGCCGAGCGTTCGCCCTTTTCCCCGCATCGAATCCAGATCGTCGCTCCCTCGCGGAGCGCCATCTTTGTCAACGCAGCAAGGTTGCACACGCAACAGGCTCGGTGCATCATCCTCCCTTCGCGGCAAGGATTTCATCGCATCACCGGCTTGGCATGAGGAAGTTTGTCGCTTTGTCCTGCCCGCAACCCAGCGCATCATCCTCCCTTGCGGTAAGGATTCAACGCATCGCTGGTTAGCGTGAGGATAGTTATCGCTACAACGCCTTAGCGACATTTTGGTTGCTTTGCTCCAGGAACCAGATACTTTGTGAGTAAAAGGGTCGCAGAGACCCCTGCCTTGAACTAAACATCATTTTGTGCATCCTGAACTATTTTTCCTTGCAGCATTTCTAAAGTAATTATATTTTTATAGTATTGTGGATTTTTACTGTTATTGGTCTTGTGATTAAGTCTATATAAAAATACCTATTTTTCATAACTACTTGAGTGGTGTCTATTTGTAGTGTTCCTCATTATATTACTGTGTATGGTCATAAATGCTTCACACACTGCCTCTGAGATAAGCCTAGCTGCTCGTGCTACGTTACCACAGGGTTGAGCAGGGGTTGTCAAAGGGTGTAGGCTGCTTACTCTGACTTAGGAAGAAGGGTCCCTACTTGGACAGTGGCCAGCCATTGCCAACTAGAGACCCCCATTTCTAACAGTCACACAGTCTCTTGACCTGCTTCCGAACTCTCTAAGAGGCATTTCTTCAACCCAGTATATCTTTATCGCTACTACCTGGCGCCAAAATGTCTTCAGGAGGGGCCAGGTGTGGAGAGGAAGTTGGTCCGCCGTGATGAGGATCTACAATGGAAAAACCGGTGAATGGGGAGTAACACAGGGGAGCCTCTTGATAGGATGAGGGGTCTCGATGGGTGCACGATGATGCAGGTCGAGCCCAAGCAATCCGGGCACAGCACTTTCTGTGCATTGGAATGAGCCACACCAAGCACTTCAGATTTGAAATAAGATGAGTTGCAAATTCCGCGCCTCCCTGGACAGGAGGCACAATGACCGGTGCACGTTGAGATGGATTGCACCAGGCAATTCCAGTCAGACACAGTAAAGTGATGCAATTCTGTACCTCGCTGGAAAGGGTTCACCACGTCCAGTGCACGATGATACAGCTGCACCAGACCAGTCCGGTCTCACACACACAGGTGCACGTTCAGCAGAGCCACATGAGGTAGAATGAGGCACTACTCCAGGTACACGATTTTTGGGGCTCCGCACAAGACAATCCTGTCTCCAGACACAAGTCTTAGTTCCATGCTCGCACCATGCTACCAGTTGAGATTCAGTAGCCGAGGTGGACACTTGAGAGGGCACCACTCTCCAGATGTCACAGCTAGATGGTGTAGGTCCCTCGCGAGAGATCTTTGATGTCCCTGAGATCTCCGAGAGATGAACAAATGTTACTTACCTGTAAACTGTGGTTCTCCAGTATTGGTATCTTTCATAGATTCACATGCTTGAATATTCCCCGTCGTCGAAGTGGGAGTCCCACGGTATATAAAAAGCAATAAGTGTCATGTATATACATAAACATACATAACCACATAATAGCATATACATATCCAAATAAACTTTATATACATTTCAGAACTAACATATCAAGTGAAAAATACCATAGGATAGTATTGACACATAGGAAAGTATTGAGAAAAAGAATCACTTTACTGACATATCAATGTCGTTTTATAGTCCAAACTCCAGCCAATCAGGCGCAAGCACCCTCTAGAACCTTCTCCTCAGAGGCTCAGGTCCTCAGATTTTCGTAGCACTAGAGTAACAACAGAGCCGAAGGAGGAGAAGAGAGCCTCTGAGGGGAGGAGGGTGGGTCACATGTGAATCTATGAAAGACACCAATACTGGAGAACCACAGTTTACAGGTAGGTAACATTTGTTCTTCTCCAGTATTTGGGGTGTCTGTCATAGATTCACATGCTTGAATAGAATAGTGAGCAGTAAGCAGCAGCCTTGGAGAAGGCCGTAATAATATTGCCTGAAATACAATGACAATGTATTTATTACGCAATAAAGAATTCCCAAGGAGGAGGGAAGTAGCAGAGGCTCACCTTATTTAAACAGATTCCGTAGAACTGCTTGTCCCACAGCCGTGTCCGCTTCATTAATCGATTCCAGGCAGTAGTGCTTTGTGAACGTGTGCCTGCTGGACCACATAGCTGCCCGGCAAATCTGGTGGATGGGTACACCAGCGAACAGGGCAGTGGAAGATGACATGGCTCTTGTTAAATGAGCCCTTACTCCAGAAGAAAGAGGCTTGCCAGCCCTTTGATGGCAAAAGGAGATTGCTGAAGAAACCCAACGGGCAATCGTGGGCTTGGTAACCGACTGTCCTTTACAAGTGCGTCCGTAGGCCACAAACAGCTGATCTGATTTGCGAAAGGATTGCGTTCTGCTAATGTAAAATTTCAGACATCTCTTCAAGTCTAGAGAGTGTAAACTCTGCTCCGCCGGGGACTGCGGATGCGGGAAAAAGGTCTTTGAGATTACTGGTTCATTGAGATGGAAATCGGAGGGCACTTTAGGCATGAAAGCCGGATTAGTGCGGAGAATAACGCAGTCCGATCTGAATTGAAGAAACAGAGGTTATACTGTAAAGGCGTGGATGTCACTGACTCTGCGGGAGGAAGTCAGAGCAAGGAGGAGGGCCACTTTCCAAGTTAAGAATTTGAAATCCGCCGAGTGGATTGGCTCGAAGGGCGCCTTCATGAGCTGAGCCAATACGATGTTTAGATGCCACGTGAGTGGAGGTCGCCGAATGGGCGGGAACATTCGGAAGAGGCCCTTGAAAAATTGTTGTATTACTCTAGATGAATAGAGAGAGGACGAGCCATCCTGTCGAAAGCAAGATATTGCCGCTAGAAAGACCTTTAAGGTAGAGTGTGACAGTCTGGACTGTGCTAACTGCAGGAAGAACGGCAGAATGTGTTCAGGGGAGGCGTGCACTGGATGAATGTGAGCGGACGCACACCAAAGACAAAATCGCTTCCACTTAAGCTTATAAGTCTTCACTGTGGAGGGCGCCTTTGCCCTAGCTAACACCTCCCTGCAGGCTGGCGGAATGTTCAAATGAGCAAATTCAAGGTGCTCAGGTTCCAGGCTGACAAGCTGAGTGAACTGGGATTCGGATGGCATATCCGTCCTTCGTTCATTGTTAGCAGATCCGGCCTCGGGAGAAGAAGAACGGGTTCGCATTGGGAGAGGAGGAGCAACTCCGAGAACCATGCCTGCCGAGGCCACCGTGGAGCTATGAGGAGTATCTGGCACGGTTGTTGCCGCATCTTCCGCAAGACTCGAGGAATCAGAGGGATCAGCGGAAAAGCGTACGCAAATATCCTGTACCAATTTATCGAAAAGGCATTTCCGCACGATCCTTTGTGGGGAAACCAGCTTGCGTAGGACTGGCATTTGGAATTCTGAGGGGTTGCAAACAGGTCGATACTCGGGCGACCCCAAAGGCCGAAGACAAAGTCCAGAGTCGGCTGATGTAACTCCCACTCGTGGGTCGATGACGTTGTCCGCCAGAGTATTGGAAATGCCGGGCAGATGGACTGCCTGGAGAGTAATCTGATGGGCTATGGCCCAACTCCAAATCCTCTGAGCCAGACGGGAAAGCAGCGGAGATCTTGTCCCGCCCTGCTTGTTCAGGTAGTGCATGCAGGTGGTGTTGTCTGTCTGAATGAGGACCGACCCCCCTTGGAGCTGGATGCGGAAGGACTTCAATGCCAAGAAAATGGCCATCAGCTCCAATCTGTTGATGTGCCAGAAACGCTGAGCTGCTGTCCACTTGCCCTTGATGTATAAATCTTGCAGATGTCCACCCCAGCCTTCCATGGATGCGTCCGTGGTAAGAACGAGCTCTGGGGCTGTTGTTAGAAAAGATGTTCCTGCTGCGAAGTTGGAAGGAGAGGCCCACCAATGCAGCGCGTGAGCCATGCGGGGTGTTATCACGAGCTGGTCGTTGAAGGAACCGGAGACCTGACGCCACTGCTTGTCTAATTCCTCCTGAATGGCACGACTCCGCAGTCTGAAATGTGGGATTAAAGCGATACATGAGGACGCCATCCCCAGAAAAGACTTTAATGTGCGGACTGAAGCTGACTGTTTTGCTGCGATGGAGCTTGCAAGCTGTCGAATTCGTGCTTGACGTTCCGCAGAGGCAAAGGCCATAGCAGTGTCCGTGTCGATGGTCGCGCCCAGAAAGGTCTTGCACAGAGCTGGTGTAAGCTGAGACTTTTGCAAGTTGATCGACAAGCCTAGAGACTGAAACAGATTGAGGCAGCGCTGAGTATCGAGGGCCGCTTGGTGGGAGGATTGGGATTTGATGAGGCAATCGTCCAAGTACGGGTATATTTGTATACCCGTCAGTCTCAAATGAGCCACCACCGGAGCCAGGATCTTTGTGAAGACCCGTGGAGCTGAGCGGAGGGCGAAGGGCAGGACCTTGAATTGGAAATCCCTGTGGCCCACACGAAAACGTAAGTACTTCCTGTGGCGTGGAATTATGGGCACATGGAAATAAGCATCCTGAAGGTCGATTGTTGTCATGAAATCGCCATGAGAGAAAAATTGAAGGATGTCCCTTAGTGTGAGCATGCGGAATGATTGGTCCTTGAGAAATTTGTTGAGCGACCTTAGGTCGAGGATGGGGCGCCACTCCCCCGATTTCTTTAGTATGAAGAAAAATCGGGAATAGAACCCCAATCCTTTTTGTGATTTCGGAACCACTTCGATGGCCCCTTTTTTGAGCATTATCTGAATCTGATTGAAAAGTTCTCTGAGGTGAGCGGGAGGAGGCGCGGATGGAGCGGTGCGTGGGGGAACTTTCACAAACTCTAGGGTATGGCCCCTTGAAATAATGTCCAGAACCCAGCGGTCCGAAGTGATTGAGGACCAAGTTGAAAAGAACTGGGAGATTCGTCCTCCAACAGGAGAAAGGGGGAAACTTGAAAGAGGGGTCGTTTGATGTAAGCAGTCATTGTTTTTTGGAAGAATTTCCCTTGTAATTTGACTTTCCTCTAAAAGATTTGCCAGACTGCTGTCTGTAAGAATGTTGTTGTTGAGAGGAATAACGTTGTTGTCCTTGGTTGTAGGAGCGGTACTGGGAAGAGGAGCCACGAAAGGAAGAGGAGGTGCCATGGCCGCGCGCACCCCGAAATGGCTGCTTCCGGAACTGGAGAGTGCCAAGGGAGTGAGCCGTCTCCGTATCCTTCTTGATGGTTTGCAAAGTGTCCTCCACATGCTGGCCGAATAAAGATTCTCCGTCATACGGCATGTCCAGAATCTTGGCCTGTACCTCCTGACGGAACAAGGTGGAACAAAGCCAACCCTGTCGTCTTAACACAGCCGCTCCACCCAATTGCCGAAAACCCGTGGAAGCAATGTCAACGGAGCAGTCGATGATTTCGGAGGATGCCCTCTCACCCTCTTGCAGGATCTTTAGAGCTTCCGCTCTAGAATCTTCCGGGATAAGCTTAACCAAAGCCGCCATGTCCACCACATTTGTTGATCGTAACGACCGAGGATGGCAAAAGAGTTTGCTGCCCGGACTGTTGTTGAAGCCATAGTTGAGAACTTCTTGCCAATGGCATCCAGGCGGCGGCCGTCACGGTCCGGAGGTGACGAGAGTGGAGACAATGGATTTTTGGAGCGACGTTGCGCCGCCTGGGTGATCACCGAGTCTGGCTTAGGCTGGGACACTAAGCAAGCTGGGGAAGAGTCCGGGGCCTTGTACTTTTTCTCCAGTCGCGGGAGGACAGCCGGGATGGAGTTAGGCGTTTTCATCAGTTTAATGCCCTCGTTCCAGATAAAGTCAATAATAGGCACGGCTCGTACCTGCTTCTGCGGCTGTGACTTGAAGTCATACAGAAAGCAGTCCTCCTCTCTAACCATAATGGGAAGATGAAAGCGTTGAGCTGCCCTGTCCATCAGTTGATGGAATCCTGATATGTCGACAGGTGGTGAATTAATTGGCGATGTTGGAGGGGATGCTGGCGAATTGACCTGATAGTCATCCCAGTCCGCCATAGAGTCGTCATCAGGAAGCTCTCCCTCCTCAGTATCCAGATTGTCCCCCACCTCCTCTGTTGCCGGAGGAACCAATGCAGGTGTGGATGGTGTCGGCATTGTTGGCATCACAGGGGTAGACGGAACAGCCGATGGCGTCTCACGTGGAGAGCTATGAGACGAAGCTGGAAACCGCCGATTATAATCTTCCAACATGAATTGAAGGTTGGAAATGAGTGACAACGGAAGCTGCGCCATGGGAATTTGTGCAGGGGGATTTTGCTCCTGACAGTAATAGTCTTGTGCATAATCATCCTCTTCAAAATCTTGGCATTTTATCTGAAGCTCAGAAGGACTACCAGCATCTCGAAAAGAGGACTGAACATCGTCATCAGAGTCCGAAACCTCCTCAGCACCCGTGGGGAATAGCTGATGAGATGGCCGAGTGACTGGTGGCAGCATAATAGAGTCCAGCGCAGCCTGGCGCCGCTGCAACAAGGAGGTGTCCACCGATACTGGCGCTGATGTAGAAATTGGCACCAAAGGCATTGTTGCAAAATTTGACACCTCCGTCGTCGAGATTATCGTCGACGAAGTCATCGTCGAGAAAGCCACCGTCGACGAGAAAGCCGCCGTCGACGACGACGAGGCTGCCGTCGATGCCGTCGACGAGGGTGCTGACGACGAAGCCCGTGTCGACGAGACTGCCGTCGACGATGAGCAACGCCGTCGACGATGCCGTCGTCGACGATGCTGAGAGCGTCGACGGCGATGACTTCTTCTTCTTTTTGATTATCGTCGACGAAGCCTTAGACGTCGACGGAAGTGCCAACTTCCTATTCGAGGACGAAGAAGATAGCGGAATCGTCGACGAAATGGTCTTCAGGGAAACACATACCACTGTCGACGGTGAAGACGTCGACGAAGTCGTCGTCGACGATGAAGGAAATCTGCTCGACACCGTCGTCACCGTCGTCGACGAGGTTGATGAAGTGGCAGATCTCGTCGAAGGAGGTGCCGTCGACGGGCCCGTCGACGGTTTAGCGCGTTTTTGACTGGAAACATGCGCTGACGGAGTCAGAGACGCCTGAGAGCTAAGTTTTGGGGGCGCTGGCGTGGTAACAGAGACTTGGCCTGTTGACACTTCCTCCAGATGAAGTCTCTTCTTTTTCAGAACGGGAGACGGCAAGTCCTGAACACTACCACGCTTAGAGGAGACTCCTGTTCGAATAGAGGCTACACTCTCCACCTCAGAAAGGGGGTTATCTGTATCCTTTAATTTTTTAAGCCATAATAAAAGGCGACCCTCCCTGTCCTTCAACGTCTTTTGTGAGAAGGTTCTACAGATTTTACAGTTGCCCACCTTATGGTCAGGGTAAAGACAATAAATACATTTGTCATGAGGGTCCTCAGAAAAGAGCCTTAACTTCCCACAAGATGAACAGGGACGGAAAAGAGACTTCTTACTTGGAGACATGATGAGAAAACTCAAACCAGAGCAAAGAACTGAGCAGAGCTCAGGGAGACTCCCTTCACACGACGTGCGGTAGAAAATCTGAGGACCTGAGCCTCTGAGGAGAAGGTTCTAGAGGGTGCTTGCACCTGATTGGCTGGAGTTTGGACTATAAAACGACATTGATATGTCAGTAAAGTGATTCTTTTTCTCAATACTTTCCTATGTGTCAATACTATCCTAATGTATTTTTCACTTGATATGTTAGTTCTAAAATGTATATAAAGTTTATTTGGATATGTATATGCTTTTATGTGGTTATGTATGTTTATGTATATACATGACACTTATTGCTTTTTATATACCGTGGGACTCCCACTTCGACGACGGGGAATATTCAAGCATGTGAATCTATGAAAGACACCCCAAATACTGGAGAACAGGAGGCTCTCGGTCAGGCCCTTGGAGAGCACACTGCAGGGTGCCACACTTCAGCAGGTCCTTGGCCCAGGCCAGCCTCTCTTTGGGTAGTTATCCTCCATGTGCATAACAGAGTTCCTTGACAATGTGCACCACACAGTCTGGGTTCTCTGGTGCCATGTTCTCACAAGCATATCTCACCCCTTGCTGAAGGATGGTACCTGTAGTTATACTGTTGTGTGTTTTTGAAGTTAAGGTGGGGTTTTACCTTTGAACCACAAATGATTCCTCCAAATTGTAGGCCACTGTCATGGGACAGTGGAATGCAGATCTTAATCTTTAGTGGAGCTATGATCCAGCCCCTAGAGGCTAAGTGTCACAACCTCTATCTTCAATCTATACCATTCAGCCCTCAAAGGGCAGAAGTTTGCCGTTCTCGTGGGGTGCCCAGAGTTAATGGCTGTTGATTGGTGAATGTACCGATGTGCTCCCCACTGATCCCTGGTGTCCACTGGAGCCAGACACCATAGCCCCCGAGATGCTTGAAGCACAGATATGTCCATATTCCATAAGTAGCTTTTCTAGGTGAATCATGCCAAACCCCTCTTTACCAATGGAAAGGGTTTGGCACTGCAAGTCTATTGATATGAAACATCATGAGGCCTCATAGGTAGTGATAACAAACATAGGTATTCCTCATTACCTGGGCACATATGCCAGGCTGTGTGTGAGTCTCAGCACTGAAACAGGATGAGCTACAAATCACATGAGGTGCATAAGCAGAGTTGGGTGAGAGCCTCAACTCTGGACCAGAAGATGAGTGGCACATTACACATGTGGTGCATCAGCATGGCTGTGTGAGAGTTTCAACACTGAAAGACTAAATGTACATCACATGAGGTACACCGATGGAGCTGTGTGAGACTCATCGCTGTGAGAAGTTGGCCTGATGTATGATGTCACTAGTTCTAGTGTACACCGTATATCAGTCCAAACAACCCTTATGGTGATTGGTTGTAAAGTCAACCTTATAGACCAGCTATCCTAGTGGTAGCATGGACAAGAGCAGTCTTAGGCTAAACTCTGAATGGCATGTGAAGCCAGCTGTGATACCATATATAATCCCTTGAATACCAAATTAAAGGACACCACAACAGATATATATATAAAATAAAGTGTATTTATTCTAGTCAACCCTCAGCACTCTTGATGAGATTCGAGGTAAGTACAACACAGTCTTATTCAAGCATACATTAAGTCACACAGGTAAGTAATACAGTTAGGCCCTAGGGGCCACGCAAACCATATACTAAAGAAGTGGTATAAGGACCACTGTCACGGAAATAGAATAGGCCTAGGCCTAGGGAATCGCTGAGCTACACTACACTACCAACAGTTAGGAAGTTGGAGGCCCACGGGATTCAGGTGCAGAGTGGAAACACTCACGCGTAATGCGTATAATCGATAGAAATAGTACAGTTCTGAAATAAACAGTTTTAGGACACTTCTGGTATAGCTAGAAAGTCGAGACTTGGAAACTAGACCTTAGGATAGTCAATACCCTTGTGAGCACCGGAGTACCCAAGTTACCTAGCCCAGGGGCTGCGGGTGCATAGGTGTGAACTTGCGTCGGGTTTCGTCGTGGACTTCTATGGATGCCTGAAGGAAAGTTGCTGACAGGCAGTCAGTACAGAGTGTCCGGTGGATCCCAAGGCCGGGATCAAGAAGGAAGGATACCTGCAAGCAAAAGGGACAGAGTCTGGGTCACTAGCCAGTGACCACGTGGAACCAGGAAGGAACCAGGCGATGTCGGGTGATTGCAGGTGAAGAGGTGGAGCTTGTCGCAGCAGCCACGGGTACCAGGAGACGTCGAGGATGACCAGGACCAGGAGGCGAGCTGTCCCACAAAGGCTCTTGCTGTCGGCGGCGTCGAAGTCGAACTAGGACTCACCAAGCCTTGGCAAGCGGAACCCACGAAGTATGGAGGACTTGCTTCTGGTGCAGACCAGGAAGGTCTGGGGTGCTTCTCTTTTACAGAGGAGCAGGAGCCAGTCTGGAGGAGCCAAACCAGCAGTGGAAAATCAAAGGTGTGTTGTCGCAAAGGCCGCTAGCCAACGGGCAAGCAACTGGACAGATGCGGCAAGCAGGAAAATGCAGAAGGGCCCCACGCAGGACTCGTGGAGTGTGGGGGGCTGATCTTCGGTGCAGATGGTGCTTGGGGTTGGGGCTTCTCAATCCCCGGTGCACAACTTCGAGGGTGCCTCAGAAGATGCGCTGGAAGATACCTGCCACTTTTCCCAGGTAGCCGGTCCCACGTCTCTCGTCACCTCCACGGATCTCAGCTCGGCTGTGGATGTGGATCAGGGTCGGAGAAGTCTGGAAGTCAAGGCTCTGGTCAGGCTCTGCAGTCTGTCCCTCGTAGAACTTCAGAAAAGCAAAGGGTAAGTCTCTTGATGGTGCCTGTTTGCACAGGGTAGCCACTCCTTGGCCACAAGGGAGATTCTTCAGTCTTCTTCTTTCGTCGAATGTCGAAGGTCCAGAGTTTCTGTTCAAGTTGCAGGTTCAGGATAATCTAATCTCCTGGGGCCCAGCTACCACTCTTATACTAATCTGGGGGGCTGGGTTGCCTGCTAGGTCACGCCTTATGGGTGGGACCTGGGAGGGGGGTGGTTACACCCCCTTCCCTTTGTCCGGTTTCGCGCCAGGACTGGGGCTGGAGTGCCCCAGCACCGGTTTGAACTGGACTATGCATGGGACACCTTGTGTGCCCCAGGCAGTGTCTCGTTTCTTTCATCCCTCCCTGCCCCAATACACTAAGGCCTGTCTGGGGTGGTGCTCGCACCTCCCAAGGCAGGAAACCTTTTGTCCAAGCCTCCCTTGCCGGGATCACTCCCAGCAGCAGGAGGTCAGACTTGTGTCGTGGCAGCAGCATCCATTTTGTGATGCTGGGGCTCTGGTTAACTTTAACCGAGTAAGTAGGTTTCAACATGTCTTCTCCCTCTAGAAGGGAGGGATAATATCCTCATCACCAGAAATGGGATGGGGGTATTATTCCAAAGTGTTAGACACCTTACACGACATGTTTTGATAAAGCCAAACCATAGTTACCATAATCGTTTAAGATTATAAGGCACTTTAAGAGTATATGGTAGGCTATATCATAGAACAGCTATAAGGACATGGTTCTGAAAGCTGCAGACAGGCTCAGCTCATGCTAGACCACTATCTCACATGTTACCAAGCACTCTGCCTCCAGGATTGTTAAGGCTTGCCATAGGAGTGGCTGATAGGTACACATGTGTCTATATATAAGGTAGGTATAGGAATACTACACCTAAGCAAGGAGTGATTACACGACCTTGCCCCAGCTGAGGGATCAGCCAGTTGTGTCAAAATGGAAGGCCAGGCCAGGGGTGGCATAATACATGCTGCAGCCCCTGGTAGGCCTAGGGTACACCTATGCCCTGGGTACCGAAGGTACACTGTACAGGGGCCAATAAGGTGATCCTATCCAAATGGGTTATGCACCTAAAGTGCATAGTATTAATTTAGAGAGAGAACAGCAGGGCTGTGGGTCTGATTAGCAGGCCCACAGCCACATCTAAGTCGAAAACCAGTAAAGCAAAAAGCAAAAAGTGGGGGTGAACATAGAAAGCAGACCCTACTCTCCTACAATCGCCCAAACAGAAGATGAGCGGCATATCACTCATGAGGTGCATCAAAGTGCTGTAACAGAAGATGTTCTGCAAAACACTCAAGGTGCATCAGCAGACCGTTATGAGATTCTCAGCGCTGTAACTGAAGATGAGCTGCACTTTACGTGAGGTGTAGTGGTTGAGCTACAGATGTTCACATCAAACATGAGGTGCAATGTCACAGCTCTATATGTGTCCGTGCTGGAACAGAAGATGAGCTGCATATCATACAAGGTGCATTGGGAGACTTGTGTGAGAGTCTCAGCGTTGAAACAGGATGAACCGCCTATCACACTAGGTTCATCTGCAGAGCTTTGTGAGAGTGTCAGTGGTGGAACAGATGTGCGGCACATCACCCATGAGCACAGCTGTGCTAGTCTCACCCAGTCACGTAGCTAGCCCTCTGGCCGCTTGTGGCGGGTCCTTCGTTTGCCGCCCCACAGTGTCGGATGAAGAGCAGTGGCGGGTTGCTGGCAATTGCCATCCTGAGATGGCAGGCAGGAGGAGCAGGGAGTGGGGTGTGTGGAGACCGCCAACCCCAAAACTCAGGCCACTGGTCCCACCCATACAACCAAAGATGAGCGGCACATCACACATAAGGTGCAGGAGCTGTGTGAGAGTCTCAGCAATGCAACAGAAGATAAGCTACACACCACACATGAGGAGCATTGGCAGAGTTGTGTGAATCACAGCGCTAGAACAAAAGATGTGCAGCAGATCAAACATGAGGCGTATCAGAAGAGCTGTGCGAGAGACTCATTACTCGAACAAAAGAGGAGCAGCACATTAAAAATGAGTTGCATTGGCAGAGCTGTGTGAGTTGCAGAGCTAAAATAGAAGATGAGCGGCACATCACACTTTGCAAAACTGTTTAACCGTTTCACCTCTGGAGCAGAAGATGAGCGGCATATCACTCATGAGGTGCATCGGTAGACTTGTGTGAGTGTCCTTGCTGGAACAAAAGATGTCCTTCAAAAAACTCATGATGTGCACCAAAAGATCTTTGTGAGAGTCCCTGTGCTGGAGCTGAAAATGCATTGCACATCACACGAGTTGCATCAGCAGAGGTATACGAGAGTCTAAGCAATGGAGCAGAAGATGAGCTGCACATCACACATGAGATGCATTGGTGCAGCTGTGTGAGGGTCTGGGTGCTGGAACATATGTTCTGCACATCACACATACAGTGCATCGAGAACTGGAACAGAAGGATGAGCAGCACATCAAAAATGAGGTGCTTCAGCAGAGCTCTCTGAGAGTCTCAGCTCTGTAACTGAAGATGAGCTGCACATCACACATGAAATGCATCAGAGGAGCTGTGTAAGAGTGTCCACACTGGAACAAATGAGCGGCACATCTCACGAGGTGCATGAGCCAAGCTGTGTGAGAGCCTAGCGCTGGAACAGAAGATGAGCAGCACATCAAAAATGAGGTGCATTGGCAGATCTGTGTGAGAGTTCCAGCAGTGGAACAGATGTGATGCTCATCATTCATGAGGTTCATTGGAAGAGCTGTGTGAGAGTCCCAGCAGTGGAACAAATGTGCGGCACATCATTCATGAAGTACATATGAAGAGCTGTGTGTGAGGAACTTCGATTTCCGATCGCGATTGAATCGACCCGCCATTTTGTGCTCCGCCGCCATTTTGTGTTGCCATCACTCAGGCAGCACGGCGAACAAAGTCTATTCTGCTTTTTCTGCAGCTTTGTGTTAAAAAACAGCCTTTCTGCCTCTATTTGCAAAGCTGGTGTTAGGACTGGCCGAGTACACTAATCCCCGTCTGGTTTCCTAATCCCCGTCTCAACTATCTGTTGATTCACACTATTCTTTTCTGACTTTATCTTATCGTCTGGCCTTCACTGTCCTCTGCTAGCATTCTCTCGTTTCACAACTGTCCTCCAACACACAAACGTATCTCGCCACCTGCAAGTTAGTTACGAATCCGTTAATAAATTAGATTGAGGGAGGGGTGACAAACATAGCTGGAGGAGAGGTTTATTCGAGTCATCTGACACTTTGTTTTCCAATCTCTCCTATTGGTTCTGTCCTGTTTTCCAACTTTCCTTATTGGCTCTTTCTTGTATGCTCTGGGTGTATATTTGGTTAATGTATATGTTTCTATATGGTATAGAAGATTGTGTGCCACAGAGTGAAGTGGCAGTCTCCTGAGAACCTACCTTGAGTACTTCTGGGATAACTGTACTAGCTGCAGCTAATAAATCTGATCTTCTAACGCCGACAGAGTGTCCCGTGTCTCTGTGTAGCTGAGCAGGTGAATCCAGGAGATATAAGGCGTACCCTGCGCCGCCAAGCCCAAAAGGTTCTGGTTCTTCACCTGGCGCCCAACCTGGGGCGGCTTCAGTGGTACCGGTTCTGCCCGAAGGTCGTGAGGAACCCCGCAAGAAAATTCCGGAGGGTTCGCGAGCCACGTTAAGCGACCCCTGTATGTTGAAAGTGGTCCGAAGGTCTTTTGCAGCGCGGTTACTCCTTCCTGACGGCTACTAACGACCGCTGCCCTGACTGCCGCCCTGCCTTGGCCCTTCCTTTGATGATGTATGGTAAGGCGAGATGATAGACGGGCCTCTGTTGGTGTAAGAAGACGTCCTTAGTTAAGTATCTTCGTGGGTCGCGCCCACAATTTTTGTTTTTTGTTTTCTTAGTATTTGTGGTCCTTAGATTCGACTATTGCAATAGCCGAAGCCGAGGGTAAGTAAATTTGCGCTGCGTAAACTGAGTTTTACCCCCTTGAAGTTTGTGAACAGTCCGGTGAAATCACGAGATGCCTGGTCTGACTAAGTTTGGAAGAATTTGTTGCCTTGGTTGTAATAGGGATTCCCGGCTTGAGGACTCTTGTCCGATTCCTTCGGTTGGAACTCCCACGTATGAGCTCTATTCGAAACATGGTATTGGCCCCATTGCCTTTAACGAGGCATGGACCCGATACACGAAGAAAGATGGTGTTCTAAAATGGCCTGAAAATGGTAGTCTTGATCCCGATGTGCTACATAATTTAGAAGCAGTTCTATTCAAAAGAAAAGCCCGGCCGGCAATGTTTGACTCTTTCCGCCTTTGGCGTAAGGAAGCCAAACAGAAAGAAATTAAGCAAGCAAAACGAGATAGGAAAGCACAGGGTATGACAATTATACAGGCTGCCCAACAATTCAAAGATGATGAAATTGATAATGCGACTGAAATTTCAGAGAGACAGCATCGCATGGCGATAGATAAATGCTATCCGGTGTTGCCTGTTTCCCCTTCCGATAATAAGAAAGAAATAGAAGAAGATCCCCTAATGTCCCATTTATTGAGGTGGCCTCCGCCCTATGCACAAAGTGCCAATGCACCCCAATTGTTACAGCCTGTTCAGCCGCCAGCGGTACCTCCGCCTGTTCCGGCTCTTCCGCATTTGCCTCCTCCAGTATTACCGCCCTTGCCGGTTTTACCATTAACTTTGACTTCTTTGCCCTCATCTCCTGATCTTGGATCTCCTTTGCCTCCTGCTCCTCCTGCAATAATCGGTTCTCCTCCTGTCAGTTCTCCTAATACTTTGTCTCCAATTCTAATGTCTAATTCTCCGTCTATGCGGAAGCGTCTCACAGACACTGTCACTGGTATTCTATCTCCTTTCTTTGGAGCTTTGAATATGTCTCCGGCTTTTGCTCGAAGACAGTCTCGTAGTCAGTTCCCAGATTCTGAAGAACGATAAAGGTTAGACTCTCTCGCACGTAAATAGATCAAAAAGGGTCCTCAATACAGTGTACTTGATATCATGTCTACTTTCTCACAATGGAATGCGCCTACGCAAAGATATGTTTTTAATGCAATGTGCGATACTCTCATTAAAGAATGGGAAGATATGAATTCGAGTCCAATCCCATAAGATCTGTTAGATGTTCAGACTGATTTTGACAAAGGACTTGTTGTGGGTTCTAAGGTTGAGAAAGCTGTAAGGACACTTATTTCCTATAGATCCTTATTGTTCTCTCAAGCTTTTCTTGATTCTGATCCGTCGGTTAAATTGACACTGAAAAATTATCCCATGAGAGAGGTTCCTCCAGTATGGAAGGAAGAGGTTGGGGGAGTAGGTGCTAATCCAGCTATTCCTGCTCATTTTCAATGTATATGGGTACATGTTCCATGGAAGAGATCTGAAGTTCTGGCCCTTAAACAGACTCTACCGGATCCTCGCAAAAACCCTGCAGGTTATTATAAAGAATTATCACAGACAGTTGATGCTTGCATCATGAACCTAGCTGATATCGATATGTTAATGGGAAATGTAGTTCCACAGACAATATGGGCTAAGATTCATAAAGAGGATCACGCCCAGGAACTAGGTGCTACTTGGAATGTTATAACTGCCACAGATAGAGACCAAGTGGGTGGTGCAAAGCCTGACGTTTTGATTTCAGAACTCCCTGGTAGGATTATTACATTAATGAAAACTATGATGCCTGCATTGAGAGTTAATTGGGATAAACTACCAGCATGCAAACAAAAGAAAGATGAAAGTGTCTCTGATTTCTTTACTCGTTTCGAGGAGACCTTTATTGATCACAGTGGTCAAGACATGGCTACAGAGGGTGGACAGCGATTATTTGTGGACAAATTCGTATTCAATTTGCTTCCCGAGCTGTCACATGAATTGAAAGATTCTGAAAGTTCATGGGCTGTTTCTTCTTCTGCTCAGATATTGGCTACTGCACAATATTACGAAAATAGAGATAAAGAAGAAAAAGAAAAGCAAGAGAAAAAGACGAAAGAATTAAAAACGAAGGTTCTCTAGCAACAAGCTTATCCTCCTCGTTATGCCCAGCCTCAGTCTCAACAGCCTCCGCAGTTTCAGAGGTTGTATCAAAAGCCTGAGCCATACATTCCGCGACCTTTGTTAGGACCTAATCAATGTGACTATTGTAGAGAGGAAGGTCATTTTAAGAATAGTTGTCTGATTTTAATACAGCGCAATGGAGCATTATCTGCTCCACGAGGTCGTGCTGGCCTCCAGTCAGCAAACAGGGGTAGAGGTCGAGGTGTGTTGACTCAAGAACAGCGTGCCCTTCCTTCTCCCAATTCCATGAACTACTTTGATCAGCAGAATGTTAGGTCTACTCAGTACTACAATGAAGACCATTATATTGAAGACAGGAATGAAAGTCTTCATGACAACTAGGACAGCCATGGACAAAGTAAGGGAGTTGTGTCGGTCCCAGTAGATCAGAATGGACCTTATGTTAACGTCACTACAATGGGTGTTTTAGAGCCATTTCTTCTAGATACTGGGGCGATGAGAAGTTCTATCATTCATTCTAAACTCCCTGGGGCACCTTTGTCTGGCTTAACAAATGTTTCTGTAGGATTTTCTGGCGCCCCTGTTAGCAATTCTTGCCCTTTGCCTATTTCAATTGGCCCTTATGATTTGGAAGCTCCACTTCTGTTAACGAATGGTTGTGGTGAGAATCTGTTGGGTCTGGACCTATTGAAAAGAATGCATGCTACGATATATTGTTCTCCTTCTGGTGTACATCTTACTTTAGGACAGAAATTGATTTCCCCAATGTATTTGTCCAAAGATCAGTTCCCACCTGAATTGCTTTCTCTTCCAGCAACCCTTTGGGCCACGGGTCCGAATGATGTGGGCTGTCTTGAGATTCCACCTTATGTTGTCACTCTCAAGCCCAATGCTGAATTACCGCGCATCCCGCAGTATAGAATTTCCACTGAAGGTGAAAAAGCGCTTTTAGAAATCATTCATGATTTAATTCAAAAGGGTGTGGTTGAAGAAACAAGAGGTAACACATGCAATAGTCCTATTCTTCCTGTCCTTAAATGCACTGATCCTTCTCAGCCTCCTGTATATCGTTTCGTAATTGATCTGCAGGAGGTAAACAAAATTGTTGTACCACAATTTCCTGTTGTTCCAGATATTACTGCTTTGTTGACGATGATACCTTCCACAGCGACTTGGTTCTCTGTTATTGATCTAAAGAATGCCGTCTTTAGTATTCCCATTGCAGAAGAGAGTAGGGGCATTTTTGGCTTCTCTCTTGGAGGCCGAAGCTTCCGGTTTAAGCGCGCACCTCAGGGTTATTGTGAAAGTCCCTCCATTTACAGCCAAGCTTTAAAATGTCATCTTGATACTTTTCATTTGCCGTCTGGTGCAGCTCTTATCCAATACATGGATGACTTATTAGTCGCTGCTGATTCAGAAGAAATTTGCAAAGATGTCACTGTTGCATTGTTACGCCATTTGTTTAATTTGAATCATAAGGTTTCACCTTCCAAATTACAATATGTCTGTCGAGAGGTTACCTACTTGGGTCATCTCCTATCAAAGGAGGGACGGCGATTAACACCAGAACGAATTCAGGCGATTACGCAAATGTCTGTGCCATCCACACAAAGGAAAGTACGTGCCTTTCTGGGTATTACTTCTTATTGTAGGCAGTGGATCCCTAACTTCTCTTTGTTGGCCAAGCCTTTGTTGGCACTCACTTTGAAAGATACGCCTCACCCCCTTCCTTGGACTGATGAGTGCCAAAAGAGTTTCACCGACTTACGTACTGCTCTGTGTTCTGCTCCTGTATTGGGTACTCCTGATTACTGTAAGCCTTTTACGCTCTATGTTCATGAGAGAGAAGGTTGTGCGTTGTCAGTTTTAACACAGCAATTCGGAGACAAACAATGGCCATGTGCCTATTTTTCGGCTACGTTAGATCCTGTAGCTAAAGCATTGCCTAGTTGCCTCAAAGCAACAGCGGCAGCAGCAATTTCTATTCGACAGTCTGCTGGAGTGGTGTTGGATAACACTCTCATTGTCATGGTACCACATGCAGTGGATTCCTTACTAAACAGAACGAAAACGCAGCATCTTACGAGTGCTCGTCTAACTGGATACGAGCTGATGCTTTTGGCTAGTCACGTACACATCAAACGATGTAATACCCTGAATCCAGCCACTCTGTTGCCCCTTCCAGATGAAAAAGGTATTGAGGAGCAACATGATTGTTTCTTTCGTACTGAGGAAGAGACAAAAGGAAGAATTGATTTGAAAGACACACCGCTAGAGAATCCGGATGGAACTCTATGGGTAGACGGTTCTTGTTTTAAAATGCCTAATGGAGATACAGTTTCAGCCTATGCTGTAACTACTTTACATACAATTGTGGAAACAGCACGTATTAGACATAATTCGGCTCAAGCAGCAGAATTGATAGCTTTAACAAGAGCATGTGTACTATCAAAAGGAAAGAAAGTGAACGTGTACACCGACAGTCAGTATGCCTTTGGTGTATCGTTCAACTTTGGGCGTCTTTGGAAGGAAAGGGGTTTTCTCACTTCACATGGCACCAAAATACAACATGGTCAGTTAGTGACTGATCTTCTTGAATCACTTGCCTTACCCACTCAAATAGCGATTGTGAAGTGTAGTGCACACAAAAGGATTACAGATGATGTTGGCCTAGGAAATGCATTTGCAGATGAAATAGCGAAAAAGACAGCGAGAGATGCAACAAGTCGAATGTATGTGGCGGGTCCTGCAAATTGGGTTAGAGAGAGAGGAATATATGAGGATACAGTGGAAAGTGTAAGAGCGATTCAGAAAGAGGCTTCAGAGAAAGAGTTGAGTAAGTGGAGAGAAAGTACAGGAATGTTGGATGAGATGGGTTGTTGGGTGGAATTATCTGAGCACCAACGATGGCTGTTACCAGATGCCTATGTACTCCCAGTGGTTACAATGGCGCATGGTCGAGCCCACTTAAGTGCAAAAGTTATATGCAAACTTCTGGCTCCAGTGTGGCAAAATGAACAAATCCCAAAATGCGCGGACAATATAGTGAAACATTGTATTGTTTGTTTAATGTACAATCCGAGAAAGGGAACCCCAACTCCAGCAGGTCACTTTGCTCCTCCAACATATCCATTTGAGGTGTTGCAAATCGACTATATTCATATGGAGCGATGCAATAACCTCAAATACGTTCTGGTGGTAGTATGTGCCTTTTCAAGATGGATAGAAGCATACCCTTTAAAAGACAACACAGCCTTATCCACAGCTAAAGTTCTATTAAAAGAGTTCTTCCCCAGGTTTGGTTTGCCGCGCATTGTCTGGAGTGACAATGGGAGCAAATTTGTTGGCCAAGTCATGCAAAAAGTTTGTGCAGGTCTTGGTATCAAGCAAAAGTTCCACGCGGAAAATCATCCACAGTCAGCGGGTTTAGTAGAATGCTACAACGGAACCTTAAAGTTAAAACTAGCGAAGGTTCAGGCTAGTACAGGACTCAATTGGCCCAATGCTTTGCCACTGGCTCTGCTGTCCACCAGAACCGCAGTACACTCTCGTTTGGGACTTAGCCCTTACGAAGTGGTTTTTGGACATCCGGCTAATGTATGGGGAGTCCCTCGCCCTAAGAAATACTCA
Organism: Triturus cristatus; assembly: GCF_964204655.1. Classification (NCBI taxonomy): domain Eukaryota; kingdom Metazoa; phylum Chordata; class Amphibia; order Caudata; family Salamandridae; genus Triturus; species Triturus cristatus. Next base: position 419,053,488 of record NC_140593.1, read on the forward strand.
TACTTGCCATATCCAATGTTGATTGACTACTTGCATGATCTTACGACTAAATTGCGTGTTCTCCATCAACAGGTTCAGAGTGCATTACCGGAGGCTTCCACCGACCCAGGTCATTCCATCCGACCAGGTGACTGGGTCTGTACCAAGAATTTCCAGAGGACGAGAAATTTGGAACCCAGGTGAAGAGAGCCCCGAATAGTTTTGCTAACCACGAGAACAGCAGTTAAAGTCGAAGGAAAGAAAAATTGGATTCACGGCGTGCATTGTAAGAAAGTGCCTTTGCCTTTACCTTACGATCAATGGGTGCGTAGGGGCATTGGTGACTCTGAAAGTGAAAAGGTTCCACGATTCGTGCCCTTTAGTGATGCACGCCTGAATGGGACACTGTCTGAGAAAGAGGACGACGACATTCTGCAGGAAGCAATACCATCACATCGTCGCTTGGATACGACTAATCCACGAACATTGTTCCAAGATCAAAACACTCCTGGAAAAGAACACTATAATCTAAGACCTAGAACAAAGAACATTTAGGATTTTTCTCTCTTGTGTAGTATTCTGTCCCGGTTGCAGGGCCATGGTAGGAGTCTTAATTGTGACCTGAGTAGTGGCAATAGGCCTGCAGGACTTGCAGTGTCATAGGACGGCAGATAATCATAATTGAGTGATCGAAGAATATTGCCGTGAGCATCCATTAGAAAGATGGAAACTACACAAAACAAAAGAGAAAGAAAGGATAAAATAAAGAAAGATTTCTGTAAATTAATATACAGTCGCTTTAATATAACCTTATGTATTATTATATTATTGTGTATTGCTTTGGTGTTTATAGGTTGGATTATTTATGCTGTGCAGCAAAAAGTTGTCTCTCCTTCTTCCTCTTCGTCTTCTTCTACTGACTCTCCACATCACTTTCATACCCTTCCTCAACATGAACTCATTAGAAGAACTGAATATTATAACAATTCCTTTGTCCAGCTGTTACATCTGCATCAGCTAGTGGTCATCAATACGACTGACTGTTGGGTGTGTGGACTTATGCCACATACCACAGAGAAAGGAATGCCATATTTAGTTCTTCCGTTTTCTTATGAGGGTTCTGCTTGGGCTTATTTTGTCATCTTCTCCAATGCCTACCAAAGCAAGTTCAAACGATCCATTAATTCGTATATTGGTGGTCCGGATTTTAGTCATAGCTCATTAATTAACGAAATGGTAGCTATGGCTAAAATCATGAAAAATAGTAAGATTTCCGTAGATGAAAGAAAAGCGTATACAAACTGGAACGCCACCCATTACGTCACTAGCCTTAATGATAAGGTCAAACAAATGACCTTACAGAATCGAGTTGCCTTAGATTTTGTTCTCGCAGATCGTGGTGGAGTGTGCAAATTGATTGGGTCAAGTTGCTGTATTTTCATACCTAATGACGCTCCGACAGTATACCAAGCTATCTCCAAGTTGCACATAATCTCTGAGTCTATTCATCAGGACGAAGGAGATTGGTCTTTTACGGAGTGGTATTGGGGACTACTGTCCAAATGGGGTTGGAAAGCATTGACATTCCTTGGAATAATTCTGACCATTATCTTTTCTTGCTGCCTTTGTATGCACTGTGGTCCCGCCATCTGTGACCTATGTGCTACTATGTGCATCCCTAAACCCAAACCACAAGTAACAGAAAACATAAGAATGATGTTACAGCAATAGCTCGATGACCTCATGGCTATAGGCATTGACTCAGATTAACATGAGTCTATCTTGCCTGAGTTCTGGCAAAAGGAGGGTCTGAGGAACTTCGATTTCCGATCGCGATCGAATCGACCCGCCATTTTGTGCTCCGCCGCCATTTTGTGTTGCCATCACTCGGGCAGCACAGCAAACAAAGTCTATTCTGCTTTTTCTGCAGCTTCGTGTTAAAAAACAGCCTTTCTGCCTCTATTTGCAAAGCTGGTGTTAGGACTGGCCGAGTACACTAATCCCCGTCTGGTTTCCTAATCCCCGTCTCAACTATCTGTTGATTCACACTATTCTTTTCTGACTTTATCTTATCGTCTGGCCTTCACTGTCCTCTGCTAGCATTCTCTCGTTCCACAACTGTCCTCCAATATACAAACGTATCTCGCCACCTGCAAGTTAGTTACGAATCCGTTAATAAATTAGATTGAGGGAGGGGTGACAAACATAGTTGGAGGAGAGGTTTCTTCGAGTCATCTGACACTTTGTTTTCCAATCTCTCCTATTGGTTCTGTCCTGTTTTCCAACTTTCCTTATTGGCTCTTTCTTGTATGCTCTGGGTGTATATTTGGTTAATGTATATGTTTCTATATGGTATATAAGATTGTGTGCCACAGAGTGAAGTGGCAGTCTCCTGAGAACCTACCTTGTGTACTTCTGGGATAACTGTACTAGCTGCAGCTAATACATCTGATCTTCTAACGCCGACAGAGTGTCCCGTGTCTCTGTGTAGCTGAGCAGGTGAATCCAGGAGATATAAGGCGTACCCTGCGCCGCCAGGCCCAAAAGGTTCTGGTTCTTCAGAGCTGTGTGAAAGTCTTATGGCTTGAAAGGAAGATGAGTAGCACATCACTCATGAGGTGCATCCACAGAGCTTCTGGGGGTCTCCGCTCCTAGAAAAACTGATATGCTGCAAATTACACATAAGGTACATTGATGAAGTTGTGCGAGTCTCACCGCTGGAATGGAAATTGTGCAGCCCATCACACATGAGGGCCATCTGCAGAGCAAAGTGAGAGTCTTAGCCCTGTAACAGAAGATGTGCTGCACATCACAAGAGGTGTATCGGCACAGATGTGTGAGAGTCTTAGTGCTGTAACAAAAGAATAGCTGCATGCACAAGAGGTGCATCTGTGGAGCTGTGTGAGAGTCTCAGCACTGGGACAGAAGATGAGCAGCACATCACAAATGAAGTGAATCGGCAGAGTTATGTGAGAGTCTCAGTGCTGGGACAGAAGATAAGCGGCACATCACCCATCGGCAAAACTGTGTGAGAGTCTCAGTGCTGTAACAAAGGTATAGCTGCAATCACACGAGGCGCATCAGCAGAGCTGTGTGAGGGTCTCAGCGCTACAACAATCGATGTTCCGCACATCAAACATGGGGTACATCGGTCGAGTAACACTCTCAAACGCTGGAAAAGAAGATCTGCTGCACATCACAAAAGGTGCATTGGCAGAGCAGCGTGAGTCTCAGAGCTAAAACAGAAGATGTGCTGAACATCACACAAGGTGCATTGGAAAAGCAGCGTGAGTCTCAGAGCTAAAACAGAAGATGTGCTGCACATCACACAAGGTGCATTGGAAAAGCAGCGTGAGTCTCAGAACCAAAACAGAAGATGTGTTGCATATCACACAAGGTGCATTGGAAGAGCAGCGCGAGTCTCACAGCTAAAATAGAAGATGTGCTACACATCACACAAGGTGCATTGGCAGAGCAGCGTGAGTCTCAGAGCTAAAACAGAAGATGTGCTACACATCACATAAGTTGCATTGGAAGAGCAGCGTTAATCGCAGAGCTAAAACAGATGTGCTGCATAATACACAAGGTGCATTGGAAGAGCAGCGTGAGGTGTATGAGGGGAGCTGTGCGAGAGTCTCAGCACTGGAACGGAAGATGTGCTGCACATCACACAAGGTGCATTGGAAAAGCAGCGTGAGTCTCAGAGCTAAAACAGAAGATGTGCTGCACATCACACTAGGTGCATTGGAAGAGCTGTGTGAGAGTCTCAGAGCTAAAACAGAAGATGTGCTGCACACCACACAAGGTGCATTGGAAAAGCAGCGTGAGTCTCAGAACCAAAACAGAAGATGAGTAGCACATCACACATGAGGTGCATGAGGGGAGCTGTGTGAGTCTCAGCGCTGGAACGCAAGATGAGTGGCACATCACACATGAGGTGCATGAGGGTAGCTGTGCGAGAGCCTCAGTGCTGGAACATAAGATGAGTGGCACATCACACGAGGTACATGAGGGGAGCAGTGTGAGCCTCAGCGCTGGAACACAAGATGAGTGACACATCATGCATGAGGTGCATGAGGGGAGCTGTGTGAGCCTCAGTGCTGGAACGGAATATGAGTAGCATATCACACATAAATTCCATGAGGGGAGCTGTGTGAGAGTCTCAGCGCTGGAACGGAAGATGAATGGCACATCACACAAGCGAGGTGCATGAGGGGAGCTGTGCGAGACTCTCAGCGCTGGAACACAAGATGAGTGGCACATCACACATGAGGTGCTAGAGGGGAGCTGTGCGAGAGCCTCAGCACTGGAACACAAGATGAGTGGCAGATCATGCATGAGGTGCATGAGGGGAGCTGTATGAGAACCTCAGCGCTGGAACACAGGATGAGTGGCACATCACGGGTGAGGTGCATGAGGTGCATGAGGGGAGCTTTGTGAGCCTCATGCTGGAACGGAAGATGAGTGGCACATCACGCATGAGATGCATGAGGGGATCTGTATGAGAGTCTCAGTGCTGAAACTGAAGATGAGTGGCATATCGCACATGAGCTGCCTTGAAGGAGCTGTGTGAGCCTCAGCGCTGGAACGGAAGATGAGTAGCACATCACACACGAGGTGCATGAGGGGATGTGAGAAGTTGGCCTGATATATGCTGTCCACTAGTTATAGTGGGCACCCTGTATCAGTCCAAACAACCCCTTATGGTGATAGGTTAAAGACAACCTTTATTGAAAGCTATCCTAGTGGTAGCTATGGAGAGCAGCCTTCAGGCTAAGTCTTGAAGGAATGTAAAGCTGCTTGTTTTACCAGTCTATAATCTCTTGAATGACCAAATGAAAGGACAACCACACCAGGTATATTTTTAAAATATATGTATTTAAGATAAAACACACCCCTCTAGTCTCTTTATGAGGCTGGAGTTCGAAGTACTTAAGTTACAAGTCAGTATTCAACAGTAAAAGCACAAATACACGTTTGGGCCCTAGGGGCGAACCAAACCATATACCAATAAAGTGGTATAAGAACCACGACTGAACTAGACACAAGGCCTAGAGCCTGTAGAAGTGCTTGGACCACAAGGAACCACCCAAGGTAGTGACACAGAGGACCCTTGGGGGACGTGTGCAGTGTGAGAACACAGCCGCGAATCGCCAGAAAGTCGCGGTTGGAAATTAAGAGTTTAAGGACACTTAGAGGATGACAACGAGCGAACCCTTTTGGACTTAGAGGTTTCTAGGGCCAACACCCACGGGAGCACCGGAATACTAAAGTTACCTCACCCAGGGAAGCCGGGTGCATAGGTGTCAAATGGTGTTGGGTCGCATCGCTGTTTTCAATGGAATATGCTCAAGAAGTGCTGCTGCCGTGAAGAGAATTGTCCGAAGAGATCCAAGCCCAGATCTAGGATGGAAGGAACCAGAGGGGACAGAGTCTGGGTCATTACCAGTGAGCAGGGGCACAATAGTCCAATGCCCACAGATGTCGGGTGCTTCAGGTGAGTTGACGGGTGTCTTGATTATTCAGCCACGAGGTCCAGGAGGCGTCGACAACAACCAGGAGCTGGAATCAAGCTGTGCCACTAGGTCTGCGGTGTCGGTAACCAGATTGGACCCAACAAGCCTTGGCAACGGCAAGTCACTTGGAAATAGAAAAAGGACGTTGGTGCAGACCAGAAAGGTCTGGGGGACTCACCCAGCGCGGGTAAGTCGGGGCACGTCTGGAGCAACCAGGAAAGCCCAATCAGAAGAGGAGTTGCCTTCGTCGGGACCCACTAGCCAATGGGCTAGCGATCGCGAAGGAGCCTCGAGCGGTCGCACTTGAAACTGGCCCACGGGTCACTCGTTGAGTGGAGGCCAGAGATCTTCGGTGCAGGAGGTGCTCAAGGCTGAGGCTAATTGGAGCCCAAGGTACAACTTCGAGGAAGACCAGGAAGATGATGGATCAGCAAAAGATCACGGTGTCCAGGGGTCACGGTTTCACGTCACCCACGATAGACACGGGCCTCAGCTTTGCTTTGGACTCAGGATAGCCTCGGGGAAGTCTGGAAATCTACCTCTGGGGATGCAGAGACTTGGGCGTCTGGCGGGAGCTTCAGAATTGCAGACCGGACCGTTGCTTCTTTGGTACCTGCCAAGGAGTCCCTCCTTGACCTCAAGGGAGATTTCTTCGGTCTTCTAGTTGAAATAGAACGTCGAAGGTCCAGGATATATATTGCAGTTTCGTCCAGGGTAGTCTAAAGTCGCAAGGACTGGGTTCCCATACTTATACAAAGTTTGGGGGTTGGACATACTCTAGGGACCCACCTATGGGAGGGTTTGGAAAGAGGGGTGGTTACACCCATTTCCTTTGTCCAGTTTCGCACAAGAGCAGTGGCAGGTAGCACCTGCAACTTGTTTGAACTGGACTATGCGCAGGGACACCAAGTGTGCCCGCAATGCAGGACTTCAAAGCACCAGAGAGTGCTCCAGCCCAGCCCCAATACACATCTGCCTGTCTGGGAAGGTGGTTACACCTCCCTGGGACAGGAAACCTATTGTCCAGGCCTCCCCTGCCAGAGTTTCGGTCAGCAGCAGGAGGCCAGACCCATTTCTGTGGCAGTGGCATCCATTTTGTGATGCCAGGGCTTTAGAAAGTCTTTACCGGGTAGACCAGTGTGAACATGTCTCTCCCTCTAGAAGGGTGCAATGCTACCCCCGCCACCAGAAGTGGCGGGGGGGGTAGTATTCCAAAGCGTTTGACACCAAACACGACATGTTTCCGTGCAGCCAGTCCAAAGATAGCATTTACCGCGAGGTTATAATGCACTTAAGAGTATATGGTCAGGCTGCACCACAATCAGCATCAGAGGAGGTATTCCGAACGCTGCAGAGGGGCTCAGCTCATGCAGGGGCACCCTCTCACATAAAAACCAAGCACTCTGCCTTCAGGATTGTTAAGGCCTGCCATAGGAGTGACTTATAGGTTTTATATGTGTGTGCAATGGTAGTTGTTAGACCTGGCACCATTGGCGTGGGTCTCCCTTCCATTTTTGCTGTTGCCTCATAAGTTTTTACTGGTGTTAGATGCTTTGGGCACTGTGCCACTGCTGTCCAGTGCCACAGTGCAAGTGCTCCCTACTGTAAATGAATGTATTGATTAGTGATTCCATGATTGACTGATTTGGTTTACTTGTCAGACCCTAGTATAGTGCACTGAGTGTGCCCAGGGCTTGTAAATCAAAATGCTACTGGTGGGCTTGCAGCACTAGTTGTGCCACCCACAGAAGCAGCCCTGTAAAATGTGTCTAAGGTCTGCCATTGCAGAGCCTGCGTGCAGTCTGGTACTGTCATGCTGACTGGGCAAGTGCACCTGCTTGCCAGTCCCTAAACCTTCCCTTTTCTTCATATCAGACAACCCTATGGTAGGTTTAACATTCTGTGTTTGAAAATGCCACTTTTTAGAAAGTAGGTATTTTCTTGCCTAACCTTTCAAACCTGCCTCTGCTAGGCTGTGTATTTCTTTGTCTGCAGTTTGAGTGACAGGGCTGGGGAATTCCAGGAGACAGGGTGAGGTGTTCCAGTGGTGGATAGAGAGATCTGCATCCAGATGGGTGGGAGGAGTTGCACCTGGGACCTGAATAGGGCTGTGCCTGCCTTCCATAAAGCTGGCTCCACCTCCTGTGGGGCGTTGGATGTTTCTGCCCTGCACTGTGAAAGGAAAGGAGAAGTCTGGTAAACAGAGTGCTCAGGAACTGGTTTGGACTGGGCAAAGGCCCCTCTCACCTGAGAGAACAAAGGATTTTGGGGTATAAGTAGTGGGACCCTGATCACAAGAATTTAGATCACTTTTGGAACAAGAAGAAACCTTTACTGAGTAGCTGAACCTGAAGAAACTGAGGAGAGACTATCCTTAAGCTGAAGTGCTGCTTGAAGGATTGGCCTGCAGTGGTTTGCCTGACTGCCAAAGGAAGGAGAAGAGACTTTGTGTGCTTATTTCAACTTGTAAGGATCTCCAAGGGCTTGGAACAGAGCTTACCTCCTGCTGAATTCTCGGGGACAACAGACTTCAACCCTCAGCTCCCCAGAGTTCTTTGGAAGTGCCTGCTGATGCTTTGGGCCTTCTGAGGGACTGCGTGTCACAAGGAGCTGGAAGCGCGACTCAACGAAGCCGAAGTGTGTCACCGTCGCTGCGGCTGCCGTCGCACTTCTGAACAAGGGTGTCGCCGCTGGAGTTGTCGTACTGCACTGCATCGAGAGAAGCATCTCGCAACGAAGAGGAAGCATGTCGCCGTCGCTGCTGCCTGCCGTCGCACTTCTGAACAAGGGTGTCGCCGCTGGAGTTGTCGCACTGCACCGCATCGAGAGAAGAGTCTCGCAACGAGGAAGAAGCGTGTCGCCATTGCTCTTGCTGCCGTCGCACTTCTGAACAAGGGTGTCGCCGCTGGAAATGTCGCATTGCACCGCATCGGAGAAAGTGCCTCACATCCCCGAGAAGCGCGCCGCCGTCGGAGCTGCTGCCGTCGCATTTCTGAACAAGGATGTCGCCGCTGTAGTTGCCGCATCGTGCGGAAGCTTCACGCATCGTGGGAGTAGAGTGTCACAGTTGGAGCTGTTGCCGTCGCACTTCTGAACAAGGGTGTCGCCGCTGCAGTCCATGCATCGAACCGAGAACTTCTCGCATCCCCGGAGAAGCGTGCCGCATCTGGAAGATCTTCACGTCTTTATTTCTTTGCACCAGAACTTTGCAGCATTTCCATCGCTGCGACATTGCTTGTCGTGGAAGCGCAACGCATCGTAAGGTACATTGACGCAAAGTGTCGCATCTTAAGAACTGAACTGAACTAAGCTAAAAACTACCATCTTAAAGTAATAGCATTGTGTATTTTTGTCGTTTATGGTCTTTGTGGTAAATCTATATAAAGTATAATTCTTTTTTATATAAAACCTGTGTGGTGTCCATTTGTAGTGTTGTCACTGGATTACTGTATGTGGTCACAAATGCTTTACACACTGCCTCTGAGATAAGCCTGTCTGCTCGTGCCAAGCTACCAAGGGGATGAGCAGGGGTTATTTTAGGAGTGTACCCCTTACCCTGACTAGAGGCAAGGGTCCCTATTTGTCACAAGTACCTACCTGTGCCAACTAGAGACCCCCAAATCTAACAGCAGTGATATAGGTAGCCTATACCACAGTTACGGGTGCAGGCACCACCTTACCCAGACTGCAGTAGCAGACCTGTGGTGTGATTTTGGAGTGCTTCCCAGGTGTGGCATAATACGTGCTTCAGCCCCCGATAGGCCTTTGAGGTACCTATGCCCTAGGTACATAGCATACCATATACTAGGGGCTTATAAGGCACTCCATAATCCAATTAGAAATGTATCTAATGTACATGGAAACCATTTTAGAGAGGAAGCAGCTAGGCTGGGGTTCTGATTAGCAGGGCCACAGCCAGACTAAGGTAAAAAAAACAGTGAAACACCAGCAAAAAGTAGGGGTACCCATGTGTAGCAGATCCTACTCTCCTACACAATCCCCCTCCCAAACGCAAGGACATTAAACTAACCTTGACCAGTTGAGTCTTCATGTTCTAAGTGGAAATACCTAGAGAGTCCATCTGCATTGGCATGGTTAGTCCCAGGTATATGTTCCACTGTAAAGCCCATCCCCTGTAGGGAAATGGACCACCTAAGCAGTTTGGGGTTTTTACCCTTCATTTGTGTTAGCCATAAGATGGGCTTATGGTCTGTCTGAGCAAGGAAGTAAGTACCAAACAAGTATGGCCTCAACTTCTTCATAGCCCAAACCACAGCAAAGGCCTCCCTCTCAATGGCTGACCAACGTTTCTCTCTAGGGGTCAGCCTTCTGCTTATGAAAGCTACTGGCTGATCCTGACCTTCACCATTCAATTGTGACAGTACAGCCCCTACCCCCAATTCAGATGTATCTGTTTGGACAATAAACTTCTTGGAGTAATCAGGACTCTGTAGAATGGGAGCAGGGCACATGGCCTGCTTCAGGTCATCAAATGCCTTTTTTGACAGATAGCTGTCCACTGAACCTTTTTGGGCATTTTCTTAGACGTTAAGTCATTCTGGGGTGTCACTATTGATCCATACCCCTTGACAAATATCCTATAGTACCCAGTCAAGCCGAAGAAGGCTCTCACCTGAGTCTGGGTGGTTGGAGCAACCCAGTCCATGATGGTCTGTATTTTGCTCTGCAGTCGTTGAACCTGGCCTCCACCTACAAGGTGGCCCAGGTACACAACCTGACTCTGCCTTATCTGGCACTTGGTGGCCTTGATAGTGAGGCCTGCCTTTGCAGGGCCTCCAAAACATTCCTTAGGTGGACCAGGTGATACTCCCAGGTGGAGCTAAAGACAGCAATATCATCTAGATAAGCTGCACTGTAGGCTTCCAGACCTGTGAAAACTGTGTTCACCAACCTTTGGAAAGTGGCAGGTGCATTCTTCAAACCAAAGGGCATCAAAACAAATTGGTAGTGCCCACTTGGGGTCAAAATGCTGTTTTTGGCTTTGCATCATCAGCTAGTCTGATCTGCCAGTAGCCAGCTGTCAAGTCAAACGTGCTATGGTACTTGGCTAGCGCCAAAGTATCTATAAGCTCATCTGCCCTTGGAATTGGATGGGCATCAGTCCTAGTGATTGCATTGAGTCCTCTGTAGTCCACACAAAACCTCATCTCTCTTTTCCCAACACTGGTGTGAGGTTTTGGCACAAGGACCACTGGACTAGCCCAAGGGCTATCTGAGGGTTCAATAACTCCCAAATCCAACATTTTTGGGACTTCTGTCCTGATACAGTCCCTGACATGGTCAGGTTGCCTATAAATCTTATTTTTAATAGGCAGACTGTTCCCAGTGTCCACTTCATGAGTGCACCAAGTAGTCTGACTTGGAGTCAGAGAAAACATGTTTCTGAACTGATTGAGCACCTGTCTGCAATCAGTTTGCTGCTGGGCAGTGAGGCTGCCTGCCAAGGCCACATCATCAACTGACCCATCATCAGGGTTCTGTGAGAAGAGGTCAGGGAGTGGGTCACTCTCTTCCTCCTGTCCCTCATCAGTAGCCATGAGCAAGCCCATGTCAGCCCTGTCTACATATGGCTTTAGCCTGTTGACATGGAGAACCCTGTGGGGACTCCTGGGAGTTCCTAGGTCTACTAAGTAGGTGACCTCTCCCTTCTGTTCAACAATAATGTGGGGTCCACTCCATTTGTCTTGGAGAGCTGCTGGGGCCACAGGCTCCAACACCCACATTTTCTGTCCTGGCTGGTAAACAGTCAGTACAGCCTTTTGGTCATGCCAGGCTGTTTGCAGTTCCTGGCTAGCCTCAAGTTTTTTAGTTGCCTTTTTCATGTACTCAGCCATCCTGGAGCAGAGACCAAGTACATAGTCCACTATGTCTTGCTTTGGAGGCTTGAGAGGTAACTCCCATCCTTCCTTCACCAAAAACAATGGACCCCTGATTAGGTGACCAAACAAAAGTTCAAAGGGGTTGTAGCCAACCCCCTTTTGTGGCACCTCCCTGTATGCACACAAAAGGCAGGGCAAGATAAGGTGCCATCGTCGCCTAAGCTTTTCTGGGTGCCCTTTGATCATGCCCCTTAAGGTTTTGTTGAACCTTTCAACCAAACCATTGCATTGTAGGTGATAGGGAGTGGTAAGTCACACCACACTCCTTCCACATTGCCCTTAAGTACCCAGACATGAAGTTGGTACCTCTGTCTGATACCACCTCCTTAGGAAAACCCACTCTTGAGAAAACTCCCAACAGGGCCCTTACCACCACAGGTTCTGTAGTGGTCCTAAGGGGAATAGCTTCTGGGTACCTGGTAGCACGATCCACTACCACCTGGATAAATCTGTACCCAGATGCTGTTTGGGGATCCATGGGACCAACAATGTCAATCCCTACCCTTTCAAAGGGCACCCCCACCACAGTTAGTGGTATCAGGGGGGGCTTTGTAGCGTCACCTGCTTTGCCACTGGCTTGGCAGGTTACACAGGAGTGACAAAACTCCTTTGTGTCTTCAGACGTGTGGGGCCAGTGAAAGTGAGGGACAAGTCTATCCCAAGTCTTGTTCTGGCCCAGGTGACCTGCTAAAGGGATATAATGGGCTAGTTTCACTCCCAGCAGCCTCAGCAGCAGCTTGCTGTCTGAGGGGTTCAAAAGAGGGACAGCTCTGCTGCTCCTGGCTAAGATCTGCCCTGGACGCCCCCCTGTCCCCAAGAACTCAACCTGATCAGGCTCAAGCTCCTCTGGTACAGTTCCTTCTTCAGGACACTGATCCTCCTTCTGAGTCAGGGGGGAAGGCTCTGCCTTAACCCTTCTGCTCCTCCTCTTGGATGGCACTTGGTCCATTCTTCCAGAATCCAAGGCCTGTTCAGTTTCAGACATTTTGGCCTGTGAGGTGGTCGCAGCAAACACATCTGCAGGGATGCCCAGCATTTCTGCATGAGTCCTGAGCTCTACTTCTGCCCAAGCTGAAGTCTCTAAATCATTGCCAAGCAAGCATTCGACTGGTATGTCAGCACTCACCACAACATTCTTAAGGCCAGTCACCCCTCCCCAGGAGAAGTTAACAACTGCCAGAGAATGGTCTGTTCTGACATTGCCAGCATTGGTCACTTGGTACATTTCACCAAGTATAATCTGCCCAGGATCCACAAGATCTTTTGTCACCATAGTGACACTTGCTCCTGTGTCCCTTGATTAAAGGCTGTTGCCTGTACTTGCCCAAGTTACTGGGACTCATAGAGGAGGTCATATCCATGCCCCCATCACAGACAAGAACATCCTGAGTGGTTTCTCAGACTAGGCCAGAGCCCAACTCAGTACCCAGTGTCAACCCTACAAAATCCTTGGCAAGAGTATTCCCACCACCAATTGTAACTGCACTAGGGGGAGCAGGTGCCTTAGGGGCATTGGTGGGGGCTGGAGTATTCTCTTTTTCCCAATTCTTGGGGAGTGGTCAGATCAGAGTCTACCAGGTACTGGTGCAACAGCTGATTTTAACAGTTCTTAAGAATATGCTTCCTCGTTATTAGATTTTACAATCCTATGAAGTCACACACTTTACTGCCCAATAACCAACCTTCCAGAGCCTTAGCAGCACAGTCAACTAAGTCCACCCAGTCTTGATTTTGTGCTTTCTGGGTATCCCTGAACTTTAACCTGTATTGTTCAGTGGTTAGGCCAAACACATCTATCAGTGCACTTTTCAAGACCTGGAAATCATCAGCATCCTCTTCTCTTACAGTAAGGAGCTTATCTCTACCTTTGTCTGGAAAGGAGAGCCATGAGATTGCTGCCCACTGCCCTTGGGGGACGTTCTGTACTTTACAGGCCCTCTCCAAGGCAGTTATCCATTTGTGGATGTCATCCCCACTCTGGTAGGGAGGGACAATCTTACTTAGGTTTCTATGGTCATAAGACCTCTCCCTATCTCTAGGGAAATTGCTGCCACCAAGGGACTCTAGTCCCTCATTTTTGCTAGCTCTGTAGAGCTCTAGGGCTTCCCTATCTAGGGCCATCTGCTGCTTTCTGAGGTTAAACTTATCTTGCTCATACTTCTGCAGTCTCTCTCTATTCTCCTGGGAGGTTTCCCTCCATCTGTGAGAAGAAACAGAGGTCCCTACAGATGAGGTAGACTGAAAAGACTCCCTTGAGAGAGATCTATTTCTTCTAACCCTACTTTCAACTCTTCCTGGAGGGACAAAGAGGGGAGCATTGGGCTCTTCCTCATCATCCTCATCCAGTTGAGCTGTGGTCACCAGATCCTGATCATTGTCATCAGTCTGGTCAGCAGCAGAGTTTGGGACAGGGGGAGTTCCACCCCTAGATCCACCCTCAACTGCTGCCCCACCCACTCTGCCTACCCCTTCAGGCCCATTAGGCCCTGAGAGATCATCCAGCCTTAGTATCTGTAAAAGATGCTGGGTGGATGGGCTTTTGCCTGTCTTCAGCTTCCTAATGGAACATAAGGCCCTAAGCTGTGCAAAGGTGAGATCCTCATATTTATAGGGGAGAAGCCCACTGGCTTCTGGCAGGGATCCACTGGTTCCTGGCTGATTAGACATTACTAGTGTGGTGTGGTGTATTGCACTACCTACACTAGTGTGGCCTACTACACTCTCTTGAGTTGCAGAAAGGGTGTGCTATTCCTTAACACACAACTCTAAGTTCAGTAGAACTTACTGAATACTAAACTCGATATTATATGTACCTAAGGTACCTTTAGTGGTTTTCAGTTGATCAATTCAATTGAGATTATCTGGTAAAACAATAGCAAGCTGGAACCCCACATGCTGCACACCAATGTGAGAAGTTGGCCTGATATATGCTGTCCACTAGTTATAGTGGGCACCCTGTATCAGTCCAAACAACCCCTTATGGTGATAGGTTAAAGACAACCTTTATTGAAAGCAGCTAAAACTTACCTTGCCTGAGCCACGACATTGCCGCCACCGCCAGGAGTCGAAGGGAGCCATAATTCTAGCACGCCAGCGCCAGAAGCGGGTCCATTCTTCCGCGTCGCCGCCCCGGGACTCGAATTTCCGGCTGCCCCAGCGGCGGCGCGTAGAGCTGACGTAGCGCAAGCGCCAGGAGGTGCCTACAAACATCCCTGAGGCCGGCAGAGCGGGGGGAAGCAGCTAAAACTTACCTTGCCTGAGCCACGACATTGCCGCCACCGCCAGGAGTCGAAGGGAGCCATAATTCTAGCACGCCAGCGCCAGAAGCGGGTCCATTCTTTCGCGTCGCCGCCCCGGGACTCGAATTCCCGGCTGCCCCAGTGGCGGCGCGTAGAGCTGACGTAGCGCAAGCGCCAGGAGGCGCCTACAAACATCCCTGAGGCCGGCAGAGCGGGGGGAAGCAGCTAAAACTTACCTTGCCTGAGCCGCGACATTGCCGCCACCACCAGGAGTCAAAGGGAGCCATAATTCTAGCACGCCAGCGCCAGAAGAGGGTCCATTCTTCCGCGTCGCCGCCCCGGGACTCGAATTCCCGGCTGCCCCAGCGGCGGCGCGTAGAGCTGACGTAGCGCAAGCGCCAGGAGGCGCCTACAAACATCCCTGAGGCCCGCCTCGCGGGACGCGCGCGGGACGCGCCGGACGAAGCCCGGACAAAGGGCGGGCCGTCTGTGGCCGTCCAGGGCCGGAGGAGGCAGGGCTGGGCCACATCTCCTTCGTTTGCGTACTGTAAGTAGCCCGATTATGTGAAGTTGTGTGTTGCTGGGACCGAGCATACCAACCTTTGTGACAGTAATAACGAACAGTTTACAATCTCTTGTGTGAGCTCCAGAAACTGTTATTCACACTCATATACTGTTGTCCAGCTGAACATTTTCGGGACTGAGTAATTTGAAGTGTATAGTGCCTTGGTCTGAGTATGGGGAAACGGGCTTGCACTGTGAGACAACACGATCCTACCCCCTCAACGAGCATGTCCAAACCCACATCCATAGACAGAATGTTGGAGAAAGCCTTAGGTGTAGTGGCTACTGAAATAGAACGCACTGAACGGCGTCTCTCTATCACTCCAAATCTAGAGCAGACTACTCAAGTTTCTGATTCTTTAATCACCACACGATCATTAGAAACAGAGCCCCCCAAAGAACATTCCCTAATTGAGGTGATCCAAACCTTAGATTGTCCAAGAGAGGAGGCTCCCCGCTGCTTTGGTCGTAAATGTAAAGAAAAAACCAAACACATTACGAAACCAGCCACAAAAAAAAGCAAGGGACAGGCCGTGTCCTTGGAGAAGGGGAATCAAGGTAGGCCTACTGAGGCTGATATTGCATCTGCAAATGTTCAACCTGCGTGGGTCACTGCACTAATGACGAATCTGCAACTGCAGATAAGACTCATCATTAAAGAAGAACTAACCCCTGTACTAACAAGGTTGGATAGCCTGTTATCAACGTGGAATGCACGGGCACAAAATCAAGAAACGTCAATCAATATTAATAATGAAAGGAGTAGGGCGAATGTCCCGGCCCCAATAAGCAATAAGCAATCTGGGTCGACCTTAGCAACTAAGGCCCCCTCCAACATGACCCCACAGGGAATATCTGTTGATGACAGGGTGGGCTCTGTCCTTAATGCGGGTTGTAGTCTGGCTCCAACCCACTTGGCGTCCCAGCT
This sequence comes from Triturus cristatus, assembly GCF_964204655.1. Classification (NCBI taxonomy): domain Eukaryota; kingdom Metazoa; phylum Chordata; class Amphibia; order Caudata; family Salamandridae; genus Triturus; species Triturus cristatus. The sequence goes on from NC_140593.1 coordinate 419,069,614, forward strand.
TCGACCGCAAACGACATTAGAGGTCACACGTAGACGGGGGCCGGTTGAAACTCTCCCAAATCTAGATTACAACGATTTTGTTCCAAACATTCAAACACAGGGTCCCCCAAATATCAATCTACCACCCGAGTCTGCACCTTATGTTTTGATCCTAGCAGGAACCCCTGCTCTAAGGGAGGGTACATTTGAATCTCATGAAGAGCTAAAATATAAAACCATCCATTGGCTTGCTAATCACAGTAACTTTAGCTATGAGTATACCCATGAGATCTTGACCACAAGAAGGGTAGGATGGATTGGTAAACACCAAAAGGACATTCAAGGAGACTGTGTAATAATTAATTTCAGGAATTCATGTATCATTGAGCATATTTTAGCGACAGAGCACGGAAAAAATAGGGGGTCCATTATTCTACTTCCTCTGGGATATTTCTACCCCCCGATAAGGCCTCTCTATCAAAAACATCTATTACAGTCAAAAAAGAGAGATCCTTTTACAAAGATGGATCCTCCCAAACCGGCTCAATTGTTTTACAATTATCCAATTTTTAACATCCCCACCAGTAATAGGTATAGTTCACTTGAAGGCGTGGATTGACATGGGGACCCAGACACTATCACCAATGTGGGAACAGATATGACAACACCCGATTCTGAGCTCCAGGATAGGATAATAGGGATGATCTCTAAAACTAGGGAAGAACAAGTTAAAGTGAGTCAGAGCGGCTCCAGTAACTTAAGTTTTTCTTCTCTGTGTTGCGATCTTTCTGAACCCATAGATCACCCGAGTCACCTTGTTTGTAATCCTATTGCCAGTGTAGAACCATTAAATGTTCCCCCATATAAAATAGCTATGTCACCGTATAAGAACTCTTCTATAGCCGAAATTACAAGGGTTTTATCTTGGAACATAGCGGGTTTGACCAGTAAACTTGATGATCCTGAGTGGGGTATGTTCATTGATGGGTTCGAAATCTGCATGTTCCAAGAAACCTGGGCAAGAAAAGAGATTCTCAAACTAGGATATGCCAGTTTTAACATCCTGGCATCCTCGAGGGGAAAAGGAAGACCCTCTGGGGGTCTTATTATTTGGGTACGTTCCCATCTGGGGTGCTCTGCAACCGTAATAGACACAGGCTCTAATGATATTTTATGTGTTAGGTTACAGTTTTCGGTTAGGCCCCCTGTTGTTTTAATAAATGTATACTCGCGCCCGTCTCCAAAAGGTATTGAATCCAATACTTTGGAGGAATTAACTACCTTCCTTGGTACCATTGGTACCAACCAGTTGATCATATTAGGTGGGGATTTTTATTGCCAATTTGAACCGCTAGAAGGCTTGCCACTGGATGGTTTGTATGATGAGGACCAGTTTTTAAAAATCCCAGAGTCAGGGTGCCCCAAAGTTAAAATTTGGTCCCCTTTGGCGATCCAGATGAGTTGTCTCACTATGAGGCATTGTCTTCGTGCCTGTAATGGGAGAGCAACATCTGTGACATCGAATAGCCACACATTCTATAGCAAGAACAAGGGGTCTATACTAGATTATATTTTAATTAATTCACATTTTTGGGACATGATGCTGGATTTTAAGATAATTCCCCGCACTGACAGCGATCATTCCGCCCTTGTGGTGGAACTTAAAGCGCTGAATATAGGGAGTTTGCAGGATATGGGTAACCCCCTTGACCCTAGGCTTGTGGTCTCTCACTGTAGAAAGAGAGTGAAATGGTCTAATTTTATTCAATCAGAAACAAAAATGGCCACTTTATACGATGCCTTGCTCCCAGTTTTTATAGATGCGTCCAACCTGTTGAACTTGACTAAAGAGAGTCTAGACCTTCAGCAGGCCCAATTAAATTTTGATAAACTAGGTAAAATTACCTATGATTTCTTTTTCCCAACAAAAAAACGGAAAAAAGATAAACAGCCTATCCACCCTTGGTATAATAGCTCCTGCCGTAAGGCAAAAAAGGAATTGGTATCAGCTATTAAAAATAAAGATCGTTCTTCAATAAGGATGGCTAGAGCACGCTACAAAATAGTTATAAATAAAACAAAACAAAGCTGGGAAGTAGAAAACTGGGTTACCATGAAAATCGCTTTGGGTGATAGAGACATGAGGACCTTCTGGGGAATAGCCAATTCAGGCACAACTACTTTATGCAGTGCGGTCGAACCAAATTTAGATGAACAGACCTGGCGGACCCACTTCGAAACCTTGTATGCCAAGGAACCTGAAGTTGCCCACGCTCATGGCTGTGATCCACCAACCTCTGGCCCAGTGATTAACGAAGATTTAAATCCTTTATTTGAAGATGATCTGATATTGACCATCTCTATAAAGGAAATAAATACCGCATTAGCTTGTATAGCTCCGGGCAAAACCCCAGGATTGGACAAGATACCCGGTGATTTATTTAAAAGCGAATCTGTTATTTGGGCTCCTTATGTTTGGATGCTTTTTAATTCAATTATGCAAGGCATGAAGATTCCTAAAAGCTGGTTAGGTGCGGAAATAATTCCGATTTTTAAAAAGGGTTCCCCACTTCTCCCCACCAATTACAGACCCATAAGTTTAATAGACATCCCCCAAAAAATTTTTGCTAGAGTTCTCCTCCTCAGACTACAGTCCTGGATGGAGGAGAGGGACATTTTGTCTATCCTCCAGGCCGGGTTCAGAGAAAAATTATCAACTCTGGACCAAGTCTTAAGACTGCAATTATTATACTGGAAAACTGTGTGCCTGCAGGGGGGTAGTCTTTTTTTAATATTTGTTGATCTAAGATCAGCATTTGATCTGGTCCCAAGGGAGAAATTATGGTCTGTTTTAGGTAAGATGGGGGTTCCTGTTTATTTAATTGATCTTTTTAAACGTTTGCATGAATGTAATTACGCCCAAATTAGGTATGGGAAGGATGGAAATCTCACTGCTCCTATTCCAATCAATCGTGGAGTTAGATAGGGTTGTGTTCTTGCACCAACCCTGTTTAGTCTCTACATTAATGGCCTAATTGATACCCTGTCTGCAGCAAAAGACCTAGATGCCCCCAAGCTAGCCACTCGTAGAATTTTGGCCATGATGTTTGCCGACGACACCCTTTTGGTTGCCAAATCATCCATGGGGAAACAGAATGTTTTGGATAAATTTGAGGAGTTCTGTAGGGATCGTGGTTTAGAAATAAACCTTCAAAAAACTAAATTCATGGCGTTTAATTGCCCAAAAAGTACACGTCCCAATCCATGCCTAAATGGTAAACCCCTTGAAAGGGTGTCATCTTTTGTGTATCTGGGACTTACAATAACCGAGTCTATGGACTGGGGGGCACACATTACAAAATCTACGTTAAGATTAGCACAAACTTCAGGAGGGATCATGAAGGTTTTTAATAAGTCCAGCAAAAGAAATGTTAGTCCAGCTGTGGAAATTTACAGGGCTCAGGCAAGGGGTGGAGCATTGTATGGTGCAGAGTTATGGGGCCACCTAAACACGCCAAAATTATTGCAGGTGGAGAACCAATATTTAAGACAACTATTTAAACTGCCCTGTAGTACCCCTTTGGTCCCGCTTCGCCTGGACACAGGCATAACGCCAATAGATGAAGTAGCGGGACTTAAACCCATTATGTATTGGCGACGCCTGTGGACAATCCCCGAGCTTAAACCATACAGGGAGGAGCTCTCTGAGGTACTAAGGTCATGTGGTTCTTTGAAAATTCCATGGTTTGACCATATAAGACTTCTCCTAACTAGCCTGGGCCTTAGAGATTGTTGGCTTCATCCCGAGTCTGCTTGTTTGTTAATATCAAAGGGTCAAATGAAGGCTTGTTACAACGACTATAAACTTGCACAACTTAATAATTCCTCTGGGACAGGGAAATGTACTAGTGCCTTCTTAGAAATCAAAGCCTTTCCACGCTTTGAACCGGCAATTGATCTCATTACTCCACCTGCAGCCAGGAAGCTCTTTTTACAATTTAGATACGGGGTACTTCCACTACGTTGTTTTACATCTAAATGGAGTAAACAAAACCCGACCCATTGTCCAATGTGTGATCACCCTGAGGAAACAGAGCTCCACGTTTGTTTCTGTTGCTCTGGGCACCAGAAGGCAAGGAGTCGCTGGTTGGCCCAGATCTGCAGGAATCTTGGCACCAGGTCTTGTTTTGAGGCATTTAGGATACTGAAATCGGATACAAGTATCCCAATAGTTTATTCTGTGGCCGGTTTTCTATTTTCGGTATGGTGCACTAGAGGGGCCCATTTGAGAACCCAGAATGAAAATTTATTGCGTTAGCATATGTTGTATTTTTATCTTTTGCCTATCCATTCATGCATTAGTTTTAACTATAGGAATCTCTCTTCCTATTTTTATTGTAAAAATGTTTTTAGCTTAATGTATATACTTATTGCTCCGTGATATCTCTGTCCAAATTTTATGATGCAATGTTTCGATGATTTTCTCAATTTGAAATTGTATGCACAACTGTATTGTTTTTATTTATTTACATGTACTTTTTAGGACATTTTGTCCGAAATAAAGTTTTTTTGACTGACTGACTTTATTGAAAGCTAGTGGTAGCTATGGAGAGCAGCCTTCAGGCTAAGTATTGAAGGAATGTGAAGCAGCTTGTTTTACCAGTCTGTAATCTCTTGAATGACCAAATGAAAGGACAACCACACCAGGTATATATTTCAAATATATGTATTTAAGATAAAACACACCCCTCTAGTCTCTTTATGAGGCTGGAGTTTGAAGTACTTAATGTGCAAGTCAGTATTCAACAGTAAAAGCACAAATACATGTTTGGGCCCTAGGGGCGTACCAAACCATATACCAATAAAGTGGTATAAGAACCACGACTGAACTAGACACAAGGCCTAGAGCCTGTAGAAGTGCTTGGACCACAAGGAACCACCCAACGTAGTGACACAGGGGAACCACGGGGGACGCGTGCAGTGTGAGAACACAGCCGCGAATCGCCGTTAACTTCTATGGGGAAAGTCGGGGTTGGAAATTAAGAGTTTAAGGACACTTAGAGAACTACGAGTGAACCCTTTTGGACTTAAAGGTGTCTAGGGGCAACACCCATGGAAGCACCAGAATACTTGAGTTACCTCACCCAGGGAAGCCGGGTGCATAGGTGTCAAATGGTGTCGGGTCGCGTCGTTGTTTTCAATGGAAGCTGCTCAAGAAGTGCTGCTGCCGTGAAGAGGAGAAGTGTCCGAAGATGTCTAAGCCCGGATCTAGGATGGAAGGAACCTGAAAGCAAAGGGGACAGAGTCTGGGTCACTTACCAGTGACCAGGGGCACGATAGTCCAAAGCCCACAGATGTCGGGTGCTTCAGGTGAGTTGACGGGTGTCTTGATTCTTCAGCCACGAGGTCCAGGATGCGTCGACGATGACCAGGAGCTGGATTCGAGCTGTCCCACGAAGTCTGTCGAGTGCTGTGGTGTTGGTAACCAGATTGGATCCAACAAGCCTTGGCAACGGCAAGTAACTTGGAAATAAAACAAGCATTGGCATAGCCAATAGGTCTCGCTTTTGGGACCTTATAAGTATTTATTTATGCAGCACAATATCCTTGTTGGTACAACAGCAACTGTTGCATGACTAAACACTTATATGGTCCCAAAGGCGAGACCTATTGACTATGCCAATGCTTGTTCATCACTTGTACTCAGTAAATGTCTGATGAAGCAAAAATGTGCTGGCCCCCAGAAATTAGTGCAGCACGCTGTTCAGGACTTTAGGGGAGCTGCGCTGCTTTTACTGTGAGTGAGTGAGTGAGTGAGAGAGAGAGAGAGAGAGAGAGAGAGAGAGAGAGAGAGAGAGAGAGAGTGAGTGAGTGAATACCCTTGGGCAGCACTCTTTATTTCTCGGCTGGCAGCACAATCTCTTCGTGAGATGGAGGGATTCACGAGAAACCACAACGTAGTGGTGAACTACTTTTAGAGTTGCGGCCATGATACTGGATTGGATGGAGGAATTTACAAAAAACAAGCATGAGCCAAGCCAATAGGTCTGGTCTGGATTTAAAGTGACAGCGCATGCACTGCAAACACAGGAATGCAGGAATGCATTTTCATGTGATAAAACATTAAAGCCAGACCTATTGACATGGTAGTGGCGGTAGTGGAGATATTGGTGGTGGTTACACCAGTAGTGTTGGTAGCATCATTAGTGGTACTGGCGGTGGTGTGACAATGGGAGAATGGGCTGGTGGTGGGTTTTGTTTTAGGGTAGTGGTAGCGTTGATACTTATTGTGATGGAATTCACATAACGTGAGTTTGTAAAGTAAACGCGCGCCCTGGTCTTGGGCCTTCTGGCTCTGAAATAACAGATGTTTATTGTTATCCAACTCAATGTTACTCATTTTATTGATGTCGGAAGGACGAAAGGCTGAGTGGACCTGCTGGGAATCGAACCTGTGACCATTAGGTCAAACACAAATCCTGGGGCTGGATGTCTTAGTCCACTGATCCACCAACTTGGTATTAGTGGTAACACAGCTGTCAGAGTTAGTGGTATTTGTGGTGGTGGCATCTGTCACGGCAGGTGGTGGTGTGATATTGGTAGTGTTGCTGATGGTTGTGGGGTGTTGTGATTTAACTGGTATGGTGTTATTGGTGCTGGTGTGGTATTGGTGGTGGCAGTATTATTACTGGTCGTGGTGGAGCTGGTAACATATCGGTAGTGATACTGGTGGTAGGGTATAAATATTGTTGATGGTGGTATTGGTGATGGTGTGTAGGTCATGTGTGGTAACATTGATGGTGTAGTTCATCGAGGCGGTGGAGATATTGGTGGCGGTCATCTTGGTCATATTGGTGTATTTCTATTGGTTTTAGTACTGGTTGTAGTATTGATGGTATCTGTACTGGTGGAGGCAGTATTGCCAGTGATAGTGGTATTTCATGTTTACGAGAAAAAAAACATAGTGTGACAAAAAGTCTGGTGGTTGAGTGGACAATTTAGATTAAAAATAGTCCCTTGTGCACACATTCCATTGGTGGTGGGATGATATACCAAACAGCCAATAGCATGAAGTCAAAGAAAAATACTCCTCTCTGCATAGCCAACAGCCGCTCTCTGTATATCTTAAATAATTGACAGTAAAAGGTGTGACACAAACTAAAGTCATTTGGAGCCAGGTTTAAAAATGTGTATTCTTTAAAGGAAAAGGTGGGACGAGGCTGCTCAAATGTAGAGGGAGAAAATATCAAAATGTTCTTTCTGTAAGAATGAAAGGGTGTGCAGCTGCAAGTGTGCACAAAGCGGAGCCTGTGTGCAGCTTCTCGCAGGCTGCAAGCAGAACATATTCATGGTTTATCTGCAACAACGGGCGCTGGCAGACAGGCAGCTCCGATAAACGTCACTTCAATTTCCAGATAGGGATGGAACAGAATGCTGCAGATATGACACGTCATTCTATCTCTAGACAAGCTGGGAACCAGTGCCAGGACCTAGAGAAAAGCCTTCCGGGTCAGTATTTCCACAGATGGGCCCTGTGTCATAAACCTGTGATGAGCAGCCAGCAAAAGAAACCCAACTTACTCATACAGCAAAATACGTACACATTCATTGCACAGCCTGGGAGGCCTGCATGTTGTTTGTGTATCACAAGATTGTTTTAAATATTTACAGCAGAAAATTGCAGATTCCTTATTTTAAACAACTGTTTCCCCATGTTGTCACCATAGAAAACAAGCACTCGTGACATTCGACAAAACAACAAATGTTTATGGAGACACCAAGACGAAGGCAAACATTGGCAAATCCAGTAAGTCTGCTCTTGGCAAACCTGAATTTTTTTTAACAAGCATTTGCAATAGACATTAAAACTGTAAATCTAATACAATGTAAAAGTGAAAAAAAATTACAAAAAAAATTACCAATAAACGGTGGCATGAATGTTTTACCAAAAAAACAAATATATATATATATATATATATTATCTACTGGCGGTCGCCAGTAGATAGTTATAGTTAGGACCGTGTTTCCATAGGAAATCCGCAACATTCTATTTGGAATAACTTTGGCGCCGGTTGACGAATCCTCGCGAAATTTTCAAAATAGGTGGGGCGCTCCGCTCCGCTCCTACCCTGAAAGTCTCAGGGGGATTCGTCAAGTGGGGGCTGAGAAAATATATATATATATATGGATTCCAGTTACAAAGTAAAGCGCGCTCTCGGTTAGGGTTTTTCAACAGCGATCTTTATTCCAACGTAACGCGTTTCGAGAGTGAACTCTCTTGATCACACGTTGAACGCTTGTGACGCAGTGCATTACATACACACCAAGGACTCAACATAGAGAAAGGACTCACAATCAGGTAGTGCCTCTAGGTGCGAGTGGCCGCCATATTGTAACATGTCAAAAGTCATATTCAAACCATAAAACTGTTCTAAGTCACGAAATAATAACATCACGGATAGCCGTATTATACATTTCCTCGCAACTGGTCTAAATAATAATCTGTATTTTAATTCCTGTTGCAGCCTAGATGTCTACAAAGCAGTTTGTAATAATACACTTGCTTATTATAATGGAATATTGGCGCCGAGTGGCGTACATATAGGGTAGTTTAGTCACGGGCTGATGATATCAGATTGTAGTATGTGCGGCCACCTGCTTGTGCATGCAATGAAGGCATCCATCTATGTAATATTTTTAAACATAATAGTCCTGATGATTACATGATTCGAAATTGGTTACTTGCGCCCAGTGGCATAATAATCGAATCGGGTACCTCGAGCATGCATCAATTGGGCATAACTCTTCTAAATTAGATCCAATCGCACAGGTGAGTACTAGGCAAACTTAACCTTACAGTGAAGAGCTATAGTGAAATAATAAAAAGTGAAAATTCTTATCTAATTTCTTCATCGGTGCTCTCCTTGTGACATTGAAGAAAAGGGTAGGTGGCCCGTGATTGTGCTCGTGTTGCTATATTTGGCCCCTTCCTTCTCTCCTGCAAAGAAAGAAAAAGAAATTATAATAATTCAATTAAAATTAGAGCACTCCTGTGTTCTAAAACCATTAAAATCACAAACTATACATTTATATACAATTTCTTTTACACCATGAATTTTAGCACAATGAATCAGGAAACCACATCTTCCCAATTACTCTTCTATCAAATGAGTCGCCATCTCCTCATCCTGGTTGTGTCCCTTAGGCTGCTTAGTTTCGAGGTCAAGGATCCATTTGGACTCCTTTCTCCTGAGGGCCAATTCCCTATTTCCCCCTCTGTGTTTAGCAGATATCTGTTCTATTACAAAATATCTCAGCAAACTGCTGTTGGATAGATGGAATTCAGCAAAGTGGCGTGCCACAGGGTATTGGGGATCTTTGTTTGTGATGGCTCTAAGGTGTTCTAAGACCCTCTTTTTTGCCATCAAAGTCGTGCTCCCCACATATCTTTTATTGCAGGGACACTCAAGGATGTAGATGGCATAAGATGTGCTACATGTGAGGAACTGCATTATTTTACATTTTTCACTTTTGTATGGTATACTGAATTCCTGTACCATTCTACTGTTCCTGCACGCCTTGCAGTGGCCGCACGGATAAAACCCTTTCAAATGATGCCGGCTACTTCCTGTCTGTTCAGTTATGTCACCCTTCATGAGTATATCTCTAAGGCTTCTGCTTTTTCGGTATGTGATTCTGGGTCGATCACTAATCTGGGGACCTATGATGGGGTCACTTTGTAAGATCTTCCAATTCTCATTGAGGATCTTATATACTTTCTGGGAGTCTTTATTGTACGTAAGAATTACTCTAGTCTCTGAGCTTTCATCCTGATTCTCTCTGGGTTTTGCGTCCATAGTTTTTTCTCTTGTTATATTTTCCATTTTTTTCACTGCTCTATTCAGGACCCATTCAGGGTAGCCCCTTTCCCTGAATCTTTGTATCATTAATCTTTCCTCCTCCTGGTAGCCTCTGGTGTCACTGCAGTTCCTTCTTGCTCTCAGCAACTCACCATACGGAATGCTCCATTTGAGAGTACCAGGGTGGCTGCTGAGAGCATGAAGGAGACTGTTACCCGCAGTCTCCTTTCTGAAGAGTTTCGTCTGTAAAGTGTTGGCAGTGGCTTTAACTTTAAAATCAAGAAATTCTATTTCATCTTTACTTATTTTGTGGGTTAACACGATGTTATAGTTATTCTCATTAAGAAGGTTCACGAAGTCTTCAGCCTCTTGTTTGGTACCCTGCCATATTATAAAAAGGTCATCAATGTAACGTAACCATTTGATAACTTTCCTAAAATGGGCATCATACATGACATCATTCTGTATTTCCTCCTCCCAGAGCCCCAGGAAGAGATTCGCGAAGCTCGGCGCGAAGCTTGTCCCCATTGAAGTACCTGTTATCTGCTTGTACAGGTCCCCATTAAACATAAATATGTTATTTTGGAGACATATTTCCATCATCTTAGTCAACATTTTAGTATGTTCCAAGTACCTTATATCTCTCCCTTCAAGGTAATGGTTGCAGGCTCTTACCCCTTGTTTGTGTTCTATGATGGTGTAAAGTGAACAGACATCCAGTGTTAAAAACTGGTAACCCTCCTCCCAGACCACATTGTCAATTTTACATAAAAAGTCTTTAGTATCTCGTACATGGGACGGAAGTTCTAACACATATTCCTGCAGGAAAAAATCCACATATCTAGATATATTTTCAAAAGCACTTCCAATGGATGATACAATAGGTCTACCTGGAGGGACCAGAGGGTTTTTATGCACTTTCGGGAGGAAGTATATTATGGGAAGCTTCGGATAGTCTTTTTTAAGAAAGAGATATTCTTGCCAAGATATTATCCCTTGTTGTTGCCATTCCGACAAACTTCTCCAGGTTGTCGTTATACTCTCATTGTATGTCTTAGTGTTGCTTTTACAGTAGAAGGATTCGTTATTGAGTTGTCTTAGGGCCTCTTTAATGTACATTTCTTTGTCCTGTACCACAACGTTCCCCCCTTTGTCGGCTGGACGAATTATGATGTTTTTATCATCAGCTAGGGATGAGATTATGTTTTTTTGTTTCACAGTAAGATTAAATCCTTTGGATTTCCCTTTGGCCTGTTGGTGTTTACATTCTATGAGAGAGTTAGTCACCACATCCTGGAAGGTATCCAGATTATCATGTGGGAGGGAAGGATAAAATACAGATTTGGGCCTGAATTTAGTATTCGCTGCTTTGTCAGTAATAATATCCCAACTTTCAAGAGTTTCATATGTATCCTCATTCTCAGTAATTTCGGTATTCATAGCCAGATCTTGCATAGTTCTCAGCATATTGGCATCTCCCACAGTGAAGGTGGGTTGAAAGTGGGTTTCGTTCATTCTGATATCATTTCCCTTGTTACTATTCCTCAATGTATGCCATTTTTTTGATAGTGAAGTTCAGACCCCAGGACACAACATTCACTATAAGCAAGCACTGGCAAAGTCAATAAATGTGGCGTTGGCAAGCTGGTGCAAAGGGTGTTTTTAATTTTTATTGCAAGCATATGGCATAAATATAAAAAAGAATTTAAAAAAAAAACTTGTCACTGACTAAACATGGTAGTCATATGCTTGCAAAAGAAAATTAACCACCAAACACGAAAGGATGACTAATAAAAAAGAATACAGGATCTAAAGAAAAAAAAGGAATTGACTAAATATTGTCCCAGCAGCTACAGCATTGAAGTGGACGTCTTTTTTAGGCGGCTTGCACATGTGATCAGGAAAAAATGCAGTTACTCGAAGTGCAGGAAAGACAATGTCTGAAATAGCCTGATCCACTGCCCCAAAGCAGTATGTGGCAGAAGGCAGGAGCAAAATGTGAATGACACAAACAGAACAATTGATAAACAGAAATGACATTAAGGCCTTCTAGACAGGCATTTATTCTTTATTTAGGATTTCTTTTAATTACCTGAGGCTGGCAAGACAGATAAAGCTCACGCTGGGTCAGGTGTAAAAAGACACAATTGAAATCTGACCCAGCGGCTGGCATGAGGCAGTTTCAAAAGCGCCGACGACTGCAGAAACAAACCAGCGCCGCCTCTACTCCAGTGCTAGTCTATCGTAAGCTGCTGGTCCCACAACAGATGTCGGAGAAAAAGACCAACGTTACAAAAGAGCAGAGGCTGAAAACGACACAAGCCGCATCAAGGTTAGAAGGCTGTGATGCTTTCCCATTCTCAAGGCAGATCGTTACCCAGTATGTCTTAATTCAAGCCCGGCAGAGGAAAGACAAATGGCGCAGCGCGCGTGCACGCTCACGTGCACGCAAGCATTAGGCCACAGGCAGCACTTTGAAAAGCCGTACACTAAATGTCTCGGCCAGATCAGCGCATGCGCTGGATCAGGCGAGACCTAAAAAACATTGGGATCTAGGCTATTGTGCCGAGTTCACTATGGTGCACTGCGACAGGCCATCACTAGAGATCCCTGGATAAGACTAGACAACGCTGGGCCATTACTAGAGGTCCCTGTAGAGCCACGCTTCAGCGCTGGATGCACTAGCGCAGGCCGTTACTAGAGGTCCCTGGAGAGCCAGGCTCCCACTCTGGGTGCACTACCATAGGTCCCTAGACAGACAGACAGGCGCCAGCTCTGTGTGTCGGCTAGTTAAAAACCACAAGCTGATACTAGCACAGGTGTCTGTACAAGGAGATCACGGTGGTAGGTGCTCAGCTCACTTACCTATCCATATCAGAATGGCATTATAGGCGATTTTTACCGACCCACGTTTTATTCATTTTCAGGTCACAAGAGCAAGCCTATTATTTTAAAGACCGATGAGCACACTAGTGTTCCTTGAGGCAGGGGTTCGAATATAACATTACAAAATACAACAACAACAAAACCGGCAACTCTCTTTGCATTTACATGCCTTGCCGCAATGTCCAAAATTAGACAGATGGATGACAGGCACTCGGAAATCAAGGAGAGGTAGGGATTAACTTTAGACGGCACATGGTGTTCAAGAATTGTTCTATTTACCCAACAAGCTATGATATGCTCCAGAAAAGGAAAAATGCATCTTTAGGGACCGATGCTAAACAGTATAAACTGCAAGAGATTCCTCGCTTTTCATAGGCCGACGTTGCCCAGAAAACCAATACCGGAACAGTTTAAATAAGACTCCATGTCAAACACACAATCACTGGAAAGCAACTACTACTGCATTAAATAAATGGCAAAAAAAGACATATTTGTATGCTATCATATTTCATTTAAACACATGAAGACACCACACCACTACAACTCTAGTTGGACCATAGATTTAAATATTTTGCATCAGTCAAATTTTGATGCTTAGTAAAAAAAAAGTCTGGTGGACAATATTTATTTTTGACATATAACACTGCAACTGAGACAGAGGCATCCTTTGATGGATATTAACCGAGACAACAAAAAAAAGTACCTTTTTACTATGTTTAGCATAAACTGGGAATATATATATTTTTTTATTTTATCATTTTACTCCAATATTCCGCACAGATTTTGTTATATGTTTTCTAAGCTTAGACTATCTTTAACACTACTGATTCACTTTGCGGACATAAGCAACAGCACTGTCCACACAGGTTGCAGGACCAGAGCGCGGTGGAGGAAAGACTCATGTCGCTGCGCGCGTGCATGCTCACGTGCATGCAAGCATTAGGCCACAGGCAGCACTTTGAAAAGCCGTACACTAAATGTCTCGGCCAGACCAGTGCATGCGCTGGATCAGGCGAGACCTAAAAAAAAGGACATCGGTGCAGACCAGCAAGGTCTGGGGGAAGTCGGGGCACGTCTGGAGCAACCAGAAAAGCCCAATCAGAAGAGGAGTTGCCTTCGTGGAGGCCCACTAGCCAACGGGCTAGCGATCGCGAAGGAGCCTCGAGCGGTCACACTTGAAACTGGCCCACGGGTCACTCGTGGAGTGGAAGCCAGAGATCTTCGTGCAGGAGGTGCTGAAGGCTGGGGCTATTCGGAGCCCAAAGCACAACTTCAAGGAAGACCAAGAAGATGATGGATCAGCAAAAGATCACGGTGTCCAGGGGTCACGGTTCCACGTCACCCATGATAGCCACGGGCCTCAGCTTTGATGTGAACTCAGGGTAGCCTCGGGGAAGTCTGGAAATCCACCTCTGGGGATGCAGAGACTTCGGCGTCCGGCAGGAGCTTCAGAATTGCAGACCGGACAGGGGAGTCACTCCTTGACCCCAAGGGAGATTTCTTCAATCTTCTAATTGAAATAGAACGTCGAAGGTCCAGGATATATGTATGAGAGTTTCGTCCAGGGTAATCTAAAGCCGCAAGGACTGGGTTCCAATACTTATACAAAGTTTGGGGGTTGGACATACTCCAAGAACCCACCTATGGGAGGGTTTGGAAAGAGGGGTGGTTACACCCATTTCCTTTGTCCAGTTTCACACCAGAACAGGTTTGAACTGGACTATGCACAGGGACACCAAGTGTGCCCCCAGTGCCGGACTTCAAAGAACCAGAGAGTGCTCCCGCCCAGCCCCTATAACCATCTGCCTGTCTGGGGGGTTAAACCTATTTTCCAGGCCTCCCCTGCTGGAGTTTCGGTCAGCAGCAGGAGGCCAGACCCGTGTCTGTGGCAGTGGCATCCATTTTGTGATGCCAGGGCTTTAGAAAGTCTTTACCGGGTAGACCAGTGTGAACATGTCTCTCCCTCTGGAAGGGTGGAATGCTACCCCGCCGTCAGAACTGGCTGGGGGGGGGGGTAGTATTCCAAAGCATTTGACACCAAACACAACATGTTTCCGTGCAGCCATCCCAAAGTTAGCATTTACCGCAAGGTTATAATGCACTTAAGAGTATATGGTCAGGCTGCACCACAAACAGCACTTTTTGCTGGTGTTTCACTGTCAGTCAAAGAGCTGAAGAGTCAAGACACCCGTCAACTCACCTGAAGCACCCAACATCTGTGGGCATTGGTCCATCCTGCCTTCGGTCACTGGCAAGTGACCCAGACTCTGTCCCCTCTGCTTTCAGGTTCCTTCCATCCTAGATCCAGGCTTGAATCACTTCGGACAATTCTCCTCGTCACGGCAGCAGCACTTCTTCGCCAGCTTCCATTGAAATCAATGACGCGACCCGACATCAAAAGACACCTATGCACCCGGCTTCCCTGGCTGAGGTAACACGAGTACTCCGGTGCTCCCGTGGGTGCTAGCCCTAGAACTTCCTAAGTCCAAAAGGGATTGGTCCTAACTCAATTCTAAGTGTCCCTAATCTTTAAATTTCCAACCACGACATTGCCCATAGAAGTTAACGGGAACCCGCGGTTGTGTTTACACACTGCACACGGCCCCTGTGGGTCCCCTGTGTCACTACCTTGGGTGGTTCCTTGGGGTCCCAGCGATTCTACAGGCTCTAGGCCTTGTGTCTAGTTCAGTCGTGGTTCTTATACCACTTTATTGGTATATGGTTTGGTATGCCCCTAGGGCCCAAACGGGTATTTGTGCTATTACTGTTGATTGCTAACTTGTAAACTAAGTACTTCGAACTCCAGTCTCATAAAGAGACTAGAGGGGTGTGTTTTATCTTAAAGACATATATTTTGAATATATAACTGGTGTGGTTGTCCTTTCATTTGCTCATTCAAGAGATTATAGACTGGTAAAACAAGCTGCTTTACATTCCTTCAACCCTTAGTCTGAAGGCTGCTCTCCATAGCTACCACTAGGATAGCTTTAAAAAAAGGTTGTCTTTAACCTATTCACCATAAGGGGTTGTTTGGACTGATACGAGGTGCCCACTATAATTAGTGGACAGCATACATCAGGCCAACTTCTCACATTGGTGTGTAGCATGTGGGATTCCAGCTTGCTATTGTTTTACCAGCTAATCTCAATTGAATTGATCAACTGAAAACCACTAAAGGTACCTTAGGTATATATAATATCAAGTTTAGTATACAGCATGTTCTACTGAACTTAGAGTTGTGTGTTAAGGGATAGCACACCCTTTCTACAACTCAAGAGAGTTTAGTAGGCCACACTAGTGTAGGTAGTGCAATACACCACACCACATTAGTTATGTCTAATCAGCCAGGAACCAGTGGGTCCCTGCCAGAAGACAGTGAGCTTCTCCCCTATAGATATGAGGATCATTCCTTTGCACAGCTTAGGGCCTTATGTTCCATTAGGAAGCTGAAGACAGGCAAAAGCCAAACCACACAGCATCTCATAAAGATACTCAAGCTGGATGATCTCCCAGGACCTAGTGATTCTGGTGGGGTAGGCAGAGTGGGTGGGGCAGAAGCTGAGGGTGGGCCTAGGGGTGGAAACTCCCCTGACCCCACCTGTTCTGCTGATCAGACTGATGACAATGATCAGGATCTGGTGAAAGCATCTCCCCTGGATGAGGAAGAGGAGGATTACAACAATGCTCCCCTCTTTGTTCCTCCAGGAAGAGTTGAAAGTAGGGCTCGAAGGGATATATCTCTCTCAATGGGATATGTCCAGTCTAACTCATCCGTAGGGAACTCTGTTTCTTCTCATAGAGGGAGGGAAACCTCCTAGGAGAGGAGAGAGAGACTGCTGAAGTATCAGCAAGAAAAATTCAACCTCAGAAAGCAGAAGATGGCCCTAGATAGGGAAGCCCTAGAGCTCTACAGAGCGAGTAAAAAGGAGGGACTAGAGTCCCTTGCTGGCAGCAATTTCCCTAGAGATAGGGAGAGGTCTTATGACCATAGAAACCTAAGTAAGATTGTCCCTCTCTACCAGAGTGGGGATGACATCCACAAATGGATAACTGCCTTGGAGAGGGCCTGTAAAGTACAGAAGGTCCCTCAAGGTCAGTGGGCAGCAATCTTATGGCTCTCCTTTGCAGACAAAGGTAGAGATAAGCTCCTCACTGTAAGGGAAGAGGATGCTGATGATTACCAGGTCTTGAAAAGTGCACTCATAGATGGGTTTGGCCTAACCACTGAACCATACAGGTTAAAGTTCAGAGATACCCAAAAAGCACAAAATCAAGACTGGGATGACTGTTGACTGTGCTGCTAAGGCTCTGGAAGGTTGGTTATTGGGCAGTAAAGTGTGTGACTTCATAGGATTGTACAATCTGATAATGAGGGAGCAGACTCTTAATAACTGTCAAAATCAGCTGTTGCACCAGTACCTTGTAGACTCTGATCTGACCTCTCCCCAAGAATTGAGAAAGAAGGCAGACAAATCGGTCAGAACCAGGGTGAGGCAGAAGGTACAGAACCAAGGTGGTGACCAAAAGAAGCAGTATTCTAAGAACTCTGAAAAGGGTGGGGATAAGGGTAAAGACCAGAAGTCTTCTCAAGGGCCCCAAAAATCTTCTTCTGATGGGGAGTCACAGTCAAACAAGGGAAAAGGCCAAAAGAAACCTTGGTGCAAAATCTGTAAACAGAAAACTCACTGGACCAGTAACTGCACCAAGTCCAAAGATTCTACTCCAGCCACCATTGCTCCTAAGGCAACTGTTTCCCCTAGTACAGCTACAATAGGTGGTGGCAATGTTCAGAATAAGGGTGTAGTAGGGTTGACCCTGGGTTCTGAGATGGACTCTGGCCTAGTCAGAGTTCCAACTCAGGCTGTGCTTATCTGTGATGGGGGCATGGATATGTCTCCCTGTGAAGGTCCCAGCAACCTGGGCAGATACAGACAACAGACTTTGATAAATGGAGTAGAAGCTTGGGCATTCAGGGACACAGGAGCAAGTGTCACAATGGTGACAAAAGATCTTGTGGATACTGGGCAGATTATACTTGGTAAAATGTACCAAGTGACCAATGCTAGCAATGTCAGAACAGACCATTCTCTGGCAGTTGTTAACTTCTCCTGGGGAGGGGTAACTGGCCTTAAGAAGGTTGTGGTAAGTGCAGATCTATTATTACAGTGCTTGCTTGGCAGTGATCTAGAGACTTGAGCTTGGGCTGAAATGAAGCTCAGGAAACATGCAGAAATGTTAGGGATCCCTGCTCATGTTTTTGCTGCGACTAGGTCACAGGACAAAATGTCTAAAGCTGGACAGGCCCTGGATTCTGGAATAATGGACCAGGTGCCTCACAAGAGGAGGAGCAGTAGGGTTAAGGCAGAACCTTCCCACCTGCCTCAAAATGCTGATCTGCCTCCTCAGGGAGATGATCTTGAGCCTGAAGAAGGATTTGTCCCAGAGGAGCTTGAACCTGACCAGGTTGACTTCTTGGGGACAGGGGGCCGTCCAAGGTCTGATCAAAGCCAGGAGCAGAAAACCTGCCCCTCTCTTGAACCCCTCAGAAAGCAAGCTGCTGATGAGGCTGCTGGGAATGCTAGTGGCACCCATAAAGTTTATTGGAATGATGGACTCCTTTACTCGGAGAGTAGAGACCCCAAGCCTGGTGCATCCAGGAGGTTGGTGATACCTCTGACATTTAGGGGCTTCCTATTGACACTAGCCCATGATATTCCCCTAGCAGGACACCTGAGCCAGAACAAGACATGGGACAGAATTGTCCCTTACTTTCACTGGCCCCACATGACTGAGGACACAAATGAGTTTTGTCGCTCCTGTGTAACCTGCCAAGCCAGTGGCAAAGCAGGTGGCACTACAAAGGCCCCCCTGATACCACTACCTGTGGTGGGGGTGTCCTTTGAAAGGGTAGGGATTGACATTGTTGGTCCCATGGATCCCCAAACAGCATCTGGGCACCGATTTAAACTGGTGGTAGTGGATCATGCCACCAGGTACCCAGAAGCAATTTCCCTAAGGACCACTACAGCACCTGTGGTGGCAAGAGCCATCTTGAGTGTGTTCTCAAGAGTAGGCTTTCCTAAGGAGGTAGTATCCGACAGGGCTGCAAACTTCATGTCTAGTAACTTGACTGCTATGTGGAAGGAGTGTGGAGTGAACTACAATTTCACCACACCATATCACCCACAATGCAATGGTTTAGTTGAAAGGTTCAACAAAATCTTAAAGGGCATGATTAAAGGACTCCCAGGGAAGCTTAAGCGAAAATGGGACCTACTCTTGTCCTGCCTTTTATTTGCATACAGGGAGGTGCCTCAAAAGGGGGTTGGTTACAGCCCATTTTAACTTTTGTTTGGTCACCCTATCAGGGGTCCATTGTGTTTGGTGAAGGAAGGATGGGAGTTACCTCTCAAGCCCCCAAAGCAAGACATAGTGGACTATGTACTTGGTCTCCGCTCCAGGATGGCTGAGTACATGAAAAAGGCAAACAAAAACCTTGAGGCTAGCCAGGAACTGCAAAAAGCCTGGCATGACCAAAAGGCTGTACTGGCTGCTTACCAGCCAGGACAGAAAGTGTGGGTGTTGGAGCCTGTGGCCCTAGCAGCTCTCCAGGACAAATGGAGTGCCCCCCATACAATAGTTGAACAGAAAGGGGAGGATACCTACATGGTAGACCTTGGAACCCCTAGGAGTCCCCACAGGGTACTTCCTGTCAACAGACTAAAACCATGTTGACAGGGCAAACATGGGCTTGCACATGGCTACTGATGAAGGACAGGAGGAAGAGAGTTACCAACTCCCTGACCTGCTTTCTCAGAACCCTGAGGATGGGTCAGTTGATGGTGTAGCCTTGGAAGGCACCCTCACTGCCCAGCAGCAAACTGACTGCAGAAACCTTCTCAGCCTGTTTAGACATATGTTTTCTCTGACTCCAAGTCAGTCCACTTGGAGCACTCATGAAGTGGACACTGGGAACAGTCTACCTGTGAAGAATAAGACCTACAGGCAACCTGACCATGTCAGTGACTGTATAAGGACAGAAGTCCAAAAGATGTTGTATTCGGGTGTGATTGAACCCTTAGTTAGCCCTTGGGCTAGTCCAGTAGTCCTGGTACCTAAACCTCACACCACAGATGGAAAGAGAGAAATTAGTTTTTGTGTAGACTACAGGGGTCTCAATGCAGTCACTAGGACTGATGCCCATCCCATCCCCAGGGCAGATGAGCTAATAGATACTTTGGCCTCAGCCAAGTTTCTAAGCACATTTGACCTGACAGCTGGCTACTGGCAGATCAGACTAGCTGATGATGCAAAGCCAAAAACAGCATTTTCTACCCCTAGTGGGCACTATCAGTTTGTGGTAATGCCCTTTGGTTTGAAGAATGCACCTGCCACTTTCCAGAGGTTGGTGAATCAAGTCCTTACAGGCCTGGAAGACTTTAGTGCAGCATATCTAGATGATATTGCTGTCTTTAGCTCCACCTGGGGGGATCACCTGGTCCACCTGAGGAATGTTTTGGAGGCCCTGCAAAAAGCAGGCATAACTGTCAAGGCTATTAAGTGCCAGATAGGGCAGAGTCAGGCTGTGTACCTGGGCCACCTTGTAGGTGGGGGCCAGGTTCAACCATTACAGAGCAAAATCGAGACCATAATGGAATGGATTGCTCCAACCACCCAGACTCAGGTGAGAGCCTTCTTAGGCCTGACTGGGTACTATAGGAGATGTGTCAAGGGGTATGGATCAATAGCGACACCCCTGAATGACTTAACTTCTAAAAAGATGCCCAAAAAGGTTCGTGGACAGCTAGCTGTCAAAAGGCATTTGATGACCTGAAGCAGGCCATGTGCACTGCTCCCATTCTGCAGAGTCCTGACTACTCCAAGACGTTCATTGTCCAAACAGATGCATCTGAATTGGGGGTAGGGGCTGTACTGTCACAATTGAATGATGAAGATCAGGATCAGCCAGTAGCTTTCATAAGCAGAAGGCTGACTCCTAGAGAGAAACGTTGGTCAGCCATTGAGAGGGAGGCCTTTACTGTGGTTTGGGCACTGAAGAAGTTGAGGCTATACTTGTTTGGTCCTCACTTCCTTGTTCAGACAGACCATAAGCCCCTCTTATGGCAAAAACAAATGAAGGGTGAAAACCCCAAACTGCTTAGGTGGTCCATTTCCCTACAGGGGATGGACTTTACAGTGGAACATAGACCTGGGAGTAACCATGCCAATGCAGATGGACTCTCTAGGGATTTCCACTTAGAACATGAAGCCTCAACTGGTCAAGGTTAGTTTAATGTCCCTGCGTTTGGGGGGGTTGTGTAGGAGAGTAGGATCTGCTTCACATGGTCAGTTTGCACCACAAACAGCATCCGAGGAGGTACTCCGAACGCCGCAGAGGGGCTCTACTCATGCAGGGGCACGCTCTCACATAAAAACCAAGCGCTCTACCTTCAGGATTGTTAAGGCCTGCCATAGGAGTGATATAGGTAGCCTATACCACTGTAAGGGGTGCAAGCACACCCTTACCCAGGCTGCAGTAGCAGACCTGTGGTGCCATTTTGGAGTGCTTCCCAGGGGTGGCATAATACATGCTTCAGCCCCTGGTAGGCCTCTGAGGTACCTATGCCCTAGGTACATAGTATACCATATACTAGGGGCTTATAAGGCACTCCAGAATCCAATTAGAAATGTACCTAATGTACATGGAAACCATTTTAGAGAGGAAGCAGCTAGGCTGGAGTCCTGATTAGCAGGGCCACAGCCAGACTAAGGTTGAAAAACAGTGAAACACCAGCAAAAAGTGGGGGTACCCATGTGAAGCAGATCCTACTCTTCTACAATGCCCCTCATGTGTGATGTGCTACTCATCTTCCGTTCCAGCACTGAGGCTCACACAGTTTCCCTCATGCACCTCATGCGTGATCTGCCACTCATCTTGTGTTCCAGCGCTGAGGCTCACACAGCTCTCCTCATGCACCTCATGTGTGATATGCCACTCATCTACCGTTCCAACGCTGAGGCTCACACAGCTCCCCTCATGCACCTCATGTGTGATGTGCCTCTCATCTTGTGTTCCAGCACTGAGGCTCCCACAGCTCCCTTCATGTACCTCGTGTGTGATGTGCCACTCATCTTGTGTTCCAGCAGTGAGGTTCTCACACAGCTCCCCTCATGCACCTCATGTGTGATGTGCTACTCATCTTCCGTTCCAGCGCTGAGGCTCGCAAAGCTCCCCTCATGCACCTCTGTGTGATGCGCTACTCATCTTCCGTTCCAGCACTGAGGCTCACCAAGCTCCCCTCATGCACCTCATGTGTGATGTGCCTCTCATCTTGTGTTCCAGCACTGAGGCTCCAACAGCTACCCTCATGTACCTCATGTGTGATGTGCCACTCATCTTGTGTTCCAGTGCTGAGGCTCTCGCACAGCTCCCCTCATGCATCTCATGTGTGATGTGCTACTCATCTTCTGTTCCAGCACTGAGACTCTCACACAGCTCCCCTCATGCAACTGATGTGTGATGTGCTACTCATCTTCTGTTCCAGCCCTGAGGCTCACACAGCTCCCCTCATGCCCCTCATGTGTGATGTGCTACTTGTTGGACCAGGCCCTTTTGGCAGGTTCACCCCTAAACTTTTGCATTTATCCTGGGCTTTTTTCCTATGTAGTGTTAGTAGTTTTAGGCCTCTAGGCACTTTAGCACTGTATCCCAGTGTAAAGTGTGTGCGCTCTGTGTTACATGTAGTGAGACTGGCCTGCCCTCCCATAGGAATGCATGGGGGATATGTGTGTCCAGGGTAGTTCTTGATGTGAGAGGAGTGCTGGGGCGAGTTTGGTATGTGCGAACTCGTGAGAATAAATGCTGTGCAATGGTGTGCGCAGATTTAGTTTGACTAGTGGAGAAGTGCCACTTCTAGAAGTTGGCAATTCTGTGTGCTGTGTGATGTGAATTGCCTGTCTGGCTTGTGATTGACAGGAGCTGAGAGGGCTGGGAAATTCCAGGAGCCAGGGTGAGTCTGCCCGGTGGTGAATGGAGAGATCTGCATGTAGATGGGAGGGAAGAGTTGCACCTGGGTCCTGAATGGGGCTGGGCCTTCCCTTCACAATGCTGGCTCCACCTCCTGTGGTGCGTCTGATGTCCCTGGCCTGTCCTGTGAATAGAGAGGGTAGCTGAGCAAAACAAAGTGCTCCTGAACCAGTTGTATCTGATTCTCCCCTTGCCCTACAGTTGCAGAACAAAGGAAAATGCTGTATTAAAGAAGGGGCTGTGACCCCATGAAAATGTTCCTGCTTTTGGATCCTGATTCCTGCAGGGCGTGCTGCTGCTGGGGCCCAGGAGGACTTGCCAGGAGGGCTGCCTCCCTGGGCCCAGCTACGCCCTGGAACCTCTTGCTGGATTTCTTGTAGCCCTGGGCCCTGCCTTGCCCTTTTCCACCTTGGACGACATTTTTGCTGGGACCTTTTGCTCTATTTGCTCTTGAGACTGGGTGTTTTTACCCTTCGCGCCTGGGAGCACTATATCTTAATTTGCTCTTTATATTGAGGGAGCCTACCCCTCATTGCCGCATTCATCATTGCAGTGCGGGTGCCCACCCCACTTATTGCCTTATTTCCAATGCGGGTGCCCACCCCGCTTATTTAGTTATTTCTAGCGCGGGTGCCCTCC
This sequence comes from Triturus cristatus, assembly GCF_964204655.1. Lineage (NCBI taxonomy): Eukaryota > Metazoa > Chordata > Amphibia > Caudata > Salamandridae > Triturus > Triturus cristatus. The sequence goes on from NC_140593.1 coordinate 419,093,005, forward strand.
CCGCTCATTTGATTTCCAAAGCGGGTGCCCACCCCGCATGGCCGCCGTGCTTATTTTTATTTAATTGTGCGGGTGCCCACCCCGCGACTTTGCAGGTATTAGATTGAGCGGGTGCCCACCCAGCTTGCTATTTTTTTTATGTACGGAGGGAGCCTAGCCCTCATTGCCCTCGAGAGCCGAGATCGCTGGCGCCATCTGCGGCCCACCTGGCTGTGGGCGAGGCCGACGGAAGGAAGCGGAAGTAGCCGGCGCAACGTGCTGATGCGAGGCTCCCATGCTGAGGGGAGAGCCCCGCAGTGGCGGCCGGATGGAGGAGCCCCGGGTCCCAGGACAGGACCCGGGTGAATCGAAGATGGCGGCCGGATGGAGGAGATCCCCGGGTCCCAGGAGGGAGCCCAGGAGAATCAAAGAAGGCGGCCGAGTCTGCCAACAGCAGTGCGGAGCTCTCAGGAGTCCAGGGAAGCCCCACAAGAGAAGTGCTGCCGCCACAGAAGAAGAAATCCCCCTGCGTAGGAGCCCGGTGAGTGAGGGCTGGGCAGGGGACCTGGCCGCATTTCGCTCCTGCTCCAGGAGGGAGCATATCTTGTTTTAAGTGCCAGTGAAGGCACCGTGTTCAGGTTTCTTGGGCGGCCCCGTCTGGCAGCGGGCCGTCCCAACAGGGGCATAGTTATTTTCAGTGCCTACGTGGCTCCAATGTTTGGCCCCATAATCTTCAGAGCCCCGTGTGGCTCCAACGAAGGGGGCAAATTTGTGTTAAGGGCCAGAGGGGCCTGTGTTCTCTCCCACAAGGGCCCAATAGTTTAGGGGCCCCTGAGGGCCACAGTGCTTGGGGGGATTATCTACTTACAGAGCCCCGTGTGGCTCCAACTTTTTGTATAATTATTTTCAGAGCCCCGTGTGGCTCCAACGTTTGGCGCACTTATTCTGAGGGCACAGTGAGAGCCCAGGCTGCCTTTTCTAACTTTCACAGCTGCCCAGCAAGTAGTGGGCAGCTGCACAGTTTAGGTGTTTCATTTTAGGGGACATGGTTAAGCCAGGAGTGAGACGCACTCCTTCACCCCCATCTTGTCTGCACAGCTGCGCAGCACTTAGTGCCAGCTGCGACGTTTAGGTTTGCGCAGTGGCGCACCCTTGACCTTCGCTGCATTGGTAGCAGCCCTGACTTTTGGACATAGGGCATTGAAGCCCCTTTTTGGTGATGGCCAGTTGGCCAGAGCGATTGTTAGGTTTATAGGGCGCCAGGCTCTACTGTGATTTTGGGTGCTAGGAAATGTGATTCATGTAGAATGATTTACGCACCTGTGTTGATACCTCTAAAATGTGTTTTATGTTTATGAGGTTGGTTCACATATTATGGTTTATGCTAGTGAGAGTTATTCCCTAGTGTAGTTATACTTAGGAGGTTAGGGTCTAATGAGTTTAGACTGGTAAGATGATGGCCTCATGTGTTTATGATGGGGAGGTTGGCACAGAATGTAATGTGTGCCTGATGTGATACTGAGCCTAATGTAGTTGATGTGACAGGCTGATTCTTAGTGCAGTGATTACCAGTAGTACTGGTTGTGTTATATGTTTATGCTAAATTCTACACTTACTAAGTTCACTTTGTGATGGTACTGACAGTGGTCCAGTTGGCCCTGTCAGGTGTACATAATCCCTTGTAAATATGACCTAGTGCCAGGTGACCCCATGTATAATATGTGCTTACTATTCTAATGTGTTATGATAATACAAAGGCTATTTTTATATATAACCTTGTGTGGAGTTCCTTTTGTGGTGTGCCTGGGATGTTGTTGCTGTGTGCGTGCGCAAATGCTTTACACATTGCCTCCGGGATAAGCCTGACTGCTCATGCCAAGCTACCAAAGGGGTAAGCAGGGGTTATCTTTGGCGTGTAACTTCCTTGCCCTGACTAGAGTGGTGGTTTCTGCCTGGCTTTGGTGCACGCCTTAGCTAGCCAGAAATCCCATTTCTAACACTACTCATCTTCCGTTCCAGTGTTGAGGCTCACACAGCTCCACTCATGCACCTCATGTGTGATGTGCCATTCATTTTGGGTTCCAGCGCTGAGGCTCACACAGCTCCCCTCATGTACCTCATGTGTGATGTACCACTCATCTTCCGTTCCACCGCTAAGACTCTCACAAAGCTCCCCTCATGTACCACATGTGTGAGGTGCCAATCATTTTCAGGTTGAGCGCTGAGGCTCACACAGCTCCTTCAAGGCAGCTGATGTGCGATGTGCCACTCATCTTCAGTTCCAGCGCTGAGACTCTCGCACAGTTTCCCTCATGCACCTCATGTGTGATGTGCCACTCCTCTTGTGTTCCAGCGCTGAGGCTATCGCACAGCTCCCCTCATGCACCTCATGTGTGATGTACCACTCATCTTTGTTCCAGCACTGAGGCTCTCGCACAGCTCCCCTTATGCACCTCATGTGTGATGTGCTCCTCATCTTCCGTTCCAGCGCTGAGAGTCTCACACAGCTCCACTCATGCACCTCATGTGTGATGTGTGAGAAGTTGGTCTGATATATGCTGTCTGTATGAGAGTAGGCACTGCTTCACATGGATACCCCCACTTTTTGCTGGTGTTTGATTGTTTTTCGACCTTAGTCTGGCTGTGGCCCTGCTAATCAGGCCACAGCCTAGCTGCTTCCTCTCTAAAATGGTTTCCATGTACATTAGGTACATTTCTAATTGGATTCTGCAGTGCCTTATAAGCCCCTAGTATTTGGTATACTATGTACCTAGGGCATATGTACCTCAGAGGCCTACCAGGGGCTGAAGCATGTACTATGCCACCCCTGGGAAGCACTCCAAAATGGCACCACAGGTCTGCTACTGCAGCCTGGGTAAGGGTGTGATTGCACCCCTTACAGTGGAATAGGCTACCTATTTCACTATCATTGCACACACATGTAAAACCTATATGTTACTCCTATGGCAGGCCTTAACAATCCTGAAGGCAGAGTGCTTGGTTTTTATGTGAGAGGGTGTCTACATGAGCAGAGCCCCTCTGCAGCGTTCAGAGTACCTCCTCTGATGCTGTTTGTGGTGCAGCCTGACCATATACTCTTAAGTGCATTATAACCTTGCAGTGAATGCTAACTTTGGGATGGCTACACGGAAACATGTCGTGTTTGGTGTCAAACGCTTTGGAATACTACCCCCACACCAGTTATGGCGGCAGGGGTAGCATTCCACCCTTCTAGAGGGAGAGCCATGTTCACACTGGTCCAACCCGGTAGGACTTTCTACAGCCCTGGCATCACAAAATGGATGCCTCTGCCACAGACACGGGTCTGGCCTCCTGCTGCTGACCGAAACTCCGGCAAGGGAGGCCTGGACAATAGGTTTCCTGTCCCAGGGAGGTGGAACCACCTCCCCAGACAGGCAGATGTGTATTGGGGCTGGGCGGGAGCACTCTCTGGTGCTTTGAAGTCCTGCACTGGGGGCACACTTGGTGTCCCTGTGCTCAGTTCAGTTCAAACCGGTTGCAGGGGCTACCTGCCCCTGCTCTGGCGTGAAACTGGGCAAAGGAAATGGGTGTAACCACCGCTCTTCCAAAACCCTCCCATATCCCTGCACCAAAGATTTCTGGCATCCACTCCACGAGTGACCTGTGGGCCAGTTTCCAGTGCGACCGCTCGAGACTCCTTTGCGATCGCTAGCCCGTTGGCTAGTAGGTCCCCACGAAGGCAACTCATCTTCTGATTGGGCTTTCCTGGTTGCTCCAGACGTGCCCTGACTTACCTTCACTGGGTGAGTACCCCATACCTTGCTGGTCTGCACTGCAGTCCTTTCCCTGATTCCAAGTGACTTGCCGTTGCCAAGGCTTGTTGGGTCCAATCTGGTCACCGACACAGCAGCACTCGACAGACTTCATGGGACAGCTCAAAACCAGCTCCTGGTCATCATCGGCGCCTCCTGGACCTCGTGGCTGAAGAGTCAAGACAGCCATCAACTCACCTGAAGCACCGACATCAGTGGGCATTGGTCCATCGTGCCCTTGGTCACTGGCAAGTGAACCAGACTCTGTCCCCTCTGGTTTCAGGTTCCTTCCATCCTAGGTCCAGGCTTGGATCGCTTCGGACTCTTCTCCTCTTCACTGCAGCAGCACTTCTTCGCCAGCTCCCAATGAAATCGACGACACGACCCGACACCAAAAGAAAACTATGCACCCGTCTTCCCTGGGTGAGGTAACACGAGTACTCTGGTGCTCCCGTGGGTGCTAGCCCTAGAACTTCCTAAGGCCAAAAGGGTTTTGTCCTGACTCGATTCTAAGTGTCCCTAATCTTTAAATTTCCAACCGCGACATTACCCATAGAAGCTAACTGGAACCTGCGGCTGTGTTCACACACTGCACACGGCCCCCGTGGGTCCCCTGTGTCACTACCTTGGGTGGTTCCTTGGGGTCCCAGAAATTCTACAGGCTCTAGACCTTGTGTCTAGTTCAGTCGTGGTTCTTATACCACTTTTTTGGTAAATGGTTTGGTACGCCCCTAGGGCCCAAACGTGTATTTGTGCCATTACTGTTGATTGCTAACTTGTAAATTAAGTAATTCGAACTCCAGTCTCACAAAGAGACTAAAGGGGTGTGTTTTATCTTAAATACATATATTTTAAATATTTACCTGGTGTGGTTGTTCTTTCATTTGGTCATTCAATAGATTATAGACTGGTAAAACAAGCTGCTTTACATTCCTTCAAAACTTAGCCTGAAGGCTACTCTCCATAGCTACCACTGGGATAGCTTTCAATAAAGGTTGTCTTAAACCTATTCACCATAAGGGGTTGTTTGGACTGATACAAGGTGCCCACTATAATTAGTGGACAGCAAACATCAGGCCAACTTCTCACAGGCATGAGGGGAGCTGTGTGAGAGTATCAGCGCTGGAACGGAAGCTGAGTGGCATATCACACATGAGGTGCATGAGGGGAGCTGTGCGAGAGTCAGTGCTGGAACACAAGATGAGTGGCACATCACACACAACGTGCAAGAGGGTAGCTCTGCGAGAGCCTAAGCGCTGGAACACAAGATGAGTGGCACATCACACATGAGGTGCATGAGGGGAGCTGTGTGAGAGCATCAGCGCTTGAACACAAGATGAGTGGCACATCGTACATGAGGTGCATGAGGGGAGCTGTGTGAGCCTCAAGCTGGAACGGAAGATGAGTGGCACATCACGCATGAGGGGAGGTGTGCGAGAGCCTCAGCGCTGGAACACAAGATGAGTGGCACATCACACCTGAGGTGCATGAGGGGATCTGTGCGAAAGTCTCAGCACTGAAATGGAAGATGAGTGGCACATCACACGAGGTGCATGAGGGGATCTGTGTGAGAGTCTCAGCGCTGGAACTGAAGATGAGTGGCACATCAAACATGAGCTTCCTTGAAGGAGCAGTGTGAGCCTCAGCGCTGGAACGGAAGATGAGTAGCACGTCACATATGGGGTGCATGAGGGGAGCTGTGTGAGAGTCTCAGTGCTGGAGCGGAAGATGAGTGGCACATCACACATGAGGTACATGAGCGGAGGTGTGTGAGTATCTCAGGACTGGAATAGAAGATGAGGAGCACATCACACATGAGGTGCATAAAGGGAGCTGTGCGAGAGCCTCAGTGCTGGAACACACGATGAGTGGCACATCACACATGAGGTGCATGAGGGGAGCTGTGCAAGAGCCTCATGGCTGGACTACATGATGAGTGGCACATCACACATGAGGTACATGAGGGAGGTGTGGGAGAGTCTCAGCACTGAAATGCAAGAGGAGTGGCACATCACACGAGGGGCATGAGGGGAGCTGTGCGAGAGCCTCAGCGCTGGAACACATGATGACTAGCACATCACACATGAGGTACATGAGGGGAGGTGTGCGAGAGTCTCAGCGCTGGAAATGAAGATGAGTGGCACATCAAACATGAGCTTCCTTGAAGAAGCAGTGTGAGCCTCAGCGCTGGAACGGAAGATGAGTAGCACATCACATATGAGGTGCAGGAGGGGAGCTGTGTGAGACTCTCAGGGCTGGAACAAGAGATGAGGAGCACATCACACATGAGGTGCATAAGGGGAGCTGTGTGAGAGCCTCAGTGCTGGAACACAAGATGAGTGGCACATCACACATGAGGTGCATGAGGGGAGTGGTGCGAGAGTCTCAGCACTGGAATGGAAGATGAGTGGTACATCACACGAGGTGCATGAGGGGAGCTGTGTGAGAGTCTCAGCGCTGGAACACAAGATGAGTGGCACATCACACATGAGGTGCATGAGGGGAGCTGTGCGAGAGCCTCAGCGCTGGAACACATGATGAGTGACACTTCACACATGAGGTACATGAGGGGAGGTTTGTGAGAGTCTCAGCACTGAAACGGAAGAGGAGTGGCACATCACATGAGGTGCATGAGGGGAGGTGTGCGAGAGTCTCAGCGCTGGAACTGAAGATGAGTGGCACATCAAACATGAGCTTCCTTGAAGGAGCAGTGTGAGCCTCAGCGCTGGAATGGAAGATGAGTAGCACATCACACATAAGGTGCATGAGGGGAGCTGTGTGAGAGTCTCAGCTCTGGAACGGAAGATGAGTGGCACATCACACATGAGGTACATGAGCGGAGCTGTGTGAGTCTCAGCACTGGAACAGAAGAGGAGTAGCACCTCACACATGAGGTGCATGAGGGGAGCTGTGTGAGACTCTCAGCACTGGAACAGAAGATGAGGAGCACATCACACATGAGGTGCATAAGGGGAGCTGTGCAAGAACCTTACTGCTGGAACACAAGATGAGTGGCACATCACACATGAGGTGCATGAGGGGAGCTGTGCGAGAGTCTCAGCACTGGAACGGACTATGAGTGGTACATCACACGAGGTGCATGAGGGGAGCTATGTGAGAGTCTCAGCGCTGGAACTGCCGATAAGTGACACATCGCACATGAGCTACCTTGAAGGAGCTGTGTGAGCCAGAGCGCTGGACCGGAAGATGAGTGGCACATCACACATGAGGTGCATGAGGGGAGCTTTGTGAGAGTCTTAGCGTGGAACTGAAGATGAATGGCACATCACACATGAGGTACATGAGGGGAGCTGTGTGAGCCTCAGTGCTGGAACACAAGATGAGTGGCCGTTCACACATGAGGGGCATGAGGGAGCTGTGGGAGCCTCAGCACTGAAACGGAAGATGAGTAGTATATCACACATAAGTTGCATGAGGGGAGCTGTGTGAGAGTCAGCCCTGGAACGGAAGATGAGTGGCACATTGTGAGAAGGTGGCCTGATATATGCTGTCCACTAGTTCTAGTGGGCACCTTGTATCAGTCCAAACAACCCCTTATGGTGAATTGTTTAAAGGCAACCTATATTGAAAGCTATCCTAGTGGTAGCTATGGAGAGCAGCCTTCAGGCTAAGTCTTGAAGGAATGTAAAGCAGCTTGTTTTACCAGTCTATAATCTCTTGAATGATCAAATGAAAGGACAACCACACCAAGTATATTTTCAAAATATATGTATTGCGGATAAAACACACCCCTCTAGTCTAAGAACCACGAATGAACTAGACACAAAGCCTAGAGCCTCTAGAATCGCTGGGACCCCAATGAACCACCCAAGGTAGTGACGCAGGGGACCCATGGGGGCCGTGTGCAGTGTGTAAATATAACCGTGGGTTCCCGTTAGCTTCTATGGGCAATGTCGCAGTTGGAAATGTAAAGATTAGGGACACTTAGAATCGAGTCAGTCCCTTTTGGACTTAAGAAGTTCTAGGGCTAGCACCCAAGGGAGCACCGGAGTACTCGAGTTACCTCACCCAGGGAAGCCGGGTGAAGAGGTGTCTTTTGGTGTCGGGTCGCGCTGTCACTTGCAATGGAAGCTAGCAAAGAACTACTGCTGCCGTGAAGAGGAGAAGTGTCCGAAGAGATCCAAGCCTGGATCTAGGAGGGAAGAAACCTGAAAGCAGAGGGGACAGAGTCTGGGTCACTAGCTAGTGACAGAGGGCAGGATGCACCAATGCTCACAGATGTCGGGTGATACAGGTGAGTTGATGGGTGTCTTGACTCTTCAGCCACGAGGCGTCGACGAAGTCCACGAGCTGGATTCCAGCTGTCCCACGAGCTGGATTCCAGCTGTCCCACGAAGTCTGTCGAGTGCTGCGGTGTCGGTGACCGGATTGGACCCAACAAGCCTTGGCAACGGCAAGTCACTGGAATTCAGAGAAAAGACTGCGGTTCAGACCAGCAAGGTCTGAGGGACTCACCCAGCGAGGGTAAGTCAGGGCACATCTGGAGCAACCAGGAAAGCCCAAGCAGAAAAGGAGTTGCCTTCATGGGGACCTGCTAGCCAACGGGCTAGTGATCGCGAAGGAGCCTCGAGCGGTCGCACTTGAAGCTGGCCCACGGGTCACTCGTGGAGTGGAGCCAACAATCTTCAGTGCAGGTGGTGCTCAAGGCTGGGGCTACTCGAAGCCCAAAGCACATCTTTGAGGATGGCCAGGAAGATAGTGTTGCTGCAAAAGTTCATGGTGTCCAGGGGTCACGGTTCCACATCACCCACGATAGCCACGGGCCTCAGCTTTGCTGTGGGCTCAGGGTAGCCTCGGGGAAGTTTGGAAATCCACCTCGGTGGTGCAAAGACTTCAGCGTCCAGCGGGAGCTTCAGCGATGCAGACCAGTCAGTTGTTTCTTTTGTGCCTGCCAAGCAGGGAAGTCACTCCTTGACTCCAAGGGAGATTTCTTCAGTCTTCTAGTCAGGATAGCACTTCGAAGTTCCAGGATATATGTTGCAGAGTTTTGTCCAGGTTAATCTAAAGTCCTAGGGACCGGATTTCTATACTTATAGTAAGTTTAGGGGTTGGACTAAATCTAAGGCCCCACCTATGGGTGGGCTTGGAAAGAGGGGAGGTTACACCCATTTCCTTTGCCCAGTTTTGCGCCAGAGCAGGGGCAGGTAGCCCCTGCAACCGGTTTGAACTGGGCTATGCACAGGGACAACAAACGTGCCCCCAGTGCAGGACTTCAAAGCACCAGAGAGTGCTCCAGCCCAGCCCCAATACACATCTGCCTGTCTGGGGATGTGGTCACACCTCCCTTCGACAGGAAACCTATTGTCCAGACCTCCCTTGCCGGAGTTTCGTTCTGCAGCAGGAGGCCAGACCCATGTCTGTGGCAGAGGCATCAATCTTGTGATGCCAGAGCTCAGGAAAGTCCTACCAGGTTTGACCAGTGTGAACATGTTTTTCCCTCTAGAAGGGTGGAATGCTACCTCCGCTGCCAGAACTGGCGGGGGGGGGGGTAGTATTCCAAAGCATTTGACACCAAACACGACATGTTTTGATGCAGCCATAGCAAAGTTAGCATTTACAGCGAGGTTATAATGCACTCAAGAGTATATGCTATGGCTGTATCACAGAACACTTATCACACTACTGTATCCAAACCAAGAATTTTCTATACTAGTCTCTAGTTCTCCTGTTGGTGATGTGTTCCACTGCTGCGGGAAGGAAAAAGATTTCCTTTTATTGTTTAGTCCTCACACTCCCTAGTGGTGTCATGCTTCATCATCGGGCTCACCCGGAGTCCTAAAGGAAGTATTTCCGAAAGCTGCAGAGGGGCTCAGCTCATGCTTGGGCACCCTCTCACACAAAACCAAGCACTCTGCCTTCAGGATTGTCAATGTCTGCCATAGGAGTGGCTTATAGGTTTATAAGTGTCTGTATATATGTGTGGATATAGGTAGCCTATACCACTGTAAGGGATGCAAACACACCCTTACCCAGGCTGCAGTAGCAGAACTGTGGTGCCATTTTGGAGTGCTTCCCAGGGGTGGCATAATACATGCTGCAGCCCCTGGCAGGCCTCTGAGGTACCTATGCCCTAGGTACATAGTATACCATATACTAGAGGCTTATAAGGCACTCCAGAATCCAATTAGATACGTACCTAATGTACATGCAATCCATTTGAGAGAGGAAGCAGCTAGGCTGTGGTCCTGATTAGCAGGGCCACAGCCAGACTAAGGTTGAAAAACAGTGAAACACCAGCAAAAAGTGGGGGTACCCATGTGAAGCAGATCCTACTATCCTACACCCCCCACCCGCCCAAATGCAGGGACATTAAACTAACCTTGACCAGTTGAGTCTTCATGTTCTAAGTGGAAATACCGAGAGAGTCCATCTGCACTGGCATGGTTACTCCCAGGTCTATGTTCCACTGTAAAGTCCATCCCCTGTAGGGAAATGGACCACCTAAGCAGTTTGGGGTTTTCACCCTTCATTTGTTTTAGCCATAAGAGGGGCTTATGGTCTGTCTGAACAAGGAAGTGAGTACCAAACAAGTATGGCCTCAATTTCTTCAGAGCCCAAACCACAGCAAAGGCCTCCCTCTCAATGGATGACCAACATTTCTCTCTGGGGTCAGCCTTCTGCTTATGAAAGCTACTGGCTGATCCTGACCTTCTTCATTCAATTGTGACAGTACAGCCCCTACCCCCAATTCAGATGCATCTGTTTGAACAATAAACTTCTTGGAGTAGTCAGGACTCTGCAGAATGGGAGCAGTGCACATGGCCTGCTTCAGGTCATTAAATGCCTTTTGACGCTAGCTGTCCTCTGAACCTTTTTGGGCATCTTTTTAGAAGTTGAGTCATTCAAGGATGTCACTATTGATCCATACCCTTTGACAAATCTCCTATAGTACCCAGTCAGGCCTAAGAAGGCTCTCACCTGAGTCTGGGTAGTTGGAGCAACCCATTTCATTATGGTTTGGATTTTGCTCTGCAATGGTTGAACCTGGCCTCCACCTACAAGGTGGCCCAGGTATACAACCTGACTGTGCCCTATCTGGCACTTAGTAGCCTTGATAGTGAGGCCTGCCCTTTGCAGGGCCTCCAAAACATTCCTCAGGTGGACCAGGTGATCCTCCCAGGTGGAGCTAAAGACAGCAATATCATCTAGATATGCTGCAGTACAGTCTTCCAGACCTGTAAGGACTTGATTCACCAACCTTTGGAAAGTGGCAGGTGCATTCTTCAAACCAAAGGGCATTACCACAAATTGATAGTGCCCACTAGGGGTAGAAAATGCTGTCTTTGGCTTTGCATCATCAGCTAGTCTGATCTGCCCAGCCAGCTGTCAGGTCAAATGTGCTTAGAAATTTGGCTGAGGCCAAAGTATCTATCAGCTCATCTGCCCTGGGGATGGGATGGGCATCAGTCCTAGTGACTGCATTGAGACCCCTGTAGTCTACACAAATCCTTATCTCTCTTTTTCCACCACTGGTGTGAGGTTTATGTACCAGGACTACTGGGCTAGCCCAAGGGCTAACTGAGGGTTCAATCACACCCAGATCCAACATCTTTTGGACTTCTGTCCTTATACAGTCCCTGGCATGATCAGGTTGCCTGTAGATCTTATTCTTCACAGGTAGACTGTCCCCAGTGTCCACTTCATGAGTGCACCAGGTGGTCTGACTTGGAGTCAGAGAAAACATATGTCTAAACTGACTGAGAAGGTTTCTGCAGTCAGTTTGCTGCTGGGCAGTGAGGCTGCCTCTTAAGGCTACACCATCAACTGACCCATCATCAGGGTTCTGAGAAAGCAGGTCAGGGAGTGGGTCACTCTCTTACTTCTGTCCTGTCAACATATGGTTTTAGTCTGTTGACAAGAAGTACCCTATGGGGACTCCTAGGGGTTCCAAGGTCTACCAAATAGGTAAACTCCCCTTTCTGTTCAACAATAGTGTGGGGCCCACTCCACTTGTCCTGGAGAGCTGCTGGGTCCACAGGCTCCAACACCCACACTTTCTGTCCTGGCTGGTAAACAGTCAGTACAGTCTTTTGGTCATGCCAGGCTTTTTGTAGTTCCTGGATAGCCTCAAGGTTTTTGTTTGCCTTTTTCATGTACTCAGCCATCCTTGAGCGGAGACCAAGTACATAGTCCACTATCTCTTGCTTTGGGGGCTTGAGAGGTAACTCCCATCCTTCCTTTACCAAACACTATGGACCCCTGACAGGGTGTACAAACAAAAGTTCAAATGGGCTGCAACCAACCCCTTTTGAGACACCTCCCTGTATGCAAATAAAAGGCAAGGCAAGAGAAGGTCCCATTTTCGCCTAAGCATCTCTGGGAGTCCTTTGATCATGCCCTTTAAGGTTTTGTTGAATCTCTCAACTAAACTATTGCATTGTTGGTGATAGGGTGTGGTGAACTTGTAGTTCACTCCACACTCCTTCCACATAGCAGTCAAGTAACTAGACATGAAGTTTGCATCCCTGTCAGATACTACCTCCTTAGGAAAGCCCACTCTTAAGAACACACTCAAGAGGGCTCTTGCCACTACAGGTGATGTAGTGGTCCTTTGGGGAATTGATTCTGGATACCTGGTGGAATGATCCACTACCACCAGTATAAATCTGTGCCCAGATGCTGTTTGGGGATCCATGGGACCAACAATGCCAATCCCTACCCTTTCAAAGGGAACCCCCACCACAGGTAGTGGTATCAGGGGGGCCTTTGTAGTGCCACCTTCTTTGCCACTGGCTTGGCAGGCTACACAGGAGCGACAAAACTCCTTGGTGTATTCAGACATGTGAGGCCAGTGAAAGTGAGGAACAATTCTGTCCCAAGTCTTGTTCTCGCCTATGTGTGCTGCTAGGGGAATATCATGGGCTAGTGTCAATAGGAAACCCCTAAACTTCAGAGGTATAACCAACCTCCTGGATCCACCAGGCTTGGGGTCTCTACTCTCTGAATATAGGAGTCCATCATCCCAATAAACTTTATGGGTGCCACTAGCATTCCCAGCAGCCTCATCAGCAGCTTGCTGTCCGAGGGTTGCAAGAGAGGGGCATGTTTACTGCTCCTGGCTCAGATCAGTCCTGGAAGAGCCCCTGCCCCCAAGAACTCAACCTGGTCAGGTTCAAACTCCTCTGGGATAGTTCCTTCTTCAGGCTCAAGATCATCTCCCTGAGGAGACTGATCAGCATTCTGAGACAGGTGGGAAGGCTCTGCCTTAACCCTACTGCTCCTCCTCTTGTGAGGCACCTGGTCCATTATTCCAGAATCCAGGGCCTGTTCAGTTTTAGACATTTTTGCCTGTGACCTGGTCACAGCAAAGACATGAGCAGGGATCCTTAACATTTCTGCATATGACCTGAGCTCCACTAAAGCCCACGCTGAAGTCTCTATATCATTGCCAAGCAAGCACTGTACTGGTAGTTCTGCACTTACCATAACCTTCATAAGGCCAGTTACCCCTCCCCAGGAGAAGTTAACAACTGCCAGAGAATGGTCTGTTCTGACATTGCTAGAATTGGTCACTTGGTACATTTCACCAAGTATAATCTGCCCAGGATCCACAAGATCTTTTGTCACCATTGTGACACTTGCTCCTGTGTACCTGAATGCTCAAGCTTCTACTCCATTAATTAAAGGCTGCTGTCTGTATTTGCCCAAGTTACTGGGACTCACAAAGAGGGACATATCCATGCCCCCATCACTGACAAGCACAGCCTGAGTTGGTACTCTGACTAGGCCAGAGTCCATCTCAGAACCCAGGGTCAGCCCTACTACACCCTTATTCTTTGTATTCCCACCACCAATTGTAACTGCACTAGTGGGAGCAGGTGCCTTAGGGGCATTGGTGGGGGCTGGAGTATTTTCTTTGGCCTTGGTGCAGTCACAAGTCCAGCGAGTTTTCTGTTTACAGATTTTGCACCAAGATATCTTTTGGCCTTTACCCTTTACTGACTGTGAATCCTCACCTGAAGAAGATTTTTGGGGCCATTGAGAAGACTTCTGGTCTTTACACTTGTCCCCATCCATGTCAGAGTTTTCGGAATCTTGCTTCTTTGGGTCACCACCTTGGTTCTGTACCTTCTGCCTCACCCTGGTTCTGACCCGTCTTTCCCGATTCTTGGGGGGAGGTTAGATCAGAGTCTACCACGTACTGGTGTAACAGCTGATTTTGACAGTTATTAAGAATCTGCTCCCTCATTATCAGATTGTACAATCCTTTGAAGTCACACACTTTACTGCCCAATAACTAACCTTCCAGAGCCTTAGCAGCACAGTCAACAAAGTCATCCCAGTCTTGATTTTGTGCTTTTTGGAAATCTCTGAACTTTAACCTGTATTGTTCAGTGGTTAGGCCAAACCCATCTATTAGTGCACTTTTCAAGACTTTGTAATCATCAGCATCCTCTTCTCTTACAGTGAGGAGCTTGTCTCTACCTTTTTCTGCAAAGGAGAGCCATAAGATTGCTGCGCACTGACCTTGAGGGACCTTCTGTACTTTACAGGCCCTCTCCAAGGCAGTTATCCATTTGTGGATGTCATCCCACTCTGGTAGGGAGGGACAATCTTACTTAGGTTTCTATGGTCATAAGATCTCTCCCTATCTAAGGACATCTGCTGCTGTCTGAGGTTGAACTTGTCTTGCTCATACTTCAGCAGTTTCTATCTCCTCTCCTGGGAGGTTTCCCTCCCTCTGTGAGAATAAACAGAGGTTCCTATAGAGGAGTTAGATTGGATAGATCCCCTTGACAGAGATCTATCCCTTTTAGCCCTGTTGTCAGGCCTACCTGGAGGAATAAAGGAAGTGGCATTATTGTCAACCTCCTCATCCTCATCCTCATCCAGGAGATCTGTGTTCACCAGAGTCTGGTCATTGTCACTAGTCTGGTCAGCATAAGAGGTAGGGTCAGGGGAGTTTCCACCCCTAGACCCACCCTCAGGTGCTGCCCCACCCACACTGTCTACATCATCAGGTCCACTAGGCCCTGTGATATCATCCAGATTCAGTATCTTTATGAGATGCTGGGTGGATGGACTTTTGCCTGTCTTCAGCTTCCTAATGGAACATAAGGCCCTAAGCTGAGCAAACGAGAGATCCTCATATTTATAGGGAAGGAGCTCACTGGTTCCTGGTAGGGACCCACTGGTTCCTGGCTGGTTAGACATTACTAATGTGGTGTGGTGTATTGCACTACCTACACTAGTGTGGCCTACTAAACTCTCTTGAGTTGTAGAAAGGGTGTGCTATCCCTTAACACACAACTCTAAGTTCAGTAGAACTTACTGTAGCTAAACTTGTTATTATATGTACCTAAGGTACCTTTAGTGGTTTTCAGTTGATCAATTCAATTGAGGTTATCTGGTAAAACAATAGCAAGCTAGAATCCCACCGCTGACACCAATGTGAGAAGGTGGCCTGATATATGCTGTCGACTAATTCTAGTGGGCACTTTGTCTCAGTATAAACAACCCCTTATGGTCAACTGGTTAAAGACAACCTTTATTGAAAGCTATCCTTGTGGTAGCTATGGAGAGCAGCCTTCAGGCTAAGTCTTGAAGGAATGAAAAGCAGCTTGTTTTACAAGTCTATAATCTCTTGAATGATCAAATGAATGGACATCCACACCAGGTATATATTCAAAATATATGTATTTAGGATAAAACACACCCCTCTAGTCTCTTTATGAGACAGGAGTTTGAAGTACTTAATTTACAAGTTAGCAATCAACAGTAATAGCACAAATACATGTTTGGGTCCTAGGGGCGTACCAAACCCTATACCAATAAAGTGGTATAAGAACCACGACAGAACTAGACACAAGACCTAGAGCCTGTAGAATCGCTGGGACCCTAAGGAACCACCCAAGGTAGGGACGCAGGGGACCCACGGGGCCATGTGCAGTGTGTAAATACAACCGCGGGTTCCCATTAGCTTCTATGGGCAATGACACGGTTGGAAATTTAAAGATTAGGTACACTTAGAATCGAGTCAGGACCAAACCCTTTTGGACTTAAGAAGTTCTAGGGCTAGCACCCACGGGCGCACCAGAGTACTCAAGTTACCTCACAAAGGGAAGCCGGGTGCATAGGTGTCTTTTGGTGTCGGGTCGCGTTGTTGATTGCAATGGAAGCTGGCAAAGAACTGCTGCTGCCGTGAAGAGGAGAAGTGTCCGAAGAGATCCAAGCCTGGATCTAGGAGGGAAGGAACCTGAAAGCAGAGGGGACAGAGTCTGGGTCACTAGCCAGTGACAGAGGGCAGGATGGACCAATGCCACAGATGTCGGGTGCTTCTGCCTCTGAGGTACCTATGCCCTAGGTACATAGTATACCATATACTAGGGGCTTTTAAGGAACTCCAGAATCCAATTAGATATGTACCTAATGTACATGGAAACCATTTTAGAGAGGAAGCTGCTAGGCTGTGGTCTTGATTAGCAGTGCCACAGCCAGGATAAGGTCGAAAAACAGTGAAACACCAGCAAAAAGTGGAGGTACCCGTGTGAAGCAGATCCTACTCTCCTTCCTCAGGCACCAAAGAAGCAATTGAGCGGTCTGCATCGCTGAAGCTCTCGCCGGACGCCAAAGTCTTTGCATCACCAGAAGTGGATTTTCAAACTTCCCCGAGGCTTCCCTGAGTCTACAGCAAAGCTGGGGCCCGTGGCTATCGTGAGTGACGTGGAACCGTGACCCCTGGACACCGTGAACTTTTGTAGCAACACTATCTTCCTGGTCTTCCTCGAAGTTGTGCTTTGGGCTCTGAGTATCGCTAGCCTTCAGCACCTCCTGCACCGAAGATTGTTGGCCTCCACTCCACGAGTGGCCCGTGGGCCAGTTTTAAGTGCGACCGCTTGAGGCTCCTTCGCGATTGCTGGCCCGTTGGTTAGTAGTTCCCCATGAAGGCAACTCCTCTTCTACTTGGGCTTTCCTGGTTGCTCCAGACTTGCTCTTACTTACCCTCGCTGGGTGAGTCCATCAGACCTTGCTGGTCTGCACCGCAGTCCTTTCTCTGATTTCCGGTGACTTGCCGCTGCCAAGGCTTGTTGGGTCCTTTCTGGTCGCCGATACCGCAGCACTCGACAGACTTTGTGGGACAGCTCGAATCTGGCTCATGGACTTTGTCAACACCTACTGGACCTCGTGGCAGAAGAGTCAAGACACCCATCAACTCACCTGAAGCACCCGACATCTGTGGGCATTGGTCCATCCTGCCCTAGGTCACTTGCAAGTGACCCAGACTCTGTCCCCTCTGCTTTCAGGTTCCTTACATCCCAGATCCAGGCTTGGATCTCTCCAGACACTTCTCCTCTTCACGGCAGCAGCAGTTCTTTGCAGGCTGGGATTGAAATCGACGACGCGACCCGACACCAAAAGACACCTATGAACCCGGCTTCCTTGGGTGAGGTAACTCGAGTACTTTAGTTCTCTCGTGGGTGCTAGCCCTAGAACTTCCTAAGTCCAAGAGGGTTTGGTCCTGACTCGATTAGAAGTGTCCCTAATCTTTAAAATTCCAACCCTGACATTCCCCATAGAAAGTAATGAACCCGCGGTTGTGTTTCCACACTGCATACAGTTCCCGTGGGTCCCCTGTGTTCCTACCTTGGGTGGTTCCTTGGGGTCCCAGCGATTCTAGAGGCAATAGGCCTAGTGCCTATTCCAGTCATGGTTCTTATACCATTTTAGGTCTCGCTGAGCTCAGCGCATGCGCTGGCTCGGAGAGACATTTTATATGTGAGTTTTCAAAGTGCTGCTGGCTGGCCTTGAGGAAATTCGATTTTCGATCTCGCTTGTATTTAGCCCCCATTTTGTTTCCCACCGCCATTTTGTGTTGCCCTCACTCAGGCAGCACAATGAACGAAGTTTTCTGCTGTCTTCACTGCGACGTGTCAAATAACCTCCTGCCTCTGTTTACGAAACTGATGTCAGGGACTGGCTGAGTCCACTAATCCCCGTCTGGTTTAACTAAACCCTGTCTCAACTGTCTGTTGGTTCGCACCATTCTTTCCTGATTTTATCTTATCTTCTGGCCTTCGCTATTCTCTACTTGTATTCTCTCATTTCACAACTGTCCTCCAAAGCATACAAATGTGTCCTGCCACCTGCAAATTGAGTTGTAGACACTACCACTGATTAACTTGTGGGGAGGGATGACAAAAACAGTTGGAAAAGAGGTTTTATTTGGGTTACTTGATATCTTGTTTTCAAACTTTTCTCATTGGTTATATCTTGTTTTCAAACTCTTCTCATTGGCTAACCATGTATGCATTGGATTGGGAGTGTTCTTGGTGAATCTATGTGCTATAAAAGATTGTGCGCCACGGAGTAAAGTGGCAGTCTCCTAAGAACATACCGAGTGTACTTCTGGGACAATTGTACTGAGCTGCAGCTAATAAACCTGATCTTCTACGCTCAACAGAGTGTCCTGTGTCTCTGTTCAACAAAGCAGGTGAACTCAGGAGATTAAGGCGTGCCCTGCGCCGCCAGACCCATAAGGCCCTGGTTCTTCAATTGGTGCCCTCTGTGAGGCGGCTTCAGAGGTAGAGGTTTTGCCTGAGGGTCGTGAGGAGCCCCGCAAGAAAATTCTGGAGGAATCGTGAACCACGTCAAGCGACCCCTGTATGTCGAAGTGGTCCGAAAGGTCTTTTTCAGCGCGGTTTCTCCATCCTGACGGCTGCTGATGGCTGCTGCCCTGACTGCCGCCTTGCTTTGGCTCCCTTTTGGTGATGTATGGTATCGCGAGACGATAGACGGGCCTCTGTTGGCATAAGAAGACACTTAGTTAAGTATTGGTGGGTAGCTCCCACTATTTTGTTTTGTCTTTGGGCCTTTGATTCGGCTATTGCAAAAGCCGAAGCCGAGGGGTGAGTACACTTGTGCTGTGTTATTTGATTTAACCCCTTGATGTTTGTGAACAGTCCAGTGAAATAACGATGCCTGGTCTGAGTAAGTTTAGAAAGTTTTGTTGTTTTGGTTGTGATTGGGATTCCCGGCTGGAGGACTCTTGTCCAATTCCTCCAGTTGGAACTCCCACTTATGAGCTTTATTCTAAACATGGTGTTGGCCCCATAGCCTTTAATGAGGCATGGATCCGATACACGAAGAACGATGGTGTTTTGCAGTGGCCACAGAATGGTAGCTTTGAGCCTAACATATTAAATAATTTGGAAGCAATTTTTTTTAAAAGAAAAGCCCGGCCGGCAATGTTTGACTCTTTCTGCCTCTGGCGTAAGGAAGCCAAACAGAGAGAAGTTAAGCAGGCAAAATGAGATAAGAAAACACGATTATACAGGCTGCCCAGCAGTTTAAAGATAATGAGATTAATCAAGAAATGGAAATTTCAGAGAGACAGCATCATATAGCGATAGATAAATGCTATCCAGTGTTGCCTATTTCCCCTTCTGGTAAAAGTAAGGATCTTGAGGAAGACCCTTTGATATCTCACCTATTAAGATTGCCTCCTCCCTATGTACAAGGTACTAGTGCACCCCCGTTGTTACAACCTGCTCAGCCGTTAGTCGTGCCTCCGCCTGCTCCGGTTCTTCCGCATTTGCCCCTTCCGGTATTGCCACTCCCACCTCCTGTGCCACCTATTCTTTTGCCCCCGTCTCCTGAACATCAATCTCCTTTGCCTTCGGCTCCCCTTATAACTGTTAATTCTTCTCCCGTTAGTTCACCTAATACCTTGTCCCCTGTCCTTATGTACAATTCTCCTACTGTGCGCAAACGAATCACAGATACTGTCTCTGGTTTTCTGCCTCCTTTCTTTGAGACTCTTAATATGTCTCCGGCTTTTTCCCAAAGATAGCCTCGTAGTCAGCTTCCAGCTTCCGACGAACGGGTAATGTTGGACTCTCTCGCTCGCAAATGGATCGAGAAGGGTCCCCAGTATAGTGTGAAAGATATCATGATCACCTTTCATCAGTGGGATGCGCCCACGCAGAGATATGTATTTAATGTTATGTGTGACACTCTTGCTAAAGAATGGGAGGATATGGATTTGGGCTTACTTCCCCAGGGTTTGTTAGATGTTCAGGCTAATTTAGATAAAGGACTCATTGTGGGTTCTAAGGTTGAGGACGCAGTAAAGACACTTGTTACTTTTAGGTCCCTATTTTCCTCGCAGACTTTCCTCGATTCCGATCCTGACTGACATCAAAACATTATCCAATGAGAGAGGTTCCTCCAGTGTGGAGAGAAGAGGTTGCGCAAGCAGGTAATATTCCAGCTATTCCCGCTCATTTCCAGCGTATATGGGTACATGTCCCCTGGAAAAGATCTGAAGTTTTAGCTCTTAAACAGTCTCTACCGGATCCCCGTAAAGACCCTGCTGGTTATTATAAAGAGTTGTCCCAGACTGTTGATGCCTGTATTATGAATTTAGCCAATATTGATATGTTGATGGGAAATGTAGTCCCACAAGCATTATGGGTTCGGATTCGTAGTGAGGATCACGCCCAAGCATTAGGTGGTGATTGGGCTGCTATAACTGCCGCGGATAGAGCCCAAGTGGGTGGTGCTAAGCCTGATGCTTTGATTTCAGAACTCCCTGGTAGGATTATTACTTTCATGAAAACGATGATGCCCGCCTTGCGAGTTAATTGGGATAAACTAGCTGCGTGTAAGTAGAAGAACGATGAGAGTGTATCTGATTTCTTCACTCGTTTTGAGGAGACGTTTATTGATCACAGTGGTCAGGATATGACTACGGAGGGTGGACAGCGATTATTTGTAGATAAATTCGTATTTAATTTGCTTCCCGAGCTGTCACATAAGTTGAAAGACTCTGAAAGTTCATGGGCTGTTTCTTCTTCTGCTCAGATATTGGCTACTGCTCAATATTATGAGAACAGGGATAAAGAGGAAAAAGACAAGCAAGAGAAAAGGACTAAAGAATTAAAAACGAAGGTTCTTCTGCAACAGGCTTATCCTCCTTGTCTTGCTCAGCGCCAGTTTCAAAAGCCTCCACAGTTTCAGAGGGTGTATCAAAAGCCTGAACCTTTTATTCCACGACCTTTGTTAGGTCCTAACCAATGTGCCTATTGTAGGGAGGAGGGTCATTTTAAGAATAGTTGCCCGGTTTTATTACAGCGTAATGGAGGACTATCTGCTCCACGAGGTCGTGGTATTTATCAGTTAGCGCCCAGGGGTAGAGGTCGAGGTGTGTTGACCCAAGAACAGCGTTCCCTTCCCCCTCCAAATTCCACGAACTACTTTGATCAACAAAATACTCAGTCTACACAGTATTACAATGATGACTACTATGTTGAAGGTGAGAATGAAAGCCTTCACACTAACTAGGACAGCCATAGACAAAGTGAGGGAGTTGTATCGATTCCAGTAGATCAGAGTGGACCTTATGTTAATGTCACTACAATGGGTGCTTCAGAGCCATTTCTTTTAGATACTGGTGCGATGAGAAGTTCTATCATTCACTCTAAACTCCCTGGGGCACCTTTGTCTGGCTCAACGAATGTATCAGTAGGATTTTCTGGCGCCCCAGTTCGTAACCCGGTCTCTAGCCCCCTGCCTATTTCAATTGGCCCTTATGATTTGGAAGCTCCTCTTCTTTTAACAACTGGTTGCGGCGAGAATCTGTTGGGTTTGGATTTATTGAAAAGATTGCATGCAACAATATATTGTTCTCCTTCTGGTGTGCATCTTACTTTGGGGAAGAAATTGACTTCTTCAATGTATTGTCTAAAGATCAATTTCCACCTGAATTGCTCTCTCTCCCTGCAACGCTTTGGGCTACGGGTCCAAATGATGTTGGTTGTCTTGAGATCCCACCTTATGCTGTTACTCTCAAGCCCAATGCTAAATTGCCACGCATTCCTCAATACAGAATTTCCAATGAAGGTGAAAGAGCGCTTTTGGATATTGTTTATGATTTGGTTCAGAAGGGTGTGATTGAGGAAACGAGAGGAAATGTATACAATAGTCCTATTCTCCCTGTTCTTAAACGCACTGATCCTTCTCAGCCTCCTGTTTATCGTTTTGTGATTGATCTTCGGGAGGTCAATAAAATTGTTGTACCACAGTTTCCTGTTGTCCCAGATATTACTGCCTTGTTAACTATGATACCTACCTCAGCGGCTTGGTTTTCTGTTATTGATCTGAAAAATGCTTTTTTCAGCATTCCCATTGCCGAAGAGAGTAGGGATATTTTTGGTTTCTCTCTAGGAGGCCGAAGTTTCCGGTTCAAGCGCGCACCCCAAGGCTATTGTGAAAGCCCCTCCATTTATAGTCAAGCTCTAAAATGTCAGCTTGATGCTTTTCCTTTGCCCCCAGGTACTACTCTTATTCAATATATGGATGATTTGTTGATTGCTGCTGATTCAGAGGATGTCTGCAAGAATGTGACTGTCGCACTGTTACGTCACTTGTCTGATCTTAATCATAAGGTTTCGCCTTCTAAACTACAATATGTCCGTCAAGAGGTTACCTATTTGGGTCATCTCTTATCAAAAGAGGGAAAGCGATTAACCCCAGAACGAATTCAAGCAATTGCACAAATGTCTGTGCCATCCACACAAAGAGAGGTGCGTGCCTTTCTGGGCATTACCTCTTATTGTAGACAGTGGATTCCGAATTTTTCTTTGTTGGCCAAACCTTTGTTAGCACTCACTTTGAAAGACACACCCCAACCCCTTCCTTGGACTGACGAATGTCAGAAGTGTTTTACTGATTTACGTGCTGCTTTTTGTTCTGCTCCTGTTTTGGGTACTCCGGATTACAGTAAGCCCTTCACGCTCTATGTCCATGAAAGAGAGGGTTGTGCGTTGTCAGTCTTAACACAACGATTTGGAGACAAACAGCGGCCATGTGCCTATTTTTCAGCTACATTAGACCCAGTAGCCAAGGCATTGCCTAGTTGTCTTAAAGCTACAGCAGCGATTTCTATTCGTCAGTCTGCTGGAGTGGTGCTAGATAATACTCTCATTGTTATGGTACCACATGCAGTGGATATCTTGCTAAATAGGACGAAAACACAACATCTTACAAGTGCTCGATTGTCTGGATATGAGCTGACGCTCTTGGCTAGTCATGTGTACATCAAACGATGTAACATTTTAAACCCAGCCACACTGTTACCTCTTCCAGAAGAGAAAGATATTCAGGAACAACATGATTGTTTTCTCCGTACTGAGGAGGAGACAAAAGGTAGGATTGATTTGAAAGATACGCCACTAGTGGATCCAGATGGGATCCTATGGGTGGATGGGTCTTTTTTCAAACTCCCAAATGGCGAGACAACTTCAGCTTATGCTGTTACCACCTTGTATACAATCGTGGAGACAGCACGCATCAGACATAATTCAGCTCAAGCGGCTGAACTGATAGCTTTGACCAGAGCGTGTGTATTATCTAAAGGAAAGAGAGTGAATGTGTATACCGACAGCCAGTATGCGTTCGGTGTGGCGCATACCTTCGGTCGTTTGTGGAAGGAAAGAGGATTCCTTACCTCCCATGGTACTAAAATACAGCATGGTCAATTGGTAACTGATCTTCTTAAGTCACTTGCTTTGCCTACCCAGATAGCAATTGTGAAGTGTAGTGCACATAAGAAGATTACTGATGATGTTGGTCGCGGAAATGCTTTTGCGGACGAGGTAGCAAAAAGAACAGCCAGAGATGCTACAAGTCGCATGTATGTTGCGGGCCCTGCGAATTGGGTCAGGGAAAGAGGGATGTGTGAGATCGATTCAAGGAGATGCTACAGAGAAAGAGTTGAGAAAGTGGAAAGAAAGTACAGGAATGTTAGACGCAACAGGATGTTGGATAGAATTGTCAGAACATCAGCGTTGGCTGTTACCAGATGCCTATGTACTGCCTGTAGTTACTATGGCGCATGGTCCAGCCCATATCAGTGCGAAAGGAATATGTAAGCTTCTGGCTCCAGTGTGGCTGAATGAAGGGATTCCAAAATGTGCAGATAATATGGTGAAGCATTGTATCATTTGCTTGATGTACAATCCGGGAAAGGGAACCCCAACTCCGGCCGGTCATTTTGCTCCCCCAACATATCCTTTTGAGGTGTTGCAAATCGACTATATTCAAATGGAGCTATGCAACAATCTCAAATATGTCCTGGTGGTGGTGTGCGCCTTTTCCAGATGGATAGAAGCTTACCCCCTGAATGACAACACTGCTTTGTCCACTGCTAAAGTTCTTTTGAAAGAATTCTTCCCTAGGTTTGGTTTGCCGCGCATTGTCTGGAGTGACAATGGAAGTGAATTTGTAGGCCAAATTATTTAAAAGGTGTGTACCGGTCTTGGTATAAGACAGAAGTTTCATGCGGCAAATCATCCTCAGTCAGCAGGTTTGGTAGAGTGCTATAACAGCACTCTCAAACTTAAGCTTGTAAAAACACAAGCCAGCACAGGTCTTAGTTGGCCCGATGCTTTACCTTTGGCTCTCCGGTCCACTAGAACAGCTATACATTCTCGTTTGGGACTCAGCCCATACGAGGTTGTTTTCGGGCGCCCAGCTAATGTATGTGGAGTCCCTTGCCCTAAAAAGTACTCTGACATACAGTATCCAATGCTGATTGATTACTTACATGACCTCACCACTAAATTACGTGTTCTTCATCAACAGGTTCAAAACACTTTGCCAGAGGCCTCCACATACCCAGGTCATTCTATCCAACCCGGGGACTGGGTCTGTGTGAAAAATGTTCAGGGGACGAAGAACTTGGAACCTCGCTGGAGGGCGCCTCGACAGGTCCTTCTAGTAACGCGTACAGCAGTGAAAGTCGAAGGGAAAAAGAACTGGATCCACGGCGTGCACTGCAAGAAAGTGCCCTTGCCCTTGCCTTTTGATCAGTGGGTTCGTAAGGGTATAGGTGATTCTGAAGGAGAAAAAGTCCCCCGATTCATACCTTTCAGTAGTGCACACCTGGATGGAACTCGATCGGAGAAAGAAGATGACGACATTCTACAAGAAGCCGTACCTTCCCATCTCCGATTAAACACTACAGAGCCACAGACCCTATTTCAAGACCAAACTGTACCAACAAGGACTAGATACAATTTCAGACCTAGATTGGTCATGGACACCTGAGATTTCCATCTCTTCTGCTACATTTATCATCTGTCCAGGTTGAAGGGTCACGGTAGGAGTCTTGGTTTGTGACCTGTATAGTGGCTAGGCCCCAAGGACCTGCAATGTCATAGGACGGCTAATAATCACAGCCAAGTGAGTAAGGAAGATTGCCGTGAGCAACAATTTTAGAGGATGGATGTTAAATTAGAAAAGAAGGATAAGGAGGAAGAGATGAGAAAGAAATATTATGGAATATTGTACAGTCGATGTAGCGTAACATTGTGTGTTTTATGTTTTTGTGTACCCTATTTGCTTGTGTAGGTTGGGTTATTCATGCTATGCAGCAAAAAGTTGTCCCTAATTCTATCTCCTTGCCTCTTCGTTCTACTATCTCCCCACATCAATCACATACACTTCCCCAACATTAACTAATTAGGAGAACAGAATATTTAAATAATTAATTTGTCCAATTATTGCATCAGCACCAATTGGTGGTCAACACAACCGACTGTTGGGTGTGTGGACATATGGCTCATACCACAGATAAAGGAATGCCATATTTAGTCCTTCCGTTTTCTTATGAAGGTTCCGCTTGGGCCTATTTTGTAATGTTTTCAAATGCATATCAGAGCCGATTTAGACGTCTAGTTGGTTCATATTGTAGTAAGCCAGATTTTAGTCATAATTCTCTGATAAAGGGAATGGTGGCTATGGCTAAAATTGTGGAGAATAGTAAGGTTCCTGTTGATGAGAGACAATCATATACTAATTGGAACGTGACTCGTTACGTTACTAGCCTTACAGATAAAACTAAACAGGGAAAATCTCCACCAATTTGGACTGTCCCTCATCAAGGTAATTTCTGTTTACAAATGAATGGCCAGACTACTGACACTGGACAAAGAGAAAGCTTTTGTTCCATACGGCTTGGCAGTTCGGGCTGGACTGTTCCCATGAGGCACAGGGTCAGACTGATTTACATATGGCCATGTCTGAACTGGGGTGGCAGAGTGGGCTAAAGAACGGTGATGGATTAAACCCAGATCAGTTGACTGGGGGTGAGTGCTTGCAATGTTCAACACTCCGTCCATCATTTCCTTTGGTTTTTGCTTTGTTCGCCATAAGTTGGCAGGGTATGCTCAGACGTGAGTCCCTTGCTCACTTTGCCACTGGATTCAAGCAAGCCTGGCTGAAGACGGCTGAAATGCCAGAAACCGGTCCTAGGAAGCTTGTTTCCGGTCCAGGGAAGACATGGCTTGGCAGTTCGGGCTGGACTGTTCCCATGAGGCACAGGGTCAGACTGATTTGCATATGGCCATGTCTGAACTGGGGTGCCAGAGTGGGCTAAAGAATGGTGATGGATTGAACCCAGATCAGTTGACTGGGGGTGAGTGCTTGCAATGTTCAACACTCCGTCCATCATTTCCTTTGGTTATTGCTTTGTTCGCCATAAGTTGGCAGGGTATGCTCAGACGTGAGTCCCTTGCTCACTTTGCCACTGGATTCAAGCAAGCCTGGCTGAAGACGGCTGAAATGCCAGAAACCGGTCCTAGGAAGCTTGTTTCAGGTCCAGGGAAGACATGGCTTGGCAGTTCGGGCTGGACTGTTCCCATGAGGCACAGGGTCAGACTGATTTGCATATGGCCATGTCTGAACTGGGGTGGCAGAGTGGGCTAAAGAATGGTGATGGATTAAACCCAGATCAGTTGACTGGGGGTGAGTGCTTGCAACGTTCAACACTCCGTCCATCATTTCCTTTGGTTTTTGCTTTGTTCGCCATAAATTGGCAGGGTATGCTCAGACGTGAGTCCCTTGCTCACTTTGCCACTGGATTCAAGCAAGCCTGGCTGAAGACGGCTGAAATGCCAGAAACCGGTCCTAGGAAGCTTGTTTCCGGTCCAGGGAAGACATGGCTTGGCAGTTCGGGCTGGACTGTTCCCATGAGGCACAGGGTCAGACTGAATTGCATATGGCCAAGTCTGAACTGGGGTGGCAGAGTGGGCTAAACAACGGTGATGGATTAAACCCAGATCAGTTGACTGGGGGTGAGTGCTTGCAATGTTCAACACTCCGTCCATCATTTCCTTTGGTTTTTGCTTTGTTCACCAAGAGTTGGCAGGGTATGCTCAGACGTTAATCCCTTGCTCACTTTGCCACTGGATTCAAGCAAGCCTGGCTGAAGACGGCTGAAATGCCAGAAACCGGTCCTAGGAAGCTTGTTTCCGGTCCAGGGAAGACATGGCTTGGCAGTTCGGGCTGGACTGTTCCCATGAGGCACAGGGTCAGACTGATTTGCATATGGCCATGTCTGAACTGGGGTGGCAGAGTGGGCTAAAGAATGATGATGGATTGAAGCCAGATCAGTTGACTGGGGGTGAGTGCTTGCAATGTTCAACACTCCGTCCATCATTTCCTTTGGTTATTGCTTTGTTCGCCATAAGTTGGCAGGGTATGCTCAGACGTGAGTCCCTTGCTCAATTTGCCACTGGATTCAAGCAAGCCTGGCTGAAGACGGCTGAAATGCCAGAAACGGGTCCTAGGAAGCTTGTTTCCGGTCCAGGGAAGACATGGCTTGGCAGTTCGGGCTGGACTGTTCCCATGAGGCACAGGGTCAGACTGATTTGCATATGGCCATGTCTGAACTGGGGTGGCAGAGTGGGATAAAGAATGGTGATGGATTGAACCCAGATCAGTTGACTGGGGGTGAGTGCTTACAATGTTCAACACTCCGTCCATCATTTCCTTTGGTTTTTGCGTTGTTCGCCATAAGTTGGCAGGGTATGCTCAGACGTGAGTCCCTTGCTCACTTTGCCACTGGATTCAAGCAAGCCTGGCTGAACACGGCTGAAATGCCAGAAACCGGTCCTAGGAAGCTTGTTTCCGGTCCAGGGAAGACATGGCTTGGCAGTTCGGGCTGGACTGTTCCCATGAGGCACAGGGTCAGACTGATTTGCATATGGCCATGTCTGAACTGGGGTGGCAGAGTGGGCTAAACAACGGTGATGGATTAAACCCAGATCAGTTGACTGGGGGTGAGTGCTTGCAATGTTCAACACTCCGTCCATCATTTCTTTGGTTTTTGCTTTGTTCGCCATAAGTTGGCAGGGTATGCTCAGACATGAGTCCCTTGCTCACTTTGCCACTGGATTCAAGCAAGCCTGGCTGAAGACGGCTGAAATGCCAGAAACCGGTCCTAGGAAGCTTGTTTCCGGTCCAGGGAAGACATGGCTTGGCAGTTCGGGCTGGACTGTTCCCATGAGGCACAGGGTCAGACTGATTTGCATATGGCCATGTCTGAACTGGGGTGGCAGAGTGGGCTAAAGAATGGTGATGGATTGAACCCAGATCAGTTGACTGGGGGTGAGTG
The DNA here is from genome assembly GCF_964204655.1 of Triturus cristatus. Lineage (NCBI taxonomy): Eukaryota > Metazoa > Chordata > Amphibia > Caudata > Salamandridae > Triturus > Triturus cristatus. The sequence goes on from NC_140593.1 coordinate 419,121,196, forward strand.
CTTGCAATGTTCAACACTCCGTCCATCATTTCCTTTGGTTTTTGCTTTGTTCGCCATAAGTTGGCAGGGTATGCTCAGACGTGAGTCCCTTGCTCACTTTGCCCCTGGATTCAAGCAAGCCTGGCTGAACACGGCTGAAATGCCAGAAACCGGTCCTAGGAAGCTTGTTTCCGGTCCAGGGAAGACATGGCTTGGCAGTTCGGGCTGGACTGTTCCCATGAGGCACAGGGTCAGACTGAATTGCATATGGCCATGTCTGAACTGGGGTGGCAGAGTGGGCTAAACAACGGTGATGGATTAAACCCAGATCATTTGACTGGGGGTGAGTGCTTGCAATGTTCAACACTCCGTCCATTATTTCCTTTGGTTTTTGCTTTGTTTGCCATAAGTTGGCAGGGTATGCTCAGACGTGAGTCCCTTGCTCACTTTGCCACTGGATTCAAGCAAGCCTGGCTGAAGACAGCTGAAATGCCAGAAACCAGTCCTAGGAAGCTTGTTTCCGGTCCAGGGAAGACATGGCTTGGCAGTTCAGGCTGGACTGTTCCCATGAGGCACAGGGTCAGACTGATTTGCATATGGCCATGTCTGAACTGGGGTGGCAGAGTGGGCTAAAGAACGGTGATGGATTAAACCCAGATCAGTTGACTGGGGGTGAGTGCTTGCAATGTTCAACACTCCGTCCATCATTTCCTTTGGTTTTTGCTTTGTTCGCCATAAGTTGGCAGGGTATGCTCAGACGTGAGTCCCTTGCTCACTTTGCCACTGGATTCAAGCAAGCCTGGCTGAATACGGCTGAAATGCCAGAAACCGGTCCTAGGAAGCTTGTTTCCGGTCCAGGGAAGACATGGCTTGGCAGTTCGGGCTGGACTGTTCCCATGAGGCACAGGGTCAGACTGATTTGCATATGGCCATGTCTGAACTGGGGTGGCAGAGTGGGCTAAAGAATGGTGATGGATTGAACCCAGATCAGTTGACTGGGGGTGAGTGCTTGCAATGTTCAACACTCCGTCCATCATTTCCTTTGGTTATTGCTTTGTTCGCCATAAGTTGGCAGGGTATGCTCAGACGTGAGTCCCTTGCTCACTTTGCCACTGGATTCAAGCAAGCCTGGCTGAAGACGGCTGAAATGCCAGAAACCGGTCCTAGGAAGCTTGTTTCCGGTCCAGGGAAGACATGGCTTGGCAGTTCGGGCTGGACTGTTCCCATGAGGCACAGGGTCAGACTGATTTGCATATGGCCATGTCTGAACTGGGGTGGCAGAGTGGGCTAAAGAATGGTGATGGATTGAACCCAGATCAGTTGACTGGGGGTGAGTGCTTGCAATGTTCAACACTCCGTCCATCATTTCCTTTGGTTTTTGCTTTGTTCGCCATAAGTTGGCAGGGTATGCTCAGACGTGAGACCCTTGCTCACTTTGCCACTGGATTCAAGCAAGCCTGGCTGAACACGGCTGAAATGCCAGAAACCGGTCCTAGGAAGCTTGTTTCCGGTCCAGGGAAGACATGGCTTGGCAGTTCGGGCTGGACTGTTCCCATGAGGCACAGGGTCAGACTGATTTGCATATGGCCATGTCTGAACTGGGGTGGCAGAGTGGGCTAAACAACGGTGATGGATTAAACCCAGATCAGTTGACTGGGGGTGAGTGCTTGCAACGTTCAACACTCCGTCCATCATTTCCTTTGGTTTTTGCTTTGTTCGCCATAAATTGGCAGGGTATGCTCAGACGTGAGTCCCTTGCTCACTTTGCCACTGGATTCAAGCAAGCCTGGCTGAAGACGGCTGAAATGCCAGAAACCGGTCCTAGGAAGCTTGTTTCCGGTCCAGGGAAGACATGGCTTGGCAGTTCGGGCTGGACTGTTCCCATGAGGCACAGGGTCAGACTGATTTGCATATGGCCATATCCGAACTGGGGTGGCAGAGTGGGCTAAACAACGGTGATGGATTAAACCCAGATCAGTTGACTGGGGGTGAGCGCTTGCAATGTTCAACACTCCGTCCATCATTTCCTTTGGTTTTTGCTCTATTCGCCATAAGTTGGCAGGGTATGCTCAGACGTGAGTCCCTTGCTCACTTTGCCACTGGATTCAAGCAAGCCTGGCTGAAGACGGCTGAAATGCCAGAAACCGGTCCTAGGAAGCTTGTTTCCGGTCCAGGGAAGACATGGCTTGGCAGTTCGGGCTGGACTGTTCCCATGAGGCACAGGGTCACACTAATTTGCATATGGCCAAGTCTGAACTGGGGTGGCAGAGTGGGCTAAACAACGGTGATGGATTAAACCCAGATCAGTTGACTGGGGGTGAGTGCTTGCAATGTTCAACACTCCGTACATCATTTCCTTTGGTTTTTGCTTTGTTCGCCAAGAGTTGGCAGGGTATGCTCGGACGTTAGTCCCTTGCTCACTTTGCCACTGGATTCAAGCAAGCCTGGCTGAAGACGGCTGAAATGCCAGAAACCGGTCCTAGGAAGCTTGTTTCCGGTCCAGGGAAGACATGGCTTGGCAGTTCGGGCTGGACTGTTCCCATGAGGCACAGGGTCAGACTGATTTGCATATGGCCATGTCTGAACTGGGGTGGCAGAGTGGGCTAAAGAATGATGATGGATTGAAGCCAGATCAGTTGACTGGGGGTGAGTGCTTGCAATGTTCAACACTCCGTCCATCATTTCCTTTGGTTATTGCTTTGTTCGCCATAAGTTGGCAGGGTATGCTCAGACGTGAGTCCCTTGCTCAATTTGCCACTGGATTCAAGCAAGCCTGGCTGAAGACGGCTGAAATGCCAGAAACGGGTCCTAGGAAGCTTGTTTCCGGTCCAGGGAAGACATGGCTTGGCAGTTCGGGCTGGACTGTTCCCATGAGGCACAGGGTCAGACTGATTTGCATATGGCCATGTCTGAACTGGGGTGGCAGAGTGGGCTAAAGAATGGTGATGGATTGAACCCAGATCAGTTGACTGGGGGTGAGTGCTTACAATGTTCAACAATCCGTCCATCATTTCCTTTGGTTTTTGCTTTGTTCGCCATAAGTTGGCAGGGTATGCTCAGACGTGAGTCCCTTGCTCACTTTGCCACTGGATTCAAGCAAGCCTGGCTGAACACGGCTGAAATGCCAGAAACCGGTCCTAGGAAGCTTGTTTCCGGTCCAGGGAAGACATGGCTTGGCAGTTCGGGCTGGACTGTTCCCATGAGGCACAGGGTCAGACTGATTTGCATATGGCCATGTCTGAACTGGGGTGGCAGAGTGGGCTAAACAACGGTGATGGATTAAACCCAGATCAGTTGACTGGGGGTGAGTGCTTGCAATGTTCAACACTCCGTCCATCATTTCTTTGGTTTTTGCTTTGTTCGCCATAAGTTGGCAGGGTATGCTCAGACGTGAGTCCCTTGCTCACTTTGCCACTGGATTCAAGCAAGCCTGGCTGAAGACGGCTGAAATGCCAGAAACCGGTCCTAGGAAGCTTGTTTCCGGTCCAGGGAAGACATGGCTTGGCAGTTCGGGCTGGACTGTTCCCATGAGGCACAGGGTCAGACTGATTTGCATATGGCCATGTCTGAACTGGGGTGGCAGAGTGGGCTAAACAATGGTGATGGATTAAACCCAGATCAGTTGACTGGGGGTGAGTGCTTGCAATGTTCAACACTCCGTCCATCATTTCCTTTGGTTTTTGCTTTGTTCGCCATAAGTTGGCAGGGTATGCTCAGACGTGTGTCCCTTGCTCACTTTGCCACTGGATTCAAGCAAGCCTGGCTGAAGACGGCTGAAATGCCAGAAACCAGTCCTAGGAAGCTTGTTTCCGGTCCAGGAAAGACATGGCTTGGCAGTTCGGGCTGGACTGTTCCCATGAGGCACAGGGTCAGACTGATTTGCATATGGCCATATCTGAACTGGGGTGGCAGAGTGGGCTAAAGAACGGCGATGGATTAAACCCAGATCAGTTGACTGGGGGTGAGTGCTTGCAATGTTCAACACCCCGTCCATCATTTCCTTTGGTTTTTGCTTTGTTCGCCATAAGTTGGCAGGGTATGCTCAGACATGAGTCCCTTGCTCACTTTGCCACTGGATTCAAGCAAGCCTGGCTGAAGACGGCTGAAATGCCAGAAACCGGTCCTAGGAAGCTTGTTTCAGGTCCAGGGAAGACATGGCTTGGCAGTTCGGGCTGGACTGTTCCCATGAGGCACAGGGTCAGACTGATTTGCATATGGCCATATCTGAACTGGGGTGGCAGAGTGGGCTAAAGAACGGTGATGGATTAAACCCAGATCAGTTGACTGGGGGTGAGTGCTTGCAATGTTCAACACTCCGTCCATCATTTCCTTTGGTTTTTGCTTTGTTCGCCAAGAGTTGGCAGGGTATGCTCAGACGTTAGTCCCTTGCTCACTTTGCCACTGGATTCAAGCAAGCCTGGCTGAAGACGGCTGAAATGCCAGAAACCGGTCCTAGGAAGCTTGTTTCCGGTCCAGGGAAGACATGGCTTGGCAGTTCGGGCTGGACTGTTCCCATGAGGCACAGGGTCAGACTGATTTGCATATGGCCATGTCTGAACTGGGGTGGCAGAGTGGGCTAAAGAATGATGATGGATTGAAGCCAGATCAGTTGACTGGGGGTGAGTACTTGCAATGTTCAACACTCCGTCCATCATTTCCTTTGGTTATTGCTTTGTTCGCCATAAGTTGGCAGGGTATGCTCAGACGTGAGTCCCTTGCTCAATTTGCCACTGGATTCAAGCAAGCCTGGCTGAAGACGGCTGAAATGCCAGAAACGGGTCCTAGGAAGCTTGTTTCCGGTCCAGGGAAGACATGGCTTGGCAGTTCGGGCTGGACTGTTCCCATGAGGCACAGGGTCAGACTGATTTGCATATGGCCATGTCTGAACTGGGGTGGCAGAGTGGGCTAAAGAATGGTGATGGATTGAACCCAGATCAGTTGACTGGGGGTGAGTGCTTACAATGTTCAACAATCCGTCCATCATTTCCTTTGGTTTTTGCTTTGTTCGCCATAAGTTGGCAGGGTATGCTCAGACGTGAGTCCCTTGCTCACTTTGCCACTGGATTCAAGCAAGCCTGGCTGAACACGGCTGAAATGCCAGAAACCGGTCCTAGGAAGCTTGTTTCCGGTCCAGGGAAGACATGGCTTGGCAGTTCGGGCTGGACTGTTCCCATGAGGCACAGGGTCAGACTGATTTGCATATGGCCATGTCTGAACTGGGGTGGCAGAGTGGGCTAAACAACGGTGATGGATTAAACCCAGATCAGTTGACTGGGGGTGAGTGCTTGCAATGTTCAACACTCCGTCCATCATTTCTTTGGTTTTTGCTTTGTTCGCCATAAGTTGGCAGGGTATGCTCAGACGTGAGTCCCTTGCTCACTTTGCCACTGGATTCAAGCAAGCCTGGCTGAAGACGGCTGAAATGCCAGAAACCGGTCCTAGGAAGCTTGTTTCCGGTCCAGGGAAGACATGGCTTGGCAGTTCGGGCTGGACTGTTCCCATGAGGCACAGGGTCAGACTGATTTGCATATGGCCATGTCTGAACTGGGGTGGCAGAGTGGGCTAAACAATGGTGATGGATTAAACCCAGATCAGTTGACTGGGGGTGAGTGCTTGCAATGTTCAACACTCCGTCCATCATTTCCTTTGGTTTTTGCTTTGTTCGCCATAAGTTGGCAGGGTATGCTCAGACGTGTGTCCCTTGCTCACTTTGCCACTGGATTCAAGCAAGCCTGGCTGAAGACGGCTGAAATGCCAGAAACCAGTCCTAGGAAGCTTGTTTCCGGTCCAGGAAAGACATGGCTTGGCAGTTCGGGCTGGACTGTTCCCATGAGGCACAGGGTCAGACTGATTTGCATATGGCCATATCTGAACTGGGGTGGCAGAGTGGGCTAAAGAACGGTGATGGATTAAACCCAGATCAGTTGACTGGGGGTGAGTGCTTGCAATGTTCAACACCCCGTCCATCATTTCCTTTGGTTTTTGCTTTGTTCGCCATAAGTTGGCAGGGTATGCTCAGACATGAGTCCCTTGCTCACTTTGCCACTGGATTCAAGCAAGCCTGGCTGAAGACGGCTGAAATGCCAGAAACCGGTCCTAGGAAGCTTGTTTCAGGTCCAGGGAAGACATGGCTTGGCAGTTCGGGCTGGACTGTTCCCATGAGGCACAGGGTCAGACTGATTTGCATATGGCCATATCTGAACTGGGGTGGCAGAGTGGGCTAAAGAACGGTGATGGATTAAACCCAGATCAGTTGACTGGGGGTGAGTGCTTGCAATGTTCAACACTCCGTCCATCATTTCCTTTGGTTTTTGCTTTGTTCGCCAAGAGTTGGCAGGGTATGCTCAGACGTTAGTCCCTTGCTCACTTTGCCACTGGATTCAAGCAAGCCTGGCTGAAGACGGCTGAAATGCCAGAAACCGGTCCTAGGAAGCTTGTTTCCGGTCCAGGGAAGACATGGCTTGGCAGTTCGGGCTGGACTGTTCCCATGAGGCACAGGGTCAGACTGATTTGCATATGGCCATGTCTGAACTGGGGTGGCAGAGTGGGCTAAAGAATGATGATGGATTGAAGCCAGATCAGTTGACTGGGGGTGAGTACTTGCAATGTTCAACACTCCGTCCATCATTTCCTTTGGTTATTGCTTTGTTCGCCATAAGTTGGCAGGGTATGCTCAGACGTGAGTCCCTTGCTCAATTTGCCACTGGATTCAAGCAAGCCTGGCTGAAGACGGCTGAAATGCCAGAAACCGGTCCTAGGAAGCTTGTTTCCGGTCCAGGGAAGACATGGCTTGGCAGTTCGGGCTGGACTGTTCCCATGAGGCACAGGGTCAGACTGAATTGCATATTGCCAAGTCTGAACTGGGGTGGCAGAGTGGGCTAAACAACGGTGATGGATTAAACCCAGATCAGTTGACTGGGGGTGAGTGCTTGCAATGTTCAACACTCCGTCCATCATTTCCTTTGGTTTTTGCTTTGTTCGCCAAGAGTTGGCAGGGTATGCTCAGACGTTAATCCCTTGCTCACTTTGCCACTGGATTCAAGCAAGCCTGGCTGAAGACGGCTGAAATGCCAGAAACCGGTCCTAGGAAGCTTGTTTCCGGTCCAGGGAAGACATGGCTTGGCAGTTCGGGCTGGACTGTTCCCATGAGGCACAGGGTCAGACTGATTTGCATATGGCCATGTCTGAACTGGGGTGGCAGAGTGGGCTAAAGAATGATGATGGATTGAAGCCAGATCAGTTGACTGGGGGTGAGTGCTTGCAATGTTCAACACTCCGTCCATCATTTCCTTTGGTTATTGCTTTGTTCGCCATAAGTTGGCAGGGTATGCTCAGACGTGAGTCCCTTGCTCAATTTGCCACTGGATTCAAGCAAGCCTGGCTGAAGACGGCTGAAATGTCAGAAACGGGTCCTAGGAAGCTTGTTTCCGGTCCAGGGAAGACATGGCTTGGCAGTTCGGGCTGGACTGTTCCCATGAGGCACAGGGTCAGACTGATTTGCATATGGCCATGTCTGAACTGGGGTGGCAGAGTGGGCTAAAGAATGGTGATGGATTGAACCCAGATCAGTTGACTGGGGGTGAGTGCTTACAATGTTCAACACTCCGTCCATCATTTCCTTTGGTTTTTGCGTTGTTCGCCATAAGTTGGCAGGGTATGCTCAGACGTGAGTCCCTTGCTCACTTTGCCACTGGATTCAAGCAAGCCTGGCTGAACACGGCTGAAATGCCAGAAACCGGTCCTAGGAAGCTTGTTTCCGGTCCAGGGAAGACATGGCTTGGCAGTTCGGGCTGGACTGTTCCCATGAGGCACAGGGTCAGACTGATTTGCATATGGCCATGTCTGAACTGGGGTGGCAGAGTGGGCTAAACAACGGTGATGGATTAAACCCAGATCAGTTGACTGGGGGTGAGTGCTTGCAATGTTCAACACTCCGTCCATCATTTCTTTGGTTTTTGCTTTGTTCGCCATAAGTTGGCAGGGTATGCTCAGACATGAGTCCCTTGCTCACTTTGCCACTGGATTCAAGCAAGCCTGGCTGAAGACGGCTGAAATGCCAGAAACCGGTCCTAGGAAGCTTGTTTCCGGTCCAGGGAAGACATGGCTTGGCAGTTCGGGCTGGACTGTTCCCATGAGGCACAGGGTCAGACTGATTTGCATATGGCCATGTCTGAACTGGGGTGGCAGAGTGGGCTAAAGAATGGTGATGGATTGAACCCAGATCAGTTGACTGGGGGTGAGTGCTTGCAATGTTCAACACTCCGTCCATCATTTCCTTTGGTTTTTGCTTTGTTCGCCATAAGTTGGCAGGGTATGCTCAGACGTGAGTCCCTTGCTCACTTTGACCCTGGATTCAAGCAAGCCTGGCTGAACACGGCTGAAATGCCAGAAACCGGTCCTAGGAAGCTTGTTTCCGGTCCAGGGAAGACATGGCTTGGCAGTTCGGGCTGGACTGTTCCCATGAGGCACAGGGTCAGACTGAATTGCATATGGCCATGTCTGAACTGGGGTGGCAGAGTGGGCTAAACAACGGTGATGGATTAAACCCAGATCATTTGACTGGGGGTGAGTGCTTGCAATGTTCAACACTCCGTCCATTATTTCCTTTGGTTTTTGCTTTGTTTGCCATAAGTTGGCAGGGTATGCTCAGACGTGAGTCCCTTGCTCACTTTGCCACTGGATTCAAGCAAGCCTGGCTGAAGACAGCTGAAATGCCAGAAACCAGTCCTAGGAAGCTTGTTTCCGGTCCAGGGAAGACATGGCTTGGCAGTTCAGGCTGGACTGTTCCCATGAGGCACAGGGTCAGACTGATTTGCATATGGCCATGTCTGAACTGGGGTGGCAGAGTGGGCTAAAGAACGGTGATGGATTAAACCCAGATCAGTTGACTGGGGGTGAGTGCTTGCAATGTTCAACACTCCGTCCATCATTTCCTTTGGTTTTTGCTTTGTTCGCCATAAGTTGGCAGGGTATGCTCAGACGTGAGTCCCTTGCTCACTTTGCCACTGGATTCAAGCAAGCCTGGCTGAATACGGCTGAAATGCCAGAAACCGGTCCTAGGAAGCTTGTTTCCGGTCCAGGGAAGACATGGCTTGGCAGTTCGGGCTGGACTGTTCCCATGAGGCACAGGGTCAGACTGATTTGCATATGGCCATGTCTGAACTGGGGTGGCAGAGTGGGCTAAAGAATGGTGATGGATTGAACCCAGATCAGTTGACTGGGGGTGAGTGCTTGCAATGTTCAACACTCCGTCCATCATTTCCTTTGGTTATTGCTTTGTTCGCCATAAGTTGGCAGGGTATGCTCAGACGTGAGTCCCTTGCTCACTTTGCCACTGGATTCAAGCAAGCCTGGCTGAAGACGGCTGAAATGCCAGAAACCGGTCCTAGGAAGCTTGTTTCCGGTCCAGGGAAGACATGGCTTGGCAGTTCGGGCTGGACTGTTCCCATGAGGCACAGGGTCAGACTGATTTGCATATGGCCATGTCTGAACTGGGGTGGCAGAGTGGGCTAAAGAATGGTGATGGATTGAACCCAGATCAGTTGACTGGGGGTGAGTGCTTGCAATGTTCAACACTCCGTCCATCATTTCCTTTGGTTTTTGCTTTGTTCGCCATAAGTTGGCAGGGTATGCTCAGACGTGAGACCCTTGCTCACTTTGCCATTGGATTCAAGCAAGCCTGGCTGAACACGGCTGAAATGCCAGAAACCGGTCCTAGGAAGCTTGTTTCCGGTCCAGGGAAGACATGGCTTGGCAGTTCGGGCTGGACTGTTCCCATGAGGCACAGGGTCAGACTGATTTGCATATGGCCATGTCTGAACTGGGGTGGCAGAGTGGGCTAAACAACGGTGATGGATTAAACCCAGATCAGTTGACTGGGGGTGAGTGCTTGCAACGTTCAACACTCCGTCCATCATTTCCTTTGGTTTTTGCTTTGTTCGCCATAAATTGGCAGGGTATGCTCAGACGTGAGTCCCTTGCTCACTTTGCCACTGGATTCAAGCAAGCCTGGCTGAAGACGGCTGAAATGCCAGAAACCGGTCCTAGGAAGCTTGTTTCCGGTCCAGGGAAGACATGGCTTGGCAGTTCGGGCTGGACTGTTCCCATGAGGCACAGGGTCAGACTGATTTGCATATGGCCATATCTGAACTGGGGTGGCAGAGTGGGCTAAACAACGGTGATGGATTAAACCCAGATCAGTTGACTGGGGGTGAGCGCTTGCAATGTTCAACACTCCGTCCATCATTTCCTTTGGTTTTTGCTCTATTCGCCATAAGTTGGCAGGGTATGCTCAGACGTGAGTCCCTTGCTCACTTTGCCACTGGATTCAAGCAAGCCTGGCTGAAGACGGCTGAAATGCCAGAAACCGGTCCTAGGAAGCTTGTTTCCGGTCCAGGGAAGACATGGCTTGGCAGTTCGGGCTGGACTGTTCCCATGAGGCACAGGGTCAGACTAATTTGCATATGGCCAAGTCTGAACTGGGGTGGCAGAGTGGGCTAAACAACGGTGATGGATTAAACCCAGATCAGTTGACTGGGGGTGAGTGCTTGCAATGTTCAACACTCCGTACATCATTTCCTTTGGTTTTTGCTTTGTTCGCCAAGAGTTGGCAGGGTATGCTCGGACTTAGTCCCTTGCTCACTTTGCCACTGGATTCAAGCAAGCCTGGCTGAAGACGGCTGAAATGCCAGAAACCGGTCCTAGGAAGCTTGTTTCCGGTCCAGGGAAGACATGGCTTGGCAGTTCGGGCTGGACTGTTCCCATGAGGCACAGGGTCAGACTGATTTGCATATGGCCATGTCTGAACTGGGGTGGCAGAGTGGGCTAAAGAATGATGATGGATTGAAGCCAGATCAGTTGACTGGGGGTGAGTGCTTGCAATGTTCAACACTCCGTCCATCATTTCCTTTGGTTATTGCTTTGTTCGCCATAAGTTGGCAGGGTATGCTCAGACGTGAGTCCCTTGCTCAATTTGCCACTGGATTCAAGCAAGCCTGGCTGAAGACGGCTGAAATGCCAGAAACGGGTCCTAGGAAGCTTGTTTCCGGTCCAGGGAAGACATGGCTTGGCAGTTCGGGCTGGACTGTTCCCATGAGGCACAGGGTCAGACTGATTTGCATATGGCCATGTCTGAACTGGGGTGGCAGAGTGGGCTAAAGAATGGTGATGGATTGAACCCAGATCAGTTGACTGGGGGTGAGTGCTTACAATGTTCAACACTCCGTCCATCATTTCCTTTGGTTTTTGCTTTGTTCGCCATAAGTTGGCAGGGTATGCTCAGACGTGAGTCCCTTGCTCACTTTGCCACTGGATTCAAGCAAGCCTGACTGAACACGGCTGAAATGCCAGAAACCGGTCCTAGGAAGCTTGTTTCCGGTCCAGGGAAGACATGGCTTGGCAGTTCGGGCTGGACTGTTCCCATGAGGCACAGGGTCAGACTGATTTGCATATGGCCATGTCTGAACTGGGGTGGCAGAGTGGGCTAAACAACGGTGATGGATTAAACCCAGATCAGTTGACTGGGGGTGAGTGCTTGCAATGTTCAACACTCCGTCCATCATTTATTTGGTTTTTGCTTTGTTCGCCATAAGTTGGCAGGGTATGCTCAGACGTGAGTCCCTTGCTCACTTTGCCACTGGATTCAAGCAAGCCTGGCTGAAGACGGCTGAAATGCCAGAAACCGGTCCTAGGAAGCTTGTTTCCGGTCCAGGGAAGACATGGCTTGGCAGTTCGGGCTGGACTGTTCCCATGAGGCACAGGGTCAGACTGATTTGCATATGGCCATGTCTGAACTGGGGTGGCAGAGTGGGCTAAACAATGGTGATGGATTAAACCCAGATCAGTTGACTGGGGGTGAGTGCTTGCAATGTTCAACACTCCGTCCATCATTTCCTTTGGTTTTTGCTTTGTTCGCCATAAGTTGGCAGGGTATGCTCAGACGTGTGTCCCTTGCTCACTTTGCCACTGGATTCAAGCAAGCCTGGCTGAAGACGGCTGAAATGCCAGAAACCAGTCCTAGGAAGCTTGTTTCCGGTCCAGGAAAGACATGGCTTGGCAGTTCGGGCTGGACTGTTCCCATGAGGCACAGGGTCAGACTGATTTGCATATGGCCATATCTGAACTGGGGTGGCAGAGTGGGCTAAAGAACGGTGATGGATTAAACCCAGATCAGTTGACTGGGGGTGAGTGCTTGCAATGTTCAACACCCCGTCCATCATTTCCTTTGGTTTTTGCTTTGTTCGCCATAAGTTGGCAGGGTATGCTCAGACATGAGTCCCTTGCTCACTTTGCCACTGGATTCAAGCAAGCCTGGCTGAAGACGGCTGAAATGCCAGAAACCGGTCCTAGGAAGCTTGTTTCAGGTCCAGGGAAGACATGGCTTGGCAGTTCGGGCTGGACTGTTCCCATGAGGCACAGGGTCAGACTGATTTGCATATGGCCATGTCTGAACTGGGGTGGCAGAGTGGGCTAAAGAACGGTGATGGATTAAACCCAGATCAGTTGACTGGGGGTGAGTGCTTGCAACGTTCAACACTCCGTCCATCATTTCCTTTGGTTTTTGCTTTGTTCGCCATAAATTGGCAGGGTATGCTCAGACGTGAGTCCCTTGCTCACTTTGCCACTGGATTCAAGCAAGCCTGGCTGAAGACGGCTGAAATGCCAGAAACCGGTCCTAGGAAGCTTGTTTCCGGTCCAGGGAAGACATGGCTTGGCAGTTCGGGCTGGACTGTTCCCATGAGGCACAGGGTCAGACTGATTTGCATATGGCCATGTCCGAACTGGGGTGGCAGAGTGGGCTAAACAACGGTGATGGATTAAACCCAGATCAGTTGACTGGGGGTGAGTGCTTGCAATGTTCAACACTCCGTCCATCATTTCCTTTGGTTTTTGCTTTATTCGCCATAAGTTGGCAGGGTATGCTCAGACGTGAGTCCCTTGCTCACTTTGCCACTGGATTCAAGCAAGCCTGGCTGAAGACGGCTGAAATGCCAGAAACCGGTCCTAGGAAGCTTGTTTCCGGTCCAGGGAAGACATGGCTTGGCAGTTCGGGCTGGACTGTTCCAATGAGGCACAGGGTCAGACTGATTTGCATATGGCCAAGTCTGAACTGGGGTGGCAGAGTGGGCTAAACAACGGTGATGGATTAAACCCAGATCAGTCGACTGGGGGTGAGTGCTTGCAATGTTCAACACTCCGTCCATCATTTCCTTTGGTTTTTGCTTTGTTCGCCAAGAGTTGGCAGGGTATGCTCAGACGTTAGTCCCTTGCTCACTTTGCCACTGGATTCAAGCAAGCCTGGCTGAAGACGGCTGAAATGCCAGAAACCGGTCCTAGGAAGCTTGTTTCCGGTCCAGGGAAGACATGGCTTGGCAGTTCGGGCTGGACTGTTCCCATGAGGCACAGGGTCAGACTGATTTGCATATGGCCATGTCTGAACTGGGGTGGCAGAGTGGGCTAAAGAATGGTGATGGATTGAACCCAGATCAGTTGACTGGGGGTGAGTGCTTGCAATGTTCAACACTCCGTCCATCATTTCCTTTGGTTTTTGCTTTGTTCGCCATAAGTTGGCAGGGTATGCTCAGACGTGAGTCCCTTGCTCACTTTGCCACTGGATTCAAGCAAGCCTGGCTGAACACGGCTGAAATGCCAGAAACCGGTCCTAGGAAGCTTGTTTCCGGTCCAGGGAAGACATGGCTTGGCAGTTCGGGCTGGACTGTTCCCATGAGGCACAGGGTCAGACTGAATTGCATATGGCCATGTCTGAACTGGGGTGGCAGAGTGGGCTAAACAACGGTGATGGATTAAACCCAGATCATTTGACTGGGGGTGAGTGCTTGCAATGTCCAACACTCCGTCCATTATTTCCTTTGGTTTTTGCTTTGTTTGCCATAAGTTGGCAGGGTATGCTCAGACGTGAGTCCCTTGCTCACTTTGCCACTGGATTCAAGCAAGCCTGGCTGAAGACAGCTGAAATGCCAGAAACCGGTCCTAGGAAGCTTGTTTCCGGTCCAGGGAAGACATGGCTTGGCAGTTCAGGCTGGACTGTTCCCATGAGGCACAGGGTCAGACTGATTTGCATATGGCCATGTCTGAACTGGGGTGGCAGAGTGGGCTAAAGAACGGTGATGGATTAAACCCAGATCAGTTGACTGGGGGTGAGTGCTTGCAATGTTCAACACTCCGTCCATCATTTCCTTTGGTTTTTGCTTTGTTCGCCATAAGTTGGCAGGGTATGCTCAGACGTGAGTCCCTTGCTCACTTTGCCACTGGATTCAAGCAAGCCTGGCTGAAGACGGCTGAAATGCCAGAAACCGGTCCTAGGAAGCTTGTTTCCGGTCCAGGGAAGACATGGCTTGGCAGTTCGGGCTGGACTGTTCCCATGAGGCACAGGGTCAGACTGATTTGCATATGGCCATGTCCGAACTGGGGTGGCAGAGTGGGCTAAACAACGGTGATGGATTAAACCCAGATCAGTTGACTGGGGGTGAGTGCTTGCAATGTTCAACACTCCGTCCATCATTTCCTTTGGTTTTTGCTTTATTCGCCATAAGTTGGCAGGGTATGCTCAGACGTGAGTCCCTTGCTCACTTTGCCACTGGATTCAAGCAAGCCTGGCTGAAGACGGCTGAAATGCCAGAAACCGGTCCTAGGAAGCTTGTTTCCGGTCCAGGGAAGACATGGCTTGGCAGTTCGGGCTGGACTGTTCCCATGAGGCACAGGGTCAGACTGATTTGCATATGGCCAAGTCTGAACTGGGGTGGCAGAGTGGGCTAAACAACGGTGATGGATTAAACCCAGATCAGTCGACTGGGGGTGAGTGCTTGCAATGTTCAACACTCCGTCCATCATTTCCTTTGGTTTTTGCTTTGTTCGCCAAGAGTTGGCAGGGTATGCTCAGACGTTAGTCCCTTGCTCACTTTGCCACTGGATTCAAGCAAGCCTGGCTGAAGACGGCTGAAATGCCAGAAACCGGTCCTAGGAAGCTTGTTTCCGGTCCAGGGAAGACATGGCTTGGCAGTTCGGGCTGGACTGTTCCCATGAGGCACAGGGTCAGACTGATTTGCATATGGCCATGTCTGAACTGGGGTGGCAGAGTGGGCTAAAGAATGGTGATGGATTGAACCCAGATCAGTTGACTGGGGGTGAGTGCTTGCAATGTTCAACACTCCGTCCATCATTTCCTTTGGTTTTTGCTTTGTTCGCCATAAGTTGGCAGGGTATGCTCAGACGTGAGTCCCTTGCTCACTTTGCCACTGGATTCAAGCAAGCCTGGCTGAACACGGCTGAAATGCCAGAAACCGGTCCTAGGAAGCTTGTTTCCGGTCCAGGGAAGACATGGCTTGGCAGTTCGGGCTGGACTGTTCCCATGAGGCACAGGGTCAGACTGAATTGCATATGGCCATGTCTGAACTGGGGTGGCAGAGTGGGCTAAACAACGGTGATGGATTAAACCCAGATCATTTGACTGGGGGTGAGTGCTTGCAATGTCCAACACTCCGTCCATTATTTCCTTTGGTTTTTGCTTTGTTTGCCATAAGTTGGCAGGGTATGCTCAGACGTGAGTCCCTTGCTCACTTTGCCACTGGATTCAAGCAAGCCTGGCTGAAGACAGCTGAAATGCCAGAAACCGGTCCTAGGAAGCTTGTTTCCGGTCCAGGGAAGACATGGCTTGGCAGTTCAGGCTGGACTGTTCCCATGAGGCACAGGGTCAGACTGATTTGCATATGGCCATGTCTGAACTGGGGTGGCAGAGTGGGCTAAAGAACGGTGATGGATTAAACCCAGATCAGTTGACTGGGGGTGAGTGCTTGCAATGTTCAACACTCCGTCCATCATTTCCTTTGGTTTTTGCTTTGTTCGCCATAAGTTGGCAGGGTATGCTCAGACGTGAGTCCCTTGCTCACTTTGCCACTGGATTCAAGCAAGCCTGGCTGAAGACGGCTGAAATGCCAGAAACCAGTCCTAGGAAGCGTGTTTCCAGTCCAGGGAAGACATGGCTTGGCAGTTCGGGCTGGACTGTTCCCATGAGGCACAGGGTCAGACTGATTTGCATATGGCCATATCTGAACTGGGGTGGCAGAGTGGGCTAAAGAACGGTGATGGAATAAACCCAGATCAGTTGACTGGGGGTGAGTGCTTGCCATGTTCAACACTCCGTCCATCATTTCCTTTGGTTTTTGCTTTGTTCGCCATAAGTTGGCAGGGTATGCTCAGACGTGAGTCCCTTGCTCACTTGCCACTGGATTCAAGCAAGCCTGGCTGAAGACGGCTGAAATGCCAGAAACCGGTCCTAGGAAGCTTGTTTCAGGTCCAGGGAAGACATGGCTTGGCAGTTCGGGCTGGACTGTTCCCATGAGGCACAGGGTCAGACTGATTTGCATATGGCCATGTCTGAACTGGGGTGGCAGAGTGGGCTAAAGAACGGTGATGGATTAAACCCAGATCAGTTGACTGGGGGTGAGTGCTTGCAATGTTCAACACTCCGTCCATCATTTCCTTTGGTTTTTGCTTTGTTCGCCATAAGTTGGCAGGGTATGCTCAGACGTGAGTCCCTTGCTCACTTTGCCACTGGATTCAAGCAAGCCTGGCTGAAGACGGCTGAAATGCCAGAAACCGGTCCTAGGAAGCTTGTTTCCGGTCCAGGGAAGACATGGCTTGGCAGTTCGGGCTGGACTGTTCCCATGAGGCACAGGGTCAGACTGATTTGCATATGGCCATGTCTGAACTGGGGTGGCAGAGTGGGCTAAACAACGGTGATGGATTAAACTTAGATCAGTTGACTGGGGGTGAGTGCTTGCAATGTTCAACACTCCGTCCATCATTTCCTTTGGTTTTTGCTTTGTTCGCCAAGAGTTGGCAGGGTATGCTCAGACGTTAGTCCCTTGCTTACTTTGCCACTGGATTCAAGCAAGCCTGGCTGAAGACGGCTGAAATGCCAGAAACCGATCCTAGGAAGCTTGTTTCCGGTCCAGGGAAGACATGGCTTGGCAGTTCGGGCTGGACTGTTCCCATGAGGCACAGGGTCAGACTGATTTGCATATGGCCATGTCTGAAGTGGGGTGGCAGAGTGGGCTAAAGAACGGTAATGGATAAAACCCAGATCAGTTGACTGGGGGTGAGTGCTTGCAATGTTCAACACTCCGTCCATCATTTCCTTTGGTTTTTGCTTTGTTCGCCATAAGTTGGCAGGGTATGCTCAGACGTGAGTCCCTTGCTCACTTTGCCACTGGATTCAAGCAAGCCTGGCTGAAGACGGCTGAAATGCCAGAAACCGGTCCTAGGAAGCTTGTTTCCGGTCCAGGGAAGACATGGCTTGGCAGTTCGGGCTGGACTGTTCCCATGAGGCACAGGGTCAGACTGATTTGCATATGGCCATGTCTGAACTGGGGTGGCAGAGTGGGCTAAAGAATGGTGATAGATTGAACCCAGATCAGTTGACTGGGGGTGAGTGCTTGCAATGTTCAACACTCCGTCCATCATTTCCTTTGGTTTTTGCTTTGTTCGCCATAAGTTGGCAGGGTATGCTCAGACGTGAGTCCCTTGCTCACTTTGCCACTGGATTCAAGCAAGCCTTGCTGAAGACGGCTGAAATGCCAGAAACCGGTCGTAGGAAGCTTGTTTCCGGTCCAGGGAAGACATGGCTTGGCAGTTCGGCCTGGACTGTTCCCATGAGGCACAGGGTCAGACTGATTTGCATATGGCCATGTCTGAACTGGGGTGGCAGAGTGGGCTAAAGAATGGTGATAGATTGAACCCAGATCAGTTGACTGGGGGTGAGTGCTTGCAATGTTCAACACTCCGTCCATCATTTCCTTTGGTTTTTGCTTTGTTCGGCATAAGTTGGCAGGGTATGCTCAGACGTGACTCTCTTGCTCACTTTGCCACTGGATTCAAGCAAGCCTGGCTGAACACGGCTGAAATGCCAGAAACCGGTCCTAGGAAGCTTGTTTCCGGTCCAGGGAAGACATGGCTTGGCAGTTTGGGCTGGACTGTTTCCATGAGGCACAGGGTCAGACTGAATTGCATATGGCCATGTCTGAACTGGGGTGGCAGAGTGGGCTAAACAACGGTGATGGATTAAACCCAGATCATTTGACTGGGGGTGAGTGCTTGCAATGTTCAACACTCCGTCCATTATTTCCTTTGGTTTTTGCTTTGTTTGCCATAAGTTGGCAGGGTATGCTCAGACGTGAGTCCCTTGCTCACTTTGCCACTGGATTCAAGCAAGCCTGGCTGAAGACGGCTGAAATGCCAGAAACCGGTCCTAGGAAGCTTGTTTCCGGTCCAGGGAAGACATGGCTTGGCAGTTCAGGCTGGACTGTTCCCATGAGGCACAGGGTCAGACTGATTTGCATATGGCCATGTCTGAACTGGGGTGGCAGAGTGGGCTAAAGAACGGTGATGGATTAAACCCAGATCAGTTGACTGGGGGTGAGTGCTTGCAATGTTCAACACTCCGTCCATCATTTCCTTTGGTTATTGCTTTGTTCGCCATAAGTTGGCAGGGTATGCTCAGACGTGACTCTCTTGCTCACTTTGCCACTGGATTCAAGCAAGCCTGGCTGAACACGGCTGAAATGCCAGAAACCGGTCCTAGGAAGCTTGTTTCCGGTCCAGGGAAGATATGGCTTGGCAGTTCGGGCTGGACTGTTTCCATGAGGCACAGGGTCAGACTGAATTGCATATGGCCATGTCTGAACTGGGGTGGCAGAGTGGGCTAAACAACGGTGATGGATTAAACCCAGATCATTTGACTGGGGGTGAGTGCTTGCAATGTTCAACAGTCCGTCCATTATTTCCTTTGGTTTTTGCTTTGTTCGCCATAAGTTGGCAGGGTATGCTCAGACGTGACTCTCTTGCTCACTTTGCCACTGGATTCAAGCAAGCCTGGCTGAACACGGCTGAAATGCCAGAAACCGGTCCTAGGAAGCTTGTTTCCGGTCCAGGGAAGATATGGCTTGGCAGTTCGGGCTGGACTGTTTCCATGAGGCACAGGGTCAGACTGAATTGCATATGGCCATGTCTGAACTGGGGTGGCAGAGTGGGCTAAACAACGGTGATGGATTAAACCCAGATCATTTGACTGGGGGTGAGTGCTTGCAATGTTCAACACTCCGTCCATTATTTCCTTTGGTTTTTGCTTTGTTTGCCATAAGTTGGCAGGGTATGCTGAGACGTGAGTCCCTTGCTCACTTTGCCACTGGATTCAAGCAAGCCTGGCTGAAGACGGCTGAAATGCCAGAAACCGGTCCTAGGAAGCTTGTTTCCGGTCCAGGGAAGACATGGCTTGGCAGTTCAGGCTGGACTGTTCCCATGAGGCACAGGGTCAGACTGATTTGCATATGGCCATGTCTGAACTGGGGTGGCAGAGTGGGCTAAAGAACGGTGATGGATTAAACCCAGATCAGTTGACTGGGGGTGAGTGCTTGCAATGTTCAACACTCCGTCCATCATTTCCTTTGGTTTTTACTTTGTTCGCCATAAGTTGGCAGGGTATGCTCAGACGTGAGTCCCTTGCTCACTTTGCCACTGGATTCAAGCAAGCCTGGCTGAAGACGGCTGAAATGCCAGAAACCGGTCCTAGGAAGCTTGTTTCCGGTCCAGGGAAGACATGGCTTGGCAGTTCGGGCTGGACTGTTCCCATGAGGCACAGGGTCAGACTGATTTGCATATGGCCATGTCTGAACTGGGGTGGCAGAGTGGGCTAAACAACGGTGATGGATTAAACTTAGATCAGTTGACTGGGGGTGAGTGCTTGCAATGTTCAACACTCCGTCCATCATTTCCTTTGGTTTTTGCTTTGTTCGCCAAGAGTTGGCAGGGTATGCTCAGACGTTAGTCCCTTGCTCACTTTGCCACTGGATTCAAGCAAGCCTGGCTGAAGACGGCTGAAATGCCAGAAACCGGTCCTAGGAAGCTTGTTTCCGGTCCAGGGAAGACATGGCTTGGCAGTTCGGGCTGGACTGTTCCCATGAGGCACAGGGTCAGACTGATTTGCATATGGCCATGTCTGAACTGGGGTGGCAGAGTGGGCTAAAGAACGGTAATGGGTTAAACCCAGATCAGTTGACTGGGGGTGAGTGTTTGCAATGTTCAACACTCCGTCCATCATTTCCTTTGGTTTTTGCTTTGTTCGCCATAATTTGGCAGGGTATGCTCAGACGTGAGTCCCTTGCTCACTTTGCCACTGGATTCAAGCAAGCCTGGCTGAAGACGGCTGAAATGCCAGAAACCGGTCCTAGGAAGCTTGTTTCCGGTCCAGGGAAGACATGGCTTGGCAGTTCGGGCTGGACTGTTCCCATGAGGCACAGGGTCAGACTGATTTGCATATGGCCATGTCTGAACTGGGGTGGCCGAGTGGGCTAAAGAATGGTGATAGATTGAACCCAGATCAGTTGACTGGGGGTGAGTGCTTGCAATGTTCAACACTCCGTCCATCATTTCCTTTGGTTTTTGCTTTGTTCGCCATAAGTTGGCAGGGTATGCTCAGACGTGAGTCTCTTGCTCACTTTGCCACTGGATTCAAGCAAGCCTGGCTGAACACGGCTGAAATGCCAGAAACCGGTCCTAGGAAGCTTGTTTCCGGTCCAGGGAAGACATGGCTCGGCAGTTCGGGCTGGACTGTTTCCATGAGGCACAGGGTCAGACTGAATTGCATATGGCCATGTCTGAACTGGGGTGGCAGAGTGGGCTAAACAACGGTGATGGATTAAACCCAGATCATTTGACTGGGGGTGAGTGCTTGCAATGTTCAACACTCCGTCCATTATTTCCTTTGGTTTTTGCTTTGTTTGCCATAAGTTGGCAGGGTATGCTCAGACGTGAGTCCCTTGCTCACTTTGCCACTGGATTCAAGCAAGCCTGGCTGAAGACGGCTGAAATGCCAGAAACCGGTCCTAGGAAGCTTGTTTCCGGTCCAGGGAAGACATGGCTTGGCAGTTCAGGCTGGACTGTTACCATGAGGCACAGGGTCAGACTGATTTGCATATGGCCATGTCTGAACTGGGGTGGCAGAGTGGGCTAAAGAACGGTGATGGATTAAACCCAGATCAGTTGACTGGGGGTGAGTGCTTGCAATGTTCAACACTCCGCCCATCATTTCCTTTGGTTTTTGCTTTGTTCGCCATAAGTAGGCAGGGTATGCTCAGACGTGAGTCCCTTGCTCACTTTGCCACTGGATTCAAGCAAGCCTGGCTGAAGACGGCTGAAATGCCAGAAACCAGTCCTAGGAAGCTTGTTTCCGGTCCAGGGAAGACATGGCTTGGCAGTTCGGGCTGGACTGTTCCCATG
This sequence comes from Triturus cristatus, assembly GCF_964204655.1. NCBI lineage: Eukaryota > Metazoa > Chordata > Amphibia > Caudata > Salamandridae > Triturus > Triturus cristatus. The sequence continues at coordinate 419,142,466 of NC_140593.1, forward strand.
AGGCACAGGGTCAGACTGATTTGCATATGGCCATATCTGAACTGGGGTGGCAGAGTGGGCTAAAGAACGGTGATGGAATAAACCCAGATCATTTGACTGGGGGTGAGTGCTTGCAATGTTCAACACTCCGTCCATCATTTCCTTTGGTTTTTGCTTTGTTCGCCATAAGTTGGCAGGGTATGCTCAGACGTGAGTCCCTTGCTCACTTTGTCACTGGATTCAAGCAAGCCTGGCTGAAGACGGCTGAAATGCCAGAAACCGGTCCTAGGAAGCTTGTTTCCGGTCCAGGGAAGACATGGCTTGGCAGTTCGGGCTGGACTGTTCCCATGAGGCACAGGGTCAGACTGATTTGCATATGGCCATGTCCGAACTGGGGTGGCAGAGTGGGCTAAAGAACGGTGATGGATTAAACCCAGATCAGTTGACTGGGGGTGAGTGCTTGCAATGTTCAACACTCCGTCCATCATTTCCTTTGGTTTTTGCTTTGTTCGCCATAAGTTGGCAGGGTATGCTCAGACGTGAGTCCCTTGCTCACTTTGCCACTGGATTCAAGCAAGCCTGGCTGAAGACGGCTGAAATGCCAGAAACCGGTCCTAGGAAGCTTGTTTCCGGTCCAGGGAAGACATGGCTTGGCAGTTCGGGCTGGACTGTTCCCATGAGGCACAGGGTCAGACTGATTTGCATATGGCCATGTCTGAACTGGGGTGGCAGAGTGGGCTAAACAACGGTGATGGATTAAACTTAGATCAGTTGACTGGGGGTGAGTGCTTGCAATGTTCAACACTCCGTCCATCATTTCCTTTGGTTTTTGCTTTGTTCGCCAAGAGTTGGCAGGGTATGCTCAGACGTTAGTCCCTTGCTCACTTTGCCACTGGATTCAAGCAAGCCTGGCTGAAGACGGCTGAAATGCCAGAAACCGGTCCTAGGAAGCTTGTTTCCGGTCCAGGGAAGACATGGCTTGGCAGTTCGGGCTGGACTGTTCCCATGAGGCACAGGGTCAGACTGATTTGCATATGGCCATGTCTGAACTGGGGTGGCAGAGTGGGCTAAAGAACGGTAATGGATTAAACCCAGATCAGTTGACTGGGGGTGAGTGCTTGCAATGTTCAACACTCCGTCCATCATTTCCTTTGGTTTTTGCTTTGTTCGCCATAAGTTGGCAGGGTATGCTCAGACGTGAGTCCCTTGCTCACTTTGCCACTGGATTCAAGCAAGCCTGGCTGAAGACGGCTGAAATGCCAGAAACCGGTCCTAGGAAGCTTGTTTCCGGTCCAGGGAAGACATGGCTTGGCAGTTCGGGCTGGACTGTTCCCATGAGGCACAGGGTCAGACTAATTTGCATATGGCCAAGTCTGAACTGGGGTGACAGAGTGGGCTAAACAACGGTGATGGATTAAACCCAGATCAGTTGACTGGGGGTGAGTGCTTGCAATGTTCAACACTCCGTACATCATTTCCTTTGGTTTTTGCTTTGTTCGCCAAGAGTTGGCAGGGTATGCTCGGACGTTAGTCCCTTGCTCACTTTGCCACTGGATTCAAGCAAGCCTGGCTGAAGACGGCTGAAATGCCAGAAACCGGTCCTAGGAAGCTTGTTTCCGGTCCAGGGAAGACATGGCTTGGCAGTTCGGGCTGGACTGTTCCCATGAGGCACAGGGTCAGACTGATTTGCATATGGCCATGTCTGAACTGGGGTGGCAGAGTGGGCTAAAGAATGATGATGGATTGAAGCCAGATCAGTTGACTGGGGGTGAGTGCTTGCAATGTTCAACACTCCGTCCATCATTTCCTTTGGTTATTGCTTTGTTCGCCATAAGTTGGCAGGGTATGCTCAGACGTGAGTCCCTTGCTCAATTTGCCACTGGATTCAAGCAAGCCTGGCTGAAGACGGCTGAAATGCCAGAAACGGGTCCTAGGAAGCTTGTTTCCGGTCCAGGGAAGACATGGCTTGGCAGTTCGGGCTGGACTGTTCCCATGAGGCACAGGGTCAGACTGATTTGCATATGGCCATGTCTGAACTGGGGTGGCAGAGTGGGCTAAAGAATGGTGATGGATTGAACCCAGATCAGTTGACTGGGGGTGAGTGCTTACAATGTTCAACACTCCGTCCATCATTTCCTTTGGTTTTTGCTTTGTTCGCCATAAGTTGGCAGGGTATGCTCAGACGTGAGTCCCTTGCTCACTTTGCCACTGGATTCAAGCAAGCCTGGCTGAACACGGCTGAAATGCCAGAAACCGGTCCTAGGAAGCTTGTTTCCGGTCCAGGGAAGACATGGCTTGGCAGTTCGGGCTGGACTGTTCCCATGAGGCACAGGGTCAGACTGATTTGCATATGGCCATGTCTGAACTGGGGTGGCAGAGTGGGCTAAAGAACGGTGATGGATTAAACCCAGATCAGTTGACTGGGGGTGAGTGCTTGCAATGTTCAACACTCCGTCCATCATTTCTTTGGTTTTTGCTTTGTTCGCCATAAGTTGGCAGGGTATGCTCAGACGTGAGTCCCTTGCTCACTTTGCCACTGGATTCAAGCAAGCCTGGCTGAAGACGGCTGAAATGCCAGAAACCGGTCCTAGGAAGCTTGTTTCCGGTCCAGGGAAGACATGGCTTGGCAGTTCGGGCTGGACTGTTCCCATGAGGCACAGGGTCAGACTGATTTGCATATGGCCATGTCTGAACTGGGGTGGCAGAGTGGGCTAAACAATGGTGATGGATTAAACCCAGATCAGTTGACTGGGGGTGAGTGCTTGCAATGTTCAACACTCCGTCCATCATTTTCTTTGGTTTTTGCTTTGTTCGCCATAAGTTGGCAGGGTATGCTCAGACATGAGTCCCTTGCTCACTTTGCCACTGGATTCAAGCAAGCCTGGCTGAAGACGGCTGAAATGCCAGAAACCGGTCCTAGGAAGCTTGTTTCAGGTCCAGGGAAGACATGGCTTGGAAGTTCGGGCTGGACTGTTCCCATGAGGCACAGGGTCAGACTGATTTGCATATGGCCATGTCTGAACTGGGGTGGCAGAGTGGGCTAAAGAACGGTGATGGATTAAACCCAGATCAGTTGACTGGGGGTGAGTGCTTGCAACGTTCAACACTCCGTCCATCATTTCCTTTGGTTTTTGCTTTGTTCGCCATAAATTGGCAGGGTATGCTCAGACGTGAGTCCCTTGCTCACTTTGCCACTGGATTCAAGCAAGCCTGGCTGTAGACGGCTGAAATGCCAGAAACCGGTCCTAGGAAGCTTGTTTCCGGTCCAGGGAAGACATGGCTTGGCAGTTCGGGCTGGACTGTTCCCATGAGGCACAGGGTCAGACTGATTTGCATATGGCCATGTCCGAACTGGGGTGGCAGAGTGGGCTAAACAACGGTGATGGATTAAACCCAGATCAGTTGACTGGGGGTGAGTGCTTGCAATGTTCAACACTCCGTCCATCATTTCCTTTGGTTTTTGCTTTATTCGCCATAAGTTGGCAGGGTATGCTCAGACGTGAGTCCCTTGCTCACTTTGCCACTGGATTCAAGCAAGCCTGGCTGAAGACGGCTGAAATGCCAGAAACCGGTCCTAGGAAGCTTGTTTCCGGTCCAGGGAAGACTTGGCTTGGCAGTTCGGGCTGGACTGTTCCCATGAGGCACAGGGTCAGACTGATTTGCATATGGCCAAGTCTGAACTGGGGTGGCAGAGTGGGCTAAACAACGGTGATGGATTAAACCCAGATCAGTCGACTGGGGGTGAGTGCTTGCAATGTTCAACACTCCGTCCATCATTTCCTTTGGTTTTTGCTTTGTTCGCCAAGAGTTGGCAGGGTATGCTCAGACGTTAGTCCCTTGCTCACTTTGCCACTGGATTCAAGCAAGCCTGGCTGAAGACGGCTGAAATGCCAGAAACCGGTCCTAGGAAGCTTGTTTCCGGTCCAGGGAAGACATGGCTTGGAAGTTCGGGCTGGACTGTTCCCATGAGGCACAGGGTCAGACTGATTTGCATATGGCCATGTCTGAACTGGGGTGGCAGAGTGGGCTAAAGAACGGTGATGGATTAAACCCAGATCAGTTGACTGGGGGTGAGTGCTTGCAACGTTCAACACTCCGTCCATCATTTCCTTTGGTTTTTGCTTTGTTCGCCATAAATTGGCAGGGTATGCTCAGACGTGAGTCCCTTGCTCACTTTGCCACTGGATTCAAGCAAGCCTGGCTGTAGACGGCTGAAATGCCAGAAACCGGTCCTAGGAAGCTTGTTTCCGGTCCAGGGAAGATATGGCTTGGCAGTTCGGGCTGGACTGTTTCCATGAGGCACAGGGTCAGACTGAATTGCATATGGCCATGTCTGAACTGGGGTGGCAGAGTGGGCTAAACAACGGTGATGGATTAAACCCAGATCATTTGACTGGGGGTGAGTGCTTGCAATGTTCAACACTCCGTCCATTATTTCCTTTGGTTTTTGCTTTGTTTGCCATAAGTTGGCAGGGTATGCTGAGACGTGAGTCCCTTGCTCACTTTGCCACTGGATTCAAGCAAGCCTGGCTGAAGACGGCTGAAATGCCAGAAACCGGTCCTAGGAAGCTTGTTTCCGGTCCAGGGAAGACATGGCTTGGCAGTTCAGGCTGGACTGTTCCCATGAGGCACAGGGTCAGACTGATTTGCATATGGCCATGTCTGAACTGGGGTGGCAGAGTGGGCTAAAGAACGGTGATGGATTAAACCCAGATCAGTTGACTGGGGGTGAGTGCTTGCAATGTTCAACACTCCGTCCATCATTTCCTTTGGTTTTTACTTTGTTCGCCATAAGTTGGCAGGGTATGCTCAGACGTGAGTCCCTTGCTCACTTTGCCACTGGATTCAAGCAAGCCTGGCTGAAGACGGCTGAAATGCCAGAAACCGGTCCTAGGAAGCTTGTTTCCGGTCCAGGGAAGACATGGCTTGGCAGTTCGGGCTGGACTGTTCCCATGAGGCACAGGGTCAGACTGATTTGCATATGGCCATGTCTGAACTGGGGTGGCAGAGTGGGCTAAACAACGGTGATGGATTAAACTTAGATCAGTTGACTGGGGGTGAGTGCTTGCAATGTTCAACACTCCGTCCATCATTTCCTTTGGTTTTTGCTTTGTTCGCCAAGAGTTGGCAGGGTATGCTCAGACGTTAGTCCCTTGCTCACTTTGCCACTGGATTCAAGCAAGCCTGGCTGAAGACGGCTGAAATGCCAGAAACCGGTCCTAGGAAGCTTGTTTCCGGTCCAGGGAAGACATGGCTTGGCAGTTCGGGCTGGACTGTTCCCATGAGGCACAGGGTCAGACTGATTTGCATATGGCCATGTCTGAACTGGGGTGGCAGAGTGGGCTAAAGAACGGTAATGGGTTAAACCCAGATCAGTTGACTGGGGGTGAGTGTTTGCAATGTTCAACACTCCGTCCATCATTTCCTTTGGTTTTTGCTTTGTTCGCCATAATTTGGCAGGGTATGCTCAGACGTGAGTCCCTTGCTCACTTTGCCACTGGATTCAAGCAAGCCTGGCTGAAGACGGCTGAAATGCCAGAAACCGGTCCTAGGAAGCTTGTTTCCGGTCCAGGGAAGACATGGCTTGGCAGTTCGGGCTGGACTGTTCCCATGAGGCACAGGGTCAGACTGATTTGCATATGGCCATGTCTGAACTGGGGTGGCCGAGTGGGCTAAAGAATGGTGATAGATTGAACCCAGATCAGTTGACTGGGGGTGAGTGCTTGCAATGTTCAACACTCCGTCCATCATTTCCTTTGGTTTTTGCTTTGTTCGCCATAAGTTGGCAGGGTATGCTCAGACGTGAGTCTCTTGCTCACTTTGCCACTGGATTCAAGCAAGCCTGGCTGAACACGGCTGAAATGCCAGAAACCGGTCCTAGGAAGCTTGTTTCCGGTCCAGGGAAGACATGGCTCGGCAGTTCGGGCTGGACTGTTTCCATGAGGCACAGGGTCAGACTGAATTGCATATGGCCATGTCTGAACTGGGGTGGCAGAGTGGGCTAAACAACGGTGATGGATTAAACCCAGATCATTTGACTGGGGGTGAGTGCTTGCAATGTTCAACACTCCGTCCATTATTTCCTTTGGTTTTTGCTTTGTTTGCCATAAGTTGGCAGGGTATGCTCAGACGTGAGTCCCTTGCTCACTTTGCCACTGGATTCAAGCAAGCCTGGCTGAAGACGGCTGAAATGCCAGAAACCGGTCCTAGGAAGCTTGTTTCCGGTCCAGGGAAGACATGGCTTGGCAGTTCAGGCTGGACTGTTACCATGAGGCACAGGGTCAGACTGATTTGCATATGGCCATGTCTGAACTGGGGTGGCAGAGTGGGCTAAAGAACGGTGATGGATTAAACCCAGATCAGTTGACTGGGGGTGAGTGCTTGCAATGTTCAACACTCCGCCCATCATTTCCTTTGGTTTTTGCTTTGTTCGCCATAAGTAGGCAGGGTATGCTCAGACGTGAGTCCCTTGCTCACTTTGCCACTGGATTCAAGCAAGCCTGGCTGAAGACGGCTGAAATGCCAGAAACCAGTCCTAGGAAGCTTGTTTCCGGTCCAGGGAAGACATGGCTTGGCAGTTCGGGCTGGACTGTTCCCATGAGGCACAGGGTCAGACTGATTTGCATATGGCCATATCTGAACTGGGGTGGCAGAGTGGGCTAAAGAACGGTGATGGAATAAACCCAGATCATTTGACTGGGGGTGAGTGCTTGCAATGTTCAACACTCCGTCCATCATTTCCTTTGGTTTTTGCTTTGTTCGCCATAAGTTGGCAGGGTATGCTCAGACGTGAGTCCCTTGCTCACTTTGTCACTGGATTCAAGCAAGCCTGGCTGAAGACGGCTGAAATGCCAGAAACCGGTCCTAGGAAGCTTGTTTCCGGTCCAGGGAAGACATGGCTTGGCAGTTCGGGCTGGACTGTTCCCATGAGGCACAGGGTCAGACTGATTTGCATATGGCCATGTCCGAACTGGGGTGGCAGAGTGGGCTAAAGAACGGTGATGGATTAAACCCAGATCAGTTGACTGGGGGTGAGTGCTTGCAATGTTCAACACTCCGTCCATCATTTCCTTTGGTTTTTGCTTTGTTCGCCATAAGTTGGCAGGGTATGCTCAGACGTGAGTCCCTTGCTCACTTTGCCACTGGATTCAAGCAAGCCTGGCTGAAGACGGCTGAAATGCCAGAAACCGGTCCTAGGAAGCTTGTTTCCGGTCCAGGGAAGACATGGCTTGGCAGTTCGGGCTGGACTGTTCCCATGAGGCACAGGGTCAGACTGATTTGCATATGGCCATGTCTGAACTGGGGTGGCAGAGTGGGCTAAACAACGGTGATGGATTAAACTTAGATCAGTTGACTGGGGGTGAGTGCTTGCAATGTTCAACACTCCGTCCATCATTTCCTTTGGTTTTTGCTTTGTTCGCCAAGAGTTGGCAGGGTATGCTCAGACGTTAGTCCCTTGCTCACTTTGCCACTGGATTCAAGCAAGCCTGGCTGAAGACGGCTGAAATGCCAGAAACCGGTCCTAGGAAGCTTGTTTCCGGTCCAGGGAAGACATGGCTTGGCAGTTCGGGCTGGACTGTTCCCATGAGGCACAGGGTCAGACTGATTTGCATATGGCCATGTCTGAACTGGGGTGGCAGAGTGGGCTAAAGAACGGTAATGGATTAAACCCAGATCAGTTGACTGGGGGTGAGTGCTTGCAATGTTCAACACTCCGTCCATCATTTCCTTTGGTTTTTGCTTTGTTCGCCATAAGTTGGCAGGGTATGCTCAGACGTGAGTCCCTTGCTCACTTTGCCACTGGATTCAAGCAAGCCTGGCTGAAGACGGCTGAAATGCCAGAAACCGGTCCTAGGAAGCTTGTTTCCGGTCCAGGGAAGACATGGCTTGGCAGTTCGGGCTGGACTGTTCCCATGAGGCACAGGGTCAGACTAATTTGCATATGGCCAAGTCTGAACTGGGGTGACAGAGTGGGCTAAACAACGGTGATGGATTAAACCCAGATCAGTTGACTGGGGGTGAGTGCTTGCAATGTTCAACACTCCGTACATCATTTCCTTTGGTTTTTGCTTTGTTCGCCAAGAGTTGGCAGGGTATGCTCGGACGTTAGTCCCTTGCTCACTTTGCCACTGGATTCAAGCAAGCCTGGCTGAAGACGGCTGAAATGCCAGAAACCGGTCCTAGGAAGCTTGTTTCCGGTCCAGGGAAGACATGGCTTGGCAGTTCGGGCTGGACTGTTCCCATGAGGCACAGGGTCAGACTGATTTGCATATGGCCATGTCTGAACTGGGGTGGCAGAGTGGGCTAAAGAATGATGATGGATTGAAGCCAGATCAGTTGACTGGGGGTGAGTGCTTGCAATGTTCAACACTCCGTCCATCATTTCCTTTGGTTATTGCTTTGTTCGCCATAAGTTGGCAGGGTATGCTCAGACGTGAGTCCCTTGCTCAATTTGCCACTGGATTCAAGCAAGCCTGGCTGAAGACGGCTGAAATGCCAGAAACGGGTCCTAGGAAGCTTGTTTCCGGTCCAGGGAAGACATGGCTTGGCAGTTCGGGCTGGACTGTTCCCATGAGGCACAGGGTCAGACTGATTTGCACATGGCCATGTCTGAACTGGGGTGGCAGAGTGGGCTAAAGAATGATGATGGATTGAAGCCAGATCAGTTGACTGGGGGTGAGTGCTTGCAATGTTCAACACTCCGTCCATCATTTCCTTTGGTTATTGCTTTGTTCGCCATAAGTTGGCAGGGTATGCTCAGACGTGAGTCCCTTGCTCACTTTGCCACTGGATTCAAGCAAGCCTGGCTGAAGACGGCTGAAATGCCAGAAACGGGTCCTAGGAAGCTTGTTTCCGGTCCAGGGAAGACATGGCTTGGCAGTTCGGGCTGGACTGTTCCCATGAGGCACAGGGTCAGACTGATTTGCATATGGCCATGTCTGAACTGGGGTGGCAGAGTGGGCTAAAGAATGGTGATGGATTGAACCCAGATCAGTTGACTGGGGGTGAGTGCTTACAATGTTCAACACTCCGTCCATCATTTCCTTTGGTTTTTGCTTTGTTCGCCATAAGTTGGCAGGGTATGCTCAGACGTGAGTCCCTTGCTCACTTTGCCACTAGATTCAAGCAAGCCTGGCTGAACACGGCTGAAATGCCAGAAACCGGTAATAGGAAGCTTGTTTCCGGTCCAGGAAAGACATGGCTTGGCAGTTCGGGCTGGACTGTTCCCATGAGGCACAGGGTCAGACTGATTTGCATATGGCCATGTCTGAACTGGGGTGGCAGAGTGGGCTAAACAACGGTGATGGATTAAACCCAGATCAGTTGACTGAGGGTGAGTGCTTGCAATGTTCAACACTCCGTCCATCATTTCTTTGGTTTTTGCTTTGTTCGCCATAAGTTGGCAGGGTATGCTCAGACGTGAGTCCCTTGCTCACTTTGCCACTGGATTCAAGCAAGCCTGGCTGAAGACGGCTGAAATGCCAGAAACCGGTCCTAGGAAGCTTGTTTCCGGTCCAGGGAAGACATGGCTTGGCAGTTCGGGCTGGACTGTTCCCATGAGGCACAGGGTCAGACTGATTTGCATATGGCCATGTCTGAACTGGGGTGGCAGAGTGGGCTAAAGAATGGTGATGGATTGAACCCAGATCAGTTGACTGGGGGTGAGTGCTTGCAATGTTCAACACTCCGTCCATCATTTCCTTTGGTTTTTGCTTTGTTCGCCATAAGTTGGCAGGGTATGCTCAGACGTGAGTCCCTTGCTCACTTTGCCACTGGATTCAAGCAAGCCTGGCTGAACACGGCTGAAATGCCAGAAACCGGTCCTAGGAAGCTTGTTTCCGGTCCAGGGAAGACATGGCTTGGCAGTTCGGGCTGGACTGTTCCCATGAGGCACAGGGTCAGACTGAATTGCATATGGCCATGTCTGAACTGGGGTGGCAGAGTGGGCTAAACAACGGTGATGGATTAAACCCAGATCATTTGACTGGGGGTGAGTGCTTGCAATGTCCAACACTCCGTCCATTATTTCCTTTGGTTTTTGCTTTGTTTGCCATAAGTTGGCAGGGTATGCTCAGACGTGAGTCCCTTACTCACTTTGCCACTGGATTCAAGCAAGCCTGGCTGAAGACAGCTGAAATGCCAGAAACCGGTCCTAGGAAGCTTGTTTCCGGTCCAGGGAAGACATGGCTTGGCAGTTCAGGCTGGACTGTTCCCATGAGGCACAGGGTCAGACTGATTTGCATATGGCCATGTCTGAACTGGGGTGGCAGAGTGGGCTAAAGAACGGTGATGGATTAAACCCAGATCAGTTGACTGGGGGTGAGTGCTTGCAATGTTCAACACTCCGTCCATCATTTCCTTTGGTTTTTGCTTTGTTCGCCATAAGTTGGCAGGGTATGCTCAGACGTGAGTCCCTTGCTCACTTTGCCACTGGATTCAAGCAAGCCTGGCTGAAGACGGCTGAAATGCCAGAAACCAGTCCTAGGAAGCGTGTTTCCAGTCCAGGGAAGACATGGCTTGGCAGTTCGGGCTGGACTGTTCCCATGAGGCACAGGGTCAGACTGATTTGCATATGGCCATATCTGAACTGGGGTGGCAGAGTGGGCTAAAGAACGGTGATGGAATAAACCCAGATCAGTTGACTGGGGGTGAGTGCTTGCCATGTTCAACACTCCGTCCATCATTTCCTTTGGTTTTTGCTTTGTTCGCCATAAGTTGGCAGGGTATGCTCAGACGTGAGTCCCTTGCTCACTTGCCACTGGATTCAAGCAAGCCTGGCTGAAGACGGCTGAAATGCCAGAAACCGGTCCTAGGAAGCTTGTTTCAGGTCCAGGGAAGACATGGCTTGGCAGTTCGGGCTGGACTGTTCCCATGAGGCAAAGGGTCAGACTGATTTGCATATGGCCATGTCTGAACTGGGGTGGCAGAGTGGGCTAAAGAACGGTGATGGATTAAACCCAGATCAGTTGACTGGGGGTGAGTGCTTGCAATGTTCAACACTCCGTCCATCATTTCCTTTGGTTTTTGCTTTGTTCGCCATAAGTTGGCAGGGTATGCTCAGACGTGAGTCCCTTGCTCACTTTGCCACTGGATTCAAGCAAGCCTGGCTGAAGACGGCTGAAATGCCAGAAACCGGTCCTAGGAAGCTTGTTTCTGGTCCAGGGAAGACATGGCTTGGCAGTTCGGGCTGGACTGTTCCCATGAGGCACAGGGTCAGACTGATTTGCATATGGCCATGTCTGAACTGGGGTGACAGAGTGGGCTAAACAACGGTGATGGATTAAACTTAGATCAGTTGACTGGGGGTGAGTGCTTGCAATGTTCAACACTCCGTCCATCATTTCCTTTGGTTTTTGCTTTGTTCGCCAAGAGTTGGCAGGGTATGCTCAGAAGTTAGTCCCTTGCTCACTTTGCCACTGGATTCAAGCAAGCCTGGCTGAAGACGGCTGAAATGCCAGAATCCGATCCTAGGAAGCTTGTTTCCGGTCCAGGGAAGACATGGCTTGGCAGTTCGGGCTGGACTGTTCCCATGAGGCACAGGGTCAGACTGATTTGCATATGGCCATGTCTGAACTGGGGTGGCAGAGTGGGCTAAAGAACGGTAATGGATTAAACCCAGATCAGTTGACTGGGGGTGAGTGCTTGCAATGTTCAACACTCCGTCCATCATTTCCTTTGGTTTTTGCTTTGTTCGCCATAAGTTGGCAGGGTATGCTCAGACGTGAGTCCCTTGCTCACTTTGCCACTGGATTCAAGCAAGCCTGGCTGAAGACGGCTGAAATGCCAGAAACCGGTCCTAGGAAGCTTGTTTCCGGTCCAGGGAAGACATGGCTTGGCAGTTCGGGCTGGACTGTTCCCATGAGGCACAGGGTCAGACTGATTTGCATATGGCCATGTCTGAACTGGGGTGGCAGAGTGGGCTAAAGAATGGTGATAGATTGAACCCAGATCAGTTGACTGGGGGTGAGTGCTTGCAATGTTCAACACTCCGTCCATCATTTCCTTTGGTTTTTGCTTTGTTCGCCATAAGTTGGCAGGGTATGCTCAGACGTGAGTCCCTTGCTCACTTTGCCACTGGATTCAAGCAAGCCTTGCTGAAGACGGCTGAAATGCCAGAAACCGGTCCTAGGAAGCTTGTTTCCGGTCCAGGGAAGACATGGCTTGGCAGTTCGGCCTGGACTGTTCCCATGAGGCACAGGGTCAGACTGATTTGCATATGGCCATGTCTGAACTGGGGTGGCAGAGTGGGCTAAAGAATGGTGATAGATTGAACCCAGATCAGTTGACTGGGGGTGAGTGCTTGCAATGTTCAACACTCCGTCCATCATTTCCTTTGGTTTTTGCTTTGTTCGCCATAAGTTGGCAGGGTATGCTCAGACGTGACTCTCTTGCTCACTTTGCCACTGGATTCAAGCAAGCCTGGCTGAACACGGCTGAAATGCCAGAAACCGGTCCTAGGAAGCTTGTTTCCGGTCCAGGGAAGACATGGCTTGGCAGTTCGGGCTGGACTGTTTCCATGAGGCACAGGGTCAGACTGAATTGCATATGGCCATGTCTGAACTGGGGTGGCAGAGTGGGCTAAACAACGGTGATGGATTAAACCCAGATCATTTGACTGGGGGTGAGTGCTTGCAATGTTCAACACTCCGTCCATTATTTCCTTTGGTTTTTGCTTTGTTTGCCATAAGTTGGCAGGGTATGCTCAGACGTGAGTCCCTTGCTCACTTTGCCACTGGATTCAAGCAAGCCTGGCTGAAGACGGCTGAAATGCCAGAAACCGGTCCTAGGAAGCTTGTTTCCGGTCCAGGGAAGACATGGCTTGGCAGTTCAGGCTGGACTGTTCCCATGAGGCACAGGGTCAGACTGATTTGCATATGGCCATGTCTGAACTGGGGTGGCAGAGTGGGCTAAAGAACGGTGATGGATTAAACCCAGATCAGTTGACTGGGGGTGAGTGCTTGCAATGTTCAACACTCCGTCCATCATTTCCTTTGGTTTTTGCTTTGTTCGCCATAAGTTGGCAGGGTATGCTCAGACGTGACTCTCTTGCTCACTTTGCCACTGGATTCAAGCAAGCCTGGCTGAACACGGCTGAAATGCCAGAAACCGGTCCTAGGAAGCTTGTTTCCGGTCCAGGGAAGATATGGCTTGGCAGTTCGGGCTGGACTGTTTCCATGAGGCACAGGGTCAGACTGAATTGCATATGGCCATGTCTGAACTGGGGTGGCAGAGTGGGCTAAACAACGGTGATGGATTAAACCCAGATCATTTGACTGGGGGTGAGTGCTTGCAATGTTCAACAGTCCGTCCATTATTTCCTTTGGTTTTTGCTTTGTTCGCCATAAGTTGGCAGGGTATGCTCAGACGTGACTCTCTTGCTCACTTTGCCACTGGATTCAAGCAAGCCTGGCTGAACACGGCTGAAATGCCAGAAACCGGTCCTAGGAAGCTTGTTTCCGGTCCAGGGAAGATATGGCTTGGCAGTTCGGGCTGGACTGTTTCCATGAGGCACAGGGTCAGACTGAATTGCATATGGCCATGTCTGAACTGGGGTGGCAGAGTGGGCTAAACAACGGTGATGGATTAAACCCAGATCATTTGACTGGGGGTGAGTGCTTGCAATGTTCAACACTCCGTCCATTATTTCCTTTGGTTTTTGCTTTGTTTGCCATAAGTTGGCAGGGTATGCTGAGACGTGAGTCCCTTGCTCACTTTGCCACTGGATTCAAGCAAGCCTGGCTGAAGACGGCTGAAATGCCAGAAACCGGTCCTAGGAAGCTTGTTTCCGGTCCAGGGAAGACATGGCTTGGCAGTTCAGGCTGGACTGTTCCCATGAGGCACAGGGTCAGACTGATTTGCATATGGCCATGTCTGAACTGGGGTGGCAGAGTGGGCTAAAGAACGGTGATGGATTAAACCCAGATCAGTTGACTGGGGGTGAGTGCTTGCAATGTTCAACACTCCGTCCATCATTTCCTTTGGTTTTTGCTTTGTTCGCCATAAGTTGGCAGGGTATGCTCAGACGTGAGTCCCTTGCTCACTTTGCCACTGGATTCAAGCAAGCCTGGCTGAAGACGGCTGAAATGCCAGAAACCGGTCCTAGGAAGCTTGTTTCCGGTCCAGGGAAGACATGGCTTGGCAGTTCGGGCTGGACTGTTCCCATGAGGCACAGGGTCAGACTGATTTGCATATGGCCATGTCTGAACTGGGGTGGCAGAGTGGGCTAAAGAACGGTGATGGATTAAACCCAGATCAGTTGACTGGGGGTGAGTGCTTGCAATGTTCAACACTCCGTCCATCATTTCCTTTGGTTTTTACTTTGTTCGCCATAAGTTGGCAGGGTATGCTCAGACGTGAGTCCCTTGCTCACTTTGCCACTGGATTCAAGCAAGCCTGGCTGAAGACGGCTGAAATGCCAGAAACCGGTCCTAGGAAGCTTGTTTCCGGTCCAGGGAAGACATGGCTTGGCAGTTCGGGCTGGACTGTTCCCATGAGGCACAGGGTCAGACTGATTTGCATATGGCCATGTCTGAACTGGGGTGGCAGAGTGGGCTAAACAACGGTGATGGATTAAACTTAGATCAGTTGACTGGGGGTGAGTGCTTGCAATGTTCAACACTCCGTCCATCATTTCCTTTGGTTTTTGCTTTGTTCGCCAAGAGTTGGCAGGGTATGCTCAGACGTTAGTCCCTTGCTCACTTTGCCACTGGATTCAAGCAAGCCTGGCTGAAGACGGCTGAAATGCCAGAAACCGGTCCTAGGAAGCTTGTTTCCGGTCCAGGGAAGACATGGCTTGGCAGTTCGGGCTGGACTGTTCCCATGAGGCACAGGGTCAGACTGATTTGCATATGGCCATGTCTGAACTGGGGTGGCAGAGTGGGCTAAAGAACGGTGATGGATTAAACCCAGATCAGTTGACTGGGGGTGAGTGCTTGCAATGTTCAACACTCCGTCCATCATTTCCTTTGGTTTTTGCTTTGTTCGCCATAAGTTGGCAGGGTATGCTCAGACGTGACTCTCTTGCTCACTTTGCCACTGGATTCAAGCAAGCCTGGCTGAACACGGCTGAAATGCCAGAAACCGGTCCTAGGAAGCTTGTTTCCGGTCCAGGGAAGATATGGCTTGGCAGTTCGGGCTGGACTGTTTCCATGAGGCACAGGGTCAGACTGAATTGCATATGGCCATGTCTGAACTGGGGTGGCAGAGTGGGCTAAACAACGGTGATGGATTAAACCCAGATCATTTGACTGGGGGTGAGTGCTTGCAATGTTCAACACTCCGTCCATTATTTCCTTTGGTTTTTGCTTTGTTTGCCATAAGTTGGCAGGGTATGCTGAGACGTGAGTCCCTTGCTCACTTTGCCACTGGATTCAAGCAAGCCTGGCTGAAGACGGCTGAAATGCCAGAAACCGGTCCTAGGAAGCTTGTTTCCGGTCCAGGGAAGACATGGCTTGGCAGTTCAGGCTGGACTGTTCCCATGAGGCACAGGGTCAGACTGATTTGCATATGGCCATGTCTGAACTGGGGTGGCAGAGTGGGCTAAAGAACGGTGATGGATTAAACCCAGATCAGTTGACTGGGGGTGAGTGCTTGCAATGTTCAACACTCCGTCCATCATTTCCTTTGGTTTTTGCTTTGTTCGCCATAAGTTGGCAGGGTATGCTCAGACGTGAGTCCCTTGCTCACTTTGCCACTGGATTCAAGCAAGCCTGGCTGAAGACGGCTGAAATGCCAGAAACCGGTCCTAGGAAGCTTGTTTCCGGTCCAGGGAAGACATGGCTTGGCAGTTCGGGCTGGACTGTTCCCATGAGGCACAGGGTCAGACTGATTTGCATATGGCCATGTCTGAACTGGGGTGGCAGAGTGGGCTAAAGAACGGTGATGGATTAAACCCAGATCAGTTGACTGGGGGTGAGTGCTTGCAATGTTCAACACTCCGTCCATCATTTCCTTTGGTTTTTACTTTGTTCGCCATAAGTTGGCAGGGTATGCTCAGACGTGAGTCCCTTGCTCACTTTGCCACTGGATTCAAGCAAGCCTGGCTGAAGACGGCTGAAATGCCAGAAACCGGTCCTAGGAAGCTTGTTTCCGGTCCAGGGAAGACATGGCTTGGCAGTTCGGGCTGGACTGTTCCCATGAGGCACAGGGTCAGACTGATTTGCATATGGCCATGTCTGAACTGGGGTGGCAGAGTGGGCTAAACAACGGTGATGGATTAAACTTAGATCAGTTGACTGGGGGTGAGTGCTTGCAATGTTCAACACTCCGTCCATCATTTCCTTTGGTTTTTGCTTTGTTCGCCAAGAGTTGGCAGGGTATGCTCAGACGTTAGTCCCTTGCTCACTTTGCCACTGGATTCAAGCAAGCCTGGCTGAAGACGGCTGAAATGCCAGAAACCGGTCCTAGGAAGCTTGTTTCCGGTCCAGGGAAGACATGGCTTGGCAGTTCGGGCTGGACTGTTCCCATGAGGCACAGGGTCAGACTGATTTACATATGGCCATGTCTGAACTGGGGTGGCAGAGTGGGCTAAAGAACGGTAATGGGTTAAACCCAGATCAGTTGACTGGGGGTGAGTGTTTGCAATGTTCAACACTCCATCCATCATTTCCTTTGGTTTTTGCTTTGTTCGCCATAATTTGGCAGGGTATGCTCAGACGTGAGTCCCTTGCTCACTTTGCCACTGGATTCAAGCAAGCCTGGCTGAAGACGGCTGAAATGCCAGAAACCGGTCCTAGGAAGCTTGTTTCCGGTCCAGGGAAGACATGGCTTGGCAGTTCGGGCTGGACTGTTCCCATGAGGCACAGGGTCAGACTGATTTGCATATGGCCATGTCTGAACTGGGGTGGCAGAGTGGGCTAAAGAATGGTGATAGATTGAACCCAGATCAGTTGACTGGGGGTGAGTGCTTGCAATGTTCAACACTCCGTCCATCATTTCCTTTGGTTTTTGCTTTGTTCGCCATAAGTTGGCAGGGTATGCTCAGACGTGAGTCTCTTGCTCACTTTGCCACTGGATTCAAGCAAGCCTGGCTGAACACGGCTGAAATGCCAGAAACCGGTCCTAGGAAGCTTGTTTCCGGTCCAGGGAAGACATGGCTTGGCAGTTCGGGCTGGACTGTTTCCATGAGGCACAGGGTCAGACTGAATTGCATATGGCCATGTCTGAACTGGGGTGGCAGAGTGGGCTAAACAACGGTGATGGATTAAACCCAGATCATTTGACTGGGGGTGAGTGCTTGCAATGTTCAACACTCCGTCCATTATTTCCTTTGGTTTTTGCTTTGTTTGCCATAAGTTGGCAGGGTATGCTCAGACGTGAGTCCCTTGCTCACTTTGCCACTGGATTCAAGCAAGCCTGGCTGAAGACGGCTGAAATGCCAGAAACCGGTCCTAGGAAGCTTGTTTCCGGTCCAGGGAAGACATGGCTTGGCAGTTCAGGCTGGACTGTTCCCATGAGGCACAGGGTCAGACTGATTTGCATATGGCCATGTCTGAACTGGGGTGGCAGAGTGGGTTAAAGAACGGTGATGGATTAAACCCAGATCAGTTGAGTGGGGGTGAGTGCTTGCAATGTTCAACACTCCGTCCATCATTTCCTTTGGTTTTTGCTTTGTTCGCCATAAGTAGGCAGGGTATGCTCAGACGTGAGTCCCTTGCTCACTTTGCCACTGGATTCAAGCAAGCCTGGCTGAAGACGGCTGAAATGCCAGAAACCAGTCCTAGGAAGCTTGTTTCCGGTCCAGGGAAGACATGGCTTGGCAGTTCGGGCTGGACTGTTCCCATGAGGCACAGGGTCAGACTGATTTGCATATGGCCATATCTGAACTGGGGTGGCAGAGTGGGCTAAAGAACGGTGATGGAATAAACCCAGATCATTTGACTGGGGGTGAGTGCTTGCAATGTTCAACACTCCGTCCATCATTTCCTTTGGTTTTTGCTTTGTTCGCCATAAGTTGGCAGGGTATGCTCAGACGTGAGTCCCTTGCTCACTTTGTCACTGGATTCAAGCAAGCCTGGCTGAAGACGGCTGAAATGCCAGAAACCGGTCCTAGGAAGCTTGTTTCCGGTCCAGGGAAGACATGGCTTGGCAGTTCGGGCTGGACTGTTCCCATGAGGCACAGGGTCAGACTGATTTGCATATGGCCATGTCCGAACTGGGGTGGCAGAGTGGGCTAAAGAACGGTGATGGATTAAACCCAGATCAGTTGACTGGGGGTGAGCGCTTGCAATGTTCAACACTCCGTCCATCATTTCCTTTGGTTTTTGCTTTGTTCGCCATAAGTTGGCAGGGTATGCTCAGACGTGAGTCCCTTGCTCACTTTGCCACTGGATTCAAGCAAGCCTGGCTGAAGACGGCTGAAATGCCAGAAACCGGTCCTAGGAAGCTTGTTTCCGGTCCAGGGAAGACATGGCTTGGCAGTTCGGGCTGGACTGTTCCCATGAGGCACAGGGTCAGACTGATTTGCATATGGCCATGTCTGAACTGGGGTGGCAGAGTGGGCTAAACAACGGTGATGGATTAAACTTAGATCAGTTGACTGGGGGTGAGTGCTTGCAATGTTCAACACTCCGTCCATCATTTCCTTTGGTTTTTGCTTTGTTCGCCAAGAGTTGGCAGGGTATGCTCAGACGTTAGTCCCTTGCTCACTTTGCCACTGGATTCAAGCAAGCCTGGCTGAAGACGGCTGAAATGCCAGAAACCTGTCCTAGGAAGCTTGTTTCCGGTCCAGGGAAGACATGGCTTGGCAGTTCGGGCTGGACTGTTCCCATGAGGCACAGGGTCAGACTGATTTGCATATGGCCATGTCTGAACTGGGGTGGCAGAGTGGGCTAAAGAACGGTAATGGATTAAACCCAGATCAGTTGACTGGGGGTGAGTGCTTGCAATGTTCAACACTCCGTCCATCATTTCCTTTGGTTTTTGCTTTGTTCGCCAAGAGCTGGCAGGGTATGCTCAGACGTTAGTCCCTTGCTCACTTTGCCACTGGATTCAAGCAAGCCTGGCTGAAGACGGCTGAAATGCCAGAAACCGGTCCTAGGAAGCTTGTTTCCGGTCCAGGGAAGACATGGCTTGGCAGTTCAGGCTGGACTGTTCCCATGAGGCACAGGGTCAGACTGATTTGCATATGGCCATGTCTGAACTGGGGTGGCAGAGTGGGCTAAAGAACGGTGATGGATTAAACCCAGATCAGTTGACTGGGGGTGAGTGCTTGCAATGTTCAACACTCCGTCCATCATTTCCTTTGGTTTTTGCTTTGTTCGCCATAAGTTGGCAGGGTATGCTCAGACGTGAGTCCCTTGCTCACTTTGCCACTGGATTCAAGCAAGCCTGGCTGAAGACGGCTGAAATGCCAGAAACCAGTCCTAGGAAGCTTGTTTCCGGTCCAGGGAAGACATGGCTTGGCAGTTCGGGCTGGACTGTTCCCATGAGGCACAGGGTCAGACTGATTTGCATATGGCCATATCTGAACTGGGGTGGCAGAGTGGGCTAAAGAACGGTGATGGAATAAACCCAGATCAGTTGACTGGGGGTGAGTGCTTGCAATGTTCAACACTCCGTCCATCATTTCCTTTGGTTTTTGCTTTGTTTGCCATAAGTTGGCAGGGTATGCTCAGACGTGAATCCCTTGCTCACTTTGTCACTGGATTCAAGCAAGCCTGGCTGAAGACGGCTGAAATGCCAGAAACCGGTCCTAGGAAGCTTGTTTCAGGTCCAGGGAAGACATGGCTTGGCAGTTCGGGCTGGACTGTTCCCATGAGGCACAGGGTCAGACTGATTTGCATATGGCCATGTCTGAACTGGGGTGGCAGAGTGGGCTAAAGAACGGTGATGGATTAAACCCAGATCAGTTGACTGGGGGTGAGTGCTTGCAATGTTCAACACTCCGTCCATCATTTCCTTTGGTTTTTGCTTTGTTCGCCATAAGTTGGCAGGGTATGCTCAGACGTGAGTCCCTTGCTCACTTTGCCACTGGATTCAAGCAAGCCTGGCTGAAGACGGCTGAAATGCCAGAAACCTGTCCTAGGAAGCTTGTTTCCGGTCCAGGGAAGACATGGCTTGGCAGTTCGGGCTGGACTGTTCCCATGAGGCACAGGGTCAGACTGATTTGCATATGGCCATGTCCGAACTGGGGTGGCAGAGTGGGCTAAAGAACGGTGATGGATTAAACCCAGATCAGTTGACTGGGGGTGAGTGCTTGCAATGTTCAACACTCCGTCCATCATTTCCTTTGGTTTTTGCTTTGTTCGCCATAATTTGGCAGGGTATGCTCAGACGTGAGTCCCTTGCTCACTTTGCCACTGGATTCAAGCAAGCCTGGCTGAAGACGGCTGAAATGCCAGAAACCGGTCCTAGGAAGCTTGTTTCCGGTCCAGGGAGGACATGGCTTGGCAGTTCGGGCTGGACTGTTCCCATGAGGCACAGGGTCAGACTGATTTGCATATGGCCATGTCTGAACTGGGGTGGCAGAGTGGGCTAAACAACGGTGATGGATTAAACTTAGATCAGTTGACTGGGGGTGAGTGCTTGCAATGTTCAACACTCCGTCCATCATTTCCTTTGGTTTTTGCTTTGTTCGCCAAGAGCTGGCAGGGTATGCTCAGACGTTAGTCCCTTGCTCACTTTGCCACTGGATTCAAGCAAGCTTGGCTGAAGACGGCTGAAATGCCAGAAACCGGTCCTAGGAAGCTTGTTTCCGGTCCAGGGAAGACATGGCTTGGCAGTTCGGGCTGGACTGTTCCCATGAGGCACAGGGTCAGACTGATTTGCAGATGGCCATGTCTGAACTGGGGTGGCAGAGTGGGCTAAAGAACGGTAATGGATTAAACCCAGATCAGTTGACTGGGGGTGAGTGCTTGCAATGTTCAACACTCCGTCCATCATTTCCTTTGGTTTTTGCTTTGTTCGCCATAAGTTGGCAGGGTATGCTCAGACGTGAGTCCCTTGCTCACTTTGCCACTGGATTCAAGCAAGCCTGGCTGAAGACGGCTGAAATGCCAGAAACCGGTCCTAGGAAGCTTGTTTCCGGTCCAGGGAAGACATGGCTTGGCAGTTCGGGCTGGACTGTTCCCATGAGGCACAGGGTCAGACTGATTTGCATATGGCCATGTCTGAACTGGGGTGGCAGAGTGGGCTAAAGAACGGTGATGGATTAAACCCAGATCAGTTGACTGGGGGTGAGTGCTTGCAATGTTCAACACTCTGTCCATCATTTCCTTTGGTTTTTGCTTTGTTCGCCATAAGTTGGCAGGGTATGCTCAGACGTGAGTCCCTTGCTCACTTTGCCACTGGATTCAAGCAAGCCTGGCTTAAGACGGCTGAAATGCTAGAAACCGGTCCTAGTAAGCTTGTTTCCGGTCCAGGGAAGACATGGCTTGGCAGTTCGGGCTGGACTGTTCCCATGAGGCACAGGGTCAGACTGATTTGCATATGGCCATGTCTGAACTGGGGTGGCAGAGTGGGCTAAAGAACGGTGATGGATTAAACCCATATCAATTGACTGGGGTGAGTGCTTGCAATGTTCAACACTCCGTCCATCATTTCCTTTGGTTTTTGCCCCATACATACATCTACACATCTCAGAATTCACCGCCGTTAGTGCCATCCCAGGGCACATATTTTATCTGCCACGATAAAGCTTACACGTGGCTACCAACGGATTTTTCAGGAACATGCTATATAGCTTTTCTTCTCCCTCCTACATACACTGCTCCTTCAGGCCATCATAGAAACAGATATGGCAGAGGCAATATTGATTCTAAAGACACGGCAGGACAAGAGGGAAGTGATTTCCTCAAAGGATTTCTTCCTTTTTCGGGCCCAATGGCCAACAGCAGAAACATGAGACAGCTGGTTTGTGTTGTTGAGACTACCATAGATGTCACTGTGGGAGCCTTGAGTAATCTCACAGCTGAACTTCAGGCGGATCGTCTCATGACTTTGCAGAACCGGATTGCACTAGATGTTATTCTTGCAGATCGTGGTGGAGTCTGTAAATTGATCAGATCCAGCTGTTGTATTTATATACCTGACGATGCCCCTACGGTATACCAAGCCATCTCCAAATTACATATGATCTCCGAATCGATTCATCAAGACGAAGGAGATTGGTCTTTATTGGGATGGTTTTGGAGATTACTGTCTAAATGGCAATGGAAGGCACTAACCTTCCTTGGAGTGGTTTTGCCCATCATTTTTTCCTGTTGTCTCTGTATGCAGTGTGGCCCCGCCATCTGCGGTCTTTGTGCCACTCTGTGGGTCCCAAGGCCTGAGTCACAGAAAACAGAGAACATTAAAATGATGTTGCAGCAACAGTTTGACGACCTGATGGCCATTGACATTGACTCAGATTAACGTGAGTCTGTGTGTTTTGCCTGAGTAATGGCAAAAGGAGGGTCTGAGGAAATTTGATTTTCGATCTCGCTTGTATTTAGCCACCATTTTGTGTCCCACCGCCATTTTGTGTTGCCCTCACTCAGGCAGCACAATGAACGAAGTTTTCTGCTGTCTTCACTGCGACGTGTCAAATAACCTCCTGCCTCTGTTTACGAAACTGATGTCAGGGACTGGCTGAGTCCACTAATCCTCGTCTGGTTTAACTAAACCCTGTCTCGACTGTCTGTTGGTTCGCATCATTCTTTCCTGATTTTATCTTATCTTCTGGCCTTCGCTATTCTCTACTTGTATTCTGTCATTTCACAACTGTCCTCCAAAGCATACAAATGTGTCCTGCCTCCTGCAAATTGAGTTGTAGACACTACCACTGATTAACTTGTGGGGAGGGATGACAAAAACAGTTGGAAAAGAGGTTTTATTTGGGTTACTTGATATCTTGTTTTCAAACTTTTCTCATTGGTTATATCTTGTTTTCAAACTCTTCTCATTGGCTAACCATGTATGCATTGGGAGTGTTCTTGGTGAATCTATGTGCTATAAAAGATTGTGCGCCACGGAGAAAAGTGGCAGTCTCCTAAGAACATACCGTGTGTACTTCTGGGACAACTGTACTTAGTTGCAGCTAATAAACCTGATCTTCTACGCTCAACAGAGTGTCCTGTGTTTCTGTTCAACAAAGCAAGTGAACTCAGGAGATTAAGGCGTGCCCTGCGCCGCCAGGCCCATAAGGCCCTGGTTCTTCAGCCTAGCGCTTGAGTTCACGCGATCGTGCACGCGCGAACCGCCAGCCTTCAGCAGCACTTTGAAAACTTGCTTTAGCGCATCATCGCGATCACTTTCGCTTTCAGAGTGATCGCGATGACTCGCTTTTACGGCAGTGCGGGGTTACTTTTACTGCCACGCGGCCAATGCTTGTTGTTTTAGAAGACGGTGTTGTGACACCGGGACAGTCCTTGAAAAACGGGGACTATCTGGGCAAATCCGCGGCATCAGAACCCCCCACGTCATAGCACTTATGCTACTTGCATTCTCAGTGTCCATCTTCAGTTGCCACCTTCCCTTGCTCCTCTTTTCATGAACAAGCATCCCACCCACATATTGTATTTATAGAGACAAGGCTGTCCTTCCTCCCCCGCTTGCTTGATATCTTGCAATTGCTTACATCACAGGTTTGCTTTTGTTGTTGCTCCTAATCACCTTCACCCCGTCTGTTTCATCACTACGCCTTATCCGCCTCTTTCCCCTTCTTCTCTGCTTATGCGGTGGAATCCCCGAGAAGGAGGCGGGCGTAACTCGCCCCAACACCATGCAACTTCTCTCTAATGAGCAGGCAGCTACACTCTGTGTGCGCCCATCAGCACAGCAGTGTCAACTGACAAACAGGTGCCCCACGCTCTTCTTCCCGCCTTTGACTCGATCGACGGTCGCCGCTCCAAATCCTGTGAGGGATCTGTGAGCATGCCTACCCGGTCAGTCATTGTTAGTCAACGGGGCAGGGGTACATGTCCTACAACTGCACTTTTCAGACACTGCTTACAATCTTGACAAGAAATTATTATGTTAGCGCCGAACAATGCAGCCACAGGGAGCGTCGCAATTTGTACAGCCAGGCGTCGCGTGTCGAGAACTGCGCACACAATTTGTGTCTACTTTCTAGCACGCAGTCATGATCTTAAGCTGCATGCCCTGTTACAGCTGAAGTTAGTCTGATGAGTCACGTGACATAAAAGCCCACCAACTCGTGTTGGGACGGTCGGGGTACTGACTAAGTGTGGTGCCGCTGCCCGTTCAATTACTTTCAGTGCCAGCGGTGTCACCAAAGTCAGCAGACCCTCTGTGATAGCCGGTGGGTCATGGTGTGATGTGTGCCGATGCCTGCGAGGTTGGGCAGGGAGTGGCACACCAACGCGGGCGGTCCGCTTGGGGTTAATGATTT
The DNA here is from genome assembly GCF_964204655.1 of Triturus cristatus. NCBI lineage: Eukaryota > Metazoa > Chordata > Amphibia > Caudata > Salamandridae > Triturus > Triturus cristatus. Next base: position 419,166,776 of record NC_140593.1, read on the forward strand.
TATTAGTACTTGTTTGTGTTAAGTCTTATTTATTCAGCCTATAACTATTTCCCTCATTATCATTGCTTGATTTTGTGCGCGAAAAAGTGTCACTCATATTCATTAAATGCCACTCATAATTAATGTAAAATTAAGAAAATGTCACACGTAGCAATCTGAAACCATGGCAACTATGTGTGGAATTGTAGCATGAACGCAGCATCTCAACTTTGACACGGCTCTAAGTATAAACACTGATAAAAGAAAGTGCCTCAATCTATCGCAACAAGTGAAAATTTCAGCAAGAACTCTCTCCCTTTCCATTCCTTATTGACTAAAATATAGTGGGCACGAGGGCGTCATTTAAGTCTCTGGACATTAGTTTTTACTTAGTCCAAATTACTGGTGGCCATATTGCCACAAAATGTAGACTCCTATAAACATTTAAACACGAAAAACTACAGTGTTTAGTGAAAGAGAAATAGGGATATTGTGGTTACAGTTAGTGATGGTTTGAAAGTGTGAGCTCTAGCCCTGAAAATACAGACCAGGAAGTGGCAAGCACTACTGATCATAAAAAACTGACATGCACTAATCCGAAACAAGCATTGGTCTAGCCAATAGGTCTCGCTTTTGGGGCCTTCTAAGTATTTAGTTATGCAGCACAATATCCTTGGTGCAACAACATCAACTGTTGCATGGCTAAACCCTTATAAGGTCCCAAAGGCGAGACCTATTGGCTATGCCATTGCTTGTTTTCGTATATGGTTTGGTACGCCCCTAGGGCTCAAACGTGTATTTGTGCTTTTACTGATGCTTAATCACTTGTAACTTTAGTACTTTGAACTCCAGTCTCATAAAGAGACTAGAGCGGTGTGTTCAACCTTAAATACATATATTTTGAATATATACCTGGTGTGGTTGTCTTTTCATTTGATCACTCAAGAGATTATAGACTGGTAAAACAAGCTGCTTTACATTCCTTCAAGACTTAGCCTGAAGGCTGCTCTCCATAGCTACCAGTAGGATAGCTTTCACATAAGGTTGTCTTTAACGATTCACCATAAGGGTGTTTGGACTGATACAAGGTGCCCACTAGAACTAGTGGACATCATATATCAGGCCACCTTCTTACATTGGTGTGCAGTGTGTGGGAATCCAGCTTGCTATTGTTTTACCAGATAATCTCAATTGAATTGATCAACTGAAAACCACTAAAGGTACCTGAGGTACATATAATATCAAGCTTAGCTAAAGTAAGTTCTACTGAACTTAGAGTTGAGTGTTAAGGGATAGCACACCCTTTCTACAACTCAAGAGAGTTTAGTAGGCCACACTAGTGTAGGTAGTGCAATATACTACACCACATTAGTAATATCTAACCAGCCAGGAACCAGTGAGTCCCTACCTGGAACCAGTGACCTCCTTCCCTATAAGTATGAGGATCTCACCTTTGTTCAGCTTAGGTCCCTGTGTACAATTAGGAAGCTGAAGACAGGCAAAAGCCCATCCACCCAGCATCTCATAAAGATACTGAAACTGGGTGATTTCACAAGTCCTAGTGGGCCTGTGGATGGAGACAGTGTGGGTGGGGCAGCACCTGAGGGTGGGTCTAGGGGTGGAAACTCCCCTGACCCCAACTCTAATGCTGACCAGACTGGTGACAATGACCACACTCTGGTGGACACAGATCATCAGGATGAGGATGAGGAGAATGGCAATAATGCCACTTCTTTCATTCCTGCTGGTAGGCCTGAAAACAGGGCTAGAAGGCATAGATCTCTGTCAAGGGGATCTATTCAGTCTAACTCCTCTATTGGAACCTCTGTTCCTTCTCGCAGAGGGAGGGAAACCTCCCAGGAGAGGAGAGAGAGACTGCTGAAGTATGAGCAAGACAAGTTCAACCTCAGAAAGCAGCAGGTGGCCTTAGATAGGGAAGCCCTGGAGCTCTACAGAGCTAGTAAAAAGGAGGGACTAGAGTCCCTTGGTGGCAGCAATTTCCCTAGAGATAGGGAGAGGTCTTATGACCATAGAAACCTAAGTAAGATTGTCCCCCCTACCAGAGTGGGGATGACATCCACAAATGGATAACTGCCTTGGAGAGGGCCTGTAAAGTACAGAAGGTCCCTCAAGTTCAGTGGGCAGCAATCTTATGGCTCTCCTTTTCAGACAAAGTTAGAGACAAGCTCCTCACTGTAAGAGAAGAGGATGCTGATGATTACAAAGTCTTGAAAAGTGCTCTGATAGATGGGTTTGGCCTAATCACTGAACAATACAGGTTGAAGTTCAGAGATACCCAAAAGGCACAAAATCAGGACTGGGTTGACTTTGTTGACTGTGCTGCTAAGGCTCTGGAAGGTTGGTTATTGGGCAGTAAAGTGTGTGACTTCATAGGATTGTACAATCTGATAATGAGGGAGCAGATTCTTAATAACTGTCAAAATCAGCTGTTGCACCAGTACCTGGTAGACTCTGATCTGACCTCTCCCCAAGAATTGGGAAAGAAGGCAGACAAATGGGTCAGAACCAGGGTGAGGCAGAAAGTACAGAACCAAGGCGGTGACCCTAAGAAGCAAGATTCTAAAAACTCTGATAAGGGTGGGGACAAGGGTAAAGACCAGAAGTCTTCACAAAGGCCCCAAAAATCTTCTTCAGGTGGGGATTCAAAGTCAGGAAAGGGAAAAGGCCAAAATAAGCCCTGGTGCAAAATCTGTAAGCAGAACACTCGACTGCACCAAGGCTAAAGAAAATACTCCAACCACCACCAATGCCCCTAAGGCACCTGTTCCCCCTAGTACAGTTACAATTGGTGGTGGAAATACACAGAATAAGGGTGTAGTAGGGTTGACCCTGGTTTCTGAGATGGACTCTGGCCTAGTCAGAGTACCAACTCAGGCTGTGCTTGTCAGTGATGGGGGCATGGATATGTCCCCCTTTGTGAGCCCCAGTAACCTGGGCAAATACAGACGGCAGCCTTTAATTAATGGAGTAGAAGCTTGGGCATTCAGTGACACAGGAGCAAGTGTCACAATGGTGACAAAAGATCTTGTGGATCCTGGGCAGATTATACTTGGTGAAATGTATCAAGTGACCAATGCTATCAACGTCAGAACAGACCATTCTCTGGCAATTGTTAACTTCTCCTGGGGAGGGGTAACCGGCCTTAAGAAGGTTGTGGTAAGTGCGGACCTACCAGTACAATGCTTGCTTGGCATTGATTTGGAAACTTCAGCTTGGGCTGATGTGGAGTTCAGGACACATGCAGAAATGTTAGGGATACCTGCACATGTCTTTGCTGTGACTAGGTCACAGGCTAAAATGTCAAAAGCTGGACAAGCCCTAGATTCTGGAATAATGGACCAGGTGCCTCATAAGAGGGGGAAGAGTAGGGTTAAGGCAGAGCCTTCCCACCTGTCTCAGGATGCTGATCAGTCTCCTCAGGGAGATGATCTTGAGCCTGAAGAAGGAACTGTCCCAGAGGAGCTTGAACCTGATCAGGTTGAGTTCTTGGGGACAGGGGGCCCTTCCAGGTCTGATCTGAGCCAGGAACAGAAACCCTGCCCCTCTCTTGAACCCCCCAGACAGCAAGCTGCTGATGAGGCTGCTGGGAATGCTAGTGGCACCCATAAAGTTTATTGGGATGATGGACTCCTTTTCTCAGAGAGTAGAGACCCCAAGCCTGGTGCATCCAGGAGGTTGGTTATACCTCTGAAGTTTAGGGGTTTCCCATTGACACTAGCCCATGATTTTCCCCAAGCAGGACACTTAGGCCAGAACAAGACTTGGGACAGAATTGTTCCTCACTTTCCCTGGCCACACATGTCTGAAGACACAAAGGAGTTTTGTCGTTCCTGTGTAACCTGCCAAGCCAGTGGCAAAGCAGGTGGCACTACAAAGGCCCCCCTGATACCACTACCTGTGGTGGGGGTTCCCTCTGAGAGGGTTGGGATTGCCATTGTTGGTCCCATGGATCCTCAAACTGCATCTGGGCACATGTTTATACTGGTGGTAGGGAATCATGCCACCAGGTATCCAGAAGCAATTCCCCTAAGGACCACTACAGCACCTGTAGTGGCAAGAGCTCTTTTGAGTGTGTTCTCAAGAGTAGGCTTTCCTAAGGAGGTAGTATCTGACAGAGATGCAAACTTTATGTTGAGTTACTTAACTGCTATGTGGAAGGAGTGTGGAGTGAATTACAAATTCACCACACCCTATCACCCACAATGCAATGGTTTAGTTGAAAGGTTCAACAAAACCTTAAAGGGCATGATCAAAGGACTCCCAGAGAAGCTTAGGCGAAAATGGGACTTTCTCTTGCCCTGCCTTTTATTTGCATACAGTGAGGTGCCTCAGAAGGGGGTTGGCTACAGCCTTTTTGAACTTCTGTTTGGTCACCCTGTCAGGGGTCCATTGTGTTTGGTGAAGGAAGGATGGGCGTTACCTCTCAATCCCCCAAAGCAAGACATAGTGGACTATGTACTTGGTCTCCGTTCCCGGATGGCTGAGTACATGAAAAAGGCAAACAAAAACCTTGAGGCTAGCCAGGAACTGCAAAAAGCATGGCATGACCAAAAGGCTGTGCTGACTGTTTATCAGTCAGGACAGAAAGTGTGGGTGTTGGAGCCTGTGGCCCCAGCAGCTCTCCAGGACAAGTGGAGTGGACCCCGCACTACTGTTGATCAGAAAGGGGAGGTTACCTACTTGGTAGACCTTGGAACTCCTAGGAGTCCCCATAGGCTTCTCTGTGTCAACAGGCTGAAGCCATATGTGGACAGGGCTGACATGGGCTTGCTCATGGCAACTAATGAGGGACAGGAGGAAGAGAGTGTTCAACTCCCTGACCTCCTCTCACAGAACCCCGATGATGGGTCAGTTGATGGTGTACCCTTGGCAGGCAGCCTCACTGCCCAGCAGCAAACTGATTGCAGACAGGTTCTCAATCAGTACAGACATATGTTTTCACTGACTCCAAGCCAGACTACCTGGTGCACTCATGAAGTGGACAATGGGGACAATCTGCCTATTAAAAATAAAATTTATAGGCAATCTGACCATGTCAGGGACTGTATCAGGAGAGAACTCCAGAAAATGTTGGATCTGGGTGTGATTGAGCCCTCGGCTAGTCCAGTGGTCCTTCTGCCAAAACCTCACACCAGTGGTGGAAAAAGAGAGATGAGGTTTTGTGTGGAGTACAGAGGCCTCAATGCAGTCACTAGGACTGATGCCCATCCAATACCAAGGGCAGATGAGCTTATAGATACTTTGGCCTCAGCCAAGTACCTTAGCACATTTGACTTGACAGCTGGCTATTGGCAGATCAGACTAGCTGATGATGCAAAGCCAAAACAGCATTTTCTTCTACCCCTAGTGGGCACTATAAATTTGTGGTAATGCCCTTTGGTTTGAAGAATGCACCTGCCACTTTCCAAAGGTTGGTGAATACAGTTATCACAGGTCTGGAAGCCTTTAGTGCAGCATATCTAGGTGATATTGCTGTCTTTAGCTCCACGTGGGAGGATCACCTGGTCCACCTAAGGAATGTTTAGGTGGCCCTGCAAAAAGCAGGCCTAACTATCAAGGCTACTAAGTGCCAGATAGGGCAGAGTCAGGTTGTGTACCTGGGCCACCTTGTAGGTGGGGCCAGGTTCAACCATTGCAGATCAAAATCCAGACCATAATGGAATGGACTGCTCCAACTACCCAGACTCAGGTGAGAGCCTTCTTAGGCCTGACTGGGTACTATAGGAGATTGGTCAAAGGGTATGGATCAATAGTGACACCCTTCAATGAATTAACGTCTAAGAAAATGCCCAAAAAGGTTCAGTGGACAGCTAGCTGTCAAAAGGCATTTGATGACCTGAAGCAGGCCATGTGTACTGCTCCCATTCTGCAGATTCCTGACTACTCCAAAAAGTTCATTGTTCAAACTGATGCATCTGAATTGGGGGTTGGGGCTGTACTGTCACAATTAAATGAAGAAGGTCAGAATCAGCCAATAACTTTCATAAGCAGAAGGCTGACCCCTAGAGAGAAACGTTGGTCAGCCATTGAGAGGGAGACCTTTGCTGTGGTTAGGGCACTGAAGATGTTGAGGCCATACTTGTTTGGTACTCACTTCCTTGTTCAGACATACCATAAGCCACTCTTATGGCTAAAATAAATGAAGGGTGAAAATCCCAAACTGCTTAGGTGGTCCATTTCCCTACAGGTGATGGACTTCACAGTGAAACATAGACCTGGGAGTAACCATGCCAATGCAGATGGACTCTCTAGGTATTTCCACTTAGAAGATGAAGACTCAACTGGTCAAGGTTAGTTTAATGTCCCTGCGTTGGGGGGGGTGTAGGAGAGTAGGATCTGCTTCACATGGGTACCCCCACTTTTTGCTGGTGTTTCACTGTTTTTCGACCTTAGTCTGGCTGTGGCCCTGCTAATCAGGACCACAGCCTAGCTGCTTCTTCTGTAAAATGGTTTCCATGTACATTAGGTACATATCTAATTGGATTCTGGAGTGCCTTATAAGCCCCTAGTATATGGTATACCATGTACCTAGGGCATAGGTACCTCAGAGGCCTACCAGGAGTTGCAGCATGTATTATGCCACCCCTGGGAAGCACTCCAAAATAACACCACAGGTCTGCTACTGCAACCTGGGTAAGGGTGTGCTTGCACCCCTTACTGTGGTATACGCTACCTATATCACTACCTTATACAGACACATATAAACCTATACGCCACTCCTATGGCAGGCCTTGACAATCCTGAAGGCAGAGTGCTTGGTTTTATGTGAGAGGGTGCCCAAGCATGAGCTGAGCCCCTCTGCAGCATTCGGAAATACTTCCTTATGGCTGTTCTGTGATACAGCCATACCATATACTCTTAAGTGCATTACAACCTTGCGATAAATGCTAACTTTGAGATGGCTGCATCAAAACATGTCGTGTTTGGTGTCAAACGCTTTGGAATACAACCCCCCCCCCCCGGCAGTCCTGGCGGCGGGGGTAGCATTCCACCCTTCTAGAGGGAGAGACATGTTCACACTGGCTTAACCCGGTTAAATCTTTCCAAAGCCCTGGCATCACAAAATGGATGCCACTGCCACAGACACGGGTCTGGCCTCCTGCTGCTGAGGGGAACTCCGGCAGGGGAGGCCTGGACAATAGGTTTCCTGTCACAGAGAGATGTAACCACCTCCCCAAACAGGCAGAGTTGTATTGGGGCAGGTTGGGTGCATTCAGAGAATGCTTTTGAGACACTGCCTGGGGCACACAAGGTGTCCCTGTGCATAGCCCGGTTCAAACCGTTTGCTGGGGCACTCAGCCCCTGCTCAGGCGTGAAACTGGTCAAAGGGGAAGGGGTGTAGCTACCCCCACCCCAGGCCCACCCGTAGGTGGGGCCTTAGAGTTAGTCCATCCCCTAAACTTAGTATAAGTATAGGAATCCAGTCCCTAGGACTTTAGATTACCCTGGTCAAACCTCTGAAACATATATCCTGGACCTTCGACTTTCTATCACGACTAGAAGACGGAAGAAATCTACCTTGGGGTCAAGGAGTGACTTCCCTGCTTGGCAGGCACCAAACAAGCAAATGAACGGTCTGCATTACTGAAGCTCCCGCCTGACGCCGAAGTCTCTGCATCCCCAGAGGTGGATTTCCAGACTTCTCCAAGGCTACCCTGAGTCCACAGCAAAGCTGAGGCCCGTGGCTATTGTGGGTAACGTGAAACCATGACCCCTGGACACCGTGAACTTTTGAAGCAACAACACCTTACTGGTCATCTTCGAAGTTGTGCTTTGAGCTCCTAGTAGCCCCTGCCTTGAGCACCTCCTGCACCGAAGATTGTTGGCCTCCACTCCACGAGTGACCCGTGGGGCAGCTTCCAGTGCGACCGCTCAAGGCTCCTTCGCAATCACTAGCCCGTTGGCTAGCAGGTCCCCACGAAGGCAACTCCACTTCTGTTGGGGCTTTTCTGGTTGCTCCAGACTTGCTCTTACTTACCCTCGCTGGGTGAGTCCATCAGACCTTGCTGGTCTGCACCGCAGTCATTTCTCTGATTTCCTGTGACTTGCCGTTGCCAAGGCTTGTTGGGTCCTTTCTGGTAGCCGACACCGCAGGACTCGACAGACTTTGTGCCACAGCTCGAATCTGTCTCGTGGACTTCGACTATGCCTCCAGGACCTCGTGGCTGAAGAGTCAAGACACCCATCAACTCACCTGAAGCACCCGACATCTGTGGGCATTGGTCCATCCTATGCTAGGTCACTGGCAAGTGACCCAGACTCTGTCCCCTCTGCTTTCAGGTTCCTTACATCCCAGATCCAGGCTTGGATCTCTCCGGTCACTTCTCCTCTTCACGGCAGCAGCAGTTCTTTGCAGGCTTCCATTGAAATCGACGACGCGACCCGACACCAAAAGACACTTATGCACCCGGCTTCCCTGGGTCAGGTAACTCGAGTACTCTGGTACTCTCGTGGGTGCTAGCCATAGAACTTCCTAAGTCCAAGAGGGTTTGGTCCTGACTCAATTAGAAGTGTCCCTAATCTTTAAAATTCCAACTGCGACATTCCCCATAGAATGTAATAGGATCCACACTGCATACAGTTCCCGTGGGTCCCCTGTGTTCCTACCTTGGGTGGTTCCTTGGGGTCCCAGCGATTCTAAAGGCAATAGGCCTAGTGCCTATTCCAGTCGTGGTTCTTATACCATTTTTTTAGTATATGATTTGGTACACCCCTGGGGCTCAAAAGTGTATTTGTGCTTTTACTGATGCTTAATCACTTGTAACTTTAGTACTTCGAACTCCAGTCTCATAAAGAGACTAGAGGGGTGTGTTTAACCTTAAATCCATATATTTTGAATATATACCTGGTGTGGTTGTCTTTTCATTTGATCATTCAAGAGATTATAGACTGGTAAAACAAGCTGCTTTACATTCCTTCAAGACTTAGCCTGAAGGCTGCTCTCCATAGCTACCACTAGGATAGCTTTCACATAAGGTGGTCTTTAACCATCCACCATAAGGGGTTGTTTGGACTGATACAAGGTGCCCACTAGAACTAGTTCAATGATGCTCTGCTTAAATGTTCTCTGCCATTCATGCAATAAAGTTATTTGAATATTTTTAGCTGTGAATGTAGTTACCATTTCTCTGCCGGAACAGTTTGCTGTTATATACCATAACGATCATCTTGATTCCATCTTCCATACTTGGTTTTCGTTCTGGAACTGCAGTCACCTGACGCTGATTAACATCTTAAGTACATGGGATTTCAGTGCGATTTCAGATGGTTCCTGTTACATTCTGCTTTAAAGTTCATTTGATTTAACAGCCTGACGCAATTATAAGTAGCATGGGAGATTTATACTTTCTTGTTTGTTTTACGTATAATTAATAACAAGCTTGTTTCCTACAGTTCGAATGTTTATTTTAGTTTGCCTAAAGGAAATGTACTACTGTTTTGGGGGTCGGATTTCTTTCTAACAATAAGTTTCAAGATGGGAATTATCATTATTTGAGGTATACGATAGCCTACCAATTTACAGAGTTTGGGTTGTAAGTTTCAGTAACTATTTACATTAATTGAGTTATGCGTTGTAATAGCCTACTGGCTATGTGACCTTCCAACTTTGTTTAAATTATTGCCTGTAGATTGGTCACCTACATTTTTAGTGCATGATGTTTTATTTTAGTTTACAGTGCAATGTGATAGCATTTGAGCATGAGACCTTCCACCTTTGTTTAAATTATTGCCCGTGGATTGTCACCTATACGGTTCCTACATGTTATTTATTCTACAGTACTTTGTTCATAAGTTACTGTATGGGAATCGTTATTACTTTAGGGATGTGTTGTGATAGCGGTTAGCTACGATTTTCTGATAGTGTGCTTTTCACTTTCATGGCACCTGTGAGTGATCTCACACCTATTTGAATCCTACCTACACTCCTTTATATTTTTCTGTGTGTGTAAGAATTTTACTTCTTGGTGGTATCATTTTTTGGGAATACCAACTTGTGCTTTTCTTTCTTGCGCTTTTCTTTCTAAACGGTTGACTTTCTCTGCTTGCCATCTCCATGCTAGTCTTCCCAACTGGTATGTCCTGCTGGTAACGTAGAGGTCAATTTCTTGTATTCTTCTTACAACTTTTATTGCCAGATTTATGTTTATTGAAACCATAGTTTGACGTTTTGCATTTCCTTATGACCATTCTTTATTTGCTTTGTAAAGGGGGTAGAGGTGGTCATGTGTCATGTCAATCTTTGTTAATTAATGTATTGCCTTCCTTTATGGATGTATTGCAAGTTTCAATTTTGCTATTACTATGCTCACTACTTGTATTATTTATTTGTTTCTGTTCCTTAAAGGGGGAAGGTGTGTTGTATCTTTGTTTGAGTGCAATGCATCTTCCCTGTCTATCTGTCTTGCTGCTCAGCCAGTGTGGATGAACAGTGGAATGTTGGTATGTGTGATGAGATGATAGAATGTTGGGGATGCCTGGTGGATGAGTGTCAGTTGAGAGAATGGGCTGAGCAGCAAGGGAGCTGCTCCTGGTGGGGCTTCTATGATTCTGTACTTAAGACCTGACTTCATCAATAAACCTACTTAATTACTATACCTCGGCTACATCATCTACTTATTTCATGAGTGTTGCCCAAGATATCCGTCGATCAAGGGACTGTGTTTGGACTTTTCTTAACCCCTTCCATGCTGCGCAAATTCCGCCGCTGTGCTGACGGTTTGTTGCGCGGGCGTGGTCATGACGGAACGGTTCCGTCATGAGCACAGCTCAACCGTGGCTCATGACGGAACCGTTCCGTCATGAGCACCGAAGGGGTTAAGGACCTCGTCTGCCCCGCAGTACCGGAGGGAGCTCGAATTACAAGCCCCTGAACTGCTTACGAGGCAGTAAGGCTCAACAGCGCGTTGGTCGGACACTTCTTAAGGAACTCATCTTCCCCATGGGATACGTCAAGGCACTACCAGTGTAGCGGACACACACAAGCGATACATCGATGTGAGGAAGACCCTTGGCTTACAATCACAAATATCGCCCAAGCCCCAACCGAGACCACGTGGACACCTCACCGCGTTGAGGATGACGAAATGCCCCCATCGGAAATAACTCACGGCTTCTCCTTCCCACAGGACGAAGCCTATAACCCAGAAGCCAAGCATCCCGAAGGAGGCGGAGCGGATATCCCGCCCCACCAATCAGCTTCACTGGGCCGAGGTCACGATTGGCAGAAAAGCGTAGAAGAGACCGCATCCAGGGTCTCAGCAGGAAAAAAGCATCCGGAAGGGGAAGACGCGGACGAGTGGAGAGACGCTGAGATGCTGCCCAACATTGCTGCAAGCACCGGAGCTGAAATCACCGAGGAAGAAGACGGCGAGGCACCTGAAGCGTGGACAGAAGACTGGTGGAGCCCGGAAAATGCACAAGCCGCCACAACTCTGGAGAGTTGTGGCTTTTAGCGGTATGTGGCGGGACACAGGGGGCGGAGGGAGGGAAACGGCTGATACAACAAAGAAGAACACACAGGAAGGACATTCTGGTGATGGGTGTTCTGTACTTTTTCCGTTTCTGTACTCTTACCTCACCTCTCTTGATCACAAGTATCCTCGCCCCAAATACTAGATAAAGAGTAAAACGAGCATTATAAAACGCTACCACAAGAATCCACCAGTCGATTAAACTCCCCACCTCATTCTACCCTCCTTTTTTGGTTATCTTCATCTAAGCCCCTTTATCTCTTATAACTGCACGTGGTTAGGTGACGGTGGAAAACTACGTAGGACACAATACTGACCGCCACTTTTCTTATTCTTTTGTTTTCGAGAGAATACCGGGACCCCAGCTGTCTTCCACAGAAGCACCAGGGCTGATTGGATCTCCAACCCCAAAACAAGAGAAGGACTATTATATAAACCCTGTGCTGGAACAGACATTCAGAATATTATTTTTTTTGGAGAACTTTACGAATCCTCTGAAATCTCATGTACAAGCCCAAATAAAAAAAACTCATAATTAACCCTATACGGCTTCCCTGCTTCTGTTTCTGACCATCCCTCCAACATTTGGGTGCCAATTCCGATCCTGTACAACCCGGGTACGAATGGTCGTACGGAGCGTATTCTCCACACGACTCGTACCTGGGAAATCCTCCTTACAAAGTAGCAAGTACGATTCGTACAGAAATACCATTTCTGTACGAATCGTAAAAAACTAAGTGCGGCGAAAATATACCCACAATTCCGATCCGGGACATCGCGTACGTGACGTCCGGATGGAGTCACGCAGCGTTTTACGGACCAGCAAGTACGATTCGTGCCTACGTCACTCCGCACGGCTCATTTTTTACGGCAGTCAAAAACTCCCGGGAAATTGAGGACGACGCGAAGAAGGAGCACCTGTACGCGACGGACAGCCATGGACCCCATCCTAGGTGTCATCCCGGCCCTCCTAGCCTACGACCTGGTGCACAGAAACTGACGCAGAAGGTCAGAACAACACCCAGGGGCAAAGGGGGGGTGCGAGGGGCAGGAAACATAACCCCTACCCAATTGAAAAGAAATATGTCCTGTACATAAATTACCTCCAGGGTCTGGTCACTTCGGGGGGCATGTCCACCAATCCCTACGTACCGCCACAATGGAAGTGGACGTGGACGCGTACCCGTCACCACCACAATGGTGGGACGGACCATACCCACGCCCTCATAGCGTGGGTACGGTCCGTACCACGCGTACCCCTACGTCACCACTACAATGGTGGGACGGACCGTACCCACGCCCTTATAGCTTGGGTACGGTCCGTCCCACCATTGTAGTGGTGATGTAGGGGTACGCGTGGTACGGACCGTACCCACGCCCTCAGAGCGTGGGTACGGTCTGTACCAGGCGTACCCCTACGTCACCACTACAATGGTGGGACAGACCGTACCCACGCCCTCAGAGCGTGGGTACGGTCCGTCCCACCATTGTAGTGGTGACGTAGGGGTACACATGGTACGGACCGTACCCACGCCCTCAGAGCGTGGGTACGGTCCGTACCACCATTGTAGTGGGTGGGTGCCTATCACTCGCAGCAGTGGACAGAGACATGGGGGTGGGTGCCTATCACTCCCAGCAGTGGACAGAGACATGGGGGTGGGTGCCTATCACTCCCAGCAGTGGACAGACACATGGGGGTGGGTGCAGAGGAAAACCAGCAGTGGACAGAGACATGGAGGTGGGTGCCTATCACTCCTAGCACTGGACAGAGACATGGGGGTGGGTGCAGAGGAATACCAGCAGTGGACAGAGACATGGAGGTGGGTGCCTATCACTCCTAGCACTGGAAAGAGACATGTGAGGGCTGGGTGCCTATCACTCCCAGCAGTGGACAGAGACATGGGGGTGGGTACCTATCACTCCTAGTACTGGACAGAGACATGTGAGGGCTGGGTGCCTATCACTCCCAGCAGTGGACAGAGACATAGAGGTGGGTGCCCATCACTCCTAGCACTGGACAGAGACATGTGAGGGCTGGGTGCCTATCACTCCCAGCATTGGACAGAGACTTGTGAGGGCTGGGTGCAGAGGACTCCCAGCAGTGGACAGAGACATGGGGGTGGGTGCCTATCACTCCCAGCAGTGGACAGAGACATGGGGTTGTGTACATCATTATCAGATGACCACAACTCCATGGGTGTATGTACGCATCCCTAAATTTGGACTATGTTGATAGAGCCATAAGAACACATCACTGACAGCAGTGTCCCACTCCCATGAGGATGGATGTCTTTCCCCCACTGCATGACACACCACATGTGGGTGTGAGGACAAATGACACATGCATACCCACCCCTGGCGGATGCAGCACAATACATACACAGAGATCATGCCACAAGACTGTATAGTCATGTCAATGCCCAATAAACTAAGAGAGCCAAAGGGAACACACACTGTCACGCACTTCCCAGGACTGATAGGGATGTACAGGTGCTGGGACAGCCACCAAGATGTTGTCTCTCATGGAAGGAATAGGGTGGAGTTCCCACAGATACAATGCCTACAATTGTGAGTCAGGTGCCCAAATACCCTGCAGAACAAGTACCATATGTGTGCTAGGCTGGGATTACACACATGCATTGTGCGGAAAAGGGACAATTTCTCCATGAAGGCATGGCAACATACTCAATACACAAGTACAGTGACTAGCAAGGATGGCACAGACGATGCAGCCGGAGACATTGCTGAGCAGGCATGGCCATAGTTGAAGGGATCGGTCACCAACAAAGGAAATGTAGACACAGGTCAGCACAACATTTGTGCAACTCCCTGCAGGGAAGATGTCAGGTGGCACAGAGGAAGGAACACTCCCTGGGACAATGTCTCCAAACACAAATAGCACACACGACCAAAGAATCTTTGCAGAGACCTTGTGATGGCACGCAGATCACATGGTCCACCCCATGAGCAGCAGACTACAACATTTCCCTGAAACCAAACACATTACCACAACCCCAACTCCTGGAGCATCAGCACCAACATCAATACCTGAAATGCAACATTAAAATAAAATGCTTTATTCAGCATTAAAAGAAAAATTATTAAAGGACACTATTTACAAAGGCCAATGGCCAGTCCAGATCAGAAGTCCCTGGGGGGGGGACATGGCCACGCATCTCCCCTAGCTTGCCTGCACATTAGAACCCTCAGGTTCATCGACTGGGCAGGGGGCATCATGTGGGGAAGGACCAGGCACCGCAGGGACAGGAGGTATAACGGTAGGTGTGGTGGGTGCAGGGACGGACGACTCCACCACAGGGTGTGGGGCAGCTCCAAAGGTGGAGGTTAGCACGGCGCTGCACACTTGTGCAAGGTCATCCAGCGTCTCCCCTGCACCCGAAGAAACCACACGCCCCAAGGAGGGGGGGGGGTCTGAGGGATGGGGCGCAGCGCTACTGGGGGTGGTGGTGGACAGGGGGGACTCAACTCCCCTACCCGTGGAGTGCCTTGCCCGTTTGCGGGCTGGTGACCCAGTGGGGCTGAGGCTCAGCACAGCCAAGTAGCTCTCCTTCTTAGATTGTGCGGCAGGGGAGCCGAGGGGAGTGCCATTGGAGGGACTGGGTAGTGAGGTATGCGGACCCGGACTGTGGCTGCATGTATGCCTGTGTGCCCCAGACCCAGTGGGTGTGCCTTCATCCCCCTGAGTGTGCGTGACAGGAGGTGTGCGCTTGCCCTTCCGTGTTGGTGTGCTGCCTGTGTCTGGTGGGGTGCGTGCTGAGGGAATGTCTGGGTGTGCTTGGGACAGGCATGGGAGTGGGAAGTGTGGATGGTGCAGGGATAGGGGGGGATGAAGCGCTGCAGGAGACTCACTGCTGCCATCAGTGAAGAGTCCATGGACCTCAGCAACATCCGTTGGTCAGACATCGCTGATGACATGCCCATCATGTACGACACCATCTGTGTCAGCAGTCTGGTGTGGCCATGGAGGACATTCAGCATCAATGTCTGGCCAACCTGCACCTGCCGCTGAATGTCCACAGACTCTGCAGTGAGGGCAGCAGGGGGAACAGGGGCAGGGGGTGCGGTGCCTGGCACAAAGGAGACATTGTGGTGCCCTGCACGGACAGAAGGCACCGGAGCAACTGGGAGGGCGGTGATGGGAATGGAGGGGGTGGTGACAGATGTAGTGCTGCTGCCAGCTGTTGTAGCAGCCTCCGCCCCCTCTGGGAGTTCAGCCTCGGACCCGTCAGCGTCGTAGTCAGTGTTGCTACTAGACAGGTCCTCCGCCTGACTCCCCTCGCCCTCCGTGCCACTTGCTTCCGCAGGCTCGCCAGCAGTGGTGGCACCGGTGCTGGATCCTGTAATAATCTTACCCGGTCGAAGTTCCGCAGGGGCGTCATGCAACACCAAGTCCCAATGTAGAGAAAGTCCCAACCTTCCACCCCAACCTACTGCCTCTATCAAGCCCTAGAGCACAGAGGTGGTGGCGGAAAGAGGGGAAACAAAACAAGGATAAAGGGGAAACACAGGAGCTGCGGTCTTCTTCCTTCTGCTGTGTCTATGGAACTGTGGTTATGTTCGTGAAACAGTAGTCTGTAAATGGTAAAGAGAAACAAGATAAGTGACTCTACCAACCTATGAGGACCATAAGACCCCCACCCCTCGTGTAGTTTTTCCTATCCGAGTACCTTACGACTAGAGGCCTTCCGCTATCTACAGGGATGCACAGGAGAACGGAAGAGGTCTGGCAAAGGCAAAGGCTGATTGTAATTCCCTCTTCAATACTGGAGTGAATGCAGTTCGACCCTACAACATAAAAGGGAAATCCATCTACTAGTTCACCAACAGAAAGTCTACGGAATCCCAAAGTCCCCTTCCCACTTATCTTACTCGGAGAATCTGGAGGTCAGCAAAGTTGAAGGAGTCTCACAAGGCACCTGGAGAGACGTCTTTTGGTGGTGGATTCTGGACAATACAGCAGGAGAAGCGCACTTGAAGAAGGAGGGGTGAATCCGGTATGCGCTGGAGGTAAGCCTACCTCAGGGATCACTGGCAGGACCACAGCTGGCTTCGGGGTTGGAGGGAGACAGGGCAGAGACACCCGGCCGGCCCGCGGGACCAAATCCGGCAAAGTGGGCGGAGCGCTCTGATCCCCGTGTACCCAGATCCCAAACAGGAAGAGATACGACCAGCTAATCCGAAAGGAGGGACAGGGCAAAAAAAAGAGAACTGCGGTACCGCAAAAATATAAGACAGAGCTCTGCTAGTTGAGAGAAGCCTCTCATTCATAAGTCCGAATAACGGCACGTACTTCCGACCTCCCGCAAGGAGGACAGAGAAGCAAGGAAGTTCAAGGCTCCAAAAACGGACGCCGAAGCGCCCGCACAATGGGAGCAAACAAGAAACAGGAAACAGGAACAGGAAGTCCACGGAACCGCCTGGGGCAAACACTAGAACGCGAAGCCCCGAGCCTTCCGGATGACAGGCTTTTCTACTGGCCTGCCGCCATCGCGCATGCGCGATAGCCAGACGCTGCAGTTGATTCGTCTACAGCGGAGGATCATCGTTCTCGGCAATCATGACAGATCCCTCCTCCAGGTCCGTGCAGGTGTCTCCCTCGGTGTCATCCGATGATGCTGTGGGCAAGGTGAAGATACAGAAAATAATCAGTCACCTGTATACATCTGACACATGAGTCCAAACAAAATAGGTCACAGTACATATCAGGAAATGCATCATGAGTAACATCTAGAATACTCTGCACATATGTAAGCCCTGCACTCCCCAGTAGGTTGACCCACCATGCCACTTGGAAACAATGAAAATTAGGTCACAACAGCAAATAACTTGATATAGAAATATACTGAGAAGCTAGTGTCTGGGAACAGTTGAGCACAGCAAGACTATGAAGGCATGCCACCTCTTGTTCACTGTGAACGAAACAGTATTGATGCACCCAAGGCCAAATAACAGACACCAATGCTGAAGGTGTCCCCACACTCAGGGACCTGTGAGTACATTGGAAACCCAAAAGAAATACATTGTGATCCCTTGGGAATCACAACACTTGACACATGTTTAGAATGTGTGAATGTGCCACTTTGTCAACAGAACACACATGTGCCTGTATAACAGAAGTCACACAAGGAGGTGCACACAAAACTACATTTACACAGTAATTTTATGAGCTGGCAGCCTAATTCAAATAAGCCACTGTTAAGAAGAAATGGGGTATCAGTAAGTACATATACATGGCACCACGGTGGTCTGGATGACTTGACACTAGTAAGTTGGTATCAGCAACAACCAAGGACTTACCCTAATGCAACCACACTGTGGGAACATGTATATGTATAATCTCAAAACAAGTGTTTTTCGAACTGTGCCTTTCTTTTAAATGTGCCAGCTTGTCCCCGCAAAGTGTAAAGGTGTTTTATTGTGCACTTCCTTGGGAGACATCTGTCATGCAGGCACATTATTGTCCTTCACAACAAAACATCAAAGTCAAGCATATAAAAAAATAAGACATGTTGACAAGTGTAGTGAGTGCCAAGGTACAAGACTTCTTGACTAACAACTTGAATCATGCCACCTGTCACATGGCCATCCGTACCATGATGACACAGTTGGCAACACATCTGATCCACTGCCTGTCATGTGGAGTGGCACACTTGTCCAAACACAGGACAATGCATTAGCTAATGGGCCTGTAATTGTGTCGGAATAAGGAGCACCTGCACTGAGGAGACACCCTCATGGGAACCAAGAATGTCCACACAGATGTCAGCACACACAGACCAAACTACGTAGCATCTGGACCACACACTGGTGCCAAAAATGGATGAGCACGAACCATGTATTTTAACTTTTGACACATGCTGCAAAGCACAAACATTAAACCCTGCACAACATGACTGGGTCACTGCATGTTGAGTGTCTGTCCAGACAATTATCACACACAGGTCCGACCTGGCAAGGAGATATAAGGTTTGGACATGTAGGCCTTGCCCGCACAAACCCCCCATACCTGAGACAATGTGAGTGAGACAGATCAGGAAGTTACACCTCTTAATCTGGGTTTACTAAAATGTGCATCAAGAATTCCTAAATGTACTCCACATCACCTCGTGAGGCTGCCAACACATATTTGTGACAAACTCCATCAACAGATAGTTGTACATAGACACACAGGCACTGCTCAGTGTGAGGATGCACAAGCCAAATGGGGTCACCCTGTACAATGGACACATGTAGCACACTTTACATAAATACAAATGAGGCCAGGGAACAATGCCACAGAGGCCGAACTATGCTGAACACACAGAGAATGGGTGCAGTGTTGGATGACACACATGATTCCGAGCCAAGGGTGTCTTAGGGGACTGTAGTGGGCACAGTGCTCCATGATCCTGGAGTGATCTGACTGTAACATGAGCAACCGTCCCGGCACTATGCATATCTCCCACTCATACACATCATGTCTGAGGCCACAACATCGGTCATGCATGCTGCAAGTCTGTTCATTTGAAACCTCACACTCCTATGTTGAGACTCAGCATCAGTGCCAACAAATATGGACCCCCAAATGACTGAACAGGACAGGGCACAGGCAAGGTATCAACACATGTCACAGACCACCCCCATACATGATGCAGAAAGCAGTGAGCACATGGATTAACTGGCAGCCTAGATGACCATGTGCAATAGTGATTACACACAGACCAGGGAACACATGTCAAGGAGGGGAAGGGAGGAAGAACAGCACCGGTTGACTTGGGGGAACAGGATATGCACTGCACATATAAACCCTGGCAGTGTATCCAGGTGACTGAGCACTTCCAAAAGCAGGGAACACACAACAAACACACATGTACCTACCCCCTCCTTGCTCCTGTCCCTCCTGTAACCTCCTATCCAAGTCAGAGAAGACCACCGCCAGGACATGCTTCATCTGGTGGGTCAGGCGTCAGCGCCCGCCGTGCCGGCGTGGAGGTGAGTCCTTCAGCAGGACCCGGGCAATCCTCCGAGTCCAGCACCGGATGTCCTGCCAGCGTTTCCTCACTTGGGCTAGGCTCCGACTGCGACCCTCCACCGATATCACAGCCCTGACGGCCCGCTTCCATATCTTCCCCTTCTCGTAGGCAGTTACCTGTGAGGATGACAAAGTGAGACAACATCACTACACCTGCTCCATGTCACAGAGACACACGTTTGAACATCTTTGATATGTTGAACAGGGCATAGTATGCTGCCAACGAATAGAACCTTTGTCATAGGGACATTAGCCTCTGTGGAAGCCCAAATGCACTACATGGCATTGAAAGTACACAGGTGGCAGAAGGGGTGCAACACACTCCCTGATCATGGCACACACTGTGCATCACAAGCAACACCAGGCTGATGGACAGCACCTCCAAGCAGTCACATGCCCCAGGCCACTGACGCAACCTCAGCAGAGTACACAGACACACACAGCCACAGATCATTCACCTGCCATTGGCAACAGTGGATACAAACCTCACTCTGCACATGTACCACTTGCCTGTGGGGTGTCATAGGTGTGGGGCTAGCTCAGCAAGTCAGACACACAGCACAGCTTACTTCTCACATCAGATGGGTAGTGCTCTTGCCTCCTCCATGCAGCTGTGGTACAACACTCCACATAGACACTCACCCACATGACAAGGAACATTCACACACATCAATGTCCAGGGGGTGTACATATCATTTGGACACTCTCACCACAGCTCCACTCAACTCACACACATCTGTGGGTACAGTCACCTGTCACACCGGGGGGACCACTGAATCACCTCAGGACTATAGAGCAAAAATGGCCTTAAGGATTAGCCAGGCTGAATGTGCCATGCACTATGCAGTGAATGTCACAGTAAGCACAATGCAAGTGAGGAATGCACACATTAACTACATCATGCTCGGCATGAGAGACATAAGCCATTCCCACCCCTGGGTCCCACTATAAACAACATTGCATGTCTGTCACACCTGGACACAATGCCAGAAGTGACAGTCACAAAAAAGGTGCACAGTCAAAGGTAGTGGAGTCAGCACTCACCTGCTCTCCTGGTCTCTCAAACAGGCTGGGGTACTGTGGGAGGATGACGTCCAGCAAGGCCTCATTCTCCTCCTGGGTGAATGGCTGGGCCCTCTCCACAGACCTTGACATGGTGCCAGAGGAAGCAAAGACAGCAGCAGTGGTGTCAAATGAAAGGTTGTGCAGGCAAGTGCCCTCTCATGGGTTCTGGCTGACTTATATCTGCCTTGCTGGGCTGTTTCATTTACAGGAGTACAGAGTGATTGGTCAGACTCATTTGCATCCTACGTTTCCTCCAATCCCTTTAAACATACACCAGTGAGTGCCTTTGCATGGTTCAAAATTTGAGCATCATGACAAGTCAACAACCAATTTGCAACATTGTATTTTGTGGCCAGCCGACTTTTGCAGGCCACCTGATGGAAAAATTTGAACTGGAAACTCGGTATCCATGACAACCAGCATGCATTTAGGCCCTAATACTTGTCCCTCATGTGTCCCCTATGTAATTTTTAAATCCACACACAGGTACGGTGCGTTTCACACGTACCCCTACGGCACCAGTTGCAAAGGGCATTTCACACGTACGTGTACGCACTGGTAGTACACGTACGTGTACACACTGGTCGTATACGTACGTGTACTACCGTAGTACACGTACGTGTACAACCAGTGTGTACACATACGTGTACACACTGGTCGTACACGTACGTGTACACAGTGTACACACTGGTCGTACACGTACGTGTACTACGGTAGTACACGTACGTGTCCGACCAGTGTGTACACGTATGTGTACGACCAGTGCGTACACGTACAGGTACTACCGTAGTACACATACGTGTACGACCAGTGTGTACACATACTTGTACGACCAGTGTGTACACGTACGTGTACTACCATAGTACACGTACGTGTACGACCAGTGTGTACACATATGTGTACTACCGTAGTAGTACACGTACGTGTACACACTGGTTGTACACGTACGTGTACACACTGGTTGTACACGTACATAGGTACGGTCCGTACACACACACGTACTCCTACGCCAACACCAATATAGTGATACTGACCGTACACACGCCCTCAGAGTGTGTTTATGGTGCGTTTCACAGCTTACACTGGTGATAGGAGGCGCACACGAAAGGAATGGAGGTCTCAGACTCGCACAAGGCTGTACATCAAGGCATTATCAGTGCAGTCCTTCATGTGCAGGGCCTAGGTGTGTCAGGCAGTGATATGGCACATGTCTCAGCATGTTGTAGCACAATAGATGTGTAATGACCTGTGTACACATGTCATGTGTGATGGGGCACTATGTGGCACACTTCCCCTTCACACTTTGCACATGTGTGCATGTAGTTCAAACGTGTCAAGCACTGCATCACTGGTATGGCACAGTCACCAACACCCGCAACTGTCCCCTGATGCCAGGGACAGGGACACTAACACCTGACATCTAACTACCAGTGTGCCCCGATGTGACTGTCATGTGTGTGTCATGTGTTCCCATGAGCTTGCTGTTGGTGTTCCGTCAACTGCATCTGCTGTTGCTGCATCCAACATGTGTTGGTGTGTATATGGGCACGGCACACATATACGCACACCATGCCACATGTGGATTCACACGTTACGTGTGTCTGGATGCTTTGAACATGATTTTTCGACAAGAGGACATATCTGCGTCATCTCCATGTCTGTGTTTTCGTTTTTCACGTGTACCCCTTCATCGCAATATGTGTGATCTGTAAATTTGTAATGCCATGTGCCCTGTGCGTCTAGCTTGCTGCCAGCTGTCTGTATGAGATGACATCCTTCAAATGCAGATATGTGGATGTATGTCACTCCTGTGATGTCACTGGCTGTTCACTTACACTGGCCCACAGCTAGTTTCAGTGGATGTAATGTAGAACTTGACAATCAACGGGTGTAGCTGGCTCTTTGTATGAGTATCACCTGGCTGGCATACGTGTCCTGGATGTATTGCACAGACCAGACTCTGTATTTAGCAGATGTGTAGTAGCAGTTGAGCATGTGCTCAGTTCATTGACATTGATGTGGTTATGTACTCACTCTTCGTTATTCCTTCCAAATTTCTGCAGGGCACCGCCTCTCCCCCGAGCAATGCCAGACTTGGGTGCCATGAGGGAACGTGACTGCATAAGACGTTACCGCTTCTCGCAACAGTTGATTGAGAGCTTGACCGCAAAGCTGGAACCCCACCTCCAACCGCAACACAGGTATCCTACTGCGCTGACCCCCAAGATGAAGGTGATGGCAGCCCTACATTTTTTTGCCACCGGTACGTTTCAATTCACCATAGCTGATGTTGGTGGCATGTCACAGACCATGTTCAGCCGTGTCCTGCATGATGTTTTAGAAGCCATGTTGGAGCACCTGGATGAATTTATCCATTTTCCGACTCGTGAGCAGTTGACAGGTGTCAAGGGTGAGTTCTATGCCCTGGGAGGGATGCCCCATGTAATTGGGTCCATTGATGGGACACATGTGGTTTTGGTACCACCACAGGCACAGGAGGTAGCCTATCGCAACCGTAAACATTATCACTCTATTAATGCCCTTGTGGTGTGTCTACCTAACATGCTGATTTCCCATGTCTGTGCACATTTTCCAGGGTCAGCACACGATGCTTACATCATGAGGCGTAGCAGG
Organism: Triturus cristatus; assembly: GCF_964204655.1. Taxonomy (NCBI): domain Eukaryota; kingdom Metazoa; phylum Chordata; class Amphibia; order Caudata; family Salamandridae; genus Triturus; species Triturus cristatus. Next base: position 419,189,978 of record NC_140593.1, read on the forward strand.
GTGCCACAAATGATGCTGCGGCTGCACAACGAACGAGCATGTCTTGTTGGTGGGTATACTCTGTTTGTCCTGTGTTTAGCGGTATCTTTGTATCTTACGGCATCTCCTGACCCACTTTTTTACATGATGTTTCCATGTAGGGGACTCTGGCTATCCCAACATGCCATGGCTGATGACGCCTCTCCGCAACCCCAGAACAGCTGCAGATTACAATGACGCCCATGGGCAGACCAGGCGAGTGATTGAGAGGATGTTTGGCCTCCTGAAGAGCCGATTCCGGTGCCTTCACAAGACAGGCGGGTCCCTCCCATATGCACCGGTGAAGGTCTGCAAAATCTTCCTCGTGTGCTGCATGCTGCACAACATGGCAGTGGAGAAAGCTGTGCCTGGATCCGGATGAGCAGGAATATCCACCCGTGGACGATGAAGGGCTTGGTCACAAGGCAAGTGAGAAGTAGGAGGAGGTCGACGACATCCGGAGTCAGCTCATACGCAACTTCTTTTCATAATGGTGAGTCCCTGGGTCTGAGTGTGCATGCTTGGAGCCTTGTGTGGCATGTGTTGCAATGTGTGTGTCCAGCTGACTGTATGCTAAGTGACTTAGAGGTGTGTTCAGATGTGTCACTCGAGTGATGATGTAATTCCACACATTTTAGCTGAGACACTCAATTTTAAACTAGCATGGTGACACACTTATTCCAGTAGGGTAAATGACCATGCATGCGGATGACAATCTTTTCGCTGACTTCTTGTGTGTCTGTCATCCCCAGGTAGTTGCGCATGCTGTCTGCTCGTGTCATCGTTGGCCTCCTGCTATTTCTCATGAGTATTGCAACGTGTGCTGAATCAGCGTTCCATGCACGGACATGGTGAGGAGTCTTTTTGGGGAAGGATTGCAGCAAGGCCTTTTGGGTGTGGTAGGTGTTTGGAATGTGTGGGCACTGCTCCTGTGCATGTTGTGTTACTATGCATACAGGTCGACTCACCATGGGGCACATGACATGTAGCATGACTCCCATGAATTGATAGTCACCCTTCGTGACAGTCATCTGTAATGGAATTGTGGATTGTGATGAAGGCATCACTGTGTGTAAAACTTCCCTCTGAAACAAACGGGATGCTACGGGTGGACATAGTGTGGAATATCCCCATAAGAGGATCAATGGGGAAGTACAGCCTCTCCGTGTGCAGCAGGGGGTGTTTGGCTCACCCCCTTCACTTGTGTGCCAGTTCAATGGATGTACAGCATCTGTGGTGTGAAGGGGGTGTTCAGTGTAGGTCCCACATGTTCAGCCAAATGACCTGTGAGTCTGTTCATATTGATGCATTTCCCTAGGTGTGAGACTGAGTAATAAAGGTGTTCCTCACCCTCCAAGGTGCCTTATCTCAGTCAATGCAGGTCTCTTGCCACTTTGCATGCGGCATCTCTGGCATAGTTGTCAAAGATTGTGCATATGAGTCTATGCGTAGATTAGCAACATGCATGCAGTTCTTCATGGATTAGAATCTCTATTGTGCATGAAGTCCATGGTTGTGTATGTATTTGGGCATGTTGGTCCCCACAACAGGCCCTCAACACCTGCTGAGGGTGTGTCTCCTGTGCGCAGCTCGGCCTTCAGTTTCCTGATCCTGTGTCAGTCATCTTTGGTGATTGTGCATCCATTGTCTCTGTGTGTGCCATGGGAAACCGGACACTCCTTCCTTTACATACGCCTGTTGCAGTTGACCTTTCTGACATCCTTGTCTTTGTGTGCAACTTGTGGCATAGTTTCCAGGACATGCCACCTGCTGCTGCGGCCCCTGCAGCAAGGGCACACAAAGTTGCCGGATTCGGCAACACACACGCCTCAAAGATGCTCCTCCCTTCCTCCCTCCAGCCATTCATTTGGCTGTCATCAGCTTGTCTGTGCCACTGTTGCGCCCATGCGGTGCCAAAGGCTGGACAGTCAGCGCATACAACGTGCACATTGCACGACCCTCATATCCTTGCATGACCCACATCACACTACAGTCTGATGTTGCAGCCACCCTCCAAGCAATGGCCATCCGCAAATCTCACGCCTGCTCTCAGGCATACCCTAAGCGCACACACAACACCTTTGCATGCTGAGTGTGCAACTCCAACTGCCTACACAGCGCTGCCCCGCCTTCCAGGCCCTGTCACACCAACCAGGTCATGTCCCTCCTACTTCCCACTGGCTCTGTACCCCAGCAAGGCCATGGGAGTGGGACTCAAGCCTTCAGCATGTAGTATGGTGTCGTCATCTGGCACATGGCCCACGTATCATCTCTCAGCGTGTCAATCTTCAATGTGTCCAGGACCCCCCTCTCCACCATCACATGCGCACAGCACCTCATCATCAGATCGTATGCCATTGACAGCCAGGTGCTACTCACCCTCACCAAAGACGCAGACATTGCCAGTTCCAATATTCAAGAATGCATGAGATCCATTGATGAATGGCTGAACATCTGCCACCTGAGGCTGGACTTGTACAGGACTGAGGTAATCATCGGAGGATTGTCCCCTTACAGCTGGGTCAACTGCTTGTGTTCCACCCGCAAGAGCCCTGCACAAGCACCCAGTGGCCACGCACACAAGATGGTGTGCATCATGGATTCGTCGATCACATTTGCCATGCTAATCACCAGCATCTGTACCTCAGGCTGCAACACCCTCTGCATTATGCACATGATCCACAGATAGATCCACTCCAAGGAAAGACAGACCATCCCCCAGGTCCACGACAACATCTGTGTCAAATACTGCCCTGCCCTCTACGGAGCAAGTACATCCAAACTCCAGGGAATCTTGTCCACATCCAGGGTGCATCCGCACACCGCAGCTCCAACATCCGGCGCCCCAGCCACATCACCGTCCACCAGAGATAGCTGCAATGGATCACAGTCTGCTGCAGGATGACCTTCAGACTCCCCACCCACACTCAGGAGGCAGTCCACAACCCCAGACCCAAAACCAACCTTGTACGTCTGTCATCCGAGACCCCGTTGGGCCATCTCCGTGCATCCAACCTTGCCCTGGCCACCATTCTTCACATCCACCGTACTCCAGCATGCAGGACATGGTTTTCCCACCTGGCAAAACATACCTGGTACTCCCTCCCCGTGACCATCCACACGAGCCATGACCTCTACGCATTAATGATACTTTTCAAAAATGGTCTGTCCGCACAGTATTGCAAGCCCCTCCTCAGCAGCTTGAGGCCATCACGGCTGAGTATTGTGCTCCATGTCTGTATTGGATGATATATTGTGACCCATGTGTGTCCTGTACCAGACTCAGATCCCAGGGGATGTATGGCTGGAGTTACTTCAACACTCAGGCATAGTTTGACATTTCTCCACACGTAGGTTGTGTACTCATGCAAAATGACTGCTACATATAAGTAGAGAAATGAAGATTTATTCTCGGTGGGGGGCGTGTTTAGTGTGGACAAATAGGTGCTATACAGTGTGCATTGAATCCAAAGTTCACAGGGGGAGATGGGATCCTTTGCATTTGAAGTCATCAGAGTCCAGACCACAGTGTTGATCATCATTGGTCAGACTGTGACCAGCAAGTCCATGTGGCAGAGAATGTCATTGGATGAGGTGCTGCTGTTGCGCCAGAGGGCCAGGTGCCAGGCCAGGTGACCTGGGAGATGTGGATGGTCCGCTGACTCTCACGGTCTTTTCCGTGGACGACCCACCTTCCTCGCGGGGCCCTCAGATGCAGGCCTTGACGATGCTTGTGATGCTCCGCCGGACGAATCCTCCTCCTCCTCCCTCCCTGTGACTGGTGGTGGTCTTCGCCTCGTGGCACAGGGAGGGTTGCCCATGTTGTCGGCGATCCGACGGAGTGAACGGCTCATGTCCGTATGCACCGCCAGGAGCTCAGCCAGTCTTGCCTCCATCCGTCCTTGGTGTTGTTGTTGACTGGCATGTTGCTCGGCCTGCAGGTTCTTCATCTCGTCGAGGGTCCCCTTCATCTCGTTGAGGGTCTCCACTACCTGGCTGATGCCCCTGGTGTCACGCCGGTATGTGTCCAGGATGTGGCCTATGTGTGACATACCGGTTCCCTCAGCTGGCTGGTCAGGTTCACGCCTCCGCCTGCCTCCACTCCCACCACCCCTGCCCACACGAGCCTGGCCTGCCTTTGTGGGCCCATCAGGTCTAAGGGACCCCTGAGGGATGGCATTTGCGGGGTTGTCTGCCTCCTCCTGGGTGCTCGGAGAACCTTGTCCCTCCTGGTCAGACTGGCTCTGTTGTTCAGTGCGAGCAGGGCTCCTGGGTGTCTCCTGGGATGTGGCAGGAATGGGGGTGGGGGTTGGCACAGATGTACCTGAAGCAGGTGCTGCAGGGGCTTGGGCACCAGAGGGTCCAGGTTGGTTGGGGTCATCCACAGAGTGGTGAGAGTCGTCGCTGCCGGTGGGATCATCTTCACGCCGAGCCTGGGACTGTGATTCTTCCCCCCCATTGTTGGGGGGAGATCCATGACGTTGCCCTGTGTGTGAGAGAGAGACAATGTCAATGCTGTTTCATGCGACATCCATGTTTCATACATATTAAAGTTGGCACAGTTCCTCCAGGTAGTTGGATGTGCCTAGCATTCCTCTCAATGTACATTTGTGGATGGGTATGTTGCGAGGGACAGATTGATATGTTCTCCTGAGTGTTTGACCTGTAGATTTTCGGCTAGGATGCTTATTTGACTATGGATTGTTCTTGTTGTGTCACATGTCCATTGTGAGAGTGGGTAAATCCGTTGCCTGCCCCGGGGGTGTGTGCTTGTGTAAGGGGGGTGTGTGTGACCGGGCCTGCTGTTGGGTGTTTTGTGAGTTGGCATTGGGTCTCCCAGGTGATGTGTCTGTCCCCTCATGGTGCATGCTGGCATGACAGTGAGTGTGAGTTCCTGTGCTACATATCTGAGCTTGTGGAGTTGGTGTTTGAGTGTACAGTGGTCACAGGAGGGCCTTGTGCTGCATACCGCAGGGACAAGTGTCAGCTACCTTGTCAGTACTTTTCCAGTCCCTGTGCATTGTGCATGGTGCATGGGTATGTACCTAGGCCATATGGGCTGAGGGCATTGGTGTCTGCCTCTGAGTTGCACAATGTGTTTTGTGAACCCCACCCTCCCAGCATCCTGGACATCCAGTGTTGGGTTTGTGGTTGGTGTAGCCTGGGACATGGCATGGCCTTGCTTTGTGAATGGGGCATGGACACGTTAGTGGCATGAGCGTGTTTTTTTAGTGTGGTTGTGTCCGGTGAAGGCTTGGGGGTAGTTGCGTGCATTTGTTGTATTTGTGGTGTGGATGCCATTACCGTCAGTTGTTTGTGTACTCACCAGGTTCTGCGACTCCTTCGACTCCGTGTACTCCCACCGGCAGAAGCAGGGCCATCACCGTCTCCTCCCAGGGATGGTAATGTACCGGTCTGTGGGGCAGCCCACCTCCAGTGATGTTACTCTGGGCGTATTCCTCGTTCATTTTCCGCTTGACTGCCCTCCGCAGATCGTACCACCTGGCTTGGCATTCATGCCTGGTCCTTCTGATGGGCGCAACAGCATTCACCCTATCGACGATCCTCTGCCACATGCGTGATTTTTCAGCTATGCTGGTCTGTCTGACCAATGTTCCAAAGAGCTGTGGCTCGACTCTGATGGCTTCGTTGACAAGGATGTCCAGCTCCTCCCTTGTGAACTTTGGATTCTTGTTTGTGGGCAAGGTGTGGGGTGTGGGTGTGGATGGTTGTGGGTGTGTGGGTGTGAATGTGACGGTGTGGGTGGGAATGTGAAGAGGGGGTCTTTGTGAAGGAGGTTCTGTGAGGTGTATGGGTGCAGTTGTTTGTCTGTGGGGTCTGGCAGCAGTGGGTCTGTTGCAAAGGCTCATGGTTTGTGTGTGTGGGCTCTTTTTATCGGTCCATTTGTGGGTGTGGCTGTGTTTGAAATTTTGGTGGGTGTGTTATAAGAGGTGGTTGTGAGTTTGGGCCTCTGTTTGCCTGTTTGGATGTGCCAGGTCAGTCATTGAGATGTATTTTCTACTGTAGACGTGTTTTGTGGTGTTGTGCAAATCGAATTGACCCTCCTTGTGCTGATTTACAGAGTCCTGGTTCAGTACGAGTCTTTTTCGCGTAGGTAAGGTGCATACATACGCGATGTTGGTGTACCGTGCTCTATCTGCAATGTTGTTGTAAGGTCCGTACATACGCGATGCTGGGTGAGGGTGCTGGGGTACGGTGTTGGGGTACGGTGCTGGGGTATGGTGCGTACAGGCACGGGGCTGGGGTATGGGCCTGGGGTACGGTGCATACAGGCACGGGGCTGGGGTACGGGCCTGGGGTACGGTGCATACAGGTGCGGGGCTGGGGTACGGGCCTGGTGTACGGTGCATACATGTGGGGCTGGGGTACGGGGCTGGGGTACGGTGTGTACAGGCACGGGGCTGGGGTACGGGCCTGGGGTACGGTGCGTACAGGTACAGGGCTGGGGTACGGGGCTTGGGGTACGGTGCATACTGGCACGGGGCTGGGGTACGGGCCTGGGGTACGGTGTGTACAGGTACGGGGCTGCGGTACGGGCCTGGGGTACGGTGCGTACAGGCACGGGGCTGGGGTACGGGCCTGGGGTATGGTGCGTACAGGTACGGGGCTGGGGTACGGGCCTGGGGTACGGTGCGTACAGGCATGAGGCTGGGGTACGGGCCTGTGGTGCGGGGCTGGGGTATGGTGCGTACAGGTACGGGGCTGGGGTACGGGGCTGGGGTACGGCGCGTACACGTACAGGGCTGGGGTACAGTGCAGACATGGGGGGGTACGGTGCTGACATACGGGGGTACGGTGCTGACATATGTGGGGGGAGGGGGGCTGTACAACTCGTATCCGGGCACAAGTTCACCCGTGTACATGAGTGCAACTGCGTTCGCTCCGTACGGGCCATTTTCCATGTGGTTGTGTATTCGGACGGGCGTAACGGATCGTACTTGCGCGCTCGGACTTCAGTTTTACGATTGGTACGTAAAACAGTCCGGCTCCCTCTCGTACCCTTTTCCCGATGCAATTCATATGTATTTTTCACGTACGAATCGTACTTCGCCGGTTGTAGGGCACTTGTATGATTTGTACGTAAAAATATACGGATACGAGTTGTACGCAAATTTATTTTAATGGATCGGAATCGACCCCTTGGTGTCAGAAGTGGGATCGGAGGAAATGGAGGCCGTGGTAAAAAAGATGGCGGAGGGACAAGACCGCCTCGAGAAGATAATGGCTCGCTTTCTAGAGACGGCCGAAGCAGAGAGGGAAGCTCTCCATAAGACTCTCACAGAACAAAACCACAATCAAGAAACCACTATGGGAAAATTAGCAGAAGCACTGGGGCAACCAAGGGGTATACGGCCCCACCCTCAGTAGTGGTCCAGAAGTACGTACAGGGAGAGGATCCAGACTTCTTCCTCTCCAATTTTGAGCAGATGGCAAGGGCCGCTCAATGGCCAGAGGACTGCTGGGGACAATATCTTGGTCCCCTTCTCAGTGGGGATCTCCAGGCCGCTTACCAAGCCTCCAACCCCCTCGGAACCACGCCCTATCCGGATATCAAACGGTGTATTCTAGAATGCATGGGTGTAGATGAAGAAACATACAGGATCCGCCTCCGTAATATACGCGAAGGACCCCAGGAAAACCCCAGAGCACTTTGTTACCGTATCCGCGATACAGCTGACCGTTGGTTAAAACCTCTTACCTCCACCAAAGAAACTATACTGGAAAAAATCTATTTGAAACAATTCCTCTCCTCTTTGCACCCTCCCATTCAGAAATGGGTCCGCCAACATACGGACCTGTCCCTAGACAAAGCTGTAGAGGTTGCAGCAGCTTATTTTAGAGCGCAAGAGCTACAGAAGAGTAAAGAAGAAGGGTTCTGGAAACAAGCCAGTAGTCATCCCATGAGACCCCCTCGACCAAACCATACTCCCCGCAGACCTGAAACTGTCACCATAGCACCCGGTCCTTTAACCCCAAGTTCTAGACCCCCTGCCCCTGTAGGACCTCAATGTTACCATTGCAGGACATTCGGTCACATAGCACGATCCTGTTCACAAAAAGAGGAACCCATGGAAGTTGGATACACCCGAGCACTCCTATGCTCTCTAAAAGACAATCCCCATCCCTTCCACCGTCAAGTAATCATTAATGGAAAACATAGAGATGCCCTTATAGACACAGGGAGCCGCCAGGCCCTTATGAGACCACAGGTCATCCCTGGCAGAACCCCAGCCCCCACAGGAGTTGTGAACATTCAGTGTATTCATGGTGACAGTAAAACATATCCCATGACTGATGTAGATATACAACACCGCCTAGCCCAACCTCCTGTAAACATGAAAGTCGGGCTCCTCCCTCACCTACCTGAACCGGTCGTCGTGGGTACTGACTATCCCCACATCAATACCTTACTTACAGAAGAGAAGAACAAAGAGATTGACTGGAGAGAAGAAGCACCCTTCTTCAATGAACTAGACCCGGGTGGGTCCCCGGGAAAGATAGGAAAAGCAGGAAACAGAGAAGACTGGAAAAGAAACATGGAAGCCCTGCCTATCTGATCAATACCCCCTCCCCTCTTTGGGATCACGATCGGAATTTTCATGCAGCCCAAAGAGAGGACAACACCCTCCAAGAAGCATGGAAACAAGCGAAGGAAGGAGAGGACCCTTTTCAAGTAGGTCCCCAGTTTTTTATCCACAAGGGTTTATTGTACAGAAAAGGGGGAAAAGATCTACCCACACAGCTTTTGGTGCCTGTCCCCTTTAGAGAGAAAGTCCTTTATTTGGCCCATAGTCATCTGTTGGGAGGTCATTTCGGTGGGGAAAAAACTGAAGAATCCATACTGGAAAGGTTCTATTGGCCCGGTATTTATCAACAAGTCAGGAATTATTGCAGAGTGTGTCATCTGTCAAAAAACCAGTCACCATATTCCCCCTAGGGCTCCCCTGAAACCCCTACCGGTAATTGACGTCCCTTTTTCGAGGGTGGGAATGGATATCATCGGTCCCCTTCTACTCTCACGCAGCGGGTTTCGATATGTGCTAGTCCTAGTGGACTATGCTACGAGGTTCCCCGAAGCCGTAGCTCTTAGACAACCTAATACCACCCAAGTGGCTAAGGCCATGATTCACATCTTCGCTCGCATAGGGTTTCCAAAAGAAATACTTACGGATCAGGGCACCCCCTTCACCTACAGGCTTATGAGAGAAGTATGTCAGAAATTGCACATTAAACAAATTCGCACTGCCGCTTACCACCCCCAGACAGACGGTTTGGTCGGACGGTATAATGCCACCCTAAAAGATACCTTACGGAAGCTGTTAAATTTAGAAGCCCGAAAGTGGGAAGATATGCTTCCCTTAGCCTTGTTCGCCATAAGGTGTGGACAACAAAAAAGTCTGGGATACTCCCCCTTTGAGTTGCTATATGAGAGGCCACCACGTACTCTCTTAGATATGGCTAGAGAGGAATGGGAGGAAGAGACCAACACCACGAAACCGCTGCTAGAGTATGTGGCTGGTCTGAAAACCCACTTGAACCAGATACGGGAGAGAGTACGAAATAATCTAGAGCAGTCCCAGACAGCCAAAAAGAAACAATACGATAAGGCCACGGAAGAGCGAACATTGCAAATAGGCGATCAGGTCCTCTTGTTACACCCAACATCGGAACACAAACTACTAAGTCAATGGCAGGGCCCCTATAAAGTTATCGGCAAAGTGACACCGGTCACGTATAAACTAGAAATGAATCACTCAAACAATTCCACACAAATCTTTCATATCAATCTACTAAAGAAATGGGAATGTCCCACTCCTGCTTTGTTTTCTGACTCCCAGAGTCCCCTATATCAGCCGAGTATAGACAGCGAACTCACAGAATCCCTCAAACAAGAACTCCGAGAAACCCTGACCCCAGTCCAGGAGGTATTCTCTTTGACCCCGTACAAAACCCATTTAATAGAACATGCAATCCATACCCAACCAGGAAAAACTGTCAGATTAAGACCTTACCGGATTCCTGAAGCTCAAAGAGAGGCTATAGACCAAGAAATACAACAAATGTTAAGATTAGACATCATTGAACCCTCTAAAAGCGAATGGTGTTCCTCGATTGTCATAGTGCCCAAACCCGATGGGTCCATACGCTTCTGTATCGATTTTAGGGAGGTGAACAAGATATCACAGTTCGATGCTTATCCCCTCCCTAGGGTCGATGAGATGATAGAGAAACTCGGGAAAGCACAGTACTTTAGCACACTTGATTTGTGCAAAGGATATTGGCAGGTACCGCTCAGACCCCGAGATCGAGAGAAAAACGCTTTTTGTACTCCCAAGGGTCTGTTTCACTTTAAGGTCCAACCCTTTGGATTACACGGAGCGCCTGTAACATTTCAAAGGCTCATGAACATTGTGTTACAACCTCACCACTGTTATTCAGCCGCTTATTTGGATGACATAATCATACACAGTAACTCCTGGCAAGAAAATCTACTTCACTTAATTCAGGTAATCCAAGCCCTAAAAGAAGCTGGGTTAACTATCAATACGGCCAAAAGTCACCTAGCCGCTAGATCAGTAAAATACCTAGGGTTTCTGCTGGGAAAAGGGGGTATTAGGCCACAGGAAGAAAAAGTAGCAGCAATAGCCCAAATCCCTTTCCCTAAAACCAAGAAAGACCTTAGGGCCTTATTAGGATTGCTTGGTTACTATAGGCGCTTCATCCCTTGCTTCTCCCACATAGCCACCCCTTTAACCGACCTACTGAAGAAGCCTGTCCACACGGAAAAACAGTTAAGAAATCCCACTCCATCAGCCCTACAGGCATTTCAACGGCTAAAAGAAGCTCATCACCACCAAACCTCTTCTCGTCCATCCAGACTACGAGAAACCCTTCATACTCCAAACAGATGCATCCGACCAAGGCATAGGAGCCGTATTATCCCAGAAAGACGAACACCAACAGGAGAGACCCATTCTGTATATCAGCCGCAAGCTATTCCCCAGGGAAACCCGATATGCGGTTATTGAAAAAGAAGCCCTAGCTATCAAATGGTCGGTTGAAGCCCTACGTTATTACCTTGAAGGGAGGGAGTTTCTGCTCTATACTGACCACGCCCCCCTTGAATGGCTCTCTCGCAATAAGGGACACAATCCTAGGGTTTTACGGTGATTCCTTGCCCTTCAACCCTTCAGGTACACGGTACACCACCGAAAAGGGAAAGATCAAGCTAATGACGTTTTGTCTAGGTATCCCAGGAGTCCTTTTCTTGTAAACAAGAAAGTTAGGGAAGGGGGATGTGAGGAAGACCCTGGGCTTACAATCACAAATATCGCCCAAGCCCCAACCGAGACCACGTGGACACCTTACCGCGTTGAGGATGACGAAATGCCCCCATCGGAACTAACTCACGGCTTCTCCTTCCCACAGGACGAAGCCTATAACCCGGAAGTCAAGCGCCCCGAAGGAGGCAGAGCGGATAACCAGCCCCACCAATCAGTTACGCTGGGCCGAGGCCACGAGTGGCAGAAAATCGGAGAAGAGACCGCATCCGCGGTCTCAGCGGGAAAAAAGCATCCGGAAGGGGAAGACGTGGACGAGTGGAGAGACGCTGATACGGCGCCCGACATCGCTGCAAGCACCGGAGCTGAAACCACCGAGGAAGAAGACGGCGAGGCTCCTGAAGCATGGACAGAAGACTGGTGGTGCCCGGAAAACACACAAGCCACCACAACTCTGGAGAGATCTGGCTTTTAGCGGTACGTGGCGGGACAAAGGGGGCGTAGGGAGGGAAACGGCTGATACAACAAAGAAGAACACACAGGAAGGACATTCTGGTGACGGGTGTTCTGTACTTTTTCCGTTTCTGTACTCTTACCTCACCTCTCTTGATCACAAGTATCCTCGCCCCAAATACTAGATAAAGAGTAAAACGAGCATTATAAGACGCTAACACAAGAAAACACCAGTCGGATTAAACTCCCCACCTCATTCTACCCTCCTTTTTGGTTAGCTTCATCTAAGCCCCTTTATCGCTTACAACTGCACGTGGTTAGGTGACGGTGCAAAACTACATAGGACACAATACTGACCGCCACTTTTCTTATTTTTTTTTTTTTCGAGAGAATACCGGGACCCCAGCTGTCTTCCACAGAAGCACCAGAGCCGATTGAATCTCCAACCCCAAAACAAGAGAAGGACTATTATATAAACCCTGTGCTGGAACAGACATTCAGAATATTAGTTTTTTGGGAGAACTTTACGAATCCTCTGAAATCTCATGTACAAGCCCAAATAAAAAAACCTCATAATTAACCCTATACGGCCTCCCCGCTTCTGTTTCCGGCCATCCCTCCGACAATCAACAATTTCTTTTACTAATGTAGACACAAAAGCGAGACATTAATAACAACAAAAAATATTACCAATATAGTGTACAGGACAGCACGACTTTACGAAAGCACAACATTAACAAAATAAGGAAGAACGAAACGAAAGGGAAAAAGTAACATGAGAAAGAGAGATAGGAGGAATGGCAGATGGCTGGATTGCAGATGGAAATGTAGACAAACACTAATGAAGCGCAAGACACAATAAAATCGGGAATCTCCCTAAGCGTGCTCTCTGCTGCCCAGGCGGGAGTGAGCTAGTCTCGAGGCAAACAAAACAGAAGATACTGTCACAAAGGAACATACATTTAAAAAAAACGAAGAACACATGTAACAGGGGCAGACTGCTGGGAGGGTCTGAAACAGCAAAGGCAGGATGAATTAACTATATTCACTAATCAGAAGCAGCCGTTTACAAATGGAATTAACAGGAGCCAACAGAAAACATGGGAGGTGCTTTAAGCCCATGTTGTAGATACAGCTGGTCTCGAAGAGACAACGCATGCGCTGCCTAGGCAAGACCTAAAAAATAGACAAAAACAATAGATCTCTCAGGGTCAAGACCTATTTGCTTTGCCAATGATTTTTTCCCCTGTGTGTCAAGGCTAAAGAAGTGAAACCAAAATCTTCCCAAAGCCCGCTGAAGCAAATGAGAGTGGCAAAATATAACCAGCTGCTACAGACCAATAAAGGCAAGAGATCTAAAAAATAACTTAAGCACCAGATAAGGACATCATGCGTCCAGATGCCCAATATTCTAGAAAAGAAATAGTTGTATAATTGAAATAAAACCAATCATAGCTCAAAGACCCTGGGTGAAAACACTAATCCAGGCACTGCCACTTGTTACCACATTTGTCTAGCCTGCAGAATTATGACTTTCAAATAGTTCATATTCCTAGGAAGGTAACAAACCTATCTTACTTTTTGCATTTTCCACTTGATACCATATTGTCCAAACCATTGATTGTGTAGGGATATTTAGATTCCTGGTGAGATAAGTCCAACATGATACACTGTACAAAAATGGCATTTTGGTTTTGCAAGCTGCCATAAGTGACCCTATGCTCATGACCCTCATAGGACACGAATGGTAGAGTGCTCTTGCTTGGACCAAGAAAATGCACACGCTTCGATCTCCAGGAACTTACGTCTGTATGCAATGTGGATTGGGGGCACCCTGGGGATGAGGAGTCCCTATGACAACTCCACCTGGGTACTTCAGGTTAGCGGCACAGTCCAGGGCAGTCAGGGACAAGTTGTTTCAGTTCAGGGGCGGGGCTAATGGCAATTAGAGTGTTAGGGCAAAGGACAGGATGGCCTTCTTCCCTGGTGATTGTTGAGGTCCTTTGAGTAAGTTAACTTTTTCCTACTGCCTCATGGTACTGATTTTGGAGAACAAAAATGTTTGTTGCAAAAATATGGAAGCTAATGCTTCAGTGATGGAGGCCCAGCAGGTTGCGAGCCGTGAAGTCTAAATAAAACCTTGATTTCTTCTTTCCCAGAAGTGGATGAGCTTGTAGAGGTCCAGGAGAAAAGCAGGTGGCGGAGGCCGTAGTGGCCTTTTTCCCACCCCACAAAAGGCAAAAGCTGAAAGGAAGGTTGGCTGGCTCCCAAGAAAGGGATAGTGAGCGAACCCCTGTTTTGAAGGGGCAACTTGTGCCTCCCTACCTCGGGTTGCGGGAAGAACAATACTGCCTCATTGGTGGCTTGATCATAATGCCATAGAAATTATCACATGGAGGAGGTGCCGCCAAGAGGGACTGTTGCATAACGCCGCACTGCTAGGCTGAACACAGCTGTTGGGAGGGCACAAGGAGCAGCCACAGTGGAACGTGGGTAACCATAAGGTACAACTGTACTGCTGCAAGGAGGAGTGGTATGTCGCGCCTGCCAGCAGGTTGCGCTGGAGAGCGTTCCTGAAATGAATTTCAAGGAGGTGGATGACCTCAGTAAGGCTTACTTTTGTGTGTAAGTTGAGTTCTCTGCCCCTAAGAGGGATGTGCAAGCAATAGTAAAAGGGAGTGGGATGGCTGGTTGAATGATGTGAAGAGAAGCAGGAATTTTCCCCGGAGGAGCAAACGTGAAGGCAATTGTACGATGCTGTGAAGCCCTCAATAGCAATTAGCAGGCCTAGTACATACATGTAAAGGTTTTAACACCCATACTGACATTGTTACTCTTTTAGTTGAAAACAGTTTAGGTGCACTGATTACTCTTACAAAGTTTGAAGTTTTGAAGAGGTAACTCAGTTTATCTGTGACACCCTCTTCTCCGTTGAATGGGCGGGGAGGAATTAGTCTCTGCTATTCTCCTTTGCCTGCCAGTTATCAATTACTGTGGTGGACAAGAAGTGGATGTGGCTTTAGCCGACTATTTTCGCGTCCCAGCATCAGCTCAACATCCGGTGATTCTGGGCAAATCACTAAATTTCCCCATGCCTCAAAATAAAGAACCTGACCTTAGGTAATGCAACTGGTGCTCATGTAAAGCACTCCAATACCTCTGGGCCGATGTTGTGCTAAAAACAAGCATTTGCAATGCAATCGGTCTCGCCTTTGGGACCTTATATGTATTTAGCTATGCAGCAAATTATCCTGGGTGCTGAAACATCTGCTGTTCTTTAACATGGAGGGGAAGTAAGCACCAAACTGTGTGACATGCCAGGTATGGTTACACATGGAGAGAAATATTGCCTTTCAGCGGGAAATGGTATAGTTCAAAGCTCTGTTTTTTATATAAAAGCAGGGCCTTTGTTGTCATATCACTGAAAAACCAATATTTGAAAAAAACATTATTGTCTACGAGTGCTCGTGGAAGACAATTTCTATGGACTGGAATCTAGAGAATGCTAAAGTATTTCTGGTATTTTGCTGACCTCTGCTGATCAAGACAGTTAAATAGAGGCAGTTAACAAGAAAAAAAGCCCCTAAGCGAAAGCAGACAAGTCCTAGGGATGATCTCCAGAGCACACTAAGTACATACACATATAAGTATATACAAGAGGTCTCGAATGTTTGACCTAAAATCTGCGAATATGTGGGGAAAGTGACACTTTAAAAAACAAAATTGCATATACACCTTAGCATTACCCTTTGTCGTAAGTTACAAGTAATGCTAGTAACAAGTAAAACAAAACAAGCTTTTACAACGCAATTGGTCTCGCATTTACATGAAACCTATTGCATTGTAAATGATTGGCATCACGGACAATGGGAGGAAGAGGGAGGGCGGGGTGTTGAAGGCACGGACAGCGGGAGGGAGGGTGGGGGGTGAAGGCACGGCCTCGGGAGGGTGGGCGGGGGGGCTTTGGAAGGCACGGCCAACGGGAGGGAAAGCGGGCAAGGGGAAGAATGCACAGACAACAGGAGAGGGGGGGGGGGTAAAGAAGGCACCAAAGCATGTCGTGCCTGAGGAGTACCTCCTTAATGAAAATAGTGCTCACAGTCTAAAATATCACGTACCGTGTAACAAAGGAAGTAAAGGGGCCAGTCGCCATGGGGAGGTGACAAATGAAGGAGGAGGCGGTACTAAGGAGGGACTAACAAGCAGATTGACGAGTCAGAAGCCAGCATTTAGGACAGACAACGGCACAAGCCAATGGCAAATATGGGTGGAGAGTGGGCAGGGCTTCTAGTTGCTACTCGTTAGGTGAGCGTATACAAGAAGTATCCCAGAGCAGAGCAGCGCATGTGGGCTGGCTCACGCTCAACCTAAAAACAGATACACCTTTCACTAGTCTCTGAGCATTGGAGTGCTTCTCTCGAGCATAGTAAAAGAATATGCTGTGAATATCTTAAAAGTCTAGGGTGAGTGCAAGAGTTGGCCTAGGTCTGTGCTGAGTCCTGTTTCCTAGCAACATCAATCAAACCATCCACAGCAGACGTATGGCTAAAAAAGCAAATACAAGTGAGTTCCTAGTATTATTTGATAATTCCAATCTTCCAACCAATATTTATTTCCCATTGGAATGTTCATTTTCAATGTAAGTCCCTCATACAAACACACACATTTCTTTAACAATATTTGGGTATATATTTGTATTACTTTTTTGTTAACATTGGAACATTTTCTCTGACTGCAGGTATTTAATCTTTTTTTGTAAATAAAACAAATGGCATGAAAAGCTATACAATTGAACAAAGTGTCAAATGAAGTGCAAAGGTTTACTGAAAAAAAATATACCTCTCAAAAGTTACTTAAGGATGAGAGACTCAGAGTCAAATGTCAGCAATACATATAGTTGTGCATCTATCTCCCTGTTAGACCAAATTTTCATAAACCTCATTTCACCAAATTACTTTAAATCAATATACTGGGGACCAAGATGGCTGCATGACGGAGCACATGTGGCAGTCTATTGCCCTGACCAGACTCCTCTTTTGATGGGCCCCAAAGCCACTGGAGTTCTGATAGCAGGGGGTGCTCTCCCTGAGGTGTGCTAGATGATTCCTCTTCATTAGGATTTCTTCCCTCTAAGTGCTGGAAACAAGAGAAGTGCAACATTTGTGAACCTGACAACATCAAGATTGCGGCACCAGCACTACTGGGTCCTTAAAGTGAGAATGCTGGGCCACAATGGGTACAAGAGAGTACCTCAATTGGGGCCCTGCAGACTTAAAGTGACCCACACCAAGAATTGAGAGGGACAGGAGGTATACCGGAACCGCACACCAGCACCTTCCAGTGGCTGCAGAACACTGACGCAGGACTGGGGGAGTGGGAGAAGCCCCAATAGTTAGCAGCATCCAACTGGAGAGTGAATGAATGCCTCTGCATTGACAGCTGATCCTGGAGGACCTGGCAATGCCAGAGATTCAAGGACTGGGCGGTTCCAGTTCTAGTTATATGGAGTTATAAAGTGATTTCCTGGCAGGCCAGATCTCTGCAGCAAATGTCCGCCTTCTGGGAGCTGTGAGACAAATGGTGAGGAAACAACAAAGACTAGAATCAAGAGGATTTGACATTTTGAGGACTTTCCTGCAGAGGATGGCTCTAGAGAGACAGTAAGGAAGGCATATTGTCACTTCATAAAGAAAAAAGGAGGTACTAAGTAACCCAGTGGATCTGTCATAGCAGAACTTTCAAACCCGTCAGAAAGAACATATTTTCAGGGGGGCATCCAGCGCAATACAACCACACTTGATGGTGACCCAATTTAGATTTTTCTGGATTACAGCCGACAGAGCAGGCGACCGAACAGGAGAAAGAGACTGGAGGTTATCAAGTAGGAGGTGCTTAATTTAAGCCTGGAGACTTCTCCTTGGTATCCTGAACATAACTCTTGAGGGTAAATCCCATGTTTTCACACAGGGACCTTCCTAAAAGCAAAGAAACCGGAGCGTGAATAACTTTGGCAGGATATGAACTAGGCGCTGTTACACTGGACTAGAACAGAGAAGACACTGGGATTTGCATGGCTGTATTATCTCCATTGAGCAGATATTGAGGGAATTCTTTCAATTTGATCATTGGTAGTAATGGGGGTCCACCTTTTTTTTCAACTCTTCCAAGTGCTTCCACTACTCATCTATCTCAATTTCTATGGGAAGTAGACCAGAGTGGGAATACAGTGGGTGAACTCTAGGGTTATGTTAATCTCTCTGTAAATTATTGGAGCCCTTAGCTTGTGTTTAGGTGCACAAGGTGTTACAATAAAACATTATTTAATCCTAAAGTCAATGTATTTTGTAAGTTTTCTTAGCAAAACAACAGCCCTTCTTCATGACATGCGGAGACAGTGAAATACTGTGCCAGAAGTGATCACCCTACCCAGTCACTTCAATCTTGGCATTTTCTGACCCTACCACTTGTGGCCATCCTGGGTACAAACCACGATTATGAGGCACCTAGGGAGAGTTAGCAGGGTTGTGTACCATTTACAAATATTAGGGTATTAAAAACGTCCTCAGAGCTGTTCAGATGTTTTTCAAACATAATTAATTTTCATTGACGATTTTGAGCAAATGCTTTTTACAAATTAAAGTATTGGCATTGCTTCCCCTACAGTTATATTTACATGGACCCCGTAAACTCTAACAAGCCTGTGCACATAGCATGCAGATAGATCCAGCATGCACCACCATCTTTGCCAGTGCACTTTACCGTTGACATGCAACACTCTTTTGCATATACAACTCTGCCAGTCTACCTCACCCCTGACCAGCACATATCCTGAGTACACACAGCTCTGTCAGTGTACATTAACATTCTCTGAGTCCATCCAGTTCTGCCTTTGCAACTTACCCTTCATATACATGTATAACATGTACACACAGTTCTGCCAATGGGCCTCAACCCTGATCTCCAAATACCATGAGTGAGAGGCTGGCCTGGTATATAATGTACACTTATGCAAGTGGGCACCCTGCAGCAGTCCAGACAACCCTTAGACAACCTTAGAAAGCTCTCTAAGAGGTAGCTGTGAAGAGCATCCTCCAGGCTTAGTCCAGAAGGAGTGTAAAGCAGCTTGTTTTATCAGAACATAATCTTATAGGTATTGATTAAGTGAAAAATAACCACACAGTGTATTTATAAAAATATGCATTTATTATAAGACACTCACTAACACATACTGATATCTCCTAGTTGGAGATATACACAATGCACTCAATACTTTACTATAGAAACAGGTAAGTAGCACAGAATACACAGTGGTCACCAGGAGGAGACCAAACCATATACTAAAATAGTGATATGCAATCCACGACTCTAGTCAAGACTATACACAGAAGATGTCAAAGTGCCGGGTACGCAAGGAACCACCCAAGGTAGGTAACCAAGAGACCCACGTAGGCCATGTGTAGAGTGAGAACACGACCGCGGGATCAATGCAAGTCAACGGGTAAGTCGCGGTTGTAATTTTAAAGAAGAAGGACCCTTCCCACTGGACCCTGTATAAACCTCATGGAAGACAGATGGTTGGAGAGCCACCCCACCTGTGGATACCTTAGAAACCAGGTTACCTGCACCAGGGGAGCCGGGTGCATAGGTGTGAAGTGGTGTTGGAAACCGCTGTCGAAACCAAAGGAGGACTTCAGGTAGATGCCGCTGCTAGAGAAGGTGAAAGTGTCCGGTGAAATACAAAGGTGGATTCAAGATGTGAAGAACCTGAAAGCAGAGGGGACAGAGTCTATGCCACTCTGGAGTAACCAGAAGGCACAGAAGACGAATGCCCACCGATGTCGGATGTTACAGGAGAGCTGATGGTGACCTTGAAACTGTAGCTGTGTGGACCAGGTGATGCTGTGGAAGACCAGGAGTTGTAAACGAGCTGTCCCACATTGGATGTCGAGAGTTCAGGGGTCAGTGTCCGGTAAGAGAACCTTGGCAACTGCAACCAATGAAGGAATAGAAAAAGGTGCAATGTCGGGACCAGCAAGGTCCAGGAGACTTACCCCAAGCAGGGGAGGGAGGGCAGGCCCGAGCAATCGGGGGAGCCCATAAGAGTTAAAAAGTGGCCCTTGACAAGACTACAGGCCGGAGGCACTGAAATCACACAGGACCTCAAGCAACTCACCAACGATGCAGGCCCACGAAGCAAGGGATGCAGTGAGGACAAAGATCTTGGTCACTGGAGATGCTTGGGGTTGGGGCTACTTGGAGCCTGAAGATCTTGAGAGAAGGAAGCCAACAAGTCTTTGCAATGGCAAGTCGATGCGGTGCACAGGATACTGGCCTCCCGAGAAATGCGCATGCGCGGGCGTCCGCGCATGCGCATTCGTGAGGAAGAAGATATGCAGGAAGCAGAAAGATGGAGCCCCGGGACGCGGCAGCTCAGGTAAGTAATTTTTCTTTATCTAATCATTTTAATCATTGTAAAATGAGGGCGGGAGGGACGCGGGTGGCGGGCAACTCTGCTCCGCCGCGGGGTGTGCGTAGTCTGCCCCTGCTACGCCTACTTTGCGCAGCGCGAAGTGGGCAGTACTATGCACACTCCGTGGGCGGAGCGGAGCACTGCGCCCACCCTTAGTTGTGATATGCTTTTGTGGTCCTTGTCAAAGAAGAATCACATTAATCAAATCTCTAGTAAAAGAACAGAAAAGCGACATGTGATCTTCAGTATAGTTCTCCTGAATCTTCTTTAGTCCTGTAAATATGAATGCACCCTTTCTCACCTTAGTGCTCTCTTTCTTTTCGTGTCAGCTCTTTAGTATTTTATTTAAACATACTCTTCTTTTTGTGGTCTCTGAATATTAATTCCCCAAATTCTATCGTAAAGTGAAAAGCTAGAAAACAAGACTTTCTTTTCAGCATACACCGCTTTTCCACACACACTATGTCAGCAAATATAATACAGATACAATAATATAAATAATTGCCAAAAGGAAACAACATGGAACCAAAAGAAATAATTGTTTTCAGTCTCGGACTTATTCAGCTTAAATGTTTCAAAGCGCTAACTCTGCAATTACAGTTTCTCAAACGTTTAAGAAGCAGAACTTCCAAGAGCGCTAATCTGCTACTTGCAGTTTCCTCACACGTTCAAATACAGGATCCGGTTTAGTTAATAAATCCCCCTGAATACCGAAGGCATTCACGGGACTTAACTCTCCCGATGTCTTGAGTCGCGCTGGAGCCGGCTCTTGAAGAACGTTTCAGCGGGTGTTGCCAGGCGATGACTCGATGAAATCTTCGGATGCTACAAACGAAGTCAAGCACGTAATGCTTGATGCGCAGCTATTTAAAGCCGAACAAGGGCATTGCCAAGCGCGTCTTGTTGAACGCGTTACCGTAATGTTCCAGACACGTTTCAAGATGCACGTTGAAAAGGCACGTGCGTTTGTATGCCAATACATGGGTGTGACACAATTGATGGACGGAATGCAGAACAAATCAAAACATTCACCCCCAGTCAAGAGATCTGGGTTAAATCCATCATTCTTTTGCTCACCATGCCACCCCAGTTTAGACCTGACCATATGCAAATCAGTCTTGACCCTGTGCCTCATGGGAACAGTCCAGCCCGAACTGCCAAGCCAGGTCCTCCCTGGACCGGTTTCGGGGTTTCACCCCTCTTCAGCCAGGATAGCTTGATTCCAGTGGCACATTGAGCCCAGGACTAAGGTCTGAGCATACCTGGCACACTTAGGGCGAGAAAACAAAAGACACACAATTGATGGACGGAATGCAGAACAAATCAAAACATTCACCCCAGTCAAGAGATCTGGGTTAAATCGGTCATTCTTTTGTTCACCATGCCACCCCAGTTTAGACCTGACCATATGCAAATCAGTCTTCCCCCCGGCGCCTCATGGGAACAGTCCAGCCCGAACTGCCAAGCCAGGTCCTCCCTGGACCGGAAACAAGAATCCTAGGACCGGTTTCGGGGTTTCACCCCTCTTCAGCCAGGATAGCTTGATTCCAGTGGCACAGTGAGCCCAGGACTAAGGTCTGAGCATACCTGGCACACTTAGGGCGAGAAAACAAAAGACACACAATTGATGGACGGAATGCAGAACAAATCAAAACATTCACCCCCCAGTCAAGAGACCTGGGTTAAATCCATCATTCTTTTGCTCACCATACCACCCCAGTTTAGACCTGACCATATGCAAATCAGTCTTGACCCTGTGCCTCATGGGAACAGTCCAGCCCGAACTACCAAGCCAGGTCCTCCCCGAATACATGGGTGAGCATAAGAAATGACAGGTGTTTAAAGGAAAAGTGGAAACATTTAACACAAACCAGTCACTAGGCAAAGGACACAGAACATATGAAGTAACAGCCATGACTATTTGATATGCAGTCTAAATACCTGGTTTGGCATGATGAGGTATGCAGACATGATTCATACGTCTAAATTGTGCAGAAACACAAAGGACACAATCAATGAACCCTGTCATGGCAGCAGTGTGCTGGTTCCTGACACTTCAGGGCATTGGAGAGACAAGAGTGCCAGTGTGGAGCTCAGTGTAAATAGAAGTCTCATTGAACTACATGTCCCTGAATGGTCCAGATCAACGAGAGCAAGAGCTACAAGGCCTAAGGATGAAGATGGTT
The DNA here is from genome assembly GCF_964204655.1 of Triturus cristatus. Classification (NCBI taxonomy): domain Eukaryota; kingdom Metazoa; phylum Chordata; class Amphibia; order Caudata; family Salamandridae; genus Triturus; species Triturus cristatus. Next base: position 419,212,408 of record NC_140593.1, read on the forward strand.
ATCATGGGACCTTAGGGTGAGAACTATTCCATGAGCACCTGAGAAAGCATAAACCTTCAGGGGACCTCTCTGCAGCCAGGAGCTTCACAGATTCAAGTGTGATTAAGAGCCCAATTGGACCCACTAGTAGAAATTAACTTTCTGGTGGTAACTGGGTTCTTTGGGAACTAACTGATGATGAGCTAGAGCCTTGAGATGTTAGTGAGTCACAGCATTTATATTTCGTCCACTACCCCAAAGGGTCTATTGGTGTGGTGCTGATTTAGAACAAGCAGCGGCAACTAATCCCTGAGGTTGCTGGCGAATCTCAAGACCTAAAAATGAGTATGATCCTCTGGAGACCTGCTGGTCATGGGGCAGTAAGGATCCTTACAGATTAAGAGAAACGTTGGAGCCTGATGGCAGACAGGATATTCAGGGATCTATGATTAAGCTTGGGCTGTAGGATCTAAGTTTTTTTTTTTTACTTTGTCATTTTCATAACAACATATAACATTGTTCTGACATTGTGCCCATGCAGCTAACGCTGGTTACAAATTTTCCATATACAGCCGAGTCAGTTTGTACCTCAGTATTGCACATTTCACACAGGTTCTCCTTTTTACTTCTGCTGTGTCTTCGGGGGGGGGGGGAAGGGGGTAATTCTCTCCCCCTCCTCGCTTACTCAGTCAGTTGTGTGTGTTGTCGATGTGTTGCACTGTTCTTGAGACTAGGGTATTGGGGGTCAGCCCTATCAAGGAAATACTGTTTCAGTGGTTGCCAGATATCTCTTGGCCTGGATGTTATCGGTTGTAGGTCTGCATATAGCTCACTATTGGTGTTACAGAGAAGTAAACTGTTGAGCCATGCCTTTTGTGTAGATGTATGTCTAATTCCCCAGTGTACTGCTATCTCCCGCTTTGCTAGAAGGAGGGCAATCTCTGCGAATCGCCGTATAGTTTTGGGAATTTCATTTACATCGCCCATTAGTGCCATTTCTGGTGTCGGTGTAATGATGCTGTGGACCATTTGCGATAGAGCTGTGAATATTTCCCCCCAGTAGAGAGAAAGTGCCCTCTTTCTGCATGGTTGACCCCACTTTTTGCTGGATTGATGATGTGCTTTGACTAAGTGTGCCCTGGGCACCTGCTAATCAGGTACCCACTGTGAGGAAGTGGGTTTCTGTTGCAGTAAACACCCCCCTTTTTATTTTTTTGTTGCCAGACTACTGATGCTCTTTGACTTGATGTGCTCTGGGGCCCTGCCAATCAGGACCCCAAGGCCTGTGTTCTTTCCCCAAAGACAAACCCAATTGGCATCTCTGGCCACATGTCAAACCCTGGTAAATGGTACCATAGGTACCCAGGGCACTGTGACCAGAGAAGGCCCCTATGGACTGCAGCACTTATTGTGCCACTGTTAGAAATGGGGGTCTCTAGTTGGCAATGGCTGGCCACTGTCCAAGTAGGGACCCTTCTTCCTAAGTCAGAGTAAGCAGCCTACATCCTTTGATAACCCCTGCTCAACCCTGTGGTAACGTAGCACGAGCAGCTAGGCTTATCTCAGAGGCAGTGTTTGAAGCATTTATGACCATACACAGTAATACAATGAGGAACACTACAAATGGACACCACTCAAGTAGTTATAAAAAATAGGTATGCAAAAATAGTTCAAGGTGCACAAAATGATGTTCAGTTCAATGCAGTGGTCTCTGTGACCCTTTTACTCACAAGGAATCTGGATTCTGTAGCAAAGCAACAAAAATGTCGCTAAGGAGTTGTAGCGATAACTTTCCTCACGCTAACCAGCGATGCGCTGAATCCTTACCGCAAGGGAGAATGATGCGCTGGATTGCGGGCAGGATAAAGCGACAAACTTCTTCTCGCTAAGCCGGTGATGCGATAAAATCCTTGCCGCTAAGGGAGGATGATGCGCCGAGCCTGTTGCGTGTGCGATCTTGTTGCGATAAAAGAAAATGACGCTCCGCGAGGGAGCGACGATCATGATGCGATGCAGGGAAAATGGCGAACGCTCGGCGTCCGCGCTGTGATGAACTTGGTGCGATGATTCTGGGTTAGCGAGCGCTTTGGGGCACGCTAACAAACAATGCGACAATCTTCGGGTTAGTGAGCGTTTTCAGGCCCGCCGTCAGGCGATTCAATAACTTGGGTTAGCGAGCGTTTTGGGACCCACTGACAGGCTCTGCGACGATCTTCGGGATAGCGGACGTTTTCAGGCACGCAGACAGGTGAAGCGACGTACTTGGTTTAGCGAGCGCTTTGGGGCCCGCTGACAGGTGATGCGATAATCCTCGGGGTTAGCGAGCGTTTTCAGGCCCGCTGACAGGTGATGCGACGATCTCTGGTAGCGAGCGCTCGGCGGCAGCAGAGCGACGATTTTCCTCACGCTCTCCAGCTGCAGCGGCTCGCTAACGGGGGTTAGCGACGATTTTCAGCACTCTTTTCTCAGCAGTAGAACTAGAGGCCCTGGAACTCACAGGAGCCTCACCTGAAGATAGAAATCCTCGCTGGGAGGAAACAGGAGGCCGGTGGTGGAGTCTGGTGTGCCTGAGTCTCCTGCAGGAGGCTATCTCTCTTCTAGCCCTTGGGTGATTGCAGTAGCCAAAAATAAAAGTTCCTTCAAAAGTCCTTTTCCTCTCCTTCCAAGTCCAGTAGTAACCACTGTAGGCCAGTCCAAGAAACAGCACACAAGTACAAGGACAGTCCTACTCCTGCAGATTCCTGTAGTTACACAGACAGAGGTTCTTCTTGTTGTCCAGGAGCAATACAAATTGTAGGGGTTGGGGCACAAATATTTATACCCCCATATTATTTGTTCTTAGGAGCCACAAGTCTCTGAACCCAGCCAGAACCAGTTCTGCCCAGCCCTGGAGCACTTTGTTTACCAGGCTGCATCCTTCCCTTCAGAAAGAGGGGGTCTGCCTTCAGACGCACAGTGGGAGGTGGAGACAGCATTCACCTTGCCAGGCACAGCCCTATTCAAGTGCAGGAGCTAGACCTCCCCTTACTCCAAGGCAGATCTCTCTATTCAACCTAGGTCTGACTCAGCCTGCCCTGTCCCTCCAAAACCAGACATCCAATACACATAATAGCAGAGCACATTGGAAGGCTTAGGCAAGAAAGTACCTATACTCTAAAAGTGGTAGTTTCAAACACAGAATATACTAAAGTATTTTAATATTCTGAGCTCAGGCATACTAAATTCGTTTTTCTACCATGTTCTGTGGGTCAGTTAGGACTATAGAATGTAATAGCCAAAACCTCCCATTCTGGCCTATGGAGAACAGGTAGCCTTACAGTAGTGAAAAACGAAATTGGGTGTAATTCACTACTAGGACATGCTACACACATCAGAGCATGTCCTACCTTACACATACAATGCACCCTACCATAGGGGTGGCTTACATGATGCCAAGGGAAGGTTCAGGGGCTGGGAAGTGGGTGCACTTCACAGCCAAGATGGCAGTTCTGGACTGCACGCAGACACTGCAGTGGCAGGTCTGAGACATGCTTTACAAGCTCCTTCTGTGGGTGGCACAAACCAATGCTGCAGGCCCACCAGCAGCATTCGGTTTACCAGCCCTGGGCACACATGGGCCACGCTACTAGGGACTAACAGGTAAACCAAATAAGCCAATCATGGATGTACCAATTCACATGTCATCTTTACAAAGGGAGCATTCGCGCTGTGGCACTGAATGGCAGTGGCACAGCGCCCAGAGCATCTATAACCAGCAAAAACAGAGGAGACACAGCGAAAAATGGAAGGGAGAGTCACGCCAATGGTGCCAGGTCTGACACGCGTCCCCTCCAGCTGAAATGCGGGGAGAACTACCCATCCCCTTGGAAGTTCTCATCACTAAGGTGGAAAAATCTGGACAGACCATCAGCATTGGCGTGTTCTGTACCAGGGCGATGTTCCACCGTGGAGTCCATACCCTGTAGGGAAATGGACCACCTTAACAACTTGGGATTCTCACCCCTCATCTGCATCAACCATCTGAGGGGCCTGTGGTCTGTCTGAACCCGGAAGTGAGTCCCAAACAGGTATGGTCTCAGCTTCTTCAGTGCCCAGACCACAGCAAATGCCTCACGCTCAATTGCACTCCACCTCTGTTCCCGTGGAAGTAACCTCCTACTGATGAAGGCTACAGGTTGGTCTAGTCCCTCCTCATTCATCTGTGACAGAACAGCCCCCACCCCATGCTCTGAAGTGTCTGTCTGGACAATAAATTCCTTAGCATAGCTGGGCGTCTGGAGTACGGGTGCTGTACACATGGCAGTCTTGAGGGCATCAAAAGCTTTCTGACAGGTGTCAGTCCAGTTCAGAATCTTTGGCAGCTTATTGGAAGTCAGCTCAGTCAAGGGGGCAACAATGTTGCCATACCCCTTGACAAACCTCCTGTAATAACCCGTGAGGCCCAAGAAGGCCCTCACCTGGGTCTGGGTCCTTGGGGGCTGCCAAGCCAGGATGGTTTCAATCTTGGGCTGTAGGGGTGCCACCTGGCCACTCCCTACCTGGTGTCCTAGGTACACCACAGAACCCTGGCCAATCTGGCACTTACTGGCCTTGATTGTGAGGCCTGCTCTGCGCAGCGCCATCAACACTTCCCAGAGGTGGTGCAAGTGGTCCTCCCATGAGGAACTAAACACTGCAATGTCATCCAGATAGGCGGCACTGAAATCCTCCAGCCCAGCCAACACCTGGGTGACCAACCTCTGAAAGGTGGCAGGGGCATTCTTCATACCAAAGGGCATCACACGGAACTGGTAGTGCCCATCTGGTGTGGAGAATGCTGACCTCTCCTTTGCCCCATCACTTAAGGCGATCTGCCAGTTCCCAGACGTTAGATCAAACGTGCTGAGGTACCGGGCAGCCCCCAACCGATCTATGAGCTCATCAGCTCTGGGGATGGGGTGCGCGTCGGTCCTCGTGACCGAATTGAGACCTTGGTAGTCCACACAGAACCTAAGTTCTGGAGTGTCACCAGGCACTGCAGCCTTTGGTACCAAGACCACGGGGCTGGACTAAGGGCTGCTAGAGGACTCAATCACCCCTAGGGCAAACATTTTGGAGACCTCCTCCTTAATGCAGGCCCTTACCCTGTCAGTCACTCTGTAAGCCTTGTGCTTGACAGGAGGACTGTCCCCGGTGTCCACCTCATGGACGCACCAATCAGTGACACCAGGCACCAGGGAAAATAAATCAAGAAATTGCCCCAACAGCTGGTGGCAATCGCTCTGCTGCTCAGAGATCAGTGTGGTGGAGAGGACCACACCCTTCACTGACCCATCCTTCTCTCCTGCACACAGGAGGTCAGGAAGAGGCTCACTCTCCTCCTCCATCCCTGCATCTGTGGCAAGGAGCAAGCCCACTTCAGACCTCTCAAAGTGGGGCTTTAGTTGATTCACATGCAGGACCCGCTGGGGGTTCCTGGGAGATTTAAAGTCCACCAAATAGGTAACTGGACTATTGCGCTCCACCACCTCAAATGGACCGGTCCAATTATCTTGGAGCGCACAAGGCTCCACTGGGGCCAGTACCCAAACCTTCTGACCAGGTTAAAACTCGACAAGGAGTGGCATTCTGGTCGTGCTGTTTCATCTCCTCCTGGCTGGCTTCCAGATTTGCCTCAGCAATTTTTCTGAAATGCCGAGTCTGGTTCCTGAAGGCCCGGATGTAGCTAAATACATCCTGGGGAGGTTTCCTGGGAGATTGCTCCCAGCCTTCCTTGACCAGACTCAGAGGCCCTCTTACCGGATGGCCATAGAGCAGTTCAAAGGGACTGAACCCTAAGGACTTCTGTGGCACCTCACGGTATGCAAACAACAGGCATGGCAAGAGGACGTCCCACTTATGCCTCACGGGCTCTTCTAGGCCCATGATCATGCCCTTCCAGGTCCGATTGAACCTTTCAACCAGAACGTTCCCTTGGGGGTGGTAAGGAGTGGTGAACTTGTAAGTTACCCCACACTCCTTCCACAGAGACTTCATATACTGGGAGATGAAGTCGGTCGCCCTGTCGCTCACCACCTCTCTGGGGAACCCCACACGGGAGAAGATCCCCATCAGTGCACGTCCCACCACGGGGGCCATCACTGTCCTGAGCGGGATGGCTTCAGGGTACCGGGTGGCATGGTCCGCCAAGACCAGGATGTACCTGTTGCCCATGGCTGTTTTGCGGTCCAGAGGCCCCACAATGTCAATGCCCACTCGCTCGAATGGGGTACTAACAACTGGAAAGGGCTGAAGTGGGGCTTTGATCTTCCCCCCACTCTTCCCACTTGCCTGGCAAGTCTCACAGGTCCTACAGTATGTATCTGAGCTCTTGCGCATCTGGGGCCAATAAAAGTGGGTGACCAGGCTCTCAAAGGTCTTGGTCTGCCCCAGATGTCCTGCCAATGGAATGTCATGAGCCAACCCCAGTAGGAAGGCTCTGAAGCACTCGGGTACCACCAGCACACGGGCTGACCCCGGCTCAGCAGCCTTAGGCTCGCTATACAGGAGACTGTTCTCCCAATAAATCAGATGTGAACCAGAGATATCACCTGCTGCCTGGGCTGCAGCCTGTTGCCGCATACCCTCAAGAGAAGGGCAAATTCTCTGCCGCTCACAAAACTCCTCCCTGGTGGGCCCTCCTTCCTGCTGCCACTGGGTCAGCTCAGGCAGGTCTCCTAGGTCGGTACTCTGCTCCCCGGTAGGCTCCAGGGCATCCCCCTCAGGGTCTGCTCCCTCCTGGGCCATGGGAACCAAGGGGGGCCGGCTTCCCACTCCCCCTGCCCCTTCTCTCTAAGGCAGGGACCTGGGCCATACTCTCAGGCTCCAGGTCTTTCTCAATACCCTTCTTGGCTGCCAAGGACCGAGTGGTAGCACACGCCCACTCAGGCAGACCCAACATTTGCAAGTGAGCTCTCCTCTCCACCGTAGCCCACGGTGGTTCTCTAAATCATTGCCCAACAGACAGTCTACAGGCATGGCGGGCCTCACAGCCACCTGAAGAGTTCCTGAAACCCCCCCCCCCCACTGAAAGGGAACCTGAGCCACCTCACATTGGCTCTCTGTGTTGTCTGCAGACACTACTGGGTAGAATTCATGGGGAACAACCTGCTCTTTGGACACCAGCCGGGAGCTGACAGCAGTTACACTTGCTCCTGTGTCCCTCAGAGCCTCCACTCTATGGCCATTGATGGTTGCCCACTGCCTGTATGTTTTAGTGTTATCAGGCAGTGCAGGCTTAGGAACCATCTCAAAGTCTCCTAGTGAGACAAGGGTCAATTCTACGGGGTCCCACCCACCTTGGGCATCCATCTCCTCATTCCCCAGGGCTACACTAGCAAGCTGGCGGGGTGGTGCACGGGGTCGTACAGTAGTATCCCTTTGGGGACACTGGGGATCAAAGTACCTGTGGCCCACCTGGCCACACTTAAAACAAGTAGGGGGCCCCCTTGGAACAGGCCTACCTGCTGGGGACATTGGCTTCTTATCCTGGGGAGGCTGGGACACCACTGCCTGGTTCCCTTGGGAATTATTTTGGGGCCCTCTGTACAACTCCCTTGGTTTACCCCTGTCCACCCCACCTCTCTGCTGGGGACCCTGCCCACCTTTGGCGAAGTCTCCCACTGGACCCTTGCGAACCCGGGTGCTCACCCAGCGGTTTGCCTCCTCAGCAAGCTTCCTAGGGTTAGTTAGCTTGCAATCTATCAGATGCTGGCGTAGCTCAGGAAAACAATTACTAGAGAAATGCTCCCATGCAATCAAATCATACAGTTGTTCAAAAGTTGCTACTTTACTACCTTTTACCCAGCGCTCCATTGCTCTGCAAAAAAAAGACACATATTCAACCCACGTGGTACCCTCTATCTTCTTGCAGGTTCTAAATCTCTGCCTGTACATTTCAGAGGTCAAACCATAGCGGGTAATCAAAGCTTCCTTCATGTGGGCATAAACCATCCTACTTTCAGTGGGCAGGTCCAACAAGGTATCCCTCCCCTCACTCACAAAGCGTCCCCACAACCCAGCTCCCCAATCCTTCTCAGGGACCCGGTGGGACACCATAGCTAATTCATCCTACGCCGACGACACCCAGCTCCTCTTCTCGTGTAAGAGAGGAGGAGACTTTGACGGGGAGAGCATCCGGGATTGCCTTGGGGCTGTTTTCCAATGGTTCCAACTGAACACCCTCAAGTGCAATTCCGATAAGTCTGAGGTACTTTTCTTTGGGTGCGACACAGAGCCAGACTGGCAGGCCTGGTGGCCGATTAATATGTTTCCTCCGTCTTGCTCCTCCCAAGTCGCCAAGAATCTGGGGGTCAAGATGGATAAGGGGCTAACATTGAAATCCCAGATCCTTGGGGTGTCGGGCACCTGCTTCGGCATCCTTAGGATGCTGCGGAGGTTCCTTCCCCTGCTGTCTGAGGAGCATAGGAAACTGACAGTGCAGGCTCTGATTGGGTTCAGGTTGGATTATTCTAACATTCTTTACCTGGGCCTGCCAGAGTATTTGCTGCAGCGGCTCCAAGTGGTGCAGAACGCCGCTGCGAGAGCAATCTTTGGATTAAATAGACGGGCCAGTGCATCGGGCCTGTTGAAAACCTTGCATTGGCTCCCTATCCGGAAACGGATCGCCTTCAAGGCTCTGACTCTGGCCTACAAAGCTCTCCACGCGGTGGGAGCAAAGTATCTTCAAAAGAGACTGGTCTTCTATCAGCCGACCCGGTCTTTGAGGTCGGAATCCCTGTTTTTGGCGGTTGTTCCGCGTGTGAAGAGAGCTCGCCTGGGAGGCCGCTCTTTTGGACTACTGGCGCCACAGTTGTGGAACTCCCTGCCGTTCACTCTGCGGGGAGCTACCAGCCTACTAGCTTTTAGAAAAGGCCTTAAAACCTGGCTGTTTACCCAGTAGCCTGTTTTTTCTGCATGTATTTGTCTGGCATTCTGTCCTTTTTTTTAACGGTGTTATGTTATTGTGTTGCAGCCCTCCTTTTCCAAAAAAGCGCCGGGACACTCTTTTTGAGTAGCCGTGCGCTATATAAAAGAATAAATAACATAACATAACATAACATAAGTGGTAAACCATTGCCCAATATCTTCACTTTTATGGAAATCCTTAATAACCTCTTTAGGTATATGTACTCTACTCTCAGTATGCACTACTGGTAAGCTGCCACCAGAGGGGGAGATCTCTATACTCTTTGCTTTAATCTCCAACTCCCTCAAAATTCTCTCATGTTCAAGTTTCACTTTCATCATCTCAAATTCTGACTTCTTATTCTCTAGGTCTCTCTGACCATCCAATTTAAGCTTAGCCATCTCCATATTATGCCGCCTATCTCTCTCCCTGTCCTCCATCTCTTCTGGAGTCAGGCCCCTTGAGGACACACAGGCTGGAAACTGCTTTATCTCCTCCCAAATCTACCACTTCCTCCTGCTGCTCTCCTGCATTCTCTCCCACCTCCACAGGCCCTTCCATATTCCTAGGGGCATCCTTGGCTTCTAACCAGGCCTTCAGCGCCTTGTAAAACTCTTCCCCTCTAGTGAGACCTGTGATATGGACTGTGAAGCATTTGCAAAAATATTTGAGCTGCTTGGCATTGTAGGTTTCTAATTTCTCTTCTTCCCAGGAGAGATCCTCAGAGGCATTGGATCTGGGCTTGCCCATTGTAGCAATAACTGGCAATAACAATCAAAAATAGAATAAAAAATCTCCAAAACGTATGTGGTTATGTTATGGTCTGCACTCACTAGTAGTGTACACTATAATTACTGTATGCAATCATAAATGCAACTCCAGATCCGCACCGCTGACCATCAATGTTAGAAATGGGGGTCCCTAGTTGGCAATGGCTGGCCACTGTCCAAGTAGGGACCCTTCTTCCTAAGTCAGAGTAAGCAGCCTACACCTTTGATAACCCCTGCTCAACCCTGTGGTAACGTAGCACGAGCAGCTAGGCTTATCTCAGAGGCAGTGCGTGATGCATTTATGACCATACACAGTAATACAATGAGGAACACTACAAATGGACACCACTCAAGTAGTTATAAAAAATAGGTATATTTATATAGACTTAATCACAAGACCAATAACAGTAAAAATCCACAATACTAAAAAAATAGGGTTACTTTAAAAATGCTGCAAAAATAGTTCAAGGTGCACAAAATGATGTTCAGTTCAATGCAGTGGACTCTGCGACCCTTTTACTCACAAGGAATCTGGATTCTGTAGCAAAGCAACAAAAATGTTGCTAAGGAGTTGTAGCGATAACTTTCCTCACGCTAACCAGCGATGCGTTGAATACTTACCGCAAGGGAGGATGATGCGCTGGGTTGCGGGCAGGATAAAGCGACAAACTTTTTCTCGCTAAGCCGGTGATGCGATAAAATCCTTGCCGCTAAGGGAGGATGATGCGCCGAGCCTGTTGCGTGTGCGATCTTGTTGCGATAAAAGAAAATGGTGCTCCGCGAGGGAGCGACAATCCTGATGCGAAGGGGGAAAAATGGCAAACGCTTGGCGCTGTGATGAACTTGGTGCGATGATTCTGGGTTAGCGAGCGCTTTGGGGCACGCTAACAAACAATGCGACAATCTTTGGGTTAGCGAGCGTTTTGAGGCCCGCCGTCAGGCGATTCAATAACTTGGGTTAGCGAGCATTTTGGGACAGGCTGACAGGCTCTGCGACGATCTTCGGGATAGCAGGCGTTTTCAGGCCCTCAGACAGGTGAAGCGACGTACTTGGTTTAGCGAGCGCTTTGGGGACCGCTGACAGGTGATGCGATAATCCTCGGGGTTAGCGAGCGTTTTCAGGCCCGCTGACAGGTGATGCGATAATCCTCGTGGTTAGTGAGCGTTTTCAGGCCCGCTGACAGGTGATGCGATGATCTCCGGTAGCGAGCGCTCGGCGGCAGCAGAGCGACGATTTTCCTCACGCTCTCCAGCTGCAGCGGCTCGCTAACGGGGGTTAGCGACGATTTTCAGCACTCTTTTCTCAGCAGTAGAACTAGAGGCCCTGGAACTCACAGAAGCCTCACCTGCAGATAGAAATCCTCGCTGGGAGGAAACAGGAGGCCGGTGGTGGAGTCTTGGGTGCCTGAGACTCCTGCAGGAGGCTAGCTCTCTTCTAGCCCTTGGGTGATTGCTGTAGCCAAAAATAAAAGTTCCTTCAAAAGTCCTTTTCCTCTCCTTCCAAGTCCAGTAGTAACCACTGCAGGCCAGTCCAAGAAACAGCACACAAGCACAAGGACAGTCCTTCTCCTGCAGATTCCTGTAGTTACACGGACAGAGGTTCTTTGTGTTGTCCAGGAGCAATACAAATTGTAGTGGTTGGGGCACAAATATTTACCCCGCCAAAGTCTTTGTTCTTAGGAGCCACAAGTCTCTGAACCCAGCCAGAACCAGTTCTGCCCAGCCCTGGAGCACTTTGTTTACCAGGCTGCATCCTTCCCTTCAGAAAGAGGGGGTCTGCCTTCAGACGCACAGTGGGAGGTGGAGCCAGCATTCACCTTGCCAGGCACAGCCCTATTCAAGTGCAGGAGCTACCCCTCCCCTCACTCCAAGGCAGATCTCTCTATTCAACCTAGGTCTGACTCAGCCTGCCCTGTCCCTCCAAAACCAGACAGCCAATACACATAATAGCAGAGCACACTGGAAGGCTTAGGCAAGAAAGTACCTATACTCTAAAAGTGGTAGTTTCAAACACAGAATATAAAAATAACCTTCACTAAAAGATGTATTTTAATATTTTGAGCTCAGGCATACTAAATTCGTTTTTCTACCATGTTCTCTGGGTCAGTTAGGACTATAGAATGTAATAGCAAAAACCTCCCATTCTGGCCTATGGAGAACAGGCAGCCTTACAGTAGCGAAAAACGAAATTGGGTGTAATTCACTACTAGGACATGCTACACACATCAGAGCATGTCCTACCTTACACATACAATGCACCCTACCATAGGGGTGGCTTACATGATGCCAAGGGAAGGTTCAGAGGCTGGGAAGTGGGTGCACTTCACAGCCAAGATGGCAGTTCTGGACTGCACGCAGACACTGCAGTGGCAGGTCTGAGACACGCTTTACAAGCTGCTTCTGTGGGTGGCACAAACCAGTGCTGCAGGCCCATCAGCAGCATTCGGTTTACCAGCCCTGGGCACATATGGGTCACGCTACTAGGGACTAACAGGTAAACCAAATAAGCCAATCATGGATGTACCAATTCACATGTCATCTTTACAAAGGGAGCATTCGCGCTGTGGCACTGAATGGCAGTGGCACAGCGCCCAGAGCATCTATAACCAGCAAAAACAGAGGAGACACAGCGATAAATGGAAGGGAGACTCACGCCAATGGTGCCAGGTCTAACAGCTACCCTTAGAGGCCCTGTACCCTGACACACACACACACTGCCTTTTCAGGCTGAGTGTCTTAGTACAGAACCAAACAAAGAGTCGACATGGCACACATCCCTGTGTGCCATGCCCACAACACACTGCCCTGGCATACCTCAGTCACCCCTCTAGCTGGGTGCCCTATGTTAGTGGTGAGGGTACAGGGCCTTGAGCCCTGTACCCCTACAGTACCCAGGTCCATTCCTGGGCACTGTAAGTGCAGTGTTGCCATTAAGAGTATATGGTGCTGGGAGGGCGTCATTACGAACTCCACAGCACCATGAAGGCTACACTGAAGACTGAGAAGTTTGGTATCAAACTTTGCAGCACATTAAACCCACACTGATGCCAGTGTTGGATTTAATGTAAAATGCACGACAGAGGGAAACTTAGAGTTGCCCCCTGAAACTAACTCACAACCCGTGTCCTGACTGAGAGGCTGCCTAGGCTGCCACCCAGCAGACAGGTTGCTGGCCCCCTGGATAGAGAACCATCCGCTCTCGTGGGCCTGCAACAATGCTCATCCTGGGGCGAGGTGCCAAGTCTCCTCAGCCAGGATGGGCAGGGGAAGCTTCAAAGGCATGCCGCCTTTGTGAGCCTCCCCAGACCACTTGCTGTACTCAGCAACTGGTCCCCACCGGTTCTGGCCCCCACTCTGGCGGGAAGACTGGCGGGAAAACCCAAGTGAGGAAAGGGGGTGTGCCAGCCTCTGCCAACCCCACCCCTCAGGTGGGGGAGGCGAGATGAAGCACATCTCCAGGCTCTCGCCATCTTGAGGATGGGGAGCCCTACCCAATCAGGACTAGGCTCCTGCCCTTCTCCCACTGGAGAGTGGCAGGATAGGGGGTGTACCCACCCTAGGGAACGGACCCATTGGTCCCTGCTCTTTACCTACCTGTAATGCCCCTTAATTTATTATTTAGGGGCACCCTGAACCTTCCTTCCTCAGATCCCGATTCTGAAACAAGAAGAAAAAGAAGAAAGAAAACCTGCCGTGCAGCTGCTAACAAGAGGACGACACCAACTGACTTGGCCCCAGCCCTACAGGCCTGTCGACCCTCAAACCTGCTCCTGCTAAATCCCGGCATCTCCTGTGGTCAGCAACCTCGAAAACCCCAGAGGACCTGACTGCCTTGCTCATCTAAAGACTGGGACTCCCACGAGCAGTGGTTATGCTCAAACAGCAACAACCCCTGGTGCCAGCCAGCAACCGCGTATCCAGCACACTCTGCACCCGCCGAGCCCGGCCTGTGCCTGAGTGAACAAAGACCACAAGGACGTCCCCCCGGCGACTGTGACCAAGAATCCAGCAACCATGGACACTCCTCGATGCTCCTGATGACGCCTGCAGCCTCAATACCAGGGACCCCTCCAACCGCGACCAGGAAAGGGTAAGATTTCCCAAAGCCTAAAGACACCCCTGCACCCGGCACCCTGCGGCCCCCTGTGCCCAACTCCTGGGTGCCTACCTAACCTACAGTTTCCCAACTTACCTCTCGAAGTGGTGTTCGCACTTGAATAATCTCCGTCCCCGAGTTTGCAGCCTTTGTTCGTCTTGCAGCTTTCCCATTGAAATCCATTGAGCGCCCGACGGCTCAAAAGCACCCTGCACCCAGCCGCCCGAGGGCCCCTGGAAGTGCAACATCTGTCCTATTCTACTTCCCCACTTGCCCTGTGTAAGTGACCAGGAGCCCAGATCCCACAACCGTGTGGCCTGCCTGCTAGCAGCCATCAAGTCTAACATTGGGCCTACTCTCTCTGCACCCGGCTGCCTCTGTGCCGATGAGGGTGTAACAACTGTAACTACCTGACCCTGGGAGACACCTGAGTCTATGCCCAGAACCTTAAATCTGGCAGTCGAGTACTTACCTGAAAGCCGATAACCAACATTCGCTCAATAGGGTAACATTGACTGGTTTTCACTTGGAAATTCTTCTGAGTGTCGAGTTTTGAAACTTTAAAATATTCACTAAAAATCAGCCGAACAACGAAAACGAAATTACTCACCTGTTACCCGGAGAGATCCCAGTGCTGGATCTTGGTGCCCAGCACTGACCCTGAAAAGTAATTATAACTGCAATTTTCCGATAACCAAACTTTCCTTAATAGGATAACATTGCCTGGTTTTTGCCAGAAATTCTTCTGTCGCTTTTTGAAACATACAAATATTCCTTAAAAATCGCCTGTGTAACAAAAACGATTTATTTCAACTGTTTACAGGAGATGCCCCAGGGCTGAATCCAGGATCCAGCCCTGAGTAAGAAAAACACATGCAAAGTAACTGATATTGCCTTTACTTAAAGATTCCCATTGAGCTCAATGTTATAATTTAACTTGTGTTGCCCATTGCAACAACTGTAACTATTGCATTTAAAAGTCTATTGCTTATTGAAAGTTTACAACTATAGCATTTCATTCTGAGAAAGTATTTTGATACCTACTTGTGGTTCTAAAATAAAACAACTATATATTTTTATATATAAAACAATTGGCCTAGAATTCAGTTCTTGAGTGTTTGAGACCATTTGCTGACTGAGTGTGTACATCAAATGCTTTACACTGTCCTCTGATACTGCCTTACTGCTCGACCAAGCTACCACTTTAGAGAGTAAGGTTATATCTAACTTTAGCCTCTGCCAAACCTCCGGGGACTGTTGGACTCTGTACACACTGAACCTTACTTTGGTGCACTATAAACAGAGCCACTTTCTTACACCCAGGGCCTGTGTTCTTTCCCTAAAACTGCCTTGAAGCCTAAAACCAATTGGCATTTCTGGCCACAGGTCAGCCCCTGGTAAATGGTACCACAGGTACCCAGGGCACTGTGACCAGAGAAGGCCTTTAAGGGCTGCAACACTTATATTTCCACCCACCCTTAGAGGTCCTGTACCTTCACACCCACACACTGCCTTTGCAGGCTGCGTGTACTGGTGCAGAACAAAGTGAAGAGTCGACATGGCACACATCTCTGTGTGCCATGCCTACAACCCACTGCCCTGGCATAGATCAGTCACCCCCTCTAGCTAGGTGCGCTATACCAGTGGTGAGGGCACAGGTGCATGAGCCCTGTACCCCTACAGTGTCTAAGTCCATTCTTAGACATTGTAAGTGCAGTGCTGCCATTAAGAGTATACGGTGCTGGGAGTTTGTCATTACGAACTCCATAACACCATAACAGCTACACTGAAAACTGAGAAGTTGGTGTGCCCACCTCTGCCAGCTCCACCCCTAAAGTGGGGGAGGCGAAGTGAAGCACAACTCTCAGTCCCCGCCATCTTGCAGATGGGGGACTCTGCCAACCAGGGACAGGCTCATGCTCCCTCCCACTGGAGGGTGGCATAATAGTGGGGTGTACCCACCCCAGGGAAGGGACCCATTGGTTCCTACCTTTTGCCTACCTGTAACGTCCCATCCCAGGGAAGGGACCCATTGGTCCCTACCTTTTGCCTACCTGTAACGTCCCTAAATATAGTATTTAGGGGCACCCCTGAACCTTGCTTCCTCAGTCAAGAACCTGCAACAAGAAAAGAAGAAGGACCGAACAGCCATGATGAAGCCAACAAGAGGAAGATGCCCACTGACTTGGCCCCAGCCCTACAGGCCTGTCTCCACCTCGAACCTGCTCCTGCAAAATCCTGGTGTGTCCTGCAGCCAGCAACCTTGAAAACTCCAGAGGACCTGCCTGCCTTCAACCACAAATATTTTGTCTCCCGTGAACACCGGATTTGTTCATCTGTAATCTCTCGCCCCAGCCGGAAACCGTGAATCTGCACCACTCTCCACCCACCGTCCACAGCCCGAGCTTGAGTGGGCAAACACCACGAGGACGTCCCACCGGTGATCCTGACCAGAGATCCGGTAACTCCTGACCTGCCTCAAGCCTCCAGCCGACACCTGCAGCCTAAATCCTGAAGGTCCCCCCAACCCCGACCAGGAGCTGGTAAGAAGATCCAACCCAAAAGGCACCCTTGCAACCGACGCCCCACTGCCTTGGGTGGCCAAACGGACGGTGCCTAACCAACCCCCAACTTCCTAACTTACCTCTCAAAGTGGTGGTCGCACCCAGAAGACTTCCGTCCCAAGCCTGCAGTGCCTTTGCAAACCGGAGGTTCCCCATTGCAAACAACAGGGCGCCCGACGTCGAAGCAGCACCTGGCACTCAGCGCCCTAGTGCCGCTGAGGGTGCACCTTCGGTGCTACTTTGTTTCCCCATTTTTACCTGAACTAAAGTCCAGGAGCTTTGTTCCCACAACCAAGTGGCTTGCTTGTCAGCAGCCACCAACCGGAGCCCTCCTATCCCCCACTGGATAACATTGGGCCTCAGCACTCTGCACCCGGCCGCCCTAGTGCCGCTGAGGGTGTAACAAGAGTGCATCCTTGACCCTGGGGGACCCCTGAGTCTACCCCCAGAACCTCAACTCCTACTACCAAATACATACCTTCAAACCGATAATACTATTTTCCTCCATAGGATAACATTGACTGTTTTTCTTGGAAGAATTTCTGTGTGTGGAGTTTGAAAACCTAAAGAAATTCTTTAAAATTGTACTGTTTCACAAAAAACGATTTTACTTACCTGTTTACAGGAAATGTCCCAGAGTAGTATCTAGGAATACTACTCTGAGTATGAAAAGTAATCCAAAAAGTATTTTACTGAAAAGCCCATTAAAGTCTATGTACTATATTTACACAGTATTGCATTTCTCTGCAACCATACTGTAAGTCAAAACAAAGTGCAGATGCAATTACAATTCAAACTGTTTACAAACTGCATTACTACTGTAAAGTATTTACTGCTTACCTTTGCCAGGCTTGCTTAGTTCTAGAAAATAAAATAACTAAAAGGATATTTTTATACATGAACAATTGATCTGAAGTTCAGCCTTTGAGTGTGTGAATTCATATGCTGTCTGAGTGTGTAAAAGAAATGGTTAACACTGTTCTCTGATACTGCCTTTTTGCTCAACCACACTACCACAAATAGAGAGTGAGGTGCTATCTAACTTTACCTCTGCCTACCTTTGGGGTTCCACTGGACTCTGAGCACACTATACCTCACTTTGGTATAGTATATACAGAGCCAGCTTCCTACATGCGTGATCTTGGTTAAATTCCATGTCATGACTCATGTGTGCAAAGTCTGCATCGGGCGCGTTGCATTTGGGGCATGTCGATGCCCCGTTGGGTCTATCTTGTGCAGTTTGTCTGGTGTAGCATAAACATGCCTGAGAAATTTGAAATTAAGTAGCTTATGTTTGTGATGAAGGGATACTTTTTTGATCTTTTCACAATAGTAGTTGCACTGGGAGTCAGTGATTTGGCGTCCAATGTCCCACTCCCATGCCGCCCTAACCCTGGCGTGCTTGCTGGGGAGTAGGTTTAAACTGATCTTATATAGCTTGGATATTAAGTATCTCAAGGCACCATGCACTCTACCCAGAACAAACCGATCCATGTATGGGGCCGCTCTAAACCTGGCGTCTTCTGTCCTCGAGTACACGTGCCCCCCTTGGAAAAGATCTCCCATGGTGGTAAGAGAGTATTTATTGAGGGTGCAGCGCACCAGCGCTTTCTGCGTAATGGGCAGCCACGGGTTGCCAATCAGTGGGATATTGGACATGTACAGTGGTTGATTGCCAGTCATTTGGGACATTCTTTTCCAGGCCCAGCTGGTCGTTGATACAGTTTGAATGTCTTTGGGGTCTCTGGGAAGGCCGTTTGGTAACAGCACTGCCAGGGGCGTCAGGTAAGCAAGGTCTGCCTCTGGTTTTGTGTACGGTATCCGTGCAGCTGGATGGTACCAGTGATGTGCAAAACTGCACTACGCCGCCAGGTAGTATACCAGGAGGTTGAGGACCCCAAACCCCCATGTCGTATGGCAGGGTCATTGTGTCCCAGCCTACCCTGGGCTGTCAGCCCTCCCATACCAGGCGAGTGAGAGTGGTACGCAACGTGCTAAAAAAAGCTTTGGTAAGCGGAGTGGGAATGTTTTGAAACATTTACAAAACTGTAGGCAGTACTACAATTTTAATGATAGCCACTCACCCAACTAGCAACAAAGGAAGGTTCAGCGAACGCTCTACCTGCATGTTTAGCTTTGCCATAGCTGGTCCACAGTTCAGTCTCACTATCTCCTCAGTTTCCCTATGTATATGTATCCCGAGGTAATTCACTGACCCGTTGCACCATTCCAGCGAGAAATCACATTGTACTACACTAGTTGCCGCTGTTAAGGGGAACACTTCTGATTTACTCCAATTAATTTGAGTGTGATCAGGAATGGGCCTGGTTTATATTGCAGTCCCCTATGTAGGTGGCACACTTGCAGGGGTTGATTGCACTTCCTACATGGGATGTGTCCCCCTTGGGCACTACTCTGATCCTATAAAAATAGCTTCTAAGTTTATGATGAAGAAAAAGACGAGTTTGATAGAATATTTATTCATGTATTTTCATCTTCATACATCAAGGTGCCGATTATGATCCTGGAGAAACGTCGGTCGGAGCGTATTCTCCGTCCGACTCGTACCCGGTTGCAAAACTTTACAAACATGCAAGTACGATAAGCACGGAAACACTATTTCCGTACGAATCGTACAAAACACCAACCGAGGAAAATAAACAGACAAATGACATCCGGAAAAGCGCCGACGTGACGTCGGGACGCATGCAGCCTGCGTTCCACGAACCAGGAAGTACGATTCGCACCGACATCATCCCGCGCGGAGAATATTTTCCGGCAGCCAAAAACTGCCGGGAAATCAGGACGACGCGCACAAGGAGCACCTGTACGCGACAGACAGACATGGACCCGAACCTACGTGTCATCCCGGCCCTCATAGCAGTCGACCTCCTCTACAGGTACCGACGCAGACGCCGCAGAAGGTCAGAACAACACCCAGGGGCAAAGGGGGGGGGGGGATGGGCAGGACACAAAACCCCCACCCAAGTCACACAGCACACATGCCCTGGACATACCTGACCTCCAGGCCCTGGTCACTTCGAGGGGGTGGGGGCGTGTCCAGCAACGCCAGCGTCCGCCACAACGGAAGTGGGCGACGACGCGAACCAGCAACACAACAATACAGGTACGTACCGTACCCACGCCTTAAGAGCGTGGGTACGAGTCGTACCATGCCCACACCCACGTCACCCCAACAATGGCGGTACGGCCCGTACCCATGTGCCAAAGGCCTGGGTACTGGCCGCACAAGCATTCCACAGCGTGGGCACGGTTACGTACGGACCGTACCTTCACCCGCGTATGTATGGAGCGTACCCCCACCCCAACAGTGTATGTACGGACCGTACCCCCACCCGTGTATGTACGGACCGTACCCCCACCCGCGTATGTATGGAGCGTTCCCACACCCGCGTATGTATGGAGCGTACCCCCACCCCAACAGTGTATGTTCGGACCGTACCCACACCTGTGTATGTATGGAGCGTACCCCCACCCCAACAGTGTATGCACGGACCGTACCCCCACCCGTGTATGAATGGACCATACCCACACCCGCGTATGTATGGAGCGTACCCCCACCCCAACAGTGTATGTACGGACCGTACCCACACCCGCGTATGTATGGAGCGTACCCCCATCCCAACAGTGTATGTACGGACCGTACCCCCACCCGTGTATGAATGGACCGTACCCACACCCGCGTATGTCTGGAGCGTACCCCCACCCCAACAGTGTATGTACGGACCGTACCCCCACCCGTGTATGAATGGACCGTACCCACACCCACGTATGTATGGAGCGTACCCCCACCCCAACAGTGTATGTATGGACCGTACCCACACCCGCGTATGTATGGAGCGTACCCCCACCCCAACAGTGTATGTATGGACCGTACCCCCACCCGTGTATGAATGGACCGTACCCACACCCGCGTATGTATGGAGCGTACCCCCACCCCAACAGTGTATGTACGGACCGTACCCCCACCCGTGTATGAATGGACCGTACCCACACCCGCGTATGTATGGAGCGTACCCCCACCCCAACAGTGTATGTACGGACCGTACCCACACCCGCGTATGTATAGAGCGTACCCCCACCCCAACAGTGTATGTATGGAGCGTACATGGCCAGACGCAGGAGGGGTGGGTGCAGAGTCCTCCCAGCAGTGCCCAGACACAGGAGGGGTGTGTGCAGAGTCCTCCCAGCAGTGCCCAGACACAGGAGGGGTGTGTGCAGAGTCCTCCCAGCAGTGCCCAGACGCAGGAGGGGTGGGTGCAGAGTCCTCCCAGCAGTGCCCAGACGCAGGAGGGGTGGGTGCAGAGTCCTCCCAGCAGTGCCCAGACGCAAGAGGGGTGGGTGCAGAGTCCTCCCAGCAGTGCCCAGACGCAGGAGGGGTGTGTGCAGAGTCCTCTCAGCAGTGCCCAGACGCAGGAGGGGTGGGTGCAGAGTCCTCCCAGCAGTGCCCAGACGCAGGAGGGGTGGGTGTAGAGTCCTCCCAGCAGTGCCCAGACACAGGAGGAGTGGGGGCCTATCACTCCCAGCAGTGCCCAGACACAGGAGGGGTGGGGGCCTATCACTCCCAGCAGTGCCCAGACACAGGAGGGGTGGGGGCCTATCACTCCCAGCAGTGCCCAGACACAGGAGGGGTGGGTGTAGAGTCCTCCCAGCAGTGCCCAGACACAGGAGGGGTGGGGGCCTATCACTCCCAGCAGTGCCCAGACACAGGAGGGGTGGGGGCCTATCACTCCCAGCAGTGCCCAGACACAGGAGGGGTGGGTGTAGAGTCCTCCCAGCAGTGCCCAGACACAGGAGGGGTGGAGGCCTATCACTCCCAGCAGTGCCCAGATGCAGGAGGGGTGGGTGCAGAGTCCTCCCAGCAGTGCCCAGACACAGGAGGGGTGGGTGCAGAGTCCTCCCAGCAGTGCCCAGACGCAGGAGGGGTGGGTGTAGAGTCCTCCCAGCAGTACCCATGGAACGCAAAGGGTGGAGTACCCACAGATACAATGCCCACAAATGTCAGTCAGGTGCACAAAGACCCTGCAGTACATGTACCACATGTGTGCGAGGCTGGGAGTACACACATGCATAGCGCCTAAAAGAGAACATGTCCACATGAAGTCTTGTCAACAGTCTACATACACAAGTACAGTGACCACCAAGGATGCCACGAATGATGCAGGTGGAGACATCGCTCAGCATGCATGTGCAAAGTTGAAGGAGTCCGTCACACCCCCAGCTGATGTAGACATAGCTCAGCAACACATAGTGGAAACACCATGTAGGGAAGATGTCAGGTTACACAGAGGAAGGAACACACCTTGGGACGATGTCACCATGCAGTAACTGCTTACATGAACAAAGTAATTTAGCCAACAGCTTGTGATGCCCCATGGACATGGACCCCACAAGTACTGAACTGGACAGGGCACAGGCAAGGTCCCAAAACCTGTTACACACCACCCCCACACATGATGCTGCAAGCATTGGTCACGTGGATAAACTGCCAGCCCAGATGACCTTGTGAAAGAGTGACTACACATAGACCAGGGAACACATGGCAAGGAGGGGAAGGGAGGAAGGACAGCACCGCTATACTGTGGGTGACAGGACCTGCACCGCACATTTAAACACTGGCAGTGTATCCATGCAACTGCGCACTTACAAATGCTGGTGACACACAACAAACACACATGTACCTACCCCCTTCCTGCTGCTGCTTCTCCCGTAAGCGCCTGTCCATGTCTGGAAAGACCACCGCCAGCACACGCTTGTGGATGTGGGTCAGACGGCGACACCCATGGTTCTTAGGGCCCATAGGTGAGTCCCCCAGCAGGACCCGTGCGATCCTCCGCCTCCAGCACCGGATATCCTGCCAGCGTTTTCTCACCTGGGCCAGGCGCCGCTTGCGACCCTCCGTCCTCCTCACGGCACTGACGGCGTCCCTCCAGATCTGCTCCTTGGCAGCGGCACCTACCTTTTGGGGTTGAAAAAGTGAGACTACATCAATACACCTGCCACATGTCACAGAGACACACATTAGAACAATTTTGCTGGTTTCAACAAGGCATAGTATGCAGCCAAAGCATTGCACCTTTGTCATAGTGACATTTTTCTCTGTGTAATGGCAAATGCACAACGTGCCATTGAAAGTACACAGGTGGCATGAGGGGTACGACACAATAAATGATCCAGACTCACACTGTGCATCAGAAGGTACACCAGGATTATGTGCAGCACCTCAAAGCAGTCACATGCCACAGGCCACTGACGCTACCTCAGCAGAGTACACAGACACACACAGGCACAGGACATTCACCTGCCATTGCCAAATGCAGCTACAAACCTCACTCTGCACATGTGCCACTAGACTGGGGGGGCTCACAGGTGTGGGGCTGGCTCTGCACATCAGACACACAGCACTGCTCCCTGCTCGCATCAGATGGGCAGGGTATATCCATCCCTCATGCAGCTTGGGTGCTACACTCCACATATGCACCCACCCACATGACAGGGGACTTACACACACACCGATGTCCAGGGTACGAACACATCATGTGGACACTCTCAGCACAGGTACACTGAACTAACACACATCTGTGGGTACAGTCACCTGTCACACTGGGCTGACCACATAATCACATGAGGACTGTAGAAGCAACATTCCCAGGAGGATTAGACAGGCAGAATGTGGCATGCACCATGCAGTGATTGTCACAGTAAACTCAATGCAAGTGAGGACGGCAGACATGCACCACAGCATGCTCTGGCTGGGAGACATCAGGCCTTCCCCCCCCTGGGACCCACTCTACAGTACAATGCATGTGTGCCACACCTGGACACAATGCCAGAAGTCCCAGTCACAAAAAAGGGACACAGTCTGTGCTAGTGGACTCTGCACTCACCTGAAACCCTGGTCGCCCATACAGCATGGGGTACTGTGGGAGGATCACATCCAGCAATGCCAGATTCTCCTCCAGGGTGAAAGGCTGGGCCCTCTCCACAGACCTTGACATGGTGCCAGGGAATCACGAGCAGCAGCAGTGTTGTAGAATCAAAAGATGTGCAGGCAAGTGCTCTCTCATGGGACCTGGCTGCCTTATATCTGCCTTGCTGGCCTGTTTCATGCACAGGAGTACACAGTGATTGGTCACTCACATTTGCATACTATGTTTCCTCCAATCCCTTTAAACCTAGCACAGTCAGTGGCTTTGCTCTTTTTTTTTCTTGAGCATGATGTAAACTCCACAACCACTTTGCAACAAAGTAGATTCATTCAAACCGACTTTTGCTGGGCACCTGATGAAAAAAATTCAAACTTTAAACTTGGTCTCCATGACAACCAGCATGCATGTAGGGCTTTATACTTGTCCCTCATGTGTCCCCTATGTAATTTGGAGATTCACACACAGGTACGGGGCGTTCCGGGGCCCTTGGGCACCCCAAATGCATAGCAACGGCCCATACAGGCGTGTGTACGGTCCGTATCACTATGGGTACGCATACGCGAGCAAACCCATAGTGATACGGACCGTACACACGCGTGTACGCTCACTATCACTATGGGTGTGCTCGCGTATGCGTACCCATAGTGATACGGACCGTACACACGCCTGTACGCTCACTATCACTATGGGAGTGCTCGCGTATGCGTACCCATAGTGATACGGACCGTACACACGCCTGTACGCTCACTATCACTATGGGTGTGCTCGCGTATGCGTACCCATAGTGATACGGACCGTACACACGCCTGTACGCTCACGTCTCACTATGGGAGTGCTTGCGTATGCGTACCCATAGTGATACGGACCGTACACACGCGTGTATGCTCACTATCACTATGGGTGTGCTCGCGTATGCGTACCCATAGTGATACGGACCGTACACACGCCTGTACGCTCACTATCACTATGGGAGTGCTCGCGTATGCGTACCCATAGTGATACGGACCGTACACACGCCTGTACGCTCACTATCACTATGGGTGTGCTCGCGTATGCGTACCCATAGTGATACGGACCATACACACGCCTGTACGCTCACTATCACTATGGGTAGGCCTACGGCAGCACTCCCATAGTGATAGGGAACGTACACACGCCCTCAGAGCGAATGTACGGTGCCTTACACACATAACAGTGGTGACAGGCAGCACACAGAAAGGAATAGAGCTGACATACTTGTCCATGGATGGACATCAAGACATTGTCTGTGCAGTACTACATGTGTGGGGCACAGGTGTGAAAGGCTGTGATGTGGCACATTACTCCTGAGTTGTGAAGGCAATAGATGTATGATGAGATGTGTACAGATGTTATGTGTGACGGTGCACTATGTGCCAGACATGCCCTTCACTCCTTTGACATGTGTGCATGTCGTACAGCACACTTGAGATGAGCGTCACTGGCATGGCACAGTCAACAACACACGCAAGTGTTCCCTGATGCCCGCTACAGGGGTTACCACACCAGACATGTGACTACCCACGGTGCACGATGTGACTATGTCATGTATGTGTGGTGTGTTCACATTAGCTTGATGTTGGTGTTCCCTCAAAAGCATCTGCTGTTGCTGCAACCAACATGTGTCTGTGTGTAGATGGCCATGGCACACTGTTACGCATACCAGGCCACATGTGGTATCGGATGTAAGGTGTGTATGTATGCATGGGACACGGAGTAGCATAACAAGGACCTGTCTGCATCCTCTCAATGTATGTGTGGTCAGTCATGACATGTACACCTGCATGGCAAGGTGTGTGGTCTGTCCTAGTGTAATGTCATGTGACCTGTGGCTCTAGTGTTCCGCTACCTGTCTCTGCAATCAACATCCTACTTCTGCTGATATGTTGATGTATGTCACTCCTGTCTTGCGTCTGGCTGTTCACTTACACTGGGACACAGCTAGTCCCATGCCATGGGGTGTGGAGGTTCACAATCTCCGTGTGTAGCTGGGTCTTGGTAGGAGTGTCACCTGGCAGCCATACGTGTCCAGGGCATGTAGCACATACCTGACTCCGTATGTAGCATATGTGTATTGACAGATTAACATGTGCTCAGTACATATAAATTGTTGTTGTAGTGCACTCACTCTTCCTTGTCACTTCCAAATTACTGCAGAGCGCCGCCTCTTCCCCGACCAATTCCGGACTTGGCTGACATGCGGGAGAATGACTGTATCCGGTGCTACTGCTTCCCCCAACCGTTGATTGAGGAGTTGACGGCAAGGCTGGCACCACACCTGCAACCACTGCACAGGTATCCTACGGCACTGACACCCAAGCTGAAGGTAATGGCAGCCCTACATTTTCTTGCCACAGGTACCTTTCAATATACCATAGCTCATGTTGGTGGCATGTCCCAGAGCATGTTCAGCCGTGTGCTGCATGATTTTTTAGAGGCCATGTTGCTTCACCTGGATGAGTTCATCCATTTCCCAACTCCTGAACAATTGACTGGTGTCAAGCGTGGATTCTATGCCCTGGGAGGGATGCCCCATGTCATTGGGTCCATAGATGGGACACATGTGGCTTTGGTACCACCACAGGCACAGGAGGTAGCGTACAGGAATCGCAAGCACTACCACTCCATCAATGCCCTTGTGGTGTGTCTGTCCAACATGGTGATTTCACATGTCTGTGCTCGTTTTCCAGGATCAGCACACGATGCCTACATCATGAGGCGTAGCAGGGTGCCTGAAATGATGACGCAGCTGCGCAACGAATGAGCATGTGTTGTTGGTGGGTACACTCTGTCTGTCCTGTATTTTGCGTAGACTTCCAGCCCGACCGCTTCTCCTGTCCTACTTATGTCCATGTGGTTTCCATGTAGGGGATGCTGGCTATCCCAACATGCCATGGCTGATCACACCTCTCCGCAACCCCAGCACGCCGGCCCAGCTCCGCTACAACACCGCCCATGGCCTGACAAGGCAAGTGATAGAGAGGACATTTGACCTCCTGAAGAGCCGATTCAGGTGCCTACACAAGACCGGCGGCGCCCTCCCATATGCCCCGGCGAAGGTCTGCAAAATCTTCATGGTCTGCTGCATGCTGCACAACATGGCAGTTGAGAATGCTGTGCCACTCATCCTGGATCAAGATGATCAGGACCATCCACCCGTGGAGGACGAAGGGCTTGGCAATGGGGCTAGTGATGTGGAGGATCTGGTTCCGCAAGAGGACATCCGGAGTCGGCTCATACGCTCTTCTTTGCTTAGTGGTGAGTACCAGTGTCTGAGTGTGCACGCATTGGTCCCCGTGTGGCATGTGTTGCGATGTGTGTGTCCATCTGCATGTATGCCACGTGAGTCAGAGGTGTGTGTGGATGTGTCACTCGAGTGATGGTGCCAGTGATGAGTGTATTTCCCCAGTCATAATTGTGACCTAGCATGTTGTCATCCTTACATGTGTCGAGTACATGCACATGCAAGTGGATGTGCTTTTTGTGGCTGACTTCTTGTGTGTCTCTCATCCCCAGGTACTTGCGCATGCCGTCTGCTGGTTGCATTGTTGTGGCACTGCTATTCCTCATGGACACGTCATCATGTGCTGACTCAGCGTTACATGCACGGACAAGTTTGGATGTCTCCTTAGGGTAAGGGATGCATCAGGGGTGTATTGGGTGTGGCAGTTGTTTACGATGTGTGCACACTGCCCCTGTCGATGTTTGGTTCCTCTGCAGACATGTCGCATCACCATGGGACACATGACATGTAGCTGGATACACCTGAATAGATGGTCAGACTTGTTGACAGTCATCTGTAATGGGATAGTGGATTGTGATGATGGCATCAATGTGTGTAACACTGCCCTCGGACACATACGGTTTGCATTGGCTTGACATGGTGTGGGACTTCCACATCAGAGGATCAATGGAGTATGGTAGCCTCTCCGTGAGCAGCAGGGGGTGTTTAGCTGTTACCCGACACTTGTGTGCCATTTCTGGTGCAGAAGGGGGGTGCCAGTGTTGGACCCACATGTTACTCCACATGACCTGTGTATGTGTACTCCGAGTTGCCTCTGCATTCCGGAATACATGACTAATAAAGGTGTCCCTATGCCTCCACGGTGCATACGGCATGTCTGGCATGGTTTTCAGTGATAGTGGCTATGTGTCTATGTGTAGAGTAGCAAGATGCAAGCTGTTTGTCTGGGATTAGACTCTGTATTGTGCATGATGTCCATGACTGTGTGGGTATTGTGACATGTGCCATCCCCATGCATCCAACGTTGGCCAGGCCACCATTCTCTGCATCCACCTGACTCAAGCTTGCAGGACATGGTTCTGCCACCTGTCTACACATACCTGGGTGCCCCCCAGGACACTCCACATGATCCCTGACCTCTGCGCATGACTGTTGCTGTACTCAATATGTCTGTCGGCACGGTTGTGCGGCCACCCCCTCAGCTGGTTGGGCCCATCATGGGTGTGTATGGTGCTCCATGTCTGTCTTGCCTAATACATTGTGACCCATGGGTGTCCTGTGCCAGACTCAGGCCCCAGGGTATGGATGGTTGAAGTCATATGAGAACTCAGGCATGGTTAGACTTTACAAGACACATGTAAGGTAATAATGCAAAATGTAGGCATCATCTCCTGATCGTGTAAGTTTTTATTTGTGTTGGGGTACGTGTTGGGAGGGGGGGTATGACAAGAGGGGCTTTTTCCGGGTGTGTGGAATCCAAAGTTCACTGGGGGAGTTGGTGTCCTTGCCATTGGAAATCATCAGAGTCCATGCCGCAGTCTTTGTCAACATTGGTCAGACAGTGACCAGCAAGTCCATGTGGTAGAGAATGTCATTTGCTGATGTGCTGCTGTTGGGCCAGTGGGCCAGGTGCCAGGCCAGGTGTCCTGGGAGATGGTGCTGTTGCGTCGACCCTCACGGTCTTTTCCGTGGACGACCCGCCCTCCTGCCGGAACCCTCAGAAGCAGGCCGTGACGATGTTTGGGATGCTCCGTCGGATGTATCCTCCTCCTCCTGATCCCTCCCTGTGGGTGGTGATGTTCTTCGCCTGGTTGCACAGGGAGGGTTGCCCATGTTGTCGGCTATCCGACGGAGTGAACGGTTAATTCCCGTGAGCACCGTCACGAGCTCAGCCTGTCTGTCCTCCATCCGTCCTTGGTGTCGCAGTTGACAGGCATGTTGCTCCGCATGTTGCTGGGCCTGCTGGGTCTTGATCTCCTCAAGGGTCCCCTTCATCTCGTTGAGGGTGGACACAACCTGGCTCATGCCCGTGGTGTCCTGCCGGTATGTGTCCAGGATGTTTCTTACATGGGAATATACCGGTTCCGCAGCCAACTGGTCAGGCTCGCGCCTCCGCCGTCCTCCACTCCCACCACCCCTGCCCACTTGCACCTGGCCTGCCCTTGTGGGCACATCGGGTCTCCGGGACCCCTGAGGGGTGGCATTTGCGTTGTCGCCTGCCTCCTCCTGGGTGCCCGGTACACCGTGTTCCACCTGGTCAGCCTGGCTGCTTTGTGGTGGTGGGGCAGGGATCCTGGGTGTCTCCTGGGATGTGGCAGGAGTGGGGGTGGTGGTTGGCCCAGTTGTACCTGACACAGGTGCTGCAGGTGGTTGGATACCAGAGGGGCCAGGTCGGTCGGGGTCGTCCACAGAGTGGTGAGAGTCGTCGCTGCCGGTGGGATCGTCATCCCGCAGAGCCAGGTCCTGTGAGTCTTCCCCCCCAGTGTTGGGGGGTGATCCACGACGTTGACCTGTGTGTGAGAGAGACAATGTTATTTTTGTTCCATGCAACATCCATGTTTCATTCGTTTCAAAGTTGGCACATTTCCTCTGGGTATTTGGATGTCTTGCATTCCACTCACAGTGCACTTGTGCATGGGTATGTCCCTTGGCCACAGCTTTTGAGACTTTACCTATGTGTGACACAGTCTTACTTGCTGCGTCAATTGTGTCTGCAGTCAGCAGTGGAGTGAGCAGGTGTGGCGAGCCATGCATTGGCGCCTTCCGTGTTGCACTGTACGTGGGCACATGGAGTTGTTCCACACACTTATATAATGCAGGTAGCTGGCGTTGTGCTTGTGCACAGGTTGAGACATGGCCCAGTGTTTTCTCATGGAGAAGAGAGGGGGATTCAGGCACTGGCCACCCTTGTCTACATGCACGCAGTCCACCTGCTGACGAGCAGACATTCCCACACCACCCAAGGCTGAATTGGTCTCCCTGTGTATCCCTTTCTCACTCCCTCTCTGTCCCCCTCTCCCTCCCTCCCTGTGTCAGCCTCCTCCCTCTGTCCGTCTCCCTGTGTCTCCCTCCCTCTCTCTCCCCCTCTCCCTCCCCCTGTGTGTCACCCTCTGTCACCTCGGCCCAGCTTCCTAGGCACACACTTTTTGCAGATCTTTGAATGGCCCTTGGCTTGTTCATGTGAGTTTGTTTCTGATCTCCAGGCACCCATTGGGTGTAATGTATGTGTCTGCACTGCTGCTGTGGTGGTGTGTGCTGCCACTCTTTCACAGTGTTGGCTGTTCATTGGCTGCTGTCATGTGCAAAAAGTGCCTTCACCCCCATGTCTTCATGCAAGGCGTCCGCCATTTGCAGGCAAGTCTTTCCTGTGTGGGGACACACTGTTTGTCTGGCTGTGACCTAGGCCATATGGGCAGAGGGCATTGTTGTCTGCTTCTGAGTTGCACTATGTGATTTTTGAGGCCCACACTCCCGCCATCCGGGTTACCGTGTCTTGTGTTGGTGTTTTCTGTGGCCTGTGACTTGGCATTGTCCAGCTGGGTGCATGGGGCATGGTGGCGCTAGTGGCATGTGCGTGTTTATGGAGTGTGGTTGAGTCATGCGATAGCTTTGGGGTGGTTGCGTGCATGAGTGTGAGTTTGGTTGTGGATGACGTTCCCCCCATGTGAGGTGAGTTGTTTGTGTACTCACCAGGCTCTCGGAGTCCTTCTACTCCCTCCACTGCCACCACCGGCAGTATGGCCATCACCTTCTCCTCCCAGGGATGGTATTGTACGCGTCTGCGGGCCGGCCCTCCTCCAGTGATGTTGGCCTGGTTGTGGTCGTCGGTCATTTTGCGGCGGACCGTCCTCCGCAGATCGTACCACCTGGCTTGGCATTCATGCCTGGTCCTTCTGGTGGACGCAACAGCATTCACAGCATCGACAATCGTCTGCCACATGGCTGTTTTTTCGGAATTGCTGGTCTGTCTAACCAATGTTCCAAAGAGGTGTGGCTCGACTCTGAGGATTTCGTCAACAAGGACCTCCAACTCTTGGCTAGTGAACTTTGGATTCTTGTTAGTGGGCATGGTGAGGGGTGTGGGTGTGGATGGTTGTGGGGGGTGTGGGTGTGGATGGTTGTGGGGGGTGTGGGTGCGGATGGTTGTGGGTGTGTGGGTGTGGTTGTGCAGGTGTGTGAATGTGAATGTGATGAGGGGGTGTTTGTGAAGGTGGTTGTGTGAAGGTGTGCAGGTGTAAGGTGTAGTGGAGGTTGTAGTATGGTGCAGTTGTTTCTCTGTGTGGTCTGGCAGCAGTGGGTCTGTTGCAAAGGATCATGGTTTGTGTGTGTTGGGCCTTTTTATTGGTCCATTGGTGGGTGTGGCTGTGTTTGAACTTTGGGTGGGTGTGCTATAAGGAGTGGGTGTGTTTTGGGCCTCTGTTTGGGAGTTTGGCAGTTGCAGGTCAGTGAATAGGTTGTATTTGTGCTTGTTGGACATGTTTTGTGGCTTTGTGCGATTCGAATGGAGTCTTCTTGTGTTGTTTTGGTTTGTCCTGGTTGTGTATGTGTGTTTTTAGCGTCTGTACGGTGCGTACATCGGCCATTTTGTTGTACAGTGCTGTCCTTGTCTCTGGCTTGGTACGACTCGTACATGCGCGATGTTGGGTGAGGGTGCTGGTGTTGGGGCCTGGGGTGCGCTCCGTACTTAGACTGGTGGGGTGTGTGTTCGCTCCGTACATACGCGGGTGAGGGTACGGTCCGTACATACACTGTTGGGGTGGGGGTACGCTCCATACATACGCGGGTGGGGGTACGGTCCGTACATACACTGTTGGGGTGGGGGTACGCTCCATACATACGCGGGTGTGGGTATGGTCCATTCATACACGGGTGGGGGTACGGTCCATACATACGCGGGTGGGGGTACGGTCCGTACATACACGGGTGGGGGTATGCTCCATATGTACACCGTTGTGGTGTGGGTACGGTCCATTCATACACGGGTGGGGGTATGGTCCGTACATACACTGTTGGGGTGGGGGTACGCTCCATACATACCCGGGTGTGGGTATGGTCCATTCATACACGGGTGGCGGTACGGTCTGTACATACACTGTTGGGGTGGGGGTACGCTCCATACATACGCGGGTGTGGGTACGGTCCATTCATACACGGGTGGGGGTACGGTCCGTACATACGCGGGTGGGGGTACGGTCCGTACATACACAGGTGGGGGCACGCTCCATATGTACACTGTTGGGGTGTGGGTACGGTCCATTCATACACGTGTGTTATAAGGAGTGGGTGTGTTTTGGGCCTCTGTTTGGGAGTTTGGCAGTTGCAGGTCAGTGAATAGGTTGTATTTGTGCTTGTTGGACATGTTTTGTGGCTTTGTGCGATTCGAATGGAGTCTTCTTGTGTTGTTTTGCTTTGTCCTGGTTGTGTATGTGTGTTTTTAGCGTCTGTACGGTGCGTACATCGGCCATTTTGTTGTACAGTGCTGTCCTTGTCTCTGGCTTGGTACGACTCGTACATGCGCGATGTTGGGTGAGGGTGCTGGTGTTGGGGCCTGGGGTGCGCTCCGTACTTAGACTGGTGGGGTGTGTGTTCGCTCCGTACATACGCGGGTGGGGGTACGGTCCGTACATACACTGTTGGGGTGGGGGTACGCTCCATACATACGCGGGTGGGGGTATGGTCCGTACATACACTGTTGGGGTGGGGGTACGCTCCATACATACGCGGGTGTGGGTACGGTCCGTACATACACTGTTGGGGTGGGGGTACGCTCCATACATACGCGGGTGTGGGTACGGTCCATTCATACACGGGTGGGGGTACGGTCCATACATACGCGGGTGGGGGTACGGTCCGTACATACACGGGTGGGGGTATGCTCCATATGTACACTGTTGTGGTGTGGGTACGGTCCATTCATACACGGGTGGGGGCATGGTCCGTACATACACTGTTGGGGTGGGGTTCGCTCCATACATACGCGGGTGTGGGTATGGTCCATTCATACACGGGTGGGGGTACGGTCTGTACATACACTGTTGGGGTGGGGGTACACTCCATACATACGCGGGTGTGGGTACGGTCCATTCATACACGGGTGGGGGTACGGTCCGTACATACGCGGGTGGGGGTACGGTCCGTACATACACATGTGGGGGCACGCTCCATATGTACACTGTTGGGGTGTGGGTACGGTCCATTCATACACGGGTGGGGGCACGTTCCGTACATACACGGGTGGGGGTACGCTCCATATGTACACTGTTGGGGTGTGGGTACGGTCCATTCATACACGGGTGGGGGTACGGTCCGTACATACACTGTTGGGGTGGGGGTACGCTCCATACATACGCGGGCAAGGGTACGGTCCGTACGTACACTGTTGGGGTGGGGGTATGCTCCATACATACACGGGTGTGGGTACGGACCGTACGTGCACGGGTGTATATACACGGGTGGGTGTACGGTCTGTACGTACGGGGGTGTACATGCACGGGTGGGGGTTCGGCGCGTACATACGAGGGCTGGGGGGGTGGTTGGGCACGTACATACGGGGGCTGGGGGGGGTGTTGGGCACGTATGCGGGCACATGTCTCCATGGTTGCTATAGGAGTTCGGTGCAGACAGTGTTTTTTCCATCCGGTTGTAACATCGGACGCACGGGATGGATCGTACTTGCGCGGTCGGACTTCACTTTTCACATTTGTACGGTAAATCGTCCGGGGACGTGTCGGACACATTTTCCGACCCGAAGTCGTGTGGGGAATTATTCCCAATGCGATTCGTATGGACTTTTTCCCATGCGAATCGTACTTGGCAGTTTGTACGGCACTTGTACGATTCCTACGGTAAAAAGACCGGATACGAGTCGTACGGGGAATTTTTCACCAGGATCCTAATCGGCACCCAAATCTTCATTTCCAATTTCTTTGGCATTTCATAGTATATGACTGTTTTATCCATCCAATGCATTTCGGGTTTTACATATACCCTTCATCAGGGATCAGTCCTAGGACAAACGTCAGAAATAATCGTGAGGAATATTCTTTGTGTTTGATTTAACGCGCTGAACATGTTAATAAGTTATTGTATGGCTTTAAATGGTCGAGATTAATGTGAGATTTATACATACATTCACGGGCTTGATGGTACAAGCGATTGTGCATTGTGTTTTTTTCAATAAAGTTTTAGGCGTGTGGGGTTTATTGTGTCGTTAGGTTACGTGCAAATACGGGTATAAATGAATATACGGGTCGGCGAGTGATTGTTATTGGTGTGAGTGTACGTGGGTGATTCTAAACAGATTGTCATTAGTGCAAACGTTGGTGAGCCATTCCGAAATCAAAAATAAGAATACGCTTGCTGTTGCTTCCGTGTTTTACGGGGAAGTTAAACAAAGTAGTTGAATGCGGGTATAAATAAATATACGGGTCGGCGAGTGATTGTTGTTAATGTGAGGGTACGTGGGTGATTCTAAAATGATTATCATTAGTGCAGATGTTAGTGAGCCATTCCGAAGTTAAAAATGCGCTTGCTATTGCTTCCGTGCTTTACGGGGGAGTTAAACAAGGTAGTTAAACGGAGAATTGTGCTCGCGTGTTTAGATTAACGGTGAGGAAAAGAGCAGTTATTGCAGACAAAGTTCTTATCTGTAATGTAATTCCCATACCTCACTATGTTGCGGTCATGTCGCGTATTGCTTCACCGGTCTGTGTTGGTTGTGCGGCATTTTCGATATAGTTTAAGTATGTGTGTTAGTGAGGGAAATAGGACTAAGTTCGTTAGGAAAAATAAAAGAGGGACTATGAGTGGAAAGATGGGGCTGGATTAAGGCGGCCATCTTGGAAAAACGATGTTGAAGTGGAAAACAATGAACTTGTTGAGGTACTACATCATAAGTGCATCAAGAAAACAAATACATATTATAAATAACATGTTAATTCAATACGTTCGTTCATCCCAAATGGATGTATACTTTCAAGTCTGTTTATCCAGTAATTTTCACGTTGTAATAGATGTTTTTTATTGTCTCGACCTTCTTGTTTCGGTACCACTTCCAGGATTAAGAACTTGAGTTGGCTGATGTGATGGTTATTTAATAAGAAATGGTTGGCTCTTGCAGATGTCACACTAATGAGTCTAGGGTGATAATGAATAACAGGGGGGATAGTGGGCACCCCTGTCGTGTGCCACATGTTAAGAAATTGCTGGTGTGCAGAGCTGAGCCATACCATCGCAATCTTCTCTAGGTAACGTGCCATTTCCTTCTCAGGTTGTGTAAGGATCAGAGTAAAATGCAGTGATTTCTTTTTTAAACAAATTTTATTCAGGTTTTATACATGGTGCATGTGAGAAGGTGACCTGGTATATGCTGTCCACTAGTTCTAGTGGGCACCTTGTACCACTCCAAACAACCCCTTATGGTGATAAGTTAAAGACAACCTTATGTGAAAGCTATCCTAGTGGTAGCTATGGAGAGCAGCCTTCAGGCTGAGTCTTGAAGGAATGTAAAGCAGCTTGTTTTACCAGTCTATAATCTCTTGAATGATAAAATGAAAAGACAACCACACCAGGTATATATTCAAAATATATGTATTTAAGATAAATCACACCCCTCTAGTCTCTTTATGAGACTGGAGTTCGAAGTACTTCAGTTACAAGTGTTTAAGCATCAGTAAAAGCACAAATACACGATTGGGCCCTAGGGGCGTACCAAACCATATACTAAAATAGTGGTATAAGAACCACGACTGAGATAGGCAAGGTGCCTATCACCTCTAGAATCGCTGGGCCCCAAGGAACCACCCAAGGTAGGGACGTCGGGGACCCAAGGGAGCCGTATGCAGTGTGGAAACACAACCGCAGGTTCCTATTTCTTTCTATGGGAATGTCGCGGTTGGAATTTTAAAGATATGGGACACTTCAAATCGAACTAGGACCAAACCCTTTTGGACAAAGACAGTTCTAGGTCTAGCACCCTCGAGAGTACCAGAGTACTTGAGTTACCTCACCCAGGGAAGCCGGGTGCATAGGTGTCTTTTGGTGTCGGGTCGCGTTGTCGATTCCAATGGAAGCCTGCAAAGAACTGCTGCTGCCGAGAAGAGGAGAAGTGTCCGGAGAGATCCAAGCCTGGATCTAGGATGTAAGGAACCTGAAAGCAGAGGGGACAGAGTCTGGGTCACTTGCCAGTGACCTAGGGCAGGATGGACCAATGCCCACAGATGTCGGGTGCTTCAGTTGAGTTGTCGGGTGTCTTGACTCTTCAGCCACGAGGTCCAGGAGGCATCGACGAAGTCCACGAGCCGGATTCGAGCTGTCCCACAAAGTTTGTCGAGTGCTGCGGTGTCGGCGACCAGAAAGGACCCAACAAGCCTTGGCAACGGCAAGTCTCAGGAAATCAGAGAAAGGACTGCAGTGCAGACCAGCAAGGTCTGATGGACTCACCCTGCGAGGTTAAGTAAGCACAAGTCTGGAGCAACCAGAAAAGCACAGTTAGAAGTGGAATTGCCTTCGTGGGGCCCTGCTAGCCAATGGGCTAATGATCGCAAAGGAGCCTCAAGCGGTCGCACTTGGAGCTGGCTCACGGGTCACTCATGGAGTGGAGGCCAACAATATTCGGTGCAGGAAGTGCTCAAGGCTGGGGCTACTCGGAGCCTAAAGCACAACTTCGAGGATGACCAGGAAGGTGTTGTTGCTGCAAAGGTTCACGGTGTCCAGGGGTCACGGTTCCACATTACCCACGATAGCCACGGGCCTCAGCTTTGCTGTGGACTCAGGGTAGCCTCGGGAAAGTCTGGAAATCCACCTCTGGTGATGCAGAGACTTCAGCGTCTGGCGGGAGCTTCAGCAATGCAGACCGGTCATTTGCTTCTTTGGTGCCAGCCAAGCAGGGGAGTAACTCCTTGACCCCAAGGGATATTTCTTCCGGCTTCTAGTCGAGATAGAAAGTCGAAGGTCCAGGATATATGTTTTAGAGGTTTGTCCAGGGTAATCTAAAGTCCTAGGGACGGGATTCCTATACTTATACTAAGTTTAGGGGATGGACTACCTCTAAGGCCCCACCTATGGGTGGGCCTGGGGTGGGGGTGGTTACACCCCTTCCCCTTTGTCCAGTTTCACGCCAGAGCAGGGGCTGAGTGCCCCTGCAACCAGTTTGAACCAAGCTTTGCACAGGGACACCTTGTGTGCCCCAGGCAGTGTCTCAAAAGCATTCTGTGAATGCACTCACCCTGCCCCAATACACATCTGCCTGTCTGGGGAGGTGGTTACACCTCATGACAGGAAACCTATTGTCCAGGCCTCCCCTGCCGGAGTTTCGGTCAGCAGCAGGAGGCCAGACCCGTGTCTGTGGCAGTGGCATCCATTTTGTGATGCCAGGGCTTTGAATGGATTTAACCGGGTTTAGTCAGTGTGAACATGTCTCTCCCTCTAGAAGGGTGGAATGCTACCCCCGCCGCCAGAACTGGCAGGGGGGGGGTAGTATTCCAAAGCGTTTGACACCAAACACGACATGTTTTGATGTAGCCATTCCAAAGTTAGCATTTACCGCAAGGTTATAATGCACTTAAGAGTATATGGTATGGCTGTATCACAGAGCAGGCATAAGAAAGGATTTCCGAATGCTTCAGAGGGGCTCAGTTCATGCTGGGGCACCCTCTCACATAAAACCAAGCACTCTGCCTTCAGGATTGTCAAGGCCTGTCATAGGAGTGGCTTATAGGTTTATATGTGTCTGTATAAGGTAGTGATATAGGTAACCTATACCACAGTAAGGGGTGCAAGCACACCCTTACCCAGGTTGCAGTAGCAGACCTGTGGTGTCATTTTGGAGTGCTTCCCAGGGGTGGCACAATACATGCTGCAGCCCCTGGTAGGCCTCTGAGGTACCTATGCCCTAGGTACATAGTATACCATATACTAGGGGCTTATAAGGCACACCAGAATCCAATTAGATATGTACCTAATGTACATAGAAACCATTTTAGAGAGGAAGCAGCTAGGATGTGGTCCTGATTAGCAGGGCTACAGCCAGACTAAGGTCGAAAAATAGTGAAACACCAGCAAAAAGTGGGGGTACCCATGTGCAGCAGATCCTACTCTCCTACAGTGCAGCATTGGCGCGAGGGCCAATACATCAATATGATTCCATTCAAATTTCTCTGTATACCAGTTAAGAATGAAACAGGAAAGAAAAACAAACTGTAAATCAGTATTAAACTGAGCACATACTAGACACCCCAACCTCACCCCCCTCCATCCGTTCATCGACGCATAGTATCAAACTAATTAACCATCCCTGATTTAAGAAGGCTACATCTATTAGATTGCATTTCCTGTGCTATGAGAGTTTCTGGGGACTCTACCACTGGTAAATCTATACCCCAATATTCAGCCCACTGTTTCCATATTTTGCCATGCTTTTGCAGGCAACCATGTGCCTGGAACACCGCTAGCTCCATTCCCATACACAAATCCATAGCTTTTTTCCACTTTCCCTGAGGTGTTGGAGTGACCCCCTTCCAATGCTTAGCTATGTCCCATTAAGCAAGTGTAAGCCAGAGAAATAAAAGATGTTGTTTGTACCTATTGCCACCGATCTCGTCTTTGCAATGAAGTAGAACCAGTTTGGGACCAAACGGGTGATGCCATGATGTCACCTTTCCAAGACCTGTCATTATCTTGTGCTAGAAGGGTTGGAGAGCGCTGCAACTCCAAACCGTATGGATAGAAGTGCCCGTTTCTCGGTTACATCTGAGGCACACTGGTGATGGTATTGTTCCCAAGCGTCAGAGACGATACCTGGTATAATATGCTCGATGAATATATTCGAACTGAATCAGACAGTAGCGAGACGCTATGACTGCAACGTGGGGGTTTGCCAACGCCTCGGTCCAATCGTCATCTGAGAGATCAGTTATGTCGTCCTCCCATGTCTGTCTAAGTGTCCTTAGTGTGGTGCTGTTATGCATGATGCATATGCATGCATGCTTTGATATATTTGTCTGATCTTGTGTGCACCTAGGTCTCCAATTAATAATCATCCTTATAATGGGTGAAACTCAGGGAGGTTTGTAAATGTTGGGATGTGGGGGGTCAAGGCATGTTTCAATTGTAAGTATTAACAGAATTGGTTGCGAAGGAGGTGGAACTCCTACTGTAATTGCTGAAAGGATTTAAGTACGGTCCCTTTCATTACATCTCCGAGTGTGTATATACTGATAAGGTCCCATGTACGAAACCCAGACAATGTCACAACCTGTCGGGTGTATGTTCCCGGCCATAATGGGGTCATCTGCGTTAATCATCCTTCCCAGCCCAACTGCTGGACCACAAGTCGCCACAATTGAATTACCACCTTCGTAGCTGGGAGTAGATGGCACAAATTACTGAGCCCATATAGCAAGCAAAGCAACGATTGGTCTTCCAACGTGCTTCTTTCAACCGTGAATGCAGGGTCCGTTCGGGAATTAGACCACCATTCATTAACGTTGAGGAGGTGGGAGGCTGAATAGTAAGCAAATCTGTCTGCCACTGCTATCCCGCCGCAATACGTGGATTGTGTGCATGTCCGTAATGCGACCCATACAGCCCACCACACCATAAAAAGTTGGTGAGGATAGCATTGACGTGCGTACAGCAAGACTGAGGGATATTATAGGGATAATTCTCAAGACGATATAGAATCTGCGGTAGTATGACCTTCTTGAAGATGGCGGACCTACGGTATAGGGATAAGGGAAGGGGTTACCAAGCCTGCACCTCATGTCAGATCCTGGGTAATAAGGGATTTATGTTGTATGTCCAAGACAATGTCTGATCAAGTGATATAAAGATGCCCAGGTAAATAAAGCCACCGGATGCATGTGTCAGTTGTGGCACCCACGAGCCTCTCCCCTGATCTCCACAAACTGGAATTGGTCGGGTTTGTGCAAAGTCCAGATGTTACCCAAAACACTAAGGATTTGCAATATCCGTGGGCCCGTAAACCCTGGATCCGTGAGGAAGAACAGAACGTCATCTGCATACAAGGCAATCCTGTCCCACACTTCCCTGGACCAGTCAAATCCGTAGACCAGGGGATCCCGCCGCACCCATGTTGCCATTGGTTCTATCGCAAGTGCGGAGAGGAGTGGAGATAGGGGGCACCCTGTCTTGTGCCTCTGCTAATGGGAAATGAAGTCTACACTGCTCTGTCCACACACACAGAGGCAGAGGGATCTCTGACAAAATTTCGAAGGTCAGAAAATCGACCTACAAAAATATCGCAACAAAAATATTGATGTCAAGAATATCGACATCCTATCTACAACATGGTAAGTACAAAAATATCGAAAATAAAATATAGATGTCAAAAATATCGTTTTTAAAAATATCGGTTTTTTTTTGCTTACAAAAAATATGTAAAATAAACATAAAATTACTTATAAATGAAATAAACATAATTAAATATATTTCATAATGTTAACAATTAATAATTAATCAATATGATTTAATAAAAAAATAATTAAACATATACATATAATATATCATATATACTTACTTAATAATGTTTTTATAATTATTTTAATAAATTTTAAATTATTTAAAAATATAAAAAATGCAAAAAAATTACACACATAAAACAATAACATAAATAAAAATTAAATAATTATGTATAACAAATTAAAATAATTATATTTAATTTAAATATTGTTAAAATTAATTATATACTACATTAGCTAAAATAATAAAAAAAATATTAAATAGCAGAGACAATAAAACTACTACTCCAGCTCCAAAAAAAACAACAGAAAGGAAAATTTTGGATAGCGGAGGGCTAAAATTACTATATCCACTCCAGATAGTGTAACAGTAGGGAAAGTGTTGGGTAACGTAGAGGTATAAATTACTATTCCGACTCCAGGGAGGGCAACAGTAAGGAAAGTGTTGGCTAGCGTAGGGGTAAAAATAACTATTCCAACTCCAAAGAGTGCAACAGTAGGGAAAGTGTTGGATAGCGTACGGGTAAAAATTACTATACCAAATCCAGAGAGTGCAACAGTACGGAAAGTATTGGATAGCGTAGGGGTAAAAATTTGTATTCCCACTCCAGACAGTGCAACCGTAGGGAAAATGTTGGATGGCGTAGGGGTAAAAATTACAATTCCCACTCCATACAGTGCAACAGTAGGGAAAGTGTTGGATAACGTAAGGGTAAAAATTAGTATTCCAACTCCAGGGAGTGCAACAGTAGAGAAAGTGTTGGATTGCCTAGGGATAAAAATTACTATTCCCACTCCAGCGAGTGGAACAGTAGAGAAAGTGTTGGATAGCGTAGGGGTAAAAATTAAGATTCCCACTCCAGACAGTGCAACAGGAGAGAAAGTGTTGGATAGCGTAGGGGTAAAAATTACTATTCCAACTCCAGAGAGTGCAACGGTAGGGAACGTGTTGGATAGCGTAGGGGTAAAAATTACTATTCCAACTCCAGAGAGTGCAACAGTAGGGAAAGTGTTGGATAGCGTAGGGGTAAAAATTACTATTCCAACTCCAGAGAGTGCAACAGTAGAGAAAGTGTTGGATAGCGTAGGAGTAAAAATTACTACTCCAACTCCAGAGAGTGCAACAGTAGGGAAAGTGTTGGGTTGCGTAGGGGTAAAAATGACTATTCTAACTCCAGAGAGTGCAACAGTAGGGAAAGTGTTGGATAGCTTAGAAGTTAAAAATAACATACTTATAAATAAAATAATTCTTTCAAATAATTAATAATTTAGTTATTAAATAACTCAAAATTACTTACAAATACCAATAGATATTTATTAAAAACATAACTACCAATAAATAATTAATTAGCAATACATTATTAATAAATACCAATAAATAATAATTAATGAATATTAATTACCAATTAAAAAATATTGAACAATTAAATTTTTTATACCAAAAAATAATTATCAAACATTAATTACCAATTAAAAAATATTAAACAATTACATATTTGTTATACCCAAAATAATAATTATTATACATTAATTACCAATTAATAATTACTTATTAATATATTAATTAGAAATATCAATAAATAACATTTAAACATATTTAATTACCAATTTATTATTAATCAACAATACATTATTTTTCATAACCAAAATATTATAATTTAAAATATTTACCAATTAATATTTAATCTCCAATTAATTAATTATCAATACCCAACAACAAATTTAATAATTACTTAATTAGATTTCAATTACTTCCAACACTATTCCCCTATAAACGCACGAAACACAAATAATAAAATCATACAGTTAACATAATTATCAATTAATCAATTAATAAAAACGAATTACCAATTAATACAAATTAATTACCAATTAATACTTAATTAACAATTATATAATTATCAATGCCAATAAATAAATACAAATATTACTTAATTACAATTAAATTACTTCCCACCCTATTCCCCTATAAACCCACAACCCGCTACAGAATTTAAACGCAAAAATTATTTATAATTAATTTATAATTCCTAGAAATGTATAATTAATATGATATAATTAAATTACTTCCCACCCTATTCCCCTATAAACCCACAACTCGCTACAGAATTTAAACGCAAAAATTATTTAAAATTAATTTATAATTCCCAAAAGTTTATAATTAAATTCATATAATTAAATTACTTCCCACCCTATTCCCCTATAAACCCACAACCCGCTACGGTACTAAAACACAAAATTAACTTAAAAAAACCATTATTAACATATAAAAATTGTATACATATATTTTAAAACCAGTAGAACACTTAACAAAAAATTATTAACACATACATATTAAATACATAATAAAATACATAGCAATATTATAAATATCGATATTAGTGACATCGATATTAGTAACATCGATATATTTCATATCGATATTACTAACTTCGATATTACTAACATCGATATAAAAAAAATCGATATTACTTACCTTAGGGTCGATATTCTGACCATCGATATTCTTGACATCGATATTCTGTCCCTTCGATATTCTAAACTCGATATTATTGTAGGTCGAAATTAAATTTTCGATATTTAGACTGCTCACCGAGGCAGAGACGTCGATGTATAAGAGGCAAATGTAGGACAATAATTTTGGACCAAAGTTGAGGGCTTGTAATAGGAGAATTAGTACTCCCAATCTAATGAGTCAAATGCTTTATCGATGTAGGGTCGCTGCGGGTTGCCTGAGCTTGGGCACCATGGCCAGGGCGTTGTGAAGTCGCCTGATGTTATGGCATGTGGATCGTTGTGGCATAAAACCAGACTGATCTGAATGGACAAGTTCCGATATGCATGGAAAGGAAGCGATTTGGAAGGATCTTACCCAGGAGCTTGGTTTCTATATTTAATAATGAGATGGGGCGATATGAGGAAGGATCATCTGGGGACACACTGGTTTGAGGAACACCACAATTTCCGCGTAGCACCAGTCAGGCAGGAGAATCCCCTGTTCGAGGGTTTCCTGAATTGCCCTAAGCAGGTGAGGGCCCACCTGGGAGATATGTCCTATAAAGAATTCACTTGGGAACCCGTTTGGGCCCAGGACCCGGCCAGGACACATGCTATGGAGAGCGGTGGTGAGCTCTTCTATTGTGATTGTGGTGTCTAATTGGTTGAGTATACTATTCAGAATCAGTTTCGGCGGTATGTCCCTCAGGAATTCTCTAATTAGATCAGGGAATAAGAGTTCCCTTTTCATGTATAAGTTGGTGTAGTAGGCTGAAAACGCTTGGGCGACTGCCTGTGGGTTTGTGCATAGGGTGCCGACTGCCCTCCGAAGTACCGGTATTTGGGCCTGCGACTGTGCTACCTGACATAGGCGGATTAATGTCTCGCTCGATTTATCGTCCCATTGATATATCCTTTGCTGGACCGCCTGCCACGCCTGTTGGGCTTCATTTGTAAGTAATTGACTTATTTGTTGTTTGGAGAAGAGGGGACGGCAATGGGCCTAGTCTCCACCTCTTGCTTGTATCTTGTCCTCCAGAACCCACTGACGAGACTCCAAATCTACAATCTATGCGAGGCAGCTGTGTTTCGCCCTGGCACAGAAGCGTATGTCGACCCCGCATATGGTGGATTTAAAGGCCTCTCATAGAGTCACACCAGAGGGGGTAGATCTGCATTAAGCGCAAAATAATATGTGATGGCATGAAGAAGGGATTCTGTATACCTTAGGTCTCTTAAGTGCCAGGGTGACATTCCCCACCGAAATGAGGGTCTTTGGGGTCCTATCTGCAGAATGAATGGAGAGTCCCCGTGGGAGAATGGAAGCCGCCATGACCGTGTGAATGTAAGAGAGTGGGAGGAACATGTAATCTAGTTGGGATAGGGACCCATGTGTTTCTGAGAAAAGGTGTATTCGGTGTCCATTGGATGATACGCCCCCACACATCGGACAAGACCAATGAGGATGCTAAAAAGTGCAATTTTGATTTGGTTGTGAAGCGGTCATGTCTGCCAGTGCGCCACCGGTCTACATGATATTGTTCCAGTCTCCTCCCATCACTGATAGAACGTCTGGTAGGTCCCCCCAAAGGCTTATAACTTTCTCCACAAAGGTGTGTCCTAACAGAGGGGGGTCATACGGAGGGGGGTCATAGAAACTGCCTAAAATCAGGGACTCTCCACACAGTGTGCCTGCCACTATAATGTACTGCCCTTCTAGGTCTGACCAGATTTGGGAGTATTTGAAGGGTATCCTACATTGTATGATGATTGCTTTACCCCGTAACCCCCCAGTGAATCTAGACTGATATACTTAGTCGAATCCGAAGCGTGCCAGGCAAGGGGCTGTATTTCCCATCATGTGAGTTTCCAGCAACACATCTGTATCTAGTCTCTTGGCTTGTTTTAGGACCGCTCTCCGTTTGATTTTATCCACCACCCCCTGCACATTCCAAGTCATAATGTGGATCCCGCCGGGATGAGCAATCTGTGTGTCTGTCATTGGCTATTTATTCGGGATGGTTTCATATGTGGGTATGGTGCATGGGATCAGGTGGGCTCTTGTGTCTGTGCCTTAACAGTATAAAACATTGCCTGACTAAGTTGAACATCACTCTCCCCCTACCCCCACCCCAATACTTAGAAGAACTTAAAGCATCTGTCGCGGTGTAGGCACTCCCGGGACCCCAAGGGGAGGTCCGGGAGGCCGCACCCGAAGGAGCCCAGAAATCCCAACCCCCTCATCCATCGTTCCTTAGAGCGTGCGGGTAGGGTTTATGAGGACCAACCGTTATTTCAAACTCTGGAATAAAAGCAGAATAGAAGAACAGAGCAGAAGAAGGAGGAGGAAAGAGAAAAGCCCAGGCACTTTGATTATGAGTCTTCTCCTTCTGCCTGAGAA
Source organism: Triturus cristatus (assembly GCF_964204655.1). Taxonomy (NCBI): domain Eukaryota; kingdom Metazoa; phylum Chordata; class Amphibia; order Caudata; family Salamandridae; genus Triturus; species Triturus cristatus. The sequence continues at coordinate 419,257,330 of NC_140593.1, forward strand.
CACCAGTTGTACCTCGATCGATGTCTCTGCTTCGGCGACTGTTTCTTCGGACGATTCGGACTGGTACTTTGGGAAGAGTCTGATTCCAGTGGTGGTGGAGTATTTGGCTTGAGCGGGGTAGTCTCATCGGTCCAATTGAATATCTCCTCTGGCTTATCAAAGAACAGGGTTTTGGATTTACATATTACCCGCATACGTGCAGGGTGCAGTATCATTAACAGAATGTTGAGCTCTCTCAGTTTGAGCTTGGCGGCCACAAAGGATCAACGCTGCTGTTGGACAAGGCGCATGTAATCTGGAAAGATCATAATGTTCTGCGATTCATATACGAGTTCATCTGTGTGGACAGCATCCCTGTCCATGTAATTTAGCAGTTTGGCGATGACCGGGGGGGGGGCGCCCCGGGGGTGGAGGGCTTCTTTGCCAGGGATCTATGGGCACATTACATGACAGAGAGACCCCCTGGCATGATTGAGTGCAACCATTGTGTTAGGAATTCTGCAGTTGAGGTTCCCTCGCAACCCTCAGGGAATCCCACAAGGCGTAGGTTGTTTCGTCTTGCACGGCCCTCCGCATCTTCCAGTCGTGTGGTGAGTTCTTGGGTGATGACAGTGAGGCAATTAACTTTCTGTTGTAGTGTTGCTACTGTGTCTTCCATGATGTGCTTCAGTGATACAATCTACCACCTTATGAAGGTCTTGACGGAGAAATGAAACTTCACAGTATTGTGTGATTGCTGCTAGTAAGGCAGCATTATCTGGGACTGGGACTCACCAGTTGCTCCAGTAATGGCAGTGGCGTACTGATCAAGGGTGCTCTGATTCGTAGAGGAGGCTGACACCTTGTCTTTCATCATATTGGTGATGGGGCGATGCCCCTGCAGCTAAAGCTCAGCGTCACCAGGTGTTGGTCACTTGTTGGGATTTTTTTGGAGGGAGAGGACACAGAGAGCCAGACCTCATGGACCCTGCCTGCCCTGGGCACCAAGCCGCACCAGGACTACCACGGCCGCTTCTGCCACCCAAGGACTGGCTGCAAGCGGACCCTATAAGAGGATCTCACCAGCCGGACCATCAACTCACAGCGTTTCCCCCATTCTTCTCAGGTATTCTATCTACTTGTCACCCCCACGTCTTCAACAGGGTGTATCTTAGCTAGTGACGGGACCACCAGCAAGGCTGTTATTCATGGTGCTTCTGCCCAGGCTCTGCGCGTGACAAAGCGCAAAACAGGCCGTTGATTCAGCCAAGGTGGGTAGGCAGGATGGAGGAGGGTCCCACAGTAGAAAGCTTTCGTGGAGGGGCACGGGCACCTCAGTTTGGGAGTGGGGGGCAGCCCAAACTACTCAATCACCCCAGCTGCATGTACAGTAAAGCAGTGAGCTGATGGCTTCTTTGTCCCGCGGGTGACCGTGCCAGTCGCTGCCCTGGGCCCGGCCGTCAGTTCAAGTCAATGAGATCGGACAAGAGGGACGTCAGAAATCAAGGCCTTACGCGCCGATCTCGTGCACCCTGGGCCTACCTGTAACACCCGCCGTATGATGGCTGTGTGTGGGCTGCTGCCAGTTAACTGTTGGGAGTGCAGGGCCACCTCCGATCCCTGCACTTGTCGCGCCCAATGCCTGGATGCAGGCGGCTGGGAAGCACCTCTACACTCTAGGTGACACGGCTAGGCAAACTCCAGGCCTTCTCCTCACCCAAAGGCCCCTTTGTCAGTGCTCCCCCGATGGGCCAGGGGAAGCCTGTCTCACCACAGGGTCAGGGACAGCTCTCCTCTTCAGCCTCTCCGGTCCGCTCAAACCTCAGAGTCATCACAGGTTCCCCAGCAAGGAACTTATCCCTCAGAGTTGTGCCCACTCCGCACAGGCCTTATTGGCCACACCCCAACAATCTGGCCAGTTCTGGACCTCACAGGGCCGGTAGGTTCTAGTGTGTGTCGTTATGACTTTTCTGACTGCAGGGGTCCTTCGGTTGATAATCGGCTTGCTGTTTATATTTGCCCTCCTTCCAGGGAGTGGCCCCGCACCCAGTTGCCGTGGTCAGGCGGACCCGGCAGATCACCTCATCCGTAGGCTGCACCAGCGGTGTCTGTTTCTCGGCGGTGACACAGGGCCATCTGTTTTGCCCACGGCCCACCCGCTTGGCGTCCCCGGTCCACTGACTCGCCAGGGCCTCCGCAGCCGAGCTCGTCGTCTGGTGCTGAGCGCAACTCTTCCCAGTTATATCAGGGAGGCACTGACATCCCTACAGGTAGGCCCGCTCTGGAACGCTTCGGGCCAAAAGGCTCATTTTCAAACAGCTACAGCTCCGTCGTCGACAAATATTCTCCTGTATGTTATTTGCCAACATTTGGAAGTGTCCTGTTCCGCTGATGCGGGGGATTAAGGAAGATAACGGCAGATGTTTGTCACGGTGGGCCAGAGCGCACTAGAAATCGTCCAACATGATGGCTCATCCAGCCACGCCCCTCCAGTGATTTCATTTTGAATAACAAGTGTGCTGGTTATTAGGGTGCCCTCTCCAGTTCGGAAGCTAGTGATGTATAGCTGGGTTTTTAAGTGTTGGCAGTATTCGTGCAAGTGTTCTCCCCCTCACCGTATTTCCTGGAAATGGCATACTTACTTAAAAAGAACGTCTACCTCTCTGCTGCTTCACAGAATTCTGCTAGTAATACTGCATGGCGGTGCAGGGACGTCCGCGTTTCTTGAGTTCTGGTCTCTGGGTCCAGTGCTTCGAGTTCCTCCTCGAGTCAGAATAGCGTACGCCGCTAGTCTTTTAGAATTCCTGCATGTTTTGCAATACAGATACTTCTTGCATATGCTTTTAATGCTTCCTATAGTGTGGAATAGGATGATACCGATCCTTAAGTCAGCTCACAGTACTCTACTATAGCTGCGTGTAACTCGGCCTTGAATAATTCGTCTCTTAATGCCAACCCCGGGAATCTCCATTGCCGCTCGACTCTGCCTGATATTGGTATGTTGTTAAGTTTAAGCAGAACCGGAGAGTGGTCAGAGAGCGTTCTGGGGATGTGGAGTATTTCGTTGTGCCATTTCGTGACACTGAGTTAGTCAATCAATAGTCCAGACTATTAGCATGCGTTCGCTGGATGCCTATTCCTCCAAATGTCAACTAAGTTATATGTCGCAGAGCTCCGTCAGCATATGTGGTCCCCGTGGCATAAGGCCAGGAGTCTTGGCCATGCTGTCTCGTAGAGGGTCTAGGACAAGGTTGAAGTCACCCCCCATGCATATGTAATCCGCTTCTACCTGGTATAGCTGCACATGTAAATTATGAAAAATTTCTGGGCAGTCAGTGTTGGGGGCGTAAAGGTTCAAAAGAGCTATGATGTGTCCCATAAAGCAGCCCACCACAAAAAAATTGCGACCCTCATTGTTTACCTGGGTCATTAACTGTTGAAATGATATTTGTTTGTGTATAGCGACGGCAGCTCCCCTAGCGTAGTTGCTATAGCCTGCAAAGTATCGATGTGACCCCCATGTGACTGCAAATCCCTGCGATAGTGCGGGGAGGAGGTGTGTCTCCTGTAGAAAGGCTATGTCTACTTGGTATCTTTGTAAGTAATGTAGGACTTGTTTGCCTTTGCGCACATTGTTCAGTCCTCTTACATTCCACAATATTAATGTTAAGTCTAGATTAGGGCTAATCTTATTGTGGGTACTAATGTGGGGAGTCTTGTATGTGTTATTGTTTGTGAAAGGTACTGCTGTGTATCAGAAGTGTTGTCAAGAACTTGTGACACTGGGTAAACTTTCCCCTGCATCCCTGAAATCTTCCCACCCCTCCCCCCACCCATTCATACAGAGAACATAGTAGGGACTTCCCAACTTTCAAACCAATTGCAGAACATTATGCCCATTCCAAACTGTCTTACCGGTTCAAAAAAAAAAAAGGAGGTGCGATCAACACTAAGGGGGTGGTGACGCCTTGTTAGCTACCCGCAATCAGAAATTTGGGATGTTACATTATACTTGCCATTATTCGAAACAAAGGAAAAATTTAAGCTCTAATGCTGACACGTGAGGTTTCTTTTATGCATCTTTAGCATTGTTCATTTGGTCATAGATGCGGTGCGTTGATAGGGCTTCACTCTGTGGAGAAAAGGTCAGTGCTGGTTCCAGAATTGCTATCAGGGGGTGATCCATGTGGTCCGACTTTCCTGTGTGTTCCTTGAGCCCCTGAGTAGTTGTGACAGAATTCTTGTACCTCTGTCGGGATGTCAAATAATCGCGCTTTTCCGCCCACCATGATCTGAAGATGAGCGGAGTATATCATCCCATATGCTAGGCCCAGGTTGTGCAGTGTGGCCTTGACGCCTGTGTATTTACGGCACGCGTCCTGCACAATGGAGGTGAAGTCTGGATATAGGGACACGGTGAATCCCTGGCAGGTCAATGCCTCCTTTTTTCTGGCCAGTCTTAATGCCGTGTCCCTGTCCCGGTATTTCAGCAGCCGTGCCACTAGCTGTATTTGGGGGCAACCTGGGTTTGGCCGCGGTCCTAGTGTTTGGTGGGCCCTCTCTACCACAAGCGTTGTTGTGAAGGGTTCCTTACCAAATAAATCGACGAGGAGGTGTTCTACGGAGAGGTTCAGACACCCTGTGTTTGTGGTCTCTGGGATACATAGAATGTGGATGTTATTGCTCCTGCCTCTCACTTCTAGGTCTTCATTTTTCATTGCAACAGTTTTCAGTAGCCTTTCCATGCGGTCCAATGGGTATCCAGTCGTGCTCCCAACATGTCAAGTTGCTTTTCCAGCCCGTCAAACTGCCCATCTAGGGTCTTGAAGCCCGCCGGCAGTTCAAGCTTGAGGGTGTCCTCCCTTATTGGTTCCATGGGTGTAGGGCCCGCTGCTCTTTCGCCTTCAGCCATGTTTGCCCCAGGTTCTTCCGCCGGGCTTTTACGTTTTTCGAATTGCAGGCGCTTCTGTTTAGGGTCCACCCTGACCATAGCATAGTCTGTAGTGTTTTTCCCACATACACACAGACCCGAAGACATCCCCCCCACAACTTCCAGAAATGCAGAGGGGGTCTATGCAATTCACCCGTGCTGGCAGTACGTTGTGGGTTATTACTAGTCTGTCTTTTTCCACTAGGTGGTGGTTAACTGATGGAAAGTGCCAGTCCGGTCGATTGCTGCTTTTAATTCCTGGCTGTGGGCTGTTGTGCGGAGGGGTGACTGTGCGCTACCTGTCTCTGCGGTGTTCGCTTTGAGTCTCAGTGCCGATCTGTCTTTTTATTCTTTAATGGTGGAGGTTACTAGATTTAGAGGGCTGCCCAGCCGATCGTTGGTAAGTAGTTCCTGGCAGTGGGCTGTTGTGCGAGGGGGCGACTTCTCATGTGCTGCCCGCCTCCGCGGTGTTCACTTTATTGTGCTGTTGCGGTCTGGCCTTTCCTTCTTCGATGGCAGGGGGGATGCAAAATGACCCCTGCATGCCCCTGGTAGGGCCCAAGTGGCAAGCCCACAATGCTATTATGGTTGGTCTGTTAATTTCGCCAGCCTCGCACGTATGCTGATGTATGCGCTACTCCAAGCGCAATGTGGAGTGCTGCCTGCCAGCTAGCAGTTGGGCCGCAGCTAGGCCTCGGGCGTGCAGTTTGGTCTGGCAGTTGTACCCCGGGCCCGCCTGCAGCCCCTGTCACCGCTGGGTCACCGGGGAACCCGGGTCAGCTTACCTGCGGCCCAGTACATCCTTCCGCTCTCCACCTTTTTCTTTGGGTCCGGGGACCTCCATAGTGGGCCCTTACTTCCAGGGGGCTCCGCGTCACTCCCTTCTGGACGTGTTCCTGCCCCTGGGGCGTGGTCCCTGGTCGCTTCATCCACAGCCGGATCAGGTGCCTTCGGATGTGCCACTGGGCTGCACCTCGCTGCTGTACGTTGCCGGTTGCAGTCTGTCTGACGGGACCCTGGAGCCTGTTCCCTTGCGCAGCTTGTTCCCTCATCTCCGCAGCCTCCGTATCTGCAGTTCATCGTTCCACACAGTCAACCACATGCGGAGTCATTTCAGCTTGTAGAATGGTGCCGGAAGGATGTCTTTTTGGCAAAAATTACAGGTTGGCTGGCGTAGCTACAGTGCTATGTGGCCATCTTGGTCAGTGGCCTGGCCACACCCATAGGATCTAAGGTTATGATGCAAATTCAGGCACCTCGGGTGAGAATTATATTTATAGCCCTGAAGAAGAAGAAACCTGCGGGTGTGCTGCAGTGAAATCATTATTTTTCAATCTTTAAAAAAGTTACTGTCCCTTTAAGCGTTAAATATTTTTATTGCCACAAATGTTTGCCAACACTAGCTCCATGATTTTAACCAAGCAGTGTTTTGCAAAATCTGGCGATCTGCAATGTGGGTCACTTTTTTTGTGGTGTGCCCAGGCCTAATTAAGGTCCAATACAACCCCAATGTTGGGGGTGTTGAAAGTCCAGGGACGAGTTCCAGTGAGAAAGTGTTGAATGAAGGGGAGATTGAACTATGAAGATGAGGAGGAGGATTTGTACTAGGGTGGGATTCCGCAATGAAAGGTGACGCAAGAAGCCAGGAGAAAGCTTACATATAAGTTGGCTGAGAAGCCTGATGTTTGCAGGGCAAAGTTAACACAGCAGTGATGTCACAAAAAAGCTGGAGTATGGAGGAGAAAGGTAGCAGTGATAACAAGAGACACACGGCATAGGTGGGTGATGGAACAAGATTGTAGCTGGGAAAGTTAAAATGGTGGGGTTGTTGTAAAGAAAAGAAGATTGGAGCAGAAGGGGCGGGGTGAGACGTTCCTTTGAGGGTAGTGTTGATATAGGAGATGAATATAAAAATGGGGCTCAAGGGACAAAGGTAGGTAGAATAGGCAAAGCGATTCATATGGAAGAGAAAGTTGTACAGAGTGGAAAGGGGGGTCAAAGGTGAAAGAGGGGGACTCAAGATGGGGCTTGATGAAATAAGATTAATTTGTCTGTGGGGTCTGAAGAGGCAAGGATTGTTGAGAAATCAGTTTACGGGTTCGGTATGGTGATGGATGGGAAGGAAAAAAGAAAGCGCGGAATTCCGGTGAATTTAACGTTCGTAGGGGTCAGGGGGTATCTATGTGTTTGGGGGCACACTTGTCCACAACAACTAAGGATATGGAAAAGCCCATTGTTGGATGTTTTCAAACTTTTACATATAGAAATACAAACAAAGGCATGCATTGATTACTTAAGGTCCCCATCGACATTGGTAGCCCTGTTCAGGTACATTGACATCATTCAAAAGGCTCAAATAGATTTTGGTTGCTTAGGCTGGTTAAGATACAATGAAGATTTCAGAGCCAGGTCGGGTGCATGCTGCAAAAGGGTTCCGCTCAGTTTGTAGGCTCGGATTTTGTACTTTTTGGATCATCCCGTTTTGGACCTTTTACTGTGGTTGAGACTCACTACATGTGTCTCACCCACAGTAATCACATGCCAAATGGACTACACGTGCTTACTGCCAGCGTCTGCCTTTTAAGGTAAGGCCGCTACAACGCAGCAAGAATAACAGGCACTTTGATGAATTACACGTGAACACATGTACTCACATATTGCATTCCAAAAGTATATCTGTACAAATTATGGGACATCCAGAATTGTCATATTTCTCTTGGTCATCTCAGGATCAGAGCCCAGGCCTTTTATCACCCTGAAGTGCCAGATTAATTACATGTCTCTCCAGCAGCAGGAACAAAGGCCTTCCCTCACAAAGGAACCAATTAACAATACTTCAACCAGCTCCTGAGGAAGAAAAGGGTGAACGGAAGTATCTGCATCAAACAGCTAGCTGTCACGCTGAACCAGGGGTGGGCCTGCCCAACCCCACTGAAACAAAGGAGGGACCTCACACCTCTGGAACCAACAAAGTAGGGGGCTTTAAAAAGTTAGGAAGGCCCTGGCAGTGATGTCAGACCGGGGTGTGTAAGAAGCTGGCTCTCTATATAGTGTACTAAGATGAAGTACACTGTGCAGAGTCCAGTGACTCCCCAATAGGTAAGCAGAGGTAAAAGCAGATAATTCTAATGCTCTTTTTGTGGTAGTGTGGACAAGCAGTTAGGCTTTTCCGAGGGAAGTGCTCACAGAGGCAATAAATGAGACACACACTGAAGAATAAATCAGTAACCAATTTAAATAAAGTTGATTTAAGACCAAGAACACAGTACTAAGGTAAATACTTTCAGAGTTACGATTTTTCAAAGTTTGGAAAATATATCTCGTTTGTGCGTAACTATGCACCATAGGAAACAATGAGGAAAATGCATATAAAATCAGGCAATGCTTTCACGAAGTTCGCCTTCTCGTTTTTGGTTGATGTAAGGACTAGGCCCAAAGATCTAGCAGGGGAATTTCAGGAGCATCCTGGATACCCCGGGTATTGGTACACTGCACCTCCGGTAGGTCCTAGTGCCTCCAAACTGGATGCCGAGGCTGATCCGGAACTGTTGTTCCTCTTCTTGCTTCGGTTCTGCAATGAGGTCATTGGGGAGCTGCAAGTCAACAAACTGGACTCCATGGGATCGGCCCCTTCGGTGTGCAGGGGAGCGATACCTTCACTCCAAGGGAGTTTCTCGTTAATTTATCAAAGGCTGTAGGTGTTCCAGGGTTCTTGGAGCCCTTGCAGGTTCAGGATGACACAGTAGGCAGCAATTGTTGAGCCCTTGGAGCAGCCTGAAGGGTTTGGTGCCTTTTTCTTCTGCAGCAGGGCTTCAATTCTTGTGTAGCAGGTCTTTTTTGTCCAAGTCTTCTGTGGTCCGATGGATCTGATGTTCAGGTCTTGGGAAGCCACCTAAATGCTGAATTTAGGGGCAATACAAGGGTTGACTGGTAGTATCAATAGGGAACTTATCTTTAGGATGTCTACACCCTCTAGTGACCACTTTGTGCGGAAAGAGGCACAGCCCTAGCCCTGAATTGAGGTTTTCTCACCATTTCAAGATGATGGAATTTCAGGAGAGGGGTTCACCTTGCATGCCCCGCCCTAGTGGTGGTGAAGGCTAAGGGGGGACCCTCCTCATCTAATGAATTTTCCCACCTTTCCTCCCACCAAAAGTAGAGCAGGAAAGAGGGTTTGGCCTACCTCACTTTCTGGGGGTTCCTGGGTTGGATTTCAAAGGGGAATTGCCTTTGAAGCTTTTTGTACGGTATGGCCACCCTATCTTGGAAGAGGTGTGAAACGTCCCCGCCCAGAGCAGGTATTGTTTCTGTCCTCTGAGAGCACTCGCTCTCACCCCATGAGGTCAGAAACATGACTGGTGGTGGCAGGCTGCCGAAAACCAGTCAGGAACCACACCGGTGCTTGGTAGGTTTTCAGGGGACCTTCTAAAAGGGTGTCTTCGGTGTGAATTTATTAATAAATCCCTCACTGGTATCAGTGAAGATTTATCAAGACGAGATGTTTGGTATCAAACATCTTAGAAACCAGTGAAGCCATCAGGTAGCTAGGAAACCCGTGTTGACAAGTATCCAGCCGATGTCCTCTTTATGGCTGCCCTGTTCACATACAACATCTCGGAATAGACTGGACATTGTAGAGGCATATCTGCTTATGATGAAATGCTCACACATAGGATATAGTGCACCCTGCCTTAGGGCTGAAGGCCTGCAGTAAGGCCGACTTACCTATTTCTTATGTAGTGCAGGGGAGGCATGGCACACATGGCTGTGCAGAGTCTGACTGTAAAAGTGAGAGGTGTCTTGTAGTGTGCCACTTTTCTCTAATCTCTAGTATTGTGCCAGCATTTTTATTGTTTTAATAGCGACATTGTTTTTATAGTGATTGTATTTAATCGTTTCTTACTGGTGAGTGAGCATGAGCGCCTCATCTCCGGCAGGCAGGAAGGTTAGGCAGGTGCCATAGAGTGCGTAGGGAAAGGTAGAGTTTTCCCTCTCAACCACAGAGTGCATTCGGCATCAGAGGTCAGCGTTCTAGCCTCCAGACCTCTGACGCATAAAAATGGCAGATGGGCAGCGGGCGCACAGCGGAGTCATGCTGTGAAAGTAAGAGATGTCCTGTAGTGCACCTCTTTTCTCTAATCTCTAGTATTGTGCCAGCATTTTTATTGTTTTAATAGTGACATAGATTTAATAGTGATTGTATTTTATAGTTTCTTACCAGTGTGTGAGCGCGAACGCCTCATCTACGACAGGCAGGTGCCATAGAGTGTGGCGGAGAGGTAGAGTTACCCTTTCTCCACCATAGAGTGCACTCGGCGTCAGAGGTCAGCGTTCTAGCCTCCAGACCTCTGACCCCTTAAAATGGCGGATGGGCTGTGGGCCCGCAGCGGAGTCCGATTGTAAAAGTAAGAGGTGTCCTGCAGTGTGCCTCTTTTCTCTAATCTTTAGTATTGTGCCAGCCTTTAAATTGTTTTAATAGCGACATTGTTTTAATAGTGATTGTATTTTATCATTTCTTACCAGTGTGTGAGCGCGAACGCTTCATCCATGGCAGGCAGGAAGGCAGGCAGGTGCTATTGAGTGCGGTGGAGAGGTAGTTACCCCTCTCCACCATAGAGTGCACTCGGCATCAGAGGTCAGCGTTCTAGCCTCCAGACATCTGTCACCTTAAAATGGCAGTTCGGAGCGGGCGCCCCGGAAGCATGCCAAAGACAAGCCCATCTGCGCCCATTGGGTCCAGGAGCCAGGAACCCTGTCAAAACCCAGAAATCACGGACCCTCTACACTTTGAACCAGCTATATAGACTCAGCCCCCCCTTGAACCACGCTGCGATGTGGAGTGGCAATTTGATAGCGGCCTGGTGGGTGCCCAGTTATGCAATCACTGCAAATTTGAGGTAAAAACATTAGATACCCCTTCCTCTGACGTTCGCCGCTCTCAGGCGGAGAGCATGACCTGGAAACCGGGCCTAATTAACAGCTGTTCCCTCCCTAAACATAAAACTGAAATTTGTCTGTTGTTGGAGGAGGCAGATCTTGACAGCTTATTTATTACTGAATGCTGGATTAATGACAGATTCATCCCAGATATTTTAATGGCCCTACCCCCTGGGTTTCAAATTCTTAAACAGGATCACACAGGAAAGGTGGGGGTGGACTTGCCGTCCTGTTAAACAAGCATTCGAAATGCAATAGGTCTCGCAGTTACGCAAGTTTAAGCTATTGGCATTGTAAATAATGCCTTTTATTTATGTATACATTTTAAAACAAGGCATTGCTATTTGCAATGTCAATAGCTCAAACTCGTGTCAATGCGAGACCTATTGCATTGCAAATGCTTGTTTAGGACTTGTGCCCTGCCCCTCCCATGCAATACATACTTCGGTTGAAAAGGGAAAAATAAGGAGCACAACTTTTCTCCAAAGCGCTGCGCGCAAGTCATGTCAACAGCTGCAAACAGGTGTGTTAAGTCGTGTTCTCGCAGTATGTGTGGGCCTGGAATTGACATTCTGCCAATGGAGCGGTGATGCCCTGTCCGTGGCACACTATCTGGACTGGCAGTCTTGTGTGGGTGACAAGACTTCCCTGGCAGGAGGAAGCAGAGAACGGCATTGCGATGACTGCTTGAGCGCCCCCGAGCTTGCTGAGGCGCGAACACATCAACTGCAGCCCAGAGAGACTTCCGCCTCTAAGACAGGAGGATGCCTCAGTGACAGCTGTTAGCAGGGGGCGGGAGGGAGTCTCTATTCTGGAGTGCCCTGATGCTCCAGCGGCCGCAGCTTGCTCCTCCAGGACACCCGGAGAGGGCCGACAAGGCGGTACAGGCGTCGACCTGTGCCAGCGCACGTCAGGAGGAAGACAGAATCCCGTTGGGGACTAAAAGGATTCACACGTAAAACAGCACCGCTAAAATGCGCATCCAACTCGCTAATTGGATAGGATGGCCCCTAAAATGACTTCCAAACCAAAAACTTTATCTAAAAAGGCACTATGGTTTAACGCACAATTTGCATCCTTAAAGAAAAACTGTAAAAAAATTGGAAAGAGAATGGAGGTAGAACTACGACGCCCAACTCAAAGATACGTAAAAGGCAGCCATTAGGCTTTACCATAATATTAAAGATGCCAGGCAAAAAAATGTAGCTACAGATTAACCAAGCACAGGATTCATCTTAGGAACTTTTTTAAGTCGTCAAATCTCTAACCTCCCAAACGCATGACAAGCACTCCCTTCAGATTTCTGAAGAGAAATGTAACGACCTAGCCTCCAATTTCTCCCAAAATGCCCTCACTTGCTCCCCTTCTACTAACATAAATGCTGTGAGATCTCTGATGGAGAAGATCAAATCAGGCTCACCATGAGACCAGCCCCTCCCCATTTGCTTGGTAAGGTAATTGAGGCCTTGCTCCTGTCATTGGTCAAGCTCATTAATCTCTCGCTAGAGGCAGGTAAAGTCCCAAAAGCTTGGAAACACACTATAATTAGACGTCTATTAAAAAAGAAAATCTAGATCCAGCTCAACTAGGGAACTAGAGCCCTATATCACTCTTAAGACTAATTGGTAAATTAACAGAGAAACATGGGAATGGCGTATTAACAGAGTTCCTGGAAACTAATTGTTGCTTTCATCCCACTCAGATGGGCTTTCGTGCTCAGCACAGCATGGAATCAGCACTGCTGGCAGCATCAGAAACTTATTAAATGACCCTGGACCAAGGTAGCTCAGCCGCTATATTGCTCCTTGACCTTAGTGCGGCATTTGATACCATGGACCACTCTATTCTACGGAAGAGGTTGTTGGAAAATGGTATACAAGACAAAGCCCTGGAGATGCTGTCTTCCTTTTAGGAAGGTAGAACTTTACAAGTCATGGAAGTTAATCTTTTCTCGAACACCATGCCACTGACTTGCATGATGCCTCAGGGCTCTTCGCTTAGCCCCACACTGTTTAATGTCTATTTGGGACTGCTGGCACTGCTAGTCCAGGAGTTCGGTATCTCTATGATATCGTATGCAGATGACACACACCTGGTGGTCTCCATTGATCGCAGAACCAAGGGTGAAGCAGATCATTTAGCACAATGCCTGGAAAGATTTGTGGAATGGATGAAAAGCAGCTGCCTGAAGCTGAACGGGGACAAAACCGAGCTAATGCTGCTTGGAAATAATGCGGTCCCCAGGCCTATGATCAGCTTCCCTAACTGTCTAGGCAGCCCACCAGTCCCTAAGACGACTATCAAAAATCTCAGCTTTTGGCTCAACAGGGCACTAACGATGGAAACCCAAGCGAAAAAACATGCAAGTACTTGTTTTGGGCAACTTAGATTGCCCTGTAAAATTCTTGAGCGTATCCCTACACAGCTCAGAAAGACAGTAATTCATGCTTTGGTTACATCACGCCTTGACTATGGAAATTCCCTGTATTTGGGGGCAGCAAAATATGTTATCAAAAGACTTCAGGTTGTTCAGAACGCCGTAGTTAGACTGCTGTGTAAGGCCCCTATACAGGAAGCCGCAGCAAAACATCTAAAAGCTTTACAATGGCTCCCGATTGAGGCTAGAGTCAAATTCAAGGCATTCTACCTGACACAAAGCCATACATAAAAAGGGCCCCAACAAAATCAAAGATCTGGCAAGCTTATATGTCTCCAACTGAAGACTCAGTTCCGGTACCGAACGGTTACTAAAAGAACCAGAATCAAAAGAGCCAGATGGGGTGGCAGATCCTTTACACATCTGGCACCCAAGCTATGGAATTCTCTGCCACGTGAGTTCAGATTTCTGGAAGCAGAATCAATTTTCTGAAAAAAGCTTAAGATCTGGCTCTTCAATCAATACAATTAAACCTCCTTTTAGCTTCAGCATCGGATCTGACCCCATGTGCTGGGAAGCCCCTGGGCAGCTATGCACTTTATAAATTGCTAAACATAAACATGTCGATCCTTCAGATTTTACTGGACCATGACACACAGCCTACAATTGCAGAGTGCATAGCCTTGTTGAGGGAGCCTTGGGGTGGCACAACCAGTGCTACATCCACAGAAGACCCTATTCAGTACCTATGCCCTGGGTACCAGGGGTACCATTGACCTGGGACTTACAGGGGTAGCTGAAGTGGTGCCAAATATGGTACATCTTTAGGCAAAGAACACTGGTACTGGGAACCTGGTTAGCAGGGACCCAGTACACCTCAGTCAAAGTTGCATCAAGAACCAGACAAAAAGTGGGGGGGGGGGGTACTGGAACAAACACCCAGTTTCTCACAGGGTGGAACTGAGGCCTCCAGAAGAGATGGGACTAGTGACTCCTTGATGAAACCATCTTGAACTATCCAGCATGCTCTACAGTAGGGTTGAGACAATGGTGGAGAGGTGACATGACAGCCTAGGATTGACTAGGGGTGCCTGACTTCTGCAACCTTCCTCTCTCCTTTAGAAACTTTTTCACATAGGGCAGACACTCCCTTGCCTGATGATTTCTCTGCTGGACCCTGAGGCCACCATGGAGGACTGGAAAGAGGAACCCCATGATGCTCAGAAAGGACTAAGGATTCTGCCCAGTTGACCCCAGGACCAGTGGGTCTCCCCAAGGGCCAGTGAGGCTGCACTCTGAATACCAGTTGGGGAAAGCCCCGGACTTCTGCTCCCAGAAACCAAGACCAGGAGGAAAGCTGGCAGAGGGAGCCAAGAGAACCAGCTCCCTGAGGACTGCATTGCTTTAGAAGTGAGGTTTGCTGTAACTACTCCTCGTAGCTATAGCTAGTCACCCAGAATGAAGTGAGCCCAGGATTGTCATAATTGGCTGAATGGGTCCCAAGTTATGGCATTTTTAAGAATAGCAACCTTTGACCTTTTGGGGCTCGGCTGTGGCTCCTCGAATCACCCCCAAAATGGGCCAGGGCCTCGGGGTCAAAAGATTATTAATTTGTACCCAGGCAGTGGCCAAGCATGTGGGCTCCTCCGCAAGCTCATTCCTGCAGATCGCAAGGACTCCATCTCCCAGGGGGTCGACACCTACAATTTTCTGAGGAGGGGGTGAGCATGGAGTCCACTCCCTGGACTTTCGACTGGCCTGAGGACCCTACTCCTGGACCATATTTACAAAAAGGAGGCAGGGACCCCATGCCCGGCTGAGCGCCATTGCGACTCCGCTCCCCATTTCTTGGGGGGGGGGGCTCGCCGTCCATCGTATCATGCCTGTAGGAGCGGGCAAGGAGATGCAAGCTACCGGCTACCACTGCTTTACTCAGAGGTTTGGGCTGCGCGGAACCCAGCAGGGCAGTGAGTGATGGCCTCCCCAGCATAGCCGGAGAACTGATGTTAAAATATTCACTACTCCCAGAGTAGAGCTCCATAATACCCTGCGGGGCTGTTCAATTTACATGTGTTTCTCTCCTGGTGGTGACCCCAGGATGCTAGGGGCACCACCAAAGTCAGGAAGGAAGCATGGGGGGTGGGCTGCAGGAACACAGCTGCTCCCTCCTTAAGAATGTTTTTCAAGTCCTGACCCTATGTTTATGGGGTCACAAAATCCATGACCTTTCAGGGATTGTCATTATGTTCAAAGCACTCCCTGGGCCGGAGGTTCTGCTCTACAGCTGGGAGTGCTATGTCCTAGGGGCTGATCTTATAGTTGCAATTATGGGGACCTGTATATGTTTGAAGAAGGCATATGTTGTACAGAGTCCTCTAGGGGCTAAGTCTGTGGTTGCATGTTGATGTAAATGTGATGCCCTCTAGCGGCTGTTTTTATTATTACATTTTCATGGTTTAAAAGTTTAAAAAACATGCAGGCACATGTTTCTCTCATAATAAAATGCATTATTTTAAATGCATTATTGACATAAAGTTGACAAAGATTATTTTTTATTAACAGTCATAAGGGCATTTACATCTGATTATAATTATTAATGATTACATTTACGAACAAAGTGTCTTTACATGGGTTTATCTTTGTCACGGGAGGAGCCCGTCCGGACCTACAGAGATTGAAGAGATAAATAGCAGGACTATACCTCTTGTGCCTTTTTCCCTGCAGCATCCCAAAAACTGGAATCAGGAAGAACCGACGCTTCCACGACCACAGGAGGAAGCAGGACCCTGTTTCTTTAACTGGGCCGAGTTCGCGGAATGTCCCTCCCCCTGGGACGTCACCGCGTCAGAGGTCCCAAAACCCGGAATGGAGGAGAAAGAGTGGTGGAGACCTGAAGGAGAACGCGAGAGCGAGGGACGAGAGGACCAGGCCTAGGAAGAATCCCCGACGGAGGCGACCCTCGGAGACGATTCCCCTCCCAGACCGAGAGAGCCAGGAGGCCAAGGACACCATGCACCGCCCAGCCACTCGTCAGGAGACGCGTGGCTCACCCAGGTATGGGCGCGAGTCTCGGGGTGGGCTGGGAGGAAATGTTTTAAACTCCCGTCCTCACGCCGTCTGCTTCCACACACCCACTCTCCCTGAGCACTACCGACACGGGGCACCCCCTTGCCTTTGGATTGGGTTATACTGTGTTGGGGAAGTGTGCACCGTGTGTCTCCTCACGTCCCTACCTGTTCACTACTTACGGCAGGACCGTTGACTGAATACAAGTCCTTTCTTTTTTTTGTTTCTTTATTTGCATCTTGCCTTCTGATCCGGCGGCCGCCAAGCGAACACCCTGGAGTGGAAGAAGGAGGGAAGCCCCTTTAAAAGAGGATGCCGATCCCCAGATAACGAGCCAGAACTCACTTTACCCTACTATAGACTGCCTCACAGGAGGAAAAGACTGTTAAGGACAGTAAAGACCAGCATAAAAACAGTACCTGTGTCCGTGAGTTCCTCTAACCCGCTTACAATCTTGAACCCTGGACTTGGAATAGACTTACTTTACATGTCTGGGTGAACCCTTTAGGGGCGGGGGTCAAAGGTGATGAGGCTATGTCATCAAGGGTGTTTTAAATGTATATATTTGTAAATTACTGCATAGTATTAGGTAGTGTGTGTGTGTGATAAATGTACTTCCTTTTCTTAAGAAAAAGTACTGACTAGACAATCATTTATTGAGTATTTTTATTGCAGTGTTTACTGGCCCACACCACCTCCCCTGAGTAGGTATTGACTGCTCTGCCTTACTACTCTGAGAAAGACAACCATGACAAGGGGTGCTTTGTTCCCAGTAAGTACAATTTAGGACCTATTGTGCAGATCACACAACTAATAACCCAATTTTCTACAGTGTATATACATAGATACCATGGGCGTTAGTGAAAAATGAGTTATGTTTGCAATGGATGGCACAAATAGGCCTGCACCAGTGGGGCACAAAGCAAGTGGTTTTGTAGTGTCATAGAGTGGTCCACCTACACTATCTGCAACCTCACTGCACCCACATCATGTGTATGTCTGTCCACGCTCCCCATTGATGAAATAAGTTTGTGCCGGACAGTATTGCTTTGCCCATTCCCTAAATATTATCCCTTGTGTTGGGCCCAATAAGAACAATGTCAATCTAAAAGAGGGATCTAATTATATAAATAAAGGCCTCCACATTCCCACTTACAAATTCCTATGTTCTGGGAAAAAGCCTTTTCAACTACATTGCGATTCGCTCAAAGTCTCCCTAGACTTTGAGTCATCACGTGATGCATCAGTCACTGTCCTATAAATCGTGCACCCAAGCTGAAAACCAGTTGCTTGGCTTCCAGAACTTTAAGGTAAAACTTCTCATGAGAGAGAAGTACTTGTTTTCCTTGGAACGCAACACTGAACCCTGTACACTATGACCTTCCATGGAAAGCTCATCTTCGGTGATGCTGGACCCGCTCTGCTTAGACCCTGAACTTGAAAGAAAGAGAAAAATAAGATTAGTGTGTAATTTTGAACCCTAACAAGTCAGGGCGTTTAAGGACAAAAGAAATAACGATTCTATTTTTTTTTTTTTTTTTGAAACTGTTTATTACAGAATCCAAAAAATATACAAAGATGGGCCTACAACCTTCAGGCCGGCCGCTAGCAAACAGAAGGAGCATGTAATACAGACAATAGAACGCACGCTGCGGCAAAAGGGAATTCACAGGAGTTGAAAGAGGCGTTGGCAGCCACACCATCCGGACCCCACACGACGGTTTCATTTTTATATAAATAACAACAAAAAACAAGTCCACAAGGCAACCCACAGTCGGAAACAACAGCATGTGCTCCCCTAGGGGGGGGACCCCACCGATTCATAGGAATATCGAGGGGGGGAATAGGTCAGGACGGGGACTAAGTAAAATCATTGCCCAGAACCGGGAAGACAAACAGGCTAAGGAGACGGGGCCGGTGACGGATCAGGCAGTAGCGGCGGGATACAGATTCCCACACGGTAAGCGTTCCAGGGGCCCCATACTTTCACCCATGTCCCAGGCTTACCTCTCGCAACATACACCACCTTTTCCCGAAACATACACCAATCCATGTTGTCCTTCCACGCCGAGACAGTCGGCGACCTCTGGGAACCCCACAGTTGCGCAATGTCACGTTTGGCCACCATATATCCCAGAGTCGCCCACCACGTCTGCGGCACTGAGTAGTCGGTTGGCTCCCATACATTCAAAAGACATCTCCTCGCCTCAGGCAACAGCGGCACATGCGTAACTACCTGCAAAACCTCATGCACACCACGCCAGAATCGCACCACCTCCGGGCGTTCCCACAGAATATGGAGAAAGGTCCCCAAAGAACCACACCCACGCTTACACAACCCGTCCACAGCATAGCCCATACGCATCAGCCTCGGCCCCGTAACATAGACCCTATGGAGTATCTTGAGCTGGACGAAGCGAAGGCGGGCCGGTATTGACTGCTCTGCCTTACTACTCTGAGAAAGACAACCATGACAAGGGGTGCTTTGTTCCCAGTAAGTACAATTTAGGACCTATTGTGCAGATCACACAACTAATAACCCAATTTTCTACAGTGTATATACATAGATACCATGGGCGTTAGTGAAAAATGAGTTATGTTTGCAATGGATGGCACAAATAGGCCTGCACCAGTGGGGCACAAAGCAAGTGGTTTTGTAGTGTCATAGAGTGGTCCACCTACACTATCTGCAACCTCACTGCACCCACATCATGTGTATGTCTGTCCACGCTCCCCATTGATGAAATAAGTTTGTGCCGGACAGTATTGCTCTGCCCATTCCCTAAATATTATCCCTTGTGTTGGGCCCAATAAGAACAATGTCAATCTAAAAGAGGGATCTAATTATATAAATAAAGGCCTCCACATTCCCACTTACAAATTCCTATGTTCTGGGAAAAAGCCTTTTCAACTACATTGCGATTCGCTCAAAGTCTCCCTAGACTTTGAGTCATCACGTGATGCATCAGTCACTGTCCTATAAATCGTGCACCCAAGCTGAAAACCAGTTGCTTGGCTTCCAGAACTTTGAGGTAAAACTTCTCATGAGAGAGAAGTACTTGTTTTCCTTGGAACGCAACACTGAACCCTGTACACTATGACCTTCCATGGAAAGCTCATCTTCGGTGATGCTGGACCCGCTCTGCTTAGACCCTGAACTTGAAAGAAAGAGAAAAATAAGATTAGTGTGTAATTTTGAACCCTAACAAGTCAGGGCGTTTAAGGACAAAAGAAATAACGATTCTATTTTTTTTTTTTTTTTTTAAACCGTTTATTACAGAATCCAAAAAATATACAAAGATGGGCCTACAACCTTCAGGCCGGCCGCTAGCAAACAGAAGGAGCATGTAATACAGACAATAGAACGCACGCTGCGGCAAAAGGGAATTCACAGGAGTTGAAAGAGGCGTTGGCAGCCACACCATCCGGACCCCACACGACGGTTTCATTTTTATATAAATAACAACAAAAAACAAGTCCACAAGGCAACCCACAGTCGGAAACAACAGCATGTGCTCCCCTAGGGGGGGGACCCCACCAATTCATAGGAATATCGAGGGGGGGAATAGGTCAGGACGGGGACTAAGTAAAATCATTGCCCAGAACCGGGAAGACAAACAGGCTAAGGAGACGGGGCCGGTGACGGATCAGGCAGTAGCGGCGGGATACAGATTCCCACACGGTAAGCGTTCCAGGGGCCCCATACTTTCACCCATGTCCCAGGCTTACCTCTCGCAACATACACCACCTTTTCCCGAAACATACACCAATCCATGTTGTCCTTCCACGCCGAGACAGTCGGCGACCTCTGGGAACCCCACAGTTGCGCAATGTCACGTTTGGCCACCATATATCCCAGAGTCGCCCACCACGTCTGCGGCACTGAGTAGTCGGTTGGCTCCCATACATTCAAAAGACATCTCCTCGCCTCAGGCAACAGCGGCACATGCGTAACTACCTGCAAAACCTCATGCACACCACGCCAGAATCGCACCACCTCCGGGCATTCCCACAGAATATGGAGAAAGGTCCCCAAAGAACCACACCCACGCTTACACAACCCGTCCACAGCATAGCCCATACGCATCAGCCTCGGCCCCGTAACATAGACCCTATGGAGTATCTTGAGCTGGACGAAGCGAAGGCGGGCCGGTATGGCCACCTCTTTCGGGGAGGCCACCGCAGACACCCAGTCCTCGTCATCCAGCTCCAATCCATCAGCCCCCCACGCCTCACGAAGGCCGGCCAGCAGTCCCGAACGGTCATTGATGAGCTTTTTGTAAATTAATGAAATCGTGCCGTCCGGGACATGCCCATCTAGCACTCTATCCTCCAGAGGGGAGTACTCCGGGATGGAGGCAACGTCCGGAAATACGGAGCACAACGCATGACGGATCTGCATATAACGAAAGTACTCCCTGTCCTGCAGCTGGAATTCTGTCTGCAGCACATCGAACGTTTTGAATCCCCCCCTCGGCCAGAGATCGCCCACCCTGCTGATGCCTATCATGTCCCACTTCTCAAAGCCCTTCGAGGTCCACAGGGAGCCCAGCCGCTCAGATGCGTATAGTGGCGTCGCCCGGGTCAAGCGATCCTTCCACCCCATCGCCACGTTAGCCATGTGCCACACCCGTACCATGACCCTCGTGGGGCCCGTCAGCCGCGCGTCATGAGAGCTAGAATAAAGCGCCCGATTATAGTCACCACCCGGCAGTAACATTTTATCCATCTCAAAGGCCGGGTTTAGGGCGGGCCCGTAAAGGCCGTGATTGATCGCAGCCAGCTGGGAGGCCCAGTAATATCGCTTGATATCTGGGAGGGCAACCCCCCGTCGTACCACGGGAGCGTCAGCTTCGCCAGGGCGATACGCGGCCTACCCTCCCAGAACAGTCGGCGCTGCAAACTCTCCACCTCGCGAAAGTAGCGCGCCGGGACAACGTCCATTGTATTCTGCAAAGCATACAGGAAACGTGGCAGCGACATCATCTTAAACAATGCCGCCCGGCCGAGCGGCGAGAGCGGCAAGCGCCTCCAACGCGCGACGTCCTCCTTCAGGTGCTGGAGGGGGGGAAGCAAGTTCTGGTTATATCGGGCCTCCGCGTCCAGGGTAATGAAGACACCCAGGTACCTAAATCCCCGCGGGGCGATCTGGATAGGACAACCCCGCGGAAGGATAGGATCCTCCCCAGAGAGGACATACACACACGATTTAGCCCAGTTGATGACCAGGCCGGAGTTGAGGCCAAATGAGTGCAATACATCAACCAGTACTATCAGTGATTTACGTGGGGAAGCCAGGTACAGAAGAATATCATCAGCGTAAAGATATACGTGGTCCTCATACTCGGGGGTCCATCGGAGACCACGAATAGAAGGCTCCCACCGCAGCCACTCCGCCAGGGGCTCCAGGGCAAGCGCGAAGAGGAGCGGTGATAATGGGCAGCCCTGCCGCGTGCCCCTGCCCAGCTCAAACGGAGCCGACACTCTACCGTTCACAACCACCTGCGCCAGCGGTCCCGAGTACAACAATTTCACCCAACCGATGAATCCCGGGCCAAACTTAGCCAGTGTCGCCCAAATATATGGCCACTCAAGTGTGTCAAACGCCATAGTGGCGTCCAGGGATGCCAAAATGGCCGGTTCCCGTATAAACGGGACACGCGCGAGCACCCCATGCAAGCGCCGCAGGTTAAGCGCAGTGTTGCGATGGGGGATAAAGCCAGACTGATCCTGGTGAATCAAATCGCACACCACGCCAACCAGCCGATTGGCCAACACCTTGGCGAGAATTTTGGGCTCCGCATTCAGCAGCGAAATAGGCCGGTAGGACGTGACCCGGTCCCGCGGCCTCCCCTCCTTGTGAATGACCACGATAGTAGCCAGACGCTGGTCTAGCGGGAGGGAACCCGCCGAACGGGCCGCGAGGAACATCGCACGGAGATGCGGCGCCAGCGTATCCGGTCGCAGCTTGTACAATTCGATGGGAAGACCATTAGGACCCATGGCCTTGCCGGAAGCGACCGAGCGTATTGCGAGGGCAATTTCTTCAGAGGTTGGGGCGGCGTCCAACGACACTCTGTCCTCCTCCGAAAGGGAAGGCAGCGCGATATCCCTAAGCAGGGCATGGGAATCCTCTTCCGAGCGGGAGGACACCGGGGAATACACCCCACGGAAATATTCTGCAAAGCAATCGACTATTTCTTCCGGTTCCGTGACACACACACCATCCAGTTTCTCAATAGACAGGACAACTCGACTCGCTCTCTCCTTTTTATCCAGCCACGCAATCAATTTCCCAGCCTTATCACCCACATCATACAGTCTCCCCTGTTGCTCTCTACTGAGGCCCCTGGCCGCCTCCGTGACGAGGGCCTTATAGGCCGCCTGCTTGAGTCGGAGAACATGTAATTTGTCATCCGTCACCCCACATTGGAGGTCGCCCTCCAACTCAGTTATTTCAGTTTCAACACGGGTCACCTCCTCCCGCTCGCGCCTCCGGGAATGGGAAATAAGGGACAGGGCATCCCCCCGAATCACCGTCTTAAATGCCTCCCATAGCGAGACCGCAGATGACACCGACCCCACATTATCATCAAAATATCGCTTAAGGGACTTAACCAACTCTGCGCGAATGGTGGGGTCACGCAGGTACCAGGGATTAATCGGGACCACCCTACCCTCTCCCCTCGGGAGAATATCGAAGTGCAATAAGAGCGGGGAGTGGTCTGAAATACCCCGCGCCAAATGGCGCACCTCCCCGATCCTCCCCGCATGCGCCGCCGGCACCAGGACATAGTCTAGTCTTGATAGACTGCCATGGGCCCCGGAATGAAAAGTGTACTGTTTCTGCGTAGGATGTTTCAAACGCCAACAATCCACCAGCCCCAAGGCATCCAATAGGCCAGACAACCACGCTTGGGCACGGGGGAGATCCCTAGGGGGGTGACGGTCCTCAGTTCCGGAAACCACAGCGTTAAAATCCCCCCCAACCACCAGAATCCCCTCCGGAAGGCCAAGGAGGAGGCGCCCCAGATCCGCAAAGGTGGTCGTCTGCAACCCTGGCGGGACATAGACAGAAACAAAAATAATCACTCTGCCCTCCATTCTACCCACCAGAACCGTGTAACGTCCCCTGTCATCATGGAGCACCTCATCAACTTCCAACGGGAGCGAGGTCTTGGCCATGATGCCCACACCCCTTGAACCCGACGTGAAGCCCGAATGGGCCAGAAGGCGGTAGCCCTGTCGGTTCATAGCACGAAAGGAGTTGCCAATGAGGTGCGTCTCCTGCAGAAAAACTATGTCAGGTGAAATTCGTTTCAGGAACTGCAGGACCACACCTCGTTTTATCCTGTCCCCCAGTCCATTAACGTTCCAGGACAAAAGACTCAGTCCCCTACCGCCCATCATAAACTAAAGCAATCACCCGTCCCCCCGAGAGCACTTTGGAAATAGCACGACGATACTTTTGTCTTGTGGTACAAATGAACAACACCCCACCCCAACCCAACCGCCCCAACAAAACTCCCCCCTCCCTGCACCCCTGCATGAGCCCAAACAGCCCCCCCAACTTGCAGTGTGCCTGTCGCCCCTATATAGTTGAAACTAGGAAAACCCCCTAGAGGAGGAAAGAGTACCCCTTCGAGACCCCGCACCACCTACAAAGGAGGGAGAACGAGTACAAAAAACGAGAGACCCTAAGCTTGGCCGAAAGCGGCAGCATCTTCGTCCAGAGTGAGTCCCAGTATCAGCACCTCAGTCCCGGTCCAGTGGGCCTTCTCCTCCCGCAGCCCCCCCCCCCCGCCATCCCGATCCCGACCCCCAGACAAAGTGTCCAGCCAGTCCCCGGCCGTTTCAGGACGGTCAAAAAAGTGAGTGCGACCATCCACCTCCACCCGCAGCCTGGCCGGGAAGAGCATGGCGTATTTTAAGTTCATGTCCCGAAGCCGCCGCTTGACGCCCAAGAAGCTCAGTCTCTGCTTCTGGACCGCTTGGGTGAAGTCAGGATAAAAGTTCACCTCCATGTTCTCCAACTTAATCGGCCCTTGCAGTCTGGAGGCTTGCAGAATCGCATCCCTGTCCCGAAAATTAAAGATACGGGCAATAAGAGGCCGCGGAGGAGCTCCGACTTTCGGCCTTCCCCCGGGAACTCTATGAGCCCTCTCCACCGCAAAAAATTTACTCAGTCCCCGAGGCTGGAGATGGGTAGTGATCAGGTCCTCCACAAAAAGATCCGCCGCTGACTCCTCCCGTCCCTCAGGTACTCCGATGATGCGGATATTATTCCTCCGGGCCCGGCTCTCGGAATCCTCCAGGCGCCGATCCATGAGCGCACTCGCCTGACGAAGCCGGTGTACCTCCTTCTGAAGGGCCGCCACCTCAGTCGTGAGGCCCGACGCGGTGTGGGCCAAAGAATCGACCCGGTCGTTGGTCTTCGAGAGATCAGCTCTCACCAGGTTGACATCAACGAGGACCGCGTCGATTTTATGCGCTAACGTGTCAAACCGCTGACCCACCGAGGCCTTCATCTCAGCAATGGCGCCCATGACGTCTTGCAGAGTCAGATCTGTGGGCAAATCCGGGGCATCCGGGGGGCACTCAGAGGACTTGTGCGGTCCACCGGGAGATCCCTTCGGGAGGGTGTAGCGGTCCATGATGTTGGCCTGATGTGCGGCGCCACGCCGGGTCGACTTGGCCTTCAACCGATCTCCATCTTGTTTAGTGGCCATCGTCGCGGGTCTCACACCCTCACCAGCCACGCAGTAAAAAGCGAGCAATCAAGGCCACGAGCTCCGGGGGGCCACCCCAGGACGGCGGAGCGGGCCACAGCAGGCAGGCAGGCAGGGTCTCCCAGCGAGGCCACCCTAACACCAAGAGCGCCGCGATCCCACTTGCAAAGACAGCAAGGGGGCGCGAAAGTGAAAGTGCGGGGTACGCGACTCGCCAGGCCCAGCCCGCCGTTGTTGTTCACTTTGCCACAGGGTCGCCCCCAAACGCGAATCCGGGGTCAGGAGAGAAGTAGGCCGCAAACTTCAATCGGTGCTCACTCCGGCACCCGAGGTCCGATTCGAAGACGGGAAACGGGTACCACCTCGGCTCAGGCTCACCAACACAATTCCCTCAACCGACACAGGATGAAGTCAGGATAAACGTAGGAGGTTGCGGAGGTCCTCGGGAGCCTCGCACCTACGCGGCCATCTTGGTTGCGCGCTAGGCTCCTCCTCTTTCAGTCACCAACGATTCTATTTTTTAAACCAGCCAATGTCAATCTAAAAGAGGGATCCAATTATTATAAATAAAGGCCTCGATTTGCCCATTTACAACTTCCTATGTTCTGGGGAAAAAGCCTTTTCCACTATATTGTGATAGGCTCCATCATAATTGTGGTAATCCATTGAAAGAAGATGCATACGCCATGTAGGATTGACTTCTCTTTAATTGGACGACTCCCCCAGAGCAGCCGGACTCTGGCCGCTCAACCACTAATAAATCCACATTCTTTTTTCCAAGCAAACTACAATGCCTCATGTTTGTTGTTCTAGGTACGCGACAAATTGCAGAGGATTACAAAACATAACATATGTCCTCCTTTACATATTGAAATCAAGGAAATAAATACATTTGAAAAAACAAAAAATAAAATATAATATACATGTAACCAAAAATAAACTGCACCAGCAGGCACAATAACTATGTACATATTGCATAATAAAATTCATTAGGAATATAACATTATAAACTGATAATTAATTGCACACAAAATCTTTGTATTTTCCAGGGAATACAACATACCTCTTTTCCCACAAACCTGGGATATTTGTTTCCTGACTTTCTTACACCACCATCAACCCCTTTGACATGCACATCAACCAGTTTGACTAATCTGCTTTTATTCCATCTAAACCCATCACATAACTCAGCATAATTCCTTCTGACTCTTTTTACAACCTTGGTATAGGAGAACATAGATTTGCCTTTCTCTCACACAACATCACAATTTAACCTTCAATTTAACTTTCACCTTTTAACCACATGACACATCCAAATGTATGCCCCTACACCTCCCATCAAAATAATTCTTATACCTTGTTTGGTTTTCACTCACCTTTTTACGAAGAGATTCTATCTCAACATTCAAACTTCCTTCATCTTGTCCCATCAAAACTGCCAACTTTGGCTTCCTATATCTTAATAATTCTAAAGGCGACAATCCTGGGTTGCAATGTATGCTTGTTCCATAAACCCACACCATCTGATTGACATGATCAACAAAACGTTTACCCTTAGCAACAGCTATCTGTATGCTGTTCTTTATAATCCTGTTGACTCTCTCCACAAGACCATTAGGTTTTGCGTTGTTCACCGCAGTCTTGCAATGGCGAATATTCCTCTGGCTAAAATATGCTTCCCCGTCTTTGGAACAAAAATTGAGAGTCATTGTCCGATACAACTTTGTCAGGGTATCCTTTACGAATAAACCTTTTCTCCATAAATTGTACAACTAATTTGCTCGTGACATCCCCCACAAATTCTACTTCAAACAATTTTGAATAATAATCTACCATGACACTGACAAATCTACTGCAATTACCCAATACATCAATGGGACCCATAAGATCCACTGCCATTTTTGATCAAGCCCTCTCAGGATATTTAACTGGCTAAAGGGGTTGGGCACAGGTTTTCAAAATGTTATCACTACTGGTACACAATTCTCAATCCTTGACTATAGTTTCAACATATTTATCCATGCCTGGCCACCAAAACAATTCTCTTAATCTGCTTTTGGTTGTACTCCTGCCCAGATGCAGTTGGTGACCACACTTTACAACCTTATTCCTTAATAAAACAGGAGGAATAAGCTTACCGCCTATTCTCACACCCCACTCATCTGTAAATAATACGTGTTTCACATGTTCATATTTGCATACATCTGATACATTAGAAGGCCAGCCCCCCCGATGTACTTACACAACTTTGTGAACTCTTCATCGCCACTTAAAGCATCCAACCATTCCTTTGTAGTGACAAATTGTTCGCCAAAACACTCCACAACTGCCACCCATCCAAATTCTTGTAAGTCATCTCCAGAATGTAATTCATATTCCAGCATAGTCTTGCATCTGGATAAAACATCTGCAAAAACATTGTTTGATCCTGATATAAAATGCATGGTGAAGTTGTATCCTTGTAAATTTGTCACCCATCTGGCAATTTTCAGAGACACAATTACTGACCCCTTGGTGGGAAAACATTAACGAGGTGTTTGTGATCAGTCGTGATTACAAACTGTATGCCCCATATAAATATCCTGAAATGCCTGGTAGCCCAGAAAACTGAAATAGCTTCCCTCTCAATTACAGAGTATCATTTTTCTGCATCAGACAATGTACATGAAGCATATGCAATGACCACTTCTTCACCATTTTGTATTTGTGATAACACCGCACTTAGACCAAAAGCGCTAGAGTCAGTTGATAATATAGTTTTACATGATATGTTAAAACTACTCAAATATGGTGCATTTGCAAATTTAAATTTAATTGTGTTGAATTATTTTTGACACATTTCATCTCATTCAAACTTGCACGCTTTCTTAAGCAAACTTCTCATACATTTCATCTTATCAGCAAACTTTTTTTACAAACCTGGTGTAAAATTCACTTACCCCTAAGAAAGATTTTAAATCATCCTTGCAAACGGAATTATGGTATTGACAATGTTCTTTACTAACTTTTCACGAGGCCTAACTACATTGGTATCGATAACGTGTCCCAAAGAAGTTACACTGTTTACTCTCAACTTACACATCTCCTGTTTAACTGTTAGACCATTACAACAAAGTGTTTCAAAAACTCCATCCAATTTCACATTGTGATCTTGTACATCCTTTTTTGCATCAATCTCTGAAAAATAGAAGATGCAGATGCCAAACCAAATGGCATTCATTTGAATTTGTATGCTCCAAATGGTGTAATAAAGAGGTCAAATGTTTAGATAAATCATGTAATTCGATCTGATGATATGCTGCAGATAGGTCAATGGTTGAAAAACATTTGTTTTTACCCACGGTAGCTATCATTTAATTTAAGTTGGGAAAGGGGTGCCTATCAACTCAATTTGCGCTGTTTAAATCACGAAGGTCCACGCAATCTAATAGATTGATCTGGTTTGCACGCCACCACTATGGGTGCTAACCAATCTGACTCAATAACCTCAATGACGCCGGCATCCACCCGTTTTTTTAAATTCACTTTTGATCATCATCCCTCACAGACATTGGTAAATTACGTAACTTGTGGACTTTGGGAAGACGACCCCAGTGTAATACCATTTAATGTTTGAAACCATTTAACTTGCCCAATTTATTAGTAAACACCTCAGGAAATGCTTGTATGATATCCTTCCCATGAATTGTGGCACCCACTTGTGCAATGTCTATTTCTTAGCCCATGGCACCACCCAGCAATACTTGTTCATGCACCCCCGGATGTAACTGAATGCCCGTATCAGACTGATGAATAAGGCCTAACAATGGGGCCCCTTGTTTTAGCAATGTACACCCTACCAGAAATCTCTTTGTTCTTATATGCAATTGCTGCAATAAAAAAATCCCGATAATTCCACCGACTCACCACTGTATGACGTTTATTTAACATCAGCTTTGTAACTAATTTTGTCCTTAAAAGATTTACACTTTAGAAAATCATCTCCTGCAATGATGGTATATCAGGCTCCTGAATCCACAAGCATGGAAAAGGGTTGACCATTGATTTCAATGATACATTTGGGATCTCTCACGCACAACACTCTATCCTTGTTGGGAGCCACAAGGGGAGATACCAATGATCGATCATCTGATGCGCTAGAACCTTTATAGGCATCTTCATCCAGCACCCACAAAATCTGATCAATATATCCTTCCTCAGTGTTATCTGCATCATCACCCTCATTAACTGCCCCTAAAAACCTAGATCCTGATCCTTTACATACACATGTATAATGACCCACTTTTTTACAACGTAAACAGGTTACATTTCTAGCAGGACACGCTCTATCATTCGCCCAATGGTTCACACTGCCACATCTTACACATGTACTTTTTTGTGAATCCCATCGCCTACATTTAGATATGTCGATTGCCCCACTAGATGGCTTCTCATTCTTAGGTTTGTTGTCACTAAGCGGTTTCTCACCTCTAGATATAGTTCTGACCACAATAATTTTGGATTCATTGTGCACACAATTATCATTCACTTTCTCTTTGTTAACCACTATAACACATTTGTTAGTTAATTCTTCACCCCTAGCTATATGTAAAGCTTCCAATAATGTAAGATTGCGAGCACTCCATAATTATTTATCAATTGCAATATTGGACGTATGCATCATCAACTGGTCCCGAATATATTCATCCTGGTTACCAATTGTCAGGAATCGTTGCATCATCCAGAGAGAAAACCATCAAGTGGTTAATGCGATTGTTTG
The DNA here is from genome assembly GCF_964204655.1 of Triturus cristatus. Classification (NCBI taxonomy): domain Eukaryota; kingdom Metazoa; phylum Chordata; class Amphibia; order Caudata; family Salamandridae; genus Triturus; species Triturus cristatus. Next base: position 419,287,107 of record NC_140593.1, read on the forward strand.
GAGAAGCAAATTAGGAGGTTCCAAGGTCGATCGGCGCAGGATTAAATCCTTGGATTTACCTGGGACTGCACTTTTGAGGAGGCGATCTTCCAAGATGGCGATGGCCTTTGGCAATCAGGTTAACGCTGCAGATTTCCTTCTGATGAGAGAGAGCAATGGAATAGCGTGACGTGTGCGTGCATCCTCTTCAACGGTGCACTTCACTGAGGATTCTTGAGGAGATTAGTGACGTTTTCTGGACTCGGCGCAATAGAGATTTAGAGTAGTTAGTTAGGGATAGCGTACCGTTGTGCATGTCCGGCAGGTAGTGTCAATAGTCGCTTGATGTCCGTATCTTCGTTACATGCCTGGAGAGAAAGAAAAAGGAAAAAACAAGACAATTACGTATTCAACGCTTCTAAAGATACTTTCCTCAGAGAGGTTCTTGAAGAATATCCGCTTACCTGTTGTCTCTGCGCATCCTTCTTCTAGAACAGCCAAGTATTCTAGAAAAAGGAAATTAAATTCCAATTAAGAAAAAAACAATAGTTTATTCAGTACAAGGGAATTGAATGCTGAAAATATATTATCAAAAAGGTTTTCTAGTGCATGTTATGTTCGCCAGAATCCAGGTGAAGGATATTATTGTGAATTAAGAGAAATAAAGAACTCATCTTTAAAAACAGTAGAGTAAAATAGAAGAGAAGCAAAGGCCAGTCACTAAGGGGATATGTTTAATAATAAGTGAAATGGTTTGGAAGTATAAGTAAGCCTTCTGTAAAAAGAGGAGTGATGTGTTCTATTGTTTTTCAGTGTTCAGGATCTTCCATGACGACTTGCAGAAGCTACAAATGGAAGCTGTACATGCCCTTAAGAAAAAGATGAGGCAGTCTCATCTCATGTCCCAATCCCCTTTCCCCCCGGAGGCTTCTTACTCTTCCCTTATCAATTATTGGGAACATGAGGAGGATTCTAGGGGGCATTGGGCTAGAGCTTCATTCTGCTCCTATGAAGGTCTGGAACTTTAGAGAGTGACTCTTGACAGAGTGAAATGCCCACGTTTAAAATCACTCACCCGAGCATAATGTCTGAAGGGGTCGATGTTAAAAACCTTGCGGGAACTTAGAAGCCATTCAAAAGGAATTAATAGCAGTTAGAGAGGAGAACAAAAGTCTGAGAAAAAGTTTGGTGGCCTCTAGAAGAGAAACTACCGAGCTAGGTAGTAAGATGGATGGTTATTTTTCTGGATTGAGTTTTGCAGGCTTGTCTCCGGAGGCTTAGGCTTCAAGTTCCTCCCCAATTAGTCACCCTAGAAACACAACTCAAGTTGTTCATTTTTTATCACCAGTCATTCCTTTGGCACCTCCTGAATGTTTTGGTGGTGACCCGCAAAAGGCCCAAATATTTTTAACCCAGTGCTCTCTTCATTTCATGTGCTGACCATTAATTTTCCCTGATGTACAGTCCCGAGTGGCCTTCATATTGTCCTATCTAAATGGGGGTGCGGCCGCCTGGCCCTTACCATTAGGGTCAAAAGACTCTCCTATCCTGTATGACTTCGAAGAATTCAAGAAGGAGTTCCTGAGAATATTCAATAGAAGAAGAATGGCACAAGCAAATAACAACGACTTGCTAGAATTGAAACAAGGAAATAAGGAATTAGTTGCTTATCTCGCTCAATTCAACAAGTTGATTGTAGGAACCAATTGCCAGAGAACAAAAGGGCAGCATTATTTTACAGAGGTTTAAAAGATGAACTGAAGGACGCCTTATCTCAAATACCTAATAGACCCATGGACGTTTCTGCCTTGATTGACCTGGTTCTTGAAATGGATTATCGACAGAAAGAGAGAAAAGAGGAAGGATTTTCGCTCTAGCGTGCCAAGGTTTGACAGGATGAGGTCAGAAGGATCAAGAACATTTGAGAATAATCAATCTGTAGAGCCAATGCAAATCGGAGCAGTGCAAGGTCCTCTTTCAAAAGAAGAAAAAGAGAAGAGGAGACAAAATAATCTCTGTTTATATTGTGGAACCAGTGGTCATTTTGTCAAGGCTTGTCCCAAGAAACCAAAGAATTTGCCGAAGAAAAACTTGCGGCACCACCAATAGGAGGAGTTGGATTGGTGAGTGCTAAAGAAATAACAACTCCAGAGTCTCCTCTAATGGCAAACATCTTACAATCATTTGCTCCTCATCTAACTCTTCCGGTGATACTCACATTTGGAAGTTCAGCTCTAACTAATATACCGGTCATGATAGACTCAGGAGCAACCGGACATTTTTGTGACCTGAAGTTCGCTAAAAAAATTGGATTAAAAGCTATTCGAAAAACCAAGAGTGAAACAGTGAGGGCAGTAGATAGAACAAACCTTTCCTCATAGCCAATCAATCGTGAGTCACCCGGAAGAGGTATAACTAATTTTGTCAGATGGACATTAAGAAGTACTACAGTTTAATTGAATCGATGCACCACAGTTTCAACTAATTCTGGGACTTCCATGACTGACAGAACACAGCCCACTGATTGATTGGGAAGAAAAGGTACATCAAGATGAATTCAGAATATTGCAATGAGTAATGTTATCATCAAAAAGATCAAGCCAAAGAGTTCAGCTTAGCGACCAGCTTGTGTGAGGTAGGAACTTCTATTCTTGTAGCAGGACGCATTTTACATGCCTGGTAAGATAGCCTCAAGTTATTTTTACATATTGCTGTGGGTCGGTTGATAACATTGACACCTTTCTGACGGACCGGCGTGGTCAGTTGAAGACTCTTTCTTATATGATATAGATGTGGATGAATCTTGGTATCATTATATACTCGTTTGGTCTTATTTCGGGGATACTGATTGCTTGTCAAACTATTTCAGTCTTTGTGCCCCGTCTAGGACTAAATTTGAGCATTTACGTTAAATGAAAGCAGGCTTCGTGGTATTATATCTGATTTTCTTTTTAGGTAATTTTAAAATAATGTTTTCGGGTTGCCCAAATTAGAAACATACCAAATCCATAATATTGAAAACGTGGGTGTTGATCTGTTCTGTTGTGTCAAATCAAAACACTTGTATCAGTCGAGTCAGGCTATGTCACACCATTTCTGATTTTCCCCTCTCTTTGCTATGCTCTTTAAAATGACATTACCGAGTTGCCCAAACTAGGAACACAGCATTATAAACTATGAGAACTGTGAGTGTTGTCACTTAAGTTTCCTTAAAGTTGAACATATATACCAAATAGGATCTAATTTGAATTGCTCTATATTTTTACAGACTGTGTCACAGCTTTTACTGTTAATGCTGCATTACCAAGCATAGCAACGTGAATTTGAGTGCTTGATCTATCATATTTCGGGCGTTTGTGATCATCATCTTTTTCGCTTACAAGGTAGGCTCTGTGGTTGTACAACACTACATGGGCCCTTCAATTGTATCTATTATTCCCCAGGCAACGGCTTGACTTGCTTAAATATATGCTTTCATGTTGTTTTCCCCATGGAGTACATAGTGTTTATTTTTCTTGCGCCTTATATTCTTTACCCCCTCACTACTGTTTTCTCATTTTCCTTTACATAGTATTGCTAGTCTTACATTCTGGCATATTTTCTTCTGTTTTAGAGCATCTAAACTTGATACTTTTTGGACACACAGTATCCTAAAAATATTATTCTTCATCACGCCATCTACATAATTGTGTATACTTTTGGAAAGTGTTTTTGAAGGTATGTTCCATGTTTTCCCATGGGGTTAAATATATACTCTACCCTGTATTATACATATGGGTATTGCTCATTTTTGGAATTACAAGTGGGATATGTTTCCTTTTGTTTATTCTGGAAAACTTTTAAAACTTTTTTTACTTGAATTTTATTATGGTTTTATTAAAATTAGACTATAGATCTACTGCTTTTTACTAAGGTGGCAGTAGTTAATATGAATTTTGTGGGCCAATACTTTGTAGTCATGTTGAATTGCCAGAGGGTGAAAAGCGAGCTGATTTTTTGATTAGGTTATTGTCATTCTTTATATTAACATATTCAAAATTTCTAAACCGACAGTCTTATTTGCGACTCAAAAATTCACATTCTGCATCATTACTTTTGCTGTTGTGCATCCCGAACAATTGAGGGATCTAAGGAACTTACTTACCACCTATTACAAAATTCTTTAAGCTGTATGCTTTTTCAAGACCACTACGCTGCACATCGGTTTGAGTCTCTAGAGCACGTATTCTAGGCTGTTTCCTTCTTTTTCACATTTTTTGTTCACTTTTCCCAAACTACAATACAATTCTTTTTGTGTCTTCCCCTTCTCTTCTCATTGCTTGTTCTTTGTTCTTTAGCACTTCCTACTCACGGGTAATTTCAAAGATTGTTTATAGCATTTAGTGGTGTTAGCAATACTTTCTAGTCACACTTTTATGACACAAATTTAGTTTTTTGGATCTGACCATGTACTGTAGCTGGCTTTTGCATAATACCTGTGTTTTTTGTCTTCTCTTTCTTTTTGATATACAATATAAAGGCATTATAGCATGTAATTAAACATTTGCTGAGTAACATTGAGTGATGGATTGCACATTAACATGTACTTTTGTATAGCGCACGTATCACCCGAAAGTCTCAAGGCGCTGAATAACAGATGTATATTGTTACCCAACTCAATGGTACTCATTTTATCGACCTCAGATGGATGAAAGGCTGAGTGGACCCGCCGGGATTAGAACCTGTGACCATGAGGTTGAACACAGGCCCCTACAGTGGATGCATTTGTCCACTGCGCCACCAGACCTGGGACATTGTTTCAACAGCCTTTAAAAAGTCGTATACACAACAAAACACGTCGGCTGTCTGTATCTAGGATATACACTTCGTGTCAACACAATCAAGACCTTACACGACTTTTGCCTTTTGTACTTTTTATGAATACTTTTTGTATTGTATACATTGCATGGTATTGTGCTTATTAAAACCAACTGACAACAAGGTAGGTGAACAAACGTAACAGTGGTTGTGCTCTGTAACCAATGTTTTGCTGGTTAAGAAATATAGACTGGCCATGGGTCATTACGCGATGACCATCTCTAAACTGTCTGTAACGAACCCTGTTGTGTTTGGTATCAAACATGTTGGAATCATACCCTCACACCATAAAGGGTGTGGGAGGTATGATTCCATGCACTGTAAAGCTCCTCTGGGAGGCCCTCAGTGCTCCTTGTACCAGTCTTCTAGACCCAGACAGCAGGTAATGGCTACTGCCGACCAGAGATACGATTGTGCCCTCCTGCTGCTTAACTAAGCTTGAGCAAAGGAAAAGAGGACAATAGGTCTCCTGTCACAGGGAGGTGTGACCACCTCCCAGGAAGGACTTAGCATATTGGGACTGGGTGGGGGCGCTGGCCAGCGCCACGCAAACTGCTTGAAGGGCACATTTGGTGTCCTCCATGCATACTCCAGCTCAAAGCAGTTCAGGGAGCCCTAGGTGCTTGGGCCTGTTCTCACTTACCTGCCTGTGGTGAGTCACTTGGACCTTGCTGTACCCGACACTGCACCCTATTCATCCATTGCTTCTCTTGCCGCTGCCAAGACTTGTTGGTGCCCCTGCCGGACACTGACCTCTTGGCTCTCTAGGTGGGACAGCTCGTGAACGGCTCCTGGTTTTCCTCAGCGTCACCTGGTCCGTAGAGCTGCAACTTCAAGGGCACTGTCAACTCTCCTGCATTCCCGATATCCTTGGGCATTCGCCTTCTGTGCCTTCTGGTCACTCCTGAGTGACATAGACTCTGTCCACTCTGCTTGAGGGTACATCTCATCTTCAATCCGCCTTTGGGTTTCACCAGACACTTTCACCATCCTCGCCAACGGCATTTCCCTGAAGTTCTCCATTGTGGTCTACGGCATTTTCTGATATCACTTTGCACCTATGCACCTGGCTTCCCTGGTGTAGGTATACTGGTTCCCGGGATATCCACAGGTGGGGTGACTCTACAACCTTCCATCGTCCACGAGGTTTCTTCAGGGTCCGCTGGGAATGGTCCTTCTTCTTTAAAATTGCAACTGCAACTAACCCATAGACTTCCATTGAGTATGTAGTTGTGTTCCCACTCTGTACAAAGTCTACGTGGGGTCCCTAGATACTCACATTGGGTGGTTCCCTGGGTCCCCGGCTCTTCTATGTCTTCTGGGTCCATTCATGACTTAAGTTGTGGTTCGCATTCCACTATTTTAGTATATGGTTTGGTCTCCCACTGGAGACCACTGTGTATTTTGTGCTATTTACGAATTCTAGTAACAAAGTATTGTGCGTATTGTGTTTGTATCTCCAGGTAGGAGATACTGCAATGTGTTTGTGAGTGTTTATAATAAAAACATATTTTTCATTACTACACTGTGTGTTTTTGTTTTCTTTTTTTTTTTTTCTTTTTTTTTTTTCCCTTTTATTTTGATGCCAGTACAATAAAAAGAAGAAGAAATTACATAAGTATTTACCAGATGGCACCCCTCCCCCACCCCGCAAAAAAAAGCACAAAACTTGCGTATAATTGCTGGAAAAGAAAAACACAGAAAACAGTAAACAAGAAATGAAAAAAAAAAAAAAAGAAAAAAAAAAAGAAAAAAAAAACACATACATTATCATGACTGTACAAGCCAAAGACTCATTTTTTCCCAGAGCTCTATTCCCTTCTTACGTCCCCTTCTTCCTTTCTTTGCATATATGGCGATTTCTAAGTAGTATATAGCAATGAAGCGGGCTAGCCATTGTGAGAACGATGGGGGCTCCGAATCTAGCCAGGAGGAAGCCACACAGAGCCTCCAGACAGCCATAGCAATAAAGATTAAGCCATCCCTTTTCAGGAGGGAGGACTCGGTCTGTGTTCCTAGCAAGATAATAGTAGGATTAAGAGTTAAGGGCTGAGCAGTAACTTCCCTTAAGAATTCCTGTATTCTGTTTAAAGTAATGTGAAGTTTTAAACATGTAGCGAAGATATGAATAGAATTGGCCCCATATTCCGCACATCTTGGACAAAGGGTACCTTGACCGGAGCCCCACTTAGCAATCTTGCTAGGGGTGAGATATAGAAAGAAAATGGTTTTAAAATGTTGCGACTGCAATTTAGCTGATATTAGAATATTCTGTGAGAGAGATAGTGAGTTAAAGAAAGTAGTGTTAGAAGTATCAATTTTGCTGGACCATTTATCGGCTATATTCTGTAGGTCGTCTGGGGACTGTTTATTTATTGTATTATATAGTAGGCCAATTCGTGGCGGGACTGGCTTGCGCATGATGTTCAGAATGTCAATTTCCCTGAAGCCAGAAGCCCCGCCTGCCTTCCTGGACAGAAAATCAGATACACAGTAATATTTAAAAGGATCTTCCTCTTTGAGTTTGAACCTGATCAATAGTTCCGAAAATGGGACCATCCCCTCACAGGTAACAAGGTCTCCTAATTTCCGTATACCCGCCTTATGCCACTCTGAAAAGTAGTCCCTGCCGAATATGGCAGGTAGGTTAGGGTTGTTTAATGTAGGAGTGTAAAAGTTAAATCTACCGAGCCCAAACATTTTACGGATACTACAAAAGGTTTTAAAATAATTTAGTAGTGTCTTAAACCTCACCCTTTTGTAGTATCCGTAAGTGGTCTCCCGAAGTAGACAACCCCAAGTCTGTTCTCCCAACAATAGCTGAAAGGGCGTGGGGAGGCCCGTAATCTGAGAAGGTGGGGTCCCTTTTAGCAGTTCTGTACTGTATTGTAGAACCGAGGCCCAGTAATAGAGTGTGATATTAGGAAAGGACCAACCCCCACGCTCCTTTGGTAGACAGAGCTGCCTTAGTGCCCTCCTGGGTTGGGAGTAGGCCCAGATAAACTGTGTGAAAATTTGTTGGAATTTTAACAAATTAGATTTGCTAAACTCCAGAGGTATTGTACGGAAAAAATATAAGAGTTTGGGAAAATATGTCATTTTTATGACATTGCATCTGCCTACAAGGGTTAAATGCAGATTATTAATTTGTTTCAGGGCCTTTTTTGTATGTAATGCCAAAGGGGCTAAGTTGTCAGAGACAATTTCGTCTAAGTTTGATGAAATACAAACTCCCAGGTATTTGGCCTTAGAGACAACTCGAAAGTCTGTCCATAGAACATGGCTGTTTATTATTATTTGGGTTTTGTTTTGATTCAGAGCATAGCCAGAAAGCCTCCCAAATTTTGTTGCCTCACTTTCAAGAGCTGCTATGGAATTAGAAGGGTCAGGTGAAATAATGGCCAGGTCGTCGGCATAAGCCATGATCTTGATGCGGCTTCCTTGGAGGTTGGCTGGAAGGATCTCGCTGTTCCTCTCTATTTGTTTAATAAAGGGGTCAAGGTAGAGGGCAAACAGTAATGGGGAGCATGGGCAGCCTTGCCTGGTGCCTCGGAAGATCTTAAATTGTCCGGTTAATTGTCCGTTGACCGAGACACAGGCTGTTGGTTTAACATAGAGAGCTTGTACTGCCTGCGTAAGCCTAGGTCCAAATCCCATTCTCTTTATTACTGCCCACAGATATTGCCAGGAGACCCGGTCAAAGGCCTTCTCAGCGTCCAAAAGTGTGAGGGACATCGGGTCTCCGGAGGCCTGTGCGGCGTCGAATATAGTAATAGCCCTTCTAACATGTTCTGTTGTCCCTTTTGTCGGGATAAACCCGTGCTGCCACTCTGAGACCAGCGATTCCACCACAGAGGAAATTCTAATAGCTATTATTTAGGAGAAAATTTTTGCGTCACAATTGATGAGTGTTATTGGCCGATATGAGCTCATTTCTATAGGGGGTTTATCCTTCTTTAGGAAGATGGCTATTCTGGCCATGGACCAGGATGCAGGTGGTGAGGTTCCATTAAATGTAGAGATTATTACTTCTGTGAAGATAGACTTGATCTGAGGAGCAAAGAACTTGTAAAATTCGACTGGGATGCCATCTGGCCCAGTGGCTTTCCCGTCGGGCAAGCTGTTAAGGGCCTCCAAAATCTCATCCCATGTGGGAGTTGTATCTAGTCTATTCATGTCTTCTAAAGGAAGAGTTTTGAGATTAACCTCACTAAGATAGTTGGTGGTCTCAAGGGCGATTAAGTCCCTGGGGCCACGGATCTCTTCGGTATATAGCTTGGAGTAAAAATCCTGAAAGCCATTTCGAATATAGTCTGAGTTGTTAGTCTCAACCCCTGATGTTAGTTTGATCGTGCGAATCTCGTTATAGGAGACCTGTTGCCTAGTCCTGACAGCCAAATAGTGCCCAATGTTGTCACTACACTCATAATTTCTCTCCCGAGTGCTTGCCCATTTTGAGGCAACCTTTTCTGCAAAAATTGCCCCAATTTCGGCTCTGGCCAGCACTACCTCCTTCTGAGCTAGTTCGATGTTTTGTCCGGTCTGAATGTGGTTGGTTAGCTGAGTTTCAGCCACACTAAGCTTTCCTTGTAAATTGTTTAGCAGCGCTTTCTCTTTTTTGTTTTTGCGTATTGAGAAACCCAGGGTTTCCCCCCTGACCCCAGCTTTTAGTGTTTCCCAAACTATCATAGGAGGGGCTGAGCCAACGTTAAATTCTAGGAATTCCTCTATCCACCTTTGCATATGTGTTTTGTACAGCTGATCCTGAAGTAGAGCTTTTTCAAAGGTCCAAGTAGAAACCGCTTTGGCTTTCCCTAGACCTGTGATGTTGATGATAAGGGGATTATGGTCGGACATAAAGCGTGGGGCCAATTCAATGGTACAGTTATTAATAATGGAGGATGAGAGAAAAAAATAATCTAGTCTAACAAGAGTGTGGTGCGGGGCAGAATAATATGTGTATCCTGGCAAGGAGGGGTTTAAGCTTGCCCAGCAATCTCTAAGACCATGAACCTGGGCTAGGTCGATCAGTGCCTGATATACCTGAGGTTTCCTGCCCCCATATTTCCAGTGGCTAACACTGTCCCAATTGGCGGGTAGATGTAGGTTCAGGTCGCCACAAAGAACAATAGGTGTGGGCCAGTGTGCCAGCTCCCCAGAGACCAAATTTATAACTCCTGGGTCATCTAAGTTGCTCCCGTAAATTGAGCACAGGGTAAAGGGTGGGTTATTTGCGACATGGCACTCAGTGATCACCCATCTGCCTAAGGGGTCAGCCTTGGCCCTCGGTGAGAGCATAGAGAGTTTTTTTTCAGCCAAGATACCTACTCCCTTATTTTTTGAACCCTGCGAAGTGGCCCCTAGAACTTGAAAGCCCATTGAGTCTAGTAAGTGTCTCTGGGAGCCCTCGATGTGGGTTTCCTGGATGCAGTTAATGTCCCCTCCCAGAGAGCGAAGTCCCAGCACAACATTCTGTCTTTTGGATCGATCGTTTAACCCACAAATATTAACCGAGACAATTCTCAGAGAATTTAGCATGACCAGTTCTTCAACAAGAAAAAAAACAAGAAAAAAATGCCAGCAAGTGATAAAGACCCTTTAGTTTCCGGATTTTCCTGATGTCCTAGCTTATGCCATGGCATGTACATCTTAGGTGTGCATATATAAATACAAAAGAAATTACGAAAACCCATGATGAATTTATCTGTGTGAAACTTCTCCCTTGCTGTGCCTTTCCCATCCCACCCCCCGCCCCCCCCTTCTTTGAGCGATCAGGCAAAGCCTGAATGATGGAAAACAGCTTGAGCTCTGGCTGCTGGTCACGCCGGACTGATAAGATCTATGACTCTAGTCTAAAAGGATCAGCCACAAGCCCTATTATCTTAGCTATCTTCTAAAGTGACATAATGAAGTGAAGTGATAAAAGATAAAAAAAAAAAAAAAAGATCCCATATAGTGAAGAATATGATGAAAATAGCAGCTTAGGATAGTGGAGAAAAAGAAAAAAAAAAAAAAAAAAGGGGAAAAAGAAAAAGAATAATACCAGAAACGCATAAAGGAAAAACAGGATAAAGATAAGAAGTTATTTTTTAAATCTGACTTCGTTCTTGACCCCTATTGAACAAGTGTCATTTGTTTTTGCCTTTCAGTTCCTCCAGATACTCCCCTGCCTTGATCTCCGAGAGAAAAACCTTAGTGTATCCATTTGATGTTACTTTGAGCCTCGAGGGGACCATAAGAAACACTTCTGCCCCCAGCTGTTGAAAAGGGGGGATTAATTGCCTCATACGCCATCTTCGTTCAACAGTCTGGTGGCAAAAGTCTGGTTTGGCAAAAAATGTTACACCATTTGCTCCCTTCTTGGAATTAAAGCGGGCCTGGTCATAAATCATCTGCCTAAGACGAAAGTTCCCAAAGTAAACGAGGAACACTCTGGGCTGTCCCCCTGGCGTGTTAGCACTGCTCTGTTGTCGCTTTTGATAGAAGGGGAATCGGTGTGCCCTTTGTACTTCGTAGTCCCAATCCCAGCCTGTATGATCTGGAAAGGAGTCTTTTAATAGTTGGACTATAAAGCGCCGGGGGTCATCCCCCTCCTTCCCCTCCGGAATTCCAAGAAGGCGGAGATTGTTCCGACGCTGACGATTTTCCTGGTCCTCCACCTTTGTCATCAGGTCTATCAAGCAGGCGGTATTTGAGGCTCCCTGTTCTTTGGTGATTACCACATCAGTTTCCAGATGGTCAATTCGTGTTTCTGCCATGGAGACCCGCTCGCTGATGTCTACACAGGTTTTGCTCAGACGCCTCAGCCCTCCCTGCAGTTTTTTGGCAGCATTCTTGGCGATTCGATTGTCCGCCCGAACTTCTTCATGGAACTCCTTAATGGACGCAAGGATAGAAGCTAAAGAGGGTTCGGCCGTTTCATCATGTAGGCTCTTGGAGCTGCCCCACTGATTAGGATTTAGATCATCTTCATCTAGGGGATATGATACTTGAGAGTCAGAGTAGTCCCATTTTAGATGACTACGACGCCTGTTTTTGCTGGCGGGTTTTTTCTGGCGCTGCACTGTGCCTGTAGTTTGGAGCGGGGTCTCACTGTCCTCAGTGTCCTCTTCGCTGGCTTCTCCAGAAACGTCTTCATTAGAGGAGTTTGGAGTACTGTCTGATACAGAGTAGAAATCTTCAACCCCAGCTTCAGGAGTCCAAGGTGTCTGGGAGCCAGGGGGTACCGACAAGTTTTGGATTACCTTGTAGATCCCTGCTCCGAGGTCAGAGTCAGAAATAGGCCGGGAAACCTCCGGGTTGTCTTTATTAAGTATGTTTCCGGGTTCCTCTAACTTTTGAAAGGGCTGTGACAAAGAAAGTCTATTGTCTATGAGAGGTAGTGACGGCGCTTGAACAGGAAAGAGCCCATCCTGAATCCCTGGGGACTCCTTAGTTGCTGTCAAGTCGTTTTCAAGCAAAGTAATTAGGGCAGCGGGGTCGGCTTTTATCCCTGTTTGGGGTGTCCCAGGCTCTACGTTATCTGCCGGCAGAGTGGCAAGGGTGGATAGAGGTTTCGTGTTGGGGTTTAAAATGGGTTTTTTAAGTCCCAAAAAAATCTTAGCAGGGGGTGGGAAGGGGGTCTCGGCATTTTTGTCTCGAGAGGTAACGCCCCCCCCTATTTTGCCACCCTGTTTTCCCTGCAGTTTCTTATCCCCACTGACCTCGTTTTTTGCTTTTGTGGCTCCCTCGGTAGCAGTGACGGCGGCATCTTTTGAAGCCTTTACATCTTTAGGGTCCGGTGTAAAAGCAGACGTCTTTTGTTTGGAGCCTCTCCGACCCCCACGTGTATTCATGCTGGGTTTCAGTGGATCTGCCTCGCAGGAGTCTCCTTGAAGAGCGGTCAGGGGGTCTTGGGTGTCTGCTCCGGCAGCAACAGCAGAGGTCGTAAAGGCAGAAAAGCTCCCGGTCAAATCTCCAGCTGTTATTAGCACAACAAGTGCTTTCCTAGCTGCCTGCCTCTTACATCGGGTAAGGAAAAGCCGGCTACACGACGGCCAAAATGAGGTCCCCAGCAAGAGTCTTTTTTCCAGGAGTAGCGGGCTTGATAGAAGCGTTGTGGAGCCGAAAACACCGAGAAAGCCAAAAGCACAGTGTTCTGGCATCACGAGCGATTGCGCAGGGCAGCCGGCCGAGCGTTACGCGTCCAGCGTGAGCAGTCCGGCGTGAGCAACCGAGCAGTCCTAGCTCAGCACTGTTCCATCTCGCTCTCTATGTTTTTGTTTTCTTAATTCATAACATAAGATTAAGTGCTGGTAAAACTAGCTGTTTTACACTCCTCTCCGTCTGGGCTAATCCTGAAGGCTGCTCTCCACGTCTACTACTTAGAGAGCTTTCTAAGGTTCTCTAAGACCACTAAAATCATCATAAGGTTTGTATGGATTGGTGCAGGGAGGAAGAAGGTCTTCCTCCCCCCAGACAGTAGGTAAGGATCAGCCTCCTCAGGGACCCTTCCAAGGAGGTACCAAGTCTGGAGCTGGTATCCTGACCCTCACAGCCAAGCCTCAGTCAGCCAGCTGCTGCAGAGGCCAGGGATGTCAGTGGGCCCCACAGGGCCCAATGCCAAGAGGAATCCCCTCCTTCACATATTAGGACCCCTCAGTCTAGTAGTACTAGCCAGGTGGATAGCCCTCAACAATCTGAGGGATCCCTCTTACCCTAGTTAGACTTGACATATTTTGCCGTGTTTCCCTGTCTGTTTGCTTTCTAACCTCCTGGTTTTTACTGGTTTTCATGGTTAGGGTCTCTACACACTTTCCCACTACTGTTCAGTGTTAAAGTGCAAGTGCTCCTGTTGTAAATTGTGTTATGGATTGGCGTTTCCAAGATTGGCATATATGATTTACTAGTAAGTTCCTAGTACAGTACACTGTGAGTGCCAGGGCCTGTAAATCAAATGCTACTAGTGCGCCTACAGCACTGATTGTGCCACCCACAGAAGTAGCACTGTAAAAGTAACTCTGACCTGCCACTGCAGAGTCTGCGTGCAGTTTGTAATTGCCATGTCGACCTGGTAAGTGCACCCACTCGCCAGGCCCTAATCTTCCTTCTCTTACATATGTCATCCCAAAGGTAGGTCCAAGGTTCATCTGTTACTAGCACTGGGGACTGCATGTTTTGTGGTGCAACAGAAAAAAAGCAACCCAACGCCATCAACGATGCCGCTGCCGACTCCGTGTCCTGAAGGCACCGCAGAGGGCTCCGCCGCACTTTGCACCGTAACCCTGGTCTCACCGACAATCCACCCGATGCCACCACCAAGCCGCTGCTTGCACCACGACCTGTGGGTACCGCACTCCGCACTGCCTCTCTTCACGCTGCCGCCCTGGTATCACTGATGCCGCGCTCCACGCCGACATTGACGCCGCTGCTTGCACCGTGGTTCGAAGGCACCGCTAGTAAGTTATACGATGCACCATCCTCATCCCCCACCGCAACCTTGGCCTGCTGGCGCCATCAACTACAGTTCGTCAGCCGACGACAGTTTCAGCAACAACGCCGCCGCTGCTTGCACCATGACTTGCCTGCACCGCAACGAGCACACCATCACTTTACATCACAGCCCTGGTCTCACCGATGCTGCTAGACGACCGTCACCGAGCTGCTGTCTGCACCGCGACCTGAGGGCATCGTACACCGCACTGCTGCACTTCGTACAGCAGCCCCGATGTCTGCGCTCCAGACTTCAACTGCAAGGAGTTCGATCTGCAACGCTTGTGACTTCAAGGGCCCGATGACTCCTGCACCGACCTCTGGAACTGACGCCAGTGGACGTCGGCTCTTCTGGGCTCATCGAGAGGTCGCCGACGCCCGGCATTTCTAACAGGTACTGTTTTGCGGGTCTTCCCGGCACCGTGGCTGGCCTGCCAGAACTGTTTGGATTTGTTGTTCACGATGCCATGATAGCCCCAGATGAAGCTATTGGCTTCAAGGAACTGTATTTAAGACTGTTTGGATTATTGAAGATTTCTGAACACTGTATGGTGGATTTTTATCGTTTTTGGTCTTTTTTTGGATGTATAAAAATATTAGATATTTTTCTAAACTGGTGTGGTGTCCTTTTGTAGTGTTTTCACTGTATTACTGTGGGTCATGTACAAATACTTTACACACAGCATCTAAGATAAGCCTGACTGCTAGTGCCGAGCTTCCAAGGGGGTGAGCAGGGGATATTTTAGGTATGGAACTCCCTTATCCTAACTAGGAAGAAGGGTCCCTACTTGGACAAATGTGCAACCATTGCCAACTAGAGACCCCCATTTCTAACACTGGTTGTCAGCGGTGAGGATAGAACTTGTGATTGCACTTGACTTACAGTGATTGGTGTGCACTACTACCATATTGCAGACCATTGCGTACCACATACTGGTTCTTTTTCTTTTTGGCCTATTTTTGATCTTGCTAGTTTGTTGAGAACTTGAACTTGCTACGTCATCATGCCTGAATCAAGAGCATCATCCGTTGCATCCTTGGAAGTGGCCTTTGAGGAGGATAGGTTGGAATCCTACAATGTGAAAACGTTTAAGGCTATTTGCAAAAAACTAAACATCCAAGTCAAAAGCCTCACCAGGAACGAGGAGATCCAAAAGGCGGTGAGGGCCTGGGTAGCAGCCAGACATGCCAGTGGACCATCTGGCGATCTCAGTGAGGAGGCGGAGGAGCCTCTTCCTAGGGTGGATGTGCTTTTGTGAGGGGGTCTAGCACAGGAGGAGCTGGAGGACAAGTGGGAAGCAAGGAAGTTTGAGTTGAAAAACTCAGGATGGAGAATGAAAGGGAAGACAAAAGAATAGCCATGGAGGAAAGGAAGATGATCTTAGATCATGAACGTAGTCTTAAGGAGCTGGAGCTAAGAAGTAGGCCCAGCTCAGATGGTGACAGCAATTCATCGGAGCTGTTAGATAGAATTGTGCACATTCCCAAGAATGTAGGCAAGGAATTCAAGAAGGGGGATGACTTACAAATGTGATTTCCGGGTTATGATGTCATGACTGTCACCTCTCGTGGCCAGTCACACTTTTGCCATGCACAAGTATCTCCAGTAGTGATGTAAAACTAAACTGCAATGATATTCATGTATTTATTTATATTTTCTAGGAAATACCACTGTATAGCATGTTATCAGTACATACCATTGCAAAGGTTAAGGGAACATTCACAGTCCTGGTAGTAAAGGTAGAAGTTCATTATTTTTTATGTTAAATACTATGGCATGTGTTTCCTTTGTATCATAGGCACATGTTTTGTACATCAGAAAAAAGCATGTGTTGGAAAACCGTTGATAAGCCATTGCGTGCCCCTATGTAATTTAGAAATGCTTCAGCCAACGTGCCGCGCTTCGAGGAACAAGGTGCCTTTCTTCTCAGGCAAGGACACGTGTATGCAAAACTATTTAAAGGGGGAGGCGCAACAGATTCCTGCTTCGCCTCGTCATTCTGACTCACTTACCTGTCTCCAGGGAATTCCTCTGTCTTTGGTCCTACGGCTTAATTTGGCAGCTGCTTCCAGGAAAGGCAGACTCCAGGCGTGATCTCTTCAGAATTTGTGCATCAGTCTGACTACTCGTTCCAGTTACCGGTAACCTGTAAAAGAAGAGAAAAAACATTACGGTAAAGGCAAACCTTTTTTATTTAACATAACTTTTTTGTTTAACATAACCAAGGAAACCTTTTGAACAAGAAAGTGTATTTGCGATCTTTCAAGGCTTTTATCAGCGGTTGTAAACTTCTAATAGAGACTGGGAGTTTAAAAGCGCATAGTTAAGAATTGTGCATCTGGAATCTATTTAGAAGACTTAAGATAGTTTACGAGACACTAATTACGTGGTAAAGAATTATTTAGAGCTCTAGACCTTGCTGAGGAGCTCTTTTAATGATGACAATTGGTGATGACAAATAGACAATGTTAAAGATGCATTTAACATTTGAAAACAATTGCAATCCGAACACAATTTTGTCTCCTTGGTAAAGTATTGTTTAGAATTTTTGAATACAGAATTATTGAGTCTGTAAACGGTGGAAATAGATGCCCTTTAAAACCAATGATGTTTTAATTGATTACAGTGCTCCTAAATATTTCTGCGTGATGAAAAAGTAAAAACACTGTGTCGCAAAATTCTATACCCTTGCTGGTCTTGTGAAATATTTATTGGTATGCTGTCATATGTTATTTGAAAACAGAATAAGTGTAAACAATTGTGAAATCATAAGTAATGGATGTCTCTTATGTTATTTGTTTAGCGAATCCTGAGTAATCTTTGCTACTAAAAGTCGCTAATACTTCATCCAGAAAACGGAACCACATATACCCAGATATCCGTCTTCACTTTCCCGTCACACCAACGTAACGTAGCAGAGTCAGCAAGACGTCTGGTGTTTCTCTCTTTTTTCTCTCATCCCATCCCGCTTATCCCTTGAGATACAACAAGTATATGGTGTTATAGACACCATTATCTGGTGCGCTCTCATAGGGACTCAGGGACTATCTTCGCCCAAGTCGAATCACCTGGAGTTTAGGTAAGTGGCTTCCGTGACAGAAGGTGAAGCCACAACAATTAGTGTTCCTTTTGGGCGACGATTATCATGGATTCTTTATTTCAGGACACTACTGAACGCATCCGAGATATCACTCAGTTAACTGCAGTAATTTGTGGTCTTCACGAAGGACCGCAACAGTTAAAGCAAACTGGTGAATCTGAGCTCATGCAAATAGGTGTTATTAGAGGACACTTGTCCACCGAAGAAAAAGACAGATGAAGAAAAGCCAATCTCTGTCTTTACTGCGGTAAATCTGGAAATTTTGTGAGAGATTATCTTGTAAAGCCTAAAAAGAAGAAAATCATAGCAGACATAGACATAAAAAGTGAACATCAGGAAAACTAACACTCTCGGAGAGTTCTGAGATCGGCCCTTTGAGAGAATTTTATCCACAGATATCTCAATACATAACCAATGTAGTAAACAGGCCACATATACACATGACTGCCGAATCACATTTATTCTATCAGTACAAAAAATATATAGTTTATCTCTTTTACAGGATTGTGGAGCGACAGGATTTTTTTTCTCGATTTAACGCTATCCAAAAACCTAGGTATCATATATATTACTAAGGAGGAACCTGAACCAGTGAGAGCAGTCAATGGTTCTGCCCTTTCTTCTGATCTCTAACACTTTAACACAGAACCATTGACCCTCGTTTGCGGAAATGGTCGCACAAAACGTATGACCTTTGATCTCATCAATACACCAACATTCTGAGTAATGTTTGGCATTCCATGGCTGGAACATCATAACCCGAAAATCGACTGGGCATAACGAACAGTAATATTAGACTTCTCCTTCTGTAAAACACATTGCTATCAGGAAGCACCATGTCCAACATCTCCATTATATTGTGCTACAACCCAGGATTCGTCTCTAGGTATTCTGCCCCAAGGGTATCATGATTTCTCAGAAGTTTTCGATCCCATCAAAGCTACCCAGCTTCCGCCACATTGAGTTTATGACTGCAGAATAGATTTAATACCTGGTGCCATTTTACCCTGCAGTCGAATTTATTCTCTTACAGAACCAGAAATGCAATATCTCAGAAAATACTTAGATGAACTTTTGGAGTTAGGGTTCATTCGTCACTCCACCTCGCCCGTTTCATCGCCGCTTTTTTTGCAGCAAAAAAAAGTGGGGACTTAAGTGCATGCATCGACTATCGCGCAGTCAATAAGGCTACGATAAAAAATCATAGTCCCTTGCCGTTCATCCCCGTTTTGCTAGATCAAGTGCGCAGTTCCATCATTTACTCCAAATTAGACCTGCAGAGTGCATATCACCTCATTCACGTTAAAGAAGGCGATGAGTGGAATAGTGCCAAATGTTGTCTATTTGAATACACAGTAATGCCGTGTGGGCTGTGCAATGCCCCTGCGGCATTTCAATACTTCATTAATGAAGTTTTTCCCAATTTTTGGGATATTTGTGCAATCGTCTACATTGATATTGTAATTCTCTCCAAAACAAAACACTTTTAACATGTTTGTGCCACTTTGCATTGATAAAGAGAGCATTCGCTATTCACTAAAGTAGAGAAATGCGCTTTTCATGTTACATCCGTTGAATTCTTAGGTTATCACTTATCTCCTGAAGGAATACCTATGGAACCCAAGAAAATTGATGCTATTCTGAACTGGCCTTCTCCAACTTCTGTGAAAGACATTCAAAAAGTACTAGGTTTAGCCAATTTTTATAGGCGCTTCATAGCTGACTTTTCCACCATGGTAGCTCCTATTACCCAATTATTGAAAAAAGGTCAATCTTTCATTTGGTCAGAAGCAGCTGATAAAGCTTTTCAGAATCTTAAACAGGCATTCACCTCAGCACCAATTTCATCTCATCCTGACCCTGACCAACCTTTCTTTGTAGAGGCAGGTGGCTCACACATTACAATTGGAGGAGTACTGTCACAGAAAGATCCCAACACTGGTCACCTCCATCCATTGGCCTATTATTCCTGGAAATTGCTCCCAGCTGAGCATAACTGTACTGTTGCATCTGTAAAAGCACTCACACCTAAACAAATGCAGTGGTTACACTTTTTCAGTGACTTTCATTTTATAATTACCTACCGCCCAGGTACCAAGCAAATACAATCAGACATACTGTCCAGATTGGGTCAAAGTGAAGACAAAGAAAAAACAACATCCCCCCAAAAGTATCATCACTTCAAATAAACAAGCATTTGCGATGCATTAGGTCTCGCTTTACTGAAAGTTTGAGCTATTGACGCTGCATTATTATTTGCAGCGCCAATAGCTCAAACGTTCAGTAATGGGAGACCTATTGCATTGCAAATGCTTGTTAACTCCTGCAGGGAGTTTAGGATTATGCTGGAGAAAATAAAGCAGACGGGTCAAATGACCGTGAATTTGGCATGCAAACAGAGCAGAGTTTTTTTCCTGAGTGTTTTTCCAAATTTACCTTAACTCTGTTCACTAATTGTTGTACAGTTTAAAAAACATTTATTAGTCCTCATGCTTCTTAATTTTAGGAATGGCCATGAAACCTTGAACGGCTGGTCAGCCCACAATTTCAGTTATTTTATGATATTGCATCGTGCCCATGTACTGCTGTGCCATCTGTGGGCTCTGTACTGGAGAATATGTCACTGGGGGCAAGAATGTGCACACTCCCGGGCAACCTCTGGGCACTGACAATAGCGGGGACTAAGGGGATAGAGGGGTGGCCCATATGCTCGGTGCTGTCAACTTTGGGCTTGGGGACTCAAGTTCGATTCTGGGCGTGGCTCAACATCATGTGACCCTGGGCAAATTATTTAATCTCCCCATGAGATCCACAAAAATGAATTTGTCCTGGTGTGACGCAACTGATGCTCATGTATAGAGCTACAATACCGTTGAGTCGGGCTGGTAAATAAAAATTTTAAAAAATACGCAAGTGTGTCTCTGTTGTGTCCGAAACTCCTCAGGGTCGTACGTTGCTTAAATGGTCCACCTCTTGACACCACCACGGTCTGAACATTAGTACACAGACTCCATGGAGTGGTCAAGCGGGGGAAGGGAAGGAAGGGGACAGTGGGGAGGGAGACCTGTGAAAAGAACAAGACAGATAAAAACACCACGATTACCCTATTCTATATGAACGGTAATTGAATCGTAAGACCCTCTATGGGCAATACCTGTAAGGAAAGAAAGTCTTTTGCTTCTGCTCTGAGTATCGCCTAGGCTGTGTAGAAGTACCAGCTTGACCTACAGGGCAACGTAACAATTAATAGACATCACGGTCTAAACATCACTTTAAGCAAAGGGTCACACTATGAGACGGAACCACGTACCATTTAGTCAATCCAGCTTAGTAGAGACAGGGGTGTGGAAGAGCCGACCTCCAGCTCACTCTCTATACCCCTGCTTGTGTGATACACAAAGAGACATACATGAATAAAGTCTTATTAATGATTCTCCCCAATTCAAATCAGAAAACTAAGGATTGTTCCTCTGTTACAATACGTCTTGCACAGAGGTTTTCTCAAAATCTCAACACGGTTTGATTCCTGTACCAGGAGAGAGCTCCACAGACTCACAGTCCCACTCACTCTTGCACAGGATCACAACACCAAGTATTTGCCCTTTGCTCCGGGCTTTTTCCCTGAAGGCACTGGAGGATGTCACCTTTTCCAAGAGCCAGTGCGTATTACTAAGGGCATAAAATGTACCGTTCCCCCACATGACCCGCTTGGTTCGCCAACATGGGAAACGGTTTCAGGACGTGCTGGCCAGGACCCCTAAAGAATGTAAGAGCCACTGCACCCCATGCCTAGCGGGATATTCCTGTCTTGGACTTCCGTCAGGCCGAGACACGAGCTGCTCCACAAGGAACCGGGATGTGTTCCACCAACGGAGCAACCCATCAAATGACGAAGCGTATGTTTGGAATTGCCACCACAAGAAAAGAAAGAGCTACCAGCGTCAGTTCCAGGGACGGAAATAATAAAAGTGTGGTGCACGAAGTACCCCTACCAGCCTCCGTCGTCTGCTGCAGCTCCGGCAACGAGTAATCGGCACCTCTCTCGGTTCCGGGCGCTCTAATGAGGAAACGACTCATGCGCGCGATGACGTCACTGGCGTCAGCGCCGCCGGGGCTCATGAGATATGTAGTTCTGCCCTATTACGGCCACGTTGCAGCGCCGTAGATGCTCGAGCAGTGTTCTTCTGTACACCACTCCAGTGGGACGCACAGTACATTCCTCCTGCATAGAACACTGACAGAGGCATGGTTTCCCCGGGAAACGTTTGTGGAATGACTTGACATAGCGAGGCGCATGAACCCCTGCCTCCCAGGTGTTTTCCTCATCTCCGTACCCTTTCCAGGCTATCAAGTACCATAGTTTGGTTCGGTAGATTTTAGAGTCTAGGATACCCCTAACTTCATGGTCCAGGTTCTCGTTCACCAGCACCGTAGGCGGTCCTCCTGAGGCTTTTAAACGGGGGGGGGGGGGGTTTAAGGAGGGAAACATGGAATGACGGATGTATCCTCAGGGAGGAGGGCAAAGCTAGTCGAACCACCGCTGGATTAATGAGCTTCACTACCTTGTAGGGACCAATATACTTTGGCTTAAAGATGTTATACCTCTTGAACCGAATGTTCCTATTGGATAGCCACACATACTCCCCCAACTTATAAACGGGGCCTGAATGCCTATGTTTGTCTGCATATGCCTTATACCGCCCTTTTGCCTCTCTCAACCTCCTTTGTGTTTCTTTCAGGGTTTTCTGTATGTGGAACACTCTTTCCCTGACTTCCGGTAGGGCCTCTGTCTTCGCTGGGTGTACAAAGGGGATGAATCTGAGGTGAAACCCATAAGTGCTATAGAACGGTGAGTGGTGTGTGGAACTGTGTGTAGCACTATTGTAAGCGATTTCTGCTAACCACGAGCTATTCACCCAGTCTTCGGTGGTATTGTCTACATAACACCGCAGGTATTGTTTCAAGGATTGATTGGCCCTTTCGGTTTGGCCGTCCATTTGGGGATGAAAGCTCATGGATGTGTTGGATGTTATCTGGAGTGCTGCACACCAGGTCTTCTAAAACTTGGATGTAAAGTGAGATCCACGGTCCGAAACCACCTCTTGCGGAAGCCCATGTAACCTCACTACGTGGACCAGTAATAGGTGGGCCAACTGTCCTGCCGTGGGCATGGTTTTACAGGCGATAAAGTGTGCCATTTTAGTGAGGTAGTCCACCACTACCAGGATATTCTTGTATCCCTTGTCTGACGGCATACCCTCAACAAAATCCACAGAAATGTTTTCCCAGGGAAGGTCTGGGGTGGGTAAGGGGCGCAGCAGTCCTGCTGGTTGCGTATGCGAGGATTTCATTTGGTTGCAAGTATCACAGTCTGTGACCTATGAACAGATATCGGTTCTCACCAAGGGCCACCAGAATTGTCCCAACACTCTCTCGGTGGTTTTGGCAACGCCGTTGTGCTCCGCACAGGGGAGGGTGTGACACCAAGCAAAAACCCGCTTCCCAAGGGAAACGAGCGGGATCAACAGCTGTTTTCCACGTATCGGTAGGTCTCCTTTTATCCTCCATTCCGGATGTAGTGTCAACCACGTCTTCCAGTCTGGGGCTCGGATGGCTTGTGCGATGCTCCTGAGAAAGGGTTCCGTTACAGTAGCGCACAGAACGTGTTGTGCGTCTATTATGGCTTGCTCTGCCTGTTCTTCTCTGTTCCCTGTCCGGTGGGACGCAATAGTCAGCAGGAGTGAGGTCGTCCAGGCCCCCCCCCCCAGTGCGGCACCTTATGGAAGGGGTGGTTAAGGGTCGATTTACAAGGTAAGGGAAAAACGGGTGGCTGCCCAGGAGGATTGTAAGATAAGGAGCACGGGCAGGGACCTGCGTGGATCCTTTTGCATTTGGTGGGGGCAGAGGAAGAGCATTTCCTTATTAAGGAGGCGTTGTTGCATGTTCACACCTTCTTACAACCCCCTGCATCTCTACGCTGCCTAATCTTATCTTAGTACCACAAAATGAGATCGTCCTGGTGGTACGCAACAGGGGCTCATGTAAAAGTGCATTAATACCGGAGTTGGTTATAGGGGAGAAACAAGGGGCACGAGTGGTGCCAGTGGGTGGGGGAGGGGTAGAGGCGGCAAGGGGTCAAAGGGGGGAGAAGGTACGAACCGGTCCAGGTGGAGGAATTTAAGATAAGGAGAGGGTGGGGCATGCCGGAGATGCATTCGGCATTCCCTCACATCTAGCGGGGGTGGGAGGAGTTGCGCCCAAAGGCAGAAGTAATTAGCAGATGACGGTTGGCCCACAGGCAAAAATAATTAGCAGACGGTTTGGCCCACAGGCAGAAGTAATTAGCTAGAGGCTAGATAAACGCCCTCCTCTGCGGACACATCTGCTCTTGCTTTCCACACACCACAGGCGCGAGGTTAACTGCTCGACCCCCGGAATGGCTGAAGCGATGCCCGCCCACGACCATGGCGCCCGGGTGCACATGAGGAACCTCTTGGAGAAGGCCTGCCAGCGGCTGCTGCAGTGCCTGCGGGAGGATGACCTGCCCACGGAGGAGGGCGATGAGCCGGCCTGCGACCAGGTGCAGTGGTGCGTTGGGCAGTTGCTGGAGAGCGTCGGCAGCTTGGAGGCCCCGCAGGACCTCCGGGAGGTGGCCCGCCTCCTGGCGGACTCCTGCAGCTGCAACCTGCTGCCCTCCGAGGTGCTGGAGGCCCTGGCGCAGAGGGTGCTCGGGTCCAACGACTCCGACGACTACCTGCAGGTGATGGGTGTGTTGCGGAAGGTGCTGCAGCGCGAGGAGAAGCTGGCAGCCCTCTTCGTTGACGAGGCCAGCCTGAGCCTCAGCCTCTTCATGGAGATCAAGGGCCTACTGCGGGGCCGGCACTTGTTCTGCCTGCGGCTCCAGCGCGACTACCTGGCGGAGTTCACCGGAGCCGACCTAGAGACCATTCCTGAACCGGAAGCACAACCATCCCCTTCCGCAGGACCAATGAGCGGGGCTGAGGCGCACTAACCACCCTCTTCTGCAGGACCAATGAGCGGGGCTGAGGCGCACCAACCACCCCCTTCCGCAGGACCACTGAGCAGTGCTGTGGCGCAGGCGTCTACCGGAATCAAAAGAAAAGCTGATGGTGACCTGGAAGGGCAGCGCGAGCACCTGGCCATCGGGGACAGGAGCTCCGAGGTCGGTTATTACCTGGAAATCAAAACAAGCTGTACAACGGAGGCGACATCGCGGGGCGCACTCCCTGCCTCCGGTGCAGATGGCGGCAAAACCAGAAGTCAGGCAGCCTTCATTGGGATGTGGGCGGGGCCTGGCAAAGAAACAGGAAGGAACCGCCGGAGAGGACGTCCGGAATCCGGAACCCTGCAGGCTCCATGCTGAAGTCCCGGCACCATCAGAGGGACCGGGTGAAGAGCGAGGCAGACTGCATGGTACCAGAGGCAAGACGCGGCTCCTGAGTGGTGAGGGGAGCCCCGCGGCGTGCCGAGGAGATGGACAGGGAACCTGCAGACCGAGGAGAGACGCTGGAGTCCTGAACCAGCCGGTGAGTGAGGGCTTGGCTGGGTGTATTGCCGGCGCCCATTCTCTTAGCAGACCCACCAGAGAGCGGGCCGCTCCATCATGGGGGCAATTTTGTCTACTTGCTGAGCCCCGGTGAGACATGTCTGTAGGGCGCACGCTGAAGGACACGCCATGAGCGTGCACATCAGCTGTCTGAAAGAGACGCCGTGTGCGTGCACATGGCCTGTACGGGCACCGTGAGATGTGCATGCGTATGATGCGAGCAGGCGTTGTGATAACACCACGAGCTGTATGCGTGCAAATCTCCTGTCCAGGCCTTGCTGTACGCGTGCACATGTCCTGTCCCCCATCAAAAGAAATCGACAACAATAGATCTCGCCGATAGCGAGCAGCGCTTTGCGCTGCATCGCTAGGCGAGACCTAAATAGTAGTAGTAACAGATGCAGACACCTTTTTACTAGATATTAAGAAGGCTTCTGAACACATACACCCTCAAGAGTGGGTATTAACTCCAGAAAAAAGTGTTAAGGATGGTTATTTCTTTCATAAGGACAAAACGTTTATTCCTTAAGAACAACTGCAACAACAGATATTGCATTAGCATCATGACACAGTTCTAGCAGGCCATCCTGGTATTAAAAAAATACACTGGACAATTGTTTACGAAGTTTTTGGTGGAAAACAATCAGAAAGGATGTACAAGCATACGTTGCGACGTGCCCTGTCTGTGCTCGTAATAAAACACACACACAGTTTCGAGTGGACTCTTACAACCATTACCTATTCCATCATCACCCTGGCATCCTATTAGTGTAGCTTTTATTACAAATTTACCAGAATCCAATAAATACACCACATTGTTGGTAGTGGTGGATCTATTGTCCAAATTGAGTCATTTCATTCCATTACAAAATACCCACTGCAGTGGAGTTTAGCGACATCTTTATAACGGAAATTATACGATTGAATGGTCTTCCCAGTAAGAATATTTCGGATAGGGCCCACAATTTACATTAAAATTTTAGAAAAATCTATGCGCAACGTTAGGCATGGAAGCTGCCCTTTCATCTGCGTTCCATCCACAAACGGACTGTCAAACAGAGCAAGTTAACCAGAGTCTTGAACAGATGTTAAGATGTATAACTTCCACATCCATTCCTCAATAGGATCGAGCAATACCTGTAGTGGAATTTGCGTATGATAATAACATGCATTCAGCACTAGGATGTTCACCATTTTTTATTCTCAAAGGTCACCATCCCTATATAATCCCTGCACTTCTTCCATAGCAGTCCACTCCACCCCCTGTTCATATAGATGATTGTTATGAATATGAGGTGCACCGAATCTTGGTTGCGAAACGCATTCATGGAAAACTTTATTATTTAGTAGATTCGGACGTCTGGGGGAATGCTCAGATAAATTCCCTATCTCGCGGGGGGTCAGACAGGGGTGCATATTGGCTCCCCTGTTGTTTACCATTTACATTAACTCTATTGGAGAACACCTAAGTAATTTTCAATATGACTACCCCACCATAAAGGGTACCTCAGTGCCCCTATTACTCTATGCTGACGACGCGGCAATTATGTCGCGTACTAGGATAGGTCTACAGCGGGCGGTGGTTCAATTTACCTCCTTTATGAGGGATAGGGAATTAAAGGTGAGCACTTCTAAATCTTACAACATGGTCTGTGGCAGGGGCCTTAGAAGTGCACCTTGTTCTATTTATCTGGACGCCCAAAAAATTGAAACCACTGAGAAATTCTGTTATTTAGGTGTGACTTTTGATAGGAGGGGGAGCTGGAAGCCGGCAATAGCAACAAGGAAATTAGCCTTTTTACGTTCTGCGGGAGCCCTGAACTATTTTTCTGCAAAAATTGGGGGGAAGCCCGCTATGGAACTAATACAAATCTATAAGGCCAAAGTTAACTCCTCAGCCACCTATGGGGCAGGGCTCTGTGTGATAGAAAATGTGCAGACGCTACAAAGCTGTGAGAATCAGTTTATCTGCCACTTACTAGGAGTCTCTAAATTTTCATCAACTTACATGACCCATATAGAAGTAGGCCTTCCCTACATTAGTGACATTGTTAACATCTCCCCTCTTTTACTGTGGCATAAGGTCTGGGTGACAGAGGAGACAACCTTAAATAGGGAAGTAATTACCGACTGTCTCACAATGAACGGAATGGCCAATATTAGGTGGCTCTCCTACGTGAAAAATCTTTGTGTAAAGATAGGACACCGAGAATTCTTTGATAACCCGCCCAGTTTGGATGGGCTATCGAGAGCCGCCTTGAAAAAGTTGGCTCTTGACCACCGGGTAATGGAAAGTTGGGACAAGGAGAAAATGAAACCTACTGTACTCCGGTTTCAGGAAATTACTCAGTGCGAGGGTCTCCAATATTATCTTAGCTCAGAATTAAGCCCATATGCACACACATTGCTGACTCGCCTCAGATTAGGCATGTTTTTTCACTTAGTTACTTTTCCCCTCTGTAATGACTGGTCCACTGAAATTCCTTTGTGCCCATGTGATGATATCTCCAGACAATCGGACATACATTGTGTCTTTTTTTGTGTATTTTACAAAAGTCCCGCGTAGAGCTCTTCTGTTACCCGTTTTGAGGGCATGGGGGATTCGTACCTGTAAATTAGCATACATGAAATTACTGCTATTAGAAGATGATTCCCTTATTCATGCAGTTTCAAGTTTCTTAAAATTAGTAATCAAATTTAGAAAATCCATGCAATCCTCATGTTCTTAATCTGTTCCCGAATTATTATGATCTGAATCTCTTTTTAATGATATTTTATCTTGAATGTATGATCGAACAAGCTTATGTTGTTGACCCTGTTTTATCTTAAAAAAATGTTTGTATTATGTGCTTTTATGATTTTATCCTACATCGAATAAAGCTTGTTTTGATTTGATTTGATTTGATTTGAGTAGATTGGAAAGGTTACAATTCCTGTGAGAGATCCTGGGAACCAGCTTCTTTTGTACATGCTCTACTTCTTACGAAGCGTTTCCATGCTCTCAATCCTTCTAAACCCCACCCATTGAGACTGTCCTTGAAGGGGAGAATTGTCATGACTGTCACTTCTCGTGGCCAGTCCCACTGTTACCATGCACAAGTATCTACAGCAGTTATGTGAAATTGAACTACGATATTCATGTTTTTATTTATATTTTCTAGGAAATACCACTGTATAGCATGTTATCAATACATACCATTGCAAAGGTTAAGGGAACATTCACGGACCTGGTTGTAAAGGTAGAAGTTTTTTTTTTATGTTAAATGTTATGGCATGTGTTTCCTTTGTATCACTGACACATGTTTTGTACGTCAGAAAAAGCATGTGTTGGAAAACCGTTGATGAGCCATTGCCTGCCCCTATGTAAATTAGAAACGTTTCAGTTAACGTGCTGTGCTTCAAGGAACAATGGCCTTTCTTCTCTGACAAGGACAAGTGTATGCAATACTATTTAAACAGAGAGGCACAACCGATTCCTGCTTCGCCTCGTCATTCTGACTCACTTACCTGTCACCAGGGAATTCCTCCGTCTTCGGTCCTGCGGCTTCATTTTGCAGCTGCTTCCAAGAAGGGTAGAGTCCGGGCGTGATCTCTTCCTCATTTGTGCATCAGTATGATTTCTCGTTGCAGTTACCCAGTAACCTGTGAAAGAAGAGAAAGAACATTACGGTAAAGGCAAACCGTTTTTGTCTAACATACCTATTTTGTTTAACATAACGAGGAAACCTTTTGAACAATAAAGTATATTTTTGCGATATTTCAAGACTTTTATCAGCGTTTGTAAACTTCTAAAAGAGACTGAGAGTTTAAAAACGCATAGTTAAGAATTGTGCATCTGGAATCTTCTTAGAAAACTTAAAGATATTTTACGAGATACTAATTATGTGCTAAAAAATTATTTAGCGCTCTGGACCTCCTTGCTGAAGAGCTCTTTTAATGATGACAATTGGTGATGACAAATAGAGAATGTTAAAGACGCATTTAACATTTGAAAACAATTGCAATACAAACACAATTTTATCTCCTTGGTACGGTATTGTTTGGAATTTTTGAATACATAATTATTAAATCTGTAAACGGTGGAAACAGATGCACTTCAAAACCAATGATGTTTTAATTGATTACAGGTTGTTCCCCAATGCTCCTAAATATTTCTAGAGAGTCCTGCCACTTCGTGATGAAAACGTAATAACACTATGGTGCCGATCACGATCAGGTAAAAACCGGGTACGAACCGTCGGACGGAGCATATTCTCCGTCCGACGCGTACCCGGGCTCAAAAAGATACAAACATGGAATTACGATTCGCACGGAAACACCATTTCCGTACGAATCGTACAAAACCCCGACCGACGAAAATAAACATACAAATGTGATCCGGGAAAGCGCCGACGTGACGTCGGGACGCACGCAGCCTGCCATTCACGAACCAGGAATTACCATTCGCACCGACGTCATCCCGCACGGACAATATTTTCCGGCATCAGAGACCCCCTTAGCTCCTTTGTGTAAATATTTTCCGGCAGCCAAAAACTGCCGGGAAATCAGGACGACGCGAACAAGGAGTACCTGCACGCGACGGACAGACATGGACCCGAACCTACGTGTCATCCCGGCCCTCATAGCAGTCGACCTCCTCTACAGGTTACGACGCAGACGCCGCAGAAGGTCAGAACAACAAAGGGAGCGGGGAAAGGGGGGGGGGGGCAGGACCAGGGGCAGGCCACAAAACCCCCACCAAAGTCACACAGCACACATGCCCTGGACATACCTGACCCCCAGGCCCTGGTCACTACGAGGGGGTGGGGGCGTGTCCAGCAAAGCCAGCGTCCGCCACAACGGAAGTGCTTGACGACGCGAACCGGCAACACAACAATACAGGTACGTCCCGTACCCACGCCTTAAGAGCGTGGGTACGAGTCGTACCACGCCCACACCTACGTCACCCCAGCAATGGCGGGACGGCTGTACCCACGTGGCAAAGGCCTGGGTACAGCCCGCACAAGCATTCCATAGCGTGGGTACAGATATGTATGGACCGTACCCCCACCCCCGTATGCATGGAGCGTACCCCCCACCCCAACAGTGTAAGTATGACCCGTACCCTCACCCGCGTACATATGGATCGTACCCCCCACCCCAACAGTGTAAGTACGACCCGTACCCTCACCCGCGTACGTATGGAGCGTACCCCCACCCCAACAGTGTATGTACGACCCGTACTCTCACCCGCGTACGTATGGAGCGTACCCCCCACCCCAACAGTGTAAGTACGACCCGTACCCTCACCCACGTATGCATGGAGCGTACCCCCCACCCCAACAGTGTAAGTACGACCCGTACCCTCACCCGCTTACGTATGGAGCGTACCCCCACTCCCGTATGCATGGAGCGTACCCCCCACCCCAACAGTGTAAGTACGACCCGTACCCTCACCCGCGTATGCATGGAGCGTACCCCCCACCCCAACAGTGTAAGTACGACCCGTACCCTCACCCACGTACGTATGGAGCGTACCCCCACCCCCGTATGCATGGACCGTACCCCCCACCCCAACAGTGTAAGTACGACCCGTACCCTCACCCGCACCGCATATGCATGGAGCATACCCCCACCCCAACCGTGTATGTACGACCCGTACCCTCACCTGCGGACATATGGAGCGTACCCCCACCCCAACAGTGTAAGTACGACCCGTACCCTCACCCGCGTATGCATGGAGCGTACCCCCACCCCAACAGTGTATGTACGACCCGTACCCTCACCCGCGTACGTATGGAGCATACCCCCCACCCCAACAGTGTAAGTACGACCCGTACCCTCACCCGCGTATGCATGGAGCGTACCCCCCACCCCAACAGTGTAAGTACGACCCGTACCCTCACCCGCGTATGTATGGAGCGTACCCCCACCCCCGTATGCATGGAGCGTACCCCCCACCCCAACAGTGTAAGTACGACCCGTACCCTCACCCGCGTATGCATGGAGCGTACCCCCCACCCCAACAGTGTAAGTACGACCCAAACCCTCACCCGCGTACGTATGGAGCGTACCCCCACCCCCGTATGCATGGAGCGTACCCCCCACCCCAACAGTGTAAGTACGACCCGTACCCTCACCCGCGTATGCATGGAGCGTACCCCCACCCCAACCGTGTATGTACGACCCGTACCCTCACCCGCGGACGTATGGAGCGTACCCCCACCCCAACAGTGTAAGTACGACCCGTACCCTCACCCGCGTATGCATGGAGCGTACCCCCACCCCAACAGTGTATGTACGACCCGTACCCTCACCCGCGTACGTATGGAGCGTACCCCCACCCCAACAGTATAAGTACGACCCGTACCCTCACCCGCGTATGCATGGAGCGTACCCCCCACCCCAACAGTGTAAGTACGACCTGTACCCTCACCCGCGTACGTATGGAGCGTACCCCCACCCCCGTATGCATGGAGCGTACCCCCCACCCCAACAGTGTAAGTACGACCCGTACCCTCACCCGCATATGCATGGAGCGTACCCCCCACCCCAACAGTGTAAGTACGACCCGTACCCTCACCCGCGTACGTATGGAGCGTACCCCCACCCCCATATGCATGGAGCGTACCCCCCACCCCAACAGTGTAAGTACGACCCGTACCCTCACCCGCGTATGCATGGAGCGTACCCCCACCCCAACTGTGTATGTACGATGTACGACCCGTACCCTCACCCATGGACGTATGGAGCGTACCCCCACCCCAACAGTGTAAGTACGACCGTACCCTCACCCGCATATGCATGGAGCGTACCCCCACCCCAACCGTGTATGTACGACCCGTACCCTCACCCGCGGACGTATGGAGCGTACCCCCACCCCAACAGTGTAAGTACGACCCGTACCCTCACCCGCGTACGTATGGAGCGTACCCCCACCCCAACAGTGGATGTACGGACCGTACCCCCACCCCAACCGTGTATGTACGGCCCGTACCCACACCCGCATATGTATGGAGCGTACCCCCACCCCAACAGTGTATGTACGACCCGTACCCTCACCCGCGTACGTATGGAGCGTACCCCCACCCCAACAGTGTATGTATGGACCCTACCCCCACCTCGTATGCATGGAGCGAACCCACACCCGTGTATGTTCTAAGCGTACATATCCAGAGACAGGAGGGGTGTGTGCAGAGTCCTCCCAGCAGTGCCCAGAGACAGGATGGGTGGATGCAGAGTCCTCCCAGCAGTGCCCAGAGACAGGAGGGGTGTGTGCAGAGTCCTCCCAGCAGTGCCCAGATGCAGGAGGGGTGGGTGCAGAGTCCCCCAGCAGTGCCCAGACATAGGAGGGGTGGGTGCCTATCACTTCCAGCAGTGCCCAGTCACAGGAGGGGTGGGTGCAGAGTCCTCCCAGCAGTGCCCAGACACAGGAGGGGTGTGTGCAGAGTCCTCCCAGCAGTGCCCAGACACAGGAGGGTGTGTGCCTATCACTCCCAGCAGTGCCCAGACACAAATGAGGGGTGTGTGCCTATCACTCGCAGCAGTGCCCAGTCACAGGAGGGGTATGTGCAGAGTCCTCCCAGCAGTGCCCAGATGCAGGAGGGGTGGGTGCAGAGTCCTCCCAGCAGTGCCCAGACACAGGAGGGGTGTGTGCAGAGTCCTCCCAGCTGTGCCCAGACACAGGAGGGGTGGGTGCCGAGTCCTCACAGCAGTGCCCAGACACAGGAGGGGTGGGTGCAGAGTCCTCCCAGCAGTGCCCAGACACAGGAGGGGTGTGTGCAGAGTCCTCGCAGCAGTGCCCAGACACAGGAGGGGTGGGTGCCGAGTCCTCCCAGCAGTGCCCAGACACAGGAGGGGTGTGTGCAGAGTCCTCCCAGCAGTGCCCAGATGCAGGAGGGGTGTGTGCAGAGTCCTCCCATCAGTGCCCATGGAAAAAAAAGGCTGGAGTACCCACAGATCCAATTGCCACAATTGTCAGTCAGGTGCACAAAGACCCTGCAGTACATGTAACACATGTGTGCGAGGCTGGGAGTACACACATGCATACAGCCTAAAAGGGAACATGTCCACATGAAGTCATGTCAACAGACTACATACACAAGTACAGTTATCACCAAGGATGCCACGAATGATGCATTTGGAGACATCGCTCTGCATGCATGGCCAAAGTTGAAGGGGTCCGTCACCCAGCTAATGTAGACACAGCTCAGCGCTAAATATTGGGAACACCCTGCAGGGAAGATGTCAGGGTACACAGAGGAAGGAACACACCTTGGGACAATTTCACCATGCAGTAACTGCTTACATGAACAGAGAAACCTAGCTAACACCTTGTGATGGCACACAGATACCAGGGTACCCCCTATGACCAACACACTACTACATTTCCCACACACCCAACACATGATCACCACCCAAAATCATGTAGCAGCCCCACCAACAGCAATACCACAAAAGCAGTAGTGTTCTAAGGAAAAAAAAGGCTTTATTCAGCATTTCCAAATTAAGTGTGTGTGGATAAAGTTCAATATTTACAAAGCCCATAGGGCAGTTCATGAGTCACAGCTGGATGGGGGACACAGTGGGACGCGTGTCCCCTAGCTTGCCTGCACAGTCAGACTCCTTCGTCTTCCACAGCGGGGAGGGCATCATGTGGGGGGGAAGGACCAGGCACCGCAGGGACATGAGGGCGAAGGGTAGGCGTCATGGGTGCAGGGATGGAGGACTCCACCACAGGGGGTGGGGCAGGGCCAAAGGCGGAGGCCAGCATGTCGCTGCACACCTTAGCAAGGTCCTCCAGAGACTCCCCTGCACCCGAAGGAATCACAGGCCCCAAGGAGGGGGGGGGCGGAGGGATGGGTCGCAGCGCCACTGGGGGAGGGTGTGGACAGGGGGGGGACTCAACCACCCTGACCGGGGACTCCCTTGACCGCTTGCGGGGTGGTGTCACAGTGGGGCTCAGGGACAGAGCGGCCATGAAGGAGTCCTTGACGGATATGTGGCCAGGAGAGCTGAGGGGAGGGGATTTGGAGGGAGTGGATTTGGTGGAATGCGGACTCCCACTCTGGCTGCGTGACTTACGTTTGCCCCCCGAACCAGTGGGTGTGCCTACTTCACCCTGTGTGTGCGTGCCAGGAGGTGTGCGTATGACCTTCCCTGCTGTGGTGGGTGCATGCTG
Source organism: Triturus cristatus (assembly GCF_964204655.1). Classification (NCBI taxonomy): domain Eukaryota; kingdom Metazoa; phylum Chordata; class Amphibia; order Caudata; family Salamandridae; genus Triturus; species Triturus cristatus. Next base: position 419,321,242 of record NC_140593.1, read on the forward strand.
ACGTCTGGGTGTATGTGGAACAGGCATGGGAGTGGGAAGTGTGGATGGGCCAGGGGTAGGGGGTTGGACGTAGCGCTGCAGGAGACCCACTGCTGCAGTCAGTGTTGAGTCAATGGACCTCAGCAAGTTGCGTTGGTCAGCCTGCGATGAAAAAATGCCCTCCAAGTATGCCTCCATGTTGTTCAGCACTTGGCTGTGGCCATGGAGGACATTAAGGATCGCAGCCTGACCAACCTGCAACTGCCGCTGGATGTCCACAGACTCGGCATTGGCGGCAGCAGTGGAGACAGGGGCAGGGGGTGCGGTGCCTGGCAGGAAGGAGACATGTGGTTACCGGGCACGCTGGGAAGGGACACGAGCAAGTGGGAGGCGGCTGATGGCAATGGAGGGGGCGGGGTGAGCTGTTGTGCCGCTGTCAGCTGGTGGTGCAGCCTCCGCCCACTCGGAGAGATCATCCTCGGACCCGTCAGCTTCATATTCTGTCGTGCCAGTGGACAGGTCCTCGGCCTCACTCTCCTCCGCCTCAGTACCACTCAATGTGCCAGCCACGATGTCAACGCTGGCACTGGTGCTCGGTCCCTCCGCTCCGTCTGTGCTCATGTCTCCCTCCGTGTCCCTCGACGATGCTGTGGGCAAGGTGAAGAGACAGCAATTAATCACACACCTGTATGCATATGTCACATGAGTCCAATCTATATAGGTTACAGTGCATAGCCTGAAAAGAAAGATCAGTAACATCTACAAAACAAGGTACAGATGTAGGGCATGCAACACACAGTTGGTTGACCCACCATGCCACTGAAAATCCATGGAGAGCATGACACAATAGCAAATGACATGAAATGGAGTTTGACATAGGAGCCAGGCCCTGGGGACAATCCAGCACTGCATCTGCACCACACAGCGTTGCAGAAAATAGGGATGAGCAGGGATCATATCCATGAACTTGAGGCACATGCTGCATAGGTAATACTGAAAACATGCCCACCATGACTGGCTCACTGCACCTTGAGTGTATGTCCAGACAAACATCACACACTGGCCAGACCTAGCAAGGAGAATTCTGGTTTTGACATGAAGGCTTGGCCCGCACCAACCACCCCCTACATGAGACAATTTGTTGAGACACAGGTGGCACTTACATCTCTTAGTCTGGGTGAAATACACAGGGGCTGCATGAATGCAAGATTGGACGCCAAATACCCAAGGTGCGCCTGTCCAAATAATCATGTACAAATGGCCATCATCAGATGATTGCAACAAGACACACAGGCACTGGCCACCGTGAGTATGAACAAGGAAATTCAGGTCAGGCTGTACAGTGGACACTTGTACTACATTTTATGTCAATATACATGGTGCCAGGGGACAATGGCACAGAGCACAACCTATGCTGTAGACACTGAGAGTGTCCACGTTTTGTGATGACACACATGACACCTATAAAAATATGCCCCAGGGGACAGTAGTGGCCACACAACTCCATGGTCCTGAATGGGAATGACTGCAACACACGCCACCATCCCTGCACTATGCTCATCGCACACTCATGCACATCATGTCACAGGCCACAACATAGGACATGCGTGCTGTAAGGCATGACACTTGAGAGACTAACTCCCATGTCTGGACTCAGCATCAGTGCCAACTGACATGGAACCCACATGTACTGAACTGGACAGGGCACAGGCAAGGTCCCAAAACCTGTTACACACCACCCCCACACATGATGCTACAGGCATAGTTCACGTGGAGAAAGCGCCAGCATACATTACCTTGTGAAGGAGTGACTACACACAGACCAGGGAACACATTGCAAGGAGGGGAAGGGAGGCAGGAGAGCACCGCTATACTGCGGGTAACAGGATCTGCACAGCACCTTTAAACCCTGGCAGTGTATCCATGTAACTGTGCACTTACAAATGCTGGTGACACACAACAAACACACATGTACCTACCCCCTTCCTGCTGCTGCTTCTCCTGTAAGCGCCTCTCCAAGTCTGAAAATACCACCGCCAGCACACGCTTGTGGATGTGGGTCAGACGGCGGCGCCCGCGGTTCGTATGGGTCTCAGGTGAGCCCCCCAGCAGGACCCGTGCGATCCTCCGCGTCCAGCACCGGATATCCTGCCAGCGTTTCCTCACCTGGGCCAGGCGCCGCTTGCGACCATCCGCACTCCTCACGGCACTGACGGCGGTCAGCCATATCTGCTTCTTAGCAGAGGCGCCTACCTGTGAGGATGAACAAGTGACACTACTTCAATACACCAGGCACATGTCACAGAGAGACATATTAGAACAAATTTGCTGTTTACAACAAGGCATAGTATGCATACAACGCATTGCACCTTTGTCATAGGGACATGATCCTCTGGGGAAGGGCAAAAGCAGTACGTGCCATTCAAAGTACACAGGTGGAATGAGGGCAACTGCACAATCAATGATCCAGGCTCACACTGTGCATCACAAGCTACACCAGGATTATGTGCAGCACCTCTAAGCAGTCACATGCCACAGGCCACTGACGCTACCGCAGCAGAGTACACAGACACACACAGGCACAGGACATTCACCTGCCATTGCCAAATGCAGCGACAAACATCACTCTGCACATGTGCCACTAGATGGGGGGGGCTCACAGGTGTGGGGCTGGCCCTGCACATCAGACACACAGCACTGCTCCCTGCTCACATCACATGGGCAAGGTATATCCATCCCTCATGCAGCCCGGGTGCCACACTCCACATATGCACCCACCCACATGACAGGGGACTTACACACACAGTCCGATGTCCAGGGTACGAACACATCATGTGGACACTCTCAGCACAGGTACACAGAACTAACACATATCTGTGGGTACAGTCACCTGTCACACTGGGCTGACCACATAATCACATGAGGACTGTAGAGGCCACATTCCCAGGGGGACAAGACAGGCAGAATGTGGCATGCACCATGCAGTGATTGTCACAGTAAACACAATGCAAGTGAGGATGGCAGACATGCACCACAGCATGCACTGGCTGGGAGACATCAGGCATTCCCCCCCCTGGGACCCCCCCTACAGTACATAGCATGTGTGCCACACCTGGACACAATGCCAGAAGTCACAGTCACAAACAAGGGACACAGTCTGTGCTAGTAGACTCTGCACTCACCTGATACCCTGGTCGGCCATACAGCAGGGGGTACTGTGGGAGGATCACATCCAGCAAAGCCAGGTTCTCCTCCAGGGTGAAAGGCTGTGACCTCTCCACAGACATTGACATGGTTCCAGGGAATCAGTAGCAGCAGCTGGGTCGTCGAATACAAAGATGTGCAGGCAAGTGCTCCCTCATGGGACCTGGCTGCCTTATACCTGCCTTGCTGGCCTGTTTCATGCACAGGAGTACAGAGTGATTGGTCTCTCACATTTGCATCCTATGTTTCCTCCAATCCCTTCAAACCTAGCACAGTCAGTGGGTTCTTATTGTGTTTTTTTCTTGAGCATGATGTCAACTCCAGAACCACATTGCAACAAAGTAGATTCATTCAAACTGACTACTGCTGTGCACCTGCTTAAAAAAATTCAAACTTTAAACTTGGTCTCCATGACAACCAGCATGCATGTAGGCCTTTCTACTTGTCCCTCATGTGTCCCCTATGTAATTTGGAGTTTTACACACAGGTACGGTGCGTCCCGGGGCCCTAGGGCACCCCAAATGCATAGCAACGGCCCGTACAGGCGTGTGTACGGTCCGAATCACTATGGGTGTGCTTGCGTATGCGTACCCATAGTGAAAGTGAGCGTACGCACGCGTGTACGGTCCGTATCACTATGGGTACACATACGCGAGAACACCCATAGTGATAGTGAGCGTACAGGCGTGTGTACGGTCCGTACCACTATGAGTACGCATACGCGAGAACACCCATAGTGAAAGTGAGCGTACGCACGCGTGTACGGTCCGTATCACTATGGGTGTTCTCGCGTATGCGTACTCATAGTGGTACGGACCGTACACAGGCCTGTACGCTCACTTTCACTATGGGTGTTCTCGCGTATGCGTACCCATAGTGATACGGACCGTACACGCGTGCGTACGCTCACTTTCACTATGGGTACGCATACGGCAGCACTCCCATAGTGATTCGTACCGTACACACGCCTGTACGCTCACTATCACTATGGGTGTTATCGCGTATGCGTACTCATAGTGGTACGGACCGTACACACGCCTGTACGCTCACTATCACTATGGGTGTTCTCGCGTATGTGTACCCATAGTGATACGGACCATACACGCGTGAGTACGCTCACTTTCACTATGGGTACGCATACGGCAGCACTCCCATAGTGATTCGGACCGTACACACGCCTGTACGCTCACTATCACTATGGGTGTTCTCGCGTATGGGTACCCATAGTGATACGGACTGTACACACGTGCGTACGCTCACTTTCACTATGGGTACGCATACGCAAGCACACCCATAGTGATTCGGACCGTACACACGCCTGTACGCTCACTATCACTATGGGTGTTCTCGCATATGTGTACCCATAGTGATACGGACCGTACACGCGTGCGTACGCTCACTTTCACTATGGGTACGCATACGGCAGCACTCCCATAGTGATTCGGACCGTACACACGCCTGTACGCTCACTATCACTATGGGTGTTATCGCGTATGCGTTCCCATAGTGATACGGACCGTACACGCGTGCGTACGCTCACTATCACTATGGGTACACATATGGCAGCACTCCCATAGTGATAGGGAACGTACACAGGCCCTCTGAGCGAAAGTACGGTGCCTTTCACACATCACAGTGGTGACAGGCAGCACACAGGAAGGAATAGGGCTGACATACTTGTCCATGGATGGACATCAAGGCATTGTCTGGGCAGTACTACATGTGTGGGGCACAGGTGTGAAAGGCTGTGATGTGGCACATTACTCCTGAGTCGAGAACGCACCAGATGTATGATGAGATGTTTACAGATGTTATGTGTGACGGTGCAATGTGTGCCAGGCATGCCCTTAACTCCTTTGACATGTGTGCATGTCGTACTGCACACTGGGGATGAGCGTCACTGGCATGGCACGGTCAACAACACACGCAAGTGTCCCCTGATGCCCGCTACAGGGGTTTCCACACCAGACATGTCACTACCCACGGTGCACGATGTGACTATGTCATGTATGTGTGGGGTGTTCCCATTAGCTTGATGTTGGAGCTCCCTCAAAAGCATCAGCTGTTGCAGCAACCAACATGTGTCTGTGTGTAGCTGGACATGGCACACTGTTCCGCACACCAGGCCACATGTGGTATCGGATGTGAGGTGCGTATGTATGCATGGGACACGGAGTAGCGTAACAAGGACATGTCTGCATCCTCTCTATGAATATGTGGTGAGTCATTACATGTACACCTTCATGGCAAGGTGTGTGGGCTGTCCTAGTGTAATGTCATGTGACCTGTGGCTCTAGTGTTCCGCTACCAGTCTCTGCAATCGACATCCTACTTCTGCTGATGTGTGGATGTATGTCACTCCTGTGTTGCGTCTGGCTGTTCACTTACACAGGGACACAGCTAATCCCATGCCATGGCATGTGGAGGTTCACAATCTCCATGTGTAGCTGGGTCTTGGTAGGAGTGTCACCTGGCAGCTATACGTGTCCAGGGCATGTGGCACATACCTGACTCCGTATGTCGCATATGTGTATTGACAGATTAACATGTGCTCAGCACCAAAAAATTGTTGTTGTAGTGCACTCACTCTTCCTTGTCACTTCCAAATTACTGCAGAGCGCCGCCTCTTCCCCGACCAATTCCGGACTTGGCTGACATGCGGGAGAATGACTGTATCCGGTGCTACCGCTTCCCCCAACCGTTGATTGTGGAGTTGACGGCGAGGCTGGCACCACACCTGCAACCGCTGCACAGGTATCCTACGGCAGTGACACCCAAGCTGAAGGTAATGGCAACCCTACATTTTCTTGCCACGGGTACCTTTCAAAATACCATAGCTCATGTTGGTGGCATGTCCCAGAGCATGTTCTGCCGTGTGCTGCATGATTTCTTAGAGGCCATGTTGCTTCACCTGGATGAGTTCATCCATTTCCCAACCCCTGAAATGTTGACTGGTGTCACGCATGGATTCTATGCCCTGGGAGGGATGCCCCATGTCATTGGGTCCATAGATGGGACACATGTGGCTTTGGTACCACCACAGGCACAGGAGGTAGCGTACAGGAATCGCAAGCACTACCACTCCATCAATGCCCTTGTGGTGTGTCTGTCCAACATGGTGATTTCACATGTCTGTGCTCGTTTTCCAGGATCAGCACACAATGCCTACATCATGAGGCGTAGCAGGGTGCCTGAAATGATGACGCAGCTGCGCAACGAACGAGCATGTGTTGTTGGTGGGTACACTCTGTCTGTCCTGTATTTTGCGTAGACTTCCAGCACGACCGCTTCTCCTGTCCTACTTATGTCCATGTGCTTTCCATGTAGGGGACGCTGGCTATCCCACCATGCCATAGCTGATCACACCTCTCCGCAACCCCATCACGCCGGCCCAGATCCGCTACAACACCGCCCATGGACGGACAAGGCGAGTGATAGAGAGGACATTTGGCCTCCTGAAGAGCCGATTCAGAAGCCTCCACAAGACCGGCGGCGCCCTCCCATATGCCCCGGCGAAGGTCTGCAAAATCTTCATGGTCTGCTGCATGCTGCACAACATGGCAGTTGAGAAAGCTGTGCCACTCATCCTGGATCAAGATGATCAGGACCATCCACCCGTGGAGGACCAAGGGCTTGGCAATGGGGCTAGTGATGTGGAGGATGTGGTTCCGCAAGAGGACATCCGGACTCGGCTGATACGCGACTTCTTTGCTTAGTGGTGAGTACCAGTGTCTGTGTGTGCACGCATTGGTCCCTGTGTAGCATGTGTTGCGATGTGTGTGTCCATCTGCATGTATGGCACGTGAGTCAGAGGTGTGTGTGGATGTGTCACTGGAGTGATGGTGCCAGTGATGAGTGTATTTCCCCAGTCATAATTGTGACCTAGCATGTTGTCATCCTTACATGTGTCGAGTACATGCACATGCAAGTGGCTGTGCTTTTTGTGGCTGACTTCTTGTTTGTCTCTCATCCCCAGGTACTTGCGCATGCCGTCTGCTAGTTGCATTGTTGTGGCACTGCTTTTCCTCATGGACACGTCATCGTGTGCTGACTCAGCGTTACACGCACGGACACGTTTGGAAGTCTCCTTAGGGTAAGGGATGCATCAGGGGTGTAATGGGAGTGGCAGTTGTTTACGATGTATGCACACTGCCCCTGTCGATGTGTGGTTCCTCTGCAGACATGTCGCATCACTATGGGACACATGACGTGCAGCTGTGTACACCTGAATAGATGGTCAGACTTGTTGACAGTCATCAGTGATGGGATTGTGGATTGTGATGATGGCATCAATGTGTGTTACACTGCCCTCAGACACATCCGGTTTGCATTGGCTTGACATGGTGTGGGACTTCCACATCAGAGGATCAATGGTGTATGGCAGTCTCTCCGTGAGCAGCAGGGGGTGATTAGCTGTTAGCCAACACTTGTGTGCCAGTTCCATGGCTATCACGCATTTGTGCTGCAGAAGGGGGGTTCCAGTGTTGGACCCACATGTTACTCCACATGACCCGTTCATGTGTACTCCGAGTTGCCTCTGCAATCCCGAATACATGACTAATAAAGGTGTCCCTATGCCTCCAAGGTGCCTCTTCACAGTCAATGCTGGTGTGTTGCCACGGTGCCTCCGGCATGTCTGGCATGGTTTTCCGTGATGGTGGCTATGTGTCTATGTGTAGAGTAGCAAGATGCAAGCTGTTTGTGTGGGATTAGACTGTGTATTGTGCATGATGTCCATGACTGTGTGGGTATTGTGACATGTGCCATCCCCATGCATCCAACGTTGGCCAGGACACCATTCTCTGCATCCACCTGACTCAAGGTTGCAGGACATGGTTCTGCCACCTGTCCTCACATACCTGGGTGCCCCACAGGAAACTCCACATGATCCCTGACCTCTGCGCATGGCTGTCGCTGTACTCAAAATGTCTGTCGGCACGGTTGTGCGGCCACCCCCTCAGCTGGTTGGGCCCATCACGGGTGTGTATGGTGCTCCATGTCTGTCTTGCCTAATACAATGTGACTCATGTGTGTCCTGTGCCAGACTCAGGCCCCAGGGTGTGGATGGTTGAAGTCAAATGAGAACTCAGGCATGGTTAGACTTTACAAGATACATGTAAGGTAATAATGCAAAATGTAGGCATCTTCGCTTTATGGTGTAACTTTTTATCTTGGTTGGGGTACGGGGGGGGTATGACATGAGGGGCTTTCCGGGTGTGTGGAATCCAAAGTTCACTAGGGGAGTTGGTGTCCTTGCCATTTGAAATCCTCAGAGTCCATGCCACAGTCTTTGTCAACATTGGTCAGACAGTGACCAGCAAGTCCATGTGGCAGAGAATGTCTTTTGCTGCTGTGCTGCTGTTGCTCCAGTGGGCCAGGTGCCAGGCCAGGTGTCCTGGGAGATGGTGCTGTTGCGCCGACCCTCACGGTCTTTTCCGTGGACGACCTGCTCTCCTGCGGGGACCCTCAGAAGCAGGCCGTGACGATGTTTGGGATGCTCCGTCGGATGTCTCCTCCTCTTCCTCCTGATCCCTCCCTATGGGTGGTGATGTTCTACGCCTGATGGCACAGGGAGGGTTGCCCATGTTGTCGGCTATCCGACGGAGTGTACTGTGAATTCCCGTGAACACCTTCACGAGCTCAGCCTGTCTGTCCTCCATCCGCCCTTGGTGTCGCAGTAGACAGGCATGTTGCTCCGCATGTTGCTGGGCCTGCTGGGCTTGATCTCATCGAGGGTCCCCTTCATCTCATTGAGGGTGGACACAACCTGGGCCATGCCCGTGGTGTCCTGCCGGTATCTGTCCAGGATGTTTCGGACATGGGAATATACCGGTTCCCCAGCCAACTGGTCAGGCTCGCGCCTCCACCGTCCTCCACTCCCATCACCCCTGCCCACTTGCACCTAGCCTGCCCTTGTGGGCACATCGGGTCTCCCGGACCCCTGAGGGGTGGCATTGGTGTTGTTGCCTGCCTCCTCCTGGGTGCCCGGTACACCGTGTCCCTCCTGGCCAGCCTGGCTGCATTGTGGTGGTGGGGCAGGGATCCTGGGTGTCTCCTGGGATGTGGCAGGAGTGGGGGTGGTGGTTGGCCCAGTTGTACCTGACGCAGGTGCTGCAGGTGGTTGGACACCAGAGGGGCCAGGTTGGTCGGGGTCGGGTTCGTCCACAGAGTGGTAAGAGTCGTCGCTGCCGGTGGCTCCGTCATCCCGCCGAGCCGGGTCCTGTGAGTCTTCCCTCCCAGTGTTGGGGGGTGATCCACGACGTTGACCTGTGTGTGAGAGATACAATGTTAATTTAGTTCCATGCAACATCCATGTTTCATTCATTTCTAAGTTGGCACATTTCCTCTGGGAATTTGGATATGTCTTGCATTCCACTCACAGTGCACTTGTGCATGGGTATGTCCCTTGGCCACAGCTTTTGCGACTTTACCTATGTGTGGCACAGTCTTACTTGCTGCGTCAATTGTGACTGCAGTCAGCAGTGGAGTGGGCAGGTGTGGCGAGCCATGCATTGGCGCCTTCCGTGTTGCACTGTACGTGGGCACATGGAGTTGTTCCACACACTTTTATAATGCAGGTAGCTGGCGTTGTGCTCGTGCACAGGTTGTGACATGGCCCTGTGTTTTGCCATGGAGAAAAGGGGGGGTTCTGGCACTGGCCACCCTTGTCTACATGCATGCAGTCCACCTACTGACGAGCAGACATTCACACACACCACAAGGCTGATTTGCTCTCCCTGTGTGTCCCTTTCTCGCTCCCTCTCTGTCCCCCTCTCCCTCCCTCTGTGTGTCAGCCTCCTCCCTCTGTCCGTCTCCCTGTGTCTCCCTCCCTCTCTGTCCCCCTCTCCCTCCCTCTGTGTGTCACCCTCTGTCACCTCAGCCCAGCTTCCTGGGCACACACTGTTATCAGATCTTTGAATGGCCCTTGGATTGTTGATGTGAGTTTGTTTCTGATCTCCAGGCACCCATTGGGTGTAGTGTCTGTGTCTGCACTGCTGCGGTGGTGGTGTGTGCTGCCAGTCTTTCACAGTGTTGGCTGCTCATTAGCTGCTGTCATGTGCAAGAACGTGCCGTCACCCCCATGTGTTAATGCAAGGCGTCTGCCATTTGCTGGCAAGTCTTTCCTGTGTGGGGACACACTGTTTGTCTGGCTGTGACCTAGGCCATATGGGCAGGGGTCATTGTTGTCTGCTTCTGATTTGCACTATGTGATTTTTGGGGCCCACACTCCCGCCATCCGGCTTACCGTGTCTTGTGTTGGTGTTTTCTGTGGCCTGTGACTTGGCATTGTCCAGCTGGGTGCATGGGGCATGGTGGCGCCAGTGGCATGTGCGTGTTCATGGAGTGTGGTTGAGTCATGCGATAGCTTGGGGTGGTTGCGTGCCTGTTTGTGAGTTTGGTTGTGGATGACGTTCCCCCCATGTGAGGTGAGTTGTTTGTGTACTCACCCGGGTCTCGGAGTCCTTCTAATCCGTCCACTGCCACCACCGGCAGTATGGCCATCACCCTCTCCTCCCAGGGATGGTATTCTACGCATCTGCGGGGCGGCCCTCCTCCAGTGACGTTGGCCTGGTTGTGGTAGTCGGTCATTTTGGCTCGGACCCTCCTCCGCAGATCGTACCACCTGGCTTGGCATTCATGCCTGGTCCTTCTGGTGGCTGCAACAGCATTCACAGCATCGACAATCCTCTGCCACATGGCTGTTTTATCGGAAATGCTGGTCTGTCTGACCAATGTTCCAAAGAGGTGTGGCTCGACTCTGAGGATTTCGTCGACAAGGACCTCCAACTCTTGGCTAGTGAACTTTGGATTCTTGTTAGTGGGCATGGTGAGGGGTGTGGGTGTGGATGGTTGTGGGTGTGTGGGTGTGGTTGTGCAGGTGTGTGTGTGTATGTGATGAGGGGGTGTTTGTGAAGGTGTGTGTGTGAAGGTGTGCAAGTGTAAGGTGTAGTAAAGGTTCAAGTATGGTGCTGTAGGTTGTCTGTGGGGTCTGGCAGCAGAGAGTCTGTTGCAAAGGCTCATGGTTTGTGTGTGTGGGCCCTTTTTATTGGTCCATTGGTGGGTGTGGCTGTGTTTGAACTTTGGGTGGGTGTGTTATAAGGAGTGATTGTGTTTTGGGCCTCTGTTTTGGATTTTGGCAGTTGCAGGTCAGTGAATGTGTTGTTTTTGTGCTTGTTGGACATGTTTTGTGGCTTTGTGCCATTCGAATGGTGTATTCTTGTGTTGTTTTGCTTTGTCCTGGTTGTGTACGTGCGTTTTTAGCGTGTGTACGGTGTGTACTTGGGGAATTTTGTTGTACAGTGCTGTCCTTGTGTCTGGCTTGGTACGACTCGTACATGCGCGATGTTGGGTGAAGGTGCTGGTGTTGGGGCCTGGGGTGCGCTCCGTACTTGGAATGTTGGGGTGGGGGTACGCTCCATACGTACGCGGGTGAGGGTACGTGTCGTACGTACGCGGTTGGGGTGGGGGTACGCTCCATACATTCACGGGTGGGGTGGGGGTACGCTCCATGCATACGCGGGTGAGGGTACGTGTCGTACATACACGGTTGGGGTGGGGGTACGGTCCGTACATACACGGTTGGGGTGTGGGTACGCTCCATACATACGCGGGTGAGGGTACGTGTCGTACATACACGGTTGGGGTGGGGTACGGTCCGTACAAACACGGTTGGGGTGGGGGTACGCTCCATACATACGCGGGTGAGGGTACGGGTCGTACATACACGGTTGGGGTGGGGGTACGGTCCGTACATACACGGTTGGGGTGGGGGTACGCTCCATACATATGCGGGTGAGGGTACGTGTCGTACATATACGGTTGGGGTGGGGGTACGGTCCGTACATACACGGTTGGGGTGGGGGTACGCTCCATGCATACGCGGGTGAGGGTACGGGTCGTCGGGTCGTACTTACACTGTTGGGGTGGGGGGTACGCTCCATACATACGCGGGTGAGGGTACGGGTCGTACATACACAGTTGGGGTGGGGGTACGGTCCGTACATACACGGTTGGGGTGGGGGTATGCTCCATACATACACGGGTGAGGGTACGTGTCGTACATACACGGTTGGGGTGGGGGTACGGTCCGTACATACACGGTTGGGGTGGGGGTACGCTCCATACGTACGCGGGTGTGGGTAGGGGTCGTACTTACACTGTTGGGGTGGGGGGTACGCTCCATACATACGCGGGTGAGGGTACGGGTCGTACAGACACGGTTGGGGTGGGGGTACGGTCCGTACATACACGGTTGGGGTGGGGATACGCTCCATACATACGCGGGTGAGGGTACGTGTTGTACATACACGGTTGGGGTGGGGGTACGGTCCGTACATACACGGTTGGGGTGGGGGTATGCTCCATACGTACGCGGGTGTGGGTAGGGGTCGTACTTACACTGTTTGGGTTGGGGGTACGCTCCATACATACGCGGGTGAGGGTATGTGTCGTACATACACGGTTGGGGTGGGGGTACGGTCCGTACATACACGGTTGGGGTGGGGGTACGCTCCATGCATACGCGGGTGAGGGTACGGGTCGTACATACACGGGTGGGGGTACGTCTCGTACATACACGGGTGTACATACACGGGTGGGGATTCGACTCGTACATAGGAGGGCTGGGGGGGTGTTGGGCGCGTATGCGGCCACATGTCTCCATGGTTGCTATGGGAGTTCGGTGCGGACGGTGTTTTTTCCATACGGTTGTAACATCGGACGCACGGGATGGATCGTGATTCCGCGGTCGGACTTCACTTTTCACATTTGTACGGTAAATCGTCCGGGGACGTGTCGGACACATTTTCCGACCCGAGGACGTGTGGGGAATAATTCCCAATGCGATTCGTATGGACTTTTTACCATGCGAATCGTGATTGGCAGTTTGTACGGCACTTGTACGATTCGTACGGTAAAAAGACCGGATACGAGTTGGACGGGGAATATTTTTACCGGATCGTGATCGGCACCTTTGTGTCTTAAAATTCTATCCTCGTGCTGGTCCCGTGACATATTTATTTGTATGCTGTCATATGTTAAATGAAGATAGAACAAGTGTAAACAATTGTGAAATCATAAATAATGGATGTCTCTTATGTTATTTCTTTAGCGAATCCTGAGTAACCATTGCTACTACAAGTCCCTAATGATTCATCCAGAAAACTGAACCACATATCCGCGGACATTCGTCTTCACATACCCGTCACACCAACGTAACGTAGCAGAGTCCACAAGATGGGCCTCATGTAGGTAAATAAATTTTACCGGTTCTTAAATACCGAGCCGTACCGAATCGGTAAATTAGAATCGGTAAGTTATATGTAGGTAAAAATTCGGTAACAGTTACCGATTCGGTAACATTCGGTAAATACGAATCGGAATTCACCGATTCGGTAAATACCGAGGTGATAATTACCGAATCGGAAAATACCGAGGTGGTATCTACCGAATCGGAAAATACCGAGGTGGTATCTACCGAATCGGAAAATACCGAATCGGTATGTACGGATTCGGTAAATAACATCACATGACTTGACGAAACAGCTAATCCTGTGCAACGACAGCCCACCCAACCAGGAACTGCCCACACCCAGGCAGGTGTACACAATTAGCCGAAGTGGCCACACCCAGGCAGGTGTACATAATTAGCCGACCCTGGAGAGGCTTGGAGTGCAGAGGAGAGGCAGGGAGCAGTTGCATGTGCGAGCGGGAAACGAACAGCATGTCCAGCCAGAGAACACAGAAAGACGGAGGGGAAAGGAGGAGGAAGCTCAAATTCAGCCCCAAGGAACTCCAGGTGCTGGTGGAGGAGGTGGTGAAGCAGCACCAGAAGCTGTTTGGGAGGCAATCCCTGCAAGTGCCTGAGGCCGAAAAGCGCAACATATGGCTGGCCATCCAGGCGCAGGTCAATGCTGTGGGAGTGACCCACAGGGACATTGAGGTCCTCAAAAAGCGCTGGTATGACCTGAGGATTGTGACCAAGAGGAAGATGGGCGACATCCAGAAGGAGGCCAGCCAGACCGGAGGTGGAACCAACAGGGCACCTGCCCTCACCGAACTGGAGGAGCTGGTGGCGGCCACACTCGAGCAAGAGAGCGTCGTGGGTCTTGGGGACGCCGACAGCTCTGCCAGAGCCGCAACACACCAAGGTAAGACGAAAGCACAGCAATGTAGCCTCCCCTACCCCTATCCCACATCCCCCATTGTGAAACGAGAATCACACTGCAGTCCACACGTGTCAGTGCAGACAGGCAATGCATTCCGGGAGATGTAGTCAGGGCAACACTAACCATGACGTAAATGTTACAGGGCAACAAGGCATGTCACGCACTCGAGGCACAAGGAGACAGAGGACAGATTGGAATGTGAAATGATTTATTGTGACGCTTGCAATGCAGCCCTTCGGGGACACTGAGCCAATGTTGTTTTTCTGTCCACAGATGTGACATCATGCAGTACAGGGCATGCTGCAGGGGAGACGGCACACCGGCCACAAAAATCACCTCTAGCCAGCACGAGTTCAGACCAGGGAGCAGGCCCACTTGCAGCCGCACCACCTACGCAGCCAGCCTCGCCGCACACAGAGCCAGCATCACCTCACCGAGAGCCAGCATCACCACCACCAGAGCCAGCATCGCCACTCATGTTCGATTCACCGGCCACATCTCCGCTTGCAGGTGTGAGAATGAGGAGGCGTCCAGCAGCCAGGCTACGAGCCTTAGACACCTCGTCAGACGACAGCATGGGCCCAGAAGACCGCACCGGGCCCCAGGAAGGGAGCCATCCCACTGTGCCCCACACCTCACAGGCAGCACAGACGGGAGCAAGAGGGCGCCGCAGGTCGCGTGTCCAGAGTCCACCAGCACCCACTGACGGCCATGGTGTCTTCTTGGGGCTCGAGGGCCAAATGTTGAAGCAACAGCGCCTGCAATCAAAGGCAGTTATGTCAGTCCAGAGGCACATGCGGGTGATGAAGACAAGCTTAGTCAACATGGACACAAACATTGGCGGCATGGCTGCGGGCATTCGGGACATGTCCCAGTCAATCCAGCAGTTGTGCAGCAAATTAGATGCTGACATCGAAGCACGGCGCCGGGAACGCCAGAGAAGGGACACTACCAGCAGGGCACTCAACCGTCTGGCAACTGCGACTTCCCTACTTTGCCGGCGCTCTGTGACGATGCAGGAGGGCCTAACACAGTGCTGCAGCGACCTGTCTCGGGGGATGGTGCAGGTGACAAGTGCACTAGGGGTGCTATTGACTAGTCAGGCGTCGACAACTGCTGCAGGGGATGCTGCGGAGAGCAGGCGGCTTGGGGTTGGCTCTAGTGAGGATGCACAGGCCGTGCAATCCACCACTGCAG
Source organism: Triturus cristatus (assembly GCF_964204655.1). Taxonomy (NCBI): domain Eukaryota; kingdom Metazoa; phylum Chordata; class Amphibia; order Caudata; family Salamandridae; genus Triturus; species Triturus cristatus. The sequence goes on from NC_140593.1 coordinate 419,336,790, forward strand.
CGCGTATGCGCAAACATTGATGTGGCCCTGCTTATCCACTTGCCATTGGGTGACGTAACCCTGGACATACTCATTGTATAGATGGCATATTGCCAGATTGGCCTGTTCATGTGTTCATGGCGTGGTGCCACATTAAACTACGTCATGACTTCTCACAACTCGCTGTGTCCCCTCACTTACTCAGAAATAGTTGCATGTGATCTCTGCCCGTCTCTCTCTCCCATCGATTGCAGTTGGCACTCTAGCTGCGCTGCCCTCTGGCTGGCCTGACTCATCCTCGTTGTCCTCAAAATATGTTAGTTCCACATCTGTACCTTTTTTCGTGGCAAGGTTGTGCAGCATTGCACAAGTGGCAATTATCTTGCAGCAGGTGATGGGTTTGTACTGGCGTGCGCCTCCGCTCTTGTGGAGGCAGCGGAACCTGCTCTTCAGTAGTCCAAACGTGCGCTCCACCACATTGCGTGTTGTTTTGTGGGCCACGTTGTATCGTCTCTCACTCTGGGTTGCTGGGTGTAGGTAGGGAGTGAGGATGAATGAACGGCATGCATATGCACTGTCGCCTGGATGAGTAAAAGGGAACCATCAGTTACATGCCTCTATACACTCTGATTTGCAGGTTTCAAGGGGCGTCACTGTTACTTACCCAGCAGGTATCCCTCTCCGAATTCGCCGGCACTCAGTCGTGTGTAGATCCCACTATTCTGGAAGATGTAAGAGTCGTGGGTGCTCCCAGGAAACTTTGCAACAATATCTGTGATGATGTTCCCTGCATCACAGATCACCTGCACATTGATGGAGTGGGTGGACTTCCTGTTCCTGTAGATGTGCTCTGTATCAGCTGGTGGACAGATTGGGATGTGTGTACCATCAATACAGCCGATGACATGGGGGAACTGTGCCATGTGATAAAAGTCTGTTTTTGTTTTCTGCAGTGCAGCCTGTGTGTTTGGGAAGCTTATGTAGTGGTGCATTCTCTGCATCATGGCATCCAGGAACTTCCTGAAGAAACGGGACAGGCAACTCTGGGATACACCACCCACCGCAGCTGTCACCACCTGATAACTGCCGGATGCCAGTAGATGTAGGCTGCAGAGCACCTGCACATGTGGTGGTATGGCGTGCGCCCTTCTTGTTGGCTGGTCCAGGAGTGGGTGCAGGTCCCTTATCAGGTCCATGATGGTTTCGGGGTGTAGCCTGTACCTCTCATGTATCTCTGCATCAGTCAGCTGGAATAGTGTGATGCGCTGTCTGTAGATTTGTTCCTCCCGTCGCCACACCCTCAGTCCTGCTGCCTGTAGACGTAGGAGCCTTGCAATGACGTACATGGCGGCCATGTTGTCCACGCTGTTGCATTTTGGGATTGCTTATGTGCATTGTTGATGGTTACCACCTGCTTTCAATCCGTGTTAATTACCGACTCTTATTTACCGATTTTCCTGGATTTCTTAATTACCAACTGCTCCTACATGTCATTTTAAATTTTTACCACTTCATATTTACCACTTCATATTTACCGATTCGTTAATTATGTATTCGGTAAATATGAATCGGTATTTTAGAATTCGGTAACTATGAATCGGTATTTACCGCTTCATATTTACCGAAAAGTGGTTTTTGGACTCCTACATCTCACTTGTCTGAATACCGGTCGGTAACGGCATATTTACCGAAAATCGGCCGTTACCGACCGGTATTTCGCTACCTACATGAGGCCCGATGTCTGGTATTTCTCTCTTTTTTCTCTCATCCCATCCCCCTTTCCCCTTGAGAGACCACAAGTATACGGTGTTATAGTCATCGTTATCAGGTGCGCTCTCATAGGGACACGGGGACTATCTTCGAACCAAGTGGAACCATCTGGAGTTCAGGTGTGTGGTTTTTGTGACATATGAGGCATCTATCCACATGACTGGGGTCCCTGAGAAGAATTGGGGGGCAGAATTGTGGACTCTTTTCCCAGAAGAAGCAAGGGATACTTTAGCTCTTTGGGTAAGAGGTGTAACCTCACCTATTCTGACATGAAGGAGGCCCTTCTCACCAGGTATGGTCTCACTCCTGAAAAGTACAGGGATCAGTTTCGGTCCAGTAAGAAAACTGATGCCAACACTTTGTTGGAATGTGTGGGTTCTTTCTGCAGGTCACTGGGTGGCTGGGTGAAGGGCAGTAATGTGACAGATTTTCAAGGGCTCTACAATCTGATTGCATGGGAGCACTTGTCTAGTCTATGCTTTGCTGAGCTGCACCAGCACTTGGTTGATAGTAAGCTGACTGACCCCAGGATGCTTGCTATGGAGGCGGACCACTGAGTGAGTACCAGGGTCCACAAAAAAGGATTTGGGGGAGACTCAGCCAAAGGTGGGCAGGGTCCCCAGCAGAAAAGTGGGGGGGGGGGGGCAAGGGTAAAGCACAGGGGTTCTCTAAAGGGGCCCAAACTAATACCCAGAGTAAAGGTTCCCATTCCCCAGGAGAAAAGAAACAAGGGGTCTCTTCAGGAAAGCCTGCAGAGACCGGCCCCCAGACATGCTTTGCCGGTAAGCAGGTGGGTCACATAAGGGGGGATTTGAGGTGCCCCAATTGGGACTAGCCACCGACCGGTGGACAGACCAGGTTGTTGGCTATTGTAGCGCTCGGGGGGAGGGGTGCCCACAGGAGGGTGGGAATCCTGCAGAAATGACCCTCATTTCACTTAGGGACAGTGAGATGGTCTCAGGAAACCAGGTGCCTGCTAACACTAAAAAATACAACACTTGGAAGATCATCAATGGGAAAAGAGCAGAGGCTCTCAAAGATACTGGAGCCAGTGTGCCCTCAGTCCGGTATCACCTGGTCTCTGAGGAGCAAATAATCCCGAGGCATTCCACCAAGTAGTTGCTGTGGACAACTCAGAGCGCCTGTATGGTGGCGCAGGTTCCCTTTGAAGGGGGGGGTCACAGCTCCTTGAGGGTGGTTGTGAGCCCTACCATTCCTGTAGATTGTCTGCTAGGAAACGACCTGGAGCAGTCCTTGTGGAAGGATGTTGAGCTCAGGTCTCACTTGGAGATGCTTGGGTTGCCAGAGTGGGCATGTGTGACCACTCGGTCAATGGCAGCTGAAAAGGGTGAGCAGAAGGACCTGGAGCCTGAAAAGTGGCCCAGGTTCCTGCCAAGAGAAAGGGTAAGGGGAGCATGAAACCCACCCCTGAAGTTTCCACAGTCCGGAAGGGGGCTGACCTTGAGGGGGGCACCCTGGTACCTACAGGGGAGCAAGTAGCTGAACTGGGGGACTTATCTGAGCTGACCCATTGGCAGCAAAAAGGTGGTCCCACCATGGAGGAGTTCTGCAGGGAGCAGAAAGAATGTCTTTCTTTGGAGGGTTTGCGGCTGCAATCTGCAAACCAGGCAGCTGGTGATCAGTCTGGATCACACTGGCTCTACTGGGAGAATGGTCTACTGTACAGCGAGCCTAAGGTCGCTGACCCTGGGTCAGCCCGTGTGCTGGTGGTACCCCAGCGATTCAGGACCTTCCTACTGGGTTTGGCTCACGACGTACCTTTGGCAGGACATTTGGAGCGGGAAAATAAATTTGACAGCCTTGTCACCCACTTCTTTTGACCCCAAATGCGAAGGCAGTCAGATGGAAATTGCACGTCTTGCCAAACTTGCCAGGCAAGTGGTAAGACTGGGAGGAGTGGTAAAGCTCCTCCCCAACCTTTTCCAGTTGTTGGAACCCCTTTTGAAAGGTTTGGGATGGACATTGTGATCCCAAGACAGCCGCGGGCAACAGGTACATCCTGGTCTTGGTGGACCATGCCACCTGGTACCCGGAGGCAATCCTTCTCAGGACAACGGGGCCAGTGGTGGGCCGGGTGTTAAAGAGGATCTTTTCCCACCTGTGTTTCTCTAGAGGTTATTTCTGATCGTGGGACCAATTTCATATTCAAGTATATGACATCCCAGTGGAAGGAGTGCGGTGTAACCTACAAGTTTACCACTCCTTACCACCCACAAGGTAACGGTTTGGTGGAGAGATTCAACCAAAATTTGAAGGGCATGATCAAGGGTATAACAGAACTCATGTTGCGTAAGTGGGACGTCCTCTTGCCATGCTTTCTCTTTGCATACAGGGAGGTACCACAGAAGTCTCTAGGGTTCAGTCCCTTTGTGCTTTTGTGTGAGAGGACCTCTTAGTTTGGTCAAGGAAGGGTGGGAGGCAGCTCCCAAGAAAACTCCCCAGGATGTATTCAGCGACATGCTGGCCTTCAGGAACCAAACTGCCCGCTTCAGGAAACTCTCTCAGTCAAACCTGGAAGCAAGCCAGGAGGAGACGAAACGCTGGTACGACCAGAATGCCACTCTGGGAGAGTTTCAATCTGGCCAGAAAGTGTGGGTCATGTCCCACTGAAACCTTGTGCATTGCAGGACAAGTGGACTGGGTATTTTGAGGTGGTGGAACGCTAAAGTGATATCACCTACCTGGTGAATTAATTTGCGGACTCTCAGAAACCCTTTGAGGGTGCTCCACGTGAACCACTTCAAGCCTCACTTTGAGGGTGCAGTGAGCATGCTCTTGGCGACAGAAGATGGGGTGGAAGAGGAGAGTGAACCTCTCCGTGAACACCTGCCTACCAAGGAGCACGATAGGTCAGTGGAAGGTGTGATCCTCTCCCCTACACAGAACCAAAAGCAGCAGGGAGACTGTCCCCAGATGTTGGGACAGTTCGCCACACTGTTCTCTCTGACTCCAGGTGTTACTCACTGGGGTACCCATGACGTGGACACTGGTGACAGCCCTCCTCTAAAACACAAGATTTATAGGTTGACTGAGCGGGTCAGGGCCAGCATCAAAGAGGAGGTCTTGAACATGTTGGCGTTAGGGGTGATAGAGCCCTCCAATAGTCCTTGGGCAAGCCCAGTGGCCCTGGTCCCAAGGGCTGCTGCACCCAGTGCCACTCCAGAGCTGCAGTTCTGTGCGGACTACCATGGGCTCAATGCCGTCACCAAGACTGACGCGCACCCCATCCCCAGACCTGATGACTTTATTGATCGGCTGGGACCTGCCAAGTTCCTTAGCACGTTCAATTTGATGTCTGGGTACTAGCAGATTGCCTTAACCAATGGGCCCAAGGAGAGGTCAGTCTTCTCAACCCCAGAGGGGCATTACCAAGTCTGTGTGATGCCCTTTGGATTGAAGAATGCCCCTGCCACCTTTCAGAGGTTGGTCAACCAGGTGTTGGCTGGACTGGAGAATTTCAGTGCCGCCTACCTGGACGACATTGCAGTGTTCAATTCTAGCTGAGAAGGACGCCTGCAGCGCCTCTGGGAAGTATAGAAGGCTCTGCAGAGGGCAGGCCTCACGGTTAAGGCCAGTAAGTACCAGATCGGGCAGGGCTCTGTGGTGTACTTGGGACAACAGGTAGGAAACGGGCAGGTGGCGCCCGTAGCGCCCAAGATTTACACCATTCTGGCTTTGGAGCCCCCAAGACCAAGACAGAGGTGAGAGCCTTTGTAGGTCTCACTGGTTACTACAGGAAATTTGTCAAGGGCTTTGGCACCATTGTTGCCCCCTCAACAGAGCTAACTTCCAGGAAGCAGCCCAGGAAGGTGATCTGGACTGATGCCTGCCAGAAAGCTTTTGATGCCGGAAGGCAACCATGTGCACGGCGTCCCTGCTCAAGGCAAACAACTTCTCCAAGGAATTCGTAGTGCAGACTGATGCTTCAGAGCATGGTGTGGGAGCGGTGCTCTCACAACTGAACGAAGAGGGCCTAGACCATCCTGTAGTCTTTCTTAGCAGGAGACTACTCCCCAGGGAACAGAGGTGGAGTGCTATAGAAAGGGAAGCTTTTGCTGTGGTCTGGGAACTGAAGAAGCTAAGGCCCTACCTGTTTGAGACTCACTTCCGAGTCCAGACAGACTACAGGACCCTCAGATGGTTGATGCAAATGAGGGGTGAAAATCCAAAACTGTTGAGGTGGTCCATCTCCCTACAGGGAATGGACTTTATGGTGGAACACCGCCCTGGCACAGAACACGCCAGTGAAGAGAACTCCCAGGAGGTTGGGTATTTGGAGGGGACATGTGTTAGACTTCGCATCTTTTGGTGTGTTTCCCTGTCTTTTTGCTATCTGACCTCCCGGTTTTGACTTTGTTTTTTCTGGTTTAGTGTTTCTGCGCACTTTATCACTGCTGTTCAGTTGTAAATTGGGTTATGGATTGGTATTTCCATGATTGGCTTGTTGGATTTACTAGTAAGTCCCTAGTACAGTGCACTGAGAGTGCCAGGGCCTGTAAATCAAATGCTACTAGTGGACCTGCAACACTGATTGTGCCCCAACAGAAGTATCTCTGTAAAGGTAACTCAGACCTGCAAGTGCAGAGTCTGTGCGCAGTTTGTAACTGCCATGTCGACCTGACAAGTGCATCCATTTGCTAGGCCCTAATCTTCCCTTTCCTTACATATAAGTCACCCCTACGGTAGGCCCAGGTACCCCTGTGGGCAGGGTGCTGTGTATGTTGAAAGTAGGTCATGAACTGGTGTGTGTGGCATGTCCTGGTAGTGTATTACAGTGCATTTCGTTTTTCACTATGGCAGGCTATCTGTCCCGTAGGGTAGAATGGGAGTGTTTGCTTATAACATCTTATAAGCATAACTTCCGATTTGGACAAGATAGGGAAATGGAGTTTAGTATTCCTGGACTCAGAATGTAAAAATGCATCTTTTAGTAAAGTTGATTTTTATGTTCTGTGTTTGAAAATACCACTTTTAGAAAGTAGGTATTTTGTTGCTAAGCCATTCTGTATGCCTCTGCTGGGTTTGTGGATTCACTGTCTGGCTTTGGAGTGACAGGGGCTGGGGATGTGCATTCTCTTCAGACAGCTACTGGGGGAGGGGGTTGAGGTGCATCCTGCCTTTCCTGGATGAGTCATGGCTGGGCTGAATAGACCTGGGCTGTGTTTAGAGTAATGGGAGGAGATTTCCTTGCACATGAATGGGCCTGGTCTGCTGTAGACAATGCTGTCTCCGCCTCCTTCTGGAAAGCTAGGCCAGAGAGGACCAAACTGCTTTGGACTAAGAACAGACACTCTCTGCCTGAGAGAACAAAGGAATTTTGAGTATAAATATTGGGGCCCAGACCCCATCACTTTGGAACTCTTTTGCAACCAAGAAGCCTACCAAGAAGAAATGCTGAAGAAGCTGTGAGGAGGGACTACCACTTTGCTGTGTGCTTTGCTGTGTTGAAATGAAGTGGCTGCTTCTGTCTTGGGCAGTGAAAGGACTGGACTGAACTTTCTTCAACTTTCTTGTGTGAGCTTCTCCAAGGGCTTGAGGTAGAGCTTGCCCCCTGTTCAACAAGTCTCAGGAAAAGCAAAGACTTCAAGTTCATCTGTTACCGGCACTGGGGACTGTGTGTTTTGTGCTGCAACAGAAGAAAAAGCAACCCAATGCGGTCAACAACACCACTGCTGACTCTGTGTCCTGAAGGCACCGCCGCACTTTGCCCCGCAACCGTGGTCTCACCAACGCTGCCACCCAGCCGCTGCTCGTGTACCTGTGGGCATCGCATTCTGCACCGCCTCGCTTTATGCCGCGGCCCTGGTTTCACCGACAACCTCTCCACGTCGACATCGATGCCGCAGCTTGCACCGTGATTCGAGGGCACCGCTCGTAAGTTACACAGCGCACTGTCCTCCTCCTGCACAGCAGCCTTGGGCTACCAATGCTGGTGCCATCCACTCCAGTTCGTCAGCCAACGACAGCGCTTCAGTAACGATGACAATGCTGCTTGCACCGTGACCTGCCAGTACCGCAAGGAGCACCGCATCACTGCGCACTGCAGCCCTTGTCCCACCAATGCCGCTGGACGACCGTCACCGAGCTTCTGCCTGCACCGCGATCTGAGGGCACCGCACGCTGCACTTCGCACCGCAGCCCCGACGCCTACTGACGCTCCCGACTTCAAACGTGAGTTCGATCTGCAACGCGTGTGACTTCAAGGGCCTGATAACTCCTACACCAACGCATGCGGATGCCTGCATTTCTAAAAGGTACAGTTTTACTGGTCTTTCCGACACTGTAGATGGCCGGCAATGCCGCGGTCAGCCAGAACTATTTGGATTAAGTGTTCAGGATGCTGTGATAGCCCCAGACAGAGCTATTGACTTCAAGGAACTGTATTTTAAATCTATTTGGATTATTGAAGATTTCTGAGAATTGTAAGGTGGATTTTTATCATTTTTGGTCTTGTTTTGGATATATAAAAATATTGGATATTTTTCTAAACTGGTGTGCTGTCCTTTGTAGTGTTTTCACTGCATTACTGTGGGTTATGTGCAAATGCTTTACACACGGCCCCTAAAATAAGCCTGGAGTCACTTCCCTGCATCTGCAGGCACAATAAAGCTGATTGGTCTGCTGATCCTGAGCTGCTACGGACTCCGAAAGGTCCAGCAACACAGGTGGTGGTTCTGCAACTCCCTCGAGGCCTGCACTGTCTTCCTAGCAAGTTGGAGGCTAGTATCCCTTGTCGGAACGGCTGGAGCAGTTCTCCTGTGCACTGCGTTTACTTGCCGTTGCCAAGGCTTGTTGACTCTCTCCTCCAGATATATTCAGACTCCTAGAAGCTCCTGCTTCAAGCACCTCCTGCAGCCAAGATATTTGCCAGCACCGCAGGCCTTCATCCTTTTGTGAGCTGTTGAAGGTCCTCTCGCGACTCCTGTGCCTTTGGCCAGTGGATCCTCTTGAGGGTCTTCTTCAATTCTCGTGGGCTCCCCTGATTGCTCGGGCCTGCTCTGACTTACTTACCTTAGACCTTGCTGGTCTTGACACTGCACTTTTTTCATCTATTGCGTCTCGTGCCGCTGTCAAGGCTTATTGGTGCCATTGCCGGACAATGACACCTTGGCTCTCGACATCCGACATGGGACATCTTGTGAACGGCTACTGATTTTCCTCAGTGTCGCCTGGTCTGTACAGGTACAACTTTAAGGGTACTGTCAACTCTCCTGGATTCCCGACAACGGTGGCCATTTGTCTTCTGTTCTTCCTGTTCATCCCTGAATGGCATAGACTCTGTCCCCTCTGCTTACAAGTACCTCTCATCTTGTATTCGCCTTTGGATTCCACCGGACACTTTCACCTTCCTCGCAAGCAGCATGTTCCAGAAGTTCTCCATTGTGGTCTACGGTGGTTTCCGACATCACTTCGCACCTATGCACCTGGCTTCCCTGGTGTAAGTATCCTGGTTACTGTGATATCCACGGTGGGGTGACTCACCAACCTTTCATCTTCCACAGGGTTTCTTCAGGGTCCACTGGGAAGGGTCCTTCTTCTTTAAAATTGCAACCGCAACTTACCCCTAGACTTCCATTGAGTATGCGGTTGCGTTCCCACTCTGTACACAGCTTCCATGGGGTCCCTACAAACTCAACTTGGGTAGTTCCTTGGGTCCCTGGCTCTTCTGCGGCTCCTGGGTCCATTCTTGACTGAAGTCGTGATTTGCATTCCACAATTTAATTAAAACATCTTTTTTTATTAAGAAAATCAACATCAATACAACCAACAAACAAGTGCATCGCAGTGCAGTCATCAACATTGTCAGGTAATCGCGATACATTAGTACAATAAGGACAAATCGTAGCACAGGGTCTACAGTGCAATCACGTGTGTCATAGTTCCATTGTATTCACAACATTAAATGTACTCATTATCAAACACTGAGGAGGGGGGAATCACTGAAAGGGGTACACAGCAGACCCCTACTGTCATTCCATGGGCCCCAGATTCTTGTCCATTTATGCGGGCATCCCCTGCTCTCATAAATGACCCTCTCCGCTTGCATTCACCAATCCATATCTGACTCCCAGTCAGTGTATCTTAATTGAACCCCTCCCTTCCATGTTCTGGCTATATTACGCTTTGCCACCATGCAGCCCAAAGAGACCCAGTGCTTCTTAGTTCGTGACAAGTCCGTGGCTTCCCAGATATTTAAAAGACAAAGCCGGGAGGAGACGTCTATAGGTGCTTTACTTATCCAGGAAATGGCAGAGATAACCTTTTCCCAGTACTTCTGAAGGATCAGGCATTCCCACCATTGGTGTATGTAGGTCGCTGTGTGGCTGCAACCTCGGGGAAAGGCCGGGGAATCTAGTACCCCCATTTTGACAAGTACTGAGCTAGTATAGTAGACACAGTAGTTTAAGTTGGATGAGTTTGAAACGGGAATGGAACGCCACCTCGCGAGGAGAGGCCAGTCCTTTCCGCCAGTTGTCGTCGTCTATGTCACCTACGTCGTCCACCCATTTTGCACGAGTTTTCTCCTGGGTATCTGTCGTGTTATTCAGGATTTTACGGTAGGTCAATGAAATGGCTTTTTCCAAGATGTAGTCGTCTAATAGCCTGTCTTCTAGTGGCGAGGAGACCGACAAGTCTGACCCTTTAGGGATCGTTCTATGTAAGGCATTGCAGGCCTGGAGGTAGCGAAAGGTTTCCCCCCTGCAACTGGTAGTCTCTCTGTAGGTCGCTGAAAGGAATCACCTCCCCTCCCACCCCCCCCCCCTGAGTTCCACGATTCCCCGACCTTCGAGAGGCCGATCAGGTCCCATTTATCAAACCCTAGTTGCTTGGACAGAATGCCCAATCGACAAGAGACAGGGGTCTGGCATTTAATAAAATTTCTACTTGTCCATGGACCAGGTTGCCTCATAGATCTACTTGTCCTGTAATATAATCCACTTGTCCCTTTTGTGCCATGTAGTGCATCGACAAATTATGGCAGCAATCACAAAATATAAGAGCTCTAATATAGCCTCTCTGATTATTCCAGAGCTCATACCATAGTAGCGCTTGCATACTTGCAATCCCCCTATGTTGCCATGTTTCTGCAGATCTACATACTGGGGCTGAAGGTAGTGGTAAGCAATAGTTCCAGTGTTCGAATGCCCTTTTGAGTCTGTGCAAACCTATTAATATGCATGTGTTAAGGATTTTCTACAACTCTTCTCTAATCGTTTCCCATACTGAGAAATGTTGTAAATTTACTCCTGACACTGCCAGACGTAAACCTTCTTCCAGAGTTGGGAAAAAAGTGGTTGGAGGGAAGCTGAACTTGCAAACACCCAGATTTTCGCACGAGCAAATCTACACATGCAAATTTGCCCATGCTAAAATGCAGTTCACAAATATTTTCTAGGAGTACTAATTCTTGTCCTTCTGTAAATTCTTGGGAATTCACGAAAGCCGTATAGATGCACTTAATGCAAGGACAAATATGATGGGTGCACTTTTGAGACTTTCTCTAATAATTTGGCCCCTAATTAGGTCTGGCGTTGACCATGACCTTTTGCGTTTATTAAAATTCAGTCTCTCTCTCTCTATATCGGCTGGCTTCACTGTAAGTGACAGCATCCTGCTCCCTCTCAAGGAGCATATCGGCACGTAAAGTAGTTTTGTTCAGGGCCAGTAATAACTGTGGCAGTGTGTGCTTTTTGGGACCAAAAACTATTTTTGCTTTTGCTTGTTATAATGGCGAGGGCCAAGCAGCTTCCACACCAATAAAGTTTTATAAGAACCATTCCAAAACAATTCACACATTGACAAAACTAAAAAGCTGCTCACCAATTTCAGACCTACTGGCTTTGCCAATCCCTTGTTTATTTTTGTTTCCCATATTCGCATTGTAACTGGTTACACTGATTTTCCATTATGAATATTTTTGGGAAATGCTAGCATGAATCACCACGTTACTAAATGATGCTGCAAAGGAATGGTACCTGAAAATTTACAGTAGTTTAGCAAATTCTGTTTTCCTGCTTTCATATTTTTTTAAGAACATTTTATTTTAAAAGCAAACGATCATCAATCTTGCTTTCAAGCTTCTGCAAATATTTGCATCAAATCAGAGAGCATCCTGGGAGCATTATACATAGTCTCATAAAGCTAAACTTTGAAAACGTGTGTACATATTTTCATACAGGAGCCACTGTCAGTAGTGCAGTCAGAGCTTACAACATTTACTTCTAGCACTTACCCTAATAACAAATGCTTTCAATTAATGAACCATAAGTACAAGTTTGAACAACATTAACATATGGACAAAAATATTACCTTAACTGCAGACAGTGCCCTTCTCTGATTCATAATGTGGTGCTGCAAACTGGCAGCCAAAGGGTTTGTGCTGCAGGGGGTTGGGCCCACTTGTCCCAAGGACAAAATACACATGAAAACTTGTTGCCCTAGACCTCAAACAATATGCCTTGGGCGTCGGGCTATAGGAATTCCACATCCCTGAAGAAAATAGCAACGAAGTGACTTGTGTAATTTTTTCTTTCTTTCCCAGAGCAGCTGTCGCCTTGTGCCCTTTGACGACCGTGGTGGAAGTTGGGGTGAGTCTAGGCGTTTGCTTCGCGCCACCATAAAGTACCCTTAAGTAATTTCCCAGAAGCATGTTGTGCTTGTCCATCATATAGGCGGGATCTGCAATGGGTCGATGCACCCACGGGTTCAGGACCAACCAATCAATCCATTTGTATAGCGCACTCCTCACCCATGAGGGTCTCAAGATGCTGGGGGGGGGGGGGGGTAGCAGCCGCTGCTCGAACAGCCAGGTCTTGAGGTGTCTCCTGAAGGTCAGCAAGTCCTGGGTCTCACGCAGATGGGTGGGGAGGGTGTTCCACATCTTGGCGGCAAGGTAGGAGAAGGATCTGGTGGTGGTTCTGTGTATGCGTGGGGCAGTGGCAAGTTCGGCGGACAGAAGCTGGCGATTTGGGGTGTAGAAGGTGAGACGCTTGTTGAGGTATGCTGGTCCGGCGTTGTGGAGTGCTTTGTGGGCATGGGTAATCCTCTTGTTGATGGGAAGCAAGTACAGGTCCTTCAGGTGGGCAGTGATGTGGGAGAGGTGGGGGATGCCGACGATGAGGCGTGCGGAGGCGTTCTGTATACGTTGCAGTCTTTTCTGGAGTTTGGCCATGGTTCCAGCGTAGAGGGCGTTGCCGTAGTCCAGTCTGCTGCTGATGAGGGCGTGGGTGTCTGTCTTTCTGGTTCCAGAGGGGATCCATCTGTAGATCTTGCAAAGCATGCGGAGGGTGTTAAAGCAGGAGGAGGAGACGGCGTTGACTTGTTGGGTCATTGAGAGTGATCAGACCAGGATGAATCCCAGGTTGCGTGCGTGGTTGGTGGGCGTCCGTGCGGCTCCCAGCGCAGCAGGCCACCAGGAGTTGTCCCAGGCGGAGAGGAAGGAGCCGAGGATGAGGACCTCCGTCTTGTCTGAGTTCAGTTTCATGCGACTGTTCTCCAGCCAGTCGGCGACGGCCTTCAGTCCTTCGTGGAGGTTCGTTTTGGCGGTGGAGGAGTTCTTGGTCAGTAGAGGATCAGGTGGGTGTCCTCGGCGTAGTAGACAATGTTGAGGTTGTGCGAGCGGACGATGTTGGCGAGTGGAGCCATGTAGACGTTGAAAAGGGTAGGGCTGAGGGATGATCCTTGGGGCACATCGCAGATGATCTTGGTGGCTTCCGAGCGGACGGGGGGGAGGTGAACCATCTGGGTTCTGTCGGTGAGGAAGGAGGTGATCCAGCCCAGGGCATTGTCGCTGAATCCTGCGTCGTGGAGGCGTGTGCAAAGGGTGTGGTGGCAGACGGTGTCGTAGGCAGCTGAGAGCTCCGGGAGGATGAGGGCCGCGGTTTCACCGTTATCCAGCATGGTCCTGATGTCACCGGTGGCAGCGATGAGGGCAGTTTCGGTGCTATGTTTGCTGCGGAATCCTGATTGGGACGGGTCCAGGATGTTGTTCTCCTTGAGGAAGTGGGACAGTTGCTTGTTGACGATCTTTTCGATGACTTTTGCCGGGAACGGGATTATTGAGATGGGCCGGAAGACTAACTGTGAGGCCCAAAAGTAGGATCTAATGGCGGGCAGGGCAATGCCACCGTCATACCAGCCCTTGGTGAGCTTAGTGAGGGCAATAGGGGGAGTACCATGGTTCCAGAGCAAAGCACATACTTCAGAGTCAATGGATTGAAAGTAATTAGAAGAAACCAAATATGGTGTGTTCTGTAGGGCATATACAAAACATGGAAGCACCATCATCTTGTAGAGGGCAGCTTTGCCTAACAGTGTAAGGGGTCGCGTTTTCCAGTGGTGCACATCCACTCGAAGGCGGCGCAGGGGGGGCACAAGATTTAGATCATAGAAAACTGAGGAATCAAGCGTGATATAAAATCATAGGAACTCAAAGTCATCTGTGACTATTTTGGCTTGGCATCCTGTGGGTAGTATTGGGCAGTCTCTGCTCAAAACGTAAATCCGTGACTTATCCCAATTAATAGCGTAACAGGAGTATTTTTGGAAGAGAGTAAAAATATGTAGTTCTCAGTGGATAGAAAAAAAGGGTTTGGCTAAATAGAGAAAGATATCGTCGGCGTTGAGGGAGATTTTATCCATCCAATCCACCGACCAATTGAGACCCCTAATGAGGGGATCCCCCTTATCCAGATTGCCAGCGGTTCAAGGGCCAAAGCAAAGAGCAGTGGCGAAAGGGGGCAGCCCTGTCTCATACCCTTCCCCAACGCAAAGGTTGCCGGCCGACCTCCATTTACTGCAATCCGAGCTAGGGGCTTCGAACAAGGAAGATGCACCAAGGACAAAAACCGACCTCCGAGCCCGTATCTTTCAAGTGAAGCAAAAAAGAAAGGCCATTCAATCATATCAAACGCCTGTACCAAAACCCCGTAGAGGCGACGCAGATTTAGCGCGGTGTTTCTGCCAGGCATAAAACCGGACTGGCCCGGATGTACCAACTTTTGAAGATAAGGCAAGAGGCGCAGCACCAGGATTTTAGCAAAAAAATTTGACCTCTGAGTCTAAGAGGGAAATAGGTCTGTACAAGCTACATTGCTCAGGGGGTTTACCCTTTTTATGAATGACTACAATAGACGCTAGTCGCAGCATCTCAGGCAAGACCCCACCTAACCGTGCTCTCTTCATACATCCGGACAAGGAATGGGGCAATCATACAGGCATTGGATTTGTAAAGTTCAATTGAAAGGCCACTGTGGCCCATGGCCTTACCGGACTGTAAAGCACCAATCACCTTAGACACCTCTTTGGTTGTCAAGGCATTATCAAGATCCTTAACATCCTCAGGATCCAGCAGAAGCAGAGTAGCTAGCATTTCCGCCGCCTCCACTTGGGTGGATGACTGTGTAGTGGTATAAACCCATTCGGAGTGGTAGGGGAATGCCCTCACAATCCCATCTGTATCATGTAGTGTTGCGCATCCTTGGTCTGTGATCTGAGCCACCCACCTATTGGCCATTTCCCTCTTGTCAAGCCAAACTAGCAATTTACTGGCCTTGTTGTTTATATCGTAAACACGATGTTGAGTCGCTCGATGTTGGGCCCAGGCAGCGTCCTCCGCAATGTCCCTATACTCCTTTTGTTTTATACCTAACTTACACGTGGTATCCGGTGTGCCCAATGCTTCAAGTTCGCCCTCGAGAAGGGCAACCTCTTTCTCCACCTCCTCCAGTTGTTTCCATTTTTATGACCTGCTATCCCAGCGACCCCACAACACCGGATCACCGTCTTGTAGGCCTCCCATAGTGTTACGTCTGAGTCAACTGAACCGTCATTTTCCGCAAAGTAATTTTTGGTGGCCTCTGCCAGTTTGTCTCTTATCGTCGGCACTTTGAGGTACCAGGGACCAAGAACCATTTCATGACAACTGGGCGTGGAACACCTCCATAACATGCCATAATCGGGGAGCGGTCCGAGATGCCCCTGGGAAGAAAGGAGACCGCTGAACATGGGGAGCGGGAAGGCTTTACAGAAGACATAATCTATGCTGGACATAAACCTGTGTACCCCAGAGTGGAAAGTGTATTGTTTGGATGTAGAGTTGCAGATTCTCCATATATCTATCAGGTCCAGTGCCCCCCAGAAAGTCTGCCAGTAGTTTCCCTGGTGGTTACCCCCGTTTGATCGGCAGTTGGTCGAGATCTCCATGAAGAGCTGCATTAGAGTCTCACCCCACCAATATGTCACCCTCAGGCAAATTCAACATATGCGGACCCAGGTCAATCAGAGTAGCAGAATGAAGTCTAGGGGGTACGTATAGGGAAGTCAGATTAAGGGGCCTACCCTACCACTGCCCCAAGGCTGTGAAAAACTTCTCAAGTTGATCCCGCGTAACTTTTTGTACTTGAAATGGGAGGGAGTTACGTGCTAGAATACCCACCCCTCTGGACCCCTTAGCATAGCCCGCATGAGCCACTAACTTATATCCCCATCTATTGAGTGCACAGTAGGAGGTTCCCTGGATATGAGTTTCATGTAGTAATACAAGGTCAGGGGCGTGTCGTTTCAGATATAGCAATACTAGGGGCGTGGCTTCGCTGAGCTGCGAAATGGCCGCGCGTAAGTGCGGCTGCGTCGGCCGAGAGACATCAATCCGTCATTAATCCGTTAAAAACTGCCCCGAGTGAGAGCCAGCCGCAACGCTAACACCCTGCGTGTGCCGGGAATGAGCCGGTGAGCAGAAATTCAGCACAGCGGCGCGGGCGGCGGCACGGAGGAAGGTGCGGCCTGCCTGTGCGTCCGCAGTGGAAAAGCCGGGACCTCGAGTGGGCACGACCTGAGGAGACCTTGACTGGCGATCGGAGGAGCTGCGGCGGCGAGGCGGCGGTCCTGCGGGACGCGCCGTGTAACACGGCTGGAGGACCTGGATAAAATGCAGGAGGAGGATCGCTGCCATAGGAAGGCCAGTGCGGGAGACGGTGTTGAGCGCAGAAACGTGACAGTGAACGTGGCCCTCAAGACGTGGGCCGGGGCACGCTGAGAGGTCCGGACAGTACAGAGAGGGTCAGCGTCCCCGGGGAAGGCACGGATTGTCCCGCTTGAAGGACAAACAGGCACAACTAACTCCAGTAAGTGCGCACAGCAGCGCTCAGTCCCTGAATGCCCAGTGAATAGCCATTAAGGACGAGGCCTCGCCCAGAGGGCCTGCTCGCTGCCTGCGTGGAAGCAAGATTGCGGAGCCAGTGCTGGCGTGCTGCGGCTGGGCTCCAATACTTCGGCGCTGAGAGGCAGGCCCTGTAAAGTGCACATACAATCGTCCAGTGTTTGCGCCTGCCAGGAGAACGTGTGTGCGGCAGAGGTGGACTTGGCAGCGCGAGACTGGTGTGCGGTCCAGAAGAGGGTACGCTGCCTGATGCGGGAGCTCTGAGATCTCGGAGAAGGGAAGGTGGGCGGCCAACCCCAAAGAAGCGGCCCTGGAAGAGAGCCGTAGTGGCGGCGGGAATTTCCAGATAGGTGCAGAACGAACCCTACTCCTACTGCTGAGCTGCACCATAGAAAGAAGCTGGCACACGACGCGACGTACGACAAATCATAGCCTCAGAGCACTGTTGGGGCAAGTGGACGGGGCAGGCGAGGTGCCAGAGGCATTCCGACTCTGGTGAGCTCGTCACGAACTATAGGAAATAACACGTTGAGATAGATGACAAGCTCAAGGAGATGCGCTGACGGAGCGACGGGGTAGACAGTATCTCCTAGAAGATCCGTGGTGCTGGACCTGCCGGGAAGGGGCGAGCCCTACGTTGTACAGAGTGTCCTGACCTGCAGGAGGACTGGAGGCCATCCCCGACAGCTACTGGTGAGGCTGGATTTGAACTGCGTATCGCGCTTGGAGGGAAAGTCACACAAGCAGCATATTCACCCATAGACACTATCGCCACGGGAACCAGAGATCCGGCGAAGATGGGGAAGCACGACACGAGACAACCCCGGATCACGTTCGAGAAAAAATCTAACAAGGTGACGGAGGGTGAGTCTGGCTAGCAGAGACGGGAGGCGGAAGAGGGGGCTTTGGTGGCGCCACCGGAGGAAGACATCCGAGCCAAGTTTAGAGACCTGAAATCCAGCCTTCAGGGCCTTGATTCAAAGATGGACTCCCTGGCAGAAAGAATGGACAGGATAACACATAGGGTAGAAAAACAAGAAGGTCGCATGGCCACAATGGAAACTAGAGTGACGGAGGTAGAAGAGGGGCAAACAGAATTGGACAAGAAACTGCAGGAAATGGATGGAGTGCTGCGCGTGATCTAGCTAAAGAACGAGGATTTGGAAGCTAGGTCGAGGAGGAATAATGTACGCATCACGGGCATTGCGGAAACCACAGACATACCAAATATGGGGAAGTTAATAGAGACTATGATGAGTGATCTCTTCGGTCCTGCCTTGTCCGCCATGTTCCTCATAGAACGTGCCCACAGAACGCTAGGCCCCAAGCCGCGGCCGGGGGCGCCGCCGAGGCCCATATTGGTGAGAGTCCTTAACTATAGAGAACGGGATACGATCCTTCGAATGGCGCGGGAAAAAGGGGACATACAGTACAATGGCAACAACACCGACATGTACCCGGACTTCACGTTACAGGTGCAAGCAGCCCGCAGAGAGTTCAGCCAGCCAAAAAGACATTTCAGCAGATAGGCACCAAGTATTCGTTGATATATCCGGCCAAGTTGTGGATCCAGGGCCCTGGAAAGCCCACCTTCTTTACGGATGCGAAGGCTGCCTTGGCGTACGCCAAACAGATGACAAAGGGACAGAGACAGAGAACAACGTCGGAAGATCCTCCTGTGGAACATAATCTGAGCGATAATGACTGATGGACCCAACTCCTTACGTTGAATGGGCAGATAAGTTCACTCATCTGAGATATTGCATGGCTGGTCTGGTGTTGATTGTGATGTCTTCTATTCGCACACTCATGCAGGGTTGGTCTGTCAATATGTTTTTGTTGCTGTTGCGAAAACCAAAGGAAATGATGGACGGAGTGTTGAACATTGCAAGCACTCACCCCCAGTCAACTGATCTGGGTTTAATCCATCACCGTTCTTAAGCCCACTCTGCCACCCCAGTTCAGACATGGCCATATGCAAATCAGTCTGACCCTGTGCCTCATGGGATCAGTCCAGCCCGAACTGCCAAGCCATGTCTTCCCTGGACCGGAAACAAGCTTCCTAGGACCGGTTTCTGGCATTTCAGCCGTCTTCAGCCATGCTTGCTTGAATCCAGTGGAAAAGTGAGCAAGGGACTCACGTCTGAGCATACCCTGCCAACTTATGGCGAACAAAGCGAAAACCAAAGGAAATGATGGACGGAGTGTTGAACATTGCAAGCACTCACCCCCAGTCAACTGATCTGGGTTTAATCCATCACCGTTCTTTAGCCCACTCTGCCACCCCAGTTCAGACATGGCCATATGCAAATCAGTCTGACCCTGTGCCTCATGGGAACAGTCCAGCCCGAACTGCCAAGCCATGTCTTCCCTGGACCGGAAACAAGCTTCCTAGGACCGGTTTCTGGCATTTCAGCCGTCTTCAGCCAGGCTTGCTTGAATCCAGTGGCAAAGTGAGCAAGGGACTCACGTCTGAGCATACCCTGCCAACTTATGGCGAACAAAGCGAAAACCAAAGGAAATGATTGACGGAGTGTTGAACATTGCAAGCACTCACCCCCAGTCAACTGATCTGGGTTTAATCCATCACCGTTCTTTAGCCCACTCTGCCACCCCAGTTCAGACATGGCCATATGCAAATCAGTCTGACCCTGTGCCTCATGGGAACAGTCTAGCCCGAATTGCCAAGCCATGTCTTCCCTGGACCGGAAACAAGCTTCCTAGGACCGGTTTCTGGCATTTCAGCCGTCTTCAGCCAGGCTTGCTTGAATCCAGTGGCAAAGTGAGCAAGGGACTCACGTCTGAGCATACCCTGCCAACAGTCAGACTGATTTGCATATGGCCATGTCTGAACTGGGGTGGCAGAGTGGGCTAAAGAACGGTGATGGATTAAACCCAGATCAGTTGACTGGGGGTGAGTGCTTGCAATGTTCAACACTCCGTCCATCATTTCCTTTGGTTTTTGCTTTGTTCGCCATAAGTTGGCAGGGTATGCTCAGACGTGAGTCCCTTGCTCACTTTGCCACTGGATTCAAGCAAGCCTGGCTGAAGACGGCTGAAATGCCAGAAACCGGTCCTAGGAAGCTTGTTTCCGGTCCAGGGAAGACATGGTTTGGCAGTTCAGGCTGGACTGTTCCCATGAGGCACAGGGTCAGACTGATTTGCATATGGCCATGTCTGAACTGGGGTGGCAGAGTGGGCTAAAGAACGGTGATGGATTAAACCCAGATCAGTTGACTGGGGGTGAGTGCTTGCAATGTTCAACACTCCGTCCATCATTTCCTTTGGTTTTTGCTTTGTTCGCCATAAGTTGGCAGGGTATGCTCAGACGTGAGTCCCTTGCTCACTTTGCCACTGGATTCAAGCAAGCCTGGCTGAAGACGGCTAAAATGCCAGAAAACCGGTCCTAGGAAGCTTGTTTCCGGTCCAGGGAAGACATGGTTTGGCAGTTCGGGCTGGATTGTTCCCATGAGGCACAGGGTCAGACTGATTTGCATATGGCCATGTCTGAACTGGGGTGGCAGAGTGGGCTAAAGAACGGTGATGGATTAAACCCAGATCAATCGACTGGGGGTGAGTGCTTGCAATGTTCAACACTCCGTCCATCATTTCCTTTGGTTTTTGCTTTGTTGCTGTTGCTACATAATGGCTCTGGGCCTGCTGTTGGGGCAGTAAGTACAACACTCGGCCACCCTGCCATGAGTGCAGGGGTGGGATGCCGGTGGACCCACGTACCCCATGGGATGAGTCCCTTAGGGTTCCTAATGTGGAGTTATTGGTCACAGTTGGGGGGGATATCACAACCTGTTTGGGGGGTTGGTGTGGGAGGGACTGGGGGGACCGGGTTGGTTGTTCTATTTATGGGTACTTGCTGGACTGCGAATGCACACCCAAATTTCGAAGGTGGTTACAGAGTGTGTTGGCCGTAACAACTGGCCCAGGAAAAGCTAAAGGTGTAGACAGCAAATGGTATGTTGTGTGGGCGACTGTTTTCCTGAGGGGCCTTGCACCGCCCATGGGTTGTAAGCGTACAAAGTTTTGGCTCACACCATGACACAACTGAAATATCTCACATGGAATATTCGAGGCCTTAATGACCGCCGCAAATCCAGATTGGTGCACTCATACCTCTCAAGGCATGGAGTGGACATATGTCTACTGCAAGAGACACACTTAATGGGAGGCACAGCGAGCATGCTCCGGAACAATAGATGGGGCGAGGTGGTGGAAGGGGGATACTCCAACTACTCTCGGGGAGTGGCTATATTATTATGCAGGGGGCTCCAGTTGCGTACGCATCGCACAATGATAGACAGGGAGGGACGGTACATCCTATTGCATGGTACACTGTATAACACACCCACGGTGATAATAAATACATATGGCCCAAACTCCGATGCCCCAGATTTCTTCCAGCACATCAGACATTTAGTCCAGTCATTGACTAATGCCACTGTTATATGGGGTGGGGATTTCAACGTGGTTCTCTCGGATGTAGCGGACAGGCAGGGGGCGACACTGGAGCACCACCAGAGAGCGGCCACGATACTACAGGACATAGTGTCGGACATGCACTTGGTAGATTCATGGAGAGTGCTACATCCCACACTTCGAGAAGGCACTTGCGCTACACACCACCGCAACGCCCGGTCGAGATTAGATTTCTGGTTGGTTTCTAAAGATATGCACGGCTGGGTTATAGCAGCCGAACATCACCCACGCACATTATCGGATCTCGCCCCAGCACTATTGACGTTCAAAGTACCAGGGCCATACATAACCCCGTTCAGCTGGAGGTTTCCATCAGGGGCACTATTGGATCAAGTCTTCAGGGAAGAACTGCGGGGGAAAATTGAAGGTTATTTCTCTCTAAATGAAGGGTCGGTGGAGTCACCCGGTATGCTGTAGGAAGCATTCAAAGCGGTAATGCGGGGGATTGCATAGCACTGAAAACAGGGGTCCTTAGAGATATACGCACCACACTGCAGAAATTGGAACGTGAAATTGGAGAACTGCAGCGCACATGGGCGCACTCCTCGTCCCTTGCTGTCGCAGTACATATTAGGTCTAGATTGTCAGAATTTCAGGCAGAGGCGGAGAGAGAAACGAAATACCTATATAAATATGCACAGGCACGGCGCTACGGGGAGGGGGACAGGGCTGGGAAGACGTTGGCAGGTTTGCTTAGACCACCAAAGGGGGCAGATTACATTACTGAGATGTGCACGGCGGACGGGGAACTGGTTAGAACGCCGCCAGAAATCTTACGCATTATGTCACGATATTATGAAACACTATATACCTCGAAGTCCAACCCTTTGCAGTCCGACATAGTGGATTATCTGGACCCCGTAGCTTTGGCTTGGTTCAACGACAGAGCTAGGCAATATATGGAGCTTCCCATCACAATAGAAGATATTAAGCAGGTAATAAGTGGTATGCCGGCGGGGAAGGCCCCGGGGGCCGATGGGCTTACTGCGGCCTTCTACAAGGAGTACTCGGATCTGTTGGCTCCGCGTCTGCTGCAGGTGTACCTAGAGGCAATGGAGACAGGTGTCCTCCCCCCCACGCTACGAGAGGCTACTATAGTCGCTCTGCTGAAACCTGACAAGGATCCGGCGGCGCCTGACTCCTATTGTCCGCTTTCCTTAATAAACCTTGATGCTAAGATCTATGCCAAACTCATTGCTAACAGGCTGCAACCAATGCTGCCGCAGATAGCATTGCCAGACCAGTCTGGCTTTATACCGGGTCGCTCAACTGCCCATAATTTAAGAACACTTTTCGGTCTCCTGCATCATCTGGCTCCCCAAGTGTAAGCGATTGCTGCGCTGTTGGACGCTACGAAGGCGTTTGACTCCTTAGAATGGAGGTTTCTCTTTGTTCTACTGTCCCGCATGGGGTTTAGCCCTTTATTCCTCAACCAGATTCAACTGCTATACGCGGACCCGGTGGCACGGGTCAGAATAAATGGGCAAACGTTGGAACCTTTCGCCATAACAAGGGGGACGAGACAGGGATGTCCGCTATCGCCGCTGTTGTTCGATATCGCGACGGAGCCGTTGGCGGCCTGCCTTCGCCAACACCATACTCACAGAAGCATAGGGTTCTCGTCCAGAGGGTTGTTGATTTCAATGTATGCGGACGACATGATAATATATTCAACAGATCCGAAAGAGAATTTCGTAGAAGTCATGCGAGAAGTAGTAAGGTATGGCGGACTCACAGGAATCCAGAAAAACTGGTCGAAATCTGTGATATTCCCGCTTACGGACGACACCATCCAAGTCGACACTGAATTCCCTATACAGTGGGCTGGGGAGGAGGTCAAATATCTGGGAATACGGGTGAGCCGATCACTGCATGACATTTGGCTGGCTAACTACGGCACGCTGATGGGCTGGATCGAGAGCAAAGCAAAGAAATGGAAACAGCTACCATTGACCCTTATGGGACGAATAGCTCTTACAAAAATTGTCATCTTGCCCAAACTACTATACTTCTTCGTAAACATACCAGTGCCGCTTAACTCACATTTCTTCAGGAAACTAAGGACCCACATTCTAGACTTGGTGTGGGCGGGAAGACAGCCCAGAGCATCCTGGAAGCTGTTGACATTGCCATTCACCCAGGGTGGATTGGGAGCACCTGACTTCGAACTGTATGCATACAGCGCTCAGGCGCAATTTCTGCATTTCTGGCAGCACCCCACGCCCTTTCAGCCACACGTGGCGGTAGAAATTGACAGGGTAGCTCCTGTACCGCTGGACGTGGCGCTTTACCTGCCCTACAAAAGACAACGTTCAGAAATAGACACAGTGGAGACCATGAGGTGGGCCTGGAGAGGCATTGCACAGAGGGCCCATGTCAGGGAACTATATGCTCCATCCATGCCATTGGGGGGCAATCCATTTCTCCATCCTCTAACGGACAAAGCAATCGCATCACGAGCCAAAGCGCATGCGCGTTGGAAAAGGGTGGCGATCTATATCCAAATGATACATTCATGACCTTACAGCAGATGTGTAAATTGCGTGAAGCCACAGCATCGGACACGCTTCTGTACTATCAGATCAGGGCCGCTTGCCGGGCCCGATATGTGTCCTTCCCACAGGCACCTCCGACATTGCCAGCGTTAGAAAATGTCTTGGCAAATCCATTCCCTCGCAAACTGATCACGCGTATCTACAATATCACGCTAAAAGAATCGCCGGTCATTGTGAGCGCATCAAGGGCAGGGTGGGAGAGTGAATTGAACCTGGATATCACGGACAAGCAGTGGCAATACTGCTGCTCGCAGTTACAACAACTCTCACCGAATTACAGACTGAGATTGATCCACTTTAACTTCCTGCATAGGCTATATAGCACGCCCTCTCAGTTACATCGTATGGGCATCCACCCGAATGCGAGGTGTTGGAGATGTGGGGCACCGAGCGCTACGTTCTCACACTTGGCATGGGACTGCGGACCGATAGCAGGATTCTGGGAGGAAGTAATTTGAGCATGTCAGGTAAATTACTAACAATCGGATACAGGCTACCCCACTGACGATATTACTGGGCTTCATGTCCGAGGTTCCAAAGAGCTCCAGGAGGCTCACGGCAATGTTGCTACTATTGCCAAAGAGACAGGTGGCAATTCATTGGAAAAAGCAGCAGCCCCCCACAATAGCTGCCTGGGTGACAACGGTAATTTATTGTAAAGAGCAGCTCTCGAATTATTGGGAGTTAATGCCCAGCAGATCCAGACCCAAGGACATCTGGAAACCATTTGTGGCGTGGCTGAGTGCAGAGGGGGTTGGATCTCTTAAGAACCTAAACGGTGAAGAATCACAGACCACGCTACGCGCCAGGGTCATGGTCAAATTACAAGGGCCACTGGGCGGAGTGGGGTGCGAAGGGGTGATGGGCCCACGGATTGTTGCCATAGAGCAAGGAGAAAGGACGGTTGGGCTAGAAAGTCACACACACCACACGACAAACAGGGTGATACCAGAGATCTTTGGGTAAAGCAGGAGGGGAGGGAGGGTGGGGGGGGGAGTTAATAGAGTTAGATTTATTAAGACATACCTCAAATCGCTGCTGGCCCGAAGGGTTGTAAGCAGAGAAAGCTGTATCCTGTTGCCAAGATATTTACATGATGCTAGCTGCCAGCCTCCGGGTTGTAGGCGAACAGCTGTGTTGCTATAAATCGCTTAATAAAAAACTTTAAAAAAATAAATAAAAGATTTCGCAATACTATTCCCCGCTTCATACAGTCACCCAAACCATTCACGTTGCAAGAGAGTAATTTAAGGCGGCCCAATATTGGAGCCGCACCCTGGTCAGTGCTCATTAACACGTGGGGCAAGGGGCCCTTCCTCACGAAGGGCAACAAACAAACAATAATGTAGGCCAATCTTACCTCCCCCGACCAATGACAACAATGGAGACCATCCATATATGGTATGTGGAAAACCATGAATAACATTGCTGACGACACAAGGTGCATGAAAGGCAGCACCATCTACTAGACTGCACTGAACACATAAGCAACAAGCATTGAAACTGCAACAGGTCTCGCCTTTGATTAAGTTAAAGCCATTTGCTTTGCTAATGGTATTGGAGCTTTGCATTATTTAGTGTATATTTGTGATATGTGCCTTTATTTGCTCTCCCCTCGCCCCTTTTGTCTGCCTCATGCTATTGTAATCCTCACTATACTAAATTAACACACATAGTATTCTTCTATTCATTCACCTCCCAAATCTGAAACACTGCTCTTTTCCTTCTAACGCTATGAATTACTACACAGCTAACAAAACAATTCTAACTACATACAACTACAACATATCACAAATGTACAGCAAATAATGCAAAGCTAGAATACAATACCATTAGCAAACCAAATGGTTTGAACTTAAAGGCGAGAAGTGTCCTATGGTGCCAAGTGAACATGAGGAGAAAAGGCTAACATTACAAAAAAAAAAAAAAATCCAAGACTGGAGCGCAATGCTGTGAAGAGGCAACACTTTTGCCACTCCATGATACTAAGAGCCTCTCTTGATAAGTACTTTAAGGGAATGACAAGTTAAAATGTGTATACCTTCTGAAACTGCTGCTAATTATTTAAAAACCATTTCTGTAAAATAGGTTATGTTTAGAAGTATGAAGGCCTCTGTGGTTCTGAAGTGACCTTTAACCTTGCTGGTGGATGAAAGAATGTGCTGCAAGAACAGTCTGCAAACACAACTAGTGATGCCTTGACCTAGGAAACATTGCAGATCACGTTAGACTTGTAAACAATAACTGGTGCTAATGTTATACAAATAAATAGCCAGCGCACTGTGAACTGCAGTGTCTGAGTGAAACAATCATCCTTTCACAGTAAGTAAAGTGTGCATTTGCCAGCTGTGCTGAACAGCCCCACTGGGGTGTTTTCTTTGCCTCTAGCTGAACTCTGCATGCCCCTTTTATACCTGAAGTAAACATGCGTGTGGCCTGTCCATAGGGGCTATGGCGGGGCGTTCCTTGGAATGCGCCTGTAAGTCTCGGGTGACTTAAGAGGTGTATAATGAACTCCATGGATATGTTTGTGCCTCCAGGTCAACCAAATAAAAATAAACAGGGAACTCTATATGTTTGCCTACCGTCCACCTTCTGTCCCGAACGATTGGAATGGACGGGTTGGGGGAGGGAGTAAAAACGCAAGATGAAAGGGTGGGGTAGCGAGATAAAGCAGCGACGGGACGTGTGGGAGATTGAGGTAAAGCCAAGTGCCATGCTGAGCGAGGGAAACAATTGTTTTAATGAATGTTGGAAGGCGAACCCCGGGGGAGTCGGAGAGACCACCCAGGGGGGCCCCCACACTGTACGAAGTAGCCGAGCGCTGTTGAGAAGCCTCCTATGAGAGATCCTTCTCCTATACCGTACCAGCACAGTAACACCACCACACAGGACTCGAGGATATTTATCACGATGAGCAATTCTTTATCAGCATTTAGGAAGTTACGGTTATCGATATATACAAGGGGGGATCGAGGGATCCGCAAGAGTCTCAAAGTCTTTGGTAGGGACGGGGTAGCGGGACAGTCTTTGGTAGCAGCTGGGTACGAGGGTACCTTAGGCCCAGTTCTTGTTCCTCAAGCTGGAGGGACTCCGTGTCCCGGAGTGGTCGAGCCGCGACGGCGTCAGCAGGGCTCTGGTGATCAGTTCGTGGAGCTTGAGCCGCGACTAGGTCAGCAGGGCTCTTAAGGTGATTCATTTCAGCTCGAGCCGCGACGACGTCAGCAGGGCTCTGGGGGAGGCTTCAGCGAGGTTGGGCCGCGACAGCGTCAGCAGGGCCCCGATGTTCCGTGAGGTGCCTTGTCTCAATAAGGTGGAGCCGCGATGCAGTCAGCTGGGCTCGTGGTATAGGGTCAAGCAAGAGTTCTTCTCCGTAGGGTCAGCCGCGATTCCATCAGCAGGGCTCTTGACTCCGGGATACAACTGCTGTTCCATTGCGGGGTTGCCCCAGATATAGGTCTGGAGCCCTTTGATGTCCGGACCCTTGCGCCTGGGGGGGGCGGAGAGGCCGGGCTGGGAGAGGCCAGACGCCCAGCGGGAGAGGCGCCAGGCCCGGAGAGGCCGGAGGACGATCGCACCTAGGTGTGGAGGGACGGTGGGGGTCCCATCAAAACTCTCCTCCTCCGGGAGAGGTGAAGTGGCCATGCGGTGCCTCCTGGCCAGATCTTGGTGCCTCGATGTCGGGGCTTCGCTGGGGCCGAGGCCAGGGGGAGCCGGGTCGCGTGGGCTGGTGCATGGAGCAAGCATGGGGGAAACCCCGAAGAGATGAGGGGTTCCTGTGCGGCCTGGAAAAGGGGGCCGCTGAGGCGGGTGTAGGCAAACAGGTACAATCCAAGGGGGACCTCGAAGGGAGGAGGGGTCCCTGGCGGCCTGAAAGGGCGGCCCGTGTAGGCCGGTGCGGGGGACGAGCACAATCCAAGAGGTTTAAGACCACGCCACGAGGCCGGGTCCAACAGGCGTCCCCCCCCAGCCGAAGGCAGGGAGAGTCACCCATTTCCTTGGGGGTTCTCCTCGTCGAGGCGGAAGAAGCGGGACAGGCCATCGGCGTTGGCGTGGTCACTGCCGGGCCGGTGTTCAACAGAGAAGTCCATCCCCTGCAGCGAGATGGACCATCGCAGCAGCTTGGGGTTCTCGCCCCTCATTTGCATTAACCACCGCAAGGGCCGGTGGTCGGTCTGGACCCGGAAGTGGGTGCCGAAGAGATAGGGCCGGAGCTTTTTGAGGGCCCACACTACAGCGAAGGCCTCCCGCTCGATGGTGCTCCACCGCTGCTCCCGGGGCAGCAGCCGTTGGCTGATGAAGGCCACGGGTCTGTCGAGTCCCTCCGAATCTACCTGGGACAGGACGGCCCCAATTCCATATTCGGAGGCGTCCGTCTGCACCACGAACTCCTTGCTGTAGTCAGGGGCCTGTAGCACGGGGGCAGTGCACATTGCCGTTTTGAGAGTCTCGAAGGCCGCCTGGCAGCGGGGGGTCCAGTGTACCTTCTTGGGCTGCTTTTTTGACGTGAGCTCTGTGAGGGGGCCGACAATGCTCCCATAGTCTCTGATGAATCACCGGTAGTACCCGGTGAGGCCCAGGAAGGCCCGGACAGCTGTCTGGGTGGTGGGGGGTTCCCACGCCTGGATGGCATCAACTTTCGGTTGGAGGGGAGCCACCTGACCGCTCCCTACTTGATGGCCCAAATAGGTCACTGATCCTTGGCCTATCTGGCATTTGCTGGCCTTGATCGTGAGCCCGGCCCTTTGGAGGGCGGTCAGGACTGCTTTGAGGTGCCCCAGGTGCTCAGCCCAGTGGCTGCTGTATACGGCAATGTCATCTAAATAAGCCGTACTGAAGGCCTCTAGCCCGGCCAGGAACTTGTTCACTAGTCTCTGGAAGGTGGCCGGGGCGTTCTTCATGCCGAAGGGCATCACCCGAAAGTGGTAGTGCCCGTCAGGGGTGGAGAAAGCGGATCTTTCTTGGGCACCGGGGGTGAGCTGGATCTGCCAGTACCCGGCGGTGAGGTCAAAAGTGCTCAGGTAGCGGGCTGCCCCTAAGCGGTCGATGAGCTCGTCGGCCCGGGGAAGAGGATGGGCATCGGTCTTGGTAACAGTGTTCAGGGCCCGGTAGTCCACACAAAATCGTAGCTCCGGGGGGGTGCCTGGTGCGGCAGCTTTTGTCACCAGGACGACGGGACTGGCCCACGGGCTGTCGGAGGGCTCGATGACCCCGAGGGCCAGCATCTTCGCCACCTCAGCCTGGATGCAGGCCCGCACCCGGTCGGGTACTCTGTAGGCTCTGTGTCGCACGGGGGGACTGTCCCCAGTGTCGACGTCGTGGACACACCATGGAGTCACCCCCGGAGTGAGGGAGAAGAGGGCCGCAAAGGGCTGCAACAGTTGCTGACAGTCGTGGTGCTGTTCCGGGGTCAGGGAGGGGGCGAGTTGGACGCCTTCGATGGTCCCGTCGTGGTCGCTGGTCCGCAGGAGGTCGGGTAGGGGCTCGGAGTCGCCTTCGCCCCCGTCGTCGGTCGCTAGCAGTAGGTTTAGTTCGGTCCAGGCAAAGTGGGGTTTGAGCCGGTTAGCGTGCAGAACCCGGAGGGGGTTCCGGGGAGACTCCATGTCGATCAGGTAGGTGACAGGGCTCTTCTTTTCCACCACCTTGAAGGGCCCGGTCCATTTGTCCTGGAGGGCGCAGGGGTCAACCGGTGACATAACCCAGACTTGCTGGCCCGGCTCAAACTCGATGGTAGAGGCGTTTTGATCGTACCATCTTTTCATGTCCTCTTGGCTGGCCTCGAGGTTGGCTTCGGCCAGGGCTCGGAACCTTCGTGTCTGGTTGCGGAGGGTCAGGAGGTATCTGTAGACGTCGGGAGGGGCATCTCGGGGCTTCGTCTCCCAGCCCTCCTTGACCAGGCTGAGGGGTCCTCGGACTGGATGCCCGTACAACAATTCGAAAGGGCTGAACCCCAGGGACTTCTGCGGGACCTCCCGATAGGCAAACAGGAGGCACGGCAGCAGGACATCCCATCTCCGCCGTAGGGACTCTTCCAGGCCCTTGATCATGCCTTTTAAGGTTCTGTTGAACCGCTCGACCAGTCCGTTCCCCTGAGGGTGGTATGGGGTGGTGAACTTGTACGTGACCCCGCACTGCTGCCACAGGGACCGCATGTATTTAGAGATGAAGTTCGTACCTCAGTCGCTCACCACTTCCCGGGGGAACCCCACTCTCGAGAAGATCCCCATTAAGGCCCGGCCCACTACGGGGGCTGTCACAGTTCGAAGCGGGATGGCCTCAGGGTACCTGGTTGCGTGGTCTACGAGGACCAGGATGAAGCGGTGACCCAGGGCGGTCTGGGGGTCCAGGGGCCCTACGATGTCTATTCTGACCCGTTCGAACGGGGTGTTGACTGCTGGGAAGGGCTGGAAAGGGGCTTTGACCCATTCCCCCGTCTTGCCGCTGGCTTGGCAGGTCTGGCAGGACCGGCAGTGGTTGTCCACGTCCCTCCGCATCCGGGGCCAGTAGAAGTGGGTCACCAGGCGGCTGTAGGTTTTGTCCTGCCCCAGGTGCCCAGCGAGGGGCACATCATGTACCAGGTTAAGGAGGAACTCCCGGAATTGGAGGGGGACCACCAGCACTCGACTGGCCCCTAGTTCTGCAATCTTCTGCTCGCTGTACAGTAGTCCTTCAGCCCAATAGACCCAGTGGGTTCCGGTCTGGTCACCGTTGGCCTGCGAGGCCGCTTGTTGCCGGACTCCTTCAAGGGAGGGGCAGGTCTTCTGTTCCTGCAAGAACTGTTCTCTGGTGGGGCCCCCGTCGTGGCGCCATTGGGCATGTTCCGGGAGTGTGCCGAGAGAGGCGATCTCGTCCGGGGGGGGCACCGTGGATCTGGCATCGGTGTCCGCTTCTCCCTCGCTGGAGGCAGGTGGTGGCACGGGCCCCTCGGGCTCGACGGTGTCGGTGACCATGGACGAACGGGGGGCCTGGGCGGCCATGGACCGGGTGGTGGCGCAGGCCCATTCGGGTAGTCCTAGCATTCGGAAATGCTCTCGCCGCTCCACTTGAGCCCAGGGGGAACTCTCGAGGTCGTTCCCCAGGAGGCAGTCCACCGGAGCGTCGTCGCGGACAGTCACCTTCAGTATGCCCGTCACCCCTCCCCATTCGAAGGGAATCTGTGCCATCTGGCACATGCTCTCGCTGTTGTCGGCCGTCCGGACGGGGCATAGCACATTTGGCAGGATCTGTTCGGGGGCCACCAGGTGGCAGCGCACAGCGGTGACACTGGCTCCGGTGTCACGGAGGGATTCGGCCCGTCGTCCATCGATAGTGACCCACTGTTGGTACTTCTGGGTGTTGCTCGGGATGGGTGTTCGGGGCACCATTTCTCGGCTGTCCAGGCAGACCAGGGACATGGCCGCCGGCTCCCACTCAGTGGACCCCCCGTTGAGGGGTTCTTCCTCTTCCTCCCCTTCTCCCAGGGCGGCAGCCACTAGTTGTCGGGGCGGGGGCCCGCTGGTCCCACTTCGTCGGTTCATGGGGCAGGCAGGGTCGCTGGCATAGTGTCCTGTTTGTTGGCAGCCGTAGCAGGTTATCGTGGGCCGGGGTCTGGTTTTGGCTGGCGCCGTCCCTCTTCGGGCTAGGCTCGGGGAGGTGTGTTGCTGAGGCGGCCCCCGAGGCGGACTCCGGGGCGGCCCGGCTTGGATGTCCCGATTCCTGTTCGACCCTCCTCCCCCGCCGCGCTGGCGGGGGGGTCCGGTGGGGTTTCGCTGGTACTCCCCCATCGATGTTGACCCATCGATCGGCCTCGGCGGCGAGCTTCCGCGGCTCGGTCAGCTTGCTGTCGAGGTGGTGTTGTCTTAGCTCCACGAAGCAGTTGTTGGAGAGGTGTTACCAAATAATGAGGTCGACCAGCTGCCCGTAGGTGGTGACCTTGCTCCCCTTGATCCAACCTTCTAGGGCCCTGCTGAAAAAGTCAACATACTCTACCCACGTGGTACCGGGATTTTCTTGCAGTCTCTGAAACGCTGGCGGTACATTTCCGCGGTTAGTCCATAGCGGGTGAGCAGGGCCTCCTTCATATGGTCGTACGAGGTCATCACCTCTTCCGGGAGCTGGAGTAGGGTGTCTCGGCCCTCGCTAAGGAACCGACCCCATAGGCCGGCACCCCAATCCTTCCGGGGTACCCGATGGGAGGTCATGGCCACCTCGTACGTCTTAAACCACTGCTGGATGTCGTCGTTTTTATAGTACTCCTTGACAACATCTTTGGGAATATGGACCTTGGCTTCGGTGGGCGGCAGAGCGTCTCTATTGCTGGGGGTGCCGGTCTCCCCCTTCTGGGCCTTGAGCTCGAGTTCTTTGAGGCCCCGCTCGTGTTCGAGGGTCAGCCTTTTCTCCTCCAGCTCTCGATGCCGCTTCTTCTCCTCTATCTCCTCTTGTAGCCGTAGCTGTTCCATGGCCAATTTCTTTTCGGCCAGCAAGAGTTCGCCGTCCAGCCGAAGTCGTGCGAGCTCTAGCTCATGGGTCCGGACCTTCTCCCGCTCTCGTATTTCTTCCGCGTAGAGGCCGGTTTCCAGGCTGTTTCTCCCTCCGTTCGCGGGGGTCGGTGCTGGTGGCGTGGCTGCATTCAGGGGCAGGGGACCTTCATTCTGGGATGGGCCCGCCTCGGACTCTATCCAGGTTCTCAGGGCTTCCTGCATCTCTTCCTTGGTACCTAGGCCGGTGGTCGCAATACCCTTGTCCTTGCAGAACTGTTTTAACTCTTTGTGCGTGTACTCTTCCAATCGTTCTGGTTGGAACTCCATGGTCTCTGTTCATCTGGATGGATAGCGAGTGGGTTACTTGCTTGTACGCTCTGCGTTCGGCTCGGATCCCGTCCCTGGCCACCAAATGTTGGAAGGCGAACCCCGGGGGAGTCGGAGAGACCACCCAGGGGGGCCCCCACACTGTACGAAGTAGCCGAGCGCTGCTGAGAAGCCTCCTATGAGAGATCCTTCTCCTATACCGTACCAGCACAGTAACACCACCACACAGGACTCGAGGATATTTATCACGATGAGCAATTCTTTATCAGCATTTAGGAAGTTACGGTTATCGATATATATAAGGGGGGATCGAGGGATCCGCAAGAGTCTCAAAGTCTTTGGTAGGGACGGGGTAGCGGGACAGTCTTTGGTAGCAGCTGGGTACGAGGGTACCTTAGGCCCAGTTCTTGTTCCTCAAGCTGGAGGGACTCCGTGTCCCGGAGTGGTCGAGCCGCGACGGCGTCAGCAGGGCTCTGGTGATCAGTTCGTGGAGCTTGAGCCGCGACTAGGTCAGCAGGGCTCTTAAGGTGGTTCAGTTCAGCTCGAGCCGCGACGACGTCAGCAGGGCTCTGGGGGAGGCTTCAGCGAGGTTGGGCCGCGACAGCGTCAGCAGGGCCCCGATGTTCCGTGAGGTGCCTTGTCTCAATAAGGTGGAGCTGCGACGCAGTCAGCTGGGTTCGTGGTATAGGGTCAAGCAAGAGTTCTTCTCCGTAGGGTCAGCCGCGATTCCATCAGCAGGGCTCTTGACTCCGGGATACAACTGCTGTTCCATTGCGGGGTTGCCCCAGATATAGGTCTGGAGCCCTTTGATGTCCGGACCCTTGCGCCTGGGGGGGGCGGAGAGGCCGGGCTGGGAGAGGCCAGACGCCCAGCGGGAGAGGCGCCAGGCCCGGAGAGACCGGAGGACGATCGCACCTAGCTGTGGAGGGACGGTGGGGGTCCCATCGAAACTCTCCTCCTCCGGGAGAGGTGAAGTGGCCATGCGGTGCCTCCTGGCCAGATCTTGGTGCCTCGATGTCGGGGCTTCGCTGGGGCCGAGGCCGGGGGGAGCCGGGTCGCGTGGGCTGGTGCGTGGAGCAAGCATGGGGAGAACCCCGAAGAGATGAGGGGTTCCTGTGCGGCCTGGAAAAGGGGGCCGCTGAGGCGGGTGTAGGCAAACGGGTACAATCCAAGGGGGACCTCGAAGGGAGGAGGGGTCCCTGGCGGCCTGAAAGGGCGGCCCGTGTAGGCCGGTGCGGGGGACGAGCACAATCCAAGAGGGTTAAGACCACGCCACGAGGCCGGGTCCAACAATGAATAAATGCGGATTACTTACTGCGTGTGGCGCCCAGACTAAAGATGTTTATGTGTTTCAGAAGGTTGCATGCAAGCACGGAGAGTGGGGTGCTTATGGGGACAGGGCAGAAACACGGAGAAGTGCTGTTTGAGGTTTAACAGAAGCAACAGACTGTTTGGGGGAGGGACTGGAAAAGCAAGACGAAAGGGTGGGGTAGCGAGATAAAAAGTCACACATTCTCAGACTGCAATCAATTCACAGACCAACCTGCCCCCAGCAGATGTTCCCAGTTATATTTTTTGCAATTAGTAACAGAACAAGCAGATTTTGAAATAATAGAAGCGCCCACGGTTGCTCATGGCGAGCTCTTGGCATTTTAAAATGCGTCCAAATGTAAAAGACCGCCAGACTGGAAAATAAGGGCAGCAGGCACCACGCACACATCCACCACTCACACAAGTATTGTATTGTATTGTATTGGCATTTATAAAGCGCAGAACTGCGACCCTACGGGTATCCAAGCGCTCTGACAAAACAGGGTCACTTATGCTGAGAGGAGGAGAGGTCAGGGATCATCAGGCTGCTGGAAAGAGCCAGGTCTTAAGGCTCTTTCTGAATGCCATCAGCGAATCTATCTGTCTAAGCCCCTGTGGGAGCTCGTTCCACATCCGGGCTCCAGCCACACTTAAAGCCCTCCCACCCAACCATGAGCGTTTAAACCTAGGTTGCGTCAGCAAGCTAGCAGTAGATGAACGCAGCTGCCTTGTGGGGGAATAGCATGTGAATCTTTCTTGGAGCGGGACCGGGCCACTCCCATAGGATGCTTTATGAACTAAGCAAAGGGACTTAAAGAGAACCCTCTCTCTAACTGGCAGCCAGTGGAGTTCACGCAGCGCCTGAGTAGAGGAAGAGTCGTACTTGCGATTTAACGCCAGCTTCGCCGCAGCTGACTGAACACGCTGTAGCCCCTGCAGAATGTATTGGGGGCTCCAAGATACAGGGAGTTGCAATAATCTAATCTGCTTAACACCGTGCTCCTCACAACCGTGCTTCGAGAGTCTTAGGGCAGCAGTGGAAGAATTCGGCGTAAAGCCGCAGTAGCCCAAAGCATGTGCTGGCTGTCTTATTAGCCTGCGAATCCAACTGGAGATTGCTGTCAACTAGGAAACCGAGATTCCGTACCATGCTAACTGGGACCAGTGGAGCCTCATCCGGAACAAGCCTGAAGTCCACTGGTAGATGTTGAATCTGCCTTATTGGCGCATAGTACACCAGCTCGGTTTTATCTCCATTAAACTGCAGGCTATTTCTCTGTAGCCAGTCGATGGTCAGCCTCAAGTAGTGACGTGTAATCACACTACGTATTTATTACAGTAAGTGCTGCTATTTGTATCAGTCAGGCAATTACATTTGCACACTCACAATGGTTCATTAGAGGGCATGTTCGTACATTTGTTTTTCACAGCCCGCACACACAATAAAGGTGAATGCCCCTATGGTGTATAAAACAAAGAGGCTCAAGTACGTTAGTGCTGCAAAATAGAAGTAATTACAGCAGCTGAAATCCACCTCCTTCATTTCGAGAGATGAAAACATGCCAAGGATAAATATGGTCAGCCGTTGTTATGCTGTGATTTGTAGATTGCATGATCAGAGAAAACAAAAACACGCCGCCATGAGGGCGTGAGTGCTCATCTCTTGCCCATACGCGCGCACATTTTGTCCACCCGTACATGTGCACATGTGCAAGGAAAGCTTGTTTTGCATATGTACCTATTATCAACACCACGAATAGGTATTGAGTGAATAAATAGCTCATTGGGTTGTTCGACCCACTGCGGAGCCGTGGGCAACATGCAGTTTTGAGTGCCAGGTGAGTCGAGCCAGCCTTTCACCTTTATGTGTGTGATTTGGTAATAAAACACCTGTTATTTATATGCCTACTAGGCAGTGTAGTCATAAATACCAGTCAACAACAGCCCCGCTTCAGGTGATCCTGCCGTGGACCTCGGCGCCCACCCGAATCTAAACAGTTTGGTTAAACATCACGGGTGAGAGGCGGAGCACCTGCTCTACTGAGCTGAGGCCTGCTGAAAGGAGTGACGGCAGCAGGCAGGTTTACCAGAGGAGGGGCTTCGAGGCCCATGCGAGAGACACAGTTGGTAAGGCGGGTGGTGGTGGACACTTTATTCATTTTTATTATTTTTCATTTTACTGGGTCTGTGAACTGCCGAAGAGGCTTCAAAAGATTACATGCAACATATTGTTACATTAGTCAGGGAAATAAACAATAATAAAACATGCAAATCAGTCGGAGTCCTGCCCCTACAATGGACTGCCCCCTTTGATAAACTATGCCCTCTGAACGGGAGCACAAGTAATCACAGACATGACTTCTTCCTGTGGGTTCCGTACTCTGTACAGTAGAAGTCAAGCGGCACCTCCTCAGTGGTGGCTGTTATAAGGGAAACATATGGATTTGCATGGGTTCCTATACGGAAGTGACGTGGCCTAGCAGTTTGAGCAGAAGGGTCGTCTTTCTGTAAAACAAGCGAGACACCAGAATGCGGCCGAGAGTACATACCATTGGCTCAGATTAATTTGCGCATTCACTCTATATTTTTGTTTTAACATTTTTCTGATGAAATGATGTACTGTAGAGGCCCCCACATCTGCCAGCCACCTCGGCTACTCCACGCTCATTGTGCGGAGGTCCATCCCCCAGCCCTAAATCTCCATTCACTTCCGTCCTGTGGTGGGGTCCTTTGCTCCCTACACACACTTTGAGGGTCAGACTGGGACATATGATAGGCCCAGGAAGCAAATTAAATGATGGCGCATTTACAAAATCGGGTTGTAAAAAGTAGTGGGACACGTTTGCACCTCAACTTTTTCATCCATGCTCCTTGCGTGGCCTGCGAGGGCTGTGTGACAGCATGCATGTGTGCATGCTGTGGGCAGTGTTTGAGGTGAAATATTGGGAAATGCAGCAGTAAAATTCACTATACCCGTTCCCCGGCAAACAGATACAAACATGAACACACCCCTCTCATGCCCGCAGCATAGCATCAGTGCTGGGGAGAGCTGCATGAAGTCATCGCCCCCACAAAACAGGAAGTGAAGGGAATGAGTGGGAGGGGGGCCTGCGGCCATCTGGCCCCGGGCAAAAGCACCACAAATAAAGCGCTGATGCTCGTCCTATGACTCTCATATGACAGCCCTACTGTGGGTGCGCTGGTGTGGCCACAAAACTGGCCCGCTACACCACAAAACTGACCTGATACAAGTTTGGAAACAGTTCTGCATGCACTCAAAGGATGCCAGAACTGTACCCATTCAGGGTTAGCCCTGGTGCGAACTTGCACTGCACAACTCTGGGCGCTGACACCCTGTGCCGGCGCTGAAAGTATTTGGTAATCTCAGCACAAAAAAGATGACTCAGGGAGGAATGGCAGTTTAAAGGTATGTAAACAGCGCCGATAAAAAAGCGTGGTATGTATCGCCACTCTCTTTAGAGTCCCTTCCAGGACGGTATTTAACGACTGTGCTCACGCCTCTAAATGAGTTTGCTGGCAGACTGAAACTGTACAATAATCACTGTTGTGAAAATTGCGTCTTAGAGCTCCCTCTGGCAATCAGAAGTGGAATGGGTTTAATAAATTCCCCAAACTCCGACTCGAGTCCTCCCGTCTAAACTGTCCTCCTCGCAAGATCCGACGGACACGCGCATGCTGTCTGCTATGAACAAATGGCAAGAGCAGCCATGTTTTTCCATGCAGACGCGTGCACGAAAGCCCTCACCAGAATCGATTCCAAAAGGTACTCGCAATAGCGAAAGCAGTGCATGCGCTGCTTTCGCTAGGCAAGACCTAAAAACTGCAACAAAACCCGTGAAAACACCCTGGAACCCACTACCACCCTGCCTCCCTGCAACGCGGACGTAGAACTGCCTACCCCCCAATTTTGTAGAGCGCCTGTGTACCCAAAACAAATATACTATGTGAAGGGAAACGCTACACAGCCGAGACTACCCAAGAGTGTGGCCTCATTCCCCCACGATAACTATTGCGTGAGCCCAAAATAGATCGTGCTAGGAACAATAAACCCTACCTAACATGAGCCCAGATAACCTCAACCGGCAGTCCCACCCCCGACAGTTGCTAGTGGCGGAACATCCCGTACATGAACTTTGCCAGGCTGTTCAATCCAAACACTGTATGCAAAAGAAAGATGCAAACAACAAACATTGTTCCTCACAGTATAGTCACCTCCACCCTTGTGGGGCTG
This sequence comes from Triturus cristatus, assembly GCF_964204655.1. Lineage (NCBI taxonomy): Eukaryota > Metazoa > Chordata > Amphibia > Caudata > Salamandridae > Triturus > Triturus cristatus. Next base: position 419,375,115 of record NC_140593.1, read on the forward strand.
TACAATATTCAAAGTTACTGCTTTACAGCCGTGGATCCCGCTAATCATAAGAGGTGAGTCGAGCCACAGCTGTGAGATAGGTCTCATAGACGATCAAACACCTTCACCTCGGTCGACCCTTTCTAGACGGCCATCTTGCTTCTGCATTCGACTGGGAGAGGAATGTCTCTTCGCACCAGAGGATCGCCAACCTTCCAACCAGTCCCAGGCTTCCTTCGGAGTTTGGAAAAACCACGTTTTCCCCTCTGCTCGCACCCACAGCTTTGCCGGAAAGAGCATTGCATAATTCAGATTTTGATCACGGAGAGCCCACTTTACTTCCAGAAAGGATCTGAGTTTTTGTTGTACCCTGTAGGTGAAGTCAGGAAAGAATGTAATGGTAGAGTTCTCGAATTTGAGCGGTGGGGCAGTTCTCGCTGTTTGGAGGATAATATCCCTGTAGCGGAAGTTGAAGATCCTGGCCAGTATGGGACGCGGAGGGGCACCTGGATTCAGGGGGTCTCCGGGTACTCTGTGAGCACGCTCCACCGAGAAGTATTGTGAGAGGGACAGTGGCTGTAGGTGGTTCTGAATTAAGTACCCCACAAACAGATCTTTAGCTTGTTCCTCAGCTCTCCTGGGAACCCCTATAATCTGCACGTTATTTCTGCGTGCACACCCCTCATAATCCTCCAGTTTCGCCTCATAGTCGGATGTTTGGGCCTGTCGTCGCTGAACTGTTGTTTCAAGTGTTTTTGTCGAGGATTGAAGCACTACGACTGAGTCTTTAGTCTCCTTGACCCTTTCTCCCATATTGCGGAGGGCTGGGCATATAAGGGTGACTTCAATCATCACTGTATCAATCTTTTGCTCCAGCGACTATCGGACCCCCTGAATAGCCTCCATGACGCCCATTAGTGTCGGGCCTCTTCGTCGATTTTTTGCTTTGCTTCAGGTCCGTCGTGCTTATCGTCCGCCGCATCAGGCTTAGAGTAGGCAAATTTTGCTTATTTCAATGGGTGGGTCTGTCTGGAACCTTTCGCAGTGGCCATTGTGTCCGTGCCAAGTGTCGACGCAAGACCACAGGTACTAGAGATAGCGAGGGCGCAGACGTCAGGAACGGATGCGGCCAACAACCAGGAGGAGGTACAAATGAACCCTTTTCCACCATCAAACACCTGCTGTGCTCCACTTCAGCAGGGGCCCCGGGGATCCAAGTGCAATTTCAGCGAAGCGGTCTCCCAATCATTCACCACATCGCTCGTGCCCACAGTTCTGCACCTGCACCCCTAAAGTACGGTCCTGCAGTGGTCTTAGGGCTATATTGGAACAGGCCTTGGTCCCTCCGTCAGCACCTCGACCAGCGGTGTGTCAAAGAGCAGCCGCGTGGTGAAGGGGTCGTACTGGTAACAATCTCTCCTTGCGCACCTTCCAAGCAGTGCAGCAAGAAGGCCTCACTCGGGCCAGACGTACACCGTGGGGGAGGGGTGCAGTGTGGAGATGCAGCGCTGGCCGTTAGGGTGAGGAAAGGCCGATAACCCCAAGTGCCGCACACTCTTTGTGACGGCAGTATTGATGCAGCGCCGAAACCTTAGGTAACGGGGAAAAGGGCAAGACCCGTACCGATATCCTCCCTTCGTCACAGACCAGACATCACGCTAACGCATTCACACATGCAGTCATTGGTGGGGCCCATAACACCAACATTCAAACATCACTTCACACTGGTCTGCATACACAGGAGAGACTGTAGGGGAATACCTTATAACCTATAGGAAGAAAAGTTATATTACAAATCTATACAATTATACTCTTTCGCCTACAGATCTCAATCCTAAACATCAAGGCACTCCTCCCACCTGATCAATGGATCAAATAGTTGGATTGGTTGATGGTGATTTAGAACCAGCTAAAACACATTTCAAGATTTTGATCTTATCTCCCTCAATAAATCACAAACTAATTTTTTTGTTAATCAATATCCGTTTATCTAATATTTCATAAAAGGTTAAATCCGCATTTAGAAAGTTTATATCAATTTTCATGTAAATCACAGAACTCCATATTTACCTAATCTGGCTAGCTGGCGTCCTCTAAGTCATTTGCTTAGCGTAATCAAATTGGCAGTCATTCGGTCAATAGCAAATCAGAGTTCTTCGCTCAGCACGCTACAGACCCAAAGGATGGGCAAGGTCCAGAGACGTGCAAGCATCTACCAGTGCCCATAGGTTTAAGAAAGTTCGCAGTTCATCAGATAATGGGCAGCATTCAGTCTGTCAGAGATTCAGGAACGCAGCCGTCCCCCTAAGTAGTAGCATCGCGTAGCGTCACCGTCGGATGCAAGATGTGAGCAAAAAAAGAAAAGGGGAGGAAGTACCCTCTCTATTCTACCATGCAATTTATAATAAAAATGAGGTAAAGAAGTTACAAATTGTAGATTTTGGGCAAACGTGATTGGTTGGTTGAGATCGTTCGATGAATTTTAGCACAGTTCATGGGGTGAGGTCACACGTTCAGTCCATTATAGTTTTCTGTGGATGTTCATTGTCTTGTCACTTGGCTGTCATCCCACCGTGGCCTTGCCTTAGTACAGTGGGTTATGGGTCATGAAGAGGCTGTAGGACAGTGGCCACTTTGTCGTGTTGCGTCTGCGGCCATTTTGAATTTAGGCCCAAATGTTAACTTAAGCAAAACAAACACAAAAACATAATTAATACATAGAAATAATGAATTTAATGTTAACCCCTTACTAACTACAAAACAACACAAAAGCAACATATATCATAAAGTATTCTATTTACTACATATACTACTGTTTAGTATGCGTACGGATTTTAGTCGTAAAGTTTATTTAGCAATGCAAAAAGCAAATCCCATGTGTAGTTGGTATATTAATATTGTTGGTTAATAAACATGCAAACTAATTTAGTACATTTTATAATTAATAGATTATAATTAGTATACACATACAGAATAGGGGGGGGGTATACAAAATGTTGTACTACCCGCTCCATCAATCCCCCGTTTGGTGATTTTATCACCACACCATCAAAATTACGTATCAATTTGTCAAGAAAGCAAAATGAATTCTTTTGTGTTCATTTACATCTCAGTTTCCCCAATTTCTTCTCTTCTAGCTGTCTTATACATATTTTCTTTCATCTCCTCTAGTTCTACTTCTTCAAATTCCCTCTCTTGTCTTTTATTCTGTCTTTTCAGATTTTCTCTTTTTAACTTTTTCTGTATTCTCTTCCTTTTATGACATAAACATCCTAATCTTAATATTAATACTATAAAAATCACACATGTTAATGGAAATAAGATCTTACCTATAAAGGTACTACCTAAGTTTAATAAGAAATTTTTAATAGAAGAAATTTTCTTTCCAATCTTTTCCCAAACACTCTCAACCTCCAGTGGTGCAATTTCCTCGTGCAGATCAGTTATATTTTTAATGTAGACTTTCAAATCTTTACTTTCGTCTGGAATGTAAGTACAACAATGTTTAACTTTCAGCATTCCACAGATTCCACCCTCTTTTGCCAATAATATATCAAGGGCAATTCAATTTTGCATTACCATAGCACGCATGGCAACCATTTCAGTTTTTACCAATAAAAATCCTCCAGCGGTGCTTGTTGATAAGCGATCCACTACTGTTGATAGTTTTCTAATTTTGTGTGCATTCAGAGATATTCCCACTGCTGGTATCAATGCTCCAAAGATGTCACCTACAATTTCTGACCAAGATTCTCTCTTTCTTCGTGCTAAATAATTACCTAACTTATGTACACCATCTTCTCCTCTTCCCATGTGGAATATCTTTGGAAAAACCAGACCTACATAACATGTGCCATACCAATGGTCTGGCAAACGATAATATGCCTTGTTCCCGCAGATAAAATATAACCCAGGAAAAACTGGATCATTTCCTCCTTTAAATCCCCATCCACCCATGATTCGGTATGTATCATGGCACTCACTGTTACCTACAAAGTAATTATCATATGCAGTTTGATTCCTTCTAATACACAATTTTCCCTTTCTGAGGGCAATCTAAAGCCATAGTTGGACTAGCTTCTCCCTTTAAGTGTTTTTCTATTTCAACATCCCAGACTGTCTTTTCTTCTGTTCCTTCGTGTACTTTTCTTTGCATTTTTTAATCTCCTTTCTTCGACCATATCTAAAAATGTATTTTCCTCTTTCTTTAAACTGCAAGTCAAATTGTTTCTAAATATAGATTCTAATGTTAGTTCTTTAGTCTCTAAGAAAAACTCACCTAATACCTTAGCAGGTTTCACCTTATTTAATTTGTTAATGGCAGGAATGTGTGAAAATATGTTATCTACATCTGAAAAATAATATTCTAGTTTTCCTATTTTGTAAAACAGACTAGCTATTACACTACATGTTATTCCATATGTTACTGGAAGGTGATGGTAGGTCAATCCCTCCGATACAGATGCAGGTAGCTGCATGCAAACATAACAGTCCCTTACATCCATTGTCTTTACATATTCATACAGTAATTTTGAAAATACATTGTTAGAGAAATCATTTATAGACATATCTTTATGTAGATAATTTCTATCTATTCTAGTTGGATATACCTTTTGAATCTTTTCTATATTAGTTTTATTCTCACTATGTCCTTCTATTGTGTCAATAGTAACCTTAAATTAGATCATCAGCGCCAACACACTCCATAAAAGCATTAGTAATCCTGTACAACAACAACAACACATTTTAAACCATCGCCGTAAAAATACACATCTATCTTTTCTACTTTCTGTGTTTGCCATTTTGTAAGAATGATCAGTGTCTTTTGACTTAGCCTCTTCTACTTCACAACTAGTTTGTCTAACCCAAGGCTCTAAGCACCTACTTGGTTCTATCAGTTATGTCTCCTCCAGTATTTTATTGTTTTTCCATTAGCAGCATCTTTGACTTGTTCAGTTTGGCATTTGATCGTCTTTCACTTTTCCTTCGTAATCTGGATACAGAACTTCCTGAACATCCGTCTCTTCTCCAATGTCGGATAAGATGACTCTCAGGATTTCCGATTCTTCGTCTTCCTCAACCACTTCTGGTACAGTCAACTCTGGGTTTTCTTGGTTATCCGCCTCTTCTTTTATTTCAGGCAGGGCCACATACGACCATTCCGGCGACTTATACTTCTGGTTAGGTTTTCTCGTTCTTTTGCTTTCCTCCACTGTAGTAACTTTCTCGTCATTCAATTTTTCTTGACTAGATACCTCGTTCACCTGTTCAGCCCTTGGTTAATTTACTTGTGTCAGTCGATATCTTAACCTTTTTATCTTGTTCGGCCAAATTTCATCTCTTGCTGACCTTTTCAGTGTGCTTCCTTTATCATTCTTTTCAGTTCTCCATGCTCTTTTCCTCAAGACTCAACCTTCTGGTACTACTTCATCACTCTCCTCTGATTCTGTTTCAACTTGCTTTTTACTTTCAACAGCTTTTCTTTCCACTACTTCTTTCGTTTTCCCTACTACTGTCCCTCCTCGTGTTTCTTGCACAATATCTTCCTGCTGACTAACTGTCCCTTTCTCTAACTGGATGTTGGAGTTCCCTAAACCTCCTCGGGGGTCTTCCGCAAGAATCTTTCCCTCTCTCTCTGTATCTGTCACCTGTCCATCTACTTTTGTTATTTCGGGTGGAATCTCTCTCAATTTTTCATCTCGAATCTTCTTATGAACAATCTTTTTAATTGTCTTTTCACTGTCTTTTTCTTTTCCCGAATGTAAAGTCACTTGTTGAGTTTCTGAGTCTGAGCTGGTATCAGAAATCTGTAACCTTCTTCTTAAGGTAATACTTCTTTGGGCAATGGTCAGATTTGGCTCTGTTTCCCCCTTTCAGGATTTTTTCTTGTTCCTACTTCTTCAGTGTCTGATTCAGAACTGCTTTCTGACTCTTCATAGTATTCTTGTTCTTTGTTATCCACTGGATTTGGAATTCTCAATGTGTGGCTAGCATGGATCCAATTCTTGATCCCAGCACACTTCACAGCTGTTGTTGTAGTCAAAATCACCTGTTGTGGTTTTCCCCAACGTGGGACCAAACAGTTCCTCCTTCTGTGTACCTTGATTCTTACCCAGTCTCCTGGGTTCAGATCATGAGCTTGCTTCTTTTCAAGGGTGGTGGCATCTGCTCCAACGTGATGAAACATAGAATGAACTGTGTCAGCCAGGCCCTTACAGTAATCCAACACCAAGTCATCAGTTATAGGCAACAGCTTGTTGACTGTTATGAATACATGACGCATTGCTCTCCCCATGATAATCTCATGAGTACTCAACCCTGTGGTTCTGTCTGGAATGGATCTAATAGTCATGAGTACCAGAGGCAAGACATCAGGCCATTTCAAACCTGTGGCTAAACACATTTTTCCCACTCTGTTTTTAATGGTGCCCTTCATTTGTTCCACCACACCAGAAGCCTCTGGGCGATAGGCACAATGTAGTTTTTGTTGTACATTCAATGCTTCACAAATTAATTTCATGATCTCATTAGGGAAATGCTTTTCTCTATCTGACTCAATTGTTACTGGGAACCCGAATCTAGGGATAAATTCCCTCAAAAGCAATTTTGCTACTGTAATTCCACCGATCCCTCTTGTGGGGTACGCTTCTATCCATCTAGAGAACAAGCATTACTAGAACATACCTCAGCCTGTTACAGGGAAGCATTTCAAAGAAATCAATCTGCATTCTGATGAAAGGCCCTCCTTCTCGACCTATTGTTCCTAGACTTACCACTGTTTTTCTTCCAGGATTGTACTGCTGACATATAAGGCATCTTTGACAAAGGCTTTCAGCTACAAGTCTAAATTTTGCATTGTACCAGATTTACTTGAAGGAGCGAATCATCGCATCCCTCCCTATGTGTCCCTGTCCATGATACATCCGTGCCATGGCAGACATCATGCTATCAGGCATAACTGGTCTTCCATCCCGATAGACCCACACATGATCCTTTTCCCTTGGTGCACATCCTGCTTTTACCCACTGCCTCCTTTCCTCATCTCCTGCTTCTTCCTGCAATTGCCTCACTTCCTCCCAGGTACCTACAACGTTAGTAAACATTAGGGTGCAAGAATTAATTTCTTTCTCTTTCACCCGATTAATGGAATTCTGATTTCGTGCACAGTATTGAGCCATATCGTTGGCATATTTATTTCCAACAGCAATGTAGTCTCCTGATTGGCTATGCGCAGCACACTTCACAACGGCCAATTGCTTAGGCAGCTGTATCGCCTCAAGCAACTTCCCAACCACTTCAGCATTCTTTATGGGAGTTCCACTCGAAGTCAAAAATACTCTCTGCAGCTAGATTTGTCCAAAATCGTGCACAACACCAAACCCATACTGACTATCAGTAAGTAAGTACATTTTATTGTTTGGTCAATTAAAACCTTAACAATATATAAAAAAGAAAAAAAAAGAAAACTCACTATACATCAATTTAAAAACAAACAAAAAAAAAATTTAAAAGATCATAAAATGACTTTGTTTCACAGATAGTTTACCACATTATTATCCATTTTTCAGATGTCAGACCTGGTGACTTTTGTGTGCCTGATCAAAAACTTTCAAAAATTTTATCAGCTTACAGTTTAGTTGTGTGTCTGATGGATTTAAGCTTGCTATTACAGCTGCTCTACAGGATCTGACACCTCTATTGTTAAAAATGTGTCTAAGAAGAGTGACTCGAGCATTATGAAGTTGATTACATATGCAAACAATGTGAATAAAATCTTCTTTATGGTAGCCACAAAGTCAACATGATTTTGACCCTTTATATAACCAAGTGGGCTGATCCGCAGCTGATGGTAGTTTTCCGAATCGTATATCCATCAGTTGCTTTTTCAAGTAAATGGAAAATGTCACATTCAAATAATGAGCTGGTGTCAGTGTCTTGTAGTTGTTAATCACCATCCAAGCGTGCGACCTTGTCCTGAAGATGTTTTTATCAATTAGTAATGAATGAATTTTTGCTACTTTATTTAGTGTTTGTTTGAAGTGATACAGATCAGGGTATCAGAAATATGCCCACTACCACGGATAGAGTAATTTCACAGTTACACGCACATGTATTCATCCTACGCTAGGGCCCATTTCACTAACATACGCTCCAATACTCTACCAGCAGCAAACCTGTGGGAAGAAAACTCCTAAAGCACCCTGCATCTATATCTAGGCGATAGGACCAGTTTAGTGGCTGTCTAACATAATATAAACAATCTATAAACAATAATCAATAAGTCTTCAATAAATGACAATGAAAGAATCAACCAACACCATGTTTAAAAGTTATATTGCTTTATCTAAAATTAGTCAGAATAAAATCAGAATAAATCATTTCTCATAGTTACCTATTCTAACTAGTGTCAGAACGGGTCACGGGTCAGGACCAGTCTCTCAAAAAGTCTTTTCAGGATAAGGTCCTCAGCATCGGTCCTCAGCAATGCAAGTTCACGCAGCAAGGCGACGAAAGAAAGAGAGGGGAGAGCCCTCCCTAAGCTAACATTTTATAATGCAAAATACAATGAAAACTCACATAAAATTCAACATGTAAAATTGTATCCCCAAGCAGAACGAGAAGGAAGGGATGTAATCTTGCAACATCCTGAAATCTCCGCTCAAGAAAAGTCATAATACGCAAACCTCGGAAAAGAAACCAAGATTTGTAACTGTTAAAGTTCACTTCCCTCGGCAAACCAGCTTTTAGCACAGAGTTCTTTCTGAGGCTCTTTGTTCACCAAGGACAAAACATTTCTTTTGGAGATCCTCCAAGCTTGCTGATGTCCTCCCGGAAATTTCCATATAAGGACTACGGTCAGTTTTTCTGTTAACTGAACTCCAGCAGAGGTCTCCCTTGTCACATCATAGATTTCGCCTGCACCACAGCTCAGCCAGGCTTCAAATTATTCTCAGTTATTTTCATAAAGGCCTCCATAGGCCACAATAGACCATCTTTAATTAAAGAGACAAAATAAAGATTACTACATCATAATGATTAAACAGTGTTAACCCCACTAACACCCTTATGTGTATGCATTTATCTAGCTTTGCGACATATAGAGCATTAATTCAGACAGCGTTTTGTGCTCAAAATAAATAGCACACAGCAACGTTTAAACATGAAAAACTTGCACGTTATTGTAAATACATAGACAGCACACACATGCTAACCCTTATGTAACCTCCTCTTATGTTAAGACAAACAGATTGGTTAATGAGACGCACTTGCACAAGACAAATAATTAGTTGTTAATTATTAATAATTAATAAAACGCATAGACATGCCAGAGCTTCAAAAAGCCCCAGAATTTTCTAACAGAAAACTCTGCTCCAGCAATCCCCCCTTTGGTGATTTTATCACCAAATAAACCCAAAAAAAAAATTAGTGAAAATTTTAGTCCCATTTTAGGAGAAATCAGAAATGTCTTTTCCCCTTACACAACATTAAACACCAGTCTCCCTTTCATCATCTCTCTTAGTCTCCAAATAAACACTCTCCCTCAATTCTTCTAATTCAATCTCTTCTGGTTCTCTTTTCGAATTTTTCGATTTCTTATTTTCCTTTTCATTTTTCAATTTCTCTTTCCCTCTCCTGTTTTTATAACACACACACACTAATCTCAGTATCAGCACAGCAACAATTATACAAGACAAAGGAAACAATATTCTACCTACAATAGTACTACCTATCTTTGTAATAAAATCTTTAACAGCTATCATCTTATTAGCTAGTTTAGTCCATAAGCTCCCAGTTTCAAGTGGTACTAAATCTTCATGCAAATCAGTAATATTTTTGATATAGACTTTCAGGTCTCTGCTTTCATCAGGAATGTAAGTGCAACAATGTTGAACTTTCAAAATTCCACAAACTCCACCCTCCTTAGCCAAAAGAATATCAAGGGCAAGTCGATTTTGCATAGACATGGCACGTACGGCACTTAACTCCGTATTTACCAAAAGAAATCCTCCTGCGGTATTTGTCGATAAACGATCAACCACTGTGGACAATTTCCTAATTCCATAAGCATTTAAAGAAATTCCCACTGCTGGAATCAAAACCCCAAAAATGTCACCCACTATTTCAGACCAAGTTTCTCTCTTAAAACGTTTTAGTAGGTTAATATCTTCTACATCACTTATTTTATCTGTATGAAAAATCTTAGGAAAAACTAAACCCACATAACATGTGCCATACCAATGGTCAGGCAACCTGTAATAAGCCTTGTTCCCACACACATAGTACACTCCTGGAAAAATAGTATCTTCTCCACCTCTGAAACCCCAACCAGTCGCAACGAAGTATGTATCATGGCACTCACTAGTTCCCACAAAATATGTGTCATATTGGGATTTCCTTCTGGTAATGCATAGTTTACCCTTCTGCGGTGCATCCAAAGCTAAAGTTGGACTAACCCCATTCCTCAATTCTTTTCCCATCTCAATGTCCCAAATTGTCTCACTCACTTCATATTTTCCCGCTTTCTCTTGCATGTTCACTCTCCTTTCCTCTACCATATCCAGGAAAGCTTTCTCCTCTTCTTTCAAACTGCAAGTTAAATTATTCTTAAAAATGTAATCTAATGTTAGTCCTTTTTCTTCAATAAAAATCTCACCAAAAGTGTTAGCTTCTTTAGCTGGATTCAGCTCTTTATTCATTGGCAAGTGCCCAAAAATACTATCTCTATTAGACATCTTGTAATCTACTTTCCCTAACAAATAAAAAACACTACTTAAAATACTAAAAGAAATACCATAGGTAGCTGGTAAATGGTGATAAGTAACACCTTCTGAAACGGATGCAGGTAACTGCATGCAGACATAGCAATCCCTCACTTCCATTGTCTTCACATATTCATATAACAGTTTAGAAAAAACATTACTAGAAAAATTGTTAATTGACCTATCTTTGTGTATGTAACTACTACTTCTAATTGGAACTATTTTTTGTGAATTCTTCTCTATATTAGTCATGTTTTCTGTGTCCATCCCAAATTCAACCTTAAAAGTAACTAATAAAACTAAAACACCCCATAGAAGCATTAATATTCCAGTACAACAGCAGCACATCTTGCACCACCTTTTAAAGAAGGCACATCTATTTGGGTTATTCTCTATGTTAGCCATTCTGCTTTAACTTCTACTCCACTACAGTAATTAGAACTTCAAATCTCCAACGTTTGTTCCAAACTTTTCAGCTTCTTCAACTTTTCTGTTCACTTAGTCCAAGTGAATCCTTCTTTTACTCAGTTTGGATACTCATCATTTTTCACTCCAGTTTCTTCAACATCAAATTGTATCAAATCTCCAACACTTGAATCCTCAGTATCTGACTCTTCTCTGATGTCAGTCAAGAGTACTTTCAGGATTTCACCAGTATCTTCCTCAACCACTTCTCTCAAGACCACTTCCGGATTATCTTGAGTCACTGTTTCTTCTTCTCCTTCTTCAGACAGTGTCACATAAGACCATTCCGGTGATCTGTACTTTTGGTTGGGTCTTTTAACTCTTTTTATTTCTACTGGTTCTTTTGTTCTCTTTGATCCTTCTTCTTCAGCCTTTGAAGTTTGACTGGATACTTCATTCACTTGTTCAGCTTCCGATGTATTTGCTCTTATTATCCTGTATCTCAGTCTTTTCACTCTGTTGTTAGGCCAACGATCTCCTTTCACAACCTTTTTCGGCTTTTCTTTAACACTCCTTTCTCCAATCGAAGTTCTCTTTCTCAGAACTCGACCTTCTGTTTGTTCATTCTCATCATCCGATTCTGTTTCAATTGCCTTTTGCTTTCGTTTCTTAGCAGTTTTCTTTTCTTTTACAGATTCTTTCACCACTGTTTGAGACTTCCCTACTTCTGTCCCTCCTCGGGTCTCCGACACGCAATCTTCTTGCTGTCTATTTATCCCTTTACCTAGCTCCTCATCAATGTTCCCTACACCTCCTCGGGGGTCTTCCGCAATCTGTCCCTTTCTATCTTCTTCTGACCCTGTTTCTTCAAGAATAATCTCAAGTGGTTCTTCAATCTCCTCCTCTTCTGATTCAGGAGTAGTCTCTGTGTGATTTCTCTTTTCTTTTCTTTTTCCTCCACTGCTACTTGAAACTTCAGGCTCTTTAACAGAATCTGATCTTCTCTCTGATACTCGCAGTGATTCTCTTGAAGCTCTCTCTGCTTCTTTTCTCACTGATTCCGTATCTTCAGGATCTTCACCATCACTGGAATCTGACTCTTCATAATACTCTTCACCAGTTCCCTCTCTCGGGCTTGGAATTCTCAGAGTATGACTTGCATATACCCAGTGCCTCACTCCAGCACACTTTACTGCAGTCGTTGTAGTCAGAATAACTTGTCTCGGCCTTCCCCACCTTGGAATCAAGCAATTTCTTCTTCTGTGCACTTTAATCCTCACCCAATCACCTGGACTTAGATCATGGGCTTGCTTCTTCTCAAGTGTGGTAGCTTCTTCTCCAACCTGGTGAAACACAGAATGAACTGCGTCAGCCAGGCCTTTACAGTAATCCAAAATCATGTCATCAGTTATTGTCATCAACTTATTCACAGGTACGAATGCATGGCGCATTGCACGTCCCATAATGATTTCATGCGGACTCAAACCTGTAGTTCTATCTGGAGTAGATCTCATAGTCATCAAGACTAGAGGCAGAACGTTTGGCCATTTCATGCCAGTGGCTAAGCACATTTTCCCAATTCTGTTCTTGATTGTGCCATTAATCTGCTCAACCACACCAGAAGCCTCTGGTCGGTATGCACAATGTAGCTTCTGTTGTATTTTTAATGCTTCACAAATCAAACCAATCAGTTCATTTTGAAAGTGTCTACCTCTGTCAGATTCAATTGTGACTGGAAACCCAAACCTAGGAATCAATTCCCTCAACAGTAATTTTGCCACTGTTAATCCATCATTTCTCCTTGTCGGGTAAGCTTCCACCCACCTTGAAAACAAACAGACTACCACTAGGACATACCTCAGTCTGTTCACTTGGGGCATTTCAATGAAATCAATTTGCATTCTTGTGAAAGGGCCTCCTTCTCTGCCAATTGTCCCTAGACTCACCACTGTCTTTTTCCCAGTGTTAAACTGCTGACAAATTAAACACCTTTGACAGATGCTCTCCGCAATTGCCCTAAACTTTGCATTGTACCAGGTTTGTTTGAAGGACCTAATCATCGCATCCCTCCCCAGATGTCCCTGGCCATGATACATCCTTGCCATTGACGACAAAATTGAGTTTGGCATCACTGGTCTGCCATCTCTGTAGACCCAAACATGGTCTGTTTCTCTTGGAGCACATCCTGCCTTAACCCAATCTTGTTTTTCTTCCTCTCCTGCCTCATCTTGTAACTGTTTCACTTCATCCCATGTTTCTAGGACATTAGTAAACATCACAGAAGGGAAAGACATTTCCTTTTTTTCTCTTTCCCTATTAATTGATTGGTTTAACTTCGCACAATACTGTGCCACATCGTTAGCATATCTATTGCCAACAGTGATAAAATCCTCTCCTGAAACATGTGCTGCACATTTTACAACTGCTAACTCTTTAGGCAGCTGTATCGCCTCAAGCAATTTTCCAATCAGCTCAGCATTCTTTATCGAAGTTCCACCCGATGTCAAGAAACCTCTTTGTAGCCACAGTTGGCCAAAATCATGCACCACTCCAAACCCATACTGACTATCAGTCAACACAGTTGTTCTCAAATCTTTCCCAATCTCACAAGCTCTTGTCAATGCCACCAATTCAGCAACCTGTGCAGATTTCACTCCTTTCAATGGTGATGCTTCCATCACCTCTGAAACCTTGCACACTGCATATGCTGCACATAGCACACCATTATCATTTCTCAGGCATGATCCATCCACAAACAGCACATGATCATTCTCCGGCAAAGGAACATCCTTGATATCTGGTCTTGGTTTCGTACAGTACTCAAGCACATCCAAACAATCATGATCATCTTCCATTCTTATACCCACATTCTCAATGTCTGGCAAAAGCGTTGCTGGATTCACATTCGTACATCTTTCAAGAGTCACATTCGATGCTCCCAGAATCACTTTCTCATACTTGGTCAATCGACTATTTGACATATGCTGAGTTCTGCTTCTTGTCAAAAGAATCGCCACATTGTGAGGTACGAATACCCTTACAGGATACCCCATTATGATCCCCTCACTCTGTTCCAGGCTTCTGCATGTTGCAGCCACAGATTTTAGACAACCTTGTAAACCCACAGCTACAGGGTCAAGTGTCGATGAGAAGTACGCAATAGGCCTTCTCAATTGTCCATGTTTCTGGATTAACACTGAAAGTGCACATCCATTTCTCTCACTGCAGTACAGCTCAAACTCTTTTTCATAGTCTGGCATACCCAGAGCTGGAGCTTCACACATTTTTGTTTTTAGCTCTTCAAATGCTGCCAATTGTTCTGCATCCAGATCTAATGGATCTGTCATGTCACTTTTTGTCAATTTAATCAATGGCTTTGCTATGAGGGAAAAATTAATTATCCACTGACGACAATATCCCACCATACCCAGGAACATTCTCACTTCTCTCTGAGTTTTTGGAGCTTTCATTTCTCTGATTATTTTGATCCTGTCAGTAGTCACCTTTCTCAGACCTTTCTCAATATTATGTCCAAGATAATGCACCTCTTTCTTACAAAACTGCAATTTAGCCGGAGATACCTTTAACCCTCCATCTGCCAGATGATTCAGTAAAGCTATGGTATCCACTTCACAAGCTTCACGTGTCTTTGATGCCACAAGTAGGTCATCAATGTATTGCACTAGCACTGAGCTTTCAGGCATGATCAGACTTTCCAACGATCTTTTCAATAACTGATTGAATATCGAAGGACTCTCCGTATACCCCTGTGGGATACGACACCATGCTAAAATACGCTGGCCAAACCTAAATGCAAAAATCGGCTGGCTGTCATGATGTAATGGAATTGAAAAGAATGCATGACCCAAATCAATCACTGTATACCATTCAGCATCATGTGGAATTTGATACAGAATCACTGATGGATTTGGCACGATGGGACAACATGCCACCACAATCTGATTAACTTTTCTCAGGTCCTGCACAATCCTGAACTTGCCATTAGGCTTTTTCAGTCCCATTATCGGTGAATTACACGGACTACTCAATAGTTCTCTCAGGACTCCTTGCTGAATCATTTTCTCAATTATAGGAGTTATCCCTTCAATTATCTCTGGTGTCATTTTGTACTGAGGAATGTTAGGATATGCAATTCCCTCTTTCACTGCAATTTTCACTGGATCTACATTATTCATCAATCCCACATCCTCTCCTGTAAAATCCCAAACTGCTCTTTTCACTGTGTCTCTCAGCACTTGAGGCAGATCCTCCGGATTGAACACTGGAAATGTACCAATTAATTCACTTTCTCTATTTTCTAAAGTCATTCTGTAGAAAACATCATCATCTGGTGTCTCAAAAGCTATCCCATCTGGTGTACAGAAAATCGTGCAGTTCATTTTGCATAATAGGTCCCTACCTAACAGATTCACTGGACTCGTATCACAGACTATAAATCTATGCATGTCTGAAAATTTCCCTATCTGTACTTTCACTGGTTCAGTAAGACGTGTTCTGATTTGTGTATTGGCTACACCAACTACTTGGATTGCTTCATCCGAGAGAGGAAGATTTCTAACATCTGTTTACCTGACAGTTGATCTTGTCGCACCTGTGTCTACTAAAAAAGTAACACCCTCTTCATTTATTTTCCCATCCACAAATGGTCCTGCCTGGTCTATTTCTAGAGTTGCACCAAGTATGCACTCTTCTTCCTCTCCTCGGCACCGTCAGTAATCACCTTCAGACTCACTCCCTTCACTCTTTAACAAGTACTGCTGTACCTTGTTAGTACGTCTTGGTTTGTTTACCTGCTCATCATTGAAGAATCCCGAATCCTGACTGTACTTTTGTACCCCTCTATTCTGCGGTAAAGGTGGTTTTGGCTCTTGACTCTGCTGCTGTCTCACAACTTTCTGCTGTTGTTGTTGTTGCTGCTGGTTATTCCCTTCATTCTGCACCTGTTGATTTAATGATTTTCCCTCATTTAATGGTGGATTAGGACATTCAGACCTCCAATGTCCCAGTTGGCCACAGTTGTGACATGGGAACTTTTCTTTGCCTCCTCAAGACTTCCCCTTCCTTTTCCTGCAAATCTTGGTCTATTCCCTGTATTATTTCCTGGATTATTTGCCTGTTCCACTAACTGTGCTTCCTGTCTTTCTGCAACTTTCACCTGTGCCCACATTGCTTTTTCCTTCAGCTTTCTTTGCTTCAATTTCATCACTGAAATATTTTGCATGTCTCAGAATCTCATCTACTTTCTTACTCTGCCAATCCACTGTGTGTTCACGAATTCTCTCACCAATTTCAGGTCTAAGACCATATACAAATCGGTATACAAAATGACTCAAATCCTTGTCACCCAGGTGTTCATCTCCACTGAATTGTTTAAAAGCCAGTATCAGCCTTTCGTAAAAAGCATGAACTGATTCTTTTGCTTCCTGTTGTGTTCGATCTATTTTAACCCAGTCTGTCTCTTTTGGAGGAACTTTACTCTTCAGGTATACCATCACCTGTTCGTACTTTCTCATCACTTCTGGATCTGGCGCCCCTGTTCTTGGATCTCTTGGATATTCCTCACTAGGCCAACTCACAACTATTTTACACTCAGTCCACAAGTCTGCTGGAACAATTATATCAAACAGACTATTCAGGTCAACCCACAGCACTTTTGACAATTTCACAAATCTATCTACCTGCCTATACCACTCGACGGGCTTTTCTCTCAATCGAGGGAAATCATTCGTAAATGATAAAATATCCTGTCTGGTCCATGGAACATGTACATACCCTCCTCCAGGTATTTCTCTCATGGGAAACTGCTCCACTGGTTTCTCTTTTTCTCTCACTGGAAATGCTGAGTAAGTTGTTCTATCTTCAGAGTCATCTTTCTTTTTATACCACCTATCCTTCCACTTCTCTACATCACCCCATCTACGCAATAATGCCACCATCTCTTTAATTTGTCCTGTCCTACCAGAAGTATTCAAATTTTCTATGTCCTTCTCTGTGAAATCCATTCTGTACGTTTTCTGCAAAGCCTTTACTTTATCAATGTCAACTCCTTGCTCATTTGCTATCGCTCTCAATCTATCATGTGTATTTTTCGCTCTCCATGTTATGCTTTTGCACATAAACAATAATTCACCATCATGATGACTTTTCAGAATTTCTGTCGGGATTGTTCCTGTCACAAGCTCTTCTAATTCTATACGTAATTTAACCACATCAACAATTGGTGCATCTTTGTCTTTTTTCTGAAGAACCTTCATCCAGTCATTTAGGTCATCAACTGTTATTTCTGCTGTCTTTCTCACTGGAACCCCTTTTCTCTGTGGTTCTAAAATCGGCATTCCTGAACAACTCTGTTCACTATCCATTAGTTCACTATCTGTGTCATGTCTTGTTTGTCTCAGGTCATTTCTCCCTGTTCTTTTACCTGAATCTCCTGAAGGACCAGCTGAATTATTTGCAATATATGGAACTACCAACCCATTTTCACTTATTCTCTGTCCATCAAACATAGGAATTACTGGACCTATAGTAACAGGCACTGTAACAGCTTCCATATTCATCGTTAACTCTCTAATTTTCTCAGTCAGTTCTGTTGTCGTCTTTGCTAATTGTCTGGCATTTCTGGCATTTTCCTCTCTGAAAGAACTACTATTTATTGATTCAGGTGTCATTTTTTCTTTCTCAACTGTATCTCTTATCGGAGAAACAACTGGTGTACTCTCTTCCGATTCTGATCTATATGGAGGTGGTCTCTTGTACATCATGTCATTTAAAACCTCATCTTCATACTCTCCATACCTTCTCCTTTCTGTCTCAGAAACCCTTTCTTCTGAAGGAGCAGAAGCTTCAACTGTTCTCATAGGATATAATCCATCTGACATGGTAACATCTCGCCATCTTTTCATTCTATGGAAAGAAGTGGAGGTGGCACCAGGTATGAAGTCACAGTCACGTGAAAATGGATTGGTTCACTGTGGTACTTTATTCTCCTTCATATAACATGTAAAAACAGCCAACGCGTTTCGTTCCGTTTAAAGGAACTTCATCAGGGCAAATGACCGTATATGATTGTAAATAGTATGCTCTTTTAAACTTATTTTTTATTTTTAACTGTGATTTGATAATACCTTTTGTGTGTTTTATGAGTTATGTCGTCAAGGTATTAATGTGATATTAGATATGTCTATGTCCATAATATATGGTGTTTATTGGATATGTTTATGTCCATAATATATGGTGTCTTTTATCTGTTTAGTGCCATGTGGGATATATTTTTGAATGTTTAGTAATGGTAAATGTTCATGTTTATATCTATGTCGTTATTTATATGTATATTCTGTATTGGTTACAGCCCTGATGAAGTTCCTTTAAACGGAACGAAACGCGTTGGCTGTTTTTACATGTTATATGAAGGAGAATAAAGTACCACAGTGAACCAATCCATTTTCACGTGACTGTGACTTCATACCTGGTGCCACCTCCACTTCTTTCCATTTGTTTTCTCTGGTTTTCCAGTGGGATCCAAACACAGCAGATCTCGGAGTTGCCTGGCACAGGAAACGTACTAATATGGGACTTTGATATTGATGTGCGCTTTATCAGTCGGCTGTGTATCTTTTGTGTTTGTATCTTTTCATTCTATCCTGATGTGTCTCACGATCATGTCTCCTCTCAAACATGTACCTGTAATACCCTCCAGACCTTTGCTTTTCTCGGTCATGTACTTCCTCCTCCCACTCAACTAAAGCCTCGAACTGTGTAGGTCTCGGCTTCGGGTATAGATGTGCCATCTTTTCCCGTAAATTTCTCAACACGGCCAGATTAAATGAACCATGTTCTGGGAATGCTAAAACACCATCTTCTTTAGTATACCTGACCCAATTCTGTAACCATATACAGGTATGTAATCCATATTTCGCAACCATGAAGGATGCAGGTGTTTTCGCTGGAGGTAGCAACTCACCCTCTCTTGTTTTAACCTCTTTATCCTTACTAAACCACTTTTTAACCTTTCCAAAGAACGTCTTTTTCTTTTTCTCTTCTTGATAATACATTTTAGCTAATACTTATTAAACTCTCTACTTTTTTAAGGTTGGAAAACTTAATTCTCGTTAACGCACCAGTCCTGGGGCGTCTACGTCACTAACAGCTCTTCCAATCCCTGCGCGACTCACACTAACGCACCAATCCTAGCGCGAACCCTACTCTGAGTCACTATCCAATCAGTGCGCGAACCTCCTGACGTCAGCAGCCGCTGCAGTCTCTGTCTCCTGTCTCTGTCACTCGTCTACCCCTCCTTTACAAAAACTTTCAGTAGACTTCGTGTGTCACAATTTCTACAAAATCTATTAGTTACAACATGAAAACATCTCCATTGTCTGCTTCGCTAACCACAGAATAGAAAAGAGAGTCTATTTCTCAAGAGTCAACAAATTTACATACATCTCATAACTGTTTCCTCTAGGACGTATCCAAAAGAGTCTTACAATCAATAAATGTATATGCATTCACGCACATTCATACGAGAAAAAATATAGTACATACACACAGAATCCTGCTTCTTGAGAACAGCGCACAATCTGCCTCTGTACAGAATTATAACTCACAACAACTAAGCAGCTTACCTCTGCCCAGTTCTGCAAACAAGCTCAGAGAATACCTATTACTCCTCCCGCAATAAGCTTTAACGGCAATCCTTACGGATCCCTGGGACTTAAGACCAGAGTTTCACAGATAACCTTCACTATGATACACACTCCTTATATACCAGAAATATATTCTAATAGTAACATACAATAATGTCACTGATTCCGAACCCAGACAATGTGAACGCGCAACTTCAATTGTCACACGTAATTCCTTACAATCCCGTCTTTCCCGAGAGCAGCATATACACCTTCCTCTGCCCTACTACGGAACTGCTTCCAGCTTCCAAGTTCCAGAAGCACTACATATAACTCAACATTACGACTCCAACATATAGTATTAGTACATATACCAAAACATCAAAATAAATCAATAATCAAAAGCTAATTTACAAGCAATCTTATCTTATCTTATCAGATCAAGACAACCATCTAAACCATCCTCTGCTACCAGAGAAATTGATACAGATCAGGGTATCAGAAATATGCCCACTACCACGGATAGAGTAATTTCACAGTTACACGCACATGTATTCATCATACGCTAGGGCCCATTTCACTAACATACGCTCCAATACTCTACCAGCAGCAAACCTGTGGGAAGAAAACTCCTAAAGCACCCTGCATCTATATCTAGGCGATAGGACCAGTTTAGTGGCTGTCTAACATAATATAAACAATCTATAAACAATAATCAATAAGTCTTCAATAAATGACAATGAAAGAATCAACCAACACCATGTTTAAAAGTTATATTGCTTTATCTAAAATTAGTCAGAATAAAATCAGAATAAATCATTTCTCATAGTTACCTATTCTAACTAGTGTCAGAACGGGTCACGGGTCAGGACCAGTCTCTCAAAAAGTCTTTTCAGGATAAGGTCCTCAGCATCGGTCCTCAGCAATGCAAGTTCACGCAGCAAGGCGACGAAAGAAAGAGAGGGGAGAGCCCTCCCTAAGCTAACATTTTATAATGCAAAATACAATGAAAACTCACATAAAATTCAACATGTAAAATTGTATCCCCAAGCAGAACGAGAAGGAAGGGATGTAATCTTGCAACATCCTGAAATCTCCGCTCAAGAAAAGTCATAATACGCAAACCTCGGAAAAGAAACCAAGATTTGTAACTGTTAAAGTTCACTTCCCTCGGCAAACCAGCTTTTAGCACAGAGTTCTTTCTGAGGCTCTTTGTTCACCAAGGACAAAACATTTCTTTTGGAGATCCTCCAAGCTTGCTGATGTCCTCCCGGAAATTTCCATATAAGGACTACGGTCAGTTTTTCTGTTAACTGAACTCCAGCAGAGGTCTCCCTTGTCACATCATAGATTTCGCCTGCACCACAGCTCAGCCAGGCTTCAAATTATTCTCAGTTATTTTCATAAAGGCCTCCATAGGCCACAATAGACCATCTTTAATTAAAGAGACAAAATAAAGATTACTACATCATAATGATTAAACAGTGTTAACCCCACTAACACCCTTATGTGTATGCATTTATCTAGCTTTGCGACATATAGAGCATTAATTCAGACAGCGTTTTGTGCTCAAAATAAATAGCACACAGCAACGTTTAAACATGAAAAACTTGCACGTTATTGTAAATACATAGACAGCACACACATGCTAACCCTTATGTAACCTCCTCTTATGTTAAGACAAACAGATTGGTTAATGAGACGCACTTGCACAAGACAAATAATTAGTTGTTAATTATTAATAATTAATAAAACGCATAGACATGCCAGAGCTTCAAAAAGCCCCAGAATTTTCTAACAGAAAACTCTGCTCCAGCAGAAGCTTGAAGGGGACAAGTTTTTATTCCTTAAATCTTTTGTACAGGTTATTGTCAGGGAATTGTTTAAATATTGGTTGTAGGGTGATTTCCTGTTATGTTCAACTTCTGTCCAAAGTGCTTTGTTAATTGGTGATTCTCCCACGTTCAATTTCAGTCTATACCAGAGCGTTATGGTCGCTTACATTCTTCCTATTGATTCGTTTAATAGGCCAAATTCAAGACGCACCTGGGCTGGCGAAACTGACCGATCTACCTGAAAAACTTTTTTATACGTAGAAACTATTAGTTGATTTAATAGTTCTACATCTCTGCCATGAAAGGTTGCACTAGCATATGTTATTGTAGGGAGAATTTTCACCGTCATTACCGCTAGCAATGGTTTATATGAAGGACCTTTCAACTTCTTTGCCGATTGGCTAAAGGCGAATATAAGTGCACTAGTTCTCTGGGTCATATATTTTTTCTGTTCTGTGTGATTTTGGAGGTTGTCTATGTAAAATCCCAAATATTTGTAGTTTTTGACTTTCTCTAATTGACTGCCGTTAAGCCAGATGATTTGTTTGCTTCTCAGCCGACTTCCAATGACCATTGTTTTTGTTTTTGATGTATTTATCTCTAGGTTGTTCTCTGAGATAAAGTCTGATGTTTCGTTTAGAAGTCATTGTAAACCGACTTTTGTTAGACTCATTAGCACCACATAGTCAGCATACGAGAGGTGTGTGAGTGCTAGCTCGCCTAATTTCGGTGGGTGAGAGTCAGTACAATCTAGCCTCTGTGCAAGGTCGGATGGGAACAAATTAAAAAGATGTGGTGCCAATACACATCCCTGTTTAAGGCCTTGTGTTGTTGTCAGCTTTCTTGATAATCTGCTGCCATCACCAATTGTAATCCTTATCCATGTGTTAGAGTAAAATAATTGTATTCCCCGCATTATCCTTTCGGGAATGTTCCAAGTTCGCAGTTTTTTCCAGAGGAGGTGGTGGTCTACACTGTCAAATGCAGCCTTTAGGTCTATGTAGCAGAGGTAGAGTTGTTGTTTCCGCTGTTTAGATTTATTTGCCATTATGGATAAAGCTAAGATGTTTGAGATTGTCCCAATACCCTGCCTAAAACCAGTCTGATTCACTGGGATTAAATTATGGCTGTCTGACCATTCCTTAAGATCTTCCAGAATAAGTGCTGCATGATATTTCGCTTCGACATCCAGAAGGGCGATTAACCTGTAATTTGATGGGTTCTGTCTGTCTCCACCTTTATAGATGGAAGTCAGTATTGAACCCAATTTAATGGAATGCAATTTAGGAGCTCTATTTCATTGTATAGTTTGAATATGTGCTCGCTCCAAAATGTTGGATCATTTTTAAGAATGATTTGCGGGATTCCGTTAGGTCCTGGCGCCCCATCACCTCTGCTCGTCTTTATAATGCGTTTTATTCCGTCTAGTAACAGATTTTCCTTTGCTTTTGATGGGGTAGTGCCTATGTTTTTAGGGGTTTCTGATTTAATTTCCCCTGGTTTTTGATCTGAGGCCTTTCTTTTTCTTTTATATTGTTTATCATCCTCTCCTATATTGATTCTTTCACTATCTCGTTGTGTAGTGGTTTCCATTGTGTTGTTTTTCTCCGGATGCACCTTGATCTTTGCCCCTAACGTGTCGTGAGTTACCGATTCTGTAAATTTTGCGGTTAAGAATTTGGCCCACTCAAATTCCTGTATGTTTGATGATAACTCGTTTACAGGTCTTTGTAGTTTATTTATAATTCTCCAGAATGTGTTTGAATTCGTTTTCTTAGCGCTACTAAGTAATTCGGCCCAGAATCTATCCTTGCGTGTTATTTTTTCGTCCCACTGTTGCTTTTTATACGTTTTTCTCAATTACTGTACCTTGTCCCAGGCTATTTGGTCATGACTAGTTCTTTTTAGTCTCCTAATGGCCTTTTTGAGTTCCCCTTTCAAAACTCTTAACCCTTTCGATGGTCTCTGAATTATTTCATAACTGATTCTTTGTTTTTCCTTTGGTTGGCGTCTCACTATCATCAGTTTTGAAAGCTCCAAAGTGAATCTTTCCCAGGCTAGGACCTTATTCGGGGCCTCCAGTTCGCCAGCTATTATCCTCAGCTTTAAGCTGGACTGTAATGTTTCCATTGTTTCGGTTGACCATTTTAAGCGTTTTAGGTCAGTTGTATAGATACTGCCTTTTATTTCCGTTTTCGCTTGGTATTTGCCAATTTTTAGCCCAAAACTTATATGCTGATAGGAGTGATCACTCCTAGTAGTGTACTCTATGGAAAAGTGTATGAGATATGGTATCAAAGAAACTGAGATAGCTGTATAATCCAGTCTTGATCTAGTCTTTCCTCCATGAAAAGTTTGCTTTGGGGGGAAATCGTCTGATGTTCGCCCGTTTATTATTCTCATACCAAGATATTCCAAAGCATTGACTAGGCGCCGGCCTTCAAGGTCTGGTGTTGTGCTCTTTTGCTGATATTGGTGCGGGACATTCCAGTATGTATTGTCTGCGGATAACTTGTCGTCTTCATCCGGGGTGTGTATTAAATTGGAGTTAAAGTCCCCTGTCACTATCAAATCCCATGTAGGATGTGTACTCCTTATATCTGTGATTATATTAATCAGCAGGGCGTTTTGCACTTTTTTACGTCGTGCTGATGGATGCACATATGTATTATTCAGCAGAACAGTTTTTGTTCTGCCGTTTGTCCCTGTAGTGAGTTTTATCAGTTGAACATTTGGATCTGTTGTAGTTAAGTGCTCTGATTCAATTTTTAATGCTACGGATATATATACTGCAAGACCTCCTTTAGGTCGCCCATAGTTTTTATTTTTTATTGCTGGAACTGTATAATGTATATATTTTGGCAGGGGAAAGTCTTCCTGTGCCCATGTCTCCTGCAGAGCTATTATGTCGCACTTTTCGCAATTGTTGGGTTGACAGCCGTTTCCTAACCATTTTTTTGCCCCCGCAATATTCCATGAAAGCAGCTGAATATTTCCTAGATCTTGCTTATCTGTTGTAACTTCCTGTGGTCAGAGTCCTTTTTCTAAGCTTAACGCTCCTGGAAGCCAACCCCATTTATCCTGGCATGGAGTAATTTTGGTTATTTGTTCATTCAGTTTTTCTCTCTTAAATAAAGCCGGAAGTTTGCTACCTATTGCTCTTTTGAGAACTGTCTGTGTATGCTCGTTAGATTCATTTTGGTTTGAGCCGTTCTTCTTATTATAGGCAGGATTTAAGATCAAAGGGCCTGGGTAACGAGGTGCTATTGGCCTTGACAGTTTAATTCCCCAAGCTTCAAATTGCAAAATACTTTTCATGATTAACTGGACGTCTTCTTTTGACTGCCATGTAGTTAAAGTTTGCTCTATGTCTTTATTAATACTGACTATCAGTTATCACAGTCACTCTCACATTCTTTCCTATCTTGCATGCTCTAGTCAAAGCAACAAGTTCAGCTACCTGGGCTGATTTTACTCCCTTCAGGTAGGATGCTTCCATTACTGCTGGAACTGTGCATACTGCATATGCTGCACTCAGCATTCTGTCGTCTGTTCTCAAACAAGACCCATCCACGAACATTGCAAAGTCACTTTCTGGCAACGGTACATCTTTTATATCAGGACGTGGTTTGGTACAGAAATCGAGTACATCCAGACAATCATGATCCACTTCGTCTCTCACTTCAACATTCTCAGCATCAGGCAATAGCGTCAAAGGATTCACATTCAAACATCTCACAAGGCTTACATTTGTTGAACCTAATATGACCTTCTCATATTTAGTCAGTCGACTATGTGTCATGAACTGAGTGAAACTCCTTGTTAAAAGGATTGCCACATCATGAGGTACAAACACTTTCACAGGATATCCCATCACAATTCCTTCACTCTGCTCCAGACTCCTACAGGTAGCAGCCACTGCTTTCAAGCATCCCGGTAAGGCTACAGCTACTGGGTCTAGCATAGATGAAAAGTATGCAATTGGTCTTCTCAGTTTTCCATGTTTCTGTATTAATACAGAGAGTGCATATCCATTCCTCTCACTGCAGTACAACTCAAACTCTTTGTCATAGTCAGGCATGCCTAAAGCTGGTGCTTCAAACAAACCATCTCTCAATCGCCTAAAAGCTGCTAATTCTTCTTTATTCAACTCAATGGGGTCTCTCACATCACTTCTCGTCAAGCGTACCAAAGGCTTTGCAATCAGGGAGAAGTTGCTTATCCACCGACGACAATACCCTACCATTCCAAGAAACATTCTCACCTCTCTTTGCGTCATTGGAGCTCTCATTCCTTTGATGTCCCTGATTCTGTCTATCGTTATCTTTCTCAATCCTTTATCAATGTTATGGCCCAAAAAATGTACTTCCTTTAGACAAAATTGTAGTTTTGATGGTGACACTTTAAGTCCTCCATCGGCCAAATGATTCAGCAAGGCTATGGTGTCCATTACACAAGCTTCACGAGTTTTCGACTCAACAAGCAGGTCGTCGATATACTGCACTAAGACTGAATTTTCGTGCATTTCTAGGTTTTCTAAGGACTTTTTCAATATCTGATTAAATATTGAGTGGCTTTCTGAATACCCCTGTGGGATTCGGCACCAAGCCAAAATACGTTCGCCAAAACGAAACGCAAAACTTTGCTGGCTATCATGGTGCAATGGAATGGAAAAGAAAGCATGGCATAGGTCAATTACTGTATACCATTCTGCATCATGCGGAATCTGATACAAAATCACAGATGGATTGGGTACAATGGGACAACATGACACAATTTTGTTTATCTTTCTCAAATCTTGTACTATCCTGAACTTCCCATTAGGCTTTTTCAGCCCCATTATTGGTGAATTACATGGACTACTCATTATTTCTCTCAAAATACCTTGTTTTATCATTTTCTCGATTATGGGAGTAACTCCTTCAATTATCTCAGGTGTCAATTTATATTGAGGGACATTTGGGTAGTTCATCCCTTCCTTCACTGTTATTTTTACTGGATCTACATTTCTCATTAGTTCTACTTCTTCTCCTGTGAAATCCCAAACTTCTGCTTTTACAGTCTGTTTCAATTCTTTAGGTAGTTTGTCAGGGTTAAATACAGCATAGGCTTCAGTAACCTCATTTTGCATGTTTGCCATCGTCATTTTATATAGTACGTCTTCATCAGCGGTCTCAAATGCTAAACCATCAGGGGTACAGAATATAGTGCAATTCATTTTGCACAACAAGTCTCTACCTAACAAATTCACAGGACTTGAGTCGCACACAACAAAGCGGTACATTTCAGAAAATTTCCCTATACTGACTTTTACTGGTTCTGTAAAATACGTTTTAATCTGTCTGTTGGATACGCCAACTACTTGGATTGTTTCGTCCGAGAGAGGAAGATTTTTAACATCAGCTGACCTAACAGTTGATCGAATAGCACCAGTATCTACTAGGAAAGTAATATTTTCGTCATTTACCTTTCCGTCGACAAAAGGACCTGTCTGGTCTACTTCTAGAGTTGCGCCAAATACGCACTCTTCTTCCTCCCTTTGGCACCATCAATAACCTTCTTCTGACTCACTCTCATCGCGTTGTAGCCAATACTGCGAGACAGCGCTAGCGCGCGGCAGCTTAGTTACCTGTTCTTCGTTGTAGAATCCTGTCTCATTACTGTATTTCTGTGAATTTACGCTCTGTGGAAAAGGCGGTTTTGGCACCTGATTCTGTTGGGTAACAACCTGCTGCTGTCGCTGCGGTTGACCACTCACCTCATTCTGCACCTGTGGATTCAATGATGCATTTTCATTATTAGTACTTGGGGGAAATTTACACTCGGATTTCCAATGCCCTATTCTTCCGCAATTATGACATGGGAATTTCTTTTTAGCTTCTTCTATATTAAAATGTGCCGTTCCTTTTCCCGGATTAAATTTTGGTTTTGGTCCTGTATTATTTGCTTGTTCAATTAGCTGAGCTTCCTGTCTTTCTGCTACCTTTACTTGTGCCCACATGGCTTTTTCTTTTTAATTTACGTTGCTTGCCTTCAATCTCATCACTAAAATACTTTGCATGTCTTAGTACTTCATCTATTTTCTTATTTTGCTAATCCACAGTATGTTGCTTAATCATCTCGCTAATTTCTGGACGTAGACCATATACAAATCTGTATACAAATTGACTTAAATCCTTTTCATTTAAATTTTCATCTCCACTGAACTGTTTAAACGCGAGTATTAACCTCTCGTAATACGCATGTACTGACTCCTTACTCTCTTGATGAGTTCGGTCAATTTTTATCCAATCAGTTTCTTTGGGAGGCACTTTATTTTTCAGAAGAGCAATAACCTGTTCATATTTCTTCATGACTTCCGGGTCAGGGGCTCCTGTCTTTGGATCTCTAGGGTACTCTTGTGTAGGCCAATTTATCATCAACTTGCACTCTGCCCATAGATCTACTGGTACTATTATGTCAAATAGACTATTTAGATCAATCCACAGAACTTTCGATAGTTTTACAAATCTATCAACTTGCCTGTACAACTCGACTGGCTTTTCGCGTAGTCGAGGGAAATCATTCGTAAATGACAAAATATCTTGCCTAGTCCAGGGGACATGTACATAGCTCCCACCTGGAATTTCTCTCATAGGGCATTCTGTTACTGTCTTCTCTTTCTCTCTTACAGGGAAATCTGCAAAAGATTTATCTGAGACATCATCTCGTTTTCGGTACCACCTGCTCCTCCATTTATCCACATCTCCCCATTTTCTTAACAAAATAATTATGTCCTTAATCTGACTTATTCGTCCTGTGGTATTCAAATTTTTAATATCTTTTTCCGTGAAATCGACTCGATATGGTTTTTGTAAAGCCTTTACCTTTTCAATATCTATACCCATTTCATTTGCTACTTCCTCTAATCTTTTATGCAGATTCTTTGCTCTCTAAGTTATACTTTTACACAGAAATAGTTATTCTTCATCCTGATAGGTTTTCAACTTCTCTGTGGGGATGGTCCCTCCTATTAATTCTTCCAGAACCATTCTTAGCTTGGCCACATCTATCGGTTGTGATTCTCTATCTTTTCTCTGTAAACTTCTCAACCATTCACTTAGTTCTTCTGACGTAGGGCCTACGGGTTTTCCTCATTACCTTGTCCTAAATCTTTCTGAGTCTCTGATACAGATTCTATAGTCATGGTATGTCTTTCCCCTACATTTGGCTTTACTGTCAGGTTTTTAGGAACATTTGGCTCTATCGTACTCACTGTTTGTCTCCATGGGTTTTCGTCTGAATTTTGCTGTGGCCTCTCAATTCGTTTATAACTGTTATAAGGGACTGTTAGACAATGTTCACTATCCTTCTGTTTGTCAAAAATAGGCATCACAGGGCCTATAGTTACAGGGACAGTCACAGCTTCTAAATTTTTAGTTAATTTCCTGATCTTTTCAGTTAATTCTAAAGTGGTTTTTGCTAATTCTGCCGAATTTTCTCACTTTATCATATGATTTTCTCTCTATGTCTCTGAAGGAATTATTTTTCCCTAGCTCTTGGGGTACTTGTTCAATTTTAATGTTTCGCAAAGTTTCTCTCATTGGGGCACTTGGTGTTAACATGTCAGATTCTGGTTGATACGGGGTGGATTTTTATAAAACATGTCATCCAGTACATCATCCTCCGATTCATTCAATCCATACCTTCCTGATTCTATATTGTGTCTCTTTTCCGTACATTTTCTACTACCAGTTTCTTCAACATGTCTCACAGGGAATAAACTGTAGAAGCCACATTTTGGGGTGATACCAAATGCAGCAAATGCAGCAAACTTGTAGGCCCTGTTAAGTTAGCATGGCAAACTCTGCATATTAGCATTATTCTGCTTCACAGACATAGCTTCAGTAACGCAAGGCTTGCTCATAAACAAATACGTGGCAGGACAAGATGCTCGCTTCAGCACGTACACTTGCATATCGCATTTCTCAACCATGTCTTTGGACATCTCTATTGCTGTTGCAATCATTAACTGGAAAAGCACCAGACTGATATCTTGCATTATAATGGAAAGTCCCAGAAGCAGACCTGGGTCACGCAGCCAGCAACAGTACTTCTCGGTCCTTAAATGGTATGCAACCATTTAGGACCTCGCTAATTGGTCCGGCGAACTATGCTTAATTTGTGCAACGTATAGTATGATGCTACATCCTTTGTGGTTTGGGCCTATAAAACCTGTCAAGCACGTCACCTCAGTGGGCACTCAGTATCTAGGCTGGTACCCCCGTGCTGCACGTTACTCTGTTGTTGGTTCTACCAATAAACACTCTTCTTTCACCCTTGGCTGAGAACTGTTTGTGTGGATTCATTTCTTGCATTTATTTCAGGTTCCACATTTGGTGGAGAATGCTGCTTCCAGATCATTGACGATTTCGCTGCCTGGCGGCTTGGACTCCAGCTTCCTTCAGGGTTCGGAGACCTGAGGTTCAAGGACCTTTACTTTGCCTTCCTCTCTCCTCCGCCTCCCTTGGAACGCTGGGGGCCTGCCTGCCAGTAAGTGGACTTCGCTTTGCCTCTGGTATCCCCCTCCCCACCCCCTGCTTTCTCTCTTTCTTTTCTTTCCCCGTCTTGTTCTCATGTCAAGGGTTGTTTGCGTGTGCCCTGGCGGCATCTCTCGAGCCTGTGTTACTGATTGGTCAGATACGCAGATGGCCATCATTGCGCCTATCCTTATTACCTTCTTCTGTGTTCTTTTTGTGGCACTCGTAATTTATGTTTCAGTTTGTCATCATTCGCGTGAGGACTGCGCTCCTGTTTAGTGTCTGCTTATCGTTCATAATAGCCGTCAGGTTTTCTTTGTCTCTCTTTCTCTCTCTTCTAGTACTGGGCGTAGTTTTTGATCTCTGACATCGCTGCCGCCCTCTTCCAGGATACTTTACATGTGCATCTTTGCCCCCTGATACAGTTTTTTTGGTCCGGACACCCTCCCCACCTGGCCGGCGACAGCGCCCTTCTGCACGTTCCCAGCCCGCAGTGACTCCCCGGTGCCCAGCGGTTCCTACCTGACGGTGCATCACGGAGGGCGACCTACTGCATCCCCGCCTGGCTGGCAGAGAGTCATCGGCCGATGGGGGTGGTGGACCTATATGGATTCTTTCCTTTGATTGGAACAGAGGTCGGTACGCTTTGCCAGACTCAACGGACGCCGGTAAGTCTCTTTTGCGAGTTCTGTACTCCAGTTTGGGTGGTAGCAGGTAGCTCCTCGTTCTAGAGTGTAGCGGTTTGGCTCCCCAGGTTTTGGGTGGTAGCAGGTAGCCCCTCGTTTTAGAGTTGTGGCAGTTAGGCTCCCCAGGGTCAGGGGGTGGCGGCTTTGCCCCCCTGACGGCGCGCACCCTGTTTGGTACAGGTATGATATCGTGGGAGTGGCGGTCCCTGGACTGCCCCTCTCTTGGTTGCAACAGTTTCTTGGGCGCCAGTTCTCCAGGTTCCTGTACTCCGGCCTCGGCACCAACTGCCTCGCCCCAGCGCCACCGGACCCGGGTACCCGGTGGTCCGCTGCCTCCACCTGGACGCCTGAGGCGGCCTCCAGCTGTGCCTTGGGGGGTTGCCCTGGGCACAGAAAGGGGGGAGTACTAGTTGACCTGTCTGTTATTAGTCGATTGATTGTTATTTACTTGCTTATTTTGTGGGTTCCCTTGCATTTCATCTTGCAGTACTGCAGAAGCCTCTTCATCTCATGACGTCATTTAACTAGGATTTTAGGGCACAGTGCAGTCTCCGCCAGACATACTCTCTTCTTTGGGTATTACGACCCTAACATGACTGACACTCGATGCTGCTAATGTGTCTGACTGACCGACACCTTTTGTCCAGTACGCCATCACCCACCAATTATAAACAGGGCAAGTGACCCCGGCGCCCTGTCCCTCTAACGGATAAAATTGCCCTCCCTTCTTCGTCTGGGACCAGTGTAAAGGCATTACACATACGCTAGGACACAGCCTCTTTGACAGCGCTGCGCGCAGGGATCCATTCTGTTTCATGTGTGTGCCTGCCTTGAATGTAGAGTTCACCACCTTGCACTATTTAGTGAATTACCTGAAAGGCTCCAATCCCGCCTAGCCGCCCCTTTCGCCCGATTATGGGATAACGGAAGATTGCAAGGAGGCGGGATTACTGAACTTCCTTCCCCCAACTATTCTGTCACCTTCTCTTCTGTTCATGGGACGCCAGTAATTAGCACCCAGAACTATTCCTATATCTATTCTATCGTCTTCTCTTCTGTTCATGGGACGCCAGTAACTAGCACCCAGAACGACCATTTCCCTTTCACTCATGACCGCTTGGGTGGACTTGAATTAATTGCTCTGTCTGTTTGCCTGACGAACGGCTTTGCTTCTTATAACATTAGCTGGAGAGTGGCTGAAAAGCAGATGACTACGTTCGTCAACCTACTGTGGTGGTGTCTGTCCAGTATATAGCGCGAGGCCCCACCAAAATCTGTCCGGTGTGTTTGCCCTGTCCCCGTTTAGCGCTTGCACACCACACACTGCACACTCACATCTCACGATGGGAAACTCGCTAGGTAAATACAAATTGGATGGCAGTCAGCCAGCCCCTCCCAAGGACTCCCCGGCGTACAATGTGGCCCTAAGCCAAGGACTAAACTCCATATTATTTATCCACAAATGGCATGACATGACCGCTAACAGACCAGACCTGCAGTTCCCGCGGCAAGGTACATATGACATAAAAAAACTGATCTATTTGAGACAGATGCTAAAACTAAAAGGAAAGAAGATACGCCCAGTTGAATGGGAGTGTTACCATAGCTGGGACATCGTATTGCGCGATAGGCGCGCAACTAACGACGTAAAATCAAAGGTCCACAAAGAGCTAGTAGAAGTGAAAAACAGGGTGCTCAATGAGATAAGTAAAACTAAAATAAAAGAGGATTGGCGAAAAACACAATTAGATATGGTAGGGGTATACCCATGTATACCATTGGCAAACGATAATAAAACAGCAAAGGAAGATCAGGGGGAAGAAGACACAATACTAGAAGACTTACTGTTGGGGCGGATGCGACCAACGTCAGCATCACACTCAGCTCCCACAGACGAACCTTCTGAGCTATCAAAGGAGCAGCAGGCAGGCGCCATAGACTTAACGCATAAGCTGATCAATGAGGAAGTTACCAAAATACACTTGGACGCTGTCCAAGACACTGCGGTTTTGCAGCTGATGAGGACGGAAGCAGCCCTCGCAGCCAGACGATACCATAAAAAGAAAAACCAGTTGCTGTCCCAATGTACACAGGAAGGCAAAACACTACCGAAATTAATAGACCATAAATGGCAGCAACAATTCGAGGACGAATCGGGAGACTACGCCAGGCCTCTACCAAGGTGGCAGGCCTTGGTGTGGGACCTGTGCACCTACATATTACAAACAAAGCATGACATAAAATTGCTCGAACAGGCGGCCGAAGGCCCTTCACCGGCGCAGCAGCCTGCACCCTCAACAAGACGTAACAGTATAGGAGACATACACTCACCACAAATACCTAAACGATTACTTAAATCAGACACAAAGAAATGTCTGGACTTACTACAGAAAATGGTGGAGGACAAATTAACGGTAGCTGCCCTCATACCACAGTACAACAAACAGTATCTAACAGAAGTACTGTCACTGGCGCGCGCCCAATTACTGGACAAAGGTGCACACGTTCACAACTTATATATACAAAAAGAGAAGGCAGCACACACAGGTACTACAGGGATGATTCCCCAACTACCCCCACAATATGAGTGGGACACGGCACAGTTTGGTTTCACAGACTCAGACTTGCAGACATATACAGAGGACGAACTGAAGGACAAGCTACAGTATGCAGTACACAAGCTGCAACAGTGGAAACAGCTGGTACAGACATTTGCCGTGTTAGAAGTAGCGCAATCCCTCTCCCCTCAGATAAGGACACCAGCGCCATCCACAGCTACCACACACACACTGGTAATGCCCCTCAGAGAAATACCAGGTGGGTCACTGGACGAATTAGCATATGTCCATGTCCCCTGGTCCAGACAAGACATTATGTGTTTTACCAAGGACTTCCCGAAACTTAGAGATGAACCAAGGAAATGGTACTCAGAACTAGATAGGATGGCAGGCTTGGGAGGACTCTTATGGCGAGATTTCGATGTCCTGTTCAATATAATAGTTCCGAAGGACCTGTGGGAGGACTGTAAAAAACATGTGGACTGGCCCACGGGGGAACCAGCAAGAGGGAAGGGAGGGGCGCCAGGAGGAGAAGTAAATGACAAATATAAGGAAGTAGTAAAGTATTTACAAGATAAAATACCAGAAGACAAGGTGGACTGGAACAAGATCACACACACAAAGCAAGACAAAGATGAGAGTGTGAACGCGTATTATGACCGCTTGCTACAAGTCTATCAGCAGAATAGTGGGTTGAAAAACCCAATGGGGGAAGCAATGCCAGCCTTCGTCACCACTTTCGTCCAAGGTCTGAGGCCACCCATTAAAACACACCTACAAACTTCTTTTGTTTGCTGGCAGCAAGAGCCTGTAGAAAAGGTGCTCGCAGCAGCACGATACTGCTCTGACTACCAGTTAAACGAACAGTCAGTGGAGGCAGAAAAGATAAAAAAGGAAAAAGTAAGACTAATGGTGGCACAGGAAAAATTCTATTCAAACAGGCCAGGAAGAGAGAGGGGTAGGGGTAGGGGTAGGGGCCTAGGTAGGCAACAGAATAACAGATCCACCTCCCTACCACCCCTAGGTACAGCTTGCTTCAACTGCAAGGACCCGAGCCACTGGAAAGCAGATTGCCCCCTACTGAAAAAGAAATACTCGGCAGAACGGCCAGGCCAGAATAGAAGACAAAATGAACAACCATATCGGCACAATGCCCAGCACACAGAGTATAGAAACAATGAACAACAGGGATACCAGTCAATAGATATGCCCCCACCACCACAGGACTGGGCTGGGAGGGATGGGTGGGGACAGCAAGACAATTCTTTCCCACCGCCACCACAGAATTTATTTTAGGGGTGCCCGAGAGTGGAAGACTGCATAATTGCTCCAGTAATTGCAGTGGACCAATCAGGTCCATACATACAAGGGACGGTCCAGGGCAAGCCTGTGACCTTCTTGATAGATACAGGAGCGCAAAGATCAATGCTAATGGCATCAGTGATGCCGGAGGCACCACTCTCGGGAACAAAGATTACCGCAGTCGGAATGTCAGGACAACCAATAGATGAATTCCTAACACAACCATTACAGCTACTGGTGGGCACAATAACTGTCAACCACCAGTTCATCCTCAGCAGATTCTGCCCAGTAAACTTACTAGGGAGGGATTTACTTTGTAAAATGCAATGCACCATCCACTGCTCACCAATGGGGGTATTCCTGGAGAGTAGACCACACGGCCTAATGTTGCAGGCCTTCATGACCTGCACTGACTTCGCCATCCCACCAGAATTACGAGACAGTGTGCCACCCCAGGTCTGGGCAACTAGCGCAAATGATGTAGGGCAAGTGCTGAATTACCCCCCAGTACAGGTCACCTTGAAGCCTGGAGCACCCCTCCCGAGAGTACCACAGTACAAAATATCAAAGGAAGGGGAGGAGGGCATAGCACCAGTGATCAAGGACCTCCTGAGGCAGGGAATAATTAGAGAAATACGCTCTAGCCCGTGCAACACGCCCATACTCCCTGTTAAGAAAGCATCCAAGGGCCCAGATGGAGCCCCTGTATACCGTTTCACGCAAGATCTGAGGGAATTGAACAAAATAGTGGTTCCCTCTTTCCCAGTGGTTCCAAACCCAGCAACGATATTGTCTAACATCCCAGTCACAGCAACACACTTCACAGTACTGGATCTGAGTTCAGCCTTCTTCACCATTCCACTGCACCCTAACAGCCAGCCATATTTCTCGTTCTGTTATAGGTCAAAGCGATATACATGGTCTCGACTCCCCCAAGGTTTTACAGAATCCCCCTCTATCTTCACAAATGCCTTGAAGACAGATCTAGACACCCTAGTGCTAGGAGGCGGCTCAACTCTTGTCCAGTACATAGATGACTTGCTACTGGCTTCTCCTTCAAGAGAGGCCTGCATACAGGACACCATCGCTGTCCTACGCCATCTAGCGATGAAAGGATACAAGGTTTCCCCGAAGAAATTACAGTTCTGCCTCACCGCTGTGAAGTATCTAGGCCATGAACTCTCGGAAGGGACAAGGAAACTATTACCGGACAGGATCTGAGCTATTACTCATTTTCCCCGACCACGTACACAAAAGGATGTTAGGGCATTTTTGGGAGTGGCAGGATATTGCCGCCACTGGATCCCAAATTTCTCCCTCATCGCGAAACCATTGCAAGCACTGACACACAAAGAGGTCCCAGACATAGTACCTTGGCCCCCGGATTGTGAGACAGCATTTAACAAGCTAAAGAGCGAACTGAGTGGGGCACCAGCGTTAGGGCTCCCAGACTACAGCAAAGACTTCCACCTGTTCTGTCACGAAAAGGGTGGATGCTCACTGGGAGTACTGAGTCAGAAGCATGGATCTTATTACCGCCCAGTGGCATACTACTCACCCACATTAGACCCCGTGGCTTCTGCCCTCCCGCCTTGCCTCCGAGCGGTGGCGGCAGCAGCACTAGCAGTAGAACAGTCAGAGAACATAGTGCTGGCACACACCATGATGTTGCATGTCCCCCATGCAGTAGACACCCTACTGACGTCCACAAAGACCCAGCACCTAACCAATGCACGTCTCACTAGGTATGAACTAATTCTATTAGCACCACATATAATGATCAGGAGGTGTACCACTTTGAATCCAGCATGCCTTTTGCCAACAGAGCATGAGCTGGACGACCTACAATCAGATGATGCCTTTCATGATTGCACCTTAGCAATTGATAGACATACCAAGGTACGCCCAGACCTACGGGACACGCCACTTCCCGATGCACAAAGGGACCTGTTTGTAGATGGGTCATGTCTCAGGGACGGTCAGGGCATTTTGCAGGCCTCCTATGCCGTTGGCACAGCTCATAAACTGCTGGAGGGTGGTAGGCTAGTAAAAGCTAAAAGCGCACAAGCAGCCGAACTCGTGGCGCTCACGAGGGCATGCACATTGGCCAAGGGAACAAGAGCAAACATATATACCGACAGCCAATATGCCTTCGGGGTGGTCCATGACTTTGGCCAGCTCTGGTCAATGAGGGGATTCCTCACATCCGCAGGCCAGCAAATACAACACGCACAATTGATAAGCGACCTCCTCCATGCCCTGCTACTGCCTTCAAGGGTGGCTGTAATAAAATGCGCAGCACATACTTCAGCAAAAGACTATGTGTCGAAAGGGAACGCATTCATTGATGGGGAAGCACGGAGAATAGCACTGACCGGCTGCCAACTAGCTATGCTACAAATGACAAGCCCAAGCAACAACACAGAGGCCACCGATGATACTTTACACTTTGACCCCATACATATTCAGAGCAGAGTAGGGAAAGAAGAAAAAGATGAGTGGGCAAAGGGTGGGTGTGTGCAAAACAGCGAGGGACTGTGGACAGGGCCCAATGGGAAAATATGCCTACCTTCATCAATGCTCCCCTCCATGGCACGCCTCTTTCACGGTCCCACACACATTGGCAGGGACGGCATGATCAGACTATTTGCCCAATGTTGGTACAACTGCAAATTCCGCCAGACAGCAGAGAGACTTTGCAGACAGTGCACTGTTTGCGCACAGTACAATACTGGGAAGGGCACGCAAACTGCACCTGGTCATTTCCCCCCTCCCCACGGACCATTTGAAAGCCTCCAAATGGACTTCATTGAAATGCCCCCCACCCACAAGTACAAATACGTGTTAGTGATCGTATGCATGTTCAGTAAATGGACAGAAGCATACCCGACAAAGAATTGTGATGCACATACGGTTGCTAAATGCCTCCTCCAAGAACTGATCCCACGCTTTGGAATACCTGCCCTTTTGAGCTCCGACAATGGGCCAGCATTCATCTCCCACGTCATAGGGGGAATATGCAAAGGACTTGGGGTAAAACAAAAACTACACTGTGCCTATCACCCCCCTGCTGCAGGCGCAGTGGAAAGAAAGAACGGGGTGCTGAAAAATAAAATTGGGAAAATATGTGCATCAACTGAACTTTCATGGGTAGATGCACTACCACTAGCTCTGCTGGCAATGAGAAGCACACCAGACAGAGTAACGAAGCTTAGCCCCCATGAGATACTGTTTGGCCGTCCCATGAACATTGCAGGCCATATGTCAACAGCCCCACTAGCAGTGACAGATGATTTACTCTTATGTTATTGCAAGAAACTAACTGAGACTTTACGTTATCTTCACCGCCAGGTACTGCAGGCTCTTCCAGAAGCAACAACACCACCGCCGCATGACCTGCAGCCTGGCGACTGGATCTGGATAAAGGCCCACACCCGACGGCACTGCCTTCAGCCAAGGTGGAAAGGGCCACACCAGGTCATCCTCAGCACAGCAACAGCAGTGAAGTGCAAAGGCCTGACGTCTTGGATCCACAGCTCCCACACCAAGAAGGCGGACGGACCAGACAACGAGAAACAAGCGCCACCCGCACCACCTGCGGCATCTGAGGCACCTCGCAGGTACAACCTCCGATCAACGACGAAAGACAGAGACAACGGAAGATAAGAGGCAGACACCTGCTCGGGGCAGGCCAGGCCTCCAACGGACAACAGAAGACACCAGAAAGAAGCTGCATTTCAAGGGAGTGCCTACTGTCACGTGCTAGTAACCTCTGACAGTACCACATCCAGGCATCAACGTTCTCTTCTAATGGTTGACTGGTGCCTGCACCAATGAAAACTTAGGAGGTGCAGCGCCCGCTAGCTAGAATTGAAGGTGGTGCTCCAGAACTGAACCGTATGCAGAGGCCTACAACAGACGCAAGCCGCGATCAATGACAACCAACAGGTCGGGACGGCTTCGGTCTGTACAAGTGGGAGTTGAAGAGTCACGGTTAACAATTCACATTGGGTTGTTGTGTCCTGGACTAGGCGTCGGTGTGCTAGAACTAACTGTGCCAAACCCTCCCCTGTTGAGTGGGCTGAGAGATCTGATTCTGCAGGACATTTCATTCCCCACCTTCGGGCTACAAGCCACAACACAAGACATTGCCAACACACGCCTTGATATCTTGGACTGCATAATTGAGGAAACAAGAAAAATTGGATTGAGCATCACCAAAGACTGTATCTGAACTGATGGGAAACAGAGCAGCAATGCAGGAAAGAAAGAAAAACGAAAGGATATGGCCTTCAGTGCTAGTAGCGGTATTAACACCAGTACCTGCAATAATTGTGACTGCCCTAATAATAACATTCGCAGATGAGCTTGAAATACCATTCCTCAATGGCAGACAAGGGGATGAGGGGGGTATCAATGACACTAAGAACGCAGAACTATTTGAGTTTGAAAACGACATGATTATAGCAGAGGGCGGCAATAAAAAAGAAGGGGGCGGGGTACTATGGGATGAGTACAATGGAAACCAATATGTGGAAATGGTGAAAATGTATGTACACATAATGAATATATCAGGATGTTACGTTTGCACGCACTTACCCACTAACACAGAAAGCGGAATGAGCTACAATGTGTTGCCGGTATCACAGTATATAGGGTGTATTTTAATGAGGGATCTACTCCTCAAACAACACAATATGTCGGTATCAGTTGCCCCACCAGCGGACAGCAGAAAGACAACAAAGCAGGGTAGGAAAGCACACGAGAAAAAGAAAGGGCCCTGTACGAATATAATACACACCACAAGGGACACAGAAATGTTAGCACAAATAGAGGAGGTGGAAAGAACGGATGAGTGGAAGAAAAGGAGAGGGTGGGACAACCCGGGAGTTATGAAGGAGGGAAGATTGAAGGTCCCACGGTTCCAGATAGACCAGCTACGACATGCCCCTTCATGTATTCTAAACAACAAAGTAATTCAAATAACAAGACGACCCAAATTGCCCCCGGAGGGAAAGAGCTGCACAATACAAACACTACTGCAGAAAGACGCATGGAAAGACTGCATCGCATTCGGATGCACGATAGTAGAAATGGCACAAGGGAGCAAGGGTCTGCTAGACTGCGAAGATAGGATAAACAAAATTAAGGGAATAGAAGCAATGGGCACAGAAGAGGAGGCGGCGGGACAAATATTTGTGGGCCAGAGTAACTGCACGCACACAACACGACTGTCAAGGATAAGGAACAAGAAAGAGGGCTTATCACCAGGATTAGTGGGATACAAGGGATTGTTCTTCGTGTGTGGCCAGTGGGCTTATTTCTACCTACCACCAGGATGGTATGGTAGTTGCTATCTCGCTTTCATCATACCTAAAATGACCCATTTCCCAGACATAGGCCAGATGGCACTCCAAGGTGCATTTCCCAAGAGGGTCAGAAGGACACCAGAATGGCTGGACCATGTAATGACAGCTGTAGGGGCACTGGTTCCCCCTGCAGGGCTTATCTACACCACTGAGAGAATACATCAGCTAGCGCGCATGATTGAGGACTTGGCTAGCTCAACGGCAGCAGGCATGGGAAACATTACGGAGGAACTCACAGCTATGAGGGCCGTGGTGCTGCAGAACAGGGTTGCGTTAGACATCATTTTAGCAAAGGAGGGTGGAGTCTGCCACGTCGTTCACCAAAAGTGCTGTGCATATATCCCTGATAACAGCGGCAATATAGATGATGCCATTAAAAGAATTATAGACATCAGGGACAAAGCACACGGCATACATACCGGCAGCATGTGGGACAAAATGCTATCATGGCTGGCCGGCTGGGGCTCCTGGATACTGGAAGTAGGCATAGTTATAATAGCAGCACTAATTACCCTGTGTGTGATGTGCCACGTTTGCCCAACATGCTGCGCTGCCTTGGTGTCCCGTTTTGCGCATCGTGGACACCACAGCAAGTGGCGTGCACAACATAGACCCGACTCAAAGTATGACACAGGGGCAGATGGAGAAGGAGAGGAGCTGGGGGTAATAGCATAGGGGATGGTGATTTGGTATCAGATGGGGCAATGTAGAAGCCACGTTTTGGGGTGATACCAAATGCAGCAAATGCAGCAAACTTGTAGGCCCTGTTAAGTTAGCATGGCAAACTCTGCATATTAGCATTATTCTGCTTCACAGACATAGCTTCAGTAACGCAAGGCTTGCTCATAAACAAATACGTGGCAGGACAAGATGCTCGCTTCAGCACGTACACTTGCATATCGCATTTCTCAACCATGTCTTTGGACATCTCTATTGCTGTTGCAATCATTAACTGGAAAAGCACCAGACTGATATCTTGCATTATAATGGAAAGTCCCAGAAGCAGACCTGGGTCACGCAGCCAGCAACAGTACTTCTCGGTCCTTAAATGGTATGCAACCATTTAGGACCTCGCTAATTGGTCCGGCGAACTATGCTTAATTTGTGCAACGTATAGTATGATGCTACATCCTTTGTGGTTTGGGCCTATAAAACCTGTCAAGCACGTCACCTCAGTGGGCACTCAGTATCTAGGCTGGTACCCCCGTGCTGCACGTTACTCTGTTGTTGGTTCTACCAATAAACACTCTTCTTTCACCCTTGGCTGAGAACTGTTTGTGTGGATTCATTTCTTGCATTTATTTCAGGTTCCACAAAACCATCAGTCATATTCGCATTTCGCCATCGCCTCATTCTCTCATCATGATTCTCAGGTCCATATGATCTACCAAACATGTACCTATATCTTCCACCACTCCTCTGTCTCTCTCTGTCATGCATTTCATCTTCCCATTCTGCCAATGCTTCAAGCTGTGTTGGTCTAGGTTCTAGATTCATCATTCTCTTTCTCAAATTTCTCAAAACCGCTAAATTGAACGAACCATGCTCTGGAAATACCAAAACTCCATCGTCTTTGGTATATTTCGCCCAATTGTCTAACCAAATACAAGTATGATATCCATATTTTGCAATCATAAAGGATGCGGGCGATTTTGGTGGGGGAAGCAACTGTCCTTCCCTAGTCACAATTGGCTTGTTCTTTTTAAATAACTTCTTGATTTTTCCAAACCAGGACTTTTTCTCTTTTTCTGGTGGATCGTAATACATCATTTTGTCTATACTGTGTATCGCTAGTTTTCTCCTACGACTATTCTGTTGTTTCGACCAATCGTAGCACCACTCACACTAACGCACCAATCCGGAGCTTCTATGTCACTTCTGCAATTCTACAATCCCAGCACGACTCACACTAACGCACCAATCCGGAGCGTTGACGTCACCCTGTAATTCTCCAATCCTAGCGCGGCGTACACTAATGCACCAACCAAGAGCGTCTACATTTTCTTATTGCTAGCCAATCCCAGCGCGGCTTTTCTGACGTCAGCCTTGCTCACTGTCGCGGCTCTTACACCTGCTCCCATTGACCCCTCGTTTACAAACATTTCTCGGTAAGCTCTTTACGTTCTTCAAATTCACAAATCTGTTAGTAACGACATAAAAATGCCACCATTGTCTGTTCCGCTAACCAAGGATAGTCAAAGACCTTTCTTACAAGAATTCCGTCTTTCCCGAGAGCAGCGCTTACCTCTGCCCTACTACGGAATCGTTACTTCCGTTGATAAAGTAGCACATCCCTCTACCTTACCCTTTTAGCAAGCATCAGTTAACCGATTCTCCAGAATTAAGACACATAGTTGGAGCCACAATGCTCCTGAGAAATAAAACCAGAGTTTCGAAATTATTCTGAATGCCTTTTCATTCATGCACTTTTACGCAGAAAAATGTAGTACATTCACACAGAATCCTGTCTTTCCCGACAGCAGCGAACAGTCTGCCCTACTACAGAATTATGACACTTATTAACAAAGTAGCACTTCCCTCTAATTTATCCTTCTAGCAAGCTTAGGGAACACCTATTACCTTTCCAGTGATAAGCGTAAACAGAGCTCCTTTTGGACTCTTGGTACCTAAGACCAAAATTTCACAGGTGACCTTTCCTACCATGCCCTCTCTCATACAAGAAAATGTCTCTAATGGCAACACACGACGATGTTACTGAATCGAATGCAGACACTGCTTCGTGCAACTCCAATCGTCACACGTTTTCCCCGTGTACCTACAGGGCAAAAACAATTCCGTATTTCCCGAGAACAGCGCTCACCTCTTCTATACTACGGAACTGTTACAAACTTCCGACTTCCT
Organism: Triturus cristatus; assembly: GCF_964204655.1. Classification (NCBI taxonomy): domain Eukaryota; kingdom Metazoa; phylum Chordata; class Amphibia; order Caudata; family Salamandridae; genus Triturus; species Triturus cristatus. The sequence goes on from NC_140593.1 coordinate 419,418,032, forward strand.
ACATCCCAGAAGTCGTGCAAACAACATAGAACTCGACGTGACTCAACATTAGAGTGTTAATACATAAACCAATACTAATCAATAAGCAATTTACAAGCAATAATCACCAAACCAAAACAATAAAAACCATCATACTGCTACCAGAATAACTGATGCAGTGCCGAAACCTTAGGTAACGGGGAAAAGGGCAAGACCCGTACCGATATCCTCCCTTCATCACAGACCAGACATCACGCTAACGCATTCAGACATGCAGTCATTGGTGGGGCCCATAACACCAACATTCACACATCACTTCACACTGGTCTGCATACACAGGAGAGATGAGCGGTTCAAGCGCTCGACATGTAGGGGAATACCTTATAACCTATAGGAAGAAAAGTTATATTACAAATCTATACATTAATACTCTTTCACCCACAGATCTCAATCCTAAACATCAAGGCACTCCTCCCACCTGATCAATGGATCAAATAGTTGGATTGGTTGATGGCGATTTAGAACCAGCTAAAACACATTTCAAGATTTTGATCTTATCTCCCTCAATAAATCACAAACTCTTTTTTTTATTAATCAATATCTGTTTATTTAATATTTTATAAAAGGTTAAATCCGCATTTAGAAAGTTTATATCAATTTCCATGTAAATCACAGAACTCCATATTTACCTAATCTGGCGTCCTCTAAGTCATTTGCTTAGCGTGATCAAATTGGCAGTCATTCGGTCAATAGCAAATCAGAGTTCTTCGCTCAGCACACTACAGACCCAAAGGATGGGCAAGGTCCAGAGACGTGCAAGCATCTACCAGTGCCCATAGGTTTAAGAAAGTTTGCAGTTCATCAGATAATGGGCAGCATTCAGTCCTTCAGAGATTCAGGAACGCAGCTGTCACCCTAAGTAGTAGCGTCGCGTAGCGTCACCGTCGTCTTCGTCGGATGCGAGATGTGAGCAAAAAATGAAAAGGGGAGGAAGTACCCTCTCTATTCTACCATGCAATTTATAATAAAGAAGTTACAAATTGTAGATTTTGGGCAAACGTTATTGGTTGGTTGAGATCGTTCGATGAATTTTAGCACAGTTCATGGGGTGAGGTCACACGTTCAGTCCATTCTAGTTTTCTGTGGATGTTCATTGTCTTGTTACGTGGCTGTCATCCCACCGTGGCCTTGCCTTAGTACAGTGGGTTACGGGTCATGAATAGGCCGTAGGCGTCTTATGTCACTCCTGCGCACTTCGCTCTGCGCCTCGTGGGACAGTGGCCGCTTCGTCGTGTCGAATCTGCGGCCATTTTGAATTTAGGCCCAAATGTTAACTTAAGCGAAACAAACACAAAAACATAATTAATACATAGAAATAATGAATTTAATGTTAACCCCTTACTAATCCCTCTATGTGTATGTATATATCTAGCGTATAGCAACATTTAAAGCATTTATATTCACCCTTTAGGTCGTCTTCTGGGGCAACATTACAAAACAACACAAAAGCAACATATATCATGCAGTATTCTATTTACTACATATACTACTGTTTAGTATGTGTACGGATTTTAGTTGTAAAGTTTATTTAGCAATGCAAAAAGCAAATCCCATGTGTAGTTGGTATATTAATAATGTTGGTTAATAAACATGCAAACTCATTTAGTAAATGTTATAATTAATAGATTATAATTAGTATATACATGCAGAATAGGGGAGGTATACAAAATATTGTACTACCCGCTCCATCAGTATCAAGGCGGCGAGGGGGGAATCCAAGACTGCCCCCACTCACCGCACCAACACTGGAGTTAGGCCAGTGGCGCCCGAGGTGCCTCGACGGTGTCCCCTTGCGCCGGAGCCCAACGGGCACTTCGCTGCGTCCGCCACCAGCTGGAAACCCACCGGAGACTAGCAGTAGACGAGCGGCAGGGGTACACCAGGAGCCAAGGTATGTCCCCGGCCGGAGATAAACTGGGACGTCCATGGGGGACACACTCCAGGGCCTACGGGCCCGCTTCCAGGCAGCTGAGCTATCGTAGCAGGGTGCCTACCACTGTCTGGGCCGGACCTCCCTCCTCCTCGCTGCACACAGTTCCGGCGCCGATATCGCTGGATGGGGTTAACGGATTGTCAGTGCTGGGAGACCGTGTGACTCCTGAACTCAAGGAGCCCCCGGTCGTGAATTATGGCGGGCTCAAACAGATAATTTTAATGGAGGGGGGAAATTAGAGGTGGCAGTCGGACCTCTATTCCAGTGCGGCCATCTTGGGTGTTGGCTAGCAATGCCCCTGCATTCCACTATTTTAGCATATAGTTTGGCCTCCCCCCTGAAGACCACTGTGTATTCGGTGCAAATGACAAATTCTAGTAACAAAGTATTGTGATTATTGTGTTTGTGTCTCTAGGTAGGAGATACTGCAATGTGTTAGTGTTAAATACATATTTTTTTATAACTACACTGTGTGGTTCTTTTACACTTAACTCATACCATAAGATTAAGTGCTGCTTCAGCAAGCTGCTTTACACTCCTTCCGGGCTAAGCCTGAAAGCTGCTCTCCACAGCTACCACTTTCTCAAGTTGTGTAGCACCACTATATTCAACATAAGGGCTGTCTGGATTAGTGCAGGGTGCTACACTTACATAAGTGAGCACCATATACTAAGCCAGCCTCCTCCAATCGAGGAGTTGCTAACTCGTTGCCACAAATGCTGTGGTAATCCATTGAAAGAATATGCATACGCCAGGCGCACAACACCCATTGGACCCAAAGGGCTTCAGCCCCCCCGTCGTGTGTGGCAGCCTGGGCACACAGACAGCAGCACCCGAGCACTTCACAGGTCTTTAAAAGACCATTTGCATGTATGAGGCCTTGCTGTTGTTTCACCCCTTCTAAGAGCCCCTGCAGCTCCACTCTGCCTATTGCTTAAAGATTAAGCCCCCCCTGCGATCAGCTCCACTCTGCCTATTGCTTAAAGATACAGCCCCCCCCCCCGAAATTTTTTCTTAGCCCCCCCCCCCCTCCCCGAAATTTGACTCTAGTTGCGCCTCTGGCATGCGCCAGGTAGGATTGACTTCTCTTTAAAAAGACAAATCTCCCAGAGCAGCCGGACGCTCAACTTCGAAACTCCACATTATTTTTTCCAATCGAACTACAATTCCTCACGTGTGTAGTTTTACGCATGCAAGCAACTGCAGAGGATACAAATCATAACAATAATAATGGTATCCAGAGTGATGTCACAAGAGCACATAAAATCAACATACAACACTCAGTTACGGTTTTCTTGATATATCACACAAAGCGCTATCAGCGCCGTCACTACTCAACTGAAGTTTCCGTGCATTCACGCAGATATTTTTTAGAAAACATGACTGTATGGTCAAAAGACTAGGTCTGTGCCTATAGTTTCCTCAAAAGCACACAGCTAAACTAGTGTTTCACCATGATCTAGTGCATTTTAGCAGAAAACGAACTGAACTAACTAGGGAATCCACTAATTTCTAAAGGGTGGGGTTGGGAACATGACCCTGTAGTCACACACTACAGTGATTGGCAGTTAAGACATCAAACGGGGAAGGCATCAAGGCCCCGTTTTAATTTCAAATAGCAAAGACAAGAGAGGGGGGATGTAGCTTAGAGCAGTGTAGGCAATTATCAGTAACACAGCACGTTTTTCGTTCCGGAAAGAACCACTACTGCATCTCGGGTCGCATGCCAGCAGTGCATGCACCTACTGAATCTGAAGCTTCCTCTTTACCGAGGTCCTCATCCTCAACACTCTTCTGCTGCCAAGCCAAGGACCGGTTTATGAGTGTATTGCCAAAAATTAGTTTGAGTCCTGTGCGCATGCGCGGCGGCGGTATGATGTCAAAACCGTATGCGCCGCTAAAGGCTCATGGGAAATGTAGTTCCCCAAATCTCGCGTCTCGTGCTAAGTAGCGTCATTAATACCGGATTTCTCTGTCAGTTGCTTTGAACATTCTAATGATGCTTACGCTGCCTGTATTGAGGGATGGCAACATACATGCCAACGTTTTAAAAGGGGCAAGTGGGATATTAAAAAGAATCATGAGAATGTATTTCCTCTGTTGATTTCTACTGTAGGGGAGGACATCTAAAATGAAGTCTTTTTTGGCGTTAAAAATCGGGAGTCTGCCACCTGAATCGGGGTTATTGGCATGTATGTGGTAATGCCCTTTCAATTGCTACGGGCAAAAAACTATTAGGCTCAGACGTTCACAACCCCATAACTCTAGTCATACCTAGTAAAAATGATTATGATAAGTGCACCCTGGGAGCCTCATTGGTTTAAGAAGATTTAATCTAATATTTATGAGTATACCCTATTGTTAGAATTAGATAGTTGCTTGGTGTGTAATCCCTAGAAAGATAAGAAAATGATATTGCGAAGCCCCTTTTACGGGCCGTGGTTGGAACACACTGTAACTTGATGGCAATGCCTCAATGTCGCAAGACAGTGGGAAGAGAAAGGTAGTTTTGTAACATGAACATCGCCGTAAGAGATAGAAAGGGCTTCTATCTCACTGCGTAACAGACCGACCCTAATTATTGGAAGCCACAGGTGTGGACAAAAGGGCATCCATAATGTTTGCCATATAAGTCATAGTTGTGCCAAAAAAAGAAGGGGTATCATGATAATTCTCTCTGTTCTTACTGATTACTACTAGAAACTGCAGAAGGACTCGGTGTCTAAAAAAACAATGTGAACTGATTGGAGGTCACTGATGGTGACCAGGAATGGGTTTGTGTAATTAACACTGTGCTGGTATTATAGTGAGTTAAATTGATTCCAGGGGATCTCATCATGAGACCATGTTTGATGGTCGTCAGTTTGTAAACCCATTGTTATTCTCTCTCAAGTAGAGTCCTTATGTTGTCGCTGAACATTATTCTTTCAGTGATGGTCCAGTAGATATCTGTGGCAGAAGGCTCTATATGTATATGGAGTGCTGTCAGTTATGTGGAAGATCTCTGGTAGCAAATATTGCTGCAATGTTCACTGGTTCTGATTCGAATTTTTCTTGAAATCATCCAGATATAGCGAAGCTGTCATTGACAGTCAATCAAATAAAGCATATTGTTGAAATTGCAATTTGTGTGGGTCCGATGTTCTCATGGAGTAGGATGCCTAGATCTAAGACTTTCGTGCGATCTGTCAGTGAGCATACAGAGCACTGTCCACATGGAAAATGTCTTGTAACCAGTGGTCTAAGTGGAGGGAAAAAGGTAGGGGAACTGTGGGTGGAGAATCAGTGTACAGGAATAACCCGAGGATTGGGTTAGTGGACAGAGTCAGAGGTGTGGTCAGAAAGAGCAAATTATTCTAATTTTTAATATTTGGCATTTCACTACCCAGTTACAGCTTATTACGTTATTTAATTCAATCAATGGAAACATATTTATTTAGGGTTTAATATGAGTTATTGACATTAAAATACATTCACAAAGTGGGATTCGTTTCCAATCACAGAATGTCCCAAACACGCTTAAAAGGGGAAGCACAAGTCCTTTGTCTCCAAGCCATGGAGTTTCTGTCCTCAGTGGTTCTCCTCCCTTTTTCCACAAGAGCAGTTAAAACATGAGTGGTAAAATATCCTAGTTTGTAAATGTTTTCTATATAATTATGGCTCTACAATATTTGCCACATAATCCATCACCTTCTGCACAATTTGACGATTTTAACGAATCAATTGTTTTTAGCTCAAACGGATCAAAATGTACAAAAAATTTGAATTGTGTTTGTGCGAAGTGGACAGCCCTTTGCAAAGGTTGACTGATCACCTTTCTCACTGCTGCATTTGTATGTTACACTGCTACTAATAAGGCAATATCATTGCACAGACTGTTAGCATGTGTATAAATGTCAAAATAATAAAGTATCAGAAAACATACCACAGTACCCTGCAGCCTTTTTTTGCTGCATAATTTAGTCGACACTGCTGCATAATTTTGTCCTCCATTGCTGCATAATTCCAGTGCCCCCAAAGCAGGAAGAACATGTTAAAAGTGCTTGTGCATGAAGTAGAGAGACCGTGAATTTTGTTAACTTAGTTTGGTGTGCGTGCAAATCCTGCATTGCCGACCACTGGTGAGTTGCAGCAACTACTGCTGAATCAAGGCCAATGGAGTTACCTATGGGTGAGGCGAACTGGCCTCAAGGGCAGGACTGGCTTTAGCGCTGGTGGAGCCCAGTGCAACAGTGTTTGTTGGTGCCCCAAATGACTCCCTCCGCCATGAATTCTCTCACTACCAGCCTTTAACAGTACCACTAAAATCTCCATTACCTCACTCTTGCTCAGATGCATTTAATTTGATTTGCAGATCCACTGAAACCAGTTTATGGTGTCAGAGCACTTTAGATCATACACATTATTAGAGACAATCAATCATATATGTGTAAATCACTATATACAAAATGCTACATAAGACAAAGAACTACAGGGTGTAGGAGTCACATGACAACCATAACCTCTTCAATGCCCGTGACGAGCTGGTCTCGTCATGGGCCGCGGTTGCGCTGTGCCCATGACGAGACCAGCTCGTCATAAACCCCGCCCGCTAATGAAACGGCCGGCACAGGGCGGGGAAAGGGGCGGGCACTGAAGGGGTTAAGTAGACAGTATAGTTTAATAGTGATTGGTCTGGAGAAACACAAACTCAAAATTAAGAATGTAATACCATGGTTGGGGGTTCTCTTCAATGACCAGAATTGATCTCTGTCCATGTGAAAACACAAGGATAGTGGTATTGGTCAATAGGGACGGCGCTCCTGAAAATATTCACTTGATAAATTATTGGTGCTAGTATTTTTTGTGGTGCTAAAAGGGAGAAGAGAACCACGCACCTCTCCTAATTTTCTGTGGCCTAAGCTACAGTACATGAATTTACACGAATCCCCTAGCACACAACATTTATAACAGGACAGTATTTGCAGTAATATTTTTCAATATACAATCTTCACGCAAATAAAGATGCAAAACTTTAGTCTTTTGTTCTTTTCTTGGTCCTTCATTTAATATCAATAACTGTGATTCAGTCGGAAAGCCAAAGTTAATGCCAGCACGTGTTTTGTCTCCTTCATGTATTTTACATGCGACTTTTTCAAGGCTTCAAGGCTTCTATCAGTACTTATCACCGTGCGGTGTTAATTCCGACCTACACGTTCCTCTGGCGTGGGTAATTTCTCTCTAGAGGAGTTCACTGTGGTTGATATTTCAAACACTCATGTAGACAACGTGTATGTTCATATGATTTCAGTCAGTACCCTCCTCATGCCGGCTTCCTCGAGTACGATTGGTCTGGAGAAACACAAACTCAGAATTAAGAATGTAATAGCATGGTTGGGGGTTCTCTTCAATAACCAGAATTGATCTCTGTCCATGTGAACCCTTTTTGCAACATTGGGATAATCAAAGACTGAGGAAAAACACATAACACTTTAATTTATACCTTGCAGTTTGCATGCAGCTCTTAGATGACAGTTAATACCTCACTGTTCTATGTTAGGATTTTGACTTTATAAACTGCAAGTAACAAAAGGAACTCACTGACAAAAGCAGTAACCCACTAACCTATTTTCATTATGTGCACTTTGTGTTCTGCATGGTACATGTTATTTGCAGTAGGCACATTAACCCACTGCGCTACCTTTCCATGAGTCAAAACTTTCAGTTGACAAAACTCCATCTCTCTCTAGGAAGAACATAAATCACCAGACTTATCATGACATTTTTTTGTTGCCGAAAATTGCTGGAGGCCAGGAAGGAGGCAGCAAGTGCTTTTATAACATAATATACTTGCAAACATGATGCCCTCACCAGAAGTCAGCGCCCTGTGCGGTCACACCGGTCGCACCATCCTAGAGCTGCCATGCTTAAAGGTCCTGTGATCTCAGTGGCTGAGTCACTGTCAGTCTAGGGTGTGCTGCTTCATAGGCCTGCCCGCACGACTGTTGGTGAACTTCAGCATGGATTGTGGTGGACAGGCCTTCAAGGTTAACCCACACTGCCCACTGGTAGGGTTCACCTGCTGGTGCTAAGACACCAGGGCTTCTAAGGTTATATGGGGCCTTCTAAGGTCTAGCACAGGAATGTGCTCCCTCTGGAGATTGGTATGGTACACTGGTCCCCGAGTTCCAAATTAGGCAGCTCTGACCATAGTGCCGCATCCTCTCCCCACTGATCATCATACTGCCCCACTGACAGAAACTCGCACTTCCTTCAACTAGATACCAATTATGACACACTATAAACTACAAGATGTGACTCAACTCAAATTACACACTAGGCAAGAGTAATATTCTGCCTGAAAAAATAAAGTAATAATAACATCCTGGAAAAAGCAAACACTCATAGGGAATGCAAGAGTAAGTAAAGCATGTGAAATGTAAGAAGGAACAACAGGGTTACCTTAACGCTTTAACACTCACTACTCAGAAATCAATTCGTGTTTTTGCCGAAAAAGTTAAGGACATGACAACAGGGCCCAGAAGGGACCAATTTCAATGTCCATTGCTTATATCCTTGCAAAACGTAAGCAGCATGGTTTAAAAAGAACACATCCCCAAACACAGAGGCTGTACACAATTTGTTTTCCAATCCACCCATCAAGCATGTATTGCACTGTACCTCCAGGAATGGTGCCCTTCCCCACCCAGGTAAACTATGTTGTTCAAAGAAAGATGAGAAAACAAAAGTAGCGCTTCACTGGCAAACTCTGTAAAGAGGCGCTAATGTGTTTGGGTGTGAATAAAATAAATCTGACCACTTTGGACTACTCTATCTTGCTTTATGTAGTTGTTTTTCACATGTTGAACCTTTCAGTTCTTGCTGTCCCAAGGCTGCACTTTGGAATAGAAAAATGTCAGAAAAAAACAACATTTCCAGCAAAAGTTTTTCTTCTTTTTTGGATCCATTTCACGGAGGAACAAATAAACGAAAGAAGGAAAGAGATGGTGAGAACTGTTTCTTGAAGTCATGATTTTCAGTAAGTGAGGAGGAGTGAGCCAGAAAGAGAGGAAGGAAGAGTAAGAAAGAGGGGACAGAGCTGGAGAAGTGGTCACTGTCTTTGTCTTCTCTGGGCATGAAGGAAAAGACAGAGTCCTTTTCCTTCTCTGCATGCCCTACTTGTCCCCGAATGGCGATGAACGCCAAGCCTTATCTAAAGGCCTTGGCTATTTCTGCTGTCCTGGGACGTGTGTTTAAAATAAAAAAAATAGGGGAACTGAATCTATTAAATTAAAGAAGCAGGGGTACGCTGTGCCCTGCCGATCCCACACACTTCAACCACTGCTCATAACTCTGGGAGGGTCCCATATGGTATTCTGGTCCTGGAGACATTTTTTTCTGATGTTGACTAATCTTTAGTGAAAAGAGCGTTTTCTCAAAAGATAGTTGATTATATGTTGAAATACTCCAATGTTTCACAACTATTTCCTTCACTTGGTTCAAAACATTGCTGTATGTACTCACAAAAATGAGATCCTTCTTTTCCTCTCTATTCTTATCTGCTAAAAGAGCCTCGCTATGGTTGTTTTGTGCCCTCTTTTTATCCTTCTGAATGAGGTGGAGTGAGTACTCTTACTCAAATATCTTGTCTGTGAGCGTCTTTATTTCTATCCTAAAATCCTGGATGTCCTAGCAGTTTCTTATGATCCTCACAAATTGTCCTATTGGGAAGTTTTATCTCAGAGCGTAAGGATGTGCGTTCTTGAATTACAAAAAGCAGTTTTTGTCAGTTGGCTTGGTGTATAGTTTTGTCAAAAGCTTACCATTGTTAGCGCTGATGGTCACATCTAAGAAAGATACATTTCTACAATTGTGGCTTATGGTGAATGTCAGGCAACTATTTTGGTGTTCAGCCATTGTAGAAATTCTGTGGCCATATCTTCGTTGCCATGCCAGATGGCAAATATATCATATACATAGCCAAACCAAAATCGTAATTCCTGTGCAAAGGGATTGTTGGTCCAAATTTGTAGTCCTCCCTCAGTTTCCATCTAACAAGTTAGTAGGTTCCGGAATTTGTGACTGTGGTTCAGTTCAATCAATACGATCAGACAAGAAATACCTGAAAACAATGATATGTAAAAGTAAAGGCCAGAACAGAAAAAGTTGTATGCCAGCGACAAGGTGCCATCTGATGTGCCCTAGCCACATTGGATCTGGGGTAACCTTTCGAAATAGAACCAACTGCATAGGTTACATTATGCAAGTCACCAGATCAGTACCATCGAGATGCTTCATTCCGATCTCACAACAGAATATGAAAAGCTGTATATCTTCTTAGAAATAACAATGCTATTATTGAACTAGGAGGGAAGCCAATATCTGTCAAATACCTTCATACCAGTATTCAGCAGCAAGTGAATATTGTCTAGACTAAATGACCGCATGGCTGGTTTATTGATTATTTAATCCCAAGATTAGAAAAGTTTAACTAAATAATGGATTGGAAATCCCCGTTTTTCCACTGGACAATCATGTGAGTCCTATGGAAGTGCTCCATTTTTTGCATTTCTGTGGGGCAGTGCTCTGGTAACTGTGGGACACCCATATTTTGCCCATTCTGAGTTGAGATTGTTAACAGGCCCTTCAATCAAGGCTATGCAGTGGTGGGTCCTGGTAACAGCAGGTTAATATTACAGGGGTGCAAGACGTTTAAGCTCTATTGCAGAGAAGAGATTTCCTATTGGCTGTTCGGTGGCCCAAACAGGGGCCGTTCGTTTTCATCATGTATAGAAGCTTAGAGTGTATGGTTTACTGATACTGAGTGAATGGTACATTTGAGCCTGGATCACTGATGCACAAGCTGGTGGCTCTCCTTCATCCGGCTATTGCAGTATATGGTGGACATGCTAGCCTGCACATATTGCTTCCTAAACCCGCCTCCCAGAAAGCACTGGCTTCCACCACCCTCCAGTTTACTTTGTTGACGAAGATCTTAAAGGCCATAGAACAAATTGAGAATGCTGTCTGGAATCAACAACCCAACCTTGACCAGCAGACTTCAGGAAATCATAAAATAAAGTGTGACCCGCTGGTCTAGTGACCTAAATAATCTACTCAACACAACTGTAACACGCATGATCCGTAAACTGGTCACAAATTGTGTGATCCTAGGCAACTAGTTTATTTCATCGCGTCATCTTTTTCTTCATTATCACATGTAAGAGCACTTTCAAATTATGTGAGTTCAGCATCTCTGCTGTACAAAACATCTGTTTTGTTTGAATTAATAGACTAAACTTTTGCTCATACATAATAAGAATATTGCCCACAAACAGGGTACACATGATTCTGGCTCCCCTCTTAGTTCAATAATAGCATTGTCATCTGACTCGAGTCTCACTCCCAGTAATATCATGGTAAATTGGACTGCTCATGTTTATCACCAGTGTCTGCCTTTTAAGATAAGGCAACTGTGACGCTGCTATGTTAAGGGGAACTGGCTAGTTACACATGAACACGTGTGCTCAGGTACAGGCTGCCAATGAGAAACTATAGTTGTGGGCAGCCTGGCAGCTGCATACTGGTAACCTGCCTGTGGCAATTTTAAATTGAAAATTTGACCTGTTAAAATACTCCTTTTGACAGGCCTAAAACATACTTTTGCCTTATAGGCAGTGTGCAGATAAATAAAAGTAGGGCATGTAGAAATTAATGTTGAACAAGTCCTCACAGTGAAATATCCCCAACAACGATTTTCACTTTAGGAAGGCTGGCTGTTGCCACAAGGAATCATTGCGCTACCTTGTTACATTTATTAAATGCTAAATTCGGATTGGTAGCAGCTAGAAAAATACTTTTAATGCTCTTTTGAATTATGATTTAAAATCCTCTAATTGTAAGGTTGGATTTTCAATTAAATTAAAATATTTGCTTTAGAAATTTTTCTGCCTAAAATTACTGGGAGTTTCCCGCTCCCTAGGCAGGTGATGGCTCTTCCACTGGGAAATGTGATTTGGAGCCAGACAGTGTACGAAAAGGCCTGGGTGTAGAGGGAAGTGGGTCTTCCTGACGGGATGGCAGGGGTGGAATTGGGCCCTGCTCTGATTACATTTCAAAAGGACTTACACACACACACATACACACCCACACGCACACGCACACATACACACACACACAGATACTAGCCTTTTGTGTCACTAGTTAGGCTGGAGCCAAACCCAGAGAATTGACCAGAACCAGTTTGAGGATCAAAGGAAGGGAATTACCACACGAACAGGCTAAACTGGACTTTACAATGGCATCCCCAGAATATGAAGGAGAGCAAGACCTTGGACTGTGACATTGTAAAGACCATTGACAGCTAGAAGGACAAACTCCAGGTGGCCTGAACTCTAGCAGGCAGTGGCGGTTGATGCAGAGGGTGTGCTGGAGCGGCCCCCCTCTGGACTCAGTGGGCACAAAGAGAGAATCTGTTTTCAACAGTTCATTCAGAGCGACAGAAACTGTAATTATCTGAACTGACGGATGTGTCAGTTCAAGTGCTTATATTTTCCTAGATCTTTGTGCTGACATCGCAAAGTGCACATGTCAGCCAGCAAAAGCAAGAGGGTTAGCGATGGAGTTCAGAGGATTGTGCTTGTGTGAGTCGCACTTTTAATTGCAGCCCTCTATAGACATGTTGTGCATGCTTCGTGCAGCGCAGCTTGTCTAAAAATAGGGGTCAGGTCTGGCAGTGACACATTTTGAGCAAACCCACCCCCAGAACTAAGAGAAGTCTGGATAGACCCGTTTGAAGACGGATCAATACAGAATAGCTAAGCTTATAATACTTGTGTGAATCGCTTTTTACCTTGAAATCGTACTTTTTTACTTTTGGGGGAAACAAATTGATAATCGGGAAATTAACGTGAATCTGACATGAATCTGATATAGGGCTTTTAAACATTGGACCAGCTTTGTTTTACTTTAATCGCTACATAAGTGCTGCCCAGTTTTAATTATTTGCACATTGCACTTTCACTGCACTCCTCTTCCAGGAGGCAGGACATCAGTTCAGAGTGGCCATCTTTGACTTCCAGCACTCTTGAGGTCGGCAGGCACAAGTATTTAATGTGCCTGCCATCGCGAATGCGCAGCGCAATAGCTAAGTTCACGCTACTTACATGAATCGCTTTTTGCCTTAAAAGCTTACCTTCTATCTTTTTGGAGGGAACAAATTGATAATTGGTGAATGAACTTGAATCTGACATGAATCTGATATAGGGCTTTTAATCGTTAGACCTGCTTTATTTCACTTTAATCGCTACATCATTGCTGCTCACTTTTAATTGTTTGCACATTGCACTTTCACTTCACTGCTCTTCTGAGAGGCAGGACGTCCTTTCAGAGCGGCCATCTTTGATTTTCGGATCTCTAGTGGTCGGCAGGTACAAGTATTTACTGTGCCTGCCACTGCGGAAGCGGGTGCAGCGGGTGCGCCACTGGTGCACCAAAGGCATGCCAAAGACAGGCCCGTCTGCGCCCATCCATGTCCGGAACGCATACAGCGTCAGCCACGCTGCCCAAAGCTGTCAAGGTATTTCCATGACACCTAATGTTTTAAATCACTTATCATTGCTCCCCCAAAATGTAATACCCGCCTAGTGCTTACAAAATGGGAAGGCCCTCTAACCTGCCGTAATTGCAGAATGGAATTTAGGCCCTCAGTTTAACAACCAAGCCCTCAGAACGATGGGTTCTCAACACATCCATTGAATCAGTGCCCGCTCCTTATGTAAACATGCTTAAGATATTCATGCTGTGATTTCTGGTTCTCAACTCTATTTTCTCTTTATCACAGAGTCATAGCTTAAAGAGAGGTGTAACCCGGACATTGTCCAAGCCCTTCCCCCAGGATACACCATCTGTAGACAAGATAGAATGGAGATGCGGAGAGGGGGACTAGCTATCATTTACAGAGACTCATTTCAATGCTCAAACTTTGACCTTCCCTATTTGAAATGGGCAGAAAGCCTTGGTTTCTACTTCAAGCTCAAAGGATCCGTCTCCTTCACAGGACGATTGATATATGGCACCCAGCCCCAATTTCGTTTTTTTTAGAAAACCATGGTGACACATTAGGCCCTCAAATACTTCAGTACTCGAATTTTACCCTTCTGAGAGATTTCAACTTCCATTTAGAGTGTAGAAACAAACCCAGAGTGGGGAACTTCCTTGATACTTTAGAAACTCTTGGGCTCCAGCAGTTGGTGCTGCTTTCTACACACTATACCAGACATATCCTGTATGGAGTATGTTCTAATCTCAATACCCTGACAGTCAAAACATTGTCTCCTCCAGCCTGGACAGATCATATGCTTACTCCATTTAGCATTAAAATTCCTAGTACTAGCCTCTCCCCTACACCCCCAATGTCCATTCCAACAGTGATTCATAAAACGACTAAAATTATAACTAATCCTGACTTAAGCACATGTGAATTAGCATCTAGACCCATTCTATCAGGTAACACTACTGAAGATGCCCAGCATTTCAATTCCTGGATTACTACGGTCAGAGACAAGCTAGCCTCCACAGTCCAACCAAAAAAGAAACACAGTCCCAAGGCCTCAGCCCCTTGGTACACGCAGGCACTAGCTGACCACCATCTTCATTGTAAACAGCAGGAACGGAGGTGTAGAAGAGCTTGTAAAATAAAAGAGCTGTCCCAATTCAGAGCAGCCCTCAAATCCTACCACCTGCAAATCAAATTAGCAAAAAAGCACTATTATTCTAAGCAATTAATAAACGCAGGACAATACTAAAAATCTATTTTCCAAATGGTTGAATCCTTTACATTCTCAAAAGATTTAGATGAAGACATCCCCCTCCCAGAACCTATGTAATCAAATTTCTTTGAAGAAAAAATCAAGGGCCATATGTATGAAAATGTCCATTTGCGATTTCGAAATAGCGATTTTTTGTGAATCGCTATTTGAGAATCGCAAAAGGCTATGTATTTAGAATTTGCATAAGTTTTTTGCAAATCCTACATATTCATTAATTGGGAATCGCAAATTGCGATTCGCAATTAAGGAATACCTCCCCAATCATTCCTATGGGCCAGGAGGCCCATAGGAATGAATGGGAAGACATTCTCAATTTGCGATTCGCAATTAGAGAATCGCAAATTGAGAATGCAATTTCAAGGGTGCCAGGGTGTCAAAAGGACACCCTGTTGCACCCCTGAAATGTGCATGTGTGCACATGTGGCACACATACATGCCCTAAGGGCATGTATGTGAGGCACATGGCACTTTGAAAAATGCTAAAAAGTGCATTTTTCAAAGGAATCGCAAATTACCACCAACCGGAAGTTGGTGGTAAATTGCGATTCCTTACGGCCAAATCGCACTTTTATTGTGCTTCTTACATTGCATTTAAGGAATCACAATTTGCGATTCCTTAAATGCAATCGCAAAATAGTGAATTGCAAAATTTGCGATTCCTTATTTTGCAAGGGGTGTTTTGTGTCATACATTGGACATTGCTGATTTGCGATCGCAAACGTTTGAGATCACAAAATTTCCTTCGTACATATGGCCCCAAAACCCTACTAAAATATTTTAATACGATGCAAACTTCTCTTACAGAGCTGGATCCCTCTTATATGGGGCCATCTCTCCAGGCCTTTCGTAGGATTAGCCTGGAACAGTCACGCCAAGCAATTCTCTCATGTAAATCTGGTTCCCCTTTCGACGCCTGTCCACCTGCTGTTCTGCATGCTATTGTGGATATTATCAATTGAGTTATTAATAATATAATCAATTCCTCACTTGTCTCAGTGGAAGTCCCTGCAGACTGGAAACTTGCTGCAGTCAAACCTCAACAGAAAAAGCAAGTCACAGACCCCTCTACCCTTTTCAATATTCAGCAAATCTCTTTACATCCTACCCTAGGCAAAATTGTTGAAAAACTGGTTAATAAGCATCTAACAACCTTCCTGAAAGAGGCAATCGTTTTGCACCCTTGACAGTCGGGATTTCGGCCTAAACACTCGATGGAATCTGTATTATTGGAATTTGAAGACACCTGAAATCTAGCCCTGGATGGGGGGGCAGAATGCTGTGCTGATCTTATTGGATCTGTCAGCCGCATTCAATACCATCTCCCATGAGATGCTATTACATCTTATGAAAAGCTGTGACGTTTCCCATCTTTATGTAGCCTGACTTCCTCTCTGACCGGAGGCAAATAGCCACTTTAGGGCCCTACCTGTCATCTGTAAGGTCGGTTACTGAATATATAACGTTACAATGCATACCATTACAACGCCTATGTTTACATCGCAATATTTACAATGTGACTACCATTACAGTGCATGTATTTACAACGCAAACCATTACAAAACATGATAATAGGGTTATATAGAAACTACCATTACAATGCATATATTCATAATGCATACTATTATAACACATACCATTACAATGTATAATAAATATCCTATTATAAATGATAGAAAATGTGCTTTTTCTTTTTGTAACCCATCCTCTGGAAAGTGATGCAAGGGAAACAGGGGTTTTGGGTGGGGGAGTCTATTAATACCCAGGTCCTCATTTTAATACTTGTGCATTAATTTTAAAACCTTTGTAATAATTATCTTATATTTAAAAAATTTTTCAAAAACGATATCTGGGAGGAGGAGCTTCGCGCGCATCCAAGATGGTCGCGTGAGCACAGGGCTCCACGGACCCTTGCCGCTCCTCGCAACGTATCCTGACATTATCCTGGATTTGTGGACGGATTCTGGAAGATGATCTTTGGCTGAATCCATAACTCTTCTCAGAACAAAAATCCGACCGGGGAGACCTGAAATACAGCGTCTTGCATTTTGGAGGCCCACCTGGAAGCTGTGCCCGGTGCTTTGGTGAACCGTGGGGCCGGGGAGTAGTTGAACAACAACGGCATCGGAGCCTTGCCAATGACCGCGCACCCACTTTCAGTTTTTCTTTTGCACTTCTGCATGTCCTGATCGAGGAGCTACTTTGCACGGCTGGGGCGTCCTCCGGCCTTGGTACTGGACTGATTTGTGCCTTTTTCTCAACTCTCCCGAGCGGGCTCTCGGACAGTCTGTGTCTGATCTGCTGGTGCCCCTTTGCTATCGGTCCAGGCGGACCCCACCGGTGAGCATCGCCCAACATGGGGGGCAAGGGGGATCCCGAGAAACGGAAGACCAAGACATCCCTGCGTGGAGGACCAGTCCAGAGTGACATCATGGATCGCTATACCCAGGGTAAAGGGACCCCCGGGCCGGCGGGTGCCGTCATGGAGGACTCCGGTGGGGGTCCGTCCGTCCCCACGGAATTGTCGCTGCAGGACGTTATGGGCGCCATCAACGGCATAAGGGAGACCATCGCCCAGCAGTACGAGGCTCTGGCCCGTAAAATTGACACGGTTGCCATTGATGTTACGCTAATCCGGGCGGATCTCTCTAAGACTAACGAGAGGGTTCAATCGCTGGACTTGAGGACATCCACTCTTGTCACGGATGTATCAGACCTCCAGGCAACTCTTGGCGATCTAAAGTCTGCAAACGACGCGATGTCCCGGCGGCAGGAGGATTTCGAAGGTCGGGCACGACGCAATAATATCCGTGTCGTAGGTGTACCGGAGACTTCCAACAATCGTCCGGTGGACCTTATGGTCGAGGATCTCATCCTCAATCATCTTGCTCCTTCAGGCCTGAGCAAGTTCTTCGCCGTGGAGCGTGCCCATCTTGTCCCGGGCGGTAGGCCTCGACCAGGCGCTCCCCCGAGGCCTATCATTGCAAAACTTTTTCATTACAGAGACCGGGATGCGATCTTGCAGGCCTCGAGGGTGCACGGCCCAGTTAAATATGAGAATTCCTCCGTCAACCTCTTCCCGGACTTCACCCAACTCGTTCAGAAACAGAGAATGAGCTTTCTGGGGGTGAAGCGCCGTCTTCGAGATCTGGACATCAAATACTCTATGCTTTTCCCTGCCAGGCTTCGTGTGGAATATGAAGATCGGACTCTCTTTTTTGAACGCCCCGACACAGTGAGTGACTGGTTGGATTCCCTGCCGGAACCGGGAGACCGAACTGGGCGTACTGGCGGTGCCGAGGGCGGTGGGCCTCTGCAGGAATAATTCTTGGTCCTCCACTTTGACATTTCCTTCTGTGCTCAGACAGGTTCTACTTCAATTGTATATTTTGTCTATTAATGTTTCGTCTGGGTGCGGGCGGGGACGGGTCCCTTTCCTCCTCTAGGGTCTTTTTGTAGCATGGGATTGTTAGGGCGACAGGCACACTGCAAGTTGGGGGGGCTGTATAGTCCGCAGGGGTGCAGGGTGGGGGGGGTGGCAATGGTGTGGGGGTGGGAGGGTGGCAGTGGTGGATGGGTTGTGTGTTTTTTCTTTTCAAGGCGGTGTTATTGTTTTCTTTCAGTTTCAGGTGTCTGGCTGCGTGCCCGGGGACTCCAGCTTCTTGTGTGGGGATGGGGGGGGACGGGTTGAAACTGATGTCTTGGAACGTCAACGGATTGGGGGACCGTATCAAACGTGGGGTTGTGTTGCAATATTTGCGTCGATTGGCCCCTGATGTGGTATTTCTTCAAGAGACGCACTTGGTGGGAAATGTATGTCATGCTATGAACAGGGGGGGCTACCGACTGGTCGCTCACTCTGGCTTCACCACTGGCTACAGAGGGGTGGGCATCTTGCTGCGCTCTTCCCTCCCGCTTGAGATTGACAAAGTTACTCTTGATGATAGAGGGCGCTATGCGTCTTTGACTGGGCGGTGGGAGGGGCAAACTCTTTCATTGGTTTCGGTCTATGTTCCCCCGGGCCTCCAGACCTCCACTTTCTCTGATGTGGGTCGTATGTTACTTGAACTTCCTGATAGTCTCCTGATTGTGGGTGGGGATTTTAATTCCGTGATTTCTGGCGAGTTAGATCGTTTCCCTCCCAGGGCCCTCTCTGCCGCCCAGGCGTGGCTCGGCGGGTTCTTGGACACTTTCGGTCTGGTGGACTGCTGGAGGTTGATACATCCGACACAGTCAGTACACATTCCACTCCGGGGCCCACGGGAGTCTCTCCAGACTAGATTATTTTCTAATGCCCGCGGCCCAGACCACCCGGGTCCGGGAGGTTAAGCACCTGGCCCGGGGCATTTCCGATCATTCCCCATTGTGGCTCCTCTTTGATACCGGGATACGATCCGCCGGGCGGATCGCCCCCATTAACCCCTGGTACTTGCGTGACCCCAAGATTCGCAAGGGTCTCATTAAGTCGCTTGATCAGTATTTTCTGGAGAATGAGGGGTCCGTCTTGTCCTCAGTGTCCCTGTGGGAGGCCTTCAAAACGGTCCTCCGAGGACACGCCCTATCCCTGATCGTGGAGGCCAAGAAAGCTAAGAACGGGGAGGTGGTTGCGTTAGAGGCTGAGATATCGGGGTTGGAGGCTGCCTTGGAGACGGGTGTCACTCAGGACGGGCTCCATGCCCTCAACCTGAAGCAGTTCGAATATAAGTCCCTTGTTACGGATGCTGCTCGGACAATGTATAGGGAACAGCAGGGTAGACTGTATGATGCTGGGGATAAGGCGGGTAAATTGATTGCTTGGCTTGATAAGAAGGAGAGAGTGAATCGAGTGGTCCCCGTGCTTCAGACGTCGGAGGGAGTGAGTGTGACTGACCCTGGTGAGATTGTGGAGTGTTTTGCGGACTACTTCTGTGCTGTGTACTCCCCGGTGTCTACTAGAGATGAGGCTGACTCTCGTCACTTGTTGAAGGATATTGCTTTGCCCTGCTTGTCGGTGGAGGAGCGTGAGCAGATGGATGCCCCACTTTCGGTTGACGAGATTGCAACCGCGATTCGTTCCCTTCGCTCAGGCAGGGCTATGGGCGCCAACGGACTCCCGATTGAACTCTATAAACTGCAACCGGATAAACTTGCGCCATTTCTCCCTCGTATGTTCTCGGAGTTGCTTGAACTCGGCTCTCTCCCTGATGACCAACGCCAGGCCACTATAGTCGTGATTCCCAAGGACGGTAAGCCTCGGGACCGTTGCGCCTTGTATAGGCCTATTTCTCTGCTGAACGCAGAGCCGAAAATCCTTGCCAAGGTTCTTGCGAACCGCCTGCTTACTGTTATTTGCGATCTGGTGCATCCGGACCAATCCGGTTTTATCCCGCACCGGAATATGGCCCTTAACTTGCGGCGCCTACATGGCGTACTTGCAAGGGCGGAATATCTTTCAGAGCCGGCCATCTTGGTTTCCTTGGACGCCACGATGGCCTTTGATACGATAGAATGGCCGTATCTTTGGGCCGCCCTGGCAAAGTTTGGCTTTGGGGCGGGATTTATTAATTGGGTTAAACTCTTATACGCTGCCCCGCTGGCACAGGTGGTCGTTAACGGGAGGGTTTCCTGGCCCTTCGTTCTTGGGAGGGGCACTAGGCAGGGGTGTCCGTTGTCTCCCCTGCTCTTCGCGTTAGCTTTGGAACCGCTCGCTGCTTGGCTCCGTTGGGAACCGTCGATAAGAGGGATCCAGTGGGCCCCTGGCTTCGAGGATCGTGTTTCGTTGTACGCGGACGACATTCTCTTGTACCTCACCTCACCACGTAAGTCACTCAATGTGCTCTTTGACATCCTCACTTCCTTCGGCAAGAACTCTGGTTTGATCATTAACTGGTCCAAATCTTGTGTCTATGCTATATCCGGTGGCTTTCCTCTCTTGCCTTCTCGTTTTCCCATTAAGGCGTCCAGCTCCGGCTTTACGTACCTGGGGGTGTACGTCTCATTGGATCCTGCTGTCCGCTACGAGCATAATCTCCTCTCTCCACTTCGGAGATTGAGGTTAGACGTGGCCCGTTGGCGTAAGCTTCCCTTGTCTCCCCTCGGTCGTGCGGCACTTTTTAAAATGATGTCTCTTCCCCGATTTCTTTACGCACTTCAGAACTCCTTTGATATTATTCCGGCGGCTTACTTCCGGGAAGTAGAGAGCTTACAAAGGAGACTTGTTTGGGGCGGTCGTGCACGTATTGCTCTTGCAAAACTGACTCTCCCCTGGTACGACGGGGGCATCACGCTCCCGGACATCAGGAGGTACTATTGGGCTTCCCAGCTATCTGCTATTAACCATGCAACGTACTCACCTGGTCCGA
Organism: Triturus cristatus; assembly: GCF_964204655.1. Taxonomy (NCBI): domain Eukaryota; kingdom Metazoa; phylum Chordata; class Amphibia; order Caudata; family Salamandridae; genus Triturus; species Triturus cristatus. The sequence goes on from NC_140593.1 coordinate 419,439,151, forward strand.
ATCCGGCTTTCGAAATGGATAGATTTTTGTTGCCTGGCGGCAACTTTAACAGAGCGCTTTACTCTCGATCGGCTGGGAGGACCTTAACCGGTCCCACTAAGATTGCAGTACGCTTGTGGAAGGCTGCGAATGTGGCCATGGGCTGGAATGATCGCTTGACGGGCGCGACCCCCTTGTTTGCGTCTGAAAGATTGGGAAGCCTCTGGACGACGAAGGGATTCGAGCGTTGGGACACGATTGGCATCAGCAGAGTAGGTGACCTTTGGGTGAAGGGTGCGGTTAAATCCTTCGCTGCGCTGCAGAGTGAGTACGAATTGAGTGAGAGGGAGTTCTTTCGGTACGTTCAGGTTCGCCACGCTTTGCTCTCGGCCATCGGGGCGGGGACTGCAGTCCCTGTGTCTTCGCCACTCGAGGACCGCATACTCGACGGTCACTTGCCCGACAGTACTATTTCCCTTATCTATAAAAAATGAATAAACATTCGGGCGGATCTCCTCGTGCGTCTGCGGGAGGCGTGGATCGGGGATGGGGTGGAACTGGACGACGAGGACTGGCAGTCTGCGCTGTCCTCCCCTAAGGAGGTGGCCATACCCGCGCGTCTCTCCGTCTTGTCCAGCTTAAAATTCTCGACCCTGTCTACGTGACGGGCCCTCGTTTAGTTCTGATGGGTTTCTCTGAAGACGGGCTCTGTAGCCGCGGCTGTGGGCTCAGCGCCACTTTTCTCCATGTTCTCTGGGAGTGCCGTAAGGTTGCGGAGTATTGGCGCCGGGTGCACGCTGTCATGGAATGTGTCACTGGGGTCGCCCTGTTGCCTGAGGTTCGCCGATGTGTGCTGAACGTGTGGGAGCCTAACGATTATAATGCGGCTCAGACTCGGTGGGCGGCCCTTGGGAACATGGTTGCTAAGAGGGACATCGCACAGCTTTGGGGTTTTAAAAATTCCTTCATTTGGAGGATACAATCACTATGCAAGAGTTGTAAATACATTAGTGCCGGTCTGATTTGAATAAAATCAAGTTTTTTTAAAAGGGTCTCCACCGTGTCTACGTGACGGGCCCTCGTTTAGTTCTGATGGGTTTCTCTGAAGACGGGCTCTGTAGCCGCGGCTGTGGGCTCAGCGCCACTTTTCTCCATGTTCTCTGGGAGTGCCGTAAGGTTGCCGAGTATTGGCGCCGGGTGCACGCTGTCATGGAATGTGTCACTGGGGTCGCCCTGTTGCCTGAGGTTCGCCGATGTGTGCTGAACGTGTGGGAGCCTAACGATTATAATGCGGCTCAGACTCGGTGGGCGGCCCTTGGGAACATGGTTGCTAAGAGGGACATCGCACAGCTTTGGGGTTCCCGGCGGCCTCCCACCGTGTCAGTATGGAAGGAGAACATGGCCTGGTGCATGTGCAGAGAGAAGACTGTGTATGTGGCCCGGGGTAAGCCGGGGGCGTGGGGTAGAATTTGGGGCCAGTGGAACGCGTACCGTGGGAACATCTTCACACCCCCCCTCGTGGACTCATCTGATGCTGCCTTGTCCCCCTGATCCTGAGGTTCCCGGACTATTGCATTTCACCTGTAGATGGTTGTGGCTCTCCCGTCGCCCCCACCTCCCCCTTGATCATCCTCATTGACCACCAGAGGGTGGAGTTGGTACTGTGTGGTCCCCCAGCCGTGGTTAGACGCCCCTTTTTCGATGGTTTCCGCCTTGTCTTTTGGTGTTATTTTATTTTTCCTTTTTTGTTTGTATTTCTAAAATGTATGTATCCGGATAACTTCTGAGGTGCACTCAGTACTTTGTCAATTCGGCTGAGCCCCAGGGGGCCCATTGCTTCCTTGATGTTGTTGAACATGTATATATTAGCGGCCAGCCCTGGTGGTTGTAGGCCCATGTTTGTATTGAGTTTTTATGTGCAATAAAGGTTTTTCAAAAAAAAAAAAAAACGATATCTGAGATTTATATGTACATACAAAACATTTTTAACAAGAAAAACACTTCGGTCAGTGGTAGAAGCAGCCTCTACATATGAGGAATACAAGCAAAAAACAGGTGTCCTTACATTATTTCCATTTCAGCAGCCGACCCATCATCTGCTCAAAATGGCTGCCCTTGTGAAACAGAACATATAAACGAACATTTCTCCCAGCACATAATAAATATACATTCTGTCAGGTTCTAATTCAAAACATATTTTCTTTCAAATGTTTGTTTACTTCTAAAAAACATATAAATGCACCGACCACCATTTTGTACTCAGTGGTGCACTGACTTCCATGGTGACCACACGCAGCTGAAGTAGGAGGAGAAAACTGAAACTTTGCTGCTCAAAAACTGCCATCTGTTGACCAAAGTGTAAAGGTAAAATGAAACAGCTTTTTAAGAAAATCAATTAAATGATATACCTAAACGTTTTTTTTTAATTAATTCACAGAACTTGAAAAACAGCCCCAGCCAGAGAATACACATTTACTTTAGAATGTAAGTGAATTTGAAACTACATATACGGTTAATTTTAAACCCAAACTCAGAAATTGCATTTTTGTTTCCAATTTTAATAAAGAATTGCCATACACATATAACAATCTAATTTCAACAAAAGAATCCTTTGGAAAATCTACTGTAAAATATATTTTATACCAACCAAAATATATTTTCAGCCTTACATTTTTAAAATGCAGTTATGAAGGTTCAAGTCAGTTATATGTCATAATAGCTTGTGTAACTATACCGGATACTAGTCAAAGAAAGGTGCTGGGCAGGGCCGGGAGTTCATCATCATCATAAATTCTTTATTTCGGTTCTTTCATAGACCATAAAAGTACGTATACAATATAAAATACATGTCACACATATAAGCACATTTCAAGTAAAATGCCAGATAGTGAATGGTTGTACATTTTTCCACCAAATACAACATTACTAGAGATAAAGACATACAAATAGTGCAAAATACGCAATGAGTCATTACTGGTCCATACAAATTCTCAGTTTGACAGTTAGTTTTAAAAATTCCTTCATTTGGAGGATACAATCACTATGCAAGAGTTGTAAATACATTAGTGCCGGTCTGATTTGAATAAAATCAAGTTTTTTTAAAAGGGTCAGCAGATAGCGCTTACGGGGGAACTCATAAAACTTACATAAAAATATAAAATGCAGCATATCCTGCAGAGACTTTCCGTCGCAGCCGCAGGGTGCTGCCAGTTTGTTAAAAATATCGGTTTTAGGTCTGATCAGCAGGTGATGAAAAAGGTTTAGCCTAAACCTTGTCAGCAAATATTTTTCATGGGTGGTCAATGAGCCAGTCAGGTACGGTTCTATTGTTTCACAAGTTTTCAGCATGGCAAATTTCCTCACGCTTTGTTTCTGGAGCTCCACCCCTTCCCTCCGGGGCCTCCTATCCATAAGGAAGGCCCGTTTGATGAGCTCCAGTTCCCCTTGTACAATTTTGCTCAGATCTTCAAACAATTCTAGTTGGCCTAGCCTCGAAAAATTTGACTTCAGATATTTGATCCAAGGGGTGCACATTACCTTGTCCCGACCCAAGAAATCCCTCATAATCAAATGCGTTAATGGTATGTCCTGATTTAACCATAATTTAAGCCAACAGGTCAAGGGACGTAAGGAGAACAAATCACTTAAGAATTGCGCCCCTAACTCTTCATGCACAGCAAGGATAGATGTGCCATGGGACGCATAAAAGACGCTTCAGAAAAGAATTATCGACAGTCTGCAGATGCTCACCATCAGCATGACCCCAAATTTCGTTGCCGTAAATTGCAGTTGCCACTGACTTTGCATTATACAGTTTAAGCATGGCACAAATGTTTTTTTTCCCAATTTTAGCAGCAAAGTTAAAAATTGAGGCATTAACCCTTACAAATTCTCCTTTCTTTTTTGCAAGATGAGGGGCCCAATTAAGTTTAGTGTCAAAAAGAAGCCCAAGATAGGAGAATGTTTTTGTTAACAGAATTATAGCTTCATCAATTTTAAATGTGAAAGTCCTCCTTGGTTGCTGTCCTACTTGCATGACAAATGATTTAGAATTATTAGCCAAAAGATCTCTATCTGTCATGAATAAATTAAAAGCATCTAGGAGTGATTGAAGGCCCTTCTCCGTTCTCGAAATTAGAACCGCATCATCTGCATACAGTAAAATAGGAATTCCCCGCCTGCCGGCTCTAGGATAGTCAGCCTGAACATTCTGTAATACGCTATCTAGCTCGTTAATATAAAAATTAAAAAGAAAAGGGGCCAAGATACATCCCTGACGTACACCTTTTCTGATTTTAAAATTATTTGATACACACAGTTCTTGAGAATATCTCACATTAGCTCTGGTGTTGTTGTGTAAGTCAGCCAAAAAATCAACCACACCGCTATCCACCCCCTTCTCCCTCATGGACTGCCACAGCTTACCCCTGTTTACACAGTCGAAAGCTGAGGACAGATCCATGAAGGCGAGGTGGATGGTGCCCTTCTGTACTACAGTATACTTACTTAGTGTTAGAAAAAGGTTAAGACACTGAGTTATTGTGGAACGACCTCTACAGAATCCATACTGTGAAATGGACATAATATTATTCCCCTCTGCCCAGTCAGAAAGTCGCTGCAATAGAATTCTGCCTACAATTTTGACCATAGAATCTATTAATGAAATAGTCTGTAGCAATGTGGGCTGCCTTTGTCCCCCTTCTTAAAAACCGGGACAATTGTCGAAATACCCCATGATTGTGGACACCCCTCTTTCACAGCAGCATTGAAAACAGATTCTAGTATGGGTGCCCAAAAGTTAGGCTCAGACTTATACAGGTCCGGAGGAATCCCGTCTGGTCCTGGTGCCTTCCCGGCTGTTAGCCCCACAATACCCTTGATAACTTCACCTCGATAGAAGGTAATTGTTTCACCCCCAACAGAAGTGGCAAAACTAGGAGGCTCGACTTCGGAGCTACAGTACAGTTTCTCATAATGTGCCTCCCAGTCCTCCTTAGAAATATGGCATTCCAGGCCATCACCCTGCTCCTGGGCCAAAAAAGGTTTCCTCATCACTGCCCAGAATCGAGAGCTACACTGCAGAGTAGAAGGGTCAAGTATCTCACTCCATGCCTCTTCCCTAAGAATGTCCTTTTGTCGGGCAATAGTGGTTTTATATATCTTTCGACAAACCTGAACTTCTGCCTTTATCCTAGGTTTAGCTGCCAGAACTATTTTTAAATTTCTAGCAGCTTTAGAACACTCGTGATTGAACCATCTAGGTCCCTTAATCTCCAACTTGTTTGTTGGAGCTGACAACAGCTTTGAGACCTTATTCTCTAAACTTTGGAAGGCATTAAGGACATTATATGGCTGAGCACCATCTTGTGTACAAACCATGATCTCATCTGCACATGCAGCTTTAATCTCTTTGGACAATAGATCTGGGGTGATCTTACACCATTTTAAGCGACGTCTTCCACCTGTCGTGCTCACCCTGCCTGAAGAAGTATTCATACCTTCTTTCACTGACCACGGTCCCCTCATATGTACAGTGAGGGGGTTGTGATCACTGAACTCGCTGGCTTCAATGGTAAAGGAACCCACAAATGACTGCATTAATGATGATATTAATACAAAGTCAATGAAGGAACCCCTCCCGTGACCCTTAAAGGTCGGTATCTCAAAACACATAGTGGGGTCAGTCAAAGCCATTGTTGCCATTAAGTCCAGGTCATTAACCATATCATTTAAATGTTCCCCCTCGTTTGTATGTTCAAAGTGGAAATCGGCGGATCGTGGACAATTCAAATCTGTAATACTTTTAAAAAGAGGATCCTTACAGGGATGGACATTAAAACCCCCCATGATCAGGAGGTTATGGACACAATCCTTCATGGAGTTACTAACAAAAACATTCAGTGCAGCTATCTGACTGTGAGCTAAGCAAAGATTAATAGCATTATAAAAATTAACCAGACCGGCCAAACAATTTTCCCTCATTAAAACTAAACCAATAATACCAGTACTACTTGTTGAGACTCTACGTACTTTACAGGATAGTGCAACCGAGATAAATGTAACCATACCCCCTTTGGGCCTGCCCCTTGCTGTTGCTATAGCGGGGACATAATAAGCCTTATACCCTTCTAGAAAATTATTACAATCAGTAGACCAAGTCTCCTGCAAGCAAATGATTTGGTACTGCTTAATAAACCGAATCCAATTGCAATCCTCCATCTTAGAACCCAAACCCGCAATATTCCACGAAATAACATTGTTTTGACTTCTTTTTGTCCAGATTGGCGCAGCATGACCCATGCTCCCATTTTCCTGGCCCACAAGTTCCTTACGTCAATCACAAGATTCTAAACCTGAAAGGGTGTCAAATCTGTTATATGATACAATGTTGAACCCAGGCCCACACTGTTTATCAACATTGTGCAAATATGCGTCATTGGAAATCGGTGACTGAATAGGAGTAGGGGATCGAAATGACCCAAAAGACGGTGGAGCTTTAATCAAGTGGGTATAAAAATTACCAAGGGGACGTACGCTTATACCATTCACATTATGGACTAGAGAAGCCGCTCTTAATAGAACTGTGGCAACATGCTGTGGATGCTTGAAATTAACTATAATACAGTCACCAGTTATTGATTTCCTAGATGTGCCAATCCAGCTCACCCTCTTGGTGGACAGTATTTGATCAGCAAATATAACTGGGAACCCACAATTTTTATTCAACCATGATACAGTTCTATTTTTAGTGAATCATGGGATTCCTCAGTTACCTGATGAGAAAGGCGCTTAATGGGGGAACATTTGTAAGTACAACCACGTAAGGTGCACAGTCAGGAGGAAGATTAACATGGCAATTTTTCTTTACATGCATGAGAGCTGGCAGGCCCTCAGAAACTACTGTGGCCTTTTTATGCTGAGTGGTTATGGGAATAGAATCTGGTGGGACTAACTCGATTACAGATATTGGTTGAGTAAATTGTTGTGAATTTACTCTATCAGAGCCCTGCCCCTCAGCATCTAAGCTCTTATCCACTACCTTAGATCTTTCTTCCACTAAGGCCATGTAAGTTACTAGAAGTCCACCCAGTCTCTCCACTTCAGATGCCACCGTATCTAGTTTAGAAATCAGGGGTTTCAACATCTCTATGACTTTTGCCTCTATCTTAACTTCTATGGAGCGAGTTAGAAAGACAAATTGCTCCATATTTAAATTAAAATTTGTACTTGCCATATTTATACTTTCCTGACAATCTATAATAACCCCAGGACTGTTTGAGGCAGAATGACTTTTTTCTACTATTTTTTGCTGGTCTTCCCCCCGCGTTTAGATTGTGCCTTTCTACATAAGCGCACTGGTCTAGGGGGAGTTGGTATCTCTTCTACAACTGATTCATTACTTGTATCAGGTAGGGCACTATTGGAGTCAACATGAACTTGTACTGCTGTCGTAAAGGTGTCCTTGTCACCCCCCCCCAGAATGTCAGATGCAGGCCGGACCGGCGGAGAGAAAGGCACCTCCTCGTGTACAGAAGGATGATCTCCTTTACCTAGTGAAGCCCTGCGCTCATTTTTAATTTGATTCACCTTTTTAACCAGGAAGTTGTCCATAGTTCCTAGCCCGGATACAGCTTTATCAGTTTTAGATTTGGCAATTCACAGAACTTGAAAAACAGCCCCAGCCAGAGAATACACATTTACTGTAGAATGTAAGTGAATTTGAAACTACATATACGGTTAATTTTAAACCCAAACTCAGAAATTGCATTTTTGTTTCCAATTTTAATAAAGAATTGCCATACACATATAACAATCTAATTTCAACAAAAGAATCCTTTGGAAAATCTACTGTAAAATATATTTTATACCAACCAAAGTATATTTTCAGCCTTACATTTTTAAAATGTAGTTATGAAGGTTCAAGTCAGTTAAATGTCATAATAGCTTGTGTAACTATACCGGATACCAGTCAAAGAAAGGTGCTGGTCAGGGCCGGGAGTTAAAATTATTCTTCCAACTCTGCGGGAACTTCCCTCAATGAAGTTGCTGGTCAGTGATGGGGGTCAAAATTGCTAAACTATCTCCACTGGGTGGGTACCTCAGGAAAGGTGCTGGTCAGTGGTGGGATGCCAAATTACTATTCTCACTTTGCCGGGTGCTTACGTCAGGGAAGGTACTGGTCAGTGATGTGGGAGAAAAAATACTATTCTAACTCCACACGGTGCTTGCCTCAGGGAAGGTGCTGGTCAGTGGTGGGGGGCAAAGTAACTGTTCTAACTCCGCCGAGTGCTTACCTCAGGGAAGGTGCTGGTCACTGTTGGGGGGCAAAATTATTATTCTGACTTCACAGGGTGATTGCCTCAGAGAAGGGGGACAAAAATACTATTCTAACTCCACTGGGTGCTTGCCTTAGGAAAGGTGCTTGTCAGTGTTGGAGGACAAAATTACTATTCTAACTCTGTTGAGGGCGTACCTCAGGGAGGGTGCTGGTCACTGTTGGGGGGCAACATTATTATTCTGATTCCATAGGGTGTTTGCGTCAGGGAAGGTGCTGTAAAGTGATGTGGGACAAAAATACTAATCTAACCCCACTGGGTACTTGCCTCAGGAAAGGTGCTGGTCAGTGTTGGGGGGCATTACCTGCACCACTTTGGAGTGGCAGGGTGCCTGGGGTGGCATGGAGTGCTTCCAGAATGATAATCTGTGTCTTTTACTTTTGTTGTTAATCTATGAAATAAAACAAAGTTCATTTATAGAGAACATGAAGGGACATAATATGTCAAATTTCTTTAGAAAGTTTGTTGCTTTTTCAAAGTAACAGTACATTTTGAATATACTATCTCAATGAGCAAAAATAGTTTTACAACTCTGCTCCACAATCCATTTGAATGAGGAGGATTAAGAGAAGATAATTGAAATTTAGGGCGCAAAAGATGAGGTCGCCATCTGACTATTTTTAGCTAATCGAAATTAGTGGATTTATCTTGTGATTATCATGAGAATCTGTGATATTGTACTGGATTTTCCCAGTGGGCAAATACGTTCAATCAAAGCCATAGGGAATTGATACAGAACTAGTGCTTCTTAGGTGTATATTGGAGTGCCAAAAAAGTCTACAAATCATTTTAGTACAGTTACTTAGAAAGCAATACAAATCTATTTAGGAAGTAATAACTTAATAGTTAGCAAGCAGTTGTCATTGGCACGGTCTACTACAGGAGCCCAATTTATTGTTTAGCTTCTCAAAAATAATTGTCATTATTTCTTTAGCGTAAGTGACAATAACATTACAGACATTAAAACATAACTTTGTTAACATAGCTCCATCCCAGCAGCATACTCTACACTTTCCACCGCCTTGTCTGTCTAAAGTTGTCTGTACACAATGGGAGCCGCCATTAAATTCACATATCTTCACACAGAATCTTTTTCCATTGTGAGTCATTGTCTCGGAATCATGGGGCAATGAGATGTTATTTGACAGTGTCCATGCTAGTTACCGTCTTTAATCACTGGTTTGTGCGTACTTCAGATAGTGTTGCCTTCCAATCAGGTACCTAAGGGCTTCTTTATGTAAAGGTAATTAGTTCAATTTAGATTTATTTTACATCAAGTTTCCTTACCTGTAAATCCCTAAAATCAGATCCCAACATCAGCCACCCTAACATCCATGATATGATTATCATATCACTTCCATGTAGTTTCCCTGAATTTTACGAAGTGCAGATCAGAATCTAATCAAGACTGACACAGAACAAGCATTCACAATGTAATTCAATGAGATGTGGCAGACCTTTCATGTCATAAGAGTCTGCCAGCCAATGAGAGGGTAACATAAACATACTACAGGTACATTTTTATCAGGTACACATAATTTGATTAATAAACAAATGGAATCCACCCACAAGAAATAGGCGAAACAAGATATATGGTCTTGGGTTGGATGTGTTTCCTATATTGGTGGGAAGCACATTGTGTTCTTTAAATACCCCTCACACACCAAAAGCGCCCTTGGTGTCATGCTTCATCATAGGGATCTTCACGCCCCTCTACGGAGCGCGGCGTGCTACTAACCAGTGGGCACTTAATGTAACCACTATGTGTAGTGTGTGAGGGTGTGAGTGGTAGGGTCAGAAGTGGATGGTGAGTGAGTGTTAAAAATACCTGGCAAGTGAGGACTAAAATCATTTTTAATAAACCTCCCTGCTGGTATTTAAAACGGTGAGGTGGAGGTTTGATGTATTATTGTACAAAACCTCCTGCGTGTATCTTTGTCAACATGTTTCGAAGCGCGCTGCTTCTTCTTCAGGACGGGTACACATATCCCTACCCTACTCACATAAGACAGTATAATACCATCAATACATAGGGAATACTATGTGTTGAATAAATGTATCAATGTTGCTAAATATGCCTATTATGGTCAATTTATATTGCAACAAGGTAATACCTTAATGTCAATATGAAAAGAAACACAAAAGTATAAAAAGAACATTAGCTGGGTAGAATCACTCCAGACATGAAGATCGTGACCTGTAAAAGTAATATATACAGTGTCTATAAAACACCCTGAGAAAATTAGTGCTGGTGCAGTGTCCTGTAAAAGATGGAACAAAGACTAGACATACACAATATGTAACATAAAGCGCACACTCTATATAGGACTATTCTTATTGGTTGTTGTAGTAATTTTACAAGGTGGAGAAAGTTTGTAAACACATGAGACAGATTCCATACTTGCTATCCAGAAGTCCGAGGCCTCATGAGCCTTCAGAACGCAGGGGACTCCGTGCTAATTACACTCTGTAAGGAGAATGGTTGCATTTGCGATGGCTAGGCACTTACTTGGTATGAGCAGTGGTGGTCTTGCAGGAGTGGCTGTGCCGTACTTACATATGTTGGGATGTTACCTCACTCGCTTGTCCCCTCCGTGGCTCTGTGGTTTAGTGAGAAGCCTGGAGTGCTCGATATTTATGCTCTTCTTAATTGCCAAAAGATTTCCTGCCACTTGTAATGTATACATGTGCGACAAAACGTCTGCCAAATGCAGCCCTGAATAGAGGAGACCTGAAGAGGTTCCGGTGAAATCAAAGTGGAAGAGGAAGATGGCACGTAGCGGTAAGACTAGACCGCTAACTGACTGATTGACTGCGGTTGCGCTGATCTAATAATGGCAAAAGACGGCAGGTAGATTACGCCCTGTGCGTTATGTTTGTCATAGTAAAACGCACGGATGGTGCGCGGAAAAAAGGTGTGTCGGCCAATACGGGCACCAAAAATTAAAAAGGCAAGTAAATGTGAAAAACACACATGGGAGTTCTTTACACAGTCCAAAAAATTAAATAAAGAACCATTTAAGAAAAAAACGGGGATTTTAAGAAAACAGGGATTTTTAGAGAAATACACCGATCTAGTGCTCCTGATGGAACAAGTTGGATGTGAAGGGGGATGCTCAAACTTATTTATTTAGGCACCACGCAGGTTAGTTTTGCCTAGTCTCTCCTGGTGGTTGCAGGAAGTACATTTAGTGAATAATTTCAGATGAAAGAAGGATGGCAGACTGGAGAGGGTTATCAGTCCTCCGTAAGCCCTCAAGGTGGTGCCCGGAGATTATCTTGATCAAGTAAACTGGCTCCAAGGAATATTATCGTTAAGTCCAGTGACATTAGTGCCCAGGCGGAACACCCAACGTTGTTCTTTTTCTAGGAGGCCTGTTCTAATGGTAGTTGCTCTATGATTGTCCATTGTAGGTCATTTACCATGTGGGTCTCTGACAGGTAATGTGTCGCCATTTTTGTAGTACTTTTTTTACATCGAACATTGCGCTTGTGTTCACCAATGCGGATTTTTTCTGGTCATGACGTCATGCCAATGTATTCTAAACTGCAGAGGGGCACGTGATCAAGTAGATAACGTTCCGACTGTTACAGTTGGTAAACTTCTTCTGCTCCCATTCACTGCCATTTCTAAACTTGATCCATCTGCTTTTTTTGGTCAGGTGGCACGTGCTGCAGTTGCCACACGGTGGTGGCCTTGGACAGGTTGTAGAGTAGGATTGCTCGTGGTCATGGCTCGGCCAGCTCGTGGTCGTGTGTGGACAAGCATGTCCTTAAGTTTTCTGCCTCTTCTGTGTGCGAGCAGTGGTTTCTCTAAATTGAGGTCACCGCAGATAAGGATTCTCCAATGTTTGTTCAAAATTTTTGATATGGGTGTTGTAGGTAGTCACGCAGATTGTTCTAGCATCTGGGTCTTTTGGAACATTGTCTTCCAAAAGAGCCTCCCTGTTAATATTGCGCGCCCTCTTCATTGCTTTGTCTACGATGGGGGGTGGGATAGTTCAGTTGAAAGAGTTTGATTTTTAGATCTGAGGCTTGTTTCTTGTAGTCTGTTAGGTTGGTACAGTTTCTCCGAATGTGAAGAAACTGCCCATAGGGGAGATTATCGTGTAGGTGACACAGGTGAAAGCTGTCATATAACAACAGACAGTTTCTTGCCGTAGGTTTGAAGTGTGTGGTGGTTTTCAATGTTCCACCCTCTGGATATATGTTCAGGTCCAGAAATACCAGTTGGTTGCGAGATACAGTGCTGGTGAATTTGTGGAAAGAATTCTGCTGGTTGAGCCATATCATGAATTGCTCGGTTGAAGGGATGTCCCCTTCCCAGACAACTCGTCGTCAATGTATCGTTTCCAGGTCTTAATGTTGTGCCTGAAAGGGTTGTCCTGATGGAGAATCCTGCTACTTTCCAGATGATGTACATATTGACCAGCCAGACTCGGAGCAAAAGTGCTCCCCATGCTGGTCCCGTATTTCTGTAAGTAGAGAGTGTCTTCATACAGGAAAAAGTTCTTGGTTAGGGCCAGAGCAATGCAATCCATTACTAGCTTCCTCGGTGTTGGTACTCCCACAGGTTAGAGAAAAGAATCTCCTCAATGATGTTAAGTGTCTCATCGTGGGGCAGACTGGTGTACAAACTCTCTACGTCAAGACCCAGGAGTAGTTGCCTCTCTGGGTCAAAGGTTAGTTCTTGTAGTAGCTGTAGTACTGCTTTTGTGTCTTTCAAGTAGGTGTTAGTTTGTTGGATCAGTGGGTGTAAGAACGCATCCGCAAATTTTGACAGAGGCTCCAGGATTGAGCCTATGCCCGAGACTATCATACGGCCTGGTGATTGTACTAGGACCTTGTGTATCTTGGGGATGGTGTAGAAGTATGGGGTCCTGGGTGATTTTTGGATCAGAAACTCAGCCTCCTTTTTCGACACCCAGAAAATGTATAGAAATTGTTGCGCTTACCCATCTCTATGCGGGTGTACTCCTCACCTCACCTGGCATCCGGTCAGGAAGTGAGGCACCGCTCTGTATTGAAGGTAAAAACATAAGAACCACTTTCAAAGTCAAAATACTTTGAAGATGGCCACCTATCTTTTTTAAAAAAAAATTGCCATGCACTCCAATGACTACTGCCGAACCACAGGGGCACCCGTATATAATGTAAAAAGATTTGTACGCCACTAAGGCGCTCAAAAAAGACTGATCATTGTTTCTAATCAATGTTTCATAGGAGCAGACTTAATACTATCCGGTGTTTATTGACAATCAAATTACAAAAAAATCGCCAAAAGGAAGTACTCTAAAAGTATACATGCTTATCAAGATGTCTATCATGGAAATATACATCTTTCTAGACTCCCATTGATACATCACTAAATCGGTTTTAACTTCGGAGGACTATGCATGAATACTAATCACTTTACTATCATGCCTATGCCCAATTAATTTCTCTACGCAAGGATCAAAACACCAAACTCAAGTTAAAAAGACGAGTTCAGGCAGGACCCACAGACCAATTAGGCAGTCAAGTTGTTAAGACAAACCGTTAGTTAAGACAAACCCCACAGTTACTGCCCAAATGAGCCCAAACTTGCCGTACTCATATAAAGAACTCCTATGAAAAACTCCTATGAATCATGGACAGAAATCTGTATTTAAATAGAAAGCGACCACTAACCGCCTCGGTTGTTTGGCGTGTATGCGTCATCACAGGGAAACGTCATCTACATGTGCGCGCAGCTCAGAGGAGATGAATCATCACACAGGCTGCAAACGCTCCTGCGGATGCTGGGAATTGTAGTTGTCATCTATCTCCGATATTATTAATGGTTGTCAGAGAACCATTCTGTCTACTTTAAAAACAGTGGCGAGTATTTCCCATTATATTTAATCCAAAAATGGAACCTGTATGACTCTATAGACATACCTGTTGGATGTTTATTGATTGTGAAACATATTGCTTGACAACAGCAGTAGCGGCTCTCAGATTGAAATTAGACCCTCATGCATAGGGCACCATGCTGATGTTTGTACTGCTATTTTTACAAGCTATTGGGCTAATGTCATAGGGGTTTCTTGCATATAATCAGTATGATGTTATACGATCTAGAGGTATTTCCTGTAATATGCAATTGGTTTATATGTCTAAAAAACCAAATATTACTCACTGGACCCAATATCTTTGAGATACCAGTGTCCCAGTGTCATAGTATCGTGCTCCCTCAGATGTGTTCCTCATAGTATAGTGCTCCCTCAGATGTGTTCCTCATTGTCATTGAGGGAGAAATCATGGATTCATACAACAAGCATACCAAAAATACACGGTAGGTCATTGATCGAACACATCACTGTGTAAAGGGTATACCATGCCAAATCAGTCTTTATAGTGTCACCCACTTTTTTAAAGAAACCCCGTAGCTTAAGGTTCCTGATGAATTCTTGCATTTCCGCATGGATCTTGAATTTATCCAGTCTGTTAGTCGTTACAAAACCCAAGCCTTTTTCCAAGACTCTTCATTGAGTTTCCGTGAGTTCATGTGCTGTGATATTCCCCACTAATTGCCCCTCTTGCTGGTGGACGCCTGGTTGTTGAGTGAGCCTGTCATGCTCCTCGTCGAGACGCGGGGGTCCTCTGTTTCTTCCATTGCCCAATGCACATTGTTGCCTCTCCTATTCCTGCCTCGTCTGGGTCCTGGGCGTGATCCTAAAAAAGGTGGTGGCCCATAGTAATTGTAATCATAATTGGGTGCCCATTGTGGGTATGCACCCCCCCATTGGTGAAGGTCCGTACGGGTTTTGTTGGAAAACAGGAGGACCTTGGTAGTTGCCCCATCCTCTCCGTCTTGGATTGTACGGTCTTTGGTATTGCTGACCGCCTCTCTGGTTCCTAAAGGAGCTTCTCTTACTGGAATTCGAACCGTTGGAACTACTATCTGAGGTATCACTGTCCTGGACACTGTTGCAATCCTTTTGTACATAGTCATCCCTTGTGTATGGGTAAGCTCTCTCATGGGAAAAGCGTTCTTTATCCTTTTTAAGTTTGTTGAATTTACTTTGAGGGTAACCTCAAACTCCGTCATTTGTTGATCGAGTTCCTCAAGGCGTTTTTTCAACACAGCATGGGATTGATAGGTCTTCAGTTGTACCTCTAATTTTTGGATGTCTATTTTTAGTTCCTGCGCTAATCTGGTTGCTGTCTTTATAATCAGAACTAACCAATCCCTGGTACAATGCCACTAGATGAGTGACCAGTCCTTTTTGACTACTTTATCATTCTGAAAAATGAAAGGTTCATAGCGGACAATCACACCCTGAGGTGCCGCATTAGCCCTCAGGTACTCTGTCATGAAAAGGCCATGCAGTGCTGTTTTAATCTGTGTATTTTTTTAGGTTGGTTAATTCATCCCAATCGGCAGTGCTTGGGCCCGGGTCAGTGGGATTTGCAGCTAGGATCCTGTCAATTTCATCTTCCCCATATGTTAGACTAGACCCGTCAGCCATGGTCAGTACAGCGTCTGATGTCACGGAAAGAAAGTGTGGTGTGTGTGTTAGATGTGTCCAAGTGTGTGTACAAGAAAGCAAAACAGCTCGCAGGCGCGGACTTTGTTTTTTAAATCATTTTACCTGCCACTTTGCTGAGGAGCACTTGGGGAGTCTTGTAGAGCGCTGACGTCCCAGGAGGTTGCTGCTGTCGCTGGGACTGCGAGGCCCAGGGTGCCTTTCCTCGCAATTGTTCACCGCACCTGGTCCCTCTTCCCGGCCACTCCTCCCATCACCTCATCTACAAAACGCCTCGCGGCCCCCGCTTCGCGGGAGCCGCTCGTAGGCGCGGACTTTTTAAAAAAATCATTTTACCTGCCACTTTGCTGAGGAGCACTTGGGGAGTCTTGTAGAGCGCTGACGTCCCAGGAGGTTGCTGCTGTCGCTGGGACTGCGAGGCCCAGGGTGCCTTTCCTCGCAATTGTTCACCGCACCTGGTCCCTCTTCCCGGCCACTCCTCCCATCACCTCATCTACAAAACGTCTCGCGGCCCCCGCTTCGCGGGAGCCGCTCGTAGGCGCGGACTTTGTTTTTTAAATCATTTTACCTGCCACTTTGCTGAGGAGCACTTGGGGAGTCTTGTAGAGCGCTGACGTCCCAGGAGGTTGCTGCTGTCGCTGGGACTGCGAGCCCCAGGGTGCCTTTCCTCGCAATTGTTCACCGCACCTGGTCCATCTTCCCGGCCACATCTCCTCTCACTATATAACCCACGCCCACTATAGCGCGAGCGGGACGCGAGCAGGGCGCAGACCGGGGCGAGGCCCGGGCAAAGGGCGGGCCGTCTAAGGCCGTCTGAGATCGTTTGAGAACGGAACGGGACCCTCCTCTAACACCCACCGACAAAAATTCATTTGTCGAGCTGCAGAAGGTAAGCAGCATTTAAGTGCTTGCAAGTTAGTGGGATATCATCTGACTGAGGCTGTTAGTATATATATCAAGCAAAGGATAAAATGGCCAAAAGGGATGGTCCTATTACACAATCAACTGGGGGCGCATTATTGGGAACTTTAGATAATTTTCTGGTGCGAGTACAGTCAGTGCTTGCTAAAGATGTTGAACTAACCGAAAAAAGATTATCCTTAGACATTCTGTGTGACAAGAGGTCCTCTTTGGGAAATATGGCTAATGTAAGATCACCTGCCAGGTCGGACTCCATGGGTTCTATATCTCTCTTGATGGAGGAGCAAAACGACGAAATAATGTTATGTACTCCATCTCTGACTGACACACCGGATGAAATTGTTGACATTACGAATAATGATAATGCGGTTCTAACGATCAAGCCTCTGTTAAGCATGAAGACTCGCTCAGCTAGCAATGCAAAAGTGATTACTGCCCACCAACAACCAGCCCCTACCTTGAAAAAAAACCGCAGGGGAAACCAAAAGATTGTTGCCGGCAAGAGTGCCAAGCCTGGTCTTGCCCCCGTTTCCGCTGTAAGGAAGAATACAGTCCCATGCTCTAAAACCTTTGAAACAATGCCAAACCAAACATCATCTTTGGGGTTAAAGTTTATGGGAGAATCTGATACATCATCATTCTGGAGTAAATTAGAAAGTACTGTAAAAAAATTATGTGACCCGATTTATGAAAGGCTGGGCTCTATTGAAAGTAGGCTTGTATGCATGGAATTGTCACTTGCCTCGGCCCAACCACGGGGTGGTAGACAGGGCCTGGGCCTGCAAAAAGAGTGTTCTAGTGTAACAGGTCCACGCACTGAGACCAAGACTGCTACTAATAAATTAACGACTAGTACCGCGAAAGATAATTCTTCTACCCCGCAGGTACTCCAACCTACCCTAGCTGTCGAAAACCGGACAAGAGCTGAAGACCTTCCTCCACGCGTTGGAACTAATATTGTTGGGGCAGGTAGTGTTAGTAACGAAAAGCAGCCCCCACTTGTTCAATCCTCAGTACAGGCTACACCAGGTTTAATTGATCTTCATTTACCCCATGAAGCTGCCCCTTATGTGGTAATCTTAACAGGGGTCTCATCGTTGGAGAATGGAGCAAGGGAATCTTATGAGGACCTAAAGAATAAATGTACATTTTGGCTAAATACTAAGCGACCACTGCCGCCCCATATGAGTGCTGAAATTTTGTTCGTCAGAAGAGTAAACTGGGTGGGTAAGAGACCTAAATTGTCAAAGGGGGATTGTATTGTTATTAATTTTAGAGACAGACGTTGTGTGGAATACATCTGCTCCTGGCCCCAGAATGACCCTTTGTCCCCAATAAGTACAATGTCGCTGGCCTATTTCTATGCTCCCTTGTCTCTACCCTTAGGTGGGATCATGTGTGGAGGTCCTTTGTCAAAAGGTAGCACCTTTGATGATTTTAGATCAATCAATAGATTTGATGTGCTATCTGGGCTAGCGGAGTGTGACTGACTAATTGGTGGCTGTGGTCATTCCGACTGCGAAATGTCACATGAAGCCCCAGGGGCAGTAGACAATCATATAGAGACCCATGTAGTTTTGGTGACAGATGAGGGTTTAAGGAAATATGAACAGCTTAGAATAGATGGCGAAAGATTTGTTAATATGCCCTCTGCCCAAATAAATATTATTGGGGCTAATGAACAAGATCAACAAGATGTGTATCAAAATGAAACTTCAAGCATTGAGGGTTTATCACGTTCTCTACTTGATGCAGCCCCTTGCCCATCACCAAATTTTGTGAATACTGTAGGGGGAACCAACCTTGCAGGGCATGTATTGTTCCTATCTTGGAATGTGGCGGGCGTGGGATCCAAACTATTGTCTCCAGATTGGGCAGATTTCATCTGCAAGCATGATATCTGTCTTTTTCAGGAGACATGGTCTCTAGGGCCTGTATTTATGTTGGGTTACTTGAATTTTTTTATCCCAGCGGAAAAAAAGCCCAGGGGTTGGCTAGTGGGAGGCTTGGTCAAACAAAGTCTGGAGTGTAACATCCTACCTATCCCAACCCAGACCAATGATATTTTAGGCATAAGGTTGATTTCCTTGTTAAACTACAAAATCGATATATATAATGTATATGCTAGGGGCCTACCAGGTGGAAAAAAATCTGAGGTGGTAGCATTACTGAATACTCTTATTGAATCCACCTCTGATGATGCGCTCCCACTAATTGCTGGAGATTTTAACACGACTTTTGAGCCACTAGGGCCTCAAGATATGTTTTTAACAGAGGAAGAAGACATAAGATGGGGTGTCCCTCAGCTTGAGACAAAGACAGTGAGCAAGTGGACTGAGGTGGCATTGTATATGAAAGGGTTTTGCTTGGGCAACCAATTGAGGGCAGCTAATGGCAGAACAGCATCTGACAGGACATGTAGCAAAACGTTTGATAACGGCATCAGGGCAAGTAATATAGATTACATCTTAGTGCATCTGAAGATGTGGCATACCCTTGAGGATATGGAGGTTAAGACACGGATAGAAAGCGACCATAATCCACTGATCGCTATTTTTAAGATTGGGCTGGGAGATAGTAGGGACGAGCCACTGAAATGATAGGTCCAGCTGTCGCCCTAACAAATGATGAACGCCACCTTAAGTGGCGTAATGTAGTAGAGCACCTTTTTTTTTTTTTTTTTTAAGTTTTCAAAACCTTTATTTTGCCATAGTAGTGTACACTGCTGTTTAGCTAACAACCCGGAGGCAGGCAGCCAATGTGCGCGGCTTTTCGCCGACTGTACGGATCAAAGTCATACACTGTTGAAGTCATGTAAATGAAGTAGCGTGCAACTGCAAAACAACTAAAACAAAAGAAAACAAAACCAAACTTGCCACGTGACATCACAATCGTGGTACAGACAGCTTCCTAGATAGTGTCAGACAGAATAATGACATCAAGTTGCGACCATCAACTTCGCAGTATCCAGCTGGGGACCACATCTCGAGCAGTCCAGTCCAGGGGCCCATAAGACCCACCCTCCACGCAGCGGCACCTGGAGAAGGCAACCCCCTGGAGATCCAAGTTCCGCCAACCAGGGCAGTCAAACTCCTCATGTGTTTCCTGCATACACGACCAAGAGCACCACATCACTCCCATGCACAACAATGTCCCCTGATCCATCAGGCACTCTGGCCGTCCACCTCCGACTCTGTGCGCTGATGTTCCCGAGCCCAACTCACAAACGGCTCCCAGATTTCCCTGGGTCTGGAGGCAACAGGCATCAGCTCCCAGAACGTGGCCAGCTGCGTGCATCCATACGTGACATCCGCCAGCCATCTCTTCACCGTGGGCACCCCCCGCCGCCCCCAATGGATGGCCACTCGCCTCTTGGCAAACAACAAGAGCAAAGCCTGCAATTTGCGTGTCGGTGGCGGGGTGGCTCGGACATACCCCAGCAGCCCAATCAGGGGAGAGGGAACCTCTGCACTACTCACAATCTGGTTAATCACTTGAAACACTTGAGGCCAATAGCTATCCAGTTTGGGGCAGGACCACGCAATATGTAAGAAGGAAGCTGCGGCAGAGCCGCACCTCCAGCAGTCATCCGTCTCCCGAAGTCCCATCCTTTTCAGGCTGATGGGTGTCCTGTAGAAGCGATGTAGAAATTTAAAGTGTATGAGGCGCAAGTTATAATTCGGCGAAAGCTCAGTGAGCTGCCCGCAACAGAACTCCCACTGTTCCTCCGACACCTCAGGCTGAAGCTCTTCATTCCATTTTAGCAGAGCGTTCGGCATCGCAGTGGGCCCCGCGTCTTGCATATGGCGATATATACGAGTAACCAGTTTGCGGGGCGACGGGGAGCCCACCACCGCCTCCAGAGCCCGAAAGACCGGTGGCTCGGCGGGGAACTCCCCTGAAAGTGCCCGGCACGCCGCCCGGAGCTTGTGGTACAGGAACAACTCAGAGAAGGGCACAGTCTCTCCGTCCTCCGGCGATGGGGGAGGCATGAACCTACCATCAGGGAAAAGGTCAGCGAATGTACGAAGACGCAACCTCTCAGTCAGGCCACCAGCCATCCCATCAGCAGCACAGGGCAGCAATGGGTTGCGCAGCAGAGGGAGCGAGGGGGCATAGAGCAGCGGAACCTGTGCTCTCTGACGCAGCTCCTCCCACACCCACCTCAGCAGCTCCGCCGTATCCACGTCCACCCCCGGGCGGCTAGCCTTTGCACAGATCGCGACACCCAGCGGAAGGGACGCCATCGCATCCCGCTCCACCGCGACGTGGGGCTGAAAAGGAGTGGGGTGGGCCCAGAAATGTAAGAACTGTGCCTGTGCACAAAGTGCATACAGCTTCAAATCGGGGGCCCCCAACCCCCCCCCCGTCGGAGGGGCAGCGTCAGCGTCTCCCATGCCACTTTGGCCTGCCCACCAGCCCACACCAGCTCCATCAGGGAGGAACGCAGAGTAGCAAAGAAGTGGGCCGTAAGCGGCACGGGTATATTGGCGAACAGATAAAGGAACTTGGGCAGCACAATCATTTTTGTCAGCGCAATGCGCCCTGTCAACGACAGCGGCAGGGAAGCCCACATCTTCACCTTTTCTCTGAGCCACATCACCGCCCTACCGAAATTGAGATTCCAGATCTCCTGGGTGTCCCGGCTGATCCAAATTCCCAGATATTTGACCTCCTCAGCCTCCCAACGCAGCGGGTATTCAGAGGCAACCACCTCGGTTCCGTCCGTGAGGGGAAAGACCACCGACTTAGCCCAGTTGATGGATATGCCCGCGAGGCCTTCAAAGCGAACGAATTCCCGTAGGACGGGATCAAGATTGTCTGCGGGATTAATGAGATAAAGGGTCACATCGTCCGCATAAAGCGAAATCAGAAGGCTCCTGGAGCTGAAACCAATACCCCTCGCCGTGTGGTGCTGCCGGATCCTAGCTGCCAGCGGTTCCATAGCTATGGCAAATAGCAGCGGGGATAGAGGGCGCCCCTGCCTAGTTCCCCGCGATATGCTGAACGGGTCAGACACCCGGCCATTGACCCGCACCCGCGCGGCGGGCAACGTGTACAGCAAGTGAATTTTCCGAAGCAGCAGCGGCGCGCTGAACCCCATCCTCTCCAGTATTCGGAACAGATAGGGCCATTCAAGAGTGTCAAAGGCTTTTGTGGCATCCAAGAACACCACCGCGGCCTTGACCTCAGGATGGAGGTAATGTAGAGTGGCAAATATCGTACGTAAGTTGTGGGATGTCGCCCTCCCCGGTATAAACCCTGACTGATCTGGTAGAGCAATCATCGGCAGCATTGGTTGCACCCGGTTTGCCAACAGCTTAGCCGGTATCTTTACGTCGACATTAATCAGAGACAGAGGCCTGTACGAGTGCAAGTCGTCAGCGGGCTTATCCGGTTTCAGCAATGTGATGATCAGCGCCTCGCGCATGGTATCCGGCAAGACCCCAGTTCCCAGGGCCTCCTCGTACACCGCCAGTAGCCGAGGCGCCAGCTCGTCGACATATGCCTTAGAAAAGGCCGTCGTAAGGCCATATGGTCCAGGCGCCTTATCCGGAGGCAGGCTCCTGATGACCTGTGCCACATCCCCCGCGTCTATTGGGAGATCCATATACTCTCTATGCTTATTATTAAACCACACCAGTGCAATGGAGTCCAGGAAGGACTCAAGCCCCTCTGGGCTCTCATTCTGAGTGGTAGTGTACAATCCTGAATAGAACTCAGCGAACGCCCTTCCAATCTCCCCCTTAGTGTGTAGTAGTGTACCCTCAGCCGTGCGCAGCTCATGGATATACGACGCGGGTCGCTTCTGCCTGGTCATATTAGCCAATAGCTTTCCCGGCCTCCCACCTTCGCCGTAACGGCGAGCTTCCGCATATTTACCGAGAAATTTAACCTCCCTCATGGCCTCTTCGTTATATTCCAACAATTTAGTTTTCAACCGCCCGCCACCTCCGGATCCTCTCCCACAAACACCGCGCCCTCGAGCCGTTTTATGTCCGCCTCCAGCGAAGCCAGGGTGCCCCTTATTACCTTCAATACACCCGCCTGGCGAGCGATACACTGGCCTCTAATGACAACCTTGAAGGCTTCCCATAGAGTCGCCATCGTGCTCACTGACCCCACGTTACGCTCGAAATAGTCGGTAACATCCGTACGGATCTCTTCCTTGAAGGCCTCGTCTAACAACGCGTGAGGTGGGAGCCGCCATGAGAATGCCAGGGGAGCTTCGCCCGGGAGCACTAGTGTTAACATGCAGGGCGCGTGATCCGAGAGCGAGCGGGACATGTGTTCGGCCTTCGACGTCCACAGTGCAACATCTCGCGACACCAGCCAGAAGTCTAAGCGAGACCACGCACTACCCTGTGCCGATATGCAAGTGCCCTCCCGTATCCCAATATGCCGACCACGCCATACATCTACCAGCGCACCGTCCACAACAATCTCTCGTATCGCCGAGCTCGCCAGCGGATTCAGTGCACGCGCCACCCCCTGTCTGTCGTCCCTGTCATTCATCACAGCATTAAAGTCACCACCCCAGATGACCGTGTCGCAGCCAGTCTTCCTCACCTTCCCCCACAGCTCATGGAAGAACGCAGGAGAATCCACGTTCGGTCCGTAGACTGCTACCAACACCACATGCACTCCACACAGAACCCCCCGAACCACAACATATCTCCCCTCAGGGTCGCACAGAACAGAACCCTCCCGCCAGTCCAAGCCTCGACGGATCAATATGGCCACCCCACGGGCATAATTAGAGTAGATTGCGGAGTAAACATGGCCCCATCTGGCGTGTCTCAGCCGCGGGGCGGGGGCAGTATGCAAGTGGGTTTCCTGCAGCATGCACACATCCACACAATGCCGCACCATATATGCATGTACCAGCCGTGCCTTTCTATGGTCATTGAGCCCCCGAACATTCCATGTAATGCAATTCAGAGTCGTTCCAGATCTGGACATTTTCATCACGTAACAACTGTATAACACATAGACCTGTATATGGAAGCAATCTGCACTGAACTGACAACATATCTAGGGCAGAAAATCAATCGTGGCATTGAACATTTAAACAAAAACTCCCGTCTTCCTCCCCCCACCCACTCCAACCCCCCAACCGGGTCGTGTAAGAACCCTCCCCTACCCCAACTCCCAGAGACCGTAAATGTACAGGGGAACATTCCCAGTGGGGTGTGGCTTCACCGGACACTACCCTGTAATGAACAGGGTGGCCGGAAGAACTGCGGGGGATGCGGGCCTCCCAAACCCTGAATACAGTAGATCCGTGACCACGGCAGGGAGCAGAGCCAGGGTACAGGGCACTCCCCTCATACACCCCCAAGTAACCCGGAAACATACCCTCAAGTGTCAGTATGTCCTTACATCAAGGTGCCCGCATGGGGGGCCACAATCACTCAATATCGCTAAGATTACCAGGCTCGGTCCCATCAGCATTCTTGGGTGTCCGACTAGCTTTACGACCCACATGTTTTGCAAACTTCATAGCTTCCTTAGCCTCAACGAAGATGTGGGTAGATCCATCAAAAGACACCTTTAACTTGGCTGGGTACAGCAGCGAATAGGGAACCTGCGCCTGCAGGAGGAGCCGCTTAGCCGGCAAGAACTCCCGGCGGGCAGCCTGGACGGCCGGGGTAAAGTCCGGGTAGAAGGAGAGCGTGTTGCCCTTGTGTGTAATAGTCCCTTTCTCCCTGGCTAATTTGAGTATCACATCCCGGTCTTGATAATTCAGGAGACGAGCAATTATGGGCCGAGGCGGCGCGCCGACTGGGGGCTTTTGTCCCAGTGACCTGTGCGCCCTCTCCACCGCAAACACTGACGACAGGCCGGGGTCAAACAGTTCGTGAAGGAGGTCGGTTATGTATGTTTCCATTTTCGATATGGCGGTGGTCTCCGGCACCCCCGTAACGCGTAGATTATTGCGCATCGAGCGCGCTTCCAAGTCCTCGTTTTTGGCGCGAATGACGCTCAGCAATTTGTCCATGTGTAGGAGTTGTCCCTTCGTCTCCACTTGAAACTCATGGAACTCCGATTGTCTAGTCTCGAGCGTATCCAGCCGCGTTTCATGTGCCGATACCTGCGTTTTCACGGAGTCCAGCTGACTTGTGAGATTGTCCAACTTCGTGTCCATATTCCGGAGGCTGGAGCGCATCTCGAGCATCAATGTACGTAGATCTTCACCCTGATCTACGGGGGTTGAGTCCTGCCGCACATCGTCTGGGGGGTCCTGCTCCGTCTCAGCCTGCCTGGCTGAGCGTTAGTGGTCGAAGGTTAACTTCGCCTGCCTGAAATCGTGCTTTCCCATGTTCAGGGGGACGCGTCCGGCCCACCTCACCAGCCAACCGTCGCCACCAGAGACCAGGCCCTCACCGCGCCGACCCCAGACAGGGCCGCACTATCGCCAGAAGCAGGATGTTAGGCGGCGACCACCTCTCCTCGTCCCCCGTCGACGGGTCACTTGTGTCGGCCTCCCAGCTCCTCGCAAAGCCTGTGTCAGATTATCCCCGGGCTGCAACCCAGGGCGGGCCAGCCTCCTCGGCAGTGCAGCACAACTGGCACCCTCAATGGCCGCCTTTCCGCAGCCCAGCCTGTAGTAGTAGTACAGCGCCACAATCAGCGACCGGGACCACCCGCCTGCTTAGTTCCCTGGCACGCCTGTCCCCCGCGTGGTTGTCTCTGCTCCCAGTAGGGCCCGTCACTCACCGCCGGCCGCGGAGCTCCAGCGACTCCAGCTCTGCACCACGTGGCCACCACCGGGGCCCAGCAGCGCTCGATGGGTCGCCCTCGGGGGCAAGCAGGGTCCAGGCAGCAACAGGTAAGGCAGCTAGTACCCCGCCGGGCACATCAGGCGCCGCAGTCACCGCATGCAGGCCCCCGAGATCCAGACACACGACAGTGCTCCAACTGCGCTCCGGGCGGCGCGCCGATCACAGGCCTCCTCACGGGCCTCGGGTGTGCCGCCGTGTCCCCACACCTCCAGTTTCAGGAGCGCGGCAATCACACTCCACCTTCAGCTCGCAGTCTCTAGGCCAGGCCGGGCGCGCCCTGCACTCCGCCCATCCTCCTTCACTGTTCCGGCCTGATTCCGCCGCGGCCGCCTCGGCCTCGAGTAGCCACCAGACCCGACCTCACCACCAGGATGGGCCTCCCACCGGGTCGCCCGCCAGACTCGCGGTCCGTGAACTCAGCCGGCGATACTCCTTTCGGGCTCCGCTCTCCACCGCAAGTGCACCACACCTTCCGGCGCAGTACCAGCTAACCTGGGAAGCCCACGCTCACCCCAGAGTGCAGGATAAATTCAGGATAGTTTTCTGGCCGGCGGAGCTCGCTCACAGAGCGGCCATTTCGCTTCACGACAAGCCACGCCCCCATGTAGTAGAGCACCTTGATCTCATAGAAAGCATTGAGACATATGTCGAAGAGGCATTGCCACTTATGAGGGTAGAAGGTACCAACAGCCAACCCTTAGCAGAATTTGAAAGCATACACGAAAATCTATTTATCAAACTCAAATCCTGTTTCTGTAGGCCTTCCTCAGGAAATCAAGTCCCGAGAAGTAAACAGGAGGATTGGTTTAATGCCTCCTGCAAACAAGCTCGTAGAAACTTGAGACAAGCTCTAAAAACAAAAGATCCAAGCAAGATCAAAATAGTTCGTAGGACTTATAGAAAGGTCCAATGGGAAGCAAAAAAGGAATGGGAGGAGGGTGAGTGGCAAGACTTAAAAGCAGCATGTACAGACAAAAACCAGAAAAAGTTCTGGAATATTTTTAAATGGAAGAATGGCGAAAATACAGACAGTCCCCATAATCATGTTCCCCAGAGCTCCTGGGTAAAGTTTTTTAAGTCACAATACTCAAAAGGAACTGAGGATGTTAGTACGTACCGTCAGGAGAGGCTGTTTTATTACAGCCCTGTGTTTAGTACCGAGGAGGTTGATATTGCGCTCGATATGGTTACTCAGGGACGTGCACCCGGTATGGATTGCATCCCGGCCGATGTATTTTTGCATGACAGACCAAGATGGAGTTTATATATCACCCACCTAGCTAACGCTATAGCGCAGGGAATGTCTATCCCTTATTCTTGGAGAGGTGCTGAAATTGTCCCGATATACAAAAAAGGGGACAAATCATTGGCTAGTAATTACAGGCCCATTAGTTTAATCGATGCAATGCAAAAAATCTTGGGCCGGCTGGTCTTGGGCAAGATCCAAACCTGGATGGAGGCTAGTAATGTTCTAAGTCCTCTACAGGCTGGGTTTCGCCCAAAAACCAGCACCATTGATCAGATTTTCAGGTTTGTTGTCCTCTATTGGAGGACGGTGGTCTTAGAAAAAGGGGTTTTGTATGCCGTGTTTGTCGATCTGAGGGCGGCCTTTGATCTGGTTCCTCGCAGTAAGCTATGGCAAGTATTGGAGGGGCAGGGGATGGCACCGGAGTTGTTGGCATTGGTCGTCCGCTTGCATGAGGATAACTATGCCCGGGTTCGATGGGGCCGGCAGCGTGAGGTAACGGAGTGTTTCCCCGTGGAGCGGGGAGTCCGGCAGGGCTGTGTCTTGGCACCGACCCTGTTCTCACTCTTCGTGAACGTGGTTGCCGAGTTCCTCGCCCGGGTCCCCTCGGATGCATCGGCCATGGTTGGCACTCGAATCCCAGTCCTCATGTTCGCGGACGATACGCTGCTGATCTCCAAAACTCCGAGTGGCCTGCAGCTTACCCTCCGACGCTTTGAAGAGTTTTGCTTGCTGCGTGGTCGGGAAATAAATGTCTCGAAGACCAAGTTCATGGTTCTTAATGGCCCTAATCCGTGTAGATCTTATAAACCCTTCACTGGTGTAATCTCCATGAATGGTTCGCCCTTAGAGCAGGTTGATGCATTTACCTATCTAGGAGTCACGTTGCAGAAGAACATGCATTGGAAAAGCCAGTTAGATTTAACTATCTTGAAGTACCAGCAACAGACGGGCTCCCTTTTAAAGAGATTTAAAACTTCGAAAACGCAGCCAATAGGCCCACTCCTTGAAATTTATTTGATGAAGGTCCGCAGCTCAACTTTATGTGGATCTGAGCTATGGGGGTATGGCAATAATCCGAGACGCTTGAATGCCATGGAGAGTGAGTTTATCCGAAAAGTTGTCGGCGTGCCCCAGAGTACTCCTCTGCTACCTCTCTTTTGGGACCTTGGTCTAAAGACCCTACAAGATACCGCTAATTTGCGGCCATTGTTGTACTGGCGTAGGGTCTGGTCAACTGAGGAGCTCAAACACTATGCCCTGGGCCTAAAAGAAATAATGGAAAAAGATATTTTTCATAAAATAGACTGGCTGAGGTCTATCAAATCACTACTCTGTAGACTAGGATTGAGTAACTTATGGGATGACCCCCAAAATGCGGTCTTCCCCTCAAAAGACAGTATGAAAACCAAGTACTGGGAGCTGATCGCTATGGAATTAGCTTCCAATGGGAGTACATCGCATCTAACAGCCAGATTTCTAGAATTCAAAGCCCATCCTAGACAGGAACTATACTGGGGCATGATCGAAATACCAACTGATCGCAAACTCTATTTTCAGTTTAGGATAGGTACCCTCCCTATTCGTTCATTCACATCCAAATGGACTAAAGGGTCCGAGGATAAATGCCCCAAATGTAGGGATATGTCTGAATCTTTGAGTAATTTTTTGTTCTTTTGCCCCCTTTATGTGCTTCCACGCAAAAAATGGGTAATACCCGTTTGTCGGCTCATAGGCACTAGAAAGCACGAGGAGGCATTAAGAATTTTGTGTACAGATCCAAGCCCGACCATCGCAATAGCAATGGCAAAATTTATAAAGTGGGCTTGGATAATATGGTCCAGACAGCTCCTCACGAAAGTACCCAATGAATAGGCACCCAATTGTAGCCATTCAATTCCCGCAATTATTTGTCTATTTATCCATTTATACTCATACATAAGATTCCTAGACTAGGATATTCTGTTGTTCTGATAGACTTATGATGAGGAATACTAAACATTGTTGTCTAAAAATGAAATGTTTTTAATCGTCTGTATGTACATTTTTAATATTATTGTTTATTTTAAATGGAGTTTAGTGTAACATATTGATTCTTAACATGTAGAAAATCAAGTTTTATTTTAATTCATGTTGATGTAAATGGATGGTATATGTTACTTTTATGACTTAATTGTCGAAATAAAGTTTTTGAATTGAAAACAAAACAAAGGGCTTTCTAAAAAGGTTTCTGAAAGAGAGGTACACTGCTCGCTCTTGGTTGTCAGCCTTATGACTAGAGTTTTAAGGCCAGAAATTCCGGCTATCTCCCACAGCTGTGCCCTGTCTGAATACCATAAATACCAAAGGAGGGAGTGGAGAGAGAGTGTGTCCGGGCAGACAATGGGAGTGGATTCGATCTCCCCTAACTATAACTAATAAACAAATGGAATCCACCCACAAGAAATAGGCGAAACAAGACATATGGTCTTGGGTTGGATGTGTTTCCTACATTGGTGGGAAGCACATTGTGTTCTTTAAATACCCCTCACACACCAAAAGGGCTGTTCAATCAATCAATCAATCATGGTATTTATAAAGCGCACTACTTACCCGTGAGGGTCTCAAGGCACTGGGGGGGGGGGGGGAGTGCTGCTACTGCTCGAAAAGCAAGGTCTTGAGGAGTCTTCTGAAGGTGAGTAGGTCTTGGGTCTGCGGTAGGTAGGTGAGGAGGGTGTTCCAGGTCTTGGCGGCGAGGTGGTAGAACGATCTGCCGCTGGAGGTCGCTCTTCGTATGTGGGGGACTGTGGCAAGGGCGAGGTCGGCGGAGTGTAGCTGGCGGGTGGGGGTGTAGAAACTGAGTCGACTCTTGAGGTACGCTGGTACGGTGTTGTGGAGTGCCTTATGTGCGTGGGTAAGGAGCTTGAAGGTTATCCTCTTGTTGACAGGGAGCCAGTGCCAGGTCTCTCAGGTGGGGTGTGATGTGGCTGCGGCGAGGGATGTCGAGGATCAGGCGTGCAGAGGCATTCTGAATGCGTTGAAGTCGTTTCAGGAGTTTGGCCGAGGCTCCTGCGTAGAGGGCGTCTCTGTAGTCCAGCCTGCTGCTGACGAGGGCCTGGGTGACCGTTCTTCTCGTTTCGGTGGGGATCCACTTGTAGATCTTGCGGAGCATGCGGAGGGTGTTGAAGCAGGAGGACGAGACGGCGTTGACCTGCTTAGTCATGGAGAGAGTGGAGTTGAGGATGAACCCTAGGTTGCGTGCGTGGTCGTGGGGTGTTGGTGCTTTTCCCAGTGTGGTCAGCCACCAGGAGTCGTCCCAGGCTGAGTGGGTGGAGCCGAGGATGAGGTCTTCCGTCTTGTCCGAGTTCAGTTTCAGTCGGCTGTTCTTCATCTACTCGGCGACGTCTTTCATTCCTTCGTGGAGGTTGGTTTTGGCAGTGCGGGGGTCCTTGGTGAGGGAGAGGATCAGCTGGGTGTCATTGGCATAGGAAATGATGTTGAGGTCGTGCAGTCAGGCGACGTGGGCGAGCGGTGCCATGTAGATGTTAAACAGCATTGGACTGAGGGATGAGCCCTGGGGTATGCCGCAAATGATCTCGATGGCTTCGGAGCGGAAAGGGGGAGGCGGATGCTCTATGTTCTGCCGGAGAGGAAGGAGGTGGTCCAGTCCAGGGCCTTCTCTTAGATCCCAGCGTTGTGGAGGCGTGTGCATAGTGTGCGGTGACAGACCATGTCGAAGGCGGCTGACAGGTCCAGGAGGATGAGGGCCGCGGTTTCTCCGTTGTCGAGCAGGGCCCTGATGTCATCAGTGGCAGCGATGAGGGCGGTTTCGGTGCCAGGGTGGCTGCAGAACCCGGACTGGGACGGGTCCAGGATGCTGTTTTCCTCGAGGTAGCGGGTCAGTTGTATGTTGACTGTCTTCTCGATGACCTTTGCCTGGAATGGGAGCAGAGAGATGGGCCGGACGTTCTTGAGGTCCTTGGGGTCAGCCTTGGGTTTTTTGAGGAGGGTGTTGATCTCGGCATGTTAAGGAGATGTTGATGGCTTTCCGGAGATGGGGTGCGATGGTGGTGCTGGCTTTGTTAAAGATGTGGTGTGGGCATGGGTCTGACGGAGATCCGGAGTGGATGGTGTTCATGATTTTGATGGTGTTTTTGTCGTTTATGTTGGTCCCGGAGAGCAGGCGTTCGGTGTGGATGGTTGTCGTGGGGGGGGAGGTCTCAGTGGTAGTCGGGGCGGTAGTGGCGTTGAAGCTGTCGTGGATGGCGGCGATCTTGCGATGGAAGAAGGTGGCAAGGGAGTCACACAGGTCTTGCGAGGGTGGAATGTCGGTGTTGGAGCTGGGGTTGGAGAGTTCCTTCATGATGTTGAAGAGCTCTTTGCTGTTGTGTGCGTTGTTGTATAGGCGGTCTTTGAAGGAGGCCCTTTTGGCGGATCTGATGAGATGTGTCTGCGGGTGGCGTTCTTGTGGGCTGCGTGGCTTTCCGGCGTTCGTTCACGGTGCCACTTCTTCTCTAGCTTTCGGCAGGTTTGCTTGGAGGCCTGGAGGTCTTCAGTGAACCAGCTGGCTTTCTTGCTGGTGTGGTTGTTGGAGGGTTTCTTGATCGGGCGAGGGTGTTGGAGCAGTCGTTGATCCACTGTCTGAGGTTGCGGGCGGCAGTGTCGGGGTTGGTGAGTCGGCGAGTGGGCTCCGGGTGAGGGTGGTGGTTAGCTGGTCTTCGGTGACTTTGCTCCAGCAGCGGCAGGGGATCTGTTGGGTGCAGTGGTGCGTGGTTGGTTTCCGGAAGGTGAAGTGGATGCAGCGATGGTCGGTCCAGTGGAGTTCGGTGCTGTGGTTGAAGGAGACGTGGGAGCTTGAGGAGAAGATGGGCTCAAGCGTGTGTCTGGCGGAGTGGGTGGGTGTTGTGACGAGTTGTCTGAGTCCGAGGTTGCCGATCAGGGTGGTGGAGTTGGTGTCGTTGTTCTCGAGGTGGAAGTTCAGGTCCCCGAGGAGGATGTAGTCCGTGGAGGCGAGGGTGTGTGTGCTGGCGAAGTCAGCAATGGAGTTGCTGAACTGTGGTCGGGGTGAGGGTGGTGTTGGGGTTGGTGTGGATCTGGAAGTGCACTTGTTTGGCGGTGCTGAGGGGGTCGTCGGTGATGGTCGAGACTCTGAGAGTGTTCCTGTGGACGATGGGGATTCCTCCTTCTACTCCGTTGGTGCGGTCCCTGCGGGAGATCTTGTAGCCGTCCGGGATGGCTATGGCGATGTTGGGTGCCGAGGAGGGGTTCAGCCAGGCCTCCGTCAGGAAGGCGACGTCTGGGGCGGTTGAGTCGAGAAGGTCCCAGATTTCAACTGTGTGTTTGCGTGCGGAGCGGGTGTTGAGGAGGATGCATCAGAGGTGGTTCGGTTCTTTCCTGGTTGGTGGGTTGGCGGGTCGGGTGCTGGAGAAGGGTCCTTGGGTGCGTTTTGGGGCGGCCATGCAGCAGGTTTATGATCATCCAGCATTGAGTGCGTGGAGGGAGCTGGAGTCGTAGTGGAGGCGGGCCTCGTGGCGTTCGCGGGGGCCAGGGGTTCTGGAGCTGGGCGCAGTCCAGGTGCGGATGGGTGCAGACGGGCTTGGCAGGGGAGTTGGGAGGGAGGAGCAGCTGGGAGGAGGGAGGGAGCGGACGAATGGGAGCGGGGGGCGGGGCCTCAGGGGACACAGCAGCGGGAAAGCGGCAACGGCGAAGGGTACAGAAGTGAAAAAGGGCACAGCAGAACAGGGGAATGAAGGAGGCGAAAAACGGATACAATTAAACACAATAACAAATGCAGCCAAAAAACAAAGCAAGCAAGCAAAACCTAAGGCCTACCACTGGCCACTAGGGATGAGGCGCAGGTAGTAGCCTGCGGGTGGAGGCGGGCCTGGAACACAGTCAGCAGTGGCAGCTGGGCTCACGACACGGACACAGTCAGGTGGAGCTGCGCGGCATGGGGAGCGACCTGCCTGCCTGTAGACAGGGTCAACGGTCTCTCTCTTCACCGTTCAGCGGCCGCCATAAGAAGGGGAGGTGGGAGGAAGGAGCAGCTGGGAGGAGGGAGGGAGTGGACAAATGGAAGCGGGGGGGCGGGGACGCAGGGGACGCAGCGGCGGGAAAGCAGCAACAGCAAAGGGTACAGAAGTGAAAAAGGGCACAGCAGAACAGGGGAATGAAGGAGGTGAAAAACGGATACAGTAAAACACAATAACAACTACAGCCAAAAAACAAAGCAAGCAAGCAAAACCTAAGACCTACCACTGGCCATCAGGGATGAGGCGCAGGTGGTAGCCTGCGGGTGGAGGCGGGCCTCGAACACAGTCAGCAGTGGCAGCTGGGCTCAGGACATGGGCAGTCGGGTGGAGCTGCGCGGCGTGCGGAGCGACTTGCCTGCCTGAAGACAGGGTCAAGGGTCGTTCTTGGTGTCATGCTTCATCATAGGGGTCTTTGCGCCCCTCTATACGGAGAGCAGCGTGCTACTAACCAGAGGGTATGCGGGATGTAACACTATGTGTTGTGTGTGAGGGTGTGAGTGGTAAGGTCAGAAGTGGATGGTAAGTGAGTGTTAAAAAATACCTGGCAAGTGAGGACTAAAAGGATTCTTAGTAAACCTCCCTGCTGGTATTATTAAAAATGGTGAGGTGGAGTTTTGATGTATTAATGTACAAAACCTCCTGTGTGTGTCTGTGTCAACGTGTTTCGAAGCGTGCTACTTCTTCTTCAGGACGGGTACAAAGATCCCTACCCTACTCACATAAGACAGTATAATACCATCAATACATAGGGAATACTATGTGTTGAATAAATGTGTCAATGTTGCTAAATATGCCTATTATTGTCAATTTATATTGCGACAAGGTAATACCTTAATGTCAATCTCAAAAGAAACACAAAAGTATAAAAAGAACATTAGCTGGGTAGACTCACTCCAGACGTGAAGATCGTGACCTGTAAAGGTGATATATACAGTGTCTATAAAACACCCTCAGAAAATTAGTACTGGTGCAGTGTCCTGTAAAAAATGGAACAAAGACTAGACATACACAACATGTAACATAAAGCACACACTCTATATAGGACTATTCTTATTGGTTGTTGCAGTAATTCTACAAGGTGGAGAAAGTTTGTAAACACATGAGACAGATTCCATACTTGCTATCAAGAAGTCCGAGGCCTCATGAGTCTTCAGAACTCAGGGGACCCCGTGCTAATTGCACTCTGTAAGGAGAATGGTTGCATTAGCGATGTGCTAGGCACTTACTTGGTATGATCAGTGGTGTTCTTGTAGGAGCGGCTGTGCGGTGTTGATTATCATGGGTATATATGACATCGTTCTGGATTTTCCCAGTGGGCAAATAAATTCAATCAAAGCAATAGAGAATTTATACAGAACTAGTGCTTCTCATGTGTACATTAGATTGCCAAAAAAGTCTACAAATAATTTTAGTACAGTTACTTAGAAAGCAACCCAAATCTATTTAGGAATTAATGACTTAATAGTTAGCAAGCAGTTGTAATTGGCAGTGTCTACTACAGAAGCCCAATTATTTGTTTAGTTTCTCAAACATAAGTATCTTTATTTCTTTAGAGTAAGTGACAATAACATTACATACTTTAAAATCATTACATTGTTAACATAGCTCCATCCAAGCAGCATACTCTACACCTTCCACCGTCTTGTCTGTCTAAAGTTGTCTGTACACAATAGGACCACCATCAAATTCACATATCTTCATACAGAAGCTTTTTCCATTGTTGCTGAATCATGGGGCAAGGAGAGGTTATTCGACAGTGTCCATGCTTGATACTATTTTTAATCACTGGTTTGTTAGCACTTCAGATAGTACTGCCTTTCAATTAGGTACCCAAGTGCTTCTTTATGTACTTTTACTTCTTGAAAATATCTAGGTTCAGCAGTGAGAGCTTTTTCCAGAAGGCAGAAGATGGTTTTTAAGTCAGATAGAGTATGATAAAGTAATCACATGTAATAAATGTAATAATCAGGCAGAGCTATTACCATTAATATTTGCTCTGTATATACAATTGGTATACATAGATAGTTTGGTTGGCTACAATAAAGAAAAACAGAAGTTGACAGCAACTGCTAGAGTCAGTTTATATACCTCTAAAAACATTTCTAGTGATTAACCGAGAGAACTAGAAATTACAGCAATTGACTTCAATCAGGGAAAGTTTTATACAGTTCAATATTCTGTCCTCATTTAACTGTGTGGATTATGCCTGACAAACCAGTCATTGTTGGGGTAACTGGTCACAACAGTATAACTGTTGTTCTATGGATGTTGTATCATTTGTTCAAGTTTTCTTGAAGCTCATGTTTCTTTGGGTTTACTCACTTGTGCATAATGGTTCCCCAAAGCCCAATAGTTCACCACTCCAAAAACTATATTCCAACACATAGCTTTAGTAGTACTGCTGGTTTGCAGAGAGTACACTTGACAGCACCTGTAGTTCTGGACTATTCCGGAAAATGCCAATTGAAGATACAACAGTTCAATATTCTGTCCTCATTTAACTGTGTGGATTATGCCTGACAAACCAGTCATTGTTGGGGTAACTGGTCACAACAGTATAACTGTTGTTCTATGGATGTTGTATCATTTGTTCAAGTTTTCTTGGAGCTCATGTTTCTTTGGGTTTACTCACTTGTGCAAAAATGGTTCCCCAAAGCCCAATAGTTCACCACTCCAAAAACTATATTCCAACACATAGCTTTAGTAGTACTGCTGGTTTGCAGAGAGTACACTTGACAGCACCTGTAGTTCTGGACTATTCCGGAAAATGCCAATTGAAGATCCAACAGCCAGACACAATCTAGAAAGATGGACTCTTTTCCTCTGTTAAAACATGTCAAAGTCAATATTTCTGGAAGTCACTGGTGACAGGAAATATACCTGCGACCACAGTGGGACACCTTCAGATATAAAACAGATAGGGGACTATTCACAAAGATACTGTAAACTTCTATGTCCCTACCTCTCATTTTAGTGGTGGAGTCTGGAAAAATGTCAAATATGACCATATGGTTACACTAGCAGTAGCTTGAACACATTATTTTATGTTCTGTTCATGTGGTGGAGACCTCCACAACTGTGGCGAAGAACTCTTTAAGGTAAAGTATAGGGGAAATGTATAATAGTTTATTAAACTTTATAAACAGTTGTGAAACTATGTTTGTGTTACTTATTAATGTAAACTAACTATTGTAAATATAAAATATAATTTAAAAAAGTGCAACAGCACTATTAACTCACTCTTGAACTAGATATTTAATTAATTGACATATAATTAAAACATCTGCACTCAAAGTCAAATTTTTGTATTTATTTCTTATGTACCAAACATTACTGTATGGTACATATTTTTAATGTACAAAAGGTTATTATAAGAAAATATTTTTTTACCCTTTACATTTAATCAACTCAACAATAAAGTATATTGCTTAACATTATTTAGTTTGGGGTTTTATTTCAAATCTCTCCCTGACTCCATTATTTTCTGTAGAAATGTGTTGCAGTACCAATGGCTGGCCATGTGTAGTGCTGGACTTACTCTACGTCTGAGCTGGAGTACAATTATTATTGTTTTGGGTCCTTTATGGCTGTAGTAACTATAGAAGTGCAGTTTGTAAATAGGAATGGGCTTATTCTATGTGGGTGGGTACATGGCATTTCCTAACCTCCCCATAGTCTTTCCTTAGCCCCTCCCCACTCCTCCCCAAGCCCCTCCAGTACAGTAACACTTGAAAGTCTGAGTTTATTAAATATAACATAAAACTATATATATATCACTTTTCTTATACATATATACCTACCATGTACTTATGTATGTTCATATTTATTACTTTACTCCTAATTCAGCATCTCCAATGCACTATCCCATATCTCACCCTATACTTCTCTCAATATATCCTCTCCCTCCACTCTGACTCTTCCCAAACCCCATTCTACTACTATGACCCCCAAAATAACCCTTTCTAGACTGTTCCATCCTCTACTCCTCCTTGAATCATTTCAAACCTCTTTTACTATTTTGATATCCAAAACAAGCCTTTCTAACTCTTTTCTCATGTATCCCTCCTAGACTCATTCGATACCTCACCTTTCTTCCTAATCTACTTCTAGAGCCTGTTCCCCCTCCATCTCTACTTTACTCATACCAAATCTGCTCCTACTGCTATGCTCCCCAAATACACAATTTCTAGACCCTTCCCTTTTCTATCCCATCACTATCCTTTTCAATCCAACTAACAGACTCACATGTCCATCGCTCAAATTAATTTCATATTTCCCAATACTAATTCACCACTAACCCTTTTTGGGTTACGGAGTAGCGTGCTACTTGCCAGAAAGTGCTTTGATGCCTCGTCACAATTTTTAAGCGCTATATAAATGTAATTACAATACAATTTCAATATTTCCCATTTCCCTACCGCTCCTTTGTGTCCCTCATTTCCTATTATAACATAGGTGTATAGATTTAAATTATCCCCAGCACATGTAAACAGTCCTTTAAGCTAGTAAGATTGCACGTTGTGAGCAAAGATTGAAAAAAGTTGAGTAAAGTTTCGTAATTTTCTTTCTTTTATTGCCAAGTTCTTCCGACAGCCGACACGTGTTTCGTCACTTATGGGCAATCTCCCGCGACTTTAGCAAGGCTCTGTCTTTCTTGAAAGTGATTTTGTTTTGTGGTGATAATTCCAACACACAAAAGAGGGTTCTGTTCCTCACGACGTCCCACTACTGTTTAAGGGAAAGACCAAGGGATCCAAATACGTCCCCGAAGTCAGGATTCCTGCATCCATTATGGTGTGTGTTTCCTTTTCGACGTCGCTCCTCGTGTACCCCTGAGTAAAATTACGAAACTTTACTCAACTTTTTTCAATATTTGCTCACTTCGTGCAGTCTTACTAACTTAAATGACTGTTTACGTGTGCTGGGGATAATTTATCTCTTGTTTCTGTTAGCTATGGCTGATATCTTTGGGGGGATCAGTGGTGCTCCTCACCCTACAGCACCGTTACTAATTATAACGAAGCTTGCATACCTAGATGATAATTTCCTGAGTGGCACCATTATTCCTATACCCAATCACTACCTTACAATTGTCATGGGTGTATAGATTAGTTTATAAGAAGGCTTCATCAACAAGTAGCTCGTGAGCTACTGGTAGCTCTCCAGCTACCTGTAGGTAGCTCTTTTGTGTACAGTCCAGCGTACTAAATTAGGTTTTGCTTGAGTGAATTAATCTATGTATACTAAAATTAAGAGTGTATATTTGAGACACAAATGTGTTTATTTTCAGAACTTATAAGCCAATTTTTGGTGAAAAATGGCTGAATTTCCAAAATAAATTTAATCTGATATTTGATTGATACATCATTTGGCGCTGGAGACATTTTTACAAATGGTATTACCTTGGTACCAGAGGCATTACAGCTATGGTTGTTATATATCACCCATGTAGAGGCATTCTATATTGACAAATACTTTTTAACATTACTGCTGGCAACGGTACCTGATGCTCTGAAGGGATCACTGCTAATGATAGTGACCACTGATGTAATCTTGTCACTATTACATTAGTACAATTAGTACCTCTTGATGAGTTTCATTGAACATAAGTAGCTGTTATTACAGAAAGGGTTGGAGACCCCTGGTTTATAATATTTTGAAGAATTTAAGTGAACATTTTTCAAAAATGCAGTTGGTGAATAGACCCCTTAGATGCCAGTTTCTTGGTAATGACTGGTCATAGGTAAATTTGTCTGGTGGTGGGACACTGGAGTAGTTGCCTTCTATCTTTAACAAGGCAGACTTAGAGTCTTCCAGGGCTTCAAATCTTGATATCTCTGGAAACTTGCATCATAGAACATTGATTAAATGGTTTCAGGATCAGGATGACAATCTGACCCAAGCAAAGACAGTATGTAAACTAAATGATACTGACACCTTGCTTTCTTCTTAGATTTGGGCACGGTGATACATGCTCACACAAATCTAGGAGCAGTAAGTAGCACAACAGGTGCCCTCCTCTGATGTCTTCTTCACCTCCTCTACCTTCAGGTGATGCAACTGCCATTCACTTTGGGCATTTCCTGCATGGTTGTAGATTCTTGTGGGTCCTGAACAGTCTCTATTTATTAAGTCATTCTCAACATTGATTATCCTATGTTCTCTTAGTTCTATTGTGTTTTTTCAATGTCTGAGGACAGCTCCTCTTCTTTCAAGGCAGTATTTTGTTTAATCTCCCTCTCAAGATACAACAGCAAAGCTAATATGATGTTTTAGGATTGGTCCAGAGTGTAGATTAACAGCAACTTGAAGCTCTGACGTTTTATCAAAGTATGCAAAAAAGAGTTTGGGCTGGACTGTTTCTTTTGGAGCAGGATCAAGACTGATATGCATATAGCTGCGTCGAAACTTAGGTGACAAGGTGTGCAAAACAATGAATTGGGATGCGGCCAGAGTGATTACCAGTGGATGTAATTAATCCAAGCCTTCCATTATTCACTTTTTTCTATACATAGAAATGTTATAGCAAGATCTGCAGAGTATTTCAGGTGTCCTGATGAATACATTCCACTGCCTTCAGAAGGTTGGCATTTTTCAGACTGGAGGAGTTGGTGGGAAGTCAGAGCCAATGAAGAGTGCCAAATTCACAATTTCAGCCAGCTAGAATTTGTGCTGGGAAATGACAAATTGGCAGTTGCCCATGGGCTCCTTTTGATACCCTGTGTTCCCCTATGCCTATCTCACCGCCTGAGAGGAAAGAATGGTGTGAGCATGGACAACAGCTGGGATTATAGTAGCACCACCGCCATCACCATTACCTCGACTCACTTGACATATTTAAAGATTCCTGTGGCTTTTTACACTGCAAGTGCTTCAGCCCAAGCACAAGTTGTTCAAAGACCTCTCACTTACTGTTTAATTTGAGCTTGCTAGCTGGCCTTATTTTTTTTTTCAGAAACAAACTGCAAAAGCAGATATTTCAAAAAAAAAAACCAATTAATGACCATTTTTCTCAGAGTGTGAAACACTGGCTGTTCTTTCCTACCCAGGACCACCAGGTCAGAAGCCTTGCTTTCAATAAGCACAGCTTGGCTGTGAAGATGGCAGTCCTGTTGACCTAGTGTATCTGTCAACTAATGTATTCCAGAAGGTTCACCTGGCACAAGAAACTGGAACTAATTGGAATGGCAAGTTTTCCAGCTCCCTTCCAAACACAGACTGGTGATCCAACTGGAGAGGAGGACACAAGCTTGTGCTATCAATCTAAACATACTTGCTTTTCTAACACAGTGTCCCAGCATCTTATGCAGACAGGGAACTCCCCGGGGCAGCATTTTTCTATGAACAACATTTCTCAATTTCTGGATACACACATACTTGCTTGATTCATATATACAGCTAAAACCTCCTAAGAGTTTAAACAAAGTTGCTCAACTACTGCCCCATTCATACAGAACTCACTGCATAACTATGAACTTACCCACCTTCCTGCTGCTCATTAAGAAATTCTAAAATCACCTCTTCTACTCTCACAGGTCAGTAGAGGTTAAGTAATGGCTTGATCTTGCAGGCCAGCAAAGAGGGGAGTAAAGAAATGAGTAAAGTAGGAGAGGCTATTTTGGAAAATTGGAGGATAGAGGGAAGACCTACGTGGGGACATAGCATTCAGGGGGTGTTCATGCTGAGCATGCGTCTCTCTACAGGATTTTCTATTCTCGCTTCGGACAGAGCAAGAGGGTGCATTTTTATACGCTCTGGCAACATTTAATTAGCAGATATGCTGTGTTGTCTAAGGTTAGTCTAGAATTTCATATATGTATTGTGACTCTAAGGCAAACCAGTGCTAAAGGGATTGTGCTCTCTCCCCTAAATATGGTAGTATTAACCAATACCTAATTGGCACATTTAATTTACTTGTAGACCCTGCAGTCTGTAAATTAAATGCTACTAATGAGTTGGGTATTTTCTTGTCCCAACTTTATGGTGCCTGCAGCCTGTTCCTGGGTCACATGAATAGGTGTAGCTGGAAGTTGATCTTTGGGTATTGCTCCCAGACAGTGGAACACAGGGAAGCTAGGTATTGCAGGATGGGCCTCTAATTTAACAAGGAGGTGCTGTCACTTAGTACACTTGCACAACTCAAAGGCCCTGCCTGAGCCCTCAGGAAGAGAACAGGCTTCGCCCATCTTGAACGCAGCACCTAGACTCTACCAGCTTTGAGTCTTGCCCTCCCAAGAGGTGCCACCTTAGTCTTGGACTCTTGGAAGTGGGCCTGAAGGTGCTCTGCCAGCTTAACTGTGGTGCCAGCAGAACCAATGTATTGCAGCGCATCGCTTCTCAAAAACTATCATCAGAGCTGCTGTGTGGCATAGCACCTCACCAAACTCCATATCGGAACTGCTGCCCAATGCATCCACAATGCAGGACTTTGCATCGCAGCTCATACCCTCCTGAGAACCGCAGCTGCACAACTATTCCTCAGCGCATGCCTTCACATCTCAAACCCCTTGTTGACGACATCCATGGCGACAATGCAGGGCTCTGTATGGCAAGCCTTGCACCCTCTTTGGAACCAGCTGGTGCGTAATGTTTCTTCAACGATAGACTTTGCACTGCAGGATTTTAAGGTTCTTTGTTCAGCCAGCCTAATTTGGTCCTTGTAGTTGGCGAGCGCTCCATCGTGGTTGGCCTGAAGTTGTGACTTTGACGCGTTCTGGCATGACCAGAAAATTACAGCTGGCTCTTTGTGTTTTTTGGCACTATTTTCACTTAAATATCTGAAATTGCATCTCTCCAGTACTACTGATTGGATTTTTGCTCTATTGGTCTTAAATTTTTTGTAACATTTTACTAAATTTTTCTAAATTTGTGTTGGATTTTTCATGTATTGTGTTTTACTTTATTGGTTTTGAAGTACTATATAAACACTTTATACATTGCCCCCAAGCTAAGCCCTGACTGGCCTGTGCCAAGCAACCAGAGGATTGAGAACAGGTTAATTTGGGATTTGCTTGTGACTTCTCCCTGACAAGGACTGTGGTTGCTGCTTGAGTAGGGTTTTATCCCCCTCAACCAGTAACCCAATTCCTTGCATATATCTTGACTAAATCTTTGTCATCTATATCTGAAAGATGCATATGTGGCGTTAAAAGTAAATCTATACTTCCTCTATATTGGCTTACCTAACAATATGTTGCCCCTCAATATTCTGTCCATGACATTCTGGTACCATGATATTCCTATCGTCTATATTCCATAGTACAATCCATTCTCCTTTGTTCACACACAATATGAGTAGAACAAGTGGAGGCCTACCCTGCTGCCAAGTCAATATTATAGCTTATACATATAAAGATTCGTTTTGATTGGACAGCTGGTAAATAAAGCAGTTGCTCCGATTGTGGTGCAGAGGCCTTGTGTCCTCTGGATGAGCGAACACTGCTGCATAGCATTCACTGCACAAAATAAGTCCAATTGTGAATAGAGTATTTAAAACAAATATGAAATAATACCTTCTAACTTAGATGCTCACGCAGGAAGGGGCATTTTGCTAAACAAAGGCCCAGAATTACTAATGTTTAACCCCAGTCAGTAGCATCAAAGGGAGAGAACAAACTGTGCCATATTGATAAAGACTTTTCACATTTCTCTCCCCTGAGCACATGGTGCACTTTTGGCTGCCATGCGCAAATGCACACAACCTGACACCATACTGCAAAGGTGTGTGTGTTCTTTAAAGCCTATGTTTTGTATCGGAAGAGGACTTGTTTTCCCCCATTACAGTCGCCTTGAGGAAGCGTAAGAGTTTGATGCAAATCCATGTCTATAAGTGTTTGTAAAGCAATCAAATGAAAACAAGCTCACTACCATTTAAATATAGCTTCGCAAATGCCTTTCACTCATGCATTAAAAGAACCCTCACCCACAAACCTAGTTGGTGGCATGCTTCAGCATTGGGTTCCCACCCCAGACGCTATCTTTTTGGTTGCAATCTGTGACAGTTACTAATTATCCCAGCAGTGTATGACTATAGGCCCCATCCCCTCCCCTCAGAAGATCCATGTCACCCTGAAATAGTGCAATTAAAGTAGATGAAACAATTGATAGACACCTACGTTACATTCTGCACATTCACTTTTTTCCCCCATCAAGCCTTGTAATGAAATGCATGAATGTTTGTATTGCACTTTGTCTGTG
This sequence comes from Triturus cristatus, assembly GCF_964204655.1. Taxonomy (NCBI): domain Eukaryota; kingdom Metazoa; phylum Chordata; class Amphibia; order Caudata; family Salamandridae; genus Triturus; species Triturus cristatus. Next base: position 419,482,138 of record NC_140593.1, read on the forward strand.
TGATTTCAGTCATGACCCTCCTAGAGAGCCCAAAATATTTCCTTCCGTGGAGGCAAACAGAGGACTAATGGCATGGTATGCTTCATGTGGTAGGATGATAGAATCTATTTCCCACATGTATGTTGACTTGGTGCGGAGAACTGTGCTCAAGCATGATGCGCACATTTGCATGGTATGAGTGCGCTGTACAGGCTTTGCACAATGTCTTCAGTGCTATGTGTTACCATCATAGTCTGAGAAGGTTGGTGAAAATAGTAAGTTACCAACCACTTAGCACTATTTTTGCATGCTTTAGCACACATGCGAACACTGACTAGGGCCTCTCTAGTAACCTGGTCCTGACAAAAGTCATGATTAAGGAAGAGACCATAGCATCAAGGGATTTGAAAGCTGACCAAACAATCATCTTAAAACAGGCAGACAAGGGGAGAGTTGTTGTAATACAGAATAAAGAGGATTACAGGACTGAGTGTAACTGTCTCCTGGAAGACAGGAAGAACTATACAATCCTCCCCTAGATCCTGCAACACAACTGAGAAACAAGATAATCTTGTGGAGGAAGCCCAGTCCAATGGGGCAATTTCCAAAAATGAAGCAGAATTCCTCTGCATGACCAGCCCCAAAATACCCAATTTCTAAACACTTCCAAAGACACCACCAGCTGGCCGCTTGATCATGTCGAGTGTTAGGCTCTTTTCTAGAGCTGCTATCCTGCTTCTGTGGTTTCTTGCTCAAATCTATAGTGCAGGGCACCCCTACTTACCTGAAGGACACTATAGATATTCTAAACTTACTCACAAACATAGAATACAATACTACCAATAATTCATTAGTGAGCCTTGACATTGAGAGCTTGTACACAAGCCTACCTCAGGAGGAAACACTGACAGTTATCAGAGATGCTCTTAAGCAGGAGGAATTGGAATACAACATCCCTAGGAGATTCATATTAGACTGTGCCCACCTAGCCCTTATAAAGTACTTCTTTGAGTTTGGTGATAAAGGAAAGAAAAGTATCTGGTCACTAAGCCCAATGTTTGCACATCTATCTATAGTTATTGTCTGTAATAAAAATATAATATCTGATGTTTAAACATTTAGTAGTGCAATCATGCTAAGCACCCAGCGACCTTTAGGAAATTGTCGGCAGTATATAAACAAAGTGCAGACCCAATGTCCGAAACAGAGATGCACTGAAGCACACACAGTCCAGGGCACAAAGGTAGATCTCTTCTTTGTAAGTTTCTGTTGTAATGGAAACACATCCTAAATTACAGCTCTCCGTACAAGAACATAAAATTGTCAAAGCAGTATATAGATGACATCCTTATAATCTGGGATGGAGAGAGACAATTGATCACACCATTACTGGAATATATTAATGGTTTTGACAGTAATCTGAAGTTCATGCACATGTTGGAAAACACATCCATTACATTTTTGGATTGAACGATATTTGCAGAAAATGACCAGGAGTGGCCTGTGCAGGTAAGAACAGTGGGACCGGTTGGGGGAGATGACAATGAGGGAAAATTAAATATTTATTTATTCTTCTGTTGAGTCCCCTTGGCCCACCGCTCTTACATGCAAGGGCTGCTCCTGAAAATAACGGACTACAGACCAAGGCTCATCACAAAACCACGGATAAGAGCACACTGCTCAAATATGACAGTTTTCACCCGAGAGCACTAAGGGAGAATTTACCCTATGGATAGTTTTTAAGGTTGAGGAGAAATTGAAGCAAAACCATAGACTTCAATTCACAAGCACAATCCCTGGCTGGCGGCCAAGACGTGATACTCCCTCCCCACCCACCTACGTCTGATCCAGGATCATCTCTCCTTCAGGAAGCTCCTCAAGACCTGGCTCTTCGAGCAGTAGCGACTCCCCCCCCCCCCCCCCACCCCCTCCCACAGCACCTTGAGACCCTCGCGGGTGAGTAGCGCGCTTTATAAATGTTCTTGATTGATTGATTGATTGATTAACAAACATTGGTGCATCCTTCAAACAAGGAAGCTTAAATGAAAAAAATCTCAATTCTCCTTCAAGAAACCCAGTAGTTTAAAGGACAGGCTGGTATCCACCTGCCCCAAAAACCAAACTAAACCAAGGAACACTGTGCTGAACAATTGGGGCTTTCCAGATGTAGTAGTAGGACACTAGGCATATGGGAACTGCAGCATGTACCTACTTACCTCAACTGCAAAAATGCTCAATCTAGAACTAGGAAAGGTGTGGGTAATTAAAAAGCACACCAACAGTAACTCTACCAATGTGATCTATATGATCATGTGCCCCTGCATGCTTCGCTACATGGGAATGACCAGTAAAAAGATTAAGACACGGATCTGCGAGCATTAGAGTAACGTCAGATGCAAACAACACAACAGGGATTACGGACCACTTCCTCAGGAAGGCCACAGGTACCACACTCTGAGGGACATAACATGTCCTTTTAATGATGCCCCTCTTTGCCCCTCACTATTACACTAGGGCCAGATTTGCCTTGCTAATTATGATATAGGTACTATACATCACCCATTACGGCTCATGAAAGTAAAAATCACAGTAGCAATCATTTGAGGAGCAGACTAACCGATTTTTTAGATTAAAAGTCCCTATCTTGTTAAACATATTGGTCAATATCGCTGACCATCAGCCTTTGTTGCTGCTCAGTTTAGCAAACACTGCAGATTCACAGGGGGTCTATAGATGGGTTCATAAAACACTGCATCTCTAACATAGTGCAAATGTTTATCCAGACACACCAGCGAGGCAAGTTTACAATATGCGTGTTGTCAAATCCGGCATTCTAATTCACTGCTCCATTACTGGGTTACCAATTTTAGTGACTAAAGGATTAGCCACAGACACATCCACGAGGGGCGTAGACTTGTGGGAGGTATGGGTCACTCCCACTACTGTGCCCAGCACGTGACGTATTATCCATGCCTACATGTGGAAATGCTAAGCTCTGATACGCCGGCAGGACTATTTAGTCTATGCTGGGCATACTTGTCTGAATAGTGCTTCTTATTGTATTCACTCTAGAAATTGCAAGAAGGTTGGTGAAAATCGTATGTTACTGCCACCATTTTTGCATGATTTAGCGTGCTTTCAACCTGTCACTAGGGTCTTCCTAGCAACCTCATCCTGAAGAAAGCCATTGTGACTCAGAAAGCACGCATGTTTGTGTGAAACATGCTGACCTAACACTAGGATGTGTGAGACCATTATTATCTCACTTCACGTCCATCGTCACAGTTTTTAATCCTAACCAAAGGATCCATGATTAAAACTTCCCAAGGGCCGAATCACCTTGAGGCAGTTTTAATTCACCCACAAATGCACGATTTTCAGGCATCACAGCACAACTGAAATGCACTAGGTGTCTTAGGTGGTAACCCAATGAAGAAGATGAAGCAGGCCACCAACTAGTTTGGTGGGTGATGGCTCTTTTAAAAAAAACTAATGGTTTTTCTGAAAACATAATTGAAAGTCTTTTGAGATGCTATATTTGAATGGTAGCAAGCTTGTTTTCATTTGATTGCTATATTGATAAGGCGAAGAGAAACAAGCTTAACTCAATTTCTCATTCTCCTGTTTTGTTTACCTTATGAATGTAAGTAGACAGGGATTTGCTTCAAAACCCATGGATGGTTACATGGAATGCCTCCTTGACACAAAGTAGCACTAAGTAAGTATAATGCATCTTTGCATTACTTTGGTATATTTTCCAACTGAAATCCTGGTTTGCATTGAACAGTAAATCCCACCTCAACGCTTTGCCCTAGGTTTGCATCACAAAAGTTACACAACCTGCAGAATGTGTTAGTAAATCTGGGCCAAAGTGTTTTACCAAAGTAACATACAGTACACATCTGTGAGTAATGCTCATGATTTGTTTTGAAAGGCATCATGTAATTATGCTAATTATAATAATGATGAAAAGATTGGGAAAATTCATAATAACACCAAAAGATACCCCTGTGATGATAGAAAACAGACTGAGCAGTCAAGAAGACCAAAGCAAGTATTTGGTGGAAAAAGCCAGGTCTTGAGAGCTTTAAATAAAGCATGATGGTCAGCTAAAAGACACATTGTGAGGGGCAAGTAGTTTTAGTGTTTGACTGTCAGGTAAGGGAAATATCAACCTTTCATAGACAGTAAGCCAGACATGAAGCCAACGGAGGGCAGAAGCATGAGTGTAAATGTGCAAGCCTCATAGTAATCCACAGATAAGGCAAGCAGCCTAATTTTCAATTCCTTGCCACTAAGCAAGAGGATAAAGTTTAATTGAAGTTTAAGGAGTTCGAAAATCTTCTTAGATATTTCAAGACATGGTCCATGGTTTGGTGGGACCCAACTGGGAGGAGAGACATGATTTCTACAAAGGATGCAAAAGCAAAAGAAGCAAGATGAAGACGCTTTGGAGGTCCATGTGGAAAAATAAAGCAAAACATCAAAAAAACATGTTGCAATAAAGGTGAAAAGCTTAGCACTGCAGACCATGAGTGGGATGATAAAAATGATCTCACCACTAGAACCACCGTTTTAAGTGTGTTATGTTTTTGTAACTTGGTGCTCACCCGAGTCTCTATACTGATAAGACAGAAGTGAAACTGCAATTGGATATCCACTGATTTTTCCTTGATCCTAAAATATAATGACAATTTTAGTGCAATCAATGTCACTGGCCATAGAATACTCAAAAAGAGAATTTCAGTTTGCCCAAATTTAACTCATGTTATAACGAAGGAAAGCTTAGTCATGAACCCTGAGGGACTCCATGATAGACATAATCAGATTTTGAATGGGAGGCAGATGCACTGCCTGAGCATGGTTCACCACATATGATATAAGCCAAGATAAAGCATAGTCACTGATCATTCATGTAAAAGGAAGGCAAGAAAAAGTTTGTGAGGGACATTGTTGAATGCGGTAGATAGAAATAACAAAAGGTTATACTACGTTACGCCAATTTTTATTTCTTATTTAAAAAAAGTATATATATATATTTTCATTAGTTTTACAATTCACAAACAGGCTTCAGCTAAGCATAACAACTCATCACATTGCTGTTGTATAGTACAGTCATGGATTGCATTAATAGCACAGTTAGCCTTCAGTATAGTAGTCTAGAAAAATCGGTATGGTAGAACACATCAGATAAGGTCAGCAGTGAAGTATTGAACACCAGGTCCTTCGAGGCTGTTTATTCACGCTCCTCCCACGCCCGCCCACTGTCTGAATATTTCCTCCTGTGGGGGCACTGGAGCTCAAACATTTCCCCGTGCTCCTCATTTGACTAGGTGTTCAAGCAAGTACATCCGTAAGTGGTCCCATATGTCTCTCGGTCAGGAGGCAGGTTGCATTAGCTCTGCATACGTAAGTAGTTGGTCTTGGCAAACTATGAGGTCACTCAGCCACTCCTTGAACTTGGGAGCCCGCCCTCTCCCCCACCTACAGGCTACTCTGCGTTTGGCTAGTAACAAGCCCAGTGAGGCATATTTTCTAACTGAGGGGTCAAGTCTTGCTGTGTATCCTAACAGTGTCGTGAGCGGGGTATCTGGGAGAGGAGAGCCAATCATCTGTCCCAATGCATCTAGCATCCGTTGCCAGTATCCCCGAATGGGGGGGCACTCCCCCGCCAAGTGTAGAAATCCAGCTCCCGTCTCCCTGCATCTATCGCATTTATCATTGTCTCTCAACTGAAGTCAGTTGAGTCAAGCAGGAGTGTAGTATAGGTGGTGCATGAATATGAAGTGTATAGTGCACAGCCTGCTGCTTGCCGATATGTTCCTGGGCTGTTGACAGCAATATGTCCACTGCTCCTCATTAAGGGGGGTCCACAGGTCCTCTTCCCAGTTGGCCCCTGAGGTCTGTTTCGCCTCAGGACTTTCTGCTTGGGTGGTACGATAAAGCATAGAAACCACGTGTGTGGGCGTAGACTTTTGTAGTAGGGCATGCAGTGGGGCTAGGGTCGCAGGTTCAGTGGGAAAGTCATGGGTGGCATTTTTAACATCTTAGCGGAGCCTTACATATAAAAATAGCTCCATTGAGGTAGGCAGTCGGTCCTGGAAGAAAGTCTTGCGGGTGCGAAAATGACCGCTCTCATATAAGGTCCCCCAGGTCAGCACTCCATGCTTCTGGAGCATTTGCCGGCAGCTCGCCTCCTGCATTACCGGAGATCCGGGCGATGTTCCCAGCAGTGGGGAGTTTAGCATAGGCACTTGTAATCACTTAGCAATGCCGCGCCATGCCATGGTTGTGCAGTTAACCTTTGTCGGGTCCCTACTCCTAGGGTTCACAGGCGATCCCAGATAGGTCGTGCTTTGTACGGGTGACATGTACCCCTGCTCCACAGCCAGATGTGGCATGTACGGAGGTGGTCATATCCAATATGCAGCAAAGTGTGCTTGTGCGCACAGAAAGTATGGCTCCATATCTGGTGCCTTGAACCCCCACTCGCAAATGGCTTGATTAAGGTCCCCCATTTCAGTCTAGGTTGTCTTCTGCCCCAAATCAGCTGGAGCAGTTGGGTTTTAAGGGCTTTAACCCTTTCACCGCGGCGGGAATTCCGCTGCGGTGCTGGGGGGTGCGGGGGGGCAGCGCGGTGGCGCTGTGCTCATGACGGAGCCGCTCCGTCATGAGCCACGGTTGGGCTGTGCTCATGACGGAACGGTTCCGTCATGACTCCGCCCAGTTGCGTTGTCCCACCGCACAGGCGGGGAAACAGCGCCGCGTAGGCGGAGCGGCCGCCAACGGGCGTGTCATGACGGAACCGTTCCGTCATGAGCACACGGCAACCGTGGCTCATGACGGAACGGTTCCGTCATGAGCAGGGAAGGGGTTAAAATAGTGTTTACTAGGTGCATAAGGAACATTGATGAAAAGTTAGAGCAGTTTCGGGAGGATTATCATCTTAATCAGTGATATGTGCCCTGCCAGTGAAATAGGCATGGAGATCCTTCTAGTTATGGAGTTTGTCAGGGCCTCTAGCGCTCGGCCGCAATTGGTCCGCATAAGCTTCGTCCTGTCCCTAGTTACCATAAGCCCTAAATATTTCACTTCCGTTTCGCACCAAGTCAACGGATAATCAGGACTATGTGGCTGAACCGACTGAGTAAGGGAAAAGATCTGGGACTTCTCCAAGTTGATATTGACCCCGGAATACAATCAAAATTGTAGAAATTCTCGCAATATTGGGTTCAGACTGATTTCGGAGTCTCACAGATACAGTGTGATATTGTCTGCATAGAAGGATATCAGAATGTGCCTCTCGGGATATCGGAGTGCATTCTCTCGATTATGTTGCCGGAGCTTGGCTGCAAGAGGCTCCATGGCCAACACGAAAAAAGGAGGGGGGATAATGCACATCCCTGTCTCATTCCGCTCATGATTTGAAAGCTGGGGGAGCACATTCCATTAATCAGCACTTTGGCCTGTGGTTCATCTTAGAATAGTTGGATCCGTGACAGGAAGGGAGGCGAGAAGCCCATACGCCATAGGACACCAGTGAGATAATCCCATTCAAGGGAGTGAAAAGCCTTAGTGGCATCTAAACGACTTCCACCGCAGCTAGATCCGGGTTGATGTTCTGCATAAAGGCAAAAAGAGTGCTCAGGTTGTACAACGTCACCCACCCTGGAACAAAGCCTGATTAGTCAGGCAGTACCAAAGCAGACATGAGGAGGCTCAGTCGGTTCGCAAGTATTTTTGCTAGTATGTTTGCATCACAATTTATGAGCGATAGTGGCCTGTATGAATCGCATTTGTCGCCTGGCTTCCCGGGCTTTAATATGGAAATGATGAGTGCCTCTCGCATCGTCCTCGGGAGGAGTCCTGTCTCTCGAGCCTCTTCATATACACTTTTGAGTATCAGGATGAGGCAGTCACTATATGTTTTGCAAAATTCCGCAGTGCGGCCCTCTGTGCCGGGGGCTTGTCCAGAGCGGAGTTGCATTATCGCAGCATGCATCTTATCTTCCTCAAATGCAGCTGAGAGGAACTCCCTCTGGCCATCTCCCAGCCGTCCCAGCAGTACATTTTCAAAGTAGGGGTCAAACTCTATGGGCTGTGTTCTATGTGTGGTATAGAGTGTGGTGTAGAATGCATGGAAGGTTTCATTAAGTCTGGTGTATCTCTGTATGCTGTCCGTCTGTGTCAATGACCTCTAAGAAAGTGTTGGAAAATCTCAGTTTGTGGACCAGTTCAGCAAGGGCTTTTCCAGGCCTTTCTCCCTCCCCATATTTTCGGGCTTGGTGATATTTCCCTCGGACAAGCACTCTCTTTCTGCCTTATCTTGCTATTCGCACAGCGCATCCCTAATTTTCTTCTGCAGATCCTCGATAGACGTAGTCTTTAATGTGGCCTCCATCTGTCTAAGGTCAATTTTCAGCTTTCACAGTGTGTTGTGTGAATGTCCCTCAGGATCCCTCCACCCTTTGCTATACACACCCCTCGAATGGTAACTTTGAAGGCCTCCCATACCATGGACAATAGGGACACCGTGTCTATATTTTGCGGGTACGCCAATTTTATTTAACTGGTGTCAAGGACTGTGACAAAACAGACTCCATGCTGCGGAAGGCCAGAACCTAGATGGCACAGGATCCAACAGTGTGTTGTATAAAATATGGAGAATAACTGTTTTTCATATACTATTATTGTAAGGGGCAGAGAGATGGGTCTACAATGACGAGTATTTTTTGAAGCGCACGTTCACCCAAGAGTACCTTGGTGCTAAATAACAGATGTTTATTGTTACCCAACCCAATGTTACTCATTTTATCGATCTCAGAAGGATGATAGGCTGAGTGGAACTGCCGGAATTTGAACCTGTGACCATGAGGCTGAACACAGGCCCCTACAGTGGACACATTAGTCCACTGAGCCACCAGACCCAGCTAAAAAAGAATGGTATATACAATCCTCAGCACACGTCCACAAGGTAAAGACATGAATAATGTGAAATTGTGTACACAAATTATAGAACAAAGTAGTTGTAGTCCTTTCTTTCATTCTTTTCTTTTTCTTGTTACTGTATAGAGTTCTTAGCCAGCCAACATGTGTTTCGTCACCACACAGGGAAATTGTCCAGCGACTTTTTCAAGGCTAAGTAAACAAATACAAAATAAAGAGGCCATTGTAACACCATAAAGAAACTGGTGTACAACAGACAAGTAAATAAATCTCACCGTGACTTAGTAAGGCTCCAATCACAGATTGGAGACAAATTTTTATACATGCACAGTGTGGATCCCTAGTGACCCAATTAAAACATAGAAGAAAACAGGTGGGGAGAAGGTCTTATAATCCGGATGTTTTGAAGGAACCCAAATTAATCCCAAGCACTTTAGCAGTGAAGAATACCAATGTGAGTAAATATAGCGACTAAGAGAATCAAGAAAAGAATGCATATCAATAATATGCGGGAAAGCACCAAAGAACATCCGGAAGGTACAATATACACAATCCAAATCCGAAGGTCATGCATGAATAAATCGTAGCCAAATGCCTCCACAGTCTCTGGTTAAGATCTAAGGTGGGGAAAATGAAAGCAACAGTAGTCAAAATCCAAGCCCATCCAAGGCCAAACCACTCCTTAGAGAATGACTAAAAAGTAAAACCACAGTATCACCTACTTCTCATATGGTGATAATTCCATCCTACATGTAGGTAAGAGGCTATTCCACAATCATGGATTCCAATTCGAAATTAAAACTTGTTGGTGATTCTAATTAGATCAGATTGAGTCTAAATCCGGAAACCGGAAAACAATATATGTATATAGACTCACCGGTAAGGTTCTGAGTACAGCCCTAAACCACACATCCTCTAAATCTATATCAATTGCACCATGCAATGTGGTAACCTGATCCGTACACAATTTTAGGCACTCAGTCCATATGGTAAGATATCCTCCATATGTGTGGCATCCACGGTTAAATAGAATGCTCACAACGCATTTCAAGCCTGCATAATATTTAATATTAATTTCAACGCTCAGAGCCCCCACTGTCTGTGTTGGAGCTTAAATTATTTGCTAGATGCGGCATCATAAATCCTTAGGATATAGCCATCTTCACTAAAGTATTACAAAACATATTCCCCCGGATGCCTCAAAATGCATACTTTATGTGTCACTTAATAACGCAGTCATGAGCAATAATCACGGAGTCATGAGTAGTAATCACAAGCGTAGGCTCAAAATTCCATAAGGCCAACCCCCACGCTTACCAAGCATGGGGAAACGGACAGGTAAGTCCCCTCCAAACATCCTCGTGTATAAGGTAACACCTCTTATCAGAAAATGAAATGCCCACCGTAAACATAACGTCTCCCTCAACTGTAGCCAAATGATGCTGCATAGTTCAGCCACATTCTCCCATCCTTATCGGCTAATGTAAGTAGTCCGTCTCCAAAAAGCCAACCGTGTCCTCTAGTACAAGACGCGGTCCGCTGAAAGGCCAGTATTTAAATAGCTCCCGCGTTCTGCAACCAGTCAACATGGAGAGAGGACAATAGTCTCTGTCCCCCATCCTCGGGCGCCACCTTAGAGTGTGCACCGCTAAGTCCAACCATTCTGAACTCCTATTGGGCAGCATCTTTGAACGGAGTAGATCATCCGACACGACATTGCAGTTACCAATGTTGAGATTCCGTTAACACAATCCCTTGCTATTGCGGGTAAACAAATATTTCTGGCCTACAAATATTTATTACCATAAACAAGATACCACCAAAATTAAATATACATTACAGTGACTAATAAGCTACTAATTGAAACAACCTCGGGCGCCACTAAATCTAATAATTTTGAACTCCTTTAAGGCGCCATCTTTGAATAAAGTGGACATTGTTGTGACCATTACTGAGGTCCACATTCGCCATATCCTTAGAAATCCTGGTTAAAGTGTGCCACACAATATATCTATTTTGTCAATCAAACTGGTCCTTACATAAGGAACAATCATTTCTGACTTGACGCTATTCATTAACATAAGCGTGATGCCACTGAGAATGAGTATAAATTACTGTGACTTATAAGCCACAAAATAAAACTAAACATCATATGTATGTGAATACATATTATAGTAATACAGAAATAGGTAACGTCAAATGACTGCGCAATTCCAATAATTTTAAACGAAAAGCGTGACAATAAACGCTGATTCCTGTCAGTACGTAGTTTCCCCCAATCACTCAGGTATCACACTGCCTTTCTTAGACACAGTGCATATCGCTCCTATTCTGATCCCTCTTCCTCAGAGTAAAAAGACACTAGGGATCATCTAAGATCGCCCCACCAACAGCACAGTGCTGGTCATAATCAGAATGCATTGCACTCTCCATCTTCTTAAGGTGCTAATAATTATGTCTCCTTAAATGTGCAATGGAAATTAACTAATCCCAAGTGTTCCCACAAAATAATCATGAGCAAAACACAAAAAACGTTATATTGTGTAGTTAATTTCTATTCTGGGCATGTGTGGACGACAGCCGGGGGCCGTCCGAACCACCCCCACCCTGTATTTCACCCGCAACGCAGCAGAATTTCCGCCGCGGTTAAAGGTTTAAAACTTGTATGTAGAAAATATGAAACGTTAAAACCCATTGATCATTATACATGACTGTACTTTGACCAACATCACCTTTATGCATTGTCATATAACAGACATCAGATCAACACACAACCAATAACGACATTCATCTGCCCAGGAAGTAATGTAGCTCCTGATCTAAATTGAACCCTATCACAGTGCTACATAGTCTTAGAATCCAGAATGCTTCTCGTCTGCGTAATGCCAATTCCCTGTTGCCCAACATAGGGTGCCTCAGAGTCTGATCAATTCCATAAAATTTGAAGTCTCAATTCCTGTTCTGTGAAGGGCAATGCGCTATATGTGCTGCAATCGGATATCTCATGTCTCCTTGCTTAGCAGCTCTCATATGCTCCCCAATTCTCTCTTGTAGGGTTATGATGGTGCTGCCCACATACTTCTTGCTTCACTTACATTAAAAGATATATACAACAAATTTTGTATTACAATTAATGTTAGACATGATTCTGTATACTTTATCGCCAGGGCCTTCAAACTGTATTTTCTTGTTGCAGGCCCTGTGGCACACATTGCAATGGCAAAATGTGTAAAATCCTATAGTGTGTGGAGTCAACCAATTCGCTGTCATTCTTGCCCCTGGATAACTCGAACTTAGTAAGTTTCTGAGGCAGACCCCTCTCCAATAGGTAATGTCAGGTCTTTCCGTAATTGATCCATATAGGGATCTGTCTGCCTTCATAATGTGCCAATGCCTCCTAAGGCAACGCACAAGTATCCCCAACAATGTGTTATAGTTTGTAATCATGCATACTTTTTTATTCTTCTCAGTAACCTTTTTGTGTTCCCTCAATGTGTCCTGTCTATTGATCTGATGTATTCTTTGTTTGGCCCTCGTGAGTGTATTCTTGTCATAACCCCTCCTATTGAAGCGAGCCATCATTTCACTTGTACATTCTTCAAACTCAGGGGCATAGCTACAGTTCTGTCTTGCCTGTATTAGTTCTCCAAAAGGGATAGCCCTAATCTGGTGTGCATGGTGGGCACTAGAAGCATGTAACAACGCGCTGCAAGCAGTTGTTTTGCGAAAATGTCTGCTATGAATCTTATTATCCCTAGTATATAGCTCCACATCCAGAAACATAATCCCACTCATACTATATTCAACGGTGAACTTGTTATTACCTTTATTGTTGTTCAGGTGTTCAAAGTATTCCAAAAGTTAATCTGTGCCACCAGTCCAAATCATTAGGAAGTCGTCAGTATACCTCCCCCAAAAAAGGATAGAATCAGTCCACTTAGTGCCCATGGTACCCAGATCCATGTCTCCTAGAACCAACCCATGAAAAGGTTGGCATAGGATGGAGAGAATCTAGAGCCCATGGCAACCCCTTGCTTTTGCCGGTACCATTTCTCCTTGAATAAGAACACATTGATGTCAAGGATCAACTCAATCATATTGATCAACATTTCAGTATGGTCCCATGCACTAGCTGATCTGGTGTTCAAAATCCGTCTAATGGCATGTAACTCAATTTCTCTCTTAATACTAATGTATAAAGCTGTGACATCTAAAGTCACTAAAATCGTGTGCACCTCCCAATTCAAGTCTGTTAATGTCCCCAGGATATGCATAGTGTCACCGATATATGAAGGTAAGTTACTAACTAGTGGTTTCAAAAAGATATCCACGTACTCTGATATTCTCTCGGTAGGCCCATCATTGCCAGACATGATGGGTCCACCTGGTGGAAAGGGGAGGTTCGTGTGGATTTTTGGCAATTTGTATATACACGGATATCTGGAATGGTTGACCCGTCAGTAAGTGAACTCATCCTCATCCAGTAAAACCTGCCCATGCCATTGTTTTAAGTGTCTATTGATATGGTCCGTGAGTGACCAGATCGTGTTAGCGGGGAGTTGCTTATAGCAGTTGAGATCATTCAGTTGTGATAAAATGTCCTGTTCGTAGTCTGCACTCCGCATAATCACTATGCTCCAAAGAATGGCGGGATCAGCTGTGGGCTTTTTTCCTTTTTTTCATAATAGCTTAACACTTGCTTGTTTCCAGGCTGGGAAAACAAAACTGGGAAAAAGGAGACTTCTCAGAGACATGGGCAAATGGAGCTAAGAGCCAAGTGCAATGACTGAGGTGGATAAGTGCTCATAGAGGTGATTAAAAGCAATTACTAAAGTTATTGTCCCATCTGGAATTAGTGGAAAAAAGGGTCTTAAGTACAAAACAGTTTGTATTGCTAACCCTCTGCTTCCTAAATCACCTTATTGTGAATGGCAGAATGTTTTAAGATGCACAAAAACCTGTTTGAGAGTTGCAAGAGGGGCTCTGTGAGTCATGCCCAATAGCATTATATAGGGGGCTTGAAAGAGGTATCCCTCCTAATTGTGAATTGTAATCACATAAAACAAAATTTTGCAACTGCAATTGCAATCGCAAACCAGTGATCAGATATCCACAATGTGTTGGAGTGATATCTAACTCATCAAGGAAAATCTAATGCTGTGTTCCTGGGAATTGTGCTGGTTACGCCTGTGAAAGTTCTTGTATTTAAAAGGGGGCACTTATCAGTTCCCATAGCCAAATTACTGTGTTCATTCACTTTTGTGTGAAACGTTTTCATTTTTTAGTTTGACTGGCTCTTCTCATTTACGATACTTCTATTAAAGGTATTCACACTCTTTAAGCCCCATTGACTGTCAAGATAAGATCTCTTCCCATGGAAAAGGCAGGCAGCTTCTAGCAGTATTCTGGAATGCTTGCGTTTTATTACTTAGTTGTTTAAAGCAAATTCTTTAGACATAGAACATTTGTGGCATTTACTGTTCATGCCTCAGTACCTTTCTTTGCAGTTTGTAGGCATTATCAGATTGAATTTTCAACGTAATCTATTTGGTCATTATGATCAAATTCTAAATGTTGTACTAAACATTGTTGTGTAAAAATAGTTACATATAAGATCTAGGCTATATTTTGCTATTAAACTTGCAGCCACTAGTGCAGTTATCTTGCTTGCTCATGATTTGAATGGTGCCTCAGGTGCTCTAGCACCGGGCCCAAATGTTGTCAGAACTCCTCTAAACACATACTATTGCTATATTTGACTACTAAACAGGCAGTCACAATCGCAGTTAAAAGGGGTTTAATTTGAATGGTGCAGCAGGTGCAGTGGCACCAGGACCAAAAGTTCTAGGGACCCCATTAAACACAGATTATTGCTAACATTTATAACTGATCAGGCAGTCACAAGTGCAGTTACATTGCAGCCAACATTGTCATGATTTCAATGGTGCAGCAGGTGCAGTGAGACCAGGACCAAAAGTTCTAGAGTTCTAGGCACCCCACTAAACACCTAAAATTGCTATATTTTACTACTAAACAGGCAGTCAGAAGTGCTGTTAGTTTGCAGACAACAGGGTCATGATTTGAATAGTGCAGCAGGTGCTGTGGCACCAGGCCCAAAAGTTATCAGAACTCCTCTAAACACATATTTCTATATTTGACTACTAAGCAGGCAGTCACAATTGCAATTACCTTGCAGTTAAAACTTGATTTGAATTGTGCAGTAGGTGCAGTGGCTCTCGACCCAAAAGCTCTAGGGACCCCACTAAACCCAGATTATTGCGGAATGTTACTACTAAATAAGCAGTCACAAGTGTAGTTACCTTGTAGGCAGTAGGGTCATGATTTCAATGGCCCTCCTCACATCTACCACAGAGCCATCGCACCCAAAATACAATGTATCATCAACACCACCTTCAACACAGGCACCTTCCCAGACGACTGGAAGCGCACAGAAGTCAGGCCCCTGCTGAAGAAGCCCACAGCTGACCCCTCCGACCTAAAGAACTACCGGCCCATCTCACTCCTCCCCTTCACAGCCAAAGTTGCAGAGAAAACAGTCAACAAGGAATTGACGCAATTCATCAAAGAGTACGCCATCCTCGACTCATCACAATCCGGATTCCAAAGCAACCACAGTACAGAGACCACCCTACTAGCCGCCACAGACGACATCCGCACCCTCCTAGACCAAGGCCACTCCGCAGCCCTCATCCTACTCGACCTGTCAGCAGCCTTCGACACCATCTTCCACTGCACACTAGTCGCCATACTACACGACGCCAGCATACAAGGAACAGCCCTGGACTGGATCCGATCATTCCTCACCAGAAGAAGCCAAAGGATCAGACTATCATCCTTCCTCTTTGATCCCACGAAAATCACCTGCGGAGTCCCACAGGAATCATCACTGAGCCCGACCCACTTCAACATCTACATGGCCCCCCTCGCAGCCATCATCCAACAACACGGCCTCAGCATTGTATCCTACGCAGATGACACCCAGCTCATCCTCTCCCTCACCAAACACCCCACCACCGCCAAACCCAACTTCCAGAAAGGAATGCAAGACGTTGCAGTCTGGATGACCAACAGCTGGCTGAAGCTCAACTCCGAGAAGACAGAAGTCCTTGGAACCACCCCCTCAGCATGGGACAACACCTGGTGGCTGACTGCCCTCGGAAGCCCACCCACCCCCTCAGACCACGCCAAAAACCTCGGCATCGTACTCGACTCACCATGAACCAACAGGTCAACGCCGTCACGTCCAGCTGCTTCAACACCCTCCGGATCCTCAGCAAAACCTTCAAATGGATCCCCCTTGAGTCAAGGAGCACAGTCACTCACACACTCATCACCAGCAGACTAGACTACGGAAACACACTCTACCACGGCATCTATAGAACTTTCTACGGAACTCCGCCGCCAGACTTGTACTCAGCATCCATCGACACAAACACATCAGCCAACATCTACGAAGACTCCACTGGCTCCGCGTGGAGAAAAGAGTCACCTTCAAAATCCTCACTCACGCTTACAAATGCCTACACAACAATGGACCCAAATACCTCAACAACAGAATCAACTTCCACACACCCAAAAGAAACCTCCGATCCTCCAACCTCGCACTGGCCGAAACTCCTCGCATCCACAGAGCCAGAGCAGGCGAAAGATCCTTCTCACACATCGCAGCCAAGACTTGGAGTGAGCTAACGGCAGACATCAGATGCGCCCCCTCCCTGAACACCTTCAGGAAGACTCTCAAGACTTGGCTCTTCGGCTAAACAGAACGGTGTGACCTCCCCCCCCCCCAGCGCCTTGAGGCCCTCACAGGTGAGTAGCGCGCTTACAATTCCCTGATTGATTGGTTGAATGGTGCAGCATGTGCAGTGATACTGGGGCCCAAAGTTCTAGGAACCCCTCTAAACACCAAATATTGCAATATTTTACTACTAAACAGGCAGTCATAAGTGCAGTTACCTTAGAGGCAATATGGTCATGATTTGAATGGTGGTGACGTGGCAGAGGGGCCAAACGTTTTCATAACTCCTCTAAACACCATATATTGCTATATTTTACTACTAAGCAGGCAGTCCCAACTACAATTATCTTGCAGGCACTAGGTGCTTGATTTGAATGTTGCAGCAGGTGCAGTGGCACCAGGCCCAAAAGATGTCAGAACTCCTCTAAACACATTATATTGCTATTACATCAATTAGTTTTATTATGTTCCTCTTTCAATTCATTTTTTTAAATGTTGCTATTACTTCCCCACACTATACTACTAGTAACAGTAAAATATATTGCCTTCTTGTACATAACACTTTAACAGACTTCCAGTAACTTATATTACTCAGTAAGCTACAACTTACAACAAAAAACTACTTATTAATCACATAGGCGAAACCTATGGCATTTCTTTCGTTCAAAGGTTTTTATTGGTCGTTTTCATAAAAACAAATACAAATATCAAAATTATACAAATTACCAACAAGAAAATCAATAAAGAAGGAAAGATTACATGATTAAGGTGGCAACATACATTTCAAACATTGTGTCACAAGATCTGTAATAACAACACACTTTGAGAGGATGGGTGATGTGCTGTAAGGGCCACCTTAAATTAAAAACATAATTTATAAAATACCCCAATACAAAAAATACAAAAGTACATATTTAAAATTGACAGTATGCAGCTACTAATATGATATACCCTCATTGATCTATTGTGTTGTTCTTGAAGGGGATATTTAGCTGGACAGATAACACAAGGGTATGGTCAGGCGGAGGGCCTACCCCCTCATTGAATTTTGTGAATCATGGTGATTTATGTGATTTGAAGTATAGATCAAGGCTATCCCACATATGCCTAAGGTGGCACTTCCATGGTGAGTTTTGGCGAGCAATATTGTCAGCGCCTCTAAGATGGGAGACCCAGTTTAACCAGCAATTAAAAGACGCTTTTTGTGTATCTTTCCAGTTTTTTATGATAAACTTAACTGCTGCTGTCAGAAGGAGGTCCAGTAGGGCACTATCCTTATCGTTTATTGTATCCACACAGAAGAATCTGGATGTCAGTGTAGATAGTTCCCTTTTAAGGGTGCATGAAAATAGTTTGGAGATAAAGTCAAATACCCTGTCCCAAAATGGCTCAACACATTTGCAGTATAGTAGCAGATGGGCCAGGTCCCTTATTCCCTCTTTACAATTCCAGCATGTAGGGTCCTCATGTATCGTGTGCAAGGGTAGGTGGGCTGGTGTCCAATAAGCCTTATGTAGGAGCCAGAATTTTGTCTGTGAAAGGGCTGGGGAAATTTTTATTCCTGGGGACAGAGCTCCAAGTTTGGGACCATTCAGCTTCGGAGATCGGGGAAGAGGAGTGGGAATCCCAAAAGAAGATAAGGTGAGGGCAGATTGCTCTGGATGGAGTAGTTTGTAAATCCAAGAGACTTGGTGACCTAGCTTGTTTATCCTCTCTACTTAATTTGGTGAGCAAGGGGGTGAGGGCAGTAGTTTAGCCTTCGTTAGTGCCGCCTTAACCTTTAAAAAATTGTAAAACTCCAGGGTGTCCAGATTATATTTAGACTGCAGATCCTTGAAGGTGATCGGGTATGCTGAATCGACCAGTTGGTACGGAAAAAAGATACCCTTATCAATCCAGGCCTCATTATGTAGTGTCTTTCCTTTATATAAAATATTGTGGTTGTCCCATAGTGACTCAAAATTGGAACGTCTTATGCTGATGTCTAAATTCTTATCCAATTTCAGTAGAGCTGCTCTTGTGTTTTTAAATATGGATTTTGAACAGCTGACATTCATGAAATTGGAGGTGAGAAGGGCTACTGGGGCAAGATTATTGAGTAAATATTCAATTTCGAGCCAAACTGGGGTATATTCAGCGGGTGTCATGATCCAATACGAGCCCTGTTTTGCCAAGAACGCTGTTTGGTAAAGTTTAAAGTCGGCTAGGTTGACCCCACCGAGCGATTTGTCTAATCTGAGTTTCTTCAGGCCAATTCTCGCCTTTTTGCCTTGCCATAGAAATTTAGATCTGAGGATATCTAGCTTAAGGTGGAAATCCTCAGTCAATAGAAGAGGGAACTTGGTAATTAGATAATTCACTAAGGGCGTGATCATCATCTTGAGGGTTTCAATTTTACCCCCACCACATGATGAATCTTGGTGACCATGCGTCTAAGAGAGTTTTAATCTTTCCCAGCGTGACAGTATCACTCTGTTGAAGAGATTCAAGTATATTACCGCCAAACCCTATCCCTAGATATTTGATAAATCCAGGTTGCCACGCAAGACCCGAGTCACCCAGTACCTCCCTGGTGCAATGAATGTTAAGGGTTTAACTTCTGATATATCCCTGTTTAATTTATATCCCGAGTGAGATGAATATTCTTCCATGGATCGCATCAGGGCCTTAATGGAAGAATCTAAGGCATTTATTAATGCTTGTTCCTCCAATGTCTTTTTTTTCTTTTCTGTCCTCATCTCACCAAATATGCGTCTGCAATTCTTTAAAAGCCGCCCTTCCAACCTGTTCATTCGCTTTGGTCTGTACCCAGGACCAGACCTGCCCCATTGTTGGTGGCTTGGTGTAATCATAGGACCGAGAGGGGCTACACCAGTCCCAGACCTCTACCCCATGATGTAAAGGCCTGCCAGATGTTCAAACAGTTCTCATTTCCTCCTCTCTGGTCCAGTCGGGCCATTGTAGAAGCAGCTTTTACCCAGTCTTCAAGCATGGGGGGCAAAGGATCTCTCCAGTTCATACACATTTCCGTCTGTACTATTAAGACAAGATATAGCAGTAAACCTCTATGTGAATACCTCATCTTCTTACTTAACGTACCATCATCCCCAAAAAGAACTAGAGTCACATTTAAAATAATTTTCTCTCCAAAGATATCACAAAGGGCATCCTCAACTCCCCTCCAAAAAGCAAAGAGTCTGGGATACTCTTAAAAGATAGGGAGGTCGTTGGCTTTAGTAAGGTCGCATCTTGGGCATTTAGGGGTGGAAAGTGGAGTAAACTCTGGTATCCTAGCAGGGGTATAGTGTAATCAATTAATAACAAAGAAATGATTCTTCTTGAGATTTGCCGGCTTAACATACTTATACAAAAGCTTCAAAGAAGGTTCATATAATTCTTCGATGTCACATTCCAAGGGGACCTGATTCCATACTAGGTGTTGGTGGGGGGTATTCCTTCTCCTCTGCCTCTAAAGACGTTTTATACCATTTTGAGATTTCCATGCTCTTAAGGTTCACATCTTGGAAGAATTGCTCCAACTCCCAAACCCCATGTATTTCCCTCTTCTCTACTGCAAACCAAGAGACTAATTGCATGTATTTAAATCTGGAGAAGCCACTTCCGATCCTGGCTCTTAAAAACTCCCATGAGTGAACCCCCTCTGATGATACCAGATCTGACCATATAGTGCCACCCGCTATTCTTATTGGTGTTGTAAGACTATCCTTAAGACATAACGGGGTCCCTGGGGATTCCCAGATTGGGGCAAACTCAGAGTAATACCCTATCCCCCATCTACTTCTGACTTTGAACCACAGACTAAGAGCAGCCTTCAGTACTTTCAGTCGCACTTTTTAAAGTACCTAGGTGCCCTGAATTTATATAGGCAGCCGTATCCACCATCCTGCCTTGTCATTTCAGCCAAAAGCCTGCTCCAAGATGACTTATCTGGCTTTGTAAGCAACATCCGAATATTTTTTAATTGATTGCAACACAGTACCACTTAATATCCGGAAGTGCCAACCTCCCATTAATAAGCCTACGCCTAAGCTTTTTCCAAGCCAATCTGGTACCTTTATAAGCCCAGATGAAACTCACGATCTTACTCAGAATTTTACTGATGTCCAGTTTTGGGAAATTAAGGGGGATGGCATTGAAAAAGGTACGTTAGTTTGGGGAGAATAACCATTTTAACTAGGTTAACCCTGCCGTAGATTGTTAAAGGGAAGTTTTTCCACCTGGCTAATAGTCAGTCGACTTCTTATATAGTCCGATTTAAATAATCCATGGGATTTTCTCGATATCCTTGACAATTATGATACCCACGTATTTAAACTCTTGGCTTATTATACCCCCCAGTTGTTGATGTTCCAGCACATCACCTCAGTTTTAGAGGTGTTGGCTAGATATCCCGACAAGAATCCGAATTCCTCTAACAAAATTTCAACTCTTGGTGTTGCCACCGCCGGGTTGTCAGTATATAGCAGCTGATCATCCGAGTATAATACAACTTTGCTGCTACATTGATAGGATTTAAAAGGTGTAATCAGATCATCTGCTCTTATTGCTTGTGCCGAGGGTTCTATGTAGATGTTGAATAATATGGGTGAAAGGGGGCAGCCCTGTCTCGTTTCTCTTAGAATATTAAAGCTAGATGTTAAAATCCTGTTTAATAATATTTTAGCGGAAACCCCCTGATAACAGTTTAAAAAGGTCTGGCTAAAGACGGGCCCAAAGCCCATCGACCTTAACACTTCCAAGAGATATAACCAGCAGACTCTATCAAACGCCTTGGCCGCATCTAGTGCCACTAGGGCCAAGGGTTCAGATCGAGCCATGGCCAGCTCTATATTGCCTATTAATTGTTGCACTTGTTCTTGAATATATCTTTTAGGAATAAATCCTTTCTGGTCGGCATTAATAAGCTTTGGGACGATTTTAACCAGCCTCCCTACTAGAATGCTCATGAAGATCTTATAATCAGCATTTAGCAGAGAGATCGGTCTATAAGAGTCCGCCCTTAAAGGATCCTTTGCAGATTTCAAAATAAGCACTATAGTTGCCTCTTTCCATGACCTAGGTATCTTACCCGCTGACTGATAGACTGAATTAAATAAAATGCCAATATTCGGGACCAGCTCTTCCAGCGGAAGTTTATATACCTCACTGGGAAGCGCTTCTGTATCTGCTGCTTTATTATTTTTACATTTCCCGATTTGCTCTCTAATCTCACCCTCAGTTATTGGGGCGTCTAGACTTTCGCAGCTTTCAGCTGTTGTGGTCGATAGGGATTTCTCCCTCAACCAGGTTTTGAGGATCTCAGTATTTGGTATAATCTCCTCCTTATATAGCTCAGAGAATAGTAAAAGCAGTCGAGCTTGCATGTCCACCAATCTACTCGATGTGTCCCCATTTTCATTTATGATTAATTCATTTATGTGGTTTTTTTCACGGTCCGCTCTGGCTTACCATGCCAAGAGTGCTTCTGCCTTCTCTCCATATTCAAAATTCTGCATAGATTTTGTCAGCCACTGTGCCTTACATTTCTGATCAAGCCTTACTCTAAATTCCTGGCGGGCATTTTCAAGATCCACCTGAATTTGTGATATTCTTTCAGGTGCCCCCTGATTAAGCCGGATCCTTTCTGCCTCAAATTGGGAGATTTTATCCTCCAGCATTCGTAGCTCATGTGATTCCTCCCTATTCTTGGCACAAATGCGACTGTGTAGAAAGCCCCCCAAATAAACCTTGAAGGCATCCCACACATAATCCATAGACGTTGATCCAATATTTTCAGAGAAATAGTCTTGGGATGCAAGTTTGAGATCTCTGGCTATCTCTGGGTCAGTCGGCATAGATCTTTTAGGTGTCCATCTAGGTCTTAAATTGTACCGGCTCTCTGCTAAAGCAAAGACAACAGGGGCATGATCTGATATATGGCTAGACTGGATGACTATTGATGTCATATCATCTACAATAGACCTGTCAATCAGAACATAGTCGATCCTAGAAAAGTGTCCATGTTTCTTATTGTGATAGGTGAAGCCCTGTTTATTACCCATCTTTGCCCTCCACAGATCTGAAAGCTCCAGATCATGTATCATATTATTTAGAGTCTGATGTACCCGAGTGCCCCTACATAGTGGCTCTGATTAGATCTATCCTTTAGGGGTCCAGAAGCACATTAAAATCTCCTCCAATTATTATAGGGGAGACTACTTCCTTCAGATTCCATTGTAGCTTGCATATGTATGTGGGATCATCGGTGTTAGGACCCTAAAAGGATACGCATACTAACTCTGATCCTCCAAAGTCTAATTTAGCTATTATCCATCTCCAAATTTGGTCAGTTTTGATTGATTTAATTATGCAGCCCGCCCCTTGTTTTATCAAAATGGCCACCTCCTTGCAGTGGGCTGTCTGTTCTGAAGTGCAAAAATATTTTATCCAAGAGTACCTTGCAAGTATGGTGCGACTCTCTAAGTGGCTCAAATGGGTCTCCTGAATTAGTCATATTTGGGCGGGACTTTGCTCTACATGTTTCATCACTAACCTCTGTCAATGTGGGTATCTTAAACCATTAATATTCCACGAGAGGAATTTTTGATCACAAACACCCATTGCAGAGGCTCAACTATTAAAGGGGGCATTCCAGCTGTATCTGTACCTGATACAGAAAACCATGAGCGGGCTACCTGAAATTGACAGTATGATAGAGGATTTATTTTAATTGTTTCCCACTGCTCCCCACCCCGTGCTCCTCCCACTTCCCACCCCCCATCTCACCCACGTGCCCCTCCAACCCCCCTGGAAACCCCTCCTACTATTTAGGTTATAAGCCTAATCGGCTTCAGTCCCTTGGGCCAGAAAAAAAGAAGTGTTTAACCATTTTCCTTTCCCTGGTCTCTCTGGTCTCTCAGGGCCTCCCTTATTTCAACTTACTCCTCACCTAAACCCCTGCTCCCTTCTTAATTTTATCCATAAGATCACCTGCCTCCTCAGCCGAGCGGTGGATGTACATGTGATTGTTCCACATGGTACGGAATGATGCTGGGAACTTCAATTGTGCCCTAGCCCCCAGTTTGTTCTATTTCTCCATTTGTTTGCCCATCTCCCACTGTTTATGTGCTGTGGTATGACATACGTCAGACCTGATAACAAATGAATAAGATTTAGAAAGGGAATTAGATGTTAATGTTCCTTCCTTGAGTGCTGTTGATACAATTACCTCCTTAACAGTATATGTGTCAACATTTATCAGGATTTTTTTGGACTTCTGTTGTGCTGGGTTTCTTTTATAGGAGTCTCGATGCACCCGTTGTATCTCTTGTGACAAATCTATATTTGGGGAATTTTTTAAAACTGGCTCTTTTTGTAATGATGTAACAAACCCCCTGATGTCAGAACCTTCTAGGGCTTCTGGAACAATAATCAGTCTCAGGTTGTTTCTCCTAGAGTGGTTCTCCAGCCGCTGTAGATCATCCTTCATTTCCCTATATTGACTTACTAACTTAGCCATTTCTGCTGAGGAATTATTGAGTGCCTCTTTAATTTTTGGAATCTCCTGCTCCAAAATGTCTGTTCTTAAGGATACCTCTTCCAACATCTGGGCTAATACTGCACACAATGCTTGAATTGCCCCTTGATTAGTCTCGGAGACTGTAAATCTGTTCCTCATCTCATCCTTGAGTACTAAAAGGACATCAGCCAAAGACCCTGGGCTAGATGTAGAAGGATATTGGAAGGATGTTACTTGTTGCATTAATTTTAGACGGGAGCCAGGCTGAGCATCTTGCGTCTCTAACACACTAAAGCGGTTTGAGATAGAAACCGCAGGACGAACAGATATTTGAGGACTAATAGAATCCTCAGACAGTGTCTCTGCCGTTCTATCAGAGACCAAGAGTAAGATTGGGTTTCTTCCAGTGGCATGGTTGGCATAGTCGGCGACGAATTCTGGAGTTGGTTCGATTCCATCCTACTGGTGGTAGTGGGACAGGCGCCTTCCTTATTGGAGACCCAGGTGACGGGGGCAATAAGAACTTAGTAGTATGACTTTAAAGAGGGTGTTATCTTTATTTTGGGGGCCAATGCTTTCTTCCCTCAACCTCTCCCTCTGCCTTTAGCACATGAATTCTAATGTTCCTTGAGCCCTAGCATTCTGTCAGAGTTACTTGTTTTTACCACTGCAGTTTTACCCAGTGTCCTTAAACCATCCCTTCAACATGGCCTGCATTGGCGGAGATGCAGGACAGGCATGTGATACAGAAATGACATGTCTCATTTCAGCAAGACTTCCAAAGACTCATAAGAGCAGCAGTCATCATGGGTGTTGAGTCTTCTATTATTTATATATTCCTGTTGGTCAGCAGATAGCACAGATATCAGCAAGTAGCCTTCATTGTGCCCCCGTACTGTATTGTGTATTAGTTCTAGTTGCAAGGATGTGCTGAGGCTCTAGATATTTACCTCTCTTTGGTTAGCGACACACCACGTTACCCCTGATCTGAATACTTTAATAGAAAGAACAATGTAAGTAGGATTTAGCATAGTTTGGGTACATCTTATCTCTAACTCCACGGTTGAGACCTATCTGTGACCAAGACAGACATGGACATATTTTGCCTTTGAAGAGCAGGATATCATACCAGGTCAAGGAGTGCTTTAAGACGTGATTACTAAGATACTGGATATTGTATTCAATATGTTCTCCACTATCACACTATTCAGCTCAGTGTTCCTGTTCCAAAGCGAGGGTCAACAAATTGATGACTCTACCTAAACTGTCAGGTTCTAAAATTTGGTGAATATGACTGATATATGCACTATTCTCTAAGCTGAAGAGGTGGTAGGCAGGCTAGCTGCTGCTAAGTACATGACCCCATTTGATGTGATTCCATGTGCCAAGGATAGGACTATGTTGGGGGGCGCTAGAGGGCGCACGGCGAGATGGCCGCCTGTTAAGACGGCTCCGCCTGGTCAAGCCGAAAACGCTGGAATAAGCATGTAAAGCGGACCCGAGGCGACCCGCAAGTGGACGCAATGACGATCGGAAGCACAGGGCCATGATTTGACCGAGAGAAGAGGCGCAATCAGAGCTGCAGCACCTCACAGGACGAGCTTCGTCTCCGACCCGGAGCAGTGAAACGGCGCGATCAAGATGGCGGCGCCCAGGGACTAACGGTGAACACCGAAGCGAAGAAGGCGACGAACCCGCCCCATAGCGAAGACAGGTGGAAGGAGCACCACACGACCCCCCCGAGACTTGCTGCTACTGTGTGCGGGCGCTAGAGGTGCGACGGGGAAGCCACACCAGCTGGTGACAAAAATACCTCTGGCGGCGCTACACGTGGCGGCGTGGGTGAGAGCAAGCAGGGTAAACATGGAGTGAAACCGGCGACATGAAGCGGAGAAGCAATGAGCAAGTGAGAGATAGGCTGCTGGGGCAAGGCCACTGAGCGAGGGCTGCGTGGTGCGCGATAGCATCAACCGCCGGGATGCCTGCACCTGCATCTACAAGCACAGCGTATGGACAACGGAAGCGCCCAGGGACCCTGTAATGGCAATGAGGGTACTTGGAGGGCTACAACTGACCCACTCGCACTTGGGAAAGAACGGTGGGAGCCAGGACTGAGAGCAGGCCAGAGATTGCCCTGTCTCGGCTGGAGAAAAGTAGCGCTTCGAGGGTCTATGATCGCTGGTGCACAGATGAGGGCCTAGCTACTCGCGACCTGTCCCTGTGGCGGGGCCGCGGCTGCGGTGACGGATCGCACAGTAGGAGAAGGTGAGCGATGTTCGGCGCGCTGTGTGATTGCCTTGCCGCGGGCCAGACCGCCTACACGACAGAACCCGGGGCGGGGGCTCCGGCGGTAGGGAGATACTCAGCTGGTGGCTGCGCCCGCAGCAGTGAACTGCGGTCCCTGCACTTGGTGCTGTACTATCCTGCACAGACGGTTGCAGGAACGATCGAGCATCAACGTAGAGGTAACATGGGGAAAACGGACAGGGTACAGACCAAGCTCCAGTTTGAGGCAAAAAAAGCGACCAAAGAGGCGACGATGACACAGGCCACTGCAACGAATACTGACCCGGAGATGTCGGCGGGCATAGAGGGGGTTCTTCAGGCCATACAAAGGAGCCTACAAGACATCAACGGCAAGCTAGACACGATCACACTGCGTGTGGACACCATGGCGGCCAAGCTGGACAAACATGGGGAACGTCTGGTCGAGGCGGAAACTCGCATCGCGGCGGTGGAGGATGAGTCCCATAGCACGACCAAAACATGCACGGAGATGGAGCGGCTGCTGGACGTTATTAAAGCCAAGGTGGAGGATTTGGAAGCGAGGTCCAGACGCAATAACGTCCGTATCGCGGGGATCCCAGAGTCAACAAACACAGGTCGCATGGAGACCTATGTTGAGGAACTACTCCGTAATATATTTGGCGCGGAGAACCTATCCACAATGTTCGTGATGGAACGTGCCCACAGGTCTCTTGCCCCGTGACCGAAACCAGGAGCCACGCCACGGCCAATATTGGCCCGTGTTCTCAACTATAGAGACCGAGATACCATTTTGAGGTTGGCACGGGAAAAAAAACAGGGAAACCAGCTGGAGTTTTACCCGGATTTCACGATGGCTGTGCAACTGGCACGGAGAGAATTCGGCGCGGTGAAGGAGAAGTTGCGAGGCCTCAAAATTGAATACGCAATGCTGTATCCTGCGCGGCTAAAAGTGATCTACGAGGGCCGCTCCACCATTTTACAGTCACCAAAAGCAGCACAGGACTTCCTCAAACAGTTGCTTGCCAAGCGCAAAGAGCTACGGCGGACGGAGCAGGAGAATGGCCAGGACTGAATGAACACCATGGGTGTACTAGACCTCGAAAATGAAGCATCCCAAACTGGTAAGACCTACCTATACATACTCCTATGGGGTGTTATTGACTAAGCCTGATGGGACCCAAACCGACGCACGGCTATGAGGCATGTAAGACACTGGCGGACATGGGCTGCGGGGCGGGGAACCGGACAGCTATTATTGGTACTGAGTCTGGGTTTGTGGGACAGAGCTCCGTCAACAAGATGCACCAAAAATAGGAGAGAGTATTCTGAGGGGGCGTTAACAGGTGATCGTTAGAGGCCCTGGACTTGCGGGCTGGGGTGGGTCTGCGAAATATCCTTAAGCTTGACCACATCCATTTCGGTGGATGGAGATGTGTGCTCTCGGTGGATCCCCTACACGGGAGCTCCCCAAACAAAGTTTGAGTTATGTGTTCAATTGACAGGGGGATATGGCTTTGGCATGGTTGGGATGCTGAAGTGGGCGGTGGGGGGATGCAAGGGGGTTGGGTTTTGTTTGTTCACAGGCTGGGGCGTTTGAGATACATTGCTGAATCCAATGAGACTGCCTGGACATATGTGATTATACGGCTGTGTGGGTCTTGGTGCACGGATGCGGCTTCTCAGCTGACTCACTCTACAGGGGTCATAGATAACTACACACAAATATGACGACACGAACTAAGCCATTGAATTTACTAACATGGAATGTCAGGGGGCTCAATAATCCCAAAAAAGTTAGACAGATCTTTGCATACCTAGACAGACATGGGATAGATGTTGCCCTGCTGCAAGAAACGCACATAGCACCCACAACTAAATCACAATTGGGGAGTCGATGGGCGGAGGCCACGCATGGATCCTCGTATTCCTCATACGCTAGGGGGGTTATCATATTGGTGAAGAAGGGGGTACAGTTTACTATCGATACCACGCTCACGGATGAAACTGGGAGATCAGTCCTCATCACGGGAAGGGTGCGGGGGCAGCGACTCGCCATACTAAATACGTACGGTCCAAATGTGGACGACCCCGATTTTTACCACAAGATCTGGCGCACGCTTAGTGAGCTGCCAGACATACCAGTGCTTTGGGGAGGAGATTTCAACCTTGCGCTAAATAACACACTGGATAGATCAGGTACCGCGCAAGAGCCACATAGAAAGGCAGTAAGCAAAGTGAAAGAAATCATGATAGACAGGCGCATGTTGGATATCTGGCGTGTCCGGAACCCATCCGGCACGGAGGCGACGCATGTTTCGGCTGCACATGGCAGTTGGTCACGCATTGACTATTGGCTGGGATCTGAGGAGATAGTACATTGGGTGGACACCGTCAAACACCTCCCTAGAACACTATCGGACCACAGTCCGGTGTTGCTGACACTGGTGATCCCGCACTATGCGCACTATGCGCCGCCGCCGTATAGCTGGAGATTTAATGCCAGGGCACTGTTGGACCCGAGGTATAAGGAGGCTTTGACTATTGAGGAATATTTTGATATTAATGCCCCCACCACGGAGGATAAGGGCCTATTGTGGGAAGCATTTAAGGCGACTGTTCGGGGCGTTTGCATTGGTACAACCGCTGGCATCCTTAAGGATCTCCGGCGCCAGCTTACTATACGTGAGGATAAGCTAAGGGACCTAGAACATGAATATGAACGTACGCGCGACTTGAGACTTCTGGGTGAAATTCGTACTGTCCTCACGGAATACCAAACTTATGCAGATGATGAATTAAAATATATTGGCAGGCGACAGGAGGCGCGACGCTATGGTGAAAGTGGCAGACCGAATAAAAGCCTGGCAGCGAAAATATGTTCAGGCCGGCGGCCACAGATAGTCAGGGCGGTAAGAGATAACAGGGGCGAACTGCGATCTGACATGCCAGGCATCATGGCGGAATTCATGAAGACCTATGAAGCTCTCTATGCCTCACAGTCTACGGCAACATCGGAAGAGATAATGGAGTATATGGCGGATGTTGCGATTGCGTGGCCATCGGATGCACAGAGAGAATATCTGTCTGCGCCTATAACTGAGGAGGAGGTGACAGAGGTCATTAAATCTCTTCCTAACGGAAAAGCGCCGGGTCCGGATGGATTCACGTGCGAGTTCTATAAGACATTCGTAGACCACTTGCGCTCGGAATCCCTTTACAAAGCGGTGGTCCCTTGGGTGAGGAAGGCCCGCACGGGAGGGCGCTCTTTCAGCTGCAAAGCCCCACAGCTGTGGAACTCGCTTCCTCTTTCGCTGCGCAGCACTGTCAATTTGTTCCAGTTCAGGAAGAGCCTGAAGACCTGGCTTTTTAATCTTTAGGCTGTTCTTATTGCTTCAGTTTCAGTTCTTTTTCTCATTCTTTTGCTGTGTTGTGTTATTTTTATTCTGAGATGCAGGTGGAAAGCGCCGGGACACTCTTTTCGAGTAGCCGTGCGCTATAAAAGAACGCTGTAACATAACATAACATAACATAACCAATTGGTACCACACTTGGTGGACATGTACGGTGAGGCCCATGAACGACAGCGGCTACTGCCGTCATTACGAGAAGCCATGATCATGACCCTATTAAAACCGGACAAAGACCCAGAATGCTGTGACTCATACCGGCCGTTATCCTTAATAAATGTTGATAATAAAATACTAGCTAAGCTTCTGGCCATGCGGTTACAGCCACTAATGACTAAACTGGTGTTGCCGGACCAATCGGGGTTTATCCCATCTAGGTCCACATTTCATAACACCAGGACGCTCTTTGCATTGTCGCACTATTTGATTCCCACTACCAAGGCGGCCGCGGTGCTACTTGATGCAGCAAAGGCCTTCGATTCCATTGAACGGCCTTATTTGCAAACGATACTGCAACGCATGGGCTTCCCACAGATTTTCCTGCAGGGGATACAATTACTGTACACGGCACCCACTGCCTGTATTAGGGTCAACAATTACATCTCCGACCCAATACGCATAGCACGAGGGACGAGGCAGGGATGCCCTTTGTCGCCCCTGCTGTTTGCGTTAGCATTGGAACCCTTAGCATGTAAAATCAGGCAAAAACATCACTATTCGGCGCTGCAGTTCCCACAAAGACCACTGCACATATCGTTGTATGACGACGACATGTTACTCTATGCACGTGACCCTGGGATTAACTTGAACCCTTTGCTGAGGGAGTATATCCGATTCGGACAACATTCGGGCCTAAAAATAAACTGGTCTAAGTCCCTGATCGTGCCGCTCACGGACACCACGAGTCCTTGCGCTTTGGACTACTCTTGGAGTGGCAATCAGACCCGGTTCGATACTTAGGTATCTGGTACCATCGGGATCCGGAAGTTGCACAAACTACGGAAGGACACTTGGGACACTAGAGGAAAAGGTAGAGCGATGGATTCAGTTGCCCTTGTCCTTGGCGGACCGTCTAGCTGTGGTAAAGATGGTCATCCTGCCGAAGTTATTGTATTTATTTAACAATATTCCGATTCAGCCCCCACTCGAGGTGTTCCGTAGGATCTCCACCCTAGCTCTTCGTCTAATATGGGCGGGCAGACAGGCTAGGATAGGAATGCGTGCTCTCACACTGCCTTACACCAGGGGGGGGGGGTTTAAGGTCCCTGACTTCTTCCTTTATTACTTATGTGCACAGGCCCAGATTGCCCATGTGTGGTATCATCCGATTCCATATTTGACGCATGCAGCGATAGAAGAGGGAGATGCGCACCCAATTCCCTTGGACGCTATTCTACCCCACCAAAGACCCCCATTGCACAATCGAGATCTCAACACTATAGACACGACCACCAAAGCTTGGAAGACTATGGGCAGGAAGGCGGGTAAACTGCCACTGTATGCACCGGCACTGCCGATACACTATCACCCGGAGCTATCGGTTACTCGGGAGGAGGTGGGAATGGGACTGCTTCGGCAGGTGGGGCTTGTCACCACGGGTGATCTTTACGAAATGGGGCTTTCAGACCACTTACAGAACTGACATTTATCAGTAATCAAACACTGCTATTCCGATTCACATATCATCGACTGCAGGGAGCGCTGAGGGCGTTATACCCGACACACCCTGCGGAGCCACCGGTGATGGCTACACTGCAACTACTGATAACAAATGCCACGGCCGCACGCCTGGTTTCGAGATTATATACTTCACTGCAAGAGGACATAGCGGGCACTACATATAATGCAATGGGTAAATGGAGCAGTGACTTGGAAGAGCCACTGACGGAGGAGGAATGGACTACAGCTTGCTCCCTCACTAGTATGCTAACACCTAATGGGGGCCTGTGTATGATTCATTACAAATATCTACACCGCACATATTACACCCCAGAAAAACTTTATAAATATGGGCTGCGAGCAGATGTTGTCGCTGTGGGATGGAAGGCTCAGATTTCGCGTATTTGGCATGGTATTGCAGCAAGGTGGCTGGGTACTGGGTGGAGGTGACACAGATAGTGGGGAAAATGGTGGATGCGACAATTGCATGTGACATTAAAACGTGTCTGCTGGGACTGCTCCCTGGGATAAGGGCGACCAAGAGAAAATTCTGTGTGGCGGCGTTGCTATTGGCCAAGAGGAGGATATCGCTGTGCCGGGGCGGCAGAAGGGCACCCCGGATTAGGCAATGGATACAGGACCTGACGTATCGTAAAGAAACGTTACAAACATATGAGGAGGAGCTGCCGATGGGATCTCGGCCCAGAGACTACTGGCACTACTTGGTGCAGTACTTACAAGCTTACCCGATTGACTAAATATAGCTGTACGCTGGAACTGTAATTACTGGGATCCACAGCCACAAGACAGTATTGTTCATAATGGATGAAGAATGTTGTTGCGCCACAGTTTGTAAGTTGACAATATGTTGGCATTGTATGTCGTTTTATTGGTATTAAAATGTCAATAAAAAAAAATAAAAAAAAGGATAGGACTATGTTCTCCCACCCAGGGCACTCCTTCACACCCAGGGGTCCCTCCCTAAGGAAGGCTGGACATGGAGGAGGATACTGCCCTGTCCTTTGTGCAGTTTTGCGCTGGAGCCAACGGCTCTCTGAACTTGTTTGAACTGGATTATGCATGGAGGGCACCAAATGTGCCCTGCACGCAGACTATGTGGTGGATCCTGTCCCAATACACTAAACCCTGTCTGGAAGGTGGTCACACCTCCCTGTGACAGGATGCTTATTGTTCTGCCTTCCCCTCCTCAAGCTTGGCTCAGCAGCAGTTGGGCAGAATCGTGTCTCTGGTTGGCAGCAGCCATTTTGTGCTGTCCAGGTATAGAAGACGGGTACCAGGGGCACTGAGGGCCTAACGGAGGGCCTTTACAGTGCTTGGAAGCATACCTCCATCACCTTTTATGATGTGGGGGTATGATTCCAACATGCTTGATACCAAACATAACAGAGTTCCTTACAGCCAGTTTCGAGATGGTCATTGCGTAATGATGCGGTGCCCCTCTATATGTTGTATGGCTGTCTCACTTACAACACGGGAGAATTGACAACCTCACACTTAGAACTGAGCACCCTGCCTTCAGGACTGAGAAGGCCTGCTGTATGGGTGACTTATAGGTTTTAAGTGCAGTGACCCTAGATATAGGGAAACCTATATCTTTTGTAAGTGGTACTAGCACCAGCTTACATAGGCTGCAATACCAGGCCTGTAGTGATGGTTTGAATGGTTTCCCATTGGTGGCATAATACATGCTTCAGGCTATGGGGGACATCTGGGGTACCTATGCCGTGGGTACCTTAGCACCATATACTAGGGACTTATAAGGGTACCCCAGTATCCAAACTGGGATGTACCTAAGTACTTACCATAACAATTTAGGGGAGAAAGCAGCAAGACTGGGGTCCTGATTAGCAGGATCCCAGTCAGACAAGTCAGAAACAGCATTACATCAAGCAAAAAGTGGGGGTAACCATAGAAGCAGATTCAACTTTCCTACACATCCAATAACCCAGTACTATTCACAGTTGCCTGTTGCACCCATGGGCTAAACTCATTCAAATACAGAGTGAACACCACTGGGCTGCATGCTCAACCCTAGTTCGCAGGTAAATGTTCTTCATAGTCTTCATATTCTCCATTGCTGAAGTGAACACTGTCACTTTTCCCTAGAATGGATACAACTAACAGCAATTATTGATCACAGCTCATGCTGACTCCTTTCACATTTGTTGTAAATCTAACTTGTAGGTAGTCACAATATTGGACATATTCCAGCACAAACCGTTCCCAATTGATTATTGTTCACTAGGTACATCTTTACCAAGTTTTGATACCTTTGACCATGAGAGACTGATCAGCAACATGTTTACTTTACAGAAATCTGTAATGCAGTCAGGTGTGAATGCGGGCAACCTTTGTAAGAAAATAGCCGCATAGGAGCAGAAACCTCCTGTAACCGGGGACTATCCACAGCTGCATATTGCACACATGGGCCAAACTCATTAAAATACACCACTAGGCTAGATGCTCAATCCTAGTTCACAGGGAAATGTTCTGGATATTCTTGCTTCCTGAAGTGAACATTGTCACATATCCCTAGATTGGATATAAGTGGCAGCAATTATTGATTTATATTATTATTGCTTTAAATGCAATAAGATAGTAAGCTCAGACTGGTTCGGAAAACAGCCATTTTATTTTTTTTTCCTGCAAAATGCAAAACAACTTGTCATGCAGCATGCCTTCCTTTCCTCCATCTTGGGATCTTCAGCCTGAAATTAAATGTAACAGGTTATTAATGTAGAGAAACATGCCATGGTGCATTTCAGTAATACAATGTTTAAAAATGTTTTACTTTCAGATCATAGTAATGTCTTCATTTGAACTATCATGAATCAGATCATTCAGCTGCAACCTTACTTATATGTGACTCTTTTTTCTTAACTTAATTCATGTTGATTCTAGCACACTGATTTTGACCAACTGAATAAAAGCAGTCAACTATTTTGTATATTTGAATTTAATTGCCTTCAGAAAAATGTACAGAAGATATATTTCAACGTAAGAATAACTGTTTCTTAGCTATCTAATCTGCAACCCGTAGCTAGATTTTGGTGTTCAGTAGCTCATCAGCCCTCATTTGATAGCATGCTTAAAATTGAGTCATTTTTTTCATATTTCCCTCTACATCACAATTTTGAATGTAAGAAAATGAGGTCCAGTTCATAGAATCATTTGTGTGTGTGGGACAGACTTGTGCAAATGACTCGATTGAGAAGTAATAAATGTACTCATGCACAATATTACCTTGTAAGGGTATCATATAGAGTGTGAGTAAATCTTATTAAAGGGGCAAGGAAGTCTGCCAGGAAAGTTTAGGAACAACCCCAAACTAGAGTCTGAGAGTGGTATCAGACTCTTCCCTGAACCCTTCCACCAAATTATCCTAGAAAAAAATCACTTTTGAGAATGGGAACGCAAAACCCCCAAAATGATCCAAGGTGTAATGGAAGGGAATTCTCCAGCAGGAAACAATTTACTCGTGGAGCAAATAAAGAAATTATCATTGATAAAGCCAACAGTTCTGGATTCAATGTGTTAGAGCATGCAGCATAAGCATTTTCAAATCAGCAGGAGAGGCCAAAGAGGACTATAGTTTTGAAGCGCACTCAAGTAGAGGCAGAAGGGTACATAGAATTAGCCAACAGTATTCGGTGACGGTTGAATACTCCACTGGGCAGAGCCAAGAAAAGAATGAAAAAGTTTCGAGCAGGGCCGGACTGGGATCGCAAATCAGCCCTGGCACTTATGTCTGACCGGCCCCGGTAGGGGATGGGGTGGGGGTGCTAGCAGAAGCGCTGCTGCTGTGCTTTTGTTACAAGCGGCCGATTTTGCAGCACTGTTGCCAAACTGGCCCCCAGTAGCAAAAACAGCCCCCACTGACCCAAAACCGGCCCCCACCCTTCAGGTCGACCGGGTAAATACCCGGTGCCTGCTATGTCCAGTTCGGCCCTGGTTTCAGGTCATACTTAAAAGCAACTGGTTGAGGAAAGCCACTCATTAAAAGGGGCAGACTCAAAATCCAGTTAAAGTACATTGTAAACTATAAGTCTATACGGCAGTTGTGTTGTCAAAAGCCAGAGCTACAAAGTAGGCCTGTTGTGCAGCTACTATTATGCATGTACAATTTTTATTTTTTTATTTGCCAAGAAAAAGATATCCTTACGTTTTCTAGGAGCAAGCCTGTATCTTGCTTACACCATGCGATGTGGCAAATCCTGAAATTAACTTCACTTTTTAAAGATTGGTTTGCAGATTTTAAAATTGTTATGTGTGAGAATAACCAACTCAAATTATTGGGCTACATCTACAATATTGTGAAAGTATACATAGGTAAAACTCTGGAGGCACTCCTACTCACTAAAATATTTTTGACTATAATTTTGAGTTGATTTTTGATTATATAAGCTACTCTATTCATTAAATGAATATCTCAAATATAAAACAATAACAACCCAGAAAAAGATATTATATATCTATGACACAGATTCCACAGGAGAATGCTAAAAGGTAGAAGGATTCCATTGAACAATACAAACTTATAGCAAACATCCCATATCTGTTCCACAGCCAAAGGCTACTTCTTCAAAGCAGATAAAAAGAGATGAAAAATGCTGAGGTCAATGACATACTCAACGTAATCAGGAAAATATGAATCACAAGTGAATGTAAGTACAACTAAACATTTCAATGCTAAGTATCTAAAGGATATGTTCATGGCATACATTAAGTCGAAATCCTGCAAAGATTAAAAGTGTTAAAAGTGAGAGCATGAATTAATATTAATAGAACTGGCTACTATCTGCCCAAACTGACCAAGACAAAACTGTGATGACTTCTTTTGGCCTTCAACACATGCTAATCTAGTGCCATGTCATACATCTTTATGGAAGCTCCACCTCTCATATTTGGTTACACTCTCACTTTCAATCTTTGGTTTCAGCATCTTTTTGATCAGTGGGATTGTGCGCAGTATAGATTTGCCAACAATATGTTTGCAAACATTGTAGGAATCATTCCATTGTAAAAGTGACTGTGTTGTATGTATTGGCTTACCAGTTGTTCTTGGAATCAGAATGCCCCTGCAAGATCTTTGTCATATGCATCCCTGCCCTTAGTTACACAGATGCAAGTATCTTCTGTGGAATATAAAAAAGAGATCATGACTTTGATAGCCAGGGCAGAATGAAGGGGACTATGTGCACTTCATAGTTCCTTCTTTGAAGTCACCACAGATTGAAAGGCACAACTGGGCACAATAGGGTATAAGTGTCAAAAAGCATTTGAGTCCCTGACGCAGGCCATGGGCACAGCTCCTGTGCTCAAGGCCCCTGACTTCTCCAATGGCCTGAGGGCAGTTTTATCAGTGCTAAATGAAGAGGGCCTAAACCAATCTGTAGCCTTCATCTCTAGGAGGTTACTTTCCAGGGAACAAAGGTGGAGTGCTATTAAATGGGAAACCTTTGCTGTGGTCTGGCCACTGAAGAAGTTGAACCCATACAGGTTTGGGTCTCATTTCACCAGTTCGGTCCTAGTGTTGCACCGCCCATAAAACATTTTTTTTTTGTTTCAAAAATAATACTGGAACTTTATTGTTTCAACAAAAAAGACAGAACGTTTTTGTTGTTCAAATTGATTTGTAGTCAATCTACCAGAGAAGAAAGGTTGCTACTAGGACCCAGTTTTTTAGTGTGTGTGTAGTTTTGTGTATGCATGAGTATATTGGCCATGATTGTTTGAAGAGTGTATGTATGTCTGTTTTACTCATTTAGGGGATCATGAGTATTATGTTGATGTATTATATGTAATGTCAGATATGGATTTGTACAAAAGGTTAATGCGCAATGAAGTAATGCTATAGCGCAAAATTGTTTTGAAATGTGAAATTAATTAAAAACATTTTCATCGACTAAAAAGGAAATTTATAAAACCCTCCTCTCATGTTTCATTTCATTTTAGGAGTTGGAAAAGCGTAAGGTTTAGTCAGTCTTAGCTTGAACTATTTGTTCTGTTTTGCTAGTTAATTGGGCTCAGTTCAGCTGAGTGTTTTGAGCCAAAACCCGGTGTTGATTTTTTACTAGTGGGCCTGCAGCACTGATTGTGCCAACCACAGAATTAGCTCTTTAAACATGTCTCAGGCTTGTCTCTGCAGAACCCCTATGTACAGTTTACACTGTCATGTCAACTTGCCATTTAAAACCACTTTCTAAGCCTTAAACTCACTTTTTATTACACATATGTCAGGTAGGCCTGATGTAACCCTTAGGGCAGGATGGTATGTAACTAAAAAGAAGGACATGTACTTTAAGTTGTGTATGACCTGGTAGTGATAAAACTCCCAAACTTCTTTTTCACTACTGAGAGGCCTACCCCTCTCATAGTTTAACATTGGGAAATCCTTATTACAATTAATACGTTGTAATTCATAACTGAGAAAAGGTGGAGTGGCCATGTTTAGTGCCTCTAAAATAGGAGTGGCAAATCCTCTTTAATGGTGACATTGGATTTGTAGTTACAATCCTGGAAAGGCTACTGTCCAGGCCACTGCCTGTCTTCGATCAGTGGCTTCGCTAGGCAACAATTCACTTTGTGTATTCCCTCTAGAGAGTCCCACACAACGGAAGGTTGGGTGTGACTGTATGCATTTTCCTGGGACGAAGGGAGGGAGGAGCTGGGCAAAGTTTCATACTTACACCTGAATAGGCTTGACCCTGCCCACGCATAACCCCCTGTAGTGAGTCTGGAGCCAGGGCAGGATGAAGGGATATCTGTGCACTTCAAAGACCCTTCTTTTAAGTCCCCCCACTTCAAAGGCACAACTGAGTATAAGTACTGGACCTCTGACCCTACCAAATCAGTACACTTCAGGACCTGAAACCACTTTGCCAAGAAGGACTGCTGTGCCAAGGGCTGCTGTTGCTGGACTGCTGCTCTTGAGGACTGCTGCCTTGCTATGCTCTCTGTTGCTCCCTGTGACTGGACCTTCATCACCTGTCCTAGAGTGTCTCTAAATGCTAGCTGACTAGCCTCCTGTTCTTCAAAGTCTCAGGGACATTAAAGTCTTTAACTCTGCTCAAGTGTCTGGTTTATTACAAGTGAAGCCAGGTGCATCTTCTGCTGAATCGAAGAGAACTGATTCATTACTGCTGTTGCGGCAACAGAATTTTACAATGCACATGGAGCCTGAGTATCGCCACAAGCATCGCCGCATCAGAACTGCCGCATTGCTGCTACTGCCGAAGGAAGATTGACGCATCCCTTTGTTTTCGTGGAGAAACCCAGCACATCAGCTACAGAACTAATGCACCTCAGAACCAGCGCTTTGTCTTCAGAAACCAGTGCATCCCCATTGTTGCATGGCAAAATTCAATGTATCTCCTAGACTGCAGGACTGACAGTGTAGCATCCCTCAAATGCACCTGCATCTCGTTGTTTGGAGCAATGATTGCTGTACTTTTGCTTAATGGGCACTGCGTGGCTCCTATATCCTGCCTGTGCTCCATCGTAATTGGGCTGAACTGTTGTCTTGGTCCTGCACAATTATTGAACACTGCTAGCGCTATTTGCTTCTAAGTCCTATTTTTTTACTTAGGGGCAGATTATGATCTCGTTAGGAAAGCATTCCAACTGAATCGGTTCCGGAATGCTTATCTTATGACTCGGTTCGGTGGAGTCCAACCAAGTGATTTGGATGTATCAGGATGCATCCAGATACGATTCCGTTGGACTCCCATTGAATTCAATGGGAGCCTGTTTACCAAACGTGAAAACGGGCTCTCATTGAAAAAAGGGGTGGGTGGGGAAAAGCGTGCACCCTGTGGTGTGCACACAATGATGCCTGCCCCACTGTGTATGCATAGAAAGAGGGGACCCACGGATACCCTCCGTGACTGATTGGGAGGGGTCAGGGTGAAAGGGGGGGGGCTGCTATGGGCCTTCAAAGTCCGATTTCCAAAGCTGTTTTGTCTCGTCAAAACCAAGTCGGTACGGCTGTCCGAATCGGTCATCGTACCGGCTCGTTCGGACCGTCCCCATTGCGCTGCATGACTCGGCTCCATAAGAGTCGGACTGCCTGAATCTGGTTCGGAACCGATTCGTCATCAGCCCGGACGGCTTCTACGCATCGTACTTGATTGTCTGAAAACGTGGACGATTCGGTCGGAAACATATGCTCTGAATCGGATTCACTTCATCTGAATCTCATTTGGAGTCTTTCCTAACGAGACCGTAATCTGCCCCGCAATCTTTAAAAATTCATATCTCAATTTATGCTTATTGGATTTTTGGTTGGTTCTTTGTTTTGTTTATGAAATCCTAGTTCTAAACTGATATGGAGTCTTTTTGTGTTTTTTTCACTGATTTACTGTTTGCTGTATTGCACCAATAAATAACACATTGCCTCTTAAATTAAGCCTGACTACTCTGTACCAAACTTCCTGAGGGTGAACACAGGTTAATTTTTTGTGCGTATCTGACTAACCTCTACTAGGATTGTGGTTTTTGCCAATTAGAAACCCAATTTCTAACAATTTGTATGTTTTTCTTCTATACATTTCCTACGGCATACTCCATCTAACCTGCCTGTTAATTCGTATAGAAAGCATTGGAACAACAACTATTGACTGTCATTCTTATGAGAATGTTTATCACCTGTGACTGAACTGGATTGATTTAACTGAAGTGACAGGGCTAGGTAGGGGAAGGAGCAACCTCCCCAGCTGCTGCGTTGGATGTGGGGGGTGAGAGTTAGAGAAAGGGATACGGAGCAGAAGTATCTGGTCGGTTGATGGAAGTTTAGACGGTGTTCCGCAGTTGTGTAGGACCTTTTATGCATGGGTCAGGAGCTTGAACTAGCATCCTTTCTGTACAGGGAGCCTATGGAGTTCCATGAGGTAGGGGGCGATATAGGCTCATGTAGGGAGGACAAGGGCAAATCTGGATGTGATGTGCTATAGTTGGTGGAGTGACCGACTCCTTGGAGCGGTCAGAGCGCGCCGCGCTATTTGCTGCATTTTTGCTGGCTGAGAGGCGTTTTTAAACATTGTCCTTGTTGCTATATTTAATTTAAGGTTGCTTTGCCTTTTCCCCTGTTTTTATATTCTGCCCACTCACCTGCACTATAATCGTCTTTTCACCGCGCTTTTGTGGGTCCTTTCCCCGTTACTTGCAACTTTGGCGGCCATCTTAGGGCAGTATAGGACTGCTGGACTGCTGGAGGCGACATCGGATTGGTCGGGGGAGCGTCACAAGGACGCTTGACCTCTCTTAAGGAGGGCAAATCTGAGGGTCAAGCCTTGTTGGTGGAGTGACCGACTCCTTGGAGCGGTCAGAGCGCGCCGCGCTATTTGCTGCATTTTCGCTGGCTGAGAGTCGTTTTTAAACATTGTCCTTGTTGCTATATTTAATTTAAGGTTGCTTTGCCTTTTCCCCTGTTTTTAAATTCTGCCCACTCACCTGCAGTATAGTCATCTTTTCACCGTGCTTTTGCGGGTCCTTTCCCCGTTACTTGCAACTTTGGCGGCCATCTTAGGGCAGTATAGGACTGCTGGACTGCTGGAGGCGACATCGGATTGGTCGGGGGAGCATCACAAGGACGCTTGACCTCTCTTAAGGAGGGCAAATCTGAGGGTCAAGCCTTGTTGGTGGAGTGACCGACTCCTTGGAGCGGTCAGAGCGCGCCGCGCTATTTGCTCCATTTTCGCTGGCTGAGAGGCGTTTTTAAACATTGTCCTTGTTGCTGTATTTAATTTAAGGTTGCTTTGCCTTTTCCCCTGTTTTTAAATTCTGCCCACTCACCTGCACTATAATCGTCTTTTCACCGCGCTTTTGCGGGTCCTTTCCCCGTTACTTGCAACTTTGGCGGCCATCTTAGGGCAGTATAGGACTGCTGGACTGCTGGAGGCGACATCGGATTGGTCGGAGGAGCGTCACAAGGACGCTTGACCTCTCTTAAGGAGGCCATGCGGACGCGCAGCGGTTACGCGCAGCGGGCTCGCCGGATCACCGCCGGAGTCACGCCAGAGTCCAGCCCGTCTGTGCCCGTCCGGGCCCAGCCGGGCTTAGGGCCAGACCTCTCGGCAAAAGCACCTGCCATAAGGATTACCTACTCTGGTGAGGATCTCCTTTCTCTGCGCCCCCCTATAGATGCATCATGTAAGTACATGCACTCATGTGTTAAACCGTTTCTGGGCTGTAGGAGCTGTCAGTCAACTGAGTCAGGAAAGCGTAGGAATGTCCTAGCTATGGCACTGTTGAATTGCAGATCTCTCCCCAGCAATTCTTTAGAGATTAACTTTCTGATACAGGACCTGCACCTAGATGTCCTGTTTTTGACCGAAACTTGGATTACGCCGGGTGCCGGGGCAGACATAGTCCAAGCCCCCCCCTCAGGCTTCCTAATATACCATCTGGACAGACCTGTGGGGCGAGGGGGCGGCATTGCCATTATCTATAGAGATAGTTTTGTGTGCAGGGCTCAGCCCGGAGGGGTTCTAGACTGTGAGAGCTGTCAGTTCTCTCTCCGGATTTCACCTACGCTGTCGGTGTCAGGTCTATTGGTCTACCGTCCCCCAGGGTGTGTGGCTAACTTTGCCAGTTCGCTGATGGAGACTGCCATGCCGTTAGCTGCCTCCACGGCCAACTTTTTAGCTTTAGGAGACTTTAATCTCCATTTTAACGACCCCGAGGATCTCATAGCGGCAGACTTGTTGGGCGATCTTAAAGCCTTCGAGCTGAGTCTCTCCAACTCAGGAGCCACGCATATTAAGGGTCATCTGCTGGACCCCATCTTTTCTAACATGCCCTTTCTCAAAACTATGCTTCCTTTGCCCCTTCCGTGGTCAGATCATTTCCTGGTGCCTTTCACTTGGCATATAGAGCGTGCTACGATCCCCCTCCCAAAGGCTCATTTTCTGGAGAGAGCCTGGTCTAGGCTGACGGTCGACAGCTAGACTACTGTTCTGGAAGGTTCGCGCCCTTCATCTGTTGTGGACCCGGCATGCGCAGATGCAAATATCAACCAGTGGCTGACCAGCTCTTTGGATGCTATCATTCCTAGGAAAAGAACGTCAATAAGGGAGAAGAGGGCGGTCTCTGCTCCATGGTACATGCCTGACTTGAGATCACTCAGGAGGGGCTGTAAGAAGCTGGAGAGGGCATGGAGAAAGGAGGGGGTAGAGGCGAGGCGAAAGGACTATCGTACGGCAATGAGGGCGTATAAAGCTGCTCTCCGTCTTGCAAAGGCCCAATTTTTTGAGGAGAGAATATATAGTTCCGCTAATTCCTCTAGAGAAACTTTTAAGGTGGTAAATGAACTTCTTAAAGTTCCTGAGCCTTTGGCAACCCTTGAAATG
Organism: Triturus cristatus; assembly: GCF_964204655.1. Classification (NCBI taxonomy): domain Eukaryota; kingdom Metazoa; phylum Chordata; class Amphibia; order Caudata; family Salamandridae; genus Triturus; species Triturus cristatus. The sequence goes on from NC_140593.1 coordinate 419,525,044, forward strand.
TAAGGAGCTTGCAAATTATTTCAACATGAAAATAGTCAATATTCTTAGCACCCTTCCACAGGTTGCCCGAACTACATTTATAGGTAACCAATCTCGAGGTGCCCGTGGTTACTTGGATACCTTCGGGCCAGTTTCAGTGGATGAAGTTCGCAACGAGTTGGGCTCGTTGAAAAGTGGTTCTCCTAGGGACCCGGTCCCTATGAGATTTCTGAAACTGGTAGCAACTACTATCGCAGCCCCAGTTGCGGACCTTATCAATGCATCCTTTGCGCAGGGTTTGGTACCACCGAGCTGGAAAAGGGCAGTGGTAAAGGCTCTGTTGAAAAAGTCGAATCTAGATTCGTCTGATTTGGCAAATTTCAGGCCTATCTCCCTCCTCCCTGGTCTCAGCAAGATCACCGAAAGACTAGCGAATCAGCAGTTATCATACTTCTTGGAGGCTAATGGCTGGCTACGAGGTTCCCAAACCGGCTTCCGGCCAGGGCAGGGCACTGCTCTTCTGGCAGTCGTTGAGGAAGCGAGGAGCATTCTAGATTCGGGAGGGTCAGTGGCAGTGATCCTCCTGGACCTCAGTGCTGCTTTCGACACGGTGAACCATGAAGTGTTGATCCAACGGCTGGCAGATACAGGGGTGGCAGGTGTGGCGCTGAAGTGGCTTAAGTCATTTCTTTGCGACCGGACGTATCAGGTCTGGGAAGGTAGCGAACGTTCGGCCTCCATCCCCCTCCAGTGTGGTGTGCCTCAGGGCTCCTCTTTGAGCCCCACATTATTAAATGTATACATGGCCCCCCTGGAGGATGTGGTGGCCCCATTTGGCATTAAGATCGTCAGCTATGCCGATGACACGCAGTTGGTGGTCACCCTATCCCAACTGGTGGAGAACCCCGACTCGCTGCATTCCTGCATGTCTAAGGTCCACACCTGGATGTGTGATTCAGCGTTGAAGCTGAATGGTTCAAAGACCGAACTAATTCTGCTCGGACGTAAAACCCCCTCTCTTCCTCTTTCCAGCTGGCCCAGTTGCATGGGAGCTTTGCCGAGCCCTAAAGAAGAGATTAAAAGTTTGGGTTTCTGGCTGGAACGAGATCTCTCCTTCAAGACCCAGGCAAAAAAAACGTCAGGAGTGTGCTTCGGTCTCCTCCGTTCAGCTCGGAAAGTTCTCCCCCTGCTACCTTGGCCATCTAGGAAGCTACTTGTTCAGGGGCTTATTGTATCTAGATTAGATTACAGTAATACCATCTTCTTAGGTGCCCCTGAAGCCACGTTTAATAAACTTCAGCAAGTACAAAATGCTGCGGCTAGGCTACTTATGAATACACCTAGGACACAATCAGCCAGACCCGCTCTGATGGCCTTGCACTGGCTTCCGGTGCGCGAAAGGGTCAAATTTAAGGCTCTTTGCACTGCGCACAAAATTCTTCAGGGGAAGGGACCTCCTATCCTGCGGAATTTAGCTGTGCCTTATAAAGCCAACAGGGCCCTACGATCTGACCAAAAACATCTTCTTCAAGTTCCTAGAGTTAGAAGGGCGCGGGCCGGGGGGCGGAGATATTCAGTCAATATAGCTATCTTGTGGAACAATCTCCCCCTGTGTTTGCGCACAGAGACGTGTTTCTTACGATTCCGGAAACTTCTGAAAACTTACCTCTTTCCTGCTTAATGCGGTCGAACTGTCAGCTTCTTCTGTTTGTCACTCTGGACAAAGCGCTGGGATGCCCGAGGGTAACTATGCGCTATATAAATTTCCTATTCATTCATTCATTTATATGGTCTGTAGTCATCAGAAGTGAGCTGTGATCCCTGTGTAGAAAGTGCTGCTGTAGTCCATCTGCTGGATATGAGGGCCTGGGTGATATTGCTTCTTGAGCTCTGTGGTACCCATTTGTATATTTTAAGAAGCATATGGAGAAAGAAAAAGCAGGAGGAGGAGATAGAGTCGTCATGGTTAGTTTGTTGTCCTAAATGATACTTAGGTTCCTAGCGTGGTCAGTAGGGGTCGGAGTAGGTACGAGTACTGAGTTTTTGTTTCTGAGAATCAGTACCTCTGTCTTGTCTGTGTTGAGATTCAGGCAATTGTCATTCATCCAGTGTGTGATGTCTGTCATGCAGTTGTGGAAGCTGGTTGTGTTGTGTTGGTGGTGTCTTCAGAGAGAGAGAGAATGAGTTATGTGTTGTCGGCCTAGGATATGATGTTTAGTCCGTGGGTTTTAGAGATGCTGGTTAGAGGTGTCATATAAGTGTTGAAAAGGGTGGGACTGAGTGAAGATCTTTGGGGTACTCCACAGATTATTTCCTTGGGGTTTGGAGGTGAAGGGGATAAGGCAGACTTTTTGCATTCTTCACATGAGCTCTTTGGATGCCTATGTTGTGCAGCCTTGTAATGAGTGTGTAGTGGAAGACCATACTGAAGGCTTCTAAGACATCTAGGAGGATTCGAGCTGCAGTCTCTCCTTGGAAGAGTAGGGCTCAGATTTCATCGGTAGCCGTGATGAGGGCTGTCATGGTGCTCTGCTAACATCACCAATTTCACATGTTAACTGTTGTTGTGCTTCTTGTTCCAAATAAAGAACTGCAAGATTCACACTAATAAACTGAGAAATGCTCCTAGAGTCCTTTTCTTACTCTGTGCCTAGCCAAGGACATTTAAACTGTCCCAGGCTATTGTCACACAATAAGTTAATTGGTAAGGTCAAAGTAACTGTAAGAATGCCTTATTTAGAGTTTTATATAGCATAAACAAGGCTGTTACGGGTGACAGAATGCTTTACAGCACAAGTAAAAATACACAAATAATAACAATATAGTATAGCCTGATATTAAATACATAACATGACATATATCACAGAGAACAGAAATTACATGAACAGATGGGTAGAAGAGAGATAGGAACACATAGTCCAACAAATTCCCAGCCTGAGCGTAGTTTTAGGGATGGAGGAACATAGTGTAAATGGTGGAGCAACGTAGGAGAGAGAAGATTGCAGGAGGGGGTAAACCAATTAAGAAGCATGTAAGTCCTCAGTGGGATGGTGAATTTGTTGGATAATAGAGTTTAAACTCATTTCTTGAATACGAAAGCGGAAGAGTTGCATCTGATTTCAGTAGGGAGAGCGTTCCAGATTCTTGCAGCAATTCTAGAGAAGGATCCATGTATGCTTTCTTTCTCTTGAGTTTTTGTGGCTTGAGTAGTAGGAAACCTATGCTTCTGGAAGTCCTGTTTGTACCCGAGAGGGACAGTTTCTGGGACAGGTAGGAAGGGTGTTGAGGTGTGATGCTTTATTTGTCATACATGCAATTTTAAGATGGATCTTAGCCTCAGAGGGTAGCCATTTCACTGATTAGAGGTCTGGGGTGATCTCTTTATTTTTGATCCAGTGTAGAGTTTAGCTGTTTCATTCATTGTGGCTTTCAGCGGTGGAAGCGGTGTTTTTGGAAGGCCTGCAAGGGTAAAGTTACCGAAGCCTAGTTTCGGTAGTACAAGAGCTTGAACTGCTGTTTTGAGGTCTTCCAAGGGGCAGGAAAAGTTTAAGTTTCATAATGATATGTTTTTGAATGGAGAGGACTTTGTCCAAGGTTATACCTAGGGATCATGCAAAGTCAAAGATGTGTGCGGTGTAGCTAAAGGGAGTAAGATGTGGAAGCCAGTCTTCTACATTAGGGGCGCTGGAAGGTAGCGAGATTAATAAGAATTCAGTTGTTATTGCACTGAGTTTGAGTTTGAGGTGATTATGAGTCAGCCAGTATTACATTTTTGTCAAGGTGAGGTTACAGATATTGATGTCATCAGGCAAAGTGATTTTCATGTAGAGTTGAGTATCATCTGCATACATATGGTAGTAAATGTGGGCGAGTTTGAGGATTTTCATTAGGGGCTCCATGTATAGGTTAAACAATGTCAGGGGGCGAGTAGAGCCTTGGGGTATGCCAAGTGTCACTGGCAACTGGTCGGAAAGAATGTGGTTGAGTAGGATGCACTGAGATCTGTGATGTAGGAAAGAGGAAAGCCAATTAAAAACTGTGCCGGACAGACCCATCCTGTGTTCTAGAAGGTTTAAGAGGGTATCATGATTGATAGTGTCAAACGCTGCTGAGAGGTCAAGTAGAATTAGGAGGCACGATTCATTCTGGTCGAATAATCGTAGGGCATCGTCGACAATATGGATCATGGCGGTTTTGGTGCTATGGCCTGATCGTAAACCTGATTGCCATTGGTCTGAGGGGTCTGAGAGTTGGACTTGCTCGATGTGATTTCAAAGCTGTACGTGTACACATGTTTCCAAGTTTTTGGCCAAAGTTGGGATGTTGGAGATGTAGTTGTTGGGATCAGACTGGTCTGAGTTGGGTTTCTTTAGAATAGGAGTCATCTTTTTAGGCAGTCAGGTTAGGAACCTTGGATTATCATGTTCCATAAAGGGAGAAGTAGATGAGTGGATTCAGGGAGAAATTTGCAAACAAGGGAATAGTTGAAGTGGTCGTAGAATTTCAAAGAGGTCAGAAGATTTAGTATGTCATTTTCATTGAAGGTTTAAAGCTGGATCAGACGGCGTTATTTTTAGGTGTGAGGGGGATTTCTTGGCAATACTTCCTTATCTAGAGAAGTGGGGAGCAGGGGGCTTCCTGTGGTAAGAGTTTCAAAACGTTTTAAATATTGTTGGTGATTAGTATGTTTTTCTTAGTGAAAAAGGAAACAAAGGCTTCACAACTGAATGGAGGTTTTTTTGTCTAAGGAGATGAACTCGCTTTTTCGATTTGACTGTTTTTTGATGATCTTGTACAGTTTTTTTGGTTAGTTTGTTGCCGTGTCTAGTTGATTTTTGAAGAACGTTGCTTTGGATATCCTAATGTGCCTATTGTAGGTGCTACGTCGATGTCCTAGAAGTTTGAGGTTGGGCACAGAGGGGGTATGTCTCCATGCTCTTTCTGCGCGACTGAGGTATCAAAGTTGTTTGTTAAGGTTACAATTGAACCAGTGGTTGGACCTTTTTGACGGAATTATCTTAAGTTATTTGGGGGCAAGGGTGTCCATGATATTAGAGATGGAATTGATGTAGTGATCAGTGAGGTCCTAATTCAATTCAATTTCGTATTACCATGAGAGAATCTTCAAACGTATTCTGTAGTAAAATGTTTCTTATTGCTTGTTCCCTTTCGGTGCATTTCTTGAGAAAAATGCACACCTGTAGAATGTATGGATATCTTTGTCTAAAGTCCTAAAAAAGGAAAGATTTAGATTTCTATGGATAGGTGTATATATCTATGTAGGGGAGACTCCTTTTCCCCATCTTTAGAGACAAATATATGCTGGAATTCATTTAGAACTGGCCTGAGTTCTCTGTACGTTTAGTTTGTATGCTTTGCTAATAAAGGTGTCCTATAGCATACTCTATGTAATCAGCCTGTAAATTCTTATATAAGGCATTGAAACAACAACTCTTGTATGTAATTTTTATGAGAATGTTTATCACCTGCTATTAAACTAAACTGATTTAACAAATGTGACATTTCCAGTCGGGGAGCACCAAAGTCCATATGGGGTCTACACTGCTCCCGGTCCGAGTTGTTGGCAAGCCCCATGAGTTGGTTTTTAGGTGAGTATGTTCGGCGCTGCCATGGACAACATGGTGGCTCCCACTGTAGGAAGGCAGTTCTTATCATATTTTGCTACATGTTTGTTGCACAATCATTAAAAATGAAGGTGTTCTTAACGATAAGTGGTGCTAGACACCCTCTTTGTTTCATTTCTTTTTACATCAGGTTATTTGTACGTAAATACTTGCCCATTTAACATCTTTCCGAATGTGAGTGCAAAGTTAAATAAACAGCAGCTTAGAGTGGCACATGGAAAGGTCAGGAGTGCTGCAAGTAACCCCGAGCAATACTTTATTTATCCCTGGTTAAGAACAATACTTACGTTGTTACCAACTGTAAAACAAGGACTGGCCAACTTCCTTGTGAGTTGCAGTTTTGTACACCACATTACTCCTTATTGGGAGTTTTTCCGTTCTATTGCTCAAGAGAATATTGTTGCACAATAGGGATTGATGTAGCTCCACTACAGACTGTCCAGTAGTGAAGGGCTATGTTGCCCACCTCACAAGCATACACCAATCTGCCTGTGAAAATTTAACACAAGCCAATTGAAATACAAGGACTATGCTGATCAACATTAATCCCCAGTCCCCATATACCAACATGGGCATTCATATGGCTGTCTAAAAGACAACCAGGCTTAAAAGCGAGCACCAAATTCCAACCAAAAGATTTCAGTATATTTAAAGTTTCCAAATTAGTAGTCCACTGGCTGTTAAACGTGATCTCCCTCCTACGTTACCTGTTCATCAAGTCTTCCTGTTTGGAGAAATCTGTAACAGAAGAAAGGTGTGTGTCCACACAAACCTCTTCTGCTGGTAGACCAGGAGCCAACATCTGAGGTATGTGTCATACTGAATATGAAAGGAGTAGGAAAGGTGGTTCCACAATCTTTATGAATGGAAAGGCTATGGATCAAAAGCAGGACATGGGAACCTCTGAATGAAAGGCATGTACTCATGCTTCATCTGGCAATTCCACCTAGGTTACTCAACAAATTCAAACCTGGTGGGAAGCGTCTTGGGCGAAATGTACTATCTTGCCTCCAGATGTCTTTAGCATTCTCAATGATTCTAATGTTTCTTGAGTCCCAGCATTCTGGGGTCAATCGTGTCAGAGTTACTTCTTTTGACCACTGCAGTACCATCCGGTGTCCCTGAACCATCCCTTCAACATGGCCTGCATTGGCAGAGATGCAGGACAGGCATGTGATACAGACATGACATCTCTCATTTCAGAAAGACTTCCAAAGACTCATAAGAGCAGCAGTCCTCATGGGTGATGGGTCTTATATTATTTATATATTGCTGTTGGCTACCAGATAGCACAGATATCAGCAACTAGCCTTCAGTGTGTCCCTGTACTTTATTGTGTATTAGTTCTAGTTGCAAGGATGTGCTGAGGCTCTTGATATTTACCTCTTTTTGATTTGTGACACAGCAAGTTTGCCCTTATCTGAATCCTTTATTAGAAAGAACAATGCCTTTGAAGAGTAGGATATCATACCAGGTCACTGAGTGGTTTAAGAAGTGATTGCTAAGATACTGGATATGGTAGTCAATAAGTTCTCCTCTATCACACTGTTCAGCTCATTGTTGCTGTTCCAAAGCAAGGGTCAACAAATTGACAATTCTACCTAGACTGTCAGGTTCTAAAATTTGGTGAATAAGACTGATACACGCACTTTTTTCTCAGTTGAAGAGGTGGTAGGCAGGCTAGCTGCTGCTAAGTACATAACCCCATTTGATGCTATTCCGGGTGTCAAGGATAGGACTATGTTCTCCCACCCAGGGCACTCCTTCACACCCATCATTGGACTCTGCCATACCTTCCAAGAACACCCCACAGTCGTAGTCCCTGGACCACTTTGCATCAGCTACACACCTTATGCTTTTGCATGCGGACCATCGAAAACTCACCAACAAGGTCAACTCAGTGGAACAGACAGTCACAGATCTGCAGTTGAACTATCTCTGCATGGACTCCTCCATGCAGACAATACAGGAGTGCGTTGACGTGCTGGAGCAGAGGGCTAAGGGTGCAGAGGGGAGATCCAGGAGGAATAATATCTGCATCTTTAGCCTCCCTGAGGAGGCAGAGGGGCAGTATGTGGTGCGCTACAAAGATCAGTGGTTACGGGACCTGTTCTCCCGCATATGATTTTGCTGTATTTTTCTATCTAAAGAGTGCACCGCGTCCACACACACAGGCCCCGTCTGGATCCAGCCCCCATCCAAAAGCTGTTGCACTTCCATAACAGAGACTCCATACTACGAGAATCAGAAAACTGGCCGAGATCAAAGTGGACAATACCCATGTCATGTTTTGTCCGGACTATACTGTCACGGTTCAGCAACAGTGCTGCTCCTTCCTTGCGATGGAGCGGTGACTCTGTGAATTGGATTTGAAATATCCGCTCCTTTTCCCGGCACGCCTTCGAGTGGTCTCAGACGGAAGATATTTGCCACTGGCTGCAGACTCACATCCCTCGTGCAGATAGGCGGCCACCGCTGTCACCGCCTCCAGAGATTGTGGCATCCCCAACTCCCAGGGCTGTCCCTGACCTTGAGCAGATCATCACAGAGCACCACCAGGTGCTAAAACATGCTGCGACTCTTACAGAGGTGACACAACATGCGAGCCCTGGCGAGGCCTCGCACTACTCCTCAAGTGATGAAAGCTCTGTTGACACTTGGCCTTCTGGAGTGGATTCCGAGGCCCCCAATGATTCTCCACAGACATCTGATGAAATTATTTGACCACTCCCTACCTACTTAATTTCCTCTCATTCTAAATGTTGCAGTGTTAGAATTGTGGACGCCTTATCTTGCTTTTTTCACCGTACAGGTGTCTCTCGGTCAGGACTGCTGTGTCCCTTTGGGGTGGCTCCTCTCTCCTACATTGCACCTGTCACTGGGTTGGTTCTGTTTACCTTTAATGTGGTCGCTCACTCGACTGTTTTGCACTTTTTTTTGTTTGTAGTCTGGAGATTGACTGACTCTTATGTTTTTGCTCCCCCATACAGTGATCTTGTTTGTTCCCTAAATGTTAGTCACTGATGGGTTTGGGTGAGCACTTGGTTGGTGTAATGCTCCTATGGTATTCATTGTTCTTCCTTTTCTTATCATGTTCTCTCATTTTAGTTGCAAGGGGCTATATGGCTCACCTGTTCTTGACCCTGCTATATGCCAAACACTGCCATCGCATACACTAGCAATTTTAACTCGCACTGTTGTCCCGTCAATACCTTGACCATCCACAAAAGCATGAGGCTATTAAAATACAAGTTGGGGAGAGCTCAGGTCCTTTGGGGCCGCCTTGGGTTTCCAGATCAATGTCGGGAAGTCACAGGCACTTAGCCTTTCCCTACCAACACATCTAGTGGAACAACTGGCAAACCAATATCTCATTAAATAGGCTACTGACATGATTCCGTACCTGGGGATCAACCTGGCCATGACCACGCAAGCAACAGCTGACAACAGCTGTCAATTATTGATAAGGCAATTTCAAAACAACTTTGGGAGGTGGAAGCACCTTCAGATATCCTGGCTAGGAAGGTTAACAGCAACCAAAATGACTACCCTCCCCAAGATACTCTACCTCTTTCAGACCCTCCCCTTGCAGGCACCCCCGGGTATGATTGCCAAACCCTAAATTGAACTCTCACAATTTATTTGGCAGGGCAGTAAACCGCGCATGAAGAAGACTTTGACCTACCTTCCTCTGGAGGCTGGGGGTTTGGGTATCCCTGACCTTCATCTATATTACCAGACGGCAAAGCTATGCTACCTAGTTGAGTGGAGCTGAGCCTAGTCCGAGAAGCATTGGACAGGGTGGTGTCTGGAACGTCTCTATGGAAGGTCCCCTTTTTTGAAGGTGTGCAGATCACGGAATCTGTATTCATCGCTGATCATGCGTGTTACTATTACAATTTGGGAGGACCAGACTAGCATTAAACATGGACTGACTACTTTCCCATCTCCTATGACCCCAATATTTGACAACCCAGACTTTGCCCTGGGGATGGAGGTAGAGGGGTTTGCAGAGGGGAGACAATCCGCCTACCATTCCATGTCCACCTATTCGATACTGAGGGTATGCTCCCCTCCCCCCACATACGTGAAGAATATGGGCTTCGGGAGTCAGAAAGACTCCACTACCTACAATTACAACATTGGATTGTACACCCACAAAATAAACCTAATGCACAAGGGCTCCGTACCCAATACGAGATGTGGCTTCTCGCTAAAGCTTCTGGTAAAGATCGGGTAAAGATCTAATATTCTGAATTATACACATTTTTGATCCAATATATTAAGCATGCATATAATGCTGATCAAGCTAGGTGGGAGGATGAACTGGGGAGGACATTGAGCGCCAAGCAATGGGCAGAGATATCACACAGAGCTAGACACACTTCTAGCAGCTGCGCCCTCATTGAAACACTCACAAAAGTTGCCACATACTAGTACTATACTCCAGCAAGACTCCACAGCATCAAACCCACACAAAGTGTGGACTGTTGGCGGGAATGCGCGATGCAGGGGACTCTGTCGCACATTTTATGGGAATGCCCACACCTCCGGCAGTACCGATTGCAGGTACTCGACAACATAGATAGCCATCTGGAAACCCTATTGCTGCGTTTCCCAGCATACATACTCCCGGGCATTTGAAACCTGCTAACATACCCTTTGAAATCCAGACATGAGCGGCAAATCGGCATGGCACTGGGCGCTGCCATTCAAAACATTCTCAGTTATTAGGGCTCACCGCAGATCCCCACTCACACTGATTGGCTTCATAGGCTATGGCATATCTTGGGAATGGAACAATCACACTGACCCTGGCTGGGCAGGAAGCCTTATTTGCAGATCTGTGGCACCCATACGTGTCCCTGCTCTCAAAAGGAATTCAGGGAATTGACATGCCCAGGATACCTCCATTTATTGCATCTACTGGAGACGAACCAGCCACCACTAATTCCAAATCACTGAGCAGAGTCAATGATAGTATGTTTCATGCTTCCCTGTGGGGGTGAGGGAGGGAGGGGGGAAAGGGGTGGCTAAGGGAACCATCTGCCAACCCAACATTATGATAGCCCTCATCAGTGGTTATGTATCTACTGTTGATTGAGAAAACTGCAGTTGGCACTGTTTGTTTTTTGCTAATAAAAAGAACTGAACCATAAAATACTAACTTGGAATGTCCGCGGTATCCATACCACTACACGCCTCTATGCCTGCTTCTCTTACCTTAGGGGTGATTCTGTTCAAATTGCGCTGCTACAAGAGCCCCATCTAACGCACTAAAAGGCAATTAAATTACAGCAGCGCTGATGTGGGCAACTCTACACCACAGATTTTTCCTCCTATTCTCGTGGCACACTACTCTGGGTTAAGACGGGAGTGCCCTTCATGTCTGACGAGGTGATCAAAGACCCGTAGGGCAGATATGTCCATGTCAAGGATAAATTGGACAGCTGCCTCATTTTGCTAGGCAGCATACATGAACCCAACACTGATCAGGTGATGTTCTTTCAATCTCTCTCAGGTGCTTTATCTCGTTGGAATAGAGTACAGTGGCCACTTGGGGTGATTTCAATAGCGTACTCAATACTAATTTAGACCAGTCATTCCCTCCGCTGCCCCATGCAACTGCTACCTCAAATGCCCAGGCACTTCAAAATTGGATATAAAACTGGGACCTTACTGACATTTGGCGAGAGCAAAACATAACTGCCAGAATATACTTTTTCTATTCTGCTCCCCGTTCGTTGCATGTAAGGATAGATAGGTTACTGGGTACATTATGACTCACCCCCTGTGTTACCCAGATTGAATATGTGGGACACAATCTCTCCGACCATAACCCCCAACACTTGCAGCTCACGTGGGAGTCAGGTACCCCCCAGATGAACGTACAGCGCTCTTAGAATGTTTAGGATGTCTCAACTATGCTGCTCATTCAGCGAAAACAATTGCCACGCTTCCCTTTATGGGTCAATGACCATGGCTACCTCAGAAGATATACTGTCTTTTCTGACTGCTACCAACCTCCCCAACATCACACATGAACAGAGGGCGGAACTAAAAGACCCCCTCTCCCCAAGACAGGAAACTTCATATGCAGTTCAAGTTTGGTTCCCTTCCGTTGAACACTTACACAGGTAACTGGCATCAGCCTCCCACTATTTCCCAGTTCTGCCCCAGCTGCGTCTCTGCAGCAGAGTCAACTGCTCATGTATTATTTGCTTGTCCAGAGGACTCGCGCCTGAGAGCAAAATGGCTTAAACCAATCTGCAAACAGTTGGGTACACACATTTATGGTGAAGCTCTTTGTACCCTCAGATCGAATCCTAGTACAGTAATTGCTTGCTCAGTATCTATGTTAGTAGTTTTTTTACATTGTTTTAATCTGACTGTCTACTCATATTTTAATGATAATATCTAAACGGTCTTGAGTATAGTGCACCCCTAGATCGAAGGCAGGATAACGGGCCAGGTTGTTTAGCTTGGAATAGGCAAAGAGTTTTGTTGTTTTAGTCCTGTATTGTGCAATAAGGGGTCGATTCTGATCTCGGTCAGAAGGGCTCCGAATCGGATTCGGATTTGCCTAAACCGATCCAGGGCCCTTTTTTCCGACTGAATCGTTCGCAGTTCTAAATGACCATTATGATGCCTGGAAACCCTTAGCGCTGGCCCAATCAGATCAGGGAGGCATTCAGAGAGATAGAGCCTTTCTGGAGCTGATTCGTACAACTCTATGGACTCGGTTTCCGAGCGAGCAAGTACGATGAACGATTCGGACAGCCTTTCCGTTTCAGTTTGCCCGGAACGAAAAGGCTCCTGGAATCTGTCTTTGGGGTCCTGTACCAGGCCCACCCTTCACCCATGGCCCTCTGAATCAGGCCCATGGGTCCCCTCTTCCCTACCATGCACAGGGTGCCCACCACAGGGTGCACAATTATCTCCAACCACCCCTTTTGTCAATGTGAGCCTATGTTCGCGTTTGGAACACAGGCTCCTATTGAAGTCAATGGGAGCCCGACCGAATCGTAACCAGATGCATTCAAATGTATCGTACTCGTTCGGTCGGACTCCCTCAATCCGAGTCGTACAGAAAGCATTCAGACCTGAGTTGTTTGGCATGCTTTCCGAACAAGATCATTATCGGGACCTAAGTGTTTAATCTAATTAGATTAATGGAATTTAGATTATAGCTCAACTGATATTTTTATGTTGAGCTAGGGAGCACTTGCACTGTCTCTTCGAGACCTGCTGTGAATACTCAGTAGGCATCCAGCCAAGCTCTCGCTTGCTATTGGCTGCCTGCATTTTCACTTGTACATTCTTTATTTTGATATGTTAAAGGCATGCATTTGTCATGCCTCTTTTACTGTTGCCCCTCTCAGGGAGCATTGACTGAATATAATCTCACTTCACAAGTTAGGTGTATAGCATGTTTCCCGAACTTCTTTTTTCTTATTTTGGAATAAAAACGCATTCATACAATCCTTTGCGTTTTTTGTCTTTTTTAATTTTTGCTCATTGTTTTTTTACCGTTGCCTTCTAACTTTTAAATACGCCCCATTGCACGCCCCCATGCCCTGCTGCACGGATGCCCGCGACGCGGGCGCTGTCTTGATGAAAGAAATCCGCTTGGAAGGAGGCTTCCTCCTTTGTTCCCTCTCCCTATCCCATGTATGCCCTTCGTGTGGCTTTTTTTTTCTTTTTTTCCGGCAGTTGAACATAGGGGTATTTCAGCTGGGACTGCACCCCTACATACATCGATCTGGATAGCCCCGGCGGTTCTCTGGGTGTGCACCGAGGGCACAGTTTCCCTGGAGGCGAGCTCCTGTTTCTCCTCTCTTCTGTCAGTTGACAAAGTACACAGATATCCGGAGCAGACTCGGTCACACAAGCCACCACGGTGCCTTCATCCTCGGCACATGCATCTCCTGGCGCACCATTGCTTTGCCTAATGCTCAGGCCAGGCCAAACTGCAGTGAAATATCACGAGCTAGGAACAACTTCCTAGTTGTACAGAAAATGCTGCTACAGATGGGCAAATGGAGGTGTGCACACACATTAGTGCACATGAAAAGTCTTCAGGGTGCCCCGGGGGGCTTCTTCACATGTGGTGGCACGCCACAAGCATCGCCCGTGGGGACACCCTTTCGACCTTCTCAGCTGCCTCTTGTTCCATGCGCGGAAAACGCGTTTACTTCCAAGTGCCTGGCAGGTGCACTGCTTCATGTGCTTGGGGCCTGTTATGCTCACGAGGGAAGGTGAGTTGCCTATTTATGTGACCGAAGCTCGTCGTCCGCACAGTAACATATGCACAAAGTCTGCTGTGGTCTTTCTGCCAGCATTTTACAATCTCCGAGTGCGTAATTCATTCAGCTGCTAGATGGTGTAGGTTATGTGAGAAAATCAGGGTTGGATTAACTATATTAACTGCCGTGTGGGGGGTGGTACACCTAGTGCTGCAACAGTTTTAAAATGGGCATTACTTGGGGTCAGGTGCCTGTGCAAGGTAATAAAATGCTGCCACGTCCCCTCTTAAATTGCGTTTGCGGTATAGCGAAAGCAGGACAGTGCTTTTCATTCTAACTTTTAGCAGGCAGGCAATTAACTCCAGGAAGCTCTACAAAGTTGGAAGCCACTCTGTAATATCTCCCGTTCATACAAGGTGATTCCCGCGCAAGGAATTCCTGCAGCTCTGTTTGATTTTTGCTGCATTATGTGGTTAAATATAAATAAGCAACATAATAAATACAAGCATTTGCAATCCAATAGGTCTCGCATTTTTGAGAATTAGAGCTATTGGCATTGTAAATGACAATGTCTTTTAACTATGTGTTTTGGTTTGAAGTGTGGTGGGTTTATGAACAGAGATTCAGCCGCAACACTGTTTAGATAGGGTGACCAGACGTCCCGGTTTTTCCCAGACGGTTCTCAGTCTTTGATGTTTTATACTACAGCCTATGTTATTGCTATTACTTAATTTGATACTGCTTTTGTTTGTTATCTTTTTCTTGTTTTTTGTCTTATTTTGTAATATTTGAGCATTTTCTTTCAAATAAAATCTTCTGAACTTAACATGTGGGCACACAAAGTCTCAAACCGAAGCGAAACAAGAGAGGGTGGAAATATTTTCCTTTGAAAATGCTCTGTTGTGTGAAAAATGTAGAATCTGCATTTCAATTCTTGTGCAAAACTTATTTTTGTAAGATTTTTTACATGATCTAAAAAATGCTGACTTCTAAAAGGGTCTGAGTTTGCCAACATTTAAAAAAAATGAAGTTGATGGAAAGGATGCTTGTCAACTTCACATCAATTTATTCTCAGATAGACTTAATTAATGTATTAATTACCACCTCTGGGCTGGAATGCAGGTCCATTACTATTTATTTTACTGTCTATTGATCTGTCAGCAAACAGCCCTACGGTCACACATCTCTCTACATCTACATGTGCTCAGTGTCTCTGATTTTATTATTACTTTAAACAGTTAGAGCCATGAACAATAAAGTTTAAATATTTAAATACATGTAATCGCAGCTCCCAATACAAACAATGTAATCTCTGACCGAACCGGCAGTTCTGACACAGTTATATAAGACACGCTTTTCAACTACAAAAAACTGTAGTAAGAAAGCAAATGGCTTACTCTGGTAGCTCTTCAATGGTACGAAAAACTCTCTCTGGTGGACAAAACAATTGTTTGTGAGGGACGCAAGGGCAAGGTGGAACCAATTCACAGGAAAAACAAGGTTAATAAGCATGACATAATATTTAGGGTAAGTCGAATGTATAATTGCAAAAGTATGTAGTAGTAGTCCAGTCTAATTAAAAATAACTGCCTGAAGCGATGCCCAGCAACCCAATAAATTGAGACAAAGCCTGTTTTAATGAAATTAATGGTTACTGCCAATAAAAGACCTCTAATTTGTCGTCTGTAATCCTTCATCTTGGTCTGTGGAGGGAGCTGTCATTGTAGTCCCTTTTCTATGTCTATGACAGCTGTCAAATAGTCCTACTTTTATGTAGATGGTTACTGCAAACCTTAGTCCTACTTCTATGTCCATGACCTGTCCCCGTTTTTTGTTTTGAGAATCTGGTCACCCTATGTTTAGAGGACTAAGAAAGGGGAATTGAGAACAGAGACACAGCGGCAGCCCTGTCTAGAGAGGAGTTAGAATGGAGGATGTACCGATGGGACCTGAGAAGCAGCTGGCAGCACAGCCTAGAGGACTAGGAATGAGGAATTGCTTGACGGTATTTTAAATTGACTGTGAGAGTGTTGTGCATGCAAACTTGTGCTTAGATGTCTGGCGAAGTGATAGTTCGCTTTGAGACGAGGCTGATGGCAAAAACATTTGAGGTGGTTGTTGTAGTTTAAACGAGGTTGGACAGGGTTGGGATATCATTCACCAACATCCTGATTAGATTGACTGAGTTGTTGGTGTGATGCTTGGTCTTTAATGTTGGTTCTCTGCATGCATTAGGGGTGGATGAAGCTGATGTGTCAAGTAATGATACCAGATTGTCCATAGAAGGTTGTACTGGTTCACCTCTACACTTCCGGGGTCTTTTTGTTGACTTTGTTCTCATGGTGTCAGCAGTGTAGATGTTCATTCTTGCTTTATGTGGTTGATTGAGTTTCATTTTGCTCCTCCTAAAATGTATGTGTCTTTTGTGACATCAAAGGAGTTTTTTGTATCAAATGCTTTCTTCCATTTGCTGGGATGGATAGTACAGAGTAAGTATACTGTTTTCTGCCTGTTTTTATGTTGGTGTAAACATACATACTGAAGGTCACACTGTGTCTCTTTAGAAAGGCCATCTTGAACATTATCTTAGTTTCATCAGTAGATAATCCAGGTCACATAACAGAGAATCGCTCCATGTGGGCTCTGCAAAGTGAGCTACCAGCCTCTACCCTTGCAATGTCGCTATTTTTTGGGATTGCATACTGAGAATGGGACACATTAATTACCATGACTGTACTGTGCCGATATTTAAAATAAATAGGGATTGAGGTATTTTTAACCCCTTCAGTGCCCATGACGAGCTGGACTCGTCATGGGCCGCGGTTGCGCTGTGCCCATGACGAGTCCAGCTCGTCATAGACCCCGCCCGCTAATGCAACGGCCGGCACAGGGCGGGGAAAGGGGCGGGCACTGAAGGGGTTAAACGAGCGTTGTGTTTGTTTGTGTTTTATTTTCCTTTAAATTACCTGTATTTTTATAGCTCACAAAATGTTCACATTGCTAATAGTCACACCTGCCCAATATATAACCGGTGCTTTGAAACTGAGCATTAAAAATAATATCTGCAAATCATAAAAGTAGAGATGCATAGTCTAAGCAATTCGTCGTCACTCAAAACCACAAGACTTGAAAAATATTGATACTGGATGGAGGCTGCAGTCAGGTGAGGTAATGGATCGGTGTCTGGTCTGATTCCTCTGTCAACAGTATTGATTTCTTCCAGAGGCGCAACTAGAGCCAAATTTCGGGTGGGGCTAAGAAAAAATTTCGGGGGGGGCTGATTCTTGAAGCAATAGCAGAGTGGAGCTGCAGGGGCTCTAAGAAGGGGTGAAAAATAGCAAAGCTTTATTTATCAAGCAAATGGTCTTTTAAAGACATGTGAAGTGCTTGGGTGCGACTGTGTGTGTGCCCGGGAAGCTGTCTCATCCCGGGCTGCCACACATGACGGGGGGGCTGAAGCCCTTTGAGCCCATTGGGCGTTGCGTGCCTGATTTCTTCTGCTCACTGCCAAGCAGCACACAAACACTGGAAACCTGCACGTATCCAGCAGAAAGCTCCGCATGACGCCTCAGGCTGTTTCTCGGTCATTTGTTTTTCAAAGGAAAACTGATAATTTCCACTAGGTGACAGGAGTGACTAGCAAGTGAACGGAAACCATAACTTTACTACAGTTGTCTTTTTCATTACATTTTTCTGCTGTGTATGCACTTTACCATTTTTGCATCGGAGCGACGTCAGGACCAAGGACCAAGGCAGGGGGAGGCGGATGGGGTTAGAGAGTGGGAAGTGCCTGTTCAAAGGATGGGCCTGCCCTGGGCGGTGCATGGATTTTCATGCAGTAGAGAATCGATTGTGTTTTGCGCACCCCTTGTAAGCCCTGCCCACCCCTCGTTGTTTACAGTGGTTACTCCCAGGGCTCCTAAGGACAATATGGTGGCAGAGTCACTATATTATTTTTTAAAGCTGTCCTTACAGTAGATGCGGCTGCCTGTAGCAAAGAAAATACCTGCTTTTGCCGCTTTTAGAAGAACGATGTCAGGACCAAGGCAGGGGGAGGAAGAGGGGAGGTGAATGGGGTGAGAGAGTGGGAGGTACCTCCTAGAGGAGACTGGGCCTGCCCTGGGTGGGTGCATGGCTCATCGAGCAGGAGGGACATGATTATAGCCGGGGAGAACTATGTGCCATCAACCTTAGGCAAGTGTCTGGGCACCGCTGAGCTGTGTGCTCTCAGGAAGTGCCACCCCCTCCACTTCCTCTCATCTCTCCCCAGAGAGCAGGAGTCTGCCTCATGTATCGGCGCACCAGGAGAAGTGGGAGGGGCTGCAATGCCTCTTCCTTTTTATGAAGAAAATGTCAATAAGCCCATTCCCCCTTAAAATTGAAACCTAAATGAACTCAATACCATACTCAAAAAAGCCCAAATGACGGTGGACATCGAAAAGTGCAAAAAAGCTAGAAAACACAAACACACAAAGGAGTGGGAGGCAGAGGGGGCAGTGAGGGGGCAGCACTAGCACTGTGGCATAAAGAGAAGATGGGAGGGAAGAATGCTATCATAAAATGTAAGCAGCTATGGCACCAAAGCTGAACACAGGCAGCCAGTAACAGAGCTGAAAACCAAGAACAAAGTAGGCCTGCACAAAACAGATAAGGAACCTTAGCGTAATGAGACAGTACTTAGTCGCTGCTGCATGGGAGGAACTGAAGAGGAAAAGGAGGAACAAAGAGGCAAGACTGACCACTAGCAAGAAAGGATTTTTAAAGGACAGTGAAACAAACAAATCAAAAGCTGGGGGATGGCTTTAAGCGCACACGAGAAGTTATAAGAGGTCTTGACTGCTCGACCTAAAAAGAAGAAGAATTGAGTAGATAAAGGTGTTTTACAGGGAAAGGCAGTTGCAGCAATCTGTCTTTAAATTGACCAATACAAAGAATTTAATGATTTGTAAATGCCAATTTTTAAAATGTTCATTTCGGTGGGCTTTGGTTGGCAAATTAAGAAGAGCGCTGGAGGTCTTCGTTGTCAAACAAATTGTAAATCTATAATATAGCAGGGGTGTATCCAGTCTATTATGGACCCTTGTGCAAATAAAGGAGTGGGTTTCAGTCTGAATTATAAACTACAGCAATAATCATGGTTCAGTAGCCCTCTGCGGCCTCAGAGGCCCTGCGCCACTGCACCTACTGTAACAATGGAAGCTATGACCTACTTTAGAGTTAGGAGCCCTCATGCAATGTCTTCCATATTGCTGGGAATATAGTGCTCTCAGGACCGTAAATGCTCTGGACTTTCATTTGCCCTTATACAACGCTGTAGCTACAGAGGGCTTTGCTTATTACCTGCATTAATATTTTTACTGCGTTATTTCCAGTTTTGGCAAAGTAGCCATAAAGTTAGTGATCATACTGTTCATGTTGCGATCAAGTTGCTTTTCTGTCTTCCCCTGACACGTTACTAATTACTTAGTCGTTACTTCTAAGGTTCCATTTATATTCATAATGGACAGATTGTCTGATGTAGCTTGACTAAATAAATGGACCTTACAAAATTCATTGGGTGCGATATACTCCATAGCAATTCATGTTACAGATTAAAACCTCCCTCTTCATAACTTGCAACTCAAGGCATTTGTAAGGTGTCACCCGTTTTACTTCTTAGAAAGGGTTCATTCCCTTTTGACCTTATTAGTATCACCCTCTGATAACATAATTCTGGTAACATAGTAGGTTCAAGCGTCGCTGTCAATGGATCCTTCTGCTAATTAAAGGCTTGTCCCATCAGGAGTAGGGTAGTCACCTTTCTTAAAACAAGCTTTTGCAATGCAATAGGTCTCACATTTGTAAGAGTTTAAGCTATTGGCATTGCAAATGAAAATGTCTTTTATTCATGTTTTAAAAATCAACACATAAATAAAAGGCATTGTCATTTACAATGGCAATAGGTCTTAATCTCGTAAATGCGAGACCTATTGCATTGCAAATGCTTGTTTATTAGGCTACTAATGTACATTGCCAGTTTTTTAATCTATTTGTATGCGCTGTATTGCACTTTCACTTTTATGGTCTTATGACCAAAATAAAGTTTTTAAGTACGATGGCCTTTGGAATTCATGAGGCGATATGTGCATTGGCGACAGGCAGAGCCCCGTGTCTTGATGGATTGCCTGCAGAATTTTACAAGGCCTACGCAAAACATTGCAATGACTATATATGAGGAGGCCCTAGAAACCTTCTGCCTTCCACCCTAGCTTCAGGAGGCACTCCTCATCTCCTTGCCAAAACCGGATAAAGACACTGAGGCCCTGGGTTCATACAGGTCCTTAGCAATGCTAAGCACGGACTATAAAATCCTGGCAAAAATCCTGGTGGACCACCTCAGACCATTGGTTTGGATGTTAGTGCACCTGGAAGAAAATGGGTTTGTTCCGGCTCGCACAACCTTGATTAACCTACTGCGAATTTCCCTTTTTATGCACTTTGCCCCACTTACATGCCCTTCTACAGGCAACTTGGTCCTCGATTTGGAAAGGGCCTATGACTCTTTGGAATGGCCCTTGTTTGCAGTATTAACCCCGGTATGGCTTCGAGGACAGATTCTCGAGGTTAGTTTGCCTACTGTATACGCAGCCGTCGGTCATAGTCAAGGATGCCCACTCTTGCCATTGCTCTTTTCTCTGGCGGTGGAACATCTGGCAGCCCATCTGCAAGCGCAAGGTGATGTGTAGGGCATACCCCTCGTGATGGGATCCATTCTGTCTCCCTTTGTGCAGATGACTTACTTATCTAGGGATGTTACTTCCATTTCTAAAGGAATCCTTCACACACTCCACCAATTTGTTGATCTATTGGGTCTGAAAGTCAACTGGGCCAAATCCTGCCTCTTCCCAATATCCCCGACCACACCTAACCCAGACCTCAATCTATTTTCAATCCCCCTCACATGGCAGCCACATACATTTATATACCTGGGAATCCAAATCTATCATACACCTAAAGACTTGTTTGATGGGAACTTGACACATGCAGTCACCTTGCTGCATGCTCAGGGGGCCTTTTAGAGGACATTACCCCTGTCTTTGGCAGGCAGAGTGGCTGTGCTCAAGATGGCTGTGCTCCCTCATCTCCTGTACAATGTTGTCAACCTACCCCTATACATCTGCACCTCCTTTTTCCGTTCCGTGATCAGAAACTTCATATGGAATACCTCCAGAAACTGGGTGGCACTCACCAAGCTTTATCAGCCGACGGACCTAGAAGGTCTAGCAGTGCCCAACTTTGAGCAATACTATTTGGTGTCCCAACTCCAATGGGTTGCGCAATGGCTTGCCACTTTGCACTTAACTGGCACCGCCACACTACAGCCGGCCTGGAACCTAAACAGTATTTGCCAACTATTTCACCCCTGTGCTCCGTCACTGCCACCTAATCCCGTGCTTCTGCTAGCAGCACATCGCTGCTTTAGGTGTAGCCTCTATCTCACAAGGCAGGCTGTCCCTTATGCACCAGCTTTGGCACTGTTGGGAACACTGTGTGGCCAACACATTACCACCACAGCAGAACTATCTGCCTGGACTGCTGTGGGAATTCAGTCGGTAGGCGATCTCTATAGGGACAGAGTGCTCCTGTCTTATGAGTCACTGGTGGAAGAAGATGGCCTTCCCCCCAGACAATTTCTCCTCCACACGTCCCAGTTAGGGGCACTGGGACGCAAATAGGGTGATATGACTAGTGAGTCCCCTACACACCTCACTTTACTGTACATTCATATCCTTGGTCAGGCCAGCGTTGGCTGGCTGGTCGTTATGTTCACACACGGCACCAACACTTGCATCCCTTCGTGGCCAGTGGGAGGCAGATCTCAACAGACCCTGTATGGACAGGGAATGGTCCTCTATTAGAGGGTCCCACTTACCACACAATACCCAATTTTAATTGATTCAGCTATATATACTACACAGGGCCTACCTTACCTCTGCCAACATAAATAGGTACTTTATTTGCACAGATGCTGCCTGTCGCCCCTGCACGCTGGTAGATGCACATATCGTACATATGCTTTGGGCATATCCCTATCTATAGTGCTACTGGAGGGGAGTGTTGAGCCACCTGGTGCATTGCACTGATACGGTTCTTTTGAATACATGGTAGGTATGCGTGCTAGGCTTATATCAAAGGAGCAAGAAACACAAGTTCACATCCCGGTTTATTGATGTAGGTATGCTGGTGGCAAAAAGCCTGATCACCCATTGCTGGAAATCTCCTGATCCCCGCACCTCAAATCCTGGAAGCAATCGTTCCCTGCCTGGGCGACAGGCAGAGAATGTTGCCCTGCATAGGGAAGACGCTTTGGGACTACGTAAGCACCCTATAGCCAGTAGGTGGGATGCCATTTTGGTTGATTTATACATCAGCATGCCTTGTTTCCACATCACCCGATGCCCAACTGACCTATGATGTACAAGCGGAGGAAAGCACAGTGAAACAAGCTCCTACGGCCTCCCCAGACATGTGACTTTCAGAAATAGTACACACCCCCATTTGGTGTCCCTTTCAGTGGTGGGACCAGTAGAGTGAGACACAAAACATTTAACTTAATAGCTAGCTGAGCGGTGTTGCTTGTTGGAGGGTTGGGGTGAAAAGTAAGGGCAAACGCAATAGTTACTGTCACAAATTCCCTTTTTCCCCTTGTTTCAGTTGTATCTGAATGAGTTGGTGACTGTATGACTCTGATATTACAAAATGTAATTTACTGCACAGGAAGCATATCCTTGTTTGTTAGATACCCTCATTCATATTGATGAGCACACCTTTGCTTGACTGAATATATGACCTCCCCTGTTTCTCTTTAATTGATGTTGGGAGGTACTCTGGGAGATGCAATCGGCGGCTGCTGCTGCAGTTAGTCCTGATAATATTGCCCTTGTCATTACATTTAGTTTTGCTGTCAGTTGACACTGTCACTGTATAGTGTAAAATGTATTTCATGTCTCTGTGCTTGTAAATGTACTAAAGAAAATGAAACAAAAATCAATAAATAGATTTAAACAAAAAAATAGAATTGCCGTATTCCAGTCTGTCGAGCATTTCCCACTAATCCATAGGATCTGCACAATTTTGGACAACATAAACTTTGGGTGAGGTGCCAAGACTGATTCTGGGCACCCCCACAGGATATGTTGGCCTAGAGACCAGCTAGCTCACAGTGTTATTATTATGTGTTCTTATATAGCGCTCAACTCACCCTTGGGCATCTTGGCGCTTGCATTGGGAACCCGTCCTGGTTTTTCCCTGTGAGATAACCCGTACTGGGCATCCCCAAGGTGAAAGCCAGGCATCCCGCCGCGGGGGGGCCATTGTGGAGATTAAGCAAGCTTGTTGCGCAGAGCTGCATAGTGTGAACTCGTGCTTAGAGTGGGCACCGAAGCGAGAATTATCGAGTCCGTGGACAATTGGGCTCCGGACCCTGCCGCGTCGGGAATTGAACCCTGGTCCCGGGTCTGACCTCTGCTTCAGGGTATGCCTCCTCTAACCAGTGAGCTACACTTCTCCACAGTGCCACCATAAGCCCCCCTAACCCTACCAGGGATCGAATAGTTTCTGGCAACCACTGAACATGACAACTCTGACCCCTCAGGGATCTCGGTAACTGATCAGAACCTCTCGCTCAGTCACTCATGCTCATTTGTTCTCTGAGAAATATACAGAGAATAATCACTGGGACGTTTTCAATATATTTATTGAAACAACATAATTCTTGTATAAAATACATGTGATGCGATAATCAGCAGACAGAGACAGATGGAAGTGATTACTAGCATCAAAAGAGTAAGTCATAGATACAGTTCTGCCATGGTGCTTAAAAAGTGTATTTATGCAGGCATATAAAACAAGGTAGTAATCAGGCACACTCCTATGCGGAGCCTACTCTGTGTGTACCTCGAGAGTGGGTAGTTGTGAAGCCAAGAATCCCCCCCAATGGATGACCCAACCCCATTACCTGGCGGGAGAGAATGTAGGGCCCCGTCTTGGTCACAAACTGTACACCCCTCACAGAGATGTCAGACTGCTGCTTGGTGAAGTCTCAGCATGCAGGGACCCTCGGTGTCAGCTGAAGTGCCTCCTCTGCTATTCCTCTGAGATGCTGATTATTTATAATAAAAAGCAGCCTTGCGATTTACGTACATATTAGTAATGTTATAGATCTGTATCTAGCCTTGTCGCCCATGGATAAAGACCGAACGAAATTTGTACATTTGTGCGAAAAGGCCTTGTACTTGGTGTTCAAGGCATTGTGATAATGTTATGCGAAGCCAGATGTGTAAATAGAAGTAGTTTTAGAGAATCTAATCCAATATTGTCACACCAGCGAATATGTGCAAAAGGTCACAGCAGAAATGTTATTGTGAAAAAGAGGACAATGTAAGAAATGAATCTTTTCTACATGGGCCTAACCCAGGCACATAACAAGTTTAGTCAGAATACGTCTCTGAGCGAGAGTCTCTTTGGAATATCCAATTCACAGAAGTGGTGACAATTCACGTTCTCGCAGGTGGGAAACAGATCTAGTCAAGGTTTTCCCCAGTTCTGAAAGAGGCCTTGAGCCACCTTCGGACGCAGTCACCATTCATAGTCCGTGATGCAACAATGGCTAAGTTAATCCAACCTGACATTTAGAGATCATACCAGGGGCTGCGCCACCAATAAAATGTCCTGACATACAAGCAGTATCCAGCAGTGCAGAGCATCCTAGGCACAGGGTCCATGACCCCATTCTGCCCTGCTTGTTACAGTACCACATGGCAGTAGTGTTGTCCATGAACATCTGGACCAGCTTCCCTTTTTTGGAGGGTAGGAAAGCTTTCGATGCCAAGTGAATCACCCCCACCTCCAGAAGACTGACGTGGACCAGAGTCTCTGCTAGATACCAGAGGCCTCTAATATTCACTTACCCCTGATGGCCACCCCAGCACAGAAGCGATGCATCGGTCTCCACTGTCAGCTCTGGGTGCTGAAGGCGGAGTGGTCTACTCTTGACCCTATCTTAGTCCAATACCGATCATCACAGATCTTTTGCAGTCTCTTTGAAGTCTGGACCAGGTCAGAGAGATACCCTTGGTGTTGTGCCCACTGGGACTTCAGACCCACTGCAGAGCTTTCATATATCATTGAGTGCACTTTACCAGCAGAATGCACAAGGCTACCAGACAGTACAGTGAGAGTCAGGCTCACCAAAATCCAGGATTGAGGTTGAAACATTGGGACAGTAGCCCGAATGTCCTGGACTCTCTGCTCTGTAGGATAGGCATGGAATCGCACCAACATCAACGAAGGAGTCAAGTGTGATTTTGGCATGTTGATAGTAAATCCCAGTAAATGCATGAGGTCTGCCTGGGGCGAGCCTGCCTCCAGCAACCAGGCATTGAGGTAGGGAAAGACTTAGACCCCGGAACTCCGCAGATATGCCACAACCACCACCATCATCTTGATGAACACCCGAGAGGTGCTGGTGAGACCAAAGGGGAGCACAGCGAACTGGAAATGCTCCTGGCCCCCATGAACTGCAAGTACCACCGATGGGCATGCAGAGAGGGATGTGAAAATAGGCATCCTGTAGGTCTAGCGCTACAAACCAGTCTCCAGGGTCGAGTACAGAGAGGACCTGAGCAAGCTTGAATATCTTGATTTTCTCCTTCCTCATGAAAGCCTTTGAGAGCAAGTAGGTCTAGGATAGGATGGAGGCCTCCGTCCTTACTGGGCACCTGAAAGTAGCAGGAATAACATCCACAACCTACTTCTGATGTTGGCACCCTCTTGATAGCTCATTTAGCCAAAAGAACTTGCACTTCCTGGTATAATAAGGCGAGGGGGCCCTCCGTTAGCCAGTCTAAGGATGGTGGGGTTTCTGTAAATGGAAATGTGTAACCCCACTGGAAAATTTGAAGCACACTTGTCCGAAGTAATGGTATGCCATTTGGGCAGGTCATGCCTGATCCTGCCGCCAACAGGGTGCCCATGTTTGTGTGAGAGCTTACTAAAGAGGCTTGGAAGCTGTGGCTGCCGGAGGGGTGACAGACTGGGCAAATCTCTGTCTCTGAGTCATCAGAGAGGTCTTCATAGAAGGGCAGCAGGGGTTCTGAGTGCTAGATCACTAGCTGAAGCACCTCAGTGAAGACATATGTCTAGACTTCCAACATGGTAGAGTGAAATCTAGGACCTCTGTTGCCCACCACACCATCGTAGCAAAAGGTGTCCCTTCCTCTGTAGCCACACTAGGGGGAAAGACCAGACCAGTGTCTGGTGAGGTATCCAGGCCACTAGTGTCAGCCAGGTCTTCATACCAGTTGTCTTCGGCCAAGGGTTCTTAAAAGGGGTCAGAATAGCTGTAAGGATTTGCAGATCCACCCCAGTCATACCCCAGGTATACTCTTCACAGGCCTGTTAGGAAAAGGAAGCACTGTCTCTGATCTGAAAAGGTTGTGGTCCAGTTGACGCAGTCGTCAACATCAGACAGTATCAGTCAGGATTCACATCAGAGTCAAGAATGACTACGGGGCATTGGTAAAGGGCATCAGCAGCACTGGCATCACCCGACCAATCCCAGGCAAAGGTCGGGGAGTCACAACTAAAGTTGGTCCAGATCTAGGACGAGATCTAGAGGACCCAAATGGCACAGGGAGGGAACCAGCCGGTGATTACCCAGTCGGGGCACTTCCCAAACCTGTGGAGCCTGATGGCTCTCCATAGGGGTCCGTCCGCCCCCAAAAATGAGGTACAACTCCTTGAGTATGGTGGATATTGCTCTGGGTCCTAGAAATTCAGGGAGGTGAGCAGCAGACCCAGGCTCAAACTTCTCAGTGAACCTATAGGACGTTGACTTGTGATGTTGTTCCAGCATCCCATTCAATGACTTGGCCCCTTGGGACAAAGGTGTATAGCGCTTTGACTTCTTGGTCTTATTTTTCTTTTGGAATAACTCTGAGAGGGGGACCTTGAGCATGATTGGGACCTGGAGCGGGGCAAAGCCATCCGGTTTTGAGCAGTCACAAACTTTCTTTGCTCGCTCCCATATCTCCTTGGGGTTCACCATATAGCAGTTGTGACAGAGATTGGAGTCATAGTCTGGCTCTAGACACCACAAGCAATCCAGGTAGGGGCTTGTCATAGACATTTGCCTGTGACATGCTCCACAGGGTTTAAACCCCACAGATTTCTTAGGGGACATCCCTACGGCAGACTAGGAGCAAAAAGGATCAAAACGTCAAAAGTGTGGTAAAAAATAACCGAGGTAGCTCTTCCAGATCTACACTGAAGGTGTAGAAAGAAAGGAAATTAGGTCAGCACTCTGGGATGGGGCCTATATAAGCACCATGCATGTCACATCCTCTGCAGACACTGTGTAGCCATTCGTTGCCAGCTACCAGAGCAGTGGTACTGCTCAAGATTTTCCAGATCCAGCCTGACACCTTGGGAATATTGTAAGATAATGAATTTGTGGCTAAAAGTCTCTATCAGACTGATACAATACAGTGTTGCAAAACAAGAACAGATTGGAAGCATGAGTCAGAGCATTTACTTTTGAAACACCAAAAAGCTTGTCATATAAGAAAAGATTAAAAGCCCAAATATGAAAAGAGAATGAATATTTGCTAAAGTAATTGAGAGAATTTTTGTAATAAATTGGAGTATTACTTGAGGGGTGTAACCACTTCAAGTAATAATCACCATCCTTGTCGAGGTGAACCACTTAAGTAGCTAAATCAATATGAGCTCTACACCCTGGTAGCTACTGGATAGAGCAGGTAGCTTAACTGAGGGGCTGATTACGATGGCAGTGAACCCACCACCGACAGGCTGTCATGGCGGGTTCACCACCATCGTAAACTCAATTACCACCTGCCAGATTAGGATGGCTGGCGGTGTACCCAGCGGGCGGAAAGCCCGTCCACGAAGGCTCTGACAGAGGCAATTGTTACGATTGCCTGTCGGACCACGCCACATCCACAGAGTCGCGGTGGAGCCTAGCAGGCACCGTCCGCCAGATCAGGATGCTGGCATGTATGTACTTTGGGGCCCGCTGTGGAGCCCCTTTGTGCAGGGGCAGTTGGTTTGTGTCCTTGGGGGCACCTATGGGCGCTGGAGATGTGTGTGGGGAGTGTACTATGGTAATCCTAGTGTCCTCCTGCATCTAACACTAAGATCTAGTTAAAAGCAGCCCCAGTAGCCACAATAAACCCAGAGGCAGATGTTTGAGGAACAAAAGTAGAGTTCTTCTGTAACAAGAGAGTAAATACACAAGAATTGTATTGGCCTTCTGTTCTCGTCCATTGAAGTGTACCCCAAGTGTTATACGCAAAACCCAGATACAGTAGTCTGGTAGGACAAAAGCAGAGTTCTTCAGCAACCAGACAGTGGATGCACAAGAAATGTTTTGACATTCTGTTCTTTCCCTTTGTAGTGTTACATGTGGCTCAGCAGACCTGTGGATTTGACACTGAACCAAAAAGGAGGCACATAGCCCCACCCTGCATCTTCTATAACATAAAGGGGAGTCATCTCTGGCCATTCACGTCAGGCTATAGTTTGCTCCTGGGAGGCATTGAAAGCGATATTCAGACAAAATATTGAGTCAGTAACATCGACTGACACAATTATTTAGTTGGAAATATCGCGACACAAAATTATCGAGAGCAAGAATATCGTGGACAAGAATATCGATTTTAAGATTAATATTTATTTTTATAATATAGATAATTAATGTCCTTTGCAAAAATATACTTGCTTAAAATATCGATTTTGAAATTAGTGTTATGTATTTTAGTATATATTTTAAATGTGTGAGATGTAATTTGTTTGTATAAGTAATGTCTATGTTTTTTAATATATGTGTTACATTTTTAGTAGTTATTAAATTAAATACAATTTTAAGTTTTTTAGTTCTGTAGTGGGTTGTGGATTTATAGGGGAATATGGTGGGAACTAATTTAATTATAATACATTAATGATTATTTTGTAATCAATTATATTTATTTAATTTATATTTATTAGTGTTTATTGTGCTTTTTATATTTTGGGGGTACATTTTATGTGTGGGTTGTGGGTTTAAAAGGGGTAAAAGGTGGAAAGTAATTTATGTTTTATTACTTAATAATTCGTTTTCAATAATATTAATTACTTGATTATCAATTATGGTAATTGTGTAATTTTTTTAGGTGCGGGTTGTGGGGTTTATAGGTGTAAAGGGAGGGAAGTAATTGTATTTTAATTAATTAGTTGTTAATTAATATTAATTAATTAATTATGGGATTGTGACATGTTTATAGGTGCGGGTTGTGGGGTTAAAAGGGGTAAAGTGTGTGAAGTAATTTATTTTTAGTTAGTTAATAATTAGTTGTTTATTAATATTAATGAATTCATTGTTAGTTATGGTAATTGTATATTAGTTTTTTTAGGTGTGGTTTGGGGGTTAATAGGTGTAAAGGGTGGGAAGTAATTTATTTTTAAAATTATTTAATAATTAGTTGGTAATTAATATTAATCAATTAATTGATAATCAATAATTATGTTAGTTGGTTAATTACATGTTTTTGGGTGTGGCATTTGGGTTTATAGGAGTGAAGGGGAAGAATACATTAATTTTACTTCATTTATAATTAGTTCTTAAATACTATTAGTTATTTAATTGTTTAATTAACTTTTTTAACGTTTCATTTTAAGGTATTTGGTTGTGAGTATTTTAGGGGTGGGAAGTTAATAATTTTAATGAATTATAATTTGGTTTTTAATTAATAATATTTGTTTAATTGATAGTTAATTATGTTAATTGTGCAAATATTATTTTGTTACTGTTGTGGGGTTTGTAGCAGTATGGGATGGGAAGTAAATCCATTTTTAGTAATTAATATTTTTTGTAATTAATAAATATTAATGTATAATTGATTGTGTTGTATGTTTTGTGGGGGTATATTGTGGGAAGTACATGAATTATAAATAATTAATAATGAATATTTAATGAAAATGAATTTGTTTTTGAATATTTATATTAATAGTGTAAATAATTTTTCAGTTGCAGGTTGTTAATTTTGCGGTGTTATAGGGTAGAAAGTCACTAAACTAAAATTAGGTAATAATGTTTTTTGTTAATAAATGATTTCTAAATAAAAATATTTATTTTATGAAAATTATTTTTGTATTTTATTTATAATAAGGGCTGCCAGTTGTATGGTATTTTTTTTTGCATTTACATAAGTATTAACCCATATTTATTTTTTTCTTATTTTATCTATATTTATCCATTTTTATTTTGCACTTAATGTAAAGAAATTAATACGTATTGGGTATATTTCAAAAATTGAACACACAAATGTTTTTACTCTTGTTTGAATGTCCTATGGGTTTTAGCCAGTTACAGTATAATACAATCAGTTGAAACAATTTGCATTGCACAATAGCTTAAACTACTGTTCTGCTGCACGTATGTATGCTTCATGAAGAAATCTTTTTTAATTTCATGAAGAAATCTTTTTTAATTTTGTAAACTCCCCTGCTTGTCAATATACACAGCTTGGCCTAGCATTCATTTTTATTTAGAATTCTGTTTATTAGAGTTTTCGTTGCAGGTAAAACCACACAATACATCATACTTCATCAAATAGCATTGTTACATAAATCTTGTAGTCAGGCGTCAATGTATAACTGATACAAACATGGTGCGTTACATTAGGTGTGCCGTAACCGGTTGTGTCCCATGGTATAACCTGTCAGGTCATAAGTAAATCGCTATTCTCAGTGCTTCCCCGAATAATTATACAAACAGTGCTATACTCCCCATTCTGTAGCTGGGCAGCCGTCCTTCCAACAATCTAACAACTAAAACAATGTACAACAGCAGCTTGCGTCTTCTAGTCTAGTCGGCCCCCACTTCGCTGACCCCTCTCCCATCAGGCTCCACCCTCCCGGGCCCCCACCACTCAAAAAGGGAATCAGGCGCTGATATCCAATCTGCGGCTTGCACTATCTTCGCCAGCCAGCCAGTCGCACCCACCAGCGCGGCGTCTCTACCAGGTGAACAGTGCCCCATCGCCTAATGCGGCTCCTACAGCGCAGCATTGCCCTCCCCCGGGGCCACCTCCTCCGATTGCGACAGGAGCTGCCTCATTTCCCCCCACTGGGCAGCGACGGGCGTCGTCCTAAGGCCCAGTGTCTCTTCCCGCCGAAGCGCCACCTCTTCTGCCTTTGCCCACACCATAAAAGAGCTACGCCACGCTCGCACATGCGGTGCGGTATCTGCCTTCCAGCGCTTGGTGATGAGCCGCTTAGCCACTATTATCCCCAGATCAAGGAAACGACAGGCCATCTTAGCCGGTGGCGGTCGGGGAAAGAGATGTAGCAGGTATGTGGGCCACTCCGATGGAATCTCCCGGCCCGTACACCTGCGGAGTTCCCCATGTATCGCCTGCCAGTATATCTGCAGTGTGGGGCAGCCCCACAGCATGTGGATCAGGTCGGCGCCAAGTGTCGCACAACGGGGGCAGCGCGCGTCCGTTCTGCAAAAATACTTATTGATGGCACCCGGTGTGAGGTAGGCCCTGTGTAGGACAAAAAACTGTATTTGACGGAATCTCATATTTCGGGGCACCCTCCGCGGCCCCCTCAGCGCTCCCTCCCATTCCCTGTCTACCATAGGGCGGGCAAGGTCCCCCTCCCACTTCTCGCGCAGTGTCCCCAGACTCGGCGCCGCATGAATCCGCAAGGCCCCAGCGAACCACTTGATCAGGTGTCCACCTCGGCCCATAACATGGAGATACTGCAGCACTAAATGCTGCTCCGGTTCCACCTGCAGGTCCCCCCAGTGACCCACAAGAGTCTCAATCAGGGCCCGGTGACGGAGAAACTGGCCCTGCGCCAGCCCCGTCTCTTCTGCAAGGGTCGCAAACGGCAAGAGGCCCCCTTCATGGTATAGATCCTCCATGGTGTGAATATCAACCGCATGCCAATCCCGCAACTCCGCAGCTCCCAACGTGTCTCGCCCACAAGGGGAACCCTCCAGTGGGATGGCCGGGGCATATGGGAGCGTGGCCCTCGTCAGCCGGAGGCTTCTGCGGTAGCTTTTACAAGCCACCACTAACAGCAACGGTTCAGGCTTCAGCGCTCCCGTCGTCGGGTGAAAAATCTTGAGGAGCTCGGTCAACGACAGCGGCGGATTCTCCGCAGTCGCCGTATCCTCTCGGCACCTGTCAGCCAGCCAGCGAGCCACCCACTGCAGCTGTGCGGCTAGATAGTAATGCTCCAGGCAGGGCATCCCAAGCCCGCCCCCACCCACGGGAAGGCACAATTTCGGCAGCGCAACTCTGTGGCGCACCGTTCCCCATATGAAGTCGCGGAGGGAGCGCGTGAGGGGCGCAAAGAAGGACACCGGTAGGTATACCGGCAAGTTGGCAAAGTAGTACAGCAGACGAGGCAGTACCACCATTTTAACGAGCGCGATTCGGCCAGTCACCGAAAGGGTAAGCGTGCTCCAAAACGCCATCTGGGTCCGGAGCGCGGTCACCGCGCATCCTAGATTACCCTCCACTAGGTCCGCCGGGCGGCGATAGACCTGGACACCCAGATAGCGAAAGGTGTCCGGCTGCCACTGTACCCGCACTCCTCCGAGGCAGTAGCCGGGGTCCTGGACGTCGCCCCCAAAGGCGTACAGACAGGATTTGGCCGCGTTCACTCGGAGGCCAGAAAGCCGCTCAAAGGTGTGTAGAATGCGATCCAGCCCCTCAGGGATGGAAGATACGTCCCTGACATATACTAGGAGGTCATCCGCATAAAGGGACACCTGATGGGTTGCGTCCCCCAGCGGGATGCCATCCGCAAGTTCCCCACGGAGCGTCGCCGCCAACGGCTCCATTGCAAGCGCGAACAGGAGGGGCGACAACGGACACCCCTGCCTAGTGCCCCGGCCAATTACGATGGGATCCGAGACATATGGGCCCGTGCGCACCCGCACCGTGGGTCCTTTGTACAGCAGGGCCGCAAGTTGCAGGAAGCCCAGCCCCAATCCGAACCTCGACAGTGCCAACACTAGAAATCCCCATTCCAAGCAATCAAAGGCTTTCTCGAGGTCCAGGACCAAACAGCCCGCCCTGGGCCATGGTCGGGTGCTCTCCCCCATCACCCGAAAAAACCGCCGTAAATTAAGCGAAGTGCTGCGTTTGGGCACGAAACCATTTTGGTCGCTGTGCACCAGCGTAGACACCACCGGCGCCAGTCTCTCCGCCAGCACCTTCGCCAATATTTTATAGTCCGTGTTGAGTAGGGCGAGCGGGCGATAGGACCCCAGCTGCGTGGCGTCTCGCCCCGGCTTAAGCAGGGAGATCAGATAAGCCTCCTTCAGCGACGCTGGCAATGTGCCTTCCTCTAGGGCAGCCAAGTAGAGACTATGAAGCTTAGGAATAAGGGACTCACGGTGAGTTTTGTAGTATTCCGCCGGGAGTCCGTCCGGTCCCGGCGCTTTTCCTGAGGCTAAAGAGGAAATAGCGTCCCCTATCTCCTCCATCGTGGGGGGGCATTCCAGGCTCTCATGGTATTTCTCCGGAACCACCGGTAATTCCACCGCTTCCAGGAACTCATCCAGATCACACGCATTCCTCCTGCCCGTTGACCGGTACAGAGAGGTGTAATGTGCCGTGAACGCCTGGTGGATTTCCCACTGCGTGTGAACCAGCACTCCGTCCGGCCCCGCGATCGCACCCACGGGGGTACGGGTCGCATCCTGCCGGATGAGCCAGGCCAGGAGCCTCCCCGCCCTGTCTGACGTGGCGTGTACCCGGGCCGAGTGCGCCGCATAATTAAGGCAGCGGAGCCGCTCAAGGAGATCAGCATGTTGCGCCCGGAGGTCGGATAGATGGCTCGCGTCCGAGCCCCCCCCTCCCCACGCACCTCCCATGAGAGGAGGCGAGATTCCAAGGAGGCGAGAGCCCCCGTCCACTGCTTCCGAATATTCCAGGTCGCACCTATGCAATGGCCCCTGATGTACACCTTATGCGCGTCCCACTCTATCAGCTCACTATCCGTGGAGCCCTCATTGAGTTCAAAATACTGTTCGATTGCAGTGCCCAGGGAGGCCCGAAATTCCGGGTCCTCCAGCGCCGCTGTCTGAAGACGCCACGTCGGCACCGGGGGCCTATCGGGCCTCCAGCGAAGCCCCAGAATAAGTGGATTGTGGTCTGAGTGCGTCCGACCCATGTATTCCGCCCGGGCCACCCACGGAAGCACCGAATGGGTGCCCACCACCCTATCCAACCGAACATGGAGGCCGTGGACCGCGGAATAGTAGGAGTACACTCGGTCGCCCGGATGGGCATTCCGCCACAGGTCGGTGAGCGCCCAGTGAGACAGCCATGCGGCGAGGGCCCTGGCGTTCGACCCCACCTGCGTGCCCCGCAGGGGCGGAAAGGACCGGTCCATGTGCACATCCAGCACGGAATTAAAGTCCCCCCCCAAAAGCCAGGGGAGGCCGACAAACGGTTCCAGCACCGACGACAGGCTGGCCAGGTAGGCTGCCTGCTCCACATTTGGCGCATAAAGAGACCCCAGTAGCACCTGCTGGCCATCTAGTTTCCCATGAACTAAGGTGTACCTCCCACCAGGATCCACCAGCGCCTGCAGACAGACAAACGGGGTACCCGCCCTTATCCATATCAGCGTGCCTCTAGCGTGCGCCGAACACGTGGTGCCATAGACCTGTCCCCTCCAGCGCGCACGCAGCCTACCCAGTTCCCCGGCCGTCATGTGCGTCTCCTGCAGGAGAGCGATTGCCACCGCGTGTCGCTGCATGTACGCATAGACTGAGTATCGCCGCGCCGGTGTATGCATGCCCCTGACATTCCATGTAATCACATTTGTAACAGCCATGCGGAAAGAACTAAGGGTAATACTGTGGCAGGGGAGTAGGGACGCCCGTCCGGGGCGGGGGGCGGCGGGCCTTCACCTGACTATGTAGAAAGCTGCAACATAAACACCTCAACGCAACTACGCACCACCATGAAGCCGTGCGAAAAACCGGGCCAAACAGGCCAACTGAACTGACAGGGCGAACCCCTAGACGGGTAATCGTCCAAACCATGTAACAATGCTCGCTAAGTAGAGCTAAGCCCAATTGTGGCTAGGGGGCAGGCAAGTGATATTCAATCCGCGCGGGTGCTCATCTGCATGGATGCCTGTGTATGTGTGACGTGAAGGGACCCCCAGAATCAGAGCGCAGCGCCTGCCCGGGGAGTGTAGGATCCCCCCCCCCCCTCCCCCACTACGCCACCCACCAAGGCAGATGAACCCTAGCACGGGCAGCCGCCCCATCGCAGGGGGGCGGAAGTCCAGCCACCACCGCAGCCCACCTGGCCCATCAGTCCCCAGTATTCCAGCAGCAGGCGTGCTCCCATCCGCAGCTCATGCCTCCGCCCGCTGCACGGTCAGGAGCCACAAAGTGTCCGTCTGAGGGCTGTAGGACCCATACCCAAGGAGCACCCCCAGCCGCGACCCCAGATCTCTCAAAGTTTCGTTCATATTACATCACTTGGTCCGATGTCTGCGGAGTGACCAGCGGCAACAGCTGGTCGTCAGAGATCACAGTTGATGGGGAGGATGAGCCGCTGGACAACACTTCACCCCGCTCTTGGGCAGCGTCTCCACTCCCGCCGTCCGGCGACCCGAGAGTGGCCACCGCCGCCAGCGCATCCTGGCGCTCCAGTCTGCTCTTCTCCGGGCTGGGGGCCACCCCCAGCCCCCGCCCCTCAGCGGGCCGCCGCCTCCTTCCCTGCCTTTGGCGAGATCTCCTGCCACGCGGTGTGGCAGCCTCCTGACTCCGCGGCCGCCGGCCATCACTGCGCCCCGTGTCCTCCAGCCAATCCCAGACCTCAGATGGCGTGTCGAAGAAGCGGACACCATCCGTGGTGGCCACCCGCAGGCGGGAGGGGAACAAAAGAGCATATGACATTCCTAGTTCTCGCAGGCGACGCTTCACCGCCAGGTAGTTGCTGCGGCGCCTCTGCACCAGGGCAGTGTAGTCCGGGAAGAAATGCACCTGTCCACCGCCAACAGTGATGTCGCCCATCCCCCGGGTCTCGCGGAGCACCACGTCCCTGTCCCGATAATTGAGGAGTTTGAAGAGGAAGGGCCGCGGTCGGGACCCCGGGGCGGGCCTCTGTGTAGGGACCCTGTGGGCACGTTCCACCACGAAGTGTGGGGAGAGTTTCTCCGATCCGATCAGGTTGCGTAGCCACACTTCCACATATTGTTCCGGCTGTCTCCCCTCCTCGCCCTCCGGCAGGCCCAACACGCGCACGTTGTTGCGCCGAGAGCGCCCTTCTGCATCATCCGCGCGGTTCTCCAATGCATGGACACGGTCAATGAGATCCTGGAGGGCGGCTGCATGAGTAGACACAACTGGTCGCACCTCCTGGAGAGTTTGCTCCTGCTGCTCTACCTTGTCGGCCAACTTGCGGTGGTCCGCGTGGAGCAGCGTGAAGTCGACCGTGACCTTGTCGATGCGGGCTTCCAGCGACGACCTAGTCTGTTCAAGCGAGGAGCCAATCCGCTCCACAGCCGCCAGTACCGAGTCCAGCTTGGCGGCCAGTAGAGCAGTGGGCGGGGCCGCCTCGGGATCTCCAGGCGCCGGGGCAGGGCCCAGTCCTGTCACCGGGGCCCGGCCGTCTTTCTGGGCATTGCGCAGCCGGCCCATAACCAACTGTTGTGCAGTGGGCATCCGCCCGTAGTCCAGTCCGCCAGTAGATGGGCCCGGTCTAGCCGCAGCAGGCCCCTCCTCTTCAGAACCAGCCGCTGTGTCAAGGCCCCACCGCACTCCAGGCGGCCTTCCGTCCCGGCTCAGGGGTCACCGTCACAGGCCAGGCCAGGTGCCACAACGTAGGGAGCCAGAAAGTGCCCGCCGTCGGCGGGCGTCTTGCAGCGCGCCAAGCGTCAGGCGTCGTGACCCCTCGCCTTCCACCTCCTCAAGGGCCGAGGCTCCCAATCTGCAGGTCACACCGGGGTCGTGTCGCCTCCTCCGTCCGCTGTCTCCGCTCCGGGGCAGCCACGTGATCGCCGCTGCAGGGGGGCGCGCCCCCTCCGCCTCCTCCTCCGAGCTGCCGGGTCCCGGCGGGTCCCGGATCACAGGGCCCACCTCCGCCAAGGCTCCGGACGCGTCCCGTCCAAGCGGCGGTCAGGCGCCTCCTGCGTCCGCACCTCCGGCCACTGACCTGCCGAACGTCGCCGCTCCTCTGCTTGTGCTCCCGGTGCGGACCTCCGATATGCCCTCAGTGTGCTCCCGAGGTCCAAGCTCCGCTTCGTCACCAGGCCGCCACATCCAGCGCTCCGACGGTCACGGCCTGGGGGTCACGTGGCAAGCCGCGGCGCACAGTAGCGTGTGTGGCCGGCCGCAGGGCTCCAGCGCCCCTCACCAGCC
This sequence comes from Triturus cristatus, assembly GCF_964204655.1. Taxonomy (NCBI): domain Eukaryota; kingdom Metazoa; phylum Chordata; class Amphibia; order Caudata; family Salamandridae; genus Triturus; species Triturus cristatus. The sequence continues at coordinate 419,562,357 of NC_140593.1, forward strand.
GCCGGTCTCCCTCCTCAGGCGATCCCGAGCCGCCGCCCAGCAACTTCGCGCTCCGCTCAGCAGACCGCTGCAGTGGGGGGTGAGCGAGCCGTCTCCGCCATCATTTTCGGATGCTATGGGGGTCCCGGACAGGATATTTTACAGGATACAGGCACCGATGCGCCGGAGCTCCTCTAGCTTGCGGCCATCTTGTTCGCGCGCCAAGCCACGCCCCCCCACAGCTTAGCCTAGCATTCATGACAAAATGGAAAAGTGGGAGCCTAATTTTTTTATCATATTTTTAGGTATTTGTATTTAACATTATAATATGTTTTTATTTTTTCACATTTTTCATATTAAATATATCTTTTTTTTATTTACTTTGTTTTTAAAATATTTATATTTTGTTGAACATATTTTGTTTGTTTTTAATGTTGAACTGACTGGAGTGGGAATAGTAAATTGTGCCCCTCCGCTATTAAGCACTTTCCCTAATGTCGCATTTATTGGAGTGGGAACAGTAAATTTTACCCCTCCGCAATCCAATACTTTCCTTACTGTTGTACTAACTAGAGTGGGAATCGTACATTTTATCCTTTCGCTATCCAACACTTTCCCTACTGTTGAACTCATCAGAGTGGGAATAGTAATTTTTACCCCTCTGAAAACCAACCCTTTCCCTACTGTTGTACTGACTGGAGTGAGAATAGTGCATTTCATCCCTCTGCTATCCAACCCTTTCCCTACTGCGGAGTGGAAATAGTAAATTGTACCCCTCCGCAATCCAACACTTTCCCTGCTTTTGCAGTTATTGGAGTGGCACTATGATATGTTATTTCTGTGCAATCTAAATGTTTTACTAGTGTTATATTATTTGTAGGTGACTAGTAAATGTTAGTACTTTTTAATATAATATTTTGTCTAATTTTGTATTTATTGTAGTGAGAGTAGTAAATTTTACTTTTATGTGATGTAACAATTGTATTACTGTTGTGTTGTGTGAGGTGGGAGTAGTAAATTATATATATTATTAGTATAAGAATTTGTTTATTTCTGTTGTAGTGGGAAATGTATATGTATTCATTGTAAATTTTAATAACTTATTTTATATTGTTTCAATTTATATAATTATGTTTTTTCTTTAGAAGAAGAATATTTATAATTTGTAATGTTTTTTTGCTTTGTAAATGATTTTTATTAAATTGTAAAAAAAATTATGATATTGACTTTTTAATTTTAAAGTGGTTTATTTTTTAAATATTGTGGCCCTGCTTATGATGTCGGTTAGAAAGACCGTCCTACCGACTCGTCCTCGGATTCATTCTGCCCGATTCGACCGCGATGTCTCCGACCGCCGTATTATGATGCATCACAGGTAAAACTTCGACCACTCAATGTCAGGCAACTGTGGTTCCTGGTGGGCTGGTTGGGCTGGGTGGGAAGATATGTGTAGGACAGGACCTGATGGGAGATGTAGGTATAGCAACCACTCCTCCTCCCACCCATCCCAAGCAGCTCACCTGGGCCCATGTCTACCTGGCAATTAGGAGACGTGTACTATCAATATGGCTGACACTGGTGGCTGGTTTCTGACTTGACCTCAACTCCCATCACAGCTTGTGCTCCGAACACCAGCCCCCAGTGTCAGCCATCTTGCTAGTACATTTCCACTCACTGTCAGGTAGCTATAGGCCCATCTTAACTGGTTGTGCTGGTAGGGGGGTGGTTGCTATTACTCCAACTCCCATCAGGTTCTGCCATACACACACTCTTCCCTCCCATCACAGCCAGCTCCCCTTGAACTCTGATTTCCTGAAAGTGAGTGGTAATGTACTGCCAAAATGACTGACACTGTGGACTGGTGTTTGGAGCAAAAGGCCTTGAAGGGAGTTGTAGTCAACTCAGACACCAGGCATCAGTGTCAGACATCTTAGTAGTACACTTCCCCTCACTGTCAGGAAACCATTCTTCCTGGTGGCTTTGTTTAGCAGGGTGGGATGAGTGTGTGTGGTACAGAGCCTTATGGGAGATGTGGCCATTGTAAATACTCAGCTTCCCACCCAGTGCAAAAAGCCTACCTAGAAC